>NC_087361.1:50000000-52500000 GCF_030014295.1 Loxodonta africana | reverse complement strand
CTTACCCTCAAGGGATCCCTGAGCCTGAAGGGCCTGCAGCAGGGTCCTGATTGCTACAAATCAGCATTAAATTGGGCATTTATCCTGTTTGAAAAGACACACCATCTGCACATCTCCACCATTGTGCGGAGTTGTCACAAACAATATGCTACTTTGCAATCTGCACATTTAACAACAAATGGAGAAATTGAACAGCACCCGGAAATAAACTTGGGCTTTGGAATTGCATTCCTTTGAGGCAGTTAGAGCCTGGCCTGTCCCCAGCACGTCACCTTCCACTTACGGGAATGTAGAGCTAAGCACATTCAAACAGAAAAAAAAAAAAAAAATCCCATCTTTTAACTTCCTATGTGAACAGGAAGGAAGGGAGAGGATAAAAGTAATAAGAATCTCTGATCATAGGAAATTGGAATTTGCTATCTTGCTAGACCGTTATCCTTAATGCACAGCTGAATTGGCTACATCTCCTTGGCAGAGAAATAAAATGATTCTGACTCAAAGTAACATAAGATGACTTGGTAAAGATTTTTCTATTAATAGCATTTTTTTTCATTTTAATTTTGCTGTCAAATGTAAGACAAATATTCCTTTTCTGTCAATATTTAAGGCATGTAAATGGTACATTCAATAATATAGACTTAAAGCTTATAACGGTATTTAACGGCTCAGTATTTGATTACTTTAGAGGTGAATTAGTGCCATGTGTAAAATACAGTGAAGCCTGAGTAATTGTGTCTCCTGATTAGGGTTATTATAAAAATGGAATGTTGAAAATCTGTAGTCCCACTCTGATAGGAAGGCACTTGAGGGCTTCGGGGAATCATTACCGTAACAAGTCCCCATGTAAAATCTCTTCACCACAGAATAAAAAAGAGGTTAAATGCTAATAGGCCTTTGAAATTGTTTGCTTGAGGTTTTCTTCATCTCCTGTTTGATTTCAAGCATTTCGTAAAAAAAAAAGAAAAAAAAATCAAAGAACTGGAGCTGTATGAAGAGGTCGTTACTACCTTTCATCTAAAGGAAATGAGTAGAAGATAGTTGCTGAACTGCTTGGCCTTATTACCCTGTTTCTTTTGAATAAAATAACTCTTTAATAAGCTACTGTTTTTCCTAAAATTTCTCTAGATGGAAGATTGTGACTGTTAATGTTTCTACCAGTTTTAAATTTAGAGAAAAAAAAAAAATCAGCAATAGCAAAGAAACCGTGAATCAACATTACAATCATTGGTTTTCAAGACGATGAGTAAAAACTCGGGGGCCAATGTTAAATATGCCTGATGAAAAGAAAAATCCAGAAGAAAATACTTTCTCTTGAAGTTGTTGTCAGATCTGCTTAAGCGCATCCAAAGAAACACCCAGTTATTTGGTAATATTCCATATGCAATTTGTGTCTATAAAAGATAGAGTGGTGGTTAGTGTAGTGTAACCAAATTGCTGTGCGGTCTGTCCCAACTCATCATGAGCCCATGTGTGTTCTGGGTTCACCAGGAGCCGGGGAAAACTCTATGGAACCAAGAGTAGAACTGTTCCATAGAGCTTTCAATGGCTGACTTTTTAGAATAGATCTTCATCTGTGTGCGTGAATTCAAACCTCCAACCTTCTGATTAGCAGCCAAGCATGCTGACTTTTTGCATCACCCAGGGACTACAGGCTAGTTCAAGTGCTTTCTTAATTGCTTTCACTAATTCTTCTTCTTTGATGGCCTCTTTTTATTCTTCAGCTTCTCCTCATGTTGTAGGGAGAAAACATCACAAAGTCTAGTAAAGGAAAAAGGAAGTTTTATTTGGCATATATTCAAAAAGACAAAATTGGGAAAACCCACAAGCATGCAGCTAGAGCCATGTCTGCCCAAGTCATGGAAATATCACAGAATAAGCAAAAGTGGAAAAACGGACAAGCACGCTGCTAGTGCCACGTCCCTGAGTCCAAAGGATATTACAGAATAGGCAAGAATGGGAAAATGAGTCCAAGGAACATTACAGAGCCATCAGTATATATGAACATTACAAATGGGCAAAACCATTGATAGCTCCATCTTTGCACAGATTGGCTACAAACCGTGACCCTACATTTCAAATTGTCTTTCCTAACAATCATTGGTACAGCTTTTAGTAACGACATCAGGAGAGTCTTCAGTGGCCCCAAAAATTTTCTATTCACTAAACGGTAATAGAAAAAAATAAGAGTGGAAAGTCTTTTGTGTTCTGTTTGATTGGTTTATGTGAAAATTTCCCTAAAAGATGTTTTCCAAGATTGTCCCAGCTATTGTCTTTATATCTCAGGGCCCAGTTGATATGTCTTTGTGAGTCCTTGTGTGTCCAGCTCCAGCTAGGTCACATTCTCTGTGCTCAAGGACAGGGAATAATGACTCCAATATTATTTCTTAAATCACTGGACACTGTAGTCTTTGCCATTTCTCTTCGTTGGTGACTCACCATCAATACCTCTAGACCTGATCTCACCTGTAAACTCCAGACCACCAATTCCAAGTGTTTTCTAAGAACCTCCAGATAGATTCTGCTAAACTGGTTGAAACCCAACATGTGTACAGCTGTTTCTTTCATGCTTCCTAATTCTGTTAATGGCATCAACAGTTTTAGACCTCCTTTCTCAGATCAGGAACTTCGGGTTTATTTTTAACTCTTTCTGCTCCTCCTTCAACCATTAGTGGCTGGATACTGTTGCTTCCCTTTTACAGGGTCTCCACTCCATTGCCTTCTCTCAGATCCTCCATTTCACTCTGACCGATCCTTTTATCCCCAGTCTAGGAGAGGTGCTCCTCCTGAGTGTTTCAGTGGCACTCAATGCTTACTTTCTGATAGTCCAATTCACACTGCAGTGTAACCTCTTCCATCTTCCTGTCCCCATCTCCCAGCATCCAAAGTGCTCAATAAATGCTTGTTGAATTAACCTTTCACACATCACTTGAGTTCACTTCTCTATTAGCTCTTGCCAAGCTTATAGCTGGCCTTTCTTGCCGGCCATCCCCTGTCCAAAATCTAAGTAAACATTGTCATCTAATCACTGGTCAGACCACTTCCCCATGTCCCTACTAATTCCAGTCTCTAAACTGCACTTTCCTATTCCTCTGCATTCCAAGGAGAAAGCTTACTTTCCCTTCTTTTCATGGAAATACAATAAAATAGATTTATCCTTGAGAAGAACATTGTTCAAACGTTTTCTCCAAAAAGCCTACCTAGGGACCATCGTAAGCCGAATCAGTCTCTTCACATCCTATCTATATTCAAAAGTGTTTTTTCTGTTTCTTTTATTATATCTTTAATTGGTCTTCTAGTTATTTTTCCAGGCTTGATTTTCTTACTTGATTGTGGATGGTACAAAAGGTGACTCTCCCGTCTCTATGTCTACCATGTTCGTTAACATTTTGCACTACGCAAGGACTACAGCGTAGTACAAGTGCTTTCTTAACTGCTTTCACTAACTCTTCTTCTTCCTTGATGGCCTTTTTTTATTCTTCAGCTTCTCTTGGACACCATAGTCTCTGCCATTTATCTATGTTGGTGACTCGCCATCAATACCTCTAGACCTGACCTCCCTTATGAACTCCAGACCACCAATTCCAAGGCCTTTTATTAGAGTAAAAACTTGCTAAAATATTTCTAAGATGTATCTTTTAGAAATCTATATATATATATCTCCATATGCTATGACAAAGATCAATCTTTATTTATGCTCTTACAATAAAAGTGGTATTGTCTTTCTCCTCTGGTATATAGAACTCATACATATATACATATACACATCCGCTGATATATAGTGGTATAGGTCTTTCTCCTGTGATATATGGAAGACATAGGTACAAAGTACATGTGTGTTCAATTAAACTATTCTTAAGTTTGAGCTAATGATTTTGAACTAATTCAGCCACAACCACAAAATAAGAAGCTTTAAGTTTGATTGAATCTTGTTTTATTGCAGTAATCATGTTAAGGATAAAATCTTGACGTATAAAACATCATTGGCCACATAAAATAATAACAGAAGATAGAAGATACATCCACCACAAATATTTCCAATCTGATTCATCGTGAAGCTGTGAAAAGGCTTAATTCAAGATCTGCATCATGGCACAAGACACCATTTTGCGGTCTGGGTACTTTGTAGCCTTAATAATCTAGCTCTGTGTGGTTTATATATTCCATCTCATGCAATTTAGTTAAGGAATTACTGGATGCTCTGGCTTTGTTGTTGTGAACAATAGTAATATAATTCTTCTCATTTTTTCTAATGCCTACTAGCTGCGATTTTGAGAATTAACAAGAAAATGCCTTGGAACCTTTTCTCATTAAGCCTTAAAAGACCCCTCGGCAATCGATTTGTAGAAATGATTAATCAAGAATTAAAATACCTTCACAAAGAAGGCCACATCTCTATACTAGTCCCTGGATAGCTTCAATGAAATTTTCAAGTTGTAAAATATAAAGGAGCTGTAAAATATTTTATTGCTGCAGGCTCCCAAGGAGAAAGACACCACCACTTCTCTTGTAAGAGCATAAATAAATATTGTTCTTTGTCATGGCATATGGAGATATAGATTCCTAAAAGATACATCTTAGGAATATTTTAGCAAGTTCTCACTCGAAAAGTAGTTGAAAGTATACCTCTTACCATGTATCTTGTGAGAAGGTCTCATTTTGTACTAGAGAAAGCTTTATTTTCAGGTCTTGTTTTATTTACATTCCTTTGAGCTAAAGCTTCCTAATTTGTGGTTATTAAATAAATTGCCATGTACAGCGTGTTCTTGCTTCGGTGATTCCTCTAAGAAGCATAGCTGATGAACCATAACTATTTTCCAAAAGCTAAAGGAATGATCAAACTTCCGTCATTCAAATATGCAATAAAAGTGAAGAGGTAACCAAAAGGTTCTAGATGCTTGAAACAATAAAGCATGCTTACATGAGTTTCTAACTCTGATTCCAAAATAAAAATCAAAGAAAATATTAGATGAAACCACAGAGATGCACAACTCCATGATTTAATAGCCCTGGGATAACTTTGGTGTAATCCCAGCTAAAAATGCCTCTCTGAGCAATGGGTGGATCATAAAATGTGAATACCAGCAAAGTACATAGTAACAGCAGCATAAAAAGCCGGGATGCTGAATGTAATTGTCAAAAAAAAAAAAAAAAAAAAAACTGATGAAAAAATGCACATTGGCTGGGGTAGATTCTGATATTGTCAAAGTATCCATGGAATCAAGATAACGACAACATTCAGAACAATGAGACACAAATATGTTGCTACAGCGCCTTGAGAAAGAATGTCTTCAACGTAAAGAAAAGAGAAAGGGAAGAGAGATTATGACCAGCCACTGGTTACTTAGTACATGCCAGGTATCACGCTCAGCACATTCCATAAGCTATTTTATGCAGCATCTCAATGGTCCTACAAGGTAGGTATCCTAACAATATCTTTACTTATAAAAGCTGAGTCCCAGTGTCTTTCCAATGGCCATGTACCTGGTAATTAACAGTTGTGGGAGGTATATGCATATCCTCCTTCGTGGTTGTTGTTAGCTGCCATTGAGTCAGCCCCCAACTCATGGCAACCCTGTGAGCAAGTGAATAAAACACTGCCCCGTCCTGCACCATCCCCGTGATTGGTAGTATGCCAGACCATTGTGATCCATAGGGTTTTCACTGTCAGATTTTTGGAAGTAGAGTGCCAAGCCTTTCTTCCTAGTTCATCTTAGTCTGGAAGCTCTGCTGAAACCTGTTCAGCATTATAGTAACACACAGGCTTCCGCTGACAGATGGGTGGTGGCTGCATATGGATTGCATTGGCTGGGAATCAAACCCAGGTCTCCCTCATAGAACCCAGGTCTCCCTCATAAAAAAAAAAAAAAATCCCTCATAAAAGAGGGTGAAAATTCTACCACTGAACCACCACTATCCTCCCATCCCCCTTTAGGACTATGTAGTGAAAAGTAGAATAAAACAAAAAAACAAACAAATACAAATCCACAAGGGTGACCCTGAGCCTAATCGGCAAAGTTGCCCTTGAGAAATCTATCATCATTTCATGGAGCAGTGGCAGCGCAGATGGGAGCCAACATGAAGTGGCTGCCCAGGACAACCCTGGGCTCTCCAAGAGACTGAGAGTTCAGACAGCTGCTCCAGCTGTATCATGAATATCAAAAAGACCTCATGACCAAGAGCTTCCAACATGAGGAGTTGCCACCACTGTTTTCAGGAATCAGGGTATGAACTTTAGAGTCAGCCAGGCTCCAAAACCCCACTGGGTATTTCTGAACTTTAGTCTTCTCATCTGCAAAATGGGCATAATGATTCCTACTCACCGAGTTCTGGGCAGAATAATCTAAGATACAAACAAGAAAATAGCTGCAACAATGGCCTCAGTCGTGAAGATGGTGCAGGACACGGCAACATTTCATTCTGTTATACATACGGTTGCCATGTGTCGGAGCCAACTAGAGGACAACTAACAACAGCATATATGAAGGGCTCAGTATGGTATTTGAGTTGTGATGAGCTCTAAATAAATGGTGGCTTAAAAAGAAAATGAGGAAGAAAAAAAGAAGAGAAAGTGAAAAAGGAGGAGGAAGATTAATAGGAGGTGGGAAAGAGGAAGGAGCTGCCAGGAGTCATGGTTTCCAGAAGCTACCCTACCCTAAAAGGAAGGACATAAAGAAACCTGATATAAGTTATTGTGGTCACTGCAGCCCATCAGTGATGCTCCTGCAGCTGAATGCAAAAGGCATTTGAGATTGACCCCCAGGGGTGACCACCCATAGGAAATGGTGTGCTGAGAGTTCAAACCAAAACCAGTTTGGTCAAAATGGAGCTCTTCTTTCTATCCTGGGTGAGACTCTCTTGACATCTGGAAAATGTGTAGTGATTATTGATTTCAATGCATCGCTGAATGAGGAGAGTAATAACTTCTGCCAGGAAGCCTGGTGGAAATTATGGCCTAGAGATTTGGAGGGCTTGCTTGAGCCAATTACAGAGGCACTAAACAGTAATCTGGTCCTCAGATGTCCAGGGAACACAGGCTGTAATTAGAAAGGAGTATTGATAAGAGGGGAACCCTGGTAGTGATTAAGAGCTATGGCTGCTAACCAAAAGGTTGGCAGTTCAAATCCACCAGGCGCTCCTTGGAAACTGTATGGGGCAGTTCTACTCTGTCATATAGGGTATGTGTCGAAATCAACTCGATGACAATGGGTTTGGTTTTTTTGGGTTTTATTGATAAGGGGGCACTTCAGCTTAAATAAATCTACCGTTTGCAAGCTTAATCATTCTGGAAGAAATGAGAAGAATAAACTGACAAAATAAATGAGAAGAATAAACTGACAAAATAAACTGTTTATACACATACACACAACTAAAAAAAAAAAACAGGAACTATTACACAGGAAAACTGATTTAAAAAATACATATATCACAATCAGTACCATAACTGCTCTTAATAGCCTGTAGTTTTGGAAATCTTATTTGAATCTTTGAAATAGCAGACTTCTGAAATGTGATCATGCATCAATGTGTGTGTTGTGGTTTATAACAGTGGGAATCAGACAGCCCACGTAAAGTTAATCACATGTTCCTTCCATTTGTAACTCTATGGTAATGCTTGCATTCAGCCTTTGCACCACTTTCTATCATCCCAGTTCTGGCTCTTATTTCTACGGAGGAAACTATGGCACCTCTCTCTCTATCAGTTGTCCAGACTCCATTCTTTCCCACCCAAACCAAACCCCACTGCCGTTGAGTCGATTCTGACTCATAGCGACCCATAGGACAGAGTAGAACTGCCCCATAGGGTTTCCAGGAAGTGGCTGGTGGAGACAAACTGCTGACCTTTTGATAAGTAGACATAGCTCTTAACCACTAGGCCAGAAGGGTTCCCATACATACGATAAAAATACTCTTCCCTAAAAGACGGCTTTCAACATGCCATTCCTCTGATTAGTTGGAAACTTCCCATTTTTTATAGGATGGAGTCCAAACTCCTTGTCCTGAAATTCAAAGATCTTCAAGACTGGCCCCAACTTTTCTCGTGGTAATTACCTAGATCAGTATTCCCCTGCGTATTCTCTAAGAAACTTTGCTCTGCTAGAAGCTTCATGATAAAAAAGGACTCCACGATCAGCAAAGTTAGAAAATGCTGAACAATATAATCATAAAATAGCTAACACTTGCTGTGTGTTGTACAAGACACCAAAGGTACCATGTGGATTGTATTATTTAATCTTCACAACTCTACGAGGTCAATTTGTAGGGATTTGAATCCTGTTGGGTCAGACCCTGGACCCTCGGCTCTTAAACACAGGGATTTTCTCCTTTCCTGCAGGGTTACGGGAGATTTTAGCACATTAAAATCCCTGAGAAGTCCTAAATGCAAAATCCTGTGGAGTTTTATTTAAACTACTCAACCTTACTTAACTGTAGAAGACGTGTTTCATGGAATGCCTTTTAACAGCCCCACAAAACTGGCCTTCTAAGTGGCACATTTCAGGAAATGCTCATTTCTAAGGCCCTTTCCAGCTCTGACATTCCACAATTTCCTCTTTTCCAGGAATTGCCTTCCTATTCTCTACTCAAGGACTTTAAGTTCATTTAAACAATTTAGTTACAAGTGGTTTTGTTTTCACCTCATTCCTTGTTCCTAGAATGCCCTCCAACTTTCTCTGATGTGAGTATTATTTATACTCTTCAATACCCATGTTGTGGAGGGAATGGCGTCCTTCAAAAATACTCAGTGTAATCCTAACTTCTGTACCTGTGAAGGTGGCCCTGTTTGAAAATCACGTTTCTGTTTTGTTAGGTTAATGAAGTCATACCTAATCTCTTCTGAGTGGTGTCTTATAAAAAGAGAAAACAGACATGGAGAGAGACTCACATACACGGAGGAAGAGACCATGTGAGGATCCAAGGAAAGCCACAGAACGCCAGGTGCTACCAACAAGGAGGACCCTTCCCTAGAGCCAATGCCCTGATTTGTACCTCTAGATTCCAAAACTCTGAGACAATAAATTTCTGTTCTTTAAAGCCACCCATGCATGGTATTTTCTTACGGCAGCCCTAGGTAACTGAGAGCACTGCACACCTGTTACCTTCAAGTTGACTCTGACTCATGAGGGCCCCGTGAGCGTCAGGGTAGAAATGTGCTCCATAGGGTTTCCAGTGACTGATTTTTCAGAAGTCGATCAGCGAGCCTTTCTTCTGAGGTACCTCTGGGTGGACTTGAAACTCCAACTTTTCAGTTAACATTTGAGTCCATTAATCATACTCATTAAATCCCATCTGTCTCTGAAGCATTTTCATGACTGCCCACATATATATCTCATTTAGACTTTCTCAGCTTTCTTGTGGCATGGGTCAAGGGGATCTTGGGTTGTAGCAATGTACAAGAGAGATGCTATACAATTGATACTCTAAAAATTGGCTTTCACTAATAGCCACTTCCCCTTCCTTCTTCCTGGGTGCAGGTCTTGAGTAAACACCAAGAGCCATGATTTAAAATTCTAAGTCTACATTTTTTTTTTAAATCCACAACAGCATCCATTGCCTTGGAACACCAGCTATCTCTCCATATGTGTGTTTCTTTCCCGATCTCCACCAAAAGCCCCTTCAAGGCAGAAACATGACTTCTTTCTGTCTCTGACCCACTTATATAGTGAGAACTTAGTTCACAGCTTAGTCCAATTTTGTCTGTTCCACTTATGAGCCATATCTTCAAACAAGTTGTTTAGCCTCTCTAGTTTTATCATCTGTAAAGTAGATGGAGATAATATTACCTAATTCACTGAGTTTTTATAAAAATGAAGCAAGTCAATGTGCATAAAGAAGTCTCAGTAGCATAATGTCTCACAATTTTTTAAGTGTTTTACAAATGTTGGTTTATTATTATTATCCCCATTGTTGTAAACTGGTCACCTACCCTGTTTCAGGGATTTTACTAGTTCATGAAGCCAAATGAGTATGACACAGCACATACCCATAGGGAGCTTGTGTCTCTTGGGACCTAGTTACAGAAGAGAAAGGGTGCAAATAAGGTGGGTGTGTGTGGTTAACTCTATCCAAGGACAGGAAGAGAGGGATAACAGAGAAGGCAGAGATCCTGCTGAGCCCTGAATGATGGACCAGACATAAGAGGGCATTTCAGGCAGAAGGAGCAGCATTTGCAGAGACCTGGATAAATGACATGATCTGGGACACTTGAGGAACTACTGCGAGTCAATCTGTATGACTAAAATGTGAGGGGAAGAAGGTGAGCTGGGAAACTAGACGGGCCAAGATACTGAATATCTTACACGTCTCAGAATCTTTTTAACTTGATCTCACTGATGATGCGGAAGGAGAGAGAGGGCCAATTAAGCATTTAAAGCAGCAGAGATTTGATCAGATTTAATCTCTTTATAGAGATTGGTGGAAGGCAAGACTGGATTTAGGGAGGAGTTAAGTGAAATATGAAGAAATAAACGGAGAAATGGCAGTCTGTTAAGTACTAAGTTATTGGTTGGAGAAGAACCAACAGGTCTGAGTGGCTAGATATAAATTAGCTGATTGTTTTTAAAATGTTAATAATGCAACAGGATACTTTTAATACAAATTATTACATTAAAAACATTGTATTAGTACAAACTACATATGCTATTGTTCACCTTCCAAATTAGCTAGGATTTTAAAAAGTTATTGTAATGTTGGCAAAAGAAAGAGGAAGACAGTACAATTTGGCAACTGATATCACGGATTGGAAAAATGTTCTTGACTTGGGCTAATGTAGCCAGTCCCCAGATTACGGATGTCTGATTTACATTCAAATGGCAGCTATGAACCAACCGCTGTAAAGCCTATGATATTAAAAATTTGAGTCACACTCAATAGTTTGTAATAACAAATGGGCACTACTTTGCAAAACACATCAAAACATTTATTATTATTATTGTATTATGTTAAGGAAGTTTTAGTGTACCTGGAAGTGTTTCTTTAGTATTTTTTATGCATAGAAAGGCATGCTATATACTAAGACAAGCATTTGACTGACATTAGATAAGATTTAATGTTTTTTTATGCATAGAAAGTTATACTACATACTAAGAGAAACATTTGACTAACTGACATTAGATATGAACCATACCTAACCCTTCTGATTTATGTACAAATTTGACTTAAAGACAAATAGGAACAGAACTTGTTTGTAATCCAGGGACTGCCTGTAATTTCATTTCCAGGCAATTTTATGCAGCAATACTTACCAAAATAAAAACTGGAAATACAAATTTGCAACAAACAGGGAATGCATAAATACCCAATTATGTTATAAAAATGAGATCTATTATTATAAAAAAAAATAAAGACATTTAAAATTATAATTATTAGGTGTTTTAAATAAAAATACAGGCTGCTCAGTTGCAATATTTGGGATATACTTATACTAAAAAAAATTCATTGTTTTTTCTGACATTCAAATGTAACTGTGTTCGTTTGCTATAGCTGGCAACTCCAGTTCCTGCAAACGTGCATAGTTTTCACTGTTGAGAAATTTAAGACAAATATATATATATATATATATATATATATATATATATATATATATATAAAACGTGTGTATAATTATAGAAAAAAAAGTATGTCTTGAAAAGTGACTGTAAGGAAATACCTCAAAATGCAATCAGTGGTTATTAGTTTTTCTGGGGCTTGATTAAAGTTTTTTTTTAGATGTGATTATTTTTATCTTTATATTTTTCTATAATGAGCATTTAATTATTTTGTAATCAATATTAAATAAATTTTTTTATATATGTATATGTCATGTGTAGTTGCATCCCACTTTTACCAGTAGCAGTGCCTCATGTTTATGAGTGCCGTAAGCTAAGATCTCCACTGATTGCCAAATTACCCACAAAGCTTTCTCCAGGAAACCCTAGCTCCTAGGAAATAAAATCAGAACTATGATTCAGTTCCTAGCTTAAATATCGTCTCAATAGTATAAGGCTTCCCCAGCCACCCTACTTCAATTCGCCTCTGCCAGCACCTTCAGTCCCCAAAAACCAAAAAAAAAAAAAAAAAAACCTTTGCCTTCGAGTCAATTCCAACTCATAGCAATCCTATAGGACAGAGTAGAACTGCCCTATAGAGCTTCCAGGGCGTGCCTGGTGGATTCAAACTGCCTTTTGGTTAGCATCCATAGCTCTTAACCACTGCACTGCCAGGGTTTCCTCAGTCCCCAATAACATTTCATTATTCCAGAGCAAACTGTCTTGTTTTGTCCATACCACTAAGCAGGGAATCAGTATGTATTTGTTGAAAGAAATAGTGGATGAATAAAAGAAATAAGACTAGTAATATTAGATGGTATTTCCCATTATACTTAACATGGCATATATTTACATCCCAGTTGCATAATTTAATGACTTCCTAATATTACCTTGGCAAACACCAGAGTAGAAATTTTCAGAGAGTAAGAACGTGCACTCTACTAAAATAAAAGTAAACAGATTTATTGAAATTTTAAGACAGTTCAAACCAGAGAGACACTCAGTCCAACCAAAAACCAAACCCGATGTTGTCAGGTCGATTCCAACTCACAGTCGGCCCAATAAGACAGATTAGAGCTGTTCCATAGGCTTCCAAGGAGCAGCTGGTGGATTAGAACTACCGATGTTTTGGTTAACAGCCGAGCTCTTAACCACTGGGCAACCAGAGCTCCAACACAGAGAAACTAAAGGCTCTGAGGTGGTGGAGTTAACATGGGAATATTTATCTGATAAAATCAAGAACTTCAGGTACAATTTTCTGACTGGAAGTTACAAAATTAGGGCTGTAGTAGGTGGGACAACTTGAAGCGGAGATTGTAATACGATCAGTCTAAAGTGTATATGTGGGCTACCTGTTGTTGTTAGGCACCATTCAGGCAGTTCCTACTCATAGCGACCCTATGTACAACATAGGGAAACACTGCCTGTCCTGCACTATGCTCACAATCGCTGTTATGCTTGAGCCCATTGTTGCAGGCACTTTATCAATCCATCTCATTGATGGTCTTCTTCTTTTTCACTGACCCTCTACTTTACCAAGTATGATGTTCTTTTCCAGGGATTAGTCTCTCCTGATTTGGATTAGAACTCTGTTAGAAGCTGTAACTGATTGAATTGGGTTCCCAAAAAGATATGTTGAAGTCTTAATCTGTAGTACCTGCAAATGTGACCTTGTTAGGAAATAAGGTCTCAGAAGATGTTATCAGGTAACACGAGGTCATGCAGGAGTAAGACAGGTCCTAATCCAACATTAGAGACCTCCTTATAAGGAGAACACACAGAATGCAGATAGAAAAAGTAAGGCCTTGTGAAGACCCGTTTACAAGCCAAGGCATGCCTGGGGCTACCAGAAGCTGAGAAAGACAAGGAAAGGATTCCCCTAGAGTCAGCAGAAACACATCAGTGTGAACTTTTGGTCTCCAGAACTGCAGGACAATACATTTCTGTTCTTATAAGACATTCGGTTTGTGGTATTTTGTTATAGGAAATTGATACAGAAGCTAATTAAAAAAAACAGGTGTAATGTGGATGGGTCTCTTATGCGATCCTTTCCTCATGCTTGCGTATCTCTCAGCCTTCTTTCTTATACCTTCCTTATCTACTCTGAAGGAGCTCAGGTTAAACCCTTAGAAGGTTAAGTGTTCAGTTGCTAACCAAAAGTTGGTAGTTCAAACCTGCCCAGTGGCTCCCCAGGAGAAAGACCCGGCCATCTACTCTTACAAAGATTACTGGCAAGAAAACCTTTTGGGGTAGTTCTCCTCTGTCACATGGGGTCGCTAAGAGTCAAAATTGACTCAGTGGCACCCAACAACAACATTTTGAAGTCTTGATGATCGAAGGAAGAAGGTACTGAGTCCCTTTCTCTTCTCTCCAGTATTCCCTCTCTTCTTCCGCTGTCTCCTTCATATTTTCTTTCTTTTATGAATCACTTCATTCTACTTTTTAAAAGTTTTGCTTACGTTTCACTTCTTCATCTTTATTACATTGCCTCTTTTTCTTTCATTGAGAGAAATGGCTTTATCGCCTTTGTCCCCGAGGGCCTTTCACTCTAATTCACACTAAGAGGCCAGCTAAGTGGTCCTCAATGCTTCTATCAACGTCACTAATTTCACCCAGAGCCAAGAGGCCATGAGTATTTTACATAAGGTTGGAGAAGGTATGCTAAAAGGCCATTATACTTTTTGCTCTGAAATGATTTGTTTGTAATTTGTTAGTGATAACATAAAGGCAAAATACAAATCTATTGAATGTCCTCTGGGTTCATACAACTAAACGAGGCTCCTGTGTTGAATAAATTGGACATTCGAAAGAGACAAAGCGAGAGCAGGGCTTGAAAGGAAAGGAAATGCAGATATTTCAGTGTATTTTCTTTGAAGAAATTTGTTGTGCCTGATTCTATATCCACCTTGACTTTTTGTGATAAAGGACGTCAGAGCTGATTTTGAATACTGCGCTGAAAGTTACTTTCATTTTTCAAGAATAATACTTCAAAACTTTATTTCAATTACTTGTGCCATACTTGTATTTTAATATTCCTTTTAATGACACGCCATAACCTTTCATGTCCTCACACCTTTGTATAGATTCTGTCACTGATCCTCTTTGCACTCCCAACTCTTAGATCCATAAACCCCCCACACTCACCCATCCCACCATGACCAAGTTTTTAGACTGATTTTCCTTTTCAATAATAAAAAACAATGGTCCTTGTGAAAATTTTAAATAGTGGCTAAGAAGCTAAATTGAAAAGCAGACATCTTCTCTCCTCCTACATCCCATTGCCACACCTCAGAGGCTGCAGCAGATTTAGTCCTGTGTGCCTGTTTTCAAACATTTTCTATTCAGTTGACAGCCATTAAAAGGCAAAAACTCGATCTGCCCTTATAAAAAACACAGGGTGCATTCCCTACCAACACGTGTCCGTCTTCCTTGTTCTTCTAAGTGACTGCAGTGCATCACATTGCAATCCCGTGCAAGTATCATAACCTGTAGGAGCTCTGGTGGGGCAGTGGTTAAGGACTCGACTGCTAACCAAAAAAGTTGACAGTTCGAATCTACCAGACGCTCTTGGAAACCCTATGGGCAGTTCTACTCTGTCCTATAAGGTCACTTTAAGTTGGAATGGACTCAACAACAAGGGGTATCGTAATCTGTAAGAGCCCTGGTGGCTCATTGGTTAAGCACTTGGCTGCTAACTGAAAGGTCAGAGGTTCGAACTCACCAGCCACTTTATCCGTGGGATAAAGATGTGGTTGTCTGCTTCCATAAAGATTACAGCCTTGGAAACCCTATGGGAGAGTTTTAACTGTTTGTTCTATAGGATCTCTATGAGTCAGAATTGACTCGATGGCAATGGGTTATCATAATCTGTGTGCTTTATATAAAAAAATTTTTTTTTTTTTTTTCTTACTGATACACATTTAGGCTCTTCCCAGGCTTTTGCCACCCATCACAAACAATGGTGAACTTTATATATATATATGTATTTGCATATTTGGGGGGACATACCCACACCATCATTTTTAAAAGTGGAATGACTGAGTCAAAGGATAGATGCATATTTTTTTGAAAATTATTGCCAAATGTTTTTCAAAATTAGTTTGTGTTTCTCACTTAATATTGTAGCACATATTCCCTACGTCACTAAATAAAAACTCTCCGTTGTTAATACCTCAGTAACATTCTCTCACAGATGTGCTCCATAATTTATGCAGCCACGTCCTATTTACGTGAGTGTGAAGTTCCAAATGTTTTCTTTGTGGAAATCTGCTTCTCTTCATCGTTGTTATGGATTGAATCGTGGCCCCCCAAAATATGTGTTGTCTTTGTTATGTTAATGAGGCAGGGTTAGTGTAGGGTTTTTCTTGAGTCAGTTTCTTTTGAGATGTGAAAGACATTAAACAGGCAAGCTAACAGTGAGGGGAAAGAGAGATGTCAAGTTGCAGGGAGATTACCCAGGAGCAGCTCAAGAGACAAGGGCTGCCCTCCAGAGCCAAGAGAGAGAAAGCCTTCCCCATGAGCCAGCACCCTGAATTCGGACTCCCAGCCTCCTAAGCTGTGAGAAGATAAATTTCTGTTTGTTTAAGCTACCCAGGCATCGTATTTCTGTTATAGCAGCACTAGATAGCTAAGACAATCGTGTTTACACATTTTATCGTGTTTACTGTCCTAGAACCAGTAGGGCTGGTTATTAGCTCTCAGCCGTAAGTCTGGAATTTTACGTATTTATTTAAAAAAAAATAGCATGAGAGTGTTTATATAGAAGAGATCAGAATTCTATAAACTTATGTTTAAGAAAATTTTAAATGATAAATGAATTGAGGTTCACAATTTTTTTTCTCCTTTTACAGGGTGGAGGGAGGAGAGGGGTAGAAAAAGAAACTTGCACTAAACAGTCCCGGTTATATTTGAAATGACTTAGCTTTTAAATGTGTAAATGATGTACTACCCTAACAGCATTTCTAAGGTGTCCTTTATACTCATCTGAGGCCGGCACTAGTTTGGAGAGAAATTGACTGGCCCAAGGAAAACTAGTCCTGTCACACTACTTTGTCGGGGCGTCAGCAAAGCAGCTAAGACCCTGCCTTCTTTTCACCCTATCAGGATTTAAACAACAGTGGCACCGTGGACACTTGGGGCCAGATAATTACTTTTTGTGAAGAGGGCTACCTGTGCATTGCAGGATATTTAGCAGCACCCCTGACGACCTCTGTCCACTAGATACCAGTAGCGCTCCCACCCAATCATGACAATCAAAATGTCTACAGATAACACCTGATGCCCAAATCACTTTGGATTGAGAAGCAGTGCTCTGCAGTGAAGTCCAGAGTCCCTGGGTGATGCAAGTTGTTAACACCTTTGGCTGCTAACCAAAAGGTTGGAGGTTCGAGTTCACCCAGAGATGCCTGAGAAGGAAGACCTGGCAATCCACTTCTAAAATATCAGTCATTGAAAATCCTATGGAGCACAGTGAAGTCAACCAGACCCCACTCAGGCTCATAGAGCTTTAGCTTTGTAGCTCCACGTGCTTCAGAGTGAATGGACAGTGAAAGATCAACAGACACTTGTGTATGATTCCAACATCAAATGCAAAATCCAAAATGAGCCAAAAAAAACCAGAAAACAAAACCCATTTAGGAAGTGGAGAACAAACCCAAATATACTGTTATTAATACATCCAGAGAGGTAAGATTAGATATTGCATCCATGTCCGTGAAATGATAACAGGCTCTTATTAAAAAATCAGAGAATAAGAAAGACTCTTGGTTATTAAAATTATTATGCCTGCAATAAAAATTAATCAAAACAATGAAAGGTAATGCTGGGACTTCTCTCAGAAAGTCAAACAAAAGGGCAAATAGATAGAAAATGGAGAAAAAAAAAGATTTGGGGATCAATCCGCAAGGTCATAACTCAGAGAGAATAAAACCAAGGAAATCATCAAAGAAAGGATATACGAAAAATGCTCACATTCAGTACCTAGGAATCAGAATAACGTCAGACTTTTCAAGGCAATGGAAAATGGAAGATAATGGAATCATATTTTTCAACTTTTGAAGGAAAGTGATGTTTAATCTAGACATTTCTAGCAAGCCTAGCTATCAATCAAGTGTGATGGCTGAATAAAGACATTACTGGAAATACACAGTTTCAAAAAATGGGTTTTGTCTTAGAAAACTTCTGATGGGTAACCTTCTTAAATAGGAGGGAGGATGTTTCCCACCAAGCAAGTGAAAGATTTGGAATTGAATAAAAAGGGATTGCAGATAAAATGGAGTGGGGAAGAGTATCCTGGAAACAGCAGTGAAAGAAAGGGTCTTCCATGACATAGCTGATCTAGAGATTATCAATTGATACAGGAACAGGAAGATGAAGGGATGGATATAAGATAATGTCTCTAAGGGATACAAAAACCCATGGGGCTAATAGATTAGCCCATGTGCTTGTCCCTGTTTGGGGAAGAGTATGTAGTAGCTATCCATAGAAAATTAAACAAACGTGGTTCAAATGGTTTACATGCTCAACTGCTAACTGAAAGCTTGGTGGAATGAGTCCACTCAGGCACCTTGGGAGAAAGGCCTGGTGCTCTACTTCCAAAAAAGTCAGCCATTGAAAACACTGTGGATGAAGCACAGTTGTACTTTGACACGCATGGGGCTGCCAGGAGTCGCAATTGAGTCCATAGCAACTGGAATTTGCAGAAAATTAAACAAATCTTATAAATTACCTGTGGGAAAAAACAAAAGACTGTAAAAGAAAGGTAGTAATTCACTGCATGCCTCTGCTGTAAACAGTATTTATTTAAATAGTTGTAATAATGAAAACATTGACTGCTGGTCTTTTTTTTTTTAATAAAATTTTGATAAAACTGCCTTAGAAAGGTGACAGGCTATTAAGAAAGTACATATCAGTGGTTTCCAGTTGAGGTAGATTCTTGTTTTCATAATAAAAATGCCAAAACCTGAGAAATCGAAGCACGGTCGTGTAAATATATTTAGAAATGTGACTATAAATGCCACAAGAAGCTCTGGTAGCACAGTGGTTAAAGCACTCAGCAGCTAACCTAAAGGTCGGTGGTTCGAGCCCACTAGCCGCTCTGCGGGATGGCAACAGGGTTGGTTTTTTGGTTTTATGTAAATGCCAAATGGAGCAGCTAAAATAGAAGCAGATGATCTGGGATCAGGATCTAGGAGCCTGGAGTGTCCTGGAGGGAACCGTTCATTCTATTACAGTATTTATTATTCAGTTAACACTACGCTATGCAAATTGAATTACAAAATAAAGCAATTCTGGGCAACCACACACAAAAAGTCTTCAGGGTGCTAGCAAAACATGCGATATGTGATTTCTGGACCTCCATTCCAGATTTACCAAAGCAGAGTTTCTGGCAATGGAACCCAAGAATCTGCGTTTCTCCTAAAAGCACCCCAGCTGAGGTTTAGGGAAATTTACATGTGCTTATCACCACCAGAGTCAGTGTTCAGGTGTTAAAATCTCAAGATAGGATTTACAAAAACAGTATCAAAACAGTTTTTATGGTCCAGCGTTTGTGGCCTATTTCAGTGTATGGCTTCACACTGAACTGTGTGTGTGTTGTATACACACATTATGCATACATACATGGTACACACGCACACTGTGTATACACACATCATCTACATGTACTCGTCGAAAATGGTGAAAACACGAAACTTGGGAAGCAGAATCTTTATATGGTTGCCCATCATCATTGGAATACTGCCAGCAGACCAAATGTTAAGGTCTACATCGTCATGAAAAATTCACTTGCTGGGTGCTTAGTTTTGTTCTGTGTTTAGTACAGCAAATAAGCCTTCCATCCCAGGCCCTGGTTGGTTGTTTCATAAATATAAATACGTTGCCTAGGGGCCATTTGTCTGATCTGTTTGTACAAGCAAGGGATTCATGAAAAACGTAAGACTTAGGTCCACTGAATGTTTGGTGTATTGCTTTCTCTACTGCAGTCGGCTTTTTGTTTCTTACAGTAAATAAAGGAACATAAGCTACTTCTACCCAGAACTCAGCAGGTGATTTGGCTTTCAGCTGGTGTCGCTGTAAATGAGGAAGGTCACGATAGGATGAGCCATGCAATCTATACCACACAAATGATGACTTGAGGAGCTGGGCGAAGACTTTAGATACCCTGGATTTTATCTTAAAATTTATCTAGGTCACAGGGAGCTCATAAATCCAATTTTATAGCTGAGTGTTGAGCAAATAAACTAGATAATAAATTAAACTCTGCTAGAATTTTTTTTTTAATCTGTAAAAGCTTTAGAATTAAAAATAATAAAAGTTTTTATGGCAAAATATGGAGTACAGATACCTAAAATAAGGATGTGGGTGATAAAAATGCTGAAGGAAATATTTCCATATTAAAAAAATAATAATAATGAGGACAGTTTTGCCTTGACGACAACAGCAGACAAAGAGAGTGCAATAAATAAATAAGCAAACAAATTACAGACCAATATATCTCAAAGACTTAGATGCAAAAATCTTCAGCAGAATATTAGCCAACTGAATCCAGCCATGTGAAAACAAAATTGTACAACAAGATCATGTGGGGTGTATTCCAGGGATGCAAGGCTGGTTTAAGATTTGCAAAGATATCAATGTAATCTACCATATCAACAGGCTAAAGAAGAAAAATTACATGATTGTAGCAAGTGAGCAAAAAAAATATATGTTTGTGTGTATGTGCATGTACGGTGTTTTATGACTGTTCGGCCAGGCTAGATGATTGTGTCATGTGTTTAATAAGCTTTAAGTTATTGTATCAGATATTTTCATAATTACTTTTGGTTTGTGTGTATGTGTGTTTTCTGTTTGTTTAAAGTTATATTTTTGTTGAGAAATCTGTCAAATGCCATCCACCCCCAACCGTTAACACAAATTCAGACACTTGTATTAAAATTTATACCAAAAAAAAGCAAACGTACATACAATGGAATATTAAACCAAACCAAGCCTGTGGTCATGAAGTTGATTCTGACTCATAGCGACCCTGTAGGACAGAGAAGAGCTGCCCCATAGGGTTTTCAAGGCTCTCAACTTTACAGAAGCATACTGCCAAGTCTTTCCCCAGCAGCTGATGGGTTCGAACAGCCGACATTTCTTTTTTTTTTTTTAATTGTACTTTATTTTTTAGATGAAGGCTTACAGAACAAACCAGCTTCTCATTAGACAGTTAGTACACATATTGTTTTGTGACTTTGGTTAACAACCCCATAACACGTCAACAGTCCCCTTCTTGACCTTGGGTTCCCTATTACCAGCTTTCCTGCCTTCCAGTCCTTGCTCCTGGGCTGGTGTGTCCTTTTGGTCTTGTTTTGTTTTATGGACCTATCTAATCTCTGGCTGAAGGGTGAACCTCGGGAGTGGGTCCATTACTGAGCTAAAAGGATATCCAGTGGCCATACTCTCGGGGTTTCTCCAGTCTCTGTCAGACTAGTAAGTCTGGCCTTCTTTTGTGAGTTAGAATTTTGTTCTACATTTTTCTCCAGCTCTGTCCAGGACCCTCTATTGTGATCCCTGTCAGAGCAGTTCGAACAGCCAACCTTTTGATTAGCCACTGAGCACTTAACCACTGCACCACCAGGGCTCCTAATAGAATAATACTCAGCCATAAGGAGAAACAAAGTCCTAATTCATGCCATGGCATTGATGAAAATATTATGAAAATATTATGCTGAGTGAAGTAAGGCAATAAAAAAAGACAACTACTGTCTGATCTCACTCATGTGAGAGAGCTAGAAGAAGAAAATATATAGAAAACAGAGTATATTACTGGTGACTAGGTATGGGGGAGGGGGGAGCCATTGTTTAGCGAGCACCGAGTCTCTGTTGCTGGTGATGGAAATTTGACAACAATGGATGTTGGTGGTGATTACACAACGCAATGAATGCACTTGATGTTGTAAATTACGCAGGTGAAAAAAGTTGAATCGGCAAATATTGTGTATGTGTATATTTTACAATAATAAAAAATCAATAATAATAGTTTAAAATTATGAGAAATAAATAAAGCATAAATATAGATGCCTTGGTGGTGCAGTGGTTAAGAGCTACGACTGCTAACCAAAAGGTCGGCAGTTCGAATCCATCAGATGCTCCTTAGAAACCATGTGGGGTAGTTCTACTCTTTCCTGTAGGGTTGCTATGAGTCAGAATTGAGTCGATAGCAATGGGTCTGCTTTTATTTGGTATAGATTTTAATACAGGAGCCTGAACTTGTGTTATCAGCTGGGGGTGGATGGTATTTGAGAGACTTCTCAACGAAAATACAGTAATTTTAAACAAACAGAAAACGCACAGACAAGCCAGAATTATGAAAATATCTGATACAATAACTTAATTAGAGTTTATTAAACACATGAAGCAGCCATCTAGCCTGGCAGAACATTCATAGAACACCATATATATGTATATGTGTATATATATATATATTTTTTTTTTATTTTAATTGTGCTTCAGGTTAAAGTTGAAAGCACAAATTAATTTCTCATTCACAAATTTATACATAAATTGTTTTGTGACATTGGTTGCACCCCCCGTGAAGTGTCAGCACTCTCCTCCTTTCCATTTCCATCCAGGTTCCCTGTATCCATTTGTCCAGCTTTCCTGTCCGTTCCTGCCTTCTCATCTTTGCTTTTGGGCAGGTGTTGCCCATTTGGTCTCATATACCTGATTAAACTAAGAAGCGCATTCCTCAGGTGTGTCATTGTTTGCTTCATAGGCCTGCCTAATCTTTGGCTGAAAGGTGGATTTCAGGAGTGGCTTCAGTCCTGAGTTAGCAGGGTGTCTATGGGCTCTGGTCTCGGGGGTTCCTCCAGTCTCTGTCATACCAGTAAGTCTGGCCTTTTGTGTGTGTGTGTGAATTTGAATTTTGTTATACATTTTTCTCCTGTTCTGTCCAGGACCCTCAACTGTGATCCCTGTTAGAGCGATGGGTGGTGGTAACTGGGCACCATCTAGTTCTTTTTTGTTTTTTTAATTGTGCTTTAGGTGAAAGTTTATAGAGCAAATTAGTTTCTCATTAAACAATTAATACACAAATAGTTTTGTGACATTGATTGCCAACCCAGTGCTGTGTCAACACTCTCTGCTTCTCCACCCCAGGTTTCCTGTTTCCATTTGCCCAGTTTTCCCTTCCCTTTGTCCAGTTTTCCCTTCCCTTCCCACCTTCTCCTCTTTGCTTTGGGCTGGTGTGCCCATTTAATCATGATGACAAGACTGAACACGTGAAAACACCATGTGCTATTATAGACATCGCCTCTGTGAGTTTCAGTTTGCACGTCTGTAAAACAGAACAGCATTGTCCAATGCAGTGAACCACAAATCTGAGCCACAAGATTTTAAATTTTTTTGTAGTCACCTTGGAAAGAAGTAAAAAAAAAAAAAAGTAAAATGAATTTTAATAATATATTTTACTAATACATTACCCACCCATTGCCAATGAGTTGATTCTGACTCATAGCAACCCTATAGGACAGAGTACAACTGCCTCATAGGGTTTCCAAGTGCCACATCTTTCTCCTACTGAGCCACTGGCGGTTTGAACCAATGACCTTTCAGTTAGCAGCCAAGCAAGCACTTTAACTACTGTGTCACCAGGGCTCCTAAAAAGCAAAGATGTAACTTTTGGAACTAAGGTACACCTGACCCAAGCCATGATATATGCATGCAAAAGCTGGACAGTGAATAAGAAAAACCAAAGAAGAGTCGATGCATTTGAATTAAGGTGTTGGCAAAGAATATTGAACATGCCATGAACTGCCAGAAAAAACAAACAAATCCGTCTTGCAAGAAGTACAGCCAGAATGCTCCTTATATGCGAGGAGGATGGCAAGATTTCATCTCATGTACTTCGGACGTGTTCTTAGGAGGGACCAGTCCCTGGAGAAGAACATCATGCTCGATAAAGTGGAGGTTGAGTGAAAAAAGAAGATACACAAAGAGATGGATTGACACAGTAGCTGAAACAATGGGCTCAAATATAGCAATGATTGTGAGGATGGTGCAGGACCGGGCGACATTTCATTCTGTTGTGCATAGAATCACTATGAGTTGGAATGGACAAGATGGCACCTAACAAAGGCGACATTAATATAGTAAAAAATATTCACTATATCCAAAATACTATCAGCTCAGATAACCTTGTTACCTTGTTAAAAATCAATAAGGTATTTTCCCTTTTTTCATACTAAATATTCAAACTTCACTGTATGTTCTCTACTTATACCACACTCAGTGTAGACTAAGCCACATTTCAAACACTCAAGAGCCCCAGGCAACTAGAAGCCACCATACTGACAGCGCAGGTCTGCATGTTCTCTGAGACTAACTTTCTAACTCCGTACTTCCAAAACTCTAAAATATATCAATATTTAAGGGTCTAAGGTACAATAATTACCTTTAACCTCCCTTCATCCAAATCACACCCAGCTTCACCCTTTGCATTTAAGAGCAATCAAATTACCAAAGGTTTTGTCAAGGAGCAGTTGCAAATCCAAGGCCAGAGATCTTACCCACCTCCTGGTGTTAGACACAGAATCTCTGACGCATTTATTGACAGTCATTCAGAGGGGGTGCAGGTGAAAGGACGGTGGATAAAAGACAGGGAAGGTACAAGGGAGAGGGGCAGATGAGTTCTCCGTGGGCCAGGCTCTTTCTCTCCTTCACTCTGTTCCTCCCTGTGGGTGAGCGTTCTCCAGTGCCTTTGTCTGGAGCCAAAGGAGAGCTCCAGCAGAATCCAATTGTGACGTTGCATCCCCAGGTTGGCAGTGACAGCAGCAGCCTGTAACTCTGCCCAAGGCTCTCAAGCTGCAGTTGGGAGGTTTCCAGCTGGCGGAGAACTTAGAGTAAACAGCCTCTTATTTTCCCTAGCGTTCCTGAGCTGCCTGGCAGAATCATTTAGACACCCCCCCCCGCCCCCGCTTTCATTCTCATGCTCCTGGTCTCTTAGCAATCCTTGGCCCAGAGCGAATATTAGAAGTCTTTGATTCTTATTCTTGGATCTACAGCATGCCTTCTTTGAGACATCAAATGAGTTTCCTTTATGCACTTCCTCCTTTTTTGAATGAAAAGAAATATATAATAGCCGTTACTATTTATTGAACGTACCACCTGTCTGTCAGTTTGTTGTACTGTGGTGGCTTGCGTGTTGCTGTGATGCTGGAAGCTATGCCACTGGTATTTGAAATATCAACAGGCCACCCATGGTGGAGAGGTTTCAGTGGTGCTTCCAGACTAAGGCAGGGTAGAAAGAAAGGCCTGGTGACATACTTCTGAAAATTATCATATGGAACACAACAAAATATTGTTTGATATAGTACTAAAAGATGAGCTCCCTAGGTTGGAACGCACTTAAAATATACGATGACCACAACAATGGACTTGAGCATACCAATGATTGTGAAAATGGTACAGGGCTGGGAAATGTTGCATTCTTTTGGACATGGGGTTGACCATAAGTCCAAGCCAACTCGAAGGCAGCTGTCTTAGTTATCTAGTACTACTATAACAGAAGTACCATAAGTAGATGGCTTTAACAAACAGGAATTTATTCTCTCACAGTCTAGGAGGCTAGAAGTCCCCATCCAGGGTGCCACTCCAGGGTAAGGCTTTCTCTGTCTGGGGTACTGTCCTTGTCATCAATCTTCCCCTGATCTAGGAGCTTCTCAGTCCAGGAACCCCAGGTCCAAAGGACAAGCTCCACTCTTGGTGCTTCTTTCTTGATGGCATGAGGTCCTTCTCTGCTGGATTCTATTATATCTCAAAAGAGATTGCCTCAAGATGCAACCTAGTCCTGTAGATTGTGTCCTGCCTCATTACCATAATTACCTCTAATCCTGCCTCATTAACATCATAGAGGCTAAGATTTACAACATGTAGGTTAATCACATCAGATCACAACATGGTGGACAACCACATAATACTAGGAATCATGGCTTAGCCAAATTGATATGCACTTTTCAATCCGTAACGGCAGCTAACAACAATAACATTTTATGGAAGACCCCTGTGTGCCAGGATGAAAACTAGATGCTTTATAAAGGATATTTCATTTAGTTCTCACAATCAACCCAGGAGATAGGTATCACTATTTTTCTTACATCAGAGGGAACTGAGACCTTTTGAAGTTAATATACCTGCCTGAGCTCTGCCCACTTAGAAAAAAACAAAGGCTAAATCCAAACTCTGGTTGGTCTGACTCAGAATTCCAAATGAAATCCCATCGTGGAATAACACTCTCAGGACTAGTGAGATAATATGTAGCACTCATCAGAGAAGAATTGGGAGCTCGGGTGATGCTCCCCCTGTACGATAAATCAAAACCAACCAGTGCCAGTTTCTGCCTTTGATGCCAAGTAGCCAAAAACATCACTGTCGGCCTTGTAGGAACCTTCAGTTCTGCTCTCCTGGTGTGAGAGGACAGGGTGTCCTCTACATTCAAGCAAGGAAGGCTCTTATCTGTTCACTATTATCCCTTGAGGTTAGAAGAGGGAAGTGGGATCATCAATATTTGAAAAGCATTCCTCCAACTGATAAAATTCTAGAACTCTTGGAGGATTTAGCTTTTATCACTCTCTTCAGGAACTTTGGAATTGCCAAAGCTGTGTCTAGGGTCTCCTGATTCCATGGGGAGGTAGGTATGCACAAACAAAGTTGTAAATTTGGCCCCTGATTATGATTTCCAGATATTTCTAGATGGGCTAAGGGGCTTTTCTGTAGAAGCAAATCTCCCTGAAGGAGAATGAGATTTTGTGCCAATGAAAGGGCCAGGTTCTGCCTCTGAGTAGAGATTTAGGCTGGACATGGCACAGCGTGATGTCTCATGTGGCTGGATGCCTCTCTTTCACAGTGCCATGGTTCCTTGAACATGTTCCTCAAAAGAACTCCGTGTAGCTGCTCTGAAGGGCAACGCTATGAGCTGCCCTGATACCTCAGAGCCGAGCAGTCCAGCTGCTACTAGGAGATCTAGGTATTTTTCTCCAAATGAGAGGAAATAAGAAACATGTGGCACCCCATAAGAGCAGCCACTGGGAAGTCACTTCCTAAGTGCTACCATTAAGAGGCTCCAGGGGGAAATAACAAGTGTTGGTGAGGATGTGGAGAAACTAGAACCCTCGTGCATTGCTGTGGGGTTGTAAAATGGTAGAGCTGCTGCGGAAAACAGTTCGGCTTTTCCTCAAAAAGTTAAACATAGAATTACCATGTGACCCAGTGACGTCGCTGCTAGGTATATACACCCCAAATTGAAAACAGGTACTCAAACAAATACATGTACGTGCATGCTCATAGCAGCATTGTTCACAATAGCCCAAATGTCCATCAATAAACCAAAACAAACAAACAAAAAACCCAACCCATTACTGTCAAGTCAATTCCAATTCATGACAACCCCTTGTGTTACACAGTAGAACTACTCCACAGAGCTTTCTAGGCTGTAATCTTTACAAAGCAGGTCATCAGTCCTTCCTTCCTTGGCACCACTGGGTGGGTTCAAACCGCCAACCTTTAGGCTAGTAGTCGAGCACAAACCATATGCCACACCCAGGTACCTGAGGTATATACAAACCATAAAATATTATTCAGCTGTAAAAAGAAATGAAGCACTGATACATGCTACAATGTGAATGAACCTCAAAAACATTATGCTAAGTGAAAGAAGTCAGAGACAAGTCACGTATCATATGATTCCATTTGTATGAAGTATACAGAATGCTCCTTAAAACAAGGATGGCGAGACTGTGTCTTACATACTTTGCACATGTTATCAGGAGGCTTCAGTCCCTGGAGAAGGAAATCATGCTTGGTAAAGTAGAGGGTTGGTGTAAAAGAGGAAGACCCTTAATGAGATGGATTGACACAGTGGCTGCAACAATGAGTTCAAGCATAACAACGATTGTAAGGATGGTGCAGGACCAGGCAGTGTTTCATTCTGTAGTGCATGGGGCCGCTACGGGTTGAGCCGACTCGACGGCACCTAACAACAGCAACAACACCCAAGATAAGTAAACCTCTAGAGAAAGAACATGGACTGTTGGTTGTCAGGGGCCAGGGGAGCGGGGGAATAGGGAGAATTTCTTAATGAGTTGGGGTTTCCTTTTGGGTGATGACAAGGTTTTGGAGCTAGATAGGGGTGGTAATGGTTACAAAACATTGTAAATGTACTAAAGGCCACTGGTTGTGTGCTTGACAATGGTTATTTTTCTGTTATGTGAATATCGCATCAATTAAAAGAGAGAGATAGGCTCCAGGAAGACATTGGGAGCCCTTGACATGTAGAGTGCTGCTTCAGAAGGGCACCACGTGTCGAGTATCATGATTATGATCACAGTAATGACCGTCATTGGTGATGAACAACACAGCCTTCTCTGTGGGGTCATTCTCCACTGCATGCCTCTTAGGAGAAGCCGAGGGACTGTTATTCTTTACTCTTTCACCTTTCATTTCTCTGAGAATTGAAAGTTATTGATTGTCATCACAGGTCACTTGGGGGTGATGGACATTTAGTGATTTGGGGTGGGAGCTGAAGCTGGTTATAAAGACACGACTCAATAACTCAAATCTTAGGTTCAAGATGGCTGGGCTTGGTCCAAAGAAGATAAATATTTAATATGTTGAAATCTATAATTGTAGGATTGTTATCTAGCTATCAACCATCAACTATAATCAAAATAGCCTATTATTATCACTTTATTATAAACACTAATGCTTTAAGCTTTCGCAGCAAACTTTACCCTTTTAAAAACAACAAAAATAATTTATTGCCCAGATGGAAGTCTTCTGGTAATAGCCAGCATCTAACAAAAGGTCCCAAAAATGCCTGTCCAAGTCTTTACATAGTTTCCCATGTACGAAGTATCAAGAATGGCTTTGCTGTGATTTCCCACTGCCTTCATTGTGATTTCCCATTTCCCCTTAAAGAAATGACAAGTTTGTCACATTAACGTATTGTTGTAAGAGAAATTTCTTGGTGACTTGGCGTGCCTCTACAGAACTGACTCCTGAATTATAGCCAAATTGTGATGGATCACTGGGCTTGAGAGGCAGTGTGAAATAATGGGAAAAGACACAGTACTGAAGGCAGACAAGTCCACTGTGGGAGTCCCTGCTTGCCATTTGCCAATCCGCTGTACTGTCCTTTTTACAACCTTATTTCAAGCCACCATCTTTACTTGGCTGGGCCACTACAATAGCATCCTAGCTGGTTTCTCTGCTTCCACGTTGGCGTTCACCCCTTATAATCCATTATCTATCTACACAAGCACGAATGTTATATTTCTGAGACTAAAGCTAAACCCCAGACTAAACCCCTTAATGAGTTCTGAGTATACTTTGAACAACAAAATCCAAAGTGCTTCCCATGGTTCTGCATGATCGAATCTCTGTAGCTGTCTCTCCTCATCTCCTGGTACACTCCCCTTGGTTTTTCTGCCCTACCAACACTAAGCTCCTGGAAGTACCTCAAAGAGAAATTCATTCCAAAATCAGAGTCCTTAGACTTACTCTTCATGCTGCCATAAGCAACTTTTCTCTCAAAGTTTATATGTCCGCCTCCTCCTCATTCAGATCTCTGTTCCTCAGAGATTCCTGTACTACTCCATCTCTCCACGCACTCTGCATCCCAATATCCTCCTTTATTTTCATCAAAGAACTTATTATTAACTGGAATTAAATTACCAGTAACTTCTTTACTGTTTAACTTTCTTAACTAAAGCGTAAGCTCCAGGAGAGCAAGGCTTGTGTCTGTATTCTCTACCTCTGTATCACCAATGCTTAAACACAGCCTGGTACTTAAAAAAAAAAAAAAAAAATTTTTTTTTTTCCTTAGGAGGGGCTAAATACATGTTTCAGAATAAATGAATTAATGATTTGCAAACTAGCAAAAGTGCATTACTATGGCAAGTCCTGATTTTGCATATGGCTTTTTAATTTGTTTCATAAGCATCCATTCTGTGTCCACAACACACAAGGAACAGTGCTCTGCCACTGAGAGTCTATAAAAAACCAAACCAAATCAAACCCATTGCCATCAAGTCAATTCCAACTCAAATCACCCTACAGGACAGAGTAGAACTGCCCCATAGGGTTTCCAAGACTATAATCTTGACTGAAGCAGACTGCTACATTTTTTTCCAACAGAGGGGCTGGTGAGTTGGAACCACCTACCTTCCCATTGGTAGCCTAGGGTTGACCACTGCACCACCAGGTCTCCTTGAGAAACTATTAAAAAACAATCAAAGCCGTTGCCATCAAGTTGATTCCAACTCATAGTGACCCTATAGGACAGAGTAGAACTGCCATGTAGGATTTCCAAGGAGCAGCTAGAGGATTCAAACTGCTGACCTTTTGGTTAACAGATGAGCTCTTACCCACTTCCACCGGGGCTCCTGAGAGACTACAGGGACTATCATACAACCCAACCAAATGCCATTTCTCTTCTTTTTTCCCTTGACTCCTCAAAGATATTTAACATAATTGGCCACTCCATCCTCTTGGCTCTGTGACACTATATGCTCATAATTTTTCTCCTAACCTGCTACCTCGTGGTTCTTAGCCTCCTTTGCTCACTTATCCTCCCTTCTAGGGGGTGATGAACGTTTAGTGAATAGGAGTGGGAGCTGAAGCTGACGTTGACCTGGAGGCCTCTTTTCACTGCCAGCTGTAGAGTCTTTCTGAGAGACTTTCCAAGTCACATGGTATTAAACACTAATCACCGTTACTGACTCTCTATCTACAACTCAGACACGAGTTCTCTCGAGAAATTCAGACTTTTGTAGCCAATGGCCAGCTTGACACCTCTACTTGGATGACTACATATGTATTTGAAACTTAAAATTCCTGGATCTGAATTCTTGCCTTCCTCCCCAAATGTGTTTCTCCCCAAGTTTTCCAAAAATGTACCACAAACCACCCAGTTGCTCAAGCCAAAATTCTAGGAGTTATTCTTGAGTCTTCTTTATTCTTCATCACGCACATTTAATGCATCAGAAAATCCTACTGACTCTCCAAAAACTATCCCAAAGCTGTCCACCTTTCTTCACCTTCAATGCCACCATCATCTTTCATCTGGTTTTCTATGACACTGCCCTGCAGGCCTCAGTGCTTCCAGTCTTTCCCATCCCTGTCCCCCAGGCAATCTGTATTTACCATCCTCATCTCGGATCTTTCAGAACACAAATTAGAACATATTGTTCTGTGATTAAAACACTTCTTTGGCTACCCATTACAGAGAAATAAAATCTAAGTCCCTTATCATGGCCTACAAAGCACTCCTGGCCTCTGTCTTTTTCTCTGATGATGTCTTTCTACTGACTACATAATTTACCTGGCCTGAGACACTGGCCTGCTTTCTCCTGTCAAGCTCATTGCTGCCTTTGGCCTGATTATTTCCTCTGCTGGAAAGTTCTTTCTCTGGTTCCTTCTGGTCATTCAGATCTCAGCTTACATATCACTTATTTAGAGAACTTTCATTGGCTTCTTGTATGAATTTGCAGTACAGGCTTTTAAACACATTCCTGTACTTTAATTTTCTTCATACTGCTTATCACTAACTGGTATTATTCTTTTGTTGTTGTCATTGTTGTTGTTTCCTACTTTATTTTTTGTCTTTTTCACTCTATGAGGAGTAGGGTTGGTAATAGCTGAGACTTTCTCTCTCTTACCACTGCCTCTGTAGCCCTGAGGACGATGCCTGGTGCATCATAGGTTCCCACATCTATTTGTTGAATCGATAATACAAAACGACTGCTTATAACATCAGATCCAGAACCCAAGTTCAAGTCTTATGAAGGCCCACAGTGGCCCACATAGCTTATTCCATGGCTCATACAAGTGAGTTCAGTTCTCAAGCCAATGATTCACTTTGTTGAATTAAAGAATGCATTCAAAAATCAATTCTGCAGGAGGCCTTCTTCCAAGGTGCAAAGATTCCTGGGATAAGAATTATTAAACCACCAGCCCCTACATTTCTACATCAGTTCAATAAGCCAGGTTCTTAGCAAGATCTTAAAGGGTCAAGCCCCTAGACTATTAGCTTTGATCAAAAAAGAGGGAAGGGATTGATCAGGAATGTGGACGTTGCAGGAAAAGACTGACCAGAGGGACGTTACTCCAGGGGTCCTTAAACCATCATGACCAGGGTCTAGAGTGCAGGAGATAAAAGGAATTTACCTTCAACTAGAAGAGAAAGGGAATTTTTTTTTTTTTTTTTTTTGCTCTTTTGCCTATATCCTTCCCTGACAAAGGTTTTTTCATCCTTTACAGAGACCCGTAAGGCCTTACGTGATTTCTAATCATGCCTCATTCTCTGGGAATATTCTCTACTATTCTTGCCCTCCCTCAGCCCACTCCAGACCAAAACCAAGCTAGTTGCCATCCAGTCGACCCTGACTCATGGCGCCCCACGGGTGTCAGAGTAGAACGGTACTCCACAGGGTTTTCAACGGCTGATTTTTAGATCACCAGGCCTTTCTTCTGAGGCACTTCTAGGTGGATTCGAACTGCCAACCTTTCACTTAGCAGCAGAGCACTTAACCACTGTACCACCCAGGGACTCCCAGTCTCCTCCAGGCCCGCTGAATTTCTTATTGTTCCCCATCTATTCCAACATGTCCCCTCTTCATGGCTTCTGTCCTTGCTGCTTCTTCTGCCTGGAAGGCCCTTCTGTCAGGTACCCTAAAAAAAAACACCCTAAGACTTCATTATCTCCTCCAGGTCTTTGCTCAGATGTCACTTTCACAGAGAGGCTGGCCCTGACCACCTATTTGAAATTATAACCTCGTGCACCCCCAGGTACCCACTGTTCCCCCAGCACACCCAAGACCTTAACCTTTTCTTTAATTTTTGCCTCAAAATTTTTACCTGCGCCTGATACACTGCATGTTCTGTTTGGTTTTTTTTGTTCTCTTGGTTCTTCCGCTAGAATATAAACTTCACGAAAGCAGAAACTATTGCCTGATTTTCTCACAGGTATTTTCCCTTTACATAGAAGAATGCGTATCATGTAGTAGATGCTCAATAAACAGTCATTTAATAGATACCCGCTGAATACTTACTACCAGGTACTTTAATGTTGTTGTAATGTGCCATCGAGGGGATTCTGGCTCACAGTGACATTTTAGTACAGAGTAGAACTGTCCTCATAGGGTTTCCTAGGCTGTAACCTTTACTAGAGCAGATCACCAGATCTCTTCTTCCCTGGTGCTGCTGGGGGGTTTGAACAGTCGACCTTTTGGTTAGCAGCCAGGGTCTATAACCACTGCACTACCAAGGCTTCTTAGATATACTTCAATAGATGAGGAAAATCTGACATTTCCATGAGTTGTATGCAATTGACTAGGGGAAAAGATAATAAGGTTATTTGTTTTCCTCCAAAAAGCTGGGTTGGGCAGATGGATTTACCAAAAAGAGAAAGAAAGAAAGAAAACAAACCAAAACCGATGAAAACCATGGAATACTTCTAATACCACAGTGCTTCTCAAAGGGGAGTGATTTTGCCCCCCAAGGTGTATTTGGTGACCTTTGGAGATTTTTGGCTGTCGCGAAGCAGGGCTGAGGAAGGACACGGCATCTCATGAATCAGGGCCAGGGATACCACTAAACATCCTGAAATCCACTGGGCAGCCCCTACAACTAAAAGTTATGCAGCCAAAAATGTCAAAAGTGCTGAGGCCGAGAAACCCTGTACTACTGTAGAAGTGTGAAGTCTTCTCTTGTCCTAAGAATTGAGCTTTTTCTTACTTGAAAGGAAGATTCGTTACTGCACAAATTTCATTGTCATTTCCTCTGAATTATGAGGGTTTTTAAAGATAATATAAAATTTTTTGCCAGTGGAAGGATGAGGAAAAGTGGTTTATTTAAACTGCTCAATGAGGCTCAAATTCCTCTTACATTAAAAAATACATATTTTTACTACTTTCAGAATGACACAAAATAGTACTCTTAGAATGAGAAAATATGTTGATTTTATGCAAATCTTGAGGGTTTAGAATATATGATCCACATGAATTATGTTACCAAAAGGTTTGTATCTAAACACTCTACATAGTTTCTTGATAAATACAGTATATTTATGAGGGAAGCTTTATAAATTAAAGAAGCACTAAAATAAAAATACATTCCTGGTGCACTCTTGTAGCTAAGGTTGAAATACTGTAATTTGACACCGGTGACAAGACGTTAAAAAAAAATAGTTCTCAAGTTAACATAAGAAAATATTCTCCTACATTAAAATGAAAAGGCACAACACCTTACTTTGTATCAAGCATTCATCAACTGAGAAACATCCTGGCATGTGTAAAGTATCCTAAATAACTTGCATATTTATGTGGTTGCGCATTTGTTCACTTCAGCTTCCAATTCAAGGCCTACTATGTACCTTCTACGACGAAATCCTGAGCTGTGCTCTCAAATGTTGTACAATCTAGTAATAGAGATAAAATACTGACATAGTTGTTGTCGTTAGCAGCCACTGAGTCAGCCCCAGACTCATAGCAACCCTAAGCACAATGGAACAAAATGCTGTTGGGTCCTGCACCGTATCCCCATGAGCAGTTGGGCATCAACTGTTGTGATCTATAGAGTTTTCACTGGCTGGTTTTCAGAAATAAACCACCAGACCTTTCTTCCTAGTCTGTCTCAGCCTGGGGCTCTGCTGAACCCTGGTCAGCATCACAGCAACACGCAAGCCTTCACTAACAGATGGGCGGTGGCTGTGCAGTGAGATGCATTACCAGGAACCCAACCAGAGCCTCCTGCATGGAAGACGAGAATTCTACCACCCAACTATTGATATAAAGCTGAAGTGGTAAGAGGCAAAAGGAAGGTTAGCTGGGTTTGGCGGGATGAAGGAAGTCCTCGTATAGCAGGTGGTTTTTAATCTGAGCCTTGAGTAAGGGTGAGAATTCTCATAGGGAGAAGTCCTTCCTGGCAAGAGCAACAAAACAATCAAAGCCTCAATGTATTGGCAGTGCTCAGGTTTTTTGGTAATGGCTCAGTAACAGTGAGTATCGGCATTTGTTTTGAGAGCAACTTAAATAAAAATATGAGGGAGAGTCAGATTCCGTAGGCTTTGAATGATAAACTGTTGGCGTGGGGATCAACTTTGTTGTTGCTGTTAGGTGCCTTCCAGTTGGCTCCGACTCATGGTGACCCTATGCACGACAGAAGGAAACACTGCCTGGTCCTCCACCATCCTCATAATTGTTATTCTTGAGTGCATTGTTGCAGCTACTGTGTCAAGCCATCCCATTGAAGGTCTTCCTCTTTTTTTGCTGACCCTTTACTTTACCAGGCATGATGTTTTTCTCCAGGGACTGATCCCTCCTGATAACATGTCCAAAGTACGTGAGATGTAATCCTGCCATCCTTGCTTCTAAGGAGCATTCTGGCTATACCTCTTAGTTCTTTTGACAGTCCATGGTATATTCAATATTCTTCCCTAACACCATAATTCATAATTCCTGGCATAGTAGACCATATTTTTGGATTCAAAATGGCCAGTGCCAGTCCATTTCAGCTCACTAACGCCTAGGATATGGATGTTTATGTGTTTCATTTCATTTTTGACTACTTCCAGTTTTCCTAGATTCATACTTCGTATATTCCAGGTTCCAATTATTAATGGATGTTTGCAGCTATCTCTTCTCATCTTGAGTCATGCCTCGTCAACAAGTGAAGGTCCCAAAAGCCTGACTCCATCCACATCATTAGGGTCCACTCCACTTTGAGGAGACAGCTCTTCCCCAATCGTCTTTTGAGTGCCTTCCAACCTGAGGGGCTCATCTTCTGGCACTGTATCAGACAGTGTTCTCCTGCTATTCATAAGGTTTTCACTGGCTAATTCTTTTCAGAAGTAGACCTCCGGGTCCTTCTTCCTAGTCCATCTTAGTCTGGAAGCTCAGCTAAAACCTGTCCAACATGGGTGACCCTGCTGGTATTTAAATACCAGTGCCATAGCCTCCACCATCACAGCAGCAAGCAAGCCCCCACAGTATGACAAACTGAGACACCCACGGGGAAGGGGATCAAGTTGTAGGGAGAGAAGTAATGACGTGATAAGAGGGGTTAAGGAAAATCTTCTTAAGAAGAAATGCAGAAATAAATTGATGTGAACAGAGGCTACAAAGTCAGAGAGAACCATTGGAAATTCATAGAAAAAGCTCAGAAAAGAGATAACCCAAGCCTGAAGTAGGATGGTGTTATGGAATGTATTGTATCCCCTAAAAATGTGTGTCAATTTGACTAGGCCATGATTTCCAGTATTGTGTGTTTGTCCACCATGTTGTGAGCTCATATGATTATCCTATGTGTTGTAAATCCTAACGTCTATGATATTATTGAGGCAGGATTAGAGGCAGTTATGCTAATGAGGCAGGACACAATCTACAGGATTAGGCTGTATCTTGAGTCAATCTTTTTTGAGATGTGATAGAAAGAATCGAGCAGAGAGGAGAGGGACCTCATGCTGCCAAGAAAGAAGCTTGGAGATTGGAGTGTATCCTTTGGGCCTGGGGTCCCTGCACTGAGAAGCTCCTAGACCAGGGGAAGATAGACGACAAGGACCTTCACCCAGAGGTGACAGAGAGAGAAAGCCTTTCCCGTGAACTGGTGCCCTGAATTAGGACTTCTAGCCTCCTTAACTGTGGGAGAATAGGTTTCTGTTTGTTGGAGTCATCCATTTGTGGTATTCCTGTTAAAGTGGTAACTGAGGCGGATGGTGACAATGGGAACAGATATAAGGGACACTGTGGAAGAGAAACCATAAGACTTGGTAATTCATCCATGCAAACGGGGAGTTACAGAGAAGAGCAAAGATGACTCTGTTAGTCACACTTAAGTAAGTGAGGGAAAACCAGGATGTTAGGGATCAGTGAAGATTTGAGAAAACAGAAAATATATATGATTTTCCAACACGTCGAACTTGAGGACAGAACATCACATCCAGACAAGTCAGTGCTGAAGATGCTGTTTGAGGAAATGTTCAAGTAGCCGTGAGAGTTGAAGGAAGGGGGCAGGCACGTGGGACTGGCTCTGGACTAGGCTCTGTACGTACGGTTTCCAAGAGGAGCAATGGGGCCAAGGGGCTTCAATAAACTTATGCCTGATGACACAGCTGATGGGAAGCAGAAAGAGAACTGAAGCAAAGGTCAGTCAACTCTGTTGTTTCCATTGCGTTACATGGGTAAAACAAACAAACAAACAAAACCCAAACCTGTTGCCATCAAGTTGATTCTGACTATAGCAACCCTATAGGACAGAGTAGAACTGCCCTATAGAGTTTCCAAGGAGCACCTGGTGGATTTGAACTGCCGACCTTTTGGTTAGCAGCTGTAGCACTTAACCACTATGCCACCAGGGTTACCATTACATGGGTAAAACAGGGACTAAAAACAAAGAACAGGCTAAAGATGGACTCCTAGAGGATGCCAATTTATGGGCCAGAGGATGCTGTTCCCATTTATTAATTTTTTTTCCTTTTTTCTCTCATTGTCTTTATGAGCAAGCTGAGTTGCAGAAGGAATGATACTCTCATGTCTCTAAAGAACTTTGTAGTTGAGTCACTTTTGATAGATGCATGTTTTCACTGATCCTAAAAAAAGCTAAGGGTTTGTGCACACAGAGTTATGAAAAGTAGGAATGGCATAATTAGCATCTTCTGAATTAGCTCCGTCAAGAGGCATGCTCTCTTAAAATACTAAAATTCATTTTGGGATAGCCTCTTGCTTTTAGATAAACATTGCTGCTTGCTTGTTAGTCATAACATAACATAAACCATTCCCCATCTTATACTGATGATTCTTCTTCAGGATGAGTTGAGGTTGTGACTCATAAGTTTACAGAGAAAAACAGCAGTTTCTGTTCTTACTGAAGAGGAATGGCCTGTCTGGTACCTTGGTAAGATCAAAGAACCATCAGGGTTGGGGTGGAGGGCAAGAACACAAGAGATTATGAGCACAAAGTAGACTCAAAACTTATTTATCAATAACTTCCTGTGATAACAGCATCCACTCCTGGATTTAGCTTGTATGTTGTGTGGTTGTCATTGTCAGGGTTGTTGTTTTGGATGAGAGTGATCCGGGAAGAGGATGCTGCCATTGGGTGCAGGCTATGGGTGACTAGAACGTTAAGCCTGTAGCCATGTTGTCTTTAACCTTGAACACCTCAGAAGGAAATGAGTGAGCACACATAGCCAGCATCTAAGAAACAGGAATTATAAAAATAGCCTACGAGCTGCTGAATTTGTATCTCTAAAGGAAAATTTTGCACCTGTTGAATTATATTCATATTTGTGAGGTTTAAAAAACCCTTACTCAAAAATCCACATGAATATTCAGCTTTATGAAAAAGAGAAGATTATTTTGAGAGAGTATTTAAATATTTGAGAAAGATTTTGAGAATTTTCGGTTGGCAAAACTTAATGAAGCGAGAAAAATAGTGTGATTCTCCAGAAAGTCAATGATTGAAAGAGAACCAAAAGGAGCAGGCGTAAACTTGATGAGCATATCCTCTTTCAGGATTTGCATAGATTTCTGCATACTTAAATATGTGAGTTTCCATAGTCTGGGGTTAGCTGTTCTCTGATTTTCTGCCTCCCACCCCCAAATATATTGTAAGAAAGAGCGTCCCCATTAGCAGTGGCAGGGTTGTTTGGTTCAGCACTTCTCCCTTAGAGACACTAGAGGGCACTAGAGGGCATGGGGACCAGAGAGAGAGCCCCTCTACATTGCTCACCTTTATGATGTCCTTGTTGTGTGCCTTCAAGTTGATTCCAACTCGGCAACCCTGTAGGACAGAGTAGAGCTGCCCTACAGGGTTTTCTAGGCTGTAATCTTTATGGGAGCAGACCACCGGCTCTTTTCTCCCACAGAGATGCAGTTGGATTCAAACTGCCAACATTTCAGTTAGCAGCTGAGCACTTAACCATTTCATGCCATCAGGGTGCCTTACCTTTATGATAGCTTCTACTGCAATTAAGGAGTCCCTGGTTGGTGCGAATAGTTAACACAACTCGCCTGCTAACTGAAAGATTGAAGGCTTGAGTTCACCCACAGGTACCTCAGAAGAAAGGCTGGACAATCCACTTCCAAAAAATCAGCCACTGAAAACTCTGTGGAACATAGTTCTGCTCTGATACACGTGGGGTCATCAGGAGTTGGAATTTACTCAATGACAACTGGTTTTACCATAATTAACATCTGCAGGATCCTGGGGTAGCTTTCTCGACATGCACTTGAAATGCACAAGCTTTTAAGAGTCTTCACTGGTTCTCAGAAACCCTATTGGTGTAGTAGATAAGAGCTATAGCTGCTAACCAAAAGGTTGGCAGTTTGAATCCGCCAGGTGCTCCTTGGAAATTCTATGGGGCAGTTCTACTGTGTCCTCTAGGGTCGCTATGAGTCGGAATCAACTCAACAGCAATGTTTTTTTTTCATTGTTACCTCGAATTTAACACATGTTCTCTCTTAAGAGATAGGTTAAGAAACTGAGGTCAGAAAGCTAAGTGGGGAAAAGGGATCAAAAATTACATTGACGTTGTCTTTGGCAGTCAGGAAGAACATGACCAAAAACTAATAGCCTGTTTTTTAGAGCCCTTTTCTCCTCCCTGCCATCATCCTGCGCCTATCTTTTCCATGGTGTCATGGATTGAATTGGACCCCCAAAATATGGTTATCAGTTTGGCGAGGCCATGATTCCTAGTATTGTGTGATTATACACAATTTTGTCATCTGATGTGATTTTCCTATGTGTTATAAATCCTATAACTCTGATGTTAATGAAGTAGATTGCTGGCAGTTGTGTTGATGAGATCTACAAGATTAGATTATGTCTTAAGCCAATCTCTTTTAAGCTACAAAAGAGAGGAGGGAGCAGAGAGACATGGGGACCTCCTACTAGCAAGACAGCAGAGCACATCGTTTGGCCCCTCGGTCCCTGCACCTGAGAAGCTCCTAGACCAGGGGAAGATTGATGACGAGGACCTTCCTCCAGAGCCAGCAGAGAGAAAGCCTTCCCCAGGAGCTGAAGCTTGAATTTATTTGGACTTCTAGCCTACTAGACTGTGAGAGAAGAAACTTCTGTTTGTTGAAACCATCCACTTGTGGTATTTCTGTTATAGCAGAACTGGATAACCAAGACACATGGTGACATGTAATAGCTCTGATTGGTGCACTAAGCAAGGATGGACACACAAAACTGAGCATTGTAATAAGACCAAGGAGGCAAGCTAAAGCAACTTTAAAACAGAGAATTTAGTATTTAGAAGCTTTTCACATATGGGTGGATGCTTGACTGATTTTATCTCATTATCAACCTTGGAAGCTATTAGCAAAGGAGATTACCATTTACCAACTGTGATGTCCTGGCCATAACTTAATGTTGTTCTGAAGGTTTAATTCAAATCAATCTAATTCAGCAAACATTTATTAATGTCATAAATGCACCATGAAAGGAACAAGGATACAATGAATAATCCAAAGTTTATTACCTCAAATAACTTAAAACCTTGTAAAAATAGTAAGACAAGTATATTAGAATGTATAATACAGTGTAGAACATAGTAATAAAAGTATGAACAAAGTGCCTAATCATTCATTTATTCACTTATTCAGTAAATAATTTAACACCTACTTGGAAATCCTGGTGCCACAGTGGTTAAGAGCTACAGCTGCTAACCAAAAGGTCGGCAGTTTGAATCCACCAGGCATTCCTTGGAAACCGTATGGGGCAGTTCTACTCTATTCTGCAGGGTCACTTTAACTCAGAATTGACTCGATGGCAATAGGCGTATATGCCACAGGAGCCCTGGTGGCACAGTGGTTTAGAGTTCAGCTGCTAATCAAAAGGTCAGCAGTTTGAATTCACCAGCCACTCCTTGAAAACCCTATGGGACAATTCTACAACGTCCTGTAGGGTCACTATGAGCCAGAATTGACTCAGTGGCAAAGGGTTTGGTTCAATGGGTATATGTCAGAAATAAGGAACCCTGGTGGTGCAGGGGTTAAAGAGCTCAGCTGATAACCGAAAGGTTGGTGTTTCAATGAGGGAGAATGTATAGAAAAAATAAAAGATGAGAGGATGGAGGAAGGAAGGGAAGAGGATAGTAATGATAGGAAGGAGAATGGGAAAGAAGAGCAGAGGGCTAAGAATTATGTTAGCAATCCTTATAAAAATGACTCATTGAAGAGAGATAAAGATAGGAGGATAAAAAAACCTGAAAGGCAGAATGAAGAAGAACCAGTAAAATCAGCAAGAAGCAGATTTGGAGAAGAGGATGTCATTTTCACTTAAACAAGATTACATTTTTAGACAAATAAAAAAGAAAATATATAACATATAATACATATTTACATAACATATATGCATATATATATAAACACACACACATACATATACATAAAAATATATATATACATACATACATACATATATATATATATATATATAAAATCCTTTGCCATTGTGTAGATTCCAACTCAGAGCCACCCTATAGGACAGAGAACTGCCCCATAGGGTTTCCAAGGAGTGGCTGGTGGATTCGAACTGCCAGTCTTTTGGTTAGCAGCTGAGCTCTTAACCACTGTGCCACCAGGGCCACCAGTATGTACATATATATACATACTAACATATACATACATATATATGAAACAAGGAGCCTTGATGGCACAGTGGTTAAAGAGCTCAGCTGCGAACCAAAAGGTCAGTGGTTTAGACCCAGCAACTGCTCTGTGGGAGAAAGATGTGGCAGTCTAATTCCATAAAGATTACAGCCTTGGAAACCCTATGGAGCAGTTCTACTCTGTCATATAGGGTCACTAGGAGTCAGAATCCACTCGGCAGCAATGGGTTTTTTTAATGTGAAACACTGATAGAACTATAAATTTAATAGATCTATTAAAAAAGAAGAGGAAGATGTGTTAAATCAATTGCCAAAAGTTGAGGCTTGCAATATTTCCTTACTAGTGCATACAGACCTTAGCTGAGGGTTTAATTGTGATCTTCAGGTTTTATTGCCACTAGGTGTTAGCTAATGTCAGATATTTAGTAAAAAAAAAGTAGCATTGACTAAATAGTCCGAGAACTACAGAAATACATTGCATGCAAAACTAAAACAAATTAGGGCTCCTGATCCTCAAAATTTAAAAGAAATTCATGTTTATAGAAGAGAAATGAAATTAAGCAAAACAAAACAAAAATACAGAATGACAGAGATATCTATTAGAACAAACATCAAATTAATACCAATAAACCACAGAGTGTTTACTCAGGAGACATCCTTCCTTCCAAAATGGCATGAAGAGGATGTGAGTCCAACTCCCACTGTCACTCTGCTGTCAGAAATGACAGTTGCCTTTATCAGTTCTATTCCCAGAGTACCGAATATCGCAGAGTGAAAACTTGGATGTGACAGAACCAACTTCCTGCCCCAAACTGGGAGTCTGTAGGGATCAAAGTCAAAAGGAAGAATCACCAATCTAGAGGAAGTGAATGTATAAATTTAAATCACCAGCAAAACAGAGCTCCTTTACTGAAGGAAGAGAGCTGGTGCTCAATTTTCTGCCTTAGTTAATCACCCTTCCCAATCCCTACAAACTGGCTCGGTGATAGATACAAAGCTGAATATTATATGATAAAATTTTGCATGACCAATGACCTAGTCACTGGAAATACCTTTCTTCAACAACATAAGTGGCAACTAGACACATAGACCTAGCCAGATGGAATACACAGAAATCAAACCAATAATATCTGTGGAAAAACATGATGGAGAAGCTCAATATCATCAGACAGAATAAGGCCAGTGACAGACTGCAGAACAGATCATAATGGGCTCATATGCAAGTTTAAGCTGAAACTGAAAAATTAAAACAAGTCCATGAGAGCCAAAGTATGACATTGAGTATATTCCACCTAAATTTAGAGACCATCTCAAGAAGAGATTCAACATGTTGAACCCTAATTACTGAAGACCAGACAAGTTGTGGAATGACATCAAGGACACCATATGTGAAGAAGACAAGAGGTTATTAAAAAGACAGGACAAGAAAGAAAGAAGAAATCAAAAATGGATGTCAGAGAGACTCTGAAATGTACTCTTGAACATTCAATAGCTAAAGCAAATGGAAGAAATGATGAAATAAAAGAGCTGAACAGAAGATTTCAAAGATTTCAAGAAGACACGGTAAAGTATCATAATGACATGTGCAAAGGCCTAGAGTTAGAAAACCAAAAAGGAAGAACACGTTTGGCATTCCTCAAACTGAAAGAACTGAAGAAAAAATTCAAGCTTCAAGTTGCAATATTAAAGGACCCTATAGGGTCGCTATGAGTCAGAATTGACTCGACGGCAACGGGGTAAGGGTGTGGGCAAAATGGAGCCCTGATGGTGTAGTGGTGAGGAGTTTGGCTGAAAACCAGTAAGTGAATAGTTGAAATCCATCAGCCGCTCCTTGGAAATGTTTTGGGGCAGTTCTACTCTGCCCTATAGGGTCGCTAGAAGTCAGAATCAACTCGACAGCAATGGGTTTAGTTTTGGGGCTGTGGGGAAAATATTGAACAACACAGGAAGCAGAAAAAGAAGATAGAAGGAATACACAGAGTCAATTATACCAAAAATAATTGGTCGATGTTCAACTCTTTCAGGAGGTAGCATATGATCAAGAACCGAGGGTATTGAAGGAAGAATTCCGAGGGTATTGTACTGAAGGCATTGGTGAAAATTGATAGAATATCAATTGAGATGTTTCAACAAAAGGAAACAATGCTGTAAGTACTGATTTGTCTATTCCAAGAAATTTGGAAGACACTATCTGGCCAGTGGACTGGAAGAGATCCATATTTGTGCCCAACCCTAAGAAAGGTGATCTAACAGAGTGCAGAAATTATCCAATAATATCATTTATATTACACACAAGTAAAATTTTGCTGAAGATAATATAAAAGCAGTTGCAGCTGTACATCTACAGGGAATTGCCAGAAATTCAAGCTGGATTCAGAAGAGGACTTAGAATAAGGGATAGCATTGCTGATGTCAGATGAATCTTGGCTGAAAGCAGAGAATACCAGAAAGATGTTTACCTGTATTTTATCCATTATGCACAGACATTTGACTGTGTGGGTCAGAACAAATTATGGATAACATTGCAAAGAATGGGAATTCCAGAACACGTAATTGTGCTCATGAAGAACCTGTACATAGACTAAGAGGCAGTCATTCGAACAGAAGAAGGGGGCCCTGCATGGTTAAAAATCAGGACAGGTGGGAGTCAGGGTTGTATTCTTTCACCGTACCTATTTTTTTTTTTTTAACCTATTCAATCTGTATGCTGAAGCAAATAATTCCAAAAGCTGGACTATATGAAGAAGAATAGGGCATCAGGATTGGAGGAAGACTCATTGACAACCTGCAATATGCACATGGCACAACCTTGCTTGCTGAAAGTAAAGAGGACTTGAAGCACTTACTGGTGAATGACTACAGTCTTTAGTATGGATTACACCTCAGTATAAAGAAAATAAAAAATTTAACAACTGAACCAATAAGCAACATCATGATAAATGGAGAAAAGATTGAAGTTGCCAAGGATTTCATTTTACTTGGACCCACAATCAATGCCCATGGAATCCACAGTCAAGAACCAAACAACTTAAAAGCTTGTGAGCAGCCACCTAAAATATATCTACTTGTCCCATTTCATCCAGAGCAAAGGATAATGTAGAAAACCAAAGCCATGAGGGAAATATTAGTTCAAAGGACTAATGGACCACAAGTACCATGGCCTCCGCTAGCCTGAGCCTAGAACAACTAGATGATGCCTGGCTACCGCCATTGACCACTGTGATGGGAATCACAATAGAGGTCCCAGACACAACTGGAGAAAAAAGTAGAACAAAATTCAAATCTCACACGTGCACACAAAAAGACCACACTTACTGATCTGACAGAAACTGAAGGAACCTCAAGAATATGGCCCCCAGGTACCCTCTTAACTCACAAGTGAAGTCACTCCCAAAGCTCACCCTTTAGCCAAAGATTTGACAGGTCTGTAAAACAAACAATAATACATGTAAGCAATGTGTTCCTTAGTTCAATCAAGTATATGAGACCAAATGGGCAACATCTGCCTAAAAACAAAGACAAGAAGGCAGGAAGGGACAGAATAATGGGACAAACGGAAACAGGGAACCTGGGGTGGAGAAGGATTGCAACCAATGTCACAAAACAATTTGTGTATAAATTGTTGAATGAGAAACCAATTTGCTCTGTAAATTTTCACCTAAAGCACAATAAAAAGAAAAAAAAAAAAAAGAAAGAAATCAAACAACGTATTGCTTTGGGCAAATCTGCTGCAAAACACCCCATTTAAGTGTTAAAAAAAAAAGCAAAGATGTCACCTTGAAGACTAAGGTGCTCCTGACTCAAGCCATGGTGTTTTCAATCACCTAATATGCGTCTTTTTTTTTTTTTTTAATATGCATGTGAAAGCTGGGTGATGAATAAGGAAGACCAAAGAAGAATTAATGCCTTTGAATTATGACGTTGGTGAAGAATATTGACTATACCATGGATTACCAGAAGGATGAACAAATCTATCTTGGAAGTAGTACAAGAGGAGGACCCGTGACAAGATGGACTGACACAGTGATTGCAACAATGGGCTGAAACATAGCAATGATCGTTTGGATGGCAGTGTTTCATTCTGTTATACACAGGGTCACTACTAGTTGGAACCGACCTGAAGGCACCTAACAACATTTAGGCACCCTCCTCAACCCCAGTAACTGAATTAATTTGTAGGTCTATTCCTGCTAAATTAAAATCCATCTATCTTTCTTGAGATTTTCTCCTCCTACAGAAACAGAGGTTTCTCTTTCTCAGCTTTCCTCTGAAGCTCTCATTAGGTACCAGAATTCTGAATAAGAGATCTTTTAAAACATCAGGTCTTACACAGAAGGAAAATCCAACACTTTTCAAGTAAAAAAAAAAAAAAAAACTTCTTTTCAACAAATTACAAAATATTGGTACAATTGGATTTATATAGCCATCAAACATCAGTATTACTTCTGCTAACCTAAAGGTTCGAAGTTCAAGTGTACCCACAGGTGAATTGGAAGGAAGGCCTGGTGATTTACTTCTGAAAAATCAGCCATTGAAAACTCTGTGGAGCACAGTTCTACTCTGACACATGTGGAGTCACTATGAGCTGGAGTCCATCTGATGCCAACTCGTTATGGGTCAGATGGGAATAAACCCAAAACCCATTGCCGTCAAGTCTATTCCGATTGATAGCGTCCCTATAGGACAGAATAGAATTGCCCCATAGGGTTTCTAAGGCTGTAGTCTTTACAGAAGCAGACGGCCACATCTTTCTCCCTTGGAGCGGCTGGTAGGTTCGAACAGCAGACCTTTTTGATTAGCAGCTGAACACTTAACCACTGTGCTACCAGTGCTCCTCAGATGCTAATAGCTCTACATTTTCTGAGAAAATAAAACTGAAAACAAACAAACCCCTAATTCCTCAGAAGTTGAAGTTACAATGAGAGCAGAACTGGATGGGACTCAGGGGTCCTGACTCACATTCTGAGCGGGCACCACTACCTGGGGTGCACCAAGCATCACCGTGGAGAGATAGCTGGAGGTATTCAGTGTGCATCGTCCTCTCGTGAACCAACACAGCAGGTGCTTTCCATGCGACCCTTGGACTATGTGAATGGACTCAGAAGAAAGTCTTCATTGATTTGTTCTCGAAGTTGATGAATATTTATTGAGCCTGACTACACGTATACCATCCACGGAGCTTGGGCGCTCAGCAGATGAAAAAAGAACCTTTCTTCAGGGAGGCAGGGGTGTAAATAAGTTATTGGAATGTAGGGTCAGAAGTATATAATATGAAACATCCACTTAAATCTCCTCTGTTATAACTTGTTAGTTGTTGTCAAGTCAGCTCTGACTCACGGTGGTCACATGTACAACAGAACAAAACGTTGCCCAGTCCTGTGCCATATGTTTGAGTCCATTACTTTGGCCGCTGTGTATTTTAAGTGTCTCCCAACCTAGGGGGCTCATCTTCCAGCACTTTATTGGACAAAAATCTGTCGTGATTCTTTTAAGGTTTTCATTGGCTAATTTTACATACTAGACTTCCAGACTTTTCTTTCTAGTCTGGGTCTAGAAGCTCTACCAAAACCTGTCCACCATGGGTGACCCTGCTGGTATTTGCATCATAGCAACACACAAGGCTCCACAGTACAATAAACTGACAGATGGGCGGTGGTTGCTACAACCTATGCTTTCACTATTGTTTTAAAATCAATCATTAAAGATACGATCTCTAGAAATAAAGGACCACCCAAGAAATCCAACTGGGTCTTAAATTATAAGCAAGTAGAATTAGGGGAGTGCTCTTCACAGATATTAAAAAAACAAAACAAAAGCTAGCATACTTGCTGTATTGAATGCCAAAATATTAAGCTTCCTGCCAGGTAAGAAAGTAAGCTGCCAAGATAAGAATCTTAATAGCATCATGATATAAAGAGATAAAATTGGCTTGGCCACCAGGTATTTTTGAGATGTCACTGCCTGATCTTCGTCCTTCTCCTTTTGACTATAAGGAGAAGTAACGAATGTTCACCATTGCAATTGACTCTCCTCCCATGATCAAGAAAATACACTTTAAAATCTAAGTTCCAAGGAACACACTGCTGTGCTAAGTACTGAATACAAGACCTTTCTTCTGAAGTTAATACTATCAAATTGACCCCAAGCCTGTGGACACAAACATTTCAAAATTGCTAGTAAGCTACCAGAATCTGAAGTATTTTACGCACATCTAGTAGAGCAACCCTTTCTTCCCTTCACTTGATTTCACCGTCTCTCACCTCACTCTGTATTCCTAAGATGAAAGACTGTAAGTGTCCGCCTGCAGCAAATATTCCATTTCTGTTCTCAGCACAATTTCAAATCACTATGAAAATAAATAGAAATAAAAGTGGGAGGTAAACTATATTACGTTTCTAGGTACTTTCTCTCTGGACCATCCACCAAAAACCAAAAGATATATATATATAATCTCTTGAATATTCACTTTGGAAAGCAAACAATGGCCTGGGTGATTAGAAAGAGTAGATTCACCTAGATTACTTGTAATTGCCTTTGTAATGCATTACATGCTTTTTGGTAGATCAGATTGAAGCGTTGGCTGCGACAAAGCACATAGAAAAAAGGGATCAACTAGAGGCTGGGCACATCCTGTAATAAGTCACCCAGAAATAATAAAAATTTGATCATATGAGACAGAGTCAACAATTAGCAGGAAGTGTTGGGCCTGAGAAGCAGCCAAATGTATACAGAGCAGAGTTTTGTTCATTCTGTAGCTGAGGTGATGGTGGGGATGTGGAGTGAGCATCCGTTGACTTTCACTTGCAGGAAAAGCTTCCAAGAGAAAAGCGTCATCAAAGAAACCAAGTGTGGAAGAAATAGGAAGTCTGTTGAAACTGCCTGGTCCATCACTTTGCAATAGTGGTGGTGTGGTCTTGGTGGTATGGAAAGAGACCTGATTTATCACAGGTCCGATACACCCAATCATAGCTTATTTTGTCTTGATTTGTAAATGATGTGTGTCTCTCAGTGGATCCTGGTGACATGTGGACTTGTCAACTCTACTATGTCCATATTGTTGTTATTAGATGCTGTTGAATCAGTCACCCACTCCTGGCAATTCCATGAAAATAGAACAAAAGCTGACATCCCCATGATTGGCTGCAGGTCAAACCTTTGTGATCTGTAGGGTTTGCATGGGCTCTTTTTCAAAAGTGGATCACAGGCCTTTCTTCCCAGTCTGTCTTAGTCTGGAAGCTCCACTGAAACCTGTCCGGTATCATAGCAACACACAATCCTTCAGGGACATATGGGTGGGGGCTGTGCATGAGGTTCATTGGCTAGAAATCAAACCCAGCTCGCCCCAATTGTTGTTGTTGTTGGGTGCCATCGAGTCGGTTACAATTCGTAGAGACTCCGTGTACAGCAGAATAAAACACTGCCTGGTCCTGCACCATCCTCACAATTGTTGTTATGCTTGAGCCCATTGTTGCAGCCACTGTGTCAATCTATTTTATTGAGAGTTTTTCTCTTTTTCATTGACCCTCTACTTTCCCAAGCATGATGTCCTTCTCCAGGGACTGGTCCCTCCTGATAACATGCCCAAAGTATATGAGATGAATTCTCTCCATCCTTGCTTCTAAGAGCATTCTGGCTGTGTTTTTTCCAGAACAGATTTGCTTATTCTTCTGTTAGTCCATGGTATATTCAATATTTTTTGCCAACACCATAATTCAAAGGCATCAATTCTTCTCCAGTCTTCTTTATTCATTTTTCAGCTTTTGCATGAATATGAAAATACCATGGCTTGGGTCAGGGGCCCCTTAGTCCTTAAAGTGACATCTTTGTTTTTTATCACTTTGAAGAGGTCTGTTCAGAGGATTTGCCTAATGCAATGAGTCCCCCCAACAGAAGACGAGAATTCTACCACTGACCACCAAATGTCTCATGACGTCCACAAGCAGAATCAATATTCTAATTTCAGAGGAGACAGGGCAAAAAAGAGAGAATAGCTCACATTTACTATCACTATTGGAAGAATGACTACCTCACTCCTTAGAATAAAGCAGAAGCAACATGCCATCCTCAGATAGAGATTAAAACAATCCTGAAGTTCTCAAAAATATCTGCCTGCAGTCAAAATCCACAGAGGAATCTAAACTCACAGCACCTGCTACAAACAGAAAGAAGCAATGCATGAGCTTATGCGGGTTTGATTCACACTACACAAATTTGGAAGTACTCAGTTGGCTCTTGTTGTTGTTAGGTGCCATCGAGTTGGTTCTGGCTCATAGTGACCCTATGCACAACAGAATGAAACACTGCCTGGTCCTGCACCATCCTTACAATCATTGTTATGCTTGAGCTCATTGTTGCAGCCACTGTGTCAATCCACCTCATTGAGGGTCTTCCTCTTTTCCACTGACCCTGTACTTTGCCAAGCATGATGTCCTTCTCCCGGGACTGATCCCTCCTGACAACATGTCCAAAGTATGTAAGATGCAGTCTCACCATCCTTGCTTCTAAGCAGCATTCTGGTTGTACTTCTTCTAAGACAGATTTGGCAGTCCATGGTATATTCAATATTCTTCTCCAACACCACAATTCAAAGGCATCAATTCTTCTATGGTCTTCCTTATTCATTGTCCAGCTTTCACATGCATATGATGCGACTGAAAATACCATGGCTTGGGTCAGGTGCACCGTAGTCTTAAGGTGACATCTTTGCTTTTCAACACTTTATAGAGGTTCTTTGCAGCAGATTTACCCAATGTAATGCATCATTTGATTTCTTGACTGCTACTTCCACGGCTGTTGATTGTGGATCCAAGTAAAATGAAATCTTTGACAACTTCAGACCTTTTCTCCATTTATCAGGATGTTGCTCATTGGTCTAGTTGTGAGAATTTTTGTTTTGTTTATGTTGAGGTGCAATCCATACTGAAGGCTGTGGTCTTTGATCTTCATTAGTAAGTGCTTCAAATCCTTTTCACTTTCAGCAGGCAAGATTGTGTCATCTCCATAATGCAGGTTATTAATGAGTCTTCCTCCAATCCTGATTCTGTGTTCTTCTTCATGTAGCCCAGCTTCTTGTATTATTTGCTCAGCATACAGGTTGAAAAGTATGTGAAAGAACACAACCCTGATGCACAACTTTCCAGACTTTAAACCAATCAGTATCCCCTTCTTCTGTCCGAACAATTGCCTCTTGATCTATGTAAAGGTTCCTCATGAGCACAATTAAGTATTCTGGAATTCCCGTTCTTCGCAATGTTATCCATAATTTGTTATGATCCACACAGCCGAATGCCTTTGTGTAGTCAATAAAACACAGGTAAACATCCTTCTGGTATTCTCTGCCTTCAGCCAGGATCTATCTGACATCCATCTGACATCAGCAATGATATCCCTGGTTCCAACATGCAAGCCTCCATGTGTCAGTTTGTTGTACTGTGGAGGTTTGCGTGTTGCTGTGATGCTGGAAGCTATGCCACCAGTATTCAGATACCAGTACAGTCACCCATGGAGGACAGGTTTTAGCTGGGCTCCAGACTAAAACAGGCTAGGAAGAAAGACCTGGCAGTCTACTTCTGAAAAGCATTAGCCAGTGAAAACCTTATGAATAGCAGCAGGACATTGTCTGATATACTGCTGGAACATGAGCCCCCAAAGTTGGAAGGTGCTCAGAAGATGACTGGGGAAGAGCTGCCTCTTCATAGTAGAGCTGGCCATAATGATGTGGATGGAGTAAAGCTTTTGGGACCTTAATTTGCTGATGTGGCACGACTCAAAATAAGAAGAAACAGCTGCAAACATCCATTAATACCTGGAACCTGGAATGTACGAAGTATGAATCTAGGAAAATTGGAAATTGTCAAAAATGAAATGGAATGCATAAACATCAATATCCTAGGCATTAGTGAGCTGAAATGGACTGGTATTGGCTATTTTGAATTGGACAATCATATAGTCTACTATGGTGGGAATGACAGCTTGAAGAGGAATGCTGTTGCATTCATCGTCAAAAAGAACATTTCAAGATCTATCCTGGAGTACAACACTGTCAGTGATAGAATAATATCCATACGCCTACAAGGGAGACCAGCTATTATTACACCTACAAGGGAGACGGCTATTATTCATATTTACGTACCAACCACTAAGACCAAAGATGAAGAAACAGAAGATTTTTATCAGCTGCTGCAGCCTGAAATTGATCCAACATGCAATTAGGATCCATTAATAATTACCAGTGATTGGAACTCGAAAGTTGGAAACAAAGAAGAAGGATTGGTAGTTGGACAACATGGCTTTGGTGATAGAAACAATGCTGGAAATCGAATGATAGAATTTCGCAAGACCAAAGACTTCTTCATTGCAAATACCTTCTTTCACTGATATAAACGGTGACTGTACACATGGATCTTACCAGACGGAACACACAGGGATCAAATTGACTACATCTGTGGAAAGAGAGGATGGAAATATTTATTTGGCTACCACAGTTTATTTCTGCTGAATTCAGTAACAACATATTTATTGCCAATTGATAGTGGACAGTTATTTCAGCTCTTATTATCAGGTTAATTACAACTCACTGTCTAATTTGTGGTAGTGTATGTATATGTTCTATATTTCATCAAAAGTAAAATGTAGTTGAAATAGTTTTCTTGTTTGCCTAGACAAGTAAATACAAAAATAAAAGAAGCCAAATATTTTATATGCTTTTGCTTGCTATCTAGCTGAACAATTCCAAACCATCCAGATGTAAAGTTAAATTCAGTCAACCAACATAAATCATGCGCTAGCTAAGTTCTATCCTCCTGCCGTTTATTTGCCAGGCAGAACCTCCTGTCTCTGTTTTTGTAACTGGTATGTGTGTTTTATAAAATCGTGGCCATCAGGGCGGCTGTGTTTGGGAGTTGTTTACTATAGTGCGTTACTTTTAGATTCAGCCTTAAACTTTCTTGTCTACATTGAGGGTTGCCAGAATATTTCAGCAAGAGAACACTGGAAAATGTCATTAATTATTCAGACAGAGTGTAAAACAAATCATTTCGAACTCAAACAATCACTGGATTTATTCTGCAGGAAATCATTTTCTTAGCTCCTTGTTAAGTCAGCCCCTTGTCAAACCTGAGCCATCCTCTGAGTAACTGTTTGCAAAATGATAGTTTCTATAAGTTCGGTAGTGATTCCTCAAGTTCGCTGTAGGGACGTTTTCAGAAAGTGAATCGCAAAAATTCCAGTTGGATAAAGAGTTATGGTTGTGCTTTCTCCTCTTCTCCATTTCAAAGATTTTCAAGGACCACATAATATGAAAAAAGTCAAACAAGAAAGACAAGGCTACTAGATGGTGTTAGGTGCTGTCAAGTCAGTTCCAACTCGTAGCAATCCCTTGTACAACAGAATGAAACACTTCCTGGTCCTGTACCATCCTACCAATCATTGTTATATTTGAACCCATTGTTGCAGCCACTGTGTCAGTCCATCTAGTTGAAGGCCTTTCTCTTTTCTGCTCACACTTTACTCTACCAAGCATAATGTTCTTCTCCAGGAGCTGGTTACTCGTGACAACATGCCCAAAGGACTTCTAAGGAGCATTCTGGCTGTACTTCTTCCAAGATAGACTTGTTCATTCTTCTGGCAGTCCATGTTATATTTAATATTCTTTACCAACAGCATAATTCAAATGCATCAATTCTTCTTCTGTCTTACTTATTCATTGTCCAGCTTTCACACACACATAAGGCGATACCTTAGGTCAGGTGCACCTTAGTCCTTAAAGTCACATCTTTGCTTTTTAGCACTTTAAAGAAGTCTTTTGCAGCTGATTTGCCCAATGTAACACGTCCTTTTGTTTCTTGACTGCTGCTTCCATGGGTATTGATTATGGGTTCGAGTAAAATGAAATCCTTGATAACTTCAATCTTTTCCCCATCTATCATGATGTCACTTATTGGTCCAGTTGTGAGGATTTTTGTTTTCTTTATGTTGAGATGTAATCCATACTGAAGGCTGTGGTCTTTGATCTTCTTCAGTAAGTGCTTCAGGTCCTCTTCGCTTTCATCAAGCAGGGTTGTGTCATCTGCATAATGCATGTTATTAATGAGTCTTCCTCCAATCCTGATGCCCCATTCTTCTTCATATAGTCTAGGTTCTAGGATTATTTGCTCAGCATACAGGTTGAATAAGTATGGTGGAAGGCTACACACCTGACGCACACCATTCCTGACCTTAAAACACGTAGCATCTACTTGTTTTATTCCACTTGCCCTATATATAGATTCTACATGAGCACAATAAAGTATTCTGGAAGTCCCATTCTTTGCAGTGCTATCCATAATTTGTTCTGATCCACACGGTCAAATGCCTTTGTAGAGTCAATGAAACACAAGTAAACCTCTTTCTGGTATTATCTGCTTTCAGCCAAGGTCCATCTAAAATCAGCAATGATATCCTTCATTGCATGTCCTTTCTGAATCTGGCTTGAATTTCTGGCAGTCCCTGGTTGATGTACAAATGTTTTTGAATGATTTCCAGCAAAATTTTACTTGTGTGTGATATTAATGATATTGTTCGATAATTTCTGCATTCTGTTGGATCACCTTTCTTTGGAATGGGCACAAGTATGGATCTCTTCCAGTCGGTTGGCCAAGTAAGTGTTTTCCAAATTCCTTGGCATAAACGAGTAAGCGCTCCCAATATTACATCTGTTTGTTGAAACATCTCGATTGGTATTCCATCAATTCCTAGAAACTTGTTTTTGGACTTCTTCCTTCAATATCATTGGTTCTTGATCATGTGCTACCTTCTGAAATGGTTGAAGGTTGACCAATTCTTTTTGTTACGATGTTTTTGTGTATTCCTTCTATCTTCTTCTGATGCTTCATGCATCATTCAATACTTTGCCCATAGAATCTTTCAGTATTGTAACTCGAGGCTTACATATTTTCCTTCAGTTCTTTCAGCTTGAGAAATGTCAAGTGTGTTCTTCATTTTTGATTTTCTAACTTCAAGTCTTTACATATTTCATTACAGCACTTTACTTTTTTTTCTCGAGCTGCCCTTTGAAATCTTCCCTTCAGCTTTTTAATTTCATCATTTCTTCCTTTCCCTTTAGCTGCTCTATGTTCAAGAGTAACTTTTGCAGTCTCTTCTAACATCCATTTTGGTCTTTTCTTTCTTTCCCGCCTTTTTAATTATCTTTTGCTTTCTTCATGTGTGTTGTCCTTGAAGTCATTCCACAACTCCTCTGGTCTTCGGTCATTAGTGTTCAACGCATCAAATCTATTCTTGAGATGGTCTCTAAATTTAGGTGGGATATACTCAAGGTTGTGCTTTGCCTTTCATGGACTTGTATTAATGTTCTTCAGCTTCATCTTGAACTTGCATATGACAAATTCTTGGTCTGTTCCTCAGTCGGCCCCTGACCGTGTTTTGACCGATCATATCAAGTTTCTCCATTGTTTGTGTCCACAATGTAGTTGATTTGATTCTTGTGTGTTTCATTTGGTGAAGTCCACATGTAACATTACCATTACCTTGTTGAAAAAAGATATTTCCACTGAATGTATCATTGTTCTTGCAAAATTCTATCATGCGATCTGCAATGTCATTTCTGTCACCATGACCATATTATCCAAGTACCGATCCTTTTTCTTTGTTCCAACTTTCTCATTCTAATCACCAGTAATTATCGATGCATCTTGATTTCATGTTTGATCAATTTCAGACCACAGAAGTTGGTAAAGATCTTCAATTTCATCTTTGATATTACTGGTTGGTTCATAAATTTGAATAATAATCATATTAACTTGTAGGCATACAGATATTATCCTATCACTGACAGCACTGTACTTTAGGATAGATCTTGAAATGCTCTTTTTGACAATGAATGGGACACCATTCCTCTTCAATTTGTCATTTCCAGCATAGTAGGCTGTATGATTGTCCGATTCAAAATGGCCAATACACATCCATTTCAGCTCACTAATGCTTAGGATATAGATGTTTATGCGTTACATTTCGTTTTTGATGATTTTCAATTTTTTTAGATTCCTACTTCGTACATTCCACATTCTGATTATTAATGGATGTTTACAGTTGTTTCTTCTTATTTTGAGTCATGCCATACCAACAAATTAATGCCTCAAAAGCTTTACTCCATCCAAGTAATTAAAGTCATACCAACCCTATAAGAAAGAGGAGAACTGCCCTATAGGGTTTCTAAGTCTGGGTTTCCAAATCTTTACAGAAGCAGATTTCCACATCTTTGTCCCACGGAGCAGCTGTGGGTGTGAACTGCCAACCTTTCATTTAACAGCTGAGCATTTAACCACTGTACCACCAGGCCTCCAATTTTCCTCTAGGCCTCTATAATCCTATATTTACACTTGGATCTCATGGTTCCTCTTTTCCTGTTATGAGTACGATAAGCCCTTAATGTCTGAGTTCTTTGGTTGGGTCTTCTGCAAACATGCTTGTTTAAGTAATTACCCCTTTTCTTCTTTCTTAGAACCATTTAGTAACATTCAGACAAAATTTGACCTTTGAGGGCCTCCCAGACCTTTCGAGCCATCATTCTTTCCAGCATCTAATAATACATAATCTTACCTATTGCCTTTATGAAATTTTGAAATCTGTCTTCCTATTTAGACAACCAGAAGGTAGACTTTAGTTTGTCCATGAATAAGGTTCATGGGTGTAAAGTATAGAATACTGGCTGTTTTAAATGGCATTTTCCACACTCCGGGCATCGGAGGCTATATACTATAGGACTATTGCATTTTTCCCAGATACCATTGACATGGAACACTTGAACTGTTTACTAGACCTAATTACCACAGTGGGAGTCCCCAGGTGGTGCAAAAGGTTAACATGCTCAACTGCTCACCAAAAGGCTGTAGGTTGAAAGAAAGCCCTGGTGATCTACTTTATAAAAATCAGATATTGAGAACTCCGTGCAGCACAGTTCCACTCTGACATGCATGGGGTCTCCAGGCGTCAGAATCAACCTGATGACAACTAGGGAAAAAAAGGGGGGAAAAAAAAACACATAGAAAAAAGTTATGGACACGGGGTTTAGTAGAACAGGTGTCTAATTTCTCATATTGTGAGATCTGTGAGTACATGTTAATTCCACGTGTGTCTAGTATTTAGGTATTTACGTATCTTAAAAAAAAAAAAAAATACCCACTGCCTTTGAGTTGATCCGGACTCATAGCTACCCTGTAGGACAGAGTAGAACTGCCCCATAGGATTTCCAGGTCTATAAATCATTACTGAACCAGACTGCCACATCTTTCTCCACAGAGCAGCTGGTGGGTTCCAATTGTCCATCTCTTGGTTAGCAGCTGAAGGCTTTAACCCCTGCACCACCACCAGGGTTCCTTTATATATACTTATGATCACATTTTCATGTTTATAAGCCTATGATTCACATGTAATCTTGGAAAATCAGAGCAGATCTAAGTTTTAATCTGAGTTTAGCAGAGCCTTTATTATTTAATATGTGTCTTGCTATAATTACTATAATTAATAGTTGCACTGTTCATAGGGACCTTACATAAAGCAGAGTAAACTAGCTAGGAAAAAAAGAAGACGAAGCTGCACCGCATAGAAACAATCTAAAATTAACATCTGCAGATAAACCGGGGGGCATGTGTCTGTCTCCATGTATCATAATCATTTTGTAGAGATTGATAATCTGACTTTGTACTTTTACACAGCTATCCTTTTTCTACCTGGCCACCAAAAAATGTTCTTTCTCGTGATTGGTCCTTTCATTGTCTTCAGAAGAAGAAATAATACAATTGTCTCTTAAATTTTCTATTTTTTCAGTATGATTTCCTGCTGGTTGATTTCTGGTTCCTGCTTTGATTTCTAAGAAATCTGACTGCCTTCCTCGTAAAGGGTGGCTCGTTGTCAGACTGAAATGAGTGTGCCTGGTGATAAAGCAACGGGAGGCAGCCTGCCAGGTGGGGAGGGGTACAACAGGCTCTCTCTTTCAACAGGAGCAGACTCTTCCCTCCTCTCTTTGACTAAAGCTAGCAGACCACATGCAATGAGGCGGGAATGAACATCCCTAAGGCTTGGGGAAAACAAATCTGCAGTTGAGGGACAGGCCACTTACAGTCAGTGTTATCTAGCCAGACTGGACCAATGGCACCAGATCATTGCCAAGTCTGGTCTTAGCTTTTCAGAGATGACGGCCAAACAACAAGTTACGAAGTGAAAAGAACAAGAAGAGGATCACTCCTGCACTTCAAGTTACTCGTAAATAGGACTTATTTAACAAACAACAAGATGAAGCAGTATTACTTGCATTTAGGGCCAGGAACCAAATGTATTTATGGAATATAAAATGTGGTTTCAGAGGTGCTGGAGAGGCCCTGACCCCCAAAATCTCTTCCCTCACTGTCTGGGTTGGTATCTCATAATGTCCCCATCAAGTAATCAATTGTTTCGAGAGATGTGTTATCCTCAATCTGTTTTCCCGTTGTGGGATTCAGAAACTCCAGCGAACATTTGAAATATAATTATGTTCTCAACAAGGTTTTGATAAATTAGATGCTTACGTTTGATGGACAGTCCCAGAGTAGCCTGAAAGTATGTGAGAAACAAAGACAAAAGAACAGTGACAGGAGGTGGATGGGACACTGGAAACAATACATATTATGTCAAGATCTTACACCAGAGGAGCAGTCTTGAGGCCACCCCTTTCAAAAATCTTCTGGGATTTCCCTCCTCTCTCAGCTACCCCAGGACTCTGGGCTGGGGACCATGGCCAGCAGTACGTAAGTAAGCAGGCCAGTGTTGGGAGAAGCTGCTGGGTGCTCTGGGTTACTAGGGTGGGTGGATACCTACTCAATTTCAGAAAGCATTGCAGGAGGTTTGCAAAGATGCACACAATACAACAACAGTAGAATGTACTAGAAGTAAGGTGAATAAAAAACAGAAAATAATATTGAGTTAAGTGATGACCAAAAGTAGCCTAATCAGAGCACACGGGTATGCGTGGGCATACTACCTGGAGTATCTGAAAGCAGAAATAACACAGAATCACAGGGGCCAAGGAAGACTGAGTGTCCAAAGTGTCAAAGTCAGAAAAGTCGAACCTCTAATCAAGAACAGAGGAATGGAAATTCAAGACTAGTGTAAAAACAAAAAAACCCTACCACTTATTGAGTACTAACATGTGCCAGAAACTCACTAAGCAATTTGCACTCATTTCTTCCTTAAACGCTCAGAAGAACTGTGGAGTGGGATTTTTATTCCATTTATATACCAGGACACTGAGAGGCAGAGAAGTGATGGTGACAGTATGGTGGGGAGCCAGGATTCAAACCCAGGTCTGCAGCAGCTCCAAGCCCATGCTCTTAACCCCCTTTTATAGGATCGCATAGAAGGTGATGGTTCAAGCAGACACTGGAAGTAACCAAGGAGCGAAAAACAACAAGGGAGTGAAGAAAGCAGGCCTACCGCAATTTCTCCAATGGCTTGTTTTCGTCATTCACCCGTGGTGGCAATGGATTGTACTACATAAAAAAATAACCTCTTCCATTATTCCTATAACCAACATTATATATTTTATATATATAGAATATGTATTTTAGAATATTATCACTTCTGTTAAATAGTTTCTCAAAATGTTAATATCCTTCGAAGTACCTATTAGACTTCGGTAGAAATTAATATAGGTGCCTGTCTTAGTTACCTAAGGAGCCCTGGTGGTGCAGTAGTTAAAGTGATCGACTGCTAACAGAAATGTCAGCTCTTCGAAACCACTAATGGCTCCATGGGAGAAAAACGTGACAGTCTGCTTCTATAGCGATTTACAGCCTTGGAAACACTATGGGGTTGCCATGAGTTAGAATCGGCTCGACAGCCGTGGGATTGGGTCTTGGTTACTTAGTGCTGCTATAACAGAAATACCACAAGTGGGTGGTTATAAAGAACAGATATTTATTTTCTGACGGTATAGGAGGCTAGAAGTCCAAATTCAATGCACTGGCTATAGGAGAAGGCTGTCTTTCTCTCTGTCAGCTCTTGGGGAAGATCTTTATCTCTTTCAGCTTCTATAGCCACTCAGTTCCTTGGAAATCTTCACCACCTACTCTTAGTATCTACCTTCTCCCTGTTTTTGCTACCTTCTGCATCTAATCTGCTCTTTTTATACCTCAGAAGTGATTAAGTTTAAGATACACAGCTACACTGGGCAAATCTGCTGTAAAAGACCTCTTTAAGGTGTTAAAAAGCAAGGTATCACTTTGAGGATTAAGGTGTGCCTGACCCAGGCCACGGTGTTTTTAGTGGCCTCACATGCATGCAGAAGCTGGACAATGAATAAGGAAGACTGAAGAATAATTGATGGCTTTGAATTGTGGTGTTGGTGAAGAATATAGAACATACTATGGACTTCCAGAAGAACAGACAAATCTGTCTTGAAAGAAGTACAACCAAAATGCTCCTTAGAAGAGAGAATGGTGAGACTTTTTCTCAGGTACTTTGGAAGTGTTATCAGGAGGGACCAATTCCTGGAGAAGGACATCATGCTTAGTAAAGGAGAGAGTCAGTAAAGAAGAGGAAGGCCCTCAATGAGATGGATTGATAGAATGGCTGCAACAGTGGGCTCAAACATAGCAACAATTGTGTCCAACTTGACAGCACTTAAAAACAACAGCAAACAATGACAATATTGGGTTAAACACAGTGTGTGATTAAGGACACTCTAAGCTTCTTGGGGCAGGCATTCATTGCTTATTGGAATTAAAAGAAGGAAATTAAAAGGAGAGGTGGAATGTGCCCACATTTTCTTTAATTTATTTATTTTTTATTTCATTTGCTCTTATTTGCTTTGTGTATGCATGTATGTGCTTGTGTATGTGTGTGTTTGTGTACATGACAAATGCATGGGTTTATTTCCTATGGGAAAAGCAAAATGAAACACACACACACAACACACAATGATAATACAGAACAGGCTTCTCAGTTCATATATTTTCATGGTTGGAATATTTCTATGTGTAGATTTTCCAAACCAATACTTTCCAATCATCGTCAGCAAAATACCCTATTTTTGAACATGTGGTGTTAAATTTCACAAATTGATTCATATTTCCTAGGCCTTGTGAATGTAGGTGTTCCTATGTTGGAATTACTTCTTAAACAATGAATATTTTGACAAAAAGCAATGAGCTTTCTCTTTCTTCCAGCACATCTCTTGCTTCACTGGAAACTGGAGAACCAGTTACTGGTGAGGTTACCCTAAGTGTATTCTCACATGCTTTTCTTCTCTGTGAAATGTTTCCAGTCTTTCTGTTTATAAATGTTACAGGGTATGATGTGTGAATCAATCCTATTTGTGCAGACATAGCAGAATGAGAGGTATGATGCAGGAGTGAAGCGTCAATGAATTAAGCGTGCTGTATTGACTCCTATCAGGCAACTTTCCATGGCAGAGAGCCCCTCAAAGGCTTCTTAAATTCATCTGCATCAGCTCATTGTGTTTCTGCTTGGGTGGCAGAATCAATCATTTAGAATGAGTGAAATACCATTCAGTGGTACTTGCTGCTAACACACATAGAAAAATATGTAGGTATTTGTCATCACCAAACATTCATTCAACAGAAGTTCAATGAACTCCTGTTTAGTTCCTATAGGGTGTTCAGTGCTGGAGGTTCAAAAAAAGAGTATTACACAGTCTCTGACTCTATAGAGCTTATCACCACTGGTAGAGATACATAAAATCATTACATCTTACCATGACATATGTTATAAAGAGGCCCCAAATTGACAGAGATACTTGGCCTACACTTCAAGAAGGATTTGAGTAGAGTAATATATGGAGAATATGCCTTCACAGGAAGGTCTAGGGAAACCCTGGTGGCATAGTGGTTAAGAGCTACGGCTGCTAACCATAAAGGTCATCAGTTCAAATCCACCAGGTGCTCCTTGGAAACACTATGGGGCAGTTCTACTCTGTGCTGTAGGGTCACTATGAGTTGGAATCGACTCAACAGCAATGAACGAATGAAAGAAAGGTCTAGAAGTAGAAGCCATCAGTTCTATCTATTATCAGGGTCTCCTGAGTTCATTACAACAGGTGATAAGATGTTTACTAACTCGTGTCTTTATTTTTACCCAGAAAAAAAATTTCTATGAAACTTACAAACAGTTATGGAGTTTAATTTAGGCTTCACATATATCTGATGTTAAGCCACATTGGAAATTAATTCAAATTAGATCTAAAAAGGAGAATCAATCAACTTCATGGTGATACCCCTTGCCATTGAGTCAATTCCACTCATAGTGACCATATAGGACAGGGTAGAACTGCCCCATTGGGTTTCCAAGGCTGTAAATCCTTATGGAAGCAGACTGTCACATCTCTCTCCTGTGGAGTGGCTGATGAGTTTGAACTGCTGACCTTCCAGTTAGCAGCTGAGAGCTTTAACCACTACGCCACCAGGGCTCCCTCGTGTGTGTAGTATCCTCTTTCATTTGTAAGGCCCTGTAACCCAATTTAGCCAGTAGAATGTGGCAGGAAAGACACTGTGCCAATTCCAGAGCTAAGCTTTCAGAAGTTCCAGCAGCTTCTGCTTCTGTACTCTTGAAAGCCCTGAGTCACCCTGTAAGAAATCTTCCTATTTTGCCAGAGAGACCATGTGAAAAGGGAGAGGTCCTAAGACTATGTGCAGAGAGAGGCAGGCTCAACCGCCTCAGTGTCCTAATTGATTCCAGCCTCCAGCTGAGCCACTAGCTGGATGCAGCCACACAACTAACCACTGGTGAGACCAGCAGACGAACCACACAGTTGAGAACAGCCCAAACTGAGAACCGTGAGCAAATAGTGTTTGTTTTAAGGCCTAAGTTTTAGAGAGATTTTTTAACAGCAATGGATAACTAAAACAGGCCTATTATTTCTCCCCTCAATTTCTCCCCTTTTTGCCACAATTTTCACTGATCACCAGAAACCCTGGGGGCATGGTGGTTAAGTGCTACGGCTGCTAACCAAAAGGTTAGCAGTTTGAATCCATCAGTCACTGCTTGGAAACACTATGGGGCAGTTCTGCTCTGTCCTGCAGGGTCGTTATGAGTTGGAAACGACTTGACAGCAGCGGGTTTGTTTGGTTTGGTCACTGATTACCAATTAGTAGTTCCATAAAAGCCCTTGGAAGCTGGTCTAAAACATCCCTCTTGAATCATTTACAGTGTTAATGACACACGGTAATTGGAAGATAATAGAATGCAGGGAAACCTGGGATGTCCAACCCACTTATCTGCGATGACTGATCATTATATCAAATACTGTTTATGAGAGTCTTTCTGAAAGAGTGGCATTGTGTATATTCGATCATCTAAAAGTTTTCATGTTTTCTCAACTTGTTATGACTCATTGCTGACTCATACTATAAAAAAAAATTTTTTATAAGCATTGTAAAATATTATGATATATATTGGTACTCATAAAACCTTCATTGTCCATTAACTTTTTCTTCTGTTGTATTCTGATATTCTTTAAAGTTGTAAAAATAATATTCACCTAGAGCTTGTATCCAAAACGTAACCTGCTTTAAAACATGTGGGTTTCAGAATTAAAATAGCAACTTTAAACCCTAAATGTAAGAATTTCAACATTGAATTGTAGTACATTTCTTCAACCTGGTTCCAGTTACATTTCTTTATTTGAGTCATTATTTTCTGGTTGCACTTAACCAGTTAGCTGACCCTAAAACATAGTAAAATTTTGTTAGAAGATGAATTTGAACAAATCTAAAAGTTCATCAAAAGGGGTAATTCTTTAGCCCCAATGATGTAGCTGTGTCAATTTAATACAACAATACGGTTTCTGGCAATAATTAAGTCGTTTGCCCTTGAAATAGAAGCACAAGTTTTCATGAGTATGTCCCTAATTTAACCTGTTGGTTTTATTACATAGAAGACTTCAGGAACCATTACTTCGGTCTACAACATAAGCGATTGATTCTTCTACAGATATTTTGAAATTAATATCTGTTGGGATTTGAGGACTGGTGATTAATTATCCATGTCCTTCCACCCCAACTTGAGATGTGAGCCAATTGAGAGATAGTTTCTGCTATCAAATAGATGGTGTTGAAAATTAGTGATGGTAGAGTCAACGACATGGCTTAGGCAAATGGCCAACTGGGGTTCTTCCTACTCAACCCTCCCCGCGTTAGTGATCAATGTTCAGACCCTTTCCCAGTAAGCGTGCCATAAGGAAGAGAGGAGGCTATGCAGAGTGTGGGAAGGGAGCCCAGACCATGTGCACATGCTTTTCAGAGTCTCACCAGTCTGATGAGTCACTGCCTTCCCTTGGAGAGGAATGAATGTGAGTGCAGAGAAGACTACAGTTTTTTGCTTTTTTTTTTTTAATTATTCTGAATGAGTGGAAGTTCCTCTTAAATAAGATCAAGCAGATCTGAATAGGGAGGGAAAGGGTCATTCTCTAAAGCAGAATTTATATAAGACATTTCAGAACAATTCTGGTTTCAGCTGTACATCATCATGATCCGGGATCTGACCGTGTGTAAAAATTAGGTAAAAGGTGAAGCCACCTAGAAATCTCAAACTCATTTCTTAAATTTATCTCTTCAGACTAGCACTCCTTTTCTCTAAGAATAATGTGAGATTTTGATCATTCTTACAGCTTGCATATTTTTCTTTTTGTGGCCTCTTAAAATAACTCACATAAATTTACAAGTACCGTTGGCAAAGCAGCCCATCCCAATTAAATAGAGCTGCATTACTTTTTTAACCAGAAAGTCATTAAACACCATTTGTCCTGTGAGTTGGAATCAACTCAACAGCAATTTTTTTTGGGGGGGGTCCTCATTTTGCATCATATTAAAATATTGATCCAAAATGTACTTGTTGTTAGGTGCCGTCAAGTTGATTCCAATTTATAGTGACCATGTATGTACAAGAGAAGAAAAAGCTGCCCAGTCCTGTGCCATCCTCATAATCATTGTTATGCTTGAGTCCATTGTTGCAGCCACTGTGTCAGTCCATCTCATTAAGGGTCCCCCTCCTCTTCATTGACCCTCTACTTGACCAAGCATGATGCCCTTCTCCAGGGCTTGGCTTCTCCTGATAACACGTCCGAATTATGTGAGATGAAGTCTCGCCACCCTTACTTCTAGGGAGCATTCTGGCTGTACTTCTTCCAAGACAGAGATGTTTGTTCCTCTGGAAGTCCATGGTACGTTCAATATTCTTCACCAACATCATAATTCAACTCTTCTTCGGTCTTCCTTATTCATCATCCAGCATATGTGGTGATTGAAAACGCCATGGCTTGGGTCAGGTCTACCTTAGTCCTTAGAGTGACATCTCTGTTTTTTAACACTTTAAAGGGGTCATCTGCAGCAGATTTGCCCAATGCAATACGCCCATTGATTTCTCGACTGCTGCTTCCATGGATGTTGACTGTGGATCCAAGCAAAATGAAATCCTTGACAATTTCAACATTTTCTCTGTTTACCACGATGTTGCTTATTGGTCTAGTTTTGAGGATTTTCATTTTCTTTATATCGAGGTGAAATCCAGACTGGTGGCTATAGTCTTTTATCTTCATCAGTAAGTGCTTCAAGTTCTCTTCACTTTCAGCAAGCAAGGTTGTGTCATCTGCTTATTGCATGGCATAAATGAGTCTTCCTCCAATCCTGATACCCCATTCTTCCAGGTTCTCAGATTATTTGCTCAGCACATAATAATGTATAGCAGTAATAAAATAGCATGAAGCTGGGTTTCAATCCAGCTCTGCACTAACTAGATGTGTGAACAGGGGCAGGTTATTTGTACCACAATTTCCTCATCCTGTAAAATGGGAAATATAATAATATACGTATCATAGAGTTGTTGTGAAGATTAAGTTAGCACACTTGAGGCACTTAGAAAAATGTCTGGTATATTTTTAATATAGCACATTGTCTGATGCAACAAAGGCACCATGCTTTTTAACATTTTGGGCGGGGTCCCAATTTTATAGACTGCTGCTCAGAGTTTTCTAGATAAGCAAGTGAGTTGGTGGTTCCACATGCTGGGGGCATAGAAAAGCCGATTTTCATTCTCCCAGTGATCAGATCATTCATTCATTTACTAGGTGGGTGACCTTAGGTAAGGTTTTTGACCTCTCTGTGCCTCAGTTTGTCATCTGTAAATGGGGATAATAATCCTGACTGTTTAGGAATAAATCAGTTAATTCACGTAATTAAATCAGGTTTGGCACATGATAAACATTCACCATTATTATTCTTCTCCCCTATTAAAAGGTTTCTTGCTTTTCCTAATTTGCCAAATGTGTTTTTTTCTCATTAAGGATTTCCCTTTCAATGTACTTTACAGAAGCATAATGGAAAGCAGAAAGAAACATGATGAAATGCATTGAAATTTTATCATACTGTGGTAGTTCATGTGTTGTTGTGATGCTGGAAGCAATGCCTCCAGTATTTCAAATACCAGCAGGACCACCCATGATGGACAGATTTCAGCAGAGATTCCAGACTAAGACAAACTTGAGAGAAAGCTCTGGTAATCAACTTCTAAAAATTAGCTGATGAAAACCTATGGATCACAACAGACATTGTCCAACTCACTTGCTTTGGACGTATCTTCAGCAGTGATCAATCACAGGAGAAGGACATCATGTTTGGTGAAGTAGAGGGCCAGTGAGGGTGAGGTAGACCCTTGGTGAGATGGCTTGACACAAAAGCGATGATGAGAACTCCATCATGCCAGTGATCATGAGGGTGATGCAGGACAATGCAATGTTTCCTTCTGCTATCACCATGAATCAGACTCAACTCGTTGGCTTATCTGTCTACCTACCTACCTTCCTACCTATCTATCTACCTATCATCTACTACTTACCTACCTACCTACTTACCTATCTATCTACCTAGCATTAGCTGGAGAACTACAGCCCACAGAGTCCAGAATTTTCCATTCAATGCTTCGGGATACACGAATGTAACAGCAGCCCTCATTGGTGGGTTGCAGTGATTTTTTCCTGCAGCTCTGACTCAACCCTGTGACCTCTCATACCCATGGGTTCTGTGCCATTTCTTCTCCTCACCACTTTCCACCATCTATGTTTGCCACCATATCCTTTCTGTTTCCTGCATAATGGGAATTCTAATTAGAATTTCTCAAGAAACTTCTCTTCCCAGTTTCCATTTCATTCCTTTTCATCTTTACATTGAACATAGCTGACATGTCAAGAAAGATAAATTCTGAGAAATGACTGTTGTATTTATGGAGGATGTTATCGGTGGCCATGATAAAAGCAGTCGCAGTGAAATAATGGGGTAAAAACTTGATTAGACTGAAAATCAATACAGAAAGAGAAAAATGGAAAGAGTGAGTTTAGACAACTTTTTCAAGGATTACCCAAATCCTACATGTTGAGTGCCCACAGTGTCCTGCACATGTGGCCAATGATCTTTACATCTGGGATGCTGTGTGTAAACCATCCACAGCATCTGTCATATAGTGATCATTCCGTTTAAGTTAGAGAAAGTTCCAGAAAAAAGCAATTTTCTTTGGTCTCGTCTTATATCAAAGTCTTGTGTATTTAAGTTTTAAAAAAAAAAAAGTCTAGCCTTTGCTTCAGAGCCATCCTAGCTTCAATTTGACAGTTCGATGAGGTGAAAGTGTGGTAGGGGATGTTGGTGGGTGTTCCTTGTCATAGGGGTTAGAGTCTGATAAAGAACTTGATCCTTTGACCTCAGCTGCTCTATTGAAACGTTGTAATTCTTCTCTCAGCTTTTATTTCAAGTGCTGATGGCTGCTCCCTTCAAGTCTCTAGCCCAGAATTTCTGTCATATTTTCTCTGGGGGAGGAAGAAATATGTTGACCTTACAGAAGTTCGTTTTATATTCTCCATTTAAACCCAGAGGATATACGGTCCATAACCCACCAGCGTCCATGCTGACAACCTATACATTGTTCCAGGGTTGAATACAATTTGATTGGAAATAACCTCAACAGTAAACTCCAAATGTCGTGCTATAAAATAGAAACAGAAAGAAGAAAAAGAAAACTCTCTCTCCTTTCCACACACACACCCCTACACACAAACCATGGTGGCAGCCCCAGAATTTGTCCTTTTTGATTTTTAATTTGGCTCTGCTTTTGAAATAAACAAGCATCTGTCATAAATACTGTGAACTTTATGGGAATGTTTTTCTCCCCTGTAGCTCAAGCTACAAGTGTTTCCAAGCATCCAGTTTTCATGCATAAATTGGACAGTTTCAAGCTCATTGGAAATGGAAGTGGTGTTTGGTGAGATTGGGAGAAGGGCTCCTTTTTAAGCTAATAAATAATCATCATCCGTGCCTACTTGGAAAATAGCTTTCTTGTTGAATAATATTTTAATATATTATATCTTGAAATGAGACTGCCATTACTAATATAAGTGTAGCTTGCCATATAAATCCTACAAATATGGCAAGCTTTTTCCTTTTCCTGCTTAAATTACCTTAAGAAGAAACCCATTTAGGGGATATTAGGGCCAGCTAAGGGATGGTATAATGACCATGGCAGAGTATGAAGCCTGCCTACCTTGACTTTCTTCTCCTGCCAGGCTAGTGAGCTTGTTGGACAAATACTGTAGGCGGTCCTCCATATTCATAGGTCAGACTTCTGGGTGACTGGCGAAGACCTAGAATTAAGACAAGGTTAGATTCAACCTACATATGACCCACACCACATACCAGGCTCCTAGACTAATCTACTGTGCCACTGTATCTGAATTTCAATCAGGAGGAACAAATCTCTTGAAATCCTGTTGTATGCCAGTGGTATTACGCTGACCTTTGAATTACAAATAGACACTGAGAAAGAAATCCCAGGAGCAGGCAATACCCATTAAATAACAATTATGAAAAACTGTTTGCCTTTTGGAATGGCTTTTCCCATAATGAGGATATGACCAAGTTGGGAGGCTGGGGAGCGGTGGGATTCAAGTTACAGAGTTCCTAATTCTGAATTATTCATGTCTCAAATGGAGAGAAATTCTCCCAAGCGGAGCTAAGGAGAGAAAGTCAAGGAGGTCCAAGGGCCTTTCTTAAGGCCAGGGTTTAGACAGAATGGGCCATGGAGACCATGCTAAGAATCTGGAAGAATTAGACTAAAAATCATCTTCTTTCTCTTTCATGAGAATTTGTATCATTTGACCTAGTTTGGGTTACATGTTTGAGTTCCCTAAGTAAATTCCCCTTCATAAAAGTTTACATTCTAAGAAATGTTGATCATTTCTCAATATTTATTACCTTTTAATCTATCCAGAAAATATTGTGTGTGTTTTTTCTCATGCTTTATATAGATATATACTGTGGCATAGTGGTCATGAGCTATAGCTGCTAACCCAAAAGTCAGCAGTTTGAATCCACCAGGTGCCCCTTGGAAACTCTATGTGGCAGTTCTACTCTATCCTATAGGGTCGCTATGAGTCAGAATCAACTCAACGGCAACAGTTTTGGTTTTTTCGGGTTTATTGAGAATTCTCTGGTTGAACTACATGAGATGGCTAAGATTCGGCCACGTTTGACCTAGAAATCCAGACATTTCACTTGGTTTGCTCTAATAGTTTCCATCCTCAGGATGCACTGTGCCGTGTAGTCTAAGACTCCAGACTTTGAGGTCTGATGGTCCTGGGTTGAATCCCAGCTTGGCCCTCGGTAAACTATGTAGCATATTATTTGACTTCTTTTTTTCTCTCTCCCTCATTTGTAAAGCAGTAATAATAATAACCACCTAGCTCATAGGAATAAGGAGAGGATAAAATGAGAGACTGTGTTTAATGATTATCCCATCAAAATCAGTTGCCATTGAGTCGACCCCAAATCATGATGAACCCATGCGTGTCAGAGCAGAACTGTGCTCCACAGGGTTTTCAACGGCTGGTTTTTTGGAAGCAGATCACCAACCTTTCTTCAAAGCTGCCTCTGGGTAGACTCAAATTGCCAACCTTTTGGTTAGCAACCGAGCACATTAATAGTTTGCACCACACAGGAACTTCAAGCTTACCCCAAGTCCTTAATAAATGGGTGGATATTTATTATTCGGAAGAATTAAACAACCCTCAAATCCCAGTGGCTTATACCAGCAAACATTTATCGTTCTTGTTACATAATGGCTGCAAGTAGCTGTGATTCTGACAGGTTCTGCTTGGCTCAGTTGAGTTCCATGTGACTTCTTTGAATGAACAGCAAGTCTCTAGGGCATACCACTGGCACAGTGGAGGGCAGAAGCTCAAAGGAGTGAGCAAAAATTCAAGATGCCTCTGAAAGCACCTGCTTAGAACCAGTACTTTGGCACTTCCACCCACCTTTCATTGATCAAAATAAGTCACATGTCCAAGCCCAAAGTCATCCGAACAGGAAAGTGTGTTCCACCCCTTAGAAGGGAGTGAAAAGTTGGAAACAATAATTGAATCTGCATAGAAATAATTTACTATTATTAGATGATAACCATGGAGCCATAAAATTTCAATTTGATTTCAGTTTTGGTGGTAATTGGGAGTTAAGAGACATTACATTTTAATCAAATTTAAAATCTATAATTTTCAGTCCATAAATATTAACCAATAATAGTTGTTGGGGTTTATTATACTCATAACAATGATAATCACAATAATGCAGTATTGTTTATGATAGGTAGATTGATAAGGCCATTCTTTTTACAAATATTATTTTATGTGTACTTTGAAGTCCTGGTAGTGCAGTGGTTAAGTGCTTAGCTGCTAACTGAAAGGTCTGCAGTTCAAACCCACCAACTGCTCTGCAGAAGAAAGAGTTTTTGGAAGTAGATTAGCTTTGGAAATTCTGTGGGGCAGTTCTACCCTGTCCTATAGGGTTGCTATGAGTCAGAATCGACTTGATGGCACACAACAACAACATATTTACTTTAGATGTACTCTTTTTACAATCATATTTAAGACTAACCAAACCAAACCTATTTAAGAATGGAGAAGGGAAAGTTCACAGATTATATTTGTTTAGTCATTAGAACTCTTATCCTAAAAGAAAATTGGTACTCTAAGCAAGCCTAGCCAAGCAAGCCTGTTGCCGTTGAGTTAATTCCAACTCATAGTGACTCTATAGGACAGAGTAGAACTGTCCCATAGGATTTCCAAGGAGCAGTTGGTGGATTCGAACTGCCTATCTTTTGGCTAGCAGCCAAACTCTTAACCACTGTGTCACCAGGACTCCATCCTCTAAGCAGAACTCTGAATTATGCCACAGTGTTTTGGCTGCTAAAACTATCGAAGCCTCACTCCCAGCATCCTGTCACCTCATTAGTTTTAACTGCCTTGAATAATAATATTAGCTCACATCAGCTGAGCATAATACTGAGCATTTTACAGAGGTGTTCCCACATATTCCTAAAGGTACCTTGTGAAATATCCACTGCAAATATTTTCATTTTACAGATGAAAAAGTTGAGGCTTGGAATGGTTAAGAGACCTGTCCAAGGTCATACAGGTAGGAAGGGATGGGAACAAGAGCTTAAACTCAGGCAGACCAACCTCAGAGCTTTCAGGCTTCTGATACACTATATTACCTCCTGTTAAAATATGGATCAGTCACGACAGCCAAAAAATTCACCACTTATTACGGTCCCTGGATAGCATAAACAGTTTGTGCTTGACTACTAACTGAAAGTTGACAGTTCAAACCTAGCCAGCAGTGCCTCAGAAGAAAGGCCTGGCGAGCTGTTTCTATAAAGATTACAGCCCAGAAAACCCTGTGAAGCAGCTCTACTCTGGTAACACATGGGGTCACCATGAGTCAGAATCGACTCAACTGCAACAAGTTTGGTTTGTTTTTTATTATGGATGAGACATTATTTCAACGCATTAATTCATATAGTCTTCAAAACAAGCTTGTTAAGTAGGTCTTATCATCATCTCCATTTTACAGCCCCAGAAAGTTTAAGTAACTAGCCCAAGGTTACACAGCTAGTTAAGTGGCAGAGGCTAGTTTTAAAACAAGGCATTCTGGTTTCAGAGCTTGCACTCAAACTCTAAGCATTATTGCCTTTATAAAAATAAAATTGCAAAATTTCATTAAGTTCAAAATGCCCACGCTCACCCTACCTGCAGGCTACCCAATATTTCCAATCTACCTACACACAAAAATTTTAAAGATGAGTTCCTGTTCAGGCTATTTGCTCCCTTTGCCTCCTAAGTTATCCACTCTCCTGTCACCATAACAATCCACAACCTGCAATACACAGTTGGAATTGTTATCGAGAGAGGCAGAAGGGAGAAGTGTTTGAAGTATCACTTCAGGGGTCCGCTCTGACATCTTTATCTCCTCCTGGTGAACTTTGGGCATCCTGTGATCTACAGCACTGCCAATTAGGCTGTAAACAGCCCAGCTACCTCTGTGCACGCCTGGCTTTGGGAGCCCAGTAGGACATTTCTGATCTGATGCGTCCTCTACCGACACCCAGCCTCCTGAAGCCAGGACAGGAGGAGCATCTAAGTTACATAAAGTCTCAATGGAGTAAATAAGGGAAAAACACCAAGCGCGTCTGTCTGTCTCTTCTTTATCAGAAAGGGACCATGAGCTGCTGCAAACTAGAGAGGGGGATAGAATCCTTCCAGAGGCCTTTCTCTTTAGTTAGGGAAACAGGAAGCCAGAAACCAGTGCACTGCCCAGAGTGGAGAACAAAGAAGAGAAAAATAACACTTAGCAAATGCAGCCTGGCTCTAGAAATCCCTACCCCTTAATCTGGAACTGAGGAGCCCTGGTGGCGCAGTGGTCAAGTGCTTGGCTGCTAACCGAAAGGTCAGTGGTTCGAACCCACCAGCTGCTCCGAGGAAGAAGGATGTGACAGTCAGCTTCAGTAAAGATTTACACTCTTGAAAACCTGGTGGGGCCGTTCTACTCTGTTCCACAGGCTCGCTCCATGTCAGAACTGACTTGAAGGCAATAAATAGGGTTTTTGGTAATCAGGAACCAAAATACCTTTTCCTGCATTCATATTGATCATCCACTTCTTACATTTTTTTTTTAATTGTGGTAAACAGGTATTTAACAAATCATTTGCCTTTTCAACATCCTTCACAGGTACAATTCAGTGACATTAGTTATGTTTATCATATTACTTCAACAATTACTATTATCCATTTCCAAATTTTCCCATCAATCTTAACAGAAGCTCAGTGTCCCCTAAGGGGTGAGTTCCTCTTTTCTCCTCCCTCCCACCTGCCCCTGGCAACCACAAATAAACTTTTGACTGTACGCATTTGTCTATTCTAGGTATTTCATATAAGTGGAATGATACAATATTTGTCCATTTGTGACTGATGTTATTTCACTCAGCACAGTGTTTTCAAGGTTCATCCACATTGCAGCATGTATCAGAATGTCTTTCTCTTTATAGCTAGGAGAAAATTTTGGTGAACCATATGTCGGAGGGAGCCCTGGTGGCACAGTGGTTAAGAACTAGGCTACTAACAAAAAGGTCGGCAGTTCAAATCTATCAGCTGCTCCCTGGAAACCCTATGGGGCAGTTCTACTCTGTCTTATAAGGTCACTATGAGTTGGAATTGACTCCATGGCAACAAATACCAGGTACATATTGGATAATGGTTTAATACCCCTTTTACATTTTTATCAATGTATGAGACTAGAGACTTCTCCCTGTGACAAAAGGATATATGTTTATCACCTTTTTTTTTCTGTTGTTGGGTCGGTTTATTAAAAAATTATGCCATAAGCAAAAGGTGAAAATATGTTGTGTTGGATTGAATCATGTCTCCTTGAAATGTGCTTCAACTTGGCTGGGCCATGATTCCCAGTATTGTGTGGTTATCCTCCATTTTGTGATCTAATGTGACTATCCTATGTGCGATAAATTCAATAAATTCTAACTTTTATGATGGTAATGAGGCGGGATTAGAGGCAATTATGTTAATGAGGCAGGACTCAATCTACAGGATTAGGTTGTATCTTGAGTCAATCTTTTTTGAGCTATAAAAGAGGGGAGTGAGCAGAAAGGAAAGGGACCTCATTACCACCAAGCAAGAAATGCCAGGAGTGGAACCCCTGCCCTGAAAAGCTCCTAGATCAGGGTAAGATTGGCGTCAAGGACCTTCCCCCAGAGCAAACAGAGAGAAAAAGCCTTCCCCTGGAGCTGGCACCCTGAATTTAGGCTCATAGCCTCCTAGACTGTGAGAGAACAACGTTCAGTTTGTTAAAGCCATCCACATGTGGTGTTTCTGTTACAGCAGCACTAGATGACTAAGACACCATCCTCTTGTGGTATTTATGTTATAGCAGCACTAGATGACTAAGACACCATCCCTTGTGGTATTTCTGTTACAGCAGCACTAGAAAACTAGGACAGTTGTCACCATCATTACTGAGATGTCACCTATTTACATATCAGGTACTTAAGGTCTGACCTGCTTCCTGGCCCTAGAGCTTCCTGTGTGATGGGTAGACAAGCCATTTCACTTCTTTGGATCTCGGTTTCTTCATCTGGAATTGGGAGTGGCTGTAAATCTGGTTTTCATTACAGTATTGTGTGAAGATAGCAACTCAGATAATATAAGGAAAACTTATATGTTAATCATGAGTGCTCCAAAAAGGAATTATTACCTGGGTGGTATGAGCAGCTAAGTGCTCCGCTACTAATCAGGCTTAGTTATCTAGCACTGCTATAACAGAAATACCACAATGGATGGCTTTAACAAAGAGAAATTTTTTCTCTCACAGCCTAGGAGGCTACAAGTTAAAATTCAGGGCATCATCTCAAGGGAAAGGCTTTCATTCTCTGTCAGTTCTGGAGGAAAGTCCTTATCATCAGTCTTCCTCTGGTCTAGGAGCTTTCCAGTGCAAGGACCCTGGGTCCCAAGAATGTATGTTCCTGACTCTTCTTGCTGGTATGAGGTCCCCATATCTTTCTGCTCACTTCTCTGTTTTTTATCTCAAAAGAGGTTGGCTCAAGACACAATATGATCTTGTAAATTGAGTCCTGCCTCATTAACAGAACTACAACTAACCCCACCTCATTAACGTTATAGAGGTAGGATTTACAACACATAGGAAAATCACATCAGATGACAAAATGATGGACAATCACACAATCCTGGGAATGATGGCCTAGCCAAACAGATACACATATTTTGGGGGGACACAATTCAAACCATAACAGTGGTTCATAACCACCCAGAGGTGTCCTCAGAAGAAAGGCCTGGCAATCTACCTCTGAAAGATCACAGTCATTGAAAAGCATAAGGAACACAGTTCTACTCTGACGTACATGGGATCACCATGAGTCAGAATTGACTTAATGGCAATGAGTTTAGTTTTTGGTTTTTAATATATGCAGTTATCAGTAATATACAGGCTATGTATTAACATGGAAACCCTGATGGCTTAGTGGTTAAGAGCTAGGGCTGCTAACCAAAAGGTCGGCAGTGCTCCTTGGAAACTCTATGGGGGCAGTTCCACTCTGTCCTGTAGGGTCACTATGAGTTAGAATCAACTCGACGGCAATGGGCTTTTTTGTTTTGTTTTTTGGTTATGTATTAATATACAGTCTATGTATTAATATACAGGCTATGCATTAACATACCATATATAGGCTATGTATTAATACACAGGCTACGTATTAATAAACAAGCCGTGTATTAATGTATAATATACAGGCCGTGTATTAATACACAATATAAAGGGTGTATATTAATATACAATATACAGGCTATGTGTTAATACACAGGCTATCTTGATTCTCATCCTTTAGACACAGCTGCACAAGACAAATTCTGCATTTGTTTAAAATCACACATCACTGTTTACCCCAATATCCAAAATACTTAGCAATACCAGATTTAGATGTTTAACTTTTTATATTGATAGAAAAATGCATGAACCCCAGTTCCTCAACAAAACATACAAATGTATTGTCACCATCTGTGATAATCACCAATTTTCTCAGATAGTTCTCAGTTTCCATATTCTCTTGAGCCCCTCAGCTGAGAACATCCACCTATTTGAAATATGACTCAATCAACACACTAGTTTGAGTAAAGTGCAAAATGCCCCTTCTTCTGACAAGAATTAATTCTTGGAGGCTCTACTTCAAACCATTTAGTAGCATCTCAGTCCCAAATTACTCTTAAGTCAACACTCACAGTGCCTCAGGTACGTGATATCACAGGTCCCATGATGCCCACTGTTACCAAACCTTGTTAAGACATCTTTCGATAATGCAAGCTTTTATATTCATGTAAATATATAAGTGTGTGTGTGTGTGTGTGTATATATATATCCCTGGTGGCACAGTGGTTAAGAGCTCAGCTCCTAACCAAAAGGTCAGCAGTTTAAATCCACCAGCCATTCTTTGGAAACTCTGTGAACCAGTTCTACTCTGTCCTATTGGGTCGCTGTCAGTCAGAATCGATGCTACGGCTTCGATGCTTCTGAAAGAGCTGCTTAGAGAAACTCTGAAGAGTCCCATTTGTCCAATAGCAGGCTCCAGACAACCACATTGTCACATTCACTGCACTGACACAAGGCACAGAAAAGACTGTGACATCTCCTGGAGCCAGGATATCTTCCCCTCTTATGGGTAATTTTTTTTTTTTTTTTCTCTTAGAATTTGAAAAATCTATTCCTTATGTCCATGTACTCGGTCACAAAGAATGAAATGCTTCAAGAAGATATCAAGTGCATCGACCAAAAATTTCTTGCAGGTTTCTCACCTGTGGAAACTTTAGCACCCTGAGCTGGGCAGAACATTACTTGAGGCACAGAGGAATGGACCGACAGCATCCATTCCAGGCTGACCTGGTGTGGTCTGAATGTTCTGGAACAAGAGTTACACACTCACACCTCTATGTAGTTTCCAGTGGCTTCACAAATGAGCCCACACTAGACTCTGGATGTTGGTTATTTTATTTGTGGGAATCCAAAGGTAATTATAGTGTTCACAAAGGAAGAGAATGCAAGATTGTCACCCTGATCCAGTCACAATTGTGCTCACACCATGGGGCCTTTGAGACAGATGTTGGGACATGCCGTTATCACTGCTGGGAGCAATTTATTACTGATGGAACTGAAAAAAACAAAGTTTGAGGAAGAGTTTCTTTATAAATATATTTCAAAGGATTCAAGGATCCGCTTTGATTGTGACCACCTTTATTCGTTTACATTCTGGTGTGCTTTCTTGAGTGAGAGGGTGAAAGACAGAGTTATAGATATTTGGTCAGGAGTTTGATAAGCATCATTCTAAATTCCCTGCCATGGTACCATGCCTGTCTTTCCCTGATTCATTCATTGATTTGTCAAATGCCTGAAGAACCCAACTGTGTGCCACATGCTGCTATTCTAGGGACTGAGATTACAGCTGTGGACAAGAGAGGCAAAATCCCATAGAGTTTATTTTCTGTTGGTAGAAAGAGAAAATAAAAAAGTAAATTAATTGATCTATATGGGAGTTTCACATGGGAAATGTTATGGATTAAATTGTGTCCTCAAAAATATGTGTACACTTGGCTAGGCCGTGATTCCCAGCATTATGTGACTGTTCACCGTTGTGTTACCTGATAAGATTTTCTTACGTGTTGTAAATCCTACCTCTATGATGTTAATGAGATGGGATTAGTGGCAGTTATGTTAATGAGGCAGGACTCAATCTAGAAGATTAGATTGTGTTTTAAGCCAATCTTTTTTGAGATATAAAAGAATCAAGCAGAGAGACAGGGGGACCTCATACCACCAAGAAAGCAGGGCTGGGAGCAGAGTGTGTTCTTTGGGCCTGGGGTCCTTGTGCCTGAGAAGCTCCTAGTCCAGGGGAAGATTGATGACAAGGACTGTCCTCCAGAGCCAACAAAGAGAGAAAAGCTTTCCCTGGAACCGACACCCTGAATTCAGGCTTCTAGCCTTTTAGACTGTGAGAGAATATATTTCCGTTTGTCGAAGCCATCCGCTTGTGGCATTTCTGTAATAGCGGCACCAGGTAACTAAGACAGGAGATAATGACATGTAGGGGTAAACGGAGACTTGGGGTTGATGAATCAGTTTTCATGGAGCAGTTAGGCAAGGAAATAGGAAGAAAGGGTTGGAGGCCTTCTAAAAATTACCCAGTGAAAATCCTATGGATCACAGAACGTTGTCTGAGACTTTGTCTCGATTACTTTGAATGCATCATCAGGAGGGACTGATCACTGGAGAGGAACATCATGTTTGGTAAAGTGGAGGGCCAGCAAAGGTGAGGGAAATCCGCAATGAGATGCATTGACACAATGGCCAGCAATGGACTCAAACATGCCAACGATCATGAAAGCGGTGCAGAATGGGACATCGTTTCGTTCTGTTGTGCATAGGGTCACCATGAGTCGGAGTCGACTCAACAGCAACTAACAACGCATTAGGGAAGGCTTTCCGAGAAGGGGACATTTCAGCAGTGACAGAGTGAGCCATCCGAGGATACAGGGAAATAGGTTTTCAGGCAGCGGCAGGTACAAGTAGAAGAGCCTAGAGCTAGAGAAACAAAAGGCCACCAGGTCTTCTGCAGGGAGAGTGAGGGAGAGCATCTAATAAATGAAAATGGTAGGTAAGCGTAGAGGCTAAAGCTTTGGATTCTGTTCTAGTGAGATTTTGAAATTGTTGGAGGCGTTTGTCAGAATGAGCAAATCCCTGTATGACATGATGAACAGCTTTCATGCTGGTATACAGGGGGACATCACACTTAGGAATGGACTCCCCACGTGTGCTTTAGAGTGTGGGAAAGGGTAAGAAATACTGCTTTAAAAACCTCATTGAACATATAAAAATAAGGAAGACGCGGTAGATGGAAAGAAATTGTTTCTTTGGCCCCATTTAGTATTTGCTAGGCCATACTTAAAATTCCTCTTAAGGTTCGAGTAAAGAGAATTGAGCAATTCACCGAATAACACTCTCTTCATATAGTCACAATTGCACAATTTAATGAAACTGTGACCTCTGTAAAGAAAACAGACATGGTGTAAATATCAATACACTTGTTAACTAGTTCCTATGGACAGGGCGCACAGATGAGTTCAAATATGACTTCAACTTTGGTTGTCTGTCATTGCCTAATGTCTCGAAAGATAGAGATAATTCAACCAATTTCGCGTTCCTCTCCTCTTGTCCAGCCTCCCTTCTGTGAAACTGAGGCTTGATTTACCGTCCAAAGCATCCGATTTCGCCAGGATTGCTTCAGAGTGCCTCTAATGACGACCTTCGCTTACACTTTCACCCGGCAGCAGCAGTGTGCGCCACCAAATTACTGTACTGTGAAGCTGAATGAAATAGAGTCATTCATCAGAGCTGAGTAAAAATAAACAGTCGAAATTGCCTGTCAGTCTCAGTGGGGAAATGAAGGGTCGGTTAAAGATATCTTCCGTTTTAGTAAAAAATTTTATTACTTTGGGGTGTGTGGGGTTCCCACTCCCAGAGTCAGCCAGCTGCCACGTCACCTTTGTTGTCGTCTGAGCTTGTTCTCTAGTGGTCTGGGGTGTTCTCACGCACAGGAGCAATAATAGATGCCTGACGAGTACTTCAAGCTGGTGGGGCTGAAACGAAGCATCAGGAAGGTGTTTTGAGTCAGCTGTTGCTCCCTCTGTCTTTTTCATTGGCTGTCTGAGCTCTCCTGCTATTGTGCTGAGACTGTGTTCAGTTCCTGAGATTACAAGCTGCAGGCGTGTCTCTTTCCTAGATTATTAAATGGAAACATCAAGTGAAATAGAGTTGTATTCCCAGAAACTGACATACCTGGCAAAACAGGATGAATTGACTTTAAGGGAAAAAAATGGGAACTGTATGAGCTAACGATGTCTGATTATACTGTGTACCCACACCAGAATTATTGCTTTGTTGTTGTTCTTAGTTACCATCGAGTCAGCTCCGAGTCATGACGACTCCATGAGCAATAGGATAAAACCTGGCCCAATCCTGCACCATCTTCACGGTCATTGGTTTGCTCAAGTTCATTGTTGAGGCTGCTGTGTACTTTGAGTGCCTTACAACACATGGGGCTCATTTGCCAGCACTATATCGAGCACCGTTCTGTTGTAATCCATTTTTCATTGGTTAATTTTTGGAAGTAGATCACCAGGACTTTTTTTCTAGTGTGTCTTAGTCTGGAAGCTCCATTGTCTGTCATGGGAGGCCCTGCTGGTATTTGAAATACTGGTGGTATAGCCTCAGGCTTCATAGCAACATAGGAGCCACCACGGTATGACAAAACGTCAGATGGGTCATGGCCATTGCTTTTAAATATTAGATAAAATTGCATTTCATCATGTCTCTTTCTAATTTCCCTTATGCTTCTGTAAGTTACATTGAAAAGGAAATATTTAATGAGCAAAAACACATGTGACAAGTTACCATAAGCAAGAAAGGTTTCAACTGAGGAAAAAGATGGTCTGAGAAGGAGAAAGAAGGCAATTATTTAAATAGGAAAATAACAGCAGATGCATTCCTTAGCCAGTCTCTTGAACTTGAAGGAGCCTTGACTTTCTCTCTGTGTTCCAAGTATATTGCTTTTCCATGGGTTTGTAGCTTACCCAACACATCACAGGGTCAGGAGAATGGGGGCGGGGGGTTTGAGGAAAATTACAGACTGCATCTTGAAAGGCAGGGGGTATTAGAGAGGCTGGCTAACTCTGAAAGCTCAAAATCAGAGAGACACATTTTCAAAAGGAATTAGAGATAAGTGGCATGTATTACAAAGACACAATTCCTGTTAGAGCCCTGGGAAGGAGCCGAAACATGAAGGAGGAGCAGTGGCATTGAATGCTACTAGAACTTCAAAAGGCTATGGCCTCGCCTGAGATGACTCCTATTCATCTGCCGATAGAAAAACAACCCATCCTCTGTTAACAAGACCTGTCTTTGAATATCTCAGTAATTAATACATATAACTTCTCAAATTGGTGGTGGAATTATCTCCCACAAAAGCTAGCCCATCAGACAAATCCCATTCTGGGTGGAGTTGGTTGTGTGTATTCAGAAACCGTATATTCTGCTTGTGAGCTAGAGGCAAGCCCATTCACTTTTCAGCTCTTGCCAGCTTTTGATTCTTTTCCAGCTGTTCGGTATAGGAGCAGATCACCGGAACTCACCAGTGAGCTCGGTCTCATGACTCAGAGCCAAAGCCATGAGCGTTGGAGAGAGGAATGAATCCATCTGTGGCTTTCTTCAGAGCCTCACACATTCTTGTCAGACACTTCAGCTCTGACTTGAAGACAAAATTTGCCTCCATTACCCTGGAAATGTTTGTGAAGATGAGAATTTTCAATCTTCTGTCTTCTCTTTTTAATCCATTGTTCCCAACCAGGCAACATCAAATCCAGTGGGGAAGAGGCCAACTCCAAGAGCTCAGCCATCCTTGATTTTCCTCTTCCTCGGGTTTTAATATATTCCCTTTGTAAAGCAACCCGGCACCTCTCCACGCCCCTCAGTGAGGAGATTTCAGGCTTGAATGGTGCCCATGTACATCACCATGGCAATTGGCTGAGCCTTCAGCAAAGAGGAAGCCCACTTCCACAGACGAGGCTGTCAGGAGGCCATAACTCAGTCTCAGCACTCACTGCCAGGCTAATGCTCCAGACTCCCCCTGAGAAATCATTAAGAATTGGCATTGGTGCAGTTGCCTATTCCAAGCCCATGAAAGAAACACAGAGGATGGGTCTGGTCCTTGGAAGCATCCGATGAGCTAGCTAATGCATTAAGGAGCTACTTCCTTTGTTGTGTTACAGGGGCAGATTAACCAGTAAACAAGGTAGGCACAAGTAAGCCCGTGCATACCTTGCTTATTGGGTAACCCATCCCTTGTTACACATGCCAACTGGTTCTTTAATTTTCTGCTTTGGTGCTATGTTTATCATAATAATATATTTTGAAGCCAATTTTTATAAGAACAATTTTAAACTTGTACACCAATGGTCATTGCAGCAGTATTCACAATAACAAAAGGTGAAAAGCATCCAAGTGTCCATCAACAGATGAATGGATAAAAAACAGTAATAAATACACACAATGGAATACTCCACCACCACCACCTCCCACCAATGTCAATTCCGACTCATAACCATCCTATAGGACAGAGCAGAACTGCCCCAGAGGATTTCCAATGCTGTAAATCTTTACCGAAACAGACTGTCCCCTCTTTCTCCTGCGGAGCAGCTGGTGGTTTCAAACCACTGTCCTTTCGCTTAGCAGCTGAGCCTTTTAACGACTGCACCACCAGGGCTACTTAACGGAATACTTCTCACCCAAAAACGGAAATTAAGTCCTGATACATGCTACTATGTCCATGCAATTTGAAAATATTATGCTAAAGAAAATAAAAAAACCCACTGTCGTCGAGTTGATTCTGACTCATAGCGACCCTATAGGACAGAGTAGAACTGCCCCACAGAGTTTCCAAGGAGCACCTGGCGGATTTGAACTGCCAACCTCTTGGTTAGCAGCCGTAGCACTTAACCACTACGCCACCAGGGTTTCCAAGGGAAATAAGTCAGTTGCAAAAGGACAAATATTGTATGATCCCACTTATATGAAATAGGCACACGTACAGAGACCAAAGTTTATCATTGATTGTCAGGGGTGGGAGGGAGGGGAAAAGGGGAGCCTGGCTTAGGGGCACTGAGTTTCCATTAATGGCGGTGGGATCATTTGGAAACAGGTGGTGGTGATAATTACACACCTGATGAACTAATGTCACTTAATTGTACATACAAAAAATGTCCAATTAGCAAATGTTTTGTTATGTATATTTTGCCATAATAAAACAACAAAAAAGAACAATTTTGAAAGACTATCTCTACAGCTTAAAAGACATTCTATATTGTCTGTTTTTTTCTTTAGACTTTGATCATAAAACTATGACAGAATTATAGGTACCAATTGGATTAGTCAATGGAACCCTAGCTGCTGTAACAAGCAAACCCCCAAATAGTTAAAGGTTCAGAAATAAACTCTTTTCTTTCCTAGGTGCCCAACTTTATGCACCCAGGTGATCCTGAGCAACCTCTACCTCTCCTCTAAATGATGATTTCAAGATCTAGGTTCATTCTGTTCCGTGGCTTCCAACGTTGCCATTCTTGTCTCCATCAAGCTGCTGGATCATAAGGGGGAAGGTTTTTTGTTTGTTTGTTTATCATTTTTATTGTGCTTTAAGTGAAAGTTTACCAATCAAGTCAGTCTCTCACACAAAAACTTATATACACCTTGCTACATACTCCCAATTACTCTCTCCCTAATGAGACAGCCTGCTCCCTCCCTCCACTCTCTCTTTTGGTGTCCATTTCACCAGCTTCTAATCCCCTCTACCTTCTCATCTCCCCTCCAGGCAGGAGATGCCAACATAGTGTCAAGTGTCCACCTGATCCAAGAAGCTCACTCCTCACCGGCATCCCTCTCCAACCCATTGTCCAGTCCAATCCATGTCTGAAGAGTTGGCTTCAGGAATGGTTCCTGTCCTGGGCCAACAGAAGGTCTGGGGGCCATGACCACTGGGGTCCTTCTAGTCTCAGTCAGACCATTAAGTCTGGTCTTTTTATGAGAATTTGGGGTCTGCATGCCACTGCTCTCCTGCTTTCTCACGGGTTCTCTGTTGTGTTCCCTGTCAGGGCAGTCATCAGTTGTAGCCGGGCACCATCTAGTTCTTCTGGCCTCAGGATGATGTAGTCTCTGGTTTATGTGGCCCTTTCTGTCTCTTGGGCTCATAATTACCTTGTGTCCTTAATGTTCTTCATTCCCCTTTGATCCAGGTGGGTTGAGACTCATTGATACATCTTACATGACCTCTTGCTAGCATTTAAGACCCCAGACACCACTCTTCAAAGTGGGATGCAAAATGTTTTCTTAATAGATTTTATTATGCCAACTGACTTAGATGTTCCCTGAACCCATGGTCTCCAAACATCTGCCCCTGCTATGCTGGCCTTCGAAGCATTCAGTTTATTCAGGAAACTTCTTTGCTTTTGGCTTAGTACAGTTGTGCTGATCTCTGGTGGAAGGTTTTAAGAGCCGTGGCTGCAAGTGGTGCACATCACTTCTGAACACACTGTATTGTCTAGAATGCAACCACATTGTCACATCTAACCAGAAGGGAGGCAAGAAAACAAAGCCCAGTTGTACGTCCTGAGAGAAAAGGAAATGAGATTGGTGAATACCTAGCCAGTCTCTGACACACAAACTCTGCTAATAATGAATATAATCCTATTTTTACGTATATTATACATGGCTTCTCATTTTCTTAAATAAGTGTACTATAATTTTTATCAAACTCTTGGGTATAGACAAAGATCTTCATGAAATTAAGTTTCCATGTGGGGAAAGACTAGCTAATTCGTGAATTTAGTTGCTAGAAAAAGAAATGAATTCCTGGCTATTTGTCTCATAAAACAAAAAACCAAACCCATTGCTGTCAATTCCAACTCACAGCAACCCTACAGGACAGAGCAGAGCTGCCCCATAGGATTTCCAAGGTTCCAAGGGGTAGCTGGTGGATTCAAATAGCTGACCTTTTGGCTAGCAGCAGAGCTCTTAACCACTGTGCCGCCAGGGCTCCATTTGCCTCATGGGATGCTCAAAATTTTAAACTTAATTGAGTACAAACCAAACCAAAGCTGAGAATACGTCACATTAAAACAGGCCCTCTACCTTAGGATAAGAAGAGCACTAAGATCAATTATGCAGGCTACTTGGCTAGCTCTGTGAAGGAAGGAATTATTACAAAAGCAAGACACTGCAGAGACATCTGCCAGAGAGAGAAAGTAGCATTTAAGCTTCAGGGCTCCGTCTGATGTGACCATCCTCACTTGCCTCTCCAGTTTCACAGACAAAGATGAAGTTGTTCAGAAAGATACAGAATCAAACCAAAGTCGTGCCACCCCCTGGAAACTGTACAAATATATATCTCTTTCTCACACCCACCGCTGCCACAGGGAAATGGCATTTTGTTGTCAGGTTGTCAGGAAACTTCAAACATCACTGAATCTCCATAAATACAGTTAATTACCAGGTCATGAGTGATAGCTTTTAAAAGAAGCTTCAACTCGCCTCTTGAAGAACTGTTGAGCCAGACGTAAGAGACCCACACTGACTGTGAGCAAGCTGATGTTCTGCTGTGTTCAACCCCTGCAGAAACGTCCTCAAGAGCAGGCAGACTGGGAAGACTGTGATGTGTAACTTAATTGGGTAGCATAGAACAGGGGCTGGGGGAACCGCTCAATGGGAAAGGGTGAGGACTACCTATATTATAGAGTGGCAATAGTGGTTCAATGGTAGAATTCTCACCTTCCACTCGGGAGACCTACCACCTAACTCGACAGCAGCCAACGACACCACCAACAGCAACCCACATTATAATTCAATATATTAAAGCACATTTGAGTTCATTGGTCATGTCCAAAGCAGTACCAAATACTTTTTGTGAAAGCTTCAAAATTGTTCAGGCTATAAATAGATGTAATTATGAATGGTTGTGGTTGTCAGCTTCTGATCTACTAAAGAAATACCAGTACTCCCCATGCATGTTCCGTTTATTGCTGTATGTCTCCAGTGCCTAAAGCAGCATCTAGACCGAGGTAGGTACTCAGCATATGCATGAGTTCATACTAAACTTCTATAGAAACTAACCTAAAGTTCGGGGGTTCAAACCCACCTAGCAGCTCCATTAAAGAAAGGCTTGGTGAAATGTTTCCATAAAGATTACAGCTAAGAAAATTCTATGGAGCAGTTATACTCTGTAACACATGGGGTTGCCATGAGTCACAATCGATTTCAACAGCGATTAGAGAGTCCCTGGGTGATGCAAATGGTAGACGCTCTCGGCTGCTAACTGAAGACTGGCAATTCAAATCCATCCAAAGGCACCTCAGAAAAAAGACGTGGGTATCTACTTCCAAAAAATCAGCCACTGAAAAGCTTATGGAACACGGTTTTACTCTGACACACGTGTGGTTGCTATGAGTCAGGACCAACTGCTTGATAAAATAGTGATTTATCAACATGCGTAATATGCCTTAGGATTGAAATTTGAATAAAATAGAACAGCTACATATACAGTTAATGAGACAGGAGAGGTTCAAATGAAATTATGTTTTAAAACCCTTTCTGGTAGAAAAAAATATCACTACCTGGCTTAGTTATCCAGTGCTGCTATAACATAAATACCACAAATGGATATCTTTAACAAATATTTATTCTCTCAGAGTTCAGGAGGCTACAAGTTTGAATTCAGGGTGCCAGCTCCAGAGCAAGGCTTTCTCTCTCTGTCAGCTCTGGGGGAAGATCCTTGTCATCAATCTTCTCTGGTCGAGGAGCTTCTCAGAGCACAGACCCTGGGTCCAAAGGATGTGCTCTGCTCCCGGCACTACTTTTTTGGTAGTAGGAGGTTCCTCTCCTCTCTGCTTGCTTTTCTCTTTTATATCTCAAAAAACATTGACTTAAAATACAACCTAATCATATAGACTGTGTCCTGTCTCATTAACATAACTGCCTCTAATCCTGCCTCATTAACATCGTAGAGGTTAGGATTTACAGCACAGGAAAATCACATCAGATCACAAAATGGAGGACAAACACACGATACTAGGAATCATGGCTTAGCCAAGTTGACATACTTTTTGGGTGGACACAACTCAATCTATAGCACTGCCATTATCATAAATTTACTAATTTGAGTATTGCTGTAAGATCAGAGGGATATTTTGGATTTGTCTATTATCTATCGGGGTTTTTTTTGTTATTACTGAGAAAAAAACCCTTTCAAACTTAACTGGTTTGTTATTGGCTGACTGATTGGTTGATTTTGAATGACCTGGGCCATTCAATCACACCAAAAAAGCCTATGTAAATGAAAACATCAATGCCCATTAAAAGTTCAATTAATATTTATAACAATTTATAGATTAGTTTCATGTAAAATTTATGATGCAACAGAATTAAAATTTTATAAGCTGTAAGTACCATTCATAATATATTGGGATGTCTTGCAAAATAAATGCATCCAGTTAATTTAGGCCTATTTTATAGGCTTCACAACATAATTTTATTATTTATTTTAAATTATCACAAACATTTTTAGCTGAGTTGTCTTTTCATGCCATTTTTTTTCATTTTTCCATAATTTATAGAATATTGATTCTTTGGTTGACAATGCAACTCCCAATTATTATAGTGTTCCTATACAAAAATGCTGATTTACAACAAAGTGTATTCACAAATGTCCACTTTTATATTGTAGCACAAATCAGTGATTACCTATATCAGTGATCACTTGATGACAGTGACTACCTGGAGCAGTGTGATGAGAAGGCAGGCTGGCACAGCAGAAGCACTCAAATCACTGATTAGTGATGCCGGCATGGGTATCAGAATGAGCACTCTCGTCATTGATTAGTGATGCCTGCACAGGTATCAGAATGAGCACTCTCATCATTGATTAGTGATGCCTGCATGGGTATCAGAATGAGCACTCTCATAGTTGATTAGTGATGCCTGTGTGGGTATCAAAATTGGAAAGTTATTGTCCCATGTATCTGCCATCTCTGACCTATATTAACAAACATTTAAGAAGGAAAAATGTGTACTAGTGACTGCTTTACTGACCTGAATTAGCTTTACAAAGTATCTAATTCTCCTGGAATTGTTTACCCACTGGAAGAAAATAATTTTCTTCTTAGTTCTCAAAATGTACAAGGTAGGTAAATTAGTTAGCTGCCGTTGGTCCAGTCAAACTAACTTAAAACCTAAAGGGGATTTATTGGCTCACAAAAGTTGAAGTTTGTGGTAGGTCAGACTTGAGGGTCAATTTGCTCATTGTCTCAATGATAGAGTGAAGGAACTGGTGGGTTCTGTCTGTCTGCTCTGCCTTTCACACTGTTAGCTTTATGGTGGCAAAGTGGCTGCAATGGTTCCAGACTCCGTAGCCACTTACTACACCATTTATGATTGAAATAGCAAAGGCTTGTCCTAACATTCTAAGAGCAAGACAGGTGTCTGCCCTTTGTGACTCTGTTAGGTCACAGACCACTCCTGCAGTAATGGCTGCAGCAGGAGGAACAGTATGCACTAATTGACTTTTGCCATCCAGGCTCCACTCCTACAGCTTGGAGCAGGCTCAGTTTCCCATAAAGTTTGTGGGCTGCACGCCCCATCAGATATGTAGAAACTTATGAGAAGGACAAAATGGGGACACGAAGCCTGGGTGGGCAGCTGAAAAGGAGCCCTAGTGGTACAATGGTTAAGTGCTTGGCTGCTAATCAAAAGATCAGCGGTTCAAATCTACCCAGCTGCTTTGCAGGAGAAAAGACTTGGCAACCTGCTCCCATAAAGATTAAAGCCTAGAAAACCCTATAAGACAGTTCTATTCTGTCATCCAGGGTCACTATGAGTCAGAATTGACTTGACAGCATACAAAAGCAACAGACTGCCAAAAGTGTCTATTGCATTACCTAAGAGCCAGCCTTTATGAAGCAAAAGTACTTGCAGGTTAGGAGTGCAGGCTCTGGAGCCAGACTCCTGGCATCTGAACATTGCCTCCTTCTCTTACTAGCTGCGCAATCTTAGCCAAATTACTTAAACTCTCTCTGCCTCAATTTCATAATCTGTAGAATGGGAATAAGGATAATTCATACAGCTGTTATGAGGACAAATGGCAATAATATATGTGACAAACTGAGGATAATACTGGCGTATTGTAACTACTGTACAATTCTTTGCCATTATTACTTTTGGTGGCCTTGATATAGAATTAAAAGATCCCTTTTCTTAAATTAAAATGGTTTACGCTTGACTACTAACCAAAAAAAAAAAAAAACTTTTAGTTTTTTTTTACTAACCTAAAAGTTGGTGGTTCGAAGCCCTCCAGCAGTGCCATGGAAGAAAGCCTTGGAGATCTGCTTCAGTAAAGGCATCAGTAAAGACCATCCTGCGGAGCTCTATTCCACTCTGCAACACACAGGATCACCATGACTCGGCACTGGCAAGATAGAAACGGTTTTTTTTTGTTGTTGTTGTTTCTTTGTTTTGATGTCTAATTAACTTCCCTCAGATGCCAATATTTATTCAATACAAACTAGAAGTTGCATGTTAGGATGACCAAAAACCAAACCCGTTGCTGTTGAGTCAACTCGGATTCATACTGACCCTACAGGACTGAATAGCATTGTCTCATAGGGCTTCCAAGAAGCAGGCCATGGATTCAAACTGCCGACCCTTTGGTAGCAGCCATAGCTCTTAACCACTGTGCCACTTCATGGGAAAATTTACAAACTCCTTGCAGTCCATAGTCCTAGAAGTTCTCAGGAGCAACTGATAAAACAGAATATGTTATTTCTTTCTGTAAAGAAAGCCTTACAATTTGCCCTACTTTCATACAGTACAAAGCACGTTGTCCTCCATATCCTGAAATTGTCATTTGCTGACTTTAAAACTAGAGTCAGCTTCTATATTCATTCTATGCAAATAACATAGCACTCGTTGAAGAAAGTTTTGTTTTGCTTTTTAAATCAGTGTTGAAAAGGGCTCTTTCCCTGTTGTCCAACTAAAGCCATCTCCCTTTTCTCACGAAGCGCTTTGAGGAAAGTATTTTCAAGTCAAGTGTAGAAACTAGACATACTGATGGGCCAGGATAAGCAGCAAATCTTTAGGCTTTCCTTTTCTCTGATGGGAAGCCCCAGTGGCATAATGGTTAAGAGCTATGTCTGCTACCATAATGTTGGCAGTTCGAATCCAACAGGTACTCCTTGGAAACTCTATGGGGCAGTTCTATTCTGTCCTACAGGGTCGCTATGAGTTGGAATTAATTTGACAGCAATGGGTTTGTGGGTTTTTTAAATTTTTTTTCCTCTGATGAAAGTTTTGTTTAAAAAATTCCTCCTTGGCCTTGGCTGGTGTTTTAGACAGTTTTCTTTGATTACAAGTGAAAGGTTGGTTAGAGGGAAGATGGGAGTGTGGGAGTTAGTAGCAAGATAAAGAGATAGATAGATGTCTGATTGTAAAGAAGACCTGAGCCACCAGACCATGGAAGACTGAGATGAGACTTTCTGTCCATCTTCCAGCCTTTTGCTTTCACAGATCAGCTTTGTCCTCCCAGATAACTTTCTCCCATTGATGCTGGAGACTTGGCTGCAATCAGATCTTTTCCTTCTCTTTACATTCCATGATGAAAAAGGAAAGGATTTCTTCCTTACCATCTCCACTTAGGAAAAACCCCAGGGAATGAGTCTCTTTAGACCAGCCTTCAACCTTATGGCTGAATGAGGGTCTACTGTTTAGATAAATGAGTACCAGTATCAGTTGCCATCACCTTGACTCCAACTCATAGTGACCTTGGGTTTGTCACAATAAAACTGTGCTCCATAGGGTTTTCAATGGCTAATTTTTCAGAAGTGTATCATCAAGCCTTTTATCGGAGGTACCTTCTTAGCAGACTCAAACCCCCAACCTTTCAGTGAGCAGTCAAGTGTGTTAACTGTCTGTACCACCCAGATACTCCTTTACAAAGGGGTGGTGTTGTTTTTCTTACTGCTGTCAAATCAGCCCCAACTCATGGTGACCTCATGAACAACAGGATTGAACCATCATGATCCGTAGGGTTTCCACTGGCTGATTTTTAGGAAGTAGGTAACCAGGCCTTTCTTCTTAGTCCATCTTAGTTGGGGAGCTCTGCTGAAACCTATTCAACATCATAGTAACATGCTAACTTCCATTGACAGATGAGTGGTGGCTGTACATGAGGCGCACTGACCAGGAATAGAAACCAAATCTCTTGCATGGAAGGCAAGAATTCTACCACTGAATCACCAGTGAATGGGAGAAAAACAGTAGCCATCAGAGCTGGGAACTTGTAAGTGGAAAGATAAAATAAATATTTTCCCCTAACTTGCCAGTTCTCCAAGGCAGCCAGACAATTTTGACTTTGAACAGAGCTGAACGTCTTCACAGAGGTGGGGAGGTAGGAATCCACTCCTCAGCTCTGTGGAATCCACATACAGATACATGTGCCTGACCAGGCCAGATATCTGCTAGTGGGTATGCTTTGAGGAAAAGCCACCAGGATCCCTCTCAGCAGTCTCCATACAGCATTGTCTTTGGGGCTCATAGTGCAGGCCAGTCCCAGAAAAACCTCTCATCTCACCCCAGGGCACTCTCCTGCAGTTTGTAGACACTTTTCTGAATCCTGCCCTAGGCATAGGGGTCAGGAAACGGAAAGAACGTAGTTGTGAGGTGCTCATTTGCTTACGTGGTTCATAGAATTGCTGATTAGTTTGACACTTTGATGCATGCCTTAACATTTTGCTTGCGAGAGATGAATAAATTATCCCTGCAGGAACCATAACTGTGACATTTCTGACTTGTCAAAATGCTCATCTTTGCATTTCATAAAATTATTTTTAAAAAAACAAATAAAGGACCAAATCTTGCCTAGGATGCCATAGAGCAGCTGGGAGGACCGGGCTGTGACTACTTTACAAGGAGGTCCCAGGATTCCTGCACTAGCATTATCTTGCATGTGACTGCCACATTGTCTATTAAGGGGTGATCAATCCATGACACAAATGGTTAGGTGCTCGGCTACTAACCAAAGAGTTGGAGTTTGAATCCACCCAGAGTTACCTGGTAGAAGAAAGACCCGGTGATGTTCTCGGGAAAAACTGCAGCCATTGAAAACCCTATGTAAACACATGGGTTTGCCATGAGTCAGAATCGACTCGATGGCAACTGGTTAATCCATTCATCTGGCCTAGACTCTCAAATACTCACATCTCATCCAGCCTTAGGATTTGAATAAAACTACAGCATTATGTAATGAAATTGTGCTCTTTGTTTGAGGTCTTTGATAATTAATCAATTACTAAGCAGCCTTCATATCCACAGGGCTATGCTGGACACTGTGAATAATGATATCGTTCCTCTAGGAGCATGCAGTCTATTGTAAGTCATATAAAAATATTAAAGAAATAGTCGGGATCAGATTCTAAGTGGTAATTGAGAAAATAAATCAGTGTGGACTTAATGTCAGCTGGACTGGTCAAGATCCATTTCTTGGAAGACGCAGGGCTTGAAATGGGTCTTGGATGATGGATAAGCAGCAAGGGATTATTCTATGACTGGATTATTCTATGAATTTCTATGACTGGTATAGACTTGGAGGGTTGAAATTACATTTCAGGCAGTGTGAATAGCCAGAACCAAACCACAAAGGTGATCTCAGAGGCCTGCATGAGTGTAGAGAGCGTGATGTGCCAGAAATCTTGTTGGGAGGCAGAGGGAGGATGATGAAAGCCGGACACAAAGACTTTCACTTGGTACAATGGGTTGCTGAGCAGGAAAGCAGTGAAAGCAATATTTATTTTTGAAAACTAAGTCATATCACTCTATATGCTTGTGTGGGTGCATGAATGGGTGTGTGAGAGAGAGAATGGGATGAGAGAGCTAGGTCAACTGTTGAAAGACAAAAGTAACAAGCCTGGTGCTTATGGAAGACATGTGGTATTAAACCTTAAATTAAGATAGTAACAGAGATGTAATGAGTAAGGCAGGTCACAAAGATATTTTTATAAAAGGGAACAGCAGGGTTTGATGACATTTAGATTTAAAAAGAGGGGGGAAGAATCCCAACTCTACAATTCTTGGATTGGAAAACGGTTGAGAATTCAGACTTTGCTGTTCACGTCAGGGCACTACCCAGTTCCTTCCAGCAGTTAAGAGGACCTGTTTCCACTCATTTTGTTAGTGTGACTGGAAGCATCTCAGCTTCTGAAATTACTCCTTCTATTTTTTTTTTTCATCAGTGAGGAATGAGTGCCATGATGTTTGTGAGAAATTTCTTGCACCTTTGAATTTCTGTCTCCCAGCCTGTCTTTATTGATGTTTGCTATCCTCACAAACACGGATAAAGTCAGCTTGAAGGAAGGCTAAACTCTAACAAAAAAAGAAGAAGAAGAAAGTAGTTCTACTCTGTCCTATAGGGTCACTGTGAGTCGGGATCAACTCATCAACAATGAGTTTTTGATTATGTGTGTGTGTGTGTGAATATATATATGTTGGAATATATATGTGTTTGAATATATATACATATGTTGGAATATATACGTTGGAATATATATATGCTGGACTATATATGTATGTTGAAATATATATGTTAGAATATATATATGTTGGAATATATAAATGTGTTGGAATATATATATATATACATTGGAATATATATATGTATGTATGTGTGTATAAGAGGAAACACTGGTGGCATAGTGGTTAAGTGCTACAGCTGGTAACCAAAGGGTTGGAGGTTCAAATCTGCCAGGCGCTCCTTGGAAACTCTAATGGGGAGTTCTACTCTGTCCTATAGGGTCACTCTGAGTCAGAATCAACTCAACAGCACTGGGTTTTGGGTTTTATGTGTATATATAGATATATATATGAAAATCTGTCCAAAGATTTACAGAACTCCACATTCCTATCCTTATTAGGAGTCTTCTCATAAAAGTATGCAGTTGATCTTAATTGTATTGAAAGAGCTGCCAAATAGTACACAACAGTGGTCAACCAAAATGACAATTCAGGTGTCACTAAATAAAAGTTTGTTCCATTTCAGGCTTCAGCAAATTAGTGAAGTCTGAATTCAATTGCAGTACTTGATCCAAGCCCCTGATCAATAGGCTGATTAAAAAAAAAAAAAAAATGACTTGTGACTTTTTCTGTACAAGTTAACTGTATTAAAAAAAAAGTCAAAAAATAAGTGTGTAGATGGAGGTACAGTGTGGAAGAAACGTCCAATTAAAAAGCATTCTTTTTTTTTTCTTCTCTTGTTTACAGAACGCACTAGCTTCTCATTGAACAATTAGTATACATATTGTTTTGTGACATTGGTTTCCAACCCCACGACATGTCAACACTCTCCCTTTCTCGACCTTGGGTTTCCTATTACCAGCTTTCCCATCCTCTCCCACCTTCCAGCCCTTTTCCCTTCAATTTAAAAGCATTCTTAAAGGAAACAGTATTCCTGGATACCAATTCCATTTCTGTCACTAACCAGCTACGTGATCTTGGATAAGGCACGTCATCCCAGTCGGCCTCTGTTTGCTCACTTGTAAAATGAGAGAGTTGAAAGGTATGATCTCCACAGTGCTTTGACTCTCAAATCTCTTATAATACTCACTTTAAACTGGGAGTCTCATGACCCATCTTTTTTTTTTTTTAATTTTTATTGTGCTTTAAGTGAAAGTTTACAAATCAAATCAGTCTCTCACACAAAAACTTATGTACACCTTGCTATATACTACTAGTTGCTCTCCCCCTAATGAGACAGCACACTCCTTCTCTCCACCCTGTATTTTCGTGTCCATTCACCCAGCTTCTGTCCCCCTCTGCCTTTTCATCTCCCCTCCAGACAAGAGCTGCCTACATAGTCTCATGTGTCTACTTGATCCAAGAGGCTCACTCCTCACCAGTATCATTTTCTGTCTTATAGTTCAGTCCAATCCCTGTCTGAAGAGTTGGCTTTGGGAATGACTCCTGTCTTAGGCTAACAGAAGGTCTGGGGACCATGACCTCCAGGGTCCTTCTAGTCTCAGTCAGACCATTAAGTCTGGTCTTTTTACAAGAATTTGAGGTCTGCATCCACCTACTCCCCTGCTGCCTTAGGGATTCTCTGCTGTGCTCCTTGCTATGGCAGTCATTGGTTGTAGGTGGGCACCATTTAGTTCTTCTGGTCATGACCCATATTTTGCAAACTAGTTGTTGGCATCAGAACTTTGGTGTGGGAAAACCAAAATAATTAGTGTTCATTGTCCTTTCAGTCAGATTCTTAACCCTTTGACACACTCAGCAAGACCACTGCCCCTCTCTCTCCTCTCGCTCACTGAGTGGGCCCTGCCCAATGCTCCCACCATCCCGATGGCCCCCTTCTCTGAACTCCACTCCTACTTTCCACTTGTCTAAGGACAATGTCTTATATTTTTCTTACTACTTTTGTGATTGCCTTTCATCTCCCAATATACTCTACGATCTTAGTGGTATAGACCATGTCTTATATTTTCTTGTGTTTCCCTCACCAGCTGCCATAGTGTTAGATGTCCAGCAAAATTATGATCAGTAGGAAGGTTGGTTCTTTTAATTAACAGACACTTCATTTTCATTTGAAGAAGTCTTGGTCTAATGGACTGAATGAACAGGAATTCATCAAACACAATATATGAACGTTTTACCTATAATATCAGCCTTAGAAGAAATACAACCAGAATGTTCCTTACAAGTGAAGATGGCAAGACTTTGGCTCACTTACTTTGGACATGTCATCAGGAAAAAAATAATCACTTGAAAAGGACATTATGGTTGGTGGAATAGGGGGTCAGTGAAAACAAGGGAAATCCCACACGAGGTGGACTCAAACAATGGATCATGATGATGGCACAGGACTGGGCAATGTTTCATTCTCTTGTATATAAGGTCACTATAAGTTGGAGGGAAACCCTGGTGGCTTTAGTGGTTAAGAGCTACAGCTGCTAACCAAAAGATCAGCAGTTCAAATTCTCCAGGTGCTCCTTGGAAAGTATGGGACAGTTCTACTCTGTCCTATAATAGGGTCACAATAGGGTCCCCATGAGTCAGAATTGACTCGACGACAACGGGTTTTGGTTTTTATAAGTTGGAAGCAGACTTGACAGCAAACAAAAACAACAATATACCTATAATGACTAGGAAATAAGAACATACTGCGTTTTTAAAGTTCTGAAAGTCCATACTCTTGAGAAAGCCCATTCTGTCATGTGTGTAAAGGGACAACAGGTTTGACTTAATATTTGCATGATAAAAGTGACTTATTTTTAAAGATTTTAAGCAGAAGTGGGTGAAATGTGTGGTTGGATGGGCGTGTATACACACAGACGCACGTCTGGAGAAAGGTTGCCTTCCTTTCTGTTTGTAAAATCACTTTCTGCTGTTCTCAGAGATAGACTCTGACACATATGAAAGGAAACAACCGGTAGGATTGAATTAGTGCCTGTCTGGAGGGAGCAGCAGAAGACCCAGCGCTTTTAGAGGTATAGGCTTTGAGAAAGCCTGCTCACATGCTTCATTTTTGTGACCCAGACAACGTATAAGGGATTTGCTCTCACGTATCCACATAAAGAGGAATTGTCTAGATTCTCAAGACATGGCATAAGAGAATGAGATACCCTTCAGGTGGGAAGGGGCCTAGGAGACTGCCTAGTACAACGACCTCATTTGCAGAAGAAATCCTGAGAGCTCTCTTTTGATTAAGTAAATCCTATTATTCTCTGCTTAACAAAACTCTTTCACACTTCATTGTAGAGCAACTAATTGTTTAATTTTAAAATGACCTGTTTATTAACCTCATAACAGGGATTTCTACTCAATTATAAACATTATTGTGTTGCTAGCTGCCCTTGAGGTAGCCCTGACTCGTGGCAACCCCATGCACAATGAGATATGACTGAGGTAATTCATAGGGTTTTCACTGGCTGATGTTTGTCCGTAGGTCACCAGTCCTTTCTTCAAAATACCAACATTAATTATGTTAATATACATAGTATCTATATATCTGGGATCAGATACACCTGGGTTCAAATCCCCGCTAGGTCAGCATTAGCTGTGTGACCCTGGACAACTCACCTAATGTCTTTAATTCTTTGTTCACTTTACCTGTTAAATGGAGGATATTCTAGCTTTTACTTTAACTGAGATAATGCATGTGAAGCAAAAATTAGTGTGGGACATGCTATAAGTGCATCTGTGGAATAGTTTTTTCAAGTAGAAAGAACATCAAGACGGGGCCACTTGGAGTCCTCATACTTACTCAAGTCACAGAATTTTAGGGGGAAAACATCCATACATCTAAATCACCTCATGGATCTAAGCTGTACAGTTGTAAGAAAAGTAACTGCTCTATTTAGAATTACTCAAAACTACTTAGCATCATTCACATTGAAGGACTGAAAAATACCCTTGGTACACGGAACAGAGGTCTATGTTATCAATGCTATTATTAGCTTTTTTTAAAATGCACTCACCACAAAAACAAAATTGAGAATCTAATAAGTCATTTCTTTCCATTCTTCTAAGATCTTCTAGAAATTGTACTCCTGGATGTTAAAAGGGGAGTCCTAATAAAGCTTATTATCAGGTTGGATCGATGCAAGACAGAGAGCCAAGTATATTTTAAAAGACAGTGGGTAGAAAGGATGTTTAATAAATGCTGCCAACCTCTTACAATCTGTATTCAGGACTCATTATGGCCCATAGATGCAATCTACCCTCTATAATTTGTTTTGAAAGTACTTTGGGGATTCATGAGCACAAAAGCAAGAGAAGACAATGTGTTAGCCATCAGGACCGAAAAGCAACATACAGGAACAAAGGACTTTATTTAAGACATCGCTAAAGAAAGCTGGGTTTCATGAAGAAGATTGGTGACTATATCTACTAGAAAGAGGAAATAATTATGAGATAGCTAGGACATTGCAAGGGAAAACTTCATCCAATGGAAGAAAACCTTGTAATTGTTTTGCTAGAAGAGATCCAAGCAAGTCTTTGTTAAAGAGGAAAAGAAAAAGCTCAGGGGGATGGTGTTGACCTCCCTCTGGAACTCCCCAGGCTTGAAATGCAACTGTCCTTTTCAAATGGATCAAAAATCAGCGATTAATTTAGTCTCCCAGCCTTGCAAATTCAGCCATCTACTTTATTATATTGAACAATGCCATTACTTGCATATGTGTCCTAGGTTAACTTAAAAAGCTCTGAGATGACATGAAGGAATCACTTTGCCCAAGCAGGGATTTATCAATGAGTGAAAAATGAAGGCGTGCATCCCTAATGCACAGGTCCCTGTGTCCATGGTTTCAGTGTCATTCAAGCTGGACACTCCAGCAATAGATTTGTAATGTAATCAATGGGAGACAGAAGCCGAATATCACCAGGGCTTGTGGCAGCCTGTCAAATCAGAAATTCACTTATACATGTGACAGGTGATGCATTTTAAAACACCTGAGGGACAGCAATGACTCTGGCCACCGATGCTTCTGTGTGGCTTCCTCAGACCCTCCTCCCTTGGGCAAAGACATAAAGTGGACTGGGAACATTGTTCATGCAATCTAAAAGAAATGAGTGCTAGTGAAGGTAAGACAGTGCTGGGGAAGCCAGCACATTTTGTCCAAGGCAAGTTCATGTAAGCTCCATAGATACATTAAAAAAAAAGAAAAAAGAAAAGAAAAAAATGAGTGCTAGTGAAGGGCAAGACGGTATACAATACTGGGGAAGCCAGCACAACTTGTCCAAGGCAAGGTCATGTAAGCTCCATAGACATATCCAATAAAAAAAGAAGGAAATGAGTGCTGTTTTTCCCCGCACATCCTGGAGGGTCAGTATATTTCTGGGCTCCATTCCACCTTCTTTGTTCAAAGCTAAAGATACTATCTTGCTGACAGCTGGATGGTAGATTATCTGACTTCCAGGTAACAGGGCAGCGCCACCTTCTACCCTAGCCATTTAAAATGTTTTCTTTTGTACTAGTACATAAGGAACTAACTTCTTCTTTAATCCTGATTCACATGCAGTTTTTTTTTTCCCACTATATGTAATAATAATATTAAAAAAAAAAAGTTGCAGTTGATTCAATTCTGATTCCATGTGTTGCAGAATAGAACTGCTCTGTAGTTTTCCTGGCTATAATTTTTATGAAAGCAGATCACCAGGCCTTTCTTCCATGGCACCCCTCAATGGGTTTAAATTGCCAACTTTTCGATTAGCAGTTGAGCATAAACCCTTTACGCCACCCAGGGACCATATATGTAATAGCCCTGCCCAACTCCCCTCCCCCCCAAAAAAGAGGATAAGCTGCCCTCATTGTAGTATATATGAGATCAACTGCTGATTGGTGACTAAAATCATAAAACAATTTGTATAATATTTTATATTACATATAGAACAGAATAAATATATATTTATATAAACCCATTGCCATAGAGCTGATTCCGAATCAAATCAACCCTACAGGACAGAGTAGAGCTGCCCGGTAGGGTTTCCAAGGAGCGGCTAGTGGATTTGAACTGCCGACCTTTTGGTTAGCAGCTGCGCTCTTAACCAGTAAGCCACCAGGGCTCCTATGTATTTATGTAATATATAATACTTTGATCCTCTTAATAATGAAAATTAATGATTTAAAGAATGAAAATAAAACTGATCTGTATGTATTACCACTAAATTGACTGGAGCTGACTGAGTCTTCCCCCAAATTTTACTTTGATCTGCACCAATTAAATCAACATTAATTACAGTCTGCAAAAATCTAAGAACCACTGTGATGTGATCTAAGAAGACTGGGATGTGGTGACCATCCTTGGAGTTAAATTCTTATGAACTATTGAACCCCCTGGGAATCAGTTACTTAATTTCAAATTTCCACAACTTGTAGATGTATGGGTATGTGTTTCCATAAAATTATTCAATAAATGTGACTACAATTATGAATTGCCTTCAATATTTAAAACAGTAAAAATTGAGTACTTTCCTTTATTTCAAGAGGCAGCTCTGAGAATTGGAAACACACAAATGGATGAATTACATTTATCATAAGGTAACTAAATACACACATTTGGCCTTTTCTACATTTCTTAACTAATCTGCCAGTCACGGAATAGGCAGATTAAGTGAAGAAAGAATAATTTGGGTGCTCTTGGAGAGAATTAGAGCTTATACTCTAAATAAATGAAAATTTAGGCAAAGACGTGCAGGCAGGAGAAGGAAGACTTGGATCCTCCAACCTTCAGAAGAGAAGATTCATGACATGCAAAGAATCATACTAGTAGATGAAAATGAGGAAACAAAGTAAATTGTTGGGAAATTTCAAAGGAAATAAAAGTCTATCTACTGGCAGGGTGATTAAAAGTTATTAATATGTAGAAAGTACAGTTGCACGGACAAAGAGCATTTGGGAAGTGTCCCAGCTGTCATTTTGAAAACTTGGATGAAATTATTAGCATCTGAGAAACTATTAAAAAAGAGATTAAGGTTAATTCAGATTAATTAATTTAGATTAATTAAAAGACTTTCCCTTGAATCGATTCTAATATGAAAGGAATAATATATTAAAACTAAGCAAATACATCAAAGGACATCCAGCGATGTGAGACTTGAAGGTAGGGACCAAGAGCCATGCAAGCTGAGTTACAGAGAAGGAGACACAAAAGATGGTTCAGTGGGGACAGAGTTTCACACTGCCCTGAGCTGGTGGTAAGAAAAAAAAACACAAAAACCCATTGCTGTGGAGTAGATTCCGACTCATAACGACCCTATAGGACAGAGTAGAACTGCCCCACACGGTTTCCAAGGACTGTCTGGTGGATTTGAACTGCCAACTTTTTTTTGGTCTGCAGCTGTAACTCTTGACCACTACACCACCAGGGTTTCCAAAATCAGGGAAAAACATAAATTATAGTCAATCACCCAGGTGCCAGTGAGCACGACCTCTGAAGGAATCAATCCCTAATGCGGAATACATTTTGTCCAACTGCCCACGTGCTATTCAGAAGCAGGTCCCTCACATTGATTAATTTACGGATTCACAAAAAATTTGATGCATTTGGGTACCACTTACCTATAAACCCTGGTGGTGTAGTGGTTAAGTGCTACGGCTGCTAACCAAAGGGTCGGCAGTTTGAATCCACGAGGCGCTTCTTGGAAACTCTATGGGGCAGTTCTACTCTGTCCTATAGGGTCGCTATGAGTTGGAATCGACTCCACGGCACTGGGTTTTGTTTTGGGTTTTTTACCTATAACAGTGATGATGGTGCTTCATAGCGTGACAATTACGGAACGATAATAGTTGAGACTGAACCCCAAATTACTTCCTCAGGTAAAATTTCAAGTTTGGGAAAATATTTGTTGGCTTTAAGCAGTAGATATTTCTCTTAAGGCAGTATTATCTACAGAATCAATTTTAATGAGGTGCACTATTGTCGGGTTTAAAATTGCTCTCTAAAAATGTAACTGTTTTTCCACTGATCTAATAGTAATTACAGTTGCTATGCATTACATTTTCATAGTGATCTACAAAAATCACTTTCATATACATTGCTACCTTTGAGTCTTGTAAATAAAATAAAACAAAACTGGGAGTTCCTGGGTAGTGCAAGAGGTTAAGCATTCAACTACAAGCTGAAAGGTTGGTAGTTCAAACCCACCCAGAGACACCTCAGAAGACAGATGATATGCTTTTGAAAGTTCACAGCCTTGAAAATTCTGTGGAGCAGCTCTGCTCTGCACACGTGGGGCCTCCATGAGTAGGAACGGGCTTGACGGCAGCTAACAATGACATAATTACCCCTATTTTACCAAACAAAAGACTACTGCTTAGAAAGATTAAATGATTGATCAGGGTCACTTTGGAACTAAAAACAAGTTTTTGTTGTTGTTTTCCCAATAGATAATTCTGCCCTTCTATTCTCATTAGAAGCCCTGGTGGAAGAGTGGCTACACATTCATCTGCTAATCAGATGGTCCGCAGTTCGAATCCACCAGGTGCTCCTTGGAAACCGTATGCAGCAGTTCTACTCTGTCCTAGAGGGTCCCTGTGAGTCGGAATCGACTCAACGGCAACACGTGTGGTTTTAGGTTTAGTATTCAAATGCACTGTACATAAACCTGCATTCCAATAATTGTCATTATTTGGGCAGAGAGGTGCTAAAATTGATCTTTTACCCTCCGTAAGGCAAAGTTTAAACACATCCATTTGATACACAAACAATTATACGTAAATTACACATATATTTTTAAAGCAACTCCCCTGAGGTCAGCTACAGGCAAATGTTCTAAGCCTTTATTTATTGCACTTATTTGAAAGCAAGAGAATTAAAACATATTTTACAGTTCAGCTAATTCACTGGTCTTCCCTTAACCCAACCTAGTTAACCTGAGTTGTGTGTCCACTAAGCGAATGGATGCATAAATATTGGGATGTTTCTCTTCCATAGGAGAAGGTTGTTTTCCCTCTCTTATTTTCTTCTGTCATCCTCTTTGTTTAACAGAGAGGGAGTAGGAAAGAAAAACAAGGAAGAGGGGAAGGAGGAGAATTAGAAGGAGAGGAGAGAGAGAGAAAGAGAGAGATTAATTGATCAATTTCCACTGAAGATACAAAAGAGCCTTAACCTGTAGGATGGTTATCATTTATGGCTGAAGGGACCCTGTAGGGGGCCTCAGTCATATGCACTATACTGTGAGTAATGCCCCCTGGAGTTGTCCCAGGGTGGACCTAAAGAGTAATGTAATCATTATTCACAGCGCACATGAATAGCCCCAGTTAAGCATATCCACAGCAATCGCCTTGTGCTCAGATCATCTGGCTAAATCCCATTGATCCCAAAGGTGTATGGCATGCTGGGTGCATGTACAATGACGTGGTATGTGCATACAAAGGAGACATGGCCTCCACTCTCAATTTTATGTGTCTCTATACCACTATTTACATGGGCCAGATTTTATTGACAATCAGACTGTAAGAGAGGGATCTGTATGTACTAACAGGCAATGAAGATGCGTTAATTTATACAGAAGAGTAGGAAATCCTAACATTAAGTAGATTGTATTGCGCTGAACTCTACTGAGAGTGGGAAATATTCCACCCAGATCCCAAAGAAACTCAATAAAAAAAAAAGAAAACCACATGTTCTTCCTTTCCCCCATAAAACGATTACTCTTCATGCTATAAATTTAAGTTTAGTAAATGCTACTAATGAGGTGCTTTGCATTTGTGCTGTGGCTTTCATGCCAAGGCTCACCATGAATAGGAATGGGTGTGCTTCACTGTAGAACCCAGCACGGAGCCTGCACCATGCCTTTGGAAGTCCGTACATTATGGTGCATTGAGCAAGGTGAAGAGGAGATTGTGTGGCAGGCATATTGGATTAGCCATAATGGACGTTTTAGTTCTAGCTAAATCATTGTCTCACCACCAGCTGTTCAAATTGTAACCATTCCGTGTACATTTATGGAGTGCTTACTGCGTACTTGCTTTTAGTGGTGCCCTAGGATTTCACATGTCAAGAGGGCTGCGCCTTTTAGGAAATTACTTTGCAATGATGGGAAATAGCAAACTATGCCTGAAAGAGTAAATGCACTTTCCTGAAGTAATTTTCTCACCTCACTCGTAAGAAATTTCGGATAATGGTGGTCATGAGCACTTAGATAACACCGCATTTAAAATTTCACCATGCCTCACATAATCATGGCAACCATAGGGATTCTGGCCTTCTTTTCCGATGGAACAAAGAGAAAACACCACTTACTCTAATAATTCAAAGAGTTTCTCTACTTAAGCTATATATATATAAAGAAAAACCCCAAAATATATACATATGTATATATAATAGTTGGCTTCCAATTTAGAAATGGATCAAATTCCAAAATCTATGTCCATTATTTTATTAAAACCTGAAACCTAATTTTTCTATCCAAAATAGTATAAGCCACAATTCCAACTTATGAGGATTGTGTTCTTAAATCTTGATATAAAGCAAAAATTGTGTATAGCCAATGAAAATTCTGCAAATGACCTCAAAAGCCTAGAATATAGGGATTTGCATATACTTTTCAGTCCGCTGATATACTCGTATTTATTAAATTTACAAAATTATGAATATACAGTTCCAGGGAGAAAGCTCATATTCAGAAACGAATGTATTTAAGTTTTCCTGCTTAGAACATTTCAATGGCTATATTAAAATGCTAACGTGTCAAGTTCTTCTTGTTTATACTCATCCTTTTCCCCACCTGTAAACTGTTTCATCAAGCCCTCCAACTTTGCATTAGCCAGTATTTTTCTAGGGCTTTCAGTTGCTTTTAGAATGCTATTATGAAGCCATCCCTAACCGATTGTCAACCCCCTGGAAGAACGAATTTCCTCTCTGGCCAAGGAAGGCTAAGAATCCATTAAAATCTTTGAGGCTTTCTTTTTATAAGGTTCAACATCATGTACTGACTGCTTCAGGCTCATTGAATTACTAAACTATTTAAATTGTTCCTTCTCTTCAACTTCCTCTCTCCCTCTCTCTTCTCTTCCTCCCTCCCTCATGCGTGTGTATAACTAATCATTCTACGCTGACATTCGAGAGGAGCCATAGTGCTAAGCCACAGTGACTACACCAACCATGTAAATTCATCTTCTTTTTCCAAGTTTGGACACAAAGAGTCTCTGTCACGGATTCAGTTGTATCCCCCCAAAATATCTGTCAACTTGGTTAGGCCATGATTCCCAGTATCGTGTGATCATCCACCATTTTGTCATCTGATGTGATTTTCCTGTGTGTTGTAAATTCTATCTCCATGATGCTGATGAAATGGGATTAGTGGCAGTTATGTTAATGAGGCAGGACTCAATCTACAAGATTGGATTGTGCCTTGAGCCATTCTCTTTTGAGATATAAAAGAGAGACGTGAGCAGAGAGACATGGGGGCTTCATACCACCAAGAAACAAGAGCCAGGAGAATAGTGCATCCTTTGGATCCGGGGTCCCTGTACTGAGAAACTCCTCTATAGGGGAAGATTAGTGACAAAGGCTGTGCTCCAGAGTTGACAGAGAGAGAAAAGCTTTCCCCTGGAGCTGGCACCCTGAATTCAGACTTCTAGCCTCCTAGACTATGAGAGAATAAATTTCTGTTTGTTAAATCCCTCAACTTGTGGTATTTCTGTTATAGCAGCACTAGATAACCAAGACGGTCTCCCTTTTTTGTTCTCTGCCCCTAAAAGTAGGCAGTGCTTGGATGCCTTCAAGCCAATTCCAACTGATGGCAACCCCATGTGACAGAGTAAAACTGCCCCATATGGTATTCTTGGCTGTAATCTCTATGGAAGTGAATTGTTAGGTCTTTTCTCCCACAGAGCCTCTGGGTGGGTTCAAACAACCAACCTTTTGTTCAGAAGCTGAGCACTTAAATATTTGCACCACCAGGGTTCCTTGGGAGTAGATGGAGTCAGGAAAAGTTCTAATATGGACAGGGGTCTCCAGCATCAGTGACTCACATATTATTATGCTTTCTGTCACACTTAGGATAAAATTCCAACTCTTTAACATGTCCTGTGGAGCCCTGGTGATGTAGTGGTTAAGGGCTCGGCTATTATCCAAAAGGTAGGCAGTTTGAATCCACCAACCACTCCTTAGAAACTATATGGGGCATTTCTACTCTGTCCTATAGGGTCGCTATGAGTTGGAATCGACTTGAGGGCAATAGTTTTGGTTTATGGATTCCCTGGCTGGTGCAAACAGTTAATGGGCTCAGCTGCTAACCAAAAGATTGAAGGTTCAAGTCCATCCCAAGGCACCACAGAAGAAAGGCCTGGTGATCTACTTTAGAAAAACCAGCCATTGATAACCCTAAGGAGCACAAATCTCCTCTGACACACATGGGGCCACCATGAGTCAGAATGACTCAACTGCAACATTTTTTTTTTTTAACATGCCCTGTGAAGTCTCACGGGCCCTGGCCCTAGCTTCCCTCTCTGCCGACACTTCACACCACAGTCTCCTCCAAATACAGCCACAATGACTTCCTTCTGTTCCTAGATAGTGCCCAGCACTTTGTCCCTTAAGACATTGGCTCTGTTTCGACTGCTTCTCAGCTCCTGTCGGCCCCTCAGAAATGCCTTCCCAGACCCCCCAAATTAAAGTCCCCATCCCCCCATTATCGTATCACTCTGTTTACTTCTTTCATGCCAAAACCCACACCTCTTTTAAATTAATTATTTACTTAGAACCCTTATCCCCCAATTAGATTTCAAGTCCCCCAAAGGCATGAATCTTCACTCATGGCTGTATCCCAGAATCTGGAATAGTATCTGTACAAGAGGCACCCACTAAACATTTGTTGAGGGTCTTAGTCATCTAGTGCTGCTATAACAGAAATACCCCAGGTGAATGGCTCAAACAGAAATTTATTCTCTCATAGTTCAGGAGCCTAGAAGTCCAAATTCAGGGCGCCAGCTCCTGGGGAAGGCTTTTTCTCTCTGTTGACTCTAGGAGAAAGTCCTTATTATCCATCTTCCCCTGGTCTAGGAGCTTTTAACACAGGGAGTCCTGGTCCAATGTGCAGGCTCCACTCCCAGCGTTTCGTTCTTGGTGACAGGAGGTTCCTCTCCTCTCTGCTCACTTCTCTCTTTTATATCTCAAAAGAGACTGAATCAAGACACAACCTAATCCTGTAGACTGAGTCCTGCCTCATTAACATCATAGAGGTTAGGATTTACAACACAAAGGATAATCACGTCAGATCACAAAATGGTAGACAATCACACAATACTGGGAACTATGGCCTGGCCAAGTCGATACACATTTTTGAGGGACACGATTCAATCCCTAACATTGAGTAAATAAATTGGTGACTAAGATAAGTGCTCCTAAGCTGAACATTCATCATGATTTGCACCTTTACTTACGTCATTTCTTGGGCCTTCCCATAGATATCTCAAATATGGCAAAAGGAGACTTATGTAGGCATGTGGCCCTGCTTGCCTGTTGTCAACAGCAATCTTCATTAACCCATGAGCTTCACAAAGATTTGAATTGCCTGGATGAAGTATAGACTATGAGCAGGACAGAGTCTTACCAAATTATGTGAGCATTATAAGAATAGCTTTCAAAATTCCCCAGCTGTAAATACACACTAGTCTCTCTGCATCCTCACTTTTTTTTCTACATACTTCTGCACTCTCTTCTCCACTTAGCCGTCACAGTGAGCCTTTTGCTCCTAAAACCTCCTCTATCCACTTTGGTCTCTGTTCAAAACATCTTCCAAATAAAAAATAAATCCTGACTCCTAAATGAGCAGGGACTTTTTTTTGAAGACAATTACAATGAGAGGAGAAGGCTATTGCAACAGGATGAAAGCTCCCACCATGAGATCTGCCTCAAAGGTCAGGCAGGAAAGGGATTTTCTTTTATAGGGACAAATAAATCAGGCTAGAAATAACCAGATTCGGGGTGGAGGTAGAATGAGCACACAGTTTGATTGGACAGTGGAGCAGATAGTTTTCTTTCCTTATGGGTGATTTTCTGGAGCAGTCATTAAGGAGGGGTTGCCTACCTTAGAGGTCTCTAAAGTTTGGCAGTTTGAACCCACCCAGTGGCACCACAGAAGGAAGGCCTGCCAACCCGTAAGGATTACAGCTAAGAACTGTTATACAGTTCTACCGTATAACACAGGGGCCACCATCAATTGGAATTGACTCAAAGGCAATCGGTTTGGCTTTTGTTTGTTGTTGTTTGTTTGTTTACCTTAGGGGTGAGCCAAGTTCAGGATTCCGCTGGAAAGAGACCAATTTAACTAAAGTTTGGTCAAATCAAATTAACGGGCATTTTTTTCCAGTTGATCAGTGGAGACAACCCATTCAGCTAATCATTTAAGAGAGAAAGAATGAGAATTTAGAAATTCTGTGTCAGCCCTGGTGGTACATTGGGTAAGGTCAGCAGTTCAAACCCACCAGCCTCACCCGGAAGAAAGATGTGGCGATCTGAGTCTGTAAAGATTTACAGCCTTGGAAATCTTATAGGTCAGTTCTACTCTGTCCTGTAGGGCCACTGTGAGTAATAACTCAATAGCAATGTTTTTGTTTTTTTCCGGGGAAGGGGAGGTGGGTCAGGAGGGGTATCTGGCCTCATCCATGGAGCCCTGATGGCACAGTGGTTAAGAACTGTGATGCTACCCTGAAAGTGTGGCCCCTGTTGTTGTTGTTAGGTGCCGTCAAGTCAGTTTTGACTCATAGCGACCCTATGTACAACGGAACGAAACACTGCCTGGTCCTGCACCATCCTTACAATTGTTGTTAAGCTTGAGCCCATTGTTGCAGCCACTGTGTCAATCCACCTTGCTGAGGGTCTTCCTCTTTTCCACTGACCCTATACTCTGCCAAGCATGATGTCCTTCTCCAGGGACTGATCCCTCCTGACAACATGTCTGAAGTATGTAAGACACAGTCCGCCATCCTTGTTTCTAAGGAGCATTCTGGTTGTACTTCTTCTAAGACAGATTTGTTCGTTCTTTTGGCAGTCTGTGATATATGTTCAATATTCTTCGCCAACACAACTCAAAGCCATCAAGTCTTCTTTGGTCTTCCTTATTCATTGTCCAGCTTTCACATGCAAGTGTGGTCCCTAGACACCCTTTTAACTCAGTACTGAAGTCACTCCTGAGGTTCACCCTTCAGCCAAAGATTAGACAGGCCCATAAAACAAAACGAGACTAAATGGGTACTCCAGCATGGGTGCAAGGACGAGAAGGCAGGAAGGGACAGGAAAGCTGGTAATGGGGAGCCCAAGGTCCAGAAGCAGAGAGTGTTGACATGTTGAGGGTTGGCAACAAATATCAAGAAACAATATGTGTATTAATTGTTTAATGAGAAACTAATTTGCTCTATAAATGTCATCTAAAGAACAATTAAAAAAAAAAAAAAAGAACTGGGCTGCTAACCAAAAGGTTGGCAGTTGGAATTTACCAGCTGTTCCTTGGAAACTCTATGGGGCAGTTCTACTCTGTCCTATAGGGTCGCTAAGAGTGGAGGGCAATGGGTTTGGCTTTTTTTTTGGGGGGGGGCCTTGTCCTAGGTAAACAAGGGAGTTATGCACAAATCTTACCCAAGTCCTGTATAGAAGGGTGTTTTTTTGCCGTAGCCCTTTCCTGGAACACAAAGAATGGGGGAGGTTTCCACGGCAAGAAGACTCAGGTAAAGATTAACATTGTCACCTACAGTGGTTTTCCAGCTCACTCAAGATAAAATCCATTGTTTTTGTGTTGGTGAAGAATATCGTTTGTCCCATTGAATGCCAGAAGAATGAACAAATCAGTCCTAGAAGAAATATAACCAGAATGTTCCTTGGAAACGGGGACGGCGAGACTTCTTCTCATATACTTCAGACATGTTACCAGGAGGGATCAGTCCCGGGAGAAGGTCATCATGCTTGGTAAGGTAGAGAGTCAGCAAAAAAGAAGAATATCCTCAACTAGATGGATTGACATGGTGGCTGCAACAATGGGCTCAAGCACAACAATGATTGTGAGGATATGAGGCCCATGCCGTGAACGGGAGCTGACTTAATGGCAACTAACAACAACAACAGGCTCCAGCTGATCTGACACTCTCTGTCCTGTCTCACCTTTGCTCACTAGCCTCCGGGCTGCTCTGTATTAGGTAGGTTCCCTCTCCAAGGTTTCTGGGCTTGCTTGTCCTTCCGCTTGAAATGCTCTTCCCCTAAATGTCTACCCAACTTTCATTGACTTCAGGTGTATGTTATAATGTCATCTTTTCACAAAGCCTACCTTGACCTCTTATAAGAATAAGTCTTCCTCCTGCCTCATTTTACTTGGTGGCTCTTATTACAATCTGGTGGATTGTGTAGTTTTGGGTTTGTTTTGTTGTCTGTCTCCCTTAACAAAAATAGAAACTCCAGGAGGGCAGAGACTTTGTCTCTTTATTTCACTGATACATCATTAACACCTACAACTACTTATGAAATGAATGAATGGAACTAATTATATTATCTCAGGGTGAAAAACTTTGCTTACAGAGTTATCAATGGCATTTAAGAAGTGACGTCTCTTAAGGAACCCAGGAGAAAGAGGGCCAAAATGAGGGACACTAAAATAAAAAGCCACGAAACTTTGGGATCTATTTCTGACACCAGAAATTGCCAAAGAAATGCATAATTTATTAAAATTTAAGTGAAAGCACTAAAAAGATTGATGCAAGTTCCCGATGCTCTACCAGGCAATCACACTGGAATGGACCAAGGCTTATAAAGAGGTATAATTCTCCCATAGGTTAAGATGAAAATGCAGAGGGGATTTCTAAATATATTGGAAGCCAAAAGTGGGAAATAGGAGTTTATTATGTTGTAAGAATAAATACATCACTTGTATTCCAAATCCAAATAATAGACTGGATTAATCAAATGTCACACTGACACTTCTAATGATGATTGTACTACGCAAATTCCATTAGTGAGCCATACCTGCCAAGAGAAAAGTTACAGAGGATCAATTAAATAAACAGGAAGTTATCTTCCCCCTCAGATAGTCCATGGATCTTACCATGGGCAGAAGTGCCTGCATCCTTTGAAAATTAGGTAGGCATTTGCATAAGATTAATAACTTCTCTCGTTCTCCCTTGTGCCCCCAAATCACTCTATGTTGCTTAACACCCTAGAGTTATCTAACATCTTTGAGAAAGAGAGGCTTTCGATGATAAGAGCAAATTAAAAATGGCTCAATATGTCAGAGAGGATCATGGCATTCTAACACGAAGACCTCTGTATGAATAAACATACCTGCAAGTGTTCCCAAAATTAATGAGAAATATCTTGGCAGAATTCATTTGAGCAGTGGATTTGCCTGCTTATACTTATAGTCATCTTAAAATCGCCTTCCTGAGCACAGACAATGATATCATAAATATGTATTTGAAAGTACATTTAAATTTTAGGGAAGCAATATCCATTCATTAAAGGGGAGGAAACACATGCATTACAATGAATCTCAGGTAGCTGAAAGGGGCTGAATGGAGAGATGTGAAAGGGTCTCTTCTATGTGTGGGTTTGAGGATAGGATTATTGAAAGGAGGGCTATGCACCGGTTGATCCCTTCAGAGGCACTCTTATCTGAGGGCGTAGGGGGTGTGGGTTCAATTCCTATCCACTGAGTCTCTTAGAACTGAGAAATCCTAGGTTAAAATTTGGGGATCAAATATAGGATTTTACTGTCCAGAACCTTGTGTGGGAAGGCTGGATAGCAAGTGCTTCACAGAAGCGCCCTGATTTTAGCAACCGTGTACAGAGTCATTGGGGTCTCTGGGTGGCCCAAATGGTTTGCTCTAAGCTTCTAACCAAAAGGTTGGCAGTTGGAGCCCACCATGAAAGATAGTCCTGACTATCTGCTTCCGTAAAGATTACAGCCAAGAAAACTCTATAGAGTTCACCTCGGCTCTGTAACACAGAGTCATCATCAATCATAATCAACTCAATGACAACGTGTTTGGTTTCTTGTTTTTACAGAGTCACTGCTGTTCTGCTTAGGCTTTTTGGTACCATAGGGATCTTGATTGAGTGGGGAGATGCTTCAGAAGCCTTTTCTAAATAGATTTTTCTTTAAAAAGCAAAAACGATGAAAGAAGCCAGTCACCGATAAGGACGCACTGTATAAATCCACTTATATGATGTTAAGAACAAGGCAAACTTTAACTACAGGGAAAGAGCTCAGAATAGGAGTGAATGATATCCAAGTCCTCAACCTCAGAACCTATGAACTGGATTATCTGGGAAAAGAATCTTTGCAAAGTAAGTTAAAATCTCAATTTAAGGCCATCATGGATTACCCAGATGAGCCCCATATTGAATGACAAGTGTCCTTACGAGAGACACACAGAGAGTCACAAGGAGGAGGGGAAAACCATGTGAAAATGGAGGCAGAGACTGGAGTGGTGGTGCAGCCACAAGCCAAGGAATGCCTGGAGCCACCAGAGGCTGGAATTGGTCTACAGAGGGAGTGCAGCCTTGTTGACATCTCTCGGTTTCAGGCTCCTGACCTCCAGAACTGGAAAAGAATACATTTTTCTTGTTTCCAGCCACCCGGTTTGTGGTGAGGTGTTGTGGCAACCCTAGGATCCTAATACAAGGAGTTACCTCCAAGCTGGGAAGGAGTAGCAGAGAACGCTGAGGAGTATGGGAAAGGTCCTAATCTTTGCTGGGAGGTGGCTCCAGGATACACGGAGCAGACACTTCAGGTGGGTACATTTTATGCACATTTCAGACATGTTGACCTCTAGGTATTCTTTAGAGGTCCTCTGATGTCATCCTGGTTTCAGTCACGAGATAGGCCCCCATTGTCTGGTTGTCTCATCCCAGATTTTATTGATTGTTGCTCTGCTTGTTCAGGAGGAACATAGGTTGATTTTAAACTTTATAGAATCATGAAGAATGGGAGAGGGAAGGGAGGAAACAAAGCACAAATCACAAAATCATGGGGTATGCAAAAGCTAACTATGCAAGCCACGTAGAAACAATGTTATAATATCTAGGACGTTAGGCCCCTAAATCCCTTTCTCATGCTGCCCTTTCAGAAGGAAGGAAGGAAGGACATGATGCAGAGTGATAATATAATATGGTCCTGTTTATACAACATTTTGTGTATATACATTCGTGCACATACGTGTGTATGTGTGTGCCTGTCTGTACATACAAAGACATGCCTAAAACAATAAAAAAAAAAAAATGTTCATTTATGTCATTCCCGAGAGTAAGATTTTCAATGAGTTTTACTTTTTTCTTTAATCCTTCTTTTGTATTACTTGACTATTCCAGAAAGAGATGTTTATATCTATAATCCAGGGTGAAGGGCTGACATAACTTAGGGTTGTGAGGAGAAAGAATACATCCAGGCACAGAAGATGGTTCTCTCGCTCTCCTGACATTACTTTCATATAAACATGGTCTCTAATCATTTCCCCTCATCCTCCAATGTGTCACATGCACAGCAAATGTGACAGAAGAACAGTAATTTAGTTACCAAACATTGGAATGTGCGATGAAGATGGATAGGAAATCCATAAGATGCTTCTTCTGTAATTAAAAACAGTATCTAACCATCAGAAACAAGTCTCCTGGCTTGAAACCAAGCAACAAAATGAAGCTGACCCACGAGGGACTCACCTCAGTTCCCTGAAGCTGCTCGTTCTCCTGCCTACCTCGATTCAGCTGTCTCTGTTTCCACTATTGCAGGCACAGCTGCCCTGGCAAAGACTCTACTCTCAGGCAGGGCCACCCTCGCCAAGTGAAATGAAGCCTTAGGTAATCTCCGAGGCACTGGACAACCTGAATAATTCAGGTTAGGGCACCCAACTTCTTTTTCAGAATTCATGTGTTTTCCTGAATTGTCCGATACACTGAGTTTTTCTATGTTAGCAGGTTTGTAAATACGCCAATAATGTGATAACCAAATAATACACAAGCACGTACAAGCTGGGTATTTAGTTCAAATCCAAAATATATAAATCTTGAAATCTCGTGGATGGGTCCCTGAGTGGTGCAAACAGTTAATGTGCTCGGCTGCTAACCAAAAGGTTAGAAGTCCGAATCCTCCCAGAGGTACCTCGGAAGAAAGACCTGGTAATCTAGTTCCCAAAAAATCAGCCACTGAGAACCCTACCAAGCACAGTTCTCCTCTGACACACATGGAGTGCTATGAGCTAGAAGTGTCGCTACAGCAATTGGTTTTAATCTTGTGGAAAATGTTGAAAAGATTAATGTTGCTAAAAGTGGTGTTCTGCACAAATAAGTTTCAGAAAACTGCAACCAGTATTTACTAATTTCGAAGTAAATGGAGACTAACTAGAACCTAAGAAACAGTTTACATAGTGTATCTCATTGAATCCTCCTTATTAAGAGGTAATATCTACCTATGAGATAGGTATAATTAGCCCAGTTTTACAGATGAGCAAATTTGAGGTCATAGCAGTGAGGTAACTTGGCCAAGACCGGAAAGCTAATGAGTGCCAAAGCTGAAGTTAAAATGCAATTATTGCACAGTGTTTAGAACTCCAGGGAGAAAATTCAGGCGTGGGCTGTTCTTTCTCTTCGCACCTGCATTGTGTAGGTCACAGCCATAGAAGTAATTAACCTTCACCGATCAGAGTATCTACACTTTGTCAGCTAGGTACCTCCAGCGGAAGCTACTCCACACAGGTGTAGCTCTTCATGAGGTCAAGTCTTTAAAAAGACATTATCGTACTACTTAGTAACTTTCAAAGCCCAGTTAATTTGACTCAGTCACTGCATCCCTAAGTTGTTTGAAAGAAAAGATATTGAGGAGAGAATATTCATGTGGGATCATGTATATTTATGGCCATCAAGCCTCCCCTAGGATAGTTTCTTGAATCTGCCTAAAGTCTACGTTGTGTGGGTGGTTGAGATGATTACGACAAGAGGGCAAAACCTACCTTAGTTTGAAATGTATATGCGTATGAATAGGTATATATACATCCATATATGTATAAACCAAAAAAAAAACCCAAACCCAGTGCTGTCGAGTCGATTCCAACTCATAGCGACCCTATCGGACAGAGTAGAACTGCCCCATAGAGTTTCCAAGGAGCTCCTGGCGGATTCAAACTGCTGACCCTTTGGTTAGCAGCCATAGCACTTAACCACTACGCCACCAGGGTTTCCAAATATATGTATATGTACACATATATATATGGCATGAAAGGACAAAACACACAACTATTGCCCTAGTTATAATAATAAAACCAAACCCGTTGCTGTTGTGTTGTTTCCAGCTCATAGAGACCTTATAGGACAGAGTAGAACTGCCCCATAGTGTTTCCAAGGAGTGGCTGGTGGATCTGAACTGCCGACCTTTTGGTTAGCAGCCGAGCTCTTCACCACAGCACCACCAGGGCACCAGTTATAATAACAGTGGAAATAAACTTGATGGCACCCAACATCGTTTACTCTCTTCACACATACAACTCGAGCACACGCACACACCCAATGGCTCCAGTAATATTTTAGTTATGGCAAAGGAGAAAATGTTTTTTTCTGTCTGATTTATCATATGCATTTCATGAGGAGTCAAGGAAATTTGACATATTTTTCTGAGGATAAATAAAGCATTACAATGCCTGTTGCTTCAGCGATTGAAAACAAATATGTCACACGTTTGTAAAAGCAATTCTCAGCCAGTTAGGAAAATGGAACACCCTTGTTTCCTTTCAGGGACTCACCCTTAAGATGAGCTTGTTCTGTGCCAACGGTGGAGCGTGTGCCTGTTACCATATACTCACACCAAATAGAAATACTGGTTTTCTTGGGAGCATTAACTCATAAGTCAAAATGGAATATTTCAAGGAAGAGGCCCTAAAAACATTTTCCCAAGTCATTGTGAACTCCTATAATTTCTTTCGCTTGGAGGAGCCCCCTGCCTTAATAATACAAGAAGCAAGGGTGTTAGAAGAACAAGTCAAAAATCACTAAGCCAAAACCAAACCCACTGCTGTTGAGTTGAGTTTGACTCATGGAGACCCCAAGTGTTACAAAGTAGAACTGCTTCATAGGTTTTATGCATTGAATTTTGTCCCCACAAAATGTGTATCAACTTGGCTAGGCCATGGTTCCCAGAACTGTGTGGCCGTCCATCATTTTGTCATCTGATGTGATTAACCTATGTGTTGTAAATCCTAACCTCTATGATGCTAATGAGGCAGGATTAGACATGGTTGGTTATGTGAATGAGGGAGGACACAAGCTACAGGATTAGGTTGTATCTTGAGTCAATCTCTTTTCAGATATAATAGAAAAGCAAGCAGAGAGGAGAAAGACCTCATTACTGGGAGCAGAGCTTGTCCTTTGGACCCAGTGTCCCTGTGCTGAGAAGCTCCTGGACCAGGGGAAGATTAGTGACAAGGATCTTCCCCCAGAACCGACAAAGAAAGAAAGCCTTCCCCTAGAGCTGGAGCCCTAAATTTGAACTTCCAGCCTCCTAAATTGTGAGAGAATAGGCTTTTGTTTGTTAAAGCCATCCCCCAGAGTTACTGCTGTTACAGCAGCACTAGATAAATAAGACAATAGGCTTTTTTTGGCTATAATCTTGACGGAAGCAAATCACCAGTCCTTTCTTCTGTGGTGCTGCTTGGTGGGTTTGAACCAATAACCTTTATGTTGATAGTCAAATGCAAATTGTTTGTGCCACCCAGGGACCATCACAAAGCACCAAGGGCCAGTAATTCCCCAAGACTGGTCAAGACAGCAAGCATTTCATTGATGCTGAGACTCTAAGTCAAGGATTTCCATCTGGGAGACCGTATCCGTTTGAAACCAACTCATTCACCCTCCAGTTGCTGACCTGAACACTGGAGTCCAATTTTTATTGCACTTTTAGCGTTGGGAAAAACAAGGTAATGGTCAGCAGATTGCATTCTTGATAAAGCATGTGTAGAGTAAAACCCTATTAAAACATTGCTGATTATTGGGTGGATCTGTTCTATACTAGATCAGATAATTTCCTCTGAAGCTTAAGTACACACAGAAAAGTCCTGATAAGAGTCAGCATACAAAGCAGGCATTAGCCCTGTCCGTCAAATACCTTTCATAAAGGAGTCCTGGTATACACATGAAACATTAAACCACTCTTAGAGGACAACGAGTCCCTTCAAGGAGCCAGACTTGAGGGTTTCTTCAGATATTTCCTGAGAACCACTTTTTAAAATTTTAATTTTATTTTGCAAAATTAGCAAAATGAGAAAACAAAGGTTGCGCCCTTTCCCGTATTTTGATTCCAGTGTTGTTCTGCTGCCATCTTGGTTTTCTCTGTTTTCTTCTCACTATGATTAAGAGCACATGCATTTTTTAGGTCGAAGAGAACACATTTCTAATGTGAACCATTATTAGAAACCTAAAGTTATGTGCTTGGAGATCTGTGCCTTTGCTCAGCAGGGGCAAAGAACGTATACTAAGTCGGGAAGGCAGGAAGTACAAGAACTAAGCTGTTGGGGCAAAAGGAATATGGAATGAGCAGTAAAAGAAGGTAGTTCTAAAGACCAGCTTCGACCATGTGACCAGTTGCAGAAACAAGGACTGTAATTGTTATAAATATTTCTTTCTTGTTTTGTTATATGTTTGTGTGTGTGTGTACATATATATATATATATATATTGGGGCCTTGGTGGCACAGTGGTTAAGAGCGGTGTGCTACACCTCCTAACCAAAAGGTCAGCTGTTCAACTCCACCATCCACTCCTTGGAAACCCAATGGGGCAGCTCTACTCTGTCCTATAGGGTCGCTATGAGTCGGAATCGACTTGACGGCAATGGGTTTGATTTCATTTTGGTTTATATATATAATATCTTTGTTTCCTTCCCTCCTTTATCCCATTACTTGTTATAAAAGACAAGACGTAAAAGGGGCTAGTCGTTTTTGGTTGCACACATGTTAGTGGTGTCATGCTAGGTGCAAGTATGACTTTATAATTGTCTTTATTTGAAGATTAGTATGGTTTAAGGAGATGTGTACTGGTGCCAAGCAGACCAAGAGTGGACTGCAATAGTTAATGTTACGTTATGTGTTAATTTGGCTAGATCATGATTCTCAGGTGCTTAGCAACCCCACGTGTGCAGGGTAGAACTGCTCCACAGGATTTTCAAGGCTGTGACCTTTCAGAAGCAGATCACCAGGCCCGACTTCCCAAATGCCTCTATGTGGGTTTGAATTGCCAACCTTTCGGCTTGTAGTCAAACATTTAACCATTGGCACCACCCAGCAACTCCAAGAAGTACATATTAGGTCCTATGTATTTTACCCTCAACTTCATTTAACACTCACAACAACCCTATGGTAGAGATATATCTATTAAAGATGAGGAACCCAAAGTTCAAGACAGATAATCTGCTGATGTTTACACAGCTAGTATATCACTGACCAAATTTCTTTGTTCTGTCTCATGCTTTCTAAGTACAAAACTCAGGATTCACTGTGCTCCTCCCTCCTCTTCACCCACAACCACTCACCAGTTTTCAAGTTCTGTGGATTCACCATTGAGTTTTTTTACATCTTCCGATCTGCTCCGCCACTAAGGTTATTGCACCAGCCTCTAGTGTGACTCCGTAACTTGCATTAGTTTATCAAAATGAGGATCTGATTGTGCTATCTTCCTACTTAAAATCCTTCATTGGGCTTCACTGAATGAAGGATGAAGTACAAACTCCTTAGTATGGTTCACAAGTTCACCCACGATCCATTTCCTGCTCACCACTTCAACTTTATCTCTAAATACCCTAGGGGGAAAGAAAAGGATATTTCATCAAAAAAAGCCTTGTTAGTTTGTTTAGACAATCTGTAACAGCCTCTTCTAAAATTCAGGCTCATCTATTTTTAACAGAAGGGAGTCAAAAAAATTAAAAATAGTCTCCTAAGAAAGACCAGACTTACTGGCCTGACAGAGATTGGAGAAACCCCGAGAGTATGGCCCTTGGACAGCCTTTCAGCTCAGTACTGAAGTCACTCCTGAGGTTCACCCTTCAGCCAAAGATTAGACAGGCCCATAAAACAAAACAAGACTAAAGGGGCACACCAACCCAGGGGCAAGGACTAGAAGGCAACAGGGGACAGGAAAGCCGGTAATAGGGAGCCCAAGGATGACATGTCGTGGGGTTGTTAACCAATGTCATAGAACAATGTACGTACTAACTGTTTAATGAGAAACTAATTTGTTCTGTAAACCTTAATCTAAGGTACAATAAAAAAAGGAAAAAAAAAATAGTCTCCTATTTGCCACTATTTATAAAACAGCATCTACCTGTTCCATCCTTGGGAATGAATGTAGTTCCTATCTGTCCAATTGTCTCTCTTGGTTTACCTGGGGCCCTCCATAGCTCTGAGTGGTTCGGTGGTAGAATTCTCACCTTCCTTGTGGGAGACTCGAGCGCTATTCCCAGTCAATGCACTTTATGTGCAGCCACCACCCTGCTGCCAGTGGAGGCTTGCATGTTGCTGTGATGCTGAATACGTTTTAGCAGAGCTTTCAGACTAAGACAGATGAGGAAGAAAGGCCTGGTGACCTACTTCTGAAATCAGCCGATGAAAGGCCTATGGATCACTATAGTCTAGTACCCAACTGATCATGGGGCTGGTAAAGGACCGGTGGGCAGCATTTTGTTCCGTTGTCCATGTGGTTGCCATGAGTTGGGGGTCAACTTGATGGCAGCTGACAACACATAGCTGTGTAGGTTTAAATCTCAACCCAGGAACAAAATTTGAGAAACCCCTCTTCTCTTGGACACTATTCCCTAGAAATCCCTTCACTGTATATCTTGTTTTTACAGCATCTCAAAGTATATGTCAACCACATGAGCTGTGCTTTGTTGATACAAACTATGTTAATACTCACCTTACCCATCACCTTATACAATCCAAATATTTGATCACATGACTTTATGGTTTAAAGTGCAATTTCTAATGGAGGTATGTGATGGACTAAACAAACAAACAAAGGTAAAATCATATACAAATTAAGTTTAAAACTAGTAATTGGGGGGTTAACTCCTTTAAATCCAAAAAAGAAGTCTATTCATCTAGTGAGGGAGTTACGGATAGAAGCTAAGAAGAACAGACTTGAAGGAGAAGTTTAAAAATGCAAATTTCTTGTTGAAGCAAGAGAAAGGTAAAAAATGACTTTGCAGGGAGCAACTGATCACCATGGTAACGGTAGTAAACTTGGAGCTGATTTGGGAGTAAAATGCTACACAGCTGGACAGGGCTCACCACAGAGCAGAAAGCAGGAGACCTGGCCACCTCTCTTCTCCTTTTGGGTTTTTTTTCCTGTTCTGATTTGGAAGGAACAAAGTTTAAGGGACAAGGGTTGGCAGGGAAATGCCACCAATAAGGTCAGTGGCCCAGGACTTTGTGGGGAGTAGCAGAAGGCAGGGCCTGATAAGCAGCTAGCCCCTGTTCTTAATATCCCTAACCATTGACTGAGCTAGTTGATGGCTGGAGAGAGAGGTGCCTCTCAGCTGGGGTGCAATAAGTCCACAAGTTTTATTGCACCGGAATTCCAAACTTCTCAGTCCCTATACAGTTTAAGACTGTAGATTGCTAAAGCAACTGTGTGTTTCAGTGATTAAAGTCAAAGAATGAACTAACCCCAGAGTATCAATATCACAGGCAGGACCCACTGCATAAATCATGGGGCCCAGTACAAAATAAAACCTTGGGGCCTCAAGTTTAAATTTTAAATCAATTAAAAATAATTTGAAACAATGATGGATTAGTTAATTAAAAATATGGGCTCTTTGTTCAAAAAAGGTCCCTAGGTAGTCCAAACCATTTGTGCTGGACTGCTAACCTAATGGTTGGAAGTTCGAACACACCCAGTGGTACTGTGGAAGAAAAGACCTGGCGATCTGCTTCCAAAAAGATTACAGCCAAGAAAACCCCATGGAACAGTTCTACTCTGTAATGCATGGGGTTGACCTGAGTCAGAATCGACTCTATAAAAAAAAAAAAAAAGACTCTATAGCAGTAGGTTATTCAAAAATCAATTAAAGTGAAGATGATAACAGAGAGCATTAAACCAATCAAGGGGTCCTTATACAGCCTAGGACCCTATACTACTTCATGGGTCATAAGACCAGTCCTGATGAAGGGTTCCAGAAACAGTACATGGTTCTCCACGGTAATACCCACTAGCTATCAATTATAATATTCTGTCATAACAAAACTGTAACTAGGACATACGAAGTTTTATTTTCCTAATGGAGTTTGAGTGGCTTAAGCTGTTGGATAATATTTGATGGATTTAGCAAAAGAGGAGCAGGCTGTTGGTGTAATGAGCCAAGGGGACAAAAATGCTTTCCGTTGATAAAGCAAGAAAGCAGCTGGTAGAAGGATATTATAGCCACTGTGGAGTCAGAGAGAGTTGGAGGGGAAATTAAGGACAGAATGAATGCCCTACTGGTAGAGCTCATTTCAGAAACATGTAAACCCACTAAAAACCTATTGCCATTGAGTCGATTCCGACTCATGGCAACCCTATAGGACAGAGTAGAACTGCCCCATAGGGTTTCCAAGGAGCACCTGGTAGATTCGAACTGCCAACCTTTTGGTTAGCAGCCACAGCTCTTACCCACTGTGTCACCAGGATTTCCATAAACCCACTAAGTAAGGGAAAATGTGACATCCTTATCTTTGCAAGCCTGACCTAGCATAGAGGCAGAGAGCCTAGCTGTACATAGTCTAACAATGGTTTAGATTGAATGAATGAATGATGCTTCAGATGGAAACAGGGGACTAGATTTAGGACACATGGTGCTTTGCTGCCATTGCAAGCTGAGTGAGGGCCACCCAAAGCGTCTTTGTTATAATAGAATTCCCCATCAGGTACATGCCTGCCCCTTGAATATCTTACAAACGTGCCGGGATGTTGATTGGCTCCTTCCTCGCTTGTCCCTCTACCGCAGTGTGCTGTAGACAACTTCATCATTTTCTGGATGGTGTGCCAGAGGTGGGAAAGCACTGTCCCTGACTTGTAGAGATGTATAGGAGCCCGAGTGGGACTATTTAGTTACTGCCTGTGTTTGATGAAATAGTTGGCGCTCTTTGTAGAGGGTGATAAAGAAAGCAGAAGAAAACATTTCATGACTCTACCTTGGTAAAAGACAGGGAGCCATATGTCGTAAAGACTCACCAGCATAGCTCCAGTGGACGAGGAGGAGGCTTGGGAATACCCAAGGCAGGTGCTGATTTCCTGACACAGGTGAGGAGCAAGGCCGGCCCTGTCACTGATCATTTACCAGTGCTTATTTGAAATATTTCCAGGATACACTGTCTGTGGCCAAAGAGCGTTGAAGCCTAAAGGAAATAAAGCCATCGGTGTCCCACACATTTATCTTTTGCAAGCTCACTTGCATGCAGAGTGTTCAAAAGGAGAGCTTACACTGAGGTCACAGAGCAGATAAGACCCCTCCTCCTTACTGCTTTGTCTTAAGGTAACTAATGCAAAAAAGTTTTTTTTTTTTTTTTGTAAAAGGTCATAACGTATGAGTTCGCCTAGCCTCCTTGATGAGGAATTTAGCTGAATGCTTACACTCACCTAGAGTTTCTGTGGGCTTCTTATCAGCTTCCTCTTCAACATCATCACCTTCACTGTAACTATCAGTATTTGTTAACTGCGTCTGTATTCCTAGATGGAGAAATTGTTAGTTGCCATCATGAGTCAGCTCCAATTCATGGCAACCCATGTGCAACACAACATTGCCCAGCCCCACTCCATCCTCATGATTGATGGTATGCTTGGGGCCGCTGTTCCAACCGTGGTGTATTTTGAGTGCCTTCCAACCTAGAGGGCTTTTTTCCCAGCACTGCATGGGACAGTATTCTGTTGTGAACTGTAGGGTTTTCACTGGCTGATTTCCAGAAGTAGATCACCAGGCCTTTCTTCCTAGTCTATCTTAGTCTGGAAGCTCCACTGAAACCTGTCCACTGCGGATAACCCTCCTGCTATTTGAAACACCAGTGGCATAGCTTCCAGGATCACGACAACAGATAGGTGGGGGCCTTGACATCTAAAAAAACATCTAGGACATAAAGTGTGACAGAAGAATATATGAATTATCTAGTTGCAAGAAATATGACTTTTTAAAAATTCTGGAACATAGTATTTATAGTATGTGTAATTACAAGAGCCGAGGCAACGGTGCAGTGGGGACGCAAATGGCCCACCTGCTGTGCAGCTGCTTCTTCCGCCTAATTTGTTTGTAGCTCTTCTCAGGTGCTTAATACTTGAACTTTTAAGGGCCTCTTTCTTGGGTTACACCAGCGTTTCACCATTGATTTTTGGCTCTGTGGAAATAGTATGTAGACAGTTATTTACACCAGCTTATAGGAAAATCATAAACAAACTTCAAGATGGCACACAGGAAAGGTTCGTTCATAAATGTTTTAACGCTATTGTGGATGACTCATCCATTTTTCAAAAACAAGTTTTAACTAAAATTATATTTTCATCATTTAAATATAAAAGGGCAGCAAACGCTTTTAGAATATGGCTTAAGGCCTTTTTCAGTAACGAACAAAAATTGCTTCAGATTGATTTTCTACCTTCCGGACACACAATTCAATAAGAAGCGTCCAGAATGTTTACACGTTCCCATTTAGAACAGTTCAGTGAAGTGAAACAAACATCATATGCCAAGGAAAAGAACCAGGCCTTCCAAGATGAATTACTCTGATTATTATTATTTTTTCACCACAAAATGCATTGATCTTTGGGAATAGGTGAGTTTCAATGAGCAATCTATTAGGCTGATATCAGGATTGCAGGGGTGATATTTAAAATACAAGTCCTGGTGGGGCAGTAGTTAAGCATCTGGCTGCTAACCAAAAGGTCGGCAGTTGGAATCCACCAGGTGTTTCTTGGAAACACTAGGGGGCAGTTCTACTCTGTCCTATAGGGTCGACATGTGTCAGAATTGACTGGAGAGCAGTGAATTTTTTGGTCTCGGAGCTGCAGTAGGGAGCTCCCTGCTTGCTAGGTGCTGAAATCCTTTACTTGCTGGAACTGGAAGAAGCCAGGTGCCCCCACAGGGGCCCTAGGGCAGCTGGAGTAGTGATAGGGAAGGTGTCTTAGTTATCTACTACTGCTATGACAGAAATATCACGAGCAGATGGCTTTAATGAACAGAAATTTATTTTCTCCCAGTTTAGGAAGTTAGAAGTCCAAATTCAGGGCGCTGGCTCTAGGGGAAGACTTTCTCTCTCTGTTGGTTCTTGGGGAAGGTCCTTGTCTCTCTTCAGCAGCAGTTCCTTGGTTCCTTGGTGATCTTCATGTGATATGACGTCTATCTTCCCCCATCTGTGTTCCCTTGCTTCTATGCCTAAACCCCTCTTTTATATCTCAGAAGTGATTGGCTTAAGACATACCCTACACTGCTATAGCCTCATTAAAATAACAAAGTAAAGCCTATTGCCAGACACAGAGGAGTTAGGATGTACAGCACATACTTTTGAGGGACACAATTCAGTCCATAACAGAGGGGGCTCTTGGGGGTTTAAGGCAGCGGCTCTTTGACAACTGATATGGAAACATTTCAATATTTTAATTAAATGGTAGGAACAAAAGGGGCTTATTGTCAGATATCAACCTGGCAAGACTCCCACTGTTTTAGTCAGAGTTCTCTAGAGAAACAGAAAAACAGTAATTAGATTGATTGATTGATTTGATTTGATTTAAGGAATTGGCTTACACAGTTGCGGGGGCTGGCAAGTACAAACCTGTATGTCAATCACCAGGTTGGAGATTCCTGCAGGCTTGTGTTCCAAAATCCACAGGTCAGGTGATAAAGAAAAGAGGAGAGGTGCTGGCAAGGTGTCTGTTTGTAGTCTGGAGGCAGAATACACCCTAGGGAAACTCTGTTTTTCCTCTTTAAGGCCTTCAGATGATTGGTTGTGGCCCAGCTTTGTTTTGTTGGATTGTCTGCTTTATTTAAGGCCAGGTGATTTCATCACATGGAAGCACTTCATAACAGCATCTAGACTAGTGTTTGACCAAACAGCTGGGCACCTTAGCCGAGCCAAGCTGACACATAAAATTAACTATCAGATTCACCAAGGAGGTCTTGTTTACTCAAGAATGAGGTCCAGCCCACGCTGGTGTGGGTTCGATTCTCCCATACCTGTGACTTCATGTGACCTTTCCCGTAAGTCAGGAAGTATTCCTGTGTTAGAGAAGGAGAAATGGGAGCTCAGACCTGGCATTTCATTGGCCAGGGAAACTCTGCTTCAGCATAGTCTTTTAGCCACGACCTTGGCCAGACCTAATACAATGGTGTGGCGGCCACTCACATGGCTGACCTTGGAACAAAAGCCAATTGCCGTCAAAGGGAAATGAAGGTGGATATAATCAGTGCTCAGTAAACTCATTTTCCCCAGGAACTTCTACTCTCTTTTGTGAGTTAGACGCTATGCTACGCATTGGGGTCCTTGTATTTGTGAGGGTCCCTGCCCTACCAAGTTCATGTAGGAAGTTCTCTGAGAGAAGGCTAGAATGAGTAACTCTTTTTAGGATGGTGATATAGTATGAGTTTTAGATTTTTCAAACACATTACAGGAGCTGTAAATAACTCAGATAAAAGAAGATGTTGATGTTGTTTGTAATTTAAGCACTTTACTGGAGTTATTAAAGAGCCCCAGTGGTGCAAGGGATAAACGCTCGGCTGCTCGAACCCACTCAGCAACTCTGCAGGAGAAAGACCTGTTGACCAGCTCCAGTAAAGATTAAACCAAAACCCACTGCCATCGAGTCGATTCCGACTCATAGCGACCCTATGGGACAGGGCAGAACTGCCTGATAGAGTTTCCAAGGAGCGCCTGGCGGATTTAAACTGCCGACCTCTTGGTTAGGAGCCGTAGCACTTAACCACCACGCCGCCAGGGTTATGGGACAGCTCTACTCTGTCACAAGGAGTTGCTATGAGTCGAAAATCACCTAGATGGCACCTAACAATAACAACATCATTGGAGTTATTAAAACCTCAAATAATTAAAAATGGTTGGTATGGTCGTATGCATGCTTTGATGGAGTTACCTGTGCAAACATATTGATAAAATATCAGAACAAATAGTAATATGAAACCATAGTTAATTAAAAATTTCCCAGTATATCCATATTCATTACATTATTTTTACACTTTGGTGTCTAATTCCCCGCTGACCCATCCCACTTACTATTTTAGAAGACTTATTAAAAAGAAAAGAGCCCAATTTTTTGTGCACGCTAGAATAAAGTGGTACTAATTGCTAGACTCTGCATCAACCACTGCCCAGAACCAAGCGGCCACGTATTTTGCCTTCATGAATTTCTCATGAAAGCATTTTGAGACTGCTATTCCAAAGACAATGTCTACCCAGCCAGAAACAAATAGTGAAATAAGATATTTCTGTTAATTATCCTTAATGAGGCAAGTTGGGCTAAGAGGTGGCAATCAAAGTACCAATCTGTTAGCTCACCAGCAACGAACAGGACTCCTTTGGGTCACAGCTGCCAGGTACTCTGCGAGGCATTTCACAAACGAGTAAGACACAGTCACTGACCTCCTGGTGTATAACAACCTAGCAGACATAGTAATTACTGAGATAAAAAATGATTTTAAAATAGCAACAACTGATTGATCCGTTGCTACTTCCATGCCTGAGAGTGCTTAAATGCTTTACAAGCATTTCCTCTTTTAATCCACAAAGCAACACCATAAGGTAGCCACTGTTCCTACAACTAGGAAAGCCTCCTTGGCGAGGGTATGTTTGACTCAGGCCTGAAGACCGGATGAGCAATTGTTTAGATGAAGGAGAAATCACACCAGGCAAACCGCATGAGTGAAGTCACATCGCTGAGCAGGTGGTGTACCTGAAGAAGAGAAGGTGATCTGATCTGGCTTTAGGGGACTGAGATGTGCAACCAGGTGGCTCTTCACCTTTAGACAGTGCCACCCATCTTCCACTTCCTGCCTGGGCTTCTCTGATCTGCAGTATAGGATTTAGGTGGGGTTCTTCACTGCATGCATGTTCATGCAACCCAGGAGTGGGGAAAAGTTGACACCAATGACACCACCTTAACCAACAGGAGGGGAAACCGATAAATCATTGCTTCCCCCTTGCGTCCCTGGGTGGACCATTCTGAGATACCACTCAATAAGGCTCTCAGAAGGTTCCTGTGGAATCAAACACCAGCGACTCATGGTGGTGGCCACCATGCAGTGCATCCTCGCATTGTCCTACCTCCTTCCCTGTTTGACTCTCCTGTCTGTGTGGCTGCTCCAGGGAATCACAATTTCAAAAAAACTACGTACCCACAAGCCTCGGCCTCAGGTTCTACTTTCAAGGGAACCCGGATTAAGATAGTTGGTATCAGATTTTACTATACCAGTTTCAAACTTGGACATGACTGATTCATAAATAACTTTTCCCAAAGCCATACGTTAGCCGTACTCAGAATTAGCACCTAAGTCTCCTGGTTTTCTGAAGAAGACCTCCCCCACAGGGAAGACTGTCCAACCCAAAATCTCTTGCTTATCGCTTTTCCTGTATAAGCTCCTTGAAGTACCTGGAGTGCAGGAAAGTATTTCTCGCTCCTTTTTACACTGTCACCTACGGCATTGAAGAGGACTGGCCGGGCCCAGCTCTACAGAACAATTTTCTCTAAGAGAAGCATACGGATAAACTCAGCTGAAGTAAAACTAAAAAAGCAAGTCGCGGAAGTAAGGTGCAAATTTTCTGTCTCTTAGGGTCTTACCATTACACAAAAAAATAAAAATAAAAGGATTTTAACTGCGGAGAAATCAACTAGAATCACAAAGAAAGGGAAGAATAGAGACATCTGACTCCAAGGCAAGCCTGCCTGAATGGCCTGTGTCGCTAGCCAATGAAAAGTTGAAGCACAGAAGCTTTCTGAGATCCCTAAATTTGTTCTCTCCTTTTGGCCGTATTGCCGTAGACTTCTCTGGTTTAGAGAAATAAATACATCCATGAGGTGTTTCCTCCAACAACATCCAGAGCCCTGTATTTCACAAGATTGTATTTTATAGAAGACTTTTGCTTTGGAATTCTTCTGTTTGTACACTTTTTTCTTGAACAAACTCTTTTTTGCTGTGAAGGTCACCCCAAGTTCCTTAATGCGGGGGAAACCGTAATAGCGCTTATAGCTACATACATACGAATAAATTGCCGTCTGGATTAATTTCGGTAGAAGACATTCAAAAGAATTCCATTACCATCACATATGCCATTAAAATGCTGTAATGCATAAATAATAATCCTGTTTTAGCACAACCGACTTCCACATACATCTTGGGAATGTATAGAGCGAGACATAAAATTATAGGATATTCTAAAAAATACATACTATCCCGTTCTTTCTCTTTACCATGTCCGGTAATTTTTTGGTGCATTAAGTCTCCGTGGTTTTGTGGCTCTACTATATCTTATAACTCTCAAACTTTCTTTTTCATCTTTAAAAAAAAATAATAATAATTGCTGTCAAGTCAATTCTGACTCATGGTGACCCATGTGTGTTAGAGCATAACTGCACTCCCTAGGGTTTCCAATGGCTAATTTTTTGGAAGTTGATTGCCAGGCCTTTCTTCCAAGGCACCTCCAGTAGACTCAAACTTCCAGCCTTTCAGTTAACAGCTGAGCACATTTGTACCTTCCAGGGACATCCTTCCCCATAGCCTGCCTTCTGTCCCTCCTATGGGTGAAGTAGATGAGAGTCACCCAGCCCCACTGACAAAGGTGCTGTCCAGCCAACGGATGTTTCTATTTTCAGACAGACCCAGCCAAGTGCTATGAGAAGGGCGACCCTGCCACGAGTACTCCTCTCTTACTATTAACTCTTCCAAGACCCAATTATTTTCTGCTTTGAATTTTTTATTGTTACCATGTGTTTTCAGTAGTGGAATACATGCTATCATTGAGTATGTTTAAATTTTTGGTTGGTAATATAGATTTTGAGAAATATTACGTGAAAATATGTGATTTGTGGGAGCCCGTCTGGCACACTGGTCTTGGGTAGCTGGCCTTATTGCTGGGAGCCTTCTATTTGAGCACATGGGGTACCTCTGGTTTTGCCTGATAACCCAGCTATTTTGCTTCAACGAATATTTCTTTCACCTTTCACCATCACACAAGCCCTCTGGAGGGAAGCAAATACTTTCACCTGGAAAAACACATTCCCAAAGAACCCCAGATGGATAAAAAGTGAGTGGGATACTATATGTTGAATGAGTCACTAACGGGTTAAAGTAGTTATGGCTGAAGAACCCTCAGCCTTTGACAAACATTGCAGCGTGCCACCTTTCCTGCATCTGGGGAGCTTGTTTCACAAGGAGAGACAGATGGAAGCAACTGTTGCCTCAGGAAGATTTAGAAGGAGGAAAAAAACCTTTTCAAAGAGTCTATTTTCAGAGCACATGCTTCTCCAGGGGAGGAAAACAAAAATTTCATACCATTCTTTTCTCTTATACAGACATGTTTTCAGGAGTTGCTAGATAGCCTACGTGCTCATGGACAGCTGTCTTGATGTATGAGAAAGAACGTTTAGAAATGGGTAGCTATTTACTCTAGCAATGCTGGTGTGTGCTCTGAAATCCTTGATGAACTGCTAGTTTTGATCTTGGTTGTGGGATAAAATCCAGAAGTTGGAGTTTTCAAAGACTTCGCATGCCTTTCAGCCAGGTCTTAAGTATTTCATGGCTTCAAGAGATGGGAAACTTACCTCTATGTCAGGGTTCCTCGACCTCAGCATGGCTGACATTGGGGCTGGATAATTCTTTGTTGTGGAAGGCTGTCATACACGTTGGGAGTCCCTGGGTGTCACGAGTGCTCAAGCAATTGACTATTAGCCAAACTGTTGGCAATTCGAACCTACCCAGAGATGCCTCAGAAGAAAGGACTGGCAATCTGTTTCTGTAAGGTCATAGCCTTGAAAACCCTGTAGTAGAGTGCAATTCTACTCTGAATGCCTGGGTCGCCATGAGTCGGAGCCAACTCAATGGCAACTAATAACAACAATAAAGCAGAATCCCTCGCCTCTAACCACTAGATGTTGGCAGCGTTCTCCCAATCTTGACAATCAAAAATGTCTCCAGAAGTTGCCAATGTCCCATGGTGGCAAAATTGCTCCCAGTTGAGAATCACTGCTTTGTGTTGATAACCTCCTTCTAGGCATTTCGTTTTAAGGCTTGTATCTCAGCATGGGATATGCCATGAACATACTGAGTTCTAGAGCTTCACAAAGTTTCAAATTGTCTGGAACAATTTTCTTAGTCAAAATTTAGAGCTAGTAAAACTAATAAAGGAATATTGAAGAGAGGTAGAGAAACACTGTCCCTGGCTCACACACAGATAAATCCCAGCTCATTGTCTTTGCCGACAGGAGTCTTACCCTGCTCTCCCTTCTGCCCCCTAGCTCCCATTCAAGGCACTGTTTAGTGTCCCTAGGCAGACGGGGGAAACCCTGGTGGCATAGTGTTTAAGAGCTATGGCTCCTTATCAAAAGGTTGGCAGTTCAAATCCACCAGGTGCTTCCTGGAAACCCTGTGGGGCAGTTCTACTCTGTCCTACGGGGTCGCTATGAGTCAGAATGGAGTTGATGGCAATAGGTTTGGTTTTTGGTTTTTAGGTAGATGGGGGTCCAGGGTGCAGCTTAAGAGCATCTATCTCCCGGAAGGGCTTCTCAACAGCTACCAGGAAACAAACTATCAGGAAAAAAAAAAAAAACACAAAACATGACCTTAAATAGCCAATTTAGGGCTACAAAGGGAGGAATTTTACAGAGTTTGAACTTGAATGATAGAAGGGAAAAGGAACATGATAGTTAAGTCTGTGCTGGTGTCTATGAGGCCCCAAGTAATCTATTAGGGTGTGAGATTGCAAGGAGACTTCACAAAGTGGGAAAATGGAGAAAGAAAGATTGGAGGGAAATAACATGGTGGAGAAGTGAGATTTCTGCATTACCTGAAAGGGTAATCTCTACTCCCAAAGGCAAGCAAGAAAAGATACATAGACTCAAATACGGTAAATGCAAGGTGTTCAAATAGCTTAAAAATAAATAGAGGTCTTTGACCTCTTGGTGCTGCATCAGCATATTCTTTTGTTTTGCTAAGAGCGTGTGCCTTTGCTGGAGGCAGGAAAACCTGAGAAGGGAGACCCAAGTACAGAGAGGTCATGGTCTTCAAACAGGAATAGATTTCTGTACTTCTTTCCCCACTTGATAATAATGTTTTATTTCATCCTATTTTTTTTTATTAGCTTTATATTTTAAAGCCAGTAATAAAGTATAAAATGTCTAAAAGAGCTTGGAACACGTTTTATAAGTAGTCTGAGAAATGAAGACTGAAAGCCTTAGATTTTCCGAATCTGTGATTTTAATATCCCTAGATTACAGTATTTAATCCATTGCAGATAGATAAAATAAAATTTAAGTTTATAATGAATTTAGTTTTTGTGTCCAAACTATCAAAAAGTGAGTTGACAAGGCTTCAATTCCGATGCATTCCTGGAGGGCAGATATTTTCCTGATCTGTGGTACTACGTGGAAATTTAGATATCAACAGCCTTATCACCTTCATGAGAGACTCACTTGCTCAAGAGGATGTATGCTGTTTAGGGGCTTCAGTCTCGATCTTGATTTGGGAGTTGGGGCATTAAATTTTGGATTTAAAAATCATTTATATGGAAGTTAATTAGCTCCTGTTGGTGGTGTTCCCTTTGAATGACATTCAGGGGAAATGGGAGAGTTCAAGCTGACACAAAATTTTAGATGACTTTGCAATAGGGAAATTACTTTTTTATGAATATGAATACACTAATGCTGTTAACTAACATTAATTAACTCTGCCTGGAGAGTGTCCCGGCAGCTGTATGGAATGACATGGTGCTACTCTACAAAGTCCCTGCACTCTTGCCACACTGGTCAGGGGAGGGAGGGAATATATAAAGTTTTCTGCTCTGATGCTATTAAACTAGAAAGTGCTACTAAATCCTAGGCAATGTTGTCGGCCCTTGTGTTTCTTTCTTCATTCTGCCAATACGTGCAAAGATAGGAAGCCCAGGACCCTCTTTCTTCAACTCCCCACACAGCCCATGGCCCACTCACCTGGGTCCCTACATCATCTCCTTTCTCTGGCTTGGCTCCCCATAACTCCATATCCCCCCTCCCATTCTCCCTTCCTCTGTTATGCTCCTGAATGTATACACATCTAAGACAGTGGAAAAATTTAAAAGAAATTGGTGTCTTTCTTGGAAGACTAATGCTTTCATTTATTTAACCAACATTTTCTTTATACCTGCTATGTTATGTGCCCAGAGATACATAGCATTGGAATATCTCTTTTCAAATTGACAGCTTCCAAAATGAGGGTCTACTCCAAACTGAAAGCAAATGATTTCCAGAAATTAAATGTAAATCAAATTGCACATAACTTAATCACAAGATTATGCATTCTATTTACTCAATTGTAACAGCAACAATCATTCAAATGTCATAGGAGGCCCCAACCTGGCATGCTGTCCTGCTCTGCTCTTATCTTGCCTTGCTTTGGGTTGGGGGGCTTGGAATCTCAGTCATGTGGAAGCAGCAAGACTTTATTTGGCTCCTGTTCTACCGTAAATCTCACCCTACCCTCCTGGCTCTGACGCTTTTGTTGTTGTTGTTTTTAGGTGCTGTCGAGTTGGTTCCAACTTACAGTGACCCTAAGTACAACAGAACGAGACACTACGCAGTCCTGCGCCATCCTCACAACAGTTGTTATCCTTGAGCCCATTGTTGCAACCACTGTAACAATCCACCTCGTAGAGGGTCTTCCTCTTTTTCACTGGCCCTCTATGTTACCAAGCATGATGTCCTTCACCAGGGACTGATTCCTCCTGATAACATGTCCAAAGTATGTGAGACGTAATCTTGCCATCCTTACTTCTAAGGAGCATTCTAGTTGCACTTTTTCCAAGACAGATTTATTCATTCTGTTGGCAGTCCATAGTATGTTCAATATTCTTCGCCAACACCACAATTCAAAAGTGTCAATTCTTCTTCAGTCTTCCTTATTCATTGTCCAGCTTTGACATACATATGAGATGATTGAAAACACTATGGGTTGGGCCAGACACACCTTAGTCTTCAAGGAGAAATCTTTGCTTTTCAACACTTTAAAGAGGTCTTTTGCAGCAGATTTGCCCAATGCAATGCGTCCTTTGATTTCTTGGCTGCTGCTTCCATGGGTGTTGATTGTGGATCCAAGTAAAATGAAATCCTTGACAACTTCAATCTTTTCTCCATTTATCATAATGTTGCTTATTGGCCCAGTTGTGAGGATTCTTGTTTTCTTTATGTTGAGGTGTAATCCACGCTGAAGGCTGTGGTCTTTGATCTTCGTTAGTAAGTGCTTCAAGTCCTCTTTCCTTTCAGCAAGCAAGGCTGTGTCATCTGCATATGGTAGGTCCTTAATGAGTCTTCCTCCAATCCTGATGCCCCATTCTTCTTCATATAGTCCAGCTTCTCGTATTTGTTCAGCATACAGATTAAACAGATATGGTGAAAGAATACAACCCAGAAACACACCTTTCCTAACTTTAAACCACTAAGTATCCCCTCGTTCTGTTCAAAGGACTGCCTCTTGGTCTACGTACAGGTTCCTTATAAGCACAGTTCAGTGTTCTGGAACTCCCATTCTTTGCAATATCACTCATAATTTGTTATGATCTGCACATTCAAATACCTCTCCATGGTCAATAAAACACAGGTAAACATCTCTCTGGTTGTGGCCGCGGCAGTACCTTGACAGGAAACTGCTAGAATTCAAGCCAGATTCAGAAGGGGACATGGAAGGAGGGATCATTTTTGATGTCAGAGGGATCTGGGCTAAAAGCAGAGAATACCAGAATACCTTTCAAAGTAATTCCCGGCAGTTTGAAGATCGAAACGATAGACCCATTGTTTCTTTTATGATAAATTAATAATTGGAAAATGAAAGAAAAGCTGTGATTTTAAAAATTAACTCTAATACATGCTTGATTTTCCTCTTAAATTAAATTTCAAGTGATCTCAAAATGTTATGCATAGCAGCACCGTATGATGAATATTACCTCTGTGAAAGAAATGAAGACTGGCATTTAGATTACTTATTTACAAAGACCAAATATCTATGTCCCCTTGACTGGGACAGGGCATTACATGAAAGAAGCTGTGAACAGCTGAAAAAAGAATCTTTCCAGTGATAATACGGTGTTTCAAAAATCTTTATGTGACAAAATGTTTGCATAGTTCTACATGTTTCATGTAATTAGAATTTTTCTAAAAGTCTAACTGTAATTAAAAGCATAAACGGAATCCAACTTCGTAGACTTAGCTGAAGGTGTCACACAGTGAATCCTCTTGAAAAAATAAGGAATTTTTGGAAATGATTAGTTAGCCTAACATGGAACTTTGTTTTCTTAAAAAAAAAAAAAAATCAGCATTGACTTTCTTGTTTAAGGGCATACCTGTTGCTATCTAGCTAAATCCAACTCATAGCGACCCTATAGGACAGAGTAGAACTGTCCCATAGGGTTTCCAAGGAGCAGCTGGTGGATTTGAACTGCTGACCTTTTGGTTAGCAGCTAGGCTCTCAACCACTGCACCTCTAGGGTTCCGTTTAAGGGTACACAATCCAATCCAATAACATTCCATAAATTTCTTCAACATATTAATTAGACTTTAGTAAGACTGAATGGTGGGTCCTGTTTTTGGTCCCCCAAAGAGATAAAGGGCATTTCCCTGCATTCACCTTCTTCTTTCTGGATCTGCGCCATTTTGGGCCCATGGTCCTGCTGTCCAGCTGGTGTGGTGGCCCAGGAATGCTGAATACTCTTCAATGCACAAGAGCCTGTATTCCTGGTTGGAGGTCCACACCAGAGCATGAATTAAGTGCTAGAGCAATGAGTAAGAAGCTAATGAAAAGGGCCAAATGGGGTATGCTGCAGGGAATTGTGGCTCAAGGGCGTGATGCCAGCTTGACAAAGTGTGTCTCTGGGAAATGGGGCGTTCTTGACATCTTGGGCAAGCTCTAGGGCTCATTGTGAAACCGAAAGTCATCAACACCTAACCCACAGTTGATTCCCAAGACATGATATTACCCTGTAATCACCAAATATCACACAGGAGCTATAGCAGGAAAGGTGGGTGTTATTAAATTAAAAAAGTGTTATTAGCTGCTGTTGAGTTGATGTTGACTTGTGGCAACCTATGTACAATGGACGAAACGTTGCCTTGTCCTATGCCATTCTCATAATAGCTGGTGTGTTCCTCCATCGTGTTGGCTATTGTGCCAGTCCATCTCACTGAGGCTCTCCCTTGCTCTCACTGGCTCGCTACTTCACCAAACATGATAGCCTCCTCTAATGACTGATCCCTCCTGATGATGTGTCCAAACTAAGAGAGAGAGACAACGCTCTGTGGTGATCTGTAAGGTTGTCCCTGACTAATTTTCAGAAGTAAATCACCGGGCCTTTCTTCCTAGTCTGTCTTGGTCTGGAAGCCATGCTGAAACCTGTTCACAGCGGATGACTGCTGGTATTTGAAATACTAGTGGCATAGCTTCCAGCATTATAGCAACTGTACAACAAACTGACAGACTAATGGTAGATTAAAAAAAAAAGTTAAGTCCACAGAATCGTAGAGTCCCCTCCATGGTAAGCTTTCAGAAACAGAATCACCTGGAGTCTGTCTGGGATGTTTCCCCATCTGAATTACAAACCGTTTCAAGAGAAAATTGAATATTGAGAGTGTATAAATTATGAATCACTGGCAGATATTTGTAGGTGTATAGTTTTCTGTGTTTATACCTACAGCTTTAAATGTAGGAGATGACTCAATCTACATAGTTTTTGAGAAGCCTCCCCAGGATGGTGTATAAACAAGCCCTACTGGAATTATTCCTCATGACTTTCAAATGCAGTAGCTGTTTTATTGTGGAAAGCTGTTAGAGAGAATTAAAACCTCTGAAGCATCCCTGTACGCCATGGTGCCACCCCACGGAGCCCTGATTGCTCTTAGAGGCAGATTTGAATATGTGCCACCATTAGTGGTGGAATGGGAAAGTTTGAAAACACTGTCAGGCTCCAATAAAACCACCCCCTTTCTATCCCCCCAGCTCACTTGTATTTAAGTTGCAGAAAACACCCAGTGTCTCTTATTTAAAGGCCCAATACTCATGCTTGTACTCTAGGGGACATACCTGGGTCACACTCTGTCTGACGAAGCCATCCAGGGAATCGCCACTTTTGCTCACCTGCAACACTGCCCCCATCAATGGGAGTTTTCCAGGGCACGTAATCCTACAACCAAGGCCTAAGTGTGTTGGAGGCAAAAGGAGAAGTAACAACGCTATATGTGCCTGAAACAACAAAAGTGCAGGACTTGGAGTCAGAAAACCTGGATTCCAATCATAAGGCCTTGGCCTTGAGCCAAGTACTTAATCTTTTCCTGGGTCTCAGATTCTGTACCTGTAAACGGGAAGACAAAACCCTTTTATGCAGGGAGTTATAGGAACCGGAACAGATGCGTAATAAAGATTATTATGGACATCCAGTAAATGGTAGCACTCTTTATTACCGTCATTATGAAAAGGCTTGAACAGCTGCTAAGAAGTGTGGTTTGGGGCTTCTAGGAATTAGGAAATCCTATAGAGAAAATGTGTTTATTAAGATTGTCCAGGACAAACCAACTTAGCATCTGTCACTGCCTGTCTTCCAGGGAGGATCAAAACCAAACCAAACGCACTGCAGTTGAGTTGATTCTGACTCATGGCGACCCTATAAGACAGAGTAGAACTGCTCCATGCGGTTTCCAAGGACCAGTCGGTGGATTTGAACTACCAACCTTTTGGTTAGCAGCCAAGTTCTTAACCACTGCACCACCAGGGCTCCACAAACCAGTTAGAGCTAATAAAATTATTCTTTCTCAGGCTTGAAGAATGCATTCTATTTACAATTAAGTCCTATACTGCCTAATTCTCAATTAAAGCTGCGTTGAACTCTACAAGTCTATTTCTAGTCTCTTCTTTTGTTCTCGTTTCTGACTTCTGGACTCCTTCAGCTTCCTCTCCTTCCTATTCTCTTTCTGATCACTGACTGTCGGTAGTCGGCCTTGAAAAAACAGCTACTGCTAAGTTGATTCCAACTCGTAGTGGCCCTGTGTGTGTCAGAGTAGAACTGTGCTCCATACAGTTTTCAATGGCTAATTTTTCATAAGTCGATTATCAGGCCTTTCTTCCAAGGCACATCTGGGTGGTCTTAAACCTCCAACCTTTTGGTTAGCAGCGGAACACATTAACTGTTTGTAACCCCCAGGAACTCCATCGATCAGCCTAAAAATCAAACCAAACACGTTGCCACCGAGTCAATTCTAAACCATAATGATCCTACGTGTTACCGAGTCTACTGCTCCATAGAGTCTTCTTGGCTATAACCTTTACAGAAGCAGATCACCAGGTCCCTCTTTCCTAGGGCTACTGGGTGGGTTCAAACGGTCAGTCTTTAGGTTAGCAGCCCATCGCAAACTGCTTGTGCAACCCAGGGACCTGTCAGGCAGCCTATAGACAGTATGATCTATGATTCCCAGAAAGTCAGAAGTACATAGATAAACCCCATTTTGCCAGGCCCTATTTTTTTTTTTTTATATTCACTAGGTGCTTTACATACGTTAGTTCAACTAACCTAAACAACCTTGAGAGCATAGCACCCTCCTGTTACAAAGAAGGCAATTGAGGTTGCTATAGGGCTAGGGAATTCCTCATAGTCTCATGGCTTGTGAAGCCAGAATCTGAGCCCAGTGCTGGTGCCGAATGGCTATTTTAGCAGACGTCCTGAAATCAGAGCCACGTGTTTTATCATCTCCAGTTATTTGTTTGACCTTCATATGAATCCAGAGATAGCAGATCATGGTGCTGCTTTTGCTGTAACCCTGATAGATATGAGATGGGCTTGAAAGACCCAGAGAGAAAATTGGACAAGAAGAGGCTCCAGTGTTCTGCCAAGTGTCTGCTAACAACCTTAAGCTGTAAGGATCAGCATGAATCCAATCCCCAAAATGTAGAGACTGATCCAGTCTTCACATTCCCACTTCTCCGTCTTTGTCACCAGCCATCACCCACGGCACTCTCTCTTCTTGACCTTGGGTACCCAGAGCAAGTTCAGAACTTCAGACTTACCAATAAAAACCAGCTGCAACTTTGGGGAATCCACATGACACCCCAACCTTCTGACCTACTGGCCACAAATCTAGGGCAGTACCCCTTCCAGGATGCCAGCCACAAACTCAGGAATCCACATGATACACTCACTTTCTGACCTCCTGGTTCCCACTACCCTTTTGGGTTAGATAATTCACTAGAAATAGTCACAGAATTCACAGAGAGTCTACCATACTTAGAACCCTGGTGGTGCAGTAGTTAAGAGCTTGGTTGCTAATCAAAAAGTTTGGCAGTTCAAATCCACCAGCTACTCCTTAGAAACCTTATCGGGCAGCTCTACTCTGTCCTATCAACTTGTCAGCCATGGGTTTGGGCATCTCTGTTTGTTTGTTTGTTTTTTGGTTCCCTAGATTCTAGTGACTGCTCACAATCCGTGGGGTTCATTTGTTTCTTGTAGATGTGTCTTCCCATGATGTCTTCACCTGTATGTGATTGTTTCTATGTCTGTCTTCCTCTTTTATAAGACACCAGTCATATAAGATCTGAACCCACCTTACTCCGGTATGACCTTGTTCACTTAACTGACAAATCTGGAAAGAAAAACCCTATTTCCCCAGACAAGGTCACATCCACAGGAGCAGAGGCTAAGACATCAACATATCTTTTTGGGAGACACAATTTAATCCATTACACCAACAGTCCTTTAAACAAGAATTTATTTTTTAAAAATTCAGTGTCATCAAAGTGGTTACTAAGTTTATGTTTCAAAATTGCTGTATTTAAGGAAATTGTGCTAGTTAAATAAATGGGCAGATTTAGGAAAACAAAGGGCATCTCTTATTAACAGAAATAAGGTAGTCTGTTTAATGGGTTCACTTAAATCCTAGCCCTAACCACACTAATATTAGCCCAGTGTGGGGGGAATTGATGCCGTTTATTTATTTATTTATTTATTTATTTATTTATTTATTTACCAAAATAGTTAACCTGGAAAGTTAGAGGGATGTTTTTACCCTGACTTTGAGTTCCTGCTTTCTCTGCAGAGATTTACCAATTACAGCAAGTTCTGTGATGTGAATTGGAGCAAAACTCCCAACCACTTTCAAAGATGATATGAGAACGGTCCCTGAAGTGTATACATTTGAGTCACTGGACTGAATTTCAAGAGGCAAACTAGAAGGGACAAATATGATTGAATCTTTGTAATCCTTTTAAATATCTAATCCCCATAATAAATTTCCATAAATGTTCTTTGAGGCCTCAACAGGTCTTTTAGAGATTTTTATAAATTAGACAGCCTTAGATAACTACGGCCTCAATCACACAGGCAGTTGGTGACGGTGTGTTTGCATTTCTCTTCCCATCACAATGTTGAGGCCAGCTCTTGGTAAAATTTTCTCCCCACCTTGTTGCTCAATTCATGACAGATATGTTGAACATGAAGTTGCTGGGTGGTACAAACAGTTAATGCACTTGGCTGCTTGCTAACCGAAAGGTTGGTGGTTCAAGTCTACCCAGAGGTACCTCGAAAGAAAGGCTTGGTAGTCTACTTCCGATAAATTAGTCACTGAAAACCATATAGAGTACAGTTGTTCTACTCTGACATACGTGGGGTTGCTGTGACTCAGAATCGTCTGGATGGCAACTGTTTTTAGGGTTTATTTTGTTTTTTAGTTGAGCGTATCTACTTCCCAGGCACTAAGTTGGATTCTAAAGACTCAGAATTGACCAAGACATGGCCCTTACACTGACCCATTGTCTAAAAAGACAGCAATTTCCACCAAGTCTATTCCATCTCATGGCGACCCCATGTGTCTCACGGTAGAACTGCACTCATAAGGTTGTCATGGCTGTGGCCTTTCAGAAGCAGATGGTCAATTCTTTTTCCCAAGGTATCTCCGGGTGGGTTCCAACCACCAACCTTTCAGTTAGTAGTCAAGCACTTAACTGTCTGCGCTACCCAAGGAGTAACCCATTGTCTAGCAACCCCTTTTCCCCTTAGCTCTCCCTGCTCTTTTACTGTCTCTTCTTTAGTTTTCCTTCTACAACATGGACCTGCTGTGGAGGCCCCAAGCTTTAGGGCTTGCACCCCTCTGCCTAGATGCCTGCCTATCTCCCATCTTCCAGGTAAAGACCCACCCAAAGTGGGACTTCCTTCCTACAGCCACATTGCTCTGTAGAGTCATGTTCTTGCCATGGCCATCATGGCTCTACCACACTCCAAACCTATTACTGTTGACTCAACTCTGCCTTATGGCTGCACCATGTGTTACAGAGTAGAACTGCTCCAGAGAAATTTCTTGACTAAAACCCTGGTGGCGTAGTGGTTAAGTGCTACGGCTGCTAACCAAAGGGTCGGCAATTCAAATCCCCCAGGCGCTCCTTGGAAACTCTAATGGGTGGTTCTACTCTGTTCTATAGGATCGCCATGAGTCGGAACCGACTTGACAGCACTGGGTTTGGTTTTTGGTTTTTTATAATCTTTATGGAAGCATATGACCAGGCTTTTCTTCTGTGGAGCCACTGGGTGGGTTCAAACTGCCAACCTCTAGATTAGTAGTCAAGCACAAACTTCCTGCTCCACCCAGGAACATTCCAGGACAAGTAATTTAAACCCTTAACCTCAGATATCCCACCTGGAAAATGGGAACACCAGTGGCACTTACCTCTTAGGGTTACTGTGAAGATTAAATAAGTGAATACCCATTGTTTATCTGTTAAGAACAGTGCCTTGCACATGTAAATGTTCACTTAAGTTGGCGCTGGTGCTGGTGTTCTTACCACTGCAAATCTTCTCACCCAGGCTATCTGACCACGTGATGACTGCAAATTGATGATTCCATAAGAATACACTAATGGGAAAACAATTTGGGAAAACTCTTAGAGGAGAGTTCCTTTCTCCTCTATTTTAATCTAGTGAGATGGACAAAAAACAAATATTTGCATTTATTAACTACTGCAGTATGATAGAAATATAAAAAAAAATATATAGAATCTGTGAATTCAAATATATACTTTAATATTTATATTATAAAGGAAGTAATATTTTGAGATTCCTTCTAGTATCAGTCAAGGTTCCATCAGGAAACCACTGTCTTGTCAGTTCTGTTTTTCTGGTGGAACCTTGACTGACACAAGTAGGAATCCCAAAATAATGTTACTTCCTTTAAGTAAATTATATACGTCACTATATTGTTGTTGTTAAGTGCCGTCAAGCTGGTACTGATAGTAGATGTTCATCTCATCTACAAAATAACTTCACAGAAATATTAGGGTTTGAATAACTGGATATTGTAGCCTAGCCAAGTTAACATGTAAAACTGACCAGCGCACCTTCGTTTTCAGACACAGTGCTTCAGTATTTACTCCTCAGAGAAACCCTACAGGGTAGCGATCATACCATTTCACAAGTGAGAAAACTATGATTCTGTGATCTGAAATATTATGTAACTAGGCTAAGTTGGGGGAAAATGGCAGTTCAGGGAGAGAATTTTTGCCTTTCATGAGGGAGACTCTGATTAGATTTCCAGCCAATGTACTTCCTACGCAGCCACCACCCATCGGTCAGTGGAGGCTTCCATGTTGCTATGATGCTGAACAGGTTTCGGTGGAGCTTCCAGACTAAGACAGACTAAGAAGAAGGGCCTGTCAATCTACTTCCAGAAAACAGCCAGTGAAAACCCTGTGGATCACAACAGCCCAATCTGAAAGCAAGCATGGGGATGGTACAGGACCGGGGCAGCGTTTCATCCCACTGTACATGGGGTCGCCACAAGTCAAGGACTGACTTGATGGCAGCTAGCAACAAGAAGAGTAAGTGGTAGGACCAGGATTTGAAGCCTTGTCTGCCTGGCCCCAAACCCTGTTTTAGATACAGTGTAGGAAGTTTAACTTTCCCTCTCTGTTCTTGGACTCATGCATGGAACCTAAGACTCAGCAGTAGGCGTGATGCTGAAGGAACTGAGTTTAGAGACTTAGAGACAACACATACATCTGATCACCTCTCTCCAGGTATGTTACAAAGCCACACGTGGATTATTTTTGACTTTTCCACTGTTTTCCATTACCTACTTCTAGGAAACCTTATGGGGCAGTTATTTCTACTCTGTCCTATAGGGTTACAATGAGTCAGAACCAATTCGACAGCATGCAACAACACCATATACAAGTGCAGGACTCCCTGAGTGGCACAGATTGGTTAAGCACTTGACTACTAACTATTTGAACCTACTCAGAGGTTCTTTGGAAGAAAGGCCTGGCAATCTGCTTCTGAAAGGTCACAGCCTTGAAAACCCTTTGGAGCTGTTGTACTCTGTAGCACATGAGGTTGCCATGAGTTGGAATTGAATCGATAGCAACCATTTTTCTTGGTTTATACACACATGCACAGTTTATCCAACGGTTTAATCACACACACCATTACTCTTTCTGAGGCAAGTAGAAATTTTCCTCAGATCTTTATACTCTAAAAAAAAATTCTATACACCTGTATGTGAAATCAAAGATTCATTTTTGTTTTTGGCTCAGGAAATGGAAAAATAGGAAAGGAAAGGAGTTATTTTTTAAATATACTTTTAAAAAAATCCTGCTAGCATATGCTTTTATGCTCTAAAACAGAATGAGTGATTTTTTTTTTTTTTCCAATTTTTTTATTCCCACCCCTCTACCTTGCCCTGAAGCTATTTGGGAATTAGTTAACACTGCTGTGATTTCCCTGGGAGAATTGACGGTAATAAGAAGCCAGTCTGTACCAGAGGCCTTGGCTGCACAGGCTCACCATCTATGGAGGGTCCCAGAGTGTTCTTGGCACAGCCTTTGTGTCAGGAGTGGCCTGTTTGCCTCTAAGGTACTTCGGTGGCAAGAGAGTTAAGGTGTTTTCTTGACAGGCAGCCGAACATGCCAAATACAGCATTCATTTTCCTCGGAGAGAAAGAAATCTCCCCCATTAATTACCTCCTACCTATTTGTGCACTGCAGACAAAAGGTTTCTTATCTGTTTGTCTATGTAATCAAACCCTGGTGATGGAGTAGTTAAGAGTTTGGCTGCTAACAAAAAAGTCGGTGGTTCAAATCCACCAGGCCCTCCTTGGAAACCCTATGGGGCAGTTCTATTCTGTCCTATAGGGTCACTAGGAGTCGGAATTGACTTGAAGGCTACAGGGTTTTTTTTGGTTGGGTGACGTAAACGGTTAAAGACTCAGCTACTAACTTTAAAGGTTGGCTGTTAGAATCTATTCAGAGGCATCTCAGAAGAAAGGCCTGGAGATCTATTTCTGAAAGAATACAACCACTGAAAACCCTCTGGACACATGGGGTCACCAGGATTCAGATTAGACTGTAGGGCAACTTTTTCTTGTGTGTGTGTGTATACACATATATATACATACTTGTTGTTAGGTGCTGTCAAGTGGGTTCCAGCACACAGCAACCCTAAGTACAGTGGAAAGAAACACTGTCTCCTCCAGCACCTTGCTCACAATCATTGTTATGCTTGAGCCTATTGTTGTAACAACTGTGTGAATCCATCTTGTAGAGAGTCTTCCTCTTTTTCACTGACTTTTCACTTTACCAGGCTTGATGACTTTCTCCAGGGACTGGTTCCTCTTGATAACATGACCAAAGTACCTAAGGTGAAGTCTTGCCATCCTCACTTCTAAGGAGTATTCTGGCTGTACTTCCTCCAAGACAGATTTGTTCATTCTTCTGGCAATCCATTCAATATTCTTCATCAACACCATAATTCAAGGGCATCAATTCTTCTTTGGTCTTCCTTATTCATTGCCCAGCTTTCTCATGCATATGAGGCGATTGAAAACACCATGGCTTGGGTCAGGTACTTTTTAGTCCTTAAAGTGACATCTTTGCTTTTTAACACTTTACAGAGATCTTTTGCAGCAGCAGATTTGCCCAATGTAATACATCGTTTCATTTCTTGACTCTTGCTTCAATGGGCATTGATTGTGATTCTAAGTAAAATGAAATCCTTAGCAACTTCAATACTTGCGCCATTTATCGGGATGTTGCTTATTGGTCCAGTTGTAAAGATTTTTGTTTTCTTTATATTGAGGTGTAATCCATACTGAGGGTTGTAGTCTTTGAACTTCATCAACAAGTGTATGTAGTCTTCTTCACTTTCAGCAAGCAAAGTTGTGTCATCTGCATATCGAAGGCTGTTAATGAGCCTTTCTGCAATCCTGACTCCATGTTTCCATATCCTCCAGCTTCTCAGATTATTTACTCAGTATACAAACTGAATGAAAGTATAAAATCCTGCAGTATCTTGGAAACAACTGTCTCATTGTCTATGTACAGGTTACACATGAGTGTTCTGGAAATCCTGTTCTTCCCAATATTATCCACAGTTTGTTATGATCCACGCGGTTGAATGCCTTTACATAGACAACAAAATACAGGTAAACATCTTTCTGGTGTTCTCTGCTTTCTGCCAAGACCTATCTTGGCAGATGAATCAGCAATAAAATCCCTCGTTCTGCGTCCTCTTCTGAATTCAGCTTGCATTTCTGGCAATTCCTGTGGATGTACTGCAGCAACCGTTTTTTAATTATCTTCAGCAAAATTTTACTTGTGTGTGATATTAATGACATTGTTCGATGATTTCTGCATTCTGTTGGATCACCTTTCTTTGGAATGGGCACAAATATGGATCTCTTCCAGTTGGTTGGCCAGGTAACTGTCTTCCAAATTTCTTGGTGTAGATGAGTGAGTGCCTCCAGCAGTATATCTGTTTTTTTTGAAACACCTTAACTGGTATTTTATCAATTCCTGGAGCCTTGGACTTCTTCCTTCGATACCATAGGTTCTTGATCATGTTCTAACTTCTGAAACTGTTGAGAGTTGACCACTTCTTTTTGGTGCATTAGCTCTGCATATTCCTCCCATCTTCTTTTGATGCTCCCTGCATCATTCAATATTTTGCCCATCATGTTGCCATTACTGCCAAGTGGATTCTGACTCATAGTGATCCTACATGACAGAGTAGAACTACCCCAGGGAGTTTCCAAAGAGTGGCTGGTAGAGTAGAAGATCAGCAAAAAAGAGGAAGACGCTCAACGAGATGCATTGGTGCAGTGGCTGCAACAATGGGGTCAAACATAACAACAATTGTGAGGATGGCACAGAACTGGGCAGTGTTTTGTTCTGTTGTACATTGGGTTGCTATGAGCCAAAAGTAACTTAAGGGCACCTAACAACAATAAAAAGATTACTAGATAGGATAAGTGAAACTGATACTGACATAGGCTTCAACTTGAACTTGCAAAGGAGCAATTGATGGTCTGTTCTGCAGTCAGCCCCTGGCCTTGTTCTGACTGATGACATTGAGCTTCACCATCATCTCTTTCCACAGATGTAGTCAGTTTGATTCCTATCTATTCAATCTGGTGAGGTCCACATTTATACTCATTGTTTATGTTGTTGAAAAAAAGGTATTTCCAAGGAAGAGGTCATTGGTTATGCAAAATCCTATCATATCTAGCTCCATCCTAGACAATGCTCCACTGGTATTCATAAGGTTTTCATTAGCCAATTTTTTCAGAAGTGGACTACCGGGTCCTTCTCCCTAGTCCGTCTTAGTCCGGAAGCTCCACTGAAACCTGTCCACTGTGGGTGACCGTCTGGCATTTTAAATCTGGTATTTGAAATACAGGTGGTACAGCTTCCAGCATCACAGCAACAGGCAAGCCACCACAGTACGACAAACTGGCAGACGAGTGGCGGAGTAGTCTTTAGAAGAACCTCATCCTCCAGCAGTCTCAGATTTTTGCTTCTCTCATTCTGCTTTCTTCCTGCTCTCTCACTACTGAATCTTCCCTTCCCTGGAGCAGAAAAACAGGAAGATTTTGGACCAGATTCCCTGGGGCACTAAGTTTAGGAGAAAATCTGCTTCAGCAAGCAAGAGCTCAGGACAAGCATGGCGGCACCTTTTGCCTTTATGTCCCTGGAAGATCCCTAAACATCAGCTATGGTTCTGAGTCTCAAGTCTTTATAATTCTAGGTAAAATAGCCACTTCCTACCAGATGTCTCCTGTAGTCACTGTTGACACAAGCTCTAGCTCCAGATGACTTTTATGCCCTGTGGTTTTCTTTCCCTTCTTTTAGAGTGTGTCAGTAGTGGGAGCTCGTTAATGTACAGTGGGCGCATGTTAAATAAAAAAAAAAAAAACTTAAGAAGTACTTGTACTTTTCCAAATTAGAAAGGCCCTTCTTCCCCCCAATTAAGTCTTCTACCTTGACAGGAGCCATATAAGTCATATACCCTGATATGAAATTTTATCGTTAAAAGTAACTTGTAGTTCTTAACAAAACTCCCACTATTATTACTACTGTTATTAGTACTGTTCTTCTACTTCCACTACTGCTAATGTTCACAAAATATGAAAAGAAATGTAAATAAACAAACAAAAAAAAAATAGTAAAAACTTCACATTTTAGATTAGGTGCTTTAGAGAGTAAATTGAAATGTACACTTTTCATATACACTCTGCCCTTTTAACTTCATTGCAACCCTTTTGTTGTTATTGCATGGCATCAAGTTGATTCTAACTTGTATCGACTCTATTTTTTTTTATATATATAGGTCAGAGTAAATCTGCCCCATAGGTTTTCTAGGTTGTAATCTTTATGGGAGCAGATTGCTAGGGTTTTTTTCCTACAAAGTTGCTAGTGGGTTGGAACAATCATCCTTTTGGTTAGCAGCCAAGTGTTTAACCATAGCATCTCTGGGGCTCCTAATTGCAACCTTACAGACTAGGTGTTATTATACAGATAAGAAATTGAAAGGTATAGATTAGCCCAAAGGACTAACGGACCACAAGTACCACAGACTCCACCAGACTGAATCCAGCACAGCTAGATGGTGCCCAGCTACCACCACTGACTGCTCTGGCAGGAATCACAATAGAGGGTCCCGGTCAGAGATGGAGAAAAATGTAAATCAAAAGTCTAACTTACAAAAAAAGACTAGACTTACTGATCTGCCAGAGACTGCAGAAACCCAGAGAGCATGGCCCACAGACACCCTTTTAGCTCAGTAATGAAGTCACTCCTGAGATTCAAGCTACAGCTAAAGATTAGACAGGCCCATAAAACAAAACGAGACTTAAGGGGCACAGCAGCCCAGGGGCAAGGAAGAGAAGGCAGGAGAGGATAGGAAAGCTGGTAACAAGAAGCTCAAGGTGGAGAAGGGGACAGTGTTGATATGTCATGGGATTGGCACCCAATGTCACAAATAATACGTGTATTAATTATTTAATGATAAACTAATTTGCTCTGTAAACCTTCACCTAAAGTACGATAAAAAAATGCAAAAAGAAAGAAAGAAATTGAGACTCAGAGCTAAGTTAAATAACTTACCAGAATTCACACAGATAGTTGCACAATTGAAATACCTAGGCAGGCTTTGTGACTTCAAAATATGCTTTTCTCTCCCACACGTATCAGAGTTCAGTTTTTTGCTTATAGCCTTTTTAAAAACGCAAATACTCTTTTGTCAGGTCCTGCATATTTTATATATCACAGTTGCCATCAAGCCGATTCTGACACATGGCAACCCAACATGTGTCAGAGTAGAACTGTGCTCCAAAGAGGTTTCAGTGGCTGACTTTTTAGAAGCAGATCACCTAGACTTTCTTCTGAAGTGCCTCTCGGTGAACTTAAACCTCCACCCTTTCGGTTAGCAGCTGAGTGTGTTAACCATTTGCACTGATATTAACGAGTCTGTGCTGCTTCTGCTGACAGAGACACCAAAAATGACAGAAAGGGCAGGCGAAGAATACAAACGAGAAAGCTCAGGACTGGGCAATTGTGTCAAAGGTCAGCATGTCCATAAACACGGCTCTGTGGAATCAAATAGGAGTTTCATTAACAATTACATAACAAACCAATTAAGGGGTAGGCCTAGCTCAAGGTCCTCCCTCATTTTTCCAAGGTTGTTTGGCATGTCCAGTGTCCTCTGTTTGATCAATGTCAAAGCTAAGCCTCCTGACTTCCAATCTAGAGCCTTCCATCCCTGAGTCCTACGGCTCTAGGTGATCAGCGCATGAGTTCTGAGTAGAGCCCCTGAACATATTGTTGGGTATACACCATGATGAGCAAGTTGCTAGTTGGAGAGGTAAGGCTGACTTGTTCCCCAGGTACACCGCAGAGATGCAGAAACAAATCATATTTAGTAACGAGGACATTCTCTCAGAAGTACCTCTTACCTCAAAAATGCACTTAGAAATGATTAGCATGCTGTCAGCATTCTGATTTTCCTGTAGCAAAGGCACTGAGGGAGTGCCCTGGTGGCTTTGATCACCAGCAACCAAATGGGACTTGGTGTGGCTTCCAGGGAGACATGGCTGCTGCTGGAGCCAGAGCTCTGCTGGGCAGTCGAAGAAACTAGTAAAGAGCCACCTTGCATTCCTAATTCCAGATCAAATTGGCATCAGAAGGCTGTCATTGGAAACCAGGAAGCCTGTGGTTTTAATTTTCTTATCTGCATTTTTCTTCCCTGCCCATCCCAGGTAACTGTCACAAGCAATATGAAAAGGGAGTTTACTTGTTGGTTACCCTCTGCTGCTTCTCACTTTCATGTTCACAGCAAGGAAAAGAGCAATTGTTTCTACAGATTATTTCAGCGTTTTGAAGTCATATGTGTGCATACATATGTAGGCTCGGCACCGTTGCACCCAACGTTTCCAATGTGAATTTAAACCAGGTAGATTCTTTTGGTATTGTTTACAAGACACCACCCCTCTGTCAGTCTGTCATACTGTGGTGGCTTGCATGTTGCTGTGATGCTGGAAGCTATGTCACTGGTATTTCAAATGGTCATCCAAGATGGGCAGGTTTCAGCAGATTCCAAACTATGACAGACTAGGAAGAAAGGCCTGGAGATCTACTTCTGAAAATTAGCCAATGAAAAACCTATGGATTACAGAATATTGCTCAAGATTTTAACTTGTTTGCTTTGGATATGTCCTCAGAAGGGATGAATTGCTGGAGAAGGACATCATGTTGGATGATGGGGAGGGCCAGGGAAGGCCTGTGGAGCAGTAACACATGGGGTTGCTATTAGTTGGAATTGACTCAATGGCAACTGTTTGTCTTTTTTTGTTTTTGGTACTGCGCTCATTTGTGGTTGATCTTCTTTATACTGTCTTGGACAATTCTGGACAAACAGCCCCACTCTTGAAACTACACAGCATAACTGAAATGCTGCTGGAAAATTCTAACAAGACTTTACTCAATCCTAGGGGGAAATAGTAAGTTAATAAACCCAAGAAGATAAATGGGTAGAGTTAATAAACATGTATCTTGTTTTCACAGTTTTAGCAGCTGAGACTCAGAGATGTGTGTTGTTGGAAAGGTGGTAGTTGCGTGCTTATTTTATCTTGTTGTTTAAGATGGGAGAGGATAAGTCTGCTTCAGTTCTGGTGGGGAAAAAAAGTGTCAATTGAAAGTACAGAGCTGAAAACACTGGCAACAAGTCATAGGGCATTGCCTCTGAGAACTGCTGAAATGGCTGTTGCCAACAATTGCTGTTTGTGCTTCCTACTCTTTCCTGAACTGACATTTTTTTTTCCTTTACCTCTTCTGGAGTCTGCCTCACTGCCCTTCCCTATTTGGTCCACACAGGAAGCCAGATCACAACTGGAAATTTCCTTACTGAATGTGCAAGAGAACCTGGGAGATAATCTAATTTTGAAGAGCAGGATGCATCCTACTCAAAAGCATGGCCTTACTCACTGGTTAAGATAACGCTTAAATGGCATCGCCTACCTGGGTTCTGGGGCTCTCCTTTCCCTTCTCCTCCTACGAAGGTGCAGCCATCTGGGGATACATTCTGTCCTGACTACACTCATATACTCAGGAAGGCTAAAACCAAGCCTTGCAGCCCTGGGAGGTCTTTCGTCTATTTAATGTAACTGTGACTCTCTAACTTTTATGTATTATTCTTTCGTCTCATAGTTTAACTCTCAGAGGGCAAATTTATTTATTTCTAATTTCTTCAGAGATACCTTCTGGTATCCCACATAAACTGATATGAAGTACCACTATTAACTTAATGAAAGGCAGCAATGCAGATTCACTACGAAGAAACCTATGGAAAATTGATTTTTGATCTGAATGGGGTGTAAAAACTGGCTAATTCAGATGATTTTTTTATTCTTTTTGATTCTTTGTGTGAGAGTATCTTGATAAATAGGGGTGGAAAATTGTGTGTAAAAACCAACAAAGTTACTTTGAACATCAGAAAGAATATTTTAAATTGCTCCTCCAGTTGTTCACCTCAGCTTGCAACTCTCTTGTTTATATTTCCCCAATGTCAAGCCTCCAACCTCTGTTGCTTAACGATTCGCTAAAATCAATAATGCCCCACTTCAGATTAGCCAAGTTGTTTCTCTTGAGATTTCTCTCACAGTCGCTTTTCAATTAAAATTATTGTGTGAAATCTTAGGTGTTCTGCATAAATATATAACAAAATTATTAACAAAAAAAATGTCTATAAATGTATGTGTGTATGTGCATGTGTGTGGAAAGAGAAAGAGAGAGTGAGAGAAAAAGAAAGCGAGAAGAGTCACAAATGGAAGGTCACTCCACTCGATAGTTGGTTTACCGTCTATTCCCACTGTTCTTTGTTCAAACATCGATTAAATGAATCACTTATCAGATCATACAATGATGTCACTCGGTATTTTGTTCTGACCCCTACATTGTTTTATCCAATTTTGAGTTCTAAGAGCTTGACACAGAGGCAGAAATTCAGAGGGTGGTTAGCAAACATTTGATAAAGAAATTAGCCTCAGATCAGGGCACACACGCTCCTTGGTCCATATTCTAAGGCAAAATTACATTAAAATGGATTCTTCTAATGTTACAGTGATCAGGCAGAAGTGCTAAATAAAACAAAATGTTACTTCACAGTACACACTGAGAGAATTCATCCCCACTCCATCCTCCCACAAAATGTTAAGGTAACCATTGGGATTGTCCTCCAACTTCTTTCTTTGATTTTCTCCCAATATTTTATTTTGAAAATTTTGAAAGCATGAGAAAAGTTGCACAAATCCTATAATAAACACCCACACGCCCTTCATCTAGATTCACTGCTTGATAACATTTTGCCATATTTGCTTTATCTTTTTATATTTATAGGCACACATATATTATTTTGAGAGTTAGTTACAGAAATTCTGACATATTACCCTTAAGTGTTTCTAAATAAACATGCCAAAATATCTAGAAGTACTTTGAAAAAGAAGAGCAATCGGCTGTAGGGGATACTGAAGACATAGCCAGTATTAAACCATATTATAAGGTCTCTATAATTAAAACAGTGTGGTACTAGAACATGACTAGACAGACATACTAGTGAAACAGAATATACAACCCAAAGGCAGGCTGAAGTACATTGTGCAGAACAACGGGTTTCTCTTTGTTTATGCCTTTTTGGCCCTGGGTTTAAAGTTCTGCCAACATGATTTTCTAGGCCACAATCTTGCAAAGGGATTGGACAGTTTACAATATAGATAAGATTTGTAAAATCCCTGCAGGGACTAGTCAGTTATTGTGCAAAGTATGAGCTATGGCTTATCTAGGGAATTGGTTAGTTTTGCCATCCTTCTGGGCTTAAAAGGACCAATCCCACAGAGGTCAGTGGAGACCTCACTACTGTCAAGAAAAAGAGCCAGCAGCAGAGAGTGTCCTTTGGACCTGGGGTCTTTGCGCTGAGAACCTCATAGACCCAAAAGACAGAGAGAGCTGTAGCTCTGGAGACAGAAGGCACAAGACTGCACGAGACAGTGTATGATGGTAAGAGATGCCAAGAACAAGGGGACTGGTGTGAGATGACTTTGGTGGGCTTTCCGGCCCATGAAGCAATGGGGCTGCAGTGGGCTCATCAACCAAAGGAGGAAGGAAGCTGAGTGCCAGCAGGCTTCCTGGCAGAGTAGGGTGCCTCTGGGTACTTATCTGCAGAGCTAAAGAGTTGTAACACTTGTCTGAGCAGGGCAGTAGGCCCGAACAGAAGGGCCCGATGGCAGTACGCCCAAGTGAAGGGCACGGTAGCAGTAGACGCTGAGGGCTGTCTTGGTTGGAAGCCACTGTGATTGATGAACTGCATACTGTCTCCTGAGTTGTTCCTGTTACTTCCAAGTTGATTCTGATCCCGAATTGCAACCTGTTATTTTCCTGATAAACCCCATAATTGTGAGTATCGTCTGTGAGTTCTGGGTGGCCATTGCAACAAATTATCACACCCAGCAGAGAAGTAGAGAGTGCCGTGGGAGGGACGGCTGGTGTCAGAACTGGCAAAAAGGTTGGAGAGTGAGGCATGTGTGACTTCCACTTCATGGGAATCAACTTTGGGCTGATGGTGATTTTCATGCCCCCTCCTGAAGTTAGACATGATCTGATGCCACTGGATTGCAATATGGAAATTTAGAAGCAAAAGGGTGACATCTCAAAGCAATAAGAAAAAGATGCACGTCCTCATAAATGGTATGGGGGTACTGTACAGATATCTGGAAAAATGTAAACTTGGATTCACACCACCCATAAAAATACTTCCAAATGGACCGGGTATCTGTATGTAAAATGTGGAATGATATAAGCACCATAAAAAATATGAGTGAATTTCTGTATAACCTAGGCATAAGAAAGCCCAGGGACAATTTTAAAAGCTGATAAATCTGACTGTATAAAATTTTTTTTTTAAACATTGCATGACAAAAAAATGAAATTTGTTTAAGAAATTTGTCCACTAGGATTAATGGACCACAGGTACCCCAGCCTCCACCAGACTGAGTCCAGTACAACTAGATGGTGCCTGGCTGCCACCGCTGACTGCTCTGACAGGGATCACAACAGAGAGTCCCAGACAGAGCTGGAGAAAAATGTAGAACAAAATTCTAACACAAAAAAATACCAGACTTACTGGCCTGACAGAGACTGAAGAAACCCGAGAGTATGGCCCCTGGACACCCTTTTAGCTCAGTAATGAAGTCATTGCCAAGGTTCACCCTTCAGCCAAAGATTAGATAGGCCCATAAAACAAAATGAGACTAAAGGGACACACCAGCCCAGGAGCAAGGACAAGAAGGCAGGCGGGGACAGGAAAGCTGGTAATAAGGAACCCAAGGTGGAGAAGGGAGAGTGTTGACATGTTTTGGAGTTGTTAACCAATGTCATAAAACAATATGTGTACTAACTGTTTAATGAGAAGCTAGTTTGTTCTGTAAACCTTCATCTAGAGTACAACTAAAAAAATTGTCCACAAAACCACCTGTGCCCATATGTTTACTGAATCCATCAGCAGGGTTTGTTATTCAATGGCAACTAAAGTCCTGTGTGTCCTGACAGAGCAGGCATCTCTCTGGCACTGTCATTAGGCATGTGTTGTGTAGCTCCCTGATATATAACGTTGTCCTGGTCCCAGGAAATAAGACTTTGTACTTGGAGAATCTGCTCACTGCGTCTCCAATCCAAGTATTTAATATCCTTCTAAGTCTGTCTGTCATGTTCTCGCTCTTCTCTCTCTTCATACTTAATTTTGCATTTAATGCATTTCTAATAAAAGCATGGTACCCTGCACTAAAGATATTCAGTGTGAATTTGGAGGCATAAAAAGACAGAAACTGTTCCCCCCACTTCCTTTTAATAACAGAAATAAATTAAACTCAATCATGTTTGCATGAATGACTCTATTTTCATTTAAGGGGATCTTGTATCCCAAGATCTTGCTCAGATAACTCCTTGCCAGAATTTTCCTAGCTTGTTTATTTTTACTTGAAGACATATGGTAGGATTCTCTCCTTGACAGAATACCATGAAATTAATTTTGACGTCTTGCTGTAAATAAGGCCATCGTACCGCCGCCATGATTAAATATTCACAAACGTCACCCAGAGCTCTCAGAAGGGCTCTGTTTCCTTCCCACAGCGGTGGCTCGGGGAGTGGTAACAGCCCGTTTCTTGGCGAGAGGCCAATACATGAAAATATCTGAGGAACCAAGAGTGTGTCAGATGAAGCCACAGCAGTCTATTCTCTAGCACTCTACCCCTGGAAATATGTAAAATCTCTAATAAGATGTTAGACTCAAGTCACTGTTGGAGAAGTTAAAATATGACACTTGAATAAAAATGGGCATGTTTCAACAGATCGTTCCACCAGCAAGCTCTGTAAACTTCTAGAGATAAAATTAATACATCAAGAGGGCTTCTGTATCCTTCTAGAAATACGTGTCTTTCAGGAGGACTGTCAACCATTTACGTTTAAATAACTTTTTTTATTAATATGACTTTAAAATGATTCTAGAATTCCAAGCACTGAATTAGGAAAGGCTTTTTCCCTTATAGCAATTTTTTTAAAAAAAGTCACTTGGGTTATATCGTGTCTATGAGCAGCTCATCCACAACGCTTTCAGCACTGTCTTCCTATCACTCCCATTTGTCACAATATGTACTGTTTTATAAATGTTACGATGCTGTTTATTCACAAGCACCTCAGAAAAAAAGCCTGGTGACTTATTTCTTCAAAAGCAGCCATTGAAAACTCTCTAGAGCATAGTTGTACCCTGACACACATGGGATCTCCAAGAGCCAGAACCTACTTGACAGCAACTTAGAGATGGCTGTTTAGCAGCGCTGAGAAATGAATGGACACGCCAATAAAACATATATTGGCCTGTCAAGGAACAGCTTAATTTTGACGGGAGCTGGCCATGCCAGAAAGCCAACCGTATGATTAGAGGGTTGGAGCAATAAGCCAAGAAACATCAGCCTGATCTCCAAGAAGGGCCCAACCCAGTCCTGACCTCCAGGAACGGCAGGGGGCTGGATATTGAGTCAGTCACGTAACCAATGATTCAATCAATAATGCCTACGCGAAGAAGCCTTGGTAAAAAACTCTGCAAACTGAGGCTCAGGTGAGCTTTCCTAATTCTCCGTACATGGATGTGCTGAAAGGGAGTTGGGCCCTGGGGACAAGGAGGCTACAAGTTTGGGACCCTCACAGGCTTTGCCCTCTGCATCTCTCCCTTTGGCTGGTTCTGATTTGTTCCTTTCATTACAATAAAACTGTAATTGTAAGTTTAACTCTTTCGGTGAATTCTGTGAGTTGTTTTAGCAAATTATTGAACCAAAGGGGGTAGTGAAAACCCTTTGATGTTGTGGCCAGCTGGTCAGAAGTGAGGTGGCCCTGTAAAGCCCTGAGCTTGTGTCTAGTATCGGAAGAGGGAGCAGTCTTGTGGGGAACTGTGTCCTTAACCTAGAAAATTTGGCATAATTCCAGTTAGCTGGTGCCAGAAGTCACTGAAGGAATTCGAAGAGTGGAATACCAGTGCTATAACGGAACTCCTTCTATTCTCACCTTCTTGTTTGACTGAACAAGATTTCTGAGCCACCTCATCAGGTAGTTATGAAGATGAAATTAAGGCAAAATATGAAAAGCAGTTGGAACAGTGACTAGCATATAATAGGCACTGTGTCAGGGTTTCCTGCTGTTCTTACTGTTACTTTCACCTTTTTATGTTGCCTTGATGGAATGTGTGCTAATAAAAAAATTAACGGTTGTTCAGTCTACAAGAAAAGTTTTAACACTTAAAGCATCTTTATCACAGAAAACTAAAATTAATCCATGTTATAAATATGTGACCTCTTTGTGTATGTGTGTGTATATGTGCAATTTGCAGAAAATACGATAGGATAATCCATGAAATATTTCCAAATCATAAAAATATATTATTTTGGGTAAAGTAAAATCTACGGAGAAAGTTCAAGAATAGTTGATAACATAAAAACTGTTGAAAACAACACATTGTGCATTTTTAAATGGAGGATCAAAGGAATCCAGTCACCTTGGTGTTTATATCCTACTGGGTACTTTTAATGGTGTGAAATCACAGTTATTTTTAAAGGCAATGTTTTGAGTATGCTGGAAATTGTATCTTTTACTTAAACATAATATGAATAATTTTAGACATTTTTTGAAATTATTGTTTAAAGAGTGAGGTAAACAAAAATGTTTGAAGACCTCTGGTTTACACTATATAAAAGAAATGCATGACCCACCTTCTGTTTTCCTAATCACACCACTGCAAGAGTACCTGGCTGAAACACAGCTCTGGTTTCCTCTTACCTAGTGATGTCACTAGAGCTGGTGTCACCCAGAGCGGTAACTCATGGTGTCACCCCTACCCCCATGGACCTCCTCCTGTACCAGACCATACAGAATCCTTAGCAATGTTTTTTGTACGATTTTTTTATTCCTCCTTCTTTTCCTTTAGTTACTACCTCATTCTCAAAAAAAAAAAGTTATTGGTATAGCTTCACAAATACTAATTACCACAATATTGTAGTTAAAACACCAGAAAATTCGACAAAATAGCAGCTATAAAAACACCAACAGCAACAAAAAAGACAGCAGTGCTTATAGCGTGTGCAGATGAAACCACGGGATTCGCCGTCCTTGCAGAGAGTTCAAAACTGAATTAGCATAGGGTCTTAGCCTTGTAGGTATATTGATACACGTAAGCTGGGCTTATGTATAATGTTTCTGGTGTTACATATAACTTTAGAGATATTTTTATAAAAAGTAATAAATTTCTGCTGAAACACTGCACAAAAAATGTATAGACAGTCATTTTGGTGTCACCCCCTCAGACAGTGTCACCTGGTACAGTCCATACCCCCCACACCCTTCTAGTGGCACCACCATTCCCACTCACTGCCTTCAAGAAAAATCCAAACTCCTCAGCACAATTTCCAAGCCCTCCAAATACTACCCCCCGCATCCTTTCCTGCCCTGTCTTCTGCAGTTTCCCATGGCTCTCTGCTCCATCCACCGAGAACACTCAACCCACCCCCTTTGCTTTACTGCTGTACACCTTTGACATTGGGTTTCCTGTCTCTAGAACGCCTTTTTTTCTCATTCTCATCCATTCAGCTCTCTGTTTAAATGTCATCTTGCCAGAAGAGTCTACCCGGTCCATCCTATCTAAAATAGCACCGTGTCACTGTCATCCTTGATCTCCTCACCCTGCTTTTTTTGTTTTACTGAGTGAAAATATACACAACCAAACATTTGCCAATTCAACAATTTCTACATGTATAAGTCAGTGACACTGATAACATTCTTCAAGTTGTGCCACCATTTTCACCACCCTTTTCCAGATTATTCCACCAACATTAGCATGAACTCAATGCCCCCTGTTACGGATTGAATTGTGTCCCCTCAAAAATGTGTATCAACTTGGCTAGGCCATGATTCCCAGTATTGTGTGGTTGTTCACCATTTTGTGATCTGATGTGGTTATCCTATGTGTTGTAAATCCTAACCTCTATGATGGTAATGAGGCAGAATTGGAGGCAGTTATGTTAATGAGGCAGGACAATCTATAGGATTAGACTGTATATTGAGTCAATCTCTTTTGAGATATATAAGAAAGAATCAACCAGAGAGGAGAGGGACATCATGCCACCAAGAAAGAAGAGCTGGAAGTGGAGTACATCCCTTGGACCTGGGGTCTCTGCACTGAGAACCTCCTAGGCCAGGGGAAGATTGATGACAAGGACCTTTCCCTAGAGCCAACAAAAAGAGAAAGGCTTCCCCTAGAGCTGGTGCCCTGAATTCAAACTTTTAGCCTCCTAAACTGTGAGAGAATAAATTTCTGTTTGTTAAAGCCATCCACTTGTGTTAGTTAGCAGCACTAGATAACTAATATGCCCTCTAAACAAAAACTCCCTCTTTTCCCCTCCCTCTTACCCCAGTAGCAACTATTAAACTTTGGTTTCTATATTTTGCTTATTTCATATAAGCAAGGTCATACAGAATTTGTCCTTTTGCGACTGACTTATTTCCCCCAGCATAATGTTTTCAAAGTTCATTCATGTTGTAGCACACATCAGGACTTATCTCTCTTTCTGGCTACATAGTATTCCATTGTATGTATGTGCCGGTTGTATATTGACTCATCTGTTGATGGACATTTCAGTTGTTTCTACCTGTTGGCTATTGTGAAAAGTGCTGCAGTAAATATTGGTGTGAAGGTTTCTGTTTGCTTTCCTGCCTTTACTTCTTCTGGGATGCACCTAGAATTGCGATTGTTTAGTCATATGGTAGTTCTATGTTCATCTTTTTGAGAAACTGCCAGACGGTTTTCTACAGCCACTGCCCCATGTTACGTTCCCACCAGCAATGGATAAGGGTTCCAATTTTTCCACAACCTCACAAAAACCAATTGTTTTTCTTTTTGTTTGTTTGTTGTTTCATATTTGCTGTTTTAACGGGGGTAAAGTGACATAGCATTATGGTTTTCATTTGCTTTTCTCTAATGGTTCATGACATTGATCATCTTTTCATATGTATGTTGGGTATTTAAATATCCTCTTTGGTGAAATGTCTGTTTAAGTCCTTTGTTCATTTTTGATTGGGTTATTTGTCTTTTTGTTGTTAAGTTGTAGAAGCTTTTAAATATATTTTGGATATTAGACTATAATCAGACATACAGTTACTGAAAATTTTCTCACAATCTGTAGGTTGCCTTTTCACATTGTTGATAAAGCCCTTTGAGGAACAAAAGTATTTAATTTTTATGGGTCCCATTCACCTATTTTAATTTTTGCCACTGGTGCTTTTGTTGTCATGCCTGCTTAGTTTTAATCATGGCCCGTTCACTGCCTGTTGTTATACTAAACATGACTTTTTTTTAGATGTGTGTTTCCTCCACAAGGCCATAATTCTCATGAAAGTAGCAACTTGGTTTTACTTTTTTCACTCTACAGCCCTCATTGACTCATAAATATCCTGGCACATTGTGGACACTCAATAAATGCTTTAAATGAATGCATACCTGAACTAGAAAATGTCCTGTTTCATTCTGTGTCCCCAGCAGAGTTTAGCTTTGCAGTAAACCTGTACTGACTTGAATAGATTACAAAAGGCTGTGTTATTGTTATTGTTTTCAGGGGCAGTACCTAGTCTCCTTTACTGCAGTTTTCAACAATGACTAAGAGGCTTTGGAAGCCCTGGTGGTTCAGTGGTTAAGAGCTCAGCTGCTAATCAAAAAGTCGGCAGTTTAAATCCACTAGGCACTCCTTGGAAGCCATATGGGGCAGTTCTTCTCTGTCCCAAAGGGCCGCTATGAGTTGGAATCCATTCAGCAGCAATGGGTAATGAGGCTTTGTTTTTCGAAGAACCAAAGTAAAGAGGAAGAAGTTTAGTAGATGATCAAAGTTCCTTTAACATCTAACTTTATGATAATTTGGAGTCAGATATACACATTAAAGGGGCCCTGGTGACCCAGTGGAAACCCTGGTGGTGTAGTGGTTAAGAGTTCAGCTGCTAACCAAAAAAAAAGTCAGCAGTTTGAATCCACCAGCTGCTCCTTGGAAACCCTATGGGGCAGTTCTACTCTGTCCTATAGGGTCTATGAGTCGGAATTGACTATCAGCAACGGGTTTTTTGTTTTGTTTTGTTTTGTTTCTATGCATTGAAATACTCACCTTGTACAATCCATGAATCCCCGGTCTCTGCATTGTAGCTTCTCTACAGAAAACACTTGGAGATGTCATGGTCAACCATGAAACAGGAATAAAATGCCACTGCCACCTCTTTTTTTCAAATTCATCATTTAGTTTTTCTGTCCAACACATTTTTTAAAAAATATCTTAAGCACAAAGTAACAGTCTTGGCTTTTTATTAAATAAGATCTCATTTCTGTTATCATTCGGTAATGCCGGATACTTGGAAAACCTTCCAGGTAGTTGCTGGAAGCTTTGACTGCTGTCTGCTCTGCATGATGGAGCTAACACTTCAGAAATGTGTGTGCATATTCTGAATGTTGAGTTTGGAATCTTCTCAAGGGTGTAAAGGTAGTGTGTGCTATGATTAGAAAAGATGGCTTTATAAGAGAAACGCCTGCCTGTGTGTGGTCATGCGTGAACAAGTGTGCGCATGTACGCACACCCGCACGGGATGGCAGATGAGGAAAGCAAGGAAGTCAGTGTTGACAAAATTACCAGTGTGGGGCCTTACTGGAATCCGTTTGTCCAGGCCTCTGTTTTTGCCTGTACAACCAATCTCTTCTCATTCTTGTACTCTCCTCTGATTTACCCTGTTAGACTGGCTTCTTGGGTTGACTTCATGATTGTCCTCAGCCATTTCTAAGTAGCTCACTCGGGTAGTTTTTTGGGGGGAAATGGCTTCATATGACCAAATACATTGAGTTTTTCAAGAAGCAGAGGCGTTTACAGAAAAATCAATACAGTTATCCTAGGAGCAGGTAAACAAGTGGATATAATACCACCCAGTCATATTCTGGAGCTTAAAATACCCCAAACTTGTGTTTCCAAAGTTAATTTGTTCCAAAAGGAATATTTATTCAGAATACCAACCTTGTCATTACATGAACGCTAAACTCATTTTATTCTGGATTTCACATGGGGGTTGAAAACTTTCGTATGATCTCCACCCTCAGTGCCCTCATGGAATGGTAAACACCAGTTTGTATTAAAAGTGTGGATTGTCCCAGAAGGGCTGGCAAAGTCTTTGGATATATTAGCATAGGAGTCTAAATGAGGATATGAGAGGGAAAGCTAAGAACTGACTGAAGAATTAGTTATTTCCCAGATGAGGGTACGGCTATGGGACGAGGAGAGCATAACTGGCGTGCTAAAAACAGTTTTCTCTTTCACTTCTCCTTCTGGAGTCTGCCCCTTTTATTTTGTCATTCTTGGCTTGGCTCCTCAAATTACCAGCCTCCTCTGCCATTTCATTTTGCCTGAGTATTTCCCTTCAGATATTTTGGCTGAATGTTCAGCTTTGTTAGCAGAAATGCAAAGTGAGCGCTTTGAAGCATTACCCAATAAAATCCAGTTTTAAACAGTAGAGCTACAACTTCACCCATCTTCTGGGAGATGAGTCCTCAGTTTCTTTGTGCTTCAGGCAATAATGTCGAAGCCAGAATTACTGCCCAGGCCAGAGTCTTGCCAAGAAGGTCAGGTTGGCCACCTGGGCAAGATCTGGCAGACCACACTGGAAAGGGGACTTCTTGGAAAGATCAAACTGCCTTTTGAAATTGTCAAGCATGGGTGACTTTTATGTCACATTAGATAAATCATAAATGGAGTACATCTGAAGGTATAAGCATAAGTATTCTTTGAAAGAACTCATATTTCTGTCAGTGGACAGTAATAAAAATTTTGTGAACAACACAAAACCAAAACCCATTGCCGTCGAGTTGATTCCAACTCATAGTGACCCTAAAGGACAGAGTAGAACAACTGCCCCAAAGAGTTTCCAAGGAATGCCTGGTGGATTCAAACTGCTGACTTTTCGGTTAGCAGCCATAGCTCTTAACCACTGCACCACCAGTGTTTCCATGGCCAAGACAAGCACCTTTAAAGTCTTAAGAAAACATCCCCCTTCATTAAAATGCCAATTTAATATACTTTTTAAAACTAATTGATGAAACATATTCTTAAGGTTAATCATACAGGTTTCCAGATATCATCTGATTTTTATCACTTTTTCTGAGGGAGTGAATACTGTGCCCGCTTCACAGATAAAGAAACCAAGGTCTAAGGGAAATACCTACAGTCAACAATTTAGAGCTTAAACTTTGGGTAACACTATGCTTTAACGTTGTAGCCATGTTGCTGTTGTATAAATGAGTGGGGAACTTGGTAGTTCTTTTCTTGCTCTCTTTTATCCTTTTGAAAACACTGATGGTGTAGTGGTTAAGTGCTATGGCTGCTAACCAAAGGGTTAGCAGTTCAAATCCACCAGGCACTCCTTGGAAACTCTATGGAGCGGTTCTACTCTGTCCTATAGGGTCACTATGAGTCGGAATCGACTCGACGGCACTCCATACTGGGTTAGGCTGTCTACACATATTCTATGAGATTAAGCACCACTACAAGTTTTAATTGCTTTCTATGTCCTTGAATTTCATTTCTAGGTCATAGTAAGAGAAAAAAAATTGGGTTTGCTTTCTTTTCATATTTAACTTTCCTATTAAAAAAAAAAAGTTTTTTTTTTTTAAGATATTATATGTGACTGTGACCTTTCCTTAGTGCCTTCCCTTCATGCCTTTTTCTTTGGTACTGGTAATGTATCAATCTCTTCAAAGGTATTTTGAATTTTTAATTACGCACAGACTTACTCTCAATAAAATTGTGGCAATCGGGTTGCTTAATCATAGCTAGGAGTCGCTGGGTGGTGCATAGAGTGAATGTTCTCAGCTGCTAACTGAAAGACTGGAGATTCCAGTCCACCCAGAGGTGCCTCAGAAGAAAGGTTTGGTGATCTATTTCCAAGAAGCCAACCATGGAAAACCCTACAGAACACAGTTCTACTGACACAATTGGGGGCACCATGAGTCGGAGTCAACTCGACAGTAACTTTTTTTTAAATCATATACATCTGTCCTCTTTTCTCCCATTGAGGTGGACAGCAAATGCAAGTTGTGTAAGCCATTAGAATATCATGGCTGCCATGAAGAAAATAACACATGTTCAAGTATGAAATAATTTTTAAAATGCATTAAAGACAGAAGTGTAATTTGGCAATGGGATAAATCAGGGCTGGCACCAGCCCATAGGACACCTTTGTAGGAACTAGAAACAGATCTTGTCTGAGTGGATACAGCCCTACTTTACCAGATGATCTCCACCTGTATTTTCCTGCTGGCCCACTGAACAAACTTAGACTGAGAGCATGCTAGTGGACTTCACCCAGAATGAATAAATTTCAAAGTAAGTTATAATTAAGATTCATTTACACATTCAACAAATATTTACCAGTTCTTATTATGTATCAGTTAGTTTTCTAGGCTCTAGGGATACAACCGTGAGTAAAGCAAAGTCCCTTCTTACACATATCTTTATCAGGAAGATGGGAAATAAGCAATAAATATGTAATATGGTAGGTTCTGATCCATGTTATCAAGACCAATGAAGTGTAAGGTAAGAGGAGAGAAAACAGACAGACTAGGGGCTCGGAGCATGCTATTTTCTATCAGATGGCCCAGAAAGGGCTTTTTGAGAAGAGAATATTGGATCAGAGATGAGACAAGTTAGGGGGTATGCAGGTTGAGGGGCCTTTGAATGCCAGGATGAGAGAGCAAAATGCAAGGACCTTAAGACAGAGCTCTGTGAGGGGAGGGGGGTGGGGAGGGAAGAACTTCAAAGAGGCCAACAAAGTGGGAGCAGAATGGCGGGAGTGATAATTGGTAACAAGAGGACACAGAGATCCTTGGGGCCAACCCAAAGAGGCAGTGGCGATGGGAATATGGGGCTAAATTCTGAATAAGAAAGAAGACTATTGAAGAACTTGGTGACAGCACGGTGGTTAAGACCTACAGTTGCTAGCCAAAATGTGGGCTGTTAAATCCACCAGCTGCTTCTTGGAAACCCTATGGGACAGTTCAACTCTGTCCTATTGGGTGAGAATCACTTGATGGCAATGTTTTTTTTTTTTTGTTTTGTTTTATGATCTAAGAATAAGGGGCCTTGGTAGTGCAAACAGTTAAGCACTAGGCTGCCAACCAAAAGGTTGATGGTTCAAACCCACTCGGAGGCTCTACAGTAAAAAGACCTCTCAATCTGCTTCCATAAAGGTTACAGCCAAGAAACCCTATCAGGTAGTTCTACTCCATTACATGGGGCTGCTGTGAGTTGAAATAGACTCTACACCACCCAACAACAGCATGATCTAACGTGGTTGTTGATAGGGTCACTCTAACTAGTGTGGAAAATGGACCAATGGGGCGCAAGGGAGCCGAGGAGGACAGAGTGGATGGAGGCCATGCAGTGGTCCTGAAAAAAAAATATCCATAGCTTGGCTGGAGTGGCTACAATGGGAATAGAGTGTGTTGCTTTCTCTCATCCAATTAAGCTTCTTTCGATTACAGCAATGGTGTACTGGAGCTGGCTCAGGCTGGTTCCCAAAAGCCAATAGTTAAAATTTTCAGGAATGTTGCAAGCCTATTGTTTAACATTGCCATTGTTACAAAGTGAATTATATAAACTTACAGCTAAATAAATGATACTAAAGACCAAGGTAATACATGCTGAAAATGCATCAGAACCTAAGTATTTTGCCAGTATTATATTGTTATATTTTAGTACTACCTGTGCTTTGAGGTTATTTACATCTGTGGTATCCACATAGTGAATATATTATATAATAGTGTACTACTACATATTTGTCTCGAATCTGTGCTGAACGGCATCACATTGGTAGATTAAAATTGCCCGTTGTGGAGCATTTATCCTGTGAAAGTCTGCATCTACAAACACTGAGTGTCAGAAGTTGACTTATCGTTTTCTTGAATGTCTAGACTTAAGAAAGTGATGGAGAAAATGTTAATAACACCGTTTAAGCTTAAAAGCGTGTCGTGTCTGTTGTGAAGATGAAAGGAGAGTTCAGCTCCATTGCCGTCGGGTAGATTCCGACTCATAGAGACCCTATGGGACAGAGTAGAACTGCCCCCATAGGGCTTCCGAGGAGCAGCTGGTGGATTCAAACTGCTGACCTTTGATTAGTAGTTGAGCTCTTAATCGCTAAGCCACCAGGGCTCCATACCAAGGGTAAGACAATATGGCAAGGGTGAGAAATAGTTTAGTAGTAGACAGCAGATTTAATTACAATAAAATTAGCCCAAAAGAGTAGATGGAGTACAACTCCACTTGTAAAATTTGTGATTGAACTGCAGTTACGAATTAGCTACAGTATGAGTTTGGCAAAAATGTTCCGCAAGAATCATTTGGCTATATGGAATTTACAATAAGTAGTCTTGTATATTGTGTTACTATCTGCAAATTGTTTGCTATACATTCTTATGTCAGCACAACTTACAATAAACTCGTGGTTTTTGAGAGCTGGTTGTTAACATTCACCAACATGACTCTGGGTTAGGTTCTCCTATGTTGGCATTTTGAAAATCAAATACACAAACTACATGATAAATCAAAATTCAAAAAAAAAAAAAAACTCAAAACGTGGAGTAAACGTTCACTCTCTAGTAGTAGTAAGCACCCAAGGAAGAGTACTGAGAAAACATCCTCAACCAAATGTACCCTGCTGTCAGAGTGAAACAGGCTTCGCTCAGGTCTTCCATGGGAATTAATCTCAATACCACATACTCTCTAGTGGAGATGTGTCTCCATCTGGGCCACTAAACATATTCATATTGTGCCATCACCCATGGCATTTTTTTACACACGGATTGTTCACCAAAAACCCTATGGGGCGGTTCTACTCTGTCCTATAGTGTCGCTATCAGTCAGAATCGACTCCACGGCAACAGGTTGCTCACCAAGGAAATCAGTCACAGATATCACCCATCAAATTGTTGGCATTTTGATCCAGGGCTTTGTTCTGGTTTGATCCCCTGCCAACCTTTTGGTTAGCAGCCAAGCTCTTAACCACTGTGCCACGAGGGCTCCAAACTAGATGAAGTTAGGGAGATAAACAGACAGCCAGGGAACAGGCAGACAAGGTTTTACCCGAATTCTATCTTGCTAATAGCAACTCTGGAGCCCTGGTGGTGCAGGGGTTAAGAGCTCACCAGAAGGTTGACAGTTCAAATCCACCAGCCGCTCTCTGGAAACCCTATGGGACAGTTCTACTCTGTGCTATAGGGTCGCTGTGAGTCCGAATAGACTCGACAGCAATGGGTTTAATGGCAACTCAAAGGTGTATCTGTAAGCAGATGTAAATTACTCTTTGGTTGGTATTATCATCTATTTGAAATGTTAGGTGTAAATTCTAAGAAATTTTCACTTTGGAAACCTCAGTTACATTGAAAAACATGCTTTAGAATATTGATATCCACAAATATGTTTCTTCCTAAACAATCCCTGTATCATTCCTGAAATATTTCCAGTGGTGTTGAGAATAGAGTTCCCCAGCTTGCCTTCCACTGCATGTGTATTTTAAAAGGCCCGCCTCTCTGAAAGGAACTTAACACGATAAAACTCCCTTCATGGTGGTGTGAAAATCACAATAATCACCCTAAGTGGTTCATTTGGGTGATGGAAAGTGGAAAAATAAATTTCGACCCCAATTATGTACTTTGTAAAATTGTACAGCTCCTACATATATAGACTGTCTCACTAGGGGTGTAGGCAGTGTTTACCGATTCCTGGGTATACCGCCATAACTCTTACAAATTCTGATTTCCTGGAAAAGGAGACCATACTTAAAGTAATAAAGCCATTTGGGAAATGTGATGATCAAACGTGTTCAGTATAATCACTTCAAAGCCACGTATTTTATTTGCACTTACCTTTTTCTCTCATTGCAAAGAGTGATTAAAGACTAAAAACGGGTTATTAAAGCAGCCTAATTTTTTTCCATAGACATCTGAAAAAATTTAAAAACAGCTTTCCCAAATTCTTAGACACCTAAAATAGTTTTAAAGCTCTTAATGAAAACTCAATTAAAAACACACACACACATAGAACCACCAGTCTTGTATAGAGGTAAGACATCCAGAGAGCTCCTCTCTCTCCACTACAGCTACAGACATGAAAAGTACCTCCGTGTGGTGAAAACTGAAGCAGGCCAGGTACTTTATTCTATAGATAAGGTTCTCAGGCCCTCACTGAGTCTAATTACTACCTACCCCACAGTTTTCACATCCCAGTCTGTGTAAGTTACCTATTCTACTGATTGTTTGTTGCCCTATTTAAACCCATTAAAAAAAAAATTGCTGTCGAATCGATTCCAACTCATAGGGACCCTATAGGACAGAGTAGAACTGCCCCTGTCTTCTGAGGCACCTCTGGGTGGGTTTGAACTACCAAACTTTTGGCTTAACAGTTTGTGTCACCCAGGGAATCCCTATACACACACACACATATAACTGCTAATATCACAAAATTGTAGACAACCTAAATGTTTGTCCATAATGTTAGAAAAAAAAAGAGTTAAATAAATTGCAATACATTTTTAATGGAATTTTATGTAAACATTAAATAATAAAACTGAAGATTTTTTTAATTGTACTTTAGATGAAGGTTTATAGAACAAACCAGCTTCTCATTAAACAGTTGGTACACATGTTGTTTTACGACATTGGTTAACAACCCCACGACATAAAACTGAAGATTTTTTAATGACGTGAAAACTATCACAATGTAATGTTTTGCCAAAGATGAATTATATAAAACTATATATAGAATTTGGAATCCCTGGTAGCATAGTGGTTAAGAGCTACAGCTGCTAACCAAAAGGCTGGCAGGTCAAATCCTCCAGGCGCTCCATGGAAACTTTGGGGAAGTTCTACTCTGTCCTGTAGGGACGCTATGAGTTGGAATCGACTCCATGGTAATGGGTTTGGTTTTTGATTTTTATACAGAATTTAACAATGTTTTAAAAATCTGTGCCCAAAAGAAATACTCTAAAACATTAAGCAAGTTTTGCTCCTTGTGATGGGATCCTAGGGGAGTCAATCATCTTTATGTGCAGTATTATTTTAACAATAATAATGGCAAATGCTTTATTTTATAACTTTATTTTGAGGCATGTGTATTCTGACTTCTGATTTTAGAAGAGATGTGTGCGTGTGTGAGTGTGTGTGTTTACATACGATTAGGGATAAAGACCACTTTGGCTTGTTAATGTCAGGTAAATTGTATATCGTCTATAAGTATAAGGAAAAAAAATCAGGTGCTTTGGAGAAACCCTAAAAATGGGATCAGGAGAGGTGATAAGCAGTTAAATACCCTGACAGCGTGACTATGCTTATTTTCATCCAAGTTTTTTTTTTTTTTTTTAATATTCACTTTCTCTCTTCATATAAGAGACTAATAAACCTCCTCCGGTCCTAAGTGCATTGGTTCGATGATCAAAACAGGCATTCCTCTTCCAAATGACAGGAAGAGGCTTTTTAAGGAAACCCATCACAAAAGCCTTTCCTCCTAATTTCCCCATTTTGACATGAGTGAATAATAACCATCTTTCCAGCCCGAACCAGATGCCATTCTAATGGGTATTAAAATCTCTCTTGAAAATGTATTAATGCTCCATTTCTGAGATACCTTTGGGAGAGTGTCAGAGTGTAAAGTCTGCAAAATCAGAAATCCTGCCTTATTTTGCAATTGGGAGGCGGACAGGACAATCATTTATTGTGGAGAAAAAAAAAGGTTTGCTGAATTGGACCATTACAAAAGCTGTGATTTTATTTTGAAGTTCTCCAGCTTTTGTACTCCTGGTTTATGGTTTTTCTGCTAAAATTATGGCTTTGTAATAGGTTGTGAGGCATACTTTATGCACTATCGTAATTATAAGCTATTACAGTTCATTCTTTGTATCAGGATGGTTTTATGGACATTTAAATGAAGCTTCTGACAATGAAGCAGCGGCTGTAATAGTACTTACTACATTACTTCTACACCTGGCGGCATACGGTTTCCCCGTCTTTCTATGAGAAACCCTCTGAGAGGAGAAGGGGGGATTTAAAAACTCAGCTGCTTGTCTGACCTAGTGCTCTGGAGCAGCACGCAGATTTATCAATCTATTTGTATTTAAATAACTTCTGTGCTTTTTGCCTCATCGAGCCACAAAACCATCAAAGAGAAAAATCACCCTGGTGAGTTCAGGTTCTTTTGCCAAGGAAGACACCTGAAAGTTTGAAAACATCAAGCACAGTGAGTCATTTGTCATTTTCCCTCCAAACTGCAGGGTAGTATTGACATGTTGTTACTTACCCGCTGATGTTTACATATGAGAAATGATCTGTTAGCATGAAGCGTGGCCATTTTTCACCATATTTATGACATTTACTATGGGTTTTTTTGTTTGTTTGTTTCTTGTTTCTTATCTTAAAGGCTGTTGGGATGGCCATCTTATTCACATTCTTCAGTAGTTAGGCTTTCTGTGAGAGCTCATGATGGTAATTAACAATTTTAAGCATTCCATGAAGCCATAAAGTTTTGTTATAGGTGACGATGTGGCTAAGGTTTCAGTAGCTTTGTAAAACAATGCCACTGAAGTCAATGAAGATTCATCTAACAATATGAAGATGGAATTATATACTGAGTGCCAAATTTCTACTTTAAATGACCTTCAAGAAAATCTAATTAAGAAAAAAAACACTAAGAAAACATTATGTGCTCCCAGTAAGAAAGACTGTGAGAAGAAGCACTTATTTAGGGCTTCAGTAGCCCCTTAATTCAGGCCTTATTATGCATAGGAATTAGGGCCCATATGGTCTTCTATCAAATGGTCCCACACCACTGGGAAAGTATTTATTTTATCAACATGAGCTAAGTATTTTAAATCATTACTGTGAAAATACAGCCTTCTAAAAAATGTAATGTATTCTTCTAAGGGAAGCCAACAGTATCATAAAACACCTCTTTCATATTTGCTCGTAGAATCCCTTTGGCTTCCCTTTAAAAGACTCCCGGTGCTTGCATATTTTAACACTTCCATAAAGCTGTAAATGGTGGGGGGCAAGGGTGTCATCTGTTTTCACACAAATGCTTTAGATTCACTAATGAAGATGAGAATGAAGAATTCCAAATATGTAAACAGCCCTCAGTGGATGAAGGAATGAACCCTGCCAGATTGGTAATGGCCCAGCAAGAATCAAACCTCAGATACCTGACCTAACACACTCCTACAGCACAGTAAGCACCCTTGAGGAAGGCTCTTTCTCATGAGGAATTATTGCATTGTAATCATCCACACCACAAAAATGAACCAGTTGCAAAATTTTGGGCAGTAAAACAACCATTTTGACTGAATATGTCTAGAGGAATTATCTTGTTAATTGCTTGGGCATAAGATCGATTGTGTGGCTGAGGTTATAGTCATCTTAAAGCTATCTTCTGCCATATACACAGCCCAGGTGAACCTTAAGAAAACTAGTTATGGACATCTCTAAAAAAGAACACAGCACTTTAAAGCAATTAGGCATAATATTTCTGGGCAGTTATTCTTGCTCATTGTGTTAGTTCGTGTGTGGAAAGTGAAAGATAAGACCCATGAATCAAACTGTGTTTCTAGTGTCTACCTGAATTTACATACCAGTGAAATTATGATGCTAATACTGTTACCGCAATTTTGAGTGAGCCGCCTGCCGCAAACAGCCAATTCTTGAGACCAGGTGAGGTGGGTAGCAAAAGCTTTATTATATATTGATATATAGGAGACAGAGGGAATGATCTCCTCCTAAACCTGTCTCCCCAAACTGGAGGCCAGCTGGGGATTTATAGGGAAGGGGACATGGTTTTAGGAACTTGTAGAATGTCCATTTTCCTTCTGAGTGGTTTCTGTGATCACATCTCAAACACGTTGGCCTTTTCCTGTCATTATCCCATCTGCCTAGGGGGTGAATGGCACCACCCTGGTTCCTGGTCACAAGGTGGGTGCACTGTCCTGTCTGACAGGCTTAGATCAATATCACTTGTTTTTCCGTGGGCCTAAGGGAAACATTGGTTAATTTTTACCTTTTAGAGAAACTAAACAGTAAAATCACACTTGGAGATAGAGACAGGCTAGGGAAGGAAAAATGGGTGTGGGTTCTGTTCAAGATAAGGCTGAGCAGCCTGTTCCAATGCTAGGAAGGAAAAGGCAGTTTCTTTGCTTACAGTTCTCTGTGTTAGCTTTAGAATGTGTAAAACGGTTGGCCTCAAGTTGATTTCTACTCATGGCAACCCCACGTATTTCAGAGTAGAACTGTACTCCTTAGGGTTTTTAATGGCTGTGATCTTTTAGAAGTAGGTTGCCAGGCCTTTCTTCCCAGAAGCCTCTGGGTGGATTTGGACTACCAGTATTTGGGTTAGTAGTTGAGGGCTTAGCAATTTGTGCCACCCAGGGACTCTTTAGAAAGTATACCAAGTCCAAACCAATCTTGTTGCCATCGAGTTGATTCCAACTCATAGTAACCCTATAGGACAGAGTAGAACTGCCCCATAGGGTTTCCTAGGAGTGGCTGGTGGATTCAAAATGCTGACCTTTTGGTTAGCAGCCAAACTCTTAAACACTTAATCATTTAACTCCATAGAAAGTATAAAAAATATAGACAGAGTGAAAAACAATATTGGAGATGGGACAGAAGAGAAAAGTAAAATATCAGGAGTAAAATCATTTCACTATTCATTACCAGGAGTATTTATAAAAGCTAATTCATCATTCCATATGCATTAATTGTGAATATGCTTACAGAATTTTCTAGTACGAGGAAACTTGGACTCTAAAATAGTTATCTCCCAACTTCTCTGATGATCAGAATCACCTGGGGACCCTATTAAAACAAAGAAACAAAAAACGAATTTCTTGTCCCACACTTGGAGATTGTGAGAATATGCTTATTTGTTTTAATAATAAGCCTCGCTTCTCCCCCATGTCCCATGAATCTTATCATGAGAGAATTTGAGAACAGTTACTCTAAACCTACTGATAAGGAAAATACAGGCCAATAGCTTACCAAATCTGTAAAATGAAATTAAGAGTTGAACGATACAATATTTCAAAAAATAAATTAATAAACAATTGCTATAAATATAATGGTTAGTATCTATACTAAAGTTAGTTGCTGTCGAGTTGATTTCAACTCATGTCAACCCCGTGCTTTTCAGAGTAGAACTGCACTCCGTGGGACTTTTAACGGGATTTTAATGGCTGTGACTTTTCAGAAGTAGATCACCAGGGCTTTCTTCCAAGATGCATCTAGATAAATTTGAACCACCAACCATCAACCATTTGCACCACCAAAAGACTCCTAGTTTCTATACTTTTTGTTCTCAGTGAGTTGGTTCCCACTCATAGAGACTCCATGCACAACAGACCAAAACACTGCCTGGTCCTGCTCCATCCTCATTATTGTTGCTGTGTTTGAGCACACTGTTGCAGCCACTGTGTCAATCCATCTCATTGAGGGTCTTCCTCTTTTTTGCTGACCCTCTACCCAGCATGGTGTCTTTCTCCAGGGCTTAGTCCCTCCTGATAACATGTCCAAACTTTGTGAGACGAAGTCTTGACATTTTCCCTTCTAAGGAGCATTCTGGCTGTGCTTCCTCCAAGACAGATTTATTTGTTCATTCTTCTGGCAGTCTATGGTATATTCAGTATTCTTCACCAACACCATAATCCAAAGGCATCCCATCTTCTTTGGTCTTCCTTCTTCATTGTCCAGCTTTTGCATGCATATGAGGCAACTGAAAACATCATGGCTTGGGTCAGGGGCACCTTAGTCCTCAAAGTGACATCTTTGCTTTTCAACACTTTAAAGAAGTCTTTTGCAGCAGATTTGCCCAATGCAATATGTCCTTTAATTTCTTGACTGCTGCTTCCATGGGCATTAATTGTGGATTCAAGCAAAATGAAATCCTTGACAGCTTTAATCTTTTCTCCATTTATCTTAATGTTGATTATTGATCCAGTTGTGAAGATTTTTGTTTGTTTGTTTGTTTATGTTAAGGCTTAATCCATACTGAAGGCTGAAGTCTTTGATCTTCATCAGTAAATGCTTCAAGTTCTCTTCACTTTCAGCAAGCAAGGCTATGTCATCTGCATAATGCAGGTTGTTAATGTGTCTTCCTCCAATCCTGATGCCACATTCTTCTTCATATAGTCTAGATTCTCAGATTATTTGCTCAGCATACAGATTGCATACCAGTACCAGTACTCGTTGCCATAGAGTGGATTCCAGCTCATAGCGGCCGTATAGGACAGAGTAGAACTGCTCCATCAGGTTCCCAAGGAGCACCTGGTAGATTCGAACTACTAACCTTTTGGTTAGCTGCCAAACTCTTAACCACTATGCCACCAGGATTTCCGTACACTGCATAAGTATGGTGAAAGGATACAACTTTGATGAACACCTTTCCTGACTTTAAACCACACAATATTCCCTTGTTCTGTTTGAACAACTGCCTCTTGGTCTATGTACAGATTCCTCATGAGCACAATTAAGTGTTCTGGAATTCCCATTCTTAGCAATGTTATCCATAGCGTGTTATGATCCACACAGTGGAATGCCTTTGCATAGACAATAAATACAGTTTCTATACTAGCTGCTCTACCAGTCACCTCTATGATGAGAATTAAATTCCATTCAACGTATTTGCTGGAGAATACCTCAGCATTTTCAAATTTCAAAATTAGTTAAACGAATGAATATAATTTATTTATTTGCACTGAAAAGAAAAAAAAATTATACATCTTAGGAAGTAAATATTTAAAAATATTTTTCCCAGGTATTTGGTGTTATTCGAAGAAAATTAAAAATTGAGATACACGTAAAGAAAAAATGAAAAATCAGCTGTAACCCGATTTCCAAAAATAACTGCTATTAACATTTCACTGAACATATTTCTAGACATTTTTTAGTCATAGAATCTTGATTGTAATTTGATGGTTTCCTAACGAGTCTTAATTTGTCTACATTAAATTTTTCTTCTCATTGTTTGGAGGGTAGGAAAAGACATGTTAACAAACAGCAGAACACATTGGTGGGAGATTGAGAAGAAATTAATACTGTTTTGTTGTCTAGTTCTCTAAAAATCACTTCCATACAGTGTGTGAAGGAGTGTACATTTTAAATCATTGTTTCAACTACCAGCTAATCTTAGTTTATCTTTACCACAAACAGTTAAGCGCTTGACTACCAGCTGAAAGGTTGGCGATATGAACCCACCCAGAGGCAACTAGGAAGACAGGCCTGGTGATCTGGTGATCTATTTCTGAAAGGTCACAGCCTTGAAATCCCTGTGGAGCAGTTCTACTCTGCAGATGTGGGGTTGTGATCATTTGGAATCAACTCAACTGGCAACTAACACATCACACACTCACATACACAAGAATGTAGAACAGTCGTCCTTGCTTTCCCCCACCCTCCAACTGGTAATATCTTCCAAATGGGCTGATATTTAGATTGAAGCAGTCACAAGTGGCAGCTGGTCATCCCTGCCTTGGTTGATTTATTTCCTCTGATTAAACAAACAAACAAAAATCTCAAACTCATTGCCATGAGTTGATTCCAATTCATAGAGACCTTATAGGACAGAATAGAACTGCCCCAGTGAGTTTCCAAGGAGCTCCTGATGGGTTCAAACTGTCGACCTTTTGGTTAGCAGCCATAGCTCTTAACCACTATGCCACCAGGGTTTCTTTTCTCTAATTAAAGCATTCATTATTTATGGTGTCCATAGGGACAGCAGTGCATCCTCAATCCTGTCACTGAGTGAGGGCTAAACACACCCAAGCTCTTCTAAGGACGGAGATTTATTTTAATAAAAATTATAAATGGGAGCAGTAGTGGTTCAGTGGTAGAATTCTCACCTCCCAAGCAGGAGACCCAGGTTCCATTCCAGCCCAATGCACTTCATGCCCAGCCACCACCTGTCTGTCATTGGAGGCTTCCATGTTGCTGTGATGCCGAACAGGTTTTGGCAGAGCCTCCAGACTGACATGGACTAGGAAGAAAGGCCTGGCAATTTACTTCTAAAAACCAGCCAATGAAAACCCTATGAATCACAACAGTCTAACCTGGAACCAGTGCGGGAGATAGCACAGGACAGAATTTCCTTCCGTTGTTCAGGGGGACACCATGAGTCCAGGGGGCTGACTCAACAGCTTCTAACAACAATAATTATAAATGAGCTTCATCAGAAACCCAAATTGCTTAGATAATAAGAATTTTTCACCTTTCTTATGAAGGAAAATAACTATCTTTATGAATTTTATCATCAAAAGACTCTTCCTCCAGAGGCCTTCTCCCAATGAATGTCACGCAGTCCCGAGTTGGTTGCATTCCTTGGGATGGAGCAACAGTCGTCAGGAAGAACCTGCGGGAATACAGAGGACTGAGGTTGGGAGACTATTCACGGGTGGGATGGAAGGGGCTCCAAGCCACAACTCAGGCCCTTCACAACATTTCGAGACTTGGCCGTTGAACAAGAAGGGTTTCCGTCTTCATGCAGTCAGAGATTCTGGCCTCTATTTTATAAAAAAAAAAAAAAATTTACAGGGCCCCCTAAACCAGTTTTTTCTTCATTTATTTGCTTGCTTATATGTTTTTCATTTGCGGAGCTTAATATCTGACTCTTTTTTAGCTCTTCTTTTCCGTCATTATTTCATATGTATTTTTCTGCTTTATTATTAGTTTATTAGTCGCTGTAGAGTCAGCTCTGACTCATGGTTACCCTGACAACAGAACAGAGCTTTGTCTGATCTTGTACCATCTTTACGATTGTTAACATGCTCAGGTCCGCTGCTGCAGCTGCTGTGTTTTGAGTGCCTTCCAAGCTAGGGGCTCATCTTCCAGGACTATATCGGACTACATTCTGTTGTGATCCATTAGATTTTCATTGGCTGCTTTTCAGAAGTAGGTCCCCAGGCCTTTTAGCCTAGTCTGTCTTAGTCTGGAAGCTCCACTGAAACCTGTCCACCACAGGTGACCCTACTGGTGTTTGAAATACTGGTGGCATATCTTCCAGTATCATAACAACATGCAAGCCACCATAGTACAACAAACTGACAGACGGGTGGTGGATTTTCTGACTACTTTCTTTTATTCACTTTCTGTCATGAATGGCTTTCTTTTTAATCACTCCCGTCTTTTTCTCTTGCCGGTTGTCAGCTCGGCTTTCTGAAGCTCTTCTTATGGAAGGAAGGTGTGGACACCTCCCTACAGCTTTAAACTACTCTGTGTATAACCTGCTGAGGGCATTTTTTTCTCGTGCTTTAAGTGAAAGTTTACAAATCAAGTCAGTCTCTCATACAAAGACTTACGCACACCTTGCTACGTACTCCTAGCTGCTCTGCCCCGATGAGACAGTACACTCCTCCTCTCCACCCTGTATACCTTGTGTCCATTCAACCAGCTCCTGTCCCCCTCTGCCTTCTCACCTCCCCTCCAGATAGGAGCTGCCCACATAGTCTCGTATGTCTGCTTGATCTGAGAAACTCACTCCTCTCCAGTATCATTTTCTATCTTATAGTACAGTCCAACCCCTATCTGAAGAGTTGACTCTGGAAATGGTTCCAGTCTTGGGCTAACAGAAGGTCTAGGGACCATGACCTAATGAGGTTCTTCCAGTCAGACCGTTAAGTCTGGTCTTTTTATGAGAATTAGAGGTCTGCATCCCACTGTTCTCCTGCTCCCTCAGGAGTTCTCTACTGTGTTCCCTGTCAGGGCAGTCATCCGTGTTAGCATTTTAACAGAAAATCCCAGATTTCTCTTTATAGTCTTTTCCCTGACCCTTCCATTAACAATGTTCCCCAACGTCTTAAATTTTATCAAGTTTCCTGTCTGGTAAATCTCTGTAAATTAGCATAAACATCTATAAAATAAGAATCTTTTTAATCATCTTAGTAAGAATGATGAAATACTTGTAATATCATTGAGATGTGAATTCTAACAAAATCTGAGGGAGGTTTGTGCTTGTTTACATTTGTAAAGAAGTCATTTATCTCTCAAGGAGCACTCACAGTACAGTGGTTAAGAGCTCAGCTGTTAACCAAAATGTCGGTAGTTCGGATCCACCAGCTGCTCTTTGGAAGCCCTTCTGGACAGATCTACTCTGTCCTATAATGTCTCTATGAGTCAGAATTGACTCCACGGTAACAGGTTTGCTTTTTTGGTTTAATTTCTCTCTCAGGAAGTGCTCCTGAGTCATGTAAGAATGTTCCAGAACGGGTAGGAGGTAGTTCAATCTTTAGAAAACCGAAAAACCAAGCCTAGTGCTGTGGAGTCGGCTCTGACTCAGGGCGACCTGGGTACTGAACTCTTGCCCCTGAAGTTCAGTGAGTCCACCAGTTGATCCAGAAGCTGCTTGGGAGTGGCAATCAGTCCATTCTGAGTCAGATGAGCTCCATACACCATGGCTGCTTATATGTGCCCAGTTCCTCTACCAACTTGGAATGAACAAGCCAATTCCAAAGGCCTGGTGTGAAGAGACTGCACCTCAAGGGAAAATACAAACTAGCATAAGTTCTAAGGGGCATGAAGGGAAAAAACACATCAGCAATGTTAAAACATAGCAAGGATGATTTTTATTGGGAAGGGAGTCACAAGGCAGGGGAAAGGAGAAGGAAAAGGAAGGAAGGAACACCACAGCCGGGGGAGAAGAAACACTGAGGTGGGAGAGAGACACCACAGCTGTGTGCGAACTCCATTCCACTGACACCCACAACATTCCACTGAGACCCACGACTGTGCGCTTCTTAAAAGAAAGTCAAGGGGTGAGGGCTGGGTGAATGACGTAATGTGGCTCCTTTAGGGCTGGTTTGCTAGAAAAGGTTTTCTTTCCTCTTTTTATAACAAGACCAGCCACCTGGATCCTGGGAGACCAGAGGGGAAGGAGAGGGAGATAATGAAGGGAAAACAAGTTATTCCAACACAGTAAATCATCAAGTCTTGGTCAGCTCCTTGCAGTAAGTCTTGCCATTTTCCAGAACATTGTCCCTGTGTGGTACAAACAGTTAATGCACTAGGCTGCTACCCAAAAGGTTGGAAGTTTGAGTCCATCCAGAGGCACCTCTGAAGAAAGGCCTGGCAATCTACTTCCAAAAAACCAGCCACTGAAAATTCTATGGAATGAAGAAAACCAAAGACACAAGGAAAAGATTAGTCCAAAGGACTAATGGACCACAACAACCACGGCCTCCACCAGACTGAGTCCAGTACAACTAAATGGTGCCCGGCTACCACCACTGACTGCTCTGACAGGGATCACCATAGAAGGTCTCAGACAGAGCTGGAGAAAAATGTAGAACAAAATTTTAACTCACAAAAAAAAGACCAGACTTACTGGTCTGACAGAGACTGGAGAAACCTTGAGAGTTTGGTCCCCAGACACTCTTATAGCCCAGTACTGAAGTCACTCCTAAGGTTCACCCTTCAGCCAAAGATTAGACAGGCCCACAAAATGAGACTAAATCGTCACATCAGCCCAGGGGGAAGGACGAGAAGGCAGGAGGGGACAGGAAAGCCGGTAATGGGGAACCCAAGGTCAAGAAAGAGAGCGTGTTGACATGTCATGGGGTTGACAACCAAAGTAACAAAACAGTATGTGTACTAATTGTTTAATGAGAAATTAATTTGTTCTGTAAATCTTCATCTAAAGCACAACTTAAAAAAAATAATAAAGAAAATTCTATGGAGCACAGTTCTACTCTGTCACACATGGGGTCACCATGAATCGGAATCAACCAGCTGGCAACTGGTTTACTGGTTTAAAAGGGTCAGGGGATTTCTATCACAACATGTTGGAGTAAAATTCAACTTTCATCAGGGGTATCAGGATTTTTCCGGAATCAGAGATAGTTACAACTGATACCAGTTTGTAGGTAAGGGAATAGGTCCATACAACTCAAAGAACTCATAGTAAAATAAGCTATATTTTTATACACAAAATAAAATAATGATCTGAGAAACATCTACACACCGTTTCATAAAACCTAAAACCACCGTTGCATTTAATCACATAACAACGGTGATTAATGTGGATTGGAGAGCACGGAGCTGTAGTAGTAGGGGCTCTGTTTACTAGCTGGATAAATAATTATTTTCTTTTGCACTTCCTTTAAAATGTAGACACATGAGCAGAAGAAATCTAATTAGAAATCAGAGCGTCTGAATTTTAAAGAAGTCTTGACCAGCCTGGATCTCTTTCCTGCTTAAAATTATTTTCAAAATGAAAGAACAGAAAGTTCAGAGATAACATTCTGATATGATTAGCTTTTAAGCTTCATTTCTGAAACGTGAATACATTATGTAAGTGAATCAAGACAAAAAATCTTTTTTTTTTTTCTTAAAAAAATGGGAGAGGGGCAAATTGCTTAGAAATCTTGAAACATGAATTATGCCAATTGGTCCTCTGGGAAATACCTCCCCTTTGGGAAAGCTTAATTCACATCCATCCCTTTGGTGAAATGTGACTTTCATTGCTTAGAAAGTATAACGGGATTTTTTGTGTGTGTGCAGAAGTTCTTGTCAAAGGCACTATGGACACACTGCAGAGCTTCTTCAAGCTAAGATTTCTAACAGAGAATGATGACCTTGCTGACTGGAGAAAACAAACAAATAAACAAACAAAAAAACTGTGAACCCAAGTTCCTATCTTTCTTCTTTGATGCTTAGTTGAATGTTAAAAAGAAACATATATTTTAAGTTCCTCTGAAGGAATACAATTCTAATTTTACAAAAGTTGTACTCTGATGAAAAACTAATTGGTGTTGTAAACTTTCACCTAAAGCACAATAAACTACTTTTTGAATAAATAACTAAAAGACTCAGGACACCATATACACACACACACACACACACACAAAAGTTCTACTCTGACAAAGAAGTGTAAAAACCAAGAGTTGGAGGTAGACCCTCAGCTATCTAAGGCTGGAAACTGTTACTTTATTGATGGAAAATCCCAGAAGTTTCAGGATCTTACCTCATCAATCTTCTCTTACAATAGGCCCAGGGAACTCTTCCTCGTGTCTTAGGTGAATAAAATCTGAAACTGACAGACTTTGTAAAATAGACGATAGTTAGAAAAAACACTCCATCCAGCTAAAGTACGAGTTTTCGTATAGCCTTCTACTGTGAACACTGGCCCAAAGGCATGAGTTCCATATCTATAGCCATATCTCCAAAGTCAAATCTATTTTGACTTGAACAGAAGTAGAAGCAAAGTGCAGAAGTAGTAGAATTGTCGCTGTGGATTTTCTACATTATAATGTTTAGAGAGCCTTCATAGTTTCTCTTTCCCAACTTCTCCCTTGGAGAAACCTACAGGGTGCCTGTGAGTGACAAGAGCAGCACTAAGGAGCCCTGGGGCCTCAGAGCACTAGAATACCTGGGAACCAAGGCATTTCCAATCATGCTTGTTACTTATTTTCCAAACAGATTCTGATAAGTAACTGCTTCAGATCAATGAGGTCGGTAATAAACATGTGATCATGAATTGCCATTGTCAAATGCTACTAAGCACCTGCTGCTTTCAAAGCGCTGTTCTATACATAATAACTATACACCACTGGCATTTCAAATACCAACAGGCTCACCCATGGTGGACAGGTTTCCGTGGTGCTGCCAGACTAAGACTAGGAAGAAAGGTCTGGTGATCTACATCCAAAAAGTAGTCAATGAAAACCCTATGGATCACAGAACATAGTCCAGGGACTGATCACTGGACAAGGGCATTATGTTTGGTAAAGTGGAGGGACAGCAAAGGTGAGGAAAACCCTCAATGGTATGGACTGACACAATGGCAGCAACAATGGGTGTAAAAGTAACAATGAGCATGAAGATGGTGCAATACCAGGCAATGTTTTGTTCTGTTGTACACAGAGTCTTCATGAGCAGGAGCCTACTTGACAGCAACTAACAACAGCATGCATTATAAAGGTATCATTTAAGTAAATTTTTGCAAGAGCCAATGTGCATGGCATCCCTTTGAGTCACTGTAGAGTGGGATCAGAAACTCAGAGACGAAGCCGAAACCTGAGTCACCTGTTCTTGGCATCATTTCATTAACAATTCTGCCTTTCACCGTCACTTCACTGACAATGGGATGAAGCAACAACAGTTCTGGTTCTTGCCTTTTGATAAATTCTCTGAATTCATTTTCCCTGGAAATCATATATGCGTGTTAGTGACAATGCATTATTTTCTTATTCAGTCATCTGTGTTTTAGATACAAGTTGTCACTTGCCTTTTAGTTACTTCCCTTAGTATTGCACTTTTCTTTGGTCAACGAATGAGTAGTAAGTAAAAGCGAGGGTTTTATAACCACAGTGACCTGGGTTCCAGTCCAGACTCTAGTATTTACGAGCTGCTTCAATTTCCACTTCCAGAAAATGGAGATGATAGCATCTATCACATAAAGTAATTAAATGGAAGGGTTAAATAAGATATTAATGTATGTAAAGCACTACATGCCTGACACAGTGCACAATAAACATGTTATTATTATATTTTTAGTGTCTATGGAAACCCTGGTGGTACAGCGGTTAAGAGCTACAGCTGCTAACCGAAGAAGATCAGCAGTTCAAATCCACCAGGTGCTCCTTGGAAACCCTGTGGGGCAGTTCTACTCTGTCTTATAAGGGTCACTATGAGTCGGAATCGACTCAACGGCACTGGATTTGTTTTTTTTTTTTGGTTTGAAGGGAGCCCTTGGAAACCCTGGTGGTTAAGAGCTACAGCTGCTAACCAAAAACTCATCAGTTCGAATCCACCACGCACTTCTTAGAACCCTATGGGGTAGTTCTACTCTGTCTTATGGGTCGCTATGAGTTGGAATCAACTTGGCAACAACGGGTATGGTTTTGGTCTTTTAAGGGAGCCCCGGTGGCATAGTAGTGAATAGCTTGGCTGCCAACCAAAATGATGGCACTTTGAATCCACCAACCACTCCTTGGAAACGCTATGGGGAAGTTCTATTCTGTCATATAGTGTCACTACGAGTCGGAATTGACTAGATGGCAATGGGTTTTGTTTTAAGTTACACTCCGGTAATAAGTGGTACATTGGGAAGCTACGTTAATTTTCCTACCTTACCACCGAAACAGAAACGCTACATTCCAGGTGGTCGACTCTCCAACACAGGTGGGTGGGAAGGCGAAGCTACCCCGTGAGCGGTTCACAACTTCCCAAGTAGTCGTGAGCAGGGTCAGGATCAGGGCAAGACAATTACAGGGCTGGATCCTGTCTTTACCTACAATTTAGATATTTTGTTCATTATGCATCGTTTTGCATTAATTTGATCTTTTTAAATATTAAAATATTCCTCTTGATTACTGAATTTGTCAGTACCCCTTTAGATTGTATGCTGTTGTTGTTAGGTGCTGTAAAGTCAATTCCGACTCACAGCGACACTATGCACAACAGAATGAAACACTGCCCAGTCCTGTGCCATCCTCACAATCACCGCTTTTTGAGCCCATTGCTGCAGCCACTGTGTCAGTCCACCCCATTGAGGGTCTTCCTCTTTTTCGGTGACCCTCTACTTTACCACACATGCTATCTTCCTCCAGAGACTGGTCCATCCTGATAACATGTCCAAAGTAAGGAGCATTCTGGCTGTACTTCTTCCAAGAAAGATTTGTTCATCTTTTTGTCAGTCCATGGAATATTCATATTCTTTGACAACACTGTAATTCAAAGGTATCAGCTCTTCTTTGGTTTTCTTTATTCATTGCTCAGCTTTCAAATGCATATGAGATGATTGAAAACACCACGGCTTGGGGCAGGCACACCTTAGTCTTCAAAGTGACATCTTTGTTTTTGAACTGTTCAAAGAGATCTTTTGCAACGGATTTGTATACATGAGGTGAATGCCTCACTCTCCTCACCCTAATCTCAGCTCTGGCTCCTGAGTCATATGATCCCCTCTCTCCTCACCTAGAACATTTAGAACCAGGTGAGCCCCTTTTCCCTGTCGGCTGGCTTCCATAAGTTGATGATGACTGTCCTAGGAATCATTGCAGACTCATCATGCCCACCTTTTCCATCGCAGCAGTCACCAGGGTATTCCTCTGTGCAAATTAGTGCAATTTTAGTTCAAATTATGGTGATTAGCATGGCGCTGTAGTGGTGCAACGGTTAAGCCTCGGCTGCTAACTGAGAGGTTGGCAGTTAGAACCCATCCAGTGGCTCAGTGGGAGAAAGACCTGGAAATCTGTTTCTGCAAAGATTACAGCCTAGGGAACCCTATGCGGCAGTTCTACTCTGTCACATAGGGTTGCTATGGGTTGGAATCAACTTGGTGGCACCCAACAACAACCATATTAGCATGGGCCAATGACTCTATATACACACATTCCTGAACTATATTGAATCATGTAGCAATGAAAAGAGACTGCAACCCAACTCTCCAGGACATTTATGAGAGACAAAGTGGTAAATGATCTTCAGTGCCCCTGGATGTTTAATAGTTTCTCCAAAAGCAAGTTAAAATTCACTGCCCTTGTCCTATGGGGAGCTGGACTCTGAATTCTAATGAAAATAATGAAATATTTAACTAGATCCCATCTTCAGAGAAGATGAGGCATTTTGATGAAAACTAGCACGACGCTTATGAAATGCTTTCAATCATTCAGCCTTATCATAACCCTTACCGTCATCAGTTATAGTTCTCGTCCCCATTTGATGAGTTAAAAAAATTGAGGCACAGGATGTTTGATTTATTTCTAAAGAATCCCTGTGGAAATTAGAATCAAAGCTATAAAAAGTATCTACACAGCTAGAAGTAATTTTTACAACTGAGTTTTTGAGTTCTTTTCCCAGTCTTTGTAATTACGTTGCCTGAGGGACTCACAATTTGCATTTTGTTTTTGTGGTTGTTTGCCTTCTAGAAGATTCAGAAAATGTATCACAATGCTTACAAGTAGCATGGGTTACACTACCCAGTGCTGTCAGCTGATAATCAACCACCTACTCTCTGTAAGGCCAAAGAGGTTCCTATTGCCAACGTTCTAGGGTGGCCAGCTGTCCCAGTTTTAGCACTGAACGTCCTGAATCCCAGGAAACTTTTCAATCCTAGGTAAACCAGGATGGTTGGTCACCCTAGTCGCTAACCAGAGATACCCTCTACATTGCAAATGCACAATGATTTCCTTATTTTGTTATTGTTTCTGGTTAATTTACTGTTTTAGTAACTTTCAGAAATAACACTTATTTAAATTCAGCATCTGATATTAAAATCCATCATTACTCTTAGTTTCTACTTTGGTCTTGTGATAAGAGATAGGTCTTTGAAAAACCAAAGACAACCATAGGAAGAAACGTGTAAAAAGGAAATTGTACCTTGCTTCTCTGAAAAGAACCACAAAAAAAATTAAGCAAAAAGTTAAAGATACTCTAAATATACATTATGGAATTTTAACTATAAAACAAGCTGTTCTACGTTAGATTGTGTTAATATTCTAAGCAAATCTCTGGATTACCTCTTATTACTTAACGGTCCCACAACTTGTCTGTCAGTTTGTCATACTGTAGTGGCTTGTGTGTTGCTGTGATGCCAGAAGCTTTAAAGTGTTAAAAAATAAAGACATCACTTTGAGAACTAAGATGCGCCTGACCCAAGCCGCGGTATTTTCAGTTGCCTTATATGCACGCAAAAGCTGGTTGATGAATAAGGAAGACTGAAGAACTGATGCATTTGAATCTGGTGTTGGTGAAGAATATTGAATATGCCATGGGCTGCCAGAAGAATGAACAAATCTGTCTTGGAAGAAGTACTGCCAGCATGCTCCTTAAAAGTGAAGATGGTGAGACTTCGTCTCACATACTTTGGACATATTATCAGCAGGGACCAGTCCCTGGAAAGGGACACCATGCTTGGTAAAGTAGAGGGTCAGTGAAAAAGAGGAAGGCCCTCAACTAGATGAATTGATATAGTAACTGCAACAATTGGCTTAAACATAGCAATGATTATTGGGATGGTGCAGGATGCGGCAGTGATTCGTTCTGTTGTACGTGGAGTCACTGTGAGTCAAAATTGATTCCATGGCAGTGGGTTGGGTGGGAAAATGTTATTAAGAAAAAGGCACAAGGATACAACATTGCATATATAATATACCGGTAGCTGTCAAGTTGATTCCAACTCATAGTGACCCCATAGAACAGAGTGAAACTGTCCCATAGAGTTTCCAACGAGTGGCTGATAGATTCGAACTGCTGACTTTTTGGTTAGCAGCCGGGGCCCTTAACCACTGCTTTAACCATAAGTTGGAATCAACTGGATGGCAAACGATTTGGTTTGGTTCATATGTAATATGATTCCAACCTATCTACATATTAGAAAAAGAAAAGATTGCAAGAAAACACAGTAAATCTTGATACTAGTAACTTTCTGGATGGTAGAATTTGAAATGATTTTTTTTTCTCCTTTTTTCTGTGTTTTCCAAACTTCCTGTAATGTACTTCAACTACTTTTTCTTTTTCTTAATTAGGAAAAAAAATTTACAGAGTTCTCAGACTTGAAATTTAAAAATCTCTGACTAACTTTGGAGTCAACAAGCAAATAAGGTATGCATTCAAAATTAAATAAAATAAGGAAAATGCAAATATATATAAATACATAAGACAAAATGTGTAGATTACAACCCAAGTTATACAGAGAAGTAAATCTGCAATCCTGAATGCTTTAAGAAATAAAAAAGTGTAGATTTATTTATAATTTTTTAGCAGCTGAAACGACAGAACCACGACACGTAGGGAGATATAAAGAGCAGTCCACCAAAGTAACACCGATGGTATTTCCTGCTAATCTCTCAGAGGGAAAAGCAAACAAACGGGATCCTTGGCATTTACCATGAGGGGAGAAGTGACAGCTTCACAGCACTATGTATTTATCATGTTTCTACTTGACAAAATTCTATGAAAATCAATAGACATGACATTCTACCTTGCGTTCTAGGAATCTTTGAGCTGGAAAGAACACTGAATTAATGATACAACGACTTAAGCATTTAATTCAGGCAATTAGAAATAGATTCAGAAAAGCTAAATACCAGGAAAGAAGGAAAAACTCAAAGATCAAAGCAAAAATAAATGAATTAAAAAGCGGGGTATGGAGAAGTATCAATCTAAAAATGGGATTTTCATTCGATTTTAAAGTAGAAAGAAAGTTAAAGCAGATAAAACCAGTAATACTAAAGACAGAAAGACAATTCAAATAAACAAAAATTGAGATGAGAGAAAAATAACAATGGCACATAAATATTTAAATTATAATAATGATTATTAGGTATTATATAAACAACTATATAAAAATAATTAAAGCTCATCAAAATAGATAAGCCTAAAATAAACATTGAAATCTGCTTAAGAATACCAATAACTAAGGGAAAACCTTTAAAATGTATCAAAGAACTATCTATAGATGCATTTAGAGGCACATAGTTTCACTGATGTGTTCTTTTAAGCTTAAGAAAATTTCTATGTTTTCCAAGACATAGAAATGAGTAGAAAGCCATCCTTTGCATTTTATTAAGCCAAGACAACTCTGATGGAAGATCATAAGATTTGTGGGATGAAAGTAAGGATTTTATACATGAAGAAAGCCTGACCCAAGCCTTATATGCATGCAAAACTGGACAATGAAAAAGGAAGACCAAAGAAGAATTGATACATTTGAATTGTACTATTGGCAAAGAATATTGAATATATCATGGACAGCCAGAAGAACAAACAAATCTGTTTTGGAGAAAGTAAGCTAGAATGCAGCTTAGAAGCTAGATGGCAAAAATTTGTCTTGCTTGCTTTGGACATGTTATCAGGAGGGACCGGTCCCTGGAGAAGGACATCATGCTTGGTAAAGTAGCGGATGAGAAAAAAAAAAAAAGAGGACGACCCTCATCAAGATGGATTGACACAGTGGCTGCAACAATGGCCAAAAACATAGCAACAATTGTGAGGATTTAGCAGGATCAGGCAACGTTTTGTTGTGTTCTATTATGTATAGGGTCACTATGAGTCAGAGCCCACTCAATGGCACTTAACAATAACAAAATTGACAAGAAAAGCATGCAAAACAGAAACTTTATATACTGATCTCATTTATTAACAGGAATACAAAGTTTTATATAAAATATCAACAAATAAAATTCAGCAACATATTAAAAGAAAAACTCAGTGTCAGATAAAATGATCTCAGAATTGCAAGGATGGGTTGATGTAAAGAATTCATTTATGTAAAATAACTCATGTGGCATAGTAGTTAAGAACTTGCCTGCTAACCAAAAGACTTGCAGTTCAAATCCACCAGCCTCTCCTTGGAAACCATATGGGGCTGTTCTATTCTGTCCTATAGGGTCACTATGAGTCAGAAAAGACTCAACGGCACCTAACAACAATAACGGGGCAAATTGAACTCTGAAAAATGTTTAACAAAATTCAACACATTATGTGAGTATGAATATAAATAATATTTGTTTTAATTTGCATTTTTTCATGATATTATTTTAAAAGTATGGTATCTATTTCAATTCACCACCAGATCATAGTTACTGGTTTAACAGTAGAGGCAATTCAATTTAAATTATAAATAAAATAAGGATACCCACTCTCACATTCTTAGTCTAAAAGCTGTAGCCAATGCAATGAAACAAAAGAGAAGTGATGGATATTCAGATGGTTGATGGTGCCATGATGAAAAAACTCAAAATAATAACAGAAAATTAAAGTACTCAATAATAGTACAGTAAGGCAAGTAAATATAAAAATGAATACACAACCTCATCTGGAGCAAAGGAGAATGAAGAAAACCAAGACACAAGGACTCAAGGAAAATATTAGTCCAGGGGACTAATGGACCACATGAACCACAGCCTCCACCAGCCTAAGCCCAGAAGAACTAGATGGTGCCCGGCTACCATCGACCACTTGGACAGGAATCACAATAGAGAATCCCAGAGAGACTGGGAAAAAAAAGTAGAACAAAATTCAGATTCACGAAAGAGAAAAACAGAATTACTGGTCTCACAGAGACTGAAGGAACTCCCAGGACTATAGCCCCTGGATACCCAGCTGACTCAGAACTGAAGCCACTCCTGAAGTTCACCTTTTAGTCAAAGATTAGACAGGCCTAGGAAACAAACATTAACAAACGTGAGGAACGTGCTTCGTAGTTCAATATGAGACCAACTGGGCAAAAGCAAAAGACAAGACAGCAGGAAGGGACAGGAGAACTGGATGAATGGACACAGGGAACCCAGAGTGGAAAGAGGGAGAGTGCTGTCACATTGCCAGGATTGCAACCAATGTCACAAAACAATATATGTATAAATTTTTAAATGAGAAACTAATTTGCAATGTAAACATTCACCTAAAGCACAATAAAAAAAAAAATGAATACATAAAAAAAAGCCAATAGTAACAAAAAAGAAAATATTATAAAAGAGCAATCTCAACTGTCCAAAAAAAAAACTCTAGAATATCTAGGAAAAATATTAATGTGTGACTTGTGTTTTGAATACTATAAAATAAAATGAATAAATACACATTATGATTCTTTGGTAAAATATACTATATTCTTAGGGGCCCTGGTGGCTCAATGGTTAAGCACTTGGCTGCTAACCAAAAGGTCAGTTGGAACCCACCCGCTGCTCCATAGGAGAAAGATGCGGCAGTCAGCTTCTGTAAAGAGTACAGCTTTGGAAACCTTATGGGGCAGGTCTCCTCTGTCCTATAGGCTCACTGTGAGTTGGAATTGACTTGATGGCAATGGGTTTGGTTTACTAAGTTCTTAGATTTTTTTTAATATTAAAAAAATAATAATTTATAGGTTTAATTATATTGCCACTAAAATTTCAATTAATAAATTAGCAAAATTTTCAAGAAAATATTGTATAAGAAAAGTAATTGCGGAGGGAGGATCATTTATCCCAGCAAGTATTAAAAACTTGCAATTAACACAGTTCAGTGCTAGCACATACATAGATGGAACAGTCAGGGGAGCAGCATATAGTCCAGAACTTAAATTATATAATAATTCAATATATGGTGAGGGCTGTGCATAACTCATCAGTATATGAATCAATTATATTCATATATACAGTGAAACCTGTGAGAGCAGGAACTTGACGAGACTGCCTTGTTTTTTTCTGGGTCTCGCAAGTTTTCCACCTTTGACAGGCTGCAGTCTTACCACTTTTCTATCACTATTAGTGGAAAACATTTGAATTTTCCTTTTCTGACAGGTTTCCACCTTACACAGGTTCTGGCATTTCACAAGTTATACTGTATGTATATGTATATAAACTAGAAATAGTATGTGTCTAACTAAAAATAGTATATATGTACGTAATTATACATAAAACCAAAAACCAAACCCATTGCCGTCAAGTTGATTCCCATTCACAGCAACCCTACAGGACAAAATTGTCCCACAGGTTTCCAAGAAGCAGCCGGTGGATTTGAACCGCCAACCTTTTCATTAGCAGTCGAGCTCTTAACCACTGTGCCACAAGAGTGAAGAGTGAAGAACTGGCAACAACTTAAATATTTCCAAAAGAAGGATTGATTAAGTAAATCACGATATATGCAGACAACGAAACATTAGACAATTACTCAATAAGAGGGTTGTTTTCAAGGGGAGACATCTGTGGTATGTCGTTGCGGTTGGTGCCATCAAGTTGATTCAGACTCATAACGACCCAATGTGACAGAATAGAACCAACCCATAGGGTTTCCTTGGTTGTTTTTGTTTTAATCTTTACAGAGCCAGACGGGCCTACATAAAAATGGTAGCAGACAATAGGTTCAGTATCATCTCAATTATTTCAAAGAAAATTCAGAATGAACAGGAAAGAATGCAAGGAAATTCACCAAAATCTTAATAGTGATTATTTTTCAGTGTGATCGTGTCTTATTTTTCACTTTTTACCTAATTTATATGTGAATGTGTTTTCAAAACAAAATTATTTAGAAAAATATGTTTGTGTACATAGCAGACCGGGAGGCCCACCACAGGAGTTCCCAGGTCACAGCATATTTTAAAATATATGTAAATGAGCAGCAAAAAGACTTTTCAGATTTTAGTACTTTTTAGATAAATGGTGTGTATTTCCCAAAGTTGCTATTAGTAGCATTCAGAACACATCCCTCTGTCACACGACGTTTTATTTTTATTTTTGATTTTTGATCAACTTGTAGCTTTTTGGATACCTGTGTTCCAAAAAAAAAAACCAAACCCATTGCCATCCAGTCGATTCCAACTCATAGCGACCCTGTATTAGTCAAGCTTATCTCTTTTCATCTGGGAACTAAATGTTTGACAAAGAGATTTTCTCTGAGAAATGACTTCCATATAGCTTATTAATCATTCATGCCCATGCAAGCTCTGTGTTCATTGTACTGTATTGGATCTTCAAATGTAACTGAGAGCAAATCAGGAGAGTATGAGCAACTGCAATACCTCCTGGATGGACACTGGGCTGCTTGAAGAGCAATAACAAATACAGAATTTCAATTTGAGACTCCCTGAGGAAGGAGCTTGTATTTAAGTGTTGAAAGCTGAGGTTCTGTAACCTTCTTAGATGTTCAAAACCACTATTGTTGTTGTTGTTAGATGCCACAGCGCCAATTTCAACTCCTAGCAACCCCATGGGGCAGAATAGAACTGCTCCATGGGGTTTCCTAGGCTGTCATCTTTAAGGAAGCAGATTGTCAGGTCTTTCTCCTGTGGAGCTGCTGGGTGGGTTCAAACCATCAATCTTTTGGTTAGCAGCCAAGCACTTAACCGTTGCACTACCAGGGGTATACCATCTTTGCACAATTTTAAAGTTCAGTGAATTATATTTTCACATTAAAAGGATTTTTCCTTTTTTTAGTTTTCAAACACTGGAACACTAAGAAATACAATGAGATGTAAAAAAAAAAAAAAAACCAAATGAAAAATAATATAAAGAAGAAATGTAGCAAAGGCCTTTGTATTTTCAAATATTTAGATTAAATGTCAAGGATGTGTGTCCTGCCTACAACATGTCTTTTAAAATGATTGATTTTAAAAAATGCCATTTTTCATAAAACACAGACCATCTTCATGCTCAGGTTATTTTTATTTTTGATTTTTTTTCTTACAGAAAAAGAGTAAAAATTAATGTTGTTGTTGTTGTTAGGTGCCATTGAGTCGATTCCAACTCATAGCGACCCTATGTAAAACAGAACGAATGAAACACTGCCTAATCCTGCACCATCCTCGCAATCGTTGTTATGCTTCAACCCATTGTTGCAGCCACTGTGTCAATCCATCTCATTGAGGGTCTTCCTCTTTTCTGCTGACCCTGTACTTTACCAAGCATGATGTCCTTCTCCAGGGACTGATCCCTACTGAGAACATGTCCAAAGTATGTGAGACATAGTCTCACCACCCTTGCTTCTAAGGAGCACCCTGATTGTACTTCTTCCAAGACATATTTGTTCATTCTTTCGGCAGTCCATGGTATACTCAATATTCTCCAGCACCACAAATCATAGGCATCAATTCTTCTTCGGTCTTCTTTATTCATCATCCAGCTTTCACATGGGTAATACTTGATTGAAAACACCATGGCTTGGGTCAGGAGCACCTTAGTCTTCAAGGTGATGTCTTTGCTTTTCAACACTTTAAAGAGGCCTTTTGTGGCAAATGTTCCCAATGCAATGCATCTTTTGATTTCTTGACTGATGCTTCCATGGGTGTTGATTGAGGATCAAAGTAAAATGAAATCCTTGACAACTTCAATCTTTTCCACGTTTATCATGATGTTGCTTATTGGTCCAGTTGTGATGATTTTTGTTTTCTTTATGCTGAGGTATAATTCATACTGAAGGCTGTCTTTGATCTTCATGAGTAAAAATTAATGGCATAAGTCTAGTATAAATTTCTCCAAAAAAAAGTGTCGTAATTACGGGGTTTGCCCTGGTGGCACACTGTTTAAGAGCACGGCTGTTAACCAAAAAGTCAGCAGTTTGAATCCTCCAGCCACTCCTTGGAAACCTTATGGGGCAGTCCCACTCTGTCCTATGGGGTTGCTATGAGCCAGCATCAACTCAACAGCAATGGGTTTTTTGTTTTTTTAATTTCTGATAAAGAAGCCCTGGTGGCATAACCAGTAAGGACTTGGCTGCTAAGCAAAATGTTGGAGGTTCGAACCCACCCAGCTGCTCCTCAGGAGAAAGACCTGCTTCTGTAAAGATTCGAAACAAGAAAACCCTATAGGGCAGCTCTACTCTGTCACATGGGGTCACTATGAGTCAGAACTGACTCGATGACACCCAACAACAACAACATATTTCTGGTCAAGAACCTCTTGTCTAACTTTTCATAAAAATGGGCACAAAAACAATACTTAAGAAGGTAAATGAACTTACTTAGTCTCAAAGCAATCAGGTCTGTGAATCAGATTTCTCAAAATGTGCTTTTCGGAGCAACAATTCCACTGCATGTCCCAGTTACAAAGAAAACTGTCCTGTGGTCAAATACATTTGAGGAACACTGGGTTAAAGGATACCACATTGCTTTTTTTACGGCAGAACTTCTAAGCGATGTCCCTATGTTCCCATGCAGCATGAATTTCCAGGAGGAAGTGGCGCTGAGTGGAGCTTCCCAAACACATTCGCCACTGCACTCTGAGCAGTGTCTCACAGGGACATCTGTGCACACGCTTTGATAAATACTGCTCTATCAGAGCTATGAGCTTCATTTTGTTTTGGCTTCAAATACCATGTCTCCTCTTGAAGAAGAAATTCCAGCTTGAGAAATCTCAGAGATAAAGAGGAAGAAAACAGGAAAATTGGCATGAAATGCCCAACACAGCTTCCCTGGAATGACAGCTTGGGAACTTGGCATATTTCACTCATTTAATTAATAAGGAGGTAAATGGGATGGTGAGCCCTTTAGCATGAATATGTGTCATTTCAATGAGATGTTAAAAGCTAAAAATCTAACTGCCCTCAAGAGACTTTAGCAAGATCACAGACTTCCCTAAGAATAAAAATTTGGCACGAATCCTTTGGCAATCTTCTTGGTTCTCAACTGAATGTGCAGTTGAATAAGGGATGAGCCATTCCTCCATATTACAGCACTGGTAGCCTGATGAAAAGTGAACATTTAGAGAGGATCAGAGATGTGAAAAAGCTCAGGGACAATGGACCGTAACGGTGGGTGGCAGCAAGCAATCACTGCTGAAAGGGAATAATGGAGAAAATCAGGCAGACTCACCACGTGCCTCGATAACCACCCCTGCCTTCCCTTCATCTCTTCCAGGCTCCTTTGTCTTGGCAGAACATACTCCTTTGTCAGGCACAGTGTTAAGGCACAAGGAAATGACTCAATTCAATTGAAGGATTGTTTATTGGGGACAAGGTACTATGCCCACATCACTGCATTTAGTGCTGGGGGAGCGGGGGCAGGCAATTCTGCCTGCCTGTTCTTAGTTTCCTAGTGCTGTTGTAATAGAAATACTACAAGTGGGTGGCTTTGAAGAACAGATATTTATTTTGTCACCACTCTGGAGGCTACAAGTCTAAATCAGCTGTGCTGATTCCTCCTCTAGTCCTCATTCCTAGTTTCTGGGGACTGCCATCTATCCCTGGCATCCCTTGGCATCTTTCTCCCCCACTGTGCTTGTCTCTGTGTTTGCTCTGTTCTTTTTATAGCTCATAGGCAATAAGATTTAGGACCCACTCTACTTTAGTAGCAGGAGAAAGACCTGGCAGTCTGCTCCCATAAAGATCACAGCCTAGGAACCATGTGTAGCAGTTCTACTCTGGCACATGGTATATTGGATTGAATCGTGCCTCCAAAAAATGTGTATCAACTTGGTTAGGCCCTGTTTCCCATGATTGGCCACCATTTTGTGACCTGATAGGATTTTCCTAAGTGTTGTAAATCCTGCCCTTAGGATGTTAATGAGGCGTGATCAGAGGCTCAGTCCACAGGATTAAAAAAAAAAAAAGTTTTTTTCTTAAATCAATCTCTTTCGAGATATAAAAGAGAGAACCCAGCAGAGAGACATGGGAACCTCATATTACCAAGAAAGCAGCACCAGGAGCAGAGCATGCTCGTTGCCGCACTGAGACGTTCCCAGATCAGGGGAAGATTAATGACAAGGACCTTCCCCCATAGAGGACAGAGAGAGAGCCTTCCCCTGGAGCTGGCACCCTGAATTTGGATTTCTAGCCTCCTAAACTGTGAGAGAATAAATTTTTCTTTGTTAGAGCCATCCACTTGTATCTCTGTTATAGCAGCACTAGATGACTAAGACACGTGGGGTCACTGTGAGTCGGAATCAGCTCAACAACAACTACTTTACTATGCCCTCATTAACATATCAAAGAAAACCCCTATTTCCAAGCATGGTCATATTTATAGGCGCAGGGGTTATGATTTCAACACATATTTTGGGGGAGATGCAATTCATTACATAACACTATCCTCAAAGAACAACCAGGCTCCGGGCTTAAGATTTCATACCAAAGTAAATTTCCAAAATACGCAGGTGTCATTGTTGTGTGCTATCAAGTTGATTTTGACTCATAGCCACCCCATGTGACAGAGTAGAACTGCCTCATGGATTTTCTCAGCTGTAATCTTTACAGAGCAGATCGCCAGGTCTTCCTCCCCTGGAGTCACCGGGTAGGTTCAAACCGCCAACTTGTTTGTTAACAGCCAAGCACTTAACCATTTGTACCATGCCTTAAAATATGCAGAGGTTTTATGTTATAAAAGAGGGGGAGAGTCTATCTGTGGCTGGAAGTATCAGGAATGACTCCAAGTAGGAGGGGACAAAAAGTGGGCTTCTTGTTTTTTTGATGAAATAATGGCTGCTGCACCTCATTTCCTTTTCTGTGATTTTCCCCCAGTAGTGCAGCCTATCCCAATAAACTGGACGTTCTGCTGAGGACAAAAACCACATGCTTTTCTTCTTTGTATCCCCCACTTCTGGTAGCATAGGCTTAGGAATAAATAGCCAGCCAACCAGTTGCCATTGAGTCAACTCCAACTCATGGTGACCCCATGTGTGTCAGAGTAGAGCTCTGCTCCATAAGTTTTCAATGGCTATTTCTTATGGAAATAGATTGCCAGGCCTTTCTTCCATGGCACTGCTAGGTGAATTCAAACTACCAACCTTTTGGTTAGTAGCTGAGCACAAACTGTTTGCACCACCCAGGAATCTAAATAGATGACCAATGTTGTCCGATGGATTGAATCAAATAGAATATCGAATAATATAGGGGTGAAAGTACCTTTGGCCTTGGATAATGATTTTAAAAAGTGGGCAACTTAAATTTATTAAGAAAAATTACTAGTAGTATCTGCTAAACTGTCCATAACCCATAACCTTTCCTTTAGTGGGTAGTCTCTGAAGCACATCAGATAATCATATTTTCTTCCTCCTCAAAGGCTGCTCCTACTGTGTGCAGCTTTCATTGGGGTATCACAGACAGCAAGTGGATACAGTTATTGTTTCAGCAGTGACATCAAACCCCATCCCCCTCTTCCAAGGACATCCATACCTGATATCTGAAGATACCTGCAAGGAGGTTTGGGAGACAGCCAGGCCACTGAGGTTACCCACAGCTCTGGGTACAAACCCAGGACTTCCTCAAATGAAAAAAAAAAAAAAAAAAAAAAAACAGATTCTACTCTCTCTTAATTAACTCAGAAAATGTCTGCTACCCACTCAAATTTGTCCATCCTGAGATATTCACCCTATGGATTTGGTTTTTGGCTTGGAGATATTCACCAGGACCGTGTTGGTCTCTGTCTTAGTCATTTAGCGCTGGTGTAACAGAAATACCACGATAGCTTCAACAAGGAGGAATTTATTCTGTCACAGTCTAGTAGGCCAGAAGTCCAATTTCAGGGTATCAGCTCCAGGGTAAGGCTTTCTCTGTCAGTTCTGGAGGGAAGACCTTATCATCAATTTTTCCCTGGACTAGGAGCTTTTCCTTGCAGGAACCCCAGGTCCAAAGGATGTGCTCTGCTCCCTGTGCTACTTTTTTAGTAGTTTTGGTTCCCCCTCTCTGCTTGATTCCCTTCTCTTTTATCTCTTGTAAGATAAAAGGTGGTGCAGGCCATACTCCAGGGAAACTCCTTTTACATTGAATCAGGGATGTGACTTAGTAAGGGTGTTACAATCCCACCTTAATCCTCTTTAACATAAAATTTATAATCACAAAATGGAAGACAATCACACACTACTGGGAATCATGGCCTAACCAAGTTGACACATATTTTGGGGGGACACAATTCAATCCATTACAGTCTCCAACAGTAAAACAAGAGGAGGGAAGCTAAGTGGGGAAGACAGCATTTACCTAAGAGATCTTCGAATTCAAATGTGTAGCCTTGAAATTAAAGGTGCAGTAAATATTGGCTGCTGGTAAATTGCTTATGATGTAATAAACTAAAATTATGGATGTAGCAATAAAGAGAGGCAATATAATATTGTATATTTAAGGAGCAGCTATCAGCAAAGGAATAGATCAAATTGCCATCTTGTTTACTGTTGATAGCTTCTGGAATGGTTATCATTATATAGGAATGTAAAACAGGAGTCCAGGCGACTGAAGATTTCCATTCCTTGATTGTCAGCTAATGGTTTTACCCTTCCTTCCCGATGACCTCGCAATTTATAACAACAGGACACACAGCAGCTAGTTAAGGGAGCAAGTGGGGTTTCTCTGAATAGGTACAGTAATATTACTTTATCCAGAATAAAATAGGAAAACACAATAAACAAAAAGCCCAACATGTTCTCTGATACACCTACAGGTTTTATTTGCAAAATCAAGTTGAGAACTAGAGATTGATATTGGAAATACTGAATAAAATAACATTTTACAGAGACGACAGAATTGCAGCCATTAAAAGTAGCCAGTAGGAAATGTTCTTAAGACAGTTGGGATACTAAACCTATTTGCCAGCAAGAACACTTACAAGGCTTTGGTGTGCTGTCATGAGAAAAAGTCATTTTCGTGCTCTGCATTTCACCTCCCTTGAGAATACACACACAAGGTCAGATTCCTTATTTTTTTTTTTTTTAGGAAAATTTGGGGGAAAATAAGTGCTTTTCTCCAGATCGGACTTTAGGCTTCATCAACACTTGCTCCCCAGTGATGTTATCAGTCTCTTGGTTTTGAATACCACCTCTACGCTGAAGACCTCAAATCTGTATCTCCGTTAAATCCAGACGAGTACATCTAACTTCCTAGTTAACATCTTCATTTAGATTTCTAATAAGCATCTCAGAATAATCAGGCCCAAAATCAATGTCTCCTGCACTGGTCCTCATTTTGCAGGTCATAAAACTGTTGCCAGTTTTGACCTCTCTCTCACATGTGGTTTGTCAATAAATCCTGCCAGCTCCACCTTCAAATTTAACTAGAATTCAAAGATTTGCCATCACACCCAACACCACTAGCCTGTATCAAGCCACCATCATCTGTCTCCTGGATTGTTGCAAAAGACCTTTATTGCAAGAGCCTATTAAATAATGGAGCCCTGGTGGTACAGTGGTTAAGTGCTTGGCTGCTAACTAAAAGGTTGGCGGTTCAAACCCACCAGCCTCTCCATGGAAGAACGATGTGGCAGTCAGCTTCCCTAAAAATTACAGCCTTGGAAATCCTATGGGGCAGTCCTACCCTGTCCTGTAGGGTGGCTGTGAGTCAGAATTGACTCGATGGCAATAGGTTTGGTTTTTGGTTTTATTACCATTATAGCTTCTATAGCAGATCTCCCTGCTTTTTGTCCTTGCCCCGTCCTCCCTTTCAACCAGTTATTGGAGAGTTGATTCTGACTCACAGTGACCCCATGTGTGTCAGAGTAGAACCATGCCCCATAGGGTTTTCAATGGGTGATTTTTAGGAAGTAGATCACAAAGCCTGTCTTCTGAGGCACCTCTGGGTAGACTGGGACCACCAATCTTCTGGTAGGCAGCCAAGCACTTAACCATTCAGAGACTCTCCTCCCTTCAATCCACTTTTAATAAGGAACCCAGAGTGATCCTCTTGAAATGTGTCATATCATCTCATTCCTTTGCTCAAAACCCTCCAGTGTCTTCTTATCTTACTCAGAGTAAAGCCTAATGTCCTATTATGGCCTACAAGATCCTCCATGATCTGCTCCAGTCCACCCTCCTCAATTCTCTGAGCTCATCTCCTACCAGTCCGACACTGGCTCACCCACTGTCTTGGTTATCTAGTGCTGCTATAACAGAAACACCACGAGTGGATGCCTTTAACAAGGAGAAGTTTATTCTCTCACAGTCAAGTAAGCTAGAAGTCCAAATTGAGGGCACCGACTCTAGGGGAAGGCTTTCTCACTCTGTCAGCTCTGGTGGAAGGTCCTTGTCATCAATCATCTCCTGGTCCAGAAGCTTCTCAGCACAAGGATCCCTGGTCCAAAGTATGCACTGCGCTCCTGGCTCTTCTTGCTTGCTGGTAATGAGGCCCCTCTCCTCTCTGCTTACTCCTCTCTTTTATATCCCAAAAGAGACTGACTCAAGATACAACCTAATCTTGTAGATTGAGTCCTACTTCATTAATATAACTGCCTTTAATTCTGCTTCATTAAAATCATAAAGGTAGGATTTACAACACATAGGAAAATCACATCAAACGACAAAATGGTGGACAATCACACAATACTGGGACTTGCGGCCTAGCCAAGTTGACACACATTTTGGGGGGACACAATTCAATCCATAACACCCATCTGCAGCCTCCTTATTCCTCAAAAATAACACCAGGCATCTACTACCTTAGAAAATTTTGGTTTCCTCTGTCTGGAATGGTTTCCCATCAATATTTTCAGTGTGGTTTCCTCACTTCCTTCAGGTTTTTACTCAAAAGTCAACCCATCAGCGAGGTCTTCCCTGTTCTCTCAGCCTGTTAGTTCCTTCTACCTTGCTGAACACCCCCACTTCTAGAACGTAAGTGCTAAGGGGCAGAGATCCTTGTCTGTTTTGCTCATCACTGTATCTCCAGTGCCTAGTACAATGTCTGGCCCATTGTAGGCTAGGCCATCGATAAATAAATGAGTGGGCAAATGATTCAATGGATGAATGAATTCTTCAACAGAGTTAAGGACATGGCAAATGCAACCACTAGTTGAAATAAAAATTAAAAAACAGAAAATCTGTGTGTGAGGTATAATGTTATTGCATTTTAGAATGTTTATTATTGAATACATTTGCTGTTATAAGGTAAGTTGAGTCAGAATAATATTTTTTTTTTTACAGGAACAGATTGAGTCTTATTTTCCTGTGTGTTTTCTCATCATCAAATGAACTGGTTTCCCAGCTTTTACCCCACCAGCTGTCACAATGGAGTGTTTTTTTTTTTTTTTTTTTTTCCTTAAATTAGTTTTGGGAGGAAGGGGATAATTTTCATACCTCCCATCCATCACTCAGGCTCAGGCCTCATCAAGAGGGGGCTGGTGTGGAGTCACTAAGCAACAGTTCACCTGCTTCTTTTTACGATATATGCCTATGACAAGGCCTCGATTTCCATCCAACACATTATACTTGTACTGACCTTGATTGGGACACCTCCTGTTCCATAGAAAGCTAGAGACTTTCCAGTGCTCTTCTGGCAGCTTTCTTCTAGAAAAGCACATAGGTACCCCCAGCCCTAGAACGTATGCCCCATGCAATGATAACTGAGGGATGCTTGTTGAACTGAATTATACTGAGTTGTAAAGCTATGAGATCAGTGGAAAAGGCCTTTGAATGAAGACAGTGATTTGGAAGCAGATTAAGTAGCCCCATAAAATTAAAAAAAAAAAAAAATCAATCAATGGGACTCAGAGCCAGACTGGGTCCTTTACACATACAGGTTGCCGGGGTCCCTCCATGGGTATTGGATTCTGTACCTATAGGATGACGACTAGGAGACGTTGGAAAGCATTGCTTTGGATTTACTTCAGTTATGTTAGCAAAGACACAGCATTCGGTCCTAACCTTCTCTAAGTTCTACCCTATGCCTACAGTAATCATGTCGTAGTGGAGTTTGTGATTATAAACAATTCTCTTGGAAGTCAAAGTAGAATTAAGCACAAATCACAGACTCTCATTTGACCTCCCATTGAAAGCAACTTACTACACAAACATGATGTCTCCATCTGTGCTTTCCATTTGTGCCCATGCGGTCAAAAAACACAATTGCCCTATGTCCTAGTTTGACCTCATTGCTCAGGTTTCTACCCAACAGAGAGAGAAATACCACCATGGTAATGGAACTGTGCTACCTAACTGCGTACTGAGATTTCAAATGAGTTCCTTGCTGCTTATCTTAATTTCCTGTGCCATAAAGTCTGAACCTTGTTGGAAGAGGATATTACTTACATAGATATGATTTTCATTAAAATTATCCATTTTCAGCTTCAAGGTGCTTGGGGGAAAAAAAGAAGTTGATGTACAAAAAAAGAACACAAAAACCACACATTGCTTTGAGTTTAAAACCACTCCAGGATGTGGGCACACATTTTACTGTTCTATATCCTTCATTTAGCAACTCCAGGGGGCACGTTTCCTCAGAGAAAGGGGATGATGAACATAAAAGACAGAGCCTCTTAGCATCAGCCTTATTTTGTACCAACCTCTAGCCTTCCCAGCAAAGTATATTGGGAAAAATCAAAACAAAAAAATTTTGTGCCCTGGTAAACAAAACTTAAGCACACACATTTGTTAAGAAAAAAAAAACCATTCATTTTTCACAACTCATACCTATTCTGGTGTTACAAAAAGTATGATTTTACCCGTAACATTTTAAATGACATACACATTCATATAAGAAGTTAAAGTCTGTCTCACAAAAACCTTCAGTTTCTTCTGCTTTCTGATTCCTTCTGCTTGGACAGTATGTCCAAATCACAGTATGCTATGACATCATTGGCAAACAGAGGGGAGATGGGGGCAAGGCTGGGGAGGTGGACGTTAACAACCTCCTCTAACCAAAAACCAAAACAAACCCATTGCCCTTGAGTCGATTCCAACTCATACCAACCCTATAGGCCAGAGTAGAACTGCCCCATAGGCTTTCCCAGGAGCAGCTGGTGGATTTGAACTGCCAACCTTTTAGTTAGCAGCCAAACACTTAAACCACTGTGCCACGAATCCTTTCTTAAACCCCCTAATGGTGATAAGGTAGGGACTGTCCAACCATATCCACTCTATAAGATCTGATGTGTCAGCTGTACTCATTCAACCTGATTGGCATAATGGAAAAGATAAAAAGCAGTTTAACAATGCTTCTGATATTTCAGTTACAAACGAGGTGTAACTGTTAAGTCAGGAGAGTGAACACAGAAAGCCCAGCAAGCTGATTTTGAGGTATTGCGCCCTCACGCACATCATCTGCCATGCTCCACTTCCCAAGAGTCACGGGAGAAAGAAAAGGCTTGTTTTTCCATCTTGAACTATCAGATTCCTGCCTTCTTCCCTCACCACTGACCTGGTTTGGGTGATTTAGTAAAAGAGGAGGGACTGCTTTACCTCCCTCACTTGAGCCTCAGCTAGTTTCTTAGTTTCACTCTTCCTATACCCTCCATTAAAAAAAAAAAAAACAGTTGCCATAGAGCCAATTCCAACTCCTGATGACCCCACATGTGTTAGGGTAGAACTGTGCTCCATAAGGTTTCATTGGCTGATTTTTCAGAAGTAGAAATTTGGAAGACAGCTTCCTGGCCAACTAACTGGAAGAGATCCATATTTACACCTATTCCCAAGAAAGGTGATCCAACTGAATATGAAAATTATTGAATAATATCATTAACATCACACACAAGTAAATTTCGCAGAAAATAATTTATAAATGGTTATAGCAGTACATCAACAGAAAACTGCCAGAAAGTCAAGCTGGATTCAGAACAGGACATTGAACAAGGGACATCATTGCTGATGTCAAATGGATCTTGGCTGAAAGCAGAGAATACCAGGTAGATGTTTACTTGTGTTTATTGGCTTTGCAAAGGTATTTGACTGTGTGGATCATAACAAATTATGCAAAGACTGGGAACTCCAGAACACTTACTTGTCCTCATGAGGAACCTGTACATAGACCAAGAGGCAGTCATTCGAACAGAACACAGGGGTACTGCATGGTTTAAAATCAGGGAAGGTGTGCATCAAAGTTGCATCCTTTCACCATATTTATTCAATCTGTATGCTGACCAAATAATCTGAGAAGCTGGAAAATATGAAGAAGAACGGGGCATCAGGATTGGAGGAAGACTCATTACATCCTACTACTTATAGAAGATACAAACTTGCTTGCTGAAAGGGAAGAAGACTTGAAGCTATTTAGTGATGATCAGACTACAGCCTTCAGTATGGATTATACCTCAACATAAAGAAAGCAACAATCCTCACAACTGGATCAATAAACAGCATCATTATAAGTGAAGAAAAGATTGAAGTTGTCAAGGATTTCATTTTACCTGGATCCACAATCAACGCCCATGAAAACAACAGTAAGAAATCAAACAATGTATTGCATTGGGCAATTATAGTGCACAAGGCCTCTTTAAACTGTAAAAAGCAAATATGCCACTTTGAGGACTAAGGTGTGCCCAACCCAAGCCATGGTATTTTCAATCACTTCATATGCATGCGAAAGCTGGACAATAAATGAGGAAGACCAAAGAAGAATTGACACCTTTGAATTATGGTCTTGGCAAAGAATATTAATATACTCTGGACTTCAGAAGAAAGAACAAATCTGTCTTCGAAGAAGTACAACCTGAGTGCTCCTTGGAAGCAAGGATGGATGTGTTATCAGGAGGCACAGTCCCTGGAGAAGGACATCATGCTTGGTAAGGTAGAAAAACAGGAAGACTCTCAATGAAATGGAGTAGCACAGTGACTACAACAATGGGCTCAAGCACAGCAACGATTATGAGAATGGCACGGGACCATGCAGTGTTCCATTCTGTTTTACACGAGGTCAGTCAGTTGGAACTGACTCGAGGGCAGCTAACAACGACAGACTGCCATGCTTTTCTTCTAAGGCACTTCTGTGTGGACTGGAACCTCCAACTTTTGGTTAGCAGCTGAGCGTATTACATTTGTATCACCCAGGGATTCCGAACCTTCCATATTTTGTTGTTGTTAGGTGCCTTTGAGTCAGCTCTAAATCATAGACACCTTAGGAACAATGGAATGAAATGTTGCCAAGTCCTGTGGCATCCTCACAATCATTGCTATGTTTGAGCCCATTATTGCTGCCACTGTGTCTATATATAAATATATATATATAGCTGCTAGAATTATGAGAAGTCATGCTTAGCTTAGCTGAAATGAAAGAAAGAGAGAGAGAGTAAAAGAGAGATAGAGGTGCATTGACCTTAAAAGAAAAGGGAGAGAGAAGGAATGGACAAAAGAAGGGAAGGAAGAGGAAAGAACAAGTCAGAGATCCCTCCTCATGAACCCATATGACCCAGACATCTAAATGGCTGAGACCAGAAGTTGACTAGGTGGAGAGCTCCAAAGGCTTGAAATGTCTCCTTCACAAACCCACAAATCTCAAAAAAATCTAGTTAGCACCCCTGGATGCATCCTTCCATTCCTCCATCAGAGACTCCTCATTCCAGTTTTGACAAGTCTGAAATCATGAGAAGGAAGAAGAGGAAGGAAATTAGTGATGCTTAAATTCTCTGCCCTGGTGTAAAGTATTGGTCTGGCTCCTATTAATAACATTCTTCTGTTTCTACCAAATTTTACCATCTTGCTTTTCTTGGTGGCTCTCCAACCCACTATATACTGGTAGTCCTAATTTATGATGGTGTTCCATTCCAACAACTCTGCCATAAGTAGGTTCCGATGTGAGTCAAATATATCTTTTTATTTTTTTTTTTTTTAGTTTTCATTGTTGCCTTTTAATATCAGTATCTTTATAAATCCAATCTTTGAACATTTGCAAGTGAACTCCTGAGAATGATAACATCAGCAAATTACACCCTACAACATTGTACATAGTACATATTACTAATGATAAGATGTAACAAAGGAAAAAAAACAAAACAGATGGGCGTAAGTGCTGTTCATCATAACTTGAATGAGTTTTAAGTTGAGGACTGTCTGTACCTCACAACCCTGTAGGTTTTTGATATTTACTGACAGCCCTCTCTGAGGAGAGAAGGGAGTGTGATGGGATATTCAGCTCATGACACCATTTATAATGCTGGGTGGTGAAGGAATGAAAGAAAATTGCACTCAAAATGACAAAACAGATTTCACATGCACACTCCCTAAACACACGATAATAAAAATTATAATTCACTGAAACCCAGGCACTGTCAGCTTTATGTAGAAGGTAACTCTATGCCGAAGAAGCAATTTGGAGGTAAACCAGCAGACCTATGATTGGTGCAAATTCCTCTTCTTGTCCTCCTTATCCATGTGTGATAAAGATGCCAACCAATGTCTGGGGGGAACGATGGAGTTTTCAGGGCGTTTTCACTGCATTGTCTCATTTACTTTAAAGAACAATCCTCTGAGGTAAGCGAGGCAGTGTTATCACCCACATTTAGAGATGAAGGACATCAGAAATAACTTGATGAACTTCAAAAAACTAAGCTGGGGAATCAGGCAAATTTGATTTTGAATTCCTACTTTGTCACAGACAAATCTTTGTGACTTGGAAGAGGCTGGGTAAAATATGTAATCTTCCTCTTCATCTTTTTCATTTAAGAAAACAGGAATAATACCTTCTACCTTCAAAGTGAAGGAGTGCTGGTGGTGCACTGGTTAAGAGCTTGGCTGCTAACCAAAAGGTCGGTGGTTTGAACCTACCAGCTGGTCCTCGGGAGAAAGATATGTTAGTCTGCTTCCATGAAGATTACCTGTTGCCTTTGAGTCAACTCTGACTCATAGAAACCATGTAGGATATAGTTGAACTACCCCATGGGCATCTAAGGAGCAGCTGTTAGATTCGAACTGCTGATCTTTTGGTTAGCAGCTGTAGTGCTTAACCACTGTGCTACCAGGGCCCCTCCATGAAGATTACAGCCTTGGAAACCCTATGGGGGCCGTTCTACTCTGTCCTAAAGGATCGCTACGAGTCAGAATCAACTCAACAGCAAAGGGTTTTTGGACCTTGAAGGTGATGAGGTTTAAATGAAATATACGTGGAAGAGCTTTTTCATACTAACTTTTCTTTCTGAGACATAAAAATCCACTTCAAAAGGCAGTAGGTGGACCAAGGTCCAAAATTCAGAACTTCTACCCAGGTGCTCTTTTGCTCCAACCACTGACATCATTCAGATTAATGGTGCTCATGTCTAGGCCAATGGTTGAATTTTTCTCCAGTTGCAACGTGAATGTCTTAAGATGGTGATTCTAAATAAGACCAGTCACTTAGCTTGAGGGTTCTCACCACATGGTTTGGACATAGACAAGTGAACAAATAATTGCTAATAATTACTGTGGAAGTCCTGTCACAAACAGCTCTCTGACCTTAAATCAATTGTGGGTCAACTTGATTGTGGCAGTAAACCCACCTCACCTCTGGCTTCTCTGCTGATCAGGAGTCTATGAGCTTCTTACTTGCTGCTGAGCCTCCACAAACAGTTCTGAGAGAGGCCGAAAGTCCATCCCCAAGAGCCTGGGCTAACTATTGTTCTGATAAAAGAAAACCACAAATTCACTTGAAGAGCAAAATTTGTACCAATGCTGATTTTGGAATAAATTTCCAATATGGATTCTTATATAAAGAATTACAGGTTAATCTAGTCACATAGTTGGAAATGTTTTCAGTTACGGTTTCTCAAAAGACAAGGGAATGATCTAGAAATAAACGTCTCTTACATAAGCAGCCCATAAAAACCAGAAACATTTCCAAAAGAAGCTAAAACAGTTCAATACGATTCTTAGATTTTGCTATCTGGCAGAGTACTTGATAATTTAATAAAGAAAACCAGCTTAGCAAGAAATCACAATAGCCACAACAAATATATATGTATAGTTTTAAGTTTTATATATATTTATATACGTAACTTTAAAATAATTTTTAAGTTATATATATGTATAGGAAACCCTGGTGGCATACTGGTTAAGTGCTATGGCTGCTAACCAAGAGGTAAGCAGTTCGAATCCACCAGGTGCTCCTTGGAAACTCTGTGGGGCAGTTTTACTCTGTCCTATAAGATCGCTATGAGTCGGAATCGACTCGATGGCAGTGGGTTTGGTTTTTTTGGTTTTGATATATGTATATATATAACTTAAAAATAATTTTTAAGCTTTATATATAAAAATTTTTTTTTTTTTGTAACTTTAAAATAATTTTTAAGTTTTATATATGTGTGTATGGAAACGCTGGTGGTGTAGCGGTTAAGTGCTACAGCTGTTAACCAAAAGATCAACAGTTCAAATCCACAGGGGCTCCTTGGAAACTCTATAGAGCAGTTCTACTCTGGCCTATAGTGTCACTATGAGTCGAAATCAACTTGACAAGGTTTTTTTTTTCTATATGTATATATGTATGAATATGTACAAGTTATATATACACATATAACTTAAAAATTATAGATGCCTATTTGTTTATTTAAAAATTTCAAGGTAGAATCAAGGTTATTTCTTTTAATAAGGGTCTGTCAACTGGAGTTCTAAGAAAATAGAATGTTCCTAGAGATGCGTCATTTGTATTTTTTGATTTTCAGTCTCAGATTTTTCTTCCTCTATGTTCTTCTTTCTGATTGGGTAGAGAACTTAAAGCACTTGCAAAGCAATCTGGCATAGACAAGTTTGGAGAAAAAAACAAAACTACAACTGGCCTTCAGTAAGGAATAGATCAAGGGCGAGAGTAGGTGAAGAGCAGCCTGCTAGTTACAGATATTCAGGGGGTTCAGCAAGTAAGTTTTTTCAAAGGGAATGAGGAATATTGGTCAAGCAAAGAGTAAGTTAAGTGGAAGCCAGTTAAGAGAGCTTCTGCTCTAAGTCCCGTGTGTATTGATAATCCCACTGCAGCTCTTGACGAACGTCTAGATTGTGCAGTTCACAGTGTTTGAATTGTTTCTCTCAGTTGTGAATGTCTCAGGCAAAGTCAGAGCTGAGTTCTGTGAGGAATGCTTTAAGCACAAGGGCACGTGTTCTTGCTCAGTGGAGAGAAATCATTTCTCCAGAAAGAGGCTGCAAGTTTGCTTTGGGGCAGGACGAAAAACAAAAACAAAAAAAGTTCTTTGAGCCTGCCCATGCACTTTGGAAAGTACTGGAATATGGCCCCATATTTCTGAGTCACAAAATACACAAGAGATGTTTTCATCCTGGAAAATCTAAGTATCTCTATGTCCCATCTCATCCTCAAGCAACCCTCTGTGTGATTCCTCCAGAGTCTAGACTGTCTGCTTCTGAATAGAAAGTTCTTCATTCTAATAAAGGATGGTTCTACCAGGATATGGAGTCCTGGTGGTGCAATGGTTAAGCCGTTGGCTGCTAATCAAAAGCTTGACGGTTCTCTTCCACCAGTCACTCCTTGGGAGAAACATATGACAGTCTGCTTCCATAAAGATTACAGCCTTGGAAACTCTATGGGGCTGTTCCATTCTGTCCTATAGGGTCGCTGTAAGTCAGAATTGACTCAACAGCAATGGGTTACCTGGATACAGCTCAAATAATGTTCAAGTCAAGCACAGTGTGATTCATGTCCAAACTGAAATCTCTCTCCATTGTTTTATCAGTTGCACTTAACCTGGTACTCAGTATTCAGAATATACTTGCCCTCTGAAAGGTTTATACAATCCAGCATTGGATTTGAAACCTTCAGCATACGTATGCAGCTGAATCTATTTAAGGTGACCCCCATGGAGAAACTTCACTTTGAACACCAGCTTTGGGATCTGCTCTGACCTTTCCTATATTTATTGTTTGGGGTCTATAGTTTGCATAGTTAATATTCTTCTTTCATTAAAAAAAAAAAAAATGTGACTAACGTAACTAATGCTTTTTGTGCATCTCTTTTGTTCTGCAGGAGGGATTTTTGAAACTGTGGAAAATGAACCTGTTAATGTTGAAGAATTAGCTTTCAAGTTTGCAGTCACCAACATCAACAGAAACCGGACCCTGATGCCTAACACCACGTTAACCTATGACATCCAGAGAATTAACCTTTTTGATAGTTTTGAAGCCTCACGGAGAGGTAACTCTTTTTTCACACTTTTAAAAGCTTCTTTGGGGGATGTGTCTACAAGTCACCTTTTCGCTATGTGCCCTTTGTCAAAGCAGACATCTAGGCTCCAATAGATTGCAGGAAATTTCACTCCTCAAAGTCACTGACCGGTACAGTCTGCACTAACCTAATGGATGTTGCCCAGCACTGTTTTCTGGGCCTTTCTGATTAGCTTACCCTTCAGTGCCCTCGACCCTATGATTAACCGGTTCAGCTGTGAATGGAAAATGTCAGGCTTGATCTGTTTTTCCTTGCTGAAGCTGAGATACCACCATGAAATCGGACAGTGCCGTCAAATAAAACTTTGTGGAAGGTCATATCCATGCAGCATGTGGAAATACCCTTGACACACATAGTCCATGCCCTGAATTATAACAGGTCGTAAAGTACTGAGTTTAACTAACATCTTCTCAAACTTTTTTTTTTTTTTTCACTCCTGTCCTCAATTTCAGAGAAATATGAAGATTTAGCTTGTGAGACTAATCTCTGCATTTGTTTTTCCTTTTCTTCTGAACGGGAGACAAGTGCCTAAAACAGTAATTTAATTTATATGTAGACTGCAAGGCTTCTCGCATGGAAAGATTCATTTGGAATTGTAGGGCTTGTGTAGACGTCTCCTAGACACTTCTAGAATGACTCTTTGAAGAACAGTCACATTCGATATAGTTGAAGCTTAGCTGCTAACAAGGGCTCTGTCGAGTCTCTATATGTAGGCGTTTGTGTGGAAACAAAGGCTGCTTGTCACCACCGAATAAGAGGGGCTCTTTACCTCATTGAGGAATAACTTGCTCATTAAAAACCCCCTTTGAGTGGCGTACCATGGACGCCATATTTGTGCTGATTTCCAAGTAACTGAATACTGGTTGTTTCCATATAGAATTAACCTAGTTAATTGTAGGATGTGTTCGCTCAATACACCCTTATGCAAAAATCCTAGTGTTCTTTACAAACAAATGTGATGCTCTTTTTCCTAGGTGCACAGATGGAAAGTGAATAAGTATGATGATTTTCCCCACCCCCGTGGCATGAACTTAGTATAAGAATATTTTCTTGTTCAAGGTGAATGGAGTTGGAGATACTATACAGCTCAGAGTTGTCTATGAACAAATAATAAAGCTTTACGTTTACACAGCACTTTAAAGTTTACATCTTGGCAGACATTACCTCTGTGGATTAGATCTTGCTTTCTCTCTCCACACACACACGCACACACACGCACGCACACGCTCGCACATGCACACTCACACTTACACGCATTGTGGAGCAAATACCTGAGAAAGCCAATCACATGTAACAGTGATACATCAACCCACATAAAATTTGAAAGCTTTCTTGTGATCTGAAATATCTGCCATACTTATAAATTAAACCTCAAAAGCTTCTTAAAACTGGTAATTTGCTGGCAAGCGGAATTCAAAAGGATTGATTTTCTGTCAAGTAATATTAGCATCCCAAGGCTAAATACTAGCAGGAATCTCAAGACACCGCTTAAGCAAGATAAAACAGCAGTTCACAAACTCTCATTTGTTTCTTGCCAACCAATGAAAACACACCTAGGAAATGAACTTCTGAGGGAAAAGGACAGTTTACCCCTAGGTACTTCATGTGATAAACTATACGTTGCCATACGTCATGTGGTCACTCAGCACTGAATCAGGAAGCGTTCCTTGTAAAGGCTGTCAATGTTTGCTACCCCGTAGATATCTAGACTATGGATATTGAAAAATTATGTGTTAATTATTTTCTGTAAATCAAGGCAAGTAATTTTTACAAAGCCATATACTTTTTCTACTTTTATTTACAGAATGACATTATTATAAAAAAAACTAACAAAATTTTGTTTATAAATTTAGCTATTATTTCATTCTGACATTCAATTATTATCTCCCAGCAGATCTGAATTTCTTTAAAATAGTACTGAAATATAAATTTGAAGATATGATTAAGCTTCTATTTAATGACTGCCGGCATAAAATGTGTAGGCATTATTCTACATGATTGAGAGGAGAAAGCGTCCCAACCTTTTTGGAAAGGAGTTTGGTAGTATGTGTCAAGAAACTCAAATATCAACACTGTTTAATTACAGCTGGTAATTCATGTCCTGAGAATCTGCTCTAAGAGAGTAATCTAAGATTCAGAGAAAAATATAAGAACAAACATGTTAACAATAAACCAAGAAAACCAAACCCCGTGCCGTCGAGTCGATTCCGACCTATAGGGTTGCTATGAGTATGAAGTTAACAATACGATTATGTTATTATTTATAATAGCCAAAAATTAGGAGCAACTTAAAAGTCCAATATCATAGGAATAGTTAAATAAATAATGATATAGCCATGAAATAGGCTATTCTACAGACACTAAAAATGTATTTCTGAAGAATTTGTACTGATTTGGAAAAAAGGGTATATTCTCGTGTTAAATAAGGCAGTTTATCACATTATATCTATATAGTAATCCCAATTTTTTTAATAAATTGAAACAACCAATTATCAATAGGTAGTATCTAAGATGATAGAATTACAAGACTGATTTTTTTTTTTGTCTTCTTTCTTATACTTTTAAGTAGGCTAAATTCCCTCAATGAGTATATATACTACTATAAGGAAAAAAATCCATAATGTAAATATTAATTTTTAAATACACATTAACTTAGTTTTGTCAGGCTATGTGTTGGCTGATACTGAGGTAGAGAGACAGCAGACACTGAGATGGGGTTCCTGGGCTCTGGTTCATACATGCCACTGCCCAGTGATCATGATTCATCCCAATGTCCGTGACATGAGTGGGTTGGCCCAGTGTCTTCGAAGATCCCTTTTAAGCAATGTTATTCCATCATTCTGTGCTTAACTGGGCATAAGTACCACTTACAAACATTCATTCCCAGTATTTCAATAACCTGGAACTCCTTTTCCAGTTACGGGAAGACAGGAGCCAAACCACTTTGCGATCACCCAGAGGGTCCTTTTCTTGAATTATTTGACCCCATTAATACCTTCATTGCCACCCTGCCATATGACAGAACTTAATTCATATGACTTTCATTTGGCAAATGGCATGTGGAGTACCCCTGAATGTACCCAGGTAAGACCACACCAAGCAAGCGATTTAGACTCCATCTGATTACAAGTTATGAAGTAAGACCAACCCCCAAAAAACCAAACCTGTTGCCTATTTCGACTCATAGCCACCCTATAGAGCAGTGACTTGTTTTTATTTGCAGCGAGTTGGCCTTGTAATGTATTGCTAATCAGTTCTGCATTTTCATCCATCGGTAGCTTAACATATCAGGAATATTGGAAATTGGACCGAGTGAGTGTATTTCCTCAATACACAGATGGGGAGTAGGAGGAAAGTTTTCAATAGTGACTAAAAAGAAGAAGTGTGAAAGGAAAAATTAAATTCACACAGTTCTCTCTTCCTCCTCCCTCTTCCCTTCCTCCCTCTCCATCCCCTCTTTGTGCCTGGACATCAGCGTGTGACCAGCTGGCTCTTGGTGTGGCTGCTCTCTTTGGTCCTTCTCATAGTTCCTCCGTCAGTGCTGTGCAATCTATCTGCAATGCTCTCGAAGTTCCGCACATACAGACCCGCTGGAAACATCCGTCGGTGGATAATAAGGACTTGTTTTACATCAACCTCCATCCAGACTATGCGGCTATCAGCAGAGCGGTCCTGGACCTGGTCCTCTATTACAACTGGAAGACAGTGACTGTGGTGTATGAAGACAGTACAGGTATGGGACACACAGCATAAAACTTCACCTGGCAAAGTCCGGTTTGAACAGAGGGAACCAAAGTGTTCTACAGGCATTAAAATCACCAGCTGTAGTTCTTGAAAAATGATCTCTTATACGAAGCTAATTGAGTTCTCTAAAGTAATTTCAGAAAGCCATGTGTAACTAATTCAAATTTCTTATGGTTAGTTGATCCTTTCTAATGATCCTTCAATCATCAAACTTAGGGAGATTTTTCACATAAATATCACCTTGATATATGTTGCAATCCAACCAAAATATTAAAGATGTCATTTCATTCATCCAACTCTGTTAAGACTGTGGCCACAATTCTATTCCTTACGTAATGCAGAGAAAGTTTGAAAATTACCATGGAGTACAATTCCAAATTGATTAGTAGCTCTGTAACCCACTCCCATTGCTGTCAAGTCAATTCCACTCAGAACAACCCTATAGGACGGAGTAGAACTGCCCCATAGGGTTTCCAAGGAGCGGATGGTGGATTCAAACTGCCGACCTTTTTGGTTAGCAGCCAGGCTCTTAACCACTGCGCCACCAGAGATCCAGTAGCTATGTAAAGGTCTACAAAAGCTTCTAAAGCAGATTCACAAAGAGGAATTCAGTTAGAGGTTCTATCAATAAAGCTGACTATTTCATGGAAAAGGGAGTACGAAGCTCTGGTGATGAGCCCTTAGTGAAGTATGTATCATTGGACCTGCTTGTTTTAGGATGAAGGATGGACGTATGCTGCTCAGTGTCTTGTCCTCACTAGGCGCTTTCTCTGGCTTCTCTAACTCGCTGACCCTCCCCACTCTGATACTTCTTTTCCTGGCACTTCCTTTTTGCCGTCTGCTTATATTTTAGGATTGGTCAGCATTCAGGCCTCCTTTTCTTCAGTTTAGACTACCATTGACTCTCCATTGTCCACGTAACGAGACCCAAAACCAAAAAAAGCAAACTCACTTGCCATTGAGTCAATTCCAACTGATGGCAACCCCATGTGTGTCAGAATAAAACTGTGCTCCACGCGGCTTTCAGTGGCTGATCTTTCAGAAGTACTTTGCCAGGACTTTTTGCGGAGGTGCCTCTGGATAAACTCAAGCTGTCAGCCTTCGGTTTAGCAGCCAAGTGCTTAATCATTTGTCCACCCAGGGACTCCTAATGAAATAAGAACTCCTCTAATCAAAGCCCTTCACCATCTAGCCATAACCTGCATTTTCATCTTTGTTCACCCAGACTCTAGCCTTTCTATACCCCCATTATCCTTCCATCAGTTAGAATCAAAGCCCTTCACCATCTAGCCATAACCTGCATTTTCATCTTTGTTCACCCAGACTCTAGCCTTTCTATACCCCCATTATCCTTCCATCAGTTAGGATGAAGAACTCACTATTTCTTACATACCCGCAAGCTCTTCCCAGCTTTAGACCTTTTCCGAGGATGGGTCCTCAGTTTGGAGGATTATCTGCACAACTCCCAGGGGAGTGAATACCCACTCATTCTTCAGGATCCACTTCTTTGAAGCTGAGATGTTTATAGGGTTCAATAACAATTTGTAAGCACAGGCATTATACCACATTATATCACAATTATCTGCGTATATGTCTATGATGCTGGAAATTTCTAAAAATTGGCATTTTATGTTATTTATCTTTATAATCTGTTACAGAGAGCAAGTGTTTAGTAATTACATGTGGAAGGAACAATACTAGTGACCTTCTGAGTATCTTTTCTTCAAGGATGAAAGCTTTCTTTCTCTGATCTATTTAAAAAAAAAAAAAAAAACTGCCATGACATTAAGTCTGACTCATGGCAACCCCATGTGTGTCACAATGTCCATAGAGTTTTCAATGGCTGATTTTTCAGAAGTAGATTGCCAGACCTTTCTTCAAAGGCACCTCTGGGTGGACTTCAACCACCAACCTTCCAGTTAGCAGCTGAGCTTGTTAACCTTTTGCATCACCGGGGACTCCCTTTGATCTATGCATTTGGTAATAAGACTGATAAAATGTTCAGTGAAAATGAATACTTTCAAACTTTTAAATACAATTTCGATTTTCAATGCCCCTTTCACCAAGCACTAGCACTTACTATTCCCCAGGGGACGAGAGCAGCCTCTTTGACATTGAACTCTGTTTCCCTTTTATACCATCAGATAAAGTGAGCACTATGGTTGGAAATGTGTATGTTCTTATACCTCATTTCCTTTTAGGAAGAAGTGAACGTAGGTGATTGGCCATGTAATTCATAAATATTATATTCAAAATAGTCATATTGGAAGACTAGCCCACAGACTGTCACAGTTTTAGAGATTCATCCACTTGTTGTGAAGGAAGAAAACATATTATCAAAGGAACCCCAACAAGCTTATTCAAAGAGCCTTGAGATAGACTAGCATGTTTTAAATGTAAGCATAGTTAGATCTTTCATGTTGCCTACCTTTGTTAAATAGAGAATTCCATGAGCTAATAGAATCATGGTATTTCTCAGTCTGTGGTGGTCTCTGCAGCAACATCTTCTCTCATGATTTCTGCCAATACTAGCAGAGCAGGACCATCCAAAAGAAAAACAAATCAGTGAATGATGTTGAAAAAATCCATTGCCGTCGAGTCGATTCTGACTCATAAGCGACCTTATAGAACAGGGTAGAACCACCCCATAGAGTTTCCAAGGAGCACCTGGTGGATCTGAACGGCAGACTTTTTGGTTAGCAGCCATAGCACTTAACCACTACGCCACCAGGGTTTTTGATGATGTTGAGACTTCATTTAATTAAAGAAAGACTTAATTTAAGAAAGAGTTCTGCTAGAGGTGTGGCATAACTCTTGTAGATTTCAAATTGCATTTAGACAAAATATAACCAGAGAAAAGTTGTCACAAAAGGTGATGTCTTAACCACTCTTCTGATGTCATGTGAGTCACCATAAGTAACACCCATTTTATACAACAGAAAAATCAAACTGGCATTTCTATCATCTTTTACAAGAAGCCAGAAGGTACTGTTTTATCCCTGTGAAGTTCACCTGAGCACAGTTGTTCAATAAATACTTATTGAAATTGAAAGTCCAAAATGATTTCATATGTTGCCCATTGGAGATCATTCATGTTATAATGATTTTGCCTACAAAGACATTAAAAATGTAAATGAATAATCAATTGAGCCATTAAATTGGAACCCAGAGAGTAAACAGGTCAACTGAGATCAATAGAAGTAGACATCTTGTGACTCTACATGGGTTTAATACTGCTTGACTAAGGGTTCTTGGTAGCAGCAATTTTAAGCTATAAAAAAGAAGAAACTTACTAAACCTGCAGGAAAAGGAAGAACTTAGGTGTGCTCAGCGCCTGCCCCCTCACCAGTTGAGTATCCATTAAAGAGTACTTCACTGGAATCTGTTTAGGGGTTTGTTAAATAGCCTGAAGCCAGCACAGATGTTGAGGGACCAATGGCCCATTACCTCCATTGAAGTCAATGGGAGCAGCGTGCAAGTCTCTAAGGACAAAATTCAGTTCACTAGCTACTAGCAGGCAGAATTTTGTCCTCTAGACATTAAAATGTAAAAAGATTCTAGAGAACTCTTTTTAAGAGTGGGGAAGTTTTGTCTGGCCTCATCTCTCCATTTCCTGGATGCTCTTGCCATCAGTTACTTCTCTCTGATTCCGAGGTGACCCCAGGGGACTAGAAATTGCTGTCCATTGGTCATCCACTGTGCTTCATTAGACCCCTGGTGGAAGCCTAGCTTCTGTGCTTCACACTCATCAAAAAAGAGCTGAGAAGCTGAGCACCAGATGCAGTGTGCAGTATATATTGTCAGCAGTTTCTGCTTTCTCAAAGCAAGCCAATGGCAGTGAAATGTAGCCACAGCCACTTCTGGAGAGCAGGGCTCAGCAAACTTTTTCTGTAGATAGTTGGGTAGTAAATAGTTGAGACTTTGCAGGCCATACGGTCTCTGTCATAACTACTAAACTCTGCTGTGGCGGTGCGAAAGCAGCCAGAGACGATATGTAAATGAAGGTGCGTGGTGTGTTGAAAAGTTTCCTTTTTCTAGAATTATGAGAAGAAACATTAGAAAATGTTCAAATGAAGAAAAGTAAAAGAACATAAACAAAAACATCCAATAAAACCACCACGTGTACAATTTTGGTATATATTCTTCTAGACTTTACATAGATTATTTATTAATTGGTTGATAGATACATGCATACATACATACATATATGGATAGATGGGGGATGGGTGGGTAGGTAGATAAATAAATAGATGATAGGTGGATAGATAGATGATAGGTAAATAGATGATAGACAGATAAATATAGATAATAAACAAAAAATGAATTGATGGTGAGATAAAGAGAAAAAATGATGGATGGATGGATGGATGGATAGATACAGAGAGAGACAGACAGACAGGGATGGATTCCCTTGTTTTATGAACATTCACAGCCAGGCATTGTTCTAAGCCCTGGGAATATACCACAGACAAAAATATCTCTGACCTCATGAAGCCCACAGTTTACTTAGCTAATGAACAAAATATGTAAGTAAATATTTGGTGTGTTAAAAAAAAAAAAAACCTAAACCCACTGCCATCAAGTCGATTCCAACTCATAGCGACCCTAAAGGACACAGTAGAACTGTCCCACAGAGTTTCCAAGGAACCCCTGGTGGATTCGAACTGCTGCCCTTTTGGTTAGCAGCCATAGCTCTTAACCACTGCACCACCAGGGTTTCCATTTGGTATGTTAGATGGTAGTAAATTTTATGAAGAAATATAAAGCAGCAAAGGGCATTTGAGAGGCTGGGGCAGTGACGGGATTGGCAATTCTAAATAAGGAGACCCAGAAGACCTCCCTAGAAAATAACATTTGAGTAAAAACTAAAAGAGGATGAAGGGCAAACCACTAGGGTCAAGGGGACAGCATTTCAGATTTCAGGCAGAGGGAACAGCAAAAGCCCTGAGCAGGAACATCCTTCTGCTGGCAGCACTGTGCCTGAAAGCCACCATGAAAATCTTCCCTATGTTAAAGGATTTGCATATGCAAATACCTGAACAAAGAGCAGTATCGTGAATCATTATTATAGGCCTCCTCAAGCTATATATTTAGGCAAAATCTATGTAAGCAAAAGGGAAAGGATGTTTCAAAGAGAAACTTTTCCTGTTCTACAATTTACCTTATGGATAGACCTGCCTCCCCAAATCCAGAACTCACCCAGTACTGGGGCAATTCTAAATAAGGAGACCCAGAAGACCTCCCTAGAAAATAACATTTGAGTAAAAACTAAAAGAGGATGAAGGGCAAACCACTAGGGTCAAGGGGACAGCATTTCAGATTTCAGGCAGAGGGAACAGCAAAAGCCCTGAGCAGGAACATCCTTCTGCTGGCAGCACTGTGCCTGAAAGCCACCATGAAAATCTTCCCTATGTTAAAGGATTTGCATATGCAAATACCTGAACAAAGAGCAGTATCGTGAATCATTATTATAGGCCTCCTCAAGCTATATATTTAGGCAAAATCTATGTAAGCAAAAGGGAAAGGATGTTTCAAAGAGAAACTTTTCCTGTTCTACAATTTACCTTATGGATAGACCTGCCTCCCCAAATCCAGAACTCACCCAGTACTGGGGCCCTGGTGGTGCAGTGGTAAGGAGTTGGCTTAAGAGCTTGGCCGTTAACCAAAAGGTCGGCAGCTCAAATCCACCAGCCGCTCCTTGGAAACTCTACGAAGCAGCTCTCTGACCTGTAGGGTTGCTATGAGTCAGAATTCACTAGATGGTGATGGAACAGGACTCCAACACTTACCTCAATATAGGTATATGGTCATTGAGAAGGTTCACATGCAGAATATATAAGGTTGAAATAATTAAAATATTTAGGCTGCAATGAAAAAAAATTAAAGAATTAGGAGGCAGGTGGCTACTGTGTCAACAAATATCTGAAGAGCCACTGAATGGAAGAAGGCTTGGCCAAACCCTCTGGGTGTTCACAGGACACCAGTGGATGGAGAATTAGAGAAGCAGCTTTGGCAGCAGTTAAAGGAAGAACTTCTAACCCTTAGAGCTCTCTGGGGATGGGATACATTTCACCCCAAAGGACCAGGGCCTCCAACCCTGGAAGAGTTCAAACCCTAGCTGTGGGACCCTTTGTCACAGGTGGAATGACAAGGATTCCTACTGTACATGAGACTTGCCCTGGATGACACCAAATTCATTTTCAACTCTGAATAGGTTGTTTTTTCTAAGACCCAAACTTCTGTTGCATGGCACCATTTTAATGCCACCCTGTTAGAGCATATGTTTCTTTACACTCAATAATGATGTCTGGTTCTGCCATTCACAAATATTTATTAAGCACATACCATTTGCCAAAGCCCTGGTGTCACAGTGGTTAAGAGCTTGGCTGCTAACCAAAAGGTCCAGTTCAAAGCCACCAACCACTCCTTGGAAACTCTATAGGGAAGTTCTATTCTGTACTATAGGGTTGCTACGGGTCAGAATCCACTAAAGGCGATGGGTTTGGTTTCTGATTTGGACACGATGTGCCAGGACTATCCTAAGCACTTCCAATATATTAGTAAACAAAGCAGACAGAAAGCCCTGACCTCAAGGAACTTAGTTTCTACTTCCAAAAATCAAACAGTGACAATGGAAAATCAGCCAATGGTTCGCAACGGACCATTTTCTGGCCCCTAACCAATCATGGGAATGGTGCAGAACAGTTTCCTTGTGCATGAGGTCACCAGGAGTCAGACCTGACCCTACAGTAACCAACAACATCAAGGTTGTATTTTAAATAGTGACTTCGATCTCTTACTGTGGTTCCTTCCATTTCCCCACAGAAAACAGAGCCAATAAGTTGTCCAGAGCCAGTAACCTTGACAGAGGCTTAAAGTTTGGACTTGAAGAAAATTAATATTTTGGCATGGGTGATCAAGCCAAAATGAAAGATATTCTGTACATAGTAAAAGCCAAATGAAAGAATAAGTGAATCATTTCACCATCAATGATCACAGCTCACTCCTTGGTATTGTTTAGACCATTCATGCTGCCCTCCCATAGTTCCATCCAAAAGAACTGGAGGATGGAAACTCCTTGGCACTCAATACCAACGTGGCAATAAATTACAGCTCTTTGTTTCTCTCCTATCACTCTTTTCTACCCTTCATATGCACCCACCCCAGCCACTGACCAGAACCTTATTCCATTTCTCAGAATTCTACTAAAGAAACCAATCTTTATATATTGCATGCCAGGTATATTATTTTTAGCTACCATTGGTATGAGCCAGAATTCAAGACCAAGATTTACTAGTGAAGCTAACTGCAACACAGTTGATCTCAAATGTGTTGACTAATTCTTCTGTGAAGTCCTTTATGATCAAGGGAGACAATTTTTCTTTGGGGCTGTCACCAGCTAGCTTTGCCCACGTTGCGCTTTTGAAAAGGCGAATGTATGAAGCTCTTCCCCAGGTAATTTCCTTACTTACCCATTTCTACTTCTCAGTTCTGATTTTCCCTCCTCTCTGGAGCGTGCATACGTTATACTTAGATCACCTTAAGAATCCTATTAGACTTGGGTCTATTAATATACCAACGAGTTGGCGAAATGTCATTTTGCATGTTTCTCAGTTCAGATAAAGAGGAAATTAACATTTAAAACGTGCAGTCTCACTTCTGGGTCCCAAGGGTTTATTGCATTCATTTTTAAGGCATCAAACCTACTGATGTGGCTTAATGAACTGGGAATTGCTTAAGACTCAAGAAAAACCAGGTACTTTTCTTTTGAACTGACACTTATTAAAGGTAACTACAGCTGTCCAGAAATGGATTGTGCTGCAATGTGAGAGAGGTTTTCCCCTACTGAGAGGTGTTCAGCAGCAACCTTATAGAGGGGGCTTAGACATCAAGTAAGGGTTTGACCTTTAAGGTCCCTTCCAATTCCTGGCATCTATGACTCATTTTCAGGGCCGATCCAAACAATTAACCTCACCATGCCTCACTTTCCTCACTGTAAAATAGAGTCTACACCTATCCACCTCAGAGGTATATTCTAAGGTGTATTGAGCTATTTATAAGGCATGAGGGGCAATATATATGGCAAAGTTTATTGTTATTTAAGGAAAAGGCACAGGAAGTTTTAAGCACCTCCTGGAAACAGCAGGTTCTTTTTTTCCACTCATAGGGTTGCTATGAATCGGAATCGAGTCGAAGGCACTGGGTTTGGTGTTTTCTGGGTTTTTTTCCCTTCCATATGCTCCACCTGTCCCCAGGGGAACTTGGTGTGCCTGCGAACCATCGTTTTCCTGTGTCATATCCGAGCAGACAGAGTAGACAGGTGGCCAAAGGAAGTGTTTAGAACTGGCCGTTTGGAGAGTTTTGAAAGTGATCTGTCTCTGCAGAGCCTCACTCAGACACATGTGGAACAGACAGGCTCTTTTCTCTAAAGCGCTTCTCAAACCAAACGTGCTGTTCAGGTTGCATTCCTGCCGACTGGAGTGGGGGAAGGAGGCTCTTAAGGCTGTTTTATATTTGCAGGCTTTGCCTTTTGGTTTAGAAAGGTTTAAACTTAGAGAAATGTTGCAAGAAACGTTCAATGACCTCCCCTATATGCTTCAGCTGATGCCCCACTTGTGACGTTGCCACGTCTGCTTTATGCTGGATCATCCTCTCAGCATAAAACAACTACAACAACAATACTAATGCATAGAAGAGTTGTCGAACCAGTTGAAAGGCAGTTACTGATGTAATGACCTTTTTCCACCTAATTACATGAGCGCATGTTTCCTGAAAACAAGGACCTTCTTTCATTTCCACACTACCTGTTGCTGTCGAGTTGATTTCCATTCACAGGGACCCCATAAGACAGGGTAGAACTGCCCCGCAGGGTTTCCGAGGCTGTAATCTTTACGGAAGCAACCGCCAACTTTTCAGGTAGCAGTTAAGTGCTTAACCACTGTGCCACCAGGGCTCCTTATATCCACACTACAATGATCAAATACAGGAAATTAAACACTGATGCAAAACTATTATAAAGTACACACCACGCCATATTCCAGTTTCACCGATAGTCCCAAAAATCCTCTATATAGCTTTTGTGGGGGAGGGTAGGGGCGGTAGTGGGGCTCCAGAATCCATTGCAGGACCGCTTACTGCATTTAGCTGTCTGGTCTCTTTAGTCGGTTTTGGTCTGGAACAGTTCAGCCTGCCTTTCAAGGCATTGACATTTTGGGGAGAGTCCCCGTCAATTTTCCTGTAGCATGTTCCTTAATTTGAGTTTCTCTGGTTGTCTCGTTATCTGTATTTCATTCTTAAACTCCCTCCAACATGGTAGGCTAGGAAAATAAGTAAATAACATAAATCGCTGTTACCATCTCCGCATACACTGTTGTGTTCTCTGTAGCTGGATCCGAGTTCTGGCAGCCCTGGGTCAGCCCAGCAGGGCTAGCATCCAAGCACAGAAGGACGAGTAGCCATCTGAGGAGCTGTGCCTAAATCAATTTCCCGTGCCTGCAGAAATTACTTGTTTAGCAAATATTTTTCAAGGATTCATTATTGTGAAATGTAAATGATGGCTGGATTGGCTACAAAATGCAAATATTAGGGCAAGCTTTATCTAACTTTTATCTCCTGTGAACTCAAAAACAAAAAAATTCTTTTGAATTATAAATTTTACATCATTTGTTAATGAAGGCAGAGAGGTTTTTCTTAAGCAAACAAATGGTTGGGGAAAGAGATGTAAACCATACCGTTCTCTGCTCATTGTTCTTCTCACAAGCTATTTTTAGTTTTTAAATCTGCTGGCTGAGGCTCCTTTACCTGCATAGGAAGGACTAAGGAGAAAAGGAGGAACCAAGCAGTGAATGTTTCATAAAACTGAATTTATTCTAATTAAAAACTGGTCTTTCATAGCAATTTCTCTCCTTTCTACTCTATTGGTATGAAAATACACTCTCTTTTATGAAACAGTCGTGAAAGGAGATGGTAGGTTTTTGTTTGCTTGTTTTGTTGTTATTGTTGGGTGCTGTAGAATCCACTCTGACTCATCGCGACCCCCTGAGACAGAGTAGAACTGTCCCATAGGATTTTGCACGCTTTTAATCTTCACAGGAGCAGATCGCCAGGTCTTTAGCCTCTCGAACTCCTGGGTGAGTTCAAGCTGCCTACCTTTTAATTAGCAACCAAGAGCTTAACCTCTTCACCACCAAGGTTTTTTTTTTGGAGGGGTGGGGATGTGGGACTTGTTTATTAATAGCCTTTTGTGGCAAATAAAGAGTTAATGCTTTTATGCTGATTCAAAACTTTCACACTCTCTCTCTTCTTTATTTCTGTAGTTGGTAAATTAGCCTGCTGTCCAGTCCATTCCGACTCATAGCAGCCCTATAGGACAGAGTAGAACTGCCCCATAGAGTTTCCAAGGAGCACCTGGTGGATTTGAACCGCTGACCTTTTGGTTAGCAGCCAAGTTCTTACCCACTGAGCCACCAGGGCTCCAGTTAGTCTGTTAGTTGATCTGAAATTGAAAGGGGAGGGGGAGCACCTATTTGGTGGAAAAAGCCCTAAATTTGGAGCCAGAAGATGGGCCTGGCTTCAAGCCCTGGATCTGCTACATGACCTTGTGCGAGTCTCTCCAGGTGACTTCAGCCTCCATCAGCCTCAGCTGGTGATCTAAAAAATTATGCAGTAACGGCTGCTCCGCCTAACTCACAGGAGTCCATGTCGTGAAATCCTCCTACCTCTCTTTGCAGCAGGATGTGTTTCTCTCTCACTCCCCTCGCTAAGCACACGGCTTGCCATATAACGAGCATCCAGGAGACATTTTCTGTAGACATGAACGAGTGGAATGCGAATGTGTACATCAACTTTAAATGCCAGAAATGTGTGTGTATAGTCATCATGATAGGAAGATGACTTCAAGACTGGCATTCCACTCAGCAAAGAACAAAACAGCAAGTTCACTGTGGACTAGGAATGCACTCTTAAAGTGGTTTCCCCATTTTATTTAAAGGCTGCATTGAGCTCTCCAGTGTGGCCATGCTCAAGTTAAAAAAAAAAAAAAAATGCACATGGTTGCAAAGCCAGAGGGCAATAGGAAAGAACAGGAGAGAGTCGCAGACAACCTGGGAAAGAGAAGAAAGGAAAGTGGGGCAAAAGTTTGTTTTTTCCCCATCTTATTAAACAATCCTTCTGAGTGGCCCCTGTTCCCTCAGCACAGGGAAACAGGTCTGTGAGGCAGGGCAGTGAAGTACAGAGACTGAGCATTGGACTTTCTCTCAGATATCAATTTTAATCCTGGCTCCTATAACCCGGAGTAAGCTACTTAATTGCTCTGGGCCTTGGTTACCTTATTAGTAAAATGAAGATAATAAAGCTTGTCTCATAAAATTATGGTGAGAACTAAGACAAGTAACAACAAACATACGCCATTTGCTCTGTTTTCTCCTGTTTTTAGTTCCCATTAGTGGTGCAAGTGGCTCTGGAAGTAAGAGGACAAGTGGCTTATTATGGGCACTTGAAAGCCTTCAACCAAGTTGACTCATTTAAGCTTGATAAGAAGAAAGAGTCCAGAAAAGCATCTTAGCTTCCTAATGTTGTTGTAACAGAAATACCACAAGTGGGTGGTTTACAGAACAGAAATTTATTTTCTCCTGGTTCTGGAAGCTAAACGTCTAAATCAGGGTCTTAGCTGTGTCAGTTCCTTCCTTGTAGGTAGTCCTGGGCATTCCTTGGTTCCTTAGTTTGTAGGTGATCTTCACGTGGTGTCTGTCTTCCCACGTGTGTGCACATCTCTGATTCTAATCTGGCCTTTTTATAGCTCAGAAGTGTTTAGACTGAGAACCCATCCTACTTGTTGTTAGGTGCCATCTAGTTAGTTCCAGTTCACAGCAACCCTATGTAAAACAGAATGAAACACTGCCCAGTCCATGCCATCCTCACACTCATTGTTATGCTTGAGCCCATCGTTGAAGCCACTGTGTCAATCCATCTCATTGGGGGTCTTCCTCCTTTTCGCTGACCCTCTACTTTACCAAGCATGATATCCTTCTCCAGGGATTGGTCCCTCCTAATAACATGTTCAAAATATGTGAGATGAAATCTCACCATCCTTGCTTCTAAGGAACATTCTGGCTGTACTTTTTCCAAGGCAGATTTGTTCTTCTGGCAATGGCAGTCCATGGTATATTCAATATTCTTCCCAATATCATCACTCAAAGCCATCAATTCTTCTTTGGTCTTCCTAATTCTTTGCCTAGCTACCTCAGTATGATCTAATTAAAATAACAAAGAAAACCCTAATTCCAAACAGGATTGCATCTATAAGTGTAGGGGTTAGGATTCCAACACATATTTTGGGGGGGAGGGGGATACAATTTCATCTGTAACAGAAGGATATCAGTCTAACAATTCCAATTTTTTTAACGTTTTTTAATAAAAAAAGGAAAATGAACACTAAGTCTTTAATACAGTTCTACAACCCCTGCTTTGCCTTGCCCATGGATCCTAAAGACCAGCATAATCGCAAATGTACTAAACATCAGAACCAAACTGTCTTGGTTTCTTAGTGCTACTATAACGGAAATAAGGAGCCCTGGTGACACAATGGTTAAGAGCTTGGCTGCTAACTGAAAGGTTGGCAGTTCGGACCCACCAGCAGTTCAGTGGGAGAAAAGACCTGGCAATCTGGTCCCCTAAAAATGTACACCCTTAGAAAACTTATGGGAAGGTGTACCCTGTCCTGTAGGTCACTGTGCGTAGGAATCAACTGAAGGGCAAACAACAACATAACAGAAATACCACAAGTGAGTGGCTTTAACAAACAAATTTATTTTCTCACAGTTTAAGAAGCTACATCTGAATTCAGGGCACGGACAGTAGGGAAGGGCTTTCTCTCTCTGTGGGCTCCTATCAGCCTCTGTTCCTTAGTTCCTTAGTGATCGTCAGGTGGCGTGCCATATTCCCCCATCTGCGCTTGCTTCTGTCTCTGTCTAACCTGCTCGAAAGTGATCAATTCAAGTTGTACCCTACACTGATACGGCCTCATTAACATAACAAAAACCCAATTCTCTAATGGGACTACATCCACAAGCATAAGGGTTAGGATTTACAACACATTTTTGGGAGACACAAGTCAATCCATAACACGACCCTATCCACGGTGTTAAAGAAACATTTTTTGCATTTGAACCACAAAAACATGGCTTCCTGGAAAAAAGGGAAAAAAAAATAAGAAAAAGAAATGCGTGAAGTCGGTGGAAGCTGGCATCCACGCTGTATGTTTCGCCATGCACACTGCAATTTCCGTCTGAATGCTCATAAAGCTTAATATTCCCTGTTGATTACTTGAAGCTGAGAAATCCTGAAGGCACAGAACTGCATACTAAAAAAAAAGAGGTCAATTTTCCAATAAGCTGTGAGTGTTTGAGTGAGAGTCAACATCGCACGGTGTAGCGAGCACGAGTTAGCATGAGGGGAAACAAGTCTGAGGCTCTATGGGGCTGTTTGTCTTGCCCTAGTAAAACCAAAAACCAAACCAAACCCACTGCTGTTGAGTCAATTCCAACTCATAGCGACCCTATAGGACAGAGTAGAACTGCCCCATAGGGTTTCCAAGGAGCACCTGGTGGATTTGAACTGCCGACCTTTTGGTAAGCAGCTGTAGCACTTAACCACTATGTCACTAGGGTTTCCAGAGCACTTCTTTCGGAGAATGGCGCAGCTCAGTAGATTCATACACGCGATCATGCAAACATTCTCCCTCAAGCTGGTCGGCTGTACATCCGATCCTACAATTGCCAATGGCCAATTTTTCAAGTATTTTGTTTCTGCTTTTATTATTATAATCTCTACACATTCTACTGTTTTGTTTCTTTTTAATCAAGTAAGGACTTTCCAATTTGACATTCAATCATAATTAGAAAGGGAGTGTAATGAGACTTTTAAAAATAGTTTATATGGCAGGAACTGGAAGATTATATAAGCTAGACAAAGTAAGTGAGTGGTAAACAGCCTGTTATATATGAATACTCGATGAAAGGCTTATGCAAGTTCACAGCCCTAAGAAATTCTAGTATCCTGCTGGCTTTTTTGGAGCCCTGGTAATACTGTGGTTAAGAATTCAGCTGCTAACCAAAAGGTTGGCAGTTCAAGTCCAGCAGGCGCTCCTTGGAAACTATGGGGCAGTTCTACTCTGTCCTATGGGGTCGCTATGAGACGGAGTCGACTCAATGGCAATGGGTTTTATTGGCTTTTTAAGTGAGCAGGTATTCAGCATTTTGGGGGGCCCCTTTGGAAATGTGCAGAAGCTTTTTGTTAACAAGAGTTTTACAGTTGCAGACTTGTTTGTTAAAGGTCTGAGGTGTTGGCTAGCAGCTGGAGAGGACAACTGCATTCTAAATAAATTTGAAATGCACTTGGGAAAATTGTGCTGCTAAGCCACTGGTATCCACAAAGGGAAATATCAATGTCATCCATCCCAGAAGGGAATGGCAAAGGGGAAGTCAGTAATATAAGCTTTAGGCAGGTGGCCTCGATACATTTTGGGAATGATAGGAGTTTGACTGTAAATGCCAATAAACAATATTCTTTCAACAGAAGAGCCTCTGTCGCATGCTTGCCTGTCATTTTCTAGGTCTAATTCGCCTGCAGGAGCTCATCAAAGCTCCTTCCAGATACAACATTAAAATCAAAATCCGCCAGCTGCCCTCTGGGAATAAAGATGCCAAGCCTCTGCTGAAGGAGATGAAGAAGGGCAAGGAGTTCTATGTGATTTTCGACTGTTCCCACGGAACAGCCGCTGAAATCCTTAAGCAGGTAAGAGGGGCCGCGAGGGGTCGTGGAAGCATGGGGCAATGTCCTTGCTCTTCATCAAAAATGCCATCTGGTTTTCACGTCCTGCAGCAGGATAAAACTGCAGCTGTCAAGGTTAGGCTGAAAATGACCGTTTTCAGGACCATGTCAGTGAGGGGGCTCAGGAAGTTGAAGTGCCTTCCGGAACTCCCTGGCCCCCCCGCCTCACTGAAATGGTATGTGATTATAGATGTGTGGTCTCATCACGCTTTCGGAAGTATGAGGATCCTGCTAGCAGAGACCAAGAGCAGAAGGGGTACAAGGAGAGTCTGGCGGGTGAGAATAGGCATAAAGCTGATCTCCAGAAAGTGAGATTAACCCAGTCCCCACGCTTCACTTCTCTATCATTTCTAATACCAGCTGCCTACACAGCACTCTCTCTCTCTCTGACATCAGCCACCTGGGCTAGGTTAGACCTTACAAGTCAAGAGGACACCATCCCTGGGCTTGTTAATTTGCTGGAATGACTCACAGAACTCATGGAAGATATTATGACTACCGGTTTTACTACAGTAAAAGTATATAAATGAGGGTCATCATAAGAAAGAGACACACAGGTGAGGTCTGGGAAGGTTCCTAAAGTGGAGCTGCCATGTCTCAGAGAGGGTATGTTACCCTCCCTTCACTGACCGGGCCTTTATTGGTCAGTCCTACCTGATAAGTGAACCATGCCTCCTGAGGCTGGCGATATCAGCCTCCCAGGTGAGTCTTCCCTGGTCTGGCCAGCCACCACACACACAAATCCTCAGACATGGCCTGGGAGTCTCACACCAAGGCACCCCAATTATTCCAATGGCAATGTCTCAGGAACCAAGGGCAAAGACCACCTTACTCTGGGTAAAGCTAAATTCTTTACCCCACAGGGATATCATCCCAAGGTGACTAATCATCTGAGCCAGGTTTCATTTATACAACACCTGACTTGTCCCAAACACATCCTCCTCATGTCTGGACCTTTTTCGTCATGCAGGACTCTAAGCACAGTACAAAGAGGCATGGGGACAGTCACTGAAAATACTCTTCTTTCTTTCAGCTGATTATGAACAGCTCACAGCCATGCATTATCTGTGTGAAAATGGGGCTGGAAACACTTGGTAAATTTGGAAGTCCTTTATAAATGAAGGAGCCCTGGTAGTCCAGTGGTTATAGACCCTGGCTGCTAACCAAAAGTCAGCAGTTCGAATCTACCAGCTACTCATTGGAAACCCTATGGGGCAGTTCTACTCTGTCCTATTGGGTCAACAACAAGGGAAAAACAATCCAAAAGTGGAAAAAGATACAGAAAAGATAGCATAGGCCAGCGGTTCCCAGCATGGAGTGATTCCCCTCTCACCCTCCCCCCACCAGGGACATTTGGCAATGTCTAGATATATTTTAAGGAGCTTTAGTGGTGCAGTGGTTAAAGCACCTGGTTAATGAATGAAAAGCCAGTGCTCTGAACCCACCAACCACATAGGAGCAAAATGTAACAGTCTGCTTCTATAAAGATTACAGCCTTAGAAACCCTAGGGGTCAGCTCTACTCTGTCCTGTAGGGTCGCTGTGAGTCAGAACCAACTTGACGGCAACAGGTTTTTGTTTCTTTGGGTATGTTTTTGGTTATCACAATGGAAGGGGCATTCTACTGGCAACTAGTGGATACATAGTGGTTCTACCAAACATTCTATAATGTACAGGACAGCTCCCCTCCCCACAACAAACAACTGTTGTTATTGTATGCCTTTGAGCCATTCCAACTCAGAGCGATAGATATAGGATAGAGTAGAACTGCTCCACAGGGTTTCCAAGAAGCGGCTGGTGGATTCGAACTGCCCACCTTTTGGTTTGCAGCCTGGACTCCTAACCGCTTCACCACCAGGGCTCCCAACAAAGAACTATCCAGCCTAAAATGTCACTAGTGTTAGGTTAATGAACCCAGGTATAGACAACAGAACAAAATGCTGCCCGGTCCTGCGCCATCCCCACAATTGGTTGAGGATCAGACCATTGCAAGCCATAGGGTTTTCATTCTCTGATTTTCAGAAGGAGATCACCAGGCTTTTCTTCCTAGTCTGTCTCAATCTGAAAGCTCCAGTGAAACCTGTTTAGCATCATAGCAACATGTGAGCCTCCACTGATAGACAGGTGGCATGGCTGTGCGTGAGGTGCGTTGGCTGGGAATCGAACACAGGTGATCCGCATGGAAGATAAGAATGCTAACCACTGAACCAGCAATGCCTCCCTCTTGCTTTATCAGAGGTAAAATGACTTTTCCAGAGCCGCACAGCCAGGATCTGACACTCAGGCTCCTTTATCCCACACAGTGCTCTCTCCACTATGAGATACTGCCTATCCAGTCAGGTGGAAGACATCCATTATTTACTTCTGGACTACAGCTCCATGACAAATCTTTAGATATTGTAATTTTCTTCCAGTAAAGAAAGCAAGCATGTTGCAGTAATTCCAACAACTATTGAACTTTAGAGGTAAATAAATACCAACAGCAGTCCTTTATCTTAAGGCTTCGTTGGGGAATTTTAATACAGTTCATTGAAGTGTGTAATGGAGTGAAGAGCAGAACTGAGAAGAGCATCCAGATTTCCCGTGCAGCCGTCAAAATGCAAAGAAGCACCCCTTCCCAGGAGCCTATTACAGCAGAGGCTGGGGACTACCGTTACATTTAACAGAAGGGTTCGCCAATGACGCTTCTCTTTATTGGACACCCATTGACTCACATAGCTGGCTACATCTCTCCCAAAGGGCAGGCCTGGGACAGGCAAGAGGAGTGCACTGTAGGCATGGGGAAGGGCTCCCAGAGCTTCTCCTCTATCCGGATAAATTTTGACATGAAGTTCCTATGATTTAAGTGGCTCTTTCCTGCTGGTCTGGCGCTCTGGTGGAGCTGTGGTTAAGTGCTGCAGCTGCTAACCAAAAGGTTGGAAATTCTATAGGGCAGTTGTAGTCTGTCCTACAGGGTCCGTAGGAGTCAGAATCGACTTGATAGCAAGGGGTTTTTCGGGTTCCTGATAGTCTAGAAATTACATGATTAAAAAGACAATTAAAAAAAAAAAACACCCTCAAAGAGAAGCTGTATCAATCTGGGTTCTCCAGAGAAACAGTACCCACAGGAGACAGTGAGACAGAGAGAGGAGAGAAAGAGAGAGCCCTGGTGGCAAAGTAGTTAAGGAATCCGCTGTTAACCAAAAAGTCTTCAGTTCAATCCCACCAGCTGCTCTGCAGAAGAAAGACGTGGCAGTCTGCTCCATAAAGATTACAGCCTAGGAAACCCTATGGGGCAGTTCTATTCTGTCCCACAGGGTTGCTATGAGTCAGAATCAACTCAACAGCACACAATAACATATATATGTATGTGTGTGTGTATTATACATACACATATAAATATATATGTGTTTATATATATATATATCTTGGTGGTGCAAATGGATAAGGCACTCGGCTGCTAACAGAAAGGTTGAAAGTTGGAGGCCACCCAGAGGCACCTGGGAAGAAAGGCTTTGATTGCACATAAAAGCACAACTGGTCATTTTGAAATAGCAGCAAAGGACACAGAGGCGTTCACTGGAACTTCAAGAGGCCGCTGCTGTTTGCAAAGTGATATTTGAGATTCAGGACTTTCTATAGGTGGTGCAGTTTTGTGCTTGACTCCTAACTGAAAGGTTGGCTCTTCAAACGCACCAGCAGAGCTGCAGAGGAAAGGCCTGGTGGTCTGCTTCCATTAATATCACAGCCAAAACACCTCATGGAGTTCAGTTCTACTCTGTAACACACGGGGTTGCCATGAGTTGGAATCGATTTGATGGCAAGATTTTTTGTGGTTGTTATTTCTTTCTTCATTTTTAAATCTGGTTAAGGGTCCCTGGGTGGTGCAAATGATTTGTGCTCATCTACTCATCTAAAGGTTGGTGGTTCGAATCCACCCAGTGGCACCGTGGAAGAAAGGACTAGTGACTGTTCCATAAAGAATACGGGTTTTGTTTGTTTATTCTGATTAAAATGAGGTCCAGGCATCCAGTTCTTCTGTGCTCCAGTCTTACCTGCTCCATTAGCCCATGGCAACAACCTCTGGAAGCAAAGAGCCACCTTGCCTGCAGCTAGCCTGCTGGTGCTGCCCTAGAGAGTGACAGCTCAGGATTTCAGGCCCCGGAGAGTGAGGGCTCAGGATTTCAGGCCCCAGAGAGTGAGGGCTCAGGCTTTCAGGGGCTGGATTCCGCTTCCCTGCAATCATCTTTTTCTACCAGAGGAAAGAAAAGGAAGGACGGAGTCGCACATCACTACTGAGGCCCCTCCCAGGTGCCAGTAATGGTGCAGGGCAATCTACAGATTATTTTACACACTCCTCAAACCACCCCCTGAGGTAAATTTGGGATTCTCATTCCAGACTTGAGGAAGGAAGCTCAGATAGGTAAAAAAAAAAAAAAAAAAGCGGCCAAAAAAAGTCACCCCTTGAGCAGGGACGGATTACCCAGTCAGCAAGGTAAGCATAGGCTCACTTGTGCTTACTTCCTAACCTGTAGTGAACAATTTCACATGTTTTTCACCACATGAAACATGTAGTGAAACCTTTGAGAAATTGTTCACTACATACTGGGTAGTAAGCACAAGTAAGCCCATGCTTACCTTGCTGACCAGCCCTGTCAAGGATTGTAAATCTGAAAGGAGGCTTTGATTCTGTAGGAAGGTGCCATGGGGTTGGGAGAGAGACAGATGCCAGCCATACCTAGAAGCAGAATCTTTGCTGTGCTAGAAAAAATGTGAAATTGTTCACTACAGATGATCTGGTAAGCAAAGTAAGCACAGTGCTTACCTTGCCTATTGGATAATCCAGCCCTGCATCTGAGTAGTAACCAGGCAGCCAGTGAGTCTACTCTCAGAGCCTCTGAGCACTCATTCTACCATGAAGGGCCCCCATTTAGAATCGATAACCATTTTCTAGACTTCCAGAAAAGTCTGGGAAAAATGCAACCACTTGCCATTGGTCTTCATTTCCCTGAAATTAGTGTTAATAATTTTTACTTTTTTTGTGACTAAAATCACCACTGAGGAAATGTTTTCCACCAGGTCAGCTTTGCTTTCTTCCATTTGCGTTTCCCAGCATTTTCCCAGCACTTTCCCTGCACCTTCCTTATGTTTTCCCAGGTTTTAAAGACTCCTCAGAAAAGAGAAAGCAAATGCACTTTGAGGAAGATATTTGACATGTACCTTAAAAATTGGGGGAAGTCTACAGTTTTTCTTGGGCATGCTAATCACTCTGGCAAAGCAATTATTTCCATTCATATTGCACAAGTCATATATGATGAGAATCTGAAGTTATTTCCCTAAGATCAGTTAGAAAGTCAAATGTCAGGACTTGATCAGGCTACCAAGGCGCAGGGCTCTTGTACGAACAAACTGTCTTCGTGGGTGCAGGAGATCTGAGAGTTCCCCCAACAACCAGCAGCTTTCCCATGGGGCCCATAAGGTCTCAGGGTGTCTTCTCCATGGTCACCCACGGATGCCCAGCTCAGCAGGTGTCCTGACGCTTTGTGACAATGCTGCTTTCTTCTACACCTGCTTTGGTGGGGAAACCCAAGTTCCTCAGCTCCCGCTCCCTCCGGAACCAAAACCAAGCCAGTTGCTGTGGAGCCAATTCCAACTCATGGTGACCCCATGCACGTCAGGGCAAAACTGTCCTCTGTAAGGTTTTCAGTGGCTGATTTTTTGGATGTAGAGCACGAGGACTTTCTTTTGAGGTGCCTCTGGGTGGACTCGAACATCCAGCCTTTCAGCTAGCGGCTGAGCACATGAGTCATTTGCACCACCTGGAGACTCTCCCACTTCCCAAGTCCCACCCCTGTCCCACTGCCCACCACCCACACATTCTTACTCAAATTGGCTGCTAACCAAAAAGGTCAGCAGTTAAAATCCACCAGCGGCTCCTTGGAGACACTATGGGGCAGCTCTACTCTGTCCTGTAGGGTCACTATGAGTCTGGACCGACTTGACGGCAGTCGGATTTTTTTTGGTTTCTGCAGAGGGAGGGATTAATGAGAGATGAATCTGAAGTACGAGGCACAGGGTGGGAAGGTTTTTAAGTACGGAACACCTACTGTGTGCCTACAGCTGTGCTGGGTTTTAAACAACCACCCCCTTTAATGAACACAACCACCCTTGCGATAATTGGTATTCTCTCTCTTCTCAGTTTAGCACTGAAGCTCAGAGATCATCTTGTCTGCCTGTGCCTGTCGACTCACCTGTCTTACTGATTCCAGCTCATGGTGATCCCATGTGTGTCAGTCCATAGGGTTTTCAAATGGCTGATATTTTGGAAGTAGATCACCAGGCTTTTCTTCTGAGGCACCTCTGGGTGGACTCAAACCTCCGACCTTTCATTTAACAATTTGCATCACCCAGGGACTCCATCTTAGTTATCTAGTGCTGCTGTAACACAAATACCACAAATGGGTGGTTTTAAAGAACAAGAATTTATCTTCTCACAGTTCTGGAGGCTAATAGTCCAAGCTAGGGTGTCAGCCGATTCGATTCCTTCTTTTGTTCCTTTGCTTGTAGAGCATGGCTTCTGTCTTCCTCTGTGTACGTTGCCTCTGACTCTAATCTGCTCTTTGTATAACTCAGAAGTGATTAGGTTTAGGATCCACCCCACATTGGTATAACCTTGGCTGACTGATTATATTTAAAGTATATATTTGATTATAACTGAGTTATATTTCACTACATTAGATTGCATTATGGACAGTGATTGCATTACATTATATTAGATTACCTGCACAGGTAAAGGGTTAGGATTCCAACACATATTTTAGAGGGACATAGTTCCATCCATGTTGTTGTTCTTGTTGTTGTTAGGTGCCGTGGAGTCAGTTCCAACTCACAGCGACCCTATCTGTGCACAATAGAATGAAACGCTGCCCGGTCCTACACCATCCTCACAATCATTGTTATGCTTGAGTTCACTGTTGCAGCTCCTGTGTCAATACAACTTGTTGAGGGTCTTCCTCTTTTTTGATGACCCTTTGCTTTACTAAACATGGTGTCCTTCTCCAGGGACTGGTCCCTCCTGATAACATGTCCAAAGTATGTGAGACAAAGTCTTACCATCCTCGCTTCTAAGGAGCATTCTGGCTGTACTTCTTCCAAGACAGATTTGTTCGTTCTTCTGGCAGCCCATGGTATATTCAATACTCTTCACCAACACCATAAATCAAGGGTGTCGATTCTTCTTTGGTCTTCCTTGTTCATTGTCCAGCTTTCTCATGCATATGAAGCAATTGCAAATACCATGGCTTGGATCAGGTGCACCTAAGTCATCAAAGTGACATCTTCAATCCATAACAGCATTTAATATGTACTTAAGCATGGCCCCTTGTTTCCTCTGAGTCAATGCAACATCTGTGACATGTGTGCCTTCACCCCGCCTCTCTCTCCAGCCTCCTTGCCATCACCTCTCCAGTACTCAGGTCCCCAGGAATTTCTGCCTCTTCATCTGACACGTCACTCCTTTCCCCATGTCGTGACCTGTGGTTGCCAAAGCCTAGAACACTCTTCCCCAAGGTCAGCTTCGCTAAGCCTTTATGATTATCTCTGAGAGGTGAAGGAGAGCACCTTTCTCATTCCTAACAACAGCACTCTACTTAACTGTACTATAACCCCGACAGAAGTCTGTAATTAATAAGGATAGTTACTCATTTGTTATCCATATCTCCTACTAGACTGTAAGATCTGAGAAGACAAAAACTTTCTTTGTCTTATTCTCCCAAATTCCGAGCATTTTGTACATTACTTGGCACATACAGCTCTGTGGAGTGAACAAATGACATGAAAGAATTAATGAGCCAAGAACTGTGCTCCCATGGATGTTGAGTCAATTCTGGCTCATAGTGACCCTATAGGACAGAGTAGAACCACTCAGTAGGGTTTCCAAGGAGTGGCTGGTAGATTTGGACTACCGACATTTTGATTAGCAGCCATATACTTGACCAGGGTGCCACCAGGTCCCCAGCACTGTGCTAAACTCTTTGAATAAGTGCTCTTCAAAATCTCCTTCCTTCTACACTGTGCTCTCAACTCTGCCAACAACATTCAGCTACATCAATGCATCTCTGTGCCTCAGGTTCCTCAAAATGAAATCCTATATTACTATCCTGTATTAATAAGATATATATACCCTATGGAAACCCTGGGGGTACAGTGGTTAAGAGCTACAGCTGCTGACCAAAATGTTAGCAGTTCAAATCCACCAGGCACTCCTTGGAAACCCTATGGGGCAGTTCTACCCTGTCCTATAGGGTCACTATGAGTCAGAATCAACTCGACAGCAGTGGGTTTGGTTTTTATATCCCCCGTGTCCTACATGGAAACGCTGGTGGTGTAGTGGTTAAGAGCTACGGTTGCTAACTAAAACGTCAGCAGTTTGAATCCACCAGGTGCTCCTTGAAAACTATAGGGCAGTTCTACTCTGTCCTGTAGGGTTGCTATGAGTCGGAATCGACTGGGCGGCGACACGTACATCCTATGTACCCTAAATCCTATACTACTATATTACTAATCCTGAAATCCTATATTATGAAGACCTGTAATGCATTTGAGTCTGCGATTCCACTTCCCGAAAATAAATTTGGCTCTTGGGAGAGCTGCATAGTTGCTTTCAAATTCCGTAGTAAAACCCGAAAAAACCAAACCTAGTGCCGTCGAGTCGGTTCCAACTCATAGCAACCCTATAGGACAGAGTAGAACTGCCCCCACAGAGTTTCCAAGGAGCACCTGGTGGATTTGAACTGCCAACCTTTGGTTCGCAGCCATAGCGCTTAATCACTGCTCCACCAGGGTTTAAAAAAGCAAGCCACTGTTTGAGCCTAAGAGCCTGAATGTTAATATGTTCTCTGCCTAGGGTGTGCAGGTGGGTGGGCAGGCTCTGTGATTCTCCTCCCAGCAGGGAAGCTGCAGCGGAGTGCTGTACTGGACTCAGGAACTCTGCTGCCTCCTTTACATGAACAAGTACTTCAGAGACAAGGGTTCCCCCCGCCCCCAGAACACTTGTGGCAATGAATATTAAGCTATAATTGAGCCATTAGTCTCCATAAAACACTTTAATACCAAAATATTCTGTTAAAATTATATCGCTTTTTCTCCCGTCAACATTTGCTCACTCTTGCTTTTTTTCTTTCCATTAACATAAGCACAAGGCCAGGGAGAAAATGGGTTTTTTAACCCCCAGCTTCCCTCTGCTGGGGAGCTCAAAGGCAATGTGAATGAATCGAACAATTTTGCAGGTTGATTCTTTCTTCATGTTAAGCTGTGCCTAAGGGTTGTGACTGAGGGCAAGCAGAGGTGGGTAGATGGGCTTCATTCCACGTTTACACAGGACACACCACCAGCCTTCATTTCTAAGGACAGAAAACACCAAGTCGAGCACAGCCACACTGTCTTAAGGCTCCTAAGTCTGTGATTGGAACCTGTGCCCACTAAGTCATATCTTCAAGTCCATCATTTCTAGTCATAAACAGCTAGAAGAGGCCAAAGACATTGAGGGGCTAGCTCTTCCAAACACTTACTGCATGACAGGCACTGTGCTAAGCAGGCTAAATCTATCGCTTGTATAATTTTTATGAGAAAATTCTGTACACAAGAAAAGGACTGAGCTCAGAGAGATTTTGTAACTTGCTCAAGGTCAAACGGCCAGTAAGTGGCAGGTCTGGAATCTGAAACTCACCTCAGAATGTGAAAGGAAAAGAAAGCACCCTGTTCTGTGTATACCAAGATTCCAGTTTATCCCTGGAGTAAAAGGAACACGTTAGTTATTAAGATAGTTAAGCCCTGGATTTCTTGAATATCATTTCCCTCTATTCCAAAACATCCTATTATTCTAGCTTAAATGAGTTCTCAAGAAAAGTTGATTGTATCAACCATTCCTTGCCAAGCAAAGAATATAGTAGGGACACCATAGAGGAATTTGTTATTTCATTCAACAAGTATTTATTGAGAAGTGACTGAAGGTGATAGAGATACAACAGTGGGGGGGGGGGGGGAGGGAGCCCTGCCCCCCTCAGGCAAAAAGAGGCCTCCAAAATGAATGTCACAAGAGTATAGCTATCCAATGGCTATAAATTTGTCTGAGACGATGAAGCTATTTTCTAAAGTAGTAAGGAATGCCTAGAGTTCTAGTCTGAAAGTTGGCAATACCCTGGACGAATTCAGCTCTTTCTTTAGCAGAATGAAATAACTATAATTCATTGGGCGTTTCTATATGTCTTAGTTAACACACTAAGACATATAGAAGCGCCCAATGAATTGCAGTTATTTCATGGTAGCTGTGTTAGAGCTACCACGACAAAAAGCACTGCAAGTGGGTGACTTTAAAGAACAGAAATTTATTGTCTCGAAATTTTAGAGGCTAGGTCCAAAACAGGACACCAATTCTAGGGGAGGGCCCTTTCTTGCTGGCAGCATTCCTTGCCTTCTTTGTTTGTAGACAGTTTCTAATATGGGTGTGTGTCACTTCCTGACTGTTTTCCCTTCTTATAAGTGTGATGGGTAAGATTGTGTGTCAGCTTGGCTGGGCCATGATTCTCAGTGTTTTGGCAGTTGTATAATGTTGTGATCACTTCCCTGTTGAAATTTGATATGTGATGACCCACATGATGGGCTCTGCTTAGTAGTACCCGAAGGGGTCGGGCCTGTGTTGGCTCAGTATTCCTTTCTCCACCCTTCACCGCTTCCTGTTTGCCTTGCCAAGGTATTTGGCTGGTTCTGGATCCTGTAGCTGCCTCTTGTTTGTCTGACCTCTAGTTCTTGGGACTTGAGCTAGCAGCTTACCTGCTGATCTTGGGATTCACAGCCTGTGGGCAAGAGCTCTGCTCTCCGACCTGCCTATCTTGAGTTCACCAGCCCCAGTGGCTATGTGAATCAGGAGAAACCTCTACCCTGATCCACAGACTTGGGACGTTCTAGGATCTACAACCAAGTGAGCTATTTCCTTGATATACATACATACATACATACATACATATATATATATATATATATATATATATATGCTTTACTGGTTTTGCTTCTCTAGAGAACCCAGCCTGAGACAATAAGACACATTCTGAAGAGACTAGGTTTAGGACCCATCCTGTTCCAGTATGATCTCATTAAAAAAAAAAATTCCCATCAAGTCAATTTCAACTCATAGTGACCCTATAGGACAGAGGAGAACTGCCCGATAGGGGTTTCCAAAGAGTGACTTGTGGATTCGAACTACCGGCCTTTTGGTTAGCAGCAGAGCTCTTAACCACTGCGCCACTAGCACAACAAATGAAAGCCCTATTTTCAAACAGTGTCATAGTCATTGATAAAAGCATTAGGAGTTTGTCTTAGGCTGGGTTCTCTCGAGAAGTAAAACCAGTAAAACCACATAAATATACATACAGAGTGATTTATATCAAGGAAATGGCTCATGCAGTTGTAGAGGTTGTAACATCCTAAGTCCGTGGGTCAGGATAGAGGTTTCTCCTGATTAACGCAGCCAAAGGGGCTACAGAACCCAAAATCAGCAGGTCAGATTTTGCTCACAGGCTGCGAAGATCAATGAACCCCAAGATGAGCAGACAAGACCACAGGTAAGCTGCTAGGTCAAGTCCCAAGAACCAGAGGTCGGATAAACAGGAGCCAGGTGCAGGATCCAGAGTAAGCAAAAGCCTAAGAGCCTAAGAGCGTTGCCAGAATGTCTGCTTATATCTGATGTTGGTCGCACACCCAAGGAAATTCCCTTTCAACTAACTGGCTACTCACAGCAGATGCAATCATGGGGGTGATCACATATCACATCTCAACAGGGAAGTGATCACAACATTATACAGCTGCCAAAACACTGAGAATCATGGCTCAGCCAAGCTGACACACAATCTTAACCATCACGGAGTTCAACATATCCTTTGCGGGGACACAATTTAATCTATAATATACGTGACAGATGCTAAGTATTTGACTGGAATTATCTTTTTTTTTCAGCTCAAAAAACCCTACCTTACAGATGCGAGAGTGAGGTGCTAGTCATGCATGCTGTGGCAGGGTAGGGATTTCAGAGCAGGGACTAATGCTCCAAAGCCTGAGTTGCTCGTATCCTCGAAATGTGCTACTTTAAGCAAGTCCATTGATTTTTTTTTCCATATCAATCCCCTTATCTATAAAATAGGATCCTTGAATTTGAATCTTGCTAAGGTTGCCCTCATCTCTGAGCTTCCACAAATACAAGTGATTAAAAATTCTTTACTACTGTTTAGACATAAAGAGAGGGCATTGGTGGTTCAGTGGTAGAATTCTCACCTTCCATGTAGGAGACCGGGGTTTGATTCCCAACCGATGCACTTCATGCGCAGCCACCACCTGTCTGTCAGGTTTCAGCAGAGCTTCCAGACTAAGAGACTAGGAAGAAAGGCCTGTCAACCTACTCCTGAAAATCAGCCAGTGAAAAGCCTATGGATCCCAATGGTCTGATCCTGTTGTTAATGTGGTCCCCATGAGCTGAAGCTGAGGTCGTGGCAGCTAACAACAACAACAGATGTAAAGAACTTACATATAGCCTTATACTTTGTTGGATCTCAAAGAAACGGGCAATTAATTCAGCAGTTCATTCTTTTTTAAAGTTCTTGGAGTCCTTTGGTAGTCTTTGAGCCAGCTAACTGATGACAAGTTCATTGCTTTGGATAAATCCTGACAATATAATAATGATGTATCTCAATTTATACTAAATGGATTGTAATTTGTAGTACATTACATAATTATTTTGGCAACACATTCTCATCCTAATTATATTTCTTTCAGAGTGATATTAAAATCTATTTACGTTCCTTCCCTGAGTGCATAGTTACTTTTAGTGGTAAGAAGCAGTTTGTAGATATGAGTATGTTATTAAATATACGTAAGAATTACTTCTACAAATAACCAACAATTTATTGATGGTATGCACAATTTTGTCTATATTCTTGGTGTCCAGATGTTCATTTGAGGATTCTCAAAAGCCTCCAAAGAGTAGATTTGGAAAAGGACGTAGATTTGCTTCAACTTAGATTCCAAACCAAAAACCAAACCCACTGCCATCAAGTTGATTCCAACTCATAGCAACCCAATAGGACAGAGAAGAACTGCCCTATAAGGTTTCCATGTTGCTGCTGGTGGATTCCAACTGCCGACATTTTGGTTAGCAACCAAGTGCTTTAACTACTGTGCCACCAAGGCCCCCAAACTTGGACTGGGAGGCAATAAAAATCACATATATGCCTGAAAAATACTCTAAAGGTTAATGCAAACTACATCAAAATTTGACTGTAAAAGGAGGAAAGAAAAGTTACCATTGTGCTGGCGGTGGAGTACTTTGGAAGAAACCAGTTCCAGGACGTGTACATGGGAGCATGTCAGAACCCTATAGCCGGATCAGTGAACTCCAGCTTTATTCAAAATTATGTGTGTTGGGGTGAGGCGTGCCCCTGAATGTGTCTTTTTGGAGGCAAGGGTCCATAGCTTCTATCAGATTCTCTAAAGAAACCTGTATACTGAAGTAGGTTAAAAACCACTTTGTTCTACGTTAACTATATCTGCTTCCTTGATGCTTCATAGATTCAAGATATCACCAAGAGGACCCTTCTTCCTTACTCTCCCCACAACTTTTAGCCAAATTCTCTTATATCATAAGGTTCCTGCGAGATGTCAATTTCACCCAATTATAAAACACATTTACTGAGTGGTTTCTATGTGCCGAAGACTATGTCAAGGAAGAATAAGGAATAAAATAGCATTAAAAATTCCAGCATATTGGAATCAGTTGCTGCCAGGTCGATCCTGACCCATGGTGACCCCGGATGTTACGGAGTAGAAATGCTCCGTAGGATTTCCTTAGCTGCAATCTTTACAGGAGCAGGCTGCCAGGCCTTTCTTTTGCAGCACTGCTGGTTGGGTTCACACTGCCAACCCTTAGGTTAATAAAAAAAAAAATTTTTTTTTTAGCTGAGTGCAAATTGCTTGTGCCCCCCAAAAACCTAGAACATATTGGAAGAGGTCCTCTTTTAGTAGAGGATCTAGTGATTTGTTATTTTCAACATCTGTAAAATGGGGATGTAACAGTACATATTTGAATTGTTTTGAAAAAAGTTAAATGAGACGATGTATATAAGGCCTTAAGCCTAGGCCTGGAGCGTAGAACGTTCCCCGTGTTGGAGATTACCATCACTGTTACGTTAATGTATCACGTCTGGGTAAAACTACAGAGGTGACAATCAAAGCTCATAGTTCAAAAGGCATGTTGGTGTTAGTTGCCATGGAGTTGGCTCCAACTCATGCTGACTCTGTGTACAAGAGAAAGAAAAGTTGCCCAGTCCCACGCCATCGTCACAGTCCTTGGCATGCTCAAGTCTGTTGTTGTGGCCACTGTATATTTTGAGTGCTTTCCAACCTAGGAAGTTCATCTTCCAAAAGTATATTGAATGATATTCTGTTCAGATCCATAGGGTTTGGTTTGGTTTGGTTTTGACTAGTTTTCAGAAGTTGATCACCAGGCCTTTCTTCCTAGTCTGTTTCAGTCTGGAGGCTCCATTGGAACCTGTCCACCATGGGTGTCCCTGCTCTTTGAAATACCAGTGGCATCCTTTCCAGCATCGTTGCAGCACACAAGCCACCAAAGTACTACAAGCTGAGAGTGGCGGTCAAAGGACGCACGCCTTGTTAAATTCTTGTCTATCGTGTTTCCTAAACCTTCTCTCAGCCTGACTTACCAAGTTCTGCATCTTTTGAAGACCTCCCTTGATCTTAAGTCTCCATAGCACAGACTTAAAACAGAGCACATTGTATCCCATTCCTTGGCCTTCCCCCAAAACTGGTTTCTCCTCTGATCTTTTGGTGACTAGAAATACCAACCAATGACTCAAGTCACCAACCTAGGAACCCACTGAATTCTCCCCACATTGCCTATTTATTAGTTACCAAATGTAGATTCTGCCTTCTGAGTACGTTTCAGATTTGACATCGTTTTTTCCGTCTCTCTCATCAATTTCTATCTGTTCTTGTATCTGATTTCTCTGCCACAAGTCCCCTCCCTCTTCTTTTTATTATCTGGTTTCAAAAACTGTTCATTCCAAATAAAATATCAGACCTTATCTCTCCCATGTTTGAAATTCCTCAGTGTCTTCTGTCCCCCTCCTATTGCCTTATGTGTAAAGCGCACACTGTTTGATCACCACGATGGCGCAGGACTGGGACTGGGCCACCTATCATTCTGGTATAAATAAGGATGCTATGAGTCAGAGCCCATTTGATGACACCTAAAAACCAGAACATCACATTGTTTAACATGATGTTCAAAGCCCTCCACACCTTGTACAAGCTGTTATTATAGCGTCTATTGGATACAGTATCTATTATTATATCTACTAAGTAACTGTAACAAAATATGCGTTACAGTTTTTCACAAACTGTCCTTTCTTGATGAAAGGTGACTCCATCAAGAAGATTAAAGTACCTCTCAAATACTACCAAAGTATATTAGCTTCTTAGGGCTGCCATAACAAAATACCACAAACTTGTGGCTTATCAGACCTGAAATTCATTGACTCACATTTCTTGAAGCTAACAGTCCAAATTCAGGGTTTGGCAGGGGCATGTTCTCTCCATAGGCTCTAAGGGATAATCCTTTCTTGCCTCTCTGCTTCTGGTAGCCCCAGGTGTACTTTGCAACTGCAGCATAACTCCATGGTCACGTGACCCTCTTCCCTCTATCTATCTGTCTCTTCTCTTTTACAAGGTCACCACTCTGAATGGATTAGAACCCACCCTACTCCACCATGACCTCATGTTCACTGATAACATCCTCAAAAGCCCTATTTCCACCAAGATCACCTTCACAGGTACTAGAGGTTAGGACTTCAACATGTCCTAGGTGGGGGAGGGGGGCCACAATTCAATCCATAATACCAAGGGATTCAAAATCACAAGAAAAGCAAGGGTCTAATTAACTCTAACAGCTGAAGAAGTGTCATCATAGAAGAGTAATGCAGATCTGAATTTCTGGTAAAAGGAGGTACAGTTAGTGAGACACCTGACGACACCTGAAGCATCATCCAAGAGAGAATCTTTCATGACTGGGTCCAGCTACTGGAGAAGAGGTGGATGAGCAACTCGTCAAGATCTCTTGCCTTGGTGGATGCATTCTTTACGGTAAAGCTCCAAATCCTGTGGTTCTAATTTTGTTCTCACCAATCATGTGCCTTTACTTGAGTTCTCAAAGTCCAGAAGGACTTTGTGCAAATGATTGAATTTCCTGCCACAAACACCTCCCATTGTCAATTAATATACTAATATGGTGCAAAGAGCCTAGGACTGAAATAAAACCTGGGTTCAAATATTGGAAATATCCTTCGTTTTTCAAATCTAAAAATTGAGGATAACACTTCGACCCAATGGTGTGTAAAGCACCTATCACAGTAGTGGACATGTGGTTGGTGGTGGTGTTGTTAGGTGCCATCAGGTTGGTTCCAACTCATAGTGACCCCATGTACAACAGAAAGAAACACTGCCTGGTCCTGCTCCATCCTCACCATTGTTGTTATGCTTGAGCCCATGGTTGCAGCCACTGTGTCAATCCATCTTGTTGAGGGTCTTCCTCTTTTTTGTTGGTCTTTTAATTTACCAAGCATGATGTCCTTCACCAGGGACTGGTCCCTCCTGATAACATGTCCAAAGCACATGAGACAAAGTCTCACCATCCTCGCTTCCAAGAAACATTCCAGCTGTGCTTCTTCCAAGACAAATCTGTTTGCTTTTCTGGCAGCCCATGGTATATTCAATATTCTTTGCCAACACCATAATTCAAAGGCATCTACTACATGTTGTAGTAGTCAGCAAATTGTAGCTATGATCATTATTGTTATGGCCACACATCAGAATCACCTGAAGGGGTTTTAATAGATACCAATGCCTAGAATATAACCAAGACCAAACAAACCAGGATATCTGGGCACGGGGCTCAGACATTGCTATTTTTTAAGAATTCCTCTGGGGATTTTAATGAATTGAGAAACTCTGATATCAATAATTACTTTCTGAGCTTGGTAGAAAAGAGCCCTGGTGGCACAGTGGTTACGCGTTCAGATAATAACCAAAAAGTCAGCGGTTCAAACCCACCAGCTGCCACATCCCTAAAGGTTTACAGCCTGGGAAACCCTATGGGACAAATCTACTCAGTCCTATAGGGTTGGTGTGAGTCGGAATCAACTCAACAGCAATGGGTAAGCTTGATAGCTAGGGTATAAATTGACAAAATAAAGTCACCCAGCCCCAAAAAGCTAAAGAATAGGGCCCATACTCTTGATGACTTTACTGAGTTATAATACAAAGAGCCAAGCCAGTTGCCAGCAAGTTGATTTCAGCTCACGGTGAGTCCATGTGTTTCAGAGTAGAACTGTCTTCCAGTGGGTTTTCAGTGGCTGTGCCCTTTCAGAAGTAGATCACCAAGCCTTTCTTCCAAAATGCCTCTGGGTGGATTTGAACCCCCAGCCTTTCAGTTAGTAGCTGAGCACTATTTAGACACCTCATGAAATCTGCCAGACCACCACTTAACAGCTACCCCCGTTTCTCCTTCAAATGATTACCTTCAGTCAAATTTAAGATCTAGTTTATTACCGTCATTATGGAAGAAGCTTATTACAAAAAGATTACACATATTCTCTGTTCGCTTTCCAGCTTCTGGATTTTGTTCAATACTTTGTTGTTAAAACTTTCTTCCACTGTATTCTTTCTTCCCTACACATCATCTTTCCAGTTTCCCCTGGATGTTGCAGAGAGTTTATTTTTTAGATTCATGTAGTCCTTCCAAAGCTCTGCTCCCTCCTATTTGCCAGATGCCTGTTTCGTTCTGCCACAGGAAGTTTTTTTTTCCTGCTCTGTTCTCTACAGCCGGTACTCCTGAAATAGCATAACCTCTTCTGTGGTACACCTGGGTGATACAATCTGGCTCTTCTGGTAGGGTTATCTTACCCAGTTTATTAATATCCACCAGTCAATGCTGCAGCAATGGGTTCTTTGGTTAGGGTGTGTGCTGTGATGTGTGTGGTGCCATTGAACGTTACTTAGATAAAGTCAAAACTAGTTCCTAGCAATACTGCCCGGTAAAGTATGCACGCTGCTGTACACAGAGCAGCACCTGGTCAGTCCAGCGGACAACTACACTATCAAAATTCAAAGAAAGTAGTGTTTCCTGCGTGGGAAAGAAGTCAGAAAACTTCCAGATCTTGATTATATATATATATTTTTTCTTTCTTTTTTAAACTAGCATTTATCTTGATGTGACATTTTCTTAATCTCTTAATGACTTTTAGGTGAAATACCAACAGGCAGAGAGAAAGCATAGTGCGGAACAAACTTTCATCTGTAAAATATGCCACTATTAAAAGACAGAGCTGCCAATCCCAACCGGTCTGCAGACCATTACAAGCAATACTGCTTAAAAAGCACCGCCTTTTATTTTATTTTATTTTATTTTTGTGTGTCATTGGAGCCCTGGTAGCACAGTGGTTAAGAGCTCGGCTGCTACCCGAAAGGTCAGCAATTCAAATCCACCAGCTGTTCCTTGGAAACCCTATGGGGCAGTTCTACTCTGTCCTCTAGGTTCACTCTGAATTGGAATCGACTCAGCAGCCAAGGTCTATGTCAATGGCTTTGTTGTTTTTATCTAGAAATTTCTCATTCACCTGGGTCCTAGTGTGTCTACAGCATTGAGCAGGTCAATGATTAATGATTGCACTTTTTCTTTAAATTACCATTTCTAAGAAATTCAAGGAACGAACCAAGAGGCAATGACCCAAGCAAGCAGCTAGGGGTGAACAGGGATTTTTCTAGTGCATCAGATGAAAAGTGTACCTGGAGGACACAAGGGTTCTTTTGCAATTAAAACACAACCGCTGGCTGTTTATTCGCTGCATTTTCAAGTCTCTTTTCTAGCCCTAAATAAAAGATACATCCAATTTATTCTGAGGAATTACAAATAATAAAAATAGTAATAATTAGTTGAAAATGTTGCTTTAAAAAAGAAAGTCTCATTAGAGGGAGAGCAATTGCGAGTATACAGCAAGGTATATATAAGTTTTTGTGTGAGAGACTGACTTGATTCGTAAACTTTCACTTAAAGCACAATAAAAATTAAGAAAAAAAAAAAGAAGAAGAAGCCAAAATTGTCAACTGGGGATCAAACACTTTCATAACGAAGTTAAAAAAAAAAAAAAAAAGTGAGCTCAAGTGTAAAGCTGAAACTTCAGGTGCTTTTGTATTTCCTTGTTCAGTTCCAGAAACAATATTTTAGACCTCAGGGTCCACCTCTCTATCTTCATACAAAACTCACCCAGTTCCCATCAAGAGGTAGTCTTGGCTGCAGTCACACTACCTAATGACCAAAGAGAAAAACTGGATTCCTGACTGACCCCGGCAGTTAGCTCTTTATACCCAAATGATATAAGAGACCAGCTAACGAGACCTCAACACGCACAGCTTTAAATGTTATTGATGGCCCTGAAGCAATTCTACTCTTTTTTTAAAATCCTTTTGTGCGCCGGGTCTTGTTATCACCACAGGAGTGACTTTCACACTGTGGGCTCATGATTCATAGAGAGAGCTTCCTGTCATTTGTCTTACCTTTGTGACATTACAGTCTCACTAAACATTCCTGTGGTTTCCACGTTAGCAGACACGTGCGTAAGGAACATCAGATTGGTGTGCGCTGCAAGTAATGTGCTATCATCAGAGCCCTCTACATTTTTTATTTCTTTTCAAGTAAAATCTGCCTAGTTTGCATATCTCTAAGGCACCTCCCAAGACCTCTGATAACTGGGACTGCCTTTCCCCAGACTTTCCATCCATCTCTTCACCTGAAATTATGAAAGTCGTCATTCTTTAATGCAAATTTTCACGTTTTCCAAAAGCAGTGATTCCTGGTCCTTACTGTAGAATACAGAAGCCCAGGTCCCACTCCCAGAGATTTCTCATTCAAGATGTCTCTAGGGCGGGGCCCAAGAATCCCTAGTTGTCTTAGGTCCCAGGGCCGCCATAACAAAATACCACAAAGTGGGTGGCTTTAAACAGCAGAAATTTATTTTCTGACATTCTAGACTTTCCTGTTATTATTGTTGTGTACCATCGAGTAGATTCCAACTCATAATGACCCTATATGATAATGTAGAACTGACTCATAGGGTCTCCTAGGCTGCAATCTTTACGGGAGCAGATTGCCAGGTCTTTTCTCTCGAGGAACCGCTCGGTGGGTTTAAACTGCCAACCTTTCTGTTAGCTGCCAAGCACTTAACTGTTGTGCCACTAGTTAGAAGTCTGAATTCAGGGTGTCAGCAGGGCCATGATCTCATGGGAGAGTCCCTTCTCATCTCTCCCAGGTCCAGGTAGCCCCAGGCATTCCTTGGATTGGTGAAGCATCTTCACATGGCCATTGTCCCTCTCTGTCTCTTGGTGTCTCTTCTCCTGTTTTATAGAGACCACCAGTCAGTTTGGAGCAGGACTCACCCTTCTCCAGTATGACCTCATGTTAACTAATAACATCTATTTCCAAACAAGGTCACGTCCACAGGTACCAGGGGTTAGGACTTCAACATAAATTTTGGGGGAGACACAATTCAATCCATAACATAGGTTGAAAAACTTCCACAGGGCATTTGTATTTGTCAGAATTGTCCTGAATTGTCAGAACTATGGGAAAAACTGCCTTGGGGATTTGATTTCTTTTTTAATTTTATTGTGCTTTAGCTGAAAGCTTATAGTGCAATTTTCTCATTCAAAAATTTATGCACAAATTGTTGTGTGACATTGGTTGCAATCCCTGCAATGTATCAACACTCTCCCCCATCCATCCTAGCTTCACCGTGTCCATTTGTCCAGTTTTCCTGTCCCTTCCTGCCTTCTCATCTTTGCTTTTTGGCAGGTGTTGCCCATTTGGTCTCATATACTTTGACTGAACTGAGAAAACATGAGTGTTATTGTTTGTTTTACAACCAAAAACCAAACGCATTGCCATCGAGTTGATTTCGACTCAAAGCAACCCTGACAAATACGTGTCTGAAGGTGGACTTCAGGAGTGGCATCACTTCTGTGTTAGCTGGGTGTCCGGGGACCAAAGCCTTGGGGTGGAAGTTTGATTTCTGAGTCTTGCGTTTTCATTTCCACACAAAGGCCAAAACATAGCACTAAAGAAGTCTTTTTGGTCACCCACCCCAAGGAAGGATACCTTCAATTTAGGAGACTTAGAAGCAATACAGGCAGTCCCCGGGTTACCAACAAGATCTGTTCCTAAGTCTGTCTTTAAGTCGAATTTGTAGTTAAGTCAGAACAGGTACATACATTTCTTATTTAGCTTCAGTTAGTCAAATGTTTGTCTTAATATATAGTATATATTTTACCTTTCCGTGCATATAAAAAGAGCCCTGGTGGTACAGCGATTAAGAGCTCGCCTGTTAACCAAAAGGTCGGCAGTCCAAATCCACCAGCTGCTCCTTGGAAACTCTATGGGCAGTTCTACTCAGTCCTGTAGGTTTACTATGAGTCGGAAACAGCTCTTCAACATGGGTACTGTTTTGGTTTTGGTTTTATGCATATAAAACACTTAAGAAACACATCCAAATACGCTAGAACTCTTAACCACAAAGTAGTGCGTGTACTCGTTATTATACACCATTACATTTAATTTAAATTTTTAATACAGTAGGCTTTATGACAGTCCAAGTACCAGTTGGTAAGTCAGATGTTTGTAACCTAGGGACTACCTGTATCTTATCTTCAAAGCAAATGCAACATTTTCTTCTCAGTTGACACCATTTTCAAGGAAACCAAGATAAGATCACATTTTCATAATCTCTACCTCTGTAGTGATGGTTCAATGGTAGAATTATCACCTTCCACAAGGGAGACCCAGGTTTGATTCCCAGCCAATGCACCTCAAGCGCAGCCACCCATCTTTTGGTGGAGGCTTGCATGTTGTTATCATGCTAAACAGCTTTCAGCAGAGCTTCCAGACTAAAGCAGACTAGGAAGAAAGGCCTGGCGATCTACTTCTGAAAAATCAACCAATGAAAACACTGTGAATCACAAAGTTCCAATCCTGTTGTGCATGGAGTCCCCATGAGTTTGAGCAACAACAGCTAATAGCCTCAACTACCTCTACATAGAACACTTGTCCTTTCTGCCCACCTCTGCCTGCCCTCCCCCACAAAGTAAAAATAATACACACTTTTAGAAGGTCTGGAACTATCCAGTTCCAGATTACTGCGTTAGGCAAATCTGCTGCAAAAGAACTCTTTAAAGTGTTCAAAAAGCAAAGATATCACTTTGAGGACTAAGGTTTGCCTGACCCAAGCAATGATATTTTTAATCACCTGCATGTGAAAGCTGGACAATGAATAAGGAAGACCAAAGACGAACTGATGCCTTTGATTTATGGTATTGGAGAAGAATATTGAATATACCATGGACTGCCAGAAGAACAAACATATCTGTCTTGGAAGAAGTGCAGCCAGAATGCTCCTTAGAAGTGAGGGTGGTGAGACTTCATCTCACATATTTTGGACAGGTTATCAGGAGGGAGCAGTTCCTGGAGAAGGACATCATGCTTGGTAAGGTAGAGGGTCAGCGAAAAACAGGAAAAACTCTCAATAAGATGGATTGACACAGTGGCTGCAACAATGGGCTCAAATATAGCAACGATTATAAGGATGGTGCAGGACCCGTCAGTGTTTCATTCTGTTGTGTACAGGGTGGCTATGAGTCAGAACCAACTCCACAGCACTTAATAGCAAAAGCAACAACACACCAACATTGTCAATTCAACATTTACTGAGTTTACTCTAAGGGAGGCATTATGCTAAATACTAAAGCTAAGGATACCAATAAAATATGTATCTAAGCTTGTACTAGGGAACAGTGGTTGGTTCAGTGGTAGGATTCTCACCTTCCATGCAGGATTCCCTGCCAGTGTATATCATGTGAAACCATCACCTGTCTTGTAGGTGCAGCCTTCCACACTGCTATGCTGCTGAACAGATGTTAGCAGAACTTCCAGGCTAAGAAGGCCTAGCGATTTACTTCCAAATATTAGCCGGTGAAAACCTATGAATCAAAACGGTTCGATCTTTTGTGCACGGAGCCACCATGAGTTGGGGTGACTCTGAGGCAGATAACATGGAATTACTCAGAAACATAGGGAGAGGGGAAGGCAAGACTCTGTACCACTATGGTAAAATCCAAATATAACATTTGTTAACATAAACTATATTTAAATGCATTGTAAGACTGATTATGTAAACCAAACATGGTGTAATGGAAAGAGCATTGGGTGGAAGTCAGTGATCTGGGTCTTCATCCCACGCCAGCCACTAGTTGGCTTCGGATTTCTGATCTGCTGAGTCTGTGGATTTCCAAAGTCCCTCACTGTTCCAGATTTCCAAGCTTTTATGGTCACCCTACTAATTATCAGAGCCCTGGTGGTGCAGTGGTTAAGAGCTTGGCTGCTAACCAAAAGGTCAGCAGTTCGAACCTGCCAGCTGCTCCTTGGAAACCCTACAGAGCAGTTCTGCTCTGGCCACTATTATCAATTTCTTATTGTAGTTCTGTTTCTTATTCTTATCTCTTATTTCTCTTTTGCAGATTCTGTTCATGGGCATGATGACGGAGTACTATCACTACTTTTTCACAACCCTGGTAAGACCTTCCAGTAGAAACGGTATCCACGAGATAGGAAACATCTCCCCACTGAGTTACTTTAAAGTCAGCCTCTCCAGTGTCATAGGCAGGGCACTGGCATGGAGATTCACCTTACTCTCCTGAGAAATCTCTAAACCCAGTAATGCTGAACGAGCATGAATGCACGTGCACCCAGAAAAGGATTAAAATGAAAATTCCATTAAATAGAAACTGTCAAAGTGCAAAATCTCCATAAAGAAGCATTGCCCACAGTTTCTATATTCATCAGCAGGCACCCCAAGTGTGACTCTGCGTTCTTTAATCTGATGGGGTTCACCCGCCTATGTCTGGTGGATAGTTGGGTTAGCCAGGGATCATTTGCCAGGTGTTTGGAAGACCATCAAGACAGGAGTTTGGGAAATCCTCTGTGCATTGAACATTTTGCACTGCTAAGAGAAACCATGGCTCAGTTGGAATCCAAAAGAAACTCTAAAAAACCAAAACCAAACCATTTGCCATGGAGTCTGTTCTGACACACAGCAACCCCATGTGTGTTGTTCAGAGTAGAACTGTGCTCCATAAGGTTTTCATGGCTGTGACCTTTCAGAAGCACATCACCAGATCCTTCTTCAAAGGGGCCTTTGAGTGGGTTCAAACAACCAAGCTTTCGATTAGCAAACAATTATTGAAACCACACAGGGACTCCACAACGCCTTAAATTGGGCAAGATGATCAGGATAAAGAGATGATATAGGCCATTTAGCAGATCAAAGAAGCTCTGGTGCGGCAGTGGTTAAGAGCTCTGCTGCTAATTGAAAAGTTGGCAGTTTGAATCCACCAGCTGCTCCTTGGAAACCCTATGGGGCAATTTTACTGTCCTATTAAAAAAAAAAAAAAAAAGTTTTTTTTTTTTATAGGGTTGCTAGAAACCCTGGTGGCGCAGCGCTTAGGTGCTACAGCTGCTAACCAAAAGGTCAGCAGTTCAAATCCACCATGCGCTCCTTAGAAACTCTATGGGGCAGTTCCACCCTGTCCCATAGAGTCATTATGAGTCAGAATCGATTCAATGGCAACGGGTTTGGTTTTTTGTTTTGTATAGCGTCACCATGGGTCAGAATCAGCTGGATGGCAACAGGTTTGTTTTTTTTTGTTTTTAACACATCAAAATGATGTGGTATCTCTCATACAATCAGTTTCTGAAGTCAATCACTCTCCCCTGATACACACACACACACACACACACACACACACACACGCTTCGTTACATGAGAAGAAAACACCGATCCAACCTCTTTTTCTAACCATAATGTTTCAACTGAAATCCAGCCAGAATCCAGGGAATTCAGTAAGAGAACTGTTTTACTGAGTAAGAATTAGGTGAGTAGGGAAGTCAAAGAATTCCGAACAAGAGCCAGGCAGCTGTCATACTCAGACTATTTATACCCATTACCTGTTGCCATTGAGTCGATTCTGACTCATAGTGACTCTATAAGACAGAGTAGAACTGCCCCATAGCGTTTCCAAGGAGCGGCTGGTGGATTTGAGCTGCCAATCTTTTGGTTAGCAGCTGGTCTCTTAACTACAGTGCCACCAGGGAAGTAATAAATTATACTCCCAGCCCGAGTTCTCTGAGGGCATGGAAGGAGCACAGGACATCACAGGACAAACACTCTGGGGCAGTACCCAAAATCATTACTACTAACCAGCATGACGTGGAAGAGCAAGGGATCAGGACGGAAGTTTCTGAACTAAGGTTTCAGGGGTCTTTTCAGTCTTGAATTCCTGACGTTCTGGTTAGTTCTTCTGTCGGAATAGTACAGAGAAAACTTGGGAAATGCAAAGAGCAACGCGTCTCCGCCTGATCTCCACATTCTTCCTCCTCGGTCACTATGAACACCTGGGTATTACACAAGACAACTTGGCCATCTGCCTCAGAACTTTCTACCAACCTTGGCTGTATACACCCCTGTTGTTAGCTGACATCGAGTAGATTCCAACTGTTGATGAACCCATGTGGACAGAGAAGAACTGCTCTATAGGGTTTTCAAGGCTGTTACTCTTTGGAAGCAGACCACCGGGCCTGTCTTCTGAGGTGCCTCTGGGTGGGTTAGAGTTGCAACCTTTTGGTTCATAGTCAAGCACTTAACTCTTTGCGCCACCCAGGAGCTCTTTATACATTCCGAATAGCTGGTTTTGGAAAGATTTGAGAAAAAATATGAATGGAACCTATGAAGGCTGGCCTTCAATGGAGACCAGGAGGGATGAACAAGTTGCTGCACTTTTTATGCCTTTTCACCCCTCACACTTTTGCTTTCCTCATTCTTCATTCAAATGGAAATATTGTAAATCACACCTTGGACTTTCCACATTCCACATTGCATAAAAACTTCAAATTGTAGGTCAATCTAAGTTTGTACGTTTAATTTAATCATTTTAGCACATTGAATTCATGTAATATTGAATCCACAGGGGACTCAGTATGCACTCCGGAAGTTTCTGCCTGGCTTCCTATCGCTTAAGTAACTTTCCTTCTATTGAATTAATGCATTAAAGAAATCGTCTTTTTGCAGGTCTTATTAATTTGCTCCTTTAAGCATGCGTCTTTGGTATTATCTTCATTCTGCCCTGTTTTGCTTTTCTGTTCCTACCATTCTTGGCCATAAGTATTAACACAACTTAAAGAAAAAAGAAAATCAGTTACTTTGTGCAAGGAAAATACAAATATAATGTTGAAAAAGGCAGCACGCCTTTTCTGACATTGAACTGACCAGCACCACAGAACTGCGCCCTTACAGTTCAACCTTCTAATCCAAAACTTTCTTTGGAAAAGGTAACGATGTAGAGAAGAGTTAGTCAAAAGAACAATTCTGTGTGCCTCTTCTGCACATACAAATCCTGGAGTGTTTCTGAAGGTGCATCTGTTCAGTGACCATTGACATCATGGCTCTTGTACTATTTTATGCGGTACTTTTCATAATGCAGGCACATTGGTAGGACATTTTTATGAAAGCTTTTCCTTCCAGCAAAATGTTCTTTTTGAAAATTTGGGTTATTCTTCGATGGGATTTATTTTTAACAGTATATTTTAGAGTCTAACCTTTTTACATAAGAAAAAATTAAGACTATTGTTTAAGTCGGTTTTAAAGGTGAATCAACTTAAAAACCTCTGGTTTCCACACAGCTTCTTCTGTAACGGAGAACAGTGGGGTGTACTTAGCATTTTTTTCCTGAAATATGGTCTGAAAGGGAACAAGTTCTATTGTTAAGTTGCTCACACCCACACAACCATATGCTGCAGTTTATCCTCCAACAAGAACCCTCTGGTTCTCACTCCAAGTACATGGCCAGTGGGCATTCTGCATGGCCTCATGTATGGGACGTGAATTATTTTCAGTGAGCCTGGGTAGTATTTTTTTCTGCTGGATATAGAAATGCTCTCCCTGTCAAATGCAGATATGATTTCCAAATTTCACCTCCTTGGCAAGACCCAGGACAGTCTGAGGCAGCAAGATGTGACTGAGAGGGTAGCACTGCCCCTGAGGAGTTGTTCATTCTTGGACCAGTCCCATCACCACTCAGAACCTGTTTTCTCATCTGTAAAATAAAAGCATTGAACCAAAGGAACAAAATTATCCCTTCCAACTCCACAAGGACTGTACCCTAGGAAGAGAATGCTCTACCTTCTCAGATGTCATATCTGGTGCCCAAGGGCATATTAATGATTAACTTCCAATTAATGATCAACTTCCAAATTTCTCTTCTAACTGTACTGCACAAAAAAAAAAAAGGTATGGGGGAGAATGAAAACTGCTTACTGCCGTAGAGTTCCTGAGGCAACGCGTCAATGGAAAGAGTTGGGAAATGTTCTTTTATAGAAACTATATGATAATGGCCGCCATTTTGGTCTTAGTCCATTTGTTGCTTCTGCAATCATTAATTCTTTTGTGCCCAAATAACATTGCGAATGTTACCTCTTTTCTACTTTTGTCGTTTGTTCGTAACACTGCACAGGACTTGTTTGCTTTAGATCTGGAACTCTATAGGTACAGCGGCGTAAATATGACTGGGTTTCGGCTGCTTAAGATTGACAACCCTGAGGTGTCCTCCATCATTGAGAAGTGGTCCATGGAGAGGCTGCAGGCCCCACCCAGACCCGAGACTGGCCTTCTGGATGGTATGATGACAGTAAGTCATTTTCTTTTTCATCATTGTAAGAAATATATATAACACGACACTTGCCAATTCAACGCTCTTTACATGCACAATTCAGTGACACCAATTCCATTAATCCTGGTGTACAACCATCATCAGTGCCCACTACGAAGTGCCCCATTACTGTAAACAGATACACAATGCTTCCTAAACCATGGTTCCCTTTTTCCCTCTCTCCTGCCCCTGATTGTTGTTGTTGTCAGCTGCTGTCAAGCTGGTCCCTGACTCATGGTGACCTCCAGTGTGTCAGAGCAGAACTGTGCTCCATAGGGTTTTCAGTGGCCGATTTTTCAGAAGTAGATAACCAAACCTTTATTCCAACATACCTCTGGTTGGACTTGAACCTCCAACCTTTCAGTTAACAGTCAAGTGTGTTAACCGTTTACACCACTCAGAGACTCCTGCCTGTCTCTGGTAACCAGTAATAAACTTTGGTCTCTATATATCTGCCCGTTCTCGATATTTCATATAAGTAGGATCATACATTTGTCCTTTCATGATTGCCTTGACAGTAAGTAGTTTTAAAATAAAATCATTTAAAATAACGTTTGAATTTCTTAGGGGTTAAGAATTTCCTATGCCTTCTGTGGTGTGAGGAAAAAGTGTTAGGATGTGTACTCTGACTTCTATCAAAGAAGGAGTAAGCTCTTTAGATAGTATTAAAGCTGTGCCCAGCTACTCTCAAAAACTACTATTTTTAGCTTCCTGTCAGTACTTGACTTAGATGAAGTTAAAAAAGAGAAAGCAGAGGCACCAGCCAAATGAAGACAAAAAGCAGGAACCAGAGCAAGGGTGAGCAAAGAGAGCTTTCGCTCCCAGATCGTGGCCTTGGGAAGGAATGACCTGCCTGAAGGTGGTGTGGAGTCAGTTGGCCTTCCTCGCTCTGCCACATCTCGGCAAGCAAAGCGCGTGTGGAAAACCAGCAGATCTACACCGACTCGGTGTGTTCCTGGTCTTCACGTCCTGGACTGGTCCAGGCACACTCTGCAGACACCGGCAGTGCTCAGTGCCAGCCGTGTGACACTTCAGAAGCAGGTACCAAGCACACAGCCCGACAAGGCAGAGGTACTCAGCTGAACAGATAAATCCAAAACCGCCTCATCAAGGAGCTTCTCACTAACATCAGTTGTCTTTCGCTGTCAAATGTACCTACCCTGGCTTTATTTCTCTAATGAAGCTCCCAGTGTGATGGAGAAAATACAGGAAAAGAAAAAAAAAATTGTGTAGTAACAGCATCTAAGGGGAAAGATATTGGGCAAGCTGGTGAGTAATAGTCTTTTAAATTGGATTGTATTTCATTCTCTGTTCCCAGCAACGTGAGATGCACTTTCACTTTTAAGATGCAATTTACCGATAGCTGAAGGTGTCCTCTCCCGGGATTTCTTTTCTTTTTTCACCTTTTTTTTTTTTTTAATGAGGATCAAATGAAAAGCAGAAATAAATGAATGAATGAAGTGGCTCTGGATGATTCCGTGTTCCAGGTCCTTGACCATTTTTCAGACCTAAAATGACTCTTAAAACATGCAAAGCGATCTGAGAAATACTGATAGAAAGCATTTTGGTACAAACGAGCCTTGGTGTGATTTGAAGCCTGCTTTTTTTTTTTTTTTTTTTAATACGAGCAAGTAGAGAATATCCAGGGAAATATTAGATTTCTGAAAGTGAGGGGGGAAAGCCAGAGAGAGACAGAGAAAGAAGCTAATATGTTAGCTTTTCTCTTCTTCCTCTGGGATTTATAATTCCACTGACTCAAATATGTTTCCACACCCTCTGCCCATCTCCCGATAAGATTTCTAGCATAGGATGAGAGCTCAGATAAGTTTTACCTGATCTCAGATAAGTTTTTACCTATGCCGTACCACTAAGGGTTTACAGTCTGAAGCAATGTTAACCCAGATCGTGGATTTGTGCCAAACATTAAATATTAATCTCAAAAAAAAGGCTTAATTTACAAAAAAAAAAAAAAGCCTCTGTTGTGTTCAATTATACTGCGCTGACAGGACAGCTTGTACGTTTCGACTGAGAAGGAGAAGACCATTGAGTGAGGGTGATGAAGCCCTGCAATTCACACCGAATCAGGCCAGGCATGAGACGTCGTTGCTCCCCAGGGCTGCTGCCATGGCCTGGGCAACGGCGGTCCATGGGGCAGGGCTGCTGCCGCCACAGCCTGGGCAGTGGTAGTCCACGGGACAGGGCTTCTGCCATGGCCTGGGCAGTGGCAGTCCACGGGGCAGGGCTGCTGCCACAGCATGGGCAACGGCAGTCCACGGGGCAGGGAGAATGGCAGAGGTGGGTCCCCGTGGAGGGAACCGGGTCTATTCTGCTTGGAGAGAGGTTTCTGAGCTTTGTTACTGTTATGGTTCATGTTATTCATATACAATCTGTAAAATGGAAAATGAGGATGAATCAGACCAGAAAAGGGTGGCTCATCAGGGCCCTATGTGAATGGGTAGAATAGCTACATTAGGTCATGTCCAGTACTAGTCAAAAAAGTGGTAGAATGCAGGGCCCACTGGAAGTTGGACTCAACCTTCACACTGATACAGCTTTGAAGCTGATCATGTCAAGCAGAATATTGACCTTTACTTCTCCAAAAAGCCCACTTTGCACTTCACTGTTTCCTTTCTGCTTCTTCTGTTGTTGGTGGTGATAGCTGCTTTAAGTCAATTCTGACTCATGACAACCCCATGTGTGTCAGTGTAGAACTATGCTCCATAGGGTCTCCAAGGCTGTGATTTTTTAGAAGCAGATGGCCAGGCCTGTCTTTTGAGGCACCTCTGGGTGGGCTTGAACTGCCAAAGTTTCTGCTAGTAGTCGAGCATTTAACGATTTATGCAAACCCAAAAAACAAACAAACCCATTGCTGTTGAGTCAATTCTGACTCACAGCAACCCTACAGGACACAGTAGAACTTAGATACAGTTTCCAAGGAGTGGCTGGTGGATTCGAACTGCTGGCCTTTTGGTTAGCAGCCAAGCTCTTAACCACTGTGCTACCACAGTTCCCAAAAACCAAAAACCCATTGTTGCCAAGTTGATTCTGACTCATAGTGACCCTATGCGACAGAGTAGGGCTGCCCCACAGAGTTTCCAAGGAGCACCTGGTGGATTCAAACTGCCAAACTTTTGGTTAGCAGCTGTAGCTGTTAACCACTACACCACCAGGGTTTCCCCAGGGTTCCCAGAGGTGACTAATTTGGGGACGTAGAAACTGGGTCAAGGAGAGATTAAAGGGCACACATAAGGTCATCCAGTGGACCAATCATTGAGCCAAGAAAGCCACCCAAGTTCCCAAGCCCAAGCCCAATGCTGACACATCTTTTTTTATCAAGTTGCCTCGGTATTCAAACTGCTCCTTCTCCACCTTGAATATAAAAAAACTTTTGGTTTCAATTCCTTTGGGTCTATTTATCTCAGACCCTGCTTTCATTCATTCTTGCATGGCAAGAACTTGCTGTCCCTACTGCCTGGATGGAGCCTTCCCCTCCCCCAGATATTTATATGTCTGGCTTCTCACCACATCCCAGGCTTGCTCAAATGTCACTTCACTAGGCCTTTTCTGAAGCCCCTTCCTAATATAGCAATCCCTGCCCCCACTGGGAAACCCTGGTGGCATAGTGGTTAAGTGCTACAGCTGCTAACCAAAGGTTGGCAGCTCAAATCCACCAGGAGCTTCTTGGAAACTGTATGGGGCAGTTCTACTCTGTCCTATAGGGTCCCTACAAGTCGGAATTGACTCAGCGGCAACGGGTTTGGTTTTTGTTTGGCCCCAAGTGTTCTCTCTCCCTTTCCTCCTTTCCTTTTCTTCACAGCCTTTATCACCTGATATATCTTGATCTGATGTTTATTTAGTACCTTCTCCACAAGAATATAAAATCCATGAAGACAGAGACTTTGCTTTTCTTTTTGTTTCTGCTTTTTCCCAGTGCTAGAAGAGTGCCTAGCACCAAGTAGGCCCTCAATAAATATGTGTTTAATAAACGAATTAATGTACTAAATAAATATGTATTAAGCTTCTATTAAGATTCAAGATGTTAAATGAAAAATATTTATGTAACTCTTCAATATATTTATGAAAGTCCAAAGAGAGTTCCATTAAGCAAGAGTTAAGCACAATTAGAGAAGATAAAGATTATTTGAAAGTAATACTATTATTTTGAAAATTAGTCATAAGCTGCTGTTAATGTTTAAGTAATGCCATTACTATCATAGAATTGCATTCTTCAAAATTACATTCATTTTCCACTATTCTGCAAGGTGAATTTCTCTGTAGTCATTTATAACTGTCTTTTTATGTGTGCCACATACCTATATAGGCCCTTGTATAAATATACAACAGAGCTATTTCTTTAAAAAAAATAAGAAAAATTCCTGTATTTTGACTCTGCATCTACTTATCTATTTTCCCCTTTAATACTATTTATGATTAAAGATTTCTTAGAATGTCATATACTAAAAAGATATTATTACGTGTCAAAATACATCCAAAACTGAAAATACAGAAATAAGTTATGTCCAAGTCCAAAAAATCTTAACTCCAGACTTAAAAAATTAATTTAATTAAAGAAAAACTTTAAAACAGAGTTAAAATTGAGTTAATTAAGAAAGCTTTTACTGAGTCAATAGAGTTTAAAAACAGTGAAACTCATTTGAAAAAAAAAAAAAAAACCTCTAGATTAAAAAAAAAGGAAAAGTATTCTATCAACCAAAGGATTAATTAACTCAATAGAAGTTTTGAGTGATTTTGTAAAAATCAACTTCATTCCTTTTTTATTACCGTTTTCAAGACCCAATTATTTTCTCCTTTGAATTTTTTGTTGATACTACACGTTTTCCCTAATGAAGGCATGTTGATTAAAGGATCAATTCTGAATTTTTGTTATGACCTATGGGTTTTGATACTCATTGTCTGGGATATCATGTGTCCCAGTGGCCGCTGGGTGGCATAAACCCTGCTGATATGAGTCAATGATAAAATTGTTTTTTGTTTGTTTTTGTTTTTCTTGAAAACTTGTAAAACATCATGTAAAACATAAAAGCACCTGGCAATGACTGCACATACATTTTATTCTAGTCTCCTTCTTAGCCTTTTTATTATTTTTCACGGAACTTTTCAAAACACGGTACGACGTATTCTTCCTTATTCCAGAAGTGTACTTACACAGCCCAAATAAACAAAGCCAAGGTTTTTTTTTTTTTCTTAACCTCAGGAAAATTACCACTACAATGCATTCTTTACTACTGCAAAAGCAGTACTTAGAGGCAAAAAAAAAAAAACTAAAGGAATTTGAATATTAGGAAAATTACAAGTCCTATGCATTCTTCATTAAAACAAAAGCAGTACTAACAGCTAAGAAGCAGAAACAGCTGCCCTGGAATACTGCAGACCAGCTCATAGCAGCGCATCGTACCTACATGTGGAAGCAATGATTAGGCCCTAAGAGTGAATGCAGGGAAGAATAACTTATGGGAGTTCCAGTGTCTTGAGAAGCACCACTGCAATGCATTATTCCTTATTGGAAAGGCATTATTTACTGTTCAGAAGCTAGAAAAGAAGGAAGCCAGTAACACCTGGAAACAATGAATGGCATCAAGGAGAATATGGCCACTATGACTGAATGAAGACTAGGAATAGCTTATTCTCATGATAAGTACATTCTCACGAGAACATAAAAAAACATGGTGAAGAGGCTTATCTCACAGAAATAAAGGCAAACCTGTCAAAAGTTTAGAAAATTCATACATCCAGGAGGTATCACCTAAGACAACGCTCAGTCTACAAAAAAATGAGACTCTCACTCAGGATTTTTGAGTTTCACACATTTCAAAAGGCTCCTACCTTGAGGCTAAACACGTTAAAATCAGGTTATACCTTTCCAAAGAACTCAAAAGGCATAAAAAGCAGATGGCATACTGTATGTCCCATGGGTTTTGGAAGGGTTACCTACAAGTTTTGCTCAGCACTTGAGTTGATTCAATATATTGGCTTTTGGATAGACTGAGGTGGTAGGGTGGCCCCTACTCAGATGGATTCTTCTGTGATTGTGGACCAAAATTTGTGTATGATTCAATATAACGTATGAGTCATGGAAACAACAAAACATCGATCTGTCACCTATCTTCCCAGTTCTTCAAATGTGCTTGCATTACAAAATTAAGCCAGCAGCCTTATCCCCTGTACTACACATGAGCAATTCCCATTTTACAGTCCACAGGGCAGACATCTTTGAGTCTCCACTTTGAGTGTCCAATGCTACTCCTTTGATGAAAAACAATAGGCATCTGAATTCAGTAGAAGGAGCAAGATCTTTCCAGACAAGGAAAGCCTGGCTGTAAGTCCTGTCTAGGTTCCCTACCTAACTAGGTGACCTGAGCCCTGCTGTTTTGCCAGTTTATAGTCAATAAAAGAACAAAAGGCATTCTGAGATACCAAGATGATCAAGGCAGAATTCATCTGTCTTCATGAATCACATTCCTTGGCTTGCATGTGTAGCCCACGATGGGCTTTGCCTGGAACCTGGGTGACCTTGTATGTCCACTGGATCACCCAGATGTGTTTTCCAACTTTATATATAGTCCTCTTTTCCCTAGTCCTCACTTTCTCTCTCCAAAGCTGGCAAATGTTCATTGAGATTCATAACATGCCAGCCCCTCCTGTACTTGCTGCAGATGCTATCCTATTTACTGAATTTTCGGGGTGTGAGTTCATAGTAATATCTTTGGTACTTTCCCCAGACCACTTCCCAGCTCATCTGTGGGTGGTGCTTCCCTACCTCCCGGGTGTCGGGTATTTATGATGCTCAATACCCCTCCCTCCAGTTTGGCACTCAGCAGCATCCACTCCCACAAACTCATGCTCCCCACAAGGACTTCTCCAGGCAAGGTCCTAGCACTCTCACCTTTATCAAAATCCTCATTACTTCCATGAGGTACATCCCAAAAAAGAAGGAAACAAGCCAGTTCATACTAAGTGGAGAATTTCCCACTTAGTATGAGCTGGCTTGTTCTTTTTTGAGATGTGCCTTGTGGATAAGATACTTGGATTTTAATAGAGGCAATTGTTAACACTGAGACAGGCAGCTCAGAAAATAGGAGGGGCGTATTTGGGAGCACGTCCCTCACAAAAAAAACTGCCTTGCTCACTTACATCAGGTAGGTGAGTGCTTCCAAGTTTGGAGCAAATATGGGAATTTTATCCTTGCTGCCCATTTGTTCTTCAAAGACTAGGCCTCCCTTCAGAACTGCCAGCTCCTCTAATTTTTTTCTAACAACAGCTACATACCAGGCAGGCAGCAAAGTTTGGGAACGCTATAAGGCTATACGATATTGTTAGTCCTTCTTTTTTTTCTCCCTATATATTTTACTGGGGATCCCCAAGACCACCCTCAGGTGCAACAATTCACTAGAAGGGCTCAGAGAACTCAGAAAAGCTGCTGTAATTATGGTTATGGTTTATTACAGAAAAAGATACGGATTAAAATCAGCAAAGGAAAAAGGTTCAAAGAGCAGAGTTCAGGAGAAACCAAGCATGAGCTTCCAGTTGTTCTTTGCCAGTGGAGTCACATGGACACTGCTTAATTCTCTCAGTAACAATGAGTGACAACATGGCAGACAATACCGCCAACCAGTGAAGCTCATTCAAGGTTCAACCAATTGCCTTCAAGTCATTTCCAACTCATGGCGGCCCCGTGTGAGTCAGAGTAGAACTGTGCCCCGTAGGGTTTTTAGTGGCTGATTTTTGGAATGTGTAGGGTTTGACTACCCCAAGCTCATTTAGTTCATCCTTTACTGCACATTGTTGCAATAACCAGAACACAGTGCACTGGGCAGAAGCCTGCTTTCAGCATGTTTATTTCATGATCCATGGTGTGGTAAAATATACTAACTAGGTTTAGATGTAAGTGTAGTTAAGCAAAGTTTTTTTTTAAGACTTTCTCAGGGGCATTGAGCAATGTGCTTGCTGCCACGCTTTTAATATAAACAAAATGTGGACATAAACACATTTGTAAAAAGAACAATTGAGAGTTGCATTTTGGTAACCAGGCTTCCAGCACAAAACCCAAAAGGGAAGGAAATTCAGCAGCAGGTTATTAGTATTATAGAACAGTTATAGTAAATATCTTCTCTATCTGAGAATACATTTTATGTCAAGAGGAAGCATATTCTTAGAATACATGGTTCTCCTCTTTGGATTTAAAAGGCACTGCTAAGACCCAGGAGTCCCTGGGTGGTGCAAACGGTAATTCCCTCTCTGTTAACCCTAACGCTGGAGGTTCGAGTCCACCAGAGGAGCCCTGAAGAAAGGTCTGGCATCCTACTTCCAAAACACCAGCCGTTGAAAACCCTATGGAGCACAGTTTTACTCTGATACACATGAGTTCACCATGAGTCAGAACTGACAACAGCTGGTGTGTGTGTGTGTACGTGTGTAATGAGGCCTACAAGTCTGAACATTTTTATTGCCCATCCCAATGGGAGGCAGCCTTCAGTTTATGAAAAGGTCACAAGCTGAGTTTATAAAAAGGCCAGATTGTTGGAATTCTACTCCTCATACTTCTCTATCAAACCGATCATCAATCAATTAATAACTATACATATACATTTTTAACATATATTCTGCTCCTCAAAAGGTCCAGGCTACCATAGCAAGGGTGTCAGCTCTAAAATCTGAGCCTGCGTCCTGAGTTGGAATCCTCACTCCTTCCCTTATGGACACATAACTTTAGGTAAATTATTCTACAACCCCTCCTCAATTTACCCTTCGGTAAAATCATAACAACAGTACCGATTTCAAAGGTCTTATTTCAAGAATTAGAAGAAATTTAACACATGTAAAATGCTTACAGTACCTGGCACTGTAAAGTAAGTTGTTCATGATTACTAACCATTATTGACCTACTAGTGTGATGATTGAGTCACCAGACAAATCTCTGGTTTCGAAGTAGCACAGCTTCACAGCTAAGGGCATAAACGGCAGCACCAACTTCCTGGATTTGAATCACTGGTTTGGGGATGCCATTTAACCTCTCTCTCTAATTTTTTCTATACCTTAGCTTCTTCATCTATAAAAGAGTAAAGGTTATAGTGAAGATTAAATGTTTGCCAAGTATTTAGAACAACACTTGACATATAATAAATGCTTAGTAAATGTAGCTATTACTACTGATTGCATTTAGAAAAGCCATGATGAATGGATAAATTATGGTATATTCACACAATGGAATACTACGCAACGATAAAGAACAATGATGAATCTGAGAAATACAACATGGAGGCATCTGGAAGGCATTATGCTGACTGAAATTAGTCAGTTGCAAAAGGACAAATATTGTATAAGACCACTATTATAAGAACTCAAGAAAAGGTTTAAACACAGTAGAAAACATTCGTTGATGGTTGTGAGGGTGATGAGGGAGGGAGAGTGGTATTCACTAACTAGATAGTAGATGAGAATTATCTTAGGTGAAGGGAAGGGCAACACACAGTACAGGGAAGTCAGCACAACTGGACTAAACCAAAGAAGTTTTCTGAATATAACCAAACAATTTGAGGGACAGAGTAGCAGGGGCGGGGGCCTGGGGACCATGGTTTCAGGGGACATCTAGGTCAATTGGCATAACAAAGTTTATTAAGAAAATGTTCTGCATTCCATTTTGGTGAGTGGAGTCTGGGGTCTTAAAAGCTAGTAAGGGGCTATCTAAGATGCATCAATTGGTTCCAACCTACCTGGAGCAAAGGAGAATGAAGAACACCAAAGACACAAGGTAAACATGAGCCCAGGAGACAGAAAGGGCCACATAAACCGGAGACTACATCACCCTGAGACCAGAAGAACTAGATGGTCCCCAGGTACCACCAATGACCACTCTGACAGGGAACAAAACAGAGAGTCCCTGACAGAGCAGGAAAAATGTGGGGTGCAGAACTCAAATTCTAACCAAAAGACCAGACTTAATGGTCTGACTGAGACTGGAGGAACCCTGGAAGACACGGCCCCCGGACTCTCTGTTAACGCAGCGCTAAAACCATTCCGGAAGCCAACTCTTCAGACAAAGATTAGACTGGACTGTAAGACATAAAATGATACTCGTGAAGGGAGTCCTTCTTAATTCAAGTAGATACATAAGACTAAACAGGCACCTCCGGTCCGGAAGCAAGTGGAAAAGGCAAAAAGGGACAGGAGCTGGTTGAAAGCCCAGGGGAAATACAGGATGGAAAGGATGAGTATGCTATCATATTATAGGGAGAGCAACGAGGGTCACATAAAAATGTTTGTATAAATTTTTATATGAGAAACTAACTTGAACTGTAAGCTTTCATTTAAAGCACAATAAAAAAAATGAAAAGCCATAATCTGCCAATAGCTTGTTGTTGTTGTTGGCTGCCATTGCGTCGACTCCAACTCAAGACGACTTCATACGTGTTTTAGGTAGAACTGTGCTCCATAGGGCTTTCGAGTCTGTGGCCTTTTCAAAGTAGATCACCAGGCCTGTCTTTAGAGGCATCTCTGAGGGGGCTCGAACCATGAACCCTTGGGCTAGTATATGAGTGCTTAACTCTTTGTGCCACCCAACCAGGGACTCTTGCCAATAGATGGTTGTTGTCGTGCGCTATTGAGTCGACACTGACTCATAGCAACCCTATAGGACAGAGTAGAACTGCCCCATAGGGCTTCCTAGGCTGTAATCTTTGTGAGAGCAGATGACCAGGCCTTTTCTCCTGCAGAGCTGCTAGGTGGATCCAGACCACCAACTTCCAGTTAGCAGCTGAGCACTTAGCCATTGCGCTGCCGGTTACTGCCAACAGATTACTGTCCCCTAAACAAGCCAAATTAGTATAGCAGAGTGGTGGAGAACACGGGTGTTAGAACCAGACAGACGTGGGTTCAAACCCTGGCCTGAAACTAATTAGCTTAGTGGCCTTGGACCAGTCTCTTAAATTCCCTGAGCCTCAATTCTGTCATCTGTAAAATGAGTTATATCAGTCTTAAATTGATATTATCAAGATATTCTTAAGCTTTAGCAATCCCCATCACCACCCATCTAATTTCTACATACGGCAATCATAGGAGTAAAGTGATTTATCTTAGAGATACATCTTAAATACTTGGATTGGTACACTATTCACATACAAAAAGGATGCATTTTATTTTCAGGCATGACATAATTTTAATTCCTCAGCAAACGTTAAACAACATTTATGTGCCAGGAAATGAGTGAGCCACTAAAGGCTGAAGCTGAGCCATTTCTGCCTTCTAACAAACTCCTGTTCTTATGGAGACACAGATATAAAAACAAATGATCATAAATAACAAGATAAATGCAATGAGAGAGACAGCCCAGGCTCACAAAGATGCAAAGTAGGAGTCTACTCTGGCCTCAAAAACTGAAAAAATGTCAAATGTATTAACCTCTATTCTCTCTTTCCACTCCCACCAAGAGATGCCATTGTAAATGCTGAACGAACCAAGTTCAGGAGAAAAAAAAGAAAAAAAACAAACCCATTGCCAACTCATAGGCGATTAGTACTGCCCCATAGGGTTTCCAAGACTGTAATCTTTACGGAAGCAGACTGCCACTTCTTTCTCCTGCTTAGTGGCTGGTGAGTTTGAACCACCAAGCTTCCGGTTAGCAGCCAAACTCTTAACCATTGTGCCCCCAGAGCACAGAAAACCACATGATAATCTTCATTCTATGACCTGGAGTCTAGTGTTAGCACTGCCAATTATTATTGACAGGGACATCTATTTTATAAAATGCTGAAAGTATTATGTCAACTTTTGCCAGTGAGAGAAATTCAACGAGGGGAAGAATAAGCTGCCCAGCCCCCAAAAGAAATCACCATTTTCAATCTCTACCAGGAAGGCAAGTACTGGCAAAAGTAGGCAAATTCGGAGCAAGTTACATATGTCTCTTCTTCAAAGAGTCTCCCCAAACCTGCTTTGAATTTGATCCCTCAGCTACCACCTTCTTGACTCTCAGGAATGGAAGCAGCCAACACAAGCACCTCTATCTGCAAATCACCTGTTAGTTTTACTGGCAACCGTGTGTTTCTACCAAATGTAATTATGTGAGTAGATAGATAAATACTGAGAAACAAAATCTGCTCTGGCAATATTGGGCTTTTGTAGCTTCTAACTCAATGCAATTGATCTTCATATTGTGCGTAGCCTACAGACGTTCTGAAAATAGCTATTCTCCAAGTCTAGTCTTTGTGGCTGATCTGAGTTGCTTTTATTTATTTTTATTTTTTTAAGAACTCATAACAAAGTATAGCTATTATTCCAATTCATGCTGGAGTGTGAGGTATTATTTTGGAAAGAAATAGCTATTGGAGAGTGAAAACTGTTCAGCAGGAGAATAAATGGCCATTTGGATCAGACAAATGTGAGCTGAGGAAGCAGGGCATGAGACTAAGCAGGAGAAAAGCTAAGCAAAAGTGGAACTGAAGGTGCGGTATGTGTTTTCCTCCACAGACTGAAGCAGCCCTGATGTACGATGCGGTGTACATGGTGGCCATCGCTTCCCACCGGGCCTCCCAGCTGGCTGTCAGCTCCCTGCAGTGCCATCGACACAAGCCATGGCGCCTTGGGCCCAGATTTATGAACCTGATCAAAGAGGCAAGTGCTGCTCCTCACTTTGGCTTAGAACTGTTTGCACTGTCCATTTGGTGTGGTACTTCCTGCGTGGTTCTGTTGGCATGATGTCTGTAGGGGAGGGGAAGTTGGGACTTCAGTGGTAAAAGTTTGTCTAGAAAAACTGCCAGGAATGTCCCAGTGTGACGTCGGGAAGTTCAAATAAGCTTGTTGTTTGTTGCTATTGGGTCGGCTCTGACTCATGATGACTTTGTGTGTAACGGAACAAAACGTTGCTCGTGCCAACTTCATGATCGTTGGTATGTTTGAGTCCACTGTTGCGGCTAATGTGTTAATCCATCTCATTGAGGGTTTGCCTCATTTTTGCTGACCTTCTACTTTACCAAACATGATGTCCTTTTCTAGTGATTAGTCTTTCCTAATAAGGTTTTTAATAAGGTTGGTATGGCAAACTGACAAATGGGTGGTGGTCAAAGAAGCTACCATATTGTCACTCTAATCATCTTTCATTTCAACTCTGGGCCCAGCTACTTCTGGCTATCCACACATGTATAGGGGAGCTTGTGGGTGTTCATTCCATGGTGTATTGAGTCAAGGTGAGAGTTTGTCCATCACTGACGCGTGCCAGAAACATCTCCCATATTTTAGCCCACAATGCCAGGGCCTCTTAAGGCTTGGGTTGTACATGGATGAATGGTTGGACCTCTTTATCTTAATGATACAATGATCATTTTGCCATGTGTCAGTTAACCTGAAAAGTCTAGTCCCATTCAAACCCTACCCAGTGTGCTAAAGGATTTTCAAGAGTATAGGGTTTCTTGCTATTGCCCTGGGATCCTGGACTATCTCTCACCCTCTCCTCTTCTCTGAAGCAATCTGACTTACCTTCATAAGACTCTGTTCTAGGATCTGAAGACTGTTTGTCTTAGTTACCTAGTGCTGCTGTAACAGAAATACCCGAAGTGGTAGCTTTAAAGAACAGACATTTACTTTCTTACAGTTCCGGAGGCTAGGAGTCCAAATCAGGGCCCTTCCTTGGAAGAAGCCCCAGCATTTCCTTGGTTCCTTGATGATCTTCACAAGGCATCTGTCTTCCCCATGTCTGTGTGTGTGCCTGTGGCTATACTACTCTTTTTGTAACCTGGAAGGGATTAGGTTCAGGCTTCACCCTACACCCACATGACCTCAACTGACTGATTATATTACACTGCATGAAGCATAAGGTCATTACATTACACGCACAGGGATAGGAATTAGGATTCCAACACACATTTGGAAAGAAGCAGGCACCATTCAATCTGTAACACCCCTGATAGATACATATCCTTGAAATCTGTATGACTCCAACCCACATGTCAGGGCGTGTCTGGACTTTCTGGGGAGCAGCCAGGCCTGACTAAGTATCCATCTTAGTTGTGATGCTGCTTGAATATTTTCTCTATGGGGTACAGAGATTTACCTCTCAGGTGAAGAACGTCTTTTTCTTTTCTCTCTCTCCTTACCACAGAGGGTGGAGGTGAAACAAAGCCATAAGAGAGAGGAAAGGGAGGGAGCATGATACAACAGAAGGCCCAGCAGAGAGAGGGATAACTCCCATGGAGAGATGCTTGCTTTTGGCTCTGTTTCCACTGGTCTCCTTAGCACCTGGAGACCCTCTCTCAACTGTTCACTTCCCTACGGAAGGCTGACTGTGATCCATAAAGGTGAGGCTCACAGAGGCAGGTTATATACAGGTTAAGTATCCTGGCTTCAAAGCGAAGCTGTTTGCAGCTTGTAAGTCTGGGGCAAAGAGTGACAAAGAGCAAAAGAAGTGCTTGGGCTCATGATTTAAGGAGGCACTCACCTTCAGGTGTGGATTCTGCATTTATACAAATCTGAGAGTGAGTGCTTCCTTAAATTGCGTTTCCTGGGCACTGCTTTTTCCTCACTCTAGTCCTGGCCCTGGCTGCTTGGGCTTAAATTCCAGCTCTGCAGCTATATAACCTGGGCAAGTTACTTCAGCTCCCTGTGTCTCAGTTGTCTCACCTGTAAAATGGGGATCATAACAGCAGCTAACCCATAGCGTTGCTGTGATGATAATAAGTAAGGTTAATAGATGTGGAGCTAATAGATGCCAGCACACAGTAACAACTCTGAAATCTTAGCGCTCTTCTTACCATTGGAATGGACCTCAATATCAGCCTCACTCAGTCTGCCGAGGAGGGTGCCAGAGATTTAAAGCTGGCAACAAGACCAACAAAAAAGGAATCACAAATAGGCATGAAATGAAATACCCTTTCTGACAGCTACATAAATCTGACATACTGTGCCTAATACAAAAACATCGCACAGTCTCCTTGTCTCCCCGAAGCATTCATGGTGATGTCCTGAATCACCACCCTGATGACCCTGATCTGTAACAAGGAAACAGCTGGTTTCCTTTTATCTCCTACCACAGCAAGGAGAGGCAGGAAGCCACATGAAGGTCTGGGATCAAACACTCAGAGCACCCCAAGCACATTTTTGCATAAGAAGGTGAAATTACCGAGTCACATTTATGAATGCTTAAAGAAATAACAAACTCCAAGATGGGGGGCCAAATTGGAAGCCAGATACCATCTCACATTCATTCACTCCAAAGAGCAAATCCCACCTCTACCCCTGGGGTAGGAAGGGGACCTGTCAGAAACCTTTATCACCATTCTGCTCATCCTTTCCTCTGTCTCAGGAGCCATGATGCCATATGATACCATTGGCAGAAGGTAGGTGACTGTAGAAAGACGGGGTGGGGTAAGCAGGAGCAGTACAACAGCCTGTCAGAGGACTGGCACTGAGGGGATTCTGAGATGAACTAAAACATACAAATGCAAGAAAATCCACAAATTTCTTTACATGAGTACATAACTCAACACCAGGCAGCAGGGTTTGTTAGGTAGCTGCCACCAAGTCGACTCTGACTCATGGTGACCTTACCTACAACAGAACTAGATGTTGCCAGATCTTGCATCATCCTTACAATCGCCACCATGTTCAAGACCATCAGTTATTGTGACTATGATGCCAGTCCATCTCACTGAGGTTCTCTTTCCTCCTCGTTGTCCCTCTACTTCAGCAAAAGTGATGTCCTCCTCTTGATGACCTGTCCAAAGCAAGCGAGTTGGATAATGTTTGGTTGTGATTCACAAGGCTTTCAGTGGCTCATTTTCAGAAGTAGATCACCAGGCCTTTCTTTCTAGTCTTTTAAGTCTGGAAGCCCTGCTGAAACCGTCCACTGTGAGTGACCCTGTTAGTATTTGAAGCACCGAGAGCATTTATTAGGAAGCTTCCCCCCCCCCCCCGGTCCTTTCTTTCAGTCATTCTCACATCTTAAAGGATTTCGAAAACTCAAATCAGAAATAATGTAAAGGAACAAGTCAGCAGATTGAATTTATGGAGCAAAGATCACCTTCGTCACAGGAGGTAAAATTCCCAAGATTAGACGTATTTGTGCACCCTCTCTTGTTGTTGTTAGGTGCCATTAAGTCAATTCCAGTTCATAGCAACCCCATGTACAACAGAACGAAACACTGTCCCATCCTGCACCATCCTCACAATGGTTGCTGTATTTGAGCCCATTGTTGCAGCCACTGTGTCAATCCATCTCTTTAAGGGTCTTCCTCTTTTTTGCTGACCCTCTACCTTACCAAGCCTGAAGTCCTTCTCCAGGGACTGGTCCCCCCTGATAACATGTCTAGAGCATGAGACACTAATCACTGATAACTCCACATATCATACAGAATCAGTAACCCTTTCAGACATGCTTTTCAAACTGCTTTTCAGTAGGCTGACTAGAAAGAGGGATAGAATTAAAGAATATTCTAAACATGATAGAATGTGTTATAGTGTTATCTCTCTGGGTATTTGCTAAAAAAATGCTTATTACTCTTCACCGTCAAGTTGAGTCCAACTCATGGCGACGCCATGTGTACCCATGTGTACAGAGTACAACTGCTCCACAGGGTTTTCTTGGTTGTAACCTTTACGGAAGCAGTTCACCTTACCTTTTTTTCTGTGGAGCCACTGCGTGAGTTCAAACCACCAACCTTTAGGTTAGCAGCCAATAGCAAACCAGTTGTGCCACCCAAGGACCATCAAATACTTATTGGGAAATTATAAATCCTCACATCAAAAAGCATTACTAGGACTCCATTATGGAAGTAACATGAACTTGTCACCATTGAGATACCCTACCTGCCCCCTTCCCCCCAAAAAAGTAGAAAATGTGGTTCTTACTTCATGCACAGCCACCACCCATCTGTCAGTGGAGGCTATAATGCTGAGCAGATCTCAGTGGAGCTTCCAGATGAAGACAGACTAGGAAGAAAGGCCTGGTGACCTACTTTTGAAAGTTAGCCAGTGAAAACCCCATGAATTCCAAAGGTCCTCTCCCATTGTGCATGAGGTTGCCACGAGTCAGCTAGTCACAACAATCATTAAATGGAAGCGTCTGTAAAAAATGGTATAATCATAGTATCTGCTTTGAAATGTGGTTGTCAGGAAGAAATGGATCAATGCACATAAAACATTAGGCATAGCGCCTAGCATAGAGTGAGCACTGTTTGTTTGCTCTTATTATTATTATTATTATTACTGTCATCATCATTATTGTTATTGGAGCCCAAGATGAAGTAGTCATGTTTACACAAAGGCAAACAGGACTTCACAGAGGAAAAGCAGGAAGAGCCATGCAGATAGGCATCCAGCGTGCAGGAGGCCAACTGCAACGCTGCCCAGGAGTGCAGAAACATTCACTCAGTTGCCATGCATGCCATTGTACAGAACAGTCCCAAAGACAGTAGATAATGATCAACCAGACTGAGCTGCCAGAACACCCTGGCAAGCCCTGTCTCACATCAGTCAAGGAAATGGTAGCCGAATGTGGAGCTGTGGAAGCTTTAGTATGTCCTTCCTACCATCAGAGCTACTCTGGATCCAAGACAAGCTCCAACTGGCCCTGGGGAATCAGTGGGAGCAGCTGCGGAGGGAGCAAGTGCATTGAGGCACTTGGGGAGAAGGAGGTATCCAACCACGGGTGCTGGGAAGAGCGATGAACTGTGGGTACTGGAAAGCAAGTCAGAGATTTTAGGTTAACTCAACAGATTTTAATTTTGTTCTGGGTCACAGACTCTATATTAAAACTGTTTTAAAGCTTGGATCCATTTTCCCCTCAAATGCACACCAATTTTCTGCAATCTCAGACTGCAATCTCAGTCTTAGAGACATCCTGGGTTTCCTGAAACTCACTTTAAGGGTGCTTGGATAGTGTGTTGAAAGTAGAATTTGGTTGAAAGAGTGTTCCGTTATGGTGAACAAAACGAAATAAAAAAAAACCCAAACCCTTTGCTGTCGAGTCGATTCCGACACGTATGAGACAGTGAACAACAAAAGCATAAATGAAGTGTAAGGAGCTCTGTTGAGCCCAGATCCCCGTGAAGCAGTGGTAAGAAATAAGTTCAAGTAAATATGGCGGGAGGGACAATTGGTAGAAACTGACCGCTGAGCTGAGAAATTAAAATTTGATTGATAATTGGGCAGGAACTCAATTATTCTTGAGACAGAAACAAAACTGATATTTGAGTTAGTTTGTCTGGTAATTATGCTTGGGTTGAATGAAACAGATAGAACCATAAAGATTATTGAGGAAGGTACTGTGGACATCTCGGTTTAGGAGTAAACATCACTCATAAAGAGCTGAAAGGAAGGGGATTTGTTCAAGAGAAGCTTACAAGTGTTTCTTGAATATAACCCTAACTTTTCCCCTATGTTTAAACTCACCCAGCGACTTCCCTGCTGGACAAATCCACTAGGACGTCTTGCTGCTACCCCCAAATCAATAAATTCCCAAACAGAACCCATTATTTTATCTACTAAATCTATTATTTTCATGATAGTCCCCATGTCAATTAATGACAATGTAACTTGTATGACAAAAACAACCACTGAAATAACAAAATAAACTTATTTTGGCTTCCACCATCCGTTTAAAACTATGCATAGATTCCATGACTCTTTTGTTTGCTTAAAGCAATGACCATCTTAGAACCCCTTTAACATGAAAGCAAAGCCTTAACTTAGTAATTACAAAATCTAGTACAAGATCTTAATCAAAACTCCAACTTGATTTAACTTCAAATTTTTCCCTTCCCACAGCTTGAATCTGCTGGAAGATTCTAGTGAAATGGAGAACATGATTGACTTCTCTTTCCTCCTTTCCTGGCTTACTTCTTCCTGACTTCTCTAGCTGTTACACCCTCCACTAGGGTCAAAAAGAGATAAGACAGTTTTTACTTGGGTGGGCTACTCTGTGCTTTCTGGGCTTGACAGATGGTTGAAGATGGCATCCCTAGGTAGGCCTGAGAGATTTTTAAAGCTAACTCTTTCCCTTGAGGTACTTTCTTTGGCTCTTTAAGGGTTCCTTAAGCCTTTAAGGGGTTTGAGGTTAGGGCCATCTCTTCTGATGTTACTTTGACCTAAGTCAGCGCATCCCTATCTCAGGTGGAAGCTTCCACTGCTTCCCCTGCCCCTTAACGTCCAGCCTTACACCTCTTGCCTCTTTCTTCTGAAGCCTTCTCAGCCGCCTGGGCAGTCCTATTAAATATAACACAGGACTATCCTGTCGAGGTGCTCTGCGTCCAAACCTGGCCCACAGGAAACACACACTTATCCCTTTCCTAGAAATTCTGGGATGCATTTAAATCACAGTGCAACAGACTTCTCTTTGGATCACCACAACAGTGGGTCAGCTCTTCTCTAGCCCTCTTTTGTCATTTGGGGGTCACATTGCAGTCCATGGTCCACCTTGGTGTCCTCACATTTGGGTCAGCCATTGGTCCTCTGCCTCTCCAGGTGTAGCAAACCCATTTCAGATCCCTTTTGAGTGGCTTCTGGAATCTTCCCTCACTAGGCATGGGGTAAGACATAGCACGACAAAGGGAGAGAGGTACGGACTCACAGAGAGGCAATCGCTCTCAACAAAGAAATTCCTGCACCTGTCATTTCTTCTACCTTTTTATATAACCTTGCTCTCAAAAAAAAAAAAAATCTAGGCACTTCTTTGAATGTATGCCGAAGGATTTTCGGTGTGTCTATCTATCCACTTTGGTATCCTAACCCCTATCATATGGGTCAGAATCAACTCGACAGCAATGGTTTTTTGTTTTTTTAAAATCATCCGGGTATCTGAGTTTGAAACATTACAGTTAGATAGAACAAGTCACTCAAACCAAACCTCTCCAGGTTGCCCAAGACTTCCCCACGCTCCTCAGCACAGGCATGTAATTAATTGTAAAGCCCTGCCAATCTTCTGTCCTGAATATTCCTTAGGACCCTCCCTTGCCCAGTGCCCTCATCATTTCACACCTGGACTAGTAAAACAGCCTCTAACCAGGTTCCCTGTCTTGGAAGAAGTACAGCCAGAATGCTCCTTAGAAGCAAGGATAGCGAGACTAGGTCTCACATAATTTGGACATGTTATCAAGAGGGATCAGTCCCTGGAGAAGGACATCATGCTTGGTAAAGTAGAGGGACAGTGAAAAAGAGGAAGACCTTCAACAAAATGGATTGACTCTGTGGCTGCAACAGTGGGCTCAAGCATAACAACGATTGTAAGGGTGGCGCAGGACCGGGCAGTGTTTTGTTCTGTTGTTCATAGGGTCACTGTGGCTCAGAACCAACTCGATGGCACCTAACAACAACAACAACCAGATTCCCAAGTGCCGGTCCTTTTAAAACCACTGTTCACGTACAAGCAAAGCAATCTGTGTAAGTGCGGTGTTGGTGCAGTACCGTCTAGAAACACAAACCTGCTTGTAGTTTCCTGCACCCACCATGCCACTCTCCACACTGTGGAGACAGGTGGGCTTCTCTTTTCCTGACTAAAGCCTGCCTGATATATGCTCCTCACAACCTGGAAATCTTAGCCTCCTGTTTTGTTTTGTTTTTTTTTTTAATTTAGGCTAACTCTTACCAAGGGCAGTGGTGGCTCAGTGGTAGAATTTTCACCTTCCATGCAGGAGACCTGGGTTCAACTCCCAGCCAGTGCACCTCATGTGCAGCTATCAACCATCAGTCCATGGAGGCTTGCATGTTGCTAGGATGCTGAACAGGTTTCAGTGGAGCTTCCAAACCAAGAATAAGAAGAAAGGCCTGGCAATCCACTTCCAAAAATCAGCCAATGAAAACCCCACGGATTGCAACAGCCTGATCCCATTGTATATGGCATCGCCGTGTGTCACAGGTTGAACTGTGTACTCCCAAAACATGTGTCAACTTGGCTGGGCTATGATTCCCAGTATTGTGTCGTTGTCCTCCATTTTGTCATCTGATGTGATTTTCCTATGTGTTGCGAATCCTAACCTCTGGCGGTGGTTAAGGTGGCAAGATCAGGTTATGTTAAAGAGGATACAACACCCTTACTTAGGTCACAGCCCTGATCCACGTAAGGGGAGTTTCCCTGAGGTGTGGCCTGCATCACTTTTTATCTTACAAGAGATAAAAGAAGAGAGAAGCGAGCAGGGGCGGGGACCTCATTACCACCAAGAAAGAAGAGTGAGGAGCTAAGTGTGTCCTTTGAATCTGGTTTACCTGCACTGAGAAGATCCTAGACCAGGGGAAGATTGATGACAAGGACCTTCCCCTCAGACGGAGAAAGCCTTCCCCTGGAGCTGGCACCGTGAATTCGTACTTCTAGCCTCCTAAACTGTGAAAGAATAAATTTCTGTTTGTTAAAGCCATCCATTTGTGGTATTTCTGTTATAGCAGCACTAGATAACTAAGATGCCATGAGTCAGAGCTGACTTGACAGCAGCTAACAACTCTTACTCAGAATTTGTTATCTGTAGCAAGACTCTTCTGAACCTCCATTTGGGGATGGGTCCTCCACTGTTCCTCACAGATCCTGTACATCTCTATGTTAGCATGGAGCATGCTTCATTCAGATGCTGGGAGATCTTTCCATGGGGCAGGGACAAACTCAATTATCTCTGAGTCCTCAGAGCACCCTGCCTGTCCATGGCAGGCATGTAAAAGAGACTGGACGAACTGAACCCAGGAAGTTAAAATCAGCAAACTCTTAATAAAAATTTGCTGAACTAATACTTAAATTTAAACCATATAAATAGTTTCTAATTGATCTGTTCCAAAATAAGTTTACCATATAGAATAAAAAATTATTTCCAAATGCCAATACATATGCGGTGTCACTGAGAGCTATGTAAAATGCTGATGGCTTTCTGCCACTGTTTTGCTATGAAAATGTAATTTATTGATTCTAGTTTGATGGAATGAAGAGTATAAATTTTTAGTGTATTTAAATTCCATCTATTAAAAATCAAAGTGTAAAAGATAAAATTCTTCACTGAGGCACCTACATTTGCCCTGACATTTATTTATACTTTTTCTTAGTAGGTCAGTATAAAAAAAAAAAAGTATAGAGGGGGTTTTTTTTAATACGGGATCTGGGTGAAAAATTAAAGTCCCTAGAGAAACAGAAGCTGTAACATATTTTTGTCCTCTGTGACTCCGCTGAGTAACACTTCCTATTATTTCATGTGCCTTGATTTTGACTGGCAGGACAAGCTATCCCTTGGACGAATTAGATAACATTGGATCTGGTGGCAAACTCAGTCAGATTTTGATTCTTTGGAGAAACGTCCAGAACGCATTGCTCATTCTGCACCTCTTAAACAAAAATTACCTGCATTCTGACCCCTCCTCTTTCGGCATCGACAGATAGCTTGTTGTTGTTGTTGTTGTTGTTAGGTGCCGTCGAGTCGGTTCCAACTCATAGCCACCCTATGCACAACAGAACAAAACACTGCCCGGTCCTGTGCCATCCTCAAAACCATTGTTATGTTTGAGCTCGTTGTTGCAGCCACTGTGTCAATCCACCCTGTTGAGGGTCTTCCTCTTTTCCGCTGACCCTGTACTCTACCAAGCATGATGTCCTTCTCCAGGGACTGATCCCTCCTGACAACATGTCCGAAGTATGGAAGATGCAGTCTCACCATTCTTGCCTCTAAGGAGCATTCTGGTTGTACTTCTTCCAAGACACATTTGTTCATTCTTTTGGCAGTCCATGGTATATTTAATATTCTTCACCAACACAATTCAAAGGCGTCAACTCTTCTTCAGTCTTCCTTATTCATTGTCCAGCTTTCACATGCATATAATGCAACTGAAAATACCATGGCTTGGGTCAGGGGCACGTTAGTCTTCAGGGTGACATCTTTGCTCTTCAACACTTGGAAGAGGTCCTTTGCAGCAGATTTGCCCAGTGCAATGCGTCTTTTGATTTCTTGACTGCTGCTTCCATGGCCGTTGATTGTGGATCCAAGTAAAATGAAATCCTTGACAACTTCAATCTTTTCCCCGTTTATCATGGTGTTGCTCATTGGTCCAGTTGTGAGGATTTTTGTTTTCTTTATGATGAGGTGTAATCCATACTGAAGGCTGTGGTCTTTGATCTTCATTAGTAAGTGCTTCAAGTCCTTTTCACTTTCAGCAAGCAAGGTTGTGTCATCTGCATAACGCAGGTTGTTAATGAGTCTTCCTCCAATCCTGATGCCCCGTTCTTCTTCATAAAGTCCAGCTTCTCATATTATTTGTTCAGCATACAGATTAAATACGTATGGTGAAAGAATACAACCCTGATGCAAACCTTTCCTGACTTTAAACCAATCAGTATCCCCTTGTTCTGTCTGAACAACTGCCTCTTGATCTATGTAAAGGTTCCTCATGAGCACAATTAAGTATTCTGGAATTCCCATTCTTCCCCATGTTACCCATAGTTTGTTATGATCCACACAATCAAATGCCTTTGCATAGTCAATAAAACACAGGTAAACATCCTTCTGGTATTCTCTGCTTTCAGCCAGGATCCATCTGACATCAGCAATGATATCCCTTGTTCCACATCCTCTTCTGAAACCGGCCTGAATTTCTGGCAGTTCCTTGTCAATATACTGCCGCTGCCGTTTTTGAATGATCTTCAGCAAAATTTTTCTTGTGTGTGATATTAATGATATTGTTCTATAACTTCCACATTTGGTTGGATCACCTTTCTTGGGAATAGGCATAAATATGGATCTCTTCCAGTCAGTTGGCCAGGAAACTGTCTTCCATATTTCTTGGCATAGATGAATGAGCATCTCCAGGGCTGCATCTGTTTGTTGAACCATCTCGGTTGATATTCCATCAATTCCTGGAGCCTTGTTTTTCGCCAATGCCTTCAGAGCAGCTTGGACTTCTTCCTTCAATACCATTGGTTCCTGATGATATGCCACCTCTTGAAATGGCTGCATTGACTAATTCTTTTTGGTATAATGACTCTGTGTATTCCTTCCATCTTCTTTTGATGCTTCCTGCATCCTTTAATATTTTCCCCATGGAGTCCTTCACTATTGCAACTCAAGGCTTGAATTTTTTCTTCAGTTCTTTCAGCTTGAGAAATGCTCAGCGTGTTCTTCCCTTTTGGTTTTCCATCTCCAGCTCTTTGCACATGTCATTATAATACTTTGTCTTCTCGAGACGCCCTTTGAAATCTTCTGTTCAGTTCTTTTACTTCATCAATTCTCCCTTTTGCTTTAGCTGCTCAACCCTCAAGAGCAAGTTTCAGAGTCTCCTCTGACATCTGTCTTCGTCTTTTCTTTCTTTCCTGTCTTTTCAGTGACCTCTTTGCTTTCTTCATGTATGATATCCTTGCTGTCATTCCACAACTCATCTGGTCTTCAGGCACTAGCATTCAATGCGTCAAATCTATTCTTGAGATGGTCTCTAAATTCAGGTGGGATATACTCAAGGTCATATTTTGGCTCTCGTGGACTTACTCTGATTTTCTTCAGTTTCAGCTTGAACTTCCATATTATAAGCAATTGATGGTCTGTTCCACAGTCGGCCCCTGGCCTTGTTCTGACTGATGATATTGAGCTTTTCCATCATCTCTTTCCACAGATGTAGTCAGTTGATTTCTGTGTGTTCCTTCTGGCGAGGTCCATGTGTATAGTCACTGTTTATGTTGGTGAAAGAAGGTATTTGCAATGAAAAAGTCGTTGGTCTTGCAAAATTCTATCACTCGATCTCTGGCATTGTTTCTATCACCAGGATCATATTTTTCAACTACTGATCCTTCTTCTTTGTTTCTAACTTTCGCATTCTAATTGCCAGTAATTATCAATGCATCTTGATTGCGTGTTCGATCAATTTCAGACTGCAGCAGCTAACAAAAATCTTCTACTTCTTCATCTTTGACCCTGGTGGTTGGTGTGTAAATTTGAATAATAGTTATATTAACTGGTCTTCCTTGTAGCCGTATGGATATTATCCTATCACTGACAGCGTTGTACTTCAGGATACATTTTGAAACATTCAGCTTACACTGTGTAAAAGTGAACCATTCATCCCAGCACCCTCTCACATTTGAAACATTCAGACCTAAAGGAAGAATGGATTTTTCAGGTCCTTCCCTTGATGCTCTATGGAACTCTGGGCAATGAAATGAGATCAGTTCCTAAACCTCTGTGATTTCACAGACTTAACCCATCACGTACTCTGTCTTATGTATAGCTAAAATGCTGAGACACCTGTCCTTGGGATAGTGAGTCAGTGGCAAGGAGAGCAATCACCTGTCAGAAATGTTGAGAGATCTGCCAAACTTTCCCTAGTTTGTACGATTCTAAATAATATCGGTATTTTTAAGACAGTATTCAGAGACTCATTTCAATTATCCTCTTCCTCTCGTTCACTACTAATGTCCTAGTTACTGTCCTGCACTGATACGGTGTTCGTACATGTGTGCATGCAGAGGCACAGACATATGTTTTATTTACTAAAATGAATGTCATTATGTGTGTGTGTATTAATACACACACATATATACATACCGTTTTTGTTGTTAGTTGCCATCAGTTCTGACTCATGGTGACCCCATGTGTACAGAGCAGAGCTGCCCCATAGGGTTCTCAAGGCTGTGACCTTTCAAACAGCAGTTTCCAGCCCTGTCTTCCCAGGTGCCTTTGAGTGGGTTTGAACAGCCAAATTTTCAGCTAGTAGACAAGTGCTTAACTATTTGCGCCACCCAGGGACTCCTATATACATATATATACATACACATACTTACATATATTTCATTCAACAAGTTGCTTTTCCAATCAATCTTAAGTTTCAAAATATATCTAAGTTGATGTCTATTGGTCTGGTTCATTCATTTTCATTGAGGTCTCACCAGTTGCCATCAAGTCAAATCTGATGTGTTTCAGAGTAGAACTTGTCTCCAAAGGGTTTTCAATGGCTGTGATATTTTGGAAGTAGATTGCCAGGTCTTTCTTCTGAGGCTCCTATGGATGGGTTCAAACCATCAACCTTTTGGTTAGTAACCAAATGCTTAAACATTTGTGCCACCCAGGGACTTCTCACTGAAATCTAGTGTTCCATGTTTATTCATTCAGTCAACAAATATTTACTGAGTATCCATAGGTGACAGGCACCGTTCTAGACACCAAGAATGCAGTAGTGAGAAAAACAAAGTCCTACTCTGTGGAACTTATACTCTAGTTGTGGGGTGGTGGAATCGGATAAATAAAAACATAAATAGAGTATTTCAGATGATGACAGTGCTATGAAGGATAACAAAGCTTGAAAGGGAGACAGGACGTTCTTATGGCCTGGAGAGAGGAAAGGGCATTGCTTTTATATAGGGTGGTTAGGAAAGGCCTCCCAGATAATGACGACACTTGAGTAAGTCCCTGACAGAGCTGGCTGAGCAGGACCAGGAATATTAGAGTGTAAAGAATTCAAATAGAAGGAATACCTTGTGCGTTGAATATCTGCCTTCCTATGGATGGATATTTTGTCTGCCTCTTTTTTGCCCCCCACATTTTTTCCCCCCACATTCAGACAATACTGCAGTGAAAACTGAAGTAACCATCTCTTTATGTGTATATGTAAGATTTGCTCTAGAGCCGAGCCGTCCAATAGAAATATAAGGTGGGGCACCTTTGAAATATTAGATTTCCTAGTAGCCACATTAAAAAAGTAAAAAAGAAACAGTAAAAATAAAAAAAATTAGAAGGTGAAATTTATTTTAATAGTGTATTTCATTTTACCCAATCTAAAATATTGTATACCCACCCTTCACTCATCTATCTCATTATCTGACATTTTGTATTTACAATAGTAAAAAAAACAAAAAAGCTACTATTTGACTGTTTTGCATATTAATACAGAGCCCGGCCAAGAGCTAGAGGAAGAGAAGGAGGGCGAGGTTTGTGAGAGGAAGCAAGACCCGGGGGACCGCTGGCAGCTACCCCAAATCGGGCTGCCGGGGCTGGGCCACAAGGATGCGGTGGGGGCAGAGGATGCAGGAGTCAGAAAGGGGGCCCGGGAGTCCCTTTTTCCAAAGAGGCCTCTCTGCCACTTCCACAGCCTCCGCAGGCCCAGATGGCCAGGCCTCACCTGCCCGCAGGCCCGAAAGCCGCCCGCCGCCAGGGTCTGTCTCTGGGGCCTGTGGAACGGGAAGCTGGAGAGACCAGGCGCAGGGGTCCACAGGAAAGCCTGGTTCCTGGCCAGGCGATGGTGGGTCTCTGGTGCTCTAGAAGCAGGCAACCTCCGACCACCACCACCACCGCCAAGGCCCACGGGCTACGGTGGGGAGGGAACGCTGGTGGGGTACGGGGACCCCGTGGAGCACGTGCATCCGGAGACCCACCTGGGAGGTCCAAGGGGCAGTGAGCGATGGGGGAGGGGAACACCGTGCCTAAAACAGTGCAGAATGACTCTCGCATAACTCAGAGTTTCACACAACAACCTGGTCTTTGGTACCTAACCATGTTGATAAGTGAGGAGTGAGTGTAATTTCATCATGTAACTGATATAAAAATTATTGAGTTCATAGCTTTAAGCTTCCTGCCTCTAACTCATTAAGAACACACTCCCTGTTCTTAGTCCTTGCTTCTTTTAGATAGTGGCAAAGTGTGAAAAGAAATGTATCATAATAATTGTCCATAAAGCTGGAATTTTCTCAACCAAATGGGAGAGGTTTCTTTGTTTCCCATTTGGATTAATTTGTTCCCAACTTGTCCAAATTCTTGCATTTCAATGCTTTTAAATATAAATGCATTGCTTATGTTTGTAATGCTTTCATCCTTTAAAGAGAAATTTACTGAACACCTACCATGTGCCAAGCAGGAATGCTGGGTAGCAAATAGATAGTAAAAACACACCATACCTGTCCTCATGGAGCTGACGGTCTGAAAGGAGTGTCAGGTGCTCACACAAAGAAATATGTACATCTACACTGTAAAAAAAAAAAAAATACTGAGTTATTTTACATTGTAACAGATCTTTTAAATGCAGTGTGTGTTTTAAACTTAGCATACACCTCAATTCAGACTAGCTACATTTCCAGGGCTCACTAGCCACATGTGGCCAGTGGCTACTGTATTAGACAGTACAGCTCTAGATTATACACCTAGAAGTTTTCAGCTTTACTGATTTATTAGTATTCTATTGTTGCATAAGAAATTACCACAAGCTAGGGAGCTTAAAACTACACCTGTTGTTTAATCTCAATTTCCATAGGTAGCTGGGTCCTCTGCTCAGGGTCTCACAAGGCTGAAATCAAGGTGTTGGCTGGGACTGGGGTCTCATCAAAGGCTTTGAGTCCTCTTTCAAGCTCACATCGTTGTCGGCAGAATTCATTTCCTTGTGACTATAGAACTCATGGCTTCGGACTTCTAGATCCGCTTTAAAGGGATCCCGGATTAGGTGTACCAAGAGAGTCTGACTTTTGATTAACTCAAAGTCAACTGATTAGAGACCTTAATTACATTTCAAAAAATTCCATCACCTTTGCCATGTAACATAACTAATCATGAGAATGGCATCTATCATATTCACAGGTCAAGGGGGAGGGAATTATAATGGATATGGGTCATTCAGCATCATCTTAGAATTCTGCCTACCACAACTGGATCTTGTCAAATTGCATCACAAAGTGGTTCTACAGTTTTCTAACCGTTCCAGCTTACTCATTTCCTTATCCACACTGTAGTTTTCCATTGCTTCATTTAGACCCTTATTCTCCTGTTCTTTCTATTCCAGTCCAGCCATCTCTTCCTGGCTTCTCTTTCTTTCCAACACCATCTAAGCCCCGTTGTTGATCATCTGCGAAACTCTTTCACCAATACTCTTAATTCCTTTTTACCTCATTTCTGAGCTACATCACCTAAGAAAATACCATTTTTAGATCAATACTGTAATTTGCCTATCTTTCCCTATACCCAGGTAGCCAAGAATGATGCTAGAAAAATCATATATCCGCCCAGTTTACCTCATTGCAAATCTATGGTCTCCAACAGTAGCTAGACCCTCAGGGGCACCTCTCAATCTTTTTACTAGCCCATGCCTCTCATTGAGTATTCCAAGATTTAATCACTCTCATTTGGCTACAGTTCAACATCTACCATTCTTATTCTCAGCTTGCCTCCAGCTTTTTGAGGAAATTGAATCCAGCAGGTGCAAATATTTTCAATTTTCCACTCCCACTCTCCTCTACCCAATGCTTCTCAAACTCGTTCTGGTTCTCCAGAGTCAGAAGATGAGGTGTGGTGCCTTTTCCTCAGTGCTTACGTGGGAATGCCCTTCCTGATACTTCCTCTTCTGACTACCTTGAAATAATGTCTCAGGCCAGCATCACATTTTCCAGGCAGCTTCCCCAGCAACATCCCACACACATTTTTCTCCTTCTCTGTTCTCCCAAAACACTGTGCATGTCTCTATAATTGCATTTATATCATTGTCTTACAAATACATTTTTCTGTGATCTCCCCAGAATACATTACGTTTCTTGGGGGCAAGAATTATCATATTCATTTTAGTAACCCAACACCTAGCTCTATTCCTACAGATAGTAGGTGCTCAATAAATATTGGTGAATAAATGAATACCTAAATAAATCTTTTTTAAATTCAATATTCCACTCAATCTCCTCCATCAACCTCCACCAACCAGTCTAACTAGGGCAAGAGATAAATTCAACCCACGTGGGAGCCATACTTTTATCTTCATAGATAAATAACATACTGATTTGTTATAATAATAAGCGTCTTTCCAACAAAGTCAATGATATGATTAATGTGGTCAAAGTAATTTGTGTAATCCAAGACCAATTTATCTAATTTCTGGACTTTATTGATCACATTATTTAGATATAGTACCCTATTGCTCCCACTTCCCACTATATGAATGTTTCAAATTTGTGGTCTTGCCCATTTAGTTGATTCTCATGTACAAAAGTCGATTTATCCCATTTCAGAAAACAAGCCACCACATGAACCAGAGCCAACGAAAGATAGTTTTAGGAAATCTGGGTGCATATTCTAAGATAAATCCCTCAGAAATAAAGATTAGTTTACTCAGTGCATGGCATAGAGATAGTTAAAGTCAGCAGATTTAGAGTTGAAAATCAAATATTGGCAAGAAAAGCCATTATATTTTTAAATTACGCAGTGATCCATGCAAGCTGTTATTGCAAGATAATGGGTTATAAACAACACACATAATAGTTAAAATAATTATATATTGAACAGATGAGAATATGATAAATGCATCATTTCAGTTCCTGAAATAGCTGACACCCAAGGAAGTTACATGGTCTAAAGGTTATGTTTATCATTTCTTCCTTTGCTTAATTTTTATTTTCATCACTGTTACTATGCACAATTCAGATTTTTTTTTAAATAGCTTTTCTGGGCACTGGCTTAAAATTGTGGGTGATTGGGCAGAGATTGCTATTGCTTCGACTGAGGGTAAATTTCAGATACTTGTCATAGTATCGTACTCCAGGGACCTGAGTAAGGCAGTAATTGTACGGACTGTGTTTATACAATAGCTACAGACTGAGCCTCCTTTAATTAAAAGCAAATGAAATAACCCCACAACGAATTGCACTTATTAACTCTTCCATTCAGGAGAGAGAGTGGAGTGTAGACAAAATTTTGAAATCTATAAAATTCCTTCTTCATTCTCTTTTCTCTGCACTATTTCCCCCAAGGGCACCCTGGTCTCTTGATCTTACCCTCAATAATCCCATTTTAAAGTGTTAGCAGAATGAAAGTTTGCAAAATGAATAAATGACTATTAATTCATGAGTCAATGACTGTTACTCCTCTTATGAAGTTAATATAAATAATTACATAATATAAGACCAAATGAAGTATGTCAAAGACCGTTAACCAGTAGCCCTCAAGAACACAGAGGGTTTATTTAAATCATATATTCCCTTCTCAAAATATTGCACCATATTACTCAAACCCCATGGATCACAGAAGGCAAATCCCATTGTGCATGGGGTTGTCATGAGTCAGGAGCCAAACTGAAGGCCGCTGGCAGCCATGACAACAATTTGAACAGTAAGTTTTAGGATAAGCCCACTTCCTGCTGTAAAACTTATGAAAAGTGACTCGATAGCCATTTAAGTATGTAGCATTTGTTCTCAAAAACTGCATTGCTATGGAAGCCATTCTTCAGGCAGTCAGGGCAAAATGGTTCATGTTGAAAATGTGCCGGGTGATTTATTTAGCATAACTGGTTATTCTTCTGGATTCCCAGACTAGAAATAACGTGCTCACCAACTCATTAAAAAAATTGATAGTGCTAAACATTGGTACTAATCAATAAGATTATGACCGGAGTATATGAATCAATTAGCAAAAACTGGAGAGAGACTTGTCAAACACTGCTCGACTAATACAAATTTTATTTGAAATAAAAGGAAAAGTGAAGCTTTCCAATTGTGTTCAGGCTTGCCAAGTATTGACACCTGCAACTCAGCCATCAGTCTGAGGCTGCAGTAGCTTAAAGCTAGAAGATTCTGACATTACAATTAAATCTAGATTCAGTAACACAGATAATCAGGAGCCAGGTACACCATTTTATTTTGTTAGCTTAATGTGTTTGGCTCAGCAAGTCAATTAATTGTCTTTCATGACCTGGGGGCAGACCAGCCCATTCAAAGAAGGAAAGCCTAACAGCGTGTATTGATATATACATAAAACAGCTTTTCCTAAAATATTTTTCTGCATACTTATTCAGGTGCTGTGCTTCTCATTGTAATTATCCTTATATATCATTACCTTTGAATGTGCACACATGCACACACATACTCACGTATGCATACACACACATCTGAGTTGGAATCAAGAAACAGTATTTGGTTGTCTCAGTAATAAGCTATGTTACTTTGGGCAAGTTGCATCAGCCCTTCGGGTCTCAGTTGTTAGGTACGGTCAAGTCTGTTCCAACTCATAGAGACCCTGTGTACAACAGAAGGAAACCCTTGCCTGGTCCTGCGCCATCCTCATAATTGTTGTTAAGCTTGATCCCATTTTTGCAGCCACTGTGTCATTCCATCTCATTTAGGGCCTTCCTCTTTTTCACTGAGCCTCTACTTTACCAATCATGATGTCCTTCTCCAGGGACTGGTTCTTCCTGATAACATGTCCAAGTTACGTGAGACCAAGTCTTGCCATCCTCGCTTTTAAGGAACATTCGGTCTGTACTTCTTCCAAGACAGACTTGTTCGTTCTTCTGGCAGTTTGTAGTACATTCAGTATTCTTCACCAACACCATAATTTGAAGGCATCAATCATTCTTTGGTCTTCCTTATTCTTTATCCAGCTTTCGCTTGCTTGAGTCTCAGTGATTCCCTTGTATTCCAAAATTCCAAGTATGTTTCCTTACAGTAAATGTTCTAAAAGGTAGAAAGGAGGGTGATCTTTTCCACCCTAATAATCTCACCCACCCCCTGAGTATCCTCCTCAGTGTCAGACAACCCAGGAACATTGTATGGGGATAATCTCATACTCTTGTGTGGATGCCTCTGGAATAAAGTCTATATAAACTTGGTGGTCAGATTACCCCAGAGTATTTTTTTTTTTATTCTCCCACACAGTTGCAAGAGCTGCCCAGTTTGCTCAGTCCACAGTTTGGAGTACTAGGATATAAAGTTTTTTCTTCTCTGTTAGCTGAGTGGTTTCAGGTGCTTGTCTTGTGGGGGATGCAAAAATCAGTGTGGTTCTTGGCAGCAAGGAGCACACAGTCTAGAAGGACCACCTGGAATGTTTCATGAGGGTCCAGAACAGAGGCAAAGCAAGGACATCTTTGAGGACCAGAAGCCAATCACATTGGAAGCTCACTGTCCACTCTCAAAATTGTATTGAAGATATCCAATGTCCAATACAAAACTATACTGAAGCTATCAGGTGCAAATAAATTGCAGAAGTACAGTTGGAACAAAATACGAAGAAAGAAGAAGGGGCAGTATCCAATGCCCTCCCTCCTTCCTTGTGTTGGCAATAATTGGCAAATGGGTCCTGACATGAGCCATGGGTCTTCAGTCCCTAGCTCATACCCATTGACTCCAACTTGATTCCAACTCACAGAGACCCTGTAGGACAGTAGAACTGCCCCCATGTGGTTTCTAAGGCTGTAATCTTTATAAGCAGTCTGCCATATCTTTCTCCGTGGGTTCAAACTGCCGGCCTTTTGGTTAGCAGCCAAGCATTTAACCACTGTGCCACCAGGGCTCCTATTTTGGTAGGGAATTCTTGTCCCTTAAAGGAGTCCTGGTGGCACAATGGTTAAGAGCTCAGCTGCTTCTGTAAAGGTTACAGCCTTGGAAACCCTATGGGGCAATTCTACTCTGTTCTATAGGGTCGCTATGAGTCAGAATCAACTCATCATCAATGGCTTTTGGGTTTCTCATCCCTTAGCTACTTGCCCAAAGGGCAGGTGGGATCTAGGACCAATCCTTTCAGGTGCCAAAGGCTGACTTTTCTAAGACAGCTCATGTACAGATCGGAAAAAGAAAATCAATGCCAAAGCTTGGTGATGGGTAAGGTGCACACCTTTTTGAGATACTCTGAAGACAAGTGTTGGAGAGCTTTTGGAGGCTTAACAGCGAAGCCATGTTCTTTGGAGGAGAGTAATTAGGAACTTAAGATATTTCAAGTACTTTTTATGTATAGGCAGCTCCCGGATTATGAACGAGTCCCATTCCTAAATCTGTCTTTAAGTTGAATTTGTAAGTAAATTGGTACAGCTTAGGTTCAGTTCACATCTAATACCAGCTAGTCAAATGTTTGTCTTAGTATATGGTATATAGAGTAGCTTTAGTGGTTAAGTGCTACGGCTGCTAACCAAAAGGTCAGCAGTTCGAATCCGCCAGGCGCTCCTTGGAAACTCTATGGGGCAGTTCTACTCTGTCCTATAGGGTCACTATGAGTCGGAATTGACTCGATGGTACTGGGTTTGGTTTGGTTTTTTTCCTATGATTTAAAAAAAAAAAAAAAAACCCGCGCCGTCGAGCCAATTCCGACTCATAGTGACCCTATAGGACAGAGTAGAACTGCCCCATAGAGTTTCCAAGGAGCGCCTGGCGGATTTGAACTGCTGACCTTTTGGTTAGCAGCCGTAGCACTTAACCACCACGCCACCAGGGTTTCCCTTTCTAAGATAAAAAAATATATATATTAAGGAAACATCTTTAATATAATAATACAGGAATAATAGTATTAACAATGTTTTGATGTGAATTGCAAAGTAGCGCCCATTTGTTATTACGAACCACTGTATGTATCCAAAATTTTCAATAGAATAGGCTTTACAGGGGTTGTACATAAATTGGACGTTTGTAATCCGGGGGCTGCCTGTATTTGCTCATTTGATCCTCACAACACACCTAAGACGCTTGTTTCTATTTTACATGAGGAAATTGAGGTTTAGCAGGGTTGAATAATTGGCCCAAGGTTACAAGCTACACCGTGGTACAGTCGGAGCTCTTATGCTGCAAAGCCAACCCTTTCTTTCTCTTTCCTGCTCACCCAGTCTAGGATGCCAGCATTTTAGGATGGCTGAATAGAACTTTAATCTCTATCCAGGGGTACCCCATTAAAAAAAAAAAATTTTTTTTTTTTTCTTTGGCATGGCCAAATACCTTGGCTGTACTTCTCTATTTATATAAGCATTTTTATTTGTTTAAAAAATATTTCTAGGACCGTGGTGGAATTCAAAACAGTCAGCAAATTTCCACAGAGCCCTCCTTGTCATGCCTGTACTTCCTACCCCAGGAAAGCCTGAAAGGGCATAGGGTTTTGCTCTGCCGTGAAGAATGAAGCGATCAAAGGTTGTGCTCCATTTGGGTCCCTCTGGCCAGCATGTATTCACATTGTTTTGATGCCACATATGACTGTGTTCACTATACTTCCCATTTTTCTCATTTGTACTTATAGAATACAGAAAGAATTAGAAAGCTTCAGATTATAAATAGAGTAACCCGTGGCTTTTCTGAAGCTCTATTATTCAGCGTCTTCACCTGTCTGGCAAATTTCCCTTTTTACTCCCTAAACGGCATCATAGAATGGCAGATTGTTAAAATGTAATGGGGATGTAGCCAGTTCTCAAATTTTCTCATATTTCAGTTGAAGAAGCTGAAATCAAGGAGTAAGCAAAACAGTCTCTGGGCATCAGAAACAGATAAGAGAGTCTTTTAAGTATATGTTATTAAGACAACTATTCTAAAACATCTGGTCATCTTGTCAGTGGAGTGGTGTCTTTGGAGTCAGGAAATCTAGGCCTGAATCCTTCCCACTTCTTATTAGTTCTGTGAATCCCACGCTTCCATCTAGTAAGACAGAGCTAATGGTTCCTATTTCACAGAGTTGTTGTGAGAATTAAAGGAAATAACATTTGTGAAAATGCCCAGCATATTTGACATGGGATGGAGAGAGTATTTTCCAGAAAATAGATACATTGTAGCACATTTATATGTCCATTGAAATGATCCAGCCAGACAGGGACAAGTTGATAATGAAAGAGAGAAATTGCTGGAGCAATTTCTTTGTGTAGGTAAGAGGGGGCAAATTCTGGTGTACACTTCCCACTGGCGTGTGGACTGTTCATTGCTAGTAACAGGAGGTAGCCACAGCACACAGGTCCTAATTGCTGTCAGGTTGACTCTGACTCATGGCGACCCCATGAGTGTCAGAACAGAACTGTGCTCCATAGGGTTCTCAATGGGTGATTTTTCAGAAGTAGATAGCCAGGTCTTTCTTCCGAGGGATATCTGAATGGATTCGAACCTCCAACTTTCTAGTTAGCAGCTGAACATCTTAACCGTTTGCACCACCCAGGGACTCCTGGCATACATACATGTAATTAAGGCAATGGATGTGGTGGTAGAAGCTTGTTGCTTCCATTTTCTCAGTACACTAGAAAGCAAGATTATCAGTTAAGAGTTAGGATGAACGCAATCAGGATTCTTGTAACAGGGAAGAAGGTGAAACAATGGGTGTCAGCCACATCAGTCATATTAAAAGACTCTTCCTAAGTGGAACCATTTAATGAAGGGAGAAATATTCACACCACTTACCAAGATTACCCGAAAACATTCTTTCTATGAACAATAGTGAGCAAGATGTACTCTGGGCTCAAAACTGTTGTAGAAACTGTACCCATAAAACAGGTAATATATAGTCCCTGATTGCAAGGGCAGAACCTTCCAATATGAAGACAGGTGAGCAAATGTGTGCCTTACCCTGGGCTGAGTACCTATGGGATATTGACAGAAGAACAAGGGCAGTAGTGTTCTTCCCCCTAAGTTATTTTAAAGTTCCACTTGGAAGGGATGAAGTTTGGCCACAGCTTTGGAGAATGAGTTGGAGTGTAGTTGGCAGTGTAGTGGGGAAGGACTAATTGGTGGCTGAGAATTAATTATGGTCGGAAGTAGAATGGTAGACGGTCAGTAGATGCCAAATCATGAAGGACCTTCTATGGTGTGTTAAGGATTGGAGCAATTCTATAGACTCAAGATGCTAAAAATTTAGTGTGCATCAAAATCACCGGGAGAAACCACTGAAAGGAAAAGCAAAATTACTTCCCATATTCAATTTTCAGGGAATCAGATAATTCTTCTGCCACCTTGAGAAATGCTGCAGTTTTAGACATCAAGATAAAGTTAAATTATGTTGTCCATCCTCTACCAATGAAGATCAAAGAAGGAAAATTGATGCCTTTGAATTGTGGTGTTGGCGAAGAATACTGAATATACCATGGACTGCCAAAAGAATGATCAAATCAGTCTTAGATGAAATACAATCAGAATGCTCCTTAGAAGCAAGGATGGCGAGACTGCATCTTACATACTTTGGACATGTTGTCAGGAGGAATCAGCCCCTGGAGAAGGACATCATACTTAGTAAAGTACAGGGTCAGTGGAAAAGAGGAAGAACCTCAACGAGATGGATTGACACAGTGGCTGCAACAATGGGCTCAAGCATAACAATGATTGTAAGGATGACTCAGGACCGGGCAGTGTTTTGTTCTGTGGTACATAGGGTCGCCATGGGTCAGAACCGACTTAACGGCACCTAACAACAATAACAACATCATCTAGTCCCTTTATATTATTTATCACTAACCAATGATGACAGGTATATTAGTGCATTATATTATAGCATTATTCATAAATAAACTCTTATGGGAGTCCACAATATGGAAGAGACTTGAGTAGGCAGGCGTAAACCAAAATAAGCCTGGCCTCTGGCCCTCAAGATGTCAGACCTAAGTGAACATCTCACAGAGCTACACGGAACAGCTATGGGCTCATGCTGAGGGATAGGAAGTAGGGAGAAGAGGAAGAAGAAAGACCAGGATGGAACCTTTCTTCCTCCCTAATTTTCCAAACAGCAGGGAGAGTCGGGATAGCACAGAGGAGTGGGCGTTATGGAGGAGGAGGAGGGCAATTATCTCATCGCCATATTTTTACTTTTTCTTCTTGGTCCTACGTGGGCTGAACATCAAGCCCCATGGCTGAGGCTTTAGTCATCTACATTATTGAAATCACAAGGCAGTGATTTGAACTTCAAGCTAATTACCACTTGAAAAAAAAATTTGAATACTGATTCCCTTTATGTGCAGTATAGGAAGGGGTCCTTAAAGTAATAAATGAAAATGTTCATTGTTGACTTTATGTAAAGAGATGAGCCTAAGTTTTGCCTTGAAAATTCAGGTTGAACACTAATAACCTGAGCTGACCTTTTGGGTATAAATGTTAGAGGTTTTTCTATTCATTCCTTCCTTTCTTTGATGCCTTGGTAAATACAGCTTTAGAATTTATGTACCCTGATAAATAAGGGTGAAGGCAATACCTTTGAATGGAGCCTTCCCCCCACCCCTTCTAAATACCTAATGTCCTTTTAAAATAAATATTCTGAACACATAGCTAACAGGCTGGTACCAACATTATCTAATTACCCAAGTAATCTAGACTTACTCAAATAATCTAATTTTACTATGTAACAAAAAATAATCTAACCAGGGTGTCACACTATTTGTGCTTGAGTTTTTTTCAGAGGGGTTAAAAAATAAATGTTTTCCTAAATCAATATATGTGGTGCCTGGCCAAAGTCACGTATTTTAAAAGACAATTCCAGCAATGGCAAGGGTTTTAGTTATAACAAAGATTTGCAAACCTGACAAACCGTTGGCTCAGTGTTGAACCTTGACTAAATTTGCTCTGTTCGACATTTTCTTTTCATCTTGCCCTTACTAGAAAAGGAAGCAGAGTGTCTTTACACAAAGCAACACATTCAGTCAAGGATTACAACTACCTACACAGCTCTCACATTTTATCAACAAAGCATTTAGAAAATAAAGGCAATCAATGAAATTCTATCAGTGAAAGCTTACCTGAGCAATTAGACAACCATTCTGCATATGCTCCGCTTGATGGAATTCCCACCTCAGACGTAATGTGGACTCGGTGCCTAACATATACTATCGCATGAGGTCAAACCAGATTATGCGAGGGCTTTTTATCTGTTCTATTTTAATTATTCCAGATATAAAACTCTTAAAATTAATTATTGCTTATGAAAAAAAACGAGTTTATCCATTCGCACTTTGACTATTCATGAGATCCCTTCATACCCTTTGAAAGATAACAAAGTCTTTGGAATGAGACCCCCTAAGTTAAGCCTGGGTTTCCCATTAACTAATGGTGTCATCTTGACCAACCTATGACTCAGTTTCCCACTGGTAAAAAAGTGAGATAAAAATAGCTACCTTGCAAGGTTTGATTCATGATTCAGTTGGATGATATATAACCTCACAGGCAATCAAGATGTTAGTTCCCATCTTCCTCCACCTCTACCACCTTATGGAAAGTTTCCATGTTGTCTTGAAGATATCACAATAATTACTATCGTGAATGGCCAAATAAATAGTGGTGAACTTCCCAGGGTTGAATAAACGTTTAATAAAGTATGGATTCATATATCATAAGATATGGTAGAGGTCAAGTTTCCTAGCACAGCCTGAGATGAGGACTCTTATGAAAGAGATTTATAAAGGGACCAGGCTCTAGAGAAACCAGTAATGGAGTGAAGAAATGGAGGTAGGGCAGAAGAAGAAGCTAGAAGGAATATAGCATCAGTCTGATTCCACTGGGCTCTCTGGAGTATAAATGTCTCCCCAGTGGTCCCCTGGAAGAATGACACACCCCAGGCTTACTCATTCATTGGCCATAGGCACCTTTTGGCAGGCTGAAGATAGTCTTCCAAGCATCTCCTCTCTAGCAGGTTCATGTAGACCAAAGGAAATCATGCAGAGAAGGGTGTAAGCCCTTAGCAGCCAACACCCCTCAAAGCTGCGGTCACTAGTGCACCAGACTGGTGAAGGGGAATTGGATGGAGCACTAACAGTAACAGCCACAGGTAGGAGGAAAAAACTAATTTCTGCCACATTGACTTTATTCTAAATCAGGCACTCTGACATAGGTGCCCCAATTTAAAGAAGACTGATATTCCAATTCATCTTTTTCCTAACCAAATGCAAGAATGATTGCTCACTTTTAAGAAAGGTTTACTACGGGAATATTTGAATAGAAAGCATTCTTAAAATATCTCATGTTGGATTTTTTAAGCAAATATTTTATTTGCCCTCAAGTATTAAGAATTAGGCAGTCCCTGAGGTCTTCTTCAGCAACAGGATTCTCATAGTCCATCGAGTGCACAGAGTGAATTTTACAGCTAGATTTTGAAATGCTATATTTTACTGATTCAGAAATTAAGACATCTTAACTGCTACTTTGAGTCGTCTTACTGGGAAAAAGGACCTTTATAGCAGTTGTCCTAGAATTAGTGTGATCAACTGTCTCAGTTTGCCTGGGATCTCCAGGATCTGTAAGTTTGAGTTTTAAAATCCAGAGAAAAACAAACCAAAAAACCCAGTTGCCATTGAGCCAATTCTGACTCATAGAGACCCTACAGGACAGAGTAAAACTGCCCCAAAGGGTTTCCAATGAGCATCTGGTAGATTCTAACGGCTGACCTTGTGGTCAACAGCTGAGCTCTTAACCACTGCACCACCAGGTCTCCAAAACCCAGAGAATCCTGAAGAAATCAGAACACAAGTTTGTCGCTCTATCTGGAGTTTATAGGAAGAAGTATCCTTATTCCTATGAATTAAAAAAAAAATGAATGAGTTTGGCTCTTTGGTTTGTGATCATGTAGATCCGTCATTTCCCCTCTCTACATTTTGAGAATGTGCAAACAGTGACAGGGGTCAGATCCTCTTTGCCCCCACCCCATGCCCAACTCTTGACAACTTGTTTTTATATAACATTCCCATTGTATAATCTCTCCAGGTGCCACACTTGATTGTTCTTAAGAGGAAACTGGGAAGTTGGGCCATTTTCCACAGTTCATCCCTGGCTTCCCTCAGCGGAGGCCTGGGCAAGGCTTCATCTTGACTAGGAAGTGGTGTTTATTTAGTCATGTCACTTCCTGTTTCTGGCCATTTGGAAGGCTAGAAGTTTGTCCTCTCTCAAGCTGAAAGCTGGCTTTCTACTTTTCAACTTTCAGGAAGGCACATTGTTGGCTAAATTAATTCACAATTTGATTAAGTCAGTGTACCCAAAAGCTTCTATACATGTGGTGTCGAGAAGGAATGTAATTTTAACTGATTTGCTAGAGCCATGGAGAAAAAAAAAAAACAAACATGTATATATATACGTATGTATATGGATACACTTATGTGTATAGATAGATATACAGATATATATATAGATGTATAAAAAGTGCTGTTATGGATTTAATTGTGCATCCCAAAAAATATATGTTGTAATCCTAACCCCATACCTGTAATCCCATTTGGGAATACGTTTTCTTTGTTATATTAATGAGGCAATATAAAACCAAAAGCCAAACCCTTTGCTGTCAGTCGATTCTGACTCATAGCGACCATGTAGGACAGGGCAGAACTGCCCCGTGTGGTTTCCGAATAGCAGTTGGTGGATTTGAACTGCTGACCTTTTGGTAGCTGCTGAATTCTTAACCACTATGATGCAATCCCATTTGGGGATAGAGTTTTCTTCATTACAGTAATGAGGCCATATCAGTGTAGAGTATATCCTAAACTTAACCACTTACGAGTTATACAAAGAGTAGATTGGATACAGGAACAAGAACAAACAGGGGGAAGATAGATTCTATGTGAAGATCACCAGGGAATGAAGGAACGATGGGGCTACAGAAGCTGAGACAAAGATCTTCCCCCAGAGACAACAGAGAGACAGACTTCCCTTAGAGCCGCTTCCTGGATTTGGACTTGTAGCCCCCTAAACTGTGAGAAAATAAACTTCAATTCTTTAAAGCCCCACACTTTTGGTATTCCTGTTACAGCAGCACTAAGAAGCTAAGACATGTGTATACCTTTTATGTAATGGATGCTGAGACTAAAGAAAGAGGTAAAACATCCTCGTATTATCTCAACTTCAGTGTCTTTTCCTAGGAATATTGTTGACTTCTGGCCAGCCTAGTGCCTGGAACATGCTGTGAAGTTCCCTTTTCACAGGTTGTTTTCTAATCTGAGGCAGACTGCTGGTGTCCCAGCCCAGAATAAGGCATAAGTGAGATTTATGTCCAGAAAAGAGATCCCTCTGAAGCAAGTCTGACAAAGTGCTTGCCCTCAATGGTTGGGGCACGTCCTCCCTTTCAAGGGAATTTAAAGAACGTCCATGATGGAAGCAAGCCATTTCTTTCATCAAATCGCTTGATTGGGTTCCAATTCCAATTTTATTCTTGCCTCGTAACACTTTCAAGTGTGATGCCCCCGGCCTGTTAAAACTGCTGTAAACCTTGCGTGAAATCCCCTGGTGATTTGCTGCAAGAAAAAGGCCACTCAGTACAGAAATACCTGCTACATCTCAGTTAATATCCGACGCTTGAAAACTACAGAGCTAATGCTTGCTTTTACATGCTCTCTTATTAAATACTAAGTACTGTGTGGGCGCCTATCAACATGCAAGTTAGCATGTCTGCAAATGGACACTTCCTAAATTAATTGGCGGATAACTTGTTTTCTGTACCACCTGCTTTATTCTAGCTTTGTCTCAGTTACCTAGTGCTGCAGGTACAGAAATTCCACAAGTGGGTGGCTTCAAAGAACAAAAACGTATTTTGTCACAGTTCTGGAGGCTGAAAGTTCAAATCAGGGTCTCGGCCATATTGATTTCTTCTGCGAAGGCTTTCTTCTTGTTTCTGGTGTCCACCAGAGACCCTTGGTGTTCTGTGGTATCTGCCTTCCTCTTGCTTGTGTCTCTGTGTCTACTCTGGTCTCTTTATAACTCAGAGGGGATTATATGCTCAGATACAAGGACCAGGATTTCAACACATAATCTTAAGAGGTACAATTCACTCCATAACAAGCTTCACAACTGGATGTCTCTACAAGCATGCATGTATCTAGATAACACGGTGTCTCTAAGGGCAGAAGTGAAATCCAGCTCCTGCACCTAATGGCAATCTTTAAGGAGTAAAGAGAACTATGGCCATCGTTGGTTGTCCTTTGATGTTAGACATGAAGCATAGTTTAGCGCTCATCCTTACAACATTCCCGCAGGCAGATTTTTGTATTCCCCCTTGACAAATGAGGAAAATGGAACTCAGTTAGTCTGACCATTTTGCCTAACTGGTAAAGATGCAGGAGAGACTTGAATCCAGAGTTGTGTCATATCATACTGTCTCCATTAAAGACATTTCTGTTCAGCACTTTTAACTGACAGACTCAGTCAATGCCAAAGTAAGAATATTTTATACAAATTTTATTAGGCACTAATAGCCTTCTTGTTGTTAGTTGCCTTCAAGTCAGCTCAGACTCATGGTGACCTTACGTACAACAGAACAAAACGTTGCCTGGTCCTGTGCCATCTTCATGATCGTTGGTGTGTTTGAGTCCATTGTTGCGGCTATTGTGTCAATCCATCTCATTGAGGGCTTCCCTCAGATTTGATACACTCAGTGAATCAATAGTCCAACAGGAGAGGCAGACAAGTAAACAATATTTGATAGAGATAATTAAAGGATGCTAAAAAAATCCTTGAGGCACTGGCGTTTCAGTAGTAGAATTCACCCGTGCCAGAGACCCAGGTTTGATCCTTGGCCAATGCATCTCATGAGTAGGCACCACCCATCTGCCAGTGGGGGCTTGTGTGTTGCTATGATGCAGAATAGGTCTCAGCAGAGCTTCAAGACCAACACAGACTTGAAGAAAGGCCTGGTGTTCTACTTCTGAAAATCAGCCAACGGAAATCCTGTAGATCACAAAGGTCTGACCCCAAATGAATATTGAACAGCACAGGACCAGGCAGCATTTTGTTCTGTTGTGTATGGAGCTGCCATGAGTAAGGCAGCTAACAACAACAGTAGCAATATGTAGGAAGGATACCTAAACCAGTCTTAGAGGTTTAAGTAAGGCTTCTTGGAGAAAGGAATATCCAAGATGAAATCTGAAGGGCAATTAGAGATTTTCAAGGTGACATTGGGACACTAGGTTACCCCAACCATTGCAGGCAGGGTAAATGTGATAAGCTGGAACTGAGAGGCTACTGAATAGCTATGGAATCAAGCCAAACACCAAGTACTAGGAAAGGAAGCACAAATGCAAACGAGCACAGAGCAATAAAGAATAGCCATATTCTACAACGAATAAGCAGCTGCAAATTCTCCAACACGGGGCCGTACAATACCAGCCGGGAGGTTCTTCTGTGTGCATTTGGGTCTGAGGTACATTAAGGATGCAGGTGGAAATATCTGAAGCTGACCCTGCTCTCCAAGCCTTTGTCAATATGTACTTCTTGTTGAATACTAAGTAAAATCTTGAGGGCAGCTGTAAGCTGATCATCTACTCCCTGAACACGATGAATTTACATTCAAAGGGAAGTAAGCAGCCTGTCTGAGTAACCGGAGGATGACCCCTTTGCATTAGCTTCTGACAACACTCCTGTCTGGAAGCATTTGTAAGGCCCATGCCCTGGGGTAACTGTGCTGTGTATGGCAGTTACAGGGAAAGTGGGTCAGAGGTGGGAGCATCAGCAAATGGGACCCAACTTTGAAAGGAGACATTTTATTAACTGTTCGCTTGTATGGAGCTCTGGTGGCACAATGGTTAAGAGTTTGGTGGCTAACTAAAAGGCCGGCAGTTCAAATCCACCAGCTACTCCTTGGAAACCCTATGGGACAGTTCTACTCTGTCCTATAGGGGTCACTATGAGTAGGAACTGACTTGATGGCAACGTGTTTACGGCTTTTATTCACTTGTATGTTTCTTATTACACTCTGCTTCCAAAGTCATTCAGATTCAGGACCAGTTGCTCAAGCTTACCTGGAGGGTACAACCCGTGGCAAGGACTTAAAGGGCACTAATATTGCTGTCACAAATGTCAGACAACCAAAGAAATGAATGTCTTAGTGATCTAGTGTTACTGTGACAGAAATACCACACTTGGGTTCCTTTAAAGAAAAGAAATTTATTTTCTCACAGTTCAGGAGGCTCGACATCTAAATTCAGCTCACTGGCTCTAGGGGAAGGCTCTCTCTCTGTCAGCTCTGGGGGGATGTTCTTGTCTCGGCTTCTCTAGTGCCAGTGTTCCTCGGCTCTTCGGCAATCTTCTCATAGCGTCTATCTTCCTGTTTGTGCTGGCTCACCTCTGAGTCTATGTTGCTCTTTATATCACCCAGAAGAGATAAGGTTTAGGACATACCCTACCCTAATATGACCTCATTAATATTACAAAGAAAGCCTTATTCCCAAATGAGATCACAACCACAAGAAAAGAGGTTAGAATTCCAACACAGATTTTTGGGGAACACAATTCAGTCTATAACACTGATTCTCGACAACTGTATAACTGAAAGGGAGTTCCTGAGTAGTGGAAACAGTTAAGGTGCTCAGCTGCTAATGGAAAGGTTGGAGGTTCCAGCTCACACAAAGACGCCTCGGAAGAAAGGCCTGGTGATCTACTTTTGAAAAATCAGCTATTAAAAACCCTACAGAGCACAGTTCTACCTTGACACCTAAGGAGTCTCCAGGAGTTGGAATTGTCTTGATGGCTATAATCGAAGGGTGAGGCTTACAATTGTGAAAGAACAGCCCACATGCTGCATTCCCAGGGCTAATAAAGAAAAAAAAAAAATCCTGGGATGATGTGTTCCCATCTCAGTAAGGTACTTTATGCATTTTTAATGCAGTGGCAATAGCATTATTAACAATTAAACTGGAGGCATACTTTCATTAACATATACTTTTAAAGTAGTTTGCTAATTAGAGATCAGGAAAGCCCATTTTTATAATTGTTTTCTTCTTATTTTCAAGATTTTTTCAATGATGACCGAGAGTAAATTTTGCTTCATGCCAAGAGCAAGAGGGTGAAACTAAGCTGATCCAAATGAGAACGAGCCCAACACGTTCTAATTAACATGATTCAGCTGAACTGTAATGGTATCAGAACAATTGACTGTTACCATTCTGACTTTATTGTTCTACAGTAGGCAGAGTAACGTACATTGTTTCTCACTTAAAGCAATTTTGAAAGTGACACCTTTGAAGTACGGTACCAACCAATTATTTCTCACCCACGATTTGTGAATATTGTTTTAAAACATCATTAAGTCAAATAACCAAAGTCTCATTAAGTCTTTTGTGGATTTGAGGAGGTTTCAAGAAATGCCACGGGATTTATTTGCCTCTTTTCTTCACTTGACTGAAGTCCTTGAGGGGATGAATGAATCTAATTCCCAGAATCCTAGTCCCAAGGAAATCAATGTCGAAGGGAATTGAGTTCAAATAGTACTGCTTAATGGGATGCAAGAAAAACAAAACAGAAGGGCTTGCTCAGCAATTCTGCCACAATATCATGATATGGCTTTCGGCAAGTCCCTTTTTTGTCCTCTTGCTCTGATAGGCACAGGTGCAAAAGGCCTCCCTAAGAAGCTTAGGTAGATGAGCTCCTGAGATTTAGACCATAAGAATCTGTCGAAGAATAAAGACCCTAGAGCCAAAAAAAAAAGAAGGGAAAAAAAGCAAGGTTGACTTGTTCGATGGACAGGAGAGTGCTATGTCCCTCAAGAAATGAGTTCAGCAAGCCTCTTGGAGCTGAAAGCAATAGGATGAGTACAGAGGCAAAGAGGCAGTTTGTTGCCTGCAAGGAGGGAGTCTCAGCACTACGTTCTGATTGATTCATTTGGGAAATGGACAGTTTCTCCTTAGACTGGTCATTTTTTTCTGGCTTAGCCTACAAAAGGGCAGTCTTCATTTTCAAAGAGGTCTATGTTGGGTTCCAGAAGACTCTGTTGAGCTCTGGGCTCAGGCAGCAGATGCTTTTGTGATACGTGCTGAGGACTGGGCAAATTTCCAACCCAGATAGAGGAAGGAACAGAGCCTAGAGCCTCTTAGAGAGTATTCTGTTCAACAACTCCGTGTTGTAGTAGAAGACACTGAAGTCCTCTGAGGGGAAGTGATTTTCCCAGAGTCACAGTAGTCTTGCCACTTGGGAGGGAATCCAAAGTTACAGGGGACTGAGGTTGTGATCCAGGTACAGCCACAAATGTCTCTGACATCGGAAGGTTTGACAGAGAAGGGCTCTTGTTGTTTCAAAATAATTTCCAATTAAAATATATTTCGTTGGCCTCTTCTAAAGTTATAGTATTAAATAAGTCTTAAGTAAGGGGATCTTACCAGAAAATTCAACTTAATTAACATGTATTAAGTATATTCTGGAAACCCTGGTGACGTAGTGCTTGAGTGCTAAGACTGCTAACCAAAAGGTCGGCAGAAAGATGTTTACCTGTGTTTTATTGACTACGCAAAGGCATTCAACTGTGTGGATCATAACAAATTAGAGATAACATTGCAAAGAATGGGTATTTCAGAACACTTAATTGTGTTCATGAGGAGCCTGTACATACATTAAAAGACAGCCATTCGAACAGAAGAAGGGAATGCTACGTCGTGCAAAGTCAGGAAAGGTGTGTGTCAGGGTTGTATCCTTTCACCATATTTATTCAATTGGTATGCTGAACAAATAATCCGAGAAGCTGGACTATAGGGAGAAGAATGGGGCAACAGGATTGGAGGAAGACTTATTAACAGTCTGCATTATGCAGATGACACAACCTTGCTTGCTGAAAAGTGAAGAGGACTTGGAGCATTTACTGATGAAGAGCAAAGACCACAGCCTTCAGTATGGATGACACCTCAACATAAAACAAAAATCCTCACAACTGGACCAATAAGCAACATCATTACAAATGAAGAAAATATTGAAGTTGTCAAGGACTTCATTTTACTTGGATTCACAATCAACAGCCGTGGAAGCAGCAGTCAAGAAATCAAATGATATATTGTATTGGGCAAATCTTGTGCAAAAAAAAAAAAAAAATTAGACCTCTTTAAAATAATAAAAAGCAAAGATGTCCCTTTAGGAACTAAGGTGTATCTACCTCCTATGCACGGGAAAGCTGGACAATGAATAAGGAAGACTTAAGAAGAATTGACGCCTTTGAATCATGGTGTTGGTGAAGAATATTAATTCCATGGACTCCCAGAAGAATGAACAAATCAGTCTTGGAAGAAGTACAACAAGAATGTTCCTTAGAAGCAAAGGTGGCAAGACTTTGCCTCACATAATTTGGACAAGTTATCAGGAGGGATCAGTCCCTGGAGAAGGACATCATGTTTGGTAAAGCAGAGGGTCAGGAAAAAGAGAAAGGCCCTCAACAAAATGGATTGACACAGGGGCTGCAACAGTGAGCTCAAGCATAACAATGATTGTGAGGATGGCGAAGGACTGGGCAGTGTTTTGTTCTGTTGTACATGGGATTGCTGTGAGTCAGAACCAACTTGATGGCACCTAACAACAGCAGCAACTCTAATACTAAGACTGCTATCATGTGGCCTATCATAGGATACAAGTAAAATACTGTTAAAGCCCAGAGCAAAAAACTGCACATCTAACTAAAGGGATTGAAAACAGCTTTAGAAAGGGGGTGACATTTGAACTAGGCTTTGGATGATTTTTTTTTTTTTTTGCACTCATTCAACAAGTATTCGGTGAGCACTTACTCTGTGCCAGACACCATCTTTGGTATTTGCGATATGTCAGTGAACAAAACTGATACCCATCCCTGCCCTCAGGATGCTTATATTCTAACAATGAGCAGGATTTATAAGAACATGTGGGAGGGTGGGAGAGAATTCCACATAGAAGGAGCTGCAGGAAAAATCCATGAAAGACGGACATGCATAGAGCCTGGGGAGGACATCCACATGGTTGGAACACAAGGTTTGTGTACAGCCAGAGAACATGGCTATAGAAGCGATAGGAAAGGACAGTTTGAAACAGCCTTAATTAGTATGTTGGGAAGTTTTTCTCCAAGAAAAATCCAAAGCCAAATCCATTGCCATCCAGTCAATTCTGATTCACAGCGACCCTATAGGACAGAGTAGAACTACTCCACAGGGTTTCCGAGGAGTGGCTGGTGGATTCCAACTGCTGACCTTTTGGTTAGTAGCCGAGCTCCTAACCACTGAGCCAGTAGGGCTCCTATTATTCTCTAGGCAATTAAAATATTGTTTCCGGGACATGCTCGTATGAGGAATCTGAAGCACCATGGTACATTATAACTACAGTGACTGTTGCTCTGCAGTAGCATTGAGAAAGTCCCAGAAATCCATGTAAAGGCCCCCAGGGCTGGCAGCGTGCAGGAATTCCAGGACTGTGGGCACAGTGCTGAAACTTCCAGACCGTCTTCAGATCCACCAGTGCCTGAGCTTTGGAATGACGTGGGCACGCCATGGAATCTAGTCTATCGCCATTGAGGGAAATCGGGGGGAAAACCATTGGACACCACGCTAAAAGCTAATGCCTCCACCCACAAAGGAGGACCTGTGAGGTCTGTGTGACCCTAAGGATAACTGTAACGACCAGGACTATTTGAGGGCAGGTCTTTTTTTCAGAACAAACACTGGCTTTGAAAAGACTCAAAAGATGGTCCTTGCCTACCAAAACAAACAAACCAAAAAACTCAAACTTGTTGCCACAGAGTTGGTTTTGACTCATGGAGGCCTTTTGTGTAACCAAGTAGAACTGCTCCATAGAGTTTTCTTGTCTGTGACCCTTCGGAAACAGACTGTCATGCCTTTATTTTTATTATTATTATTTATTTATTTATTTTATTTTTTTGTGGCACCACTAGGTGGGTTCGAATCACCAATCTTTAAGTTAGTAATCCATCACAAACCATTTGTACCACTCAGGGACCTTCTTTACCTGCAAAAAGTCATTCTCCCAGAGTGGTCTATATTGTTTGTAGTTTTCCTAGAATGCAGGGACACAGGATCCAATCAGTACATGATGACAGTGTTTCTCTGGCCCAGGGCTGTGATGACAGGCTTGAGAATATGCAGTTTTTCAAATCCTGCGTACCTTCAATGACTGATACAAGCCCAACTTTTCTTAGGAACTGAACTGACCCTACCAGCCATAGTTCACTTTTCGCCATTCTGTAAAACTTTTATCAGTGTTACTTATTTATTTTGTAAATATATGCCCCCTTGTACTATTAGATAGATTGATAGATGATAGGTATATAAATACATAAATAATAGATGATGGATGGATGAAGATAGATGATAGAGAGATAGGCATGTATGTACATACATAGATACAAATATACATATGCAGGTACGCACATAAAGAGATATGAAATGAAAAAACTAAATCCATGTGAGTCAATCATGTAACTGTGAGGACAGTTAGGAAACCTTAACTAGGTCAAGGTACGAAGGGCGCTGGGTTTTTATTGAGCTTCCACTCTGGTAGCACCCATCTAGATGCTTTGAAGCATTATCTCTTTTAATCTTTGCAACAACTATGTGAAGATAGTATTCATTTTTGCAAAAAGGGCCTGAAGAAATTCAGTAACTTGCCCAGAGTCACCAGTTCATCAAAGATAAAGACAAGAATCAAACCCACGTTATTCGATTCCAAAATCGTGCTCTTCCCAGTATGCCGTACTCAGAAGCCAAATCCTGGTAACAATTAAAATTAACTACTATTACATTGGAAGTCATCTTGTCTACAATGTCAGGTTAAAATGTGTTCCTGAGCAATACATGAACAACAATGAATTGACTATTAGCAGTATTTTTTTAATACAATATATGCGGGGTTTTTTTTTAAAGGTTTTTTTTTTAACTAGGCTAAAAAATTTACCTTTTTATTAAATCCTCCTGTTTTACCTGAAAACTTTATATCTTCTATACAACTTTCCAAACCACATCATTGATTCTGTCAAATACTGCCATGTGACATATTTTATAAAACTCAAGTTCTCGTTGATACTTCAGCAAAATGGAAAAAGAGGTATTTTTATATTGGTGAAAAATGAGGGGAAGACAATGCTCTGAAGGAAAAGGAACCTGGGGATATCGAGCCAGAAACTGCAAAGTAAAGGTACGCCTGTGACGAGAAAAGGGTCTTTAAAGCAGGATTCACAGTCTTAGAATTAAAATTTAAGTTTGGAAACCCTGGTGGCGTAGTGGCTAAGTGCCATAGCTGCTAACCAAAAGGTCAGCAGTCTGAACACATCAGCACTCCTTGGAAACCCTTGGGGCTGTTTTACTGTGTCCTATAGGGTCACTAGGAGTCAGAATTGACTCGACAGCAATGGGTTTCGTTTTGGTTAAAGTCACCAGTATTTACGGTAAAAATCCAAAATGGGGGTAAATCCAAAATGGAAATTCTAGAACATATGACCATCCTGGGACCCATTTAATCTAGTGGTCAGCAAGCAGAATGGGGTTCTGAAGGGCTGGAAAATTCTAGAAGGAAAATGAGAGATATCTCCGCCACTAGCATAAAGCCATGAGTTCAGACACTTTCCAGATGCTTCCCTCGACCTGAACCCTGATGGCAATTAGCACAGTGGGTGTCAATTCCAATTGGCCCAGAATCCCTCGTGCAAGAGACTGCACAAAAAAGGCTGATGGCTTCCTTATTTCTCCTCATGCTGTCAGCACTTTCCAGCCCTGTGATATTGATTTTCAGGACAGGCTGCTTTGTGCTAGATGAAGCACAGAAACTGAGAAATGGGATACCTGAAGCCAGAGCGAGAGCCTCTGTCTTTCTAAGTGAATCCAGCAGATCCAATCTGAGTCAACTGAGCAACAGAGGCTTCAAAATTGCCACTGAGTTAGTGGAATGTCAGATCTTAGGCTGATCTAAAATTTTTCATCTATCTTCCTTTTTGTGTGTGTAGCTTGAGAATATCCTGTCCTCATGACCCGTGTTAATGCCAACGTTAGGGTTTCATAGGGAGAAATCAGCCTAACTCACCTCATTTTCTCTCTCATGACCTTATCCATGGGAACGCTGTGTAGAAACAAAAAGACCTGATTCTAAAATCTTCTTCCAACTGCGACTCACTCACTATAGGACCTCTTTCTTTCATGATAAATTGGGGACAATCATATTTAACTTCCCTGGCTGCTATTGAGATAACATATGTATACCACTAAGTATCTGTCAGTATATAATTTTATAAAGTTATAAACATAATTCTATGAAATATGAAGTAAGCGCATGCCAAAACTACATGTAACTCCATAACGATGAAACCAGCAGGATGGCAAAGCTGGTTCAAAGAAGAATTAAAGGAACAGTGATTATACAGTCTACCAGGAAAGGCAAACTGAAATAAGTTTGCTGAGTTAGAGGCAAAATTTATTATTTTATGTGCTTTAGTTTATTGATGAAACCATATCCATTGAGTTATCTTTTGTACTAGATTGTTACGGATTGAATTGTGTACCCCCAAACTATGTGTTGGAATCTTGACCCCTATACCTGTGGATCTAATCCTATTTGGAAACAGGGTTTTCTTTGTTATGCTAATGAGGGCATATCAGTGTAGGGCATATGTTAAACCTGGTCACTTCGAAGTGTACCAAGGAGCAGCTCAGACACAAAGAAGCACGACTAGGCGAAGACAGATACCAGGATATGTGAAGATCGTCCAGGAACTAGGAAATGCTGGAAGAGACAAGGTTCTGGCCCTCCAGAGCCAACAGAGAGAGTCTTCCCCTAGCACAGTGCCCTGGATTCAGACATCCAGCCTTCTGAACTGTTTTTCAAAGCCACCTACTCGTGGTATTTCCATTATAGTAGCACTAGGAAAGTAAGACACAGACACAAACTATTTAGCCCTGGTGGCTCAGTGGTTAAGTGCTCTCCTGCTAACCAAAAAAATCAACGGTTCAAACCCATCAGCTGCTCCTTGAGAGAAAGGTGTTGTAGTCAGCTTCCGTAAAGATTGGAGTCTTGGAAACCCCACGGGGCAGTTCTACTCTGTCCTATAGGGTAGCTATAAATTGGAATTGACTCAATGACAATGGGTTTGGTTTTTTTGTATAGTACAAAAATCTACAAATAATTTTTATAGTCTTGACCCTAAAAAATAGAAAACAATAAAACAAACAAAAATGCAATCCCCCAGAGAATTAAATCATCCTTGCGTGGCCTGTTAGACAGTTGTCCAGCATGACCTTGAAAGGACATACAGTCATTCTTTTGCTTTATTTCCAAGTTTTGGACAATTTTCTCAAAGCTTCTCTTGTATCATAAGTAATCTTTGAAGATTAGTCATATCACAAAAAGCTTGGATCTGATTAATTGACATGGACGCACTAAGAGGTTAATTAACCACGTAAGCCTCATTGGGAGAGTCAGCAAACCTAGAGCTACAGTGCTGACAATCTACTGAGGCCAGAGAATTAGCTGCTCTATGGAACTTTCAAAAGTGATCTCAGATCGCATTTTCAAAAGCCTCTCTCTTTCCAGAAATGCTTCTTATTGCTCTTACTGGCAGTTTTTTTCCTAGTGTATTAACAACAACAACAAAAAAAAATCAAGCACATTGTTGTCGAGTCAATTCCAACTCATGGCGACCTATAGGACAGAGTAGAACTGCCCCATGGGGTTTCCAAGGAGCTGCTGGCGGATTTGAACTGCCAACCTTTTGGTTAGCAGCAGAGCTCTTAAACACCTTGCCACTAGGGCTCCTTATATTTGTTTCCTATTTTTCCTGAAACAAATCACCACAAACTTGGTGGCTTAAAACAAATTTATTCTCTGACAGTTCTGGAGACCAGAAGTCTGACACAGGGGTCTCACTGGGTGAAAGTCAAGGTGTCGGCACTCAGCAGTACTGGTTTCTTCTGGAGGTTCTAAGGAAGAATCCATTCCCTCACCTTCTCCAGTTCCTACACGCCACCTGTAGTCCTTGGTTCATTGGCCTCTTTTGTGTCTTCAAAATCAACGTTACGGCAACTTCAGGTCCCTTTCTCCCTGTCCCTCTGCTTTTGTCATTGCAGCTCCTTCTCCCTGACACCTTCTGCACCCCTCTTATAACCCATGTGATTACATCAGACCCACCCAGATGATCTAGGATGATCTCCCATCTTAGATCTTTAACTTGATCACATTTGCATAGGCCCTTTTGGCACATAAGGTAGCATTCCAGGTTCCGGGGTAGAACATTAGGATGTAGACATTTGTGGAAGGGGAAGGAATTGCTCAGGCTACCACTCAAGGGAAGAAAATAATCCAAGAAACCCATCTGTATAATATTATTCCCATAGTGCCTGTACATTTGGGTAACTTTCTCTCTTTTTGAGGTACCCAACATCTGGTAGATTTCCGGCCTAAGGGAAATGGCCTTCTTCACCACATAAATTAAGGATCTTGTAAACCATAGAATAAGTAACGGACCAGTTTCCTGAGAGGGCTTCCTGTACCTTGGTTCTACATTTAAAGTACAACACTTGTTTCTTAGTAATGGATTTGCCACACTTGACTAAAGGAGATTTGTTCCCAAATACGGCAGTTCTGGCATTTTAGGGTTCTCTGTAAAAATAGAACCAATGATATATATATCATATAGAAAGAGAGAGAGAGCCCTGGTGGCATAGTGGTAAAGAGCTTGGCTGCTAACCAAAAAGTCAGCAGTTTGAATCTACCAGCCACTCCTTGGACACCCTATGGGGCAGTTCTACTCCATCCCATAGGGCCCGCTATGAGTTGAAATCAACTCCACAGCAATGGAATATATGTGTACATAAACCCATCAAAACTCTACAAACTGCCAAATTTTAACATTCTTCAGTGCTTTTACTCAGACTCATAACTACAGATATTATACTCCAATGCAAGTAGAATTCAGTTCTCTCAAACTTCTAAATACGATAGATACGTATTTATATTTTCCCTTCACTATACTGTTTCATATTTTGAAACATATTTTCTCTTCCCCTTGATAAATCAAAGTATGCATATCCCATTACCTTACATGCATGAACATACATTATACAACTTCCTAGAGCCACATACGTATTGTGATCATCTTCATCAAAGTGCCAAAAGTAAACATGTCCAGTAACATGAGCCAAAGTAGTTACAGCTTCTCTAAAATCTTAAAATAAGAAGATATATACAGTGAGAGAGTGTATGTGCCGGATATATACAACTATGTACATATATAAACCAAAAAACCAAACCTATTGCCAACGAGTCAATTCCGACTCATAGTGACACCATAGGGCAGAGTTGAACTGCCCCATAGGGTTTCCAAGGAGCACCTGGGGCATTCAAACTGCTGACCTTTTGGTTAGCAGCAGTAGCACTTAGCCACTATGCCACCGGGTTTTCCATAGATACATATGAAAAAAACCAACCCCTTGCTACTGAGTTGATTCCAACTCATGGCAACCCTGTGGGACAGAGTAGAACTGCCACATAGGGTTTCTGAGAACTGGTTTGTGGATTCAAACTGCCAACCTTTTTGTTGACAGCCAAATGCTTCACCACTGCGCCACCAGGGACCCATGTATATATACTTACACATAGGTACACACACATGCAAGGTGACCGGCATGGCACTTAGAAATTATCCACTAGAGATTATTCATTAATTAGCTCAATTTAACATTAGTTCAAGGTCTTAAACATAACTAAGAAACTTGGAAATATGTTTACACTGATAAACATCACAAAACAAAAAGTTTGGTCAGAATTCTAATTCAATTTAATTACACACATAATTTTATATTTTCTTAATTTTAAATATCTTGAGGCAATGCCAACATGAGTTTAGGAGGTTCAGATTAACCAGCCTCTCCATCAGAAAACAAAAAGAAATATTATTTAAAAAAAAAGTACACTTGTAATTCCCACTGATAAAATTGAGAGAAAGACAGTATGTGGTTGTTTTCTAAGACCGTTGTAACAAAATACCACAAGGTGGGTGATTTTAAAAAAGAGCAAGTTGCTGCATCTCAGTTCTGGAGGCCAGAAGTCTAAACTCAGGGTGTTGGCGTAGCTGTGCTCTCTCTGTCCACACTAGTGGGGGTGATCCTTCCTTGTATCTTCCAGCCTGGGATGTTTCCTAGCGTTCCTTGGCTTGTAGGTGCATCTTTACATGGCTGTTTCCCCACTGTGTGTCTCTCTGTGTCTTTTCTCCTCTTTTATAAGGGGACAGCACTCAGTTTGGATCAGACCCACCCTAGTCGAGTATGACCTCACGGTAACTAGTAACCTCGTCAAAGACCCTTTTTCCAAAAAGGTCACGTTCACAAGACGGGAGTTAGGACTTCACCATATTTTTGGGGAAACACAATTCAACCTATGACAATATATAATTTTTTTAGCTAAACTAAAAAACAAAAACAATTCGATATGCCCAAAGAAATGTCCAAAGTATGTGAGACGTAGTCTTGACATCCTTGCTTTGGACATGTTGTCAGGAGGAATCAGCCCCTGGAGAAGGACATCATGCTTGGTAAAGTAGAGGGTCAGGGAAAAAGAGGAAGTCCCTCAACAAGAGGGACTGACACAGTGACTGCAACAATGGGCTCAAGCATAATGGTTGTGAGGATGGCACAGGATCAGGCAGTGTTTCTTTCTGTTGTGCATGAGTCAGAAGCGACTCAACGGCACCTAAAAGCAACAACATGCCCAAAGATATTCCTTAAAAAAAAAAAATCCTTTGTCGAGTCGATTCTGACTCACAGCGACCCTATAGGACAGAGTAGAATTGCCCCATAGGGTTTCCAAGGAGAGGCTGGTAGATTCAAACTGCAAACCTTTTGGTTAGCAGCCATAGCTCTTAACCACTACACCACCAGGATTTCCAAGATATTCCTTGGTTACATGAATTTGGATTTTATACAAAAGTTATTTTGAGCTAGCAGTTGCTGTAAGAATTTTTTTTCTAAGACTGGCACATAAAAGGTAGTAAAACTCTAGTTTCTTTATTTTATAGGAATCTTGGGTATATTAATTTATATAGATAATCAAGTCTATAAACCAATAAAAACAGAGTTGATTTTACTTGTAAGATTTTATCAACTAATTCATTAACGCCTGTTGGGGTTAAGAGCTCGGCTGCTAACTAAAAGGTTGGAAGTTGGAATCCACCAACTGTTCCTTGAAAACCCTATGGGGGCAGTTCTACTCTGTGCTACAGGGTTGCTATGAGTCAGAATCAACTCTATAGCAATGGGTTTGGTTTTTGGTTTGTAGGGAAGAATATACTCACACCATAAGGCAAAAAGTCTTTTCTCATTTATAGACTCACAGACTGACGGCTGTAGCTTCAGTTCCATAACCCTTGGGTGAAAAGTAAACATTGAATGCTAAAATTCAAAAGTACAGAACCCAAAGTGTGTTTCTCCTTTCCAATGAACCTGACACAATCTTGCCAAACAGACAAAAGAAAAGGCTATCAAACCAGATTTTTCATCATCTCTCACCCCACACACAGAATTAGATAACCATCATCTACCTGACAGTCCACCAGATGATCAAAACCTAACACCAGAGTCGCCATCTTTGCTGCCACCAGTGGGGAATAACTTACTGGCCACGTGCAAATCAGGTTCACATATACAGAGGACACTCTCTTAACTATGGACTTGAGAGGATGAGCAGTCAAAAATCTACTAGTCCCCAGGCTTGGTTGTGGCCCAAACCAGGAGCTTCTGAGACACCACGTGCTCTCTTAGCTATGCAGTGGAGAGAGCCCAGTGGTCTGAGACAATACATGGATCCCTTAGTCCCTACGCCAGTCATAGAAGAATGGTCCAAGCCATGCTTTTGGAATAACAGACTAGAACAAAACTACGAATCAAAACACAGAATCAGAAGAAAAGAAAATAAAAGAAAGACAAAAAAAACCATAAACAGAGCGAGTCAGCCACAGTAAATTCTATTACTACTTGAGATTTGTTCCAGAATTAAAAAAATAAATAAAAATAAAAAGATATTTTTGAGATTAAATGCTTCACCAAGTTGGTTTTAGCAGATAAGTCCACTTGGCATCTTGGTAGGACAAACTCCAAAACAAAGTAAAAATTTAAATCAGTTATAAATGGGACTCTAATACAAATATAGAATGAGCACATGTCAAAGAGGTACTTAACTCTGAGGGAACCAGCAGATGGCAAAGCTCACTCAAAGAACTAAAGGAACAATGGTTACAGAGGCCACCAAGAAAGTCACAACATGGTAATACCCTAAGGGGCGATGAAATATAATCTTTGGGGTCACTTTTTCTGTTAGACAGAAATCTCTGGCATTTCTACCAGACACCAAACCAAACCAGTTGCTGTCTGGTCGACCATGACTCATGGCAGCCCCACGTGTGTCAGAGTAGAACTGTATTCCACAGGGTTTCCAACTGCTTATTTTTCAGAAGTAGATCTCCAGGGCGTTCTTTCTAGGCATCTTTCAGTTAGCAGGCAACATGTTCATCTTTTTCCCCACTCAGGGACTTCCTATCAGATACAAAATCTTTAACGTGTCATTTCATAGAGTCTGGACCCTAAACAACAGGAAGTTGAAAAGTAAAGATTCATTTCTCCAGAGAATCAAACCATCATTGGGTGAGTCTCTTAGACCATGGTCTACCTAGGACAAAGAAAGACTACGAAGTCCTTTTTTTTTGCTTTATTTTCAAGTTTTTGTAAGTTTTATTAATACATATAATAAAACCTAATTCTGTTGAGTCAATGCCAACTTATAGTGACCCTAGAGGACAGAGTAGAACTGCCCATAGGTTTTCCATTGGCAGTTTGTGGATTCAGACCGCTGACCTTTTGATTAGCAGCCATAGCTCTTAACCACTGCGCCAACATAACCGTCACTTAAAAGCTATCTCCCTCTTTTTAATGTAACATTTGGGTGTGCCTTGAAGCTTCTATTCACAATGTTCTTACAAAAAAGCATAGTTCCTGACAGACAAAGGAAGAAATGCTAGAAACTATTATCTTAAAAGTTCAGGTCTAAGAGAAAAGCACATTCTTTTCTACTCTCAAACAAGAAGGCTCTGCAATTCAGTAAGAAACTATTCCCTCTGGCAAAAGAAAACAGCTGTGTCAGGGGAATTTTTAGGAAAGGAGAATTTACATTCTTTTACATATTTAAGTTCCCCTTAGGGGAAAAAAAAAATGAAAGCAATCATTTTAACCAATTGAGGTTAAAAGTTGGCAATTATGTATTTTAGCTAAAGTCCATAGTTTGGGGTTTCTTACTGGTTAAACTGATGTGATCCTTATGCTTGACAGTAGGAACGGGTGTGCGTAGGTAAGTTGTTGGGAGTTACTGTCGAGTCGATTCCGACTCATGGGGACCCTGTGTGTGCAGAACAGAACTGCTCCACAGGGTTTTCAAGGCTATGATCTTTCAGAAGTAGATGGCCAGGCCTTTCTTCTGAAGCACCTCTGGGTGGGTTTCAGCTAGGAGCTGAGTGCCTGCACCACCCAGGAACTCTCGTGTGTAATTACCGATGCTCATATGCAAGGTCACATTTTACTGAAGATCAAGAGCCTCAAGTTAGGTGCTAACCACTTCCCAGATAAAATTAGGACAATAAATACCATTTAGAGAAAGAACAAATGAATAAGGAGACACTAATAAAAAGTCTTTGTTTTTCTTCTTTTACTTTTCGATTCCTGTCTCTTAGCCATCAGATGATGTATCGTAATAACAGAAGAAAAAAAAGGCACGACAGTTGATTTAGTTGCTTTTAAGCAGTGGTGTCTGGAGGTCTAAGGCAGGGTAGAAATTAAAGCTGTTTTCTAAAACAAGGACAATATTTGAAGTATCGTTTTCAGTTAAGTACACTGTAATTGTCCCCTCTGTAAATGCTTCCCCATAAGGCAACCAGATTGTAATTATGAATAATATAATCATATATCATTATCTAAATTGTATATGCTACTTGTCCCAGAAAATGGGTTCCTTATACATAATCATCAGACCCAGGAATTAGTCATTGTATATTTACCCTAACGGATAGTGCAGTTGGTGATTAACAAATGCTTATCCACAATTGGTTTATTAAAAAAAAAAAAAACTAAGAATTTTACAGAAATGCCACTCAGGGATGGAAGGCAGGAAGATACAGTTAACTGTTGCGGTAAGAAAACTTGACTTTGAAGGTCAATAGATACCTCAGTTCAGTGAAGAACCAAGCAGGGAGTCTTTGTGGATATTTGAGGTTTCAGGAAGGAAACGTTGTTGGAGCATGAAAACGGAGCATTTCTGCCAGTTGGATGAGCAGGGAGGAGAGACCATAAGAAGTGGGAATTTCTCTGCGACAGGAACTGGGGACACTACATCCAAGAATAAAACCAACACAACAGAATCTGAACAAAGGAACACAACACACACAGATAAAGCTGCATTTCCAAACCGGGCTTTCAGGCCTGGCTATGAGTTATAGGCTCCATCAAGAGACAAATGCTACCAATTCTGTACACCTCCAGAGACAGCCCCATTAGCTCTGGACAATGTGCTGAATTGACTCACAGGGTGACCCCCTTAAAGAGGAAGCTGCCTTTAAGAAAAAGCTTTCTGAAAACCCTGTAGAACTTAAGGAGGATAATCACCTCCTTCCAAACTGATGGGAGGAGGGTAAGTTTTTAGGAGCATGAGGAAGACTCCTGAAAATGGGTTTAGTTCAAACCCCTAACACAGATATTTCCACTGAACCAACACCTTCGACAGGTTGTTCTCAGCTGTCAGGCAGGTGCTCTCGCCAGAATGCAGCAGCTTATCTCAGGACTGTCATTGAATCTATCACTTCACGAGGCCAGCCTTCAGCCTGCAAAATAAGCAGTCCAAAAAGTAGTATCTGGGTGTGACAGGGAGGTACGGGAGATCCTGACATCAGGAGGGACACCTGAATATGCATACCAGGAATCTCTCTGCTAGCCTTCCAAGGTGATCATTTCCACCCCAGTGCTGAGACTTGATGTCACCTACAGCTCAGCGAGTGCAGCAACAGGTGTTACAGCTGACCATAAAAGTATGTTATTTCTCTTCTAAAGCTGGTGCTAGACTTTGGCTTCTTGGTCTTCCTTGGCAATAAATTCTGGAGGCTAAGTCCTAGGATCTGAAAAAGCATTTTCTTCTTGGTGTTTCGCGTTTGAACAACTCATGTTTAACCTGTTGCTGTGAGTCAATTCCAACTCATTGCAGCCCTACAGGACAGAACAGAACTGCCCCAGAGGGCTTCCAAGGCTGTAATCTTTATGGAAGCCGACTGCCACATCTTTCTCCCACAGAGCAGCTGGCAGGCTCGAACCATCGACCTTTTGGTTAGCAGCTGAGTGCTTTAACCACTGTGCGACTAGGGTTCCTTAACTCATGCCTAGTTTGGCCGTAGGTAAGCAAGTCAGAGCCTTTTTTGCCTATGTGTCATTTTCTTACAGTAATTTGCTTTAACTTCCAGCATGAGCAAGTGGTAACATGGGTTTCTGTCATGATGTCTAGTCTATCCAAATGGTAGAAGAAAATACATTTTGCTCATTGTGTTGACTCCCAAAATTTAAATTGATTTTCGAACGTACTCTTTATGCAGGGATTTTAATGCAATGCTTTCTTGAAGAAACCCTACCCATCCTGCTGTGAGTCTACTCCCATCAATATACGATGGAGTGTGAGCCGGTGGGACTCAGAGATAAAGGACGGGTCAAGTCCATAGTTCATACATGGGTATATGAAGGTGATTCCATGAATCTTGTTCTATGAGAACTACCTGCTAACCAACACTTGCTTACAATCGACCTTCTCCGAGTCAACCTCCCCAGATCTGCCAGAGTGATTTCCCTGTTATGCACGCCTGACCCTGACACTCTTGAGTTTAAAACACCCCAATGAATTCCAGTGTCTGTAGAGCCAGATCCAAGCAAACTAGCATGACTTATGACACCTTTAGGAACAGCCACCTGTTGGCCTCCCCGGATTCATGTCTCATCATTCTTTTCCATGCGTGGTTAACTCGTACTTTACGCTGTTGTTCACACCTTTGCCCAGGCTGTGAATCTTTGCTTAGCAAGACTTCTCAGCCTTCCAGAGCTCAGGCATCCTTTCCTTCAGGAATCTTTTGCTCTTTCTTTCCCTGCAATTGGGATAATTTTTTTTTTCCTCTGTACTTTGTGTAAATCCTCATCTTCATACTTAAAAAAAAAAAAAAAACTGGGGCCTCAAGTCAATTCTGACTCGTGGCAACCCCATGTGTGCAGAGTAGAACTGCTCCATAGGGTTTTTAAGGCTGTGACGTTTAGAAGCAGATTGCCAGGTCTTTCCTCCAAGGCATCTCTGGGTGCTTTTGAATCTCCAACCTTTCAGAGTAGTCAAGTGCTTAAAGGTCTGTACCACCCAGGACTCCGTCCTCACAATTATGGTGGTGCTTTTTTGAAATCCATTAATGTAGTTAAAACGAACTGCAACCTGCTAGGTGCTGTATTCCCCGCATAAGTTCCTGGCATGGGGCCCAAAAGAAAACCAAACCCGCTGACATTGAGTCAGTTCCAACTCATAGGGACCCCATAAGACAGAGTAGAACTGCCCCATAGGGTTTCGAAGGAGCAGCTGGTGGATTGGAACAGCCGGCCTTTTGATTAGCAGCCAAGCTCTTAACCACTGTGCCACCAGGGCTCCTGGCATGGAGAAGATGACCCATAAACAAACATTTTCCAAATGAATTAATAATGAAAGAAATAAATGACCCAAACTCTGTAGCAGTCTTTTCTTCCCACCCAGATAAAATGTTTTACGTTAAAACTTGAGGATGGCTGGCTACTTGGTCTTACATTTCGCATAGCCCAGCATGCAGACGATAGATGATCCAAGAACAATTGCCAGCTTGAGTTAAGCCCTCTATAGTGTGTCTCCTACAGTTGTAGAATTCCAGATTCAAACTCCTTCTACGCAAAACTCTCATTTAACCGGACACTTCTCTGAGGCCTGAGGGAAGGCAAGATGTCTTGACCAAGGTCACATGGCTAGATCCTGGCAAAAGAATAAACTCAGTTTCTTGGCTCCCAATCAAGAGTATTTTTACCATTTTCCAACCAGGATTATCATTTGAGAAACCGAAGGTGAAAAAAAAATTAAAAAGATGGAGAACTGAATGAAGTCAGAACAGTAAAATATGCAAATAAATGAAACTTTGTTTTAGAACAAATTAGAGCAGAAAAAAAAAATTAAAGTACCCAAGGGTTATGTCCCTAGGTAATGCAAATAGTTAATAAACCTGGCTGCTAACCAAAAGTTTAGAGGTTTGAGTCCACCCAGAGGCACCATGGAAGAGGAGCGTAGTGAACTACTTCCGAAAAATCAGCTGTTGAAAATCCTATGGGACACAGTTCTACCCTGATACATGTGGGGTCTCCATAAGCCAGAGCTGACTTGATGACAACTGGACTGGAAGAGCTATGTCACTTTGTTAGATACTAAAGAGAATACAACTTTTTAAGAGAATAAGATTTTGCTATCAAGCTTCTTATTCATTTGAGGATACAATGCATTCCAGACTGAAAAGTGTAAAGATAAGTTATAACCAGTTGCAGTCACTTTGACCCTGACTCATGGCAACCCCATGTATGCAGAGTAGAATCCCTCCATAGGGTTTTCAAGGCTGTGGCCTTTCGGAAGCAGAATTCCAGGCCTTCCCTGTGACACACCCCTGGGTGGGTTTGAACCACCAACCTTTTGGTTAGTAGTTGAGCATTTAACCATGTTCATCACCCGGGGCCTCCTAAGGAGAAATACTCATAAGTACTAAATTACAAGTGAAATCACAAGGCAAGAGTGGTTAGAATGGTCAAGTAGGACGCGTGGTGCATCAGAGGGGATAAGCGCGACTGGGCCAGGACAGCGTAGTGATGCGATCTCGAAGCATGGGGAGGAGTTGGGTAGTCTGAAGAGAGGATAGAGGATGTGGTGAACAAATGAACAGAAGCTGGATAGCCTGGGCCTGTTCCACTTGAGGATATACCCAGGGGAGCAACCAAAAAAATAAACCCGTTGCCAGCAAGTCGATTTCAACTCATAGTGACCTTGTAGAACAGAGTAGAATTGCCCCACAGGGTTTGCAAGGAGCAGCTGGTGGATTCGCACTGCTTGGTTAGCAGCCAAGCTCTTAACCACTGCACCACCAGTGGGCTAGGGGGTGGAGAATTCTGGAAAGGTGGGTTAGACACGATTCTGAGTGTCCTCAAATGAAAAGACACGTGTTTAGACTAATTTGTAGGTGGCAAGAAGCCATTACATACTTCATGTGCTGGGGAAATTACATGAGTATGAAAATTGTATTTTGGGACAGCAAACCTGATGTTGACTTGTAAAATGAAGTACAATGGTAACCAGTGAAGATTTCAGATGTGAGTCTTGACATGTGAGGTAATAAAAGCCAAAATCCAGGGTGAGGAAGTTGGGGGGTGGAAAATTAGAGACAGAATTTCAAAATAATAGTAGTTGTCATACATGCAAATACTTTCAATGTGTTAAAAATTATGTGAAGTTGTGAAGTACCATTTAACTCTCATAAAAACCCTGCATGGACCAAACACTGAACTCAGAGAGAGTGCAGGTTTAGTGAGGCAAAAGAAAGAAAGGAGGGAGGGAAGGAGGGAGAAAGAAACCTTTGCCATCAAGTTGATTCTGGCTCATGGTGGCCCCATGTGTACAGAGTAGAACTGCTCCATAGGGTTTTCAAGGTCTTTCTTCCATGTTGCCTCTTGGTGGATTCGAACTGCCAACATTTAGGTTAGTAGCAGAGTACAAACTGCTTGTACCATCTCAGGATCTCAGGTTAAGTAAATTGCCTGAAGTCACACTTCAGAAATTCAAAACCAGATCCGTGGAAGTCCCCTGCTGTTTCCACCACATTGCTCCACCTCAAATGGGTCGGTACATACAGCAGACACACATGGTCGAACAACTGTGGAGAAAGTGTTTAACTCTTTAAGATCTTCACATCCGACAGGCATCTCGTGGATGTGGCAGAGTCAGGAGGAAGAGAAACAGTTAAGTGTATAAAAAGCCAAGGTCTTGGTTGTCCCCATTGTAAGCTAACTCATATTAGACGCTGTTGCCAAAAATCACCCAAAGACTTAAGCTCCACTCTCCTGAAGGCCGCTAGTTCTTACTTAACGAAACCAATAAAGATGTCCAATGTGAGTTCTGTGAAGGTCAGAGTATTAGGATTTTTATTTCCTGAAAGGATGTTGATATCTGTAGTGGTCTGAATAATAGCCCCCAAAAGATATTCACATCCTAAACCCTGGAACTTATGAATGTTACCTTATATGGCGTAAAAAGACTTTGCAGATGTGATTATGAGTCTTGAGATTAGTATCCTGCACTATCCAGGTCAGGCCACAAGTGTCCCCATAAGAGAGAATCTGAGGGAGATTTGACACAGACAGGAAAGGCCATGCAACTATGCAGGTAGAGACTGGAGCGACGCAGCCACAAGTCAAGGGACACCAGCAGCTACCAGAAGCTGGAAAAGGCAAAGAATGGCTTCTCCCTTAGAGCCTCCAGAGGAAGCATAGCCCTACCAACACCTTGATTTCAGACTTCGGGCCTCCAGAACTGTGAGAGAATAAATTTCTGTTCTTTTAAACCAGAGTTTTTGGTAATTTGTTACAATAGCTATAAGAAATGGATACGATGCCTAAATGACATTATCACACCACTTGTCAACTCCAACTTCACGGCGACCCTGTGTGTGTCAGAGTAGAACTGGGCTCCGTAAGGTTTTCAATGGCTGACTTTTTGGAATTAGATCACCAGGCTTTTCTTCTGAGACACCTCTGGGTGAACTCAAACCTCTAACCTTTCACTTAGCAGCTGGGTACATTAGCCATTTGTACCACCCAGGGACTCCAAAATGACATTGTGGTTCTTGTCAGCCATGTAGTTGCTCAGACTCATGGCTGAATGAAACACTGCCTGATTCTGTGCCATCTCCTTACTGGTGGCAGCTCAGACTGTAGTGACCAATAGGGTCTTCATTGGCCGATATTTTGGACATAGATTGCCAGGCCCTTCTTCCTAGTCTATCTTAGTCTGGAATTTCTGCTGCCACCTGTCCAGCATCGTAGCAACCACAAGTCACCACTGACAGATGGCTAGTAGCTATACATGAGATGGGTTGGCTTGTAATGGAACCCACGGCTCCAACATGGAAGGTGAGAATTCTGCCGTTGAACCACCAATGCAGCCAAAACCCACAAACATCTTGAAAGTTTGATAATATACCATTGGATTATATCCTTTTTAAAGTGATAAAGATGGGGAGTGGTTACGTCCCCCTTGGAAGTACTTTGAGGGGATTTCAATTGACCTTGGAAAGCTTAGGATACTGTGATTTCTCAGGCTTTGTTTACACCGCATGCAGACGCTTACAATTTTGATGATCTTGAGATTATAAATGATAAATGCTACACAGTAACACCACATTTCTTTTGTCCATAGGCTCGGTGGGATGGCTTGACTGGGCGTATCACCTTCAATAAAACCGATGGCTTGAGGAAGGATTTTGACTTGGACATCATTAGTCTCAAAGAGGAAGGAACTGAAAAGGTAATCTCTTGGGTAGTAAATACACAAATAAACAAAATGAAGAGCAGTCTTACGGGGTGCACATTTTAAGTTACACATATGAGCAAGGAAATTACACACACTGGTGGAAAAATAATGGGACCCCTCCAGTGCGTTTGTTTATGTCCAGTTTTCCAGCCTCTCTCCCTCGTCTTCAAATAGATGTTGATGAGCTAGATTCTTAAATTGCGCTTCAAAGATCATGTTCACAATGTTAACATTATGTCACTAATGTTTATAGGATGCTTGATTTACAAGACAAGTGTGCGTATATTATCACATGCATAAGCCTGTGAGGGGTGTCCTTAGCCCCATCTCTTGAAGGTTTTGAGAAGCTGAGTGTAGACTTGGAAAAGTCAGAAATTCTCAAAGGTTTATCAATGGAATGACATCCAGTGGTTACTCAGAAATTAATCATGAGTGTGTAACAAACGTTATTGAACTCTTCGTGTAGAAATTGTGAATGAATGTACTTTGGCTGTGTACAGGGCCACCAAAAATACATAAAATATTTTAAGGAAAAAAAGAAATGAATTGCAATGCACACCATTTGAGATTGGTGACAGAGAGTGACAGAATGAAGTAGGAGGGACGGTTTAGGAGGGCAGGTTCATGCTACAGCCCTAATTTGCTAGAACCTGGATTTCAATATTGGGTTCCCTTTTTAGGATTATTTCAGTTGTAATTCTCAATCTGTCAAAGTTCAAAGTTCCATTTTAGTTACTATTTAGAGTAATTCAAATGTAAACTATTTACTTAAATAACATAGTAGTAAAAATAGAAGAATTTGGCTTCTCAGTATATTAAAAAAATTACGACACATCAATTTTAATATTCACAACTATAAACCAAAAAAAGCCAAACCCGTTGCCATCGAGTTGATTCCAATTCATAGAGACCCTATAGGACAGAGTAGAACTGCCCCATAGGGTTTCCAAGGAGGGCCTGGTAGATTCAAACTGCCAACCTTTTGGTTAGCAGCCAAGTTCTTAACCACTGCACCACCACCAGGGCTCCATTCACAACTACAAGATGGAATTAACACTTACAGCTTGAAGATTTTGCCGTTCAAAAGCTTGAAAAGAAAGATTCCAAAATACCCAAAACAATTGTCCAGGCATCCCAGCTCTATAATCCAACATTTTATTCCCCCCGCAGTGGAGAAGATGGTGTCCTTGATATAAACGAGGGGATTTGGAAAGAATTGATTGCTTACTTAATAGTTTGGTTGATTCTTAAAATGAGGTTTTCATTTCTGTTTTGTTGCTTTTATTAACTGGGACACATTCCTCCTCCACCCTCCTCCCAGGTCCTAAGTACTCCCCCCAACCAAATGTCATTAATTGAAACAAACAAAGATTAATTAGGCTGAATGTAATAGAAGGCAGCCATTGATGTTGACATGTTTCATAGAAATAATTAGTTTGCAGCTTTGACAATACTCATTAGATAACACAGGTTTCTCGTTTCAAAAATTCTCTTTTTCTCTTCTTCTTAACTTCTTGCCTGCCTGTAGGTTTCATCAGCCCTGGCAGAGCACAGGCATCCACCTCGCCTCCATAAATGGGATGTGGGATTTGGGCTGGAGGGGACAGAAGGAAAGAAAAGAATACTTGTTATGGACTGAAAGCACATAAAAATTTTTTGTTCATTTTAAGAAAATGTCTGCTTCTCTATGACCCTCGGTTTCTCCCCCCTCCACTCTTCCTAATGGACAGAGCTGAAGGGAGAAGAAAAGCTGTTAAGGGAAGGTTTTTTGGCTCAGATGGGTGATGAAATAGATGGAGCCATTGTTATGCTTTCATTGCTATTTATACACTGCAATATTATGCACACTCTGTTGGTGTTTTTCCATCAAAGGCAAAATCAAATTAGATGAAAGTGTTTTCTCAGTCTATTTCCTATACCTTCATTGTTTGCAATAACTTTTCTTTCTTCAGGTGATTTGGGCTCAATTCCTGAGAAGGCTGACTGGGCCTTGGGGTGGTGTGGGAGGCCCAGCAACCCCTCTCAGGAGCCAAAGGAGGAAAGGACTTGTCTTTTCATGTCAGCCCCTCGGGGCCAAAGGGAAAAATGTTAGAAAAAGCCCATTTTCTCACTTTCAGTCAGTTTTCTAATCTCTGTAAGCCCATGATCAAAGAGTAAGTCATCAAGCATGCTTTCTTCTTCTAGCTTAGGAATATATATATGTACTATACCCATATAGGGCACACACACATATATTCGCGCATGTATAAGTGTATGTAAATGTAATGTGTATACATATACATACACATACATATATACATGCATGTGTAAGCATATGTAAATGTCATATGTATACATATATGTGTATTGTCAAAATAAGCATATACGGTTTATTCCAGCCATTAATCTGTAAACATGCAGGGAGAACCTTCTGGTCAGAAAAACAGAAAGGCTTTTCCCAGGCCAGTTTCAATGAGTTTTGAAAGAAGAAAAGGAGAAACAGGGAGTAGAAAATTAACCATTGGCTGAGCTTAGCGTTCTCCTTCCTGCATCAGCTGATGTCAGGCCACCAGGTGATTTGTGAGGCCTGGCCAGCCCCCTATTCTTTTGTACGTATTCTTATGTATTGAGCAGAGCTGTTAAATATATACGTATGTACTTAATTTTAGTTATAAATACCAAAATTAGAGAGTACTAGATTTCTTTAAAATCTTAAGGAAATCGTGAAGACCCTTTAATTCTGCAGCACAGCCGTGCATAGTCCAAAAAGCTTTAAGTCATGTTTCAATTCTGTGAAAGAAAAAGCAAAAATCGGGTCTTAACCACCAAATAGAAGAAACTTTCACCACACCCAAATATTCAGTTCATCTCTTTACTGTGCCTGTTCTCGGGGTTTATACTAAAATATAGGATCTCAAATCCTGGGAGGGGAATGTAACACTCTCAGCATTCCCATCCTTGCCCACCTTTTGGGTTCTATGCTCCATTTTAATTAAGCGCCATTTTTATTTCTCTCTCTGAAAACCAAGGCTGCTGGCCAAGTGTCTAATCACTTATATAAAGTGTGGAAGAATGTTTGTACCCTGGTAAAAACTGCAGAAAACCTGGAGATGGGGCAGGGGGTATCAAAGAAGAGCCTCCAACCCCTCAGTTTGCCAGACCAGTAGATGTTGGATTGCAATTTAGAGGCAACGTTGTATTCGGAGGGCAAGAGGGTGATTGAATGCGTTCTCTCTCAACAATGTGACCCATGAACTGAAAACAGGCTTGTGATGGATTAAATATTTCCCCCGAATCATTTTTCCTTCTCCCAGACAGGATTAGTCCCAGTTAGGAATGACAGCAGGTAACTGCAAGAGAAGCAGATGCTGGGCCATTTATAAACCAAAAAACCAAACCCACTGCCGTCGAGTCGATTCCGACTTATAGTGACCCTAGAGGACAGAGTAGAACTGCCCCATAGAGTTTCCAAGAAGCGCCTGGCGGATTCCAACTGCCGACCTCTTGGTTAGCAGCCGTAGTACTTACCCCTACGCTACCAGGGTTTCTGGGCCATTTACAGCCCTCCTCAAATCACTGAATAATTTCCCTAAGGGGAAGGAAAACAAAAATAGATTTGATCCCCCAGACCAGTCAGATCGGTTGAGACCTCAGAAGGCGAGGACTTCTTCACCACAAAATGGGAACCCTTTTCAGAGATTCCCTTTCTTATGAGCAGTCTTTGTCTTGCACGGTATCTTTGTCAGAGCGTACTGTCTCCCAATTTGTTTTAGAAGCACAGTTTCCAGAAGATAAAAACATTAAAGACCTTGGAAGGGAAAAGAAATCATCTTGTAAATTCTAACACCCACTATTTCATGGTTTATTGTACTGCATCTTGTGGCCAAGGGACGCGCACAGATTTATAGACGCAAACATTAGACATTAACATAGTCTTTGCATCAGGAAAATGTCCCAGCCATATGCAAACATGGTCTGTCATTCTCGAGCTCTCTTTAGAACTACTTGCTAAAATATCTATCGATTGACAGATGGACCTTAAATTATTTCAGGTTATTCAGCTTGACTGGTTTTGTCAAGTTCACTTTCATCTTTCTAATTACTCTTTCAAAACCGTAAACAGTTGCGAAAAGCTTTTCTCCTTCTTGGTAGTAGTCACAGAAAAGCTCAAAAAAAGTCCCCCTTTTACGTTAAAAAGCAACGACAACAACAGAGGTTTAATACCCTTGTTTCAATCTTCAGTGAATCAGGTTACTGGCGACACGTAGATGGCGATTCCAGCTTTCTCACTGCTGGTGAATAGGTGAACCTAACTGACACCCAGAAAGAAGCTTATTGTACTAATCCAGCTTGACACCTCAGGCACTTTAGACATTGTTGAATTAATTCAAACTAAATATCTGAGGGATGGAACCCAAGCTTGGCAATTGTCCTTGGGGGAGGGAATGTTCTTTATTTGTCACTAACTGCAATAATCCATCCTGCCTTCCATGGATGTAGCTTTTTGACCTCTCTGCTCCATGGCTTTGTGTCTCTCCCTCTTTCTTTCCTGGTAACCCACCATTTCCCACACTGTAGTTTCTATAAACCATGGCGTGCTGTTCACGGTAACCGGAGGGCTACCACACAAGGCAAAGCAGAACCAGCAAGCACATTGTACCTTCCTAAGACAGTGCCATCATCGAAGAGAAGGAGTCACCCCCACCACACTTAAATTCTAAAGGCTGTCCTCAACACTCTGACCTTTTCAGTATAGAAGAGAAAAAACAAAGGAGTTGCTATCAAGTTGCTTCTGACTCATGGCGACCCCATGTGTGTCAGAGTAAAACTGTGCTCCGTAGAGTTTTCAATGACTGATTTTTTGGAAGTAGATCACCAGACCTTTCTTCCAAGGCATCTTTGGGTGGACTGGAACTGCCAGTCTTCTGGTTAGCAGCTGAGTGGTTTAACCATTTGTACTACCCAGGGACTCCTTAGTATAGAATAAATCTAACCAAACTAAACTCATTGCCACTGAGTTGATTCTGACCCATAGTGACCTTACAGTACAGAGTAGAACTGCTGCATAAGGTTTCCAAGGAGCGGCCAGTGGATTCGAACTGCTGACCTCTTGGTTAGCAGCAGAGTTCTTAACCACTGCACCTTAGGTTTCCAAAAGCCAAACCAAACCCATTGCCGCAGAGTCAATGCCAACTCATAGCAACCCTAAAGGACAGAGTAGAACTGCCCCATAGAGTTTTCAAGGACTGCCTGCTGGATTCGAACTGCCAACCTTTTGTTTAGCAGACGAGCTCTTAACCACTACACCACCAGGGTTGCCAGGGCTCCAGTATAGTTCACCTGAAATTATTTCTAAGAGCAGGATGTAGCAATCTTTTCAAAGCCCCTCACTAAAATGTGTGTTAATAAGACTCATCTGAGAGGAAACAGATATTTTTCTTTCTAGATACTTGGTCATCTTACCCAGCAATTTTGAATTTTTTGATTTTGTGAATTGCTGCTGCCTGGGTTTGGAAGGTAGACACTAGTTACTTTCTGAACACCCTTTGGTTGTGTCACGTTTTTTGAAAAGCTTGCTTAATACCATTCGGGCACTCATTTTCAAACACTTCCCTCATTTGTCCTAGATAATAAATGTCTGTTCCCTCGTGCCAGCTCACAAAGAGAAAGAAGGCAGGGCCAGACCATTTAGCTCTTGAGTGTTCTTCCTCACGAATGGTAAATCACTGCTGTCTGCTCTCGCTACATGGTTGGAAAATTGAGGTTTCGCCTCAGGTGGGCACTCCTCCAAGGTCATAGAAGAGGACTGAAATGTGAAATGTCCAGGCAACTGGTTTACTGCCCCCCTCTTCCCAACACACATGAGTCACGGCATCTCACTCTTTCAGAGGAAGCTTCGTTTGCTGACAACATGTTCATTTACTTCAATCAACAGGCAAAGATAGTTGATTATTTATACCAAAAAACAAATTACTCTTCTGTTTTGCTTATTATGAACTTTGAAAACAGAAGGCTGGGGTGATTCAAATTGAGTGTATTACCTGTCCACTCTCCAGGCATAAACCAAAACCCAAACCTACTGCCGTCGAGTCAATTCAACTCATAGTGACCCTATAGGTTAGAGCAGAACTGTCCCATAGGATTTCCAAGACTATAAAATCTTTACCGAAGCGAGCTGCCACATCTTTCTACCACATTGCAGCTGGTGGGTTTGAACTGCCTATCTTTAGGTTAGCTGTGGAGCCTTTTAACCACTGTGCCATCAGGGCTCCATGCTTTATCTCTGGCTCTGTTTTAGTCTAGATGTAAAGGAACCCTGTTATGCAGATAGAAGAAAAAAATAGTCTTCCTTTTCCCATTTTACGGTGGAAAGTTCACACTGAGTAAGACTCTGTGACTTAGTTGATTGAAAATACAGAAGAAATATTCTCTTAATCTTCTGCACTTTTAGTGGGGATAGCAAGAGGAATAAAAGCTAGATGTCAAGCTGTGAGGTGTGAGGTGTATTTGTCTGCATTTTCAAGTTTGTGTCTCAGAAGGAAATGATATGCCCAGGCTGCTCAACACTGCCATTTTTAAACATTAGTATAGTTTCTTTAAACACATACACACACACACACACACACACACACACTTGACATTAATAGAAATAAGAGTCAGAGAGAACATATTCCATTACCTAACGAACTGGCTAAAAACACTGGTTATTTTCTTCATCCTTCAATACTTAATTAAAAATTAAGTTCCAGTCTCCCCAGTGGCTACTCAAGGTTTAATCTGGAAGCACCTCAGGGCCTACTTTACACATGGTCTTCATAGAGTTAGAAGTCAATCGTTCACAACTTAAAGGACGGCTTTGGGTGAAAACAATAGGCTCCCAGGTGTGTTCATCCTGAGTTATGTTTCCTAGAAGCAAAGGTCTTTGCCTCAAAAAATCAGAACAAAGGGTGTAAGTTGAGAGGGTTTAAAACCAGCCAAAGCAAACTGAAGATTCTTAGATCAACACACATGTATTGCATGCATTCTAAGTGACAGACATCACTCTAGGTCCTAGAAATACTAATGTTATTTAGGGTGCTATTTTACATCCCAGCTCCAGTACCTTCTCTTCAGATAGGATCACAACAATTTCAAATGCATACAGCACCCCAAGCCCCCATCCAGGCAAGTTAAGAATTCTGCCTAGGTCTTTCTCCTTATTTCTTCAATTCATTTGCTCGACTAACCCAAATTAGGAGTAGAAAGAAAACAGCAAAATTGAAATAGTTTACGCTAATGTGTAAACATGTGATAGCCCTTGACATTTCCTCAAAGCCTTTAAGTTTCTTAAAAAAAAAAAGACTTGTTAACCTAAATGAATTTTTAGCTATTGACTGTAGGCAGTAAGCCAACATACAGAAATAGGAGAGGAAGAAGGAAGGAGTCTAACATTTCCACATGTGATGTGTTGTTGATCATCAGAAAGACCCTGCTCTCTCCACTATGCTAATGTGGAAGTTGAGGCCGAGCAGGGTTAATTAATTTACCCAAGGTCACACTGGGATCTTGACAAAAGTCTGTTTGCAAAACTCCTTCTATCCAGCTCATCAAATGTTCTTCCACTGGGGGAATATATTCAGGGATCAAGTATAGGTGCGCCCTGTCCATCGCAGACTATGTCCAAAGGTGGTTGTTGGGTGCCATCAAGTGCATTTTCAATGCATAGGACCCCATGTGACAGAGTAAAACTGCCCTACAGGATTTTCTAGACCACGACATTTATGGGAATGAGCCCTGGTGGTACAGCGGTTAAAGTACTCAGCTGCTAAGCAAAAGGTCAGCGGTTTGAATCCACCAGTTGCTCAGAGGGAGAAAGATGCAGCAGTCTGCTTATGTAAATATTTACAGCCTTGGAAAACCTATAGAGTTGCTATGAGCCAGAATGGACTCAACGGCAGTGGGCTTTAGGCACTCTTTATGGGAGCAAATCACCAGGTCTTTTCTCCTATGGAGCTGCTGTTTGGGCTCGAACTGTCAACCTTCTGGTTAGCAACCGAGCACTTAACCTTTGTACCACCAGGGCTAGTGTCGCTAAACTGCCCTTGTGTTTCATAGCTTCTTTCTTTATCAGCTTCTGAATTAAAAAAATTAAAAAACCACTAATGATTCCAAGTTCATTTACAACAGGGTAAGCCTGAAGACTGCAATTACTGGTGCAGTCATATGAATGTTTTTTTATTATTACTGAACATTTGTGTATCTCTTACCATATTCAAATACCTTCACAGGCATCATCTCATTTGATCTTCTTAATATCCCAATAAAGTGCTGAGAGAGGTTAGCATCTTGTCCAAGGGCACGCAGCAACGAGGTCTGCCTGGCTCTGAAGCACTCCTGCATCCTGTCTCACCAGGCTGATAGTAAATACCTACAGGAATACATCAGAAAAATAGTTCAGTTCTCTAAGGCTCTTCTCCAGAGGCTAAACAAATCAGTATTCTTCTATTGGGACAAATAACTCACGAGTGAGTTGGTCACTGGAGAAAATTGTAGGTCATTATAGAAAATTGTAGGTCATTATTTTTTAAAAGACCATTGGGCTTCCCTGAATGCCAATCACCATGGTTGGGTGTATGATAGAGAGATCAATGGCCAATAAAAGAAGGATATCCTCAATGGAAAGCTCATGGCCCAAAGGACAGACAAGACAGGTAAACAGATGATAATGGAGGATGCTGGGTACCATGACGGATACAAACAGAGTCCTCCTAGGGCCCACAAGAGCCATCTTTCACCCAGCACTGGCTGCTCAATGGAGATAGACCCAGAACTTAGTCTACTGCTCATTACTTTTTCTTCTTTTGGTGATTCCCTTTTGGATAACCAGTCTCTCCACCATCTACCCTCTCCTGTCATCTTCTTCTTTATAAGCTTTAGAGCCACTGATGTTCTCACTTCAACATTGTAAGGTTCAGTAGAATATAAGCTCTTTGAGGGCGGTCTGCTTGTTCATTGCTGTGTCTCCCAGTGCCTAGAACAGCTCCTGGTACTTAGTAGGTGTTCAAAAAATAAACATTGAGAAGAAAAAAACAATCTGATATTCAATTAAGAAAAACAGCTTAAGGAATTAAAAGCAAAAAGATTTCTCCTTGCCCCGCCCTAAGCTTCCCCACGCTGAATAGCACAAATTTTCCACATGCATCTATACGGTCATCCTTCCATCATTTCCCCATATTCACTAGCTTCCACTGTGGTGTCCTCTTCCCAGACTGTGAGTTTCTATGCCCATCCGTGGTGGAGAAGGGGTCTCCCTTTATCATAAATGCTGTCACTGGCAGCCAGCAGCCTTTGATGCACTGTGTTCTGTGTAGATTGGGATTTGGAACTCCAACAGTGGACTAAATATGACGGATGGCAACAAAGACAGGTCCAACAATATCAGCGATTCACTGGCCAACCGAACGCTGATCGTCACCACCATTCTGGTAAGTGGCTGCATGGAATTCCTACGATCCAGATTCCTATCATAGGCACTGAAGAATTCCTGATGGTTTCTTTCATGCCAGCTACTCTGTCTGCAAATGTCCATTGTTAATTGTTGTATATATATTTAAAAAAAAAAAAAAAAAACTGCTGTTGAGTCAATTCTGATTCATAGCAACCCTACGGGACAGAGTAGAACTGCCCCATAGGGTTTCCAAGGAGCAGCTGGTGGATTCGAACAGCTGACCTCTTGGTTAGCAGCCAAGCTCTTAACCACTGTGCCACTAGAGTTCCATATACATATAAATGTTTTTTAAAAAAAAAAAAGTTGCCATTGAGTCAATTCTGACTCATGATGGCTCCATGCCTTCCAAAACATTTCTGGGCGGGTTCAAATCACCAATCTTTTGGCTAGTATTTGACTTCTTAACCGTTTGCACCACCCAGAGGCTCATTAGTAGTATAGTAACTATTATAATTTTGTAAAATAAAATCTTTCATTTAGGTAAGATAAGAATAACATCAGAGATCACAGTAAGGCTAAAAACCAAACCAGTTGTAGTCGATTCCAGCTCATTATGACCCTGTGTGTTTCAGGGTAGAACTGTGGTCCATGGGGCTTTCAAGGCTGATTTTTTAGAAGTACACCTCCAGGTCTTTCTTCCAAGGTGACTTTGAATGGAATTGAACCTCCAAGCTTTCAGTTAGCAGCTGAATGTGGTAATTGTTTTCACCACCTAGGGTCTCTATAGATCATGGTAGTAACGGAGAAATGTCCATTATTCAGGGGGTAGGGGATTTATTATGTAAGTGTATAAGCAAAGAATTACCAGATGTGAGATTTGAGGTAATTTCAAAGAAGAAAGTTGGGCTCATTATAAAAGAAGACACCGAAAAGATCATTGGAATAAGATACCTTAAAAGAAATCAACCAAAACATATACAGATAAGTGAATAGTTAAAATTAAATGAAATATAGCTGGGAGACGAGGAAATGAGATTATTCAGTAGACAGCACATTTGAGGAAGGAGAAAATCTATTTGTTAATATAGATTTCCCTTTTGTAAGTAGGGGAGGCTCTTAGATTAAAGCCAGGAGGGAGGGCAGGTAATCCAGAGGAAGTCCAGCCCTCCCTGCCTTCTGCCCTGCCCTCTCCTCAGACCTAAAGCTGAAACATGAGTGTATCTTCACCATGTCATTCACTCCCAGCACTGCCCCCCACATTGGAGGAAAAAGCTCCCATCCAAAGAGGCCAGTGGGAGAGAAAGAAAAAATAATACACGGAGTGTCTGAAAGAAGATGAGTTTGGCAAAGGCAGGGAGGTGAGCAACTGAGTTCAATACTCTCAAATCTTAGAAAATCATTTTAAAAATATTTTATATCTTCAAGCTGCTGGTGCAAATTGCTTAAGTAAATTCTGCCTTTCATTATAACAGTGTTTTCATATTTGGTTTGTTTTATATAGGAAGAGCCCTATGTGATGTACAGGAAGTCTGATAAGCCCCTATATGGAAATGACCGATTTGAAGGATATTGCCTGGATCTGTTGAAGGAATTGTCAAATATCCTGGGTTTCATTTATGATGTCAAACTAGTCCCTGATGGCAAATATGGAGCCCAGAATGACAAAGGAGAATGGAATGGGATGGTCAAAGAACTCATAGATCATGTAAGCAAAACTGCATCTCCTAATACGGGTCGTATTTGTATAGAAAAATAAATGCATAAGAGGAAGTAAGATAAAAGAGAAAAATTGGTTCAGTCATTGTTGGAAGAAATTTAAATATATTTTGAATCGTATTAGTTGCAGTCGAGTAAGCTCTGACTCCTGGTAACTTTGTGCACAACAAGACAAAACACAGCCTAGTTCTGTGCCATCCTCACAATCCTTGGCATACTTGAGTCCACTGTTGAGGCCACTGTGTATTTTGAGTGCTTTCCAACCTAGGAAGCTCATCTTCCAGCACCGTATCAGATAATATACTGTTGTGATCCATAGGGCTTTCACTGGCTAATTTTCAGAGGTAGATCATCAGGCCTTTCTTCCTAGTTTATCTTAGTCTAGAAGCTCTGCTGTAACCTGTTCACCATGGGTGACCTGCTGGTATTTGAAATATTGGTGGCATAGCTTCCAGCATCATAGTAACACGCAAACCGCCACAGTATGACCAACTGACAGACGGGTGGTGGTTTGAACTATAAAAAGTATTAAAACATAGGAAAGAAAAATTTAGAAATGGAGTTTGCTTCCTTGGAAGGGCAGTTGAGGATAAAAAGGTATGAGTCCATTCATTACACTGAAGAATAAACCCAAGTGGTTCTTAAATTAGATAAAAATTCCTGAAGTTTTCAGCTCAGAGTGAAATTTCATCTTGCCAGCTATTATGACCAAGCTACTGACCCCTTGTTTTTCTCACATGCCTTTCTTAAAGAAATCCCCCTGTGGCTTTTTCCTTTGCTCAGTTTCATGTATATGTATGTATGTTTGTGAGTGTGTGTGTGTGTACGCATACATTTACACACATATATATGTTTATACCTTCTGATTTCTCTTTGCTAGTAAATATTGAATTAATAAATATAACTGTATGAATCCACTCTTTATATCAAAGCCAATCATCACAAGAAACTGCTTGCATGAGAAGCATTGTCTTTGTTAGTTGCTGTGAGTCAATTCTGACTCGTGGTGACCTCATGTGTGCAGAGTAGTACCGCTCCATAGGGTTTTCAAAGCTGTTACCTTTACGAAGCAGATTTCCAGGCCTGCCTTCTGGGTACCTCTGGGTGAGTTTGAACTGCCATCTTTTCAGCTAGTAGTCAAGTGCTTCATCATTTGCGCTACCTAGGAACTGAAAAGCCTTAGGAGTTGAGAATAGGGATCACCAGTGCCCAGGAAAAGTCTAGACATTTGCAGAGAAGCTAGACCACTGAGGTAATCATTTCTGGCTTGCTTTTACAGAGAGCTGACCTGGCGGTGGCTCCTCTCACCATCACTTATGTGCGGGAGAAAGTCATTGACTTCTCCAAGCCCTTCATGACCCTGGGCATCAGCATTCTCTACCGGAAGCCCAATGGTACCAATCCTGGGGTCTTCTCCTTCCTCAACCCCTTGTCTCCTGACATTTGGATGTATGTGCTCTTGGCCTGCCTGGGGGTCAGTTGTGTGCTCTTTGTGATCGCAAGGTAAGTTCAAGGACAACTGAACTTACTGCCACAGGTCTATGTCAGTCTCAGACTGACCTGTAGACTCTAGAGGCAGACAAAGGTTAGGAACTTTAAAATGCTGTTTCAGTTTTGCTTAGCTCTATCTTGTCATAGTTTCCCCACATTAACACCACAGTGTACGCGAATGCTTTCTAATTATTTACAAAGGTACTTTAAAAATAGAGTCAGTCAATAATTTTGTGTCAATTTATTTCTTCCAGCACTTCAAGGGATATAGAAGGGTCATTTGCCCATATTCCCTCAGTTATATTACAACAAAAACAGTGCTTCAACTAATAAATGTAAAATGTTTCAACAGGAGTCAGTAAAATAGTATCATGATCACTAGAATATTTGGTTACACAAAACTGAGAGAAAAATTAGCTAAGAATTACTGTAGCAAACAAGAAACGGTGGAATGAAACAAGACTGTGAAATCCTCAGGAATAAAGACAAACAGTTTAAAGGCATTTATGAAGTCTATTTTTTTTTTTTTTAATTTGAGAATGAGTAAGAGAATTCTAGAAATAACTATAAAAGGATAGATCACTCACATACAGAGTCTAGAGGCATAAAATCTTTATGCCACCACCAAGATGATTCAGTTTAGGTTTTATGTGTTGAGATCTAATTCTATATTTGACCATTCTGCTCCATACAGGTCTTCAGAGGATTTTTATACCTTGCAGTACATCATATTTTCGACATACCTTTGATGCTGAATTTGAAACACAGCTACTTTATCTTTCTGTTGGCTTAAACATTTGATATCCCCAGATAAACCATGTAAAAAATAATTGCTTTTGTATGTCTCCCTACTTGTTCTCAATCTTTTTCACCTTTTAACAAAACCCAGTGAACTTTTTCCCCGATTAATTTTTGTTTTCCCTCCAGGAATTTCTAAAAGCCATATTTCTTCATGCTAGCCCTTTGTCATGATCCCCTGTCTGGTTTTGATTAATGCCAGGTAGCATTTTCCCTGGTGTAATTATACAGAAAGCTTAGAAAAAATAACCCAGCCTGGAAAGGTCTTAAAGATCCACAAGCCAGACGTAGACAAAATGAATATATGTGTGCTCTCACATGTAGATATTTATGCATCCAATGTGAAAGGTTTTAAATTTTACATACATAATAAGGTATGTCATTACCAAATCCCAGGTTGTTTCCCAAATTTTGGTCAAACTTTAAACTACGTTTAAATAGTAACCAAAGCTCTCTTTCCATACACCTTAACACAGAAAATAAAATATCAACAGTATATATAATGGTATTATCCTCCAATCCTTTAATGCTCTAAATCAGTTGTTCTCAATCAGTAGAGGTTTAGCCACCCCACAGGACATCTAGCAATGTCTGGAGATACTTTTGGTTGTCACAACTGGGTGACCGGGTTGCTACTGGTATCAAGTAGATAGAGTTCAGGGTTGCTGCCAAATATCCTATAATGCACAGTACGGTCCCCTACAACAAAGAATTATCAGGCTCGAAATGTTAACAGTGCCAAGGTTGAGAAACCATGTTCTAAATAATTAAAGATGATACTGCTTTGAATATCAAATTTTTAACAATGAGGTGCTCACCTTTGGAGGTTCATGTTTCATTCAGACTCCTGGGGGAAGGTAATGCTCCCCCTCCCCCGCCACAATGGCCATTTAACAAATGAATACCCTAAGGTGATAGATGCTCTAATGAATAAGACAACTTGCATTGACTCCTTGCTCCAGTCCTTTGCTCTGGAGAGGGCCACCCCATTAGGTGATATGAAGACTAGTAGACCAACGCAAGCAGCAGAGGCTAACAGAAGAGTGAGCTTCTATATTCCCCACTTGTGATTCTATCCAGGCAATGATGCTGATGAGTACAACAGGCAAGATAAAGGTGATGAGCAAGCACATTACTGGTTATGCCAACTTCACCAAAGACAAAAAAAAAAAAAAAGCCTGTTGCCATGGAGTTGATCCCAACTCGTAGACAATTGATAGGACAGAGTAGAACTGCCACACAGGGTTTCCAAGGAGTGGCTGGTGTATTCGAAGTGTCCACCTTTTGTTAGCAAAGAGCTCTTTGATCTTCATCAGTAAGTGCTTCAAGTCCTCTTCACTTTCAGCAAGCAAGGCTGTGTCATCTGCATAACGCAGGTTGTTAATAAGTCTTCCTCCAATCCTGATGCCCCGTTCTTCTTCATATAGTCTAGCTTCTCGGATTATTTGTTCAACATACAGATTGAATAAGTATGGTGAAAGGATACAACCCTGATGCACACCTTTCCTGACTTTAAACCATGCAGTATCTCCTTGTTCTATTCAAATAACTGCCTCTTGGTCTATGTACAGGTTCCTCACAAACACAGTCAAGTGTTCTGAAATTCCCATTCTCCACAATGTTACCTATAATTTGTTAAGATCCACGCAGTAGAATGCCTTTCCATAGTCAATAAAATGCAGGTAAACATCTTTCTGGTATTCTCTGCTTTCAGCCAGGATCCATCTGACATCAGCAATATATCCCTGGTTCCATGTCCTCTTCTGAATCCAACTTGAATTTCTAGCATTTCACTGTCAATGTACTGCTGCAACCACTTTTGAATGATTTTGAGCATAATTTTACTTGTGTGTGATATTAATGATATTGTTCAGTAATTTATGCATTCTGTTGGATCCCATTTCATTGGAATGGGCACAAACATGGATCTCTTCCAGCTGGTTGACCAGTAAGCTGTCTATCAAATTTCTTGGCATAGACAAGTGAGCGTTTCTAGAGTTGTGTCTGTTTGTTGTAATACCTCAATTGGTATTCCATCAATTCCTGGAGCTTTGTTATTCACCAATGCCTTCAGTGCAGCCTGGACTTCTTCCGTCAGTACCATTGGTTCTTGATCATATGCTATCTCCTGAAATGGCTGAATGTCGACCAATTCTTTTTGGTACAGTGACTCTGTGAATTCCTTCCATATTCTTTTGATGCTTCCTGCATTGCTCAATATTTTCCCTGTAGAATCCTTCAAAACTGCAACCTGAGGATTGAAATTTTTCTTCAGTTCTTTCAGCTTGAGAAATGGTGAGTATGCTCTTCCTTTTTGGTTTTCTAACTTGAGGTCTTTGCACAATTCCTTATGATATTTGATTTTGTCTTTTCAAGCTGCTCTTTGAAATCTTGTGTTCAGCTCTTTAACTTCATCATTTCTTCTGTTCGCTTTAGCTACTGAACATCCAAGAAGAAGTTTCAGAGTCTCTCCTGACATCCACTTTGGTCTTTTCTGTCTTCCCTGTCTTTTTTAATGATGTTTGCTTTCTTCATGTATCATGTCCTTGATGTCATCCCACAACTCATCTTGTGTTTGGTCATTAGTGTTCAATCCCTCAAATTTATTCTTGAGGTGGTCTCTAACTTCAGGTGAGATATACTCAAGGTCATACTTTGGCTCTCGCAGACTTGTTTTAATTTTCTTCACCTTCAACTTGAACTTGCCTATGAGCAGTTGATGGTCTTTCTGCAGTCAGCCGCTGGTCTTGTTCTAACAGATAATGTTGAGCTTCCCATCATTTCTTTCCACAGGTGTAGTCGATTTGATTCCTGTGTATTCTATCTGGTGAGGTCCACATGTATAGTCGTTTATGTTGTTGAAAAAATGTTTCCAAAAAATAGGTCACTGGTCTTGTGAAATTCTATCATGCAGTCTTCAGCATGGTTTCTATCACCAAGGCCATATTTTCCAACTACTGATGCTTCTTCTTTGTTTCCAATTTTCACATTCTAATCTTCTTTGTTTCCAATTTTCACATTCTAATCACTGGCAATTATCGGTGTATCTTGACTGCATGTTTGATCAATTTCAGACTGCAGCAGCCCCTAAAAATCTTTAATTTTTTCATTTTTAACATTAGTGGTTGGTTTGTAAATTTGAATAATAGTCATATTAACTGGTCTTCCTTGGAGGTGTATGGATATTATCCCACCACTGACAGCATTGTACTTTAGGATAAATCTTGAAATGCTCTTTTTGACAATGAATGCAATGCTACTCCTCTTCAATTTGTCATTCGCAGCATAGTAGACCATATGGAGGTCCAATTCAAAATGGCCAATTTCAGTTCACTAATGCCTAGGATAGCAATCTTCAAGTGCTCCATTTCATTATTTATGACTTCTAATTTTCCTAGATTCTTACTTTGTACATTTCACATTCTGATTACAAGTGGATGTTTGCAGCTGTTTCTTCTCATTTTAAGTCATGCCACATCAGGAAATGAAGGTCCTGAAAGCTTTACTTCATCCATGTCATTAAGGTCAACTCTACTTTGAGGAGGCAGCTCTTCCCCAGTCATACTTGGAGTGTCTTCCAATCTGAGGGGCTCATCTTCCAGCACTGCACCAAACAATGTTGCATTGTTCTTCATAAGTGTTTCGCTGGCTGATCTTTTCAGAAGTAGATCACCAAGTCCTTTTTCCTAGTCTGTCTTAGTTTGGAAGCTCTGCTAAAACCTGCCCACCGTGGGCGTCTCTGCTGGTATTTGAAATACTGGTGGCATAACTCCTAGCATCACAGCAACATGCAGGCCACCACAGTATGACAACCCCAGTAACAGGTGAGTGGTGGCACTCAAAGTTAGTGAAGTGGAAAGGAAAAACAGAAAATCTCATAATCATCTTTAGATCTGAAGAGACTTTTGAGTTCATGTATGTCCTTTTTACGTTTCTTTTAAAAAGGAAAAATAAAGACCATCTCTGTATTTAGACTAATGACCTCACAAGATAGATACTTAAGAATCATTTGCTAAACTGAATTGAATTTATACAGTGGTAGACATCAAAGGGACTGAGGAAAATTATACAAAAATTTTCATTACTATGACTTGCAACAAGTGTGGATGTTAGTGTTTTTGTTTTTGTGGTTGACATTTTTTCTAATTACTCTTTGAGAAACACATGTTGTTGTTGCTGTTAGGTGCCATCAAGTCAGTCCTGACTCATAGCAACCCCATGTAAAACAGAATGAAACACCACCCAGTTCTGCACCATCCTAACAATCCTAGAGAAAAACATAACCCCAAGGAATTATGTCCAACTTGTAACTTCAATTTTTAAAATAGACCAAATATCCAGATATAATGTCTGCTTACATGGTATTATTTATGTTTGTCTTCTTAAAATTAAACATATTTTTAAGTTGGCATTTGGCAAAAAATAATGATAATAACCAACTAAGCCTTTGAAAGAAAACTCTAAAGTTATACTACAAAACCAATCATTATATTACAAGTTCCAGTAGACCTTTCTTCTTTAAAAAATGAATGGATCTTTCAGTCCTCAATGTAGCCCAATGTCTGTTCTCAGCCACATGAAAAAGAAAAAAAAAAAAAAAGCCCCTTAATCAAAGATCTTCAGTATGAAGGTCTTTTTATGTCTCCCATTCAAGTACAAGCCTGACATGTATTAAAATAAGCCCGAAATGAACCTTCAAATTTGAACACGATCCTAATCTTCTATGTGTAAGTTTTGACACAGATTCTAGGTGTATCTGTCCCTTTCTCTGGCATTTTACTAAAGATCAGTATTGATTTCTTGAGAATCATTTGGGGTGGAAGTTCCAGGCTATCACTGGTGCAGATGATTAACCTTTTCCCCGGCCCTCCTGATGCAGACACGGCTATTGCACTGGCTATCTTGTATTGGGCATTAGGAATTTCAAGCTGAAATATCTACATCCACACAGCAGGTAGGTCTATTGCATTATAAAAAGCCAGTGTCTTACAGCAGAGCGTCTTGTTGTCATTTAATGTTCTTATTTCACACCCTTCTCAAGTCGCTCAAATTCCCAGACAGAAAGAACTTAAAATATCTCCACAGAGCAGGCAGAAGCACATTCTTATTTAGACAGCTTTCCTTTTTGACATAGGAAATGAGATTAATTGCTCACTTGTAAGTGCAAAGTATGAAACACTGCAACAAGTTAAAGGCAGCACTCCAAAGAGAGACATGGTAAGCTCGTTGAGCACAGCATATCTGGGGGGAGACATACAAGAATTTTAGGGTTGCCAGGTTTTATGGTCTGCTTGGAAAAAAAATCCTTCATCAACCACCTGATTATTGTACTTAATATTTTTAAATTATTGTACAAGTGATGGTGATATTGTTTAAGTAACAGCATCTTTACTCTGCATATTGTTTCAATTAGTGGGTTCATTAATACTGGTGTTCATTTCTTCAGCTCAGCAAACTACCAGGGTTCTAAGTGTGTATAAGTTTACAACTTAATTATATTGTTGAAACAATTCATAACTTAATTATATTGTCGAAACAGTAATTAAAATGTATTGGCATGGCATTGTCAATTAAAGGTATATTCATAAGCTTCCCACTGCACTGGGCTCCCTGCAGCAGTGGAGAAGCTGCAGTAATGAGTCGGATACCATTGTGTCGGGATAAACTACGAGGCTGCTATCCCAGTCCCCCTGAGGTTTGATGAGGAGACACTGTGTACTCTCCAGACTGTGTCCAGGGCTTCAGAGAATGGTTTTTCATTAAGAGGAACCATCTGCCCAGTTCCTCACACATGATTCGCAGTGTGACCTGCCTTTGATATAGATAATGTATGCACCTTAATCCCCCTTCTCCCCAATGTGTCAGCAATCTGCTATTGTTTACTGCTGAAGCCTTATGGCTGGAGAGCTTTCCGTATGTTCTCATCAGCTTTACGGTGGTATAACATTTCTCTAGCGCTCCTGCCTGCATCAAAAGGACCCAAAGACAAATGGCAAAGCTTCCAGTGCTAAGAACGGCTGCATTTTAAATCATTTCTAGATCACTTTGCATAGTATCTGCTAATGACTCTTAGGAAAAATAAGTGCTCCTTGGCAAGATAGCCTTAAAAATAACCACAGAGCAGAGACTTCCTCTGGGCTATTATAAGTCAGGCAGATGTTTAGAAAATAAAGAATTGAAACTTTATTCAGTCCCCCAGATTTTTTTAAGCACACCTCCAGATATATCTAGATTCTCTCTACTTCACAGGTAAGGAGACTGAGGCCAAAGAGGTTGAGTGACTTGTTCAAGGTCATTTGCCCAGTCTACTATTTGCTTTTCTAGAATGTTTTGCTGCTTGTGGTTCAACACCCTATAGGCAGAGCTATGATCAAAACAAAACAAAAACTCGTTGCTGTCAAGTCGATTCCAACTCATGGAGACCCCATGTGTTACAGAGTGTAATTTAGCTCTATAAGGTCTTCTTGGCCATAGTCATTTTGGAAGATCTTTCTTCCACGGTGGCACTGGGTGGGTTCAAACCACCAGGCTTTTGGTTAACATCCAAGCATAAATTGTACCACCCAGAAACCTTTTTGAGCTATGATAAGACTGTAGAAATCTTATGTCTTAACTCAGGAGGGTTGGTGATGGGAGATCACAGTCCATAGTTCTGGAAACAATTAAGTTAAAATGAAATCCAGAGGGAGTTATAAACCGAAAGTCTCCGACAAAGCATGCTATGGAGTTAATGCTAATGGACCCCTGTACCTAGGCCAGGAGACTTCCAGGTTTAAGCTTTGTCTCTTCATTCAGGAATTGCGATTTTGTTTCCAAACACAATCCTAAAAATACGAAATATATCCCAAAAATCCATCCTTCTTTGCTCACTAATTGTTTTCAGCTTGCAGCTTCCCTGAAGCACTAGGAAATTGCTAGAGTGCTTGACTCCTTCTAAGTATCTGTCCATAGAAGCCCTTTGGAAGCGAGTCACTCCTCTTCTTTCTTTCTCCACAGTACCTAGCAACATGGTATCTCGACATGGCAGTTGCTGTGCGACAAGCACGTGTCACTGTCATCTCCAGTTGATGGGTCAATACTTGGGTTGGGTAAACCTTTCTTTACAGTCCATCTAGTTGTTCGATAAAACAGAAATGAGTGAAAACGCAGAAGCACTCAGTAGACGTAGGTCTGTGGAGTCCATTTCCAGCTGGCCGACGGGCTTTGCGTAGAAATAAGAAGCCAGGTAGATACTAACGCCACAAGGCTCCTTTGCGCTTTGTCTGCCAAAGCCGTAAGTTTATGACTGTGGTCTTTAAATGTGTGGGTTTGATGCTTTCGCCATTGTTGGGTTTTCTGCATTGTTGGGCAGGTTTTGCTGGCGCCACATGTCTTTGCCTGATGTTTACAGACTGTTTCTGTTAACTACCGCAGGTTTACACCCTACGAGTGGTATAATCCCCACCCATGCAACCCTGACTCAGACGTGGTGGAAAACAATTTTACTTTACTAAATAGTTTCTGGTTTGGAGTTGGAGCTCTCATGCAGCAAGGTACACCGGTTACCTGTCTTTGTCACATGCATCCCACAGTCTGCTGACAGTTTTCATGCTGGTAAACTCCATCATGAAGCTAGAGGGTAGGCTGAAAAAGAAGTTCAGGAATTAAATCGATGAATAAATAGCAACTGACTTCCTAGCCAGCTCTGAAGGCAAAGACAAAGACGATGACCTAAATGGAGCTCTTTGCTATATATCTGACATAACCCTTCTATCAAGTAATAAATACAAATTTTCCTGTGGGCAGCAAAGGAAAAAGGACTTTAGAAATTGTTTACATATTTGCATAGATGGAAGTATCAGTCTTCTTCTTTTAAGCAACCGTTCCACAACTCAGAGTTCTGAAAGGAGTGGAATTTGAATCCTGTGACTTTTAAGTTCACTTGCATTCTTCAAATAGCTGGCAACACCTAGAACTCCACCACTCTGACAAACCCTACTGGGATTTATCTTAAAGATCCCCAAAACTTTACAATCCCCCTTGACTGATAGCCATAACATCAGTAAATATAAGGGTAGGGGAAATAAAATTCAAACCATACATATATTATATATATATATTTTAATGATTCTGGAGCTCTTGCTTCTGTTGGGAGAGTGAGATATTTTAACACTTGGAAAAATATCCATCTCTGTTGTGAATTTTCTGAAGCTTTGATTCCAGGCATATGGTCTAGAATAATACTTCCAAGATTAAATGCATTCATTTAAGAAAATCCTGAATCACAGATGCTGTTGTGTTTGGAATAGCTGCTCCTCTGACAATAAGCTGCAAAATAAATTGGCATAGGAGAGTTAGCTGAGATATACGTTAACAAGTTTGTTTCGGGTGAACCCTAAGGCTTCTCATCGGGGAGTTTTTACCGTACTACTTGAAATATTTATGCTCTATGTCTACAAATTAGAGGAAGAAAACTCAAGGATCTCCAGTGTGGAAATTCCAAATATTTGAGGAAAGTGGGTAAATCCTCTAGTCATGCAATCAAGTATAGTTTGCTTAAGGCACTGCTAAATAGGTGTAGACACAGCAACGGATTTACTAAAAATCATTTGCATGGATTTAGAGCACAGCACGGAACTACAAATCCTCTAGGAAAGCCCACTAGAAGCCATGTACTTCTTTACTAGTACGTTTAATTTTTAGAGCATTTCTCTTGTGAGCAGTTAGTTTAAAGAATGAAGAGACCGCACTCTTTCCCTATAGCTTGCCTTCCCCAGCGATTAAAAAGGCCAGTTGCTGTCAAATTGATTCCAACTCATAGTGGGCCCATGTGTGTCAGAGTAGAACTGTACTCCACATGGTTTTCAATGGCTGATTTTTTGTAAGTAGAACACCAGGCCTTTCTTCTGAGGCATCTCTGAGGGGACTCAAACCTCCAACTTGTGGTTGGCAGCCAAGCATGCTAACACTTGCTCCAAGGAAAATGCATAGTTGAGTCTTGCAGAAAATGCAGCAGGTTTGGGTACGTGTGTGACCTTGACTGCCTTCTGTCCTACGCGTACACCCGCCCCCCAGAACTGCTCTTTAATATTGTACCTGTTTGGAGTTTACCATCATCCACAGCAAACTGTGGGATGCAGTGTCAGCTAGTTACCACTACCTTGGGTACATGACAGTCAGCCCCAACCAGACTCTGCTTGTCTTTCAAGAAGTTTGAAACATGTATCAGGTGGAACAAATGTTTCCATGGACAAACTTGTGGTACACATGATTGTCAGGGCATCTGTCTTTGGCATGTGGTGTTGGACCAGGTAGCTAATCTTGGCATCAACTGTTAAGCTTTCTCGTGTTAGCAGAAGCTTGTCACTGTACTCAGTTGGAAACCATTTTGCTTCATTCCTTTTCTTAATGTGATGATCAGGCTTTCTCTTTTCTACAGAGCGCGAGCAAAGTCTGGATCAGGATTGGCTGTCATGTCTGCCGTAAATGGCACTAAAGAGACTTCAGCAAGTATTGTCTCTCACCCCAGTTTTTTCTGATGGTGTTTTACTCTACACTGTGGTTCTCAAAACTTCATCCTCTAGGGGTCTGGACTTAGCCAAATCATCTCTCCTTCAGAGAAGCCAGTTCTAAGTATGTCAGTTACGTGGACAGCCATGAAATTCACAAAATTGTGTGAAAATAGAAACATACAATAATACATTGAAAAGGAAGACAAGCTCATACCACCCAAAATGTAATCTCAATAGGTTAAAACCCATGTTTCTGTGGATATTTTTCTCAATTTCCAAAGACATCTTCGTCCAAAAATATAAACACATGTTTTAAACTGTGGAAGATGTGAATTTATACATTGTATCTCATGGTATGTCTTTTTTTTTTTTTTTTTTTTTATCTCATGGTATGTCAATAGTAGATACTCCACCCATCTCTCCAGTTTTACTGCTGTGTAAAATAATTATACAAATATGTAAGTTAAAACCTTACCTTTTCATGAAAAAAAAAATTTTTTTTTTTTGAGTATAGACAAATAACTATGAAAGTATTCAGAGCAAAAAACCTGCACCTACCAGCTAAGAAAAATATATCTATTAACTGTGCTGTTTACTTCCCATGGTTATTCTATGAAATAAAAGCTATTTTAATATTAACCAACTAAAGATGTAAAATAATAACACACTGCCACAAGGCTGCTAGATCAATTCAGTACAAAGATATGAAACAACCTTGGGCATTAAACACAGTACCCGCAGGCATATAAATCCATTAAACCATGAGATTAAAATAAGAGCAACAAACTATTCCACTAAATCCTTGGAGGCAATTTGATGGAAGCTGTTCTAAATCTATGTAATATTATGCACCTGAATTCCACCAAACAAACAAAAGAAGGAAACACAAGCTGCAGTCAAACCATTCACCTCATTAAAAGGGAGTAAACCACGAACATACCAAATAATAGCGTTTGGAGAACAAATCTGTTAACTCAAAGCCTAGAAACTCTACCAACCTTGATCTGCTTATCACGAGCCTTGAGCTGGCTTTGATTTCATGAGGAATACATGTGTCCATTTAGAGATTAAAGCCAAGCATAAACTCATTTGTTTGTTGCTTGGTAGACTCCAATTTTCTTCTCCATCTTAAGCCATAACTACAGAACTTCAAAACACCCAATCTGTCTAGTGTAAGAATTCTTTATTATGCCTTATGTTCGACCTGCTGTACTTTTTCCTTCCAATTTTTAAATTTAAGGTGTTTTTCTTCCACTTTTGACTGACTGCATAAGCTCTGCCATGCCTCCAGTTTCCTGGGGGAAATGCTAAAACCATTGGTGAATTTCAGACAAACCCATTAGTCAAAAGCAATCCATGACCCAATACAATTGAAGTGAACCCTACATAGACCCTTCTGGTCCCTTCCAATTCCACTGGCTGTTCCTCTGTTTGGCCAAAAGTTTTGAGCTAAAGAGTTTTCACAGGCGTGTGTGTTTTGTGTAAGTACACTTAGCCCACATACCCTTTCTTTTAGGGAGAAAGATTTTTTTTGATAAATGCATTAAGTGTCTCTAGGTTGTCTTTTTAAAATAATCATGAATGTCACGGAGATGACATCTAAAATGTAAACCAGGAATGGCCTCTCTCCACCTGAGAAACAGCCAGCCTTTGTAGTGTAATTAAGAAAGAATACTTAAGGACAAAATAATACTTTTCAGTTAATGTATTATTTTTAGCCAAAGTAAGAGTGTATGTTGGAAAAAAGAATTGTGACTTCAACAGTAACATAAAGCAATGAAAAAATAATTCATCCATGGTCAAGTTCGGCTGCATCTTGTTTCAATTGATTTACTGCAAGTACCTGTGATAAATGGCACAGGTATGTTAACCTTTTGAAAGTTTCTCACATCGTTTAACCTTAAATAAGTAAGGATCTCAAAGGTTTTCATAGTTACACTAAGACTTAGAACACTTTATTTCACACAATAAGATTGATTTTAGACAATAATATAAGGCCAGAAGTCTTGGAGTTGTCTTTTCATCAAAAACAAGCAAAGAAACACAAATATAAACAAATAAAACAACTCTGTAAATATTAGGCTTTAAATATCTCAGAGTTAAAATAATTTTAATATCATCAAATATTGATAACTTATATTTTAAGCAGAAGTGGTAATTCGTGATAAAAAAGATCGTTTTGATTTTGCTCCATTTTCTTAAAAATGCATTTATTTCACCTACACACAAGATTTTTGTTTTTTACACACATGATAGTAAGTCCTTGACAGACTTAGAATTTTTAGGTCACAGAAATGTGAGATCTCCCTAGAGCAATGTCAAGCCGTAAGTCTTCTCTCTTCCTCTGACTCTGTTTAACCCTCTTACTCTGATGGTACCGTCGCAGGATCAGAGCTGATGCCCAAAGCTCTATCGACCAGAATAGTTGGAGGGATATGGTGGTTTTTCACCCTAATCATCATTTCATCCTATACCGCCAATCTGGCTGCCTTCTTGACAGTGGAGAGAATGGAGTCCCCCATAGACTCAGCTGATGATCTGGCAAAGCAAACCAAGATCGAATACGGGGCGGTCAGAGATGGATCGACGATGACCTTCTTCAAGGTAAGAACCTAACAAAGTTTCTCAGTGGTCATCTCATACTGAGGGAAGGAATGGGTTTGCAAAAGAGTCCATCTAAATAGTTATAATAAAAAGACATTGGACAATTTTTTAGGAAATAAAATGTCTGATGATATAATCCCATTAAAAGGAACCATGTGTCCTCAATAGTCAGCCTAAAGCAATTTCTTTGGTCCCCAGCTAGTTGTCATTCTCCCCCCAACTTAGTACCCTCAGATCCACAGATTCGGCATCCTTTCATCTTTACACCAGAAAAATTAAAAAAAAAAAAAAGTTGTTTTCTGAAAACAGCCTAACCACCCACTTATGGAACCCACAAAACAAGGATTTCTTAGTCTGAAATCCTGACTCCCGGACTTGGATATCATTATGTGGTTCTTTCTCTTCTGTACTTTATGAGATAGAAGCAGACGACAAGTGAATGTATTAAAGTTGCGATTTTCTTGGTGAATTAAAAACCAGCGTTCCTGGGGACTATAGTCTGACATTGCATCCGCACCAGCAAAGGACAGTGTTCCCAGGGCTGCCTAAAGCTGTCCAAAAGCCTGGAGTGCTCTCTGAGGCCGCAAAGGGAAATTGAGTTAAGTGCGTTTTATTGTTCAAGCCATTTTAATTACTTCCCTAGAAAAGTTATGCTGATTTCTGCCTTGCTTATGGAATCAGCCTTAGCATTTTTATTATCAAAACTTGGATATCATAATTCCCATGGAAAACTGGATCTTAAGAGATCCAAAGAGGTTTAGAGATGGAGAAGAGGCCTTGTTGTTTTGCTTTCAAATCGATTCTGACTCATGGCAACTCCTGTGTGCAGGGTGAAACTGCTCTCTAGCGTTTTCAAGGCCATGATTTTTCAGAACAGATTGCCAGGCCTGTCTTCTGAGGCAAGTCTCGGTGAATTCAAATTGCCAACCTTTCAGCCAGTAGTTGAACTCTTTGCCATTTGTACCACCCAGGGTTTTTTTTTTTTAGGGGCCTTAGAGTTCTTGAAGTCCAACCTTTTCATTTTACTTATGAGGACAAAAGACCTTCAGAACTTAAATAACCTGTTTCAAGCCACATACCTGGTCCTTGAAGGCGATGGGGCTAGAATTATCTTTTAGGAAACTATGATGGAGCTAAGTGTGCCTGTGAATAAAAGGAAACTAACAATCATAACCAAAATAAACTCAGTAGAGACCTTTGTTGAGGTTTCGCACCCAGAGTTCCAAAAACAAAGAGTTGTCGTTCCAGGAATGAGTGTGTTGTTTTGATTTGTGAAAAAAATGGTAATTTAGAAACAAAAAAGTAGGTCATGGAAGCTCCATAGACATATCCAAACTCCCTGAGGGACCAAATAACTGGGCCGAGAGCTCTGGGGACCATGGTCTCAGGGAACATCTAGTTCAACTGGCATAACATAGTTTATAAAGAAAATGTTCTACATTCTACTTTGGTAAGTAGCATCTGGGGTCTTAAAAGCCTGTGAGCAGCCGTCTAAGATACCCCAATGGTCTCATCCCTTCAGGGGCAAGGGAGAATGAAGAAATCTAAAGATAGAAGGGAAAGATGAGTCCAGGGGACTAATGGACCACATCTACCACAGCCTCCACCATACTGAGTCCAGTACAACTAGATGGTTGGACAATGGTTGTACCCCCACTGACTGCTCTGACAGGGATCACAATAGAGGGTCCCAGACAGAGCTGGAGAAAAGTATACAACAAAATTCTAACTCAAAAAAAAGACCAGACTTGCTGGCCTGACAGCCTGGAGAAACCCTGAGAGTATGGCCCCCCAGACACCCTATCAGCTCAGTAATGAAGTCATTTCTGAGGTTCACCCTTCATCCAAAGATTGGACAGGCCCATAAAACAAAATGAGACTAAAGGGGCACACCAACCTAGGAGCAAGGACTATAACGCAGGAGAGGACAGGAAAGCTGGTAATAGGGAGCCCAAGGTCAAGAGGGAGAGCATTGACGTGTCGTGGGGTTGTTAACCAATGTCATAAAACAATATGTGTACTAAGTGTTTAATGAGAAGCTAGTTGGTTCTGTACACCTTCGTCTAAAGTACAAAAAAAAAAAGAAACCAAAAAGTAAGGGTGAAAAAGAGCAAACACTTCTTTGTATGACACTGGTTCACCAAAATAGACATTGTCTATGCAGGAGATTTTGCTTAATAATGAAAACGTGACAAAGATTAAAAAAAAAAAAAAGCCTTACTTTGATTTAGGAGTAAACTATACCTAGTGTTTCATCAAAAAAAAAAAAAAAAGTGATATAAAACATAGGACTTGCTCTTCTCCTGTGTTAAATATTCTTTTCACATAAGAAATACATTAGATTAAGAAATATGTCAAGGCATGTAAAAAGTGTGGTAACTGTTTTTTTTTCCCTGGACAAGTAATGTGTTTAGGATAAATGACAATTAAATGTATGCCTTCCCAAACTTCTGAAAACATTTCCTAAAATCAATAGTATGAAAAGGCAGAGGTTCCCCAAGCCAGGGATTCATCCCGCTTCTTGTGAGGAACCAGCAAAGTCACCTGCAAAGCACACAGGACAGAGGGACTCTGCCAAGGAGAATTTGGTCTGTCAGAAAAAAAATTACCTGAAATGATTTACCTCTTCCACTGATATTGAAGAGTTTTAAAGTACCGGGACATGGGCGAGCAGAGGCGGGAGAGGTTCTACTGTCTTCTAGATGTCCAGTTACAGAAGGAGTAGAGGAGATTGACTGCCCTTTGAAACAGCGATAGTCCTGACTTTGCCACCGTACAGATGATCTATGTACTTACAAAGTGTCCCTTCAACTCATTCAATTTGCTTTTGCTCACACACCTCTTTGAATGTAGAGAGTGCAGGCCCCCGATTTTCCTGGCAGGGCGCTGTGGTGTGACTGCAGCCGAGGTGGGAATGGGCAGTGTAAGCCCACAGAACAAGCGTGAGCTGCTCTCACAGCTCCTGCCCTGGGACGTCTTCAAGGAAGGCTCTTGCTTGCTCCCTGGGGCAGAAACATGGCACACAAGAGCTCACCAGACAAACGATGAGGCAGTAAGCAGCTCAGAACGACAATGAAAATGGCGCACACACTGAGCGTTAACCCCAAGCTACACACCATAATATCTCATCTTACCCTTTCAAAGGCCAGTTGAGGTAAGTAGTAATACCATTCCCATCATATGTTGAGAAAAATGAGGCACAGAGAGGTTAAGTAGCTTGCCCCAAAGTCACACAGCTAGTGAGTAGAATAGCCAGAGCCCAGTCAAACTCCAGAGAGTTCTAGAAGGAAAGATCCTGAAGCATAGGGACTTTGTTTTGTTTGCCATGACACCCCCAGAACCTAAAACAGTGCCCGGCACACAGTAGACACTCAGAAAGTATGTGATGAATAAATGAATGAATACATTAATGAATTCTTTCAGAGAGAGACAGACAGACAGACACATAGACACAGAGGTGGATGAATAGGTAAAGATCCACACAGGGAGAGACAGTGTTGCCAAGTTCCTCCTTTTAGGAGTGAGCATGTGCCCTGGCAACGTTATTTATCAAGAAGGAATTTGTTTGCAAAAAGAGAACAAGGAATAAATCCGATTTCGTTTTCCCGTTGAGGGAGGCAAGCTGTCACAAAGCTTCAGAGGGACACGCACTCAGAGTTCTTAAGCTGGATTATTCCACAACGGGAAAAAAAAAACATTCCAGACTTTTAGCTCTCAAGGTAGTTTCACCCTAGTTACTGAGTGACACGGGGACAATCACAAGGACTCCATCTCTGACCTGACTATGTATTAACATTTCACCTCTGCCGCCCACTGGGGGTTGATCTCTTTCTGTCTCTCACTCTCAATTAAAGGCAGTACCTTCTCTCGGGCTGTTGAATGATAAGTAAAGCTCCATTTTCCTATTCTAATCTAACGCATTCTGGTCAGTTGCTGGGACATAAGCTGTTTGCTCAGAGGTCCCACCTCCACACAATCACTCTAATAAGGAATATTTTCTCATCACACACAGTGTAACTTAAAGTGCTTTCTGTTCCTGGGGGGGGGGGGGAGGTGGGGAATATATATATATCCCTTTGAGGGCACCGAAATGGTACAACTCCATGCCTTTATTTTTATTTGCACAAATTAGCTTTCAATTGTTTTACAGCTAAAGAATAGGCAGTGGCAGTAAAGAAACCAGTAAACAGTTGCTGTCCAGTTGATTCTGACTCATGGCGACCCACATGTGTCAGGGTAGAACTGTGCTCCATAGGGTTTTCAGTGGCTGATTTTTCAGAAATAGACTGCCAAGCCTTTCTTCCAAGTCACCTACCTCTGGGTGGACTCAAACTGCCAACCTTTCAGTTAGCAGCTGAGCACACTAGCCATTTGCACCACCCAGCGACTCCATAGTTAGGTACCCATTGCCACTGAGTTGATTCTGACCGATAGCAACCCTCTAGGACAGAGCAGAACTGCCCTGTAGGGTTTCCAAGGAGCAGCTGGCAGAATCGAACTGTCAAAAGAACTGTAGAAATCACCAAAATCCATGACCAAACAAAACAGACTAATCTTTCACAGGCGAGAGATTCTTTTAGTGTTTGTTGTCTCTTCTGAAAAATGTGGCTAGAAGGTGCTCACTAAAATTTCAGTCAAAATCCATTGACTTTTTCTCCTAGACGTTGCTATTCTTGCAGACAGTATGATGCCTTAGATTTGAGATTTGGGATATTCAATTCTCAACATGAAAAAAAAAAGATTAAAAATTTATTTTTTTTAACAGCTCAAGTGAGGCTCCATTCTGGTGAGGTATCCACCCTCTAGATTCCAATAAAGCTGAGGGAATTAACTGATATTTATTAATTAACTGATAGGTGAGCAAGTGCTGGGTCAAGGCTGTATAAATCTGAGACGGGGAGGCTGTAGCAGCATTCCCTCACTGAGTCATTTGTATTTGGAATAATCAGATTTATCAAGGATTTTCTTTGCTCAAGAGAAACCAAGAAAACCAAACCTATTGCCATGGAGTCGATTCCGACTCATAGTAACCCTACAGGTCAGAGTAGAACTGCCCCATAGGGTTTCTAAGGAGTTGCTGGTGGATTTGAACTGCTGACCTTTTGGTTAGCAGCTGGGCTCTTAACCACTGCACCACCAGGACTCCTACACAAGAGACACAGGATTAAATCCCAAGTGCTTTTCCACATATTTTCACAAAGCGTTAGATGGACACATTGAGATTCCAGCTGATGTCCATAAAGAAAAGAACCCACTCTAGGTTTTGTGGCCAAGGTCACTTAGCTGGTGACACTTATAAAAGATTACATTTTCTCTGGGTCATCAACAGTCCAAGACTTGAAGTCTTAAGCACCGAGGAGAATATAATAGCCTATCTGGTCAAAGGGTGTCGGGCACTATGAGGCCAATTAGCAGAACAAGGTTAAAGAGGCATAGTATTTTATTAACAGTTTAAGGACTCTCAGAGAAGTTGTTTTAGAAAATTCTCTGAATGTCAGAGGATCTTCTCTTTGTCAAGCCTTTAAGTAATCAATGAATACTTTTTATAAGTCAGTGTATTAATAATTCAGACCTTCAAGAGACTTCATTTAAAAGAGTTTTTCAACAAACACCCTTTTATTTTCTACTCAGGATAATACTAATTAGTCGTCTGGCATTAACTAGATTGGTTTCTCAGCTCTCTGCTGGTAAATTATTGGGTCCTCCCAATTGTTTCCGAAGTCTGAACAATAAAGATTTTCTCTGCCTTTCCTTAGACCTCCAGCACCATCACAAAAACCGGTTGTCCTGGAGTCAACTCAGACTCATGACAACCTCATGTGTGTCAGAGTAGAACTGTGCCCCACAGGGCTTTGAGCGGCCAGATTTTTCAGAAGCAGATTGCCAAGCCTTTCTTTCAAGGTGCCTCTGGGTAGACTTGAACCTCCAACTTTTTCAGTTAGCAGCCTAGTGTGTTAAATGTTTGCATCACCCAGGGGCTCCCAGCCATCATCTTGGGAGGTACAAACGAATAGTGGTCAGTTCATGGCCAAGCTCCGTTGTCACAACTGATGGCTTCCCCAGGGCTTATGCGACCCATCTCCCTCTTTTGTACAAAGAAAACTGACACCAATGCCTCCAGTTACAACTTTTCATGTCATGAAAGAGGCATTGAGATAATGTTTTGTTTTGTTTTTCTATCTTACAGAAAATAGGAAGCATACAAAAATTGTGTTTTTCCCTCCCTGTTGTGTTTCTATTAATTACTTTTGGAATGAGGTCATACTACAGAAGAGTGGGTCCCAAACCTAATCACTTCTGAGTTATAAAAAAGAACAGAATAAACATAGAGACATACACAGAGGGATGACAGATGCCACGCAAGTACTTGCCAATAAGCAGAGTAACCCCAGGGAGTGCCAGAAAGTAGGAGAGAGGCCCACAGAAAGACTCAACATGGTCAAGGCTCTGATTTGGGCTTTTAGATTCCAGCACCATGAGAAAATACATTTCTGTGCTTTAAAGTTACCCACTTGTGGCATTTCGGTTACAGCAGCAGTGGTTAACTAAGACACTTTGTCAATCCCTCTGGGTTAAGAACTCTCACACGGTCTTTGCTCAGCTTCCTTGTCATCAGTGACCTCTGGCATGTGTGCCTTCTGGTAATGGACAGAAGAGTCCAGAGGGAGTGCCGGTTGCCCGAGATCTCAAATCTTCCTTAGGGCAGGCCAGACAGAGACCCTGAACAACTTCGAAAGCCTCTCTTGAACAACTACATCATGCTCACAGAAGAATCACTTCCCGGATGATAGGTTAGCAACAGATAGTAAGGCTGCCCTTAGAATTCAGGTGCTGAGCAAAATTAAGCAGTTCAGTTTTATTCAGCTCTATTTGTATTTTCTCCAGAACCTACAATACGGTCATGACTGAAGTTGACACTGTAGGAGACAGGGCAAGAAAAGGCATACCATCTTGTGTAAGGCGAGAAGACCTGAAAATAGCACTAGAGAAGAAACGTGCTCGGAGATTTCCTAAATATAATGCAACACATGGTTAGGTATCATCCGCTGTGTAGACAAGAAGTGGTGTGGACATCAGAATAATTCCTTGTGAGCCGGTTGGGTTAGGAAATACTCCTGTAAGAAATGCTGCTTAGTAGAAGCTTGCCTTATAGCAAATTCCTATCCTCCCAGATCCAAGCCAGAGGATTAGATAGACTGGGTCATGATTCAGTCTAAAATGCCTTGGTTAAAGTAGACCTAGAAGGAAAAAAAAGTCATAAGAGACTTGTCATTTCTGGTTTTCATGGTCCAGGAACTTTGGACCCTCTGTGGGAACAGGGGCCTCTCTAACCTTTACAATCTCCTTCCAGGGAGTGGTTATGTGCTGGCATCCTCCAGAGAGACATTTCTAGAAAGTTACTGAGCACTGCATCAGTGGAACTGAGGCAATGAGCTATTGTGGAGAGACAGGTTTCAGACAGAAATAATCATTTAAGGAAGCAGAAGAGGAAAGACAGCTTATCTGCATAGGAAGGTAGTTCTTCACATCAGAACTATTGGCTCATGTTTGAAAGATCCAGCGAATTTTACCAGCAGCGTCAGAAATGTTAAGTCCCTGTAGCTTAAAAATGTATTTGTTTCGGAAGAAGTCCATGAGGTCAGTTTAATCTAGCCTTTTTCAAAGCCTGGGATATTGCCTGTAATGGACCCATCTTCAACTCTAGACAGGAGAAAAAACATGAAAAATGTTTTAGTAAAGGTGTTTGAGTCCCACTGAGGGAATTTGTTAAAAGGGAAAGCATGAATTTTTAAAACCTTGTGATTCTGCAAGTGCCCTTTCTCTCAATCAAGGCACTGATCATATTATACACACTCGAAGGACAGAGGCCCCTCACTCTTCTGTAGACGTTTCCTTCTGATAAACTGCCTTCAAAGTATTGGTAAACGAAATCATATTTTTTTAAAACACCACAAGAATATGTTATTTGATAAATTGATATATTGAATCACTTGTCAAAGAAATGGTTGTTTTTAAGGCAACGAATACCTCTAATGGATCTATTTTACAAGTTTGGATTTCTGCATAGCTGTTTTGCATGTCTCTGGATGATTCTTCAGGTTTTTCTTAAGTAAAGGTTTTCCTAAAGGAAAAGTATCAGAGATTTTAAAATGTAATTGCTTTTGGTATTTCTTTTGTTCACTGTGTATATATTTAAAATATTTATAAAATGACTTTTGTTAAGTAACAAAGGTCAGATAGCAATGATTTACCCTTAATGTGTGTGTATGTGTGCAGAGTTCTGTACGAAAATATAAATATATAAACATGGACCTGTATATAAAATCTTCAGATACTTTGGCTTGAAGTAGAATTTCCCAGTTCTTGATTCTAGTGAATAATAGCATTATACATCTTCACTATAAAAAAAACCCTGTTGCCATCAAGTTAATTCCAACTCATAGCGACCCTATAGGACAGAGTATAACTGTCCTATAGGGTTTCCAAAGAGTACCTGGTGGATTTGAACTGCCAGCCTTTTGGTTAGCAGCTGTAAAACTTAACCACTATGCCACCAGGGCTCCCACCTTCACTGTAGAGTCCTTATAACCTGCTTGAAAGAGTATTGTGATAAATAATTCTTATCACAATAAAAATAAAACAATAGGGGATATATCTGTACAGCAGAGGTTCTATCAGTCTTAAGACCATATTACCAAAAAAAGAAAAAGAAAAACAAATCAGTTGCCATTGAGTCGATTCCAACTCATGACTCATTGAGTCATTCCAACCCTGTGCTCCATAGGGTTTTTAAAGCTGTGACCTTTTGAAAGCTGATGACCAGGCCTTTCTTCTGAGGTACCTCTAGGTGGATTTGAACCGCCAGCCTTTTTGGTTAGTAGCTGAGCACTTAACCATTTGAGCCACCCAGGGTGGGACAAGATCATATTATACCCCTGAATATATGCACACTTTATATCTTATACGAGAAACCTTGCAGCTGAAAACAATGGAACTGTATGGAAGGCAAAACACTGTTAAAGGAAAGGGGAAAGAAAAAAAAAAACATATCTATATTTTTTGTCAGGCTCCCCTTGTTGTTGTACTTCCTAAAACACTGTCTAAATTTTTGTCTAAGCAAACGTAAGCTGCCCAAAATTCATGTCGTTTTCATACATTATGTAATGTATACAAGAGTTAGAACAACCCTGATTACAGCTGAAAGAGCCGGCCATAGCTACGTGTTTCAATAATTCCTTTAGAAAATCTGTCAATTCTGTTGAATTATTAGCCAGACTATGAATATGATGTTCTGTGGATTGAAACAAATATGTATGGTTGATTCCTTGTTGGTTAAGTAAACTCATTGCCATTGAGTCAATTCAGATTCATAGCAACCCTATAGGACAGAGTAGAGCTGCCCCATAGGGTTTCCAAGACTGTAATTTTTTCGGAAGCTGACTGCCACGTCTTTCTCCTGCAGAGTGGTTAGTGGGTTCGAACCACCCACCTTCCGGTTAGCAGCCAAGCACTTAACCACTGCACCACCAGGGTTCCTTATTAGTTAAGACCACAACCTAAACCCAGATTGCCAGGGTCAGATCCTAGGTTCCTCACTTCTTCGTGTGGAAATTCTCTCCAGGCGCCCCTTTCCTCATCTGTAAAAGAGAAATAATGCGACTTTTTTCAGGTGATGGTTCTCAATATTAAATAAATGAATCTATGCAAAGTGCTCAGAACAGTGCCTGGCACCTACAGCCACTGCCTGCGCTGCCTGTTATTACTATTTTCAATAAGTACATTTTAACTATGTCCACATTGTAAATTATCCCCCAGGGAGTGTTTAGCTTGCATGCATTATAGGGAAAGAAGAGAGAAATAACTGATGGTCATCAAATGGTGATACTGTAACACTCCTTTATAACAGATTTGAGACGAAAAACGCTTGTTCTTTTCTTTGCCAGCAATGTTTCATCGCCATCAGAATAGCCACATGATCAAATTTAAATAGACAGAATGAATTTTATCTAAACCTGATGGCTCTCCAGGATTAAAAAAAAAAAAAAAAAGCCGAGGTGATTTCAGGTTTAATAAATGAGGCTCTTGTAGTTTAAGCAACTTTTGCTAAAGAAGTTCCGAACCCTACAGACACTCTAATTAACCTTTTCCGTACACAGTAAAAGAAGAGGCAATCACAGTTTCCATTTTGAAAAGTATATATTTAAGAGTGATTTAGCAAGCTGAGACTATTGTGCACTTGAAAGTACAAACACACCCAGACTATCATTCAAACAATTGGCTTGGCCTTTCAGAATTTGTGACAATTTTCTATGAAGTATCACCCTATTTTATCATTCTTTTTTTTTTTTTTTAAGAATTTTAAAGATTTGTGTCTTTCAAAGTGGAAAATCTATTGAAAAGGGATAAATTTGATTGAAGGGCTACCAGAATAGTCTTTCTAGACGGAACACAAAAATAAACATTACTGAGCACAGAGTGGCAGTGGACAGAGCACAGGACAGAGGAAAAGAGACCTGAATTCTGTCCTGGTTCTCTCGCTAACCCAATGTGACCTTCATTGTGCCACTTCACTCACGCCCCCACCTCAGAGTCTGCGTATGTAACATGAAGGGGCTAGTCTCGTGAGTGGGCACTGGGGGTTGAGGGATTCTTAAAACTCTTCCAACATGAAGCTCTCTTTTTAGGTTTCCAGTGGTGAAAAGCTCACTATATTCTAAGGTACTTGAGCCATCTACAGATATTTCTAACAGTTTAAAAAAAAAAGGTTATTCCTTAGCCACTGTCTTAGTCATCTACTGCTACTATAACAGAAATGCCACAAGTGGGTGGCTTCAACAAAGCGTATTGTCTCACAGTCTAGTAGGCTACAAGCCCAAATTCAAGATATCGGCTCCAGGGGAAGGGTATCTCTGTCAGCTCTGGAGGACGGTCCTTGTCATCAGGCTTCCCTTGGTCTAGGAGCTTTTCTGAGCGAGAACCTCAGGTCCAAAGGACGGGCTCTGCTCCTGTCATTGCTCTCTTGGTGGCATGAGGTCCCTCCCTCTCTGCTTGCTTCCCTCCTTTATATCTAAAAAGAGATTGGCTTAAGACACTATCTAATCTTGTACATCTCATCAACATAACTGCCACTAGTCCATCTCATTAACATCACAGTGATAGGATTTACAACACATAGGAAAATTACAACAAAAAAATGGAGGACAACCACACAATACTGGGAATCATGGCCTAACCCATAATTTTGGGGGGCACAATTCATCCATGACAGCCACATTTTGGGTCTCCCTGTGAACTCTAGGCATCTCAAATAGCCTGTAATTCTACAGGTGGGATACAAGGTGCTCCATCTTTCAAATGATGAAAAAGAACTTTAAATGGAAGCAGAAGGATGCCTCTCTGTCCCATTGTTTCCCGTTATTTGGCTAAAAAGAAAATAAACAAAACAGAAAACAAACAAACAAACCCAAACTCACTGCTGCCCAGTTGATTCAGACTCATAGCGACACCATGTGTTACAAAGTAGAACCGCCCCATAAGGTTTTCTTGGCTGTAATCTTTACAGAAGCAGATGACCAGGCCTTTCTTCTGAAGCTCTGCTGGATGAGTTCAAACTGCCAACCTTTACGTTAGTAGTCGAGTGCAAATCATTTCTGCCACCTAGGGACTAAGAATGTTGTTAGGTGACATTCAGTTGGTTCCAACTCATGATGGCCCTATGTACAACAGAACAAACCACTGCCCGGTCCTGCACCATCCTCACAATCATTATGTTTGAGTCCATTGTTGTAGCCACCGTGTCAATCCATTTGGTCAAGGGTCTTCCTCTTTTTTGATGGCCCCCTACACCAAGCATGACATCCTTCTCCAGGGACTGATCCCTCCTGATAATGTGTCCAAAGTAGGTAAGACGAAGTCTCTCCATCCTTGCTTCTAAGGAGTGTTCTGGCTGTACTTCTTCCAATATGTACTTGTTCATTCTTCTGGCAGCCCATGGATATTCAATATTCTTCGCCAACGCCACAATTCGAAGGTGTCAATTCTTATTTGGTCTTCCTTATTTGTTGTCCAGCTTTCCCATGCATATGAGGTGATTGAAAACACCATGGTTGGGTCAGGCACAACTTAGCCCTTAAAGTGACATCTTTGCTCTTGAACACTTTAAGGAGGTCTTTTGCAGCAGATTTTCCCAATGCAAGTCTGAGAATAGCAGAGGATAAAAGGAGCTTTGAATGGTTCCTACATCTTCAATTTGGCCAAGTCCCTATATTAGGTTCCTAGCACTACCATAATAAAGTACAGCTATCCGGTCGTTTACAGCTCTAGAGACGAGAAATCCAAATTCGGCGTGTCAGCAGAGCCGTGTTCTCTCTGAAGTCCCTAGGGCACTCCTTAGCTTGTAGCTAAATCTTCACATGGCCATCTTTTCTTTGTGGCTCTTCTCTTTTCTGAGGACAGAGCTCAGGTGGGATTAGGGCCCATCCTACTTCTGTATAACCTCACATTAAAGTAACTGATAACATCTTCAAAGACCCTATTTTCAAATGAGGTCACATTCTCAGGTATTGGAGGTTGTTGTTATCTGCCCTCAGGTTGACCCCGACTCAAGACTACTACAACATAACAAAATGTTACCCAGGCCAGCGCCATCCCCACAATCAGTTACCAATAGAATCACTGTGATCCACAGGGTTTTCATTGGCTGATTTTCCAAAGTAGGTCACTAGGCTTTTCATCCCAATTCCCCTGAAATTTGTTCAGCAACAGAGCACCACTCAAGCCTCCAGTGACAAAAGGATGGAAGCCAGGTCTCCTATATGGAAGGCAAGAATTCTACTACTCCACACTGGGGGACAGGACTTTTGCATACCTTTTTGAGGGACACAATTCAATCACAACATTTCCCTAGCAAGTGAGGATTTTCTTGCAGAGAGGAGGTCATACCCTCAGTATTTCAAAGGGGTCCATACCAGCTAAGCTTCCTCAGGCAAAGGACAACCTTCTTGTACCCCAAGAAGGAGGTAGTGATGTGATTGGATTTAAATCCCTGACCTCTGGCTCCAAAGTGCAATCCTACTGGAAATGTGGTGTGTAGAATGTGCTGGCTTAGGGAACTGTTTGCTACCAAACTGTCATGAGATAAGGAGAGAATTGAGAGTGAGCAGTGAGAAATCTTATATCTATTAAATATTGTGGTGGCCATCAAGCACATGATCAGTTGACTCTTCCCATTGGGTTTAGACCACTTTAAGTACCGCTGAGCACTCATGTGATGGGTCCATGTGGCACCAATTGCATACCAGTCATGTGCAATAGGAGTACCGATAGGTCTGCTATGGATTGAAAAAGATAAACACCCTTTCACTGCAGATACTTTGAGAAGCATACCTGATAGGCTCTCAATAACAGCTGCGTAGGTTTTGACACAAATCAGTTGCCGAGTTGATTCTGGATTCATGGCAACCATGTCAGAGTAGAACTGTGCTCCACAGGGATTTCAATGGCTGGATTTTCAGAAGTAGGTCATCAGGCCTTTCTTCTGAGGTGACTCTGGTGAACCTGAACCTCCAGCCTTTTGGTTAGCAGCTGAGTGTACTAACAGTTTGCATCACCCAGGGACCCTTACCTTTTCTGTGTCCTACGATTCCCTGGATGCTTTAAAGGACTCCTAACCCTAAGTCAGAACCCTGGTGGCACAGTGGTTAAAAACTCAGGCTGCTAACCAAAAGGTCAGCAGTTTGAATAGACCAGGCGCTCCTTAGAAACCCTATGGGGCAGTTCTACTCTGTCCTATAGGGTCACTATGAGTCGGAATCGACTCAATGGCAACAGGTTTAACCCTAAGTCAGTTTATCACGGGTGAACTTGACCAACTACTTTGTTTTGTCTTCAACTCCCATTGACTGAAAATTTAGTTTTCTGATTATTTACAACATTCATTCTAGTAAGATTTTACTATGGTTAAAAAAAAAAAAAAGATGTTCTGTGGAATTCATTATAATGGAGATTGCCTCCTATTTCATATTAAAAGCACGAGACTAAATAGCAAACTACCTCAGGGAATAATATGCATCCATGAATATAAGCTCTATTTTCACGGGTAGCTCCAATAAGATTAAAATCATTCTCAGAAGAGTCATGGCACTATGAATACCCCCCTCCCTGAAGCCAGCGTGGTACAGTAAAGCACTGATGTCGGGGGTCCTGGGGTCCAATATTTGCTCAGATACTAACTAGCTTGTGGCTATCATGAAGTCTCCAAAATTTCTGGACCAAAATCTCTTTCTCTGTGAAAGTGGCAGCTTGAATAAGGTGATCTCAAAAGCCTCTGACATCTTTAACATTCCATAACTCTGGGAAAGTTGTTTTCCTTTGAGAAAGAAGCCTCCCCATGGAGGTTCAGTTTTCCCAGCTGTGGGTTTTCTGCCGGAAGACAGGCTGACCTTCACACTTGCACCAGCAGCTCTTTATTATAAATTTCACATCACCGGATTCTCCAAGGCTGAAATCACACAGCAATGAGGTATTGACCCTGAACCCCAAGCTGTGCCTCTTCCGGGAGACGTGAGCTCCAGTTTGCAGCCATCCCCAGGGTTGAGGGTAACTCACAGGGGCCTAATCACGACAGAATGGGTCTCACAAAATACCAGTATCTGTAGGGTCCGGTTTATTGAATTGTTGTTTGCCTCACAAGACCCTCCTCAGGGGGCTCCTCAAACGCCAAACAATCCAAAATAAAGCCACCTGTTCTCCCAAACTCATAAAGCCCACGGCATTAACCCAGGCCTTAAATAGACCAAGGAGTTGAGTGAGCCCTCCAGGAGCACTTGAGCATGAATGACCGTGCTAGAGTTGACTCCACATGTACGCCATTGATTGCTTATGGCCCACATCACGTTTTAAGCTTCTCCGCTCCCCTGAGATTATAGACCCTGGGCTTGCAAAGGAAGCTACCCAATGCATGTGGTCTCCACATACCTATGTGAGCATTGGGATGGCTTAGAAAGATCAGCGATTCCCGTTATCTCTGTCATCTTTGAAATAAATGAAGAGGGGGCATTAAGGCAAATGAAGACAAATTCAGAAAAAAAAAATTGGGGAACAATATGGAAGCTACAAAGTAAAATGGAAAATGTCTCATCATAGATCATTCTTCAAAGGAATGGAAGATTCATATCTCAGCAATAGGAAAAGTTAGGCAGTATGTTTTAACAAAGAAAGTAAGATAATAAGGAAATAGCTAGTATGTACAGGCACATGGAAACCCTGCTGGCATAGTGGTTAAGTGCTACAGCTGCTAACCAAGAGGTCGGCAGTTCAAGTCCGCCAGGCACTCCTTGGAAACTCTACGGGGCAGTTTTACTCTGTCCTGTAGGGTCGCTATGAGTTGGAATCGACTCGATGGCATTGGGTTTGGGTTTTTTTTTTTTTGGTTTTATAGGCACATACGTCATACATATTGAATAAATATACCTGGTTTATTGTTGAATCTGTCAAAAGGCTTAAGAAAAAGGGAAAAGACAAAATCACAGAACACTTCGAAATAAATGTTGCTGTCCTCATTATCTAAAATATGATTGTCACTAAAAATTGAATATATGTAAAAAGGCATGTAAGTACAGGATGAAGTGTTTTCTGATGTGAATTGTAATTTGAAAAGAGTGCTTACATTCTAGTTTCATCCCTAGAAAAGATGAAAATGAATGGCGGTTCTTTTACAAATAAAGCAGAGTAAGCAAGGAGCCCTCGTAGTGCAGTGGTTAAGTGCTTGGCTGTTAACCGAAAGATTGGGGGTTCGAGCCCTCCAGCCTCTCCTTGAGATGTGGCAGTCTGTTTCCGTAAAGATTTACAACCTTGGAAACCCCATGGGGCAGTTCCACGCTGTCCTATAAGACTCGGTTTTTGATAACAAGTGATTTAGCCCGAGGCTGCCCCCGGCAAAGGAATGCTGAATCAGGTCTCGAAATGCACAAGCATGCCAGGAAACAATAAAACGATGCCTGTAGAAGTTGAGTGGTTGAAGGCAAATGGAGTAAATGAATAGAATCTGGAGTGAGCTCTCCATCCCTCGGCCCGGTGGACCACAATGCCTTGTTCTTAAGTGGCCACAGTTCATTAGGTAAGTAGCTGCTACTGTTCCCAATGATCTTTCTTCCCTAACTGAAATCGACAAAGGGACCTTAAGCCGATCTTATATCAACTGGGCAAAGTCTCCTTTTTCTCAACAGCTGCCCCCAAGTGCTTTCATGGGGACTCTTCTCAGCTACAAAGGAGGCTCCAGGATACTCAGTCTAGGTTCCCCACCTGGGGAGAGAGAATCTTCCCTACACTCTTTGAACCACTGGGATTTTCAATCATGTTAGGACTTTTTTTTTTCTTCAGTACTCTTCTGCCCGTGGTTGTGCTTTCTTTCCTGCAGAAATCAAAGATATCCACCTACGAGAAGATGTGGGCTTTTATGAGCAGCAGGCAGCAGACAGTTCTGGTAAAGAACAGCGATGAGGGGATCCAGCGAGTGCTCACCACTGACTACGCGCTACTGATGGAGTCCACCAGCATTGAGTATGTGACCCAGAGAAACTGCAACCTCACTCAGATCGGAGGACTCATTGACTCCAAAGGTTATGGAGTGGGAACACCTATTGGTAAGGGGCGAGACATTAGCTGGGACGGAGTCCCTGGGTGGTGCAAAGGTTAACATGCTTGGCTGCTGACAGAAAGGTTGGAGGTTCAAGGCCACCCAGAAAAAAAACCAAACCCACTGCCGTGGAGGTGATTCCAACTTATAGTGAACCCATAGGTTTCCAAGGCTATAAATCTCTACAGAAGCTGACTGCCACATCTTTCTTTCACAGACCCACTGGTAGTATCGAACCGCCAACCTTCTGGCTAACAGTCAATTGCTTTAACCACTGCGTTATCCAGAGTCGTCTTGAAAGAAAGGCCTGGCAGCCTACTTCCAAAAAATCAGCTATTGAAAACCTATGGAGCACATTCTACTCTAACACATGAATCGAAACCGACCTGACGTCAGGTGGTTTGGTTTGAGACGAGCAATGTTGATTAGAGAGCATGAGAGGGAATGGGCTCAGAGCTCTCTACTCCACATCCTGAAAGACTCTGCGGCATCTTTAGAGGACCAGTAAATACAGGAAATGCCCTTACAGGTCAGACGCACAGTCTGAATTGAAGAGTCCCAGTTATTGAACCTAATGAATGGCCAACCAGTGTTTCCTTCAAGTTCTACCACTATACAGATTAACTGTATGTAGAATTTATTATTTTAGCCCAAACAAATATAAAGAATATCTTCCTAATGACCCCTTCTCTTCACATTTTTCTTCAACACTTATAAAATCACGTATAGTTTTTCTGCCTTAAGTGATAAGAAAATGAATTCTGCATGTAGATGACAACGGTTAGAGGACTAGAGCTCCCTGTCCATAGATGGAAAAGCAAAATTATGTCTGTCAAAAGAAAAAGGATAAAGATTAAACTGTAACTACACTGTGCACAGGCAATATGTTAGAGTCAATCAACAATAACTACCTAAAGCCTCGGAGTAATCCTATTCTTTGGTCCTGTAACACTGCCCTCCCTAGGGATATTATTGCCTGTGGACATACCAACCCATAGAGCCAGATCTTCTTGCATGTCTGTAACTGCCCCTTCCATACAGAAATGCCTTCTGCCATTTCTTTCTCTATAGACAGGTTCTGGTTTGGTGGCAGTCTGCGCTTCTCAAGTGAGCTCTTGGTAATTAGTGGTAAACACTCCAAAGGAGAGGAACTGTGAGCCGTATTAGACCACTGGGCCAGTTCAACAAGCAGAAACTTTAGTCGCAGCCAAGCCAGATAATTAAAGAGCCAAAGTAGATTTGGTTTGTTTGGTTGGTTGGTTTGTATTATTATTATTGTGCTTTGAAAGGATTATCCTGTCTGATCTTCAGAATCAGGCAGGGAGCACAAACCCAGGTGCTTTCAGAGGACAAACAGTTATCAGAACCAAGGAAGGCTTGTCTCATTGAGGAAGCAATAGGATATGGTGGCAACTGTGAAGATCAGAGACCACGTGACCTGATCTACCGTTTGGTCAGTCGGTTAGACCTATGTGGGAATTTGGGCACAAAATTGTCATCTATTCCACTTTAAAAAACAAGGACGACAAATTTTTTCTGCCATTTTTCCTGATGTTTTCAATTGTGTATCCTGTACTGGTACTGGGTATACTAATTTCATTAACCAGGTAAGGGTCAACCCTCTTTACTTCTCACCACGAGGAACAACTAATTTGGCTCTCTGCTCTCCGTAGGGTCACTATGAGTCAAAATCCACTTGGATTTGGTTGGGTTTGGTATTTGGTGTTAGAAATATCTGCTATGAAGAAATGAGCTTTATTATTATTGTGATCGTCTATGTCTTCTAATTAAATCTTCTGCAGAATGATTGGGTTAGGGAGCTTTACTCCCTCTTGTCCTTTGATCTCTAATAACTCTTCCTGACACAAACACCAATGTTAACAGTGAAGAGTACATGTTTTCCCAAGTGACAGGCTCTCCCTATAGTTTGGTAGTAAGTTCTGCAGGGCTCTTAGTGGGATTGTTAAACACTAAGTAAAAGGACACCGTATAAACTTTTTTATTTTAAAAACAATGTCCTATCTCCCTAACCAAGCTTTGTCACCTCATTTTAATAACAGGGGAGGGGAAAGTTAGACAGATTTTTTTTTTTTTTTTAATATCCCACCACCGTTGATTTTAAATGGGCCATAATTCAGACAAGATCAACAGGAATGGGTGTCTTTGCCTTAATCTTTTAAAAATTAAGAGTCTAGGATTGATGGTAATATATTCTGCAACTTCTCAAAGGAACAACTTTAGTTCCTTAGTAGGATGGAACCATCTGCAGACTAAACTATAAAGTTGAAAAAAATGTACCTTTAATCCACACCTGGCTTTGCCCCACCAACCTAACCTGTCAAGGCCTCTCTTCTCCCATCAAATTTCTTTTCTGGTGATAGGGATAGAAAATAACAGTATTGTCATAGATTGAATTATGTCCCTCAAAATATGCATGTATCAACTTGGTTAGGCCATGATTCCCAGTATTGTGTGTATATCCTCCATCTTGTGATTGTAATTTTATGTTGAGAGGATTAGGGTGAGATTGTAACACCACCCTTACTTAGGTCACCTCCCTGATCCAAGGTAAAGGGTGTTTCCCTGGGGTGTGGCCTTCACCACCTTTTATCTCTCAAGAGATAAAAGGAAAGGGAAGTAAGCAGAAAGTTGAGGACCTCATACCACCAAGAAAGCAGCCCAGGAGCTGAGCGCGTCCTTTGGACATGGGGTCCCTGTGCCTGAGAAGCTCCTCTGCCAGGGGAAGATTAAGGACAACAACCTTCCTCCAGAACCGACAGAGACAGAAAGCCTTCCCTTGGAGCCGATGCCTTGAATTTGGACTTGTAACCTACTAGTCTATGGGAGAATAAATTCCTCTTTGTTAAAGCCATCCATTCGTGGTATTTCTCTTATAGCAGCACTAGGTGACTGAGACAAATACATATCACTCGTCCTCAGGGCATTTGCACTTTAATATGAGAATTTTAATGGGAATTCTTCTACAGAATGGAATATAACTCTAAAGTTAAAAAGCCTGATAGTATGGTGAGTAGTGTGGGGGCCTGGAAATCAGGGAGCAGGAGGCTCCTTTCTGCAACACCCCTAAATTACCACAGCACTTTGAAAATCACCCACTCTGACTTCATGTGAATGTGGCTGACCTGTGACAAGTATCACTCTATGTTTTATGTAATATGATAGAGATCCGAATGTACCAGTCCTGTCTCTTTTGCCAACCTCACCCATACCCCGACATAAAAGTTCCCACGTTGAAGGCTTCCTCCTTCGCTAGACGAAAAGAAATATATTCCAGGAATTTTTCACAGTGGCTATAAACCTGTCATGCTTTTAAACCAGAAACAATGAAGGGATAATTGAAACAGATGGCCAACCTCAGAGAGAATGCGTCCATTGGGAATATGGCTGTTGGATAAATTTGTGAGATGCTTCTTCTATGATGAACTGACTGTTTAAGAAAGATCAGTTGCTCTTTGAGAAGATCTGTGTGTATACATATACATTTTTTCAAGTGACTTGAAATAAATCACTTTCAATGTCATTCCTGTCCATTTAAGCCACAACAACAAAGATTGGTACTAAAATATATTCAGATATAAAAAAAATTCTGAACACACTCTGGGCCTTGCCCTGGCTGACTCCTCGGGGCCTGCACTCTTTCCCATCGTTGCAGATTGGCAATGTCAGCTCAGCCTCAACACAAACCTGAAGACTTAGCTTTTGCTCTCAGGATGGTAGCTCTGGAAACGTGTATCCAGGGGAATTTAAAAGGAAACTTAAAGAGAACAAGAGCAGTTAAGGCTTAAACCGGTTACAGAAAGGCTGGGAATTACCTTCCTTAGAGACCACCTTTAAACAGAGACGGGATCCCATCTGTCTGGAATGTGTTCGGCGTTGTGCAGCCTGAAGGCAGAAGGAGAGCTTCAGTCAACATCTCCTGAGTGCCCACTGTGTATACTGCTGCGATGACTGCTGCAACTGCTACCGTCAGAATCGTTCTTGAGCTCTTCAAAGCACTTTGATGTGTATTACAGCAAAGTCCTCCTGCTTCGCTTCACTGCTCACGCTCTATGGAGAAGGTAATGGTGCTAATCTGGACACTATTATTCTGGTGGTGTTTAAGCAAGCAACCGATGTCCTATCATGTGGTTTTCAAGAGCCATTTTCTCACCCCAAATCCATACTCCTAATTAAGCTAGCCACAATCTAACTCCAAAGCATTTTGCTCTTCTTTTAAACTTGATTTTGAGTGCTGACGATTACTTTAGGACAGGGTGTGAGGGACACTGACAAAGACCACAATCATTAGCCCTCTTTTTTTTTTTTTTTTTTTCCTAACATAAGGAGTCCCTGGGTGGGTACAAAAGGTAAGTGCTCAGCCACTAACCAAAAAGGTTGACAGTTTGAATTCACCCAGAGGTGTCTTGGAAGAAAGTCCTGGCAATCTACTTCTGAAAGATCACAGCTGTCAAAATCCCTGTGGAGCACAGTTATACTCTGAAATGCATGCGGTGGCCATGAGTGAGAATCAACTCAAAGGCAACTTGGTTTTTTTTGCTTGTTTGTTTGTTTGCTTGTTTTGTTTTATGGTTTTCTAACATAAACCATGCCATAGAACATTAGACATATGTGGGAGGGTGGAATGTTTCCATGGAAATAACACGAGGATAGAAGTAAGGAGGACGGAGTTCAATTCTTGGTTCTGCCAGTAACCATTAGTTCCACTCATAATTCCAGGTCAGAAACTTCTTCAATTCTAAAATGAATGGACTAAAGAATTCCTAAGATCCTATCTGTTCTAAAATGCCACATTTTTCCATGTGCTTCCACCATGAATGACTTTAAAGTTGGGCAAACAGAAAGAGCCGTGGCATATTGCTTTCCTATTGCACTGAAGAAATGTTAATGAAAATTCTCAGTGCCCCAGAAGAAACTGAGTAAAATGACCTCACCATCTCTTTTTCTCTTCCTTTGTATTGATTAACATAGGAATCCAGTATTGAGCGAGTTGCTCCCTAACGAAATTTAAAGTTTAATACCATTACCAGAAGGTAGAGCACAAATAAGATCAGTAAAATTCCCGCAAATTGCCTGAGCCCAGAGGAATATTATAGGGCCTTTGGGTTATAGAAAACCTACTCTTAAGTTGATCTTAATGTGTGTGTTACCACGGATCAACCGCTGTAGCCAACTTCCCCACATTTTAGAGCTTACGCGTAAAAGTTCATTTCTTGCTCTTTTCATAGTCCGATGTGTGCTGGCAGAGAGACTCTGCTTCACGCAGTCATTCTGGGGCTGGGGTTGCTTCTACTTGGTGACTTTTTGGTTATTGTTGTTAGCTATCATCAAGTTGGCCCCAACTCATGGTGACCCTATGCACAAAGGAAAGAAACACTGCCCAGTCCAATATCATCCCCATGGTTGGTTATGGATTAGACTGTTGTGCTTTCATTGGCTGATTTTTGGAAGTAGATCACCACGCCTTTCTTCCTAGTCTACCTTAGTTTGGAAGCTCGGCTGAAACCTGGGCAGCATCATAGCAACACTCAAGCCTCCACTGACAGACAAGTGGTAGCTGCACATGAGGGGCGCTGGTCAGGAATCGAACCCATGTCTCCTGCATGAAGTGCATGAATTTAGCAATGCCATCTTCCCTAATGACTTGACATTCTTTCGTTGCAACTGCATATTAGAGGACAAGGGAGAAAGAGAGAATAAAGGATCCTGTTGAGAGAAGTCATGTGCCAACACTGGAAGTGCTCCCATTTGATTGGCTAGAGATCAGTCACATGACCACTCTGAACTGTAAGGGCGTCTGGGAAATGCTTAGCTCTTCACCTAGGAAGAAGACAAACCAGCACTGGTGATCCTTCAGCCCAGCTCCGTCACAACATGAAACAACCAACACCTTAGAAAAGGTAGAACCGAAACAATGAAACACCCTGACAAAGGAAGAATGCACCAGCAGGCAAAGGTATGAGGCAGAATACCTAGTTTGGCTTTTCTTTATATAAAGGAATAGACAGTCTGGGCCAGAGCTAATCTCAAAATGTCAACTGCCCCTTTTCCAATTAGTTAGAGACTTCAGAAGATACTATTGAACTTTGCTGTCCTTTGCTAGACAATTTGTGGGTTGAGGCTTTCACAACAATCACGGAGTCCCTGCGTGGTGCAAACAGTTGATGTGCTCAGCTGCTAACCAAAAGACACCTTGAAAGAAAGGGCTGGTGATCTACTTCCAAAAAATCTGCCACTGAGACCCTATGGAGCACCGTTCTTCTCTGACACACATGAGGTTGCCTGGAGTAGGAGTCGACATGATGGCAGCTGGTTTTTGGTTTTAGTCACCTCCAAGACTATTTAATACTTCCAGAAGTGATTCCCGATGGAAGGTCTAAGAAACAGGAAGGAATGAAGAACAAAGAGAATGCTTAATATGGGTAAACCTACGGCTATTGGCAATTAAAACAAGACATATGTTTTGTGGGTTAAAAATATGATAAAATATACAACAATCATAGCATATACGTCAGTAGAGAGAAAATAGGGTTCAAGTGCTCTAAGGTCGTTCCATATCCACAAAGAGCATAAAGTGGTCTTATGAATTTTTTTGCTTTCTAATGCTTTGAACAGTTCATCTATGATTTATATACCCTTCAGAATGTATGATATATTTAATTTTTTTTTTTTAAAGTACTTCTTGATGCTTTCTCCAGTCCTTGGGTGACTGATATCCAATGGCCTTCCCCACAGGCTCTCCTTACCGGGATAAGATTACCATCGCTATCCTTCAGCTACAAGAAGAGGGGAAACTGCATATGATGAAAGAAAAGTGGTGGCGAGGCAATGGCTGTCCCGAGGAAGACAGCAAAGAGGCCAGTGCTCTGGGCGTGGAAAACATTGGGGGCATCTTCATTGTCCTGGCCGCTGGACTGGTCCTTTCTGTCTTTGTAGCCATTGGAGAATTTATATACAAATCAAGGAAGAACAATGACATCGAACAGGTGAGTCATCCCCTTCTAGGACTGGGTAGTTGGTGTTGGTGTTATCTGTCTTAAGTTTGCGGTTTCTAGGGATATTTGCCCATATTTCTTAACAGTTGATTGAATTAGGTGCCCAGAGAGCCATTTCCGAGTTAGAAGCAAAGAGCAGTTGAATCCCTGCCAGGTGCTGCTGGTACTGCAGACCCATCATTTATTGATGAGAAGAAGGAAGCACCTTATACACTCAATCCAATTAGCGCTACTTGGAATGATTGGGCAGAAACCTGGAAACCCTAGATAGACCAAGGAAGAAATAAACGCAAAATTGGAAAAGATGTAAAAAGAACGTTTGAGAGAAATGATGCCATCTCTGAAGTGTAGCTGTCAAGCACATATACTTACGCAAAATCAATTAGATAAAGACATTAAAGTCATATTTTGAACTGGCACGTTTATCTCATTCAAAATATGGTTTGTAAGAGGACAAATCACCTGAAGCTTGTTTTTTATTTTATTTTATTTTTGGCCAGGAATATGATAAATGATACAAAAAGACAATAAAGTATATTTACATACTTTATTTTTCAAAATTGTCTTTAAGACTATAGAATGGCTTCAACATCAGCTACTGTATTGTTGACTATGGCTTTCTATTTTTGAAGAAAATTACATCAGGAGCTTAAATGCATTTGAAAAAGATGCTTCTGGTGTGAGATCATTCTTCCTAAGCATACTGTGATAAACACAGCACAAAGCTCACAGCCATTGGCATGCATTAGACCACCCTTGCAATTTAAAGATAGTGTTAGAATATCGAGACCATAAACTGTTAGTAACAGCGCCGGCTTCACGGGCATGCAACCTGGGCTGACTTACAGGGTCCCATATTTAGTTTAATGCCTTACTATCGCTGTCTTGAAATTCTTAACATTTTCGAACAAGCGGCACCATATTTTCCTTTTGCACTGAACCGGCAAATTATGTAGCCACTTGTGACTAACAATAATCTGACACGAGTCTCGCTTCCTTTGAGTGGATACGTTCCTCAAACACCCAAAACTGGTTTCCCATCATAAAAAAATCTTCCCTAGAATGACAAGGAAGCTGTGAGAACGCTGAGTGTCCCTTTCCTAGACCCTGTGAGAGAAACCCTATTCAATCAGAAGAGAGAATGGGCTGATCTGCTTTGTTTTAACTTTCAATTTTCCCTTGAGATGTCTTGTTGTATGCAACTAATTTGAAAAAATAAATGCTTGTATATGTTACGCTTTAATGTGCTTCTCATAATTGCCAGCTTCATTTGATTTGAATTTTCATTTAAACATTCATTTTTACTCCTGATTTATTCATTTGTCTGTATTTTTTTTTTTTCTCATTTCTTTTGCATGCAAGGCTTTTTGTTTCTTTTATGGACTACAGTGTAAGCAAACCCAACCAACCAGCTCCACCTCTGGAACCACTTTATCTACGGATTTAGAATGTGGCAAATTATTTCGAGAGGAGAGAGGGATTCGAACACAGTCCTCAGTTCATACTGTGTGATCAGTTTAAAAAACAGAAACAAAAAACGGTGTGCCTGGTGGAACTTCTTCCTGCTGTTGGGTGTTATTGATGATATTTGTACCTACTAAGCATAAATGACCATAATTTCCAACACCTTTAGAATGTAGACTCACGTACTCTAGACGTTGAATCCAATACACTGCAAACATGTGCATTTGTCCAAAGGGGGCCATACGAGGAGCATATAAAAAAAAAAAAAATAGGCTCCTGCATACATGTATTTACTGCTACTCGGTGAAGAGAACCATCAGCCCCAAGAGTGACCTTAGTTCTATCTTCCTGCATTAAAAAATTAGCAACTCCTTCCTCCTGAAAAAGGAGATCCAGACTCTAACCAGTGCAAAGCACGACAACAAAATGCTAATTTTGTGGAGTTCTTTTCGTCTCTGTGAATCCTTTTTTTTTTTTTGTTCCCCTCCTCTTTCTTTCTCCCTGTCTCATACATTTTCAAACTACCGCCAGCCATGTCTTTCCAATAAGCATATAACTTTGTAACAATGCAACTTTTACATTCACATTGATTCCACCATTTAAAATGTATTATTTAGACAAAGACTCAAAGTTGTCTTTGATTTTAAAAATTCAAAAAGAAAAAAAAAACATGACCCAGAGAAAGAAAACTACACTTGAAACCTTTGCTGTCACAGAAAAGCCTTCGCTAAGTCGGACATTACTCACCAAAGGCACAACACAGTCAAGAGTGGTCCCTGGGTGGAAATTCATTAACATCAGGCTCTCAAATTACTTTTACTTGTAGAGCTTAACAGTCTTCTCTAAGTTCAGCTAGATAATATGCTCAGAGTCTCTAAGGAACTGTGATTTTTCTTTTTCAAGCTATATATTATTTCCTTTAAGCTTGAAGCAAAGCCCTGAGCTGAGAACTAATTCACTGCATTGTCTCATGCGCCCTCATTTGTTACATTGAAGAACATCTTTCATGAGATGTTATTTCATTTTCCTTCCCACTCACCCAGGACAGAAGGCTGGTTGTGGAGGAGTCTTTCCTGTGCATTGCCACCTTGACGCTCATTTCTCTGGCTCCTCCGCCATTATTAATTCCTTCCAAGTGTACCATGGGCAAAGGACAAAGGAGGAAACAGAGAGAAGGATTTCCATACACATTAGTTATAGACCTCTGTGGATTTATTTTCCACCTGCATTCAAAGTGCTGTACGTAATCCCCATTCTAACTCAGCCTGGTGACATGGAGAGCCCACAGTATACTTAATTTGTAGTGATGGAGGACGTCTGCTGGTCCCTGTTTCCTCTGCCCAGTGAGTGGGGGAACTGAAGATGCCTTTCATCTTTCTTCAATATGGGATCAGTCGGTCTTTGTTCTCCTTAATGGGATTACCCTTTGACACATGAAATGATCCCCCAAAAGGCATTCCTCAGAAGTAGAGATAAGCCATCTGTGCAATCCTGTAGCATTTTGTCTTCTCTTTCCTTAGCTTTAAACAGGTTCTAACTTGTGAATCACAGGCCTCCCCAATCAACTCTATGTTTCCCCAGTAAAGCAGGTTCAGGAAAGTTGATTCTTGCCCCAGTGGTTTCTCAGCCTTGCTTTCTGCTTTAAATAAATGCACTGTTAAGAAAATATCTATAAGTGACACTAACATTTATTTACTGCTATTGAAGTAAAAGCAACATACCATTTGCTCTAGATCAGCGTTCACATTTTCCTAGTCAGTGAATCACGTTGGGTAAATATTACATTATTCTTAGGTTTGTATTTCATTGATTCAATACACAGAACTTACAAATTGCATGAGTTTATTTTCCCATGGGCCATTTAATACACCAAAAATGCTACCTAAGTTTTCAAGAGTGATTGATGATGTATAGACGATTTTGTATTAACAGTAACACAAAACTTGCCTTTCTACAGAGACCATCCTTCAAAAGTGTAATTCAGAGATTTGGAGAAAGAAATAATCCGTTCCAAAAAATAACATTTGTGTACTACTTTAAACAGTATACTACCTCATTCTGTTATTTTTACGGGTTTCAAAATGTTTTCCCATACAGCACTGCATTAAATCCTTTCAGCAAGTTTATTTCAGTTTTGTTAACAAACAAAAGGATATGAAAGATTCAGTGACCTGGAGTCATAGACTTTAGAATAAGAATTTTCTAAATCAGCCAAAATTGGGTTTAAATTCTAGTATAGCCACATGCTGAATGACTGTAGGCAAGTTACTGAATTTCTCAGAGTCTCGGTTTCTTAACATGTTAATACTGAGGCAAAATTTCTAGATTGTAAGTTTGTTTTGAGTGAGTGTTTTTCAAAATGGTTTCCATTGGCAAGCGTTATCAAATAAGATTTCCATAGTTAAACAAGCCCTGGAGCAGCAGCTCGGTGTGTTTGACAGGTTCTCACACACTGAGAATTTCCAACAAGATGGAAAAACATCCAAAATTCCCCAAACCTATTAGATCACAGAATCTTTTTCCCCCAAAGCATCTTGGCAGAGCAGAGTTCCACAGATCATTGTCCAGGGAAGACTGTTATAAGATTGTGTGTTTTATCCAATAGTAGTGTGCAAAACATACTCTGCCTGGCACGTAGAAGGCATTCATTCAATAAACAACGGTATTTATTATCACTATTACTTGGGGTAAATTTTTAACTTCTCTAAGCCTCAATTTCCTCATTTACAAAACGAAGATAACATTACTGACTTTACACCATTGGTGTCAGAATGAGATGAAATTAAATAATGGCACGTATAATATGATCATTTATAAAAAGCCCTGTTGATAAATACTGGTTAACAAATGTTGGTTCCTTCTAGGTAAATTAAATGTGTTCCTCCCCGGGTGATGTGGGCAGTAAGAAAAACTTATCAGGCATCTTAAAACAAAGCCTGGTTTGGAAAAAGTTTTTCCTATTCAGGGGCTCAAACTTTAAAACCAATTTTCCATATGCAAGTGTTAAAAATCAATGCCAAGGTCATTGGGCCCAAGCTGGCAATATATGAGAATCAAAAGCAGAATTTCTAGACTCTACCTTTACAAATTCAAACTTAATTAGTCTGGAGTGGGGTCAGGACAGCAGTAGTGTTTTGGGGATCCCCAGTGGATTTTAATGTGCAATAAGGTTGAAAACCACTGACTTAGACCAAAATGTTGTGCATATATTTGGCACTCAATAAATCTTTGCTGTTTATTGACTGATTAATTCTTAAAGGTAGGACCACTAATCCCAAGCAACATATATAATACATTTTTAGCACCCTTTTCCAGGGAGAATTCAAGAAGAAACTGTGCATACCTTTAAGACAGAAATTTCATGACATTCTGTGCATAATCTTCATATTTAGTTGTAAAATATAAAAATCATCAAGGAGGTAGCTTACTACTCTCTCTGTGCCCATTTCCTCCCTTGAGGAATTTCCATTAAATCCAGACACCTAGGTTCTTTATACTCTCTCTTCTTTTATACATGGTCTTAGACAACCCGTTCTTACTATCATGTAAATGACTGCTAAGATCACAGTGATCCCCACTCTCCACCCAGGGGTCACTGAATTTTAAATGAGATTTATTTAAAAAGGCTTGAGTAAGACTGGAAAAACTTTTAAGCTCTCTATTTTTAACCCATTAGTTCTTAGACTTAGGTGCACATCAAAATCTATCTCCAGACTTCCCTACTCAGTAGATAGTTTAGAAATCTGTATTTTTAATAAAGTCTGAAAAGGAATCCTTAAAATGTGTTATAACTCTAGTTTTCATAAAAATTAGCTTTGATATAGTCATTTTCCCCAAAATTAGGTGATATTGGTGAGTTTTTATTAACACTATCTTCAATATAAGAGGTTTTTAAAATAGCTTTTCATAATTGTCCTAAATATACTGGTTTTATTTAAAAGTAGCTGGTAAACATGAGTTTTCATTAAAATTATCTTGAATATAGCAGTTGGACTTCAAATCACATGGTAACCATGGGTGTTTGTGAAACCTAGCAAGTTATCTGTGGATTACACCATGAGAAATGTTATCTAAGGTTAGGAAGAGCTCAGGGGCTTATTATAAGAAGGAATAAGCACACTCTCAACTAGGAATCACATATTGTTGTCTGATTTGCTTCCCAGCAAGTCTCCTCCGACCTAATTCAATAAATGAAGAAATAAAGCTTTAGACTTTACTTTGTTTTAGACGAAAGTAATGAATTATTTTACAGTTTTTCCGGCAAAATTGAAACTACCTAAGGAATACATCATGGATAGGGATTGTGCCCTGAGGAAAATAAACCAGGTCATACGATTATAAACTTAGCCAAGGAAAATTATTTCCAAATAACCTTGCTGAATTTGACTAGCATTACGTTATATTCTCTATGAGCCATCTGTGGCAAAGCAGTGATGCAATGAATCCCAATTAGTTTCCAAGCACATGACCCTGCCACTGTAAGGTCTCTTTCCTAGTAAGCAATTTAAAAAGTAGCCTGAAGAGACCCAAAAAGCAAAAGGGAAGCAAAGCATTCTTACTTATTGTCCTCTGTTCTGCACATCTAACTGTGCCAAATGGCAGTATTAATTAACTCTTAGAGATCATGAAAAATGCTTGCTCGATGCTGCAGTGTTAACTAGCCTTTAAGGACCATCTCATCATGCTTCTCACCATTACAGAATTTTATGTCCGAATGCACAAGCATAGTAAAATCATTTTTGCTTTCGAAATCCTCTTCGAAAGGACTGGTATCATGCAAAATGAGATTCTTCCTTAAACGTTCAAAGAAAGGCTGTTTGCAAAGACAAGGGCATCCTTGCGACAGAAAACCAGCATCACAAAAGGGCTGTGTGGCTTCACGGCCTGCAAAATCTGAACTTGGGAATTGTCGGACCAAACACAGGTAACTGGCCAAGCTGCACAACAGCGTGTATCCATGTTACAATGTATACATGAAGATACACACAAAAATAACGAATAAGACCTGAAAGACCTAATGAAGGGACTGTAGTTCTCCCAAGCACTTATACAAGATTAAGTTAGCTTTACCAGGATTGTCTTTCTGCCAAGTTTTTCAATCGAATGGAGCATTCAAACTTCAAATCGTCAGGTTTTTGAGCTACAAAAAAGCACATTCCCCATCACTTAGTCTTTACCAACCACAGAAACTACGAAACTACTGCCCACAGGTAACCTGCCTTCGCTTGGCATTTATCTTTTCTCAAAGGCCTTTGGCACATTCTGCAGGTGCTTCCGAGTGTCTGGGGTTTCATCTCCTCTGTAGCCTGATCTACTTAGTTAGCAAACGATTCAGAGAAGTTTCTTAATGAGATTGTATTTGTACTTGTGCAAAGAGGCTTTCCTTTGCCTGGAAACTCAAACGTTCACTAATTTTCAAAGCAGTCAGGAAGCAATTAACACCCATTTAGAAATAATTTTGCAATGTCCAAGTTGACACTGATAAACCAAACAAAGAGTGGAACGTGTTTGTGGCCCAGTGGAAAGGTGACTTAGGAGTCACAAGCCAAGAATTCAGGTCCCCATGCTGCCACTAAATGGACATGTGCCTTTGGGCAAGTCACTTTATCACCCTCATCCTCAGCTTGCTCATCTGTGGAATGAGGAAGTTGCATTAGAAGTTTCTTCCAACCATGATTTTTTTAAGTCTAGTAGAAAGTAAGGGAGTCCCTGGGTGGCACAAACCATTAAGCACTCTACTACTAGCCAAAATGTTGGTGGTTCAAACCCAACCAGAGATATCTTGGAATAAAGACATGGCAAACTGCTTCCGAAAAGTCACAGCCTTGAAAACCCTATGGAGCACAGTTGTACCCTAAAAGGGGTTGCCAAGAGTCTGAATCGACTCAACAGCAACTAACAACAACAACAACAAAGCAGAAAGTAGGCATGAAATAGAAATACAGAATCAGTGCAAAATAAACCTTAGACTTACATACCTATTTTTAATATGGTGGCTATCTTGAGCACATTAAATTCTTATTGCAATAAGGGTAAAAAGTTCTGCTGGGTATAGAGAAAACAGCCCAACCATTCATCCATTGTACCACCAAGGATTGAGAGGATCCCCATAAAGCCAGTCACAAGCAAACCATTATCACCACAGTGAAGGTTACGGAAGTGAAATTGTTCTTGACCTTGATGAGTCTACACACTAAGTAAGGAAACAAGGCATGTGCCTAGGAAACCACTGGAAGCTATGGAGCTGGTTACACACACAGTCACAATTCAGAAAAAGGAGACCTAAATGCGGCTGGCGTGCAGAGAAGTGAGCAGAATTTAAGTATCTCACCTAAAGAGAGACAAAGGAATATGAAGGAACAGGATGGCTTGTTTTTATTTCCCATTGCTTTTACCCCTACACTTCCTCCTGCCATCAAGCTTCAGGGTTTTCCAAACGCACTGCTCCCAAGCCAGAGATGAGTCAAACTTTACCTTTCAAGTTTTAAACTTTACAAATTTGTAAGCAATGACAACCATCTTGAAAAGCATGGCTTTCAATTGCAAGGTCCAAGTGTTTCATTGAATAAGCTAGCTGTTTTATTTTTGATCCAGGAAGTTTATCTTTAATTAACGAGAGCCGAAACCCAGAAGACAAAAGTTGGAAAGCCAAAACCCAGGAGATGAAATGATGATGTTTTCCTGCCCCAGACCAGTTGTTGACCAATAGGAAAGAAAGAGAGAATTGGAGGGAAGTTGTCTTGGTCATCTAGTGGTGCTATAACAGAAATACCACAAATGGATGGCTTTAACATCGAGAAATTTATTCTCTCACTGTCTAGTAGGCTACGAATCCAAATTCAGGGCGCCAGCTCCAGGGGAAGGCTTTCTCTCTCTGTCGGCTCTGGAGGAAGGTCCTTGTCATCAGTCTTTCCTTGGTCTGGGAGCATCTCACCGAAGGACCCTCAGGTCCAAAGGATATGCTTTGCTCCTGGTGCTGCCTTCTTGGTGATATGAGGTTCCCATGTCTCTCTGCTTGCTTCTCTCTTTTATATCTCAAAAGAGGTTGGCTTAAGACACTACCTAATCTTGTAGACCTCATCAACATAACTGCCACTAATCCATCTTATTACATCATAGTGATAGGATTTACAACATATAGGGAAATCACATTAGAAGATAAAATGAAAGACAATCATACAATCATACAAGGGAATCATGACCTAGCCAAGTTGATGGATATTTTGGGGGGACACGATTCAATCCATGACAGAAGTCATTAATGCTTAGATGCTACCTGAGTCCCTGAGAAGAGGCCCAATGACCATTCCTGAGCCAAGTCCCAATTTGGGAGACAGAAATATAGAAACCCCAGAAAGTTCAGGAGGAATCATGAAGAGGGAAATACCGTTGTCAAAGGTTGTAGCTCAGGAGATGGAAAGACTTCTAGAAGAATATTGCACCAGTTGTCTATTGAATGGCAGGATCACAGTATCTAGGCAATGAGTCAACAAACAGCTTCGTAGAGCTCTGCTCACTCCAGAGAACTCCAAGGAAAATGTTCAAGGATCCCTGGCCCTTCCCAACCAACAGCCTTTTGGAAGGACTGAAAAGACTAAAGAGTTGAAGTTGGGGTAGAAAAGACATGAATCATGTGGACCAGACATGGAGACCACAATAAGACCACAGGCATACCAGAGGATACAGCAGACACAGAGAGCTATGTTCATGATCTAGGAGGATGTTACACCCCAGTAGAGGCCAAAGGACAGAGGATGGTCATAGACTTGCGACACCCACTATCACTGATACCCAGGCTCTTTATAAACCTCCCCCAAATCCACTTAATCACTTTGAGGACTAATGTACGTTTGGTCTAAGCCATGGTATTTTCAATCACCTCATATGCATGCGAAAGCTGAACAGTGAATAAGGAAAACCCTATGAGAGTTTGACTTCAGAAGTGGCAGGTGAGGGGCTCCTTCTCAGGTATTCATAAGGATCTAAGCTCTAGTCAAGGCTCTTCAATCATATAGCTGGAATTTCCTCCTTCACGGGAGATAAAGAACAATTGTATCATCACCTTCCATCCCAGTAGTACATGCCAAGTCCTGAAAGCTCTAAGCTGGATATTTAAACTTTTACAATCCAAAGTAACTTCTCTTTTCTTCTTTCAAATACCTTGCTGCTGTAATTAATAGCTTCAATGACTACAGATTTTTCTACAGATCCACAAAAGGCTATTTAAGAGTTCAAAGCTGCAAAGTTGACACTTTGTTTTTTTGTTTTTCTTTCCTTCTTTGTATCTCATCCCTACCCTAATGGCAATGGTGGTTCAGTGGTAGGATTCTCACCTTCCATGCGGGAGACTCGGGTTCCATTCCCAGTCAACGCACCTCATGAGTAGCCACCATCCTTCTGCCAGTGAAGACTTGTGTGTTGCTATGGTGCTGGACAGGTTTCAGCAGAGCTTCCAGACTAAAACAAACTAGCAAGAAAGGCCTGGTTATCTATTTCCAAAAATCAACCCTATGGATTGCAATGGTCCAATCCATAACCCACCATGGGGATGGTGCAGGAGCAGGCAGCATTTCATTCTGTTGTGCATGGGGTTGTCATGAATCAGGGACAGGCTCTGGCAGCTGAAAACAGCATAGGAAAACAAGGGATTCTAGGGCATGCATTCATGCAAGCAGAGATGAATATAGGATTTAAGAGGGCAAAGATGTTAGCACCAGCCCCAGGCATGGAGGCAAGATGAAATAGGGGAAGAGGTGAGGCAAACAAGACAGAAAGGTGGAGAAAACATGACATTAAAAGGAATCAGGAGGACTGAGTCAGTGGAGTCCAAGTTCTGCAGCCAGAGGAAGGGAAGAGGGTTGCAGGCAGCGACCATACAGGGGCCAGTTTAATCACAGACAGTGCAGGAAATTAGCTGGGCAAGGAGTGGCTGCTGGGTCATGGGTGGGGATAAGAGTAGGTGATCACACTTTTAAGTTTTATTGCAGTGTCTACATTTCCATCATCCCAAAAAGGTTGGCACAGACCCAGGAGGTGAAGATCAATCCCCTCCTTCACTCTCAGGCACAATTCAATACAATCACTATTCTGGAAGCCAATATGGTGATCAACTCTCAACGTTTCTGATCCACTTTTTAAAAATTCCAAGGATGGATACATGAAATTTGGCCAAAGGATTCCAAATCAACCTAGGAAACTGATAAAATGAGAGTAAAGGGTGTCCAGACCCTCAGTTTTGGAATCCAATGTCCTCGTACAAATACGGCACACACAACACATAACTACTCCCAGAATCTCCCCGTACTTGTTTTACATAACTAATGGGGGATGACTCAAGCCTAGTGTCTCCTCTTAAAAAAGAGGGTCATAAATTATCCCGTGAAGAAGAAAAACTTCTCCAAATAGGTTAAAGGGCTTTCCAAAGTCTTAGTGGTAGCAAACCCAAGGATAAGATTCCTCTGTCCCCCTTTCTGAATAAGTTCCCTAACTTTCAGCCTAAAACGTGCTGAACATTCTAGACTTAGAGAAAATGTTAAGGATGCGAATGCTTAATCTTTCTTTTTCGAAAAGAAAATTCCATTCAGGCACTGCCTTCACAGAATTGTGGCAGTAATTGGATCAAGCCAGGAAAACAATAATGATAGTAATTCTATTATTTCTCGGTAACCTCTTCTCTTGATATTCTACATATTCCCGAAAAAAGCCTTAAAAAAAAAAAAAAAAAAGACTTCATAGCTTGCCTTCAAGTTATAGCAGGTCTATACATAAAATGAAAGATTTTCTTTATAAGATGACAATAATATTATCTACATCCTTCTTGTCTTCTTCACATAATTTGAAGATTTACTAGACAGTGTCACAGAGCACTTCAAGTGTCTTTGGATAAAACACATTGCCATTGAGTGGATTCTGACTCATAGAAAAACTGTCTCATAGGGTTTCCAAGGAGCAGCTGGTGGATTTGAACTGCTGACTTTTTGTTAGTAGCTGTGACTCTTAACCACTGCACCATCAGGGCTCCATCTTTGGATGAGGAGACTGATAAATTAAAAGAGAGAAACCTATACCTAAAAAAAAAAAAAAAAAAAAGCCAATTGTAAGCCTCTTATTATTGGCTAGATCAGAGCTTCTAAGAAACAATTTGTTACCAATCCTTGAAAGTATGTGTCTTAATTTGTTAATGCCGCAATAACAAAATTACCACAAGTGGGTGGCTTTAACAAACAGAAATTTACTTCCTCACAGTTTTGGAAGCTAGAAGTCAGAAACCGGGTACAGTCTCTAGGATAAGGCTCTGTCTGTCCACTCTGGGGGAAATCCTTGTCTCAGCTTCTCCAGCATCTTCTGCCGTTCCTTGGCAATCTCTACGTGGCAACTCTCTCTCCCCCATTCATGTTCGCTTCCTTCTGTGACTAATCTGCTCTGTTTATATCTCAAAAGTGATAAGTTTAAGACACCTCCTACACTAATATGGCCTTAAAAAAAAAAAAATGGCCTTACTGACACAGAAAACCCTATTCCCAAGTAGGATTACATCTACAGATACAGGAGTTAGGGCTCCAACACATATTTTGGGGGGACTCAATTCAATCCATGACAGTCTGCAACCAAAGTATTTCTCCTAAGTGTGCCAATGAATGAAAGAACTGAACGCATAAGGGCTAAAAATAAAAGGAGAAATCAACCTGATATTACAATGTATGATGCCACGTTGGCCATGAGTGTAAAGGCCAATCCCAGTCAGCTTTCCCTGCATTCTTTCAATACTGCAAGTTGAAATCAAAGTCTACCACAAAGCTTTTCTTATAACTTTAAAAAAAAAAAAAAATTCACTCTCTTCCCCTGGACCATTTTTTCTGAGCCTGTTCATTTTAGCTACGGAACAAAAAGAACTTGATTAGTCCCCCCGCCCCGCCACCCCTTCCAGAGCAGCCTTTGCCATCCATAAAGGGTAAGGGTGTGAGGAGAGAAGAGTAATTTATTGTCAGGCTCACACTAGCACTGAGACATCAGATATTTGGGGTTAATCCAGAGGAGGTACTGAGCAATCATAAAGGGAAACAAACCAAAGGGCAAGGGGAGGGAAGGCAAAGCAAAGCCAGAGAAGAAAAGGAAAACAGCCCTCACAGGGACACACCACAGGCACCGCAGAAATGCAGAAGAATGACTTTCTGCAAAACCAAAATAAACAAGCAAATCCTTCTCCCTTTAAAGCCAGGAGAGCTACCATTCTAGCTAAAGTTTGAACTGTAGCCTCTAATACACCAACAACACACTAACTTCTGTTTATTGGTTTCCTATTCTCTAGAAGGAGCCTCAATGGCACAGTGGTTAAGCATTTGGCTGTAACCAAAAGGTTGGCAGTTTGAATCCACCAGCCACTCCTTGGAAACCCTGTGGGGCAGTTCTACTCTGCCCTATAGGGTCCCTATGAGTCAGCATTGACTCAACAGAAACGGGGTTGGGTTTTTGTTGTTGTTTATTCTCCAGAAGGAAAGTGGCTTCAACTCTCTCTCTCTCTCTCCACCCACTCCCCCCTTCCCCGTCCCTCCCCCGTCCCTCTCTCTCCCACACACTACCCACGGATAGTGTAAAGAACAGCATAAATGTCAGTAACATACTTTATTGCTATAAATTCCTTTATAAATGAATTTTCCTCTTAAATTTCCCACCATAGGGACTCATTCATTCCTAAGCATATCGGTTGCCGTTGAGTTGATTCCAGCTCATAGCGACGCTATAAGACAAATGTTAATTTTTCAAATGGCAAGAAACTAGTTAGTTTTCATCTCCATCTGGTATTTGAGTGCCTGTTCTTTCTGGGGTGCGACACAAGCTGTCTCAAGGCCTGTTGTTTCAGAAACAGTGAAACAGTCATGAACTGGGGAAAACAGGTAAGAACGGACATTGCAAACTTTATGTTTTAAGCATGTGTAGAACCTACCATAACTAAAACACTGGTATAAACAATTCAAAGAAATTGAAGCATAGAAGGGAATATGATGGCTCAAATTAAAAAAAGCATAAACTTTTTCACTGGCCCCACCTCCAAAAGTTGTCATCCAGTCCCATAGAGTTAAAATACGTTCATTGTGGTGTATAAAATTTTATTTTAAAGGAAAAGAGTACTTACAATGTGCCAGGTGTTGTGCTAAGTGTTTTAAACATATCAACTCATTGAATTCTCTTAATGGCCCCATATGTCTTTGTTACCTAGTGCTGCTATAACAGAAATACAAGTGGATGGCTTTAACAAACAGAAATCTGTTCTCTCACAGTGTAAGAGGCTAGAAGTCTGAATTCAGAGTGCCAGCTCCAGGGGAAGGCTCTCTCTCTGTCAGCTCTGGGCATAGGTCCTTGTCATCAATCTTCCCCTGGTCTAGGTGCTTCTCAGCACAAGGATCCCAGGTCCAAAGGACATGCTCTGTTCCTGGCTCTTCTTGCTTGGTGGTAATGAGGTTCCTCTCCTCTCTGCTCACTTCTCTCTTTTATATCTCAAAAGAGATTGACTCAAGATACAACCTAATCCTGTAGATTGTGTCCCACTTCACTAACATAACTGCCTCTAATCCTGCCTTATTAACATCATAGAGGTTAGGATTTATAACAAATAGGATAATGTCATCAGATCACAAAATGGAGGACATCCACACAGTACCAGGTATCACGGCCTAGCCAAGTTGACACACATTTTTTGGGGAGACAATTCAATCCATAACATCTATGAAAAGGATTCTACTATTGTCCCCATCTTACAGATAAGGAAACTGAATCAAAGAGTAAATAAACACCTTGCCCGGTATAATCCAGCTACTAACAGCATAGTTATATTTAAACTTCAGCGTTCTAACACCAAGGGCCAATTCCCAGCTATAATGACCACACACGCACTTTTGTTGTTAGCTACTGTCCAGTGGTTCCCAACTCATGGCAACCCCACGCACAGCGGAACAAAACTTGCAGGTTGGACACTGTTCTTTTGTAATCCATTTAGTGTTTTCGTTAGCTGGATTTTTGGAAGTAAATTGCCAGGCCTTTCTTCCTGGTCTAACTTAGTCTGGAAGTTCCTCTGAAGCCTGTTCAGCATCATAGCAACACACAAGCCTCCACTGACAGACGAGTGGTGGGTGGCTGCACATGAGGTGCATTGGCCAGGAATCAAACTCAGGTCCCAGCATAAGAGGTGAGAATTCACCACATGTATAAAGCCGATAAAAATGTGAAACCCACCCCCCCTCCCCCCGTTAAAGAAAAATGGGAGAATCTAGGATCTAGGCTACCAGGATATTTCCAAAGCACTGCAAAGAACTGAAGGATGCTGCTGAGCTATGCCCCCCAATTGTCCTGCCTCTGGAGCAGACAGCTAGCTGAATATCATGTTTGACAGCTTCTGTTGAAATTAGAGCTCAGGAATTTAAAACTTTATGCTTAAATGTTTTCCTATGACACTATGCACATGAAGGAGTTCATGGAAGCCAAGCCCGGTAACAGAAGCTTTTACAGCCACTGTCATTTTGATCCTGATTCAGAGGTCCAGTCTTTATATTACTCATATCTTTAATTCTGAGATTATAAAAGGTGAATTAATTAATGAGTAGGAGCCACTCCCATGCCACTTTGCTGGGGCGTGACCTTCACAATTTCATTTCCGGTAGCTACGGGAGTGTGTGGTTCACGTGAGCTCATGGCTGGCAGGAGCCTTAAAGGTCATCTTGCCTTGTGACTACAGGAAGAACGTGCTAGCAGAAAGGTCAGCCCTGATACCCTGCCATTTTCCTTCCTACAGTTGGAGAGAAAACGAGAAGCAAAAGAAATCATACTTTGTGGCCAAAGACAGAGAAACCAGACCACAGAGAACACTATTTCTATTCACTCTCAGGCTGGCAGCAAGAAACGATTTCTTGGGGTTTATCAAAAAAATAGATGTGACTTACTGGCCTGACGGAGACTGAAGAAACCCTGAGAACATGGCCCCCAGACACCGTTTTAGCTCAGTAATGAAGTCACTCTCCAGGTTCATCCTTCAGCCAAAGATTAGGCAGGCCCATAAAAGAGAACTGGACTATAGGGACACACCAGCCCAGGGGCAAGCAAAAGAAGACAGGAGAGGACAGGAAAGCTTGTAATAGGGAGCCCAAGGTCAAGAAGGAAGAATGTTGACATGTCATGGGGTTGTTAACCAATGTCGTAAAACAATATGTGTACTAACTGTTTAATGAGAAACTAGTTTGTTTTGTAAGCCTTCATCTAAAGTACAATAAAATAAATAAATAAAATAAAGATGTGTATACGTATTTTAAAGCAATATAAAATTTGGGGGGAGAACTTCCTTTATAAAGAAAAATGTAATTGAAATATGTTGTTAAGATTAGATCCCTCTATTCAAAATAAGAAAGGGGTTTTTGGAAATTCCTTTCCTCATTGCTTCTCATATGTGAGGCACACTTGGATACCCATATGGGCTGTTACAACATAAAGTGAAATGAGATGTCTAAAATTGTCATGGATTGAATTGTGTCCCCCAAAAATATCTGTCATGTTGGCTGGCCATGATTCCTAGTATTGTGTGAATTGTCCACCATTTGTCATCTGCTGTGATTTTCCTGTGTGTTGTAAATCTTATCTATGATGTGAGTACGGGGTCAGAGAAAAAGAGGAAGACCCTTAATGAGAAGGATTGACACAGTGGCTTCAACAGTGAGGTTAAGCATAACAACAACTGTGAGGATGGCACAGGAACGGGCAGTGCTTTGTTCTGTTTTACATAGGGTCACTACGAATCAGAACTAACTCGGTGGCTCCTAACAACAAGAACAACACGATGTGATGAGATGGGATTAGGTGAGTTATGTTAATGAGGGAAGACTCAATCTACAAGATTAGATTGTGTCTTAAACTTATCTCTTTTGAGATATAAAAGAGAGAAGAGAGCAGAGAGACATAGGGACCTCATACCACCAAGAAGGTAGAACCAGGAGCTGAGAACCTCCTCAACAGGGGAAGACTGATAACAAGGACCTTCCCCCAGAGCCGACAGAGCGAGAGAGACTTCCCTGGAGCTGGCACCCTGAATTTGGACTTCTAACACCTAGACTATGAGAGAAGAAATTTCTCTTTGTTAAAGCCATTCACGTGTAGTATTTCTGTTATAGCAGCACTAGGTAACTAAGACAAAAATTAAATGTCTGAAAATTCAAATAAAACAGAAAGGCTGCAATTTTTAACATATGTTTACTTTTTATGAGAAAACAATTCACAAAAAGCTAAAATGATTTTAAAAAAGAATTAAAAATCAGGGTGTAGGAGATTTCCAATGAAAGCATTTGGGTTTGGTGAGTCAGATGGACTGAGACCAGGTGAAGGATTTTCTTCTTACTATCCATGTTTCCTGGGCTAGTTACTTAATATCCCCAACAGTAAATGCCCCCAGCTATACGATGGGTATAATAACTCCCTCCTTATCTCCATAAGGTGGCTGTGAGGCTGTGAGGTTTATACATATTCAACCCAAAGCCAAAGCAGTTGCCGTGAGTCGATTCTGACTCATGGTGACCCCTCTGTGCTCCATACAGTTTTCCATGGCTGATTTTTCAGAAGTAGATCACCAGTCCTGTCTTCTGAGGTGCCTCTGAGTGGACTTGAACCTCCAACCTTCAGTTAGTTGCTGAGCGTGTTAACCATTTGTACCACCCAGGACCTCTTTTACATACAATAGCATTTGTAAAATGCTAGGCACTCCTTCTTTCCTCCCCCACTTCCTTCCATTTTAATAATCTTTCAGAAACCAGAAATATCCCATGCAAAACACCTTCTTCCAATGAAATACTTTTCTGAGCGAAGTTTTAAAATCCCAATACAACCCTGTCTATCACAATGACATTATAAAATATTCATCTGATCTCAGTAGTACCACATAAACTTGACATTACGTTATGTTACCAAAAATCATTTCATTTGTGATATACTTGCTGTAACATTTTTTCTGAAAGATAACCCATAAGAAACGTTTCTGAATTTTTTCTTTGTGTAACATGATAGCCTCCCAATTTGCCAGTGGGAAGAGAATTAAACATACATGATCTGCATTTTAATTTTTTAGCACCATAAAACAATGCAAATGAAATTTGAATCCTATAAAAACTTACGCTTAAAAGAAATAGAAAGTCATATGCAGACAACCAGTTTTTATGAGGAGTTTGTCTGGTGGGATAGTAATTTACATCTAGAACCTAAATTTATATGTATAGGTTTCAAATCAAGCCAAAAAAAAAAAAAAAAAAAAAACTTTACTACTTATCTAAACTACATCAAATCCTTTTTTGGGAACAAAATGGAATATAAATTTTCAAAAATAAATATTGCACACTGATATGTAAGGACCACAGTGGATGCTAAGTCTTTCGCACTGAGAGAACATCATTTTCTCTCAATACGACACTCACAATCTGGATAAATCACACGCTGGCGCCATTTTGATTTTCAGCCATATTCATCTTGGGAGCAAATACTAAAACAGTGATGCTTGCACTTCGCTATGCTGTACCGATGGCTTTTCGTTTTTCAGAGGATGCTTTCAGACTAACCTCGTCAAAAACACCACTACTTCACAGAAATCCCAACAAGCAGGAATTTATCACTCAAATATCTGATTGGGAGAAATGACAGCAAATTATGTTTTATTAGGACATTTATATACTGTGCATGCGGATAGATAGGATGTAAATCTAATGTATATGTGTGTACATATATTATACATCTATACCATCTGCATATGTATAATATTTCATAACCATAATTTCATGTTCTTCTCGTATTACACCGTCACTTTTGCTGTGCAGTTCAGTACCATTATTTTTATTTCAACCACAGCTGCGTCATTGCTGCTGCCACAATCTCTGTTTTTTGGAGAAAATATACAATTTTAAATTGTTCTTTCTTTTTTTTTTTTATCAGAAAGGAAAGTCATCAAGAATTAGATTTTATTTTAGGAACAAAGTAAGGTTTCATGGGAGAAAAAAACAAAGCCTTGGTGTAGAGAAGGTTTGTTCATTTTCTATAGCATTATGAAGTGTCCGTATGCCTTGATATACCTATCAATGTTTGGATCATCCTAATGGGAGAAATGACTTAATTTAACTCTATTTTGGTGTCTCAGCAAAGGTAAGTTGTCTATTTGGAGAGCTCTGAAGTTTCTCTGACCGGGGAATTTTATACTACTGCATTTGTGGACGTGTCTGCCTAAAATCTGCCCAGCTAACTTGTTGTCTCGGTTTCCCCAAGTAGAAAAGGTGGGTGGCCATCGGGCGGAGGAGGAGGTGATGGGAACTGGCTGGGAACTTACCTGGTGGTGGAGTTGTCTTAAAGTCGAGAACTTGTATTCATAATAGCCTAGGTAAGGGACAGAGCCGTGGATTTAGGAAGAAATGAGTAATTGACCTGATGTCCTGTTATTTCACGCCCTCTAGTGTCTCTCTTTCAATGCCATCATGGAAGAGCTGGGAATCTCACTCAAGAATCAGAAAAAGTTGAAGAAAAAGTCAAGAACTAAGGGCAAATCTTCCTTCACAAGTATCCTTACTTGCCACCAGAGACGAACTCAGAGAAAAGAGACTGTGGCTTGACCCAAGGAAACATCTGCAGGAAATTTTCAGGGAACAAAGAAGGATATGCCCAGGTCAACACTGGGTGAAAAGCTAACAGGCTTGCAAGGACTTCCCATATATCTGTGCATATGACTCTGGTTGTGTATACAGATATAAGAAACACAAAAGTTTAAGAAGCTCACATAGACAGATATTACTTGGCAAGTGGCATCGGTTCTTTTGAAATGAATTTGTATGCTTACCTACTTTGCATTTTCTCTTTCTCCCCCAAATACATTGCTGTGTGTGCTTTCTAAATAATAATAAAACAACAGGGTTTTTGTTTTCTTGTTTTTGTTTTTCCAGAATAAGTTTGAGTGTCCATTTGTTCCCCATGATTGGCTGCCATTCACAACATTTGGTTACCGAAGGTCACCTGGCAGGGATGTAGCTCAGATATCAAGGGTAATAAGCATCCAAGGACCATCTCTAAGTTGTGCTCCCCCAATTCCAGTGCCCAGGGGCAATCTCTAATTGCTCTCTCCCCCCAATTTCAAGATGAAAGCATGTTGATAGTGGTGACGCCTCAGTAGCAGCACTTTGTCCCCTCCTGTCCAGCTGCCTCAGTCAGGCGTCTTTCATACTTGTGATGCCTCGGAATGTCATTTGGTGCTTCATCTAGTGCCCCTTTGGACTTGTTCTTGGGGGTAATTGTCCCCTTATATCCTTCACCCTGCCCCCTCACCGATATATCTCTGTCCCGTACTTGAGTTTGCTATTCTGAAGAGTCCTCTTAATATTGGTGCAGCAGTTAAAAGCTCGGCTGCTAACCAAAAGGTTGGCAGTTTGAATCCACCAGCCACCCCTTGGAAACCCTATGGGGCAGTTCCACTCTGTCCTATAGGGTCGCTATGAGTTGGAATCAACTCCACAGCAATGGGTTTGGTTTTGTTTTCTGGGTTTTTTTTTTTCTTACCTGTTTAGATTTAAATAAATAAATAAACACTTGCTGTGGGGTCAACTCTGACCCATGGCAACCCATGTATGTCAGAGTGGAACTGTGCCCTACAGGGTTTTCAATCACTGATTTTTCAGAAGTAGATTGCTAGCCTTTTCTTTTGAGGTGCCTCTGGGTAGACTCAAACCCCCGGCCTTTCAGTTAGCAGCCGAGCATGTTAACCATTTACACCATCCAGGGACACCGCCTGTTTACACAGACACCATCTTTTCTAAGTTAAAATATACTTGTATTTTCTCCCGGAAATGCCGGTGGAGTTGTGGTTAAGAGCTATGGCTGCTAGCCAAAAAGGCTGCAGTTTGAATCCACCAGGCGCTCCTTGGAAACCCTATGGGGCAGTGTTACTTTGTCCTAACAGGGTCGCTATCTATAAGTCAAAGTCGAGTCGACAGCAGCAGGTTTGGTTTGGTTTTTTTGGTAGTTTCCGCCAAGTACCTCGTTACTACAGTAAGGTAAAACAATTCATTTTTGTGTTTCGAAATCTAATTTCATAAATAGTCTACACGGCACTCAAAATATCAGTGAGTGTCAGATAAAAGAATACTGAGAAGGGAAAATTCATTCAACAAATAAAAGTTCTCACCACATTCTGGGCACCACTCTAGCTTCTGGCGATAACACAGTGAGAAAGACAGCTATGGTCCCTGCCCTCACACGGTTCAGTGTAAAATGAAGAAGAAAAGCAACTTATTACTCAGCAGGATTAGAACTTCCTCCAGGGAAATCAGATGCTAAGGGAGCACACACACACACACACACACAAAACAACATTGCCGTGGAGTCAATTCCAACTCATAGTGACCCTATAGGACAGAGTAGAACTGCCCCATAGGGTTTCCAAGGAGCAGCTGGTGAATTCAAACTTCTGACCTCTTGGTTAGCAGCCAAGCTCTTAAACCACTGTGCCACCAGGGCTCTGAAGACGGACTGGAAAGGTAATAATATAAGGAAAAAATATAAAAGTTATTTACTTCACTAAACATTATACCAAAGGCATTGTATTTTACATTTTCTAATGTAACATTAGAGGAAATTAGAGAAAGAGTTCAGGACACACTACTGTACCTTTTCACATATTATTACAGTCATTTGCGGAAAAATAAGTGTACCTACCAACTTCTCACATCTAAAATATACTGTGTGCCAGTCTGGTTTATAGGTATTTTAAAGCCCATTATCCCCTTTTCACTTCTCCATAACTAAATTTTTATTCAAGGCATATAATGTTTGCTGTGAATAACTTTGTTGAAAATATATTGAATTAGGCAAAATCAAAAAAGTCCCTTTTTATACCACCTGCTAAACGTAGTAGCATGATCACCCTCCTTTTCCCCGATATTTTCATTCTGAAAGCACACGTGGTGCATACGGAAGGGCAGATGTTTCTGTGTGTGCCTACGTGTGTTGGGCTGAAGAATAGAGTAAGCTCATGAGTTCAGAGAAGGGAAGAATAAATTTCAGACTCTGTGGAGCCTGGTCCAGAAAAATCCCTGGAACAACCATTAATCTTTGAGATATTCACTCTATTCACTGAAGAACAGTAACTCACACAGAGTTATGTAGAGATCAATGGCAAAATTCACTAAAAACTAGATCTACCATTTCTTCCCTCAGCAATTTCTTGATGCAAAAAGACAAAGATTGCTCAGGTGAGATATTCAGGAGGAGATCAAGGCAAGTGTTGATTGAAAGAAGATGTTCACGGTTCAGATATTTTTTCAAGTTTCAAATTTGGGCATTTCTTGCCTTTGCTACCGTTGCTGTCACAGAGTCAGCTTGGATTCATGTTGACCCCATGCACAACAGAACAAAACATTGCCAGGTCCTGCACCATCGCCACGATGGTTGGTATGCTCCAGTCCATTGTTGAAGCCACTCACATTCTGAGTGCCTTTCATCCCATGAGGCTCATCTTTCAGCACTATATCAGGCAATACTTTGTTGTAATCCATAGGGTTTTCATTGACTGATTTCACTGACTAAGGGCCTGGTAGGTCACCAGGCCTTTCTTCCTAGTCTGTCTTAGTCTGGAAGCTCCACTGAAATCCGTCCACTATGGTTGAGACTGCTGGAACTCTATTGACAGCATATCTTTCAGTATCATAGCAACATACAAGCCACCACAGGACGACAAATGGACAGACAGGTGGTGGCGTAAGAGAAAAGGGATGAGGTACAATTTACTGCTTACGTTGACCACACGGAGCTGGAGAGAGGCTCTGAATTTTTAATACTTGGCCTGGAAGAAACTAGGGGGAAGCGGAAACAGGAAGGAAGTTGGTTAAAGAATATTAGGTGAAGATAAAGTAGATTTAAGAGGCATTGGTGGTTCAGTGGTAGAATCCATGAGGGAGACCTAGGTTTAATTCCTGGCCAATACACCTCACACACAGCCACTACCCATCCATCAGCTGAGGTCTGCATTTTGCTATGATGCTGAACAGCTTTCAGCAGAGCTTCCAGACTAAGATGGACCGGGAAGAAAGGCCTGGAGATCTATTTCCCAAACCAGCCATTGACAACCCTATGGATCACAGTGATCTGATCTGCAAATGATTATGGGGATGGTACAGGACCAGGCAGTATTTTTTCTCTTGTGAATGGTATTCCCATGAATCAGAAGCCAACTCAACAACAGCTAATAACAACATAAAGTAGACTTGAGTAGCATTTTTTCTCTATCTCAGCATCTCCTGTTTTAACTTCACTCTTTGCTGACCTGAAAGGACTAAATGAATTCTTAATCAAGAAGGCACTGTGATGGTTGTTTCAAAGGAGAAATAATACAAGGGATAAGAAGGTCTGTTCAGGGAAAGTTGTCCCTGGAAGCTATCCATGCAATGTTATTTTTAAAGAAACTTATAGTGGTATAGGCTACCAGTCCCAAAATGTATGTCCCTCCTAATTCTCCCCAACATCAGAGGGGCCAATGGGTTAGACGACAAGTTGGAGCATTGGTTACAAGAGTCTGGGTTATAACCTACATCCTAGGTTGTATCATTAGCACAACCCAGTCAAGTCATTTATTAGTTGACTTTTCCAGCCTAGAGCAATGGGATGAGGACAGGCATTAACTAGTCAAGGATGTCCAAAGTTCAATGTCTATGGGACCAGAGTGAACCAGCCATTCCACCCAAGTCAAAGGAGTGCATAGAGAAGGTGCCCATTGGGGTGGGGGAAGAGGTAGGGAAAGTGGAGGCTCGAACTTAGACTGCAAAGGCACACTGTGCCTGGTAGTCAGTTTTGTTCAAGTCTAGTCCTGTATTCAACCAAAAGTTCGGAAGTTCGAATCCACGAGCAGCTCCTTGGAAACCCTGTGGGGGCAGCTCTACTCTGTCCTACAGGGTCACTCTGAGTCGGAATCAACTCAACAGCAAGAGGTTTGGTTTTTTTTTTTTTTTTTTGGAGTTCTGTATTCAAAGAGAAACTTGTTCCAGTTATATTTCTAAAAAATAGCAATGTGGAGAAAAGAAGCAGGACAAAATAGGAGCAGTGAATCTACCAGAGGGGAGACGTACATACTATATTTACAAGTAATAACTCAAAGTCCCTTAAGCCTCAGGAATAAAATGGTCACCGTTAAACCATCCCAACATGTTAATGTTTAGAAACCCAGAAACTTGCAGGGCTGGCTCTGCAACTGAGTGCCCTCATAGTTACATCATTGAGGCCCTAGGGAGACTTGCTTTTAAGCTTTGCCCACAAAATACACAATTACAGAAATTTCTTCCTTTAGACAACCTAGTAACTTAACTAAAACTCCAAAATGGGTTTGTGGGTATATGCTGTCTGGTTTGTCCATTTATTTATACTCGTGTTCTTCTTTCTTCCTCCTTTCCCATCCCTTTTTTCTCATTGGTAGAGTGACCAGGCATCCTAGTTTGCCCCCGGACAGTTCTGCCATTAAGCCTGCAATAGTGAAGTCTTACGGATTTAGGGCCCCCTATTTTTTTTTTTATTATTTTTTTATTAGTGGTGGTCCAATGGTAGAATTCTCTCTTTGCATGCTGGAGACCCAAGTTTCATTCCTGGCCAATGTACCCCATGCACAGCCACTACCCATCTGTCAGTGGGGGCACATATGTTGCCGTGATGCTGAGTACGTTCCAGCAGAGCTTCCAGACTAAGACAGACTACAGAGAAAGGCCTGGTGATCTACTTCTGAAAACCAGCCAGTGAAAACCCTATGGATCACAATGGTGTGATTTGCAATCAATCAAGCGGATGGTGCAGCACCAGGCAAAATTTCACTCCTTCATGCCTGGGGTTGCAATAAGTTAGGGGCCAATTGAACAGCAGCTGACAATATCCCTCACCAAAGTGTCCAGTCAGACAACAAATAATACTTATTGGTCTTCCACCTTCGTCTTCTTGGCAGCCACAGGATTCTACTGATAAAGTTGAAGCCAGTCCTGTTAATGAAAGAGACAAATATAAAGGAGCCAGTGGAAGTCAAACGATCCCTACTGTATATCAAAGTAATTCAGGACAACCAGGAAGGAGTCAGGCTGGCTTGAACATTTTACTTGCACATTATGAGAAATGTATATGTGTGTATGTATGTGTATTTGTACAATCAGATATATAGATAAATATACATTATCTGAGTGGCACAATGGTTAAGCCCTCGGCTGCCAACCAGAAGGTCAGCAGTTCAACCCACCAGCTGCTTCATGGTAGAAAAGACCTGGTGATTTGCCCCTGTAAAGATCTGTTGTTGTTGTTAGGTGCTGTCGCGTCGGCTCCCACCCATAGCAACCCCATGCACAACAAGAACGAAACATTGTTCTGTCCTGCACCATTCCCACAGTTGCTATTATGCTTGAGCCCATTCTTGCAGCCACTGTGTAAATCTTTCTCATTGAGGGTCTTCCTTTTTTCACTGACCCTCTACTTTACCACTCATGATGTCCTTCTCCAGGGATTAGTATCTCCTGATAATGTGTCCAAAGTATGTGAGAAAAAGTCTTGCCCTCCTTGCTTCTAAGGCACATTCTGATTGTTCCTCTTCCAAGACAGATTCGTTCATTCTTCTGGCAGTCCACGGTATATTCAATATTCTTTGTCAACACAATAATTCAAAGGCATCGATTCTTCTTTGATCTTCTGACTAATTTTTTTCAGAAGTAGACCACCAGGTCCTTTTTCCTAGACTGTCTTAGTCTGAAAGCTCCACTGAAACCTGTCCATCATGGGTGACCCTACTAGTATTTGAAATACCAGTGGCATAGCTTCCAGCATCACAGCAACACACAAGCCCCCACAGTATGACGAACTGACAGATGTGTGGGGTCATAAAGATTACAGCCTAGAAAACCCTGTGGGGCATTTCTACTCTGTTCTCTAGGGTCACTATAAGTGGAGCCTACATGACGGCACACAACATTATATATATTTCCCATTACCTTAGTCTCACATTGGTATGCTTTCAGTAGATACCAAGGTCAAGCCATCAGATAATGTTAATAAAGATAATCAAACCAAGAAAAAAAAACCAAGCCCATTGCTGTTGAGTTGATTCCAACTCATAGCAACTCCATAGGGTTTCCAAGGAGTGCCTGGTGGATTCAAACTGCCAACCTTTTGGTTAGCAGCCAAATTCTTAACCACTACTCCACCAGGATTTCCCATAAATGTAATAGCAGGTATCATTGATTCAATGAGCTTGTACTAAGTCCAGGTACTTTGCATAAATTGTAGTAGTTGTTAGTTGCATTGCCGTCAAGTCAGTTCTGACTCATGGTGATTCCATGTGTGCAGTGTAGAACTGCTCCATAGGGTTTTCATGGCTGTGACCTTTAAGAAGCAGATCACCAGGCCTGTCTTCTGAGGACTGAGTTCAAACCACCAACATTTTGGCTAGCAGTCGAGTGCTTAACCATCTGATCTACTCAGGGATTTCACATTTGTTCATAAATACTCAAAGCAAACCTGAGGTTAATATATATATATTTTTTTTACTACCATACCTTGCTCTCTACTAACTCTTAGAGGCCATTTATTCTCAGCCAAACCCCACTCAATCCTGGCATACAAGATCTCGTAGCATCCTCTCCACAGCCTCAAGAGGTTGGCACTCTGCATTACTACCTCCATCACAGAGAAGGAAACTGCCAGAAAGGAGGTTACAGACCTGATCCAAGGTCAGGCTGATTTTTTGGTTAGCGAGCCAAGATTCTACCTTGAATGTAGAAGATGCCAGAACCTGGGCTCTTGACCACAAACACTACACCATCTTATCTTTGTATTTTAGTACAAATCTTGATTCAATTTTTAAAGACCTACCCATGGAGTAATTAGTCATCTCCTACCATCTTGGAGTACTGTTGGTGGAGAAATAGCTATCAGTGTCTCCTGGAGGCAGTATTGAAGCATACCAGCACATTGCCAAGGAACTTCAGTAGAAGAATGTCATCTTCTAGCTCTTAATATTTAACAAAATGAACTACTCACAGAATATCTGGACTAGTTGTGTCCCTCATTTGAAATTACTCTTTGAACATCTCTCGTTCCCTAGGCAAGCCATTCAAATCATCTTACTTAAGACACATGAATGGTGTGACGTGACAGACTCTCAAGCCTCCTCAGGTTTCCAGCAGCCTCAGGGGAAACCATTAGATTGTGAAACCAGCTGATTATAAACTTCTAGAAAAATGAACCTGAAATCCCTTTTACATTTCAATCACTCTATATAACTTGTCCAGTCTCTTGCATTAATCAAAAAAGAAAGAAAGAAAGTAGATTCTGACTCATAGGAACCTTATAGGACAGAGTAGAACTGCCCCATAGGGTTTCCAAGGAGCTGCTGGCGGATTTGAACTGCTGACCTATTAGTTAGCAACCGAGCTCTTAACCACTATACCATCACGGCTCCCTCTTGCATATAAAAACCAACCAAACCCATTGCCATCAAGTTGATTCTGACTCATAATGACCCTATAGGTCAGAGTAGAACTGCACCATAGGGTTACCAAAGAGTGAATGGTAGATTCGAACTGCCGACCTTTTGGTTAGCAGCGAGCTCTTAATTGCTGTGCCACCAGGGCTCCTCGCTTGCATATAGTATGTAGTAAACAAAGACTTGCCATTGGTGATTCAGCAGTAGAACTCTTGCTTTCCATGTAGAAGGCCTGGTTCCACTCCCAGCCGATGCACCTCATGGCCTGGCCATCACCTGTCTGTCAGGGGAGGCTTTCATGTCACTGCGATGTTGAATAGGTTTTCAGTGGAGCTTCCAGACTAAGAGAGATTAGGAAGAAAGGCCTGGTGATCTACTTGCTATGGATCACAGGGGTGTGATCTCTAATCAATCATGGGAATGACACAGGACTGAGTAGCATTTAGCTCCACTGCACATGGGCTCGCCATGAGTCGGGTTGACTCGACAGCAGCTAACAACAACAACATAAAGAAGGAAAAGCCTCTTGAGCACGCATCATGTAGATATCTACTACAGATTATGAAGACAACATAGTCCTTACCTTTGAGAGTATTAGAACTGAATAGGTCAAATTTCAAAGGCAAAGATTTATTGAGACATTTGACTTTTGGAGGCCATAATTTTGAATGCCACTGGGTTTTCCTTAGATTTGCTTCTCTGTCTGCTCACAAGGAAATATAGTAATTTTAGGAAGAGAAAACGCACACAAGATAAAGATTTGCAAATAACCAACCTTAGAGGAAATTTTAAATGTGTTTACAACTTCTTCAGTATTTGTAGATCTATCTTTAAGATACCTGGAGAACGTCTCTGAAGGGGACGCTGCTTTTCCTTATTTCATGATGAATTCTGTACCTAGAGCAGCAAATTCAAATGAGACCATTTTTAACAAAGCCATGCCAAGATTTTAAAGTAATTTGGTGGCTTTAAGCATAATAAACCAAATTATAGTGATAAAAGAAATATTTTCATTAGAGTTTTAAAAAATGACACTCTAAACTCCAATGTAGGGATGGAATTGAGTCTGCATTATCTCAAGGGACCCGATGTAACAAATGACAGCTGGAGTTTTAAGCTCATCATAACAAACACAATTAGTTTTGACCTTTTCACAACATCCCAACAAATGCAGTGATTCATAAGCATGCATGTGGCAAATAAAATTAATTGCAAGGGTATATTTCACTGAAATGTTTAATGATCTCATCATACAGATTTCCTGGATGATTTCCTTCTGACTTCCTCTAGAAAATAATGCTGTTAGGAGCCAAGCACCAGGTTAATTTCATCGAATCAGAGTCAACCAACATCTACAAACTGTACCTGGTTCATGCTGTCCTATTGATGGGGAAGCTTTTTGTTATCGTCCTCTCCCTCCCCATGTCTTTCTCTCCATGTCTGAACTTGACCTAAATATTCAGGTCAAATGACAGGGATTACACGAAACTTTCCCTGATTCCTTCCCCTCTCTCCACTGGCCTTTACCTGTGCTTAGTTAGTTTGACCTTAAAGTCATCCAGCCCATGTTTGATAACCTGTACAAGAAATTTGTTTCCTGTCCAAGTTAGCCCCCCTATTGGCACTCCCAGAGGCAGGCTCAACCATGGAATGGGCAAATGAATCCAACCAAGGTCACAAAATCACCCTAAAATGAAACTTTACTTATCTTCTCCCTTCTGAAACTCTCCTGGAGAGAACCGGGGTTCATATTTCCCATCCCTTCTTCCCTCTTATGTTTTCCAGGTTATTTTTAACCCAAATACATAATAAATGTTTACAAACTCCTAAAAACTCACAAAGCACATCAGAATTCTCAGGCAAATGTCCATGTCTGGGAAATTCTTCCTCAAAGGAAGTCTTAGTATTTGTCTTGGCAACCTCGGACATCATTTGTGAAATAAAAGATAAAAGTCTAACCCCAACCCTAAAACTATGTAACAGGTTGGCACAGGTGACTACACACCCACAAAATGCAAAGATTCAGGACTAATAAAATAAAAGGAAGGAAGGAAGAAGGGAGAGAGCAAGGCAGAGAGGGATGGAAATAGAAAGTGAGAGAGAAGAAGAAAGGGAGGAAGGAAAGGAGGGAGGGAGGAGGGAATAAAAGCTCCTGAGATGAGTTAAAGAGAAACTAAACAAAACCAAACCCCGTTGCCTTCAAGTCAATTTTAACTCATAGCAAACCACAGGACTGAGTAGAACTTCCCCATAGGGTTTCCAAGGAGTGGCTGGTGGATTCGAACTGGCAACCCTTTGGTTATCAGTTGAGCTCTCAACCACTGTACCACCAGAGCTCCAAAGAGCAACTACCTCCACATTTATAAGGAGGATAGACTGGAATATGGAGCTGAATACTTCTATACCAGCACTGAGTAAGGAAGAAAAGAGGATGTAAGCTGTAACCTGAAGGACGTAGGTTGTAACTGAGTTGGACACTTCTCTAGTAATGGTCATCTGCGGGCATCAGTCATCAAAAGCGACAAACTCCAACTCTTTAAAAGAACTACCGGGTTCTAACTTGTCTGAGTTGGCTTAAATATTTTGCATCTTTAGAGTATAAAAATGGGCTGGAAGATCGGCCAAAGATCCTACCAATTTTATTGCTCTAGCTGGCATTAAGAGTCAATTAAAATTTTATCAAATGTTATTTTTCCCTTTTACCCCTAAATTAGCTACTAGGGATGAAAATTAAGAACAATGAAATATCGAGTATCCCACTTTCTAAAAAATGCCACAAAACCTGTGGCCAGGCTCACCTTTCAGGTCTTATGAACCATAACCCCAGCCATGCTCTCACACACTTTCCTGACCCCCAACCCATGAAAGCAAAGGTCTACAAAGGACCAAGCATGAGAGACTCTTACAATCATCTACCCATTGATGAGTGCTGCCTTCTCCCTTTGGGGGTGGGAAGGGTGTGCTCCCCACCACCACCACCACCACCACCAATCAATGAAGGAGCTCCAGGCAAATTCATCAGAACGCATGCGAAGCCTTAAAGCTGGAAAGACTGGCATACCATCCCCCAGTGGACACTTCTGCAAGTGACTAACTGAGATAACCCCACCCTACCTGAGCAGGTGAGATAGATGATTGCAGATGGGGTGGTTTTGGACCTGCTCACATCGCCACTCTTTAGCCCGAGGACACACCAGAGCAGTTTTGCTTTATGCAAAGGTTGAACAGCTTATTCGGAGAAAGAAGATGGAACTCATCCTGAGTCTATGTTTCCAAGCTACCATTTTTAGGATATTATCCCTCACTTCAGATCTTTCAAAAAACACACCATTATCTTTAATCATAACCTCAATAGAATCTACAGTGACATTTTCCACTTTACATTTGTTCCAGGGCCTAGAGTCATCCCTAAAACAATGGTTTTCCCACTATTGAGCTATGCCCTAAAATTTTCATTTCAAAGTACATTGCTTTTAAAGTTATCAGAAAATTGATAGCTATTCATGTAGCTATCAGTCATGAAAAGGTGGTAATTTTGCAAAGTCAGAGGTAAATAGATTCTCTTTTATTTGTGATATAATTAAGACATCAGAGAATTATAGGAAGAACAGGGAGAATCAATTTAAGATCAAAATATTACTAATACTCTTTTCCTATGGGTAAAACTTAGCAAGTCAATATTGTAGATGAAAATCTAAAAGAAGGAAACATTAGTGGTTAAGTGGTTGAATTTTCTCCTTCCATGATGAAAAGAAATGCAGTTTTGATTTCTAGCCAATGCACCTTATGTGTAGAATCACCCACCAGTGATGTCCATCATTGGAGGCTTGCACATTGTTATGATGCTGAACAGGTCTCAGCAGAGCTTCCAGACTAAGACGAACTAGGAAGAAAGGCCTGATGATCTACTTCCAAAAATCAGCCATTGAAAACCCTATGGATTACAACAGTCCCATCCCCAACCTATTATGGGGATGGTGCAGGACTGGGTAATACTTCATTCTGGTGTGTGGAGGGTTGCCATAATCGGGGCCAACTCAAAGGCAACTAACAACAACAACAAATCTCAAAAGGTCCACGATCATCAGCTCATCCTACACTGGTGGTTCTCTGAATGCCTTTAGAGGAACTGAACATGAGATGCCTCAAAAGCTGGTTGGGTGCCTTCGGTTCTCAGGTGTTTTTGCCGTTACTCCTCCCGACAAAATTATATCATTAAGGTCATCTAGACCTCTCCAGTTTTCCATTTAAGGGCCAAAGAAGACAATTCTTGCATCTGGGTTTTATTCTTTAATTTACTCATTTGTTAGCTTTGGGCAAGTCATAAAATGTTCTTACCTGAGGGTCCCGGCAGGAACCAGGTAGCACAGTCAAATGAAGTGAGGAAGGCAAGTTTCATGAGGGCCTGTTCCCTGAGAAGTGAGTGCAGTTAAGGGTAGCAATGGTGGAAGGCTTTTACAACCCTTATGCCTAAAGGAGCAAGGGGAACAAGCAGGTCCTAAAACAGGATCACCTAACAGGAGCTGCAGCCTTCAGTGGAGAAATGCAGCCACTGCAAACCTGAGGTCCAGAAGACGTGGAGCCATTGGAGCCATGATTTCACTTTTTTCTCAGGCTCTAATCTTCTGGTCATGCCTCATATTGGCTGAACTCAACCAGGACCCAGAGGTATGGGAGTGTAATCCAGTTGGAATGTGGAGGTGCAAACATAGAATATCCAACACAACAGTTTCCTCCTATATTAGGATTTATGTGGATCCATACAATAAGGACCACTCAAAGCTAGAGTGTTATCATCAGGCATTTCGAAGTGAAAGCCAATACGTCTTGTGAAATCTACCTTAGCGGGTGTGGTTGTTGCTGTTGTTGTTAGGTGCCGTTGAGTCGATTTTCAACTCATAGCAAACCCATGTGACAGGATAAAACTGCCCTATAGGGCCATGGGGTTTTCTAGGCTGAAATCTTTATGGAAATCCCTGATACTACAAGTTCTTTCTGGGATAGAGTAATAAGGTGAAATAAGAATCGATATAGCAAAATCTAGAAGTAGAGACAGGAACATGTTCAATGCTCAGGATTTGGAGTTAGATCTGGCTTGAGTCTCTGCTTGGCCACTTACCATGTGTGTGAGCTTGGGTAGAAGGCTTCACTTCTCTCTAGACCTCAGTTTCCTAAGGTTGACAGTGAAACTAATGACAGCCCCTACCTCATGCCTGACACAAAGCGTTATATTTACTACCATGATCATCATCATCATATTAATATTAAGCCTAAAGTTATGATAAAAGAAATTGTGCTAGGGTAGCTGTACCTGGTATCAAAGCAAAATCAGAACCTGAAAGAACTAGATGGTGCCCAGCTAGCATCACTGATTGGTCTGACAGGGATCACAATAGAGGATTTCAGAAAGAGTGGGAGAAAAATGTAGAACAAAATTCAAATTCACAAGAAAAGACCAGACCTACTGGTCTGACAGAGACTGGAGGAGCCCCTGAGACTATGGCCCCTGGACACCCTGCTAACGCAGAACTGAAGCCACTCTCGAAGTCCACCTTTCCATCAAAGATTAGACAGGTCTATAAAACAAGCAACAACACACGTGAAGCACGCGCTTCTTAGTTCAATCAAGAATACAGACCAAATGGGCAATACCTGCCCAAAAACAGAGAAGGCAGGAAAGGACAGGAAACCTGAATGAATGGACACAGGGAATCTGGGGTGTGAAAGGAAAGGGGGAGAGTGCTGACACATTGTGGGGATTGTAACCAATGTCACAAAACAATTTGTGAATAAATTTTTGAATGAGAAACTAGTGCTGTAAACTCTCACCTAAAACACAATAAAATTAAAAAAAAAAATAGACAAATACAATGGGCAGCCATGAGGTTCAGTGTGTAATTCACAGTTGAACAGCAATGCCCAGTGGTCAAAGGGCCTACCCTCCTCCAGAACCATAAAGTGGTGTTTCCATAACTTCACACAGGGGATCTCTGTGTTCATGTCATCTTTAAATTCCAACACTCCTTTATGGAGCCCAACAAAGGCAAACAAGCTCTAGCCTGTTTCCAAAGAGCAAGAAAGTCTTGTTCTAAGCGTATGGTTGTTGTTGTTAGGTGCCATCAAGTTGGTTCCAACTCATAGCGATCCTACATACAACAGAACAAAACACTGTCTGGTCCTGTGCCATCCTCACAATCCTTACAATGTTTGAGCTCATTGTTGCAGCCACTGTGTCAATCCATCTCATTGACAGTCTTCCTCTTTTGCTGACCCTCAACTTTACCAAGTATGATGTCTTTCTTCAGGGACTGGTCCCTCCTGTTAACATGTCCAAGGTATGTGAGACAAAGTCTCGCCATCCTCACTTCCAAGGAGCACTCTCGCTTTACTTCTTCTGAGACAGACATTTTCCTTCTTCTGGCAGTCCATGGTATATTCGATATTCTTTGCCAACACCATAATTTAAAAGCCTCACAATATACCAGGCTGTGGAATGTGGCTGGGGCTTTCAGCAAGTGTCCTGAGTCACGCACACTCAGAAAAAAGACAAATAAACAAAAACCATTGCTATCAAGTTGATTCCAACTCATAGTGACCCAATAGGACAGAGTAAAACTGTCCCATAGGGTTTCTGAGGCTGTAATCTCTACGGCAGTCGACTGCCACTTCTTTATCTGGAAGAGCAGCTGGTGGGTTCAAACAACGAAACTTTTGGTTAGCAGCTGATTTACTAAAAGGACTGTTCACAGTGATGAGGCCAAGGTTGGGAAAGATCAATAAGGGCTGCTATTATTATACATAAGCCTGAAGGGGCAGAGGGAAGGAATGATGTTACCTGAACCCAGTGAGGGCTTTAGCCATAGGATAAGGATCACTCAAAAGGAATTGTGGCTGTAGGTAGACGAACCCAGCTTCTATTAATACCACAGGCCACCAGGTCTGGGGAGGAAGGTATTACGGAGTATGGTAAAACAGGACCTCTCATTGGCCAAACCCAGCTAGAAGCTACAGGGCCAGGGAACCTGACTGATGCAATCTAGAGAGATTGGCCTCTTTCTAGCACATGGAGGAGGGCAGAGAAGGGCAGAGAACAGATCTGCAGGGATGAGGCAGAATATCCAGCCCAAGCTCTGTGAAATGAAATTGAAGCTAGGACCACTTGCAAAATTATTCATAAGAAAAATACTTGTCGTCAAGTTGATTCCAACTCATAGCAAGCCTATAGGATGGAGTAGAACTGCCCCACAGGGTTTCCAAGTAGCTGCTGGTAGATTCAACAGCTGACCTTTTGATTAGCAGTCAAGCTCTTAACCACTATGCCACCAGGACTCCAAAAGAAAAATATGTCCATTTTCAGACCCAGAGAATGTTGCCCATTCTTCAGAGAACATCAAGAACTGAAAGATACCAAACATGTTTTAATTGAGCTAGTTAAGCTACTTGGCCAAACAGCAGAAAGAATCTTATATGTCTTTTTAGGAGATATTTCAAAATATACTGGGTCTGGCTTCAATGTTCATCCAGAGCTTCAACTCGCTCCATGACTAACCAGTTGTTTGATGTCTTTTATTCCCTACTAAAGTACTTGCCAAGAAATTTGGAAGACAGCTACCTGGCCAACGGACTGGAAAAGATCTGTATTTATGCCTATTTCCAAGAAAGGTGATCCAACAGAATGTGGAAATCATTGAACAATATCATTAATATCACACACAAGTAAAATTTTGCTGAAAATCATTCAAATGTGGATACAGCAGTACATCTACAGGGAACTTCCAGAAATTCAAGCTGGATTCAGAAGACAACATGGAACCAAGGATAACATTACTGATGTCAGACAAATCCTGGTTGAAAATAGAGAATACCAGAAAGATGTTTACCTGTGTTTTATTGACTATGAACTGTGTGGATCATAACAAATTATGGATAACATTGCAAAGAATAGGGATTCCAGAACACTTAATTGTGCTCATGAGGAACCTGTACATAGATCAAGAGGCAGTCCTTCGAACAGAGCAAGGGGATACTGAGTGGTTTAGTCAGGAAAGGTGTGTAACAGGGTTGTATCCTTTCACCATACCTAGTCAGTCTGTATACTGAGCAAATAATCCGAGAACCTGGACTACATGAAGAAGAACAGGGCATCAACATTGGAGAAAGACTCATTAACAACCTGCGTTATACAGATGACGTAACCTTGCTTGCTGAAAGTGAGGAGGGCTTGAAGTATTTGGTAATGAAGATCAGAAACCATAGCCTTCAGTATGGATTACACCTCAACATAAAGAAAACAGAAATCCTCAAAACTGAACTAATAAGCAGCGTTATGATAAAAGAAGAAAAGATTACACTTGTCAAGGGTTTCATTTTACTTGGATCCACACTCAATGCTCATGGAAGCAGCAGTCAAGAAATCAAAAAACACATTGCATTGGGCAAATCTGCTGCAAAACAACTCTTTCAATGTTGAAAACCCAAGATGTCACTTTGAAGACTAAGGTGCACCTGACCCATACCATGGTGTTTTCAGTCGCTTCATATGCATTCGAAAGCTGAATGATGAATAAGGAAGACAGAAGAATTGACGCCTTTGAATTGTGGTGTTGGTGAAGAGTATTGAATATACCATGGACTGGCAAAAGAACTAACAAATCTCTCTTGGAAGAAATACAACCAGAATTCTCCTTAGAAGCAAGGATGGTGAGACTTCGTCTCGCATACTTTGGACATGTTATCAGGAGGGATCAGTTACTGGAGAAGGACATCATGCTTGGTAAAGTGGAGGGCCAGCGAAAAAGAGAAAGACCCTCAACAAGGCGGATTGACACAGTGGCTGCAACAATGCGCTAAAGAATAGCAACAATTGTGAGGATGGCGCAGGACTGGGCAGTGTTTCTTTCTGCTGTACATAGAGTTGCTAGGAGTTGAAATTGACTTGACAGCACCTCACAACAACAGAACAAAGTACTTGGGAGATACTTGACTTGAAGCTGAGCCCAACTTCTCTAGCCATTTGGCACCATGACTGGAAGGATGGTTCACAGCTTACATCATGCGAGAGACACAAAAGGAATACCCATAGCTTCTGTGGGATTTCAGCAAACAGATCCTTCTTTCCCAGCAGTGCTGAAGGTAGAAGGTTCATTGGAGCAGTGAGTGCTGTACTCTGGCTGTTTTTCCCTGTTCAGTTGACTTGCTGTATGAATGAAGTTCATTGTTGTGGCTACTCAAGTTAAAATGTTAATAGTGGTTGTCTCTGGGTGACAGTGGTTTAAGGGTTTATTTCTCTTCCTGTTGTTATTGCTGTTGGAGCCCTGGGGGCACAGTGGTTAAGAGCTTGGCTGCTGACCAAAAGGTCGGCAGTTCAAATCTACCAGCTGCTCCTTGGAAACCCTGTGGGGCAGTTCTACTCTGTCCTATAGGGTCACTATGAGTCAAAATCAACTCGATGGCAGCGGGTTTGACTTTGACTCATGGGAGCCTATGTACAAATGTTGCCTCGTCTCATGTCATCTATACAATCATTGATATGTTTCCCTTCCTACTTTACGTCTCTGTATTTTCCAAAATTTTTAGAATTCAAGAATGGAAAAAAAAAGTAAAATTTCTTTTTTTAAACACTGAGCCCTAGCATTTTGAAAGTTTCTAAATGGTAAATCCTTGGAAACAGAAACTTAGTATGGAGAGAAAGATTGAGAATAGTAACACAAGCTAGGGTTAACCAAGGGCCCCCTTTTGTAGGACTGGTCTTCGGTGGTCCTCCACACAGGAGCAACAACATTTGTTTTATCTTTGGGGTTCGTAATATATCATGCCCAAGCTGCGTTTATCTTAGGAACTCAAATAGAAACATACCAGTGAAATATACCACGTTAGCAGAGCAAAGAAAAAAAAAAAAAATATATATTATCATATCAAGCAATGCAAAAAGTAGACTAGCATCAAATAAAATTTTATTTCTATTATGATACTTTGAAAAGGCTTTTCTATGAGAGAAATTGAAGAAAATTCTATTCACATAATGAAGATTAAATATCAAAATCTAAAGACACCAAATATTACATTTAATGAGAAACTTTAGGTGCATTTCTTATAACAATGAAAACAAAACAAGTATGATCACTAGTACAGCTACTATTTAGCCCAGCACTGGAGAGCAGAAATCATTAGGGAGAAAAAAAAAAAAGAGGAAGTGTATTAGGATTTTGGAAAGAAAGAAAATGTTATTATTTGTAGATATTGTGATCATCTATCTAGAAAAAACAACAGTCTCAACAGACAAACTATTAAAACTAATGAGAGTTCTTCTTGGCTGCCAGATATGTGACCAAACTACAAAAATCAATAGCTTTGCTGTACACCAGCAATAACTCCTTGGAAAATATAACACAAATGGGATCTCACTCCTAATAATAAAATCTACCAAGTATCTTGAAACAAAGTGAACTAAAAATTCACAAAACCACCATAGATAAAGTTTTAAAATGCTAATCCAGAGCCTAGAAGGTGAGCTGAATAGATGCGGACACAGTTAAAGCTGTTAATGGCCCGCAAATTAATCTACAAATCCAATGACAACTCAATCAAAATTATAATTGGAATTATTTTTGTTGTAAGAACAGGATGAACACACTCCAATATTTATACAGAAAAATAAAGGAAAGAGAAAAAACCCAATATACCTGTTATTGATGTACCTCGGAACCACAGTAAGGAAAACCAATCTCATGATTTTTTTATATCAATCTCCCATTTTAAAAATGCAGACGAAAAATGAGATTCAGGAAGGGTAGCATCAGATAACTCCTAAGAAGTCAGATGAAGGTTTGAGGGCACATCTGTCTCACTACGAGGTCCGTTGTATGTCTAATTAGCAATGCTTCCTTTCTTAAAGTTTGCTGTTTAATGGTCAAAGATCTTGAATCCACACTCCAATAACTTAAAAAGAGAAACAAATGACAAATTAAACACGTTATACTCTGGCCTCTAGACGGAGAAAGGTGAAAAAAATGAGAATGGGTATAGGGTAAAAGGGAACAGATGTGTGACCAAGTGACCAAATGAATAAACTTAGGGAGAGGCCTTGTACCAACCAACGATGACAATGTTACATGAAGTGAGGACCAGGGTCAATTCAACACCCAGTTTATTAAAAAAAAAAAAAAAAAAAACCGAAGGGAAATCCGATCAATGTGGATGGCCACAACAACCATCCCCAGCTCCATCGCTCTGATTTTCCATCTTCTCTGTATTCAGATGTATGTCTCCAAAAAGAATTTGATGCATTTGTGGTTGCCTCGCAACCTGTCCTTCTCGACTGCCACTAAACCCCTCAGAAACGAGGCCCATATACAGGATTTCCTATAAAGTCCCAGCAGGAAGCCCACTCAGGAGCCAAGGAGAAGTTGAGGACCAAAGAGTACAAAGAAATTTTTTCTACTCCCTGAGCAAACTCTCCTGAAACTGATTGCAGAGGAAATGCTCACTTAGCCTACAGCCGCACCCCGAAAAGGGCTGCCGTACCAGTTCCAAGTTGCTGCGAGGGAGTGTGGCAGTGGCTCGCCAAGATGCTAAGCACTGTTGTCTGTGAATGGCATTGGATGGGCACAGGGACAGCGTCCAACTGATTTATGCTGTTGTCTGGGTCTATCCTACATACTGTACAGAGAAGAAAACAAATAGAATTGGAGAGGCCACCAGCACACACACACACAGACCCCCCCAGTCTCAAGCAGCACTAAATTACCAGAAAGTGTCTCAATAAAAGGAATTACCACCCCCTTTAAGCTGCAATCATAGCCATTACATATCTTCGGGCTTAAATCAGTTCCCTGGGAGATGTCCTGATTAAGCGGATTTCCCAATTAAGCCTGACCCAGTTGAGTGGAGCTCGCCATTCTGATTAGATTTCTAATTTATATGGGATGCTTTATATTTTACAGAAAGGAAAAAGGGGAGTTGAAGATTGTCAGCCTCTGGAACGTCTCCCTCTGTGTGTGCTTTTAGCCCCCCAACAACAAAAAAACCAAGTGAATCTGAGAGGCCACAAGCACACTCATGCTCACGCCTGGCACACGCTGACAAACAGAGGAACTCACTAGCCAATGCCATTCTAAACCTCTTAAATACAATACGAATTATTCTGCTGGTAATGGGGAACCCAAGGTCGAGAATGAGAAGGTGTTGAGAAGTCATGGGGTCGGCAACCAATGTCACAAAACAATATGTGTATTAATTGTTTAATAAGAAATTTCATCTGTAAACCTTCATTTAAAGCACAATTTAAAAAAAAAAAAAAACACGAATTATTCCTTGTGGAGCCATACCTGCCCTTCCAGAACTGTCCGCAACATCAGTGACAACCCCCTCCCCACCCCATGGATAAACCCTTTGACAGGTCAGCAGCAGAGAGAAGCACAGACGGAAGGAGTGGCCACAGGGCCCCCAGCGGAGCACACATGTCCTTGTACCTTTGAAGGCTTCTTTGAAGTGCATTTTCTAACAAACGTAGACAAATAAATGCCTGAAGAATGAATGAGTGACAGGCCCGACCATTAGGCCAGGATAAGAAGTTAAAGCATACTGCTATTGCAATCACTGACATCAGAATGCCGTGAAATAAGGGGAAATGTTGGCAGCAAAGCTCCACTGAAAAATATCTGGCTTGGCCATTGGCCAAATCACGTAAACACAGTGTCAAATGAAATTACAGATCTTTTCATGAATGCTCCCTCAGAGTGGTGTTGGTATAAAACTTTCTGGAGAGTTCTAAATACAGTCCAATATGGAGACAAGATACAGTTCTATGACTATTAGGACTTTCAAAGAGTCACCTAATCTCTTCAGGTCTCAGTTTCCCCATCTGCAAAAGGTACCATTATTCTCTAGGAGAGATTTGAACCATACAATTTTGGAGGTCATGGCCAACGTTGGCATTCTGTAAGAAGAAGCCAATTATAGTGGAAAGAGCATGGTTTTTGAAGTTCTGTCTCCCATTTACTAGTGATAGAACCTAAACAAGTGGCTTGAACTCCCTTAGGTTCATTTTTCTCATCTAACAACCAGAGATAATAGCTACCTCTTGGGCTGAGGCAATTAGGGGAAGGAATGTGCATAAACATTGCAGAAAGTCCCCAAGTCTGTTTGCTCATCTATGAGATGAGAAGAAGTACAACTAGTCCAGAGAGTGTTTGTGAAGATTTAATTTGGTAACCTCAATATAAGTGCCTTTTGATGTATATATTCAATGTAGAGTGGAAGCAGAAAGTGATTCATCCTTTCTTATCACTAAGTGGAAAAGTACTTTTCACTCACTATTTTCTATCCCTCAGTGATAACTGGAAGCCCTGGTGGCTACGTGGTTAAGAGTTCAGGCTGCTAACCAAAAGGTCAGCAGTTCAAATCCACCAGTCACTCCTTGCAAACCCTGTGGGGCAGTTCTATAAGCTTGCTGTGAGTTGGAATCGACTCGGCGGCACACAACAACAGCAATGATAACTTAAGCAGATCCCAGAGTTATTAGGACTACTTATGGGTATTAGAAAAACACATTGCACACTCAGTCCAAACTAAAGCAACATTCCTGTCTCTTATCCAATTAAAACTTTTTCCCTTCCTCAGCATGGGCTTCAAATTGTGCAGAGCAACAGGGAGAAGGGAGGAGAGGGCTATGTGCTGTCCTTTCACATGGCTATATCTTGCTCTTCCACTCCTCCATCTCCATTTATTATGCCGATTCTGGTGGCCCTGAGTGGGGAAGTGCCAGAAGAGGTGGGTAGGAGACAGCTAAAGGGCCAGAGGCCTTCTTAAGGCAGGTGCTGCTGTCATCAGATGAGGCGATCTCTCTGTAAGCAAATGTCCAAAGGCTGCCTGCTCTACAGGTACCTCCTATACTTTTCTGTACTCTTATTGGGGAAATTCTCTCTCTGACTGACTACTTATGGCTCCTCTTTAGCCCCTGCTCCAATGGCACATCCATGCATATTTGTCACCTGGGGTCACCTCACCCAGGCAGGAAGTCCTCCGTGCTTAGCTACTTTGTAATGCATCTGTAGTGGTTGCTGCAATGTGACATCTGCATCCTCCTTTCAAGATAGAAGGATTTATTTCCCCAGCTGCTGGGCATACACCCAGCTCTCAGCTCTCATGGATTCTTCAAGAATTATCTTGAGTGATGAGAAGTGCCTTACCTGTGGTCACTATGAGCAGCCTGTAGCCAATGACTAGTGAATACAAAAGACCAGCCCCGTCGGGACAGCTCTGTAGGGTTATTACAGATTCAGAGCTCTTTGTGGGGTCAACTGAGGCCTTCACTCCAACTGTATCACAGTCCAGTTTCTGTGCTTTCTTCCCTTTTCTTCCACAAGAGTTGATCACCTCAGTGCACCCTGATACACTTCTTGAACGCTAATCTTTATTGTGGGGCCCTGGTAGCACTGCAGTTAAGATCTCAGGCTGCTAACCAAAAGGCCAGCAGTTTGAATCTGCCAGCTGCTCCTTGGAAACCCTATGGAGCAGTTCCACTTTATCATATAAGGTTGATATGAGTCAGAATTGACTCAAAGGCAATGGTTTAGTCTTCATCTGATTGTGTGCCCCCCAGAGAACATAACATATGGCTTGTTGTTGTTAGTTGCCATTGAGTCAATTCTGCCTCATGGCGATCCCATGTGTGCAGAGTAGAACTGCTCTATGGGATTTTTAAAGCTGGGAACTTTTGGAAGCAGATCTCCAGGCTTGTCTTTCTAGGTGCCTCTGGATGTGTTGGAACCACCAATCTTTCAACTAATAGTCAAGCACTTAACCAGCATCCACTAAACAATGGAAAAACTTGGCACCTTTTCTTCATTACACATACTCATGTGGCCCCAACAAACTTGTTACCTTTAGAATTATCCAGAAAGATTCAAGAACCAATGTCTGTGTCTCCAAGAAAAGGGGATACAGATAAATTTTTATTATGAATTCACTGACCAATTCTTGTTCCAGTAGCATAATGAAGCAGGCCCACGAATTTCTACTGATCGAAGCATGAGGGCTGAAGTGATACTTTGGAGAGACATAAAACTCCCCTCCATTTCTAGATACTCCAACTCTCTACATATGATCTCTTTCTTAGTCTTGGTCCCCAGAAAACAGAACATTAAGAGGGCATATAGTGTTATCCAATCTCAGAGATAATCTCTCACATCTCTTCACAAAGATATCTGAGGTTGTTACATGGCAGCCAAAAGCTCCCGGAGTAGATTTCCTAAGACAAACCACAGATGACATGTTTGTTTTTCCCCACTTGTCTCTGAAGCCATGCAGTGTCACTTCCATTGAATTTTATTCATCAAGAAAGTCACAAATGTCCAACCAGGGTCAAGTGGAAAGGACATAGATGCCACCTTTTAATGGAAGAGTATGAAAGAATTTGTGGACATGTTTTAAAATCAACACGCTCTTCCCTCTGGTCACAAATTGTTTATATACTTCCTACATGGAAAATCCTCTACGTGTCTGTCAGTTTGTGGTACTGTGGGGGCTTGCATGTTGCTGCGATGCTGGAAGCTATGCCACTGGTATTCAGATACCAGCAGGCTTACCCATGGAGGACAGGTTTCAGCTGAGCTTCCAGACTAAGACAGACTAGGAAGAAGGACCCAACAGTCCACTTATGAAAAGCATTAGCCAGTGAAAACCTTATGAATAGCAGCAGAACATTGTCTGATAAAGTGCTAGAAGATGAGCCCCCCAGGTTGGAAGGCACTCAAAAGGTGGCTTGGAAAGAGCTGCCTCCTCAAAGTAGAGTTGACGTTAATGAAGTGGACGGCATAAAGCTTTCAGGGCCCTCATTTGTTGATGTGGCATGACTCAAAATGAGAAGAAACAGCTACAAACATCCATTAATAATTGGAATCTGGAATGTACAAAGTATGAATCTAGGAAAATTGGAAATCATCAAAAATGAAATAATAAACATCGATATCTTAGGCACTAGTGAGCTGAAATGGACTGGTATTGGCCATTTTGAATTGGACAATCATATAGTCTACCATGCTGGGAATGACAGCTCAAAAAGGAATGGTGCTGCACTCATCGTCAAAAAGAACATTTCAAGATGTATCCTGAAGTACAACGCAGTCAGTGATAGGATAATATCCATACACCTACAAGGAACAACAGTTAATACGACTATTATTCAAATTTATGCACCAACCACTAGGGCCAAAGATGAAGAAATAGAAGATTTTTATCAGCTGCTGCTGTATGAAATTGATCGAACATGCAATCAAGATGCATTGATAATTACTGGCAATTGGAATGCAAAAGATGGAAATAAAGAAGAAGGATCAGTAGTTGGAAAATATGGCCTTGGTGATAGAAACAATGCTGGGGATCGAATGATAGAATTTTGCAAGACCAATGACTTCTTCGTTGCAAATACCTTCTTTCACCAATGTAAATGGCAACTATACACACGGACCTCGCCAGATGGAACACACAGAAATCAAATTGACGACATCTGTGGAAAGAGACGATGGAAAAGCTCAATATCATCAGTCAGAACAAGGCCAGGGGCCGACTATGGAAGAGACCATCAATGGCACATATGCAAGTTCAAGCTGAAACTGAAGAAAATCAGAGCAAGTCCATGAGAGCCAAAATATGACCTTGAGTATATCCCACCTGAATTTAGAGACCATCTCAAGAATAGATTTGACGCATTGAACACTAGTGACCAGACGAGTTGTGGAATGAGATCAAGGACTTCATCCGTGAAGAAAGCAAGAGGCATTGAAAAGACAGGAAAGAAAGAAAAGACCAAGATGGATGTCAGAGGAGACTCTGAACTTGCTCTCAAACGTCGATCAGCTAAAGCAAAAGGAAGAATCGATGAAGTAAAAGAACTGAACAGAAGATTTCAAAGGGCCTCTCAAGAAGACAAAGTAAAGTATTATAATGACATGTGCAAAGAGCTGGAGATGGAAAACCAAAAGGGAAGAACACACTCAGCATTTCTCAAGCTGAAAGAACTGAAGAAAAAATTCAAGCCTCAAGTTGCAATAATGAAGGATTCTATGGGGAAAATATCAAATGATGCAGGAACCATCTAAAGAAGATGGAAGGAATACATAGAGTCATTGTACCCAAAAGAATTAGTCAATGTTCAACCATTTCAAGAGGTGGCATGTGTTCAGAAACCGATGGTACTGAAGGAAGAAGTCCAAGCTGCTCTGAAGGCATTGGTGAAAAACAAGGCTCCAGGAATTGATGGAATATCAATTGAGATGTTTCAACAAACAGATGCAGCGCTGGAGGTGCTCACTTGTCTATGCCAAGAAATATGGAAGACAGCTTCCTGGCCAACTGACTGGAAGAGATCCATATTTATGCCTATTCCCAAGAAAGGTGATCCAACCGAATGTGGAAATCATAGAACAATATCATTAATATCACAGGCAAGCAAAATTTTGCTGAAGATCACTCAGAAACGGCTGCAGCAGTATATCAACAGGGAACTGCCAGAAATTCAGGCCAGTTTCAGAATAGGCCATGGAACCAGGGATATCATTGCTGATGTCAGATGGATCCTGGCTGAAAGCAGAGAATACCAGAAGGATGTTTACCTGTGTTTTATTGACTATGCAAAGGCATTCGACTGTTTGGATCATAACAAACTATGGATAACATTGGGAAGAATGGGAATTCCAGAACACTTAATTGTGCACATGAGGAACCTGTACATAGATCAAGAGGTAGTTGTTCAGACAGAACAAGGGGATACTGATTGGTTTGAAGTCAGGAAAGGTGTGCACCAGAGTTGTATTCTTTCACCATACCTATTCAATCTGTATGCTGAGAAAATAATATGAGAAGCTGGACTATATGAAGAAGAACGGGGCATCAGGATTGGAGGAAGACTCATTAAGACATTGCGTTATGCAGATGACACAACCTTGCTTGCTGAAAGTGAAGAGGACTTGAAGCACTTACTCATGAAGATCAAAGACCACAGCCTTCATTATGGATTGCACCTCAACATAAAGAAAACAAAAATCCTCACAACTGGACCAATGAGCAACATCACGATAAACGGAGAAAAGATTGAAGTTGTCAAGGATTTTATTTTACTTGGATCCACAATCAACAGCCGTGGAAGCAGCAGTCAGGAAATCAAAAGACGCATTGCATTGGGCAAATCTGCCGCAAAGAACCTCTTCAAAGTGTGGAAGAGCAAAGATGTCACCTTGAAGACTAAGGTGGGTCTGACCCAAGCCATGGTATTTTCAATTGCATCACATGCATGTGAAAGCTGGACAATGAATAAGGAAGACTGAAGAAGAATTGACAACTTCGAACTGTGGTGTTGGAGAAGAATATTAAATATACCATGGAGTGCCAAAGGAAGAAACAAATCTGTCTTGGAAGAAGTACAACCAGAATGCTCCCTAAAAGTAAGGATGGCGAGACTTCGTCTTATATACTTTGAACATGTTGTCAGGAGGGATGAGTCCCTGAAGAAGGACATCATTCTTGGCAGAGTACAGGGTCAACGGAAAAGAGGAAGATCCTCAACGAGGTGGATTAACACAGTGGCTACAACATTGAGCTCAAGGATAACAACGATTGTAAGGATGGCTCAGGACCAGGTAGTGTTTTGTTCTGTTGTGCATAGAGTCACTATGAGTCAGAACCGACTCCATGGCACCTAACAACAACAACATGGAAAATCCATTTGTCTCCTCCTAAGACCCCACTCCCAAAAGTCTCATCTATTATGGTATCAGGTTCAGGTTCAAGATTCAGGATCTCAAAATCTCAATCAGATCTAGGTATAATTGAGCCTCCTCTGGTGTATTTCCTCAGAAACAATGTGCTGAGTACTGCTTCTCTCAACATGAAGCTGTGTCAGCTAAAAAACAAATGATCACCCCCACACATATATTCAACATACACTAGTGACACAAGCATAGGATATCACAACAGACACATTCAAAAAGACGGAAAATGGGAAGTGCACAACAGTTACTGGCCCATCGCAATTTTGAAATCCAGCTGGAGACCATCACCAATTCCTTAATTAGGGATCAGTACCTTGCCTGAGAATGAGTCTTCACTGCCTTTTTTTGCTCTGTCTGTATGCTTTTTTGTGTGCTTACAGAGTAGAACTGCTTCATAGGGTTTTCAAAGCCATGACATTATGGAAGCAGATCTCCAGGCCTGTCTAACAAGGTGCCTCTAGGTGTGTTTGAACCATCAACATTTCACTAATAGGTGAGCTGTTAATCATTTGTGCCACCCAGGGACTTAGCTTGCTGGCTCATTCTTCCTTTTTCATAAGAAATGGTTGGTGTTTTCAGCTGAGTAACTTCCTCAGTCTGCTTTCTGCTCATAGTAATTTGCCCACCAAACCCAGTTTGGGAGGGCAAAAAAATATTTTTTGTATCATTTCTCTCCCTTTTAATCCAACCTGGTGATGTTCCTACTATTAAAACCATCCTTTAAAACTTTGTGGGTTCCCCATAATTTTATCGGTGGTCACACTGTTAGACAAAAGCCACAATTACAAACCTCTTAAAGGTTAGCCCTTCTCTACCTTGGCTTCCTGCCTGATAGTTTTGGGATAATACCCTTAAAATTCACAAAAGTCCTGCTTTTTAATAGAGAAGGCCGTATAGGCACAGTCTGAAGATCTTCGGAAGGCCTTTTGTCTGAAAGATTCTCTGAGGTCCTACCTTAGAAGGAATTTATAGTGCCACTCTAGAAATGACCTTTTGCCTGAGTTTGTGTCTTAATTTTAGACTCCTTTGCTATCTGACAAGGGTGCGAATGAGATAGGTTTTATTTTGTAATCCACAAGTTCTGGATCATTCATACGTCCTCATTTTATTATGCACAGCTGAAAGAAAAAAGTTGGCACTTTTAACATTCTGCTTGGAAACCTACTTAGCCAAATCTATCACTTCATTAGGCAAATGTGTTGCTAAACTTTTCACCACTATATAACAAGGGTCCACTTTCCTGCAGCATCTAATAACATTTTATTCAATTTTCTTTAAGTCTTCACTGAAAGACTCCTTGAGAATCATCAAGCTTCTGCTAATAGTCTCTTGATGGATGCTATGGCAGCATCCCACTCTTAATACTAAAGTCTGTTTCTGGGGATCTATTCACGAGTGACAAACTATACCAAAATGGTGGCCAAAAGTAATAACAACTATTTATTTTGCTTACAAATCTGGGAATTAAATGAGCTTAGCTAGGCAGCTCTCACTTAGAGTCTCACATGTGGTTAAAATCAGATGGTGGCTTGGACTGGGCTCATTTTTAAGACTTCTTCACACACGCGTCTGGTACAAGGACTGGGAAGACTCAACAGCTCTGGGTTGAAATAGCTGAGACTCCTCAGTCATCTCGCTCTTTCTCTCTCTCTTTGCTCAAGACTAGTCTCAGGTTCAATGATTCCCTAGAAAGACTCACATAATTCAGCAAAGCTATTATACGCACAGTTATAATTTATTACAGCAAAAGGAAACGAATTGCTATTAACCAGTGCCGTCGAGTCAAATCTCTATTAGCAACTGCAAAAGGAATATAGACGAGAGTTCAGGAGACACACCAGATATAAGCTTCCCTTGTCCTCTCTAGTAGAGCCATAAGAATAGTACTTAATTCTCCCAACATGCGTGGCTTACAAAAAGTATTGCCAATCAGGGAAGCTCACCCAAGCCTTGGTGTCCAGGGTTTTTATCAGGGCTGGTTCACACAGACATGGCTATTTACTCACACGGCTGACCTTAGTCCTCCAGTACTTAGAGAGGTTCAGCTAATACCATGGCCCAAGGGCCCCACTTGAAATCAAATTGCTAGCATACACTATCTAGCGTGGCTCAAGGGCTCAGGTAAATAAAAAGATTCTTAACAAACAAAATATTCAAAGACTTAGAGATTATCTCTCAGCTGCCAAGCAAGGGCCAAACCTTTGTTTGGGATGTGCAGGGTTTGGGCAATTCAGTCGTGCTGAGTTAATCCTTAACCATACAATGTCTCTCCACATTGTTTCAGGGCACCTGGACTTCGTATATGGTGACCAAAGGCTTACAGAGCAAGTGTCCCAAGAGAAACTGCAGAAACAATACAGCCTTTCCTAACCTAGCCTTAGAAATCACACAGCACAACTCTGCCCCATCCTATTCATCAAGCCAATCACAAAGGCCTGCTCAGTTTCAAAGGGTGGGGCCTAGATTCCACCTTGTGATGGGAACAATGTCAAAGCGTGCACAAATAGATTTCAAAATCACCACAGAAGGTGACCAATATTCAGTCTTAAAGTCACAGAGTTCCCCCTCCCTCTCCTGACTGCTAGTAAGAATTCTTTTTCTTTGTGCTTCAGCTTAAGGAAAAAGCACTCTCAAATGAAAGGAAGTAAACATGGAGAATTTTTCTTTCAAGGCAAAACATAAAGGCTGGGCTCAAACACAGAAACTTCTCTTGGCCAGGAGAGAATCTTTATTTGAGTGACACAGTACCACTGCCTGCTGTGGGGCAAAGCAGTCAGGAGATCTCACACTCCCTGGGAGGGCCTGAAGCCGCCCTGTCCTCTTTTACCAGACTTGCCTGAAGGAATTGCATCTGTTCATAAAACCTGCCAACTAGACTCCCTGTTTTCCTTTTTCTTGTATGTTTTTTTCCTCTCACTTCAAACTCTGTGTATAGAATCTTGTATGAGTATCTTTCTTAAATGCCAGCAATCCTCTTAAAGGAACAACATCTATGTAACCAACCTGATACATGTCCTTGCAAGAAAATTCTTGTTTTTACAGGGGTTAGCAGGGGGTAAGTGGAGACCTTTACTTCAAAGCCCATGACATTTTTGACCTGCTTATTTCTTCCGAGAGAAATTGATTTTTAAGTTATTTTCTTCAACATTTGGAAACCCTGGTGGCATAGTGGTTAAGTGCTCTGGCTGCTAACCAAAAGGTCGGCAGTTTGAATCCACCAAGCACTCCTTGGAAACTCTATGGGGCAGTTCTACTCTGTCCTACAGGGTCACTATGAGTCAGAATCAACTCAATGGTAACGGATTATTCAGCACTTAGCTCAGCACCTTAAGTTAAGGCTCTTTGAAATGAATTTTCTTTTGGAAATGACCCTAAACCCTTCAGAAGATATAAGGATTCCTGGCTTTGAGAAAGCCAGTATGGAATTACCACTCCAGAGAGCATCTTACCTGGCTCCAGTGTGGGTCCTGACCTTCTTCCAGAGAGGGGAATTTGCTGCAGGTGGCCTGGGACTCCAAGAATAAAAGCTCAACTGTTCAAAGAAACATCCTGCCCATTCGCCTCAGTCCTCCACTGAACACCAGTAGCACAGCAGTGCCAAAACAGTCTACAGAAAACGCTCATGCAGCACATAAAGACAGAAAGCAGTGAAGGGGATTCCTAATGAGTCATTACGAATCCTTGCAGATGTCCGTCTTGCAATGCAATTTGCAAAGGCAGCCACCTAACAAGGAAAGACCCTGCAATCTTGGAGCAAAATCCTGCCACAAGCCAGATCATCATTTTGGAGAAGGCCATTAGCAATGGTCCCCATAGTTTAGAAACTCCCCCTAGGTAGTTACATGGCATTCCCTTGGATCTCAGTCAAAATCTTGTTCCAAAGTGCACGCGTGCAGAGCATGCAAAGGAAAAAGAGTCTAGGGAGGTTTTGTGGTGCCCTGGTGACGGAGCGGTTAAGCACTTGGTCGGCAGTTCAAATATACAAGCTACTACTTGGAAGCCCTGTGGGGCAGCAGCTCTACTCTGTCCGTGGGGCCACTATGAGTCAGAATCAACTTGACAACAATGAGTTTGGTTTGGTTTAGGAAGGATTAGGGTTTTTTCCCCCCTTTTGCTACTGAGTTATTTTTCTAGGCTTCCAAAGAAAGTGGGCTTATTTGCAGTTCTGAGAACACCACAGACAGTTGAAAACACAAAAAGGTTTTGAAGTTTAATTTAAATTTCACCCTCTTGGCTATTTGTGTTTGTATTTCCCGTCACATGGACAATAAAGTAGCTTGGACGGTTTCAGGCATGTGGTTGAGCCTTTTAATTTCCTGGCCCTCACGCTCTGCTGCTTACACTGTATTGTGACTGCCATTAGCACAGCAGCTGAATTGTTAAACCGTTTGTTGATATCTTTAGCCCAGCGTCACCACAGTACTTTGTGGACACGTCATCCTGTGACATCCATCCAAACCAAATTTTGATGATATTGTAACAACTGTTCTTACATTCTCTCAACCACCCCATGGCAACTTAAAAAAACCCAAACCTCAACACTGTAGCAATTGCACTTATATTCTGTTAACCAACCCATGACAACTTAAAAAAACTCAAACCCATTGCAGTCAAGTCGATTCCGACTTATAGTGACCCTATAGGATAGAGTAGATCTGCCCCATAGAGTTTCCAAGGAGTACCTGGTGGGTTAGAACTGCCAACCCTTTGGTTAGCAGCCATAGCACTTACCCACTACACCCCCAGGGTCAGCAATTCTTCAAAGACATGCCCCGCATGTTAAGCAGAATGAAAGGAGCACTGGAGAAATTCTAAATCCTTCCACACTTTTGAATATATTTTTTCTTTGCTGATGCTTCGACTCTGAGTCTCAGGAAAATATTTTCCACATAATAAAGAAGTCATTCCTAATATTCTGAAACATCTGTTTCTTTTTTCAGCAGAATGAGGATCTTCTATTATCGAGAGTAGTTTCTTTGGAAGTAGATCTTGATAATCATGGCGCCATTAACTTGCCAGCACATGAATCAGCCTGAGTGTGTCCGTCTTTTCTTTCCCATCTGACTGTATATTCTTTCATGCTCTTGTTTCTCTCCAGACCGGGCTGTTTTGTTTTTAGATTAGCCGTGTGTACAGCTAGCATAAGGGATGATTCAGGTCTGAGAGATGGAAGACTCATTTCCAAAGAGTAGTATCTTCACATGTAGACTTTCCTGCTCGGCATTTTGAAGGTGCATTGGGTCAAAAGTGGGTATCATATGGAAACACGAATATGTATTTTTAGACAGCATTCAACTTCAACGTACCATTTTGGGGAAGAATTTATAGGTAAGAAACATTTATACAGCTCCTACTAGCATTGTGGTAAGTGCACTAGAGAGGCGAAGATTAATTACAGCTTCCACCCTTCAAAGAGCTTACAGCCTGGAGGAGAAGGTGGAGGATGCAGAAACATACCCAAATGAGAGAGGAGCGTGAATATACTGGGGAGAGGTATGTGAGTAGCCTGGGAGTAGTGTAGGTGTTAGAGGGTCTAACCAGGGCCTCAAGGCACAAGGATAAACTAGATGGATGAGAAGTTACTTTAAAATCCCATCTCAGCAATTTATGTTGGAGTCATTGTCAGATCTTAGGATAGGAGATCAGCTAAGATTGGTGAGCGTCGCTAGACAGACAAGAACTTCCAAGTAGGGTAATGTTATGCCAGCCCACGTCACTTTATCATCAAGATATCACCCAGGAATAAGCTACAAAGTGTGGGAATTACTTGGTCAGGGGTCAGCAAACTATGGTCCAGCACCTGTTTTTGTACAGCCCACATGCTAAGAATGTTTTTTCCACTTGTAAATGATTGCAAAAAATCAAAAGAACAATAATATTTCATTACATGGATGGACCTTGTAAATATTTTGTGAGTGAGATAAGCCAGACACAAAAGGACAAATACTGTATGATCTTGTGTATATGAAATATCTAGAATAGGCAAGGAGATCTGGTGGTGCAGTGGTTAAGCATTTGGCTGCTAACCAAAAGGTCGGCAGTTCAAATACACCAGCTACTCCTTGGAAACTCTATGGGGCAGTTCTATTCTGTCCCATAGAGTCACTATGAGTTGGAATCGACTCTAAGGCAACAGGCTTGGTTTTCATTTTAGAATAGGCAAATCTATAGAGACATAAAGTCAATTAGAGGTTACCAGGGGCTGGGGGCAGGCAGGGATAGGAAGTTATTGCTCAATGGGCACAGAGTTTCTGTTTGGGGTAATGAAAAGTTTTGTTGTTGTTGTTAGGTGCCGTCGAGTTGGTTCTGACTCATAGCAACCCTATGCACAACAGAACGAAACACTGTCCCGTCTTGTGCCATCCAATCGTTGTTACGCTTGAGCTCTTTGTTGCAGCCACTGTGTCAATCCACCTCATCGAGGGTCCTCCTCTTTTCCGCTGACCCTGTACTTTACCAAGCATTATGTCCTTCTCCAGAGACTGATCTCTCCTGACAACACGTTCAAAATATGTAAGATGCAGTCTCGCCATCCTTGCTTCTAAGGAGCATTCTCATTGTACTTCTTCCAAGACAAATTTGTTCGTTCTCTCGGCAGTCCACGGTATATTCAATATTCTTCGCCAACACCACAATTCAAAGGTGTCAATTCTTCTTCGGTCTTCCTTATTCATTGTCCAGCTTTCACATGCACATGATGCAATTGAAAATACCATGGCTTGGGTCAGAGGCACCTTAGTCTTCAAGGTGACATCTTTGCTTTTAAACACTTTAGAGAGGTCTTTTGCAGCAGATTTGCCCAATGCAATCCATCATTTGATTTCTTGACTGCTGCTTCAATGGGTATTGATTGTGGATCCAAGTAAAATGAAATCCTTGACAGCTTCAACCTTTTCTCCATTTATCACAACGTTGTTTATTGGTCCAGTTGTGAGGATTTTTGTTTTCTTTATGTTGAGGTGCAATCCATACGGAAGCCTGTGGTCTTTGATCTTCATTAGTAAGTGCTTCAAGTCTTCTTCACTTTCAGGAAGCAAGGTTGGGTCATCTGCATAAGGCAGGTTGTTAATAAGTCTTCCTTCGATCTGATTCCCCGTTCTTCTTCATACAGTCCAGCTTCTCAGATTATTTGCTCAGCATACAGGTTGAATAGTTATGGTGAAAGAATACAACCCTGACATACACCTTTCTTGACTTTAAACCACTCAGTGTCCCTTTGTTCTGTTCTGAAAAGTTTTAGAAACATAATGGTGATGGTTACACAACACTGGGAGCGTAATTAATGCCACTGAATTTTGTGCACTTAAAGATGGTTAAAAATGGCAAAGTGATATTATATATATTTTGCCACAATAAGTTTTTTTAATTGGGGATAATGATGGGATTTGCCACACTGAGTTTAGGACAGACTGAATGAATTATTACACATAAAGTAGCAGGACTAGTGGTGAGGCACTTGCCTTAGGCAGAAAATTAAGAGGATGCCAAAAACTCAGTAATTAAGATAAACAACATTTTAATGCACTGTTTTTTAATTATAATTAATGAAAAAAAATCCTTAGTGGACAAAATATCAACATTTAAATAAAGACAGAATTTTTGTTGTTAGTTGCCATCAAGTTGATTCTGATTCATGACAATTCCATGTGTGTCAGAGTAGAGATCTGTGCTCCACAGGGTTTTCAAAGCTGTGCTCTTAAGGAAACAGATCATCAAGTCTGTCTTCTGAGGCACCTCGGGTGGGTTCAAACCTCCAATATTTTGGCTAGTAGTCAAGGGCTTAATTGTTTTCTTTACTAATTCCAAAGATGGAATTAGTATTACTGATTTTTCCTTTTGCCTCAGGTGCCAACATGGCTTGGCACAGCACTGTGACCGGAGTCACCCTAAGTACTGTAAAGTAAGTATAACAGTGCCAGGCACATACCCTGGTGGTGCAGTGATTAAAGAGCTTGGCTGCTACCCAAAAGGTCAGCAGTTCGAATCTACCAGCCACTCCTTGGAAACCCTATGAGGCAGTTCTACTCTGTGCTGTAGAGTCACTATGAGTCAGAATTGACTCGACAGGAACAGGTCTTGGCACATAACAAATACTTCAACAAATTCTAATTGTTAGTATTATCCATCTTTTGGAGAAGTCCAGCCTTACGATCACTTACCAGAGATAAGAACTTCTCTAAACAAATGAAACTAATCCAAATCTATGCTGTTCTTAGGAACCAAAAAAACAAAACCCACTGCTGTCAAGTCGATTCCGACTCATAACGACCCTACAGGACAGAGTAAAACTGCCTCACAGGGTTTACCAAGGAGCCCCTGGTGGATTCGAACTGCCGAGCTTTTTGGTTAGCAGCCACAGCTCTTAACCACTACACCACCATGACACCTGTTCTTATAATGGGGCGGGGGGTTTAATTCTCTGTCTATCGTCACTGAGCACTGAGTGCCTTCTGTTCTCTCTTTCTCTCACCAATGACGCACCAATCCCAGGGGCAAGACCCTTAAACTCAAGCTCCTGGGTGAAAAAATGGTTAACACACTCAGGTGTAAACTGAAAGATTAGAAGTTCAAATCCACCCAGAGATACCTTGGAAGAAAGGCCTACGTCTAGTCCCAAAAAATCAGCCACTGAAAAGACTGTGGAGCACTGTTCTATTCTGACACACACAGGGTTGCCATGAGTCAGAGTCAATGCAATTTTTCAGCTGAGGCATTGCTGAGGGAAAAGGAGAAAGAGCTGAAGGCCTGGTCCCCCCTCACTATTTTCTAAGATTATTTAGTGTGGCAAGTAACCATAATAAAAGATTACATTTATCGCATGCATGGTGCAATGTCAGGGACCATATTAAGTGTTTTGTATGAATCAAAGACTCTGGGAGGTTGGTACTGTCATTATCCCCACTTTACAAATAATGAAATTGAGACCCAGGAGGTTAAGTAATTCACAGCTACAGAGTGAACCACTAAGGCTAGATTTTTTTTCCCTGTGTCCACATCCCCTTCCCAAGTGCCCATTTGCCCCATCATCTGTAAGAAGGCTTATTTTAGCTCTCTTCCCACTCATTCACTTTTGCCCAGTGATCTGGCTCTTTTCCTCAATTCCTGTAGGACCAAATTAAAGCCTTCCACTTTTTATCAAAGTCATAATTTCTACTAAGCACAAAAGACCTTGCTTTCATCTTAGTAATCCGTTCTTATTAATTTAAACCACCACCTCCTCCTCCTCCTCTCTCTGTTGGATTCAGTAACTGGAAGAATATGGGAAATTTGAGCCCCATCCGAAGCATTTCTGTTAGTGTGTGCCCACCTTTCACCTGTTCTAGGAGGGTCTGATCAATATATCCTTGACTTACTGCTCCATTTTCTTCCATAGTCAGCAGTAGTGTCTTTAGCCTTAATAGAAAAGCAGACACTTTGGCTCCCACTCAGTGAAAAATAGGAAGAAATTCTCGACATTCCCCAGTGGTAGTTCCAGATTCTATAAATACTTGGCCTCAGTGTCAGAAACATTATTCACCTTGAAGCCACAAATCACTTCAAATATGGTGCTTCTGAGACTCTTCATCAACCTTCTCCTCTCTTGTTCAGTACTTTCCAGTCTTGCCCCCTTGTGATAGTCATCCTGGTTCATTGCTCAAAGGCCTCTTTCCAAGGTTGGAATAACACTACTGTCTTAGAGTTCTCCAGAGAAAAGAACCACTGAGATATACGTATATATATACAGAGATTTATTTCAAGGGATTGGTTCATGGGATTGTAGGTCAGGCTACAGGCTGGAGACTCTTACAGGCTTGCACCCCAGGATCTATAGGCCAGGTTATGGGAAGAATGCAGTCAAGAAAGTGAGTTCTGCCAAAATATCTATTTATAGTGTGAGGGAGGACCACATTCTAAGAAAACTGCCCTTTCAATTGATTGTTGATTACATTAGATTGCACTATGGAAAGTGATTACATCACATGACATTGTATTACAGTCTGTTACATTACAGTGTGTTATATTACATTACATCATGGAACAGCAACTAGTCTAGTGTTTGGCCAAACCACTGGGAATCATACCCTAGGCAAGTTGACACATGAAGTTAACCACCGCAACTACCTAGAACACTCTCAGTTTTCAATACCTCATTATTTACATTATAAGATGAACAGCCTCTACGTGGCTGATAGGACAATATATTGACCAATGAAAACAGACTCAGACTCAGACTTGGGACCATGGAGCTTTTCTTAAGCTCAGAGGCCCCAGTCACATCAGACTGCCTACTCCTATTGCCCCTGAGACCTGGATAAGGGGTGTAAATATCTCTTTCTATAGATTGTTCTTTCCTGATATGTTAATGAGAATAACAGAGTAATTAAAAATTCTTACAAACTTGTGTATGCATTCTCTTATCTCCTCTGCAGGAAATGAGCAGAATCTTGGCTCACAAATTCAACCATTCAATTAAAAAGAAAAAAAAAAAAACAACTTTTTTTTTCTGTACTTCAAGTTAAATTTTTGAGTTCCTATTCTACTGGGATGACAGAAACGTAATCTCAGAATATCCCTCCTTCCTTACCTGTGGATATGTTTAGGTTAGGAGGGGGACTTACCTGGTGCTAAGGTGTTAGGTAGAGAAGGAGTGGGAAGGCCTCTCTATTTTAGGTCAGTCCACCCAAGAGCTTCCATTCCTATCCAAGTGGCCTCAATCAGGCTGGGTGGCTCAAGCCCTTAGTACTGGTTCCCTGCCACACCTGTAGGCACAGGATTCACTCAACTGCTTTCTGTAGTTCGTTGGGAATTAGAAATCTCCATCTGGCTATTTATGGTCCACCCACCTAGCCTTGAATTTCAGCCATTCCTTTGCTAGTACTTTCTCTTTCCCCAGGACACCTTTCTCTCTCAGCCTCACAAACCCACCTGGGGTTTTGCAGATTTCCTAGGATTCTGCCCAGAAAGCAGGGTTCTAGGCACTCCCATTATCACTCACCATCTGGCCTTCCGGGAAAGGTAAGACGAGTATTTTTATTGCTTGAGCAGCTGCACAAGAGGATGAGGTCCTGCTCCCAGAGTCTGTGTTCCCATACGTTTCATGATGTAAGTATCAAATGACGAAGGTGGCTGCAATTCTCCTCCTTTCCCTGTAGGCAGCTCTGTTGCAGTGTTTCTTCGTGGCTCCCTCCTTTAATCTCAGCTGCCCTTGTGACTTGCTGTGGCCAACAGAATGTAGCAGAAGTGACCTCACGGCAGTTCTGGCCTAGGCCTTAAAAGGCATTGCACAGGACTGCCATCCCTCTTGGAAGCCTGCTGCCAAACCATGTGAAGAAATCAAGGTTAGCCTACTGGAAGATGGGAGACACAGGGTCAATTTTCCCAGTCATGCCTGCTGACTACGAGCCAATCACTAGACTTGGGAGGAAGGCCAGCTGATTGACCACAGACCCTCAAATGAACCCAACCACGATCAGCTGAGCATGGCCCAGATCAGCAGAACAGGGCAACAATAAATGGTATTTGTGTCATGCAGATAACTTTTGGAGTGATTTGTTGTGCAGCAAAAACTAATATGGTATTTCTTCATAACAATTTTCCTTGCCTCATATCTTTGAATTTCCCTAAGATATTAGACTATTTGGAGTCCCTGGGTAGTATAAACGGCTAATGCACTCAGCTGCTAACCAAAAGGCTGGAAGTTTGATTCCACCCAGAGGCACCTTGGAAGAAAGGCCTGGTAATCTACTTCTGAAAACTCAGCCATGGAAAGTCCTATGAAGCACAGGTCTACTCTGACACACATGGGGTGCCTATGAGTCAGAATTGACTGGATGACCACCAGTGGTTTTTAAGTACTTACCTCTCATTTTCTCCCCCTAGCAATAAACCCGGAACTAAGGATCTGCTTGAATTACAGGGAGTGGAAAGTAAAGGATGAATACCTGGAGTAAAAACAAACAAGCAAAACCTGTTACCACGCCCCAAGCATTTTTACCAAGTGTCCATGCTAGAATTTAGGGCCACCAATTGTAAGAGTCCACCAATCTCAATCTCATCATAGTCTACTTCTACAGCTAAAACCAGCTGCAATTCTTAAATTCTCACTCTCAAGTGTGCACAGTCATGTAACACGGTTACAGCCACTGCCTCAGGCATCAGGGGATTCGGTGTGAGACACCATTCAGTGAATCTGGGGAAGTCTACTCTTCTCTCTCTCCAGAGTTGCTCCTCCTCAAACATTGGCTGACCTAATCCACCAGGTTCATTTGGAGAATTATTAACAGGAAGTCTGGTCAGTTTCCCAAGGCCCTGTTCTCTCCTGCTGATTTTCCTCAAAACAACCCCCTTCACACACACACCCCCAGACAGTATCACCCAGACTCTGCATGTTTCAGAATCAATGCCAAGTTCTGGCCTCATCACGTGTTAAACCCACAATCAAATCTCTCTCGTTGATTTTTTTCGATCTTGGACATAATCCTCTCCTTTAACGTTCAAGAAGAACAGAAAAGGGCACAGAGAGCCTCAGCTGCCTCTTTATGGGGAATGTGCTCAATTTCTGCTCCTAAATTCATCCATTCAAGAAATATCCTTATTTTCTGTATTACAACTTGAGCTCCTTAAAAAAAAAAAAAGAGAGAGAGAGATGGGGCCAAGATGGCTGACTAGGTAGAAGCTACCTCAGATCCATCTTGCAACAACGACTTGGAAAAAAGTGAATCGATGACATACATGACAATCTACGAACCCTGACCATCAAACACAGATCTAAAGAGTTGATCTGAGTGACAGGGGAGTGAAAAGTTGTGCACTGAAATAGCGACCACCTCTGGAACCGGTGTCCCACTCCACAGTCTTGAGCCCTCACGGTTCCCTGGTGCTGAGTGGCGGGGCTGATTGCAGCCTGCTGAGGCGGGGCAGGCATGGGACACAGCCCTAACCCCTAGCCCCCTGGGGTAATCTTGGTAGAGACTCGGCCAGTGCAAGCAAGCTGCACACTGACACTGCTAACAAGAGAACAAGCAACCACGGGGAAGGAGCAACTGTATTCAGAGCCTGGAGCCAGTGTCCCACTCAGAAAACCTTGGCACCAGGATTTGGATTGGGCAGAGGGGAGCTGAGCATGGCTTCCTGACATGGTGCAAACATAGGACACACCCCTAGCCCCCAAAAGTGACCTCAGGAGAAGCCCAGCCAGTGCATGCAGGCAGTGCAACGATGCGGCTGACAGGAGGAGAAGTCACCGGAAGGCAGTGACTGGTTTTGGAGCCTGGAGTGCGGTGTCCCAGCCGGGGAACCTTGGCCCTGGGCTTTGGACTGGGAGCAGAGGAGCTTACCATGGCTGCTGAGACAGCACAAGCACGGGACACAGGCCTGACCCTCAGGGACAATCTTTACCCAGCCAGTGCACACAGGCTACACGCCCCTCAGGAATCTCAGATAAAACAGTCATCACCAAGCAAATAAGTAACTTTTTCTATATTGCTGGGTGCTACTCTCTCCTATCTGTCTGATCCCTCCCCTCCCTACCCCAGGCACCTTCGTTAACATTGGAATTTCCCGGGCCAGGGAGTGAAGTGCTCTGCGGTGTTTTGTTTTTTTTTTTTCTTTTCCTAACCCATTCTCCTGGCCTGAGAGAAGCAGCTAGTAAAAACCCAGGGATGAAAAATCCTTCCCTAACTTCCCTAAATTGGAATAAAAATACAGAACCAGCTCCAGCCAAGCATATGAGATCCACAATCTTGGGCTTTCATCCCTTCAGGGACCCAAAATCCCAGGGAACAAGGTGGCTATTATAATGCAAAGGTAATTCTAATAGAGATCTGACTGTAATTGTTTTAGCGGATCACTGGAAAGACAAGTTTTCCAGGTTTGATATCTCTACCTATTAAACAGAGCCCTCACTGATTCACAATGGGGAACTGAGGGCTGAAGCTCCACCCAAACCACCTATCCACCTGCCAAAGGGGTCTGAGGATACTGACACCTACCAATCTTTAAAGGTACATGCATTGGGTGCCTAAGATACAGCTGCAGAGCCCACCCACCAAAGTGCTTTAGGAATAGAGACACACCTACCTCACTGACAAGTGGGGGAAGGCTGTCAGCATCCTGCCCCACCCCGGAGTGTGACCCCCTGCTGCTACTAGAATCTGGTGCACACAACTATCACCACTACTCCTCTAAGTTAATAGGTGACAGCCTACACCACACACTTGGTGACCCAAAATTGGAACACCTAAGCTGATTCTATTCAAGAATAGTGAATGGACTCTTAGGTTTATATATCTGGTAACAGCCCAAACCAGCTGGACATAAGTGATTCAAAGGCTACAACAATCAAGACAGCACGATCTAGTAGCCCATCTGCATATATTGAAAGAAAACAAAACAAGATAAGACTCAGTGAGCAAATATAAAATAAATCATTACAATATCTTATAGATGGCTCAGAGACAGCAATCGGTATCAAACCATACAAAGAAACAGATCATGATTGCTTCTACAACTCCCCAAATTAAAGAATCAAAATCTTTCCCAAATGAAGATACAATCCTGAAATTGCCAGATGCAGAATATAAAAAACTAATATCCAGAATGCTTCAAGACATCAAGGATGACCTCAGAAATGAAATAAGGCAATCTACAGAAAAAGCCAAGGAACACACTGATCAAAAAGATTATTCAAGAACATAGTGGAAAAATTAATAAGCTGCAAGAATCCATAGAGAAACAGCATTCAGAAATCCAAAAGATTAACAGTAAAATTACAGAATTAGACAACTCAATAGGAAGTCAGAGGAGCAAAATCAAGCAATTGGAATGCAGACTGGGGGAGGCGGAGGATAAGGCAATTGACACCAATATAAAAAATTGACACCAATATAGTTGAAGAAAAATCAGATAAAAAAATTTAAAAAAATGAAGAAACCCTAAGAATCATGTGGGACTCTACCAAGAAGAATAACTTGCGTGTAATTGCAGTTCCAGAACAGGGAGGGATAACAGAAAATACAGAGAGAATAGCTGAAGATCTGTTGGCAGAAAACTTCCCTGGCATCATGAAAGACGAAAGGATATCTATCCAAGATGCTCATCAAACCCTACATAAGATTGATCCAAAAAGAAAATCACCAAGGCATATTATTATCAAACTTGCCAAAACCAAAGATAAAGAGAAAATTTTAAAAGCAGCCAGGGATGAAAGAAAAGTCTCCTACAAAAGAGAATCAATAAGAATAATTTCAGACTACTCAGCAGAAATGACGCAGTCAAGAAGGCAATGGGATGACATATATAGAGTACTGAAGGAGAAAAACTGCCAGCCAAGGATCATATATCCAGCAAAACTCTCTCTCAAAGATGAAGGCGAAATTAAAACATTTACAGATAAACACAAGCTTAGAGAATTTGCGAAAACCAAACCAAAGTTACAAGAATTACTAAAGGAAATTGTTTGGTCAGAAAATCAATAATATCAGATACCAACACAACAGAAGGCCACAGAACAGAACATGCTGATATCAACTCAAATAGGGAAATGACAAAAACAAATTAAGATTAATTTTAAAAAGAAAAAAAAAAACGCTCAAAACAGGGAATCACTGAACTCATTATGAAAAAGATCACAATAATCAAAAAGAGGGACTAAATACAGGAGGCATAGATCTTCCATATGGAGAGGAAAACAAGGCAGTATAGGATGACACAAGTTAGCTTTTTACTTAGAAAAATAGGGGTAAATATTAAGGTAACCACACAGAGGTCTAAAAATTCCATAATTCAAATTAAAAACCAAGAAAGACATAACGACTCAGAAAATATAAATTTGACTACTATGAAAATGAGGAACACACAATTTACAAAGAAAAACGTCTCAGCACAAAAAAGTAAGAGGAAAAATGAAATTGTCAACAACGCACACAAAAAGGCATTAAAATGACAGCACTAAACTCATACTTATCTATAATTACGCTGAATGTAAATAGACTAAATGCACCAATAAAGAGACAGAGAGCCTCAAACTGGATAAAGAAACACGATCTGTCTATATGCTGCCTACAAAAGACACACCTTAGACTTAGAGACACAAAGGATGGAAAAAAAAAATATCAAGCAAAGAACAATCAAAAAAGAGCAGGAGTGGAAATATTAATTTCTGACAAAATAGGCTTTAAAGTTAAATCCACCACGAAGGATAAAGAAGGACACTACATAATGATTAAAGGGACAATTGACCAGGAAGATATAACCATATTAAATATTTATGCACCCAATGACAGGGCTGCAAGATACATAAAACAAACTTGAACAGAACTGAAAAGTGAGATAGACACCTCCACAATCATAGTAGGAGACTTCAACACACCACTTTCGGAGAAGGATAGGACTTCCAGTAAGAAGCTCAATAGAGACACGGAAGATCTGATTGATACAATCAACCAACTTGACCTCAAAGACTTATACAGAACACTCCACCCAACAGCTGCAAAGTATACTTTTTTTTCTAGTGCACATGGAACATTCTCTACAATAGATCACATATTAGGTCATAAAACAAACCTCTGCAGAATCTAAAACACTGAAATATGAAGCATCTTCTCAGACCACAAGGCCATAAAAGTAGAAATCAATAACAGAAAAATCAGGGGAAAAAAAATAAAATACTTGGAAACTGAATAATACCCTGCTCCAAAAAAGACAGGGTTATAGGAGACATTAAGGAGGGAATAAAGAAATTCATAGAATTCAACAAGAGTGAAAACACTTCCTATCAAAACCTCTGGGACACAGTGAAAGCAATGCTCAGAGGTCAATTTATATCGATAAATGCACACATACATAAAGAAGAAAGAGCCAAAATCAGAGAACTGTCCCTACAACTTGAACTAATAGAAAGTGAGCAACGAAAGAATCCATCAGGCACCAGAAGAAAACAAATAATAAAAATTAGAGCTGAACTAAATGAATTAGAGAACAGAAAAACAATTGAAAGAATTAACAAAGCCAAAAGCTGGTTCTTTGAAAAAATTAACAAAATTGATAAACCATTGGCCAGACTGAATAAAGAAATACAGGAAAGGAAACAAATAGCCCGAATAAGAAATGAGATGGGCCATATCACAACAGACCCAACTGAAATTAAAAGAATCATATCAGATTATTACAAAAAATTATACTCTAACAAATTTGCAAACCTAGAAGAAATGGAGGAATTCCTAGAAAAACACTATGTACCTAAACTAACATAATCAGAAGTAGAACAACTAAATAGACCCATAACAAAAAAAGAGATTGAAAAGGTAATCAAAAAACTCCCAACAAAAAAAAAAGTCCTGGCCCGGATGGCCTCACTGCAGAGTTCTACCAAACTCTGAGAGAAGAGTTAACACCACTACTACTAAAGCTATTTCAAAGCATAGAAAATGACGGAATACTACCTAACTCATTCTATGAAGCCAGCATATCCCTGATACCAAAACCAGGTAAAAGACACCACAAAAAAAAAAAAAGAAAATTACAGACCTACATCCCTCATGAACATAGATGCAAAAATCCTCAACAAAATTCTAGCCAATATAATTCAACAACATATCAAAAAAATAATCCACCACGAACAAGTGGGATTTATACCAGGTATGCAAGGTTTTTTTTTTTTTCAATATTAGAAAAACCATTAATGTAATCCACCATATAAATAAAAAAAAAAAGACAAAAACCACATGATCTTATCAATTGATGCAGGAAAGGCATTTGACAAAGTCCAACACCCATTCCTGATAAAAACTCTCAGCAAAACAGGAATTGAAGGAAAATTCCTCAGCATAATAAAGGGCATCTTTTATACAAAGCCAATAAGGGGAAACCCTGGTGACGTAGTGGTTAAGTGCTATGACTGCTAACCAAAAGGTTGGCAGTTCAAATCCACCAGGCACTCCTTGGAAACTCTATGGGGCAGTTCTACTCTGTCCTATAGGGTCGCTATGAGTCAGAATTGACTTGACGGCACTGGGGTTTTTTTTTTTTTTTTAATACAAAGCCAATAGCTAACATCATTCTGAATGGAGAGAGCCTGAAAGCATTTCCCTTGACAACGGAACCAGACAAGGATGCCTTTTATCACTGCTCTTATTCAACATTGTGCTAGAGGTCCTAGCCAGAGCAATTAGGCTAGACAAAGAAGTAAAGGGCATCCGGACTGGCAAGGAAAAAGTAAAATTATCTCTATTTGCAGATGACTTGACCTTATACACAGAAAACCGTAAGGAATCCTCCAGAAAACTACTGAAACTAACAGAAGAGTTTGGCAGAGTTTCAGGTACAAGATAAACATAAAAAAATCACTTGGATTCCTCTACATCAACAAAAAGAAAATCGAAGAGGAAATCACCAAATCAATACCATTCAGAGTAGCCCCCAAGAAGATAAAATACTTAGGAATAAATCTTACCAAAGATGTAAAAGACCTGTACAAAGAAAACTACAAAGTACTACTACAAGAAACTAAAAGGGACCTACATAAGTGGAAAAACATACCTTGCTCATGGATAGGAAGACTTAACATAGTAAAAATGTCTATTCTACCAAAAGCCATCTATATATACAATGCACTTCCATTCCAAATTCCAATGACATTTTTTAATGTGATGGAGAAACAAATCACCAACTTCATGTGGAAGGGAAAGAAGCCCCAGATAAGTAATGCATTACTGAAAATGAAGAAGAAAGTGGGAGGCCTCTTGCTACCTGATTTAAAACATATTATATAGCCACAGTAGTCAAAACAGCCTGGTACTGATACAACAACAGGCACATAGACCAATGGAACAGAATTGAGAACCCAGATATAAATCCATCCACACATGAGCAGCTGATATTTGACAAAGGACCAGTGTCAGTTAATTGGGGAAAAGATAGTCTTTTTAACAAATGGTGCTGGCATAACTGGATACCCATTTGCAAAAAAAATGAAACAGGACCCATACCTCACACCATGCACAAAAACTAACTCCAAGTGGATCAAAGACCTAAACATAAAGACTAAAACGATAAAGATCCTGGAAGAAAAAATAGGGACAACCTTAGAAGCCCTAATACAAGGCATAAACAGAATACAAAACATTACTAAAAATGACGAAGAGAAACCAGATAACTGGGAGCTCCTAAAAATCAAACACCTATGCTCATCTAAAGACTTCACCAAAAGAGTAAAAAGACTACCTACAGATTGGGAAAAAAATTTCAGCTATGACATCTCCGACCAGCGCCTTATCTCTAAAATCTATATGATTCTGATAAAACTCAACCACAAAAAGACAAACAACCCAATTAAAAATTGGGCAAAGGATATGAACACACACTTCACTAAAGAAGATATTCAGGCGGCTAACAGATACATGAGAAAATGCTTTCGATCATTAGCCATTAGAGAAATGCAAATTAAAATGACGACGAGATTCCATCTCACTCCAACAAGGCTGGCATGAATCCAGAAAACACAAAATAATAAATGTTGGAGAGGCTGCAGAGAGATTGGAACTCTTATACACTGCTGGCGGGAATGTCAAATGGTACAACCACTTTGGAAATCTATCTGGCGTTTCCTTAAAATTTAGAAATAGAACTACCATACAACCCAGAAATTCCACTCCTCAGAATATATCCTAGAGAAATAAGAGCCTTTACACGAACAGATATATGCACACCCATGTTTATTGTAGCACTGTTTACAATAACAAAAAGCTGGAAGCAACCAAGGTGTCCATCAACAGATGAATGGATAAACAAATTTTGGTATATTCACACAATGGAATACTACGCATTGATAAAAAACAGTGATGAATCTGTGAAACATTTCATAACATGGAGGAACCTGGAAGGCATTATGCTGAGTGAAATTAGTCAGTTGCAAAAGGACAAATATTGTATAAGACCACTATTATAAGATCTTGAGAAATAGTTTAAACTGAGAACACATTCTTTTGTGGTTACGAGAGGGGGAGGGAGGGAGGGTGGAAGAGGGTTATTTACTGATTAGATAGTAGATAAGAACTACTTTAGGTGAAGGGAAGGACAATACTCAATACAGGGAAGGTCAGCTCAACCAGACTGGACCAAAAGCAAAGAAGTTTCCTGAATAAACTGAATGCTTCAAAGGTCAGCGGAGCAAGGGCGGGGGTTTGAGGACTATGGCTTCAGGGGACATCTAAGTCAATTGGCAAAATAAATTCTGTTAAGAAAACATTCTGCATCCCACTTTGAAGTGTGGCGTCTGGGGTCTTAAATGCTAACAAGCGGCCATCTAAGATGCATCAATTGGTCTCAACCCACCTGGATCAAAGGAGAATGAAGAACACCAAGGTCACAAGGTAATTATGAGCCCAAGAGACAGAAAGGGCCACATGAACTAGAGACTTACATCATCCTAAAACCAGAAGAACTAGGTGGTGCCTGACCACAACCAATGACTGCCCTGACAGGGAGCACAACAGAGAACCCCTGAGGGAGCAGGAGAACAGTGGGATCCAAACCCCAAATTCTCATAAAAAGACCAGACTTAATGGTCTGACTGAGACTGGAAGAATCCCGGCGGTCATGGTTCCCAAACCTTCTGTTGGCCCAGGACAGGAACCATTCCTGAAGACAACTCATCAGACACGGAAGGGACTGGACAATGGGTTGGAGAGAGATGCTGATGAGGAGTGAGCTACTTGTATCAGGTGGACACTTGAGACTGTTGGCATCTCCTGTCTGGAGGGGAGATGGGAGGGTAGAGGGGATTAAAAACTGGCGAAATGGTCACAAAAGGAGAGACTGGAAGGAGGGAGCAGGCTGTCTCATTGCAGGGAGTGTAAATGGGAGTATGTAGTAAGGTGTATTTAAGTTTATATGTGAGAGACTGACTTGATTTGTAAACTTTCACTTAAAGCACAATAAAAATTATTAAAAAAAAAAAAGAAAACAATGTGGATTATTCCGTCATCAATATTTCCATGTGGGAGGCAGTAACTAAATAAGTTGGTTTTTCTTTGAGAGACAACTATTAACATTCTCCTTCACAACGCAGACCAGAGGTAAACCTCCGTGGACACGAGGAAACAGCAGAGTCTAAGCAGGGGCAAGTAGTGACATCAGTTTTCTCTGAAAATCATAGAGAGCTGCTAGCCTTCCATTTGCAGAGCTGAGTGGCCCATCCTACAATACCACCCCCCCACCCCCCGCCAAAAAAAAAGCCATTTAACTCCAAGGGATTGCAGGCTTTTATTCACAGGAACTGAAATTACTGGCAAGCCCGTCTCCCAAAAAGGCAGTTCTCTGCCTACATTTTTAGAACTGGCAATCCTTCCTTTTCGGGCTCCCCACCATGGCGTTTAATTTTTCCAAATCTTGAAATATATGATGATTTTGTATCTGCCTGGGAAGGATGAAGGACTATTCTACCTTCAAGTCATATATAAGCCATATTATTCTCTGGTTTCATAATTCTGGCCACACATAGAGTATTTCCCTCTGGATTTTCTAACGAAGAGGACAGGTATTGCAGCCTTGTCAATTAAAGAGAAAAGTAGTTCCTGGTCTCCTCACTTCTCAGCTTCTTCATTAAGGACCAGAGAGTGAGAAGTGATTGCTTGAGCATCCCATAGAGGCAGGAAGGGACATTAGACCCAGGATTGGAGAGTGATGCCATTTTTGTCCTTTAACCAGTAAAGAAAAACGCCTTCTCTCTCTGAAAATGAAAGGGAGAAAGAGCATGTCAAATCTTCGGGAAGGTTTACCATCTTTTGGTTTATAGGAAAATAATACTCCACACTTTCCTGAATTCCCAATCCTCAATAAGCCATATTGAACCTTGGCCCCTGCTATGCCAAATTACTACTTGAAAAAAGTTACTTTCACATTTAGACAGTTTCTACAAAGAAAGAGGGCACATTTCCATGCTAGATGTCTTATTTCCCAGAACACTATACCCATCTAGTAGAAAAGAAGCCCAGCTGGGGTCCTAAAGAACAAAATCTTTGGTAGTTCCGGCTGTTGAGTTACAAAGCCAAAAATAAAAGATCTATATAAATAGACATTATAAATCACTAATGAAGAAAGCCTAAAGGCAAGATATGCCAACGGCTTGGGAAATGCCCAAATCTCTTCCTTTCAGCATTGTTGGAAAGAAAGACTGTGAAGAACATTGTGTCTAATTTTGCTTTCAGCATTTGCTCAATACAAATGGCTGCACTGTACAACACACCCACTATTTGTCTACTTTGAGTTCATTAAGTCAAGAGTTCTCTCACTTTCTCCCATCCCCTGAAGAGTTATTTGCCTGTGATTTTTGAACACGATGCTTATCTAGTTTAGTGCACCTAAAAATATGGCTGTAGGTTAAATAAATAAATAAATAGTAGTAGTGATGGGAGAAAAATGAAGCAGTGTTAGGCAAGAAGGGAAAAAGTCATCTAAAGCTGAGTTTTCAAAAGATGTGGAGTTAATGAGGCAGAGATGCGCAGGAGGACGTTTGCTAATGACAAGTGTGATGGAAAATATTTCTGTGCCACCAGAATCAGCTCAGGCAGAGAACTACAGGAAAATAAGAAAAGTTTAAAACTCAGAGCCACATCTTTTCATTGGCAATAAATAGCCAAAGAACTTGTTTTCAAAGAAGCAAGACCGATGTGAGACAAAAATAAAAAATGGATCCTGTGGGAAAGGTAGGATCTGCAAGGAAACGTTATTCTGGACACATGGAATAATTCTAAACAGTCTGCTCTCACTCTCTGCCCAACACACAGAGTTTAGCGTTTGTCCTACATGGGTGGCGTGGGGAAGAAACTCAGTGGAAGGAACATGGTGCTTACCGTGGAGTGCAATTGACAGTTTCTTATTGGTCTCTCCCAAACAAGCCCTCACTTCATCCATTTTTGAGCCTTCTTTGCAAGAGAGCCCTTCCCCGCTTTTACCTCTGATGGCTCACCGTAACTTAAAATCTGTGATGGGTCACTATCATTCCACTCACCAGGAGACCATGTTACACTTCCCTCCACAAAGAGACAGAGAATTTGTGGCTTTGTAGATGACTTTTCTGACGTGGATATATCAGGTGCCTCGTGTTTAAAATGGAGAGAATCTGACAATTCTCGCCAGATCTCAGGAGCATGGCTACCAAAGCCTGGAGTCAGTATTTCATCTCCTCCCCAACTGCTACGTTAAAGTCCCCCCCGCCCTGTAGTCTATCGAGGGCCAGGACTCAATACCACTGGCCAGTTGCCCAGGTGTGAGGAGGCATTGAAGTGCTCAGCTCTAGATCACCTCGTTCTTAGACATCTAGAATTTTTATTCCCCTGTCCAGTTTAACCATGATGTGGATATTTGAAGAAATGTCTGGTGATAAATGATGGTGAAGAAATACTATGGATCTAAAATGCGTTCCCAATTCATCCAACCTTTTTTCATCCCACACACTTTATTGAGTATTTCTTATGTGCCACAGCAATGGATTTGAACATACCAGCATTTATGAGGATGACACAGGACTGGGCAGTGTTTCGTTCCGTTGGACATGAAGTCTACATGAGTCGGAACTGACTTAACAGCAGCTTTTTACCTATCTATCCATACGCCTACCGCCTGCCTGCCCACCTGCCTGCCTGCCTATTACCGATCTATCATCTATCTTTCTATCTGTCATCTATCTATCAATCTATCAATCTATCTATCTATCATCTATCTATCTATCTGTCTATCTATCTATCATCCATCTATCTATCTATCTGTCTGTCTATCTATCTATTTGTCTGTCTATCATCATCTATCTATCTATCATCTATCTTATATGCCTGGAATTGTCTTTGAGGCTGGCAACATAAAGCTGGGGAATAAGGCCCTGCTCTTATGCAGCTCAGTCTGAAGGAGACATCATTATATAAATTACTGTGATAACAATGTGTTATCACATTTGGTGCTTTTGGAGACCAAGACTTGAGGCACTACCCTCTCAGAGCCTCCAGAAGGCAGCAGAGGCAGCTACAGGGACAGAGGGATCAGAGGTCTCTATCTGCACAAACTTCCCTGCTTCGCCAGTAACCCCTCAGCTCTACTCAACTTTCCTCTGCTGATGGGGTCCAGGCGCCTCCACCAGGATAGTTGTCTTTTTCCTGCCTGGGGATCCCTCCTACGGGCCCAGAGCCTTCCTGGAGCTCAGCCTGCTACCTGCTCTCTGCTGCCCCCTACAGGGCCGGTGGTGAATGGGCTCATTAATTTCCAGGGATATTTTCTCAAACTAACAGAGCCCCTTCCTTAAGCTTAGGGGCCAGTGACTTTTAATGGTGGTGGAATAGTTTGAAAAAGGACAGTGAGAATACTTACACAACTTGAAGAATGTAAGCAATGTCTCTGAATTGTGCATGTAGAATTTGTTGAAATGGTGTATTTTTTTGCTGCGTATTTATTGTTGTTAGGTGGCAAAGAGTGGGTTCTGACTCTCAGCGACCCTATGTACAACAGAACGAAACATTGCCTTGTCCTGTGCCAACTTCACAATTGTTGTTATGGGGTGCCTGGTGGCACAGTGGTTGAGAGTTCAGCTGCTAACCAAAAAGCTGGCAGTTCGAATCCATCAGCTGCTCCTTGGAAACCCTACAGGGCAGTTCTACTCTGTCCTATAGGGTCGCTACGAGTCGTAATGGATTGGACAGCAACGGGGCTGTGTATATATAATATGTTCATAAAAATAAGATAAATTTTGAATTTTAAAACATTTTTTAAAGCAATTGTTGAACTGCCAGTAGAAAAGAAGGGAAACTGAGGCTGTAACCCTGAGTCAGCATCCACAGGGCCCCACTGTGCCCCTGGAAACCAGCTCTGGGTGCGCACCGACCTCGCTATCACAGGTACGGGTGTGGTCATTGACACTGACCCAACGACTTTATATTTCCCCGCAGGAAAGGATTTTTTCTCAATACCGCTAGTACCCTTCTTAGGATCCACTGACCTTTTATTCATCTTTTCCAAAAAGTGGCCAAAAAAAACGAAACTCACTGCGGAAGAGTCCGATTCATAGCGACTGTCCTAGCTCTTTAACCACTGCACCACCTGGGTTTCCTTCTTAGAATCCACTGACTTTTTATTCATCTTTTCCAAAAAGTGACAGCGGGAGTAAAAAAGAAAGCCTAACAACGCCAGTTACTTCTTTGTCAATTTTCTGTTTGGAAAAATAAAGAATTCAACCCGGAGTGTGGATATTGGGGGACTCAGGAGGAGGCAGGCTTCAGAAGACATGGAGACTCTGAGCAGGCTGAGCTGGGAGGTGGGACTCAGTCCCCAGTACAGGAGAGTTTTTTCTCAGCGCTGCCCCTCATTACAGCGTTTGAGAAGACCCCTCACAAGGCCAGCTTTCTGGTCAGCCGTTGTTACGGGTGACTTGCATCCCCCAGAAAGGATATGTTCAAGCCTTAACCCTCAGTCCCCGTGGCTGTGAGCTTATTTGGACATAGGGTCATTGCCGATGTAATTAGTTATGAGGAGGTCATTAAGGGGAGCCCTAATCTCCTTAGGATGGATTTCCTTGTAAGAACAGAGAAGACAGACAGGGAAAAACATCAAGTGACGACAGAGGAAGAGGGTGGAGTTACGCTGCCACAACCCAAAGCACGCCTGACTCCACCGGAAGCAGGAGAAACGAGGCTGGATCCTCCAGAGAGCTTCCGAGAGAGCATGGGCCTGCCCATACCCTGAATTCAGACTTCCAGCCTCCAGAATGTGAGACAATACATTTCGATTGTTTTAAGCCAACCACCTTGTGTTATTTTTTTACCACAGCCCTAGGAAACAAATGGAGTCCTCCAGTGGGTCCAGAAAATTAGAGTTTTTGGCTGCTAACTGAAAGGTTAGTTGTTTGAGTCCACACAGAGGTGCCTTGAAAGAAAAGCCTGGGGTTCTACTTCCAAAAGTATCAGTCATTGAAAACCCAGTGGAGCACCGTTCTGCTCTGACACCCAACACATATGGAAAAAAAATGGAGTCCTTGTGATTTGGAATCAGCTCCACAGTAACTGAAAAAAAAGGTGGGGGGAGGAGACAAATACAAGCATGGATTGTCATGCTCTCTTCTCTTTCTCCTGGTTAGTACCAGCCCAGGGAACCTAGATACTGTACTGTTTCCTTCTGAATGGGCTCTTCATGCCCCCTGTCAGTTCATTAGCATATTCATTGCCTGAATTTATGAGTCTTTTTTTTTTTTTTTAGACAGAATAGAAGCCCTGGTGGCTAAGCGGTTAAGAGTTCACCTGCTAATTAAGGTTGGCAGTTAGAATCCACCAGGCGCTCCTTAGAAACCCTGTGGGGCAGTCCTACTCTGTCCTATATGGTCACTATGAGTTGGACTCAACTCAATGGCAATGGGTTTTAGACTGAATAATATTACAACTTCTAAATTACTTTTATTTCTTTTTCACTATTTTTTTTCTCTTTCCCCAGTCAACCCCTCAAATTCTCCCACCCTTCAAATCCTTCCAGGGCCCCTGACAATGCTCTTTGAACCACCTCTCTCTCCACGGACCTCAGAGGCTCTTTCCTCCTGATTTTCCAAATGAGACAAAATGAAGACTCAAGTTCACAACTGCACCAACTCAGTGCATGCCTCCCTACATGTGACGCAGATGGGCTTTTGATAGTTCCTGTTTCTTTACAGGAAACCCTGGTGGTGTTAAGTGCCACAGCTGCTAACCAAAAGGTCGGCAGTTCAAATCCCCCGACTGCTCCTTGGAAACCCTATGCGGCAGTTCTACTCTGTCCTATAGGGTTGTTATGAGTCAGAATTGACTTGATGGCAATGGGTATTAGGCTATAAAGCAGACTCTTCCAAACCACCTATCCTTTGCATAGCCCTATTTTTTTCCTTCTCTTCAAATGCCTTTGCCTCCATTCTACCCCAAGTCCCCAAACTGTTCTTTCACTTACTTCTGCCAAAAATAAAACTCACCTGTGTATTCACTCAAGCAGATAGAAACGGGGGGGAAATGTGTCTGTCACCTAACTGTTCTAGCCACAAACAGCTGGTCCTAGCTGAGCCCACTCCCAGGAAATGGGTGTCTCTTTCTTGCAGGACCATTTTGTTCACATTTCTTAAGGTAAAAAGCTATAGTTCTTAGAGAACCCTGCCTGCTAATCTTATAAGGACTTGCTTTACAACCTAGAGTTATACTGAAAATTGATAGAATTTTACTCTACCACTCATCTTGCAATTCCCTTCCCTCTACCCTGCCTGTCAACAAGCACAGCCATCCATAAGCTGCAGAGCCCCCATCTTCTAGTTTCTGTCTGAATGCCTAAGGTAAGGGTTACTAGGTCTTGCCAGAGCCCAGAACTGCTGCCTCACTCACCATTCCGATTTACACCAAGCCTCTGCTCATGGGCTTCTCTCTGGAGTGGAAAACATACTGGAGTTCCTTCCAACTTAACTGTTGTGAATTGAATTGAGCCCCCACAAAATGTCTGTAAACTTGGCTAAGCCAAGGTTCCCAGTATTGCATGACTGTCCACCGTTTTGTCATCTGATGTGATTTTCCTATGTATTGTAAATCCTATCTCTATGATGTTGATGAGGTGGGATTAGCAGCAGTTATGTTAATGAAACAGGGTTCAATCTACAAGATTAGATTGTGTCTTAACCAGTCTCCTTTGAGAGAAGAAGCAAGCAGAGAGACACGGAGACCTCATACAACCAAGAAAGTAGTGCCAGGAGAAGATCACATCCTTTGGACCCTGGGCTGAGAAGCTCCTCGACCAGGAGAAGACTGATGATAAGGACCTTCCTCCAGGGGCAACAGAGAAAGAAAGCATTCTCCTGGAGCTGACACCCTGAATTTGGACTTCTAGACTATGAGAGAATAAAATTCTGTTTGTTGAGCCATTCACTTGTGGTATTTCTGTTATAGCAGCACTAAATAACAAAGAGAAGTTCCATCCAACCTAAAACCCATTGTCATCAAGTCAATTCCAACTGATAGCGATCCTAAAGGATAGAGTAGTACTGCCCCATAGGGTTTCAAAGGATCGGCTGGTGGATTCGACTGCCAACCTTTCCGTTAGCAGCCAAGCTTTTAACCACTACACTACCAGGGCCCCTTCTAAACTAAAAGATCTCCCAAAAAGGAAAAAAACAAACACAAAAAACTCCCTCTGTCGAGTTCCCTCCTAGCTATCCCTTTCTCTCCACATCCTTAAGAAACAAGCTTCTTAAAAGAGAAATGGGGAGGTGGAGCCAAGATGGCAGAATAGACGCTTCTGGCGAGACCTCTTTACAACAAAGACCCGAAAAAACAAGTGAAACGAGTATATTTGTGACAAGCTGGGAGCCCTGAGCATCAAAGGTAAGCTTAGACAACGAACTGAGGGGCAGGGGGAGGAAGCGGCTGTTCAGAAGTGGAGAGGAGTTACCAGACCTGAATCGCGGGGAACTCTCAGGCACCACTCCTGGAGTGTTGGTGGCGGCGACAGGCTGGTACTAGTGTTTAGCCGCAGTTTGCTCAGGGAGAAGTAGCCAGCACACAGCCTACTCACACCTCGGGAACCTGAGGAGAACGGCAATCTTGGCAAAAGCTAAGTACTTGTGTATATTTTACCACGTCCCCCCCACCCCCAAGCTGGCTTTAGTGGCTGAATCCCTGGGCCTGAGATAGACCCTGCTGAGCACCTAGAGCCATCCTCCCAGCCTTGGGGAAGGAAAAAATTTGCAACTGGGCGGAAAAGATAATTTGCTAGCTCCATTAACTGGGGGAGCTCAGGAGAGAAGCGGCTACTGTCCAGGCGTAAACCGTCCGTGGACCTTGAGCACCTTTCCCTTCTGCATGGTCCTGTGTGGGCCTATTTTGGGAGAATAGGTCCTTGTTGGCAAACTCTAACAATTTCAGCTGTGCAGTGGAGAGGTGGGTGTTTGATGTTTGACATTGCTGTGCCTATTAAACAAGGTCCTCACCTACCCACAACAGGGACCTAAGGACTGCTGGCTCCACTCAGGTCACCTAGCCACCTGTGACAGGGGTCCAAAGATAAATGGTACCTCCCAGTCCTTACAACCAAAAACTTTGGGTGCCCATGGTCCCTCTGCAGAACCCACCCACCAGCACACTCTAGGGAACAGAGACACGTTTTCTTCAGAGACACTTGGGGGTCAGTTCTCAGCCCCCTGCCTTGTTCAGAGCATGACCCCCTGCTGCAATCAGATACCGGTATATATGCCAATCACCCCTGTCCCTCTAAGACTGTAGGACAGAGCCTGTACCACACACTTGATGATCAGCTACCTGGAAACCTGAGCTGAATTCATACAAGAAAACTGAATGGACTCCTAGACTGATCTACCTGATAACAGCTTGAGCCAGCTGGGAACAGGACACCAGAGCTCCAAAGGTGAAAATAATCAAGCTAGCTCACTCAAGCAACCCATAGGGGTATACCAAAAGAAAACAAAGCAAGAAGCTACAACACAGTAACCAAGCATAAACTAATACAATAACTTATAGATGGCTCCGAGACAATAGTCAATATCAAGTCACATAAAGAAACAGACCATGATCACCTCAACAGGCTCTCAAAACAAAGAATCCAGGGATCTTCTAGATGAAAGCACATTCCTGGAATTACCAGATGCAGAATACAAAAGTCTAATATACAGAACCCTTCAAGACATCAGGAAGGAAATGAGGCAATACACAGAACAAGCTGAGGAACACACAGATAAAGCAACTGACAAAATTAGAAAGATTATTCAGGAACATAATGAAAAGTTTAATAAGTTAAAAAAATCCATAGACAGACAGCAATCAGAAATTCAGAAGATTAACAATAAAATTACAGAATTAGACAACTCAATAGAAAGTCAGAGGAGCAGAACTGAGCAAATAGAAGCCAGAATTTCTGAACTCGAAGATAAATCACTTGGTACTAAAATATTTGAAGAAAAATCAGATAAAAGAAATTAAAAAAATGAAGAAACCTTAAGAATCGTGTGTCATGTGGGACTCTATCAAGAGAAATAACCTACAAGTGATTGGAGTACCAGAACAGGGAGCGATAACAGAAAATACAGAGAAAATTGTTGGCAGAAAACTTCTCTCATATTGTGAAAGACGAGAATGTATCTATTCAAGATGCTCATCAAATTCCACATAAGGTAAGTGTTAAAAGAAAGTCACCAAGACATATTATAATCAAACTTGCCAAAACCAAAGATAAAGAGAGAATTATAAGAGCAGCGAGGGATAAACAAAAAGTCACCTACAAAGGAGAGCCAATAAGAATAAGCTCAGACTACTCAGCAGAAACCATGCAGGTGAGAAGGCAATGGGATGACATATTTAAAAAATTAAAGGAAAAAAATTGCCTGCCAAGAATCGTATATCCAGCAAAGCTGTCTCTTAAATATGAAAGTGAAATTAAGATATTTCCAGATAAACACAAGTTTAGGGAATTCGTAAAAACCAAACCAAAACTCCAAGAAATACTAAAGGGAGTTCTTTGGTTAGAAAATCAATAATATCAGGTATCAACCCAAGACTAGAACACTGGGCAGGGCAACCAGAAGTCAACTCAGACAGGGAAATCCAAAAAAACAAAGCAAGATTATTTAAAAAAAAAAAAAAGCCCAAAACAAGTAACAGCAATGTTATTATATAAAAGAAGACAACATTAAAATAATAAAGAGGGACTAAGAAATGTAATCATACACCTTCCATATGGAGAGGAATATACAGCGATACAAAGAAATAAAAGTTAGTTTTAAATTTAGAAAAATAGGGGTAAATAATAAGGTAACCACAAAGGAGACAAACCATCCTACTCATCAAAATAAAATACAAGGGAAAAATACAGACTTAGCAGAAACAAAATCAAGACAGCAAATAGGAGGAAAGGACAATATGTAAAGAAAATCTACTCAGCACATATAATCAAGTGGGAAAAAGAAACTGTCAACAACACACAAAAAAAGAAATCAAAATGATAGCAGTAAGTTCATACCTATCCATAATTACCCTGAATGTAAGTGGACTAAAAGCACCAATAAAGAGACAGAGAGTGGCAGAATGGATTAAAAAACCGTCTATATGCTGCCTACAAGAGACACACCTTAGACTTAGAGACACAAGCAAACTAAAACTCAAAGGATAGAAAAAAATATATCAAGCAAACAACAATCAAAAAAGAGCAGGAGTGGCAATATTAATTTCGGACAAAATAGACTTTAAAGTTAAATCCATCAGAAAGGATAAGGAAGGACACTATAAAATGATTAAAGGGACAATACACCAAGAAGATATAACCTTATTAAATATTTATGCACCCAATGACAGGGCTGCAAGATACATGAAACAAACTCTATCAGCACTGAAAAGTGAGATAGATAGCTCCACAATAATAGTAGGAGACTTCAACACACCACTTTCGGTGAAGGACAGGACATCCAGAAAGAAGCTCAATAAAGACATGGAAGATCTAAATGCCACAACCAACCAACTTGACCTCGTAGACACATACCGAACACTCCACCCAACGGCAACCAACTATACTTTCTTTTCTAGTGCACATGGAACATTCTCTAGGATAGACCACATATTAGGTCATAAAGCAAGCCTTAGCAGAATCCAAAACACTGAAATATTACAAAGCATCTTCTCTGACCATAAGGCCATAAAAGTGGAAATCAATAACGAGAAGAGCAGGGAAAAGAAATCAAACACTTGGAAACTGAACAATACCCAGCTCAAAAAAGACTGGATTATAGAAGACATTAAGGATGGAATAAAGAAATTCAGAGAATCCGAAGAGAATGAAAACACTTCCTGCCAGAACTTTTGGGACACAGCAAAAGCGGTGCTCAGAGGCCAATTTATATCAATAAATGCACACATCCAAAAAGAAGAAAGGGCCAAAATAAAAAAAATTATCCCTACAACTTGAACCAATACAAAGAGAGCAACAAAAGAAACCCACAGGCACCAGAAGAAAAAGAATAATAAAAATTAGAGCTGATCTGTTTACAATAGCAAAAAGCTGGAAGCAACCAAGGTGTCCATCAACGATGAATGGGAAAATAAATTGTGGTATATTCACACAATGGAATACTACGCATCGATAAAGAACAGTGACGAATCTCTGAAACATTTCATAACATGGAGGAACCTGGAAGGCATTATGCTGAGCGAAATTAGTCAGACGCAAAAGGACAAATATTGTATAAGACCACTATTATGAGATCTTGAGAAATAGTATAAACTGAGAAGGACACATTCTTTTGTGGTTACGAGGTGGGGAGGGAGGGAGGGAGGGAGAGGGTTTTTTACTGATGAATTAGTAGATAAGAACTGCTTTAGGTGAAGGGAAGGACAACACTCAATACATGGAAGGTCAGCTCAATTGGACTGGACCAAAAGCAAAGAGGTTTCCGGGATAAAATGAATGCTTCAAAGGTCAGGGAGCAAGGGCGGGGGTTTGGGGACCATGGTTTAAGGGGACTTTTAAGTCAATTGGCAAAATAATTCTATTATGAAAACATTCTGCATCCCACTTTGAAATGTGGCGTCTGGGGTCTTAAATGCAAACAAGCAGCCATCTAAGATGCATCAATTGGTCTCAACCCACCTGGAGCAAAGGAAAATGAAGAACACCAAGGTCACACGACAACTAAGAGCCCAAGAGACAGAAAGGGCCACATGAACCAGAGACCTACATCATCCTGAGACCAGAAGAACTAGTTGGTGCCCAGCCACAATTGATGACTGCCCTGACAGGGAACACAACAGAGAACCCCTGAGGGAGCAGGAGATCAGTGGGATGCAGACCCCAAATTCTCATAAAAAGACTGTACTTAATGGTCTGACTGAGACTAGAGGAATCCCGGCGGTCATGGTCCCCAAACCTTCTGTTGGCCCAGGACAGGAACCATCCCCGAAGACAACTCATCAGACATGAAAGGGATTGGACAGTGCGTAGGAGAGAGATGCCGATGAAGAGTGAGCTAATTATATCAGGTGCACACTTGAGACTGTGTTGGCATCTCCTGTCTGGAGGGGGAATGGGAGGATAGAGAGAGTTGGAAGCTGACAAAATTGTCACGAAAGGAGAGACTGGAAGGGCTGACTCATTAGGGGAAGAGCAAGTGGGAGTATGGAGTAAGATGTATATAAACTTATATGTGACAGTCTGACTTGATTTGTAAACGTTCACTTGAAGCTCAATAAAAGTTAAAAAACAAAAACAAACCAAACCTGTCGCCATCAAGTCAATTCCTACTCATAGCGACCCTATAGGACAGGGTAGAACTGCCCCACAGGGTTTCCAAGGAGCAGCTGGTGGATTCAAACTGCCAACCTCTTGGTTGGCAGTCAAGCTCTTAACCACTGCACCACCAGGGCTCTGTGACTGCTACAGCTGCAAGCAAATGAATTTTGCCACCAGTCATCTGGGATCCAGGAAGAAATGTAACCTCCTGATGCCTTGACTGTAAGGTAATGAGACCCTGCACTGAGGACCCAGCTAAGCCATGCTGTGCCTAGACTCCTGACCCATGAAAGCTGAGATGATAAATGGGCTTTGTTTTAAGTTGCTAACATTGTGGCAATTTGTTACTCAGCAATAGATGATTAATAAATATGCCCTTCAATGTCAAAAAAAAAAAAAATAGAGCTGAACTAAATGAAATAGAAAACAGAAAAACAATTGAAAGAATTAACAAGACCGAAAGCTGGTTTTCTGAAAAACTCAACAAATTTGATAAACCACTGGCCAAACTGACAAAAGAAAAACAGGAGGGGAAGCAAATAACCCGAATAAGAAATGAGATGGGTGCTATTACAAGAGACCCAACTGAAATTAAAAGAATCATATCAGATTACCATAAAAAGCTATACTCAAACAAATTTGAAAACCTAGAAGAAATCGATGAATTCCTAGAAACACACTACCTACCTAAACTAACACAAACAGAGGTAGAACAACTAAATAGACCCATAACTAAAGAACAGACTGAAAAGGTAATCAAAAAACTCCCAACAAAAAACAGCCCTGGTCCGAACGGCTTCACCGCAGAGTTCTACCAAACTTTCAGAGAAGAGTTAACACCACTACTACTAAAGGTATTTCAGAGCATAGAAAAGGACGGAATACTACCAAACTCATTCTATGAACCCACCATATCCCTGATACCAAATGAGGTAAAGACACCACAAGAAAAGAAAATTATAGACCTATATCCCTTGTGAATGTAGATGCAAAAATCCTCAACAAAATTCTAGCCAATAGAATACAACCACATATCAAAAAAATAATTCACCATGACAAAGTGGGATTCATACCAGGTATGCAGGGTTGGTTCAACATTAGAAAAACAATTAATGTAATCCACCACATAAATAAAACAAAAGATAAGAATCACATGATTTTATCAATTGATGCAGAAAAGGCATTTGACAAAATTCAACAGTAATTCATGATAAAAACTCTCAGCAAAATAGGAATAGAAGGAAAATTCCTCAACATAATAAAGGGCATTTATACAAAGCCAATAGCCAACATCACCCTAAATGGAGAGAGCCTGAAAGCATTGCCATTGAGATCAGGAACCAGACAAAGATTCCCTTTATCACCACTCTCATTCAACATTGTGCTGGAAGTCCTAGCCAGAGCAATTAGGCCAGATAAAGAAATAAAAGGCATCCAGATTTGCAAGGAAGAAGTAAAAGTGTCTCTATTTGCAGATGGCATGATTTTATACACAGAAAACCCTAAGGAATCCTCCAGAAAACTACTAAAACTAATAGAAGAGTTCAGCAGAGTATTGGGATACAAGATTAAAAAAAAAAAAATTGATAAACATACAAAAATCAGTTGGATTCCTCTATACCAACAAGAAGAACATCGAAGAGGAAATCACCGAATCATGACATTTACAATAGCCACCAGGAAGATAAAATACTTAGGAATAAATCTTACCAGAGATGTAAAAGGCTTATACAAAGAAAACTACAGTACTCTTCTGCAAGAAACCAAAAGAGACTTACATAAGTGGAAGAACATACCTTGCTCATGGATAGGAAGACTTAACATTGTGAAAATGTCTATTCTACCAAAAACGATCTATACATTTAATGCAATTCTGATCCAAATTCCAACGAGATTCTTTAATGAGATGGAGAAAAAAATCGCCAACTTCATATGGAAGGGAAAGAGGCCCGGGATAAATAAGGCATTACTGAATACAAAGAACAAAGTGGGAGGCCTTACTTTACCTGATTTTAGAACCTAGTATACTGCCACAGTAGTCAAAACAGCCTGGTACTGGTACAACAACAGATACATGGACCAATGGAACAGAATTGAGAATCCAGACATAAATCCATCCACATATGAGCAGTTGATATTTGACCAAGGCCCAAAAACAGTTAAATGAGGAAAAGACAGTCTTTTTAACAAATGGTGCTGACATAACTGGATATCCATCTGCAAAAAAATGAAACAAGACCCATATCTCACTCCATGCACAAAAACTAACTCAAAATAAATAAAAGACCTAAATATAAAATTTAAAACGATAAAGATCATGGAAGAAAAAATAGGGACATTAGGAGCCCTAATACATGGCATAAATAGTATACAAAACGTTACTAAGAATGCAGAAGAAAAACTAGATAACTGGGAGCTCCCAAAAATCAAACACCTATGCTCATCCGAAGGCTTCACCAAAAGAGTAAAAAGACTACCTACAGACTGGGAAAAAGTTTTTAGCTATGACATTTCTGATCAGCGCCTGATCTCTAAAGTCTACTTGATACTGCAAAAACTCAGCTGCAAAAAGACAAACAACCCAATTAAAAATTGGGCAAAAGATATGAATAGACACTTCACTAAAGAAGACATTCAGGGAGCTAACAGATATATGAAGAAATGTTCATGATCATTAGCCATTAGAGAAATGCAGATCAAAACTACAATGAGATTTCATCTCACTCCAACAAGGCTGGCATTAATCCAAAAAACACAAAATAATAAATGTTGGAGAGGCTGTGGAGAGATTGGAACACTTTTACACTGCTGGTGGGAATGTAAAATGGTACAACCACTTTGGAAATCAATTTGGCACTCCCTCATTTTAAAAAGCTAGAAATAGAACTACCATACGATCCAGCAATCCCACTCCTTGGAATATATGCTAGAGAAATAAGAGACTTTACAGGAACAGATATATGCACACCCATGTTTATTGCAGCACTGTTTACAATAGCAAAAAGATGGGAGCAACCAAGGTGCCCATCAATGGATGAATGGATAAATAAATTATGGTATATTCACACAGTGGAATACTATGCATCAATAAAGAACAGTGAGGAATCTGTGAAACATTTCGTAACATGGAGGAACCTGGAAGGCATTATGCTGAGTGAAATTAGTCAGTTGCAAAAGGACAAATATTGTATAAGACCACTATTATAAGAACTTGAGAAATAGTTTAAACTGAGAAGAAAACATTCTTTTGTGGTTACGAGAGGGGGGCGGGAGGGAGGGTGGGAGAGGGGCATTCACTAATTAGATAGTAGATAAGAACTACAGGTGAAGGGAAAGACAGCACACAATACAGGGGAGGTCAGCACAACTGGACTAAACCAAAAGCAAAGAAGTTTCCTGAATAAACTGAATGCTTCGAATGTCAGTGGAGCAGGGGCAGGGGTCTGGGGACCATGGTTTCAGAGGACATCTAAGTCAATTGGCATAATAAAATCTATTAAGAAAACATTCTACATCCCACTTTGAAGAGTGGCATCTGGGGTCTTAAATGCTAGCAAGCGGCCATCTAAGATGCATCAATTGGTCTCAACCCACCTGGATCAAAGGAGAATGAAGAACACCAAGGACACGAGGTAATTACAAGCGCAAGAGACAGAAAGGGCCGCATGAACCAGAGACTACCTCATCCTGAGACCAGAAGAACTAGATGGTGCCCGGCTACAACCAATGAATGCCCTGACAGGGAACACAACAGAGAACCCCTGAGGGAGCAGAAAAGCAATGGCATGCAGACCCCAAATTCCCATAAGACCAGACTTAATGGTCTGACTGAGACTGGAAGGGCCCCGGTAGTCATGGCCCCCAGACCTTCTGTTGGCCCAGGACAGGAACCATTCCCGAAGCCAACTCTTCAGACATGGATTGGACTGGATGATGGGTTGGAGAAGGATGCTGGTGAGGAGTGAGCTTCTTGGATCAGGTGGACAGTTGAGACCATGTTGGCATCTCCTGCCTGGAGGGGAGATGAGAGGGTGGAGCAGGTTAGAAGCTGGAGAAATAGACACAAAAAGAGAGAGTGGAGGGAGAGAGCGGGCTGTCTCATTAGGGGGAGAGTAATTGGGAGTGTGTAGCAAGGTGAATATGGGTTTTTGTGTGAGAGACTGACTTGATGTGTAAACTTTCACTTAAAGCACAATAAAAATTATTTAAAAAAAAAAAGCGAGAAATGGCCTTTTGGGGCTGTCATTAGAAGCTTAGAGTTTGCCTTTAGACAGACCTACGTAAAATTTCCACCACCCGTCTGTCAGGTTGTGGCACTTTGATGGCTTGCTTGTTACTATGATGCTAGAAGCTAGGCCACTGGTATTTCAAATACAGCAGGGTCACCTGTGGTGGACAGGTTTCAGTGGAGCTTCCACTAAGACAGAAAAGCAATAGCGGCCTGGAGGCCTTCTGAGAAGTACTTAATGAAAACCCTGTGGATCACAAGAGAATACTGTCCAGTATGATGCTGGAAGGTGAGCCTTCTAGGTTGGCAGGCACTCAAAACACACAGTGGCCATGGTAATGGACCCAAGTACACCAACAATTGTGAAGATGGCACAGGACCAGGTAATATTCCATTCTGTTGTACATGGGGTCGCTGTGAGTCAGGGCCGACTCCACTGCAGCTAACAACAGCAAGAAGACGCAAGCTCCATAATTTAACATGCTCCTCTCTCTGGGTCTCACTTCCTCCTGAGGTACCAAATGAGGTCGCAGAGTCAGAGTACAAGAGGCAATGCAAGACGAGCAGGAATGAAGGACCGAATGGGCCGAAAGACCCCTAAAGGATAAACGGGGACTAAAACGAGCCTCTGTGGAGCCCAGCGTAAAGATAAGGAGAGGAAGATCTGAAGCCAAAAGAAGCATATTAAGGACACCCAACCCTCTAGCTGAGCCAGCAAGTGTTTGTTACACGGGAATCAGGAGTCCACAGAAGTTGAGCAGCCACTGGTGATGGCCCGCCTCGTGGCTTCTAAGACTCTCACAGATCAAAGCACAAGCATCTGGGATGACAATTGGCAGAGCCAGAGACACAGCAGATGCCCAGGGATGGTTTGCTTCCTGGACGCACGAGCAGAGCTCATGGTGTACAGGACAGGGGAGATGTATCAAGGATAGATCCCCAGTGTGTATTCTGGAGAGAGCACGAAGCAGCACACCCAGGCACTCTACAATAGCAGGCAGGCTGCTTCACAAAGCAGCCCACACCTCAAGGTCCGTATAGGGTCCACAGACATATTTGTGTAATTGTAGGTAGCTGCTGGGTGCTGCAAATGGTTAAGCGCTTGACTACTAGCCAAAAGATTGGCAGTTAAAAAGATCGGCAGTTCAAACCCACCCAGAGACACCTTTGGTTGTTACGAGGATTAAAATCAAAATGAGATCAGGAAAAGGAAAGCGCTATCAAGATCTTATAAATTGAAGCTGTCATTATCATTATTATTTTTAATTCAAAATAATTTAATGGGGACTACATGGGAGGGGGGTCCTTGTGGTGTAGGGGTTAAGAGCTCAGCTGCTAACCAAAATGTTGACAGTTTAAATCCACCAGCCGCTCCTTGGAAACCCTATGGGGCAGTTCTACTCTGTCCTATGGAGTCACTATGAGTTGGAACTGACTTGATGGCACCTAACAACAACAACATACTTGGGCTCAGATGCACAGAAAATTTCTAATTAAAATATTAGTAACCAACTTATTACTTGCAGGAGGTTTCTCAACAGCAAATAACAAAGGGCAATGGCAGTTGGATTCTGCTGGTTCCCAGTATTCCTTGTTCCAGTCCCTTCTCCCCCAAAACTCTTTCAACACAAACATATGCACAACCACACTTTAAGGGTACCCTGGGTATGCACCCATTTAACTGGAGCAGCCTAGGCAAACTACCTTAGTAAATATTTTTAACAAAACCAGTCGCCCTCTGGTCAGTTCTAAGTCACAGCAACCCCCTGTGTGTCAAGAGTAGAGCCATGCTCCATGAAGTTTTCAATGGCTGATCTTACTAAAATGGATCCCCAAGCCTTTCTTCCGAGGGGAGTCCCTGGGTGATGTAAAGAGTTAGAGCACTTGATTGGTAACAAAAAATTAGAGGCTTAAGTTCACTTCTGAAATATCAGCCATTGAAAACCCTGTGGAGCACACTTCTATCCTAACATCCGTGGGGTTGCCATGAGTCGGAATCAACTCAGCAACTGGTTTTTCTTTTGTTTTGTTTTTTCATTCCGAGGTGCTTCTGGGTGGACTCGAACCTACAACCTTCCAGTTAGCTGGACGGCATGTTAACCGTTTGCACCAGCCAGAGACTTCTAGCAAATGTTAGTATCTTTAAAACAGAAAAAGGGAAGACTTTTTGTTCTCTTATAATCCCTTCTGAATTTATTTTTTTCAAGTATTCTTTTATCTATTTCTTAAACTAGCCCAAAGCTTATTTTACCTTTTCTTTAAATGTGCTTTAAAAAAATCATATCTGGGAAAAAGTAATCATGATTGACAAAGGAAGACACTGGGATGCAGCTGCTGCCCATTGACCAATCTGTTAGAAATGACCACGGCTCTCCTAAAAGTGAGATTACAAAATCAGGACCAGAAAATGACTTTTATAGTCAGCATCTAAAACTAATGCCCATCTTGGAGTACCTTCTGCTAAGCTCCTGGAAATCCTCCTGCATGCTGTAAATCTGCATTTGCAGACCCTCCACCAGGAGCTCAATATGTGTGCTGTTTAGTGTTTGGCTAGATTTATAAATAGCTGCTCAGGGAACTTTAAATATAACACGGACGTCTGATGAAATGCAGTGAAAACAAGGGCAGCAACAGAGAGAAGAGAATGGGCAGGAGGGACAAAGGCCCATCTGCTGGAAGCTTCGTCCCTTCCAGGCCTCTCCCTCCAAGCTTTTGTGTACCTACTCTGAGCTCTTTGTTTGCCAGATACTGGGGGGGGGGGGGGGGGGTGCGGGGAAGAGGGGATGGGACACCCTGGCGGTGCAGTAGTTAAGAGCTATGGCTGCTAACCAAAATGTCTCTAGTTTGAATCCACCAGCTGCTCCTTGGAAACCCTATGGGGCAGTTCTACTCTGTCCTGTAGAGTCACTATGATCCTTCTCTTGGCACTACTTCTCGGTGGTATGAGGTCTCTCTGCTGGCTTCTCTCATTTATATCTCAGAAGAGATAGACTTAAGAAACAATCTAATCTTGTAGATTGATTCCTGCCCCATTAACATTATAGAGGTAGGATTTACAACCCACAGAAAAATCACATCAGATGACAAAAAGGTGGACAATCACACAAACCTGAGAATCATGGCCCAGCCAAATTGACAGATCTGTTTTGGAGACACAATTCAATCCACGAAAATTAGTAATTAGGTGAGAAATTAGAACATGTATGTCCAGCAAGAGAACATAGGAAGCTGAACAAAGACTTAATGGCTACAGAAAGGAACAAAGAAAAGGAGAACATTCGACACAGCTGTAGATTCTGGCAGAACCACTGCTCCTGGGTGCCCTGCACTGCCGAGTGCCACAGAGGATGTCCATTGCAGGCCCCCTGGGAAGGGAGTCTGGGGAGGTAGATGTCCCCATAAGCTATGGCAAGGACTGAGCTGTGACACAGTATGACTCCGATAAGATCATTTTCCTCCTGGAACTAGTTCTGGTTAAGATTTCAGCAAAAGAGAAGAATGCAAATGCTTGAATTAATTCTTTAAATTCTCACTCGTGTTTTTTTTTTTTTTTTTCCTATGAACCCTGGGGTGAAGAAGATTTGTCTTCTTACCTGTGGGATAACCTGCTTTGAGTGTGAAGACAATTTAGCTGTGATGTCTATCACCCCATTTGCCACCAGGGTTGATTTGGCTGGTCAGTTTGACTAATCAAGTTCTCTCTCTCTTTTTTTTTTTTTTTAACCTTTTGTGAGTATTTTAATGGATGTGGTGGGTTCAAAGGGACAATTCTTTCAGAAAGAGGAGGGCAGTTCTGGGTGGAGTAAATGAAGAACTAAGGTTCCAGAAAACTTCCACATTTTTGTGCCTGCTGCCAGAGACAGAAATTACAGGAATGTTCTCTTCGTTCTGTTTCAAATCTGGGTCTCAATTCAAAATATTAAAATGCTAGTATTTTCTGTACAGTGTCTTCTTCGTGCATCCAACAGTGCTCGGCTCCCTGTTGCCGGAGGCAGTGCTGTGGTTTTCATATCTTGTTTCACACGTTCTGTTACCCCAGGTCATCTCAATTCAGCAACCAATTAGTGAGCATCCTTGGGTACCAAGCATGGAGCAGAGTGCAGTGGATGATACAAAGACGGGTAAAGATTAAAGAGTAGGACGACAACCCCAGAAAGATGTGTAAACACCAGCATCTGGGGTCAAACCAGCAGCCTCTTTAAACTTTCCAAAACTCCAGAATAGAGATAAGAACCATTGTTAGAGTATGGAAACCTGGGCCATGACCTGGAACCCACAGAAGGCTGGAAGTTACTCCAAAAAGGAGTGCAGTGGGGGAGAATGGAGCGGAGATACTGATGTTTAGAATGCATAAACACACACGCCAAGAATAAAATAACTTGGGCTCCTTTAAAAATTCACCTATATGAGACCAAACAGTCAACAATTACTTTAAAACAAAGATGAGAATGTAAGGGGGCAGGGAAACTAGTTTCAAGGAAACAGAACAACCAGAACTGAAATAATGAGAATGTTCACGCATTGTGAAGAGTGTAACCAATGTCACTGAACAACCTGTGCAGAAACTGTTGAATGGGAACCTAAGCTGCTAGGCAAACCTTCGCCAAAAACACAATCAAGTATTATTAAAAAAAAAAAAAAACTCTCATCTATTGAATGTTAACTATGGACCAGCTACTGTGGTAATTGCTTTATGTAAATAATCTCATTTCAGTCCTCACAAAAGCTCTCTGATGTGTTATTATTTTCATCCCATTTTGTAGATGAAGACACTAAAGCTTAGAAAGATTAAATAAATCATCCAGAGTCCCAAAGCTGTAAGTAGCAGAGCCTGGAATTGAACCCAGGGCCTGGATTCTGAGTCACGATATGCGCTGAGAACTGTCTTCCTGGTCTACCTCTCTCTCTCCAGCACTCTCATTCCCAGCCTCCCACCAGAAACCAGGGCTGACTTCTCCACTAGTTGTAGCAGACACAGTGCCTAGGGCCCATGATGTCTTTAGGGGCCCACAAAAATATTTTAATTTTATTTCTTTTAAAAGCAGAAGAAAAAAAGAGTATATAATAATAAATCCAGCATGAATTATGTTCACCTTCCTACCATCGCAATCACAAAATATATTAAAAAAAATTTTTTTTTATGGAAGAAGGGACCCACCAAGGCGAATGTGCCTGGGGTCCAGGAAGTCGTAATTAGGCCCTGTCTGATACCGTCTCTTTGACACAATGGTGAGAACTGCATTCTCTTTGTTTTCTATGCCCCTTCAGGCTACAAGTTACCCTTGGGGTAATTTTTCCCTTCAAGGTAATAAAAAAGAGCAGTAATCAACACTTAGCTACTATCACCTGCCAGGTAGTTTTAAGAGTTGTACGTGCATTCTTCAGAATTCTCTGTGAAGGAGATGCCGTTATTGGCTGCATTTTAGAGCGCGCATTTGATGTGCCTTCTAATCACCACCCCCCCACACACACATAAAAATGCCAAAGCTTGCTGTCACATCTCCAACTCTACAATCCTCTGGAATGGCTTTGCTCGCTCACACACTCATTCATTCATTCACACAACCATTTAGCATACCCATCTCAAGGAAAATGTTCCCTGGTGGCAAAGTGGTTAAGCCCTTGGCTGCTAACCAAAAGGTCAGTGGCTTCAACCTGCCGGTGGCTCCAGGGAAGGAAAGACGTGGCAGTCTGCTTCTGTAAAGGCTAAAAAACAAAACCCTAAAGACTATATCCTTGGAAACCCTATGGGCAGTTTCTCTTCATCCTACTAGGTCGCTGTGAGGTGGAATTGACTCCATGGCAATGGGTTGGTTTTTTCTGTTTTGTTTTTAGTAAGAACTCACCCCAGAGGATTAACTTTGTTAAACTTTTTTAGATGTAGCTCATGTAAGTGATAATATCAACATGAAGCATTATTTCAAGATGTGAAGATGTGAAGACCACCCAGTTTTCTGTCACTGTTGGCACTCAAGATTAAGTCAGTTTGATTGCTCAACTGTTTTTACTTTTTCAAGCATGGAACCACTGCACGCCCGGCCTGACATCATTAAGATAACTTGAGGATGACCACCATATGTTGCCAAAAGGAGAGATCTGTTATCGTGTTTAAATAAAGCAGCCATGCTCTTCGTTAAAATCCCAGCCACTTCTCCCCCACCTCACAGTCCACTGCTATTAAAACATCCTTTATAGAAATGAATACATTGCCATTAATCTCATTTCTTCCTTTTTTTTTTCTATTTTTTTGCTGTGGAAACCTCTAAGCTCCTCTTTAAGTAAATCAGGGACCCAATAAGTGGGTCCTTCGTTATTATTATTATTAATACTGAGAATTTCAGCCTAATTTCCATTTGCACCACTTTTACAATCTTTTTTGTTTTGTCTCTGGTTAAATACTACTTGACTGAACTTTTTCCATAACAATACTTATTTAAAATATTCCAATATTATTTGCAGGAAACTTTTACCTTCCCAGCTGACTAATTATCATATCTAACAAAGCCTTTTTTTTTTTTTATAACTTTTATTAAGCTTCAAGTGAACGTTTACAAATCCAATCAGTCTGTCACATATAAGTTTACATACATCCCACTCCCTACTCCCACTTGCTCTCCCCCTCTTGAGTCAGCCCTTTCAGTCTCTCCTTTCTTGACAATTTTGCCGGCTTCCCTCTCTCTCTATCCTTCCATCCCCGCTCCAGACAAGAGTTGCCAACACAATCTCAAGTGTCCACCTGATATAATTAGCTCACTCTTCATCAGCGTCTCTCTCGCACCCCCTGACCAGTCCCTTTCATGTCTGATGAGTTGTCTTCGGGGATGGTTCCTGCCCTGTGCCAACAGAAGGTCTGGGGAGCATGGCCGCCGGGATTCCTCCAGTCTCAGTCAGACCATTAAGTTTGGTCTTTTTATGAGAATTTGGGGTCTGTATCCCACTGATCTCCTGCTCCCTCAGGGGTCCGCTGCTGTGCTCCCTGTCAGGGCAGTCATCGATTGTGGCCGGGCACCACCTAGTTCTTCTGGTCTCAGGATGATGTAGGTCTCTGGTTCATGTGGCCCTTTCTGTCTCTTGGGCTCTTAGTTGTCGTATGGCCTTGGTGTTCTTCATTTTCCTTTGCTCCAGGTGGGTTGAGACCAATTGATGCATCTTAGATGGCTGCTTGTTAGCATTTAAGACCCCAGACGCCACATTTCAAAGTGGGATGCAGAATGATTTCATAATAGAATTATTTTGCCAATTGACTTAGAAGTCCCCGCAAACCATGTTCCCCAGATCCCCGCGCTTGCTCCGCTGACCTTTGAAGCATTCATTTTATCCCGGAAACTTCTTTGCTTTTGGTCCAGTCCAATTGAGCTGACCTTCCATGTATTGAGTGTTGTCTTTCCCTTCACCTAAAGTAGTTCTTATCTACTGATTAATCAATAAAAAACCCTCTCCCACCCTCCCTCCCTCCCCCCCTCGTAACCACAAAAGTATGTGTTCTTCTCAGGTTTACTATTTCTCAAGATTTTATAATAGTGGTCTTATACAATATGTGTCCTTTTGCCTCTGACTAATTTTGCTCAGCATAATGCCTTCCAGGTTCCTCCATGTTATGAAATGTTTCAGAGATTCGTCACTGTTCTTTATCGATGCGTAGTATTCCATTGTGTGAATATACCACAATTTATTTACCCATTCATCCGTTGATGGACACCTTGGTTGCTTCCAACTTTTTGCTATTGTAAACAGAGCTGCAATAAACATGGGTGTGCATATATCTGTTTGTATGAAGGCTCTTGTATCTCTAGGGTATATTCCCAGGAGTGGGATTTCTGGGTTGTATGGTAGTTCTATTTCTAACTTTTTAAGAAAATGCCAGATAGATTTCCAAAGTGGTTGTACCATTTGACATTCCCACCAGCAGTGTATAAGAGTTCCAATCTCTCCGCAGCCTCTCCAACATTTATTATTTTGTGTTTTTTGGATTAATGCCAGCCTTGCTGGTGTGAGATGGAATCTCATCGTAGTTTTAATTTGCATTTCTCTAATGGCTAATGATCGAGAGCATTTTCTCATGTATCTGTTGGCTGCCTGAATATCTTCTTTAGTGAAATGTGTGTTCATATCCTTTGCCCACTTCTTGATTGGGTTGTTTGTCTTTTTGTGGTTGAGTTTTGACAGAATCATGTAGATTTTAGAGATCAGGCGCTGGTCGGAGATGTCATAGCTGAAAATTCTTTCCCAATCTGTAGGTGGTCTTTTTACTCTTTTGGAGAAGTCTTTAGATGAGCATAGGTGTTTGATTTTTAGGACCTCCCAGTTATCGGGTTTCTCTTCATCATTTTTGGTAATGTTTTGTATTCTGTTTATACCTTGTATTAGGGCTCCTAGGGTTGTCCCAATTTTTTCTTCCATGATCTTTATCGTTTTAGTCTTTATGTTTAGGTCTTTGATCCACTTGGAGTTAGTTTTTGTGCATGGTGTGAGGTATGGGTCCTGTGTCATTTTTTTGTAAATGGATATCCAGTTATGCCAGCACCATTTGTTAAAAAGGCTATCTTTTCCCCAATTAATTGACACTGGTCCTTTGTCAAATATCAGCTGCTCATACGTGGATGGATCTACGTCTGGGTTCTCAATTCTGTTCCATTGGTCTATGTGCCTGTTGTTGTACCAGTACCAGGCTGTTTTGACTACTGTGGCTGTATAATAGGTTCTGAAGTCAGGTAAAGTGAGGCCTCCCACTTTCTTCTTCTTTTTCAGTAGTGCTTTGCTTATCCGGGGCTTCTTTCCCTTCCATATGAAATTGGTGATTTGTTTCTCTATCACATTAAAATATGACATTGGAATTTGGATCGGAAGTGCGTTAAATGTATAGATGGCTTTTGGTAGAATAGACATTTTTACTATGTTAAGTCTTCCTATCCATGAGCAGGGTATGTTTTTCCACTTAAGTATGTCCTTTTGAATTTCTTGTAGTAGAGCTTTGTAGTTTTCTTTGTATAGGTCTTTTACATCCTTTGTAAGATTTATTCCTAAGTATCTTATCTTCTTGGGGGCTACTGTGAATGGTATTGATTTGGTTATTTCCTCTTCGGTGTTCTTTTTGTTGATGTAGAGGAATCCAAGTGATTTTTGTATCTTTATTTTATAACCTGAGACTCTGCCAAACTCTTCTATTAGTTTCAGTAGTTTTCTGCAGGATTCCTTAGGGTTTTCTGTGTATATAATCATGTCATCTGCAAATAGTGATAACTTTACTTCTTCCTTGCCAATCCGGATACCTTTTATTTCTTTGTCTAGCCTAATTGCCCTGGCTAGGACTTCCAGCACAATGTTGAATAAGAGCGGTGATAAAGGGCATCCTTGTCTGGTTCCCGTTCTCAAGGGAAATGCTTTCAGATTCTCTCCATTTAGAGTGATATTGGCTGTTGGCTTTGCATAGATGCCCTTTATTATGTTGAGGAATTTTCCTTCAATTCCTATTTTGGTAAGAGTTTTTATCATAAATGGGTGTTGGACTTTGTCAAATGCCTTTTCTGCATCAATTGATAAGATCATGTGGTTTTTGTCTTTTGTTTTATCTATGTGATGGATTACATTAATGGTTTTTCTGATATTAAACCAGCCTTGCATACCTGGTATAAATCCCACTTGATCAGGGTGAATTATTTTTTTGATGTGTTGTTGGATTCTATTGGCTAGAATTTTGTTGAGGATTTTTGCATCAATGTTCATGAGGGATATAGGTCTATAATTTTCTTTTTTTGTAATGTCTTTACCTGGTTTTGGTATAAGGGAGATGGTGGCTTCATAGAATGAGTTGGGTAGTATTCTGTCATTTTCTATGCTTTGGAATACCTTCAGAAGTAGTGGTGTTAACTCTTCTCTGAAAGTTTGGTAGAACTCTGCAGTGAAGCCGTCCGGGCCAGGGCTTTTTTTTTGTTGGGAGTTTTTTGATTACCGTTTCAATCTCTTTTTTTGTTATGGGTCTATTTAGTTGTTCTACTTCTGAATGTGTTAGTTTAGGTAGGTAGTGTTTTTCCAGGAATTCATCCATTTCTCCTAGGTTTTCAAATTTGTTGGAGTATAATTTTTCATAATAATCTGAAATGATTCTTTTAATTTCATTTGGTTCTGTTGTGATGTGGTCCTTCTTGTTTCTTATTCGGGTTATTTGTTTCCGTTCCTGTATTTCTTTAGTCAGTCTAGCCAATGGTTTATCAATTTTTTTAATTTTTTCAAAGAACCAGCTTTTGGCTTTGTTAATTCTTTCAATTGTTTTTCTGTTCTCTAATTCATTTAGTTCAGCTCTAATTTTTATTATTTCTTTTCTTCTGGAGCCTGATGGATTCTTTTGTTGCTCAGTTTCTATTTGTTCAAGTTGTAGGGACAGTTCTCTGATTTTGGCTCTTTCTTCTTTATGTATGTGTGCATTTATCGATATAAATTGGCCTCTGAGCACTGCTTTTGCTGTGTCCCAGAGGTTTTGATAGGAAGTATTTTCATTCTCGTTGCTTTCTATGAATTTCCTTATTCCCTCCTTGAGGTCTTCTATAACCCAGTCTTTTTTCAGGAGGGTATTGTTCATTTTCCAAGTATTTGATTTCTTTTCCCTAGTTTTTCTGTTATTGATCTCTAGTTTTATTGCCTTGTGGTCTGAGAAGATGCTTAACAAAGCCTTTTTTGTGAGAGTAGAAAAGCAGAGTGAGGCAGTTGCCATTGTCTGCATGGCCATTTAAAGCAGAGAGCATGACCTTCCCTTAGGCACTGAATAGAGGCAACTGAAGTAGTGAAAATGTTTTTTCTTTAGTGTTTTAATATTAGGGAGAATATATTTTCTCATTTGTTTTAATATAGCTGTATAAACTGTGATTAATCTCTAGTCCTTGGAAAATGGTGGAGGCTCTGTTCAAAATACAGCTGAGCAGCCCGTTTCACTCTTAAACATAACAAACATCCTAATACCTTACAACATATTTTCCCTTATTCGAAATAGGCGATTGAGAGCGTGACATGGCTAACACCATAATGACACTCTAAGTAATCTCTAAACATTTTTTAATTGCACCAGCTCCACCGGTCTCCTCCAAAGGGGTGAGGAGCTATCTCAGCTCCTGTGGCCTTGATGTCTCCTTTCTTTGTTCTCTTAAGAAATGGCCTTCAGCCTGCAAAACCGACAAGAAGTTTTGCTTTCTTGCTCCCTATCTCAGCCACAGTGGACTTGGCAAAACAGCTCCACTAGCCGAGAGATTCTTATGAGAGTTTTTCAGCCTGTTATAAATATACTGATTAGATTCCAAGGTGTCTGACATGCTTATCTTTAGTTTAATAAAGAGTTTTTGTAGTTGTTTTGTGATGTATAAGACCATCTGTGGACTACATGCTCAAAACATTAGGTAACTCTGATCTTTCCCGTATAAAACCTTCCCATCAATCCTTTAGGGCAGAGAGAATTTGGGAGAAATTTAACCCCCTCTGTCTCTTGAATACCGGTGTTCAATAAAGCCTTCTTACTGCTTACCTCCTCCTGTCTCAGTATTGGCTTTGCAGCAGGTGGCTCGAACCCGCAATTTGCGGTAACGCGATCCCTAGTTATGAGCAAAATTCCTTTCTAAGTCTGTCTTCAAGTCAAATGTGTAGGTAAGTCAGAATAGGGAGACATGGTTCTTATTTAGCGTCAGTTAGTCAAATGTTTGTCTTAGTATACAGTATATAGTTTACCTTTCTATGCTTATAAATATGCTCATATGCTTATAGGGTTGCCATGAGTCGGAACAGACTTAATGGCACCTAACAAGAACAACAACAACACGCCGATAAAACACTTAAGAAACACTTCCAAACCACGCAATGTTTCCATGAGCTTCACGAAGTAGTACATGTGTGCATTCGTTATTATGAACCATTGTATTTTACTCAAATTTTTTATATAACAGGCTTCATGGCAGTCTGTTTTTAAGTACAAGCTGTCCGTAAGTTGGACGTTTGTAACCTGAGGACTGCCTGTAAGGTTCTAAACTTGATCCGTCCTGCCTGCTAATCACCATAGCCACACAGAGGTCCATGCTGTGCAACTGAACTGTTTTTGTAAACAAAAGGTTAATTGTCTATTAGCTTGTCCGCGTCGTCAAGTAACAGAGAACTCCCTTCAAGGGGTCATTGAATGAGACACAGCATGAGAGAGACAGGGTCCCAGCTAGCTGGGGTAGAAAAGCACATTCCAGTGACAAGAACAACTACTAAGACTATTTTTCTTTACTTGTGTTTTAAATCCTTTATTTGGGAAATAAATGCCAATAATGTCACAGTTAAAACTTAACACCAAGAGCAAATCAAAACCAAAACAACCAAACCCACTGCTTTTGAGTCAATTCCAACTCATAGCGACACTGTAGGACTGGGTAGAACTGCCCCATAGGGTTCCAAGGCTGCAAATCTTTATGGAAGCAGATTGCCACATCTTTCTCCCTCGGAGAGGCTGGTGGGTTTGAACCACTGACCTTTTGGTTAGCAGGTGAGTTCTCTAACCACTGTACCACCAGAGTTTCTGAAAGCAAGGGCCTGATAAATACATTTTTGTTAAAAAAATAAATTAGTAAATCTACACTACTGATACAAAAAAACAAAACAAAACCCTTCGCCATCAAGTCAAGTCTGATTCACAGTGACCCTATAGGACAAAGCAGAATTGCCCCATAGGGTTTCCAAGAGGCAACTGGTGGATTTGAACTGTGGACCTTTTGGTTAGCTCTTAACCACTGTGCCACCAGGGCTCCACATACTGATATTATCATCCCCAAAAAAGAAAAGCATTTTAGCTTATAATGCATAAATTTATACCTATTATAACTAGTCCAGATGGAATATTTTAAACTTTCTGAAGAGCTCCTGAGAGGAGCAGGAGATTTGAAATTTCTTATAACTGAAACAAGGCTCTCTGCATGATTCTTAGGCAGATGGCAGGCTACTCTCAAGAAATGAGCCTTTGGGGGAGGTGGGATAAGGGTGAAGAGATGGGCCGCTGAACTCAGAAACCACGTATCCTGCAGCGGATTCCATTAAATAAATACTCTGGATTTTTAACAGTTTTCTCTCTGGTGACCACTTGCATTGTAAACTTACTAAAACACAATTTTAGCATACCTTTTTTATGTAGGAAGGAAAACAATAATTTATGGTTCAGTTTACCCTCTCTACTCCTGAAAGGAAAATTATATGTCAACAGCAAATATATGAGAAGCCACTTAATATTCTAGTTTCATTAATTATCATTTGCATTTCCTTTTCCAGTCCAGTTCTTTGCAAACTTCAGTTTATGAACACCCAATAAGCACACACACAAGCACACACACATGCACCTGTATATGTGTATATACATCGTATATAAGTATAATGTATACACACACACATGTATGTGTATATATGTTGATATATACATATTCCTTAGAAGTGAGGGTGGTGAGATTTCGACTCACTTTAGACATGTAATCAGGAAAAACCAGTCACTAGAAAAGGACAGTGTTTGGTAAAGTAGAAGGCCAATGAAAATGAGGGAAACACTCAATGAGATAGATTGACACAATAACCACAACAGGGGGTTCAAACATTCCAAAGGTGGATCGTGACGATGACACAGGTTTAGGCAACGTTTCATTCTGTTATACATAAGGTCACCATGAGTCGGAGATGACTCAGCCGCCATTACCAACAATTCTATATGTAGGTACATGTATCTCCTGTGATAGGTGGACTCATTTGATTACAGCCTCCTGTAACGTGACTCTAAGGCTGCTCTAAGGTCAGGACTTCTCAGACAGGGCTCCAGCGTCAAGAACAGCACCCTCGTCTCTGGTTACAGACAGTGAGTCACAAGAGGGAGCAGGTGAAAAACTGCCAGTAAAACAGGGCAAACTGTCCAGGAGACTGAGAGAAAAAAAAAATTCTATCATGAGACCTGCTGAAGGCAAGTTAGAAGGTCTGACACAGAGCCCCACAGTGTTGCATTAAAAATCCTGTTTCCTTTGCTAGCCGCCCCCCGCCAGCTTTGCATTTAAGTCCTGCTTTTGCTTGGAGGTTATATGTAAACCCCACTGCCCCTGCGTAGTACGATCAAGGATGTTGCTGACATAACTTGTATGAATTTCCTACTTGTCAACCCCTTGGAAGTAACTTGTCTGTCAACCCTGGGGAGCAGGCTTGGTGGCAGCAGCTCTGACTTAGTCCTCTTCCTTGTACAATAAAATAAAGGTGCTTTCCTATTCTTCCACTTCCGTCTTTCATTTATTGGCCAATAAGAGTTATGCGGAGCAAGAACCTGGCATTTCCGCCCAGGTCCATTTGCACAGGTACCATTTTCAGTGGCAAGCACGTCTATTCCAGGCATAGAGTGTAACTTAAGTAAGCTAACCCACAGCTTAATAACTGCAGAATAACCAGAGGAACATCTCACAGATGTGTGTCTTCCTCCTCCTTATCTGTTCACTGCCCTACATTAGTTTTCAGGGTAACATTGTGTGTCTGTGTGCAAGAGTGACACACACATAGACATAGCACGTACACACACTCAACACACGCACTTTAACCTCTGGGCAGGCCTCTGTGATTCATAAGCAGCATGTAGCGGAGACAGGTATACAGCTCTCAACGGCCACTCAAAGACCCAGTCTCAGCAGGGAGCGTCTCCATGATATTCATTCCACAGTCTGCTGCTCCTCGTCTCCCGCTGTGCACCTTTGGTGTACCAACACCCCTTCCCTAATGTATTTCAAACCTGAGCACTGGTTCTCTCTCCATCTGACCTTTTGGCTTGATCTCTAGAAGCTGATGTTATACTCTCCGAAATATAACTTCCAGTCTCTGCTCTACAACGTTATTTCTCATTACCATGGGTAGGCAGAGCCATGGTGGCTCAGTCATTAAGAGCTTGGCTGCTAACCAAATGTCGGCAGTTTGGATCCACCAGCAGCTCTTTGCAAACCCTATGGGGCAGCTCTACTCTGTGCTATAGGGTCGCTATGAGTCGGAATCAACTCGACGGCAATGGGTAAGAATAGGCAGTGCCCTACAACCTGGCTGGTAAGGAAGATGAACACAAATAGGAATGTATAATAGGACCACCAAAACTGAAGCAAGAATGTCAGCATTCCCTTATTTCTTGTGAGTCACATTTCCCTTTCTGTGACTGGTATGGTAAATCACAGCTGTTGAATCTTTGAGAGAACCCTTCATGATGCAGGATTGCACCTGTGGCTCTGCCTTGGGTCTTATAAAAATGGTATGGGAACGGCGTTTGAATTCTTCTAACTTCACGAGGGGAAAGGAGAATCAAGACCAACAGCCCAAGGCTGATCCCCGTGAGTCGGAGGTCAGACATGCCTTCTCTCTCCACCATCTTTACCAATTCTGATACCAACCATCCCTCCCATGGCAATCTCTACTTCTCTGCTGGGTTTGATAGTTCATTTCAGTGGCCATGCAGAAGTCACAGACTATACTCACAGTTATGGGGTTTATTAGGGAAGTAAGAGGTTGCAATTCAGGCTCAGGAACACTCAGAATACAGTTCTTCCATCAGGATAGCCTCTTTCCAGCTGTGCTCACAGGCACACTTCTTACTGGCCCTTGGCCTCTACCCAAAGGCACTCATCTTTCTCTGCCCATGGGCTGGGAAGTCTACCACACCAGGCCTCTACTGCCATGTCTTTCCACCACTTCTTGCCATCTTCAAGGTTACACCTTGCTATCTGTCTCCTGGGTCCAGGAGATTCTCAGCACGGGGATCCCAGGTCCAAAGGACATGTTGTTGTTGTTGTTAGGTTCCGTCGAGTTGATTCTGACTCATAGTGACCCTATGCACAACAGTATGAAACACTGTCCAGTCCAGTGCCATCCTTACAATCGTTGTTATGCTTGAGCTCATTGTTGCAGACACTGTGTCAATCCACCTCTTTGAAGGTTTTTCTCTTTTCCGCTGACCCTGTACTCTGCCAAGCATGATGTCCTTCTCCAGGGACTGATCCCTCCTGACAACATGTCCAAAGTATGTAAGACGCAGTCTCACCATCCTTGCCTCTAAGGAGCATTCGGGCAGCACTTCTTCCAAGACAGATTCGTTCCTTCTTTTGGTAATCCATGGTGTATTCAACATTCTTCACCAACACCACAATTCAAAGGCGTCAACTCTTCTTCGCTCTTCCTTATTCATTGTCCAGGATTCACATGCATATGATGTGATTGAAAATACCATGGCTTGGGTCAGGTGCACCTTAGTCTTCAGGGTGACATCTTTGCTCTTCAATACTTTGAAGAGGTCCTTTGCAGCAGATTTACCCAATGCAATGCGTCTTTTGATTTCTTGACTGCTCCTTCCATGGCTGTTCATTGTGGATCCAGGTAAGATGAAATCCTTGACAACTTCAATGTTTTCTCCGTTTATCGTGATGTTCCTCATTGGTCCAGTTGTGAAGACTTTTGTTTTCTTTATGTTGAGGTGTAATCCGTACTGAAGGCTGTGGTCTTCGATCTTCATTAATAAGTGCTTCAAGTCCTCTTCACTTTCAGCAAGCAAGGTTGTGTCATCTGCATAATGCAGGTTGTTAATGAGTCTTCCTCCAATACTGATGTCCCGTTCTTCTTCATATAGTCCAGCTTCTCATATGATTTCTTCAGCATACAGATTAAATAGGTATGGTGAAAGAATACAACTCTGGTGCACACCTTTCCTGACTTAAGACAATCAGTATCCCCTCATTCTCTCCGAACAACTGCCTCTTGATCTACGTAAACGTTCCTCACAAGCACAATTAAGTGTTCTGGAATTTCCATTCTTCCCAATGTTATCCATAGTTTGTTATGATCCACACAGTCAAATGCCTTTGCATAGTCAATAAAACACAGGTAAACATCCTTCTGGTATTCTCTGCTTTCAGCCAGGATCCATTTGAAATCAGCAATGATGTCCCTAGTTCCACGTCCTCTTCTGAAACCGGCCTGAATTTCTGGCAGTTCCCTGTTGATATACTGCTGCTGCTGTTTTTGAATGATCTTCAGCAAAATTTTGCTTGCCTGTGATATTAATGATATTGTTCTATAACTTCCACATTCAGTTGGATCACCTTTCTTGGGAATAGGCATAAATAGGAATCTCTTCCAGTCAGTTGATCAGGAAGCTTTCTTCCATATTTCTTGGCATAGACAAGTGAGCACCTCCAGTGCTGCATCTGTTTGTTTGAAACATCTCAATTGATATTCCATCAATTCCTGGAGCCTTGTTTTTCACCAATGCCTTCAGAGCAGCTTAGAATTCTTCCTTCAGTACCATCGGTTCCTGATCATATGCCATCTCTTGAAATGGTTGAATATTGACTAATTCTTTTTGGTATTATGACTCTGTATATTCCTTCCATCTTCTTTTGATGCTTCCTGCATCATTTAATATTTTCCCCATAGAATCCTTCACTATTGCAACTCGAGGCTTGAATTTTTTCTTCAGTTCTTTCAGCTTGAGAAACGCTGAGTGTGTTCTTCCCTTTTGGTTTTCCATCTCCATCTCTTTGCACATGTCATTATAATACTTTACTTTGTCTTCTCGAGACGCCCTTTGAAATCTTCTGTTCAGTTATTTTACTTCATCAATTCTTCCTTTTGCTTTAGCTGCTCGATGCTCACGTTTCAGAGTCTCCTCTGACATCCATCTTGGTCTTTTCTTTCTTTCCTGTCTTTTCAGTGACCTCTTGCTTTCTTCATGGACGATTCCTTGATGTCATTCCACAACTCGTCTGGTCTTTGGTCACTAATGTTCAATGTGTCAAATCTATTCTTGAGATGTTCTCTAAATTCAGGTGGGATATACTCAAGGTCATGTTTTGGCTCTCGTGGACTTGCTCTGATTTTCTTCCATTTCAGCTTGAACTTGCATACGAGCAATTGATGGTCTGTTTCACAGTTGGCCCCTGGCCTTGTTCTGACCGATGATATTGAGCTTTTCCATCATCTCTTTCCACAGATGTAGTCAATTTGATTTCTGTGTGTTCCATCTGGCGAGGTCCATGTGTATAGTTGCCATTTTTGTTGGTGAAAGAAGGTATTTGCAATGAAGAAGTCGTTGGTCTTGCAAAATTCTACCATTCAATCTCCAACACTGTTTCTATCACTAAGGCCATATTTTCCAACTACTGATCCTTCTTCTTTGTTTCCAACTTTCGGATTCCCCGTGCAAAACCCGTTGCCCTCAAGTCAATTCTGACTCCAGTCGCCAGTAATTATCAATGCATCTTGATTGCATGTTCGATCAATTTCAGACAGCAGCTGCTGATAAAAATCTTCTACTTCTTCACCTTTGGCCCTAGTTGTTGGTGCATGAATTTGAATAGTAGTCATATTAACTGGTCTTCCTTGTAGGCGTATGGATATTATCCTATCAGTGACAACGTTGTACTTCAGGATACATCTTGAAACGTTCTTTTTGACGATGAATGCGACACATTCCTCTTCGAGTTCTCATTCCCAGGATAGTAGACTATATGATTGTCCTATTTAAAATGGCCAATACCAGTCCATTTCAGCTCACTAATACTTAGGATATCGATGTTTATGCATTCCATATCATTTTTGATGATTTCTAATTTTCCTAGATTCATACTTCAAACGTTCCAGGTTCCAATTATTAATGGATGTTTGCAGCTGTGTCTTCTCATTTTAAGTCATGCCACATCAGCAAATGAAGGTCCCAAAAGCTTTACTCCATCCATGTCATTAAGATCAACTCTACTTTGAGGAAGCAGCTCTTCCCCTGTCATCTTTTGAGTGCCTTCCAACCTGGGGGGCTCATCTTCCAGCACTATATCAGACAATGTTCTGCTGCTATTCATAAGGTTTTCACTGGCTAATGCTTTTCAGAAGTAGACTGCTGGGTCCTTCTTCCTAGTCTGTCTTAGTCTGGAAGCTCAGCTGAAACCTGTCCTCCATGGGTGAGCCTGCTGGTATCTGAATACCAGTGGCATAGCTTCCAGCATCGCAGCAACACGCAAGCCCCCATAGTATGACAAACTGACAGACATGTGGGGGAAGGACATGTTGGCTCCTGGTAATTCCTCCCTGGTGGTAGTGGAGTCCTTTCTGTCCCGCCTCTGGGGTGGCTCATTGCAAGCCCAGCAGAATGGCAAAACTGAGCAATCCCCTTGGTGGGCCACAATTGCCCTTTCACACAGTCCCACCTAATCACTTGGGTGGGAGTAACAAGGCCATGGCTAGAACGGCCATACAAAAGTGATCTGTCACAGCATAAGTCTTAAAGAAGAAGGATATAGGCATTCTTGAATCTTTATTTACCTATCTTCCCCTGGAGTTTCAGAATTTAGGTTGTTTGGGTTTTTAGATTAAAAATTTCTTCACCCAAGAGGGTCATAGAGGCCCAGGAGGAAAAGAGAAAAGTTCCTGGCCCAGTTCTCTCTGCACTTTAAGGGATGGAATCAGAGGGCTATCACTGTGTATTGAGTTTGCTAGGGAGGAGAGCAAAGAGGGATCTGGAGAAGTCTTAACCAGGAACAAAGAGCATTCCTTAGTTCAAATTTCTCTGAAACCCTAGAATAGCTACAGGACAAGATGGGAGTCCAGCAAAGGAGAGACAATGGGAAGCCCAATATGACTGGGATGAACCAATAAAAATATTTCTGTGAAAGTGTTGATGAACATATGCTTCACCCTGCCTGGAAGATTCTGGAGATCCCAGGGGACTGTGTTGTGTTCAGGGAGGTCTTCAAAGGTGAAGGTTGAGAAATCTGAGAAGTAGGCAAGACTGAATTAGGTAAGCAAGAAAAATTGCTCCAAATAGCCCAACAAATCAAGAAAAGCTTGTGGGATATTGAGGACCTGAAGCCAAAATGGCAGTCAGTGTTCAAAGACCCAGTTGTGATTAAAGAACATCACTATTTCCAGCAACATTCTAAACAAAAGTCCAAAACAAAACCAGTCTTTCAGAGCTTGCAGAGCTCTTGGCAGTTTACGAAACTCAAAACATTCCAGTAAAGATCTTGATAGCTAAGACTGTTGTTAGGTGCCCTCGAATCGGTTCTGATTCATAGCAACCCTATGTTCAACAGAACAAAACACTGCCCGGTCCTGTGCCATTCTCACAATCATTGTTATGCTTGAGTCCATTGTTGCAGCCACTTTATTAATCCAAGAGTGTCGTCTTCTTTTTTGCTGATCCTCTACTGACTGACCCCACCTGAGAACATGTCCAAAGTATGTGAGATAAAGTCTTGCCATCCTTGCTTCTAAGGAGCATTCTGGCTGTACTTCTTCCAAGACAGATTAGTTCATTTTTTTGGCAGTACATGGTATGTTCGATATTCTTCACCAACACCGTGATGCATGAAGAAGAGTCAATTCTTCTTCGGCCCTCCTTATTCACTGTCCAGCTTTCACATGCATATGAGGCGGTTGAAAACACCATGGCTTGGGTCAGGTGCACCTTAGTCTTCAAAGTGACATCTTTGCTTTTTAACACTTTAAAGAGGTCCTTTGCAGCAGATTTGTCCAATGCAATGCGTCCTTTGATTTCTTGACTGCTGCTTCCAGGCTGTTGATTGTGGATCCAAGTAAAATGAAATCCTTGACAACTTCAATCTTTTCTCCATTTATCATGATGTTGCTTATTGGTCTGGCTGTGAGGATTTTTGGGTTTTTTTTTTTTTATTTTGAGATGTAATCCATACTGAAGGTTGTGGTCTTTGACCTTCATTAGTAAGTGCTTCAAGTCCTCTTTCATTTCAGCAAGGAAGGTTGTTGTCATGTGCATATCGCAGGTAATAAATAAGTCTTCTTCCAATCCTGATGTCTCATTCTTCTTCATACAGTCCAGCTTCTCAGATTATTTGCTCAGCATATAGATTGAATAGGTATGGTGAAAGGATACAACCCTGCCATTTCCTGACTTCGAACCACACGGTATCCCTTCGTTCTAAGCTAAGGAGGACAGCGGAATGTCATTTAGGAACTTATCATATCCAGAATGGCCTCAAAGAGTCGAAGGTGAGCTTCTAAGAGGAAGAGGCATTTTACCTTACCTATTGTCTGAAACAGAGTCCCTGGGTAACACAGTTAACACACTCGACTGCTAACTGGAGGTTCAAGTCCACCCCTCAGAAGAAATGCCTGGCAATCTAAAAAAAATCTACTTCTGAAAAATCAGTCATTGAAAACCCAGTGAAGTAGAACTGTACTTGAAGTTGAAACTGACACCCTGAAGAAGGAACTAACAATGTTGGTTACAAAGGCACTTACATAGCAGCCAGAGTGAATATTGCAGGGACAAAAGACTTGCCTTCATGTTTGTTCTGCTTGGGTCTACAAATTAAGATGGTCATTAACAGGTTCTTAACATTCATTACTTTGGACATGTTATCAAGAGGGGCCAGTCCCTAGAGAAGGACATCATGCTTGGTAAAGTAGAGGGTCAGCAAAAAGAGGAAGACCCTGGACAAGATAGACTGATACAGTGGCTGCAACAATGGGTTCAAACACAGCAACAACCGTGAGAATGGCGCAGGATGGGGCAGTGTTTCATTCTGTTGTACATAGGGTCACTGTGAGTCAGAAGCGACTCAACGGCACCTAACAACAACCAACAGCATTTGCTGAGGAGTTCTTCACATCCTGTCACAGGTGTGCCGTCATCCACAAGGCATACTGAGCCAATGCCAGGTCAATAGGTTACATAGAACTAGCTGAGGTGGTAATGTTTAGCAGGGACTCGTGAATACACTATGTTGTTACACAAATCACATCTAGCCAGCCGTGAAGACAGGACAGAAAGAAGGGTAAGTAGTGGATGAGATTCCAACATTACAAAGCAAGATGGCAGAAGCAGCAGCATTGGAGGTCAAACTCTAGTTCTGATGTTAGAAGACCTATCCATGAAATTCGGGAAGTTGTTCTTCTATAATGAAAGAAAATCCAAATAACAGAATAAGACAAGTGAAGAAAGCAATCAAATGCAGTGTTTCAGGACATGCATCAAGGCCATTAATAGCAAGTAATTCCTTTTGTTCACAGTGTTATGTACGGGGCATTGTAATTTCCATATAGCGAAATGATCTATTTTTCACTTCATTAATCAGAAAACATGATCATTGTGATCAAAAAAGTGGCCTCGTTTTACTTCCCAACCAAGATTTAACAGCAAGTGCTGACAAAGAGGTCTCGTTTTCTTAAGACGTTATTGCCGCTAGAAGACACACGACAGCCCATTAGGCCGTAGACTGTGGATTATTATAATAAATACTTAAAGCCACTTATCAAAATAAAGAGCCAAAGCATGCTCTGCCGTGCAGTGGGCCTGATTTTTTAATCAGAATCTGTCACCGGGCTAATTGGAAGTACTCAGGACTACAAATGGTTCATCTTATCCTTGATGTGAATTAAAAAGGTTTTATGCTGGAGATACTTCAGCATTTTCCCCAACTAGGTCGCCCTCATTATACTAGCTTTGAAGCTCCTAATACATTTTTTTCCTCTGTGTCAGTGCAAGAAGCGGGTTTTCAGAGATACTAATGCTGTCCCTTGCAGCCAGTGACCTACCGAGTGGCCACTCCCTATGAAGACAGCTCTACAAACAGCCACTTGCCGTGGGGAAAGAAAATCAATTTATTCCGGAAGATTAGTAAAGCCATGTGATTTTATTTATTTTACAATCTACCAAACTCCTGCCTGGAGAGCAGGCTGGCTTATTTTTATACGTTAATGTACTTATTTTTTTTTTTTATTAAAGAGATACCGAATGGATTAGAAAGATTGTCAGCAGATGTCTTGGCTTTTTTTTTTTTTTTTAACTTTTGCTGGAATGATAATGATGTTGCAAAGACCATCTGACGTCCAGGTACAAGGCCTGGCATTCTGCACAGGGATTTCACGGCATCTCACAAAGCCATGGCGGCCAACAATGGGCAGGTCAAGGGCCATCCGAGAGGGCCAGACGAGGACCATGAGGCCAGGGAGGTGACGGGGCACAGAGTGGGCCAGTAAGCAGCAATCCGCTTGAGGAAAAGTTTCATTTCCTCTGAAGGCAAAAGGATGCAGTGTGACACCGCAGCCCCAAATGGCCAAGTACGGCCTGTACATCAGGTAACCTGAGGGTGTACCTGCCACCACAAACATGGCACCTTCTCCTGCCGCAGGCTGCCACTTCTCCAAACGACCCCTGAAGGCCAATAACCAAAATCAAACCAGTTGCCGTGCAATCCTGGCAACCCAACTACGTGTGTCGGAGTAGAACTGGGCTCCATAGAGTTTTCAATGGCTGTAACTTTTTGGAACGAGATCACCAGGGCTTTCTTCCAAGGCGCCTCTCTGTTGATTAGAACCATCAACTTTTTGATTAGCAGCTGCTCATTAACTGTTAGTGCCACCCAGTGAGTCTCCACTGAAAGCCACTGGTTGTAATAAACGCACTAAATCAACAAACATTCCGTTTGAAGCACCCCCCCCCCCAAAAAAAAATCAGCCTCAAACCTCCCAGAACCTGCCACCTGCCTGGTCCTTTGAGCAGAAGCAAAGGTAGCCCACTCTGGGGGCTGAGACGGACACTTCCTAAAAAAAACTTCCCAAGGCTTAGTTAATTGCTACGGTTGTCTCATTATCAGCACCCAGGCCAGGGCAAGAAAACCTGAGCACTGCTCATTAACAACCCTGTTTTTGTAAATGTTGATGATGAAAGACAACATTCTGAGTTTTAGGATACACAGCATGAACTCATAGAGCCAAAAGAACATAGTGAATAAGAAAAAACTCCATGAACAAAAAAAAGCTGGACTTTGGCAACATTTCTGTCCTCCTAATTGGCATGAAATGTATATAAATTCCTTCCTGTTGACAACCTGGGGTGGCTACTTTCCTAACCACATCCTTTACAATTGTGTACTTATGGATGTCCTTCCCCACCCTGGAGACCCTGGGTGGCACAGATGGTTAAGCACTCAACTACTAATCGAAAGGTTGGCAGTTTGAGCCCACCCAGAGGCACCTTGCGCGAAAGACCTGGCAATCTGCCTCTGAGAAGTCACTGCCTTGAAAACCCTATGGAGCGCAGTTCTACTCCTCCACACACGGGGTCGTCATGAGTCGGAACTGACTCGTTGTCAACTGCTTTTGGTTCACCATACTAACACTTTCGCATTGAGTAGTTATAAAATTTTGGGAAAAAAAGAAAAGAGGAAGCAGTTGCTGTCGCTATAAAGTCAGAAACTGCCAATAAGAACACTGCTGATGGTGGTGGGAAATATACAAACTTGTTCCCTTTTGTCTTTATACCCCGATGACTCTGCTTTCCCATCCTGCCTGTCTTATCTGTTAGGTTTGGTTGGTGGGTTTTTGACAGGATTCTGATGGTTCCACATCTGTTATGTCTGAGGAGACCCAGGAGAGAGAGGAAACTCCTTCAGCAAACTCCAATCCAATGCAGCATGGACCCTCGCTGAGCTTCTGTCATGAATCGAATTATGTCCCCCCCAAAATGTGTATATCAATTTGGCTGGGCGGTGATTCCCAGTATTGTGTGGTTGTCCTCCATTTTGTGATTATAATTTTATGTTAAAGAGGATTAGGGTGGGATTGTAACGCCCTTACTAAAGTCACATCCCTGATCCAATGTAAAGGAAGTTTCCTCAGGGTATGAGCCTGCACCACCTTTTATCTTACAGGAGATAAAAGGAAAGAGAAGCTAGCAGAGAGTGGGGGACCTCATATCACCAAGAAAGCAGTGCTGGGAGCAGAGTGTGTCCTTTAGATCCAGGGTCTCTGCAAGGAGAACTCCTAGTCCAGGGGAAGATTGATGAGAAGGACGACAGAGACAGAAAACCTTGCCCTGGAGCTGATGCCCTGAATTTGGACTTTTATCCTACCTAACTGTGAAGAAATAAGTTTCTCTTTGTTAAAGCCATGCACTTGTGGTATTTCTGTTACAGCAGCACTAGATGACTAAGATAGCTTCTTCCTTTTCCCTCCTGTCTTGGTTATCTAGTGCTGCTATAACAGAAATGCCACAAGTGGATGGCTTTAACAACAACAACAAAAAATTTATTCTCTCACAGTCTAGGAGGCTAGAAGTCCAAACTCAGGGTGCCAGCTCTAGGGGAAGGCTTTCTCTCTCTGTCAGCTCTAGGGTAAGGTCCTTATCATCAATCTTTCCATGGTGTAGGAGCTTCTCAGCACAGTTCGAATCCACCAGGCGCTCCTTGGAAAGTCTATGGGTCAGTTCTACTCTGTCCTAGGGGTTGCCATGAGTCAGAATTGACTCAACAGCAATGGGTTTGAAAAAAAAAAAGAAAGAAAAATTTTCTTTTTTTTTTTTTTATGCCTTACAAGCTTTTAACTTATCTAACCTTTAAAACAACCCATTAGAAAGATAAGACTATTAACCTACTTTCCAAATGAGGAAACTGAAACAAAGGGAGATTAAATAATTTGTCTACAGTCACACAGTTAACTGTTTATAATTCAAAGACGCATTAAAAAAAAAAAAAAAAACAGTGAAAGATGCACTACAATAAAAAGATTTTTTAAAGTATGGCGAATAGCCAGGTGGTCTAGGTAGCCTGTCTTTTGGAAAAAATATGTAATTATATCAAAATATGTGCAAGCGCTTTCCAAAAATTCTTAAAAAGATCATAGGTTTTTACAAGGCTGAAAATTTTGAGACTTTCTGCAGATAAATTGGATAAGTTTAGATAAAATTCTGCAAAAAGAGAAAGCAAAAAAAGGAGGAGGAGAAACACAAAGGAAGAAGAGAGAAATTAGTACAGGGAAGGAAAAGGGAAAGCCTGATATTAACTTCAAATTTTGTACAAGGCATCATTTCAGGACTGTGTCGTTTGTATCGCCGGCTGACACCCTGAGCCCCTTTGCCTTTCTCTCTCTGCACCGCAGCCATCTGGTGAGATCCCAACCTTTTCTCTGCTCCCACATTCAGGCAGTTGGCTCGTATTTTACCTCGAAACAGTCCTCAACCTGTGTCCCCTCACTCAGGGCAGAGACTACCAAATATGCTCCTTGCTCCTCCCAACACAGTCCAATTGAAGCTCTACCCTGCTCTGGAGCCCAGCCACTGGTGTCCAGGCCCTTTGTCCTCTCCTGCTTCGGGATCAGATTTGCCCACATGCTGGTGCCACACCCTGGGCTCCCTTCACTTCTGGGCTCCGTGCTGCAGCCAGAGGGCCATTTTCTTGTCTAAACACGTCACGGCCACCACAGTCACCAAGAGATCCCCACCCCCACCGTGACCCTCAGGTCAGCCTGTGCCTTCCTCTCCTGCCTCATTTCATAACTCTCTCCTTCTTGCTTGGACCCCTGGTGGTGCAGTGGTTAAGAGCTACGGCTTCTAACCAGAAGGTCGGCAGTTCAAATCCACCAACCACTCCTTGGAAACCCGATGGGGCAGTTCTACTCTGGCATATAGGGTCACTATGAATCAGAATCAACTCCACGGCAAAGGGTTTGGGTTTTTTTCCCCTCTTGCTCACTGTGCTCTTCCCCAGTCTGCAGATAAACCATGCTCATTCTCACCAACGTGCTTCCCTCCCACCCCAGTGCCCTTTCCCTGGTTAATGCCAACTCATCTTGCAGGTTTCACCAGGAGCCTAGCTGCTTAGGGAGATTGCCTGACCCGCCGGCCTGGATCAGGTGCTTCGGTTAATTGTGTTTCTACGACATGTTCTTCTCCTTCTGGGCGCTTACCTCAGTCTATGATTATACAGTGTCTGGAAAGTGCAAACGGTTAACGTGCTGGCCTGCTAACTGAAAAGTTAGAGGCTCGAGTCCACCCAGAGGCACCTCCGAAGAAAAACCTGGTAGAAAAATCATCCACTGCAAACCCTGTGGAGCATAGTTCTATTTTTTTTTTTTTCCTGTTTTTAAACAAAACATTTTATTGTGTTTAAGGTGAGGGTTTACAGAGCAAATTAGGTTCCCATTTAACAATTTCTACACAAATTATTCAGTGGTGTTTGTTACTTTTTTCACAATGTGTCATTATTCTCATTCATTCCATTCCGGTTGTGCCTTTTCCAGAACTCTAGTTTCCCTGCCCCCTTACCTTCTCATCTTTGCTTTAAAGTAAGTTCTGACCATTTGGTCTCAGCTGCTTTTTGGAAACCCTGTGAAGTTCTACTCTGCCCTGTGAGGTCGCTATGAGTTGGAATAGACTTGACAGCAATGGATTTGGTCTCAGACAGATGATTTTTTTTTTTTAATTGAACTTTAGATGAAGGTTTACAGAACAAACTAGTTTCTGATCAAACAGTTAGTACGCACATTGTTGTATGACGCTGGTTAACAACCCCACGACGTGGCAACACTCTCCCTTCTCAACCCTGGGATCCCTATTACCAGCTTTCCTGTTCCCTCCTGCCTTCCAGTCCCTGCCCCAGGGCTGGTGTACCCCTTTAGTCTGGTTTGGAGCACAGTTCTATTCTGACACACATGGGGCCACCATGATCCAAGCAGGCTCCATGGCAGCTCGTCACAATTACACACTCCTGTGGGTATTTTGTTTGAAGTCACACTGGTTCTGCCCGCCTGACTGTGCGTTGAGCTCGGGGACGACGTCTGGTTGTACCCCTCATGTCACTCAGCTCACTCAGCACGATACCTGCCACTTACTCAGCACAGATTGCCTGAATATTTCCTCTAAACTTCACCACAAACCTAACTGCTATTGTGCCCAAGGACACACTGCAAGTCCAGCCACGAGTGTCAGCTTCGGCTTTCAAAACCAACTCGCTCAAAGCCCAGCTGGCACGGCTTTCTAAACCTCCGCCCCCAGCCCAGCAGCTGTCGCGTTGGCTCTGGCTCATAGTGCCCCTGTGTATCAGAGTCTGTATCAGAGCCAAACTGTGCTTGGTTGGGTTTTAACAGCTGATTTTTCAGAAGTAGATCGCCAAGCCTTTCTTCCGAGGTGCCTCTGGGTGGATTCAAACTGCCAACCTTTCAGTTAGCAGCAGAGTGCATTAATAATTTGTACTATCTCCCAAAAAAACCAAAACCCATCACTATAGAGTCAATCATAACTGAGAGCAACCCTATAGGATGGAGTAGAACTGCCCTGTAAAGTTTCCAAGGATCAGCTGGTGGATTCGAACTGCCAAACTTTTGGTTAGCAGCCGAGCTCTTAATCACTGCGTCACCAAGGCCCCACCCACCACACCCCATATCTAGACAATGGCTCACTCTCTTTTCTATAGAATCAGAGGAAGGTAATTGGTTTGCAAAATCTTTTTTTTTTTTTTTTCCTGGGTGCCAAGGAGAATATTCACTTTGCTACTGGGTCCTTAAAAATGAAATTTTGTTCTTAACAAATGAACCAATTAGAAAAGATTCCTTTGGATTAATTTATTAACTTTAATGAAGCAAATTTCAATTCCCCTCCCCCTCTCAAAAAAAGAAAAAACTCACACCATCTGGTGCAAACTTAAAGCAAGCTCACCCTGCTAATGATACATGCAAACATGAATATTGACTCAAGGGTGGCAGGAAAGCAGTTTTCTCTCACTGGTGTGTGCAGGGATTTTTAGAAAGTCTGCATTATTTGAGGAAACTTTTCCTCTGGAAAGTAACAGCAGCTTCGCATTCTCAACCTATCAGTGTTTGAATTAAATGACAGGACGAAAGAAAAAGCTCCAAACCAACAGAGACTCCAAATTGCTAAATTTTCTCTAAACCGTGTTAACATAAGCAGAACCAGCATATATGACATTCAGAAAGCATCTCAAAAGTTGGCTTCACAGAGCTAACGAGGGCTCAACAACAAAACAGATATTGTCAGGAAAAACGGAGCTTCCACCAAAAGCAGAAGTAGGCAGGGCTCTGAGGGACTGAGGCAAAACAGTGCCTGTCACACAGAGCCACAGAGTCCCCAGAGGCTGCCAAGCAAGACCCAGCTTTCATGGGCGGCTGCCACCAAGTGGCCACTATGGGTATTACACCAACCTGGAATGTTTAATTCCAAGGATTCCTCCAGAGGACACTACCCACGAACATTCTAACATGTAGAAATCATGTAGGAATCCGTGTGTGGCACAAGTGGTTAATCGTTCAGCTGTTAGTCGAAAGATTGTCAGTTCGAACTCACCCAGAGGTGCCTGGGAAGAAAGACCTGGAGATCTGCTTCTGAAAGGTGACAGGCATGAAAACCCTGTGGAGTGCAGTTCTACTCTGAAACACATGGGATCACCATGAGTTAGGATTGACTCGATGGCAACTGGTAGAAACCATGCCCTGCGATTTTGCATTGCTCTACCTATCAAACTGTTCCTCTGAAAACTGGATTGGGAGGGAAAATCAAGATAATAGGTAAGCTGAGCAATCATGTCTCATAAAATGCAAATTATTTTTGTCTCCTGGCTGTCCCTTGAAACCTCTGTGGTAAGGTTGGCTCCTCCCTCATTTCTGGATGAAAATTCAGGCAGCCCAATATTTTCTGGTTACATAACACCTTGTTGCAATTTAGCAATTAAAATAATTTGTCCCATGTGCTGACCAAAATGTCAGCCTAGTGTTAAAGGGAGTTAACTCCGGCTTGGGCCAGAATCTAGTAGGAAGCCAGCTGGCGGGGAAGGAAGGAGATGTGTTGTCTCTGTCTTCAATCAGCATCTCTAAGTCTTTGCCCGTTGGGCTAGCTTCAGTTTCTGACCTGTCTTAAGGCTGAGCCTCCGGGAGGGAGGGAAAGGCAGAGAAGTCCTAGCTGCGTAAGTATTTCTTTTCCTGTTGCCTTTGTGGATTCTCGAGGGACCCTGCCGCCAGGATCTCGCACCTGTGGGTGCTCAGGCTGGCTGGTGATGTTGTCAGTTGCCATCAGGTCAGCTCTGACTCGTGATGACTTCGTATATAACAGAACCAAACGTTGCACGATCCTGCGTCATCTTCGTTGTCTTTGGTATGCTTGAGTCCATTTCTGTAGCTATGGTGTCTATCCATCTCATGGAGGATTTCCTTCGTTTTCCCTGACCCTCTGTTTTACCACACATGATGTCCTTTTCTAGTAACAAGTCTTTGCCGATGGCATGTCCAAAGTGAGCAAGCTCAAGCCTCACCATCCTCACTTCTAAGGAGCTTTCTGGCAGGGAGGGAATGTGTAACACTGACTGGGTGAGCTTGTCTTTATTCTGGCTGGTCTTGTACTGCCTACTGAGCACCAGAAATGCAATGCACTGCAGCTTCTCTCTGCTGAGGTCTGTTTGTCTCTCCAAGAGGCCTTCTTGCATAGGTCCTGAGAGAACCTCATGCCAGCGTTTGCTGAGGCGGCTCACAGCTGCTCCTTAGGAAATTCAACTTTCTTTGTCTTGAGACAAAGGGGTACAGGCCAGCCCTAAGGCAACTGCAGTTTCTGGATATTTCTTCTGTAAGAGCAGCTAGCCAGCCTGTCTCTCACCTTCTAAATTTACCACATGGGAGTCAGACACCTCGCTGTGTTCCCGTCTAAATTCAGGGGACACACAGTAAGGCCTCCAATGATCTCTTTAAAGCCCATCTCATGACTTGAGGTGAGAGAGGAAGCATCACCTATGCTTCCCCCTGGCACCTGACCAACGGTTGTCTCCAAAAATTCTCTTCAAAAGCCCTTGTCTAGTAATTTCTTCAGGCCACTCTTACTGGGCTTGGGATGAGAAGGGAGCACCCTCCACCTCCCCCACTTGGGGATAGAACTGAAAGCCAACTCTCTTCTAAGGAGCAGTCTCCCCATACCCTCCTCTATACCCTCCATGTGGCTAAGAAATCTAAGAGTCATCTAATGGGGTTTTACCTCATCTGTAAATTGTGGCCTGGCACCTCTGTATAATTTGCTCTTCCCACTTCTTCCTCACCAGGTGAATTCTAATGATTGTCCATGTTGGCAATATGCACTGCCCCAGAGAATAAGCCACGCTTGGTGCCATAGTGCCATGGTCACTCTGAAGATGCAGGGTGGAACCTCACCCAAAATTTGGTTCAGATGTCAGGACTGGGGGATGCCATTCACACACAAAGAAGGTATGAAAAGGCTTATTTCTTACATAATGAGGTTTGCTGGAAGGAGCAGGGCAGCTCTCAAACAGTCCAAAAATGGCTTGAGAGAGCCATGAAAGGAGACTGGCTTGGGGTTTATATGGTGGTTAAGTGTTAGAAAAGGACCTGATGTTTGGTAGAGGATCAGTGCTAACAAGGGAAAACCTCAGTGGGATGGATTGACTCAAATACACCAACAATCGTGAAGACGGCGCAGGATCCGGCCGTATTTGGTTCTGTTATACATAAGGTCACTGTCATGAGTCGAAGCTGACTCAAAGGAAACAACAACGAGGGGTGGGTCTGGGGTAAGGTTTCTGCTTTTGGGCAGGGGCTTGTGTGGCTTTAACCTCTGCTGGCACTAAAGCAGGGAGCGCCCAGACTTTCCTATCAGCCTGCCCCGATGTGGGCCAGAAGGGGAAGAGGGAGAAGTGAAGCATAAAAGCTCTCAGCGGGCAAACATCAAAACTGGGTCAGACTCTTTATTACACATAACCTGAGGCAAGAATTTGTGTACGACTGCTTTACTGAGGAATGTAGTCCCAGGAAGCAGGAATGAAGAAAAAGCAAGGAAAGAGGGGACAAATACAGCAAATAGAGGGGCTGCGTCTAAGTCGGCTACTGCTTAGGAGCTAATGCGGCTGATCTGGATCTCACAGGACATCTTCAGAGAGGCCCTATTACCTGCTGCTCTCAGGACACTCTTGCCAGAAAAGGAGGGAGAAGAATGATTCATGAGTGCCCATCTCCCTATAGACAAATTCTATCCCATGGATCTTATAGGTTGTACAAAGGGGACTCTAAAAACAAGTCCTGTAACATCTCCTAACCCAATGGCCTCAGGAAGTCCCAGGGCCAGAGAGGCACAGTGTATGCAGGGGGCTGTCACATTCTGCCTGTGGACACCACGGAAGGATGGCACAGACACGTAGCAGCTGTGGTAACAGCACAAGGGACCTGGTTCTCATTTGCAGGAGCATGCAAGCTGCTCTGGCAAACAGCAAGGCAAATGTCCAGACATGGGCTGATGCAGAATTGGAATCCACTACGATTGCTTACACCGTGGTGTATTCTGCCAAAAGAATCAAGGAATCTGCCTTAGAAGTACAGCCAGGATGCTTCTTAGAAGCAAGGATGGTGAGACTACGTCTCACATACTTTGGGCATGTTGTCAGGAGGGATCAGTCCCTGGAAAAGGACATCATGCTTGGTAAAGCACAGGATCAGTGAAAGAGAGGAGGACCCTCAATGAGATGGATTGACACAGTGACTGCAACAATGGGTTGAAGCATAACAACGATTGTAAGGATGGTGCAGGATCGGGCAGTGTTTCTTTCTGCTGTACATGGGGTCACAATGAGTCAGAACCAATTCGAAGGCACCTAACAACAACAACACAATTGCTTAGTCCAGTCATGCTTATCTTCTTGGTTGTTGTCATTGTCATTCACAGCTGGACAGCCAGCAGGCATCTTGCAACAAAGAAGCCTTAGGTCTAAAAACCTATAGACTGAGGATGGTGAACTAGAAGGATGGAAACCCTCTCTGTGCTTACTGACATGACTGAGTTGCTGCCCCACACCCGGAAGCATCTGTCTCTAGACTTATTACAATGGGAGGTAACTATGTAACCATATTGACCAGGTTTTCAGTCGCTTGCGAAGGAATGCCTCTTTGCACACACTGGAAAGGACAAGTTGTGATGTGAATGCAACAAAAAGATGACACCAAGCCCTATTGCATGAAGTTAAACAAAGACGCACAAGCAGCTCCCATGGTTTCATGCTAAATCTGGTCATTTTCTTGGCAGCCTCCATTCCTCCTTGACTCCTGGTGGAAAGGTATGCTGGGTAACTTAGTAGATACTTCAGCTCCAAATAACCTGCAATGTAGACGTTTCTACTTGGCAAAAAAGTGGTGCTAAGTTACCATCTGCACCTTGCAACACATCTGTTGTTATTTAGATATTGAAAAGAAGCAGCAGCTGTAGCAAAATGTCACATAATAGCACTAATAGTAATAATGAGAAAAAATCCTATTAAGTCATGAGTTGCAAAGACTCTCAAAGTACAGAAAGTACTTGGAAGCTCATTTTCATTATCACATTGGATCATGAGAAATACGGTTTTACTAGGGTTGTTGTTACCCTGACCCATGATGATCCCATACGCAAGAGAATGAAAAGCGCCATTCTCTTGATCAGCTATGGATCAAACCATTGTGATCCATAGGGTTTTCATTGGCTGATTTTCAGAAGTAGATCGCCAGGCCTTTCTTCCTAGTCCACTTTAGTCTGAAAACTCTGTTGAGACCTATTCAGCATCACAGCAATGTGCAAGCCTCCAGTAAGAGATGGTCGGTGGCATGCATGAGGTGCGTTGGCTGGGAATTGAACCCAGGTCTCCCTCGTGGAAGGTGAGAATTCTACCACTGAACCATCAGTGTCCTTATTTACCAGGATTGGGAATTGAAACATTGGCAGTTCCTGATTTTTATGCATTTGACTTTCACTTAACTCTAACTCTCTCACACAATGTATTGATCCCCTAAATTGGCTTTTATAGGACAAGTTTGGACTCTCAGGCCTCTGCTGATCAATGAGAATATGGCATGGTGCCTGCTGGCCAACAGGTCAGTTCCAGCACCAGTGCCATCTTGATTTAAACTACAGGGTTTGTAAAAATATCTTGAAAACTATTTGTGTTACATTATAAAATGAACAGGAAATTAAATAAATAAATAAAAATCCCAGTGCTATAGTCAAACAGCACAGGTCTCAACTGCAATAAGATGAAACAAAGACGAGAATCAAGGTAGAAAAATCAGCATATATTTTGCCTCAATCAACTCCTTAATAGACACAAACCAGTTAATAACATCTTTCATTTTTCAGGAAAAGAAAACAATTAACTAACATACACCAGATACTAGAAATATATTGTCAACTATTGAGACTTAAAGATCTAGAAAAGTTACTTGATGTTGTAATATTTCTTAGTCCTCTGGCAAATGAATTGCCCACTCATAACAAGAAACTTTTTTTCCATCTCTATTCGTTGATTCTCCTACATGTTTTTGTAAATCTATAATGTACTTAAGTAGGAGATTGCTTATACCATGCATTGTACACATCAAAGCCTTTGATAAAAGAATAGGAGAATATGCCAACTCATTGTTCTTGGTTGCCTTTGGTGACCATTCTACCAAAGGTCCACATTCATACAACAGGACAAAATGTGACACAGTCCAGTGCCACCTTTTAAACCTGTTGCCGTCGAGTCAATTCTCACTCATAGCAACCCTATAGGACAGAGTAGAAATGCCCCATAGTGTTTCCAAGGCTGCTATCTTTATGGAAACAGACTGCCACATCTTTCTCCCAAGTAGCAGCTGGTGGGTTTGAACCCCCAACCTTCTGGTTAGCAGTCAAGTGCTTAACCACTGCACCACCAGGGCTCCTGTGCCATCTCATTAGCTTCTCCCAAGTATTTGCAGTTAAACTACATTCCACACAGCTACTGTGTTGTAGTTCAGAAACCAGACCACAAAAGAAATGCACAGGCTCTCTCAGTTATTGCTCCTGTTTCTGTAATAAACAGAATTTCCACATGTACAGAAATAGGATGTCTAGCCCCAGTAAGGAACTAATGGGGCCCCAGTGAGTTGACGACTGGCCTTAGCAGCGTTCTTCTTCTAACAATCTCCTAGGAGAATTACGCACATAGCCCAACCTGTGACTGATTATAGACCGGTGATTGGGTCGCTGCCACATCAGCCCTGTTATTTACTAATCAATGTCCTCAGTCTTGCACACCACCATAAATCCTGCTCATTATGGGGATTCTCGGGAACACCTCCTTGCGCAAGACCTTCCCGACCTCATCCAAGAAGATGTACCATTTATCCAGGGGCAATTTGCATTTTGCTTTCTGCCTCCAGAAGCTTTTCACACAAGGGTCAAAACGGCCTTCATTTTTGCACAAAGTCCATCTCCACACACTTCCCCTTCCAAATGACTGTGATATTAAAATATTTTTGACTGTTTAACTTTAGTCCGTTCAGTCCAGTTACCCTTTTAATCATCTCTTCCTTGTTGGATGAAATACTCATCTTCCTCTTTCTTGTAATAGCAGCCGTTAATATAGTCTCTTTCCTCAAACTAGTCCCTCTGAAATTCTCTTTAAGAACCTCCTTTTTTAGAAGTACATTCCACCAAAGTTCTGCATTTGTATTTTTGGACAGCATCTGTCCTAAATATATTTTTTAAAAATGAATATGGTCCTGACAATAATGGTAAGACTTCATCTTGTTTATTTTGGACACATCATCAGAAAAGACGCATCACTAGAAAAGGACATTGCCATGGATTGAATTATGTCCCCCCCAAAAATGTGTGTGTCAACTTGGTTAGGCCATGATTCCCAGTATTGTGTGGTTGTCCTCCATTTTGTGATTGTAATTTTATGTTGAGAGGATTAGGGTGGGATTATAACACCACCCTTACTCAGGTCACCTCCCTGATTCAAGGTGAAGGGAGTTTCCCAGAAATGTGGCCTGCACCACCTTTTCTCTCTCAACAGATAAAGGGAAAGAGGAGCGAGCAGAGAGTTGGGGACTTTATACCACCAAGAAAACAGCACCAGGAGCAGAGTGTATCCTTTGGACCCGGGGTCCCTGTGCCTGAGAAGCTCCTTGACCAGGGGAAAACTGATAACAAAGAACTCCGTCCAGAGCTGACAGAGAGAGAAAGTCTTCCCCTGGAACGCCCTGAATTTGGACTTTCAGCCTATTTTACTGTGAGGAAACAAGTTTCACTTTGTTAAAGCCATCAATTTGTGGTATTTCTATTACAGCAGCACTAAGATGGCTAAGACAGATATCATGTGTCTTGGTCATCCAGTGCTTCTGTAACAGAAATACGACAAGTGGATGGTTTTAACAAAGAGAAATTTATTCTCTCACTGTCTGGTAGATTACAAGTCCAAATTCAGGCCACCAGCTCCAGGGGAAGACTTTCTCTTCATCTTGTCTCTGGAGGAAGGTTCCTTGTCAATCTCCTCCTGGTCGAGGAGCTTCTCAGGTGCAGGGACCCCAGTTCCAAAGGCACACGCTCTACCCCTGGTGCTGCTTTCTTGGTGGTATGAGGTCCCCTGTCTCTCTGCTCACTTCTCTCTTTTATATCTCAAAGAGATTGGCTTAAGACACTGTCTAACTCATCAATATAACTGCCACTAATCCATCTCACTTCATCATAGTGATAGGATTTACAACACATAGGGAAATCACATAAAATGGTGGACAGTCATACAATACTGGGACTCATGGCCCAGCTGAGTTGAAAATCCATGACATCATGTGTGGTAGAGAGTCAGCAAAAATGAGTGAGATCTGCAATGAGATGGATTGACACAATAGCCACAACCATGGACTCAAACATACCAAGGATCACGGGGATGGAGCAGGACCAGACAATGTTTTGCTCTGTTATACATAAGGTCACCATGAAATGCAGCCAACTCACCAGCAATCAGCAACGGCAACAAGAAAATGTGAAGAAGTGTTCAAGGGGCCTTTTAACAGAAATGATAAGAAGTCTGGTGGGGTTTAATAAAAGACTCGAATATAAGCTCATGATTTTATGAAGAACAGTAACTGCTTACATTTTTCCTTAGCGTTTGAAAAAGCGAAAACTGATGAGACATTTCAGCTCCATTGTTTGCAAGAAAGAAACAAATCAAAACAATTCTGGCCCAAAAAATTTGTTACCAAAAGAGATGGTGAAGCCCTGCCCTTGAGTGAATGAAATTACAAGATAAATTCTTGTGTCCTGGGAAGGAAGCAGGGAATGATTTTAATGACGTCTCTAGGGCTAATGCTACCCAATATTATCACGCCCGAGTTGCACAGAGGTTTTATTTCTTTTTAAGTGATCAAAATGTGCAGCAGAAAGCAGCAGAGCAATTGGACACAAACGTAAACTGTCCTCAGGAAAACAGACCTCTTGAAAAAAGGCTGTGACAAGCCCACAAAATCTGCTTTGCATGTCCCTGAAGGTTTCTGTTTCAGATTGATTTTGGTTGTTGTAGACCCATTAGGAATGGTACAGTTTATTTAGGGAGGTGATAAAAAATTACAACCACTTTTCACATCATTAGGGGAAAAGAAAATGTTAAACATTTTAATATACATAATTGCAAGGGCTTAGAAGCAAAGTAATAAAACACCCCCTTGTCTTCTGCTGGGAGGTGTAGTCTACCTTGTTGGAGATATATTTATTTAGCCTAATGAAACAACCAGTGAAGATTCAGAGCTACTTACAATCAAAAAGCAGCAATTTGGGATTAAAGAATTCTATGTTAATATGCAAAAATGGTAGAAAGAAAAATTTATAGGTGAAAACTTAAGAATGAAGAGAAGTCGAAGGACTCAGACCTTGTCACATTCAAAGAATACCTCTCTTTGATTAACCTATGTCCCAAAGGCTCATTTTGAAATACTGGTTTAGAATTTAGAGCACATATTTCCACACAGTCTTAGAGTCTATGGGTTGGAAAGATCACTTAGGTCAACCGATGCTCTGAGACTTAAGCCCCACTTACACCATCTCTGCCAAGTAAATAATGTTATAAATGGCAATGAAGTCTCCAGATTACATTACCAAACTGTGTTTACATCATAAAGTACCCTAACATATGTACTAACCACAGAGTAACATAGCATCCTCCCATTCTGTACCATAATGTTTCTATGAGAAGATGGCATTCAATCAGAGCTCTAATTTGGGGTGCTAGCTACACAGCAAAGGCGTTCTGGTGGTGCAGTGGTTAAACTCCTGGCTGCTAACCAAAAGATTGGTGTTTCAAACCCACCAGCTGCTCCACAGGAGACAGATATAGCAGCCTGCTTCCAGAAAGATTACAGCCTTAGAAACCCTGTGGGGGCATTCTACTCTGTTCTATAGGGTCCCTATGAGTCAGAATTGATTCAACAGCCTTTTTTTTTTTTTTTTGGCTAAAATGCCCATAGCCCCAAGCCCCAGTCAGAAATACTCTCTTCCAAGCATGTTCTTCCCTTTTGGTTTTCCATCTCCAGCTCTTTGCACATGTCATTAAAATACTTTACTTTGTCTTCTCGAGCCGCCCTTTGTAATCTTCTGTTCGGTTCTCTTACTTCATCAATTCTTCCTTTTGCTTTAGTTGCTTGACGTTCAAGAACAAGTTTCAGAGTCCCCTCTGACATCCATCTTGGTCTTTTCTTTCTTTCCTGTCTTTTCAATGACCTCTTGCTTTCTTCATGTGTGATGTCCTTGATATGATTCCACAACTCGTCTGGTCTTTGATCATTAGTGTTCCAACGCGTCAAATCTATTCTTGAGATGGTCCCTAAATTCAGGTGGGATATACTCAAGGTCGTATTTTGGCTCTCGTGGACTTGCTCTGATTTTCTTCAGTTTCAGCTTGAACTTGCATATGAGCAATTGACGGTCTCTTCCAGAGTCGGCCCCTGGCCTTGTTCTGACTGATGATATCGAGCTATTCCATTCTCTTTCCACATATGTAGTCGATTTAATTCCTGTGTGTTCCATCTGGCGAGGTCCATGTGTATAGTTCCTGTTTATGTTGGTGAAAGAAGGTATTTGCAATGAGGAAGTTGTTGGTCTTGCAAAATTCTATCATTCAATCTCTGGCATTGTTTCTATCACCAAGACCATATTTTCCAATTACCGATCCTTCTTTGTTTGTTTCCAACGTCCACATTCCAATCACCAGTAATTATCAATGAATCCTGATTGCATGTTTGATCAATTTCAGACTCCAGCAGCTGATAAAAAATCTTCAGTTTCTTCATCTTTGGCCTTAGTGGTTGTTGCGTAAATTTAAATAATAGTCGTATTAACTGGTCTTCCTTGTAGGCGTATGGATATTATCCTATCGCTGACAGCGTTGTACTTCAGGATAGATCTTGAAATGTTCTTTTATATGAGGCACACCTTTCATTACAAAATAAAAGATACTATTTAAATTATGAAAACTCTACACTGGCATATATTCACATGGTTGTTGTTAGTCGTCATTGAGTCAGCCCCTGGCTCACGGCGACCCCATGTACAACAGAACGAAGTGTTGCTGGGTCCTGCACCATCCCCATGATCAATTGCAGATCAGAACATTGTGAACCATAGGGTTTTCACTGGTTGATTTTCAAAAGTAGACTCCCAGGCCTTTCTTCCTAGTTCTTCATAGTCTGAAACCTCCCCTGAAACCCATCCAGCATCACGGCCACACGCAAGCCTCCACTGACAGATAGGCAGTCTCTGAGCATGAGGTACATTGGCTGGGAGTTGAACCCAGGTCTCCTGCATGGAAGACAGAACTCTACTCCTGAACCACTAATGCCCCATATTTATAGTATTCATATCATACTGTTAATTCATATCATATAGTACTTTTAATAAATATGAAGATCAGACAATAGCATATAAACATATAGTAATAATAACATAGTAAATAACACAAGAGTGTCAACCATGGAGAAGGGGTTACTGAGGTGTGGAATGAAACAGTACACAATAGATGCTTTGGGTTTTGAAATCCAACTTCCCTTTCCTTACAATTTGCCAAGAGCCAGTAGGAACACTTCCTGGGGGCCCTAGACCTAGGAATGGTGTGGGGCTGCACCACGAGCCATTTCTTGGACGAGGAGCAGGAAAACGAAACGGGAAAGCTGCCTTGCTCCTGCCACGAAACATCAATGCCGCTTCAGATCTGAATCAAACCAGGTCTACGGCACAAAGAAAGCGACTGTCACAGGTTCCCTGCTGGGGAGCCAGTAAAACTCTTTGATGTCTCATTTCCTTCTGATTCCTGGGGATGTTCCTTAAAAAAATAAAAAATAAATAAATGGTCCTCATATATATTTTTTTTATAATCCCAATTTTTACATAGCATGAAAAAGAGAAAAAAGGAGCCATCTACGAATTTGCCTTCTATTCCTGTATTCTGCGGGAACAATACTTTGCTTCCACTCAAAGTGCCTTCGACATAATTCCTCTTTATACCAGAAGTCTAAAATACTTGGAGTCTACCTTGACTATAAAAGCTTCATGAAAATCCATATATTTACATCCAGATTGGCTTTTCTCTCGTTCCCGTATAGTGCTTGCAAATCATGTTGATGCATTGTATCAGGAATCACACTGACTCCAAGTAGAGCTATAAAAACAACTTGAGCATAAAGTCTCATTTTTTAAGTTCTTAGCTTTAAATAAGGAGCTCTGGTGGCGCAGTGTTTGAAGCGCTTGGCTGCTAACCTGAAGGGTAGCAGTTCGAACCCACCAGCTGCTCCACAGGAGAAAGATATGGCAGTCTGCTTCCTTAAAGATTTACAGCCTAGGAAACCCTATGGAGCAGTCCTACCCTGTCCTATAGGGCGGCTGTGAATTGGAATAGACTCAATGGCCATGAGTTTGGTTTGGTAGCTTTAAATATGTATCGTTGGGGTGGGGGCTGTTGTTCTATCCCCATTGCCCCTAAGTACTATGTAAAGAATTTAAAGATCACTAATCAAGTGCTCCTAGCTGAAAGGTTGGCAGATCGAACCTACTCACAGGGGCCTTGGAAGAAAGGCCTGGTGACCTGCTCCTGGAAGTTCACAAGCATGAAAACCCTGTAGAGAGCAGGTTACTCCAGAGCACAAGGGCTCACCAGGAGTCAGAGTCAGCTGGACAGAGGTGGTTATTCCCGAGACGTGAACTCGGTCTTTCTCACACTGGCTCTGTCACATCAAAGCTTTATTTCTTTTGCAGGAATCGGTTTCATCTGCCTAGCACTTTTTTCTACCCTGCCACTACACAGACTACTCTGAAGCACTGATCAATTAGGGCAATTGTTTTAATGTCAAGGATTGATTTTGTCACATTTACAATATCTTGCTCTTTTCTTGATGACACTCTCCTGAGAACCCAAATGCTGAGTTGTTACTCAGAGTCTTTATGTCGTTGTTAGGTGCTGTCAAGCCGGCTCTGACTCACTGTGACCCTATGTAGAACAGAACAAAAACACCGTGCCATCCTCATGGTCGTTGTTATGCTTGAGATCATTGTTGCAGCCACTGTGTCAATCCAATGGTCTTCCTGTTTCTCGATGATCTTCCACTTTACCAAGCATGATGTCCTTCTCCAGGGACTGGTCCCTTCTGATAACATGCCCAAAGTATGTGAGAAGTCTCACCATCCTTGCTTCTAAGGAGCATTCTGGCTTTATGACCACCTTGAAACTCCCCCTGGGAACTCCAGCACTATCAAATTGCCTCATGGGAAATTACTGCTGTCTATTTCACCTCAGGTATACATATGCAGAAGGGCATGTATATAGAAACACATACACAGGATGGCAATTTGTTCTTCTCCAAATCTACCCTTTCTTTCTTGTCTTCCTCACATGCCATTAAAACACCCATTTCCTAGAAGATGCACTTAGCTCGCTAGAAGGAAAAAAAACTACTGATTAAATGGGCACTATCTAGTTTGTCCCATTGTTCACAGAGTAGCCAATTAATACATGAGGGACAACTGTTAACTTAAAAGAAAATAGAACGTAGATAAGGACTGAAGGACCACAGAGTAAACCAAGTGAAGTCTCAACTCAAAAGAATAGCATAGGATTAGGAGTATAATGGAGCCCAGGCAGTGTAGCGGTTAAGAGCTTAGCTGCTAACCAAAAGGTCAGCAGTTGGAATCCACCAGCTGCTCCTTGGAACCCCTATGGAGTAGTTCTACCCTATATATCTGCATATAGAAGATGCTCAGTAAATAAGCTCAGTGACATCATTATTTACATAGTAGAAATTAACATTTTCTGAGAAGACACAAGAAATCCCTATGGAAGGAATTTAAGGTATCTTGGGAGACAATAAGAGGTTGTTGTTTGGTTTGGTTTTTCATTTGATTCCCATTAAATTACATCATGTAGTCAATCATTTAATTTTGTCTAAATGCACGTTTGACCCTCTGTTTGTCTATATGTAGCACGTAATGGAAAAAAACATTGAGGTGAAATGAGGTGGGCCCTAGATACAGTCCCTGATTTAGTGCTGGTGTGGTAGACATTGAAATAAATCATTCCAAGATGGACATGGAGAGTGAAAGTCTTGAACTTTCTCGTTGGCGTGGATGGAGACAGAATGCAATACACACTTTGCAATGAATCACAAACTCATCGGGAAGACTACCATCAGCTAGTTCATTAAAGGCAAACACCCTTCTTCCCAAGCTTTTTTTCCCCCCTTACCACTATCAAGCATGGGGAAAAAAAGTTAAAGAAAAATTTGAAGAAGAGGGTGAACAAAGAAGCCATAAAATAATAGGATTTTTTGGGGGGGCGGAGTGGATATTTTTATGACAACATTCAAAAAAAATACAGTATAAATATCTGAGTATTACACTGTACATGTGTATAAAGAGAGAGAGAGAGATTAATGTGCATGTTTCAATAAACAAGACTTATTATCTTATTATTATGCCTTTGGAAACTATTGAGTGGGGTGAAAGTCAGTAGTATATCTCAATGCTCACCACAACAAAATTAATAATTATTTAATGATTTACCAAGACTCCCAGGACTGAATACATCTGATGGCTATGAAGTGAAGTGAAACCATTACGTTTTCTTCTAGGCATTATACTTGATAAAGGAAATAATGCCAGCTTTAGACACTTGGAGCCATAACTCATCCCCCATCCATCCTTATTAACTGAAGTCAAGTGAAACATCATTTTTCCCAGAATTATGGCTGATGCCTATGGGACTTGAGCAAGGATAGAAAAGTAACATGAAGGAACCTCAAGGAAGAAGACAACACTCATTAGAAAACTGATTCAGCATCACGGGTGGATGTGGATATCAGTTCTTGAGAATTAAATAGCCAAACTCTCCTGATAAATATAGTCTCATCTACTCCATTAGGCCCCCAAATTGCCTTACATTGATGGCTTGTTTGTCCATTCAGAGTTTCCCCCTAATTTCCAGAGATGAATAAAGGCATCATTCAGATGCTTTGACAATCTGAACTGCAATCCAAAGGGGCCTCGGTTACAGACTTAGAAAAAGAAGTGCTGGCACCTTTTCTATCATTCTTTAGGATCATCCTAATGTGTTTCCACTGAAGTAGGCAGAAGTAAAAGGATGGCCAATTCTCTGCAGAGCAGATATAATAATTCACTTATAATTCAGAAGATCAGACAATACAGCCAGCCAGAAAGTCGTTCACCTTAAACCTCACACAGAGAAGCTCCATACACTGAATTGTGGGTGCCTATAATATGGAGCCTTAGTGGCTCAGTAGCTAAGAGCTTGGCTGCTAACCAAAAGTTCGGCAGTTCGAACTCACCAGCTGCTGAATGCGGGGCAGTTCTACTCTGTCCTATAGGATCACTATGAGTTGGAATTGACTCGATGGCAACGGGTTTGGTTTGGGGGGTAATATGGAGTCCTTGGGTGATGCAAACAGTTAAGTTTTGGCTACTAACCAAAAAGTTGATGGCTTAAATCCACCCAGAGGTGCCTCAGAAGACAGGTCTGGAGAACTATTTCCAAAATGTCACATCCTTGAAAATCCTATGGAAAGGTTCTACTCTGCAAAACATGGGGTCACCAAGAGTTGGAATCGACTTGATGGCAACTGGTTTGGTGACATGAATCATCTGATTGATACACAAAGTAGATGCTTTCCATTGCTTCTAAATGACATTAATGAGTTGAGCTCTGAAAGTAAAGGTAGGTCAAATCAACCGCAGAGTAAGAAAAAAAAATGGGCTCCCTCCGGAATAAATTTCTAATGATGGCACTCTAGAAAATTGTAAAATTACCTTTAGCTGAAATTACAAAAAAGAAATTTGCCTGCCATTCTGCATGGTCCACACAGGGGAACAGTAAATGAACAACTCTGGGTTACAGAGAATAATGGTGGAAAGTGTTCTCCAGAACAGAACAAAGAAGTGAGTTGTTCTCTGCGGACATTGCCAATAGATATGGGCAGAGGCAGAGGCTTAAAGTGAATTTGGGTTTGCTAAATGTAAGGGGAGAGGAAAAGGAAAACAAATACAGATGCAGCTAAAGAATAAAAATGCGAGACAAATAGTCACAAGTATTGCCCATCAGTGAAGTGGTTCTAAGAACAGGACTGTCACTTATCTCTTGTGTTCATGTCCAGGAGCATCAGTAGGTGAAACTCTTCTCATGTATCATGGTTTTATGTTTTCAGAGAGCTTGTCTATGAATTGTCATAATTGAGCCTCACGAAAATGTTTAAATGGACAGGAAAGACGTTATTATTCCTTCTAACAATCAAGGAAACCTAGAAGTAGAGACATGTAACTAGTCTAAGGTGGCGCAACTATTAAGGGACAGAGCTGAATTTAGAGCCATGTCTTCTGATTCCAAACCCAAGGGACTTCCTTGGATGTCAGGAAGAGCCTTTTATAGAACAACAACAACAACAAAGTTGTTACCACCATTGCCAGGACTGTTCTTTTCAATCAGAACAATCATAAGAATCTAACATCTGCATTTGCATGTTTTCTAGAACAAGCTAGCCAAACTAAGAGTTAGTCAGATAAATTATTCATTCAAACGTCTACCTCTAACTTTACTATAGTCAAAGTGGTGGTTGGGTGGCAGAATTCTCGCCTGGTTCATTCCAGCCAATGGGATCATCCCAGCACCTCAAGCACAGCCGCCACTGTGATGCCAAACAGGTTTCAGCAAATCTTCCAGACGACTTCCAAAAACTTAGCAAATGAAAACCCTATGGGTCACAACGGTCTGACCCCATTGTGCATGGGGTTGCCACAAGTCAGAGCCTAACTGGACAGCAGCTGACAACAACTACAACATTATTATGATCCATAGGGTTTTCATGTTTGAAATCATGCTTGGTAAAGTAGAGGCCAGTGTTTAGAAAATGAGAGACACCCTTACTGAGAGATGGAGTGACACAATAGCCACAGCAATGGACTCAAATAGACCAACAATGATTAATATGGAACAGGACCAGGCACAGTTTCATTTTGTTATACGTAAGGTTGCCATGAGTCAGAGCTGACTTGATGGCAACTAACCACAGGAAAAAAATCACTATATTCGGTTCCACATTCTCCATTTATGTGGCTTAGCACACCATCTTATTTCAGGTTTCAATCCATTGCAGCTATTGTGAAACACACAGAATGGTTCCTTCCATGGCAACCGGACTGGGGAAGTGCCCCACAGTCGATTATACCGCAACTCTTAAGTGGTCTACGATAATGTTTCTAAAAATGAAGCCCATAGACCACCTTCATCAGAATCAGCTGGGGAACTTGTTAAAATGCAGATTCCTAAGTCCAATCCTAGTAGTATTGAATCAAAATTTCTAGTGGTGGGTCTTTGAAAACAGCATTTTAGCAAGTACCCTAGGCAATATTTATGGGTTACAGTATAAGAACCACTGAACTAGAAGCAGTAAGTATACATATCAGGCTTAGGCACAAATACAGAGCCCTCTACTGACCATGTAACTAGACGTTATTCCCTGGAGCCACTCATCTGTCAGTTAATGTGTTTTTATCTGTTGATCTCTACTTGGCTGTACCTGGGATGGTTGTTGTTAACTGCCGTGGAATCAGCTCTGACTCATGGAGCTCTTATGTATAACAGAACGAAATGTTGGCCAGTCCTGCACTATCTTCGTAATGGCTGTGTGTTGCTGTGATACTGGAAGTTATGCCAACAGTATTTCAAATACCAGCAGAGTCACCCATGGTACACAAGTTTCAGCAGAGCTTCCAGATTAAGAGGGACTAAGAACACCCTGACAATCTACTTCTGAAATTTAGCCAATGAAAATCCTATGGATCACAACAGAATATTGTCCAATACAGTGCTAAACAACATCAGGAAAGCTCAGTTCCTAAAGAAGGACGTTGTTGTTGTTAAGTGCCATCGAGTTGGTTCTGACTCATAGCAACCGTATGTACAACAGAACAAAACAGTGCCCAGTCCTGCATCATCTTCACAACTGTTGTTATGTTTGAGTCCATTTTTGCAGCCATCCGTGTCAATCCATCTCATTGAGGGTCTACCTCTTTTTTGCCGACCCTCTACAAGAATGATGTCCATCTCCAGGGACTAATCCCTCCTGATAACATGTCCAAAGTAAGTGCGATGAAGTCTCACCATCCTCACTTCTAAGGAGCATTCTGGCTGTATTTCTCCCAAGACAGATTCGTTCATTCTTCTGGCAGTCCGTGGTGTATTCAATATTCTTTAGCAAAACCATAATTCAAAGGTGTCAATTCTTTTTTGGTCTTCCTTATTCATTGTCCAGCTTTCACATGCATGTGAGGTGACTGAAAATACCACTGCCTGGGTCAGGCTTTGGTAAAGCAAAGGGCCTGAAAAAGCAAAGGAAATCCTCAATGAGATGGATGGACACAACGGCCGCAACAATGGGCTCAAACATACCAGCCATCATGAAGATAGCACGGGACTGGCCAACATTTCATTCTGTTATACATAAGACGGCCGTGAGCCAGAGCTGATTCCATGGCAACCAACAACAACCACCCCAGGTGCAGCCAAATAGAGATCAAAAGAGAAAAACACATTAAAAAAAAAAAAAAATTCTCAGCTTTGGCAAAAAACAAATGAAGCTGTATTCCTGTTGTGTTCTTACCAACAAATGCCCCAATGCCCAGTGACAGTGAAAGACAAACATGTAAACGCCTATAGAAGATGACTGTGAGAAGATAGGGATAGAATCATCACTGCGGGCAGTCAACAGTAGAATGAAATTGCACCCCGTGTGGTACGCCACTGCATGGAGCAGAAAGCACTTCATCAACACAGGCACGGTTTCAGCCCATCAAGCGCCCTGTACCTGGAAGACTGTTCTTTGCTGAGGTTTTCAGTTAGAGCTACATGAGATAAGTGAACAAATGTCCTGAGAAGCAAAAATCCAAAGCTCCAGAAATAAGCTTTCTAAAAGAATTGTAGTCGTAGATCATCTCAGAATTATCGAGTCCATTTCTCCAGTCTATGGCTTCTCATAACCCTTTATTGCAAAATGGAATTTCCTTCTGGTTGAAATCCATCCAAGGGAGGTTCTGCAAAGTCTCTTTTTAACTTCTAATGTGAGGCTGCTTCATTCTTAAAAATAAGACATGCATATTAAAAAGATCACATTATTAAAACATACTTCAGTTTATGGAGCATTTTATAGAGGGTTATTTTAAGTAATGAACATAATCCTGCATTTTAAACATTATGCAATCTAGAAAAGTTAATTTTATACACAGCTGTTTGGGAATGTGTCCACTGGAAAAAGAAAAGTAATCTGGTAGTAGTTTCCAAATGACCCTTCAACTTATAATTTTCAAAACATGTCAGACACAGTGAAACAAAATATGTTTGTTTAATTAATGCTAATTAACCTAGTGTTTACTGGATTTTCATGTATAAAGCAATGATCTGGGATTAAAAAAATGGGTTTGATTTATGATCTTTTCACTTATTAATTACATGTCCATAAGTGCATTCCTTAACCACCCAGGGCTTGTTTGTCTTTGCAGCATGTGTTAACATACCCTTCTCACAGCATTATTTTTAACATGCTTAGCAGGATTTCTGCGTTAACGCAACAAATTTAGCCTGCAACACAGAACTTGCCTTCCCTGATATCTAAGCAAGTGAGCAAAAAAAAAAAGAGTAACAGGAAACAACAAAAGGAAACAGAAACAAACTAAGGATGTACTTTTTTAAAGTAATGGAAGAAAAGCTACAGAGGATTCTGGAGTGGTGGGGATGGACCAAACACAGCTTCACTTCCAGCCACTCCCCTCCTACTTCACCCACCCCATCCCAGAAGGAGTGGCAGTGAGTTTACAAAGTCCCCCAAATTTTCACTAATACACCCAAACCTGAACAGACGTAGGCTGAGCATATATCCCTATCTTTTTCTTCTCTTTTTTTTTTTCTTCTCTTAATTGAGGAATAATGGAATGGCTCCTGGGGTGATGCAGGAAAGCAGGCAATGCCAGATACTCTCTCTGATAAAAAATGAAGGCTCCAGAACTACATCCTGAATTTCAGAACAAGTTAAAGCTCAAGGGATATCCCTCCCCCCAGGGAAAATGTGATATGCCTCCGGCTAGCTGTATTGAACTTGTGTGTTTAATAAAATCTTGGATGCAGAGCATATCCTTATATGGTCTAAAAGAGAAAACAGGCAAGAGGAATAGGAGAGGTCCTCTCCCCTATTTTCTCCTTAAAAAACCAGTTGCCACTGAGTCAATTCTGACTCATGGTGATCTAGGGTAGAACTGTGCTCCATCAGTTTTCGATGGCTGATTTTTTGGAAGCAGATCTCCAGACCTTTCTTCTGAGGCACCTTTGGGTGGACTCAAACCTCCAGCCTTTCAGTTAGCAGCCAAGCACACTAACCATTTGCACCACCCAGAGACTCCATTGTCTCCTGAGTCCACTTAAAAATAGTAAAAGAAAAAAAAAAAAAAAAACCTGGCTCTCAAACTGTAGCTTGGGAAGGAAAGCAAACACTTCTCATATAAGACAGGAAGAGTGTTAAGAAATAACCAGCTCTATGTCAGATCGTAGAATGCCAAGAGAGAGCCATCAAAGCATGAAGAAGATAAAAAGAAATAGCACAACAACTAACTATGCAAACATGACAGCTAAAAGTGGTGGCAGAGGGGAACTGAAGAATATTAAAAAAAGACAAAGAACCAAATTTGGAAGGAAACATTACTCAAGGAACAGAGGGAAATCTCCCTATAATTGTGTCATGCTATAAAATAGCATAAATATTAAATGATACAGTGAGATGATAAAAGGATAAAATGAGACAAAAAGATTACAGAGCTAAGGCAATAAATTAATGTTCAAATCATTATCATTTCCAAACTAACAAATACATTAGAACTAGCAGGGTACCAAATAGATATTCCTAAAGAGCAAATTCCATTAAAAATGGAAATTTTAAAATAAAGATTAGAAAAAAAAGAAGACAGACATTCAAGCAATTATAAAATTAAGCAATTATAGAAGAGTTAAATGATATATAAGGCAAGACAATCCATCTTAAGAAGCATTAGTGCCCATGAGTTAGGGAATTCAGCAAGTTGAGCAACAACAACAAAAATGTTCTAAGTTAAAAAATGTTGTAAGTAAAAAAAATATACCCTGAAATTCAAAGGAAAACTGAAGTGGAAGAGCACATTATAACTGAGCACATCAAATGTGATAATGGACCTGAAACTGAGACCCATCTACTACGCTATCCACCGTCAAGCATAAAGAATTACACAGGCATTCAGAAAAACAAAACAAATCGTCCACACACACACACACATGCACACACACACACACACACAAAATCAGGGTGGTCTTAGATTTTTCCATGGTACCATTTACTGTCAGATGACAATGGAATGATGTGTATTAAGTTCTGAGGGAAAGAAAACGTGACCCAAGAGTATGATACCCAGCTGAGAGGTTATTCATATATAGAAGCATCAAGCAGACATTCTTGAACGTAAAAGAAATGAGGGACTAAAAGTACCCATGAGCCCCTTAATGGCAATGAAATCTAACCAATTAACAGACTAGTGAAACAAACTCAAGGATGAAGAAGTCACAGTAAAAGAAGCGGTGTTAAGCATCAAATGCATTGTACTATTTTTTTTCAGTTTCCCTGTATGTTAGAAAATGTTCATGTTAAGAAGTGGGAGGAAAAAGATTAAATGAAATAACAAGTGTAATAATGTACTTTGTAAGTACTATGTTTTATGAGGGTGGTTAAGCTGAGTCACAGATGGTACTGTCTATGTCACTGAGACAGCATCCAACCTCACTCTCTTAGGAGTAAGACTGAGCATACAGTGTGGGGAGGGCACCTCTCAGCAGCCTCCCACCCCACCGTGGTGCAGGCAGATAGGCATCTAAGATATCTTCTGAAATTAAAAAAAGGCCACTTTGATAATCAGGAAAGTTGAGAATATAGGACAGGACCAGAGCCTTCGGATGGGATAAAACCATCAAAAGGGTTGTTAGGCTTTTGATGGTTTTAGGTTGTTAATACATCTTCTTAAAAATTGGTTTGCCTCAATGCTTCGAAGGTCAGCAGAGCAAGGGCGGGGGTTTGGGGACTATGGCTTCAAGGGACATCTAAGTCAATTGGCAAAATAAATTCTATTAAGAAAACATTCTGCATCCCACTTTGAAGTGTGGCATCTGGGGTCTTAAATGCTAACAAGCATCCATCTAAGATGTATCAATGGGTCTCAACCCACCTGGATCAAAGGAGAATGAAGAACACCAAGGTCACAAGATAATCATGAGCCTGAGAGACAGACAGGGCCACATGAGCTAGAGACTTACATCATCCTGAGACCAGAAGAACTAGATGGTGCCCTGCCACAACCAATGACTGCCCTGACAGGGAGCACAACAGAGATCCCCTGAGGGAGCAGGAGAACAGTGGGATGCAGACCCCTAATTCTCATAAAAAGACCAGACTTAATGGTCTGACTGAGACTGGAAGAATCCCGGCAGTCATGGTTCCCAAACCTTCTGTTGGCCCAGGATAGCAACCATTCCCGAAGCCAACTCATCAGACATGGAAGGGACTGGACAATGGGTTGGACAGAGATGATGAGGAGTGAGCTACTAGTATCAGGTGGACACTTGAGACTGTGTTGGCATCTCCTGTCTGGAGGGGAGATGGAGGGTAGAGGGTTAGAAACTGGCAAAATGGTCACGAGAGGAGAGACTGGAAGGAGGGAGTGGGCTGACTCATTAGGGGGAGAGTAAATGGGAGTATGTAGTAAGGTGTATATAAGTTTATATGTGAGAAACTGACTTGATTTGTAAACTTTCACTTAAGCACAATAAAAATTATTTAAAAAAAAATTTGTTTGCAAAAATCCCCTAGAAAAATAAGAATACATGACTCTGTTCTTTGAGATATAATCTACTCTCATCATTGTGTGATGCGGTAGAAAGATCATTTAACCAAATACCGGGAAAGTTGAGTTTCTGGTTCAATATATTATCTATAGATACACTATACAACATATGGATTAAATTTTAAAAATCATGTGATAATTTCAACAGATGCTATCTTATTCTGTGTTCTCTAGAGAAGCACAGAGAGAGAAATTTGCTTCAAGGAAATGGCTCATGCAACAGTGAGGGGTGGCAAATCCCAAATCCATGAGAAGGGCAGCAGGCTGAAGGCTTCTGCTGACTCACGTGGCTGCAGGGGTTGACATACCCAAAATCTGCAGGTCAGGTGGCAGGCTGGAGGCCTCTGCTGGCTCATGGGGTTTTGTGGGCTGGCAAATCCAAAATCCGCAGGTCAGGCAGCAGGTTGAAGACTTCTGCAGGCTTACATCCCAAGAGCAGGAGGTCAGGTGACATGAAGAGTGCAGAGTGGAGAGAGAGAGTGAGCTTTGCCGCAACATCCATTTATATATTGGAAGCAGGCCACACCCCCAAGGGAACCCTCCTTTCAACTGATAGGCAGCTCACATCAGATCACAAAATAGAAGATGATTACATAAAAAAAAAAAAAAAGATAGGCAGCTCACATCAGATCACAAAATAGAAGATGATTACATAGTATCTGCCAAATCCCTGAGAATCATAGCCTAGCCAAGTAGACACATAACATTAGCCATCACAGATACCCCAAACATGTCTAATAAAATTCAATACTATATAAACATACTTTAAAATAAAAGGATTATACCTCAAAATGTTTATTTTAAATCAAAGGTTGAAATGCATGTGGCATTCATTTTTAAATTCAAGTAAAGAGAAAAGATACCTATTATCAATACTGTCTTGGTTAGAGAACACTTGGCTGTGAGAAATAGAAACCCACTAGAGACAGACAACAAAAAGGAGAATTTATCATGGCAGAATCTAAAACTGAAGGGAAAACTGGTCCCCCCAAGAAGCTGAAAGATATTGAGCAGCTTCTGCTTTCTCCATCTCTTTCAGCTTCAATCTCTCTATCCCTTTCTGAGACTGAATGTTCTCATGGACTGTTCTTTGTGGGTTGGTGTGTATATGTGTGAGAACTCTGGGGAGGCAAACATTCTACAGGGCTGCCATTTTCTGTTCAGGGGGCTCATTGGAGCTTTTGGGTTGCTAGCTCCATCCTTAACAGTACATGACCTTATAGTCCCAAGCCAACACCATCTGAGTCCAGTCTTTTTATCCTTGAAATTCTTGAAGGATGAGAAAGGGAATAGGGGAGGGGGGATCAGCTAATTACTGGCTGGCCAATGAATTTGCTTCCTCAGAATCATGAGCCCATTTTTTAATCCAATTAGTTATGACTAGGAGGTGTTCATATAGTACTCAGCTAAAACGAGCAATCAACATGTCGCTGTTGAGTTGATTCTGACTCATAGTGAATCTACAGGACAGAGTAGAACTGCCCCATAGGGTTTCCAAGGAGCACCTGGTGGATTCAAACTGCCGACCTTTTGGTTAGCAGCGGCAGCTCTTAACCACTACACCACCAGGGTTTCCAGAACTTGGCTAGCAAGCAGAATTTCCAGAGCTGCAAGCAGAAGGGATAGAAAGGGAGGTTGGACAGAACAGGTAAATTAATCAATGCCTTTTCTATAATTGTTTTTCTAACATTATTCTAATAATAAGGATTATTAAGATTTAAGTAAGAAATAAAAATAATATTAGGACAGGAGGAACTGAAAAATCATTATATGTAATTAGAATAATTGCATAACTAAAAAAAGCCAATGAGTCAGCTATTAGAGATAAATTACCAATTAGAAATAACAAAATAATTTGGTAAAATGGAAAAATGGGGCATCTAAATTTTTTTTTAAAAAGCTTATAGAAGTTTTGTGTTCTATAATAGGAGCTAAAATATAATAATAAAGGAAACCTATCCTTAATAATAATAAAACTATAAAATATTAACAAAAAAGTTTAATGAAAGATATATAGGACTTTTATGACAAAAAAATTTTAAGTAGGAAATATAAAGGAAATTTTTAGTATATAGAGAGTTATAATCTACATCTAGATAAAGAGATTAGTATACTCTCAAAGTTAATTTACGGAGATATTATCCCATTTAAATTCTCGATAGAGGGTGGTAGGGAGATAATGAAATGCTTCTAAAATTGATTTTGGAAAATAACTTAGAATAATTGGAATATCACAGAAACATTGCAAAGAGGAAACATCACAGGCTTTTAAAAATATGGCAAAAGAAAAGTACTGCTCTTGTTATATGCTGTTGGGTCGGTTCCAACTCATAGTGACCCTATGTACAACAGAAGGAAACACTGCCTGATCCTGTGCCATCCTCAATCGTTGCTATGTTTGAGCCCATTGTTGCAGCCACTATGTCAGTCCATCTCATTGAGGGTCTTACTCTTTTTCACTAACCCATTACTTTAGTAAGCATGATGCCCTTCACCAGGGACTTATTCCTCCTCATCACATGTCCAAAGTAAGTGAGACAAACTCTTGCCATCCTCACTTCTAAGGAGCACTCTCTCTGTACTTCTTCCAAGACAGATTTGCCCATTCTTCTGGCAAAAGAAAAGTCCATGGTATATTCAATGTTCTTCGCCAACAGCACAGTTCAAAGGCATCAATTCTTCTTCTGCCTGCCTTATTCATTTTCCACTTTCACATGCATATGAGGTGATTGAAAACACCGTGGCTTGAGTCAGGCATACCTTAGTCTTCAAGGCGACCTCTTTGTTTAAAGAGATCTTTTGCTGAGTACAAGGCATCTTTTGATTTCTTGACTGCTGCTTCCATGGGTGTTTATTGTGGATCCAAGTAAAATGAAATCCTTGACAACTTCAATCTTTTCTCCAATTATCGTGATTTTGTGTATTGGTCTAGTTATAAGGATTTTTGTTTTCTTTTGAGGTGTAATCCATACTGAAGGCTGTGGTTTTTGGTCTTCCTCAGTAAGTGCTTCAAGTCTTCTTCACTTTCAGCAAGCAAGGTTCTGTCATCTGCATCTCACAGGTTGTTAAGGAGTCTTCCTCCAATCCTGATGCCACGTTCTTCTTCGTATAGTCCAGCTTCTCAGATTATATGTTCAGTATACAGATTGAAAAGGAAAGTGTTAGAAAAATTAAGTTCTATCACATACTAAAACATATTAAAAAACAGAAACTATAAAAGCAGTTTGGTTCTGTGCAAAAATAGAAATAAGATAAGTAGTACAGAATAGAGAAATCAGAAACTGGCTCAGCTTTTTATAAAAATATATTCTTAAAGCAGTGTTTTGAAAAATATGGGAAAAGGAAATACTGTGAACCAATTATTTTGAAGAAAGATAGCAATTTAAAAGAAATTAATTTACCTTGCATCATTAGTTAAAATTAATTAATTTTTAAAAATTCATAAAATTAAAATAACCAAAATATCTGCTGTATCTACTCAAAAATGATAACTTTCTTAAGCTTAAAGCACCAGGTAAAATAACAAAAGATTAACAAATTTATATACATAATTTAAAACTTAAAAAAAAAAGTCTCAACTGAAAAGGAAACCAGTAAACCATTTGATATTACATATGTCTAATATTCATTTCTATAGTATATAATCTCTCATTAAAATTTTTAAGAAAGGCAGCAATAACCTAGTGTTAGAATTAAAAATAGGCAACAATTTGTGCATGAAAAACACAAATACATTTAAACAAGCAAATAAAAGTATGTTCATCCTCACTAAACATCAATGGCATGCAAATCGAAGCAAACTTGACAGACTAGCATGCATCCACAAATTAGAAAACATTTCCGGTAATAACACACAAATTTAATGTGGATGTTATCACACCGGAATGTTTCTGTACAATTGGTAACACTGTAAACTGGTATAACTGATTTGGATGGAAATATTACAGAATGAACACCATGAATATCAAAGGCAATAAAAAAAAAAGTTTTTCTCCGTTTTTGTCACCCCTGGGAGATGTGGAATACACATAAGCTTTGAGGCCAAATATATATGAGCTCCATTTCTGGTATTATGTCTCAGACTCACTTTCTTCGTGTATTAAAAGGTGATAATAATAACTACCACTAAGATGTCTGTGATTATTAAATATGATAATGACCCTTATAAAACACTTACCACAATGCCTAGCACACTGTAGAAACTAAATAGATTTTACTGATTATGTGTTTTCTCTCCCCTTTTTGCTCCTCTCCCACACTCCAATACTTATCATTCCCCCACAACACACACACACTAATGTGAGTGCACATGTACACACACACACACACACACACACAAAGGCACATGAAAATTTAGTTTAAAGAAATAATCAGACAAAGCCTTGTGCCATTAAGAACTGGGAGGGAAATGGCAGGCCATTCCCATAACACTGTCTAAACTATTGGGAGCTCTCTAGTTATAAATCTGGCCATCTAAAGAAGCCAGAGCCCAGAGGGACCCTAAAGATGAGGGAAATCTTGCCAAGACTGGCAGACAACACCCAGGGCAGCGTCAAGGACAAGCTCAAATTAGCCCTCACCCATTACCATAAGGACAAACAAGCCTTCATCCATACACCTAGACTCCATCTTAGAGACAGAAACTTACGGGAGAAGGCTGTCTTGAGACATTAAAGATTATCACACAACAGAGTCTGGACTCTGCTTAGTGGGGTTATTAATTCATTAGACTGGCCTAAACTTTCAGCTAGCTTGTACAATTCGATAACTTTTCTTCCCCACTGATGAGCAGATGTGTTCTCAAGAAAAATGCCAGATCAGTTGCAGAAAAAAAAAAAAAAAAATTTCCTCTGCACATCAAAGTTATAGAACAAGTTCAAATTTGTAAATGTTCCATGTGAAAGCTCTTTGAGGAAACTAAAGAGCAAACTAATTTAAGATATTATTGCTACTAGACTTACTTTGCTCTCTTGTCCATGTTTTCAAGTTGATACCTCCAAAGTAGGCTTAGAGTCTAACAGTGTGTAGTGGTATGTGGGATATTCAGTATAAGTTGTGAAAGCCATTTTTGTAGGATGGATTATTAGAATCTGAGCATTGTAAGGTAATTAATTCTTATTGCTAATGTCAATTCATATTTTTACTCCTGAAACAACAGCAAAAGATTATTGATTTCTTTTCACACTACATGCAACCAGATGTCCGAAAGTCACTTGGGTCTGTAGACTGGGGGAAGTCTCTTTTCTTTCTGCTTATACAGGCTTTTAGAGAATGCGTACAGACCCCAGTTTTGAGTCTCCCACTGATGTTTTCCCAGCTTCTATTGTCGCCTTCCTCCATGTCCTAACTGCTCTCTTGTTTCTTCTTCCTATTTATAGCTCTATTTTTCTCCTACACAGCTAGAATGAGTTCCAGCTGCAATACTCTTTCAAATATTTCGGGTGGAGGGGAGTGGGGAACTCATTTTCTACAAAAATAGCCAACCTCAAAGCAATTCATTCCATTGTCCAGGGCTCTTTATGACTGATAGAATTTTTCATATTATTCATGAGTCTACACTCATTCATCCATAGAATCTGGATTTTAAGCTTTTAGGTTAAGGACTACAATTTCCCACTACGACATTTTCAGTGTCGGGTAGAGAGTCGGCCCTGAAATTGATGTTCTTTCTTAAAAAAGAAATGTTAGCACTTATTCCGCCTTTTCACTGAGGTTGCAGAACCGAAGAAACAGGTTTATCTTCTTGGAGGCGGGAAGGGTTCTTACTGACTGCCTGAAGGGACACACGGTAACAGGAAGTGCATTTTGCACTAATGGATTCCTGCTTAATAAAATCACACTTCATGTAAATCAACAGAGGGAGACCGTTACGTGTGGGTGTGCTCCTTTTTAAAACGGTCTTGTTTGGTCCATTTTGAAAGTAATGCACAGTCCTTACAGAGAATAACAGAAAAAGGGAAAGAAAAAAAGAAAAAATCAGCTGCACTCCCACCGTCCGAAACAATACTAACGTTAAGACTTGGTGAACTGTTTCTCTTTTTTTCTAAGTGGAATTTGGTTTGTTTGTTTGCTCATTTTTTCCTTTTCTTTTTGCTTTTACATAGTTGTGTGATCATTCTGTATAAGGAATTCTGTCTCTTGCTTTCTTTCCTTAATATTATGACATGAACCTTTCTCCAATTATAAATTTTTACCAAATGCATTTTAAAATAATTACATGATATCCCACTGGGCTGACCTTATTTAACTGTCTTACTATGTGGCGTGATAAAAAAATGGTTTTTAATTTTTCACTATCTGAGTAGAAAGCTTTTGCATTATTTGGGCTTAGTTCCTTAAGATTGGTTCCCATAAATGAAATTATTAGTATAAAGGGAAGAAATATTTGAAAGTTTTCTGGTATATCGCACCAAATTTTTTCCAAAAGACTTGCAGTAATTTGTACCCCTTCCTACGAAGTAAGGACATACCTATCCCGTTGTATCCTTATCTTACCAACAGTAAGCTTCTCAGTAAAAAATTTAAATATATATGTATTTGTTCATTTGCTGGGGAAGAAATAACATTTTGTTGTCATTTTAATACGCAGGTCTTGATTACTATGGTGTTAAAAGATTTTCCATATGTTCATTTATTAATTTTGCTCACCTTTATGATTTGCTGAATAATGATTTTTGCACATTTATCATAGTTTTACATATTTTTCTTACTGATTTGTGTTTTTTTATAATAAAGATACTGAATGTGATACACAGTTGATCCAAAAAAAGCTCCCAAGGTACTTATCTTAATTTTGATGGTTTTACAGACATCCGTGTTTCCTTTTACAGTATTAACATTCATTTTTGCCCTTATGATTTGTCCCAACACTTTTACATTTAATAAGTCTTCCCTCATCCAGAGATTCAACAGTTTTCTTCTAAACTTTTTTAATGATCTTTTAATCAGAGCCCTGGTGGCACAGTGGTTAAGAGCTTGGCTGTTAACCAAAAGGTCGGCAGTTCGAATCCATCAGCTGCTCCTTGGAAACCCTACGGGGCAGCTCTGCTCTGTCCTAAAGGGTCGCTATGAGTCAGGATCAACAGGACGGCAGTGGGTTTGGTTTTTACTTCATCGCTTTCAGACTTGCGGATTTGTTTGTTTGTTTATGGCATAAAATGAGGAACTAAAGATACAATCTTTTTTTTTTAACAGATGCACTTGTTTCTAGAGCTACAGTAGTAAATTACCACAAATTGGGTGGCTTAAAACAACAGAAATTGCTTCTCTCACAGTTCAAGAGGGCAAAGATCCAAAACCAAGGTGTCGACAGGGTTGGTTCCTTCTGGAGGCTCTGAGGGCAAATCCACTTCATGCCTCTCCCCTAACTTCTGGCTGCCAGCAGTCCCTGGCTTTCCTCAGTGGGTAGAACCAACGCTCCACTCTCTGCCTTCATCTTCACATGGCCTTCTCTCTTTCGTGTGCGCCTTTTCCTTCTCTGTGTCTGATAAGGGCTGGTTGTGATGGTTCATTTGATGCAACAATCTGGCGAAGCCAGCTATTTTGTCAAAAACTAATCTCTTTTTGTTTTGCCATAGAGTCGATTCCAACTCACAGAGACCCTATAGGAAAGAGTAGAACTGCCCCATAGAGCTTCCAAGGAGCAGCAGGTGTTTTGAACCGCCAACCATTTCCTTAGCAGTCATAGCCCTTAACCAATGCACCACCAGGGCTCCAACACTAATCTAAAACAAAAAATGTCTGCCTTGAGCATTGTGCAGTTTTAAATATGGGATAAAATTGACAACGGCCACTCAAAAATTAGATAGGAAACCCAGGAGGCAGTGATTTTATGTTACTGAGGGAGGAACAACTCAGAAAAGGAGGGTGAGAATGGTTGCAATCCTCGAGGAATGTAACTGACATCACTAAATCATTGAGCTGATGTATGTTTTGCTGTGCGTGGTCTCAACAACAACAACAAAATAAATAAAATCTAGAAAAAAAAAAGATTACAGCCTTGGAAACCCTATGGGGCAGTTCTACTGTGTCCTATAGGGTCACCATGAGCTAGGATCAACTCGACAGCAAACAGGTTTAACGGGTTGATTCATTGGGAGATTTCTGTTTGTTAAAGCCACCCACCTGTGGTAGTTGTTATAGGAGCACTAGATAACTAAGACAAGTCTCCTTAAAATGTGAAGTACTCTGTTGTGAAGGAAAAGATTCTTTTGTCATTCATAAGCTCTACATATAAAGAGTGTTCAAAATTAAATCCATTTGTGGTATTACATGCAAAATACCATTTATTGGCACCAAAATGAAATCTTACAATCACAATTACAGTTCCAAAGATTTCCTTGAACACTTCAGTGGATTCTAACTGATTGACATCCTTACCATACGTGTGAGATTATAAAAATTTGCAATAGGTGGGAGCCTGTGGGGCAAAAAAAAAAAAATGCTGCCACTTTAATTTATTATGAACTGTAATTCACATAAAATTTACAGATTAATAGCATAGTACATCAAAATTGATTTGAATAATTTTGATATTAGCTCTATTTCATAAAAAGAAGAAAATACTTCGGTAACCCCAGCATATCATCAAACATGAAAAAAAAAAAAAAAAAACACTTTTAAATAAACCAGAAAGCAGGGATATTTTGTAAATATCTGAAGGGCCGCAGAGGGCTGCCTCTAGAAATAGTTATGAAGATACAGTCACAAAAAGGCTAAATAGAAGCATCTGGGGATAGAGGCTTCAGAGAGATCCTTGGTGGCTTGTCGCCGTGTGGCACAAACAGATTGCGCTTGACGACTAACCAAAGCTCGGCGGTGATGCTGTGGAAGAAAGGCCTCTGATTTGCTTCCATAAAAATAACAGCCAAGAAAACCCTATGTAGCAGTTCTACTCCGTAACACATCAACTCTACAGTAACAGGTTTGGGGTGTTTTGGTGGAATCCAGGAAACAAGTAGCAGGATATTAATATGTGGCCCTTCTTGCCTCACATTTTCCCCTAAGACCCTAGACAGAGAACATCCCCTGACACCAGTAACCAGTTACCATTGAGTCCGTTCTGACTCGGGCTGGGTGATCCCATATGTGCAGGGTAGAACTGTTCCATCTGGTTTTCAAGGCTGTGATTTTTCAGAAGCAGATCACCAGCCCTTTCTTCTGAGGCACCTCTGGGTGAATTGAATCACCAACCTTTTGGTTAGTTGTCAAGCACTTAATCATTTCTGCCTCACAGGGGCTCCATATCCCCTCAAAATTCTAAAGTGACATGTAAGACCATTTATGTAGAATTTGCAAAGGAGTGACCACAAACCTGTTCTGATAGCTTTCACCAGTCACCCCTGCCAGACTATGTAAGAGAAAGCTAAGAATGTTGCCTGAGGAGGCTGAAATGATCTGTAGACTGAAGAATGCTTCTGAGAGAGTTGCCAGAGCACTGTGGTACTTCTCTCCCCCTGCCCATAGAGGGGCAGACGGGGTACTTCCTGCTCCCCCTAAACCAAGTGAAAGGAAGACATCTTTAAGACAACCACTCAGAAGACATGTGTCCCTTAAACTTTGTTGGTGTTATTAGTTGCCATAAAGTTGACTCCCACTCATGGCAACCTCATATATAACGGAACAAGACACTACCCATTGCTGTGCCATTTTTATGATCATTTGATATGTTTGAGTCCATTATTGTGGCTATATATATATTACATTGATGCATTTGAATTATGGTGTTGGTGAAGAATATTGAATACACCATGGACTGCTAGAAGAACAAACAAGTCTGTCTTGGAATAAGCATTGCCAGAATGCTCCTTATAAACAAGGACAGCGTGACTACATCTCATATACTTCAGACATGTTATCAGGAGGGACCAGTCCCTGGAGAAGGACATCATGCTTGGTAAAATAGGTAGTCAGTGAAAAGGAGAAGACCTTCAATGAGATGTATTGACACAGTGACTGCAACAATGGGCTCAAGTATAACAATGATTGTGAGAATGGAGGACTAGGTGGTGTTTCATTCTGTTGTACATAGGGTCATGATAAGTCCAAACTGACTCAGCAGCACCTAACAACAACAGCACTGTGGCTATTGTGTAGTGCTTTCCAACCTAGGGGGTCCCTCATCTAGCACTATATCAAACAATATTCTGTTGTGATCTGTAGAGCTTTCATGGGCTAATCTTTGGAAGTAGATCACTAGGCCTTCCTAGCCTGTCTTAATCTGGACCATCTGTCAGTTTTTCATATTGTGGTGACTTGCATGTTGTTTTGATGCTGGAAGCTATACCACCAGTATTTCAAATACCAGCAGGGTCGCCTGTGGTGGACAGGTTTCACCGAAGCTTCCAGACTAAGATAGATCCTAAACATTAGGACTTGTTAATGGAAATGCTCATAGGAAGTTCAAAGAGGAAAGACTGGCTACAGCAGCCTGCCGGAAAGGAGAGCCAAAAGGCAGGATCTTGTTGGGGCTAGCTTGTATGTCTAGTGTAACCAAACCAAACCTGTTGCCATCAAGTTGATTCCAACTCACAGCAACCCTATAGGACAAAGCAGAACTGTCCCATAGGGTTTTCAAGGAACAGCTGGTGGATCCGAACTGCCGACCCTTTGGTTAGCAGCCATAGCTTGCTGTAGCTCTTAACCACTGAACCACCAGGGCTCCATGTTTAGTGTATATAGGACAAATGTAAATAAAGAAGCAAGATAGGAGCAGCCAGAATTGAGGAACTGAGGGGAAACAGTAAGCAGTCAGCTGAAAGAGGCACCGCCTTGCCAGAAAACCACATTTGGAGGCCCTTGGCGGTGAATCTCCAAGGAAACCATAAAAGTGTCTCATGAGAGAGAAGTAGCTATGGACAGCTGCCACTCCCACCCTCAGAAACTGTACCAGTAAGATAGCACCTTCTTTCCTCCCACTACAGTCTTTAACCCTGGAGAAACCAGAGCCAACATGAGGCTGGGGGGCAGGGGGGAATAAAAAATCCAGATAAGCAGCTAAAGCAAAAGGAAGAATTGATGAAGTAAAATAACTGAACAGAAGATTTCAAAGGGCCTCTCAAGAAGACAAAGTAAAGTGTGATAATGACATGTGCAAAGAGCTGGAGATGGAAAACCAAAAGGGAAGAACACGCTGGGCATTTCTCAAGCTGAAAGAATTGAAGAAAAAATTCAAGCCTCGAGTTGCAATAGTGAAGGATTCCATGGGGAAAATATTAAACGACACAGGAAGCATCAAAAGAAGATGGAAGGAATATACAGAGACATCATACCAAAAAGAATTAGTCGATGTTCAACCATTTCAAGAGGTGGCATATGATCAGGAACTGATGGTAGTGAAGGAAGAAGTCCAAGCTGCTCTGAAGGCATTGGCAAAAAACAAGGCTCCAGAAATTGATGGAATATCAATTGAGATGTTTCAACAAACAGATGCAGCGCTGGAGGTGCTCACTCGTCTATGCCAAGAAATATGGAAGACAGCTTCCTGGCCAACTGATTGGAAGAGATCCATATTTATGCCTATTCCCAAGAAAGGTGATCCAATTGAATGTGGAAATCATAGAATAATATCATTAATATCACACGCAAGCAAAATTTTTCTTAAGATCATTCAAAAACAGCAGCAGCAGTATATCGACAGGGAACTGCCAGAAATTCAGGCCAGTTTCAGAAGAGGACGTGGAACCAGGGATATCATTGCTGATGTCAGATGGATCCTGGCTGAAAGCAGAGAATACCAGAAGGATGTTTACCTGTGTTTTATTGATTATGCAAAGGCATTCAACTGTGTGGATAATAATAAAGTATAGATAACACTGCGAAGAATGGGAATTCCAGAACACTTAATTGTACTCATAAGGAACCTTTACATAGATCAAGAGGCAGTTGTTTGGACAGAACAAGGGGGTACTGATTGGTTTAAAGTTAAGAAAGGCGTACGTCAGGGTTATATTCTTTCATCATACCTATTTAATCTGTATGCTGAACAGATAATATGAGAAGCTGGACTATATGAAGAAGAACGGGGCATCAGGATTGGAGGAAGACTCATTAACAACCTGCGTTATGCAGATGACACAACCTTGCTTGCTGAAAGTGAAGAGGACTTGAAGCACTTACTAATGAAGATCAAAGAGCACAGCCTTCATTATGGATTGCACCTCAACATAAAGAAAACAAAAATCCTCACAACTGGACCAATGAGCAACATCATGATAAACGGAGAAAAGACTGAAGTTGTCAAGGATTTCATTTTACTTGGATCCACAATCAACAGTCACGGAAGCAGCAGTCAAGAAATCAAAAGACACATTGCATTGGGTAAATCTGCTCCAAAGGACCTCTTCAAAGTGTTGAAGGGCAAAGATGTCACCCTGAAGACTAAGGTGCACCTGACCCAAGCCATGGTATTTTCAATCGCATCATATGCGTGTGAAAGCTGGACAATGAATAAGGAAGACAGAAGAAGAGTTGACGCCTTTGAACTGTGGTGTTGGTGAAGAATTTTGAATATACCATGGACTGCCAAAAGAATGAAAAAATCTGTCTTGGAAGAAGTGCGGCCAGAATGCTCCTTAGAGGCAAGGATAGCGAGACTACGTCTTACATACTTTGGACATGTTGTCAGGAGGGATCAGGCTCTGGAGAAGGACATCATGCTTGGCAGAGTACAGGGTCAGTGGAAAAGAGGAAGACCTTCAACGAGGTGGATTGACACAGTGGCTGCAACAATGAGCTCAAGCATAACAACAATTGTGAGGATGGCGCAGGACCGGGCAGTGTTTCGTTCTGTTGTGCATAGGGTTGCTATGAGTCAGAACCAACTCGACGGCACCTAACAACAACAACAAGCATGAAATTGTCCAAGATTCTCTTCTCCACAGCAGATTCACAGGCTGCAAACCAAAAACCCTTTGCCATCAAGTGGATTTCAACTCACAGCGACCCTAAAGGTCAGAGTAGAACTGCATCATAGAGTTTCCAAGGAGCAGCTGGTAGATTCGAACTGTCAACCTTTTGGCTAGCAGCCTGAGCTCTTAACCACTGCACCATCCAAACCAGAATAGGGGAGAAGTTTTAACTTCTTGAGTGATGGATCACATTCCATGGAAGTGGATATTTTCATACTAAAAAGTCACCAGAAAGTCCACGGGATGTGCCTGAAATTTCTTCCAGAGTGAGAAAGAAAAATACTGACAAAAGTTTTTTTTAAGGAGCAGCAGTGAGAAAGAATACAGCTGCTTTCTCCACACACCAAGCCGCACACTGTATTCAGTAGATTAGCTAGAGGGAGAACCAGTGGGTGCTGGAGCCGGCTAGAGAGAGCCATTTGTATGCAGCTCTTCCCAACTCTGAGTTTAGCGGCTTTGTGTTCATAGTTTGAAATTAGCCTTGGGGGGCGTATTTATACCACGGAAATCGGCAAATGCTCAAATCAGGCTTTCCTTCTTCTCCCAAGAGGTGATTGTGACCCATTTACCAGTCACACTGGATAGAACCTCTCACTTGGAGTTGAGATGGGCTGTAGAGAAGTTTTGATCAATCAAAGAGTAGAGTTGGGGACTTGCAAAAAAGACCTTGGTAAACTCAAAAATCAAGCTAACATGTAATAACCTAAAAATCAACTCAAGCATGATAATATTATAAAGGCCCCCTCACCATTAGACATGCCATTCGGACTAAACCAGATTGCCATTGAGTTGATTCCAACTCATGGTGGCCCCATGTGTGTCAGAGTAGAATTGTACTCCATAGAATTTTGATGGCTGATTTTTCAGAAGTAGATCACCACACCTTTCTTCCAAGGCACCTCTGGGTAGACGCAAGCCACCAACCTTTCTGTTAGCAGCCGAGTTTCTCAACCATTTGCCAGCAATTCCATTTGGACTAAAGGTCAGTGAAAAATTAGCCTAAAGCTTAGTAAAAAAATGTTCGAATTCCAGGGGTACAAAAACCCAGGAAGTGAAGACCAGAATAGCCCAGGGACCAATAGTAACATAATTAATGGACCTCAGGCTAACTTCTGAGCATCCTAGACTAGTACCTAATATAGCCAGGACTGGAAGGAAGAACACTAACATAAGAATAGGAAATATCCATGGAAGGAATCAGGAAAAGAGGCTACCAGAATGTATATGTAGCCCTGTTTACATTTCAGAAAATTCTAGAGGCAATCATCATGGTATACTTTGAGATTCCTTAAAACCTCACAATTTCTTTGAGATTTGTTTTGTCAATCCACACATTTTCCCAAAGCTCCTAGCAATATAAACAAACAAAAATGAACGAGAGTCATAGGCTTGCTTCAAATACATCAAAGCAAGGTAAAGATAGGGAAAATATCTTCATAGGTGGAGCATGGAGAGCAAACTGGACAGAGGAATGTAAACAACCACAGCTGGAAAAGCAAAAAGCAGGAAGAAATATCGGAAGAACTGGCAAGGTAGTCCCCTGGTGGATTACCCGGAAGGATAGCTCCAAGCCTCTCATCACTTCTTCAAAGTTCAAAATCAGTGTTATACACAGAACGATGGCTTTCCTTGGAAAACACACACTCCTGCGTCGGGCATCTCATTAACTTGTGGATTTGCTGCAAAGTCCTTTCCCTGCATGGAAGGTCATTTTTTTGAGCCTCTGAACTTGAACTTACTGTTGGTCATGATCTGATGTGGAATTATAAGCCCGACTAAAATGGTTTCAATCTCTTAGGTGACACCTAGCACTGCAATTCTGTTGGTGATGGTGCCACTTGAAGATAACAACCGCAATTGTCCAGAGTGACCAAAACAGTCCTTTGCTTGTGCATAAATAAATCTTGGCATCATCGATCTTTCAGGGATGCTAATGGGTCTGTCAGAATAGCTGTTGGTTTTGCATTTCTCCTGCAAACCATCAAATTTAGCCGTTTATTTTCTACTGACGTGATATCTTTATCCATGGAGACCTGTAGTACTGAAAGATAATCTATAATCCTATTCATTTTATAGGTAAATAAACCAATACTAGAAAAGTCCCCAAGTGGCTCAAACAGTTTATGCTCCACTACTAACATAAATGTTGGTGGTTTAAATCCACTCAATGGCTCCACAGAAAGAAGGTCTACCCATCTGCTTCCTTCAAGATTAAAGCTGAGAAAACGCTATGGGGCAGTTCTACGCTGTATCACGTGGGGTCTGCATGAGTTGGGATCAATTTGACAGCAACAGGTTTGGGTTTTTTTGTTTTGTTTTTAACCCAGACTCTGAGAAATTAAGCAATGTATCCATGACTTTGACGTTGAGTAGAATTCCACTGACCTATGCATCACTTGGGGCCTGGGGGCGCAGTACTTAAAAGCTCAGCTGCTAACCAGAAGGTCAGCAGTTCAAATCTACCAACAACTCCTTGGAAACCCTACTGGGCAGTTCTACTGTCTCCTCTAGGCTGCTATGAGTCCGAATCGACTCGATTAACAACGGGTTTGGTTTTTTGATTTGGTGTGCATCAATTAAACATTAATAAAAAAAACTTGATTATCCAAAAGGTAAATAATTGATAGACACTGGATGTTGGAGTAAGCATTTGATTTTTCTATTCCTGAATTAGTCTGATGCCTCTATATAAAGAGCACCAAAGTGAGCCAAATTGAGGCACAGATAGGTGTTTGCCTATTTATATGGTTTAAGGTATAACAGAAAGGGCCTCCAATCATAAAAGTCACCAATAATATGCCCACTGCCTGCAAGTCCATGGTTATAGATTCATTTCTGTGGCTTAACCCATTATGCCTCTAAAAAGTATGCTTTTAAAGCCCTCAAGATTATCTGACCTAGAGAAAGTTGCATAATTTTCTGAGCCTCAATTGACCTTTAAGCCACTTCCCAAATACCTGCTGCAAAAGACCTCTTTAAAGTGTTAAAAAGTAAAGATGTCACTTTAAGGAGTAAAGTGCGCCTAACCCAAGCCATGGTGTTTTCAATCGCCTCATATGCACCCAAAAGCTGGACAATGAATAAGGAAGATCAGAGAAGAATTGATACTTTTGAATTATGGTACTGGTGAAGAATATTGAAAATACCATGGACTCCGGAAGAATGAACAAATCCGTCTTGGAAGAAATACAGCCAGAAAGCTCCTTAGAACCAAGGATGTTGAGACTTCATCTCATGTAATTTGGACATATTATCAGGAGGGACCAGTTCCTGGAGAAGGACATCACACTTGGTAGAGGGTCTGAGGAAAAGAGGAAGACCCTCAACGAGATGGACTGACACAATGGTTGCAGCAATGGGCTCAAGCATAGTGATGGTTGTGAGAATGGTGCAGGACCAGGCAGTGTTTCCTTCCACTTTATATAGGGTCGCTATAAGTTGGAGGAAACCCTGGTGGCATAGTGGTTAAGTGCTATGGCTGCTAACCTAAAGGTTGGCAGTTCAAATCCACCAGGGGCTCCTTGGAAACTCTATGGGGCAGTTCTACTCTGTCCTATAGGGTCGCTATGAGTTGGAATTAACTTGACAGCAAGGGGTTTTTTATAAGTTGGAACCATCTCTACAGCACCTAACAACAACAACAATTACAAATAAAATGGAAATGAAACTTGAGTGTGCAAAAAACAAATGCTATTCATCCATTCTAGGATGCACATTCTTAAATTTACAACCTAACATCTTCTTAAGGAGCCCTGGTAGCACAATGGTTAAGTCTTGGCTGGCAATGGAAAGGTTGGCGGTTTGAACCCACCCAGCAGCTCTGCAGGAGAAAGATTTGGCAATCTGTTTCCGTAAAGGTTATAGCCAAGACAACTCTGGGGCAGTTTGTCTATGTCCTGCAGTGTCGCTATAAGTCGGAATCAACTCAACAGCACCTACCACCACTACCACCACCATCTTCTCACAATCAAAGGTGAGAACGCTGTCAACCATGTAACGTGGTGGTTGTGATGGAGTTGCCCTTTCCTGGCTAAGAGAAACTCAGCTGATACCCCTGGTGTCATGGTTGGACAAGTGCAACTCCTTGACATGCAGTCAACACACCTCTTAAGGACCATTTGGGGAAGCAAATTGAGTCCTGGTTGTTGTCTAAAATTTTTAAACTGACTCCTTCTGGTAAAATCAAGAAAGGCCAGCATCAAAACTTGCAGAATCAGTGTCAGGAGCTTGGAAGAAAATCCCAAAGACAATGGTAAAATACGTTTTTTAATAAATGTTGCATCTTCAATGCTCTCACCGCAAAGAGAAAATACTGGAAAGAAAAGCATGAACACCAACAACTCTGAATCAAAAAGAGATTCAGAAGAATAGGATCCTAAATGAGAAGTCTTAGGAATATGTTAAGTAACTTAATTTGCTTCTATTTTCTTTTTATTTATGCACCAAAACCCATTGCCGTCAAGTTGATTCTGACTTATAACGACCCTATAGGACAGAGCAGAACTGCCCCATAGGTTTCCAAACAGCAACTAATGGATTAGAATTGACTCAACAGGACCCACCAACAATCTTGGCAAGGTTGGTCAATCAGGTGTCTAGTGTCCTGCCTCCCCAGACCCACACCCACACAAACAATGATTTCTTTCTCAGGTCTTATCATCTACCCGGAGTGTGGCTAGTATCTCCCCTTACCAACGCAGAGGAATTTCTCCAACTTCATCCTTTCCTCTTGGGGGGACTGCTTCCTCCTCCAGAAGTAGGGAGTCTGGTACTTAACATTCCTGGCCACCCCCCCAACACCCATTACTTATCCAAGTCATAGAGATGAAGGGAGAAGCATTCACTTGGTTAATGAATGTGGGATAAACGACTTTATCCCCGTCCAGTCTCTTTTTTGTCCCTTTTTCTAGGAGACGGCTACCTGTAGGGAGAAGACCTCATCCCCTGCTATTCCACACCAAAGTACTTGCACACATAGTCCATGGCTAGAAGGATAAGCCTGTTTCCTGGGTTCATGATAAGGACGTCCACTTCCCTGCAGATTCACTTCATTCTGCAAGGTCAGCTGTATTAAGACTATACTTGGTCTTGCTTCTCCATTTATCTTAATCCTCAACGGTTTCTGAACCCGGGCTGACAAGAGAAGTACTTCTCCCAGACACACACTCTCTTGCCTCCCTTTCTTTGCTCTTATTCTTTTTAAACAGAATTTGCTGTTCCTTGAAACTCCATCACAAGCAACCAAAAAATTAGTTATCTTCAAACACCCCTAAGAAATGAAGGGCAGTATCTACATTCCAAGAAATTGGTGGTTCAGTGGTAGAATTCTTGCCTTCCATGCAGGAGACACGAGTTCAATTCCTGGCCAATCCACCTCATGCACAGCCACCACCTTTCTGTCAGTGGGGGCTTGAGTGTTGCTATGATGCTGAGCAGGTTTCAGTGGAGCTTCCAGACTAAGATAAACTAGGAAAAAAGGCCTGATGATCGATTTCCAAAAATTAGTCAATGAAAATCTCATGAATCACAACAGAATGTTATTGTCTGACTCACTTGCCTTGGACACATCACGAGGGGGGATCAATCGCTGGAGCAGGACCTCATGTTTGGTGAAGCAGAGGGCCAGCGAGGGTGTGGGAGACCCTTGGTAAGATGAATTGGCACAATAGCCAACATGATGAAGCTGGACATGCCAGTGATCGTGAGGATGATTCAGGACTGGGCAACCTTCTACTCTGCCAACTCCATGGCAGCTGGTGACAACAGGTTCCATTATACCAACCCTGCTGGATTATTCTCCTTCATGTGTGCTATAATTTAGGGTTTCCATTTGGACTCCAACCTTCCCAGGTAGTTTTCCTCTGAAAGGCATACTTAAAAATATCATTTTCCGCTGTCCTTTGATCACAGCATTTATCTGTTAACCGCTTCGCTTGTGGTGGGCTCTCATGGTTGATTCTTCCTAAATCCACCAGTTACCCAGCCTGGCAGGCATGAATGTTGGCTTCATCTTCCATGCTTTGACATGGAAAGTAAAATGTGCTCTAAGTTTTTGAGAGTTCGACATTGCTAACTAATCGATTCCCTGACAATCATGGGTTTTTAATACTTGATCTTTAATTAATAGCCTATAGAACCTGCCTCAGACCCATTGAGGCGGACCACAGCCATTTGTATGATATGCTAAAATAAACCATGACCCACCTGTGCCACTCCTCATCAAATGTTCAGAGACAAAATGCAGGCAACTTTCCTCTCCAGGCTCACTCCTCACCTGCCTGCCCCAGGCTACGATCCTCACTTACTGATGAGATGAAAGCTTTTGTCTTCAGTATCTCCCCTGCCAGCTTGGTGATAAATTTACCAGAGCAAATTACTATCCAGGCCAATACTGCAATTCCACTTTGCTAGAGGCACCTGATTTTCTTTTTAAAAGTGAGTCAGCTCCTACTCCTGAAAATAACTGTTTCTTCTCAATTCAGCTCTCACACGTCTGCAGAAACCATTTTTTAAAGTTTTTTGTTTTGTTTTGTTTCTTCTATTAGGAGACAGTTCCTGAGAATAGAGCATATCCCAAACAAACAGAGAAGTGGAGAATGTTTGCTTTCTCGGCTTCAAAACCACCATCTAATCCTCCCTGGCTCTCTCCATTTCAGTGCCATCCATGCGCTCTGTAATAGCTTTCTTGATGTGTCAACTTGGCTGGTCTGTAGATCCCAGTTATTCAATCAAACACTAACCTAGGTATTTCTGGGAAGGCATTGTGTAGATGTAATTACAGTCCCTAATCAGTTGGCTTTAAGCAAGGGGCATTATCTTGGATAACCAGGGTCCAAACCAAACCCACTGACTCATAGCGACCCTATAAAAAAAAAACCCTATAGGACAGAGTAAAACTGTCCTTTAGGTTTTCTAAGGTTATAAATCTTTATGGAAGCAGACTGCCACATCTTTCTCCCATGGAGCGGCTGGTGAGTTCATTCAATTAGCCAGCCTTTCAGTTAGCAGCTGAGCACTTAATCACTGTGCCTCTTGGCTTCCTAGATAAACCAGGTAGACTTAACTGAATCGGTTGGAAGGCCTAAAATTCAGGGCCTTTATTATCAGAAGAAACACCACCTGTGGAGAATAGTTCTGACCAGTGCCCATGGAGATCCACATGCTTGTGGCCATTCCTTCCTGACCACCTCTGGATGATAACTTCAACCCACGCCCATGGGTTCCAGGCTTCCAGTGATCCTGAGTGTGTCTGTGTGTACGTGTTATGTGTAACTTCCTACGCATTCTGCCTCTGTGGCTGAACCCTGACTGATACATCCTCACATTCTGCCATACCCACACCCACCTGCGAACATCTTTCTGGTGCCCTCTTGCTCTGCCCCTCCCTCTCCCTCTTCTTCTCAGATTTTACTTGTGTGCCATGGTGATGGTGTTCCTTGAACAGAACACAGGGACCTGTGGTCTGACAATAGATTTTTTATTACTCTGTGGGTGTGTTTGAATGAAACATCTTACCCATACCCAGTGCTGAAACATCTTACAAAGGTATAATATCAGGTTCTGTTTAATTATGCATATAATGACTCACATTTATTGAAAGGGATACAATTACTCGGAGTTGGTATACCAAACCAAAACCAAACCCATTGCCGACGAGTCGATTCCGACTCATAGTGACCCTATAGGACAGAGTAGAACTGCCCCAAGGGGCTTCCAAGGAGCGCCTGGTGAAATCGAACTGCTGACTTTTGGTTAGCAGTTGTAGCTCTTAACCACTACGTCACCAGGGTTTCCTTGGAATTGGTATAGCCAGGATAATCTAGGATCACCAAACCTGTACCCAGGCCATCTAACTTCCAGTTGGAAATGAATATTACCCCATGTGTGCTAAGGCGTAAACAGCTGGATGTTGGATGTGTACGTCACACAAGCATAAACATTTATGGGTTGTGCATCTCATGATGTATTTTTTTTACAGAGCTCTCCTAAAGATATTACTTCATAAATCAGTGGTTCTGAAAGTGAGGTTCCCAGGCCAGCAGCATTTGGAAAATTGTATGAAATACAAATGTTCATGCCCACCCCACACTTACTGAATCAGAACCTTCAGGGGTGGGTCCCAGCAATCTGTGCTTTACTAGGCCCTCCAGGGTATTCTGATACTCTCTAAAGTTTGAGAACCCTTTACTTAATTCAAGAGTAAGAAGCACAGTATTGGTAACACATGGATAGTTTTGAAAGGCAAATTTGTGGGCAGTTAATTAGTTAAAGTATTGTTTCGAAAAATAACAATCAAAAATAAATTTATTAAAGAGTGTAAAAAAATAAATAAATAAACCAAACCTGTTGCCATTGAGTGAATTCCAACTCAAAGCGACCCTATTGGACAGAGTAGAACTGCTCCATAGGGTTTCCAAGGAGCAGCTGGTGGATTTGAACTGCCAACCTTTTCGTTAGCAGATGTAGTTTTTAACCACTACGCCACCAGGATTTCCCATAAAGAGTACAGTGGTATATAACTCCAAACTCCAAGGGTTTAACAGGCAGCTCCAGCACCTTTCACAACCATGTTCGTGAAACATCCTTCTAGGCACACCCATTACCAAGTCAGCTCACAGCTTTTCTATAGCTACTACTTCTTAGTTAAGAACACGAATTTCCAGAGATCAGGACCACAAAGGCTCAGCCTAAGGCAGGGGTCACCCCAGGAAACTGAGCCTGGTCACTGAGTAGAAATGCTTCCATGAAAAGCTTCCATCCATGGATCAAGGGCTGTTCCTAGAGAAAGGAGAAATTTGTGAGCTGACAGCCACCCCAATCAGTACCTTCTCTAGGGGACCTCCCAAAGTTGCCTTAATTCTCACACACTACATTGACCATAGCTAAAAAGCCAGCCTTTCCCAGTATAATGCCAGATTATGCTACTCCTAGTGATCCTGGCAATCTACTTCTGAAAATTGGTCAGTGAAAATTTTACGGATCAGAAGAGAATATTGTCCAATATACTGCAGGAAGATGAGCCCCCTCAGTTAGATTAAAAAAAAAACAAAAAACAAAAACCCATTGCTGTTGAGTTGATTCCAACTCATAGCAACCCTATAGGATAGAGTAGAACTGCCCCATAGCATTTCCAAGGAGCACCTGGTAGATTCAAACTGCCAACTTTTGCTTAGTAGCAGTAGTTCTTAACCATTATGCCACCAGTGTTACAGGGTAATCAAAATACACAGTGACCCCAACAATGAACTAGACCATAGCAATGATGGTGAAAAGGGCACGGGACCAGGCAACATTTCATTCTGTTATACATAAGGCTGCCATGAGACAGAGCTGATCCAACAGCACCTAACAACAGCAACAGTCATCTTTCATAGCTCATTTTAAATTCCATTTCCTCCAGGAAGCCATCTGTGATCGTTATGGTTGATGTTACAATGGCTGGGTCATGATTCTCAGTGATTTGGCAGTTATGATGTAGTTTGGCAGTCGTAGGATGATGTGATCTCTTCTATGATGAGATGTGATATAATGTGATCACCTCCATGATGGGATCTGCTATGAGTAGCCAGTCAGTTGAAAGGGTGTTTCCTTGGGGGTGTGGCCTGCATTGAATGTAAGTGGACTCTCTGGCAAGGGTCTCAAGCTTTTGCTCTCTGGATCCTGCAGCTGGTTCCTGTTTGTCTGACCCATGGTTCTTGGGACTTGAGCTGGCAGCTGACCTGCCTTCTTGCTTGACGATCTTGGGATTCATCAGTCTTTGCAACCTCTGAGCAAGAGCCCTGCTATCTGACCTGCTGATCTTGGGTTCGCCAGCCTCTGTCGCCACGTGACTCAGGAGAAGCCTCCAGTATGACCTACAGATTTGGGATGTTCTAGCCTCTACAACCTCATGAGCCATTTCCTTGATATCAATCTCTTTATATAGATATTTATACACTTTACTGGTTTTGCTTCTCTAGAGAATGCAGCTAAGACGCCATCCGTGGCCCTTTAATGAGGGTTAGCTGCCCTTTCTTATGCTCTCATATACTGATTCCGAATCCTCATCAGCCCTTATTCTCTTCAGATTCTGTCCCTGCCTCCACTCTCTTGCCATACCATTCCATCAGACTGTGCCTTAGCATTTCTATCAGAGATAAACGTATCTGGAATCTTTGATTGGATCGGTCAGGAAAAGATTATTTTAATATGTTCAAAAGAAAAGGTTTGACAGCATCTGTAAACTCAGTAGATGAGGAGTTATACGAGCCCCCACTCTCTGGACAAATTGGAAAGGACTAAGGATTTGGAAAATATTACGAAGTTCAGCTCTGAATACATTTATCCTTTTATTCGGAAATTAAGAACAATGAATGTATCTTGAAATAATATTGTGAAGTATTAACTAATTACTCTCCCTATAAAAGGGGAGGGGGTAATAAGAAGCCAAAAGAGATGATCTTCATGCCCCTCAGTCTCTTACTTAGAGTCACACACACACATACGCGCACACACACACAGCCTTCTGAGAGGTCACCCCACAAGTCCAGCAAAAGCAGGTAAGCACGCCTGCAACTCTCCAAGTCAAAGGCAAGTTGTTGTTATGTTCAAACACCCTATGTGGAAAAGAAACACGGAGAAGTTGGAGAAACAAGGGCCATATCAGGGCAACCTGTGAAAGTCCATTGACCTCAGAATCATGACTTCATACTTGAGATTTCTCAGAAGATGAAAACTGAAATTTTGATTTTTCTTGAATTGGTGTTATTTCTAGAAGCTCTCAGACTGTCTGGAATTTCCAAGCAGTCCAGCATTCACCTTTTGACCCCCCAGACTTGGCAACATTCTCTTTTAAGTGAAGGATCAAATATGGTGAGCATTGTTTAGATCTTTCTCTCCTACCCACCACTTCTGCCTCACCTTTGCTCTATTTCTTTCTTCTCCCCCTATCTGAACAGTTTTTACCTTCCCCTTTAGTTCTTAGCTCCTTATTTCAGCCATATATGGGATATTCAGACTCTCTGGACTCACTTCTTAACTTGGGTAAGAAATAGGTCCACGTATCATTCTGTCTTCTTTGTATCAATGTTTTGGAACCTGCTGTTGGGCAATTTCATTGCTTGATTTGTCTTGGAATCAGCATTAAGAGACCTACTTTCCAGCCCTACACCTCTGTCCCTAAATAACTGGCAAAAACACTTAATTTTGCGCCATTAGTCTCCTCATCTGTAAAATAAATGAGTTCATCTACATTTCCTTGAAGGTTTCTTCCAGTTGTAAAGTGCTATGATTCTCGGTGGAAGAAGACCTGGTTTCTAAACTCAGATTATTCAGAGAAAAGGATTTAATTTTGTTTCAGGAACAAGTAAAGATTCCTCTGCCTTTTAAGAGAAAATATCAAATGTCATATCAGGTATTCAGCCAGAATCAGTACAACCAAAATATATTTTCCCTTATTTTCTTCTGTTTCACTTTCTCACTCCCTTCTGATGTATTAATTTCTCCACTGATAGGTTTTTTTCACAGATTCTTTCCCTTTCCTAGCTTGCAAGATGAGAAACTCATCTTGTGCTCAGTTTTCTTATGCCCAGCTTATGCTCAGAATCTACCAACAATCATGAAGACAGCGCAGGACCAGGAAACGTTTTGTTCTGTTGTATGTCAGGTTGCCATGAGTTGGAGCCGACTTGATGGCAACTAACCACTTGATGGCAACTAACCACAACAGGAATGCTGAAACCTTGTCTCCTCTACAGGACTAAAAAAAAAAAAAGTAACATTGCCATGAAGTTGATTTTGATTCATGATGACTCCGTGTGTTACACAGTAGAATTGCTCCACAGGGTTTTCTTGGCTGCAATCTTTATGGAAACAGATTTGCCAAGCTTTTTGTCCACCCACCCCTGGTTGGGTTCAAACTGCCAACCTTTAGATTAGCAGCCGATCGTAAACCACCTGTTCCACCCAGGGACCTTCTGTATGTCCAGAGGCTCCTATTGTACTTTTCCTAGGAGTCACCTAATGCTGGTCTCCGTCTTCACCTTCAACTCTTATTTCCTTATCGACATGGCAGTGACATGGTTCAATTAGGTCTCTCTCCAACAGCTACTTGAACTTCATATGAGCAAAGCAGTTTCTTATTTGTCTTTCTTTGTATCTTTGGGCCTGACCAGTACCTGACACAGGTATGTATCTACTAACTGGTAATCAAATTAATTAATCACAAAAAAATGAATGAACCTACTTCAAACTCTTCCAGCTCACTTGGTTTTGTCCAAGTCACTCTACAACATGGGGGAGGGTGGAGACAGCTAGATAGGTTTGCATAGTTCACACTGGCATGAAAACTAGATTCTAGGCCCCCTACTTTCAGGCCCAAGGACTTCTATAGCTGACTTGTTTTAATTCCGGTCATGTTTACCTTTAAGTTGGTTTCTCTCTCAGGTAGCTTTTGGTTGTTTTCCTTAGCTTTTTCTGCAAACTCGGCTTCCTCTGTGTCATTGTCTTGTCTGTCACTAATTAGCAATTAATTTCTAAAACTTCAGCTCATAGCCAATAAATGTTGTTACTGCATAGACAGTAACAACATAGGATTTATGGTATTATTAAGTCTCAAATCTAGCTTCGGTGAACTCATACATTAAGACCCAGATCCCAGGAGACTTATCCGCCGTGACAGCCACAAAACGTGGACCTGCCCGGCTGCGCAGCGGAGTTCAGCATCAGGCTGGTAAGTCCATCTTCCCAGGACCGCGTACTGGCAGGGCGGCCAGCTTACGCTGTAATTACATACCCCTCTTTTGCAATTCCTGCAGTCCAATGGGTGTCCCATTTTCTTCGGGTCTAATGTCCGTTTTGAAATTGACTGTCAGGCCATTAGCTTTCAGGTTTGAGGGGACGCGCTTCTTCCTAAGAAGGGAGTTTTGCAAATATATCGATCGACTTGCTCTTGCCCAGTGCGTTACCGGGAGTTCTTCAAGCCGGCCTTCCCACAAACAGAGTGGCGCTTGCCCGCCTGAGAGAATCCGTGTTGGTAACTGCACTAATCGTCCTCTCCTAAACCCACCTCCTCGGCAGCCCAACATCTGGGTCCCTCCTTTCCCAACCCCTCCCCAGTTGACAAGAAAAGGAATCACAAACGATGAGCTGTGGCCTTTTGAAGGGCCGATGGGCCTCCTCAGCCACCCCTGGAGGAGGATTTCAAGACTACCTTGCAGAGGGCAGCGGTGACCATTTATGTCGATCCCATATCTTTCTTTTCATACCTGGGCTTTAAAATGCCCCCAGGTAAAACTCACAGCCTGGGTGTCTCTGTGCAGCGACAGCATCAGACAGACTCGGTTTTAATCAGGATGCAGTCTTCTTTCTCTCTCTCCTGCTGGCCTATGAAGGACGAGATAGGACAGAGGCAAAAGAGGAAAGATTTATTTTAAGTGAAGAAAGAGAGAGCCCGCAGGCTATTTATCCTGATCAGTTAACAGCTCAGTAAGTGAGTACAATGAAAATGGAATTGGTGGGGCAAGATTGTTCAACAGGTAATAACTATTATTGATTATGGTGGGAAGAAAAAAAAATCCACCTATGCAGATTTTCAGATACATGTTGGTGGAAGGCGATGCCAGGCATCAAATAAATCACTGTTTAGGCTACAACGAGGTTTTGTTTATGGGGGTTGAAAATTTGATTATGGATATTGGTGACGGTCGCACATGATTGATGTAATTGGTTTTATTGCATCCTACACATGAAAAATGTCAACTCAGCAAGCCTTTCATTACCTACATGTTTACAACAATAAAACATTGTATTTTAAAAGAATATTTGTAAGACCACAATGAGCTATCACTACACCCCTATTAGAACAGCAAAAAAAAAAATAGTGGCAATACCAAATGCTGGCAAGGATGTGAAGAAAGTAGATCTTTCATACCCTTGCCGGTGAGAATGCAAAATGGTAAAGCCACTTCGGAAAATAGCTTGGCTGGCAGTTTCTTTAAAAACTAAATATATGTTTACCATATGCACCAACAAGCACTCCTGGGAATTTACTCTAAAGAAAACTTAGATCTACAGGAAAACCGTACACGGGTGTTCACAGCAGCTTTGTTCGTCATAGCCAAAAGCTGGGAACAACCCAGATGTTCTTCAATGGATGAATAGTTAAACAAACTGTGACACATCCCAAACTCATCCTCATTGAGCTGATTCTGACTTACAGCGACTCTTTAGGACAGAGTAGAACTGCCCCATAGAGCTTCCAAGGAGCACCTGGTAGATTCTAACTCAGCAACAAAAAAGGATCAAACTGTAAGTCAATGCAACAATTAGGATAGATCTCAAAGGCATTGTGCTGAATAAAATATATATTCTATATATATATATATATATATCTCCAAAGGTCACATACTATAGGATTGTACTTATATTACTTTCTCAAAATGACTAAAGTATCAAGCTGGAGAACAACTTGTGGCTGCTTATCAGGGGTGAGGGACAGAGAGATGGGTGTGACTATAAAGGGATAGCAGAGGGAAGTCTTTGTGGTGGTATGTGTCAGAGTAAAACTGCTCCATAGGATTTTCTTGGCTGTAATCTTAACAGAAGCAGATCACCAGGCCTTTCTTCCATGGTACTGCTGGGTGGGTTCGAACCACCAGCCTTTAGGTTCGTAGTCAAATGCAAACCGTTTATGCCACCTAGAGGCCTAAGTTATGTGCATAGTTCTGTATCTCGGTTGCAGTGGTGATTACACGAAGCTACACATGTGATGGTGGCATAGTGGTTAAGTGCTACGGCTGCTAACCAAAAGATCAGCAGTTCGAATCCACCAGGCGCTCCTCGGAAACCCTACGGGGCAGTTCTACTCTGTCCTGTAGGGTCGCTATAAGTCAGAATCGACTCGACAGCAATGGGTTTGTTTTGGTTTTGGACATGTGATAAAATGATATACACATACATTATACTAATGTCAATTGCCTGGTTTTTATATTGGACTACAGTTATTTAAGGTGTAACCATTGGGGAAATGTGGTGAAGGGTACATAGGACTTTACAATCTGTAAATGCACAATTATTTCAAAATTTAAAAAATAATACTTAACATAAGAAAATACTCATGTTATAAGCAGGATACTGAACATATATGCAGAAAAACCATGTATATTTATGCACCACTCCCAAAAAGTGGCTGGAAAGAAATACATACCTATTGGTGTAACAGTGATTGTGCCTGGGTAAGTGGATTATGAGTCGTTTAAATTTTTCTTTTCTTTTTCTTTTCTGTATTTTACATACTAATTTTATAACCAGCCCCCAAAATTCTATTTCCTGCTGCTGCACTGGAAGATGGTCCTTTAAAAATGCTAAGCAATGTATTAAAAAAAAACCAAACCCACTGACATCAAGTTGATTCCGACTCATGGCAACCCTATGAGTGTTAAGAGTAAAACTGCTCCATAAGGTTTTCCTAGTTGTACTCTTAACAGAAGATCACCAGGCCTTTCTTCCATGGTACTGCTGGGTGGGTTCAAACAACCAGCCTTTAGGTTCATAGTCAAGTGAAAATCATGTGTGCCACCTAGAGGCCTAAGTTATGTATGTTCTTGTTATTGTTGGGTGCCATTGAGTCCATTTCAACTCACAGGGACAAGTAGAACTGCCCCGTAGGGTTTTCTAGACTGTAATCTCTATGGGAAGTAGCTCTGGTGACACACAGTTAAGCACTTGGCTATTAACCAAAAGAAAGTTCAGCACCTTGAACCCACCTATGGCTCCACAGTAGAAAATACCCAGTAATCTGCTTCCGTAAAGATTATAGCCTGGGAAACCCTATGGAGGCAGTTCTACTCTGAACTATACGGTTGCCACCAGTCGGAAATGACTTGAGGGTACACAACAACAACAACAATCTTTACAGGAGCACATCACCAGGTCTTTTCTCCCACAAAGCAACTGGGTTGGTGCAAGCCATCAACATTTTACCTAGCAGCCAAACACTTAAGCTTTGAGCCACCAGGACTCCCTCCATAAGTTCTGCATACTCTCCTAAAATTAATGAGCAAGAACTTGTTGAATGAAATTGCAGAATAGAAGACTTCCTTTTCCTAAAAGGACCAACTAGTTTCCCAATATAAAAATCAAGCAGGATACCACTACTAACAACAAGGGCTATACATGCGTATGTATTTTTAAGCTAATACAAACCCAAGGTTAATAACATTACCAAACACCATGGTTATTGCATTTAAATCAGGTACACTAATCTGGTAACTCTTAGACCCATGGCTGTAATTCCCTGTCTCAAAAAGGTAACAGTTAGAAAGCACGAGCCGCTTGCTGTGCTTAATATCAATTGTCCATTATGACCGTTAAGAAGACTAACTGTGTGGCGACTGATACATTACCTGAGATAAACTTAAGTGTTAAAGTCTCTATTGAGTTTCTTGTATTCGGTAATTACTACCACCTGCTTCCCCTGTGGGCTTCCTTGTTGTGCACACGTAACAAATAAATTACTCATACCACGTATATTTAACACGTCATGCTTTCTCTTTGGATAATTTACATTTATGAATTTATTTCATTTAAGTATTTCTAAAACAGACTCCAAGCATCTCCAGAAAGAGTTTAATGACACGAGGTGACTGGGGTTTATGGTTTTTCCCAGCTAGTTTTGAAAACAAAGAGCAGCCTATTTACTATTCAGATGTAAAACCTCTATTCATCAAAACTGTATTGAGTTCACATTTCTAACTGAAATAATCCTGAATTATTTTAAGTCATGAAACAAATGCCATTCAAATTAGAATTTCAAGACAGGCTCACAATCAAAAGGAATATAGCTCTGCGCTGAAATTCAAATAGATGCTTCGTTTCATCCCCCTCCCCCCCTTTTTTAACTTGAAGAGCAGCGATGTGAAAGAGAAAACGCACACGTTTCATATTTAACAAAGAAAGAAAAATTCCCTCAAACCAACTGACACTAAAAAAGAAAACCCTGCCTGCTGTTACATGAGAAATAGAGTCAGATAGAAATGTGAGTATCTTAGCTGACAGAATAAAACAAACACACAAATAGATGTAGGGGGCGTGGCTAGGGAGAAAGTCCAGAAGAACACAGACCCGAATCCCATTCCCAGAAGGCTGAAGGTTGAGCCGTGATAAAGCTCTGAGCCAGACCAGGTTACAGCCCCTGTTTACAGCTGATCTCCTCCAGTCAGCGTCACCACGCCCCAGTGCAGAGATGCAAAAGGTGTCTGTGCTGGTCACCCCTTCCTCCAGAGCTCACCTGAATCTTCTGGAGTTTTCAAAGCCACTGACTCACATCCTCACCTTCCCCTGACACGTCCCATCATCGCTTCATTGAAGTGGTCCTCTCTCCCACCCCTTTCTTGAATCTCTTCTACTACCCTGGCTATAAGGTCGCTTTGAGTCGGAATTGACTCAATGGCAATGAGTTTTGGGGGGTTTAGCCTGGTGGCTAAGAGAAATAAATCGTCACCAAGTCTCTGACAGGAATCGCCATGCAGGAAGCATTACATTGTCAGGTGGTCCTGCCCTCCTCCAGCATGGGTTCTGATGACTCCACATTCTGAGACCACACAGAAAAAGCTAAATTTTTCACACATCATCATCGTCATAATCTCCACTATTGTTAATATTTCTCGGAACTGTCTTCATATACCAGGCACTCTGCTAAGACCTGTACTTGTCTAGCCTTGTTACATCCAACAGTTTCAATGGACAGGTACTAATATTTGGTTCCACTTTACAGAAGAAGAACCAGGGGTCAGAGAAATTACATAACTAAAAGCTAGTCAGAGGCAGGATCAGAACGTGAACCCAAGTAATCTGGCCTTCCACTCTTAACCATACATCACCTTCCACATACAGGTCTGTACACTTCTTGGGACTGTTCTCATGCAGATCAAACATTCTTATTTTCAAAGCAAAGAAAACGTAACACTTCATCCAACGCAGTGACCGTTGGACATTGTCTCGGAGATCCTAACTGGAAAGCAAATAGTTCATTAGAATGACTGGTCAAATTCAGAACATGGTGGAAACGGCATAGAGAGTGGAACTCAGAAGAGTTGCATGTTCGCAATGTCAGAACTGGAGTGGAGAACCCAAGCCAACCCAGACTGGAGAAAGCTGTGTGAAATTACCCACAATCCTGCAGCTGCAGATGCCTCAGGGGGGCCTTGTCATTCTTCCTTTAACATTTCAAGAGTTACAGAAAATGCTCAAAGAGCCTTGCAGTGATGATTGTGACAATAAACTGGACTAGACTGTTTAATACCTGACAGTGAACCTTAACAAAATAGGACTTGTCTAACAAGTTAAAAAGGGGCCCTGGTGGTGCAGTGGTTAAAGCTCTCAGTTGCTAACCATAAGGTCAGCGGTTTGAGTCAACCAGCTGCTCCGAAGGAGAAAGATGTGGCAATCTGCTTCCGTCAAGATTTATGGCCTTGGAAACCCTGTGGGGCAGTTCCACTCTGTCCTAGGTTTGCTATGCATCGGAATGAACATGACGGCCGTGGGTTTTAACGAGTAAAAAGGACAATAAAGTTATGGAATCTTCCCCAGATTTCATGCAGAGATAAGAAAAGGGGACCTGGTAGACCACTTTTAAAGGTAATAAACCAAAAAACCAAACCAAACCCATTGTCACTGAGTCAATTCCAACTCACAGTGAGCCTATAGGACAGAGTAGAACTGCCCCATAGGGTTTCCAAAGGTGGGCTGTTGGAGTCAAGCTGCTGATATTTTGATTAGTAGCCGAGCTCTTAACCACTGCGCCACCAGGGCTCCTTAACAGGCAATAGATGAAGAAATATTAGATTGCTCCCTATTTCTACCCCCGTTGAGTCCGGCTCACTGAGTAAACCAATGGCACTTCATTTTCTCAGCCACAAATTATTGAAAAAAAAATTTCCGAACTGGCCTCCTTTGCGGAAATCCTCCAAGTTACCCTGTACCCTGACACCAGGTTCATATGCTTCAGACACTACTCTTACCCCATTATTCCTTATCCAAAACTCTCCGTGGACTCTGTGGTCCAGAGGGTAAAGCCCAGGGTTTCTTCCTGAACTCTAAAGCCCTTCCCCACCCATCCTGAACTCCAAATGCTTATGATCCTTCTTTCTCAATGAACACTAGATTCCATTTTAGGGGTTGGGAGGGCTGGCGTATGAGTTTCCCAGGGATCCTCCCATCATGCTCTGGGGAAATCTTGAAATAAAGAGTGTATCTCAATGGTACAGGTAAGGGAAACCAAAGCATCCTCCCCTCTCTCAACTCTAAACATGTCGGTTGGCATGTACAGGGAGTCCATGACTCTCCAGCACCCCCGGCCCCTTACAGAGTCCATGTTACCACTATTTTTATATCAGACATTTCCAGTTAGGGGAGATTGTGCATCAGGGCCTGATCGTAAGTTCTCTTTCCTATCTTTGGACCTTGTGTTGGAATCTAAAGTCTAGTGCTTTACATTTATTTTAGTCTTCTTCGGTACTGTTGTTGTGAAGTGCTGTTGAGTTGATTCTGACTCATAGGGACCCCATGTGACAGAATAGAACCATCCCATAGAGTTTTCTAGGCTGTAATCTTTATGGTAGCAGATCTCCAGGTATTTCTCCCATGGAGCTGCTGGTGGATTCAAACTGCCAACCTTTCAGGTAGCAGCCAAGTGCTTAACCATTGCACCACCAGGGCACCTTAGCATGAAGTGGGACAAAAAGAATGAGTGATGAAGGTCTTTTTAAATCACCCTGAGTTTCTCAGACTCATTGCCCCTCCCACAGAGGGTGGGGGAAAAACCTAAAGGGCTTACTTGACCCTCTCACTCCTGAAGAGATAAGGCTGCAAGGAATATGGACTCCAAGAGTTCAGTGTGTTTGAAGAAAACTACCCAAAATCTTCGCAGAATTTCCTCAGACTTTTACATCTTCTTGTAAGAAATGACATGTTTAACGGCAATGGATCTCACTGTTTAGAGACCAAGAAAATACTTACATTTGCAGGATCTAGAATCCAATCTAGTTAAGATCAACATTTTTCTCTGGTCTTTTCATTTATTTCTTTAAAATAGTTTTATGGTTACCATGCAAGCTGGTGCCTGAATTATAGTCTTGAACCCTTTCGTGACCTGATTATTTTTTCCTTTCAATTTTTTATTGATACTATGTGTTTTCAGTAATGGAGGGCATGCCGAATCACTCAGTGTATCTGAATTTTTGATAGGTTGCATGATTTTCGTTTTCTGCCTCATTCCACAAATCATACCCTCAGAGTCCAGAGGTATATATGTGCACCCCTTGTGAACACAAATTTTACTACCAGAGTCCAGAGGTACATAGGTGTGCTAAATAAAACTTTTCAAAATTCATGTTTTTCCTACCAAAAATTCTTGTTTCAGCACCACCTCTTTCAGTACCCTGTAAAAACAGTGACTTGAGGCACGCCTTTTCCTGTTTCTAACTGTTATATAGGGCCCTGCCTGCCAGCGACACGTAATGTCAGTAGGAAAGCAGCTTCCCAGTGAACTGCAAAGGTACAAAAAGTAAGTGGTAGCTATATAGACCGCCAGTCCTGAAAGGGTTTTAATAAAACAATGACAATTTTATTTCTCAGATGTCTGATGACCACATTAACCTCTCCTCAGTCAAGTTATTAATTGCATGTTCTGCTCACAAAGTGTGAATTCCCAGGAGAGAGTCAGAAGGCATCTCGGGGAGGGAAGGACATGTTTATGGTTGTCTTTGTGGAGTGTTTGTATAATTACTGGAATGATTAAGGAGGTGTTTTCTGAAACAGACACGTGTAGTAAGTTTTAATATGTTTCGTGACAATGCATGAGACATTGAGTGCATGTTGTACCTGATACAGCACCCTGCGGGTCGCCGAAATAAATTAATATGTATAGAGGAGCTGGGATGAATTCAGTCTTGGGTATAAGCAAGAAGGGGAAATGAGCTTTCTTTCATCCTTCATAAGAGAGTTGTTTGTGATCTGAATGAGGACAGCTACAGAGAAAAGCTATCAGAGTGCCTGGGGACAGGAAGTCTTAGGCAAAAAAAAAAAAATTTCCTCTAATCCCATGTTGTAAAGGAAGCTTAATGTAAGGGAGGGGTGCCAGGGGAGCTTTGATGAACTCTGAGATTGGAGCTCAACCTTTTCTAATTTGACTTAACCCATATTTAATCTTGCAACTGTGCATCCTTCATCAAAACTCAGGGGGCATCTTTAATCTCGTGGATGTAAAACAGAAGATGATTAGAGATCCCTGATCTGTGCTTCCTGACTGCTTTCTTCTTTTCTGTTTTCTAGGCACTTGCTACCGCTCTTCTTATCTCCCAGCAGCTCCAGCTATAGAAAAATGGTAATCTGAAGTTTTAGGAGAATGAATAGAAGAACATCAGAGTTAGCATTCCACATTCAAGCTTTTCGTTCATAAGTTCTTTTCAGTGGTTTATGAGCTCCATTTATGTGGCAGTCATTGTTTTACAAAAATAGAGCGTGAATGAGACTCCCATCCATCTTTGCAAACTGCAGTTCAGACTCTAACAAGAACATTTTCACCCTTTATTTCCTAAGGAAGGAGTTTCTGGGTGGTGCGATCAGCTAAGTATTGCAGGTCTGGAGATCTGCTTCCAAGAGGTCACAGCCTTGAAAACCTTGTGGAGCAGTTCTACTCTGTAACACGGGGTCATCACGAGTCAGGGCTGAATGGACGGCAACTGGTCACTGGAGGTTTGCGAAGTAAGCCGATGCAATTGATCCAGCAAAATAAACATCCTTTTAAGGAGTAAATATGAGTTTAGGAAAATCCTTCTATTTCAGAAGACTGCAAGACACCAATTGTTTACTGAAGAAATTCAGTCATATTTCTGGGAAAGTGTTTGGATCTTGTTACAAGACTGATAACCAGGTGATGAAGTTCATCAGCCCAGCATCACAGGAAGTTGACAGCCTGACAGCCAGACAAAGGCTTTACGGAACGCCTGATGTGTTTTTTATAAAGGGCAGCGCTGGTTCAGTGGTAGAATTCTCAACTTCTACATGAGAGACCTGGGTTCGATTCCAGGCCAGTGCACCTCGTGGACAGCCACCACCCATCTGTTAGTAGAGGTTTGTGTGCTGCTATAATGCCAAACAGGTTTCAGCAGAGCTTCCAGACTAATGTGGGCTATGGTCTGAAACACATCCTGTCATGGGGATGGTGCAGGACCAGGCAGTGTTTTTCATTCCATTGTGCATAGGATCTCCACGAGTCAGTGTCCAAATTGAGGGCAGCTAACAACAGCAGCAATGCATTTTTATATGCAAAATAAACTGGACTCAGGGCAAGTCTCTCTACCCATGCCCCACTGTAAACACAACTTTTATAAAGAAATGTCCCTGGGGACAACCAGAACAGTACTCATATTGTTTGTATCTTTCCCCTTGGCATAAAAACCAAACCCACTGCTGACAAGTCAATTCCAACTCCTTTTGATCCTATGGAACAGAGTAGAACTGCCCCATAGGATTTCCAAGGCTGTAATCTTTATGGAAGCAGTCTGCCACATATTTCTCCCCGGGAGCAGCTGCTGGGTTCAAACCACCGACCTTTCAGTTGGAGACGAGCGCTTAACCACTGTGGCACCGGGGCTCCTTTCCCTTGACACAAATCCCATAATATCTAGGTAATAGCTGCCTCCCATTATCATTTATTTTAAGAATGTTATTTAAACCGATGGGGTCTTTCCCTTCTTCACCATCCAAGTTCAATTTCAGGAGAAGAACTGAATTTTAAATGACCAAACATATCTACAGAAACAACCAATAAAAAACATAATGATGAAAACTATTAAATTTCTGAGAAGGCATTTTTCTGCCACTGAGACGAAATAATTATTTTTACAAAATACAGATTCTTCAGAGGAGAAAAAGCATGCTTTCCGTTTTTTAAAAGACTTTTTGAGCTTGGATTTTTCCAAATGCTGTAAACAAAGGAGTGATAGGCTACTTTGCATTCTACCCTCTGGGTCTTCCTTCAGGAAAATCAATGAGTTGGTAAAAGGACCAAAAAAAACCCACTGCTGTCGGGTAGATTCTGACTCATAGTGACCCTGTTATAGGACAGGGTAGGATTATGGAAGCAGACTGCCATATCTTTCTCCTGAGGAGCGACTGGTGGGTTTGAACCGCCAACCTTTCAGTTAGCAGCAGAGGGCTTTAACCACTGTGCCACCAGGGTAAGAGGACAAGCACTCTGATTCATTCGCCGCACTAACATACCTGGGCAAAACTCACTGCGGATTAAGTGACAAAATCCACAACAGAAATGGTATTTTCTGTTGACTTTGCTGTATGTAAGGTCATAAACAATAGCAAGAGTGTTTATTAACTTGGGTGAGAAACACCTACCTCTTTTCAGCTGTTCTTTTTGGTTGGGGCCAAAGAGATTCCCAAACAGAAGCTATAAGCCACTCCGGAGGCACCAGACACCAAGCTCGTTGATTCTTATTTATTACTTGTCTAGAAGACCCTTGGGTTCCGTGGAGGGGGTATATTAGTTCTTTGTCTGTTACACTTCATTCATGAGAGAATTCGTGCACTATGAGCATGTTTATAAAAGGTACACTAAAAAAAACAAAAAAACCTCACTGCTGTGGAGTCTATTCCAACTCGTAGCGACCCTATAGGAAGGGGTAGAACTGCAGCATAGGGTTTCCAAGGCTGTAAATCTTTATAGAAGCAGACTGCTACATCTTTCTCCCATGGAGCGGCAAACTGCCGATCATTTGGCAAAGGACTATCACCTAGTAAACATATAAAAAAAATTGTCCAATATCCATTTAATGGAATATTAATTGCAATAAAAAGGAGTGAAATAGCAATACACACAATAGGAATGAATCTCAAACTCTTTAGTCTAAATGAAAGAAGCAGACACAAAAGAGTACATACTGTATAATTTTATTTACTTAAAATTCTAGAAAATATAAACTAATCCTATGGTGGCAAAAAGCAGATATGGTCTCCCAGGGATAGAGGTGGAGGGAAGGCTGGTGGGAGGGGGAAATAGAAATGTTCCGTATGTTGATTGTGCTGGTGGTTTCACAGGCCCATGCGCCTGTCAAAACTCATTGAATGGTACATGTTAAATGCATGGGGTTTAATGAAGACACATTATACCTCAAAAAGTCAATAAAAAGAAAAAAAACAAAATGAAGCTGGGGATTTTAGCCTGAGTGCCTGGAAGGATGAGGCTGCAATTTACATAGAAGAGAATGACTGACAAAAACCATTTTTTTTTGGTAAGGAAATCTCAGAAACTCAGTTACAGACATGCTACGTTTGAGATGCCTATTAGACCTGAACGTAGAGATGCTGAGTGGGAAGTCAGATATGTAACTGTGGGGTTCAAGAAATGAGTCAAACTAGAAATACAAACACGGAAGCCGTCAGCACATAGATGGTATTTCAAGCCATGAGATGAATAAGATCATTAAGAGAGTGACTATAGATAGAAAATAAAAAAAAATCCAAGAAATACCCCTCGGACACTCCAACATTAAGAGGTAGCAGAGATGAGAAGGAAACAGCAAAGGAGACCAAGAAGGATCAAGGAAGAAAAGCAGTAAAGCCCTGTATCTGGGAAGGTAAGTGAAGGAAGGGTTTCAGGGAGAAGGACATGATCCACTGCGGCAAACGGTGCTGATGAATCCGTTCGGATGAGAGCTGACTGGCCACTGGATTAAACAACCTGGAGGTCATTAGTGACGACGAGGTGATGGAGGCCAAACCTGAGTGCAGTGGAGTAGACTCAAGAGTGAATGGGAATTTCATGTTCTCATGGAATCCAGACTTTCTGTAGCAATGGAGGCTGGATGAACCCCTGAAAATATTGCCTCAAAATAATCCTTAAACATTCAACCAAAAATATTCCCTGAAGAAAAGAAACCTACCAAAGAAGCAGCTATATATATATATATATATATATATATATATATATATATATATATATATATATATATATATCCCTTGAAGTCTTCTTAAACAGTAGGTTAGCTTAACTAGTAAACAATACCTGCCTTGAGCATTATGCTGTTTTAAGAACTATCTATATGGGATCAAATAGATGACAGCAACTCAAAAGATTAAATAGGAACCTCAGGGAGCAAGGAGTTTATGTTTAATGGGGGAGGAACAACTCAGAAAAGGGGGGATGAGAATAGCTGTACAACTCAAAGAATGCAATCAGTGTCACCGAATTGTACATGCAGAACTTTGAATTGGTGCATGTTTTTGCTGTGTATATTCTCCACAACAACAACAAAAATAAAATAATTTACTTTAAAAAAAGAGCGAATGGAAAGAGAGAAATGGAAGTTAGCCTAAATAATAACTCTTTCACAAAGTTTTCTGTAATAAGGCGGGAAATGAGGTAGTAAGGGTGAGAGCATGGCACAATGGGGCCAAGGGAGAGGTTTTTCAAGACGGGAGAAATCACAGCATGTTTGTTCACTGATAAGAAAGAGTTAATGTAGAGAGAAACTTTAGTGCTTTAAAGGAGCTGGAGAGAATTGTTGGAGCAATGTTTTTGAGTAAGTGGAAGACAAGGGGATCTAGACTGCAAACAGAGGGGATGGGTTGCCTCGGGAGCCAGGGAGCTCATTAAGAAAAAAACAAACCTGTTGCCCTTGAGTCAATTCCGACTCATAGTGAGCCTATAGGGCAGAGTAGAACTGCCCCACAGAGTTTCCACAGAGTACCTGGTGGAACGGAACTGCCCACCCTTTGGTTAGCAGCTGTAGCTCTTAACCACTACATCACCAAGTTTCCAGAGAGCTGGTTGTTGTTATTGTTGTTGTTGTTATTGTTGTTATTGTTGTTGTTGTTAGGTGCCGTCAATTCGATTCCGACTCATAGCGAGCCTATGCAAAACAGAACAAAACACTGCCCGGCCTGAGCCATCCTTACAATCAATGCTATGTTTGGGATCATTGTTGCAGCCACTGTGTCAATCCACCTCGTTGAGGGTCTTCCTCTTTTCCGCTGATCCTGTACTCTGCCAAGCATGATGTCCTTCTCCAGAGACTGATGCCTCCTGTCAACGTGTCCAAAGTATGTAAGACGCATTCTCACCATCCTTGCCTCTAAGGAGTATTCTGGCTGTACTTCTTCTAACACACATTTGTTCGTTCTTTTGGTGGTCCATAGTATATTCAAAATTCTTCACCAACACCACAATTCAAAGGCATCAATTCTTCTCTGTTCTTCCTTTTCATTGTCCAGCTTTCACGTGCATATGATGCGATTGAAAATACCATGGCTTGGGTCAGGCACACCTTAGACTTCAGGTGACATCTTTGCTCTTAAAAAATTTGAAGAGGTCCTTTGGAGCAGATTTGCCCAATGAAATGCGTCTTTTGATTTCTTAACTGCTGCTTCCATGGCTGTTGATTGTGGATCCAAGTAAAATGAAATCCTTGACAACTTCAATCTTTTCTCCGTTTATCACGATGTTGCTCATTGGTCCAGTTGTGAGGATCTTTGTTTTCTTTATGTTGAGATGTAATCCATACTGAAGGCTGTGGTCTTTGATCTTCATGAGTAAGTGCTTCAGGTCCTCTTCACTTTCAGCAAGCAAGATTGTGTCATCTGCATAACGCAGGTTGTTAATGAGTCTTCCTCCAATCCTGATGCCCCGTTCTTCTTCATATAGTCCAGCTTCTCATATTATTTGCTCAGCATGCAGTCTGAATAGGTATGGTGAAAGAATATAACCCTGACACACGCCTTTCCTGACTTTAACCCAATCAGTATCCCCTTGTTCTGTTCAAACAAACACCTCTTGATCTATGTACAGGTTCCTCATGAGCATAATTAAGTGTTCTGGAATTCCCATTCTTCTCAATGTTATCCATAGTTTGTTATGATCCACACAGTTGAATGCCTTTGCATAGTCAATAAGACACAGGTAAACATCCTTCTGGTATTCTCTGCTTTCAGCCAGGATCCATCTGACATCAGCAATGATATCCCTGGTTCCGCGTCCTCTTCTGAAACCAGCCTGAATTTCTGGCAGTTCCCTGTTGATACACTGCTGCAGCCATTTTTGAAAGACCTTAAGCAAAATTTTGCTTGCATGTGATATTAATGATATTGTTCTATAATTTCCACATTCGGTTGGATCACCTTTCTTGGCAATAGGCATAAATATGGATCTCTTCCAGTCAGCTGGCCAGGAAGCTGTCTTCCATATTTCTTGGCATAGATGAATGAGCACCTCCAGCGCTGCATGTTTGTTGAAACATCTCAACTGATATTCCATCAATTCCTGGAGCCTTGTTTTTCGCCAATGCCTTCAGAGCAGCTTGGACTTCTTCCTTCAGTACCATCGGTTCCTGATCATATGCCACCTCTTGAAATGGTTGAATATCGACTAATTCTTTTTGGTATAATGACTGTGTATTCCTTCCATCTTCTTTTTGATGCTTCCTGGGTCGTTTAATATCTTCCCCATGGAATCCTTCACTATTGCAACTCGAGGCTTGAATTTTTTCTTCAATTCTTTCAGCTTGAGAAATGCCCAGCGAGTTCTTCCCTTTTGGTTTTCCAGCTCCAGCTCTTTGCACATGTCATTATAATACTTTGCTTTGTCTTCTCGAGACTCCCTTTGAAATCTTCTGTTCAGTTCTTTTACTTCATCAGTTCTTGCTTTTGCTTTAGCTGCTCGACGTTTGAGAGCAAGTTTTAGAGTCCCCTCTGACATCCATCTTGGTCTTTTCTTTCTTTTCAATGACCTCTTGCTTTCTTCATGGACGATGTCCTTGATGTCATTCCACAACTCGTCTGGTCTTTGGTCGCTAGTGTTCAATGTGTCAAATCTACTCTTCAGATGGTCTCTAAATTCAGGTGGGATGTACTCAAGGTCATATTTTGGTTCTCGTAGACTTTCTCTGATTTTCTTCAGTTTCAGCTTGAACTTCCATATGAGCAATTGATGGTCTGTTCCACAGTCGGCCCCTGGCCTTGTTCTGACTGATGATATTGAGCTTTTCCATCACCTCTTTCCACAGATATAGTCAATTTGACTTCTGCGTGTTCCATCTGGTGAGGTCCATGTGTATAGCCGCCATTTATTGTTGGTGAAAGAAGGTATTTGCAATGAAGAAGTCGTTGGTCTTGCAAAATTCTATCATTCGATCTCCAGCATTGTTTCTATCACCAAGGTCATATTTTCCAACTACTGATCTTCCTTCTTTGTTTCCAACTTTCGCATTCCAATCGCCAGTAATTATCAATGCATCTTGATTGCATGTTCAATCAATTTCAGGCAGCGGCAGCTGATAAAAATCTTCTATTTCTTCATCTTTGGCCCTAGTGGTTGGTGCGCAAATTTGAATAATAGTCGTATTAACTGGTCTTCCTTGTAGGCGTATGGCTATTATCCTATCGCTTACAGCATTGTATTTCAGGATAGATCTTGAAAGGTTCTTTTTCATGATGAATGCAACACCATTCCTCTTTGAGTTCTCATTCCCAGCATAGTAGACTATATGATTGTCTGATTCAAAATGGCCAATACCAGTCCATTTCAGCTCACTAACACCTAGAACATTGATGTTTATGCATTCCATTTCATTTTTGATGATTTCCAATTTTCCTAGATTCATACTTTGTACATTCCAGGTTCTGATTATTAATGGATGTTTGCAGTTGTTTCTTCTTATTTTGAGTCGTGCCACATCAGCAAATGAAGGTCCTGAAAGCTCTACTCCATCCACGTCATTAAGGTCAACTCTACTTTGAGGAGGCAGCTCTTCCCCAGTCGTCTTTTGAGTACCTTCCAACCTGGGGGGCTCATCTTCCAGCACTATATCAGACAATGTTCTGCTGCTATTCATAAGGTTTTCACTGGCCAAAGCTTTTCAGAAGTAGACTGCCAGGTCCTGTCACTAAAGACAAGGAAGAGAATGTGGGCCCGTGGAGGGAGGTGTGGCAGAGGGAGATGTGTGAGGTCTTTCTGGCTGCTTCTGTTTTCTCAATGAAAGAAGAAGCAATGTTATCACTGAGGGCAAGGTTTATAGGAAAGTTGTTGGAGACTTGAGGGGTGAAAGTACATAACAGTCAGCTAGTGCAAACTAAGGCCTGCAGGCCCCACCTATTGTTGTATGGCTTGCTAGCTAAGAACGGTTTCTACATTTTTAATAGCGTAAAAATGACTTTCCATGAGAACCAGTGCTCAAAGAATTGAGAACATTTCCTCTCGGGTCACAAAGCCTACGTCATTTACTAGCAGCCCTGTATAGAAAAAACCAAGGAAACCCTGGTGGCCTAGTGGTTAGGAGCAATGGCTGCTAACCAAAGGGTCAGCAGTTCAAATCCCTCAGGCACTCCTTGGAAACCCTATGGGGCAGTTCTACTCTGTCCTACAGGGTCATTATGAGTCGGAATCGACTCGAGGGCATTGGGTTTGGCTTTTGCTTTTTTTTAATAAGGTCATTATGAAGATTAAATAAGACTGAGCATCCAGTTGGTGTTAAGTCAACTCCAACTCATGGTGACCCCATGTTGGTCAGAGTAGAACTGTGCTCCATAGGGTTTTCAGTGGCTCAATCAACTCGAAGTCAGTGGGTTTGGTTTTTTTTTTTCTTTACAGGAAAATTTTGCCAACCCTCATCTAGAGGAGTGACCTCGTGAATGGACTAAGGCTATACAGCAAGAAACATCAAGGAACAGGAAAGCATTGACCAGGAGCTCGGCAGAGTGTTATTCTATTTTAATTTAGGAGATAATACTGGGGCCATTATTCCAGGTCCTAAAATGTGTCCCAGCTGGAGCTGGACTCACAAGGACTCACAAGGACACAACAACTGGGCCCTGAGGTATTAATAAAAAGAAAAAAAAAAAAACCCATTGCTGTCGAATAGCTAGGATAAATCTCAGAAAATAGCTTTTAGAGAACTTTCACAGAAACAAATCATAAAACAACACGAAAGAGTTTCCATTCTTTTTCTGTTAGCGTTTAGTGAACAGAAAATTTGTTGGACCGATAAGGACCCTCCTGGCTGTCCTTACTGAAACCTGTACCAGTGATTGTTAAGAAAGACAATTCAAAATGTAGGATCACATTTTCTAGCCAATCTGTGAAAAGACTAAGCTTTCAGTGGTTTTGTCCATTTGCAATGTTAATACATGCTGTTGACTCTGTAACTTTCCTCCAACTTGGGCAGATGCTGGCTGTGGCAGCGTGCCTGGCCTTTTTCCCACTTCTGCTTATTCTGTAATTTCCTTGGATTCAGGTAGACAAGGCTCTTGTCTGTTTCCGACTTTTGCCTTTTTGAATATAAGCTGAATAAAACTTTCTTTTTGCTTTACTAAACTTCGTGATTTTTTTTTCTTAAAACAATTTAATCCTCCCACAAGCCCTACAAGTTAAATATTAATAACTCAATTTCAGCCATGAGGTAGTTGGATCTGAGAGAGGTTTGGTAACCTTTTCAAGGTCACACAGATAGTTAAGTGGTGGGATCAAGGTTTATTTGACAAACTAAATGTCTCAGATCCCCTTCTTTATCACTCCGCCCTGCCGCATCACAAAGGACTGTGACCTCCTTGCCTGGATCACTGCGTACGCAACTGCAGTGTGATCCACACAGAAGGGATGGAGGGGCCAGTGTTAGAGCCAGGTAGACTTACCTTCGGACCCTAGTCTGCCTCTTGCTGGCTCTGTGGCCTTCAACAAGGCATGTAACATTTCCAAGTCGCAATACTGTCACCTATAAAATCAGATTAACAATAAATTGAACCATTTGAAATTGCTGATATTTCAGGCATTTTTTTACTTTTAAAAATGACAATTTCATGTGGTTCAAATTAATACCTACCATTCAAGGCTACTGTGTGGATTAGAATTAATATACATAAAACACATGCACTTTGCAGGCTCTCAGATGGTAGCTATTTTGTGAACTGTTATAATGGGATCATCCTTATGGGTAAAGAAGTCTTTATCTAAAGGGAAACCAAAACCAGGTGCTATCCAGCTGACTCTGACTCACGGTGACCCCATGTATTCGAACTGAGTTCCACAGGGTTTTCAATGGCTGGGTTTTTGGAAGTAGATCACCAGGCCTTTCTCCCAAGGTGCCTCTGGGTGAACTCGAACTTCTAATCTTTCAGTTAGCAGCTGAGAAACCATATTAATTCTGCTGGAATCCAGATTTCTGGGCCCAGGGAGTTAGGGTGACTCACCCAGGCCAATCGCCCTTAGGTGTCCTTTTGAACCTTCAGCCTTGAAACTAAAAAGTCACCTTTGAGTCAAACAGTGGTCTAGATAAACTAGTTAGACTGTTTGCCTTGGGCATTGTGCTTTTGTGAAGAATTCAGTCAGTTTTGGGAAACGGAATTTCCAAATGTCAGGCTGGGAGGTATGCTTTAGGGTAAATCATTAATTATTTTAATTGTTCTTCAAGACAATGCTGTATGAAAATCCTTCCTGACCACAAATTGTTTATCAGTTCTGTTCCAGTCCTTTTTTCCATGGCCATGCAGGTAAGATTTGGTAAAAGAATTTTGAAAGTTCTTTTCTTCTCCGGAACATTTCTGACTTGCTAGTCCTGTTTTTTTTTTTTAGTCCTGGTGGTGCAGTAGTTAAGCACTTGGCTGCGAAACAAAATGTTGGTAGTTCAAAACCACCAGCCACTCCATGAGAGAAAGATGTGGTGGTCTCCTTCTGTATAGATTCACAGGCTTGGAAACCCTATACGGCAGCTCTACTCTGCCTTATAGGGTTGCTATGAGTCGGAATCAACTCAACAGCAATGGGTTTGGGGGTTGGTCGAAATGTGACCCTGATTTGCAAATTGTATCTTAAATAAACTTCAATCAATTTCTCTTATTGGCTTAATAGGATTTTTGTTTTAATACAAGCAAGTGTATTGACCACTGAGGGAGTCCATTTAGAAGGAAAAAAAAAAAAGAAGGGGCTGTAAAATGACCTGAACTCTGCCCAGAGTCACAGGGAAAAAAGAGGGGAGGGGCTGCTGCAGGCATCTGGGTGCCACCAGTCAACCTCCAGTCACACCAGCCCTAAGTCTCAACTCATCTTGATAACGTTTGGCTGAGGAGCCCTGAGGGCTACTTGATGGCCAACTTCCAATCCTTGGAAGCCTTTTATGGGGGAGGCAGAGTCCTCTTTTCTATTTGGCTGCAGAGGACAGATCCAGGACTAGCAGGTGGAAATGTCATAGAGACAAATTTATATACTATACAAGCTAAAACTCCCTTATAATTAGAATTTTTAACCATGGAATGAGCTACAGTGGGAGGCTGGGAATGCACAAGATAATGTATTCCTACAGTAATCACATATGGGGTAAGGACTGGACTAAATAACCTTTGAGATGCTTTCAAACTCTAAAATTTTATGAGTCAGTAGTCTTTGGCTTTGGCCTAGCCATGCTCTAAAATCCAACCGGCTAGTCAAGTATCTAGTATAAGCAGGCATTTAAGGAAAGTCCGCCCATTTTTATCACAGTTGCTCTGCCCCAAAGTACAAGAAGTCCTCATAAATTGCCCTATTATTCAGCAACTGCACCATAAAACCCAGAGTCAAACCTGTTGCCTGATTCTGACTCATAGCAACCCTATCGGACTGAGTAGAACTGCCCCATAAGGTTTCCAAGGAGCGGCTGATGGATTCAAACTTCCGACCTCTTGGTTAGCAGCCAAGCTTTTAACCACTGTGCCACCAGGGCTCCAACTGTACTATACCTCCCTCTTTATATGATTCATTTTGATTTATTATCTGTCTACTAACTAAGACATCAAAGAGGAAAGAGCTGATTTTAAAAGTCATCAGTCATAATTCAAATTTGAATCCAAGTCTAATAAAACTCTTATCAGATCAGAGTCAAGATTCTCATGTTTGAGCTGGCTTTTCCAAGATCACTGGGATTGATACCGTTAATAGGGGAAGGAATTGTTTTCTGAGAAGACAAGATTAAAAAGAAGCAATTGGCATTTGGGCAAGATTCAGATCACCTCACTCATAGGTAGAATTGGCATTTGAGCGAGATTCAGGTCACTTCACTCACAAGTGGACAGAATAGAAATGAAATGTGGAAAGGTGAGCATTGCTGCTTGCCTGGTGTCTTCCCAGATCATAGTCTGCAGTAAATTTTTATACAAAAGAATTTTCCCATAATATGATGACTTGAGCAACTGCCTCTTTCTTCCCTTAAGAGAGGATAAAAATAGGAAACTTTCTGGATACAAACACTTTTAAATTACAGTAATGGGGAAGACCCACACCCACCCCACCCCCTATTAGAGGCAATAAAGAGTTCTTGGAAAGTCCTTCATGTCTTCCAAGGACCCGGTTTGAGGAGCACTTTTGCACAGGGTTACATACCTGGAGCCAGGCGGCCTTAGTGAGAATCTCGACTTCATAGTCTCGTAGCTCAGTGACCTGGGTGAGTTATCCTATGTTTCTAAGCCTAGTGTCTCGTCCATAAATGAAGATCATAATAACACCGGCCTAATAAGGAGCCCTGATGGCACAGTGGTTAAGAGCTTGGCTGTTAGCCCAAAGGTCAGTGGTTTGAATCCACCTGCTGCTCCTTAGAAACATGATGGGGCAGTTCTACTCTGTCCTATAAGGTCGCTGTGAGTCGGAATCAACTTGAGGGCAGTGGGCTTGGTTTTTGTTTTTCAAAATAAGGTCCTTATGAAGACTAAAAAAGACTTAACATCCAGTTGGTGTTGAGTCGACTCCAATTCGTGGTGACCCCATATAGGTCAGAGTAGAACTGTGCTCCACAGGGTTTTCAGTGACTGATTTTTCGGAAGTAGATCACTAGGCCCTTCTTACCACCCACCTCTGGGTGGACTCAAACCTCCAACCTTTCAGTTAGCAGCTGACTGCATTAACCATTCGCACTCCCCTGGGAATCTTCAGTGAGCATAGTGCCTGCCTGGCAAATTGTGAACATTTAATAAATGTTAATATTACATATACATATCTGTTAACCCAGAAGTTAAACCACAGGGGACTCCCTGTTTGGAAGGGGCCCATCTAACAGACCCTGAAGCACCCTCTCTCAGGAACTTGCTGCAATAATTTATAAAGACAAAAATTAACACCATCTCCATCAATACCCAATATGGACAAGCAATTATTGTCAGAATTCCTAACTATAAAAGTCTGTGAAGAAGAATTGTGACATTCAATCTACAAAATATACAGCTTTGCACAAATAAGGTGAAATGACAGCTTGGACGTCTTTGTCAGTTTGTCCCTGGCTGAAGGGTCTGGGGTTTGTAGCAGCCAGGAAAAAAAAAAAGCAAAAAACAGCAGTTGTTTGTCTAGCAAACAGGTACTCCCTATATCCTTTCAAAGCTTATAACTCCCCAAGAAATGTGGAGTCATGGGGCCAGCAAATTTCCTGTTTGGAGCTTATTCTAATATTTAAAATGCTATGGGGCAGGGCAGAGAGAGGTAGTGTTCTGGTGGTAGAATATGCTGGAGATTACAGTATATAGTTTCCCAACGGTCAGAACAAAAAAACCAGGTAACAGAAGTAAGAGAATATCCAACCTCATATACCAGCGCCATGCCACACTGAGAGCTTCCTAGACCCTTGGGCTAGGGACTACCCACAAAAACCCTACTTCACTGTACATCTGAGACAGACAAAGGAACCCACTCGCCTTGCCTAAGGCAGACATCGAATCTGAATAGTTCTCTTTTCTTGTGAGTAAGAAGGAAAAAATAAAGAGCTTGGAGCCTTGTAAGCAATATTTCAAAACAAGAGAAAAGAGAACAACTACACACTCAGAGATAGGGCTCACCTCTGAGAATTGTCTACTGAAAGGACCAGAATGAAGTTCTGGAAAACAGGGGCCTTCAACAGGCCACAAGAAGGCCTTCCTTCTGCAAATAGTGAATAGATTTACAAGAATAAATAGATTAAAATGAACTGATGGCAGAAGAGATAAAGAAGTATCAGGCTGAGATTTTGAAAAATATATATATACCATACTGCTATAAGGAGAGAAATGGTGGACACAAAGAAGGGCTTGCGGGGAGGGAGCTTAAATGTTAATAGCAGAAAAGAAAAGCCAGTAAAAACCAAGTTGCTGTCATCATGGCAAATTAAATAGGTCTTATGAAGCCTTATGAAGGAATCAAATCAACTACATCTGTGGAAAAAGACGATGGAAAAGCTCAACATCATCATCAGTCAGAACAAGCCCAGGGGCTGACTGTGGAACAGACCGTCAATTGTTCATACGCAAGTTCAAGTTGAAACCGAAGAAAATTAGAACAAGTCTATGAGATCCAAAGTACAATCTTGAATTTAGAGACCATCTCAAGAATAGTTTGACGCGTTGAAAACTAACGACCAAAGACCAGACAAGTTGTGGAATGAAGAAAGTTGTGGAATGAAGAAAGCAAGAGGTCATTAAAAAGACAGGAAAGAAAGAAAAGACCAAGATGGATGTCAGAAGAGACTCTGAAACTTGCTTTTGAACATCAAGCAGCTAAAGCAAAAGGAAGAAATGATGAAGTAAAAGAACTGAACAGCAGATTTCAAAGGGCGGCTCTAGAAGACAAAGTAAAGTATTATAATGACAGGTGCAAAGACCTGGAGATAGAAAAACAAAGGGGAAGAACAGGTTCAGCATTTCTCCAGCTGAAAGAACTAAAGAAAAAATTCAAGCCTCAAGTTGCAATATTGAAGGATTCTATAGGGAAAATATTAAATGACGCAGGAAGCATCAAAAGAAGATGGAAGGAATACAGTCATTATATTAAAAAGAATTGGTCAAGTTCAACCATTTCAAGAGGTAGTATATGATCAGGAATCAATGGTACTGAAGGAAGAAGTCCAAGTTGCACTGAAGACATCAGCAAAAAACAAGGCTCCAGGAATTGATGGAATATCTACTGAGATGTTTCAACCAACGGACGCAGTGCTGGAGTGCTCACTCATCTATGCCAAGAAATTTGGAAGACAGCTAACCTGGCCAACTAACTGAAAGAGATCCATACTTATGCCTATTCCCAAGAAAGGTGATACAATCAAACGTGGAAATTATCAAATAATATCATTAATATCATACGCAAGCAAAATTTTGCTGAAGATCATTCAAGGGCAGCTGCAGCAGTGTATCAACAGGGAACTGCCAGAGGTTCAAGCCAGATTCAGAAGAGGATGTGGAACCAGAGATATCATTGTTGATGCCAGATGGATCTTGGCTGAAAGCAGAGAATACCAGAAAGATGTTTGCCTGTGTCTTATTGACTATGCAAAGGCATTCAACTGTGTGGATCATAACAAATTATGGATAGCATTGCAAAGAATGGGAATTCCAGAACACTTAATTGTGCTCATAAGAAAGCTGTACATAGATCAAGAGGCAGTCATTCGAACAGAACAAGCGAATACTCCATGCTTTAAAGTCAGGAAAGGTGTGCATCAGGGTTGTATCCTTTCACCATACCTATTCAATCTGTATGCTGAGCAATTAATCCAAGAAGCTGGACTGACTATACGAAGAAGAACAGGGCATCAGAATTGGAGGGAGACTCATTAGAACCTACGTTATGCAGATGGCACAACCTTGCTTGCTGAAAGTGAAGAGGACTTGAAGAACTTATTGATGAAGATCAAAGACCACAGCCTTCCATATGGATTACACCTCAACATAAAAACAAAAATCCTCATAACTGGACCAATATGCAATATCATGATAAACGGAGAAAATATTGAAGTTGTCAAGGATTTCATTTTACTTGGATCCACAATCAACACTCATGGAAGCAGTAGTCAAGAAATCAAAAGACACATTGCATTGGGTAAATCTGCTGCAAAGACTTTTTAAAGTGTTAAAAAGCAAAGATGTCACCTTAAAGACTAAGGTGCACCTGACTCAAGCCATGGTGTTTTCAATCGCCTCATATGCATGCAAAAGCTGGGTGATGAAAAAGGAAGACCGAAGAAGAACTGACTCCTTTGAATTGCAGTGTTGAAGAATAATATTGCATATACCATGGACTTCCAAAAGAATGAACAAATTTGTCTTGGAAGAAGTACTCCTTAGAAGCAACGATGGTGAGACTACGTCTCACATACTTTGGACATGTATTAGAAGGGACCAGTCCCTGGAGGACATCATCTGTGGTAAAGTAGAGGGTCAACAAAAAAGAGGAAGACCCTCAAGAAGATGGATTGACACAGTGGCTGCAACAATGGCCTCAAGCATAACAATGATTGTTAGCATGGCACAGGACAGGGCAGTGTTTCATTCTTTTGTGCATAGGGGCGCTATGAGTTGTAATCGACTCAATGGCACCTAACATGCAGGTGCTCAGACACAGGTGCAGAGAAGATGGGGTTGAGGTTTTGCTATACAAGTGTGGTAAGGGTAAGGGGTAATACAGAATTTGAAGTACTTGTGAGGGAATGAATATAATGATGGATCATGGAATAATTTATACATAGAGCAGAAACCCTGGTGGCGTAGTGGTTAAGTGCTACAGCTGCTAACCAAAGGGCTGGCAGTTCAAATCTGCCAGATGCTCCTTGGAAACTCTATGGGGGCAGTTTTACTCTGTGCTATAGGGTTGCTATGAGTCAGAATCAACTAGACAGCACTGGGTTTGGTTTTTTGGTTTTATACATAGAGCAAGAGAATACAGAAAATTTCAACAAAATGTTTAAAGTGGGATATTTCTGAGTGCAAAGAATACAGGTGATTTACATCTTGATGTGGGTCTTCATTCTCTAAATTTTCTACAATAAGCACATTTTAGTTCTAAGTATGGTTAAGAAAAAATAATCAAAAATTATATAAAAGCAGTTGTACACTAAGTTAAAGAGTAATCTTCATAAATTTGAGGTGAAGGCAATTTGAACATCCATTGCTATCCAATCCAGGAGATGAAAACATAAAATATATCAAATATTTTCAAAATACATAAAACTATTTATATATATTAAAATATAAATATATATAAAATACTTAGGTTCTTAACGATATTTTGAAAATAAAAATCTCATTGGTCACATTGGGAAGTGGCTAGTGTGCAAACTCATTTTTCTGAAATTGGACAAATAAAGATATGGAATCAAGCATTTGTCTTACCTCTTCCTTTATAAACTGTGTTTCTGGGAAACCAAATAGGTATGAGGGAAAGTTCTTCCCCATAGAAGAATTTCAACTAATAAATTTAAGGAGAATGATTAAGTTAGAATGATATCACTTTGCAACCCTCATGAAAATAATCCATCTAGCCAATATCATCAATAGTTGCTAAAGCCATTAGATAAAATGTTGGCTGGAAATTTGGAGAATGATAGATCAAGTTGGCAACACCTAAACCCTTGATTCAACATCACATAAAGTAGGACAAACAGACACAGTGCCACCTGATATAATGCAACAGGAAGTACCCAACACTGCCTATGAAATATCCTCGATCCTGCCCCCCCAAAAATAATTGAACTAAATTAAATCAAGCTTCTAGACTTCGCCACCAGTTCACAAGAAATACGGGAAATTTTTTTTCTCCGGTTGCCATCGATTGCTACTCATGGTGGCCCTGTGTGTGTCAAAGTAGAACTGTGCTCTATAGGGTTTTCAATGTCTGATTTTTTAGAAGTGGATCACTAAGACTTTCTTCTGAAGTGCCTCTGGGCAGACTCAAATCTCCAATGTTTAAGTTAGCAGCTGAGCAGGTTAACCATTTGCACCACCCAGGGACTCCACTGGAAAATCTGGTGGCGCAATGGTTAAGAGTCTGGCTGCTAACCAATAGGTCGGCATTTTGAATCCACCAGGCGCTCCTTGGAAACCCTAAGGGGCAGTTCTACTCTGTCCTATAGGGTCACTATGAGTTGGAATCGACTCGACAGCAATGGGTTTTGGGACTCCATAGGACATATAGAAACAAGTTAAACAACATCACAAAAACGTTATCAAACAAAGTCCAAGATGTGGATAATTCAACAGGAAAAATGACTCCACTCTTCACCAAAACATAGCATGAAAAAAATAATAAAAATAAAGGGAAGGAAAACTCTTAAATATTAATAGAGGCTTAAGAAACAGATGAATCGATTTCTATAATGTGCCCTTTTTGGGGTCCTGATTTGAACCAACATGACATTAAAAATTTTGAGACAATCAGAAGTTTTCATTAGAACTGTTAACAGTACTGTAGTTACATATTCTGAAGTCCCTTATCTGTTGGAGCTTCATACTGAAGTGTTGACAAATGAAATTGTTACGGCTCAGGAGTGGGAATTAAACACAATTGGCAAAATATTGACAATTGGGATGAGGTGATGGTACCATCAAGGTTCATTATGCTATTCTCTCTAATTTGGGGTATGTTTGAAAATTTCCATAATAAAAAAATAAAATAAAAACAAAGTTGAAATGATAAAGACAATCTGCCTTTCATATCCAAGATAGTCTTGAGACCTGGGGCTTATAAAGCCTTTTCAGGATCTTGAATTGCCTGCAATTTTATATGATGCATGAAAGATTCAAATATCAATGTCTGTTGTTATTCTGTTGAATTGACATTTGCCTATTTTTGGTGTCTTTATAGGAATTGATAATAATTCCAGCCATCCAGCAACCTGTGAAGTTGCGCTTCTTTACAACCTGGCAGAGAAAGAAACAGGTTTCTAGACTCACTAAAGTACCCACCCAGTCCAATCTTCAAGCAGGTGAATGGATACCATGGGATTAAAATTTACAGCCAAGTACCTTGTAGCCAGCAATTTAACCAGCCACTGGCTCGCACAGACTCCTTACGGCAGAGCAGAAGAACAAGGAAACATAAGTGGTAGCTGTGTCAGGCAAACGTACAAATATTTATCTAGCTTACTCCACCACTGCACAGAGTTTAATGTGTAGACTGAGAGCATAAAATGCAGATACCAGTATTGTATGGAGCCCTGGGGAAACCCTGGTGGAATACGGGTTAAGTGGTACAGCTACTAACCAAAAGATCAGCAGTTCAAATCCACCAGGCGCTCCTTGGAAACTCTATGGGGCAGTTCTACTCTGTCCTATAGGGTCGTTATGAGTCAGAATTGACTCAGCGACAATGGGTTTGGTTACAGAGCCCTGGTGGTTAAGAGCCTGGCTGCTTACCAAGAGGTCCGTTGTTCGAATCCACCAGCTGCTCCTTGAAACCCTGTGGGTCAGGTTCTACTCTGTCCTCTAGGCTCATTATGAGTCAGAATTGACTCCATGGCAACAAGTTTTGTTTGTTTGTTTTTAATAGGATACTTAAACCATCTAAGAGTTTCATTTCAGTGAAATCCAAATGGGAGAAGCACCCGATTGTCAGAGACATATCAGGTTTCCTCCTTCTTCCTTCCCCTCTCACTTACACCTGGGACCCAGGCTCGTTTTAGAACCTCTGTGGCTTTTGCACAGTGACCCACCCTTTTAGGTATCTCTGTGTCTAAGTACTGCCCTGTTCAAACTGTACCACCACACACACACATTCACACACATACATACACACACGTACACACACATACACACACATGCACACACATACACACACATGTGTACACACACACACACACATACACACACACACACACCCCTGTGGAATCCTATTTACTTGCTCATCATCCCAGAGCAGTGCATTTCAAACTGTGGCCCTGAGACCAGCAGCATCAGAAGCATCCAGAAACTGGTTAGAAATACAAATTCTTAGGCCCCCACTTCAGACCTGGAGTCCCTGGGCGGTGCAAAGGGTTAACACACTTGGCTGCTAACCGAAAGTTTGGGGGTTTGAGTCTACTCACAGGGGCCTTGGAAGAAAGGCCTGGCGATCTACTTGCAAAAGATGACAGCCATTGAAAACCCTATGGAGCACAGTTCCACTCTGACACACATGGGGTAACCATGAGTCAGAATGAACTCCATGGCAACTCCAACGGGTGTACTCCAGACCTACTGAATCAGCATCTCTGGGGACGCAGCCCAGCAACCCGTTTAACAAGCCATCCAGGTAATTCTGATGCTTGCTCAGACTTGAGAGCCATGGAGCCCTGGAGGCGCAGTGGTTAAGCATCAGGCTGCTAACTAAAACGTTGACAGTTTAAATCCACCCACTCCTTGGAAGCCCTGTAGGGCAGTTCTACTCTGTCCTATAGGGTCTCTATGAGTCCGAATCGACTTGAAGGCAATGGATTTTGGGTAGTATAAAATGGGGAAAAAGGAAAAAGAGATTCAAGCCTACAGAGGAAGGGTGTGTTTTTGTAAACACTGCAATTCCTTCTAATCCTTAAAAAATTAGGACTGGATAAGGATAAGACATTTTAATTTTACACAAAAGAGAAAGGAAAAATTAAGAAATCAAAAGATGTACATCCAAAAACACTCACTGCTCTTGAGGTGATTCAGACTCAGCAACACCAAAGGGTTTCCAAGGCTGCCACATCTTTCTCCCGTGGAGCCACTGGTGGTTTTGAACTGCTGCCCTTTCCGTAAGCAGTCAATCCCTTTACCCACTGAGCCACCAGGGCTCCTTCAAAAGATGCATCGAAAACCAAAAACCAAACCCACTGCCGACTCCGACTCATAGCGACCCTATAGGACAGAGTAGAACTGCCCCATAGAGTTTCCAAGGAGCGCCTGGCAGATTCGAACTGCCGACCTTCTGGTTAGCAGCCGTAGCACTTAACCACTATGCCACCAGGGTTTCCAAAAGATGCATAACCCGAACCCAAACCCAGTGCCGTCCAGTCAATTCTGACTCATAGAGAGCCTATAGGACAGAGTAGAACTGCCCCATAGTTTCCAAGGAGCGCCCTGGAGGATTTGAACTGCCGACCCTTTGGTTAGCAACCATAGCACTTAACTACTACACCACCAAAAGATGCATAGTCAGTGTGAATTAGCTATAGAAATGGTTGGGAGGAATAGGTCAGATAACACAAAATAAGTGTTAAATGACTGCTATTGTTTTATCGCAACTTGTCTTCCAAATTTAGTTTAATATTAAAATTGGTTTGCTTTTATGCAATTTGCCAAAATGCATTAACTGAGCACCTTTGTTGTCCATTTCTGCAAAGTACACCAACTAACCAAGACACCTGGAAAGACAGATTAGTAGAACCTCCCAGAGGGTTTACAATTTTAAAATCACAACGTGAATATTATGTACTTGTGTAATTGATACTGTAACAATTGTTACAGGTAAAAAATTTTCTGAAATGCTAATCATCTTCTAACACTTATTTTGTGTTATCTGGCCTGTTCCTCCCTAACTTTTCAATAGTTAATTTACATTGACTCTATATCTTTTGATTTCTTCATTATTCTCTTTCCTTTTTGTGTAAAATCAGAATGTCTTATCCTCATCCAGTCTGATGTTTTTAAGGATTAACCCTTTCAAGACCCGATTAGTTTCTGCTTTTAATTTTTTTGTTGATACCATGTGTTTTCATTAATGGAAGCATGCTGAATTATCGAGTGTTGCTGAATGTTTGGTAGGTAGTATGGTTTTTTTTTTTTTGCTCCCATCAGCAATCCTACCCTCCAAGTCCCGAGGGACGTTTGCTATCCCACTAATTCCACCCTCAATGGCCCCTAGAATCCAGATGGACACACCATGTCCCAAAGAAAAATTTTCAAAATTTCTGTTTCCTACCAAAAATGCACACACCTCATACAACACCCAGTAGAAAGACTGATTTATGGCACACATCCATTTTTTCAGTTTCAATCATAAAGGCCCCTGCCTTGGGGCCACATGCACTATCAGTGGGAAAGCAGCTTCCCAATGAACCTGAGAGGCAGAAAAACTGGGTGGGCAGCCATATATTCCAACGGTCATGAAAGGGTTAAAAGGAGCTACAGTGTTTGCAAAAACTGACTCTTCCTCCGTAAGTGTAATCTCCTTTACTTTTTCCATTCTATAGCATAAAACCAAAACCCAAAACAGTTGCTGTCAATTCCAATTCATGATGACCCCATTTGTGTCAGAGGAGAACTGTGCTCCATAGAGTTTTTCAGTGGCTGATATTTTGGAAGTAGATCACCTGGCCTGACTTTTGAGGCACTTCTGGGTGGACTCTAACCACCAATGTTTTGGTTACCAGCTAAGCATGTTAATTGTGTGCACTGCCTGTCATGGATTGAATCATGTTCCCCAAAACTGTGTATCAACTTGGCTAGGCCATGATTCCCAGTAGTGTGTGGTTGTCATCCAATGTGATTATCCTATGCGTGGTAAATCCTAAACTCTATGATGTTAATGAGGTAGGACACCATCTACAGGATTAGGTTGCATCTTGAGTCAATCTCTTGAGATATAAAAGAGAGAAACAAGCAGAGAGGAGAGGGGCCTCATGCCACGAAGAAAGAAGTGCCAGGAGCAGGGCATGTCCTTTGGACCCAGGATTCCCATGCTGAGAAGCTCCTAGACCCAGGGAAGATGGATAACAAGGACCTTCCCCCAGGACCAGTAGAGAAAGAAAGCCTTCCTCTGGAGCTAGCACCAAATTCGGACTTCTAGCCTCCTAGACTGTGAGAGAAAAGATTTCTGTTAAAGCCATCCACTTGTGATAATTTCTGTTGTAGCAACACTAGATAACTAAGACACCATCCGTAGTGGTCTAGAACTTTAGGGAGCACCAGAAGTACCTGAAGGACTTGTTAAAACAGGGATTGCTAGGCCTCCTCCCCAGAGTTTCTGATTCAATAGGGTATTCAAGGGTATTCTCTCTTCTGCCTCTCTCTGTCTAAAAAATAATAAAAATCTATATTTTTAGAGAAATAAATAAGCAAAACACTGTTCAGTGACTATGAAATTCTACTTTCCATCTCAGTTCAAGTGTGAAGTAAATTATTATTGCTAAATTTGGATTCAAAACCAGGTGTACTAATATTGAGTTTATATTTGCTAGGCTCTGGTGGCACAGTGGTTAAGAGCTATGGCTGCTAACCAAATGGTCGGCAGTTCAAATCCACCAGTATCTCCTTGGAAATCCGATGGGGCAGTTCTACTTTGTCCTGTAGGGTCGCTCTGAGTCGGAATCCACTCCGTGGCAACGGGTTTGGGTTTTTTTTTTTTTTGGCTTAGAAGAGAAGGTCCCAGGTAGCAAAAATGGTTTGCACTCAATTACTAATTGAAAAGTTGGTGGTTCAAACCCACCCAGAGGCACCACAGAAGAAAAACATGGCGATCTGCTTCTGTAAAGATTACAGCCAAGATAACCCTATGGCGCTCAGTTCTACCTTGAACACACGGGGTCACCATGAGTGAGAAATGACTCGACGGCAAGGGCTTTAATTTTTTGATTGAGACGGGCACACACAGGGTCCGCCTTTCTGAGACATCTCCAAGGAGAGCTCCTCTAGAATGAGGAATCTGAAGTGCAAATGGGCGGGTAGCAGTTCTCATTTCCCAGAACACATATGATTTCTCATCATTAAAATGGCCAGAGTTTTTCTTTCACTTTGATTTTTATTAGGTTATGAAACTGGTGGGCCAATTATTCATGTTAAAAAGAATTACTTTCACATTTTAGGCTATTGCCATATTTCAAACTCTTTTCATCTAATCTTAATTATGATGAGACTGTAGAGTATTTGTAAGTGTAGAATAAAGTCACCCAGATGACAGTATTTTAAATCCTCCCTGCATTCTTTATAATTAATAACCTGGAAGCCATCTTTTGCAGAAATAACTGCCTTAAGCTTCAAAAAGTTTTCAGTTTGAGAGTAACAAAATTAAACACTTTTAAGAGGGCTGAGTTTTATTATGAATTTTAGTGGTGACAGGAAAAATTACCAAAGTGACCCACAGAGGAGATCTAAGACACCCTAAAGGGAAACTTCTCCACCCTCTTAAGCTTTTGTTGCTGTTGTTGTTGTTAGTTGCCATCTAGTCAACCTCCGACTCACGGTGACTCCATGCACAACAGAACAAAATGTTGCCTAGTCCTGTGCCATCCCCATGATCTGTTTTGAATCAGACCATTGTGATCCACAGGATTTTCACTGGCAAATTTCTGGGTAATTTTGGGAAGTAGATTGCCAGACCTTTCTTCCTCATCTTAGTCTGCAAGCTCCGCTGAAATCTGTTCAGTATTATAGCAACACGCACGCTCCCACTGACAGATGGGTGGTGGCCGCAAATGAGGTGCATTGGCTTGGAATTGAACCTGGGTCTCCTGCATGGAAGGCGAGAATTCTACCACTGAACCATCACCATCTCCCCTTAAAGTTTTACAGACTATAAAAGATTCTAGTTATTCCTCTGTATTGTGCTTTGGCATTTTACTGAAGGCCTTTATTATTATTTTCATTATCTAGTAATTAACACTGAATATATTTCCAAATTAATTATAATGTAATATGCAGTTGAAATACTGGTATAATTCAGACCCAGGTCCAGAATGGGGTGTAGTCGGGTTCCTATCTCTGTGGGAATTTAGGCCCAGCCAACAGAAGGAGGTTCACGTAATTCTACTTGCTTGAGAGCCCATGCAGTGTAGACATCCTGATAAGTCACGTTAGGAAGCAAATTGGAGCTAACAGCCCCTGGACAGAGGCCACTCCAAAGAGAAAGATCTGAGAATAGCGTCTCTTGCTCCTGGGCCAGGTGGCACAAGCAAAGTAGCATAAATGAACAAAGTGACACAGGGAACTGGAGGCTGCATGCCTAGCCTAAACACACTCAAACTCAGGTCTCAAAAACCCTGCACACCAGACAAAACTCATCTATCACAAGGGGCCCAGACACCCACCCAACCTGATATTAAGCCAGCACGCCCTGGCGTGGCCGTAGGGATTGGTCAGGTTCTGATTCTATCACTAGACAACCAGCTAGAAGTGACCCCTGCAAAGGACATAAACTCCAGGACATTCTTCCCTTGACTTTGGAAAAGGAGGTAGTCTTAAATAATTTCTCTCATGATTTCCTCTACCCTTTAATAAAATTTGGTACAGTTGTGGCTCAGGTTTGAAACAAGTAAGAGACTAGGCCATAGAGAGAGAGAGAGAAGTTCCTGCTTACTAAACCCCCCTCCAACCCTACCCTCACCTCTCGGGCTTTGCAGAGATGGTTGTGTTGCACTGGCGGCGGGGGGGGGAGCCTGAGCCCCTGGCCCAGACCAGATAGGTAGTGACTAGGCACCTACTGTGGCTCCGAAAAGACTGAGGAGGAAAAGGCAGCCCAGAGAATCAGAAGTCAAGTGTATAGTGTCAGAACAGACCAGAGATAACTCCCCAACCTGCTCCCTGCTCCAATGAATACACCAGCACAGGGCCTTTGGCTTTCAAAGTTCTTGTACCAAGACCCACAGTAAAAAATACACTATATGTCATGACCCCATGCACATGTACATGCATAACTGATCACAGTTTCATAAAACTGTATGTACTCACTATGTGCAATACAGGAGCCCTGGTGGCTCAGTGGTTAAGTGCACAGCTGCTAACCGAAAGGTCAGGGGTTCGAACCCACCAGCTGCTCTGAGAAAGGAAGATGTGGCAGTCTGCTTCTGTAAGGATTACAGCCTTGGAAACCCCATGGGGCAGTTCTACTCTGTCCTGCAGGGGACGCTATGAGTTGGGATCAACTCAACGGCAACAGGGATGTGCAGTACACTCTGATATTTTGTATCCTGTTTTTTTTTTTTTTTAATGCTGGTCAAAACTCATATAAATTGATTTCTGGACCCTGTCAGTCTATGAGCTCTCATTAGAGGGAGATGGCCGTTAAGAGGGAGGGAAGGTTTGGGTTGCACAAGCACAGACAACATTATTTCCTCTCTCTGACATACGTCTCCCCTGCCCCTCTTATTCCTGATAAACTACTTTCCAGATGAGCTATCTCCTCTGAAGTTCATATCTCCCTGCTGGTTCTCTTGTCTAACCACCCTCAGTGCCTCACCAGCTCGACCCATTGAACATGGGTTGGACACCGTTGCCACTAACTCCATTAATTACTTCCGAAACCCCTCTATACCCAAAAAACCAGTTACCATCAAGCCGACGCCAACTCACGGAGACCTCATGTGTGCCAGAGGAGAACTATAGGTTCCACAGAGTTTTCAATGGCTGATTTTCAGAAGTAGATCTCTAGATCTTTCTTCTGAGGTGCCTCTAGGTAGACTCAAACCACCAATCTTTCAATGAGCAGCCAAGTGCATTACTTGTTTATACACCTAGGGACTCTTTCGATACCCAGCATGTACCCAACTTGTCCCCAGGAGCTTCTAACAGGTACGTCCGAATAATGATATAACAGGTAAAACTCTTCACCATAGAGTCAATTCCAACTCATAGCGACCCTATAGGACAGAGTAGAACTGCCCCATAGGGTTTCCAAGGAGTAGCTGACGGATTTGAACTGGCGATGTTTTGTTAGCAGCCATAGCTCTTAACCACTGCACCACCAGGGATCCACAGCATTTATACAATGCAAGGATGTGTCAGTCACTGCTCTCAGCCCTATTATATCTCTATATCTGCAGTCCTTATAAGAGCCCTGTAAGGTAGGTATCATCCTCAACACTCCCTCGTAAAATAAGGAGACTGAGAAAGGTTAAGTAAGAGCAAGTAGGTGTTAAGTGATGGCCTGTGCTTTGAATACAGGTGTTCCTGGAGAACTTACAGGCCAGAGAGAAGCATGGACATACTGGGTAAGTGTGACCGTCCAATGGGAGGGGGGCAATTTATAAGACACAGAGCATTGGTGGGTCCTATGCAGAGCCTCTACAGGGCTTTATGCTCCTAAAAGAGTAACTACTCTTGTAGACGAAGGCATTCAAGCTAAAGGACATCTTGCTCTCTCACAAAGACATACATCTGTTTATTGAGGCTTCCCCGTTGACCACTGGGCATCCCGTGGACCCAGATGAAACAGACACCTTCCAGAGGCTCTTGTTTCTAGATATGAGAACAAGGGGAGTCTGGAGAGCATCAGGCATTGCTGCCTGTTGCATTGTCTAGACAAGAGAGAACGCTAATAAATGCTAAATACCTGTTCATACTTTGTCAGCTAAATCTTGAAATAATTTTATCCCCAGAAGACTAAGAAGGAAGATGTACATTGTGATAGCATATGGATTTGCCAACAAGCTTCTTCCATCATTTCACTCGTTTCAAGAGGTGAAGGTCTTGGATCAGCCGTGGTATTGCTCAAGAAAACTTTCTCAAGGGCGGACCTCCCAAAGACTGTGTTCTCATGGGTCCCGGGGACTGGTCCTCATTTTTTCTAGTGTCATGAGAGCGGAGTCACCTCTCAGGCATACAAATCATGTACAAATAGCATTTATAACAGATGATATTCTTTTCCACTCAGGGCCGCCAGGGGGCACCATTCACACAAAGTTCAATATGAATGGCAGCCACGAGGATCACAAAGAGGGATGGTGTTGAAAAAGTCATGCTTGAGACCATCCTTCAGCTATCAGACACATGCGAACCTGATAAATCAAATTAAATTAATCCAAATAATGTTCAAACAATTGCTTGGTGTCCAGGGAATCAGGAGGAAATGTAGAAACTGATCCTCACTTCTCCCCCCCGGATGGAGAGCGTTGGATTCGTTTTCTGCCCCATTTTTGAACAGTTCTATTCTGACCATCCGCCTGGGATAAACACATCCTCTTTATATGTGCTAGTTTTATCATTAGTCAGGACTTAGTCTCAACTACTCTACTTAAGGTGACTGTGCAGATATCTGACCTCAGTCCGGTTACGCTGATTTTCACATCAAACTCAACTCTCTAAGTTCCCCTGAATGCAGTGATTTTCAAATTATGCTCTCTGAACCAGCAGCCTCAGCAACACCTGGGAAATGCAAATTCATGGGACTTCGTAACCCAGACCCACTGAATCAAAATCTAGGCATCAAACGCACTCTCTGAATTCGTTTGAAGACAGCGCTCACTAGACAGCCATCACCCAGTCTCTGACGGGAAAAAATTAGAGGCAAAAGTTGCTACTGGGGCCAGTGAAACAGTTAACAAATACATCGTTTACATGGAGGAAAAGACATTTCAGCGGAGTATAAATACACTTCTTGGCCTCAACATGAAAGTCCAAGTCAAAGTGTAACCCAAGAAGGGCTTGTAGGTCTTCAGTCTGCAAAACCAAAACCAAACCAGTTGCCATTGAGTTGATTTCAATTCATGGTAACTCCCTGTGTTACCGGGTAGAACTGTCTCCACAGGGTTTTCAAGGCTGTGATCTTTCAGAAGTAGGCCACCAGGACCTTCTTCCAAGGCGCCTCTGGGTGGGTTCAAACCACCAGCCCTTTGGTTAGTAGCCCAGCGCTTAACGGTTTGTGCTATCCAGAGACCCCTTTCAGTCTACAAAAACCAAAAAAACAAACCCGTTGCTGTCGAGTCGATGCTGACTCATACCAACCCTGTAGGACAGAGTTGAACTGCCCCATAGGGTTTCCAAGGAGCAGCTAGTATATTCGAACTGCCGCCATTTTGGTTAGCAGGCAAGCTGTCTACCAAACTAAAAAAAAAACCAAACCCATTGCCGTCAAGTCGATACCAACTCACAGCAACCCTACAGGACAGAGTAGAACTGCGCCATAGGGTTTCCAAGGAGCACCTAGTGGATTCGAACTGCTGGCCTTTTCGTTAGCAGCTGTAGCACTTAACCCCTACACCACCAGGGTTTCCGAGCTGTTTACCCAAAAACAAACCAAACCCACTGCCGTCAAGTCGATTCCGATTCATACATAGCGACCCCATAATACCGATCAACTCCCCCTACTGGAGGAGGTTCTTGCTTCCGTAGTCTACTTCCTTTGTGTTTGTGAGGAAACCCTGGTGGTGCAGGGGTTAAGAGCTACAGCTGCTAATCAAAAGGTTGGCAGTTTGAATCCACCAGGCACTCCTTGGAAATTATATGGGGCAGTTCTACTCTGTCCTATAGGGTTGCTATGAGTTATAATCGACTTGATGGCAATGGTTTGTGTTTGTAAAAAATCCTGTTGTGTAAATCAGGGTAGGCCAGGTTAGGCTGCAGTGCCAAATCCCCAAAGCCTGAGTGGCTTACAACCACAAAGGTTTACTTCTTGCTCACATGACAAATCAAATGAAAGTCAGCTGTGGCTGCGCAGACCCCCTCCCCTCCCCCCACCTTCACTCCAGGACCCAGGGCGGTGGCGAAGCTGACAGGACCCGGCCCAGGGAGTGGGGAAGGGAGACTAGAGAGCTACACACTGGGTGTTAATGTCTCTGCCCAGAAATGCCACATGCCATTTCTCCTGCTCATACTTCACTAGTCACAGCAAGTCAAGTGGCCTCTCCTGAGCCCAGCAGGGCAGGAATGCCAACTCCTTCCAGAGCAAAAAGCAGAGGAAAGAGAAAATATCTAGCAAATAAATACAATTCACCATAATAATGGAATTCCTGGGTGGTCCACAAATTACCCCTCCCTTTGGACGCTGCACAGGGACTTCCCCTCTGATCACCACTTCTTATCACTTCTCATGCAGGCCAGGCTCTTGCTCTATCCAAGAAGAGTTATAGGCCCCTCCCTTAACAACCAAAACCAAAAAAAAAAAAAAAGCAAACCCATTGTCGTTGAGCTGATCCCGACTCATTGTGACCCTACAGGACAGAGCAGAACTGTCCCATAGGGTTTTCAAGGAGTGGCTGGTGGATTTGAATTGCCAACCTTTTGGTTAGCAGCCCAGTTCTTAACCACTGTACCACCAGGAGTACAGTAAATACCTGCACAAGCCTTTAAGCCAATTTACTGAAACTTCGAGAATAACAAGGAGAATTACAATGGGGAAAAAATACATATATAGCCCTGGATATGAAATATCACTGCTCCTGAAGTCCATCAGTCATATCCCTCCACTGGTCTTCTCTCTCCACAGCCTTCCCCAGCCCACCCATCACCATGAACAGAATTGCCCTTTACTGTGTTCTCAGTCTCCAGAGTAAATGTCCCAAGCGCTCCTTTCCCTCACTGAAACAAGGATATCGCCATTCTTACCCACTGACAACAACATCATAATCCCCCAGAGATGCAGTTCCACCCACAATGGATTCAACCTTTGATAATTTATTCACGCATTTAATGTGTGTGGTTCAAGAGTCTTCATTCCAGAACCGAATTTGTGCTTTGCGTAACCAAAAGGCTCGCTGAAGAGTAATGTTACCCAAAGATGATGAGCGCCTCCTATTTAACCAAGAGAAAATTACAGGTAAATTAAAAATATGATTTGTTTCCACTGAACACAAAAAGAATATGTTTGCATGTATACGTTGTGATTATTTGTATGTATAAGTGAGTATGTGAGGAGAGTGGGCACATATATGTAGTTTGGATATTCATTTAAACACTATTTTGTATTCTGCTTTTGCACTTATTATATCACAAATATGTTTCAATGTTTTATATAATTGTCTTAATTAGTATAGCTGTTGTTGTTAGCTGCCATTGAGTTGGCCTCTGACTCATGGTGACCCCATGTATTACAGGGAGGGTAGGACAGCTCCATTGGGTCTTCTTGGCTGTAATCTTTATGGAAGCAGATGGCCAGGCCTTTCTTCCACAGAGCTGCTGAGTGTGTTCGAACTGCCAACCTTTAGGTTAGCAGCCGATTGCAAACCACTTTTGCCACCCAGGCTCCTCACTAGCATACTTAAAGACTACCTAATATTCTATCCTGTTGAATTGGTGTAATTTGTGAAAGCATTTTCTTGATTTAGATGTTTCCATTTATATAGTATTACAAATTAGGTTATCATAAACTGCTTCGTGCATATGTATCTTTGCTTCTCTTAGATTTTTTTATTGAGGTAAATTCCTAGGAATAAAGTCCCTGCATTAAAGGTATGAATACTCTTACCTTGCACTGTTTTTATGTGTCTTTTCCCAATTTATAATGTATTATAAGTATTACTGCAATGATAGGAAACATTTTCATTTGAAACTAGTGTCACCCAACCTGTAAGTCTAATTTGATAAACTAATAAAAAAAATAATTTTTTTAAGCTCCTGTAAAATACAGGTAGTTATGTTTTCTTCTAATATGAAAATATCTTATTGCTTAAAAAATAAACCAAAAAGTCTTTGCATTGGGATGGGGAAAAGCTTCTTTTTATATAAAGGACTTCTGATCTAGAGGAAAATGGTGTATGTGGGTCATAACCCTTTGGATGCAAGTAACAAATGCCATTAAGTCAATTCCAACTCATGGCAACCCCATGTGTGTCACAGTAGAACTGTGCTCCATAAGGTTTTCAGTGGCTGTGCTCTTCCTGAAGTAGATGACCAGGTCTTTCTTCCAAGGTGCCTCCGGGTGGATTCAAACCACCAACCTTTCAGTTAGCAGATGAGCACTTAACCGTTTGCACCACCCAAGAGCTGTAACAAAAGACCATCTCATACTAATTTTTGCAAGAACGGGGATTTTTATTTATTTTTTAGTTTTCCATACAAAAATTTATACACACATTGCTACGTAACCCTAGCTGCTCTCCCTATAAAGTGACAGCGCACTCCTTCTTGTCTATTCAACCAGCTCCTGTCCCTTTCTGTCCTCTCATTTCACCTACAGATAGGAGCTGCCCATTTAGTCTCATGTTTATCTACTTGAACTAAGAAGCACACTCTTCAAGAGCATCATTTTAACTCTTACAGTCCAGTCTAATCTTTGTCTGAAGAGCTGCCTTCGGGAACGGTTTCAGATCTGGGCTAACAGAAAATCTGGGGGCCATGTCTTCTGGGGTCCCTCTAGTCTCAGTCAGAAAATTAAGTCTGGTCTTTTTACTAGAATTTGAGTTCTGCACCCCACTTTTCTCCAGCTCCGTCAGGAGCTCTCTGTTGTGTTCCCTGTCAGGGCAGTCATTGGTGGTAGCTGGGCACCATCTAATTCTTCTGGTCTCAGGCTGATGGAGTCTCTGGTTTATGTGTCCCTTTCTGTCTCCTGGGCTACTGTTTTCCTTGTGTCTTTGGTGTTCTTCATTCTCCTTTGCTCCAGGTGGGTTGGGACCAATTGATGCATCTTAGATGGCCACTCACTAGCTTTAAAGACTCCAGATGCCACTCACCAAAATGGGATGCAGAACATTTTCTTAATAAACTTTGTTATGCCAATTGATCTGGATGTCCCCTGAAACCATGGTCCCCAGACCCCTGCCTGTGCTACTCTGTCCCTCCAAGTGTTTGGTTGTGTTCTGGAAACTTCTTAACTTTTGGTTTAGTCCAGTTGTGCTGACTTCCCCTGTATTGTGTGTTGTCCTTCCCTTCACCTAAAATATTCTTGTCTACTATCTAATTAGTGAATACCCCCCTCCCTCCCTCCCTGCCCTCGTAACCATCAAAGAATGTTTCATTTGTGTTTAAACCTTTTCTTGAGTTCTTATAATAGTGGTGTCATACAATATTTGTCCTTTTGTGACTGACTAATTTCACTCAGCATAATGCCTTCCAGATTCATCCATGTTATGAGATGTTTCGCAGATTCATCATTGGTCTTAATCATTTTGTAGTATTCCATTGTGTGAATATACCATAATTTGTTTATCCATTCATCTGTTGATGGGCACATTGGTTGTTACTATCATTTTGATTTTGCGAACAGTGCTGCAACGAACATGGATGTGCATACATCTATTTGTGTGATGGCTCTTCTTTCTCTAGGATATGTTCCAAAGAGCAGGATTGCTGGATCATATGGCAGTTCTGTTTCTAGCTTTTTAAGGAAGTGCCAAATTGATTTCCGAAGTGGTTGTACCATTTTACATTCCCACCAGCAGTGTATAAGTGTTCCAGTCTCTCCACAACTTCTCCAGCATTTATTATTTTGTGATTTTTGGTTAATGCTAGCCTCGTTGGGGTGAGATGGTATCTCACTGTTTTAATTTGCATTTCTGTAATGGCTAATGATCATGAGCATTTCCTCATGTATCTGGTATCCGCCTGAATGTCTGCTTTGGTGAAGTGCCTATTCATATCCTTTGCCCATTTTTTAATTGGGTTATTTGTCTTTTTGGAAACCCTGGTGGTGTAGTAGTTAAGTGCTACAGCTGCTAACCAAAGGGTCAGCAGTTCGAATCTGCCAGGCGCTCCTTGGAATCTCTATGGGGCAGTTCTACTCTGTCCTATAGGGTCGCTATGAGTCAGAATCCACTCGACGGCACTGGATTCGGTTTTGGTTTGGTTATTTGTCTTTTTGTTGCTGAGGTTTTGCAGTAGCTTGTAGACTTTAGAGACCAGACACTGATTGGATTTGTCATAGCTAAAAATTTTTTCCCAGTCTGTAGGTAATCTTTTTACTCTTTTGGTGAAGTCTTTCAATGAGCCTAGGTATTTGATTTTTAGGAGCTCCCAGTTATCTAGTTTCTCTTCTGGTGTTCGTGCATGGTTAGTAATGTTTTGTATTCTGTTTATGCCATGTATTAGGGCTCCTAGCATCGTCCCTATTTTTTCTCCCACAATCTTTATCATTTTAGATTTTATATTTAGGAATTTTATACATTTTGAGTTCGTTTTTATGCATGGTGTGAGGTATGGGTCTTGTTTCATTTTTTTGCAGATGGATATCCAGTTATGCCGGCACCATTTGTTATAAAGAGACTGTCTTTTCCCCAATTAACAGGCGTTGGACCTTTGGCAAATAGCAGCTGTTTATGGGTCAATGAATTTACATCTGGATTCTCAATTCTGTTCCATTGGTTTATGTATCTGTTGTTGTACCAGTACCAGGCTGTTTTAACTACTGTGGTGGTAAAATAGTTTCTAAAATCAGGTAGTGTGAGACCTCCCACTTTGTTCTTCTTCTTCACTAATGCTTTACTTATCTGGGGCCTCTTCCTTTCCATATGAAGTTGATGATTTGTTTCTCTATCTCATTAAAAAATGCCATTGGAATTTGGATTGGGGTTGCATTGTATCTGTAGATCACTTTGGGTAGAATAGACATTTTCACAATGTTGAGTCTTCCTATCCATGGGCAAGGTATGTTTTTCCACTTACGCAGGTCCCTTTTGGTTTCTTGCAGTAGTATCTTGTAGTTTTCTTTGTATAAGTCTTTTATGTCTGTGGTTAGATTTATTCTGAAGTATTTTATCTTTTTGGGGGCTACTGTAAATGGTACTGATTTGGTGATTTCCTCTTTGAAGTTCTCTTTGTGGTGTAGAGGAATCCAACTGATTTTTGTATGTTTATCTTGTATCCTGATACTTTCCTGAAATCTTCTATTAGTTCCAGTAGCTTTCCTGTGGATTCTTTGGAGTTTCCTGTGTATAAGATCATATCATCTGCAAATAGAGATACTTTTACTTCTTCCTTACCAATTTGGATTCCCTTCATTTCTTTTTCTAGCCCAATTGCTCTGGCTAGGACTTCCAGCACAATGTTGAATAAAGTGGTGATAAAGGGCATCCTTGTCTGGTTCCCAGTCTCAAGGGGAATGCTTTCAGGCTCTCTCCATTTAGGATGATGTTAGCTATTGGCTTTGTATAAATGCTCTTTATTATGTTCAAGAATTTCAAGAATGGGGATTTTTAGACTGGTACAGAGTAGTGCACCTCATAGCAAAGAAAGCTGAGCAAACAGACCTCAGTAGTGTAGTAATGAACATAGCAAAGACTTTAATAAGAATTGGAAGATGATCAGGACTCTCTCCCATCCTCTCTCCCTTACTCTACTTCCTTCTACACTTTCGTTTTGTCTTCTCCTACTGTATGCAGATGTCTGCACTTGGAGCTCACTTCTAACAGGTCCACACCCAAAGAGGGAAAGGGCTGTGGTGGATTAGATGGCTGGCTTCGATTCTTCACCTCTCTGTACATCCACACCTTTGCCATGGCCTCCTCATGGGTAGGGTATTTCTGACTTGGCTTTAGCTTATCCACGTGACTTTCACATATAGGCAGAAGTGACAATGTGCCATTACCAAGTCTCGGTCTTAAGATGTCAAGTTGAGGACTAAGGTGCACCTGACCCAAGCCACGGTATTTTCAACTGCGTCACATGCATGAGAAAGCTGAGCAATGAATAAGGAAGACTGAAGAAGAACTGACACCTTTGAATTATGGTGTTGGCAAAGAATATTGAGTACACTATGGACTGCCAGAGGAACAAACAAATGTGTCTTGGAAGAAGTATAGCCAGAATGCTCCTTACAAGTGAGGATGGTATGACTTTGGACATGTTATCAGGAGGGACCAGTTCCAGGAGAAAAACATCATGCTTAGAAAAGCAGAGGGTCAGTGAAAAAGACGAAGACCCTCAACAAGATGGACTGACAGTGGCTGCAACGATGGGCTCAAACTTAGCAACAATTGTGAGGAGGCACAGAACCAGGCAGTGTTTTGTTTTGTTGTACACAGGGCTGCTGTGAGTCAGAACTGACTTGATGGCACCTGACAACAACAACACTATAGGATCTCTATGAGTCAAAACAGACTCGACGGCAATGGTTTTTTGGTTTAACAACAACAACATGGTAGAAATATTGGAGTCATTGGTAGTTCTGCAGTAGAATTTTTGTCTTTAATTGGTTGGATTTCCAACCACTGCACCCCATGCACAGCCATTACCAGTCTGTCCGTGGAGGCTTGTGTGTTGCTATGATGCTGAACAGGTTTCAGAGGCTCTTCCAGGTTAAAATGGACTGGGAAAAGAGGTCTGGTAATCTACTTCTGAAAATCAGTCAACGAAAACCCTGTGGATCACAATGGTCTAAGACCCAGCTGATCATGGGGATGACGCAGGACCAGGCAGCATTTTGTTCAGCTGTGCATGGGCTCGCCATGACTCTACAGTACCTAGCAATGACAACATGGCAGAAACACCTCAGGTTTATAATAACAAAAGTATATATTTTTACCATAGGACAGTTGCAAATGTTCAGTATTTCCATTGCATGTATGGACTAAACAACACTGTTGTAGGTTAACCTAGAAAGCTTGCCATCGTTTGACCTAGTTTTCATTAGAAAATGTGACCTGAACTGCTGCAGAAAGTGAATATGGAGGCTTACAGAAGTTGCTTTTTTTTTTTTTGCATTGTAGCCAAGAGCATGTCTCTATCTCCCCCTTCCTTTACTCTGGAGAGTAAAGCATAACAATGATTGTAAGGATGGCGCAGGACTGCAGCGTTTCATTCTGTTGTGCATAGGATCACTGAGTCGGAACCGACTGGACCGCAGCTAACAACAACCACCACCACCTGTTGTATCATTTAGAATTCTTTACGAAGAAAGGAAGTGTCTTAGTCATCTAGGGCTACTATAACAGAAATACCAAAAGTGGATGGCTTCAACAAAGAGAAATTTATTCTCTCACAGTCTAGTAGGCTAAAAAAAAAAAAAAGAAAGAAAAAGTAGGCTAGACGTCCAAATTCAGGGCATCAGCTCCAGAGGAAGACTTTCTCTCTCTGTCGGCTCTGGAGGAACTTCCTTATTACTAATTTTCCCCAACTGGGAAACTTCTCAGCACAGGGACTCAGGCCCAAAAGGCTCACTAGTCTCTTGGCTCTTGTTTCTTAGAGGTGTGAGGTCCCCATGTCTCTCTGTTCACTTCTCTCTTTAGTACCTCAAAAGAGATTGGCTTAAGATGCAATCTAATCTTGTAGATCAAGTCCTGCCATGGGGGCTGGATGAACCCCTGAAACTACTACCCTGAGATAATCTTAAAACCTTAAACCAAAAATATCTCCTGAAATCTTCTTAAAACCAAACTATAGTTTAGCTTAACTAGTAACAAAGGTCTGCCTTGAGCTTTGTGCTCTTTTAATCTATATGGGATCAAATTGACAACAGAAACTCAATAGATAGGAAACCTAGAGGATAGTGAGTTTTTGTTAATTGGGGAGGAACAAGTCAGGAAAGGAGGGTAAGAATGGTTGCACAGCTCAAAGAATATAATCAGTGTCACAGAATTGTACATGTAGAAATGGTTGAATTACTGTATGTTTTGCTGTGTATAGTCTCAAACACAACAAAAGAAAATTAAAAAAAAATTTTTTTTCAAATTGCATATGTGACTCAAATTTGTGGCCCTCTGGTTGGTGCAAATGATTAACGTGCTCAGCTGATAACTGAAAAGGATGGAAGTTCAAGTCCACCCAGAGGTACCTTGGAAGAAAGACCTGGCAATCTACTTTTGAAAAATCAGCCCCTGAAAACCGTATGGAGAACAGTTCTGCTCTGATTTGGGGTTGACTCAACATCAACTGGTTCTGCATTTTTATATTTTTACTGGCCAGCACTGATGTAGGCCCAGAAATTCACCAGGGCCCTGACACCTGGTTTCCTTGTGCAAAGTGTTTCTGAACTTTCCACATTGTTGCTGACAACAATAGCAAAATACACACATGACTGACCGAAAACGTGGCAGACAGTAGATGGTAAATATAAAACTTTATGCCCATGCAAACTACTCTAAACGTTAAATAAGTTTTGATCTAATTTAAGGAGCAGACAAATTTGATAGATAAGGATAACACTTCTTCATTTTTATTACTAAGGATTAAACTGGAACCTTACTGTCTCATAAGGGTGACTTCTGTTTAAGTAATCACTTTGTCACTTACCTTGTGTGAGAAAAACGAGGCTCCCTAGCAAGGGCGGCTTTTATTAATAATTGCTTCAGAAAGGTACCAGCCCTTAGTAAAGATGGTTCCAAGTGAAATGCAGATGCTTCAAGTAGATAAATCATAGGTTACACAGAGAAGTTATATAAATGTCAATGGATTATGCTTTATTAAAGGCCCTGGGTTATAAATACTCTGACCTTGTTTATAAAAGAAGCTGGTTCGTTCACGTGACGAAGACATTAATTTGCCATCCAGCTTGGACTGATCACTCATTTAGCTTTTCTCTCTCCTGACCAGCAACTCTGACTTGCAAACCCGGCCGGTTTATCAGATAGTACGCAGTGGTGTACTGCCATCTATAGCTGGAAGGCAAAAAAGAAAATCTGCAGCAGGTTCCGACAAAGCCACAACCATAGAAAAGAGTTACAGTGGACAAACAAAGGCAGGGAGGCTAGAATAACATACATTCCATGATATACTACTACGGACCTCTTCCCTGAGTTAAAATCACTGTAAGACCTTGATTAATTGACAAGCAAAATACAGCCTGGCTAAGGCAATCCACATCATATCACAACTTCAAAGCCCTAACCTTGTTATTCTCGGTTGGCAGGTGCAATAGAGTCTCAGATGGTACAAGAGCTACTGTGATCATCTCCCAAGTAAGCCCTTGCTTGCATTTGCCCAGAATCGCCCTCAGGAATGTTTTTCACCATTCAATCCTTTGCTCTGCTCCAGGACAACACCACCAGCAACTTTCAACAGTCAGTTTTTAAGACTCTCCCCTTATAGGTATTGTCCTAGGTATTTAAGGTACAGCATGGATCAAACAAATCCACCCTGGAGATGCTCACCTTCTAGTGAATTGAGACAAATAATGAACACTACCAGTACCCGTACCAGCTGCGGTCAAGTCGATCCTGACTCATAGCAACCCCATGTGTGCCAGAGTAGAACTGTGCTCCAAAGGGTTTTCCGTGACTGGTTTTTGGGAAGCAGAACACCATGTCCTTCTTTTGAGGCGCCTGTGGGTAGACTCAAACCATCGACCTTTCAGTTAGCAGCTGAGTTTGCTAACCATTGGCACCACACAGGAACTCCTAACAAACACTAGGCGAAGTAAGTAAGACAATTCTACAGTATGTCAGAAGGCAACAGGTGTTGTGGAAAGAGAAAACGGGGATCAGGAGACGAGAGACTGGGGCAGAGGAGAGGCAGGATGCAGTCTTCAGCAGAGTGGTCCAGGGAGCCTGATTGAGAGGGTGACATCTGGCCAAACATCACCTTGAAGGGAGCAAGGGGTACCTGCAAGAAGACCCTTTGGGAAGCTGGAACAGCCCATGAAAGGTCCCACGGTGTGACAGTGCCTGGCGTGCTGAGAAAGAAGGGGGCAGTGGAACTGGGGCAGAGAGGAAGGGAGGGCACCCTTCATGAAAGATCCTGCAGCCTACCATTAGGATTTCAACTTTTAGTTCTGTCAAATGTAACTTCTGGCTTTTAGATTTCAGACTCACATATTTCTGAACTTTTTTCTTTCTTTTTAATCATGTTCAATACTCTTTTGGTGGTATTGCAAAAGCTATGTGTCCTCATGAAAGCAATTTTTTCTTTTATTGTGATAAGACATATATAACAAAACATTTGCCATTTCAACCCTTTTTAGTACAATTTAGTGACATTAATTACATTCACTAAAGTATGCAGTAATTACATTCACTAAGTTATGCAGTTGTTCGAATGGAACGGGGATACTGCATGGTTGAAAGTCAGGAAAGGTGTGCATCAGGGTTGTATCCTTTCACCATACTTATTCAATCTGCTTGCTGAGCAAATAATCCAAGAAGCTGGGCTATATGAAGAAGATTGGGGCACCAGGATTACAGGAAGACTCATTAACAACCTGCATTATGCAGATGATACAACTTTGCTTGCTGAAAGTGAGGAAGTCGTCAAGCACTTACTGATGAAGATCAAAGACTCCAGCCTTCAATATGGATTACACCTCAATATAAAGAAAACAAAAATCTTAACAAAAGGACCAATGAGCAACATCATGATAAATGGAGAAAAGGTTGAAGTTGTCAAGGATTTCATTTTACTTGGATCCACAATCAATGCTCATGGAAGCAAAGAAGCAGCAGTTAAAAAATCAAACATGTCGCACTGGACAAATCTGCTACAAAAGTCCTCTGTAAAGTGTTAAAAAGCAAAGATGTCATACTGAGTACTAAGGTGCACCTGACTCAAGCCACGGTGTTTTTAATCACCGCCTATGCACGTGAAAGCTGGACAATGAATAAGGAAGACTGAAGAAGAATTGACACCTTTCAATTACAGTGCTGGCAAAGAATACTGAATATACCCTGGACTGCCAGACAAACAAATCTGTCTTGGAAGAAGGACAGCCAGAATGCTTCTTAGAAACAAGGAAGGCGAGACTTTGTCTCACTTGCTTTGGTGACATGTTACCAGGAGAGACCAGTCCCTGGAGAAGGACCTCATACTTGGTAAGGTAGAGGGTCAGTGAAAAAGAGGAAGATACTCAATGGAATCGATTGGCAATGTGGCTGCAACAATGCGCTCAAAGATAGCAACGATTCTGAGGACGGCGCAGGACCAGGCAGTGTTTCGTTCTATTGTACTTAGGGTTTTTATGAGTCAGAAATGACTCGACAGCACCTAACAACAATAGGTTATACAGTCATCACACCAATATCCTTTTCCAGATTTTTTCATCACCCTTAACAGAAACTCAATGCCCCTTACTCAGTAACTCCCCATTTCTCCCCTCTCCCATCATCCCCTGGAAACCACTAATAAATCTTGGCCTCTATACATTTGCCTAGTCTAGATATTTCATATAAGTGGGACCATACGATATTTGTCCTTTTGTGCCTGGCTTATTTCACTAAGCATTATGTTTTCAAGGTTCATCCATGTCGCAGCACGGATAGAACTTCATATGTCTCTTTACAGCTGAATTGTATGTATATACCGCATTTTTTTATTCATCCATCTGCTGATGGACACTTGGGTTGTTTCCACCATCTGGCAATTGTGGGTAATGTTGCAAAGAATACTGATATGAGTCCCTGCTCAAGAAGTAGAGCAGCTAGGACTGGAATTGCTGGGTCATACAGTAATTCACTGTTTTCCACAGTGGCTAAAACATTTTACAATCCCACCAGCAATGGATGAGGGTTCCAATTGGTTGTTTTCTGTTTTTCTTATAGTAGTCATCTTTAGTCATCCTAAGCAGAGATGAAGTGTTATCGCATTTTGGTTTTGATTTGCATTTCCCTAATGACTAATGATGAGTATCTTTTCCTGTGCTTCTGGGCCATTTGTATACCTCCTTTGGTGAAATATCTATTCAAGTCCTTTGTCCATTTTTTTTTTTTTAATTGGGTTGTCTTTTTGTTGTTGAATTGTAGGCGTTCTTTATGTATTCTGAGTATTAAATCCTTATCAGATCCATGGTTCCCAAATATTTTCTTCCATTCTGTGGATTTACTCTTAACTTTGTTGATACAGTCCTTTGATGCATAAATGTTTTTAATTTGAAGTCCATTTATCTATATGTCTACTGATGATATTGAGCTTTTCTATTGTCTCTTTCCATAGATGTAGTCAATTTGATTCCTGTGTATTCTGTCCAGCGAGGTCCATGTGTGTAGTAGCTGTTTATGTTGGTGAAAAAAGGTATTTGCAATGAAGAAGTCATTGGTCTTGCAAAATTTAATCATGCGATCTCCAGCATCGTTTCTATTACCAAAGCCATATTTTTCAACTACCAGTCCTTCATCTTTGTTTCCAACTTTCACATTGCAATCTCCAGTAATTATCAGTGTGTCCTGATTGCATGTTTGATCAATTTCAAACTGCAGAAGTTAGTAAAAATGTTCAATTTCTTCATCTTTGGCATTTGTGGTTGGTGTGTAAATTTGAATAATGGTCATATTAACTGGTCTTCCTTGTAGATGTATGGATATTATCCTATCACTGTCAGCGCTGTACTTCAGGAAAGCTCTTGAAATGTTCTTTTTGACAATGAATGCAGCACCATTCCTCTTCAAGTTGTGGTTCTGGGCATAGCAGATCATATGATTTTCTGATTCAAAATGACCAGTATCAGTCCACCTCAGTCCACTAATGCCTAGGATAGCGATCTTTATACATTCCACTTCACTTTTGACAATTTCCAATTTTCCTAGATTCACACTTTGTACATTCCAGGTTCCGATTATTAGTGGATGTTTACAGCTGTTTCTTCTCATTTGGAGTCGTGCCACATCAGCAAATGAAGATCCTGAAAGCTTGACTGCATTCACTTCATTAAGATCTGAACAAGGACCGGGGCCAACTTCAGACCATCAATTACTCATATGCAAGTTCAAGTTGAAACTGAAGAAAACTAGAACAAGTCGACAAGAGCCAAAGTATGACCTTGAGTATATCCCACCTGAATTTACAGACCCTATGAAGCACAGATTTGATGTGTTGAACACAAATAACCGAAGACCAGATGAGTTGTGGAATGACATCAAGGACATCACACATGAAGAAAGCAAAAGGTCATTAAAAAGACAAGAAAGCAAGAAAAGACCTAAATGGATGTCAGAAGAGACTCTGAAACTTGCTCTTGAATGTCGAGTAGCTAAAGCAAAAGGAAAAAATGATTAAGTAAAAGAGCTGAACAGAAGGCTTCGAAGGGCAGCTTGAGAAGACAAAGTATTATGATGACATGTGCAAAGACCTGGAGATAGAAAGCCAAAAGGGAAGAACACGCTCAGCATTTCTCAAGCTGAAAGAATTGAAGAAAAAATTCAAGCCTCAAGTTGTAATACTAAAGGATCCTATGGTGAAAATATTATACAACCCAGGAAGCATCAAAAGAAGATGGAAGGAATTCACAGTCATTATACCAAAAAGAATTAGTAAACATTCAACCACTTCAAGAGGGAGCATATGATCAGGAGCTGATGGTACTAAAGGAAGACATCCAAGCTGCACCGAAGGCATTGGCTTAAAACAAGGCTGCGGGAATTGACTGAATACCAAATCAGATGTTTCAACAAACAGATGCAGCACTAGAAGTGCTCACTCATCTATGCCAAGAAATTTAGAAGACAGCTACCTGGCCAACTGACTGGAAGAGATCCATATTTATGCCTATTCCCAAGAAAGGTGATCCGACCAAACACGGAAATTATTGAACAAATATCATTAATATCACATGCAAGGAAAATTTTGCTGAAGATCATTCAAAAACGGCTGCAGCAGTATGTTGACAGGGAACTGCCAGAAATTCAAGCCGGATTTATAAGAGGACGTGGAACCAGGCATATTATTGCTAGTGTCAGATGGATCCTGGCTGAAAGCAGAGAATACCAGAAAGATGTTTACCTGTGTTTTATTGACTATGCAAAGGCATTCGACTGAACTGTTTCCATGTATTCCAAAGAGAAGAATGTGGAGTCCCTGGGGGCAATCCAGGAGCTGGAGGAAAAAGGGAGGGGCAAGTGGGATGATGTGGGCTGAGACACAACAGGAGTTTGGCAGTTTGTCAAAACTCCCCAACAGGAGGGGAAGTGTGGAGACCATAGGGCTATCTGAGAGTGTTTGCTTTGAAGCTGTCTGTATTGCTATGATATAAACACACTATTTTCCAAATTTTCAATGATGTTTACCATAAAAGTCTGGTTTCAGGGGTATATGAATTTTTTTTTATTTTTTGGTGGAGTTAAAAGAAGCGGTGGAATTTATGTCTCTACCAACAAAGTGTAAAACACGATGCGAGTGACAAGTCAGCTGAGATGACCGCAGGTTCTAAGCCAGCCATATCACTAACATTTCACATTCACTCTCCAGAAAACTCCCTCCCTTCTCCCAAAATCAAGGAGAGTGTTCAAGAAATGTAGTGTGTTGAACTGCTGATTTGCATTTTCACAGTGTAAATAGTTTGAGTCAGTCTTACTTTGATCTCAAGGGCCAGGAGATTGGATATAACAGGCCGGCAGATAAGAAAACTAAGTAATTTTCCCATGGCTATTTTTTATACAGTAAGTGGCAAAACCAGGCTTTGAAACTACATCTATCTGAATTCTAGGTCCATGTTCTTTCTATTCGTCCACACAGTCCCTTTACTAAAAGGCCTTGGATCTGGGCCCGCGTCCTTGCCCAAATTTGTGCAATTCCTTTAGTCCTGAAGTGCATACTTTGCAGTGAGCCTATTTTTAGTATATGTGCAGCTGTCTGCTCTCCCAAACCTAGCGAACACAGGCCAGTCTATTAAGGGCTCCTATGTGCCAAATTCTCCTACCCTTACAGAAGTCAGATCTCTCTTAATTTACACGTGCTCCACTTCTCATTCCTATAAGCATCAAACCCCATTCTTAATTCCACAAAGCTCCCCTCCTAGATGCTACTCACTTATCTGGTTAGCCAAGACAGAGCTGCTGGAGCAAACATTGAAACTACTAGGAATGCTGTGGAAGACTTCTTGGCCAATTATATTTTGCAAACCTTCTATAAAAACCAAACCAAACCCATTGCCTTCAAGTTGATTTCGACTCGTAGTGACCCTGTAGGACAGAGTAGAACCGCCCCATAGGATTTCCAAGGCTGTGATCTTTACGGAAGCAGACTGCCACATCTTTCTCCCTCCAGGCAGCTGGTGGGTACCAACCACCGATCTCTTGGTTAGCAGCCAAGCACTAAACCACTGTGCCATATAAACATTCTATAAACCCCTTGCCATTGAGTCGATTCCAATTCAGCAACCCTATACGACAGAGTAGAACTGACCCATAGGGTTTCCAAGGAGCGGCTGGTGGACTCGAACTGCCAACGTTCTGGTTAGTAGCCGAGCTCTTAACCACTGCACCACCAGGGCTAAGATCACTCAAATGTCAGGTGCTGGCCATAGAATTGAGTTCTTCTAAAAATCAGACAAAAAGCTCAGACAAGGCCAACATGGTGTTAAAAAACAAAAAACCGTCTCCAGAGAAATTGCTTTTAAAGGTACCATTAAACAATAGTCCTAGACCTCATATATAAAGCCATCATTTACTATCGTTTAAAACAAAATAAGCAAGACATGTCTTTTTGGCAAAGGAAGAGTCTCTGAGTTTAACCAAACCAAAACCGAAACCAACAGTTGCCATCGAGTGGCGTCCACTCATGCCAGCCTCAGGTGCTTCAGCGTAGAACCACGCTCCACAGCGTTTTCAATGGCTGTGATCTTTTGGAAGTAGATCGCCAGGCCTTTCTTTCAATGCCCCTCTGGATGGTTTTGAACCATCACCCTTTCGGTTGGTAGACAAGCACTTAACCGTTTGTGCCACCTAGGGACTCCTTTGAATTTAACGGCCCAAGGCAAAAGAAAAAAGAAAAAACTAAGTTTCTGAGGTGGACAAAGAGATATAACTTTAGACAGATTATAGTGGATATTTTTGTATTTAATAGTACTCTGGTTATTGTTAGCAAGACTTCCTTGCAAGAGATTAACATCAACTCAGAAATCTGTATATCAAGATGTTATCAAGGATATGATTTAGGTCTAGGCTCCTGAAAGAAGGAAATGAAACATTTAGAAAACAGCTGACTTTCTGGACAGCGACTAAACGTGAACTAAGAAAGGAGGAAGAAAACCATCTACTGAAAGATGACTGTGTAAATGGAAACGCAATGTACTGTGCTCATTTAAAAAATATTTTCCATTTTCCTTTTTCATTTATGCTTCAAGAACAATGCAGGTAACAGAGGCGAGGAAGAGGAAAAAGAAGTATTTGTGGTTAAGTACAAGGTAGACAGATAGCTAGATAGCTGCTGTTGAGTCAGCTCTGACTCATGGTGACTTTATGTACAACAGAATAAAACGTTGCCTGGTCCTGTGCCACCCTCATGACTGCCGGCGTGTTTGAGTCCATCATTGCAGCTATGACCTCTGGGAAGCAGATTGACAGGCCTGTTTTCCGACACACCTCTGGGTAGATTTGAACCACCATCTTTTCAGTTAGTAGCTGAGTGCTTTAATTATTTGTACCACCCTTCTGACTCCCTTCTGGAATCTACTACCTGTGATCCTAAATTCAGTTGACAGGAATAGCTCTACAAAGCCTCACCTTGGTGGCCTTAGAAAATGGGTGCAGTGTGGCAAAAATTAAATCCTGGGGAGCAGGCATGTGAGTGCCCATCCTCTTTAACCCCCAGCAGCACAGCGGCCTTACGAGCAAAGACCTAGAAGCACAAAGACCTCAGCAAGGACAAGCAGCCTCGGGGTGCCACGGCTACAGCTGACAAGAGGCAAAAATAATATCACCAGGAAATAAGAGACTTTAAGGCCTTTTAGGGTTAACTGGGAAAAGGAATGCACACATGCTGCTTTACAACTGTTTTCAAGACAGCTGGATTCCAATGGACTGGTAATGCCCATCAGAGAAGGCAATTGCCACATTAAAACCTCAAAACCCCATTGCTATCGAGTTGATTCCAACTCACAATGACTCCGTAGGACAGAGCAGAACAGCCCCATAGAGTTTCCAAGGAGCTGCTGGTGGATTAGAACTGCTAACCTTTTGGCTGGCAGCCAAGCTCTTAACTGCTTTGCCACCAGGGCCTCAGTGCCACACTGGCTGCCTCAAATTCCACTCAGCATTCAAACCCAAGGAGGGAATGGTGGAGGGTCTAGCCTTAGATCTAGGTAGCTTGTCTATAATTGATTCTGGATTACTTACGTCTGGGTCACCATTGAGTTGCTTTCCATTCACGGAAACCCCACGTGTTATAGAACTGCTTTCCTAGGGTTTTCCTGGCTGTGAACTCTGTGGAAACAGACTACCAAGCCTTTCTTCCACGGCTCTGCTGGGTGGGTTCAAACCGCCAACCTTCAGGTTACTAGTCTAGTGCAAACCGCTTACGTCACCCAGGGGCCTATTTCATTGTTAGAGGCAATCCAAACACGCCCTGTGGCCAGGGCCGAAAACGCCTGTAAGCAGGAATATGGATCCTCACGTTCCCTAGGAGGCCTCGTTCAGTCAGTCCTTGGTGCCAGGAATACATCGCTGGGAGAAAACCCATTGCTGCCGAGTCGATTCCGACTCATAGCGACCCTACAGGACAGAGTAGAACTGCCACATAGAGTTTCCAAGGAGAGCCTGGCAGATACAAACTGCCGACCTCTTGGTTAGCAGCCATAGCACTTAACCACTACAGCACCAGGGTTTCCCATCATTGGGAGAGGAAATGTAAATTAGGGCCTTAGGCAAAGGTGAAGTCTGTCCCCCAGAAATGATCAACACATAGGGCCTTTCTGCAGGTTCTCCCAACTGAGTTTAAGATCACAGTCTGTGAGTTTCACAAAACTGACATCTTGGGGAAGCTGAAACCGAGATTTTTCTGTTCTCAGATGCCACTGAGTTTCTGCTACGGTCTTTGGCAGCACTAGGTTCTGAGTTCAAGGTACGAAATTTTGCCTGGGATAACTGCTTACCTGTTGAAAACCGTTGCCGTCAAGTCGATTTTGACACATAGCGACCCTAGAAGGCAGAGTAGAACTGGCCCATAGGGTTTCCAAGGAGTGGCTTGTGGATTCAAACTGCCGATCTTTTGGTTAACAGCCCAGCTTCTAACCACTGCACCACCAAGGCTCCAGGGATAGCTGCTTAGTGGCTGGGAATTGGCTTGTTTTAACTCTGTGGTTGTTAGTTGCCGTCCACTTGGTTCCGACTCATGGTGACCTTATGGGTAACAGAACAAACAAATGGCTGCCTGGTCTGGTGCCATCCTCACCATCGTCGGTATGTTTGAATCTGTTGTTTCAGCTATTGCGTAATGCCTTCTAACCTAGGGGCCTCACCTTCCAGCACTATATCGGATAATATTCTGTTGTGATCCATAAGGTTTTCAGAAGTAGACTGCCAGTAGGTAACTTTCCAGATCCTTTAAAAAAGTGAGTACATCAGCGATTCAACCTTGAACCTAGTTCCTTCTGGGCCCTGAAGGAACCACCACCCCATGAAAGACAGTTCCAGCTACAGCTTCTGAAAACCCGTCAGCCCAGGCATCGACAATGCCTCTGGCTGATCCAAACAAAAAAACTGGGGAGGATAGTTTCTGGATTTGTTTTTACTTAAAAATTTTGTACGTTGAATTGATGAGGACAAGACACTTGAATTATTTAATTCCTCCAGACTCACATCCTGGGCAGATAATTCCTTGTGCTGGGGGCTGCCCTAAGCATTGCTGGATGTGTGGCAGCATCCCTGTCCCTATCACTAGATAAAAAAAACAAAAAAAAAAATCCTAAATCTGTGCCCCCTTCTCCAACCCCACCCCCACACCTGTGACAGCTCTGAGCAGCTGCTGAAAGCTTGATTAAAAGGGCCTGATTAGAAGGTGAAGCCAACGCTATAGAGTTCACTCGGCAGATAATTAAAAAAAAAAGACTAACAAAACCAAAATACCCATTGCTGTCAAGTCGACTGCAACTCACAGCGGCTGTACAGCATAGAGCAGAACTGCCCCATAGGGTTTCCAAGGAGTGGCTGGCAGATTCTAACTGCAGACCTTTTGGTGAACAGCCAAGGTCTTAACCACTGTGCCATACCCCTTAAAACACCCTACATTGCTATGCAGAGACTGAAATTAAATAAATCAAAAATAAGGCTAGAATTTGTGCTTCCTGAAGTCCATGAGTGTTGGGTATCTTTTTTTAGACATATTATCTGGTAATTATTACAAATACCATAATAATGCCAATTACTGACCCAAAGACTAAAATTAGTACATTCAGAGCATGATTCCAACTCACGGCCATCCAGTGTGTGTCAGAGCAGAGCTGCACTCTGCAGGGTTTTCCAGGGCTGGGATCTTTTGGAAGTTGAGAGTTGAGTTCCAGGGCCTTTCCACAAAAGTGAAAAAATGGGGATGGAATGTACAATTCTATTCAGTTAGAAGTGATTTTAGAGAATTTTATTTAACTGTCAATTTATCACCAACATCTAACATTTAGAGTTTTGCTACATTTGGGTAAATACATTACGAAGAAAATGTAAATTAAATACTCTCAAAGTATATTTTTAATGAAACATGGTCTTAATAGCATATGAATATATAAGATCAGTGGTTTTATTGCATTGTTAGAAAATTAAATTCTGAAACATACAAAAAAAAATCAATGGATGTTATTATTTGTTTATTTTACAATCAGTATGCCATCGTTTACCACTATGGCTTTAAATTTTCATTCTGCCTATCAGGTTTCAAAGAACAGTTTATTACATGCCTTAATAAAACATTTAAAATATTTACAAATTCAAAATAGATGTTTCATTACTGAAAAAAGTTCACCTGAGAATTCCTTATGACATCGCTATTTGTTTGATTCGTTTTCTTTCCCAAGTTGTTACCATGGCTGAGGGTCCACGTACAACCTGTATCGTCATCTAATGCATTAAATATATTTAATTCCTTATCTGCAATTGGTTTAGCATTAAGCTATAGTAAATTATAAAATTTATACAGTAGAACTGAGATTATATCCACATTTGTATTCAATGTAACGATTCAACAAATTATTTGCTACAGCTATAGAATTCACATGAGGGGAAAAAATTTAAGGTAATGTTATTTTACTGAATTAGACATAACAGCTTTTTAAAAATCATCAAGCATTGAGAAGGCCAGTTCATAAAACAAGGAGCAATGATCACGTAAATACGCAACGTACAAACTAAAAACAGCCTTTCCAAAATTCTGCATGAAGGAAAAGGTATACATTGTATACACACTATCCTGTCATTTGTCTTCCGCAGCCTCCAAAAAAAAAAAAAATACCAACTTGAAATAAATTTTCTTAGAAAAACTTCTTTAGAAGTTAATGTTAAGATAGGCATAAATGTGTAATGCTATGCAATATATAAAAAAGTTCCCCACTTTACGGCCAAAAGACAGATACAGTCTTTTTTATGTCTCTGTCCATCTGTATTACAACTTGAAAAATCATGAGGGTATGAGGTAGTGTAGTTATTGGTATTACATGGTGGCTATTCAAAGTAATGCTATATTTTAAGAAATGTTACAGTTGGCCAATAATCAGAATACCATTCAAATAAATCTGTAATGCTAAATGGCTTACATGGAGAAAGAAATTTAAACCAAGTGCCTTAAAAATCATATTTAATCTCTGGAGACAACTTGATTTCATCGTAAAATAGTAAGTAAGCTTTCAAAGCAGATATATACAGAAGCAATGGAAGCAAAAGATGACTTGATGTCTGCACTCGCACAAACCGGTATGACAAACAGCTGAGTGTACACTGAGGTAGAAAACCAAAGATTCCACTGGCTTGTGTAAGAGTTTGCGTACTGTAAACCAGCCAAGTTTTTATATCATTTTATATTGTGAAGCTGAGAATTAAAATTACGAGTATCCAAGAAATAGCTACATGGGGATATTTATATACAATTCTTTTGTAGGATGGAACGCACTGTCGTAGAATTATCAATTTTCCCAAATTCTTGAGTGTATTTATAAAAAGCCTCTAGAAAATAAACAAGTCCAACCAGTTTCCTCTTAGCACAACTAAGTCAATAACAGAGATAGCATACAAACCACTGAAAATATACGAAAACACCACACACACACACACACCCATCAAAAAGGGTAACATCTGACCAATTCCTCTGAAATATTAAGTCAGCTCCCCATGTACTTGCGCAGAAAATGTCCACTTGCTTCAGACTCATTCATTCATGATGGACTGTTGTCCCCATATTAGTCACAAGGGCCCCTTGCTAAGCTCAGGGTGCAGTCTACGGAAATGTCTCTTTCAGATGTCTGAAATGAAGGCCTTTCTAACCCAAACACTATAAAATACTTCTTGTACCGTTTAAAACTGAGTTCTGCAAATGTTTCTGTGAATGTGAATATATTCTTTTGTTTTTTTTAATTATTGAAAGGGTCCATAACTTCCATTTGACTCTCAAATTTTTAAGTCTACAACCCCAATATGGCTAAGAACCACCAGAAAATGTTATGGGACGGGCACACTCAGATTACAGAAACCACATTTAGGAACACAATTGGATAAACACAAAGGTAATTTTAAAAAGCTCAAGTCAAAGTGATTTTTGTGCTCGTATACCACATCAGATTTGAGGAAGAGGGCAAGGAGTCAATCTCGTTTCCAAACTGAAACTCACAATGGAGCAAGTTCTACTAGTGTACCTCGAGTTTTGTCCTATTTCACAAACCTGGACCGTAACTGGAGATATATTTTTATCTACCATAACGCTTTTCACAAGTAAACCACAGGACTTCAAAAATAAGATGGAAAACAAACAACTGCTACTTCCGGTAACTGTAAACAATTTCCGTTGCCCCTGATGTCTGGTTTTCTTGCTATCAGTGGCCTATGGTGGGAAGGTAAACAGCCTAGTATTTTGGTAAGCTCTCCGGGATTCTAAGAATGCTAAGGCAACAAAGCCAGTGCATTCATTCATTCACTCATGCCACTGTATCCTGAGTCCTACTTCTTCCGAATGGACAAGCATGTCAGGAATGGGCCCGGATGTGGTAGAGACTGAAGAGAAAAAAGAAAACAGGGAAAATGACTCCTGTCTACTGTCCACACAGCCAGAATTTCTACAGGTGCTATAGGGAGGCTTCCTACCTTAGGCCAACTACCTGCCCTGTTTATTAAATATTCCCAGTGTAGCTTAAGAGTCAAAAGGAAGTTTAGTAGGAGCTGAAGAGCAAAGTTCTAGGATTCAGACAAGATGACTTCTTTATCTCTCACTCTGTAGTCCCATGCAAAAATGCGGACCTACAGTGGCCAAGATCCTACTTCTGATTAGAAGAGAACTCTGCCGTTGTTGCTTAGGGAGGGGTGCCTTCTTTTAAATCAGTATACTACAAAAAGGTCAGATTATTAAACTCATGCAGGCTGCTTCTTCAGAGGAGCTAGCTGCGGATGTTCCGAGTTGTTGAATTCTTGTTTGATAATGCTGCAGTTCTCATGCACATATTTATCTGGAATACTGGGAGGAGTTATTACTAATAGCTACTATTCTTTAAAACGTGAGTTGCAAAGGTCTACTGCATTTTCACACATGATTTTCAGTATCCAGGAGGTAAATCATTTCTGCATCTCTTGTGGAAATCAAGACGTCAGCATTGACTTAAGAGAAATTCCAAAAAAAAAAAAAATAACTCTTGCGAAGAGACAGACGGCTGTACTAGGCTTTGAAGACAATGCCAGGACTTCAGCAGGAAATCAGATGGTCTGAAGGGAGTGAATGCAGGTCCACGCTTACTCATCAGTAGTACACTTATCAGTCATCTGCTGACAGAAATCGGAGATGCCCCCACTCTGGCGACACCGCTCCACGAGCCCGGTGTGCTCAGGGGCAGCTGTGGACGTCTGCCGTGACCCCTGACCCCGCTCAGCGCTGGGCTCCTTGTTTTCTCTGGAGCTGGGGTAGCCGGGGCTTTGCTCACTGGCTGGCAGTGCGGCGGGAGGCCCATCGCGGAAGCTAAAAATTGACGGTAAAGCCAGTTCGCCATCAGGAGTACTTTTTTCTTTTTCAGAAATTAAGAATGAAAGTGGGCAATCTGAGGCTGAATACTTGGCAAGGATCTGTATTTGTTCCTGACTGAGAGCTGCTTCTTTACAGACTTGCTGGCAAAGTCCAGTCAGGTTCTGCTTTGTCTCACCCAGAGTCGACAAAATGAGATCTCTTTCCTTCAACAAGCTCTCCTTTTCGTTTTGCTGTGAAAAGGGGAAAGAGAACACAATGACTTGTGTTTGTCAGCTCAGGAACCAACCAACATCTCCAAGATGACCAAACATTCCCAACTATAGCCCGCTCTCCTTAAGTAAGATCAAGCGGAATTCTTCCCTTCAATTCAATTCAAATATACAAGTACCAAAGGCCACGTCCCTCATCCAAAAACCTTAGTACGAGATGCATCTTGGAATTTAGACGTTCTCAGATTTTAGAAATATGGGTACATGCATGATTCCCCAGCAGGGTCTGGGGCAGCACCCCATAACCAAACATCTTAACATAGTGACACGAGCATTAAAATATCAAATAATGCATGAAGTAGAATAAAGACTCTGCACAGCCTGATGTCAGTTGGGGACAGGCTTTTTGACTAAACAGTTCACAACAAACTTCTATGGTTTTCAGAGTTTTTTGGATTTGGGGGCTGCAGATAAACAAATGTATTAACATTTGGGATAAATAAAGCAAAAAAAGTCCTCTTAAGTAACTACAGTGAACAGAACTAGTCAGAGACCAATCACAGCACGAGCCTAACGACTGACATTTGTCGAGCATTTACTCTGGGTCAGATATGGTGCTTGGTGCTTCCAAATATGCAGTCTCAGCTACGTGGCTCACACTGCGACTTTGTTGATTTATGTGATAATAAACCCATCTTACAGATGGGGCTTAGAGTTTAGCATCCCCAGAGTCAGGAAGCTGGGTATTAAGTTACTAAAGTGTGAAAGGGTTTAGGGGAAATTCTGTGTTTGCTAATGATTATTTTAAATGTTATCCCTACAGGAAATTCTGCCACACAATTTTTCATGTTTTTCCTAATTCCTGCCTTCTGTCCACCCTCACTTACTACCGCTGACAATGTATCTTTTTCTATATTGTCCCACCTCATCCCTCCTATTCTACCACTTCATGACGTCTAATCTACTATGAGCTGAGAAAGCAAATAATCAAGCCATTGATAGTTAAGAGTAAATAAATCCTGACTGAAGGTCAAAGGTCTGCTTTGTGAAATTTAGAACAATGCTTTGACAACTTAGAGGTCTCATTCTGCTTGCCTTCTGCTTGTCAGGTTCTGGTGATTTGAGGTTGCCAGTTAACATCAGACAGGTTATTTCATAGTGCTACTGTAATCCCATCCTTCAAATAGATTCCTTTCTGGAACAAAAATAGCTAAAAGGGTATAAGAGCCTTGCTTTATTCAAGCATGCTGTTCAGGGTTTATACAAAAGGATTCCTATAAAACTGTGTAAAAATCTAATTAATGGTGTTTGGTTTTTAAACCCGTATTTGTGCTCATTCTATAGAAAGGTGGTCCAACAGAATGTGGAAGTTATCAAATAGTATCATTAATATCAAACAAAAGTAAAATTTTGCTGAAGATAATTCAAAAGCGGTTACAGTGGTACATCAATAGGGAACTGCCAGAAGTTCAAGCTGGATTCAGAAAAGGACATGGGAAGGGGGATATCATTGCTGATGTCAGATGAATCTTGGCTGAAAGCGGAGAATAGCTGAAAGATGTTTACCTGTGTCACTGCCTATGCAAAGGCATTTGGCTATGTGGATCATAACAAATTAGATAATGTTGCAAAGACTGGGAATTCCAGAACATTTAATTGTGCTCATTAGGAACCTGTACACAGACCAAGAGGCAGAGGATACTGCATGGTTTAAAATCAGGAAAGCTGTGCGTCAGGGCTGTGTCCTTTCACCATACTTATTTAATCTGTATGCTGAGCAAATAATCCGAGAAGCTGGACTATATGAAGAACATGGCATCAGGACTGGGGGAAGACTCACAAACAACCTGTGATATGCAGATGACATAACCTTGTTTGCTGAAAGCAAAGAGGACTCAGAGCACTTACTGATGAAGATCAAAGACCACAGTATGGATTACACCTCAACATAAAGAAACAAAAATCCTCACAACTGGACCAATAAGCAACATCATGATAAATGGAGAAAAGATTGAAATTGTCAAGGATTTCATTTTACTTGAATCCGAAATCAACTCCCATGGAAGTGGCAGTCAAGAAATCCAATGATGTATTGTACTGGGCAAATCTGCTGCAAAAGATCTCTTTAAAGTGTTAAAAAGCAAAGATGTCACCTTGAAGACTAAAGTGCACCTGGCCCAAGCCGTGGTATTTTCAACTGCCTTATATGCATGTGAAGGCTGGACAATGAATAAGGAAGACAGAAAAATAACTGATGCACTTCAATTATGGTGCTGCCAAAGAACATTGAATTTACCACAGACCACCAGAAGAACAAATCTGTCTTGGAAGAAGTACAGCCAGAACGCTCCTTAGAAGCAAGGGCATGTTATCAGGAGGGACCGGTCCCTGTAGAAGGACATCATGCCTGGTAAATTAGAGGGTCGCTGAAAAAAAGGAAGACCCTCAACAAGATAGACTGACACTGTGGCTGCAACATGGACTTAAACAAAGCAATGATTGTGAGGATGGCACACGATGGAGCAGTGTTTTGTTGTACACAGGGTTGCTATGGGTTGGAACCAACTCCACAGTGCCTAACAACAACAGTTTTTAAATATTTTACGGGCATCTGTCTTAGGCTGGGTTCTCTGGAGGAGCAAAACCAATGAAACGTGTGTATGTATGTGTGTATGTATATGTAGATATATACACACACACACCAAAACAAACCCATTGCCATTGAGTTGATTATGACTCATAGCAACCCTATAAGGACACAACAGAACTGTCCCATAGGGTTTCCAAGGAGCGGCTGGTGGATTCGAACTGCTGACCTTTTGGTTAGCTGCTGAGCCACTAGGGCTCCAAAATATTTATAAAGAGAAATTTAGCTCAAGGAAATGGCTCACGTAGTTGTGGAGGTAAAGAAGAGTATGTCTGAAATACAGGAAACTCCTTAACCATACATAATCTCTAAATAAAGACAACTATAAAGTCATATTTGTGCCTAATATGATATAACTAACGTGTATACAACTGAAACTGTACTAGCCCCATTTACATCTTATATTTTATATATTGTAATGGAATAAGGGAGGGAAGACATTTACTATACATATATATTTATACATATTTATACACACACATACATGTATAAGAAAACAAGGAAGAAATACCAAAAACACTGACAGTCCTTTCAGCAACTGGTCACATGGTTGTAGCTGGAATTTAGAACTACCTTCTCCCACCATTCATTCCATATTCCCTTTGCCTTCAGCAAACACCTCAGCTGGTCATAATTCTTTGCCTGGTGAGGTGACCCAAACCTTCATTTCTCAAAAGTCAGGGCCATTAGTAGTCATGTCGGAATTGCGTTGCTGTAGTTTTTCATCCGCTTCAATCACAAACTACAGTAGTACTAACAGACACCATTCTACACTTTATGGCAACAATTCAACTTTACATCTGTCTTAGTCATCTAGTGCTGCTATAACAGAAATACCACAAGTGGATGGCTTTAACAAAGAGAAATTTATTTTCTCACAGTCTAGTAGGCTAGAAGTCCAAATTCAAGGTAGTCTAGTAGGCTAGAAGTCCAAATTCAAGGCATCAGCTCCAGGGAAAGGCTTTCTCCCTCTGTCAGCCTTCTCATCAATCTTCCCCTAGAGTAGGAGCTTCTCCATGCATGGACCCCGGGTCCAAAGGACACGCTTTGCTCCTGGCGCTGCTTTCTTGGTGGTATGAGGTCCCCCTCTCTGCTCACTTCCCTTTCATCTCTTATAAGACAAAAGGTGGTGTAGGCCACACCCCAGGGAAACTCCCTTTACATTGGATTAGTAAGGGTGTTACAATCCCACCCTAATCCTCTTTAACATAAAATTACAATCACAAAATGGAGGACAATCGCACAATACTGGGAATCATGGCCCAGCCAAATTGATACACATTTAAAAAAAAGAAAAATTTTAGGGGGACATAATTCAATCCATGACAACATCCAAATCCACATTTTCAACAGCTAATATACAGTATTTGTTAAAACCTAAGATATTTTTAAAAAGGATTCTAAATATATAACTCATCCAATAAAGATAAGGCGTAGATGAACTTGTCCCTATTATCTGGCCATTTCAGCGTCAACAGACTGTTGTTAGTTGTTGAGTTGATTCTGACTTACGGTGACCCCATTTGTGCAGAGTAGAATTGTTCCACAGGGTTTTCAAGGCTGTGACCCTTTCGGAGGTCTGTCTTCCGAAGCACTGCTGGTTGGATCAGCCACCCTCTCAGCTAGCAGTCAAGTGGTTAACTGTTTGCGCCACCCAGGAACCCTGACAATATTCATTGCTAAAAAATGGCCACTAACAGTTCCTTGGAAACCCTGGTGGCATAGTGGTTAAGTGCTACGGCTACTAACCAAAAGGTTGGCAGTTCAAATCCACCAGGTGCTCCTTGGAAACTCTATGGGGCAGTTCTACTCTGTCCTATAGGGTCGCTATGAGGTGGAATCAACTTGAAGACAACGGGTTTGGTTTGGTTTTTGGTTTAACAGTTCCTCACAATTTAAGACTTCTGAACAGACAGTACAGAGAGATATACAAATGGCCTTTAATGACATGAATACAAATTCTTAATTTCACTCATAAGAAAAACATTTAAAAGCTACCAAGAGATACCAATGCCCACCTATCAGACTGGAAAAAATCTAAAAGCTGACAACAAACTCTGCTGCAGCTGTGGAAAACAGGCCTTCATACTGATGATGGGAAAGCAGCATGTGTATTCATCCTTGCTCCAACAACCTCGTTTTTAGGAATGTGTCCTAAAGCTATCTCACTTAATATGAAAAAATGATGTACAAAGTTATTCACTATAGCATCCAAAATGTTCGTCAACAGGAGGCTGGTTTGAGTAAACTGTCTATAGATGCAACTGAGTACCACGCAGGTGTGAAAAGAATGACAACCTCTCTGAACTAGTAAGAATATTTCCTTCTTTCACCATCCTTTAAGTTACTCCTTAAAGTCCACAACAGTGCATACAGAATAATACTTCTATGGCACAGAAAAGGAAGAATCCATCTAAAATGTTAATTTACCTTTTAAAAAAGAAATACAAGGGGAAAAACAAATAAACAAACCAGAAACCAAAGAAAATAGTTACCTCTAGAAGGTGGCTATGAATAGGGTATAGGCAAAGGGATGGGATCAACACTTTCGAGCATATCTTTTTTAAAATATGGTTTTAGCCTCTGAAACATAAATGCGTTACATATCCGAAAATTGTTGTTGCTAGGTACCATCGAGTTGGTTCCAACTCACAGCGATCCTACATACAACAGAACAAAATGCTGCCTGGTCCTGCGCCATCCTCACGATTCTTTCTAAGTTTGAGCTCATTGTTGCAGCCAGCTTGTCGAGGGTCTTCCTCTTTTTTGTTGACCCTGTACTTTACCAAGCATGATGTCCTTCTCCAGGGACAGGTCCCTTCTGATAATATGTCCAAAGGATGCGAGACAAAGACTCACCATCCTAGTTTCTAAGGAGCATTCTGACTGCGCTTCTCCCGAGACAGACTTGTTCGTTCTTCCGGCAGTCCACAGTATGTTCAATATTCTTCTCCAATGCCATAATTCAAAGGCATCGATTCTTCTTCAGTCTTGCTCATCAGGAAAGATGTGCATCAGCGCTGGATCCTTTCACCATACATATTCGGTCTGTATGCTGAGAAAATAATCTGAGAAGCTGGAGTATATGAAGAAGAATGTGGCATCAGGATTGGAGGAAGCCTTATAAGCAACCTGTGATACGCAGATGACACAACCTTGCCTGCTGAAAGTGAAGAGGACCTGAAGCACTTACTCATGAAGATCAAAGACCACAGCCTTCAGCACGGACTACACCTCAACACAAAGAAAACAGAAATCCTCACGACTGGACCAGTAAGCTTCATCATGACAAACAGAGAAAGGACTTGAATCCACAATCAACACGCATGGAAGCAGCAGTCAAGAAATCAAATGACCTATTACAGCGTTGGACAGACCTGCTACAAAAGACCTCTTCCAAGTGTTAAAAAGCAAAGACGTCACTTTGAGGACTGAAGGTGCACCTCACCCAAGCCTTGGTATTTTCAATCGCCTCGTGTGCATGCATGCGAAAGCTGGGTGAATTAAAAAATTAGGCTTAAATAAAAAAATGTAAAGAGAAAATCCTAGTGATAAATATTAACAGAAATAAATTAACTGAATTGTTTATCAAACTGATTAACATAAAGGAGAATTATTTCAATTACCTTTTCAACTTTAAACGTCAGCACTCGGACATATTTAAGTGGAAAAAAAGCAAATATTAAATTTTGTTCAATATGCTCATTGTTATAATAATACTGACACAAATTTTGTGACTATTTCACACATAACTTTAGAATAAAGCAAAGAGCAAATATATTAATGTAATTAAAAAACCCACTGCCGTCGGGTCATAGTGACCCTGTAGGACAGAGTAGAACTGCCCTATATAGGGCTTCCAAGGAGTGGCTGGTAGATTTGAACTGCCGACATTTTGGTTAGGAGCCAAATGCTTAACCACCAGGGCTCCTTCTAATGTAATTAGGAACCAAGATTTTCCCTGTAAATGAAAACAGATACAAGACAGGTATACAAAAGAAGTACACAGAGAAACTAAGTTAAATTTGGATTCTAATTTTCTACACAAGCTCATGATTTAGTAATATGCTTTTCAATTTTTTTATTGAAGCATAATCAACATACCAAAGGAACTCATGATTTCTTTCGTTCTCTGTCCCTCCCTCCCTCTCTCTCTCTCTCTCTCTCACACACACACACACACACACACACACTCTCTCTCTCTCCTACTTCCTAGCTTCATCCACTGAAAGGACCAGAAGGAATAACCCTCCGCTGCAGGCATGAACACACCTGGCACCCAGATCTTGCTTTCTGAATTCCAATACCCACTAAAAGCAGCAGGCATCTTTGAGGAAATAGGTGACTCCAAACCTCGGGACAGAAGTACAAGGTAAGTTTACAATATTTTGTACTAGAAGTCACAGAAGCACTAAGGCAGTCATATCAGCCAGCTTGAAGGGGCTCTAACCAGCCGAAATGTCAACATAAAAGATCCATGACTATTACTGAGTCAAATTACATTAGCAAAACTTAATCCATGAGTCCATACTGACGGGTGGAAGAAAAGGAAAAGAGGAAGGAAGGAAAGTTCTTCTTACAGAACGCCAACTAATACGTGCACAGGTGGAATGACAGAATTGTAGAATACAGACTTCTGCAACCTCCATGGTGAAATCCATCTACAAGACAAAACCAAACTCGTTGCCGTCAAGTCTATTCCAACTCATAGTGACCCTATAGGACAGGGTAGAACTGTCCCATAGGGTTTCCGAGGCTGTAAATCTTTACGGAAACAGACTGCCACATCTTTCTCCAGAGGAGTGGCTCAGGAGACCCTTCTGAAAGGGCTGACCTTTCAGTCAGGGTCCAAACACTGAACTGCTGCTCCACCTGGGCTCCTTAAAATCCATTTATAGGTGCTAAAGATGAAGAAAGGATGTAAGAGTGTTCAGGAACAGGATATCCACAAAGTGCCTAAGTTAACACCCCACAGTTACTGAACAAAGGCAAAAATGTAACTTCGAAAATGAAGAAATCTGGCAAGTCTCACCTGCTCAGGTGAGACCCTGACACTGTGTGCCTCCCCAAGTGATGCAATATGAAGGACACAACACACCAATGAACGTTTAATCTCAATCTAACAATTTAAACTCTTCCAGCTTACGTGAAACACAGGGACTGGAGGGATATGTGCCATAACACCAGGAGGAAACAACTAGACAAACATGAAAAGTGGGACATTTTACAATAAATCTGGCCTGGACTCTACAGTTATTGTTATAAAGAAAATATGGGAGGGCTTTTCTAGATTAAGAGACTAAAAAGATATGACCAAATGCATTATGCAATGACTGGATCCTACTTTGAAAAACGAGCACCTACGAAAGATTTTTTGAGAATCATTATGGTAATTTCAATATGGACTAGATATAATATTGAAGATTTATTCATTTTCTCAGGTGTGAAAAGATCAGTCATGGTGAGAATGTCCATGTTTAGGAAATGCATGTTCAAGCATTAAGGGATGTGGTGACTTTCACAGACTCAGAAAATAAGAGCAAGAGAGAGAGAGAGGAGAAAAACAGTGAAACTAAGAGGCTCTGAAAGCCTCTCTGAAACACCAACATACATGAACTGGGGTTGAAAAGAGACCAAAACTGACAGGGCAGAGAGAGAGAGCAATCAACCAGCCAAGGCAGGGAGACAGACCAGGAGAGGAAGACAGACAGACTTAGGCAGACACAGACAGATAGATGGGGCAGAAAGGTAGAGTAAACGTGGCAAAATGTGAGTAATTGTAGAATCTAAGTGGACAGTACCTATGCAGTTATTTACGGCACCATTCATTTAACTTTTCTGAAAGCTTGACCTTTTTAGAGTCAAGGTTGGGGGGTGATAAGGTCTGGGATGGGGCAAAGGAATGTGCATCCTTAAGGGGCACCTCCAGGTAACTCTGCTGCAGGTGGTCTCAGATCACATTTTAGACGTGCCGGTCTAGGGCACCAAGGAACGACAGAGGGCAGATTACATACAGGCCCAAGAAGAAGGGTCCAACAAGACGTGGGAATGGCAGTGTGCTGGGGGTGGGGCAGCCAGGAGAATGTGACTGGCTGTGGACAGAACAAGTTTATTCATGATAAAACAATACAATCTTCACCACAAAATCTTTAAAATTAAGGACAAATGAGGTCATTTTACACCTGTACCATCATAATGGATGAGGGAGATGAAACAATATCGCGACTGAGCACTACGACCCTGAGCACAGAGGCTTCTGAGTACTCTGATTTCTGATCACTTATTACGTGTAAGCTGACGTCAATCAACCATGTCTGAGACTTTCTCAGAGAAATAATATTTCGGTAATTAAAATGATTTTCTTTAAAAAAGTCTCTTAATCCCAACATTACTTTTGTGGCTAAAATAGTATCAAAGACATGCATATTTTCTAACTTCTGGATTAATCCTCCCTATTCCTAGCCACCAAACCCACTGCCATCGTGTCGATTCCGACTCATCGCAACCCTACAGGACAGAACAGGACTGACCCATAGTGTTTCCAACGCTGTAATCTTTACAGGAGCAGACTGCCGCAGCTTTCTCCAGAGGAGGGGCTGATGGGTTCAAACTGCTAACCTTTGGATTAGCAGCTGAGCACTTGAACCACTGCACCAACAGGGCTCCTTTCCCTATTCCTGGAAAAGAATAAACTTGGGCCTTGCAAGGAATCTTATACAGACAAGAGCTTTATACTCATTAATTATTTAATACGAACTAAGACATCTCCCTCTGACTTTCTAAGCACATAAAGACCACTGAGCAGCTTTTATATATGATTATATTACTGCCCCACCACGCAAACCTCATATGTTAGAATGATTCATGTAATGAAAACACATTTTTCACCCACAGCCTATTATGCTATGGTCTATTATGCCCAATTGCAGCGAGTTATAAGATTTATTTCTAGGAAAACAAACAGCCAATAGCCATAGAGCAAAGCTCACTAAAACACAGGATCTATCACCTATATTCAGACCAGACCAGGGTAATAAGTACTCTGAATTTCTTCATATGTTAAATTCAACCAGTCACTGGGTATATATGAAAATGGCAGTTTAATTATGAAACAAGGAATTTCCCTAATTCCACCCAAACTAAATGACTGGGAACACTGCTTGTCCACAGGCCACGCTCAGAAGAGTGATTTTCTCAATTAAAAAAAAAAAGACATCTGTTCATATTATCCTCTCTTTTCTCAACTCACCACGCTACCACAAAGCTGTGAGAGAATTATAACCAAGGCAGGGTGGCTGCAACTCCTGCTGGCTCTTCCCTCTTTACAAAAGGCAAGATTCCTAGCATCACCCCATAACCAAGGACCAGGTAAACCTCTTAACATCATAAATATCTAAGTATTGAATCCTTTTACTTCTAGGAAAAGGGCAAGCTTTTTTATTCTTATTAGCTAAAAAAGTGGCACATTTTTTGCTTATTTTCATCTGAGACAGACATCTGTGGCAGGACTGTGCACTTAAACTATGCAATCACTAAAATTGAGAGGAGCGTAAAGGACTGAGTAGAGAATTTAAGAAGGCTAAACCACAAAGCCAGTCACTCTAACACAAAGCTTCTAGAGTCTTCTCAAGGAGTATTTTGGAAGAAATCAGAGACTGAGCTGAGCTCTGACTGCCCTATATCTGGGTACAGCGCACTCCCACCAGGCTGTCTGCTCTGCCTGCCAGAGAGGTGCGCTCTTGACAGCCATGTTCCTCCTCTCTTCTCTTGCTCTCCAGTCACAGAAGAGGATACCTGAGCCAAATTACGCCCATCAGATCCTCTTCGCCTTGGGAATTCAGACTTGGCTAAACTTTCGTCTCAGTCTGGACTAGTCCCTGGGGAAGGGTGAAGCACTCTGGAGTTGTGCTGCAGCCAATGTTCCCACCGCACCTGGCAGCACACAGAGCCATCCCAGGGTACGCGGAGGACGGAGCAGGTGCCCAGAGAGGAGGCGAGAGAGGATATTCCCTGGCTTCCGGGCAGTCTTCCAGTTTCCAGTTCACTGCCATTTACAAGGCCTGGCTCTATTCTTTGGCTTTTAAATGAGACACCCTTACAACAAATTCATTCATTCACTCATTCAGCTTCAGATGGTGCCTGTTTTGCGCAGCCAAGGAGTCCAAACTAATACAACAGGTGGGCAGGGCACTAGCCACTCTGAGTTGTGGTTTCATACAAACTGCTGGGAAACCGGATATACCTTTGTATTGGAAACTAACCATAGTTATTCCATTGACCATATAAAAGGGACCTCACTGCTCAGAGAGGCAATGTCAGAGTGAGGTCTGATCCCAGAGTCTGCAGGTCAGGCACCAACATCAGGAGAAAGCCAATTATGGGAGAGAAAACTAAAAACTGGTAAATGACAGTAATAGCAATAATAAGTATAAAAAAAAAAAGTAATATTTATTGAGTGCTTACTGTGTACCAGGCGCTGTTCTAAGTTCTTTACATGTATTAAGTCACTGAATCTCCTTAAATGTGTACCTAACTCTATGAAGTAGGGACTAGTATTTTACATTTCACAGATGAGAATCCTGAGGCACAGAGAAACTAAGTATCCTACCCAGAATTACGAACTGTTGCAGATGAGCGTCTGCTTCAAAACTGCACTCTTTTAGGTCCCCGCGTGGCACTAGTGGTGGTCCTAGTGGCGTAGGGGTTAAGAGCTACGTCTGCTAATCAAAAGGTCGACAGTTCGAATCCACCAGCCACTCCTTGAAAACGATATGGTGCAGTTCTTCTCTGTCATATAGGGTCTTTACCAGTTGGAATCGACTCAATGGCAATAGGTTTAAGGTGGCCCTCGACTAGTAACCTAAAGGCTGACAGTTCAAACCCACCCAGTGGTGCTGCAGAAGAAAAGGCTCAGTGATCTGCTTCCATTAAGATTTAAAAAAAAAAAAACAAACCAACTGCCGTTGAGTCAATTCCAGCTCAAAGCAACCTTCTAGGACAGAGTAGAACTGCTGCCATAGGGTTTCCAAGGCTGTACATCTTTACGGAAGCAGGCTGCCCACATCTTTCTCCTGAAGAGTGGCTGGTGGGTTCCAGCCACCGACCTTTTGGATAGCAGCCGAGCACTTAACCATCCATGAAGATCACAGCCAAGAGAACCCTATAGAGCAGTTCTACTTTGTAACACATGGGGTCACCATGGGTCAGAATCAACCCAGTGCAATGGGTTTGGTTTTTTGTTTTGGTTTAACCACTATATATATATCTCCTGCTTCTCTCCTATGAAGCCCAGGCAGAGGGGGAAGAATGCCCAAAGGAAGCAGCAAGTCCCCTTCATTCTGGATATCTGAAATTTAATAAAACCATCAATTGCCCAGCAATCCAAGGTCTACTCAAATCAAAAAATATAAGACTTTTGATCCAGAAAAAAAAGTAAATCTAAAGGGTAATACCTACTACTCTCAAATATATTTGCTTAGTATTTATGTCTAAAATAAAGTTACTGGTGAAACAAACTTGATTAGGCTAAAAGTTCTGTTTTCATTTTTGTTCTTAAGAAAACAGGAAAACTGGATAAATTAGCTACTGAAAGCTATTTAAATTACAACTAGGTGAGGGAGAAGATAGAAGAGCTATGAAAAGCAGAACTAAGAGCTTAAATAGTACAATAAACCAAACCAAACCAAGCCCGTTGCCCTAAAGTCAAACTGGACTCAGAGCGATCCTACAAGACAGAGCAGAACCTCCCCATAGGGCTTCTGAGACTGTAAATCTTTACGGAAGGCTGTCACATCTTTCTCCTGCAGAGTGGCTTCTGGGTTCAAACCACCAACCTTTTGGTTAGCAGCTGTGCACTTAACCACTGCGCCACCAGAGCCCCTAAATAGTGCAATTAAAAAAAAAAAAAATCAAACCAAACCTGTTGCCGTAGAGTCAATTCCAATGCATAGTGAATCCTACAGGGCACAGCAGAATTGCCCCATAAGATTTCCAAGGGGCAGTTGGTGGATTCAAACTGTTGACCTTTTGGTTAGTAGCCGAGCTCTTAACCACTGAGCAATCAGGGTTTCAAATAGTGTAATAACCAAAAAACCAATACCAAACCCGTTGCCGCTGAGTCGGGTCCGACTCATAGCGACCCTATAGGACAGAGTAGAAATGCCCCATAGAGTTTCCAAGGTGCGCTTGGTGGATTTTAACTGCTGACCTTTTGGCTAGCAGCTGAAGCACTTAACCACCACGCCACCAGGGTTTCCAAAAAAAAAAAAAGTGCAACAGTATGGGTTAATTTTAAGTAGAGTAAAACAGCTCCACACTACCCAACTGTCTAAAAAGCATTAGTGCTTAAAGTTATGGACTGACACCTCAAAAGTACTGTGTAGGTGTTACTGAATCTGTAACTCTTCTTTTTTGGTCCCATCAAATTTAATCATTTGACAATATACATAGGTTTTATATCTCTCATTCTGCCATTTATAAAATATCTCCTTTACCTTTTCATAGCTACTTCATCTTTTTACATTTATACTTCTTCATGTCTTTGTATAGAGTCTACACACAATACATAAGGCATTTTTATTTTTCAACTTTCCTTAGAAGACATACAAAGGCAAATTTTTTTTTAATTGTTGCTGTTGAATTATTATTCATTTTTAGAATGTTCATGCTTGAAGACTTGATACAATCACAATTTTAAACTTTCACCAATAATTAACAGAGACACAAAACTGCACGTTCAAGTCCTGTTTTTCCTCCTTCTAGGCACTGTTTGCTGCTGATCTGAGCGTATGTGTAGTTTCAGCTGGCCTGCACTATCACAGCTGTCCTCTCTCACACCCAACGCTTCCTTCCATCAACCACGAAGGACGAAGAGAAAGACGAACGCAAACTAACTCATCTTCAGTTAATTTATATTTGATGGCAGAATAGAAAATAAGATTCAGTAAGCAAGCAACTCTTCTCATTTAGGACCTCACAAGGTCTTAGACTTTCCTATTCCTATCACCTTGTGAACTTTTCCCTTAGCTGGACGATCCTGGTTTTTTGGTTTGTTCTGGTATCAACATGAACAAGTTATTCATGTCTACAGTTCTTTAAAAAAACAACTGAAACATTGGCTTTTATAGATACCAAACATACCACAGAGAGATTAAAGTGCTTTATAATTTCTTTTACCGTTACCCAACCACTAAAAGATTGTTGTTGTTGTGTCCCACTGAGTCGATTCCAACTCACTGTGACCCTGCTGGACAGAGCAGAACTGTCCCAGAGGGTTTCCTAGGCTGTAATTTTTATAGGAGCAGATCACCAGGTCTTTTGTCCCATGGTTTATCCTTAATTTTTAAATCATTAAAAAAAAAAAGAAACACTCAGGAATAGTTCTCAACTTATATATTCTAGTATATCATGTTAAATAAGTAGGATACTTAAATAAAATAGTGTGTGAAAGCCCCCGTTTTTTAATTTCTTAAGCTTTCTGGAAAAGCCATATTTTATGCCATAATTCATTTTCCTTAAATGGTAATTGATTGGCACACTTTAAAATCAGTGTATAATTGAATATTATACATGACTCAAAAATTTAAATACTTATTCCCTCTATAAATAAAAAGGAAGGGGCGGGAAGAGAGGGTGAAAAGAAGGAAGGAGAGGAAGGGAGGGAGGGAGTGAAGGAGGGAAGAGGAACAAGCAAAGAAGCTACTGGAATTTAAACTATAACAAGAAACTTGCTACACTTACCAGTTTCTCAATTTCTGATTCAAGGTTCTGTATACAGTCAAGTTTTCTCTTGCGACAGCGCTGTGCAGCAATTCTGTTTTTACTTCTTCTGCGAATATCATGGATGCAATCCAGCTGTTCTGGAGTCAGCTTGTGCATTTTCAACAACGATTGAAAATCATTTCGAGAAAGTGAAATTATTCGTTGTTCATTAAATGGCAGTTTCACCTAAAATGTGAAACAAACACGAGTAACTGTTGCTGTATTTTGTCGTTAGACTTAGATCTAGAGGGATAAAAATACAAATCCAGGTTTCCTAGACCTTCATTCAGAATTGAAAAAAAAAAAAAAAAAGATGTCTATCTCCAATTTCTATGTAATTCCTTATAATAAAGAGTAATAATGGATATTTTTATATTGTAGAGGCTTCAGAGGATAAATAAATTGAGAAGCAATTTTTTTCCAGTAAGTTAAACACTACTGACATCAAAAGACAGAAAATAAGAGTCGTTTAATTAGGGCATGTTAACACCCCACAGATATCCTTAAGCCTCTTTCTAAAGTGTCTTTAATATGTTTTTGTCCAAACAAAAAATCTATTTTCTGAATGATACCACCGGGCTGCACTGACCTAACATTCACAGGATTACGCTAGCGATTTCTAAGGCATTTCAGAAAATTTTTCTGTCAGGAAAACATTAGCTTCGCGGAATTCGTTTAAAAGTTACATGCTTCACTTGCCAAGGTAGAAAAAAACCTTTAGAAAAAATCTTATGACTATTTTAAAGTCATTTTCAGCATACTTTTTTTTTTCAATGTGGAAAAGGAGATCACAAGTCTCTTTTTAGTAACAAAACTGTGAGACAGTTTAGCTATATTATCAAAAATACAAATGTAACATGTCAGTCTGCCAACCTACTTAGCTTGTCTCTCAAGCTTATAGAAACCGGCTACACAAAATTGTTTTCAATTTTTTTTAAATGTCGTGTTTTCAACACCCTTTTATAATATCAAACACTGCATTTAATGCCTTATCAATATCTCATGCATATATATCACTTCTTAGATTAAATCATCAATCACTTCCTTCCAAAGCCAAGAAAAAAAAAAGCCTCTTTCAAACCTGCGATGTCCGACAGCTATAAAAATCCTAAGAATGTAATAAAGAGCTCTGTTGTTGTTCGTTGTTGTTGACTGGATTCCAATTCATGGTAACCCCATGTGTGCAGGGTGGAACTGCTCAATGGGATTTTCAAGGCTGTGACCTTTCAGGAGCAGACTGTCAGGTCTTACATCTGAGGTGCCTCTACATGGTTTTGAACCACCAACTGTTCAGTTAGTCAGCCAGCCCTTAACCATCTGCACTAACAGGCCCACGTTACTGGAATTATAGTTAGTAATATTTTACAATGGAAACCCTGGTGGCATAGTGGTTAAGAGCTACGGCTGCTAACTAAAAAAGGTTGGCAGTTTGAATCCACCAGGTGCTCCTTGGAAACCCTATGGGGCAGTTCTACTCTCTTCTGTAGGGTCGCTATGAGTTGGAATCGACTCGATGGCAACAGGTTTGGTTTTCGGTTTTTAATATTTTACAGAGTGCAAAACAAACTTTTGTACACGGAGTATGCAGATCATACCACGGTCCCTAGGTGGCGCAAAGGGTTTGCACTCAACTACAAACCTAAAGTTTGGCGGTTCAAACCCTTACTTAAAATCAGTTTAGCAGTGTGGGCAAACTGAATTAAAGGTTCAAATCCTTTAACTGTCACCTGTTAATATACAAAAGAAAAACAGATACATCATCTGAAAGCTGTCTAATACATAAATCCAAGAGAACAGGAAAGGAGAGAGAAGAATAACTATATTTCTGATAATTACAAAATAGGCACTTTCATTTAGTAATAAAAAAAAAAAATATTCCCAGCAGTGCTGAGGAAGAGACTGTCTGGTGATTTGCATCTGTTAACATTACAGCCAAGAAAACCCAGTGGGGCAGTTCTACTCTGTAACACATGGGGTCGCCATGAGTCAGAATCAACTTGACAACAACTAACAACAGTAACAATATTGTACCCAGCTACGCTTAACTCATGCTAAATTATTAAGACATTCATTAAACTAATAATAAAATAATAGCTGAAATGGGCGAGGGAAAATTTTAAAAATTAATGACCATTAAAACCAGGACCCAGAAAACTTGACATGAAGAGCTATATTCCTAAAACCAGTCACTGCAAAGCGACAAGGCTCAGATCTCTGATCAGAGAATGATTTTTCCTCTTGGGACAAGGCATCTCATTTAAACAATTAAACAGCCAACGTGTGAATCTACTCATGGTTAATGCATTTATAGAGTCACTATGAGTCGGAATTGACTTAACGCAATGGGTTGTTTTTTGTTTTTTACCTTAAGTATATGGACAAAGAAGCCCTTCGACCTTTCTCTCACTATACTGGTTTTTACTGCAGTTTTATAGGTACCCATGTACAAGTTTCCTCCCTCCCTGAGCCCGTTCATATCTCTAAGTGGTGCAAACAGGAGCCCACTCAGACCAAATCCCAATTCTAAACCTGTTGCCATTGAGTCAATTCTGACTCACAGTGACCCTATATATAGGACAGAGTAGCGCTGTCCCATGGGCTTTCCTCAGAGCAGCTGGTGGATTCAAACTGCCAACCTTTCAGTTAGCACCAAGCGCTTAACCACTGCACCACCAGGGCTCCAAATCCCTATTAGTGGTGGTTAAAACAATGAACCAGCAATGTACTCACAGTCCCCTCACCTCACACTCCTGTTCTCTGGCAGAGAAGGACTCACTGTCTCCCTCCGTGTCCGTCTCAGAGTCCTCTCCCAAGCTAATCATGCAGGCATATGGACAGGGCTCCTGGGGCACTTCTGGAACGTAATCATCGCTTCCAATTTCCAAGTTGGTTGAGCATCCTTCAGTACTCAGAGTACTTATAAAAGGGCAGTTGACAGACCTTAATGTCGTGAAAGTCCTCTGGCCCGGTTCTGGGCTCTCACTGATCCTGATGCCCAACCAGGGACACTCGAACCGTTTCTGCGAGTAGATCTGTTCTGGAACGTCCTTGGCCATGGCAGGTGACAGCTGCATCTGGCAAGGAGACTCTGTGCTGCAAACGTCACTCCAGAAGCCTTTGGCGAGGTGTTCGGCCACCTCTCTCTCCACACTGCTGCGATCCCCAGAGGCCAGGCTACTATCTTCCCTGGGACCAGTGTCGGATTTCAAATGTAAATCCTGACCTGCACCAAACGTTTGCTCTTCTTGGCCATCTGCACCTGACAGAGGCTTTTCTGTTAACACTGTTGTGTTCTGCATACCAGCAAAATTCAAGTCACCATACTGGTCATACGTGTGTAAAAGTGACAGGGAATAGAGCCCACGAGGGTCTGCGGAAGAACTGTGAGGGAAAGGAGTTGCTTCTGCTTTTACTGCTGGGCACTCAGAAGCAGAGTCTTTCTTCTTCGTTTCTTCATGTTCCGCTGGCCTTTTACTTTCTTCACATTTTAAAATCCCCTGTAGACCTGCACAGTCCTGGACTCCACCCAGACATTCATTTTCAGGTGTCTCATTTGGCTGAATGGAAGAAACCTGAACGTCTTTGATGCTAGGGTCCACAGCATGGACTCTGTCAGTTCCAAACGCTTTCTGGAATTTTCTGTATTTAGGGCATAACGATGGCAAAGTCAGAGCAGTGTCCTTTTCTGAGCACGTGGACTCGCTCGCCTGGCTGGCGCTGTCATGCAGTGGGGGCGATGCTCTCGCGTTTCCCTGATGCCTGCTGAGTTTACATTGAGGAGCTGGAACAGGCTCGTGTTCCAGAAATTCCTCCACTTCGTCAATTTCCAGATCCTTCTGGTCCAAAAGTGAAAGTTGAAGGTCTGTTTTCTGACAGTGTGATGGAAAGCATTTTGTTCTCGGGCATTCTTGCTGGTCTGCAGTAGAGTCCAAAAACTTAAATTTGAGAAACTGAAAGCAGGATTCCTCAATATTATGCACACCTAGGAATTCCGCGCACTTGCACACTTCATCCACATTGTCCTTGCTGAGAATCAGCTTAGCAGTGTAGGCAAACTGAAGTAAAGGTTCGAATCCTTTCACCGTCACCTGTTCACATACAAAAGGAAAACAACAAACTCATCATTTGAAAGCTGCCTACTAGCTAAATCCAAGGGATGCAGGAAAGGGGTACAGATGAATAATTTACTCACGATAATTACAAAATAGGCATTTTCATTTAGTAATAAAAAGATATTCTTCTAGGAAATGGAAAGCTAAGGGAGTCTGGAAAAGCATGTATACCACACCCTATTCCCAGGGCCATGCCTCCCCTTTACAGATTCCACTCCTACCTGCCCATGAACTATGCTTCCCCATGTCACATAAAGGCATACAATAAGACCGCAGCGTTCCCACGTTATCTGAGATAAATCACCTATGAAGTAAGGCAGGACAGACACCACCTGCAGCACACACACCTGAAGTGCCAGGTGTCTGCTGCCAGCCCAGCTCCACGTGGCCACTATGTTCCAAACAACTCCACCTGCTAAATACAACTAAAATGGATTTTTTTAAGGACAAAAAATATACATAAAATACGGACAAAGTAGTCCTGCCCCACAGCAGACGCACTGTAAATGGTAACTGTTATCTTTATCTCATGCTGAAAATCTCTAATAACAAAATCGTTAAAGGCTGAGATTTTTTTTTTTAAAAAAGAGATCTATGTGAAGTACTACAAATCATGCCTAACCTGTTCCAGCAAAGATTCATGGGATCTAAGTAACAAAACCTTTAAGCAGAAACTTGCCAGGCGCTGCCAAGGGAGGGGCAAATAGACCTGCTGGTGTGCAGAGAAAAGCCTCATTCTGGGTTAAAAATGTGAACATAATTTTGAAACACTGAGCCTGCATAAGAGTGACAGTGTTGTTATTATTTGTGATCTTCTTAAAAACATGCTGATCAGTAAGTACTCAGCTACCGTTCAAATGGCTGACATAAAAAACAGTGACATCAATAGATGCTGGGTGAGGGTGCAGAGACACTCATCACTCTGAGGCTGCTGGGGATAATGTAAACTGATACAGCCACTATGAAAACCAGTTTGCTGGTTTCTTATGAAACTGGTCAGTCACTAATGTATGACCCAGCGATTGTTCTCCTGGGCTTCCACCCCAGAGAAATGAAAGCTATGCTCATACCAAAACTTCCACACGAATGCTCACAGCAACTTCATTTGTAATGGCTCAAAACTGAAATCAACCCTGTTATTATTCTTCAAAAGATGAATGGTTAAACAAGCTGATACCTACATGCCATGGACTACTACTCAGTCACAAAAAGGAACAAGCTATTACTACACACAACAACTGGATGAGTCTGAAGGAAGTTATGTTCTGGAAAAAAGCCAATCCCAAAAGGTCACGAGCTTTATGATTTCATTTCTACAACATTTTTGAAAGGGCAGAATTTTAGAAGTGGAGGACTGCGTAGTTGTTTCCAGGGGTTAGGGACAGGGAAGGGAGGCTGGAAGGAGGTGAATGTGGTAATAAAAGGGGTCCTTGTGGTGTTAGAACTGTTCAGTATCTTGACTGTGGCTATGGATACACAAACCTCCACAGGCAATAAAACTGCAGAGAACTTAGCGCATACACATGTAGATTTACAGCCTTGGAAACTCTATGGGGCAGTTCTACCCTGTCCCACAAGGTCGCTATGAGTAGGAATCAACTCAGCGGCAGTGGGTTTGGTTTTTGGTTTTACACCTAATAATAGCCTGCTATCAGAAGATAAGGTCCACTGGGACAGAACGATACACAGCATGCCCTCCCCCAAAACAGGGCCACTCCAAGTGTCTTTAGTCCACTGGACGTACCCTATTTTGGTCATTCAGTCAAAAGCAACATAAAAGCCAGTCAGTTAATGCTCATGAAGTACTACTGACTAATATCCAAAATTAATGATGATTTGACACAGTGGTTAAGAGTTTGGCTGCTAACCAAAAGACTCGCAGTTCAAATCCACCAGCCTTTCCCTGGAAGCCCTATGGGGCAGTTCTACCCTGTCATATAGGTTCACTATGAGTTGGAATTGACTTGATGGCAATGGGTTACATACAAAATGGCATAATTTCTATGAAAAAAGCAAAAAGAAAGGACCTGCTCCCAAGCCTGGGAGCTGCTCCTCAGCTGTCTGACGACACCACCACCACGTTTTATTTTTAATTTCATAAACCATGTAAGATTAAGTTAAATGAATTTAAAACTACTGTGATTTCCAGAAGCCTGGCTCTCTCACCTCTTCTGGTAGGGTGATGCTAAGCTCGGCATCCGCCTGGCCCACGATCCTCGTGTGGAAGTAACTGCTGCACGCCGCCAGCATGGCCCGGTGGGCACGGAACTGCTGGCCCTCCACGAAGACCGTGACATCGCACAGCACGTCTTTCTTTCGCTGGTCGTTGAGGCTGAGCAAGACGTTGGCGCTGTGCACCGAAGATTCATAGGCGAAGACCGATTTCTCACTCACAGACATTCTGCGTAACAAACAGTGTCGGGAAGTACAGCGGAAAGCATGCTTCTCGTTGTCATTAAACCTGCAAAGACGGAAGTGAAATCTTGTTAAAATGTTAAAAACGAGAACGCACGAAATATAAATTAAAATACATCACTGTAGTGTGTTGTCTTCCAAAAGGTATGCTGAACTCTTAACTCCCAGTACCTCTGATTGTGACCGTATTTGAAAATAGGGTCTTTGCAGACGGTATCAAGATAAAATGAGGTCAGACTGGATTAAGGTGGGCCGTGTTCAATGACTGTTGTACTTAAAGCCTTGTTGTTAGGTACCGTCCAGTCGATTCAGACTCATAGCGACCCAATGTGACAGAGCAGAACTGGTCCATAGAGTTTTCTAGGTTGTAGTCTTCATGACAGATCGCCAGGTCTTTCTCCCAGGGAGCCAATGGGTGGGTTCAAACCACTACCTTTCGGTTAGAAGTTGAGCACATAACCACTGCACCACTAAGGCTCCTGTGTCCTTAAAAGGAGAGGGAAATTTGGACAGATGTAGACACACACGGAGGGAAGAGAGCCACATGAAGACAAAGGCAGAAATGCGAGTGGCACGGTACAAACGAGGGAATGCCAAGGATTGTCAGGAAATCACCAGAAGCTGCAAACGGGCAAGAAGGATTCTTCCCAAGGTCCTTAAGAACTGTAAAGGAGTAAGTTTCTGCCATGTCAAGCTGTCTAGTGTGTGGTACTTTGCTGCAGAAGCTCTAGGAAACTCGGGCTAAGAGAAAAAAGAAAATACAATCCTCTAGACTAACTACCAGGGCACCCTGGTAGTACAATGGTTAAGAGCTATGGTTGCTAACCAAAAGGCCAGCAGTTTGAATCCACCAGGCACTCCTTGGAAACTCTATGGGGCAGTTCTACTCTGTTCTATAGGGTCACTATGAGTCGGAATCAACTCGATGGGAATGGGTTGGGTTTTGTTTGGTTAGGGAAACTACCTAGAAGCATTTATTTGGTATGCCTCATTTAAAATAGGTTCTTACTAGCAATTCTTCAAGTTAATTTTAGAAAAAAGTTCTTGACGTGACGGAGGAAAGAATCACTTGAACCAAGGAGAACCAAGAAGTGGCTCTCCTACACTTCATACTGGAAATCACCTTCCAGGAGCAAGCAGGTGGGACTGGGAAATTTCTGGGCTCACCTGAGCTTAGCATCCCAACCCTGTTGCTTTAAGACAGTCAGTGGGTATGTCATGTGTGGAGAGGGAACCTGGGGGGCGGGGCAGTGGTGGGCTGTGACACTCTGGGATGGGGCTGAATAGTGCAGGCATCCACCGTCCTCCAGGCCACATTGCCCAACACCTGACAAACAGTAGAGTGGGGTGTGGTGCTTCCTAAGGAGGATTCCATTTTACAAAAGGTAAAGTTCCTCCCATACAAGGAAAACACGACTTGAATTTGTCAGGCCAGACCTTAGTAATAAGTCTTTTTATGTAACAAGTCTGGCTTTACACAACAAAAGGCAGGCAACAAGTAAAACTACTTCAGCTTTGAGAAGAGGGTTTAACCACACACAGAAGCCCTTGGTTTTCTCAAAACGTTAAAACAAAGTTATCAAAAATGCATATTTTAAAAACACAAGTAGCCTCCAAATCTTTTTTGCACACACCTTACTTGCAAAAAAGAGTACGCCTGATAGGCTGTATTTTTACACAAATGAGACGTACATTATACGTTTTTGCCAATCATGCAACCTCCCTGAATGTTATTTTTGTAAGCGTTATCTCTGTGGGCACATTATTTGTGAAAAATACAGTATGAATGTTTATCCATATGTTACATATTCTATTATTCTAATATGTGTTATAAAACACACAGATCTCTAGCTGTTACAAACAGTTTGTGTTTGACCGCTAACCTAAAGGTTGGAGGTTTCAACCCACCTGATCGTACCATGGAGGATAGGCCTGGCAATCCACTTCCATTAAGATTACTACCAAGAAAACCCTATGGAACAGTTCTACTCTGTAACGCACGGGGTCGCCATGAGTTAGAATCAACTCAACGGCAACCAACATCAACAATATAAAACACACAGAAATTTGAAAGAGAGGTTAAAAGACAAGTTCCAATATTTTCTTCCTGCTCCCAATGGCCTGTGATGAGCACCTCCAGGCTGTGTGTATCCCACTGTGGCCATCACGCTAATGGTGACGTAGAAGCTCCTGAGAGGTACAACCCTGTGTGTTCATTTTGTTCTTCTGACACCTTACTCACTGTCCAGAACATGGAAGACCCTCAAATGCTCAGTGAGTGAACAAATGTTATTATTTTCAGATTCGCTGTACTCCAAACAAAAACTAAAGGATAAATAAGAACTACTCAATTTAGGCAGGCCAGGCCCAGGCTGCGGGTGAGTTCCACCTCAAAGACAAGTTACAAGCACATGAGATGTATCTGTAAATTCTCCTCTAAATACATGTTTATTTTTAAAGCCCTCAATATAGCTGAAATGTTAAGTTCCTCAGAAGTAATAAATAAAAACAAAAACTCTCCATTACTATGTGACTGAACTTCGCCCAAGGTTAAGGATCACAACCTATAATTTACTGAGATTCGGCATACCACATAAAACCACTGGTAACTTTAAAATTAAATACTAGAACTATCTCAGTTTGGGGGTTGCACCATAAAAAAACAGTAGTAAATTCCTATTAGCAATTGGTCACGATAGTTCAGCTATCAACAGAAGGAATTAGAGTTAGGGACAGTTGGGAAGAACTGTCTTCCTAAGCAACTATGTATCTTCACTACCCTCCACGTACCCCAAGACTGTACAAGACGTACACCCTGCCCAAAATGCACTGACCTCCCAGTCACGTCAGACTCAAGAGCTGACCACTTGACCCAATTCGTCCCTGCTCCCAAGACCCCAGCCTCCTTGCTTTTTCCTGGCATCTGCCCTGCAAGCTTCTAAAACTAGATCAATCTTAGTTTTATACCTCATCATTCTGCTGAATACAGCACAGCCAGGAAAACGTAAAAACATGCAGACTGGTGTCGCTATAAATTTATGGTGTGCAGCCTTAGGATCTCAGCATTGTTTATCAACTCTTTTACAAGTCCCCATCTCCTGGGTTCCCCACAGTCTTCCAAGTCACCATTGCTCCACTCAATCAGTGTCTCTCCTAGTGTTGTTGTTGGCTGCCATCAAGTCAGTTTTGACTCACAGCCACCCTACGTACAACAGAGCAAAACGCTGCCTGGTCCTGCGCCATCCTCACAAACGCTGTTACCCTTGAGCCTATCACTGCAGCTGATGTCAATCCATCTCATTGAAGGTCTTCCTTCCTTTCACTGACCCTCTACTTTACCAAGCATGATGTCCTTCTCCAGGGACTGGTCCCTCTAATAACATGTCCAAGGTACATGAAATGAAGATTTGCCATCCTCGCTTCTAAGGAGCATTCTGGCTATACTTCTTCCAAGACAGATTTGTTTGTTCTTCTGGCAGTCCATGGTATATGTAATATTCTTCATCAACACGATAACTCAAATGCATCAATTCTTCTTTTATGTTCTTTATTCATTGTCCATCTTTCAAAGGTATACAAGGTGAATGAAAACACCATGGCTTGGGCCAGGTGCACCTGAATCCTCAAAGTGACATCTTTGCTTTTGAACACTTTAAAGAGGTCTTTTACAGCAGATTTGCCTAATGGAATACTTCACTTGACTCCTTAACTGCTGTTTCCAGAGGTGTTGACTGAGGATTCAAGTAAAATGAAGTCCTTAGTGACTTCAATATTTTCTCCATTTATCATGATGTTGCTTACCGGGCCAGCTGTGAAGATTTTTGTTTTCTTTATGGTGAGGTGTAATCTATACTGAAGGCTGTAGTGTTTGATCTTCATTTTAGTGTTTCAAGTCCTCTTCACCTTCAGCAAGCAAGGTTGTGTCACCTGCATATCACAGGCTGTTAATGAGTCCTTCTCTAATCCTGATGCCACGTTCTTCTGCATATAATCCAGCTTCTCGGATTATTTGCTGTATAGTATACAGATTGAATAAGTATGGTGAAAGGATACAACCCTAACACACACCTTTCCTGATTCTAAACCACACAGTGCTCCCTCGTTCTGTTCAAATGACTGCCTCTTGGCATATGTACAGGTTTTTCATGAACACAAGTGCTCTGGAATTCCAATTCTCTGAAATGTTATCTATAATTTGTTATGATCCACACAGTCTAATGCCTTTGCATAGTCAATAAAACATAGGTAAACATCTTTCTGGTATTCTCTGCTTTCAGCCAAGATCCATCTGACCTCAGCAACGATATTCCCTGTTCCATGTCCTCTTCTGAATCCGGCTTGAATTTCTGGCAGTTCCCTGGCGATGTACTACTGCAGTCATTTTTGAATAATCTTGAAATGGTCTTTTTGACAATGAACATGATGCCACTCCTCTTCAATTTATCGTTCCCAACACAGGCCACAGGACTGTCCGATTCAAAATGGTCAATACCGTTCCGTGTCAGCTCACTAATGCCCAGGATATCTATCTTCAAGGCTTCCATTTAATTTTTGACAACTTCCAATTCTCCTACATTCATATTTTATACATTCCACATGTAATACAGCTATATAAAATAAAGTGAAACAATGTTTCACATATCAATATTTTATCCTTACTAAAAAAAAAAAAAAAAAACATGCAAAGTACTTTGATTTTTTCCATTCTTTTTTTTTTTTTTTTAAATTCCAAGCGAGATGTACTCAATTTCACAACCCACTAATAAACATTCTCCCACACACTGAAAAGTACACGTCCAGTGGTTAACAGTACAGGCTCTAGAAATATATATTTGCTGGGTTCGAATCCCAGCCCTGCCATTTACTAGCTATAGGACCTTCGGCAAGTTGCTTAACCTGGCTGTGTCTCACTTCTGTCATAATAAAATGTGGATAACAACAGCACCTCACTGGGTTGTTGTGTGCTTTACATAAGATCATGAAGGTAAAGGGTTTAGCACAGTCCCTGATCCAGAGCAAGCACACACAGTAACAAATGTTAGTTGCTATAAATGATAATATTAAGAGAAGCCTAATTTCCTCTTGGCCTAACTTACTCCCCACCATGTCAGTCAAACTGATTTCTCCCTTGCTGAAAACCCTACAATGTCCTCCACATTCTCTTACGATCAATTCTAAATCCTATACATGTCTTTTATGCCCTACATGGCTAGGTTTTCCCCTTAGTAATCCAGCCTTTCTCAAGCCATTCTCTCCCCCTCTTGCTCTTCTCCAAGGTCACCATCCTTCCTTCCAGTCCCACGTGCACCAAGCTCCTTGGTATCTAGGGGCCTCTGCACATACTGTTACCTGGGCTTCTCCTATTCTCCAAATGGCTGGCCCTCTGCTTTTGAGTCTCACGTTCAATGCCTTGACCTTACCTGACTTGTTCTCTGCTGCAACCCCAGCATATTAACAGACTACCTGGCCCACTGCAGGTACCTGAACAAATGATTTGGCATTTTTAGTACAAACCCAAAACCGAGATCATCTAGATCTTCTTCCAAACGCAGTCAATCAGCTATTCCAATACACTTCCCTAGGTATGCACGGGGGATTAGCTCCAGGACCCTCTGCAGATACCAAAACTTGTGGATGCTCAAATCTCTCGTATAAAATGGCACAGTATTTGCATACATACAATCTACACGCATCCCCCTACATACTTTAAATCATCTCTAGATAACTTATAATATCTAATACAATGCAAATGCTATGTGAATAGTTGTTATACTGTGTCATTCAGGAAATGACAAGGAAAAAAAGGGTACACACAACACAAGCAGTGAACAAACGAGACGCGGGACAAACAATGCTCAAAAACAATCCGCAGTTGGTTGAATCTGTGGATGTGGAACCCGTAGATGCAAGGGCTGACTGTATGTGGAAACACCACCACTGAGCCAAGCACTCGGGGAAAGTCTTTGGATGGTTTTTCTAGAAGCTTCGAGGAACAACACAGAGTCCATACATCCCACTGGGAGCAAAAAACATACCCGGGACACAGCTGGCCAAAGAAGAACAATGGCTGGCACTGATAAACAAGGCGACTAAAACTGACTTACCTGAATGAAACCACCTCAACGCTGGCCTGCCTTAGTAGCACGGGGCACTACAGGAAGTTGTTTTGAAAATCATTTTCCCTCATTCTGAAAACCATTTAGCTGAAGAGTCAGCAATCCATTTTTACCCCGTAACGAAACTGTGTAGTAACTACAGCTGATTAATGGTGCATGTCCTTCTGATATCTGTCGGTCACCTTCTAACATTTCTCAAACCTAGAAAGTAAAATCCAGAACTAAAATGCTAGTAATTTATAAACACCAAATTTAGATTCGTGTTCTATCTCAATTTTTCTGCATTCTTGGAAAGATGTACTCTTGTTATGATTCAAAATAAGGGTTTGCTAACCTTAGCTAATTGCTGATTCACTGAGAAATGCTGATAAAGGATGAACAGGCATTTTTAAGCTTCCCGCTCCTCAGTTTGGAAATAACTTCTGCTCTCTACTCAATATACACAACTGAAGTTTCAATACAGTTCCCAATGCAGATTTTGTTTCCAAAATGATAAAATAAAACAAGATGTTGTGGCTTTGCCACATTTTAATAACCTTAAAGACAAGTTACACAGAAACAACCCTGGGGTAAATATCTGACTACAGAGCCGGGTCTACCATGCTTCATTTAACACAATTCCAAAAGATAACTGAGTATGAATATAAAGTTTCACGTGCAGAAAAAGGCTGGAAATTCTATTTACGAAGTCTCAGAGGACTACTTTGTTTTTTAAATTTCAATGTAGAAGGGTACACAAAATCATCTAATGCCAGGGACTCGTTTAAAAGAAAAAAGTTATTGTCCAAATATCCCTTATCTTCACTGAACAGTGAAGAATGTTCTTTCTGTAAGTGCTTAAATGTGTGTGATACAAAGAACCTGATTTGGCCTTTCTTCTTGGATTCCTGAAATATAGCCCTAGGAACTCCCCAGCAACTGAGGTGCCTTATTCTTCTAAAACAGCCAGGTAAGACTTGAATGTGTGCAAATGAGTGGGGGCCACAAAGACCACCCTGCCAGCCAACCTGAGAAAAGGAAGGGGGAATGACGCAATCAATTATGCATAGTCAAAGATTTGATCAATCGTGACTATGCAATGAGGCCCCACTTGTGACTATGCAATAAAGCCAATAAAAGTCTTTGAACACAGAAGTCTCTGAATTTCCTGAACTGGGGAGGCCATCTGCTTTGGGGAGGGTGGCACATCCCTGGGGACAGTGGAAGCCCCATGTGTCCTGACCCTCATCTTCATGTGCATCCTTTCTGGTTATAATAATGAGAAACTGTAAATGTGGTTATACTCTCCATGAATGCCGTGAGCTGTTGTAGAAAATTAACGAACCCATGAGGGGCAATGAGACAGCAGGGGCTGGTGTCTGCCTATTTGTCAGGCAGAAGGACAGAGTCCTTCTAACTTGTGAACTCTGACTTAGCTCGGAGTGGATAATTCAGAGAAGGGTTGCTCAGGCAGTTTATCATAAGGACAGAGTACTTCTAACTTGTGTGTTTTGACCTGGTTCGGAGTGGCCAGGGATGAGATGACCTGGGCCCGGGTTGTCAGGGAAGAGGAAGAGTGCTGCTTAGAGTGGCTGGCGACGAGGATAATGGAGACGCAGGAAGGTGAAGACTAGATCCATTTCCAGGTGAGAACTGGACTCATGGTGATCTTTACCATAAAGTTAGCATTGAAGGTAGAATTTGCCTACCTTGCCCCTTCTTTAATAGCGCAACATGCCACACAGTGAACTAAACAAAAACCAAACCCACTGCCGTAGAGTTGATTCCAACTCATGGTAACCCTATAAGATAGAGGAGAACTGCCCCATAGTGACTAAGTGCCATGAAGACACAGATAAAAGACAGTCCCTGAAGGTATCACAATACAGGGTCCTGACAGAGTGGGAGAAAACTGTAGAACAAAATTCAAATTCACAACAACAACAACAACAAAAAAAAGACCAGGCTTGCTGGACTGACAGAGACTGGAGAAACCCCAAGAGTATGGCCCCTGGCTACTCTTTTAACTCAGTACTGGAGTCACTCCTGAGGTTTACCCTTCAGCCAAAGAGCGGACAGGTCTAAAGGGCCAACAGTAACAAACGTGAGGGACGTGCTTCATAGTTCAATTATGTATACAAGATTAATGGGCATCCCAGCCCAAAACCAAAGACAAGAAGGCAGGACGGGACAGAAAAACTGGACCAGCGGAAACAGGGATCCTGGGGTGGAGAAGGCAAAAGTGTTGACACATTGCAGAGTTGGCAACCAAAGTCATAAAACAATTTGAGTATCAACTGTTTAATGAGAAACTAATCTGCTGTGTGAACTTTCACCTAAATCACAATAAAATTAAAAGACAGTCCCTGAATTCAAGAAGAACAAAACTTGAGATTTTGAGAATGAAAACGATGCTTCTGCATGAAAGAGGTAAGAAGATAGCACTCCATTTGCGTAGGAAGGTGGGCATTCAGAAAGGTATTTGTGTGCAGTAAGTCTTCAAACAAAAACTACTTTCCGATCAGTTCTCATTTAACCACAATATTCAATGAATGTGAACAATTACTCCAAAATAATTCTGCTAGTCAGAAGTTTGTGTCTTTGTGGATAGGCAACAGTGACCTGCAGACATGAGAAATAGGCGGATTTGGGCAATCGTCTTGGCCTCAACATGAAAGCAGCACCCTGGATCTGCCAAACCAAAAACCACAGCCATTGCCATCGAGTCGACTCCGACTCATAGCAGCCTGGTAGGACAGAGGAGAACTGCCCCACAGGGTTTCCAAAGAGCAGATGGTGGATTTGAACTGCTGACCTTTTGATGAGCAGCCGAGCTCTGAACCACTGTGCCACCAGGGCTTTCCTGGAACTGCAGCCCTGGTCAAATTCCTTAGAACAGGCCTTATTCCTCTTTCTAGGGGCCATTTAGAATTTCTACCTTGTCTTCCTTACTGCTTGTGCCTAACACCACTCTAGGACCCTGTCACTCACCGTCAGGGCAAGGCCTTCAATGGCTCACCAACAAAAGGTTTTTTTTTTTTTTTTTTTACCTCCAAAGGAACAAACCAAAGCTGATAATTCTGGAAATAAGTTTAGGACAGCTTGGAAGAGAATCAGAAAGAAAAAAGAGAAGGAACATAGAAATCCACGCTCCAGAACTAAAACAAAAATAAGGGCATTTCACCATTATACCTTCCCACTGCGAAGAATTAAAGAAACAATTGGGCATTTTATTTGCTTATTTGGCAGCTACTTGATTATTACAGATCGTTAGACCTCAATGAATACGACTAGTTATGAAAATATAAACTAGCCACTAGAATTGTTCCAAACCAACAAAGCTTATTGATTTAATACGTTTTGTATCATACATTTGTCAGTCACTATGTTATTTTTTTAATCAACTCTGAAGTATGGTTTGCATATAATCAACTGTATCTACTTAATGCACAATCCTGTAAGTTTTCACACCTGTGTATGCATGTAAAAACCACCACCACGACAGTCAAGATTTAGTAATTTCTGTCATTCCTCAAAACTCCACATGCCTCTTTGAAGTCCACCCCCTTGGTACTCCTGGCACCAGGTGACCAATGACAGCTTCTTGTCACAAGAGATTGGTGGGCATTTTCCATGATTTTTACATAAATGGAATCATACGGTATGTACTTTTCTTCCTGGTTTCACGGTTTCGAGATTCACCCATGTTACAGTATCAGGCGCCTGTTCCTTTTTATCGCTGCATAGTATTCCATTTTACGGATGTACCACAATTTGTTTATCCATTCAGCTGTCGGACTACTGTAAGAAGATGGGGCACTTGCATTTTTTTCCAGTTTTCCAAGGCAGTGCAACCAGCTATTGTAATGAAGCCCCCGTGACACAGGCATGGACATGTATTTTCGCTCTGCTTTTATGTATACAAATATCTAGGGGTGGGTGAGCGGAGCGTTAGGGTAAGTATACGGTTAAATTTTTAGAAAATGCTAAACAGTTTTCCAAAGAAGTTATATAATTTTACATCATTACCAGCAAAGAATCACAATTCCAGTTGCTCCATATTCTCACCGACCCTTGGTATTGTCAATTTTTTTAATTTTAGCAATTTTAATTAATATATTGTGGTATCTAATTGTGGCCTTAATTTGCATTTCCTTGATAACTAATAATGTTGAGCATCTTTACATTTGCTTATTGGTCAGAAAATGAAACTTTAAAAGTTCATCTGCAGTAACTCAAAAAAATATAAAATACTTATGAATATATTTAACAGAAGATGTGCAAGGCTTTTACTAAATATATCAGAATAATGCTGAGAGAAATGAAAGAAGACCTAAACAAATGGAGAGACATGCCCTGTTGATGGGTAAGAACAGTTGATTTGTTAGATGTCAGTTCTCCCAACACTGATTTATAGATTTAATGTGCTCCTAATCAAAATCCTACTGGCTCTTACAAGTCAAGAACAATAAAAACAAAAAATGGGCAGAAGCATTGAATAGACATTTCACAGAAGAAGATACACAAATGACTGATGGGCAGAGAGGGGAGCGTGGTAGTTACTACCCCAGTTAGCTCAGGGCTCCCACACAAGCTTAGAGAAGAAACAAAAGCAAAGAGTGAAAATTCCCAAAAAGAGTGAAATTCGCAAACTCATTCAGCCTCCTCCAAGGGTAATTCCATGCCTACACTACTGCTAAGCACTAACGCCCTAGGCATCCTAAGATTCCACTATCAGGTGCTAACGAGGGCAAGGACAGAATTGTTAGCAGGGGTGTATACCTAAAAACTTAAAACGCTCCAGCTCCAACACACACGCACGCACGCACACAATCACTGTCATCAAGTCAATTCCAACTCACAGCAACCCTATAGGACAGAGTAGAACTGCCCCATAGGGTTTCCAGAGCTGTAGTCTTTATGGAAGCAGACGGCCACCGGCCACATCGTTCTGCAGAGTGGCTGGGGGATTCCAACCTGACCTTTTGGTTAGCAGCCGAGACCTTTAACCACTGAGTCGCCAGGGCTCCAGAACCTCATTACAGGTAGCTGCTCTAGACATCACTAGAGGTAAAAAAAAAAAAAAAAAAAAGGGGGTAGGCAGCACAAATTAGCACACAGTCTGAACTGAATCTCCTGCCGGATGAACTTTTTATCTCTACCTATGACAACTTCTTTTTTTTGGGGCGGGGGGGTAGGAGTAAAAGTAGGCGCCACAATAATACTCCATATGGTTGTTGGGAAGATCAAATGAAATAACGTGTAATGTTCTTAGGACACTGCCCAACACACAGTGAGTATTCATTAACTGTTAGCCATTGTTAGCTCTGGTGGCGCAATGGTTAAGTGCTCGGCTGCTAACCAAAAGGCTGGTAGTTCAAACCCACCAGCAGCTCTGTAGGAAAAAGCCTGGCTACGTGCTCCACTAGAAAAACCTCTGCAACAGGTCTACTCTGTATGTGGGGTCACTATGAGACCCAATCAACTCACGGGCACTCAACAACATTATTTGAATGTGATGCCAGAAATGTTTTTTGAGTGGCAAAGGTGATACGAACTGTAGAGAAAGAACTGTACAGTTAATAGCATACTATTTAGCTTCACAGTGCCTGATACTGACAGTTACAATTGCAAACACGCTGTTAATTGGTTTCCACTTTGAGAATAGACAAACAATGGGAGACTTAATTATAGTTATAAAGCAGAACGTAAATATTATTAACCTTAACAAAATAAAAGTAAAACCAACAGGTTGGGTGGGAGATAGAATCAGAGAGAACTGAAAGGAAGAAGAGTGTTTATGATTTATAACATGCAAAGTCAAGAGATACTGTCTTAGATTAATGATACACACACATGCAAAAAATGTCTGGAGTTGCAGTCATGACCAGTAGTAGAAACAGAATAATGTGATAATAAATGCAGATAGTGTATGGTGTAAGCAAACAAAATCACCATACATCATAACAGGAAGTCAGTAGATAAAGTCTTAGATTGACAAACTGATGTAGAAACAGCTTATTTAGAGACAGATATAACCACAAAAAGAGTAAACAAGTGTGTATACCTATGAAGCAGAACAAGGGCTGAGGTAGGGTACGTCAGATGAGGCTGTTTTTCACTATAAAATTCTCTGTGCTTTTTTTTTAACCAAGAACTGTATTACTTTGATTAAAAACACAAACTTAAAAAATGTTTAAATACTAAACGAAGAAAGTAAAGCCTAAATGTTTGGTAACTCAGTACGTGAGTCTTAATGCAGCTTTTTTAAGAGTCTTCAAATAGAAAGACATTTGATAAAAGAGAAAATCATCTTGAACTAACATTTCAGGTTATTCTGACAAAACTAGGAGGTAGGGAGGATATAAAAATAAGATTTCTTCTTGATTGGGAAGAATGTTATACATACTATTTAATATTTTATACTGACAGAGATACCAACTTGAATAAAAGAAAAAAAAATTTTTTTTTTTTTTTTGGTTCTTTAAAATTTTAAGGGAAGCCTCTAGAGAAACAGCTGTTGAACTTCCAGACCAAAGCACTGACTCTCTGCCTTTCAGAATCTGATGAAATCTACTGACTGTCTACAGGAAAATCACTCACATAAGAAAACTCTGCCTTTGCTGTTAGTAGAACTCATGAATTAAGCCAAGAGCTGATTTTGGGGGAAGACCAATAAAATTGACAAGCTTCTGCAAAGTCACACCAAGAAAAAAAATGAGGGAAAAATGAATACACATTCTCATATACAAAACATACTGTAATGGCTCTTTCTTAAAATTCCTTGACTCTCCCCCAGGGTCTCCCCAAGAACACTTAGGACTCACAGTCTCCATTCTCCTCTCTTCCCAATCTCATTTGAGTCCACTAAAATCAGGCCTTTCCCCTCCACTCCACGTAAACCACTTGGTGAGGATGTCTGCAGGGCAAGGGGTTTCTCTTTACATATGGCCATTCTTGCCCTGGGTCTGTAGTTCCGCTAAAATGATTTGCTAGGCCACGATCTTGCAAATGCATTGGTTAGTCTACTATGCAAATAAGGTATGTAAAACTGCTGCAGGGATTGGTCAATTACCATGCAAATTAAGTGGCTATGGCCATCCTACTAGCCTTTAAAGAGCCAATCCCACAGAGGCTGAGGGGGACCTCACTACCTTTAAGAAGAAAAGCTGGGAATGGCACATGTCCTTTGGATCCAGGGTACCTGAACTGAGAACCCCCTAGACCCAGGAGACAGAGAAAGCTGTAACACTGGAGACAGCCTGATGCAAGGCAGCACAAGCGGCAAGAACCAGAAGACTGGCACGAGATGGTTGCGGTGGGCTTCCCAGCCCAGGGCGAGGCAGCTGCAGTAGACTTGCCAACCCACAGAGCGAGAGCTGAGTTCCTTTGGCAGGAGGCTTCCTGGCGGAGTGAGGTACCTCCAGGCACTTATCAGTAGAGCTACAGTGCTGTATCACTTGCCCAAAAAGGGCAGGCAGTAAGCCCAAGCAAAGGGCCCAGAGGCTGTAGGTGCTGAGGGCTGTTTTGGTTGGAAGCCGCCCTGACTGACGAACTGTATCCTGTCTCCTGAGTTGTTCCTGTTAGTTCCAAGTTGATCCTGATCCTGAATTTTAACTGTTACTTCCCTAATAAATGTCATAATCGTGAACATGTCTGTGAGTTCTGTGTGGCCATTGCAATGAATTCTAAACCACCAGAAAAGTAGAGAGTGCCATGGGAGGGACAACTGGCCTCAGAATTGGTAAAAAGGCTGGAGAGTGAGGCATGTGTGTCCTCCACCTCATGGGAATCAGCTTTGGGCTGATGATGGTGATCCTCATTCCACTCCTGAAGTTAGACAAGGCCTGTCGCCACCCAATTACAATACCACTAGCCTGGAGTTACCCAACAGCTAATTGTCAATCCTCTTAAGCAGTCTCTCAGCAGCATTCAACACGTTGATCATTCCCTCCCTGGAATCCTTTCTTCACTTGGCTTCCAGGATACCACAATCATCTGATTCCCCACCTAGCTCACTTGTCAATTTCCCTTGCTGGCTCCCCCTCCTCTTCCAAACCAATAAACGTTTGAGTATCCAGAGCTCAGTCCTCAGATTGCTGCACTTCTCTGTCCGCACAAACCCCTAGGCGAACGCATCTGTGCCCACAGCTGGAACATGATCACTTACGACTGTCGTATACTCCCATATTTATGTGTGGTCTAGACCTGCCTTCTCCCTTGAACTTCATACCCGTGTATTCAAGCGCAATTACTTATACCTCTAACAGGCATTCCAAACTCAACATGTCTAGAAATCTTGGTTCTCCCCACTCCCCAATTAGGTTACATATCAAAATATTAACATTTTCTTTGTTAAGTTACTGCATTTTCAAATTCTTAACAGTAAATATATATTTCTTTATAATCAGAAAATATTAAAATAAACAACATCCACCAAAAAAATTTGCCTTGGTTAAAAATGAAGTTTGAATTAATTTCCATTGTGTTGAAATCTCCCAAGGAATGCCAATTACTTTTTCCTCCTTTATATTTCCCTCTGTCATCACCGAACAGTGGTTTGTCACAACATGGAAAATTCTGGAGCAAGTCTAAAGCACAGTAGGTCCACTGATATCTTTGAAGTAATCACTACGGAATAAATTAAATTTTAAAGCAATCTAAAATGAAAAGGTGGTTTGTTGTGGAAAGGGGTGAGGTGGGGGGAGACCATCAAGTCAGAAGATCAGCCTCTGTGAAACTGAAGTACCTCCCGCCTTACTTAAAAGGAGCCATGGTGGCGCAATAGTTAAGCGCCTGGCTTTGAACTGAAAGGCCAGTGGTTTGAACCCGCCAGCTGCTCCACAGGAAAAAGATGTGGAAGACCGCTTCCATAAAGACTTACAGCCTTGGAAACCCTGTGGGGCAGTTCTATTCTGTCCTACAGGGTCGCTGTGAGTCGGAAACGACTTGGCGGTACTGGGTTTGGTTTTGGGTTTGGCCCTACTTATCTCACATAAAAGCCCTCTGAAATGTGTAAAGTGCTAAACAAATACACAGAACTATGAAATCAAGTTCTAGGTTGCTTTAATACTACCAGGAGAATAGTATTTGAAAGAACAGGAGCACCAGGATAAAATTCAGGCTCTGCTTTAACTGTGGTATAATCTTTTGCAAGTTACCTACCTTCTCCAGGCTTAGTTCCTCATCAACAAAACGGCCTCAACACTGACTGGCCATAAGGGTTCAATGATGCAATGCACACTTCACTGCACAGCACTTGGCACAGGACCATTAACAGCATTATTATTGCCGTGACTATGCAAGTGACCAAAAGAAAACAGCATTTTAGAAGGCTCTACAAATCTAAGAATTATGTGACAAAACACAGAGATTTCTGGGCCATTTACAATAAAACTTCAGTAAGCCTAAGAAGGATCTCAACAAGGAAAAAAGGAAATACTAAAAGTTGCAAGTCTGCCCAAGGTAACTGCTAATTTCACAGAGCTAAAGAATTTCTAATTCAAAGAGCACGGTCATCTCATCTTATCTTATACTTACATTATATATGAGGAAACCTCGGGCCTGAGAGACTCAGTAACTTCCCCAGGGTCAAAAAGTTCTGCCCCCAGGTCAAAACATGACATTTCAACGAACGCTGCCTGACCTAAGTGGCACGTCCTGGCTGTAGAGGGTTCAACATGGAGCAGTACAGGTGAGCTAAGAGTAAAGTGCCTTGGGTGTCCTCCAGGTGTGATGAGAATGAACAATGTTACAGAAACAGAATAAAGACAGGCATTTAAGTCACAGCAAAAGTTTCCTGACATCCCAATATTTGGTTAATTTCTGCTTAACATTTTTGGATTCTATAACCAATTTTATGTATCATTAAAAGGAACCTGACACTAAATGATACTGAAATTAAATCAAAGTCTATCATTAGACACAGCTGCGTATGGAAAATTCCAGAATGCTAGGAGATATTTCACTAAACACCACTTATATTATGGAAGTGTTAAGTGCCTCTTTCTTAAATTCAAAACGAAATATAAAGACTCTTCCTATGCTATTTTATTTTCAAACTATACAAATTATAACCCTGATCCAAATTTGTTTTGTCTTGTCTTTGTTTTTGGTTACTGGAGGAGGTCGAAGTCCTAAAACCAGTCCGAGGTCAGAATGATCGGCAATTGAAAAAACAAGACAGAGCAACCACAAAAACAAAGTTGCCCCTCAAATTCCCAATCATTCCTTAAACCCCATCTTGCTCCAGCTCATTAACAACAACAAAAAAAACTTTGGGGTCAAAAATAAAGGATCAATAGTAAAAGGAGTGTTAAACAATTTTAATAAGGCAGCAGTTACAAAGCAGAGCAATTAGATTAACACAGGAATCAGACTTGCAAATTTTTACTTCAAGTAGAGATACGAAGTTTAAATGCTTTATTTAAAAATAACTAAATCCACTAATCCTGAGAGCTATCACAGTGCTACCATATCTCAATATACCTACCTAAACTAAAATTTTTAAATTCATTTTTGTGGTTTATGGTTAACTTGGGAGCCAAAATAATCATGTCTAAAATGGACATTCCCAAGCTTTCCAACCGAGCCCTCAAGAGCTACTTTTCAATAAAACCAAACCCATTGCCATCGAGTCAATTCAACTCATAGCCACCCTATCGGACAGAGAAGAACTTCCCCATAGGGTTTCCAAGGAGCAAGGTGGTGGATTAGAACTGCGGACCTTTTGGTTACAGCTGAATGCTTAACCACTGTGCCACCAGGGCACCACCGTTCAATAGTGTATAAGAGTTAGTCAAATAATTAATGATTTGCGCCTGTGGAAATAGGCTGAAATACCTCAATTCAAATATTACTGAGGAACAACTGGGTAAATAAATACTGTTTCATTTTATCTGAGACTGGAATTTGTTCACCAGCATTATAAGCCTTTCTAAATTCTATCCCCCTCCAAATCAATAACATTTCAGAAGCCTACTCTGACCACTCACCACAGTCCATTAAGTTATTCTCAAATAGAAAAAGCTACTAGCAATTAATTTCTGTTTTGTGAATTTACACCACTGTGTTTATGTATTTAAATTATTTTCTTGCTTTTCACATAACACACAAACACCAAACCCTGATATTAATGGAAGGAGCAAGAATGAAACACATGAAAGTACTCTCAACACACAAGAGTGCTTAGAATGGTTCAGGGGTGCTACAAGAAGAAGCCAAAGTATTTAGGGGTGCTACAGAACAGGGCATAAACCTAAGGTGGCATTATTCTTGAAGTCTAAGAAGAATGGTGAATATGGCTAACCCCCAGGACAGCTTTCCCTCCTAGGGTGGGAATGATGGGTATACACAGCGATGTTCCTGCTTGTATCCCTGATTCCAGAGTTTATGTTCCATAGAATCCTGGCCTGTCCAGGTAATCCACTGACCGTTCTATTTGACCAAGGCTAACACTCAGTGGCAGCCACAGAGATCACAGGCAGGGCACGCTTTTCAGATTAAGAGCTCATCCTCTTGGTATAGACACAATTAGCAGTTACAAAGGGGTCCCTAGATGGCGTAAACAGCTAAGCACTTGGCTACTAACTAAAAGGCTGGTTGTGAGAACCCACCCAGAGAGGGACCTCAGAAGAAGCGCTTGGTGATGTGCTTCCAAAGGGTGGCAATCATAAACACTCTATGGAGGGCAGTTCTACTCTGAAACACAGGGGGTCACCACGAGTCAGAATCAAGTCAAGGGCAGCTGGTGGTGGTGGTGGTGAAGAAATTACAGGATATAATTACACATTCTCCTTCCCTGAAAGTATTAAAAGAATGACAGAGAACATCAGAGCTGTTGAAAGTATTGAAAGATATTCCTTCCATAAATTATTTCTTGGTAGAAAATGGAATTTTCTATTTTTTTTTTTTAAATAAAACATCGATTTTAAAAGTAACACTATCACTGTAGAAATTATGGCATAAATTTTTTTTAAAAGTCTCCTTAAATTCCAAATCTAAAAACAATCTCATTTCTTTTTTCTACTTTAAAGTGCATTTCTGTGTATGTACATGTGTCACAGTGGTGGTACGAGCAGCAGACAAGGATGACACTGTAGACTGCCTGCCAACAATCATCCATCCCTCCTTATATTCTAACCACACCTTGTGTTCACATGCCGACCCCCTACCCGAGGCCATGTGTTTCTGGGGAAGCAACATCCCAAGGGGAATCACAATCAATTTAAGCCAGTTGAAAATAAAACCAAACCTGTTGCCACTGAGTTGATTCTGACTCACAGCGACCCTGCAGGACAGAGCAGAACTGCCCAATAGGGTTTCCAAGGAGCAGCTGGTGGATTCCAACTGCCGATTTTTGGTTAGCAGCCGAGTTCTTAACCACTGTGCCACCAGGGCTCCTTAAGCTAATTATGGTAGTCCAATTTCCCTTGATATTGGCTGGTTTAGTCATGGGTTTGCATGCAATGCTGGACATGAAAAGAGAGAACAAAATGGGACAGCATCTATTATGAAGCTTTTGGGAAAGATTTTTCTCACTGATGGACAACCCAGAAAAAAAATATCTTCCTTCTTCCAGAAACTCAGTAATATCTACCCGGGACACTAGAGCTTGTGGCAGCCGTCTTGCAGCCAGAGAAAGAACTAGCAAGGACAAAACCAGGAAACCGCCTGCATCTTCAACCTCTCCTCACCAACCAGATCCTTTACACACACATTTAAACACACGCATACACACAGACACACACAGTCTCTCTGGCTCAAACCCTCCTGAGTGAAATCTCTCACTTCTAGTCTACTCTTCCTCACAGCTAAGCATCTCAAAACAGCTGTCAATATAACAAGCTATTTCCTCCACTAATGTACGTATTCATCATTGACATTCTTAATCCCTAATTTCCCCCAAATTTAGCCTTCTCGTATTCTTGGGTCCCAAGGAACATTTTATATGTTGCCATCACAGTCCTACTCTGCCACGTGTGGGGTCGCTGTGAGTCGGAATCAAGTAGATTACAACTGTTTTTTTTATTATAGCAATTAACACATGCACTGGTCATAGTTTTCATGTCTATTAGATTATAACTTCTGGAAAGTTCTGTATTGTCAATACCTAGAAAAGTCCCTGGTATTTTAAAGGCATAAATATTTGTTTCACAAATGAAATGCAACACCACCTAATATACAAGCCTGCCACAAACCATACTATCTAAACCCACTAAGTGTTGAATTTTTGTGTGTGTGCATGTGTGTGTGTTCACGACAGGGGTAGCATGCATGATGTTATGGACTGAATTGTGTCCCCCCAAAATATCTGTCAACTTGGATAGTCCATGATTTCCAGTATTGTGTGATTGTCCACCATTGTGTCATCTGAGGTGATTTTCCTATGTGTTGTAAACCCTATCTCTAAGATGTTAATGAGACAGGACTCAATCTATAAGATTAAATGGTGTCTTAAGCCTGTGTCTTTTGAGACATAAAAGAGAGAAGTGAGCAGAGAGACATGGGGAACTCATACCACCAAGAAAGCACTGCTGTGAACACAGCGTGTCCTTTGGACCCAGGGTTCCTGCGTGGAGAAGCTCCTGGCCCAGGGGAAGACTGATGACAAGGACCTTCCTCCAGAGATGACAGAGAGAAAGCCTTCCCCTGGAGCTGATGCCCTGAATTTGGACTTCTAGCCTACTAGACTATGTAGACTATGACACAATAAACTTCTGTTTGTTGAAGTCATCCAGTTGTAGTTATTTCTGTTATAGCAGCACTAGATAACTGAGACACACAGGGAGATAAGAAACAAAAAGGGCCTTGAAACTTAAAAACACAATTATTTTTTGTTCTCGGGGGAATAAAGAGCTGCACAAAGTTAACTCAATAGAAGAGAGAAGAAAGTGTCCACACTGACACCCGGGAGGTGACGGCAGGGTAGCACACTAGTATGGGAGCTGCTCTGCCACTGGTCAGTATAGCTGCCAACCTGCTCCAAACAGGAAAAGGTGTCCCAGCCCACCTAGGGTCTGGAAGAGACGAGCTAGCCCAATGAAAACAGGCATGCCCTCAGAGCCAAGACACATTAAAAAAAAAAAAAAAAACTAAAGAAACTTACCCTAGAATTTGATCCAGACTTGTTGACAGTCCTTTACCACAAAGATGCATTTAAGTAGAAAAGTTACATAGTAGCTACACACTCATCCCCAACTGGCATTTCCTTGCATTTCTCTGGATAACAGCTGGGACTGAAGGCATGTAGGCAAAGGACCCTATTCAGCTGGGCAAAAGGCTTTTCTATTTCAAAAGCCTTTACTAAAGTGGGGGAAAACTTATTAAACAGCCAATGGCTCCCCCCCACCCCGCCGACCCCAGTACTTCTTCTAATGTGAGTATGTAATGAATCCTAGCTAAGGGAGAATCTCTAGCCATGCTGGGAATACTGCTCAGATAAACAAAGACACTAAGTGTTTGGGAAATGAAGACAGTCCTCTGCCAAGATTTGATAACTACTTTACATTTTTTAAAATAATATTTAAGTGCAAAACACACACACAGATAAAATTACTGGTCTTACCAAAAAACCACGTGCTCTGAAATGACAGCCTAATAAATTACATACTAATAAATCTTTCACAGCCACACATTGTATGACAAACTCTCTGATGGATGAGTAACTCCACTGATTTAGCTGACTTCTAAAGACACTGGTGCACTTCAGAGCAGAAGGGAATTAAGGATACAAAGATATCGGTGAGGTAGGGAGGAGGGGGGAAATCACCTGCAGAAAGCTCCTCACTCAGCAGGGCCTTAAAGAGTTTATGTCCTGAGACCAAACCACCTCCCCTGGGAGCCCTGGAGGCAGACGAGACAGTAAGAAGGTGGGGAAGGTGGGGGTGTCAGGGAAGGAAGAGACGTGAACTCAACACGTTTTTCCCTCACTCTACCACTCCATCTACAGTAGCCCTGGAGGTGGGACAGTGCTCATGCCAGCTTCACAGAAACTGAAAAAAATGACCCCGCTATAGAGCACTTTTAGCGCAATTCCACTTTAACAGAGGAGTGGAGCGCACCTGACCATTATGGCCGATTCAATCTAAGAAATGACAAACAAAAAAATGAAAATCTATTTACCAGATAAAAACTGGGAATAATTACCTTGTCACTAAAAATATTCTTTTGAATAATGGGTTTCCTAAGGCACGCATGCAAAAGCTAGACAATGAATAAGGAAGACTGAAGAACTGATGCCTTTGGATTATGGTGCTGGCAAAGAATACTGAATATATCATGGACCTCAGAAGAATGAACAAGTCTATCTTGGAAAACATACAGCCAGAATGCTCCTTGGAAGCGAAGATGGTGAGACTTCGTCCCAGTTACTCTGGACATGTGATCACGAGGGACCAGTCCCTGAAGAAGGACATCATGCTTGATAAGATAGAGGGTCAGCAAAAAAGAGGAAGACCCTCGCTAAGATGGACCGACATACTGGCTGCAACACTGGGCTCAAACACAGCAACAATTGTAAGGATGGCGCAGGACCAGGCAGGGTTTCCTTCTGTTGTGCACAGGGTCACCATGAGTCAGAACTGACTTGATAATATCTAACGACAACAAGGCATTAAGAAAATGATTTAAATTTACTCTGTAAAGGACAAGATTTGCACAGTTTCAGCTTCATTAAGATAATCTTTTCAAAAATGTGCCAGTACTGAGAAACAAATCCTTAGTAGCCAGGTACCATGACTGCATACCCACGGTGCTCATAGACAAGTCATTAACAACCAAGACCCTGGCAACTCCTATTCCTGGTCACTCATGTTTGCTTTGGAGCCTTTTTTATTATCCTATTTAATATTTTCTAAACTGTCCCTGATCCTAAATAAAATAAAGGCTCCGTTCTAGATGAGTAAGGACACAAAAGAAAAAGTACCCGTTGTAGAAGAGGTTTAACATTTGGACATCCCAAATTATACTTGTTCAATTCAATTCTCTGTCAGTCACAGGCAAAGATAAATCCCCAGATAAGTTTTCTATCTCAAAAGGTGAAATAAAATTATTTTAAATCTGGCTGCTTCCTCAATAATAACTCAGTGACAAAAACAGAAAGTAGAAGTCTAAATGATTAAGAGTTTCAACTCCGTACACACAACCTAAGAGGTATAACGCTTAATGTTCTCTCCTTTGATCAGTTAAAAATTCCCAAGTTCCAAAGTCACAGAACTAGAAGAACCCATAGTATACCATCCAGCACGGCTACCAACGGTTAACTGAGCAAAAATGGCAAAGGCACATTCAGTGTGTCATGATGGGGAGTAAAAGAGATAGAGGACACAGATCTTCGCCATCAAAAGACTTGCCCCCCAGGGGAAAGGATGGCCAAATGTCTGACATGATCTGAAATTCCAGCCGGTGCAAGACCATGCTTAGAAGCCGTATGATAAACATGTCCACAGTTTATCACGGGCAAACTGTCTACATCAGCATAACTACATCAGCTAAAGAAAACATGATACTTAGAAGAAGTCACAGACAGGTTCATTTACATTCCAAATGTTCCCAAGAGACTGGATGAAGCGCCTGAATGAGAATCAAGAAACCCCGGTTCTGTGCTCACACCAAGGAGCAAGGAGGGAGTGGCCGCTTTTACTCATCCAGCTGGACCACCGCGTCATCAGCTATAATGCAGTGAACAAACTAGACGAAGAATGACAAGTGTTTTTCATTTCAAAAGCCAATTCCAACTAACTGGGGGCGGCTGCCTCTAGTGCACTTTGCTGAGAGTGTTAAGATTTCTTTAAAAGGCTTTGCCCTTTTTTCCTTGCTCTTATAAGCTGGGTGTCTGAGACGACACTACTAAAGGTACTGCTACTTGTCCACTCGGTCTCCGTTGCAATCAACAGGGGCGATCTGGCTCATGGAGGCTGCAAAACGTGGCTGTGCAACCAAGAACTTCCCTGATGTTTGGATAGCAGTAACAACTAACACTTATTAACTTATATTAGTGGAGCCCTGGTGGCGCGGCAGTTAAGTGCTCGGCTGCTAACCAAAAGGTTGGTGGTTCCAGCCCACCAGCCGCTCTGCGGGAGACAGATGTGGCAGCCTACCGTTGTAAAGATTCCAGGCACAGTGGGTAAGAGCTCAGCTGCTAACCAAAAGGTTGGCAGTTGGAATCCATCAGCCACCCCTTGGAAACCCTATGGGCAGTTCTAGTTTGTCCTATAGGGTCGTTATGAGTCAAAATTGACTCAACGGCAATGGGTTTGGTTACAGGTAACCTATATTAATACCCCTAATCTTCACAACAATCTCTATGATTTGAGTCTATTATTCTCATCCCCACTTTACAGATGAGAAACCGAGGCACAACTAGGTGAAGTAACTTGCTCAAGGTTTCAGACATGGTAAGCAGCTGAGCCAAAACTGGCCCTTATGCAGTCTGGCTCCAGTCCTTCACTTTTTTACTTGCTGCTTCTCTGTACAGTGGTCCAACCCATGACTTCAGTTCCCTAAAAGCACTGAGGAAGCCAGCAGCCCAGCTTCCATGGTGGTGGAAGTCTGTCTTTTCTCTGCAGTCCTGAAATGTTTACTCTCTCCAAGGAGCCTGGATTCTGGCAAATAGTGCTCAAATTACCCATACCTTCAGCATCGGTAGATTACCTTATTTGGCATCTTTTTTAAAATCAAAATTACCTCATCAATCATCCATCCCACCACGTAAAATAAACCCTTCATTAAGTAGAATCCTCAGGAAATGTAGGTTTTAGGGTTAGAAGAATTTACCCATTAACAGCATTAGTCAGAAAACTGGAGGGAGAGGTGATTCCTAACACATTAGTCTTGTGAGAACAGGATAGAGAGGAGACCTCTGACATTCTGTAAAACTCTGAAGGGCTTTGCTATTGTTATTCTGAGCACCATTTCTCAGAGAACAGGGGTGCAAAAGGCATAGGGCATATGAGGTTTAACTGAGTAGTAAATACTGACCACCGCCCCCAACATGCCTCAGAGGTTGCTTTTCTGAATAAATCCCATTCTCCTAAGAGAGGGAACTGCCACATCCAAAGGGTTTTGCTGAATTCACAGTTGTATTAACGCTCTTTAAGGGAGTGTAAACTTAAAAAAAAAACTTAGGGGGAAAATATTCAGACTTCAAGGACTAAGATTACAAAGTAAAAAAAAATTTTAATCTGTTATATACATACTACTCTCCAATGTATAGATTATCTTCAGGCATTCCCACTGCACCTTTTTCATGTATTACTACACTTATGGTTAATATACTCGGCTGCTAACTGAAATTTGAAGGTTCGAGTCCACCCACACGTGCCGTGGAAGAAAGACCTGGCAATCTACTTCCAAAAGAATCAGCCATTGAAAACCCCATGGAGCACAGTTCTGCTCAGACACACATGGGGTCACCATGAGTAGGAATCAAATGGACAGCAACTGGCTGGTTAAACACTTAAGATAATACATTATATACATTAAACAAGAACCAAATTCAAAATATCAAATGTAATGGGCAATTTTTGTATTTCCATAACAGTCATCAACAGTGTAGAAAGAAATTTACACTCAAGCTTCTCACCTTTAAAATATAAAGAAAATAGAACATATAGAAAACAAACATTAAATGAAATAGCAGGAACACGTCTAAGAATGGTAACTCTTGAGAGCAAATCAGAAGTTAGAAAAAAAAAAAGGCAATCAGTTGTTGAAAGCATGTCATTGGCCTGTGGTTAACAAAGTCTTTAAATCTTCCAAGAGAAAGAATCTGGAGCCCCGCAAGTGCAGTGGTTAAGAGCCCAGCTGCTAACCAAAAGGTGAGCAGTTTGAATCCACCAGCTGCTCCTTGAAAACCCTATGGGGCAGTTTTACTCTGTCCTTTATAGGGTAGCTATGAGTCAGAATTGACTCAGCAGCCAATGAGTTTGGTTTGGGTTACCACTGATCTGTACCTTGAGGCTTGATGTCTTTTCTACTCTGCATAAAAGTGAATTTTTTAAAAAACCAAAGTTCTAATATTTTCTTCTCAAACGAACTATCATGCATCCCACCTTGTAGATGTTAATGCCTAAAAAATTCATGATTTCGAATCTACTCTAGTCCCAGATTTAAAGCAACAGCATTAATCATTTTTTCTCATACAAAATCTTTTAAATGAACTACCATCAACAAGAATTACTTAGTCATTTCCTCTGACTACAATAAGGTCTATACCCTTCTCACCACCCCCCCCCACACACACACTCATTTTCCATTTGTAAACATTGTCTGCAATGGGAACTAGTGTGCTTGAGTTGTGCACTCATTTTTTAAAACATGGAAAAGTAATGTTACAAGATGTACCAACAGGAGGATGTAGCCACAAAAGTATCAAATACCAACAGAAGGTGACAAATACACATGGCCTGCCTTTCATTTAGAAGGCTCCTTTTTAGACTTGACCCAATGAGACCTGTGATTTCCACCCATATTCTCCTTACCCTCAAGTCTCTGCCACCAGGAGCTAGTACTGTAGGCATGAAAAGCCATGGGTCACAAAAACCAAGAGGAAGTCCCTTCTGTGTTCTCATAAAGAAAATTTTTATGGAGAACAAATTAAGTCACTTTTTGAAATGTAGAGACCACGCAACAGAAATCCCAAAAGCAAGGAAAAAAAAAAAAACTACAGTAAGACTTGTAAATATTTTGTGACAATCCTGTTTGGCAGGTTACTCCTACTCCTAGCTGCAAATTTCTTTGACAGCCCTAGCTGTATCCAGCACAAATGTATTCCCAGGCAGTAGGTCACCAGCCTGCTCTGTGTTTAAAACACCAGCTCAGCGCTACTTAGCCACCTCCTCAGAGTGCGCTTGTACTTCACCCACAGATAACCTGTTATCAAAACACACAGCCCCCACTGGGTCCTCTTCAGCTTTTGAGTGCTCCTTGCTTTCAGAGTGGAGGCATGGTGAGGACCTTATCTGCACCAGCTGTTCCTAATTACCTCTCAGGCTAGGGAGAATGACTCAGCAACACAACTTTTTTAAGGAGTCATCCTACCTTGTCACCCAACCAACCTACTGAACAATGGTAAACCACTTGACACAGCTAGAGATTATACAACAATAACAATAATCACTAGACTAAGGACACCCCCACTCCAAGTTTGACTCACCAGCAGCCTTTTCTCCCTAGGCTTCCAAAGGTCTCCAAAGGCAGAAGTGACAAGTCTCCAAGCCTAACCCAAGCTGTTGCACCATTGTCCAAGACCAGGAGGAAGCAAGCAGACCTCTTCCCATTTCTCTGCTTGACCACGTGTAGCGCTCAAGTGTTCGCCACTAACACTTGGTGTTTGCACCCTTTATCTTTCTGAACTGCCTTAAAATGCAAACCTTCTGGGATTTAAGGAGTGTTAAATAAATGAGTAAAGACCTAGTAATGACATACTCCACGGCTAGAAGTCCCAACACTGGTATAATTCTCCAAAAAGATGAGCATACCGCAAGTCTTTGTTCCTTTAAAAAGGACACTGTGGCTTGTTTTTCCCACACACACGTTCTTCCACAATTCCTAGCACAGCCTACCTTGAATCAGCCCAAGTTTCACGCAGAAGGCTTCCTCCATAAAAGCACTCTGTAGAATTTTACTCAATGACATGAAACTGCCGTGTAAGAAGGAGAAGGCGGTGGCACTCGTGCTACAGGAGACAAGGAGCACAAAGCTGGTGTCTGTACAGTCAACACCCACTCTCCCCATACTCTGAGAGCCTTCATTACAACGTGTGGGCAAAACTCCAACAAAGGAGCCAAGGGCTTTCCAGTCCCAAAACCATTCCTCACTAAACGCAACGCGGCAACGTGGTACTTTGGCTCCAGCTCCGAATCCAGCCTGTTTTAGATGATTATAGGGCGACAGACACCCAGGCTAAGAAGAGCAGAGCGCAGAGCGGCGGCTGTGAAGGGTGGTGGGTGCGGGCAGAGGACAATGCGAGCCGGCGGCCGGGCCGCGAGGGCGCTGATGTGTGACAGCGGGCGGGCCGGGCTCGAACCCGGGGTAGGAGGCAGTCAGGCGGGCGGGCCGGGCTCGGACCCGGGGTGGGAGTTAGTCAGGCGGGCGGGCCGGGCTCCGACCCGGGGTAGGAGGCGGGCCGGGCTCGGACCCGGGGCAGGAGGCGCCCAGGCGCGCGGGCCTGGCTCGGACCCCGGACAGGTGGGTGGGCCGGACTCGGACCCGGGACAGGCGGACGGGCAGGCAAGGGGCCTGGCTCGGACCCCGGACAGGTGGGCGGGCAAGCGTGCGGGCCGGACTCGGACCCGGGACAGGCGGACGGGCAGGCCAGGGGCCGGGCTCAGACCCCGGGCAGGTGGGTGGGCAGACGTGAGGGCCGGGCTCGGACCCCGGGCGAGAAGCGGGCGCCCACACCCCGCGGCCCCCGGGGCCGCCCCGCCTCGCCCGCCGGGTAAAGTACACGCGGGCCGGTAAACAGCAGCGTCTCCACGCGCAGGGAGCCGCGGCGCTGACGGGCGCCCTTTCCGGCGGACGCGGCCACTTCCAGGAACAGGGGCCGCAGCCGCCCCCCGCAGGCCCCGCCGAGCGTCCGCGCCCAGAAAGCCGCCGGAGACACCCCTCGCGTCCTCGCCGGAGCTGCCCGCGGGCAGCCCCTCAGCCCGGCAGCCTCGGCCCGGCGCGCCGCCGCACGAACCTCCCGGGGGAGCCACTCACCAGAGCCGAGGCGCGGCGCGGCCCGACCGACGGCGGCGAGCGAGCCCAGCGAGCGGCGCGGGCAGCGGTCAGGTGACTCACGCTCTGCCCGCGGCCGCGGCCCGCTCCCTCCCTCTCTCCTTTCCTCCCTCCCTCCGCCGCCCCCGCCCCCGCCGCCGCGCGCCGAAACCACGCCCTCCTCGGGTCGCCCCGCCCACTGGAGGCCCTGAGGCCCACCTGCCGAGCTAGAGACACGCCCCCTCGAGGCCCTGAGGCCCGCCCCCCGAGCTAGAAGCCCGCCCACCTCAAGGAGCTGAGGGCTGCCCGCCGAGCTAGAGGCCCGCCCACCTCGAGGCCCCGCCCCGCCCTTTAGAGGCCTTGAGGCCAACGCCCGCCGCACTAGAGGCCCGCCCGCTGCTCTGGAAGCTCGTCCACCTCAGGGCCCTGAGGGCTGCCTGCGGAGCTAGATAGAGGCCTGCCCACCTCGAGACCCCGCCTGGGCCACCTCGAGACCCCGCCCCGGCCACCTCGAGACCCCGCCCCGCCGTCCTCGAGGTCCCCCCCCCGTGGCCCGCCCACTGCGCTAGAGGCCCGCCCCCACACTCGAGGGCCTAAGGCCCGCCCGCAGAGGTAGAAGCTCGGCCCGGCCCACCTGAGGGCCCGCTCCACCCACCTGCGCTGGAGGCCCGCCTACCCCGGGGCCCCGCCCCGAGGTCCCGCCCCACCAGCCCCACCCACCCGAAGCCCCGCCCCACCCGTCCCGAGGCTGTAAGGCCCGGCTGCACTGCGCTGGTGGGGGCCGATTGCCCCGGAAAACAGGAGGCAGAAGGAGTGTCAGCCCCATGTCTCTCTCCAGAACACCATAGGGGGCGCTCCTGGAAGCCTCAAGGGCAGAGCTCCTCGTCTGCCTTCTCTAGGGGTGTCCAGGCTTCCAGATTCGCAGGGAATGAGAGCTTCCCGTTAGGGATGTGTCAGGTGCATCCAGGATTTTGTAGAAAGCGTCTGGCAAACCTCCTCTGCCTGACAAAGAAAACAAGGGCGTCCGCTAACAGGTGTCCCTTTACACTGTCGCTGCCAGGAAACTTGGAGCCAGGTTCAGCGCCTGGACGTGTCAGCAGCTCATCCCAAGCCCTGGTGGCGCCTTCGCCCTCATGCTTTGTCTGGGTTTACCCCAACATACAGTTTAAAATTATGTCCCCGAGCCGTTTAGCATCTCTGGAGTCTCTCTGCAGAGAGGATGGCCTGATGGCAAAGCGAGAGCTTATCAATTGAGAGGGAGGTGACTGAAGATCCTGGAGAGGTGGCCTGAGGCCTGTCCACAGCGGCTGATTTGTGTGAAAGGATTTTGTTGTTGGCTTTGGAGTTCAGGTTGAGAGGGAGATGAAGAGAAATTGGTGACTGGAGAGTAGTAGCCCCGGGGTGTAAGGACTCACCCTTGAACACAGCCCTGGAACAAAAGAGGCTACCAAGAAAATAAATTTAGGTATTACCTTTAACCTGACTGCCTTGGCACTTACAGACTGCAGAGCCAGGGGACATTTGGGTTACATCACAACACATGAGAAGATGACCTAAGTGAAGCTGTAGAGAGACACAAGCATGGAAGTCCAAGGGATGAAGGAATTCACTGTGACCTAGAACCAGGGGAGTCTTCCTGAAGGACCTAGCATTTGAACTGGGTCTTAATTGGGAAGGATGGAGCCCAGCAGTCCAAAGAGGGGAAAAGCATGTACAAAAGTTCAGAGGTAGGAGGCAAGTGGTTCCAGGCTGCCTGAGCTCCTGACAGGGTGCAGATATTAGCGAGAAAGGAGGAAAGATGGTTGGGAGTAGACCATGAATGGAGAACTGAGGTTCTTACAGACGTGAGCGTTTTCGAGGTGTTTCACTTCACCTTGTCTCATTCTCCTAGTCCTGCTGAAACAGAAATACCAGAAGCGAGTGGCTTTACAGAGCAGACATCTATTTCCTCACAGTTCTGGAGGTTAGAAGTCCTAATTCTGGCTCTACGGGAAGGCTGTCTGTCTGTCCTCTCTGGAAGATCTGCAGTTTCTATAGCCCTGGTATTCCTTGTTTTCTTGGCCATCTCCACGTGGTGTCCATCCCCCAGCACTCTCCAGCACCATTTGTGCTTGTTTGTCTCTATGCCTAAGCTGCTCTTTTCGTATCTCAAAAGTGATTATGCTTAAAACACACCCTACACAGATATGCCCTCATTAACGCAACAAAGAAAACCCTATTTCCAAATGGGATCACATCCACAAGTATGTTGTTGTTAGTGGCCTTTACATGACTCATGGCAACCCCATGTGCACAGAGTACAACTGTTCTATGGGGTTTTCAAGGCTGTGACCTTTCAGAAACAGATCCCCAGGCCTGTCTTCCAAAGTGCCTCTGGGTGTGTTCAAAATGGCCAAACCTTGAAGTCAAGCATTTAACCGTTTTCACCAGCCAGGGACTCTGTCCACAGGAATTGTTAGGTGCTGTCGAGCACACCCTGACTCATAGAGACCTACGTATAAGAGAAGGAAACTTTGCACAGTCCTGCACCATCCTCACAATCGTTGCTGTGTCTGAGCCCATTGTTGCAGCCACTGTCTTAATCCATCTCATTGATGGTCTCCCTATTTTTCACATTTTGACATATTGCATTGGTCAAATCTGTAGCAAAAGACTTCTTTAAAATCTTATAAAGCAAAGATGTCACTTTGATGACTAAAGTTGCCAGACCCAAGCCATGGTAATTTCAGTTGCCTCATGTGCATATAAAAGCTGGACGGTGAAAAGGAAGACCAAAGAAGAATTGCTGCTTTTGAATTATGGTGTTGGCAAAGACTTTTGAATATACCATGGACTGCCAGAAGAACAAACAAAACAGTCTTGGAGGAAGTACAGCCAGAGTGCTCCTTAGAAGCAAGAATGACAAAACTTCTTGTTTACTTTAGACACCTCATTAGGTCGTTAAGAGGGACTAGTCTCTGGAGAAAAACACCCACAGGGATAGGGGTTAGGGTCCCAATGCATATTTTGAGGGGACACAATTCAACTCATAACATATCCCAAGTCACTGACATTTGTCCTTCCTCCCTTCAACACCTGTGAAGTTTCCTTTGGAAGGAACCCTTTCTTCTTTACCCTAGGTAATGATGGTGTTATTTTCTAGCCCAAAAATGATGAAATGTGATCTGATATTTAATTATTTGATGTCTAAAACAATCATAGGTCTCCGAAATTTGGAAAAACTGCCATTTGACTCCTCTTCCCTTAAAAGTGATCTGGATTGAAGCCATACCACCCACACCCACAGGTTGGAAGGTTTTGTGGAAAAATGAACATATTCCTTATTAGGAGACAATGAGGACTTCCTGGCTAGGATGATTGGTTTTCACACCCTAGTGTTTATCTAGTGTCTGAAATGAAAGGTAAGGGAGAGGGAATATAGCCTTTGGTTTGGGGTGTCCCCAAAGTCTAAGATCAAGAAAAGCCAGAAAAAGAAGAAGAAAATGGTCTCAGGGCAGAAGAACTCAGTGGGACACGGGAAAAAACGGTGAAAGAAGTGCTATTCAGATACTTGATTGAATGACAACCAAAGTGACTCAACATAGCGTCTAAACTGGAAAAACCAAATTGTGCCTCCAGAAGACCAATAGGAGTCTGGGATGAATTAAAGATGACTGCAAGCTTTTTGTCACTCTGCCCCACCGAGAGGGGGAGTTTGTTTTCCACCCCCTTAAACCTGGGCTGGCCCTGAGACTTCACAACCAATAAACACAGCAGAAGTGACACTATTATTTTTTACCTCAAGTAACAGTCAGGCTGCCTTGACCGGCTCTCAACAATAAGAATGTCAAACCACATGCTTGTGAGTCATTTACTGCTTGCCAAAAGATGAATGACATGTTGATGGCCATAAGAGACAATAGGCATAATATTTGGACAATAAGGCCCAAATCTGTCTTGGAAGAAGTACAGCCAGAATGCTCCCTAGAAGCAAGGATAGTGAGACTTTGTTTCATATACTTTGGACGTGTTTTCAGAGGGACCAGTCCCTGGAGAAGGATATCATGCTTGGTAGAGGGTCAGTGAAAAAGAAGACCCTCAACGAGATGGATTCACACAGTGGCTGAAACAATGTGCTCAAACATAACAACAATGGTGAAGATTTCACAGGACCAGGCAGTGTTTTGTTCTGTTGTACATAGGGTCTTTATGAGTGGGAATTGATTCCTTCTAAATTTGTGTGCCAACCATGCCTTCTCCCGGCTATGCATTTTCATAAACGCCACTGTGCCAATTTTTTTTTTTTTAACATGTTGCTTTAAAAAAAAAATTAGCATAGCGCACTTAGGAAAATACCTCACAAGGCGACATGGTTGGCAAATAAATGTAGAAGGTGCGCATTATTTGTGTAAAAATATGGTTTGTGTGTGTATATATGTGTACATATGTATATGTTTGCTGTTCGAATCCACGAGGCGCTCCTTGGAAACTCTACAGGGCAGTTCTACTCTGTCCGATAGGGTCACTATGAGTCGGAATTGACTCGACAGCAGTGGGTATATGTTTGCTATTTGTTTTTTTTAGTAAAACTTACCCAGCAAGTAGAGCTGCTATACTTTAAGTCATAGTTTTACTCTGCCCTTGGGATATACCACATCATTCGCCTAGAGTAGCAGTTCTCAACGGGGGAGGATTTTGCCCTTCAGGAGAATATTGGCAATTCCCTGAGACATTTTTGCTATAACAACTGGGTGGGAGGCAGGTATTAATGGCGTCTGGTGAGCAGAGATCTGAAAAGCTACTAAGCATTCTACCATGCACAAAACAGTCTCCACAAATAAAATACTGCGTGAACAAGGATGCCTTATTCCCCACTTATAACAAAGAATTATCTGGCCCAAAATGTCAACAGGGCCAAGGTTGAAAACCCTGACCGAGAGGTACCCATATCCCAATATTTGTATAAATCTAAAGGAGTAAAAGAAGAAAGGAAATAAATGGAACAAAAGTCAAATGGGGCCAAGAAAGAGGCTAAAAAATCCATAACACAAAGCCTATCTTTGATAAAAGTGAACTACAAATTTATCTCTAGCTTCTGGGTGGTGCAAATGGTTAAGTGCTCAGCTACTAACGGAAAGGTTGGTGGTTGGAATCCACCCAGAGGTGCCTCAGAAGAAAGACCTGGCTATCTACTTCTAAAAAATCAGCCCTTGGAAACCCTACAGAGCTCAGTTGTACTCTGACACAGAAGGGGTCACCATGAGTCACAGTCAACTTGACAGCAACTGGTTTGGGTTTGTTGTTTTTTTTTTTTCCTAGCAGCTAAGTAAAAAGGGAAGCCTGATCAGGATTGTAGTGGCCGCAGCAAGAGGAAGAAATACGGAACTTGTAATAAAGAGAATATGGGCACAGGCCATGACCTTGTGACAACAACCCATTCCCTGGAGTGGATGCCATATGTAGGAAGTACTTTAGAAATGGAGCGGAGTGACCTCTGAGATTTAAAAGCTGTAAGACCTATTAGGTCAGAGAAGAGCTACTGTATTGTCATGGATCGAATTGTGTCCCCAGAAAAGTTGTATTGAGACACTAAGCCCTGTACCTCTAAGTAGGATCCCATTTGGAAATCGAGTTTTTGTTATGAGGTCATACCTGCGTAGAGCCCAAACCAAACCCTTTGCCATGGAGTCCATTCCCACACATAGCGACACCAGAGGACAGAGCAGAACTGCCCCATAGGGTTTCCGAGGATCAGCTGGTAGATTCGAACTGCTGACCTTTTGGTTAGCAGCCTGAGCTCTTAGCCACCTAAACCTAACCCCTACTGAGTGGTATATTATAAAAAGAGCACAACAGGTGCAGCCATATACAGCGGGAAGGCAGGTGCATCCACAAACCCAGGAACACCAAGGATTGCCAACTGCTGCTAGAAGCTAGGAAACCCTGGCAGCGTGGTGGTTAAGTGCTACAGCTGCTAACCAAAAGGTCAGCAGGTCAAATCTGCCACACCCTCCTTGGAAACTCTATGGGGCAATTCTACTCTGCCCTATAGGGTCTCCGTGAGAGAGATTTGACTTGACGGCAATGGATTTGGGTTTTTTGGGTTTACTGGAAGCTAAAAGAAACAAAGAATGATCATCCTCTAGAGCAAACACCGTGAGTTTGCACTCCTAGCCTCGTGAACCGAGACAATAAGTTTCTGTTCTTTAAAACCACGCATACAAATATATTTCTGTTACAGCAGCACTAGGTAACTAAGACACGTATGTTAACATACGGAGACAGAATGGTAGCTCAAGGTTGCTGGGTTTCACCATTGGCCCATCCAGATCCTCTCCCCGGCCTTCTGCTACTGCTCTCAGCCCCAGGAGGCAGCTCTAGCCAGCATCCATGGGGTCCTGGGCCCTTCATTTCCCGTTGTATTTGGATAGTGGGAGGCATCAGCAGGAATTCAGCTCTCTCCCGTCCAGGCCATAGCTTGGCTGTGTCTGCATTCCTCTGTCAAAGTCCTGTCGTTCCAAGGGTGCTGATGCCTCCCCACTATGGGTGACCCCAGGGTGCTGCATTGTCCCTTGATGAGTTCCCTGCCCTCATTGTAAGTGGTCCCTTTATTACACATCTGTTTCCTGCCAGTTCTCTGACTGATTCACCAGGTCAGGACTTGAAGGTTGTTGTTGCTAGGTGCCGTTGAGTTGGCTCCGACTCATAGCGACCCAATGTTCAACACAACAAAACACTGCCTGGTCCTGCGCCATCCTCACAATCATTGTTATGCTTGAGCCCACTGTTGTAGATGCCGTGTCAGTCCATCTCATTGAGGGTCTTCCTCTTTTACACCAACCCTTTACTTTACCAATCATGATGTCCTTCTCCAGGGGCTAGTCCCTCCTGTTAACATGTCCAAAGTATGTGAGACAAAGTCTCGCCATCCTCACTTCCAAAGAGCATTCCACCTGTATTTCTTCCGAGACAGATTTGTTCGTTCTTCTGGCAGTCCATGATATATTCGGTATTCTTTCTGCATTCTGTTGGATCACCTTTCTTTGGAATGGGCACAAGTAGGGATCTCTTCCAGTCAGTTGGCCAGGTAGCTGTGTGCCACATTTCTTAGTATAGATGAGTCCCTGCTTCTAGAGTTGCATCCATTTTGTTGTAACATCTCAATTGGTATTCCATCAATTCCTGGAGTCTTGTTTTTCGCCAAATCCTTCAGTGCAGCTTGGACTTCTTCCTTCAGTACCATTGGTTCTTGATCACATGCTACCTCCTGAAATGGCTGAACATTGACCAATTCTTTTTGGTACAGTGATTCTCTGTATTACTTCTACTGTCTTTTGATGCTTCTTGCATCATTCAATATTTTGCCCATAGAATCCTTCAATATTGCAACTTGAGGCTTGGATTTTTAATTCTGCTCGAGATATGCTGAGCGTGTTCTTCCCTTTTGGTTTTCTAACTCCAGGTCTTTGGACATTTCATTAGGATACTTTGTCTTCTCTAGCCGCCTGTCAAAATCTTCTGTTCAGCTCTCTTACCTCATCATTTCTTCCTTTTGCTTTAGCTACTTGATGTTCAAAAGCAAGTTTCAGAGTCTCTTCTGACATCCATTTTGTTGTGGCAGTGCTAGGTGACTAAGATGCATCTAAGGAAAGAATGTGACTGTCAGAAAGAGGAGTTAAAGAGAACCTGAAGCCAAGAAAAGGGACAGCCAGAGGCACAAACACAGACAATGTATCCCTGGCCCTATCCAGAGGTGAGGGTGTGTTGGCCAAGGGCGCAGTATTTTAGTCATGGTTACTGTTACCAGCTGGACATGATGAGCAAGGGAGCCTCAGTCTACCATGGCTTGGCTTCAGTGGATTAGCCGTTAAGGTCATCCAGCTCAAGTCCTTCTTTGATTTCTTTCTAACAATTATTTGACCTTGCTTGTAACAATTCTTTGCCTATGAGGAGGTATTAGTTGGTTAGAGAGCATCAATATTGGATACTCATACTGGCTATATTCTCATTGTAAGTTAAGAGGTGATCATTCCAATTTTCTTTCTTCCTCTGCATCTTTGGGTGAGTGTGTATCCAAAGGGTATATCGCCACTCGTGTGCCACCAGTTCAGCTCTCTGAATCTGTTAAGTTCAGAATCAGAGTGAATTTGACCAGGTAAAGCCCCTAGTGGCCTGGCCCAGGTGGCATCTACTGCATCATTAGTGGCTTTCTGTTCATTATTAGTAGCCTCAGGACTGACCTTCAGGACGCGTTATTCCCCACTCATTTCCCTTTCCCTAAATCCCTTTGTGGCTGACACTGCTATTTCTCATTCTTCTTTTCTATAGAGCTGACTCTGACTCATGGCGACCCCATGTGTGTCAAAGTAGAACTGTGGTCCATAGAGCTTTCGATGGCTGATCTCTAGAAACAGATTGCCAGGCCTTTCTTCCGAAGCACTTCTGGATGGACGGAACCTCCAATCTTTCAGTTAGCAGCTGAGCATGCTAAATGTTTGCATCACCCAGAGGCTCCAAATGTGCAACGTACCTCCACTTGGAAACACCTCCCTCTATTCCCTTGGCTGTGTGACCTAGTTGGCCAGCCTGTTATAAGCAAATATGCACTTTCTGGAACTTCCAGGAAAGTTGTTGCTTTCCTGCAAACAAAAGACCAAAACAGCTGTTCTGCACTTTTGCCCTCTGCCCTCCCTTTGAATGACTGGACATGCAGCCCTTTTCTTGCAGTCATGAGGATGAAAACCATCCACTAAAGATAGAAGAGCAGAAAACTAGAAAGAAGCCCGGATTCTCAATGACTTCCTTGAACAGCTGGCCAGCCCTGGCTGCCCAAGTCACACGTCTTATATCGTAGAAAGAAACTCCCATTCTTCACTGAGCTTCTCAAGGTAAAGTTCTGTTACATGAGGCCAAATGCAATCTTTACTGATTTCCCTTCTTAATCTCCAGGCTTTGGCAGGTCCCCTATATCGGTCTGTTTAGACACGTATGCCAAGAACCCTGAAGTCATGCATCCTGGGTTGCGTGGGAATAAATGGGTTTTTATGAAAATAATCTACCTACAAGTATGGCCCAGGAAGCCTGCAAACAAATAGCACATGCTAAGAGTACTAAAAGTACTAGAAGAGTGAAAAATAGATCTTATTTTGACATTACAAAGAATATTATTATTAGTGATTTCAGGATTGCCACCTTCCCTTAGATATAAATAGGTCACAAATAAAAAACAGAGATGCAGATAAGCCCTTGAAAACACTCTAATAAAGTTCCAGGAAATGACTCTTTTCGAAACATGGGACAGCTGCCAAAGGGGGACGTGGAGAGGAAGTTAATAGCTTTCAAAACAATTTCATGGATCTAAGCTCTGTAAAACCGTTGCGAGAGCATAAGAAATTGTACAAAATCATTCTGCTGATTCCAACCCTTCCTCTTCCATTGTGCATGTTACAAATGTTAATAGTTAATAGGTTACATGATTTGAAAGAGACGAGCCATCTCTATTCACATTACCAGAATAAAGAACAGAATATATGCTAAACCCATGTCTGTGGCATGAAGCTATAGGGATAAGGAAATAGTGAGTTCCATTCAGTAAAGGGAAATACCTTTTTTACTAACAATTTGAGGATTTTACCTAAATAAAAGGAGGCTTTAGAATTAATTTTAAGCTTAGAGTTCTAAAAGCATCCATTTAGATTGATTAAACACAAAAAAATTACTTGTTGGCTAAATAAGATTTCCGGAAGATGTACAATTGAGAATGTTTGTTATATCCCTTAGAATCAACAAGGAAAGGAAACAACTGCATGTACCCCTTGGGTTTCTAAAAACAAGCTCTAATATGATTTGCTTTTCATCCTCAGCAATAATAAGTCAAGCATACAACCACTTGTAAGCACCACCTGGTAAGGCACAGAAAGGAAACACATTTACAGGCATTTCTATTATTTTTTTTATAAACAAAAAAAAAATCCGTATTTCTGGCCATAAAAATTTTACTTTCAGACAGATCAGCCTTTGCCTTTCTTATTTCTCTGATTGGTGTCTGCTATCCCATGGAGACCGATTATTTTGGATGAAGGCTTTGCACATTCAGAAGTTTTCTGTTAAAATACAAAGAGAATTTTCAGAGGGTAAACACAATGAGCCACAAATCAAGGAGCATCGCCATCACTCTAGTGAGAATGGCTTATAAAAGTACTAATGGCAAACAAAGTTAGTATTTGTTTACTAGGACTGCTGTAACAAAATATCACAAATTGGGTGGCTTATAGGAACATAACTTTACTGCCTCATAGTTCTGGAGTCTAGTAGACAGAGTTCACGGTGTCAGCAAGACCATGTTCTCTCCAAAGGCTCTTGGGGAAGACCTTTTCTGGAGAGTAGAACTGCCCCATAGGGTTTCTAAGGCTGTAATCTTTATGGGAAGGAGCCCTGGTGGCACAGCGGTTAAGTGCTTGGCTGCTAACCGAAAGGTAGGCAATTTGAACCCACCAGTTGCTCCTCGGAAGAAAAATGTGGTGCTCTGCTTCCATAAAGATTACAGCCTTGGAAACCCAATGGGGCAGCTCTACTCTGTCCCACACGGTCGCTAGGAGTCAGAATCCATTCAACAGCAATGTGTTCGGTTTTTTTTGGAGCGGGGGAGAGTGTTAATCTTTATGGAAGAAGACTGTCATTTCTTTCACCGGGGGAGTAGCTGGTGGTTTCAAACCGCCAGCCTTTTGGTTAGCATCCGAGTGCTTAACCACTGCGCCACCAGGGTTCCTCCAAAACCAAAAAACCAAGCCCACTGCCATGAGTCAATTCCGATTCATAACTACCCTGTTGGACAGAGTAGAACTGCCCCATAGAGTTTCCAAGGAGTGCCTGGTAGACTCGAACTGGCAGCCTTCTGGTTAACAGCTGTAGCTCTTAACCACTATGCCACCAGGGTTTCCAGGGCTCCTCCAGGTCCTATGAAAAGCAGACACCAAGAAGGGATTAAATTTGAAAGAATTTGATTAGAAAGAATGCCTACAAGAAAGGAAATAGGGAAGGACCCAGAAAAGGCTGGAAGAGCCTTCAGACTCCAATGCAAGTCTGACACCAAGCAATGGAAAGGAGAGAAGTTTGCATGGGAATATCCTAGGAGCACCGTGCAATCTAAGGGAAGTGCAGCAAAGCCATCAGGGTGTCCCTGAGCCAAAGTTGACTGACCAAGGGGTCCCCTGGCTCCCATGAACAGGTATGCCTTAGTATCCCAAGTGCACTCAGTCACTTGCAGGGAGTAGCACCTGGGAGGTGTGGCTTCTGGCAAAGGGCCCATGGATTTCAAAGCTTAGCAGCTGGTGCCCTGGGTCAAGAACAATTACTCCCTGGAGTGGGAGGACTGGGAGGTGCATTCTCATGGATGCTTTATCAAGTTTCCAAAACATCTCTGATTTAGTGTTATAAAGTAGCATTCCTCTTATTCTCAATGTTTCACAGAAAAACAATGCAACAAACAAAACAAAACAAAACCAGCTGCAGTGGAGTTGCTTCCAACTCATGATGATCCCATATGTATAGTGTAGAACTGTGCTCCATACTGTTTTCAATGGCTATGACCTTTTGGATGTGGAACACCAGGACTTTTTTTCTGAGGTGCCTCTGGGGAGATTCAAACCACCAAACTTTCAGTTAGTAGCCTGTTTATAATGCAACTTGTCACTTTTTATTTGGCACTTGACGTATACCAATCACTGTGTGGCCCACTTCATATATATTTTTTCTTATGATCCTCAAAGCTGCCTTGTAAGGAGATATTATTATTCCCATTTTACAGATGAAGAATCCAGGGCTTGGAGAGGTTAAAGAACTTGCCCAAAGACATACAGATAGTAAGAGGCAGTGCCGGAATTCAACCTAGGCATTCTGACTCCTGGTGCAGATCTCCATATTGTCACCTATAATAATAATAATACCAACTATATAGAGTTGTTGCAAGAATTAAATGACACTGTCCATGTAAAAATCCTTAACACAATGTGTGACCAGGCAGTAAGAGCTTAAGGAACGTTACGGTTATTCGGTGGCTGAACCAGAACTCCGATCCAGCTCCCACTGATGCTAACGTCTATCCTCTTAGCCACTAGTTCGTGCAGCCACAAGTGCGAATCAGTACTATGGTCAGATCAGATCATATTGGCAATAGCTGAAAAGGCACTAAAAAGGAAAGGAGGGCTAGAACTATAACTTCCTTCAAGAAGTAGCATCAGATTAAGTTCACTGATAGGAGTTACTAGAAATGTAAGGCATACTATCTCTGGCTCCCCAGGTAGGAAAGTCACACAGGTGTGGCCTGTTTACTGTTTATTCATAAAAAGAAATATGTTAGTTTTATGAAACAATGCCAATGGGAAAAGGACAAGACAAGCTATTCTCTATGTGCTTTTAAAAGAAAGCAGGGAGGACCCCATCAGGAGCAAGGGAGAATGAAGAAAACCAAGGACACAAGGGAAAGATTAGTCCAAAGGACCAATGGATCACAACTACCACAGCCTTCACCAGACTGAGTCTAGAACAACTAGATGGTACCCAGCTACCACCACCAACAGCTCTGACAGGGATCACAATAGAGGGCCTCAGACAGAGCTGGAGAAAAATGTAGAACAAAATTCTAACTCACAAAAGACTTACTGGTCTGACAGAGACTGGAGAAACCCTGAGAGTCTGGCCCACAGACACCCTCATAGTTCAGTACTGAAGTCACTCCTGAGGTTCACCCTTCAGCCAAAGATTAGACAAGCCCATAATACAAACAGTAATACACGTAGCTCAACCATGTATGTGAGACTAAATGGGCACACCAGGCCAGGGGCAAGGACAACAAGGCAGGAGGGGACAGAAAGCTGGATGAATGGAAATGAAAAACCCAAGGTCAAGAAGGGGAGAGTGTTGACACATCATGGGTTAGCAACCAATGTCAGAAAACAAAATGTGTAATAATTGTTTAATGAGAAACTAATTTGCTCTGTAACCCTTCATCTAAAACGCAATAAAAATAATAATAATAAGGAAAGCAGGGAGGAAAAAAAAAGGGTTTGCCAAAAAGGCATCTTGACTTCTGTTCATGACCAAGATGGAGTAAGAGGGACAACGTTTATCCTCCCACCAGAAACATCTGGAATAAAAAAAAAAGTGTGGGACAATGATGTGTAGACATTGACTTCAGGCAGCATAGGGCAGTGAACTCTGAGAAAGGGGAAACAAGATAGGCCTGTGAGTGCCCAGCTTACTGCCCAGTGGGTTTCCAGGTTGCAGACAGGGAGAGGCAACCAAGGTGGAGGTTGGTGGTCCATGGAGCTGAAGAGATGAAGCTGGACTGATAGTCCGGAGAAGCCAAGACAGCTAGAATTCACAGGTAGAGTCCTGGAAAAAAAGAGCTACACAATGAGAGAGCTACAGAAATCTCCAGAGCCTCCTCTAGTCTTCAGCTTAGTAATTATGCCTCTGTGGGAGATGCTGGAGGGCAAAGAAAGAACCACCAAGGTCTGGAGAACACAGACACTGGTGTCTACACTGGGCTGGGAATAGCTCAGGTCTCTACCAGACAGAGTGGAAAACCTCATAACTAATTAGACAATAGTGAAAGTACTCAGAAGGATACTGCCTCAATAGTGGTGCAAAATTATGCCCTAGGCTAAAGGCTGCCTTTGTCCCCTCATCAAAGCTTGAAAGCAAGCCTTGAAATAACCAAACTATTCCCATTACTACATCTTAATACAGCTCAAGAATATTTATAGCAATACAAATATATACAGCGCCCCAACAGAGTAAAATTCACAATGAATGGTACCCAGACAAATATTACTAGCTATTCAAATAAGCAGGAAAATGAGATGACCCATATGAAGGGAAAACCCAGTCAATAGAAACAGATCCAGAAATAATGGGTTCACAAATTAAAATTAGTAGACAAGGACTTTAAAACTGTTATTATAACTCTATGCCATATGTATAAGAAGGTAGAGAAGAGATTGTGAACATTTTAAATAGAGGCATGGAATGCATTAAAAAGGCCTAAATCAAACTTTTAGAAATGAAGAATACAATGTCTAAATGAAAATTCCATCTGCTAAATGAGATTAACACCAGATTAGACACTGTAGAAGAAAGGATTGGTGAATTTGAAGACATAGCGATAGAAACTATCCAAATTTGACTTAAAATATAAACCTACATGTTGTGTAGGATTTTAACTTAAACATAAATAAAGAAATGCTTGAGTTTGACATGCATAAACTCATTGTTTATTGCAAGGTAGTCATGGCAAGACAGGCAAGTAAGACCTCACGACATTCGTTTAGAACCAGAGAATCAAAATCAGTAATAAAAATTACAATATTAGTTCAATTGTTGGAGTTCAAATCTTTAGACTTCGGCATTTACCTTTAATAAAAGATTTCAGGATGAAGGCTTGACCACAGCTCAAACTTGGCGACCATACCTGGTAGCTAGGTCCAAGGTCAGTGGCAGCCTTCAGAGTCTCAGCAGGCTCTCAGTGTTCAGAAAGATTAAGAAACTACAAGAAATATCCCTTTGCCTCTGCCTTCTCTCACCAAATGAACCAAAATACAGGGTTTATATGTGAAATTCTCACCTTGGCTTCATGTGCTTTAAAACAAAACAGGGAGAACCCCGTCAGGAGCAAGGGAGAATGAAGAAAACCAAGGACACAAGGGAAAGATTAGTCCAAAGGACTAATGGATCACAACTACCACAGCCTTCACCAGACTGAGTCTAGAACAACTAGATGGTGCCCAGCTACCACCACCAACAGCTCTGACAGAGATGACAATAGAGGGTCTCTAGCTAGTGTGATATCAAAGACTTACACTTTCTTTTCTCCAGGGTTAGAGATTAAATGAATGTCACATTTTTTCTTCAAGGTGAAAGATTAGGTAAATTGTTTAGACCTATGTCTCAAGGCTAGTTTACAAAGATTAATTATGTTACACCTTCTTTTATCATAGCACTCTGGGTCAGAATTAACTTAAAGATTGTTTACCACACTCTTCATATACTTCACATGCTTCTATGTCTAAACTGAAAATTTTCTAAATAACTGTCTAGTGAGTTACAGGTTTCTAATAACTTATAGTTAATATTAGAGAACCTCATAAAAGTAAACATTTCTATTTCTAAGTTTATATTCCAGAATGATCCTTGGAAGCAAGGATGGTGAGACTATGTCTCACATACTTGGACATGTTATCAGGAGGGATCGGTCCCTGGAGAAGGACATCATACTTGGTAAAGTAGAGGGCCAGTGAGAAAGAGGAAGACCCTCAATGAGATGGATTGACCCAGTGGCTGCAACAATGGGCTCAGGTATAACAATGATTGTGAGGTTGGCACAGGACTGGGCAGTGTTTCGTTCTGTTGTACATAGGGTTACTATAGGTCAGAACTGACTCAACGGCACCTAACAACAACAGCAAGTTTGTATTATAAGTAAATTATGTATCTGTGGCTTAGGATCATTACAGAAGCAGCATTACAGAGTAAAACATGATATAAGAGCATTACAGGATCATATGTGATTTGAGAACATTACAAAAAGCACACATAACACTACATATTCAAGAAACTCAACAAACTCCCAAGCACAGAAGAAGACATCTTACTGCACGGTGAAACACATTTAGAATGGATTGATTACACAACTACAGAAGTCTCCAACATAAGGAGATATCCCCGAAATAATACTCAAAACAAACAATTTAGAGCTCTTATGCAGGAAAGTCAAGGTAAGTAGGAAATTTCCATCCAATTCATTAAAAAACAGATGAGGTTGTATACAGGAAGGGAGCAACTAGAAAAGTGAAATAGTTTAAAAGTTTACAGACCAGACCAAAATGTAGAATAAAGCCAAAATAAAATCTACTCAAAAAAAAAAACTCAAAAGGATGACCTAAATACTTCATATGATTGCCAAAAGTGTAAAAAACACGAACTCTGTATGGAGAGAAATGATAGAGTTTTATTGAGGAATACAACTCGAGTTGGGCAGCACTGAGTAAAATTACAAAGAGCTCAGACATTCACAAAGGAATGCAGGGTTTTTATACCAGAAGGCTAGTGTGACTGTAATCACAAACAGACCTTTCTTCACATCGGTTAACCTATTTTCAAATGCATTCTTCCTGAGGGCAAGCATTATTTTCCAAGAACAATCTACACACACTTCCTGGAATTATAGTCAAGCAAACATAACCACATTTGTTTGCAAAACAAGCCTTGTTTACCTAAAAGTGGTGCTTATATTTTACAAGCAGCACCAGGAGTTTAAAACAAAATAGAGTCCAATCCAGACCTGTGTCTGCCATTTTAGTTATGCCAAGAACCTCAGTTTTAGAGTCCTCTTTCACATTATGGCAAAACAATGTCTCTGTCTCTAACCTGTCTTCTAAGCTTCAGATCTTTACTTTCAACTGCCCCTGGGTATATTCATGGTCCCAAAATTCCTTAAATTTAATCCGTCCCTTACTACCCCCATCACACCATCTCATTTCTCAGTCCCAAGCTCCTTGATTTCTTATGTTATCTATCTCCAATAACTCAACCACTGTCTTAGTTATCTAGTGCTGCTATAAAAGAAATACCACAAGTGGATGGCTTTAACAAACAAAAATTTATTCTCTCACAGTTTAGGAGGCTAGAAGTGCAAATTCAGGGCACTGGCTCTAGGGAAAGAATTTCCCTCTCTGTAAGTTCTGTGGGAAGATCCTTGTTTCTTTTCAACATTTGTGGGCCTGACTTTCCTTGGAGATCTCCTTTATGTCTTCCCATCAATCTTCCTGTGGGTCTAAGAGGGTCTCAGTGGAGGGACCCCGGGTCCAAAAGACATGCTTTGCTCCAAGTTCTTTTCTCTTGAGGTAATGAGGTCCGTCTCTCTCTGCTTGCTTCTCCCTCCTTTTATCGCTTAGAGGATAAAAGGTGATGCAGGGCACACCCCAGGGGGATTCCCCTTACATCAGCTCAGGGCTGTGACCTGAGTAAGGGTGTTGCATCCCACCCTAACCCTGCCTCATTAACATAACCTAACCCTCTTTAATGGAAACCCTGGTGGCATAGTGGTTAAGTGCTATGGCTGCTAGGGTCAGCAGTTCAAATCCTCCAGGCACTCCTTGGAAACTCTATGGGGGCAGTTTTACTCTGTCCTAAAGGGTCACTATGAGTCAGAATCAACTTGATGGCACTGAGTGGTGGTGGTATGGAATCCTGTTTAAAATGACCTAATCCTGCCTCATTAATATAATGGGTAGCTCACTCCCAAAAGGGACCATAACCACAGGCATAGAGGCTAGGATTTAAAACACATCACAAAATGGAAGACAATGACACAACACTGGGAACCATGACTTAGCCAAGTTGACACGTATTTTGGGGGGACACAATTTAATTTCATGACAACTCCCTTCCACCAAAGTATCTTCTCCTCTATAATTACCCCATCTCCCTCAAAAGCAATCAATCACCAAATCCTATGGATTTCACCTTTCAAATATCCTCAAAATCAAGTACTTTTTTCTGCCTCTCCTTTCCCAATGCTTTAGGCTGTCATTTTTTTTAACTTAATGTAAACCTTTTATTTAAATAAAGCATATGTACAAAAAATGCACAAATCACAGGTGTACAGCAAAATTTTTAAGAAAGTGAATACACTGGTGTAACCAACATCTATAACAAAATACACAGAATTTTTCCAGTACCCCAGGATATTCCTTGATGTCTTCTCCCAATAATTATCTGTCCTTCAAAACATCACCACTATTCTGAAATATAGCACCATGGATTGCCTGTTTTATGAACTTCAGATAAGTGGAGTTACACGGTATGTAGACTTGTATCTGGCTTCTTTAGCTCTACATTATTTTTTCAAAATTCTCCCCTGTTATCAGAAATAGCAGTAACTCGTGCATTTCATTGCTGTGTATGAATGTACTATAATTTATGTCTCCATTTTGCTATTGACAGACATGTGAGTTGTTTCCAGTTTGGGACTACGATTCATAAAATCATCATGAACTTAATTGTGCATAGTTTCTGATGAATGTATGTACAGATTTTTACTGGGCATACCCAGAAGAAGGCGCCCTGGTGGCACAATGGGTAAGTGCTCCACCGCTAACCAAAAGGTGGGCAGTTCAAACCCACCAGCTGCTCCATGGGACAAAAATGTCGAGATCTGCTTCCGTAAAGATTTGCAGCCTTGGAAACCCTATAGGGCAGTTCTACTCTGTCCTCCAAGGTCTCTAAGAGTCAAAATTGACTCCACAGAAGTGGGTTTGGTTTGGGTTTATACCCAGGGCAGAATTGCTAAATCATAGGATATGCAGACATTCATTATCTGTAGACACTGCCAAAGGATTTTCCGAAGTGGTTGCTCAGTTAACACTCCTACTAACAGTGTATGAGTGTTCCAGTTGTTTCACATCTACCAAAACACTTGGAATTATCAATTTTTAAAGCTTCACCCATTTTGGTGGTTGCATAATGATCTTTCACTATGGTTTTAATTTGCATTTCCATGATGTTAAAACTATTTCATAAGTTTATCCTCCATTAGGAGATCCTATTTTGTGAAGTCTTGATCAAGTCTTCTGTCATTTTCTATTGATTGCCTGTATTTTTATTAATGAGTTTTAAGGAAAAAAATTTTTAAATATATATTCAGATATATGTCCTTTGGAGCCCTGGTGGCACAGTGGTTAAGAGCTACAGCGAGCTACAGCTGCTAACCAAAAGGTTGGCCATTTGAATCCACCAGCTACTCTTTGGAAACCCTACGGGGTGGTTCTACTCTTTCCTGTAGGGTTGCTATGAGTCAGAATAAGCTCGATGGTAATGTCCTTTGTCAGTTTTCTCTCATTCTGTAACTTGACTTTTCAGTCTCTAAATTGGGTTTTGTTTTGTTTAATCAACTTTATTATATCTTAACAATCTTGACTCTTGATGCATGAACATGGAATAGTATATCCAGGGACATATTAACCAATAAGCAAGGGAACCACATGCTTAGAGCATCAACAAAACAAGGGTACCTGTTGTCCAAAGCAAAGACAATAGAGGCCAAGCAGACAGGACACAAGGAAAAGTGGGCACCACAGTGGAAGGGAACTGGCAGGGCTCTAAGTGAAATTGATACTCTTTTATAAATTTTGTATAACAATTATAACTTCCTTTTCATTTTGGACTGATTGGGTATAACCTCACATTAGTTCTCTTGTCAACTGCATCAGAACACAGCAGTGGCACTATAATCACATGACTCAAGATGTATCTGGTCCTGTGTAAGCAAACCAAAACACGTCTTCGGATTCAGCATACCCTTGTATTTGTACCACGCTCTTTGCAATCATTCTCGCCCCCATCAGGTATCAGCAGTAGTCCAAAGGACTGTGAAGAACACGTTATCAAAGGACAGAAAGTGAATGTGTAAGTGTTTAAGTACTATTTCCAGATGAAAAACACTCATAGAGACCTGCGAAGGGCCCACCAACAAACATCGTACAACAAACAAATGAAATTATTTCTGACTGCCTTGTAAGTACTATTTCTTTTGACTATTTCAGATCTGAAGAACAAAATTACATGTTCCAAATTAATATTTTTTGCTTACTAATTTTCAAATATGAGTTTTTGTGTTAACATCTGTCTTAGGCTGGGTTCTCTAGAGAAGTAAAACCAGTGAAGAGTACATACGTGTATATATAGACAGAGAGAGACAGAGGGAGTTATATATATCAAGGAAATGGTTCACATGATTGTAGAAACTGGAAATTTCCAAGTCTGTGAGTCAGACATCAGGCTGGAGGCTTCTACTGCCTCAATATAGCAGGGGGTGACAAATCCAAGATCGGTAGGTCAGACTCTAGGCTGCTGGCTCAAGTCTAAAGTACTGGAGGTCAGATGATCAAGAGTCAGATGCAGGATCCTGAGTAAGCAAAAGCCTGAGAGCTTTGCTAGAAAGCCCATATATATTGGATGCAGGCTATACTCCCAAGGAAGCTTCCCTTCAACTGATGGGCTGTTCATAGCAGATCTCATCATGGAGGTGACTATACTGTTATGTAACTGCCAAACTACATCATAACTGCCAAACCACTGAGAATCATGGCCCTGCCAAGCTGACACACAACCTTACCATCACAGTCCACCCCTTGTCAACTTGGTATCTGTACCCATCTCCTTAAACTATACATAATCTCTAAATAAAGACAATTATGAAGTCATACTTGCATATAACATATGATACAACTAACATGCATGTAACAGAAAACATGCTTAACCCAGTTTACATCTTATGTCAACAGGTTAACAGGCTTAGTCTTTAGGAATTATATAATGGCGGTTAAAAATTATAACCTCCAATTTAGAGTTGTAACTTTTTAAAAATTGGAAGCACTTATGTCAGGAAAATGTAAATATTTAAGAGAGATAAAACTTAGTACTTTAACTTTTAGGAGGTTTATTAATCTTTTATGATTCCTTTTTATTGTCATAATAAAGGGGTTCACTCACTAGCCTTAATTAATTACCAACTCTAGACGTACTATGTAACGCTAAAAATTTAAAATTATTAACACTATAAAAATGGTTTTTTAAATTTAAACTACAAAATATTTCTTAAGGCAAAATATATAATTAAATTGACCTACAGCTAAATGACAAAATGTTTTAAGTATTCCATTTAAAAAAATGAAATATAAAATAAAGAGAAATATATTTTAGTGAAGCAATATAAGTACTCTTCAAGCAATCATCAAAAATAAGGAAAATATCAATAATGCCATTCCGTATTTCTCCTTTTTCAGCCCTACCTTGTGGATGACACCTGTGACTGGTGATTGCCTTTGTTTCTGTAGGTCTAAACCCACTGCCATCGAGTCAGTTCTACTCATAGCCATCCAGTAAGACAGAGTAGAACTGCCCACAGGATTTCTCAGGCTGTAATTTTTACTGGAACAGATCGCCAGGCCTTTTCTTCCTCCACATGCTGGTGGGTTCGAACTGCCAGCCTTTTGGTTAGTAGCTAAGCGCTTCAACCACTGTGCCACCAGGGCTCCTTCTCTGCAGGTCTAGCTCTTCTAATTCTTGTAACTGAATGAGATATTGAACATAAGGACTTGTAACAATCCATACCTCTTGTAATGGATTGAATTGTGTCCCCCCCAAATATGTGTCAACTTGGTTAGGCCATGTGTGGTTGTCCTCCATTTTGTGATTTTCTGTGTGTTATAAATCACAATCTCTGCCTGTGTTTAAAAAGGATTAGGGTGGGAATAACACTCTTGCTCAGGTCACATCCCTGATCCAATGTAAAGGGAGTTTCCCTTGATTGTGGTCTGCACCACTTTTTATCTTACAAGAGATAAAAGGAAAGGGAAGCAAGCAGTGAGTTGGGGACCTCTTACCACCAAGAAAGCAGTGCTAGGAGCAGAGTGCATTCTTTGGTCCTGAGGTTCCTGCACTGAGACGGTCCCAAAGACAGATGACAAGGACCTTCCTCCAGAGCCAACAGAGAGAGAGAAAGTCTTCCCCTGAAGCTGACACCCTGGACTGTAAGAGAATAAACTTCTCTTTGTTAAAGCCATCCACTTGTAGTATTTCTGTTTTAGCAGCACTAGATGACTAAGACAGAATTTGGTACTGGGAGTGAGATGCAGCTCTAACAGATACCCAAAATGTGGAAGTGGTTTTGAAACTGTGAATGGATAGAAGACTCAGAAGGAAGTGAGGAGGATTGTTAATACCCCCAGAAGGTGCAGATTGTGAGAAACAACAGCAGAGGACCGGCAGCAGCAGAACCAGGAGACCAGCACCACACAGAGCTGGAACAAGAGAGCTAAGCTCCTGTGTGCAGGAAGCTTTCTGGCGGAGTGAGGTGCCTCTGGGCACTTATCTGTGGAGCTAGTCTTGTCGACCTGTGGAGCAAGAAAGCTGAGTGCCTGTCACAGGAGACTTCCTGGCAGAGTGGCTTGCCTCCAGGCACTTATCAGTGGAGCTACAGAGCTTTGGAACACTTGCCCCAGCAGGGCAGATGTGGGTGTGAGGCCCGAGATGCCAAGAGGCCAAGAAACCAGAAGCTGAAGAGACAAGGAACACAGGAAGCCGAGCTGCCTCATTCTCAAAAAGTATGGCCTGGATCTCTGCAGTTTCAAAGGGTGGAGCCATGGCCTCTAGTGTTTCTAAGTGGAGTTGCCACTCAGATGGACTAGGAGAATGGTGCACCTAAAGCCGAGAGAGCAGAGTTAACTTCCCAGTGGGCCTGGAAGGCGGAGCTGATGCCCAGGGCCAAGTGACCTCCACTCAGAATCTGGAGAGTATGGCCAATACCTAGAGTCTGGAGGACAGGGCTATTGTATAAATGGTCTCGGAGAACAGAGGATTATTTTCAAAGCCTTGGGGGCTAATGCAACGTGTTCTGCTGACTTGCTTGGTGCCTGTTATCCCTATTTCCCCTCCAGTTTCTCTCATTTGTAATGGAAATGTCTAACTTGTGCCTGTTCTGCCATTGTACCTTCGGAAGCAGATCACTTATATTCAGGATTTCACAGATGAAGAGGAATTTTTGGATTTTGGACTTGGAGCTAGGACATTTGCTATGATATGATGAAATGAATATGTTTTATGTGTTGCAAGGATGTGATGTTTGGGGGCCAAAGGGTGGAATGTCCTGGGTTGAATTATGTCCCCCCAAAATGTGTGCATTAACTTGGTTAGGCCATGATTCCCAGTATTCTGTGGTTGTCCTCTATTTTGAGATTGTAATTTTATGTTAAAGAAGATTAGAGTGGGATTGTAACACCCTTACCAGGTTACATTCCTGATCCAATATTAAGGGAGGTTCCCTGGGGTGTGGCCTGCACCAACTTTTATCTCTCAAAAAATAAAAGGAAAGGGAAGTAACTCGAGAGTTGGGAACCTCATACCACCAAGAAAGCAGCCCCGGGGAGCAGAGCGTGTCCTTTGGACCGAAGGTTCCTGTGCTAAGATGCTCCCAGACCAAGGGAAGATGGATGACAAGGACCTTCCTCCAAAGCTAACAGAGAGAAAGCCTTCCCATGGAGCTGACACCCTGAATTTGGACTTGTAGCCCACTGTGAGAGAATAAACTTCTCTTTGTTAAAGCCATCCACTTGTTATAGCAGTGCTAGATGACTAAGACAGTGACATTGGTTGCAATCCCCACATTGTGTCAGCACTGTACTCGTTTCTCTTTCCAAGTGTGTTTATTTTGCCAAAATATTTTGCAAGATGGCATAAGTCTGACAACAGCTTGTCTTTACAGAAAAAAAAAAAAAAATTCACAGATTTGGATTGTTCATATTTGCAGGCTATTTTTAAGTATATCTCTTAAATACTTGGCGAGAAATTAAGCAAGGAATTCTGTGCTATAAGAGATTTTAATGATTTAATAGTTCTACCCTGAGAATGCTCGAAAAATATCCATAAAACTCTGCCCATCCCTGCAATGTGACTTTGCAGCCCTTCCCATCAAGAGGCAGAATCTATTTCTCCAATCCTTGCGTGTGGGCTTGGCTAGGTGACCTGCTTTGGCCAATAAGACATCAGCAATGATGATACAAGCAAAGGCTTGAAAGTGCTTATGCATTGGGCTTGCTCTCCCTTTCTGCAGTTGGGAACCCTAAGGCTGCCAGATGTGAAGAAACCCAAATTAGCCTGTTGGAGGATGAGAAACCATGCAGAGCAAAATTATTCCAGCTGAGCCCCCTACCCCCACCCCACACCAACTCTCCTGCCAGCTGGTAGACTTGGGAGTGAAGGACATCCTAGACCTCCAGCCCCAGTTTAGCCAGCTCAAACCAGAAAAGCCACTCAGCCAACTCTCGGAATCTCAAGAATGAAGGTTGCTGTTTGAAGCCACTAAGTTTCAGGGTGTTTTGTTAACACAAACGCTGACAATTACACTCCATCTCAAATACCAAGTATTGTACCAAAACTCTTTATTTTGAATTGAATTATGGTTCTCCCAACAATACACCTAACCCCAATTCCTGTGGATGTAATCCGGTCTGGAAATAAAGTTTTCTTTGTTATGTTAATGAGTCCATATCAGTGTAGGGCGTGTCCTAAACCTAATCACAACTGAGTTATGAGGCACAGCATATACAAAGAAGCAGGCACAAATGGGGGAAACTAGACACCGCATGAAGATCACCAAGGAACCGAGGACTGCTGGAGATGCTAGAAGCTGAAAGAGACAAGAATCTTCCCCCAGAGCTGACAGAGGACCTTCTCCTGTAGCCCCTTAAACCCCTTGCCATTGAGTCAATTCTGACTCATAGCAACCCCAAAGGACAGAGTAGAACTGCCTCATAGGGTTTTCAAGCCTGTAATCTTTATAGAAGCAGACTGCCACATCTTTCTCCTGCAAAACGCCTGGTAGATTCAAACTGCCAACCTTTTGGTTAACACCTGAGTGCTTAACCACTGAGCCATCAGGGATGCCCTATAACCAGTGCCCTGAATTTGGACGTCTAGTCTCCTGCTCTGTGAGAAAATTAATTTCTGTTCTTTAAATCCACCCACTCATGGTATTTCCATTGGTATTTCCATTACAGCAAAACTAGCAAACTAAGACAGTCCTGTAGTTCTAAATTAACATGAAGGTGACTTCCTGTAGCATGTAACTGACTGTGGGTCCCAAATTTTTTAAAAATAAACCAATGACTGAAGGAACCACTTTCAACCTTTCTGTAAAGAAAAATTTTCGACTCTTCCCCATTGGAAAGCACGCATTTTCTGACTTACTGCCCCACTGAAGGCATCGGTCTCAATCTGTATATTCAATTTCAGTAAAGCTTAGTTTATAGTTTACATTTTTAGAAAAACTAGATCAATAAAAATAGAATCTCTAATATTTTCTTCATTTATCTCTGTGTTGGAGCTCGGTAGAAAATAAGGGCAATGTCTAATTTCGGCTTTCTTCTATCTCAAACAGGCTACAGGGAAAATAAAGGTAGGGAAGTTTCATTTTCATTTTCACTAAATATCTATACTATTCATTTGAGATTGAATTGACGCCCATAAGTGAATTCTAAGTACCTCTTGGGGTTTTCACTGAAAGTAGCGAAATAAGATATGAACACTGTGCTCACAATTCTGTGGTCATTATGTTGAAAGTCCTTTTTTTTTTTTTTTAAATCTTTAGGGACTTTGATTGGCCAGCCTTTCTGGTTTTCCAGGGATTGAGAGGAAAGTCCTGGCAAACCAGGGTGAATTTGTCACCCTAAATGATCGTTGACCAAACTTTCAAAGGACTAGGGTATCTTGGCACGTGTCATGGATTGAATTGTGTCCCCCCAAAATGTGTGTCAACTTGGCTACTCCATGATTCCCAGTATTGTGTGGTTGTCCACCATTTTGTGGTCTGATGTGATTATCCTATTTTTGTAAATCCTAACCTCTATGATGTTAATGAAAACAGGATTAGAGGCAATTATGTTAATGAGGCAGGACTCAATCCACAGGATTAGGTTGTATGTTGAGCCAATCTCTTTTGAGATATAGAAGAAAGAAGCAAGCAGAGAGACATGGGACCTCGTGCCACCAAGAAAGAAGAACCAAGAGGGGAGGGTGTCCTTGCATTGAGAAGCTCCTAGACCCGGTGAAGATTGATGACAAGGACCTTCCACTAGAGCTGACTGAGAAAAAAAGCCTTCCCCTAGAGCTGGCACTCTGAATTCAGACTTCTAGCCTCCTAGACTGTAAGAGAATCAATTTCTCTTTGTTAAAGTCATCCACGTGTGGTATTTTTGTTACAGCAGCACTAGGTCACTAAGACGGTACATTTTTTTGCCGAGTGGCTTTTGTTTCACCTTTTCTACACAAGATCTCTGAGGAAACTGAGAAGGCTGGGAAGTACAAAGTAGAGGAAAGTTGGGTAGTTTTTGGTTCTCTAAATGTTTTTAGAAAGAGAATACCACAAACCTTTGCTGAAACAATACTTCAGTATTTTTGAATAGTAGTTATTTCAAGCTCTAAAGCAATTGGGATGACTCTGAATGTTTCCTGTTATAGGGGACTTTCCTCAGAGAAAAAGTAGTATAAGCTTAAATAGACTTGGATGTTTTTTTAAAGTTGTCTAGGCAATTCTGAACCTTCCCCTCAGAATGCAAACAGAATCATTTAATTAAACATTAATTAAATAATGCTTGTAACTTTCATATAATTTAGAGAAAAATTTATATTGAAGTCATATGTATTCTATATATACCATATGTATTTTTATAACAAATTGAAGTTCTTCATATAATTAACTTTACAGTATATTTTTGTTCATTTTAGTGGAGTCGAAGCCTTAAATTTGATACTATAAAAGGGCTTACGGTAATTTTACTTACAGCGTTTTCTTTTATGATGTTTTTTAGTCAGGGCTGTGAAACATTTCATGTTGAGTCCTTGGTCAGTGATCTAACCCCCAATTAACCCTATGACAAAATACTACCTCCAAAAGATATTTCTGAGAATCCATTGCAAATAAATGTAGGGATGTTCTTATATTATAATACAATATTTCAAAATGCAAAGTCAATACTTACTATTTATATAAATACTTATTCAGTGTGTGGGGGTGGGCAGAAGGAATGACTTATCTAGATGCAACAGGAACTGTCTTCGGCTCAGAGTCTCTCAAACATTACTGTGTGCATGAATCACCTGGGGAGCTGGTTAAAAATGCAGATTCTGATTCTCAGACAGGTGTGGGGTGGTTCCTGAGATTCTGCAGTTCTAACAAACTCTCAAGTGATGTCTGTGCTTCTGGTCTGCTGACCACATCTGGAGCTTCACGATTCTAGTTAAGCTTGTCGTGGGGTGCCTCCAGGCACTTAACAGTGGAGCTAAAGAGCTTTGGAACACTTGCCCCAGCAGTTCAGATGAAGGCGGAGAGACCCTACGGGCCAAGAGACCAAGGAACCAGGAAGCAGAAGCTGAAGAGACAAGGAGCACATGAAGCAGAGCTGCCCCAGTCTCAAAGGGTAGAGCCACAACCTCTGGGGTCTCAAAGGGCAGAGTTACCACTCAGATGGACTAGGAGAATGGGGACCTTGTTACCACCAAGCAAGAAAAGCCAGCATGCACATCCTTTGGACCCAGGGTCCCTACACTGAGAAGCTCCTAGACCAGGGAAAGATTGATGAGAAGGACCTTCCCCCAGAGCCAACAGAGAGAGAAAGCCTTCTCCTGGAGCTGGCACTTTGAATTTGGACTTCTAACCTCCTAGACTGTGAGAGAATAAATCTGTTTGTTAAGGCCATCCACTTGTGGTATTTCTGTTATAGCAGCACTAGATAACTAAGACAAGCTTGTATGCAGTAGCAGGTGCCCTCCCTGGAGTCAGTCCCGATTACCTACTTTAAAAACCAAATCTGTTGTCATTGAGTTGACCCCCCGTGTGGTAGAGTGAAATAGTGCTCTGTGGAGTTTTCAAGGTTGTGAGCTTTCAAAAGCAGATTGCCAGGCCTTTCTTCTGATGTACCTCTGGATGGGTTCAAACCACCAACCTTTTGTTTCGTAGCTGAGCAGGTAAGCATTAGAGCCACCCAAGGACTTTCTCCGATTATTCACCCTACTGTATTTTCTTCATTGCACTCTTCTCTGTCTGAACAGTACTATTTCCTTACTTATTTACAGGTTCATCATCTGTCTCCTCACTGTGACCTGCATCTGTGAGGGCAGAGACCTGGGCTGTCTTATTCACTCCCCTATTTTCAGTTTCTGCAACACAACAAGCCACAATACTAAAGATCTGTCAGCTGAATAATTTATATGTACAAAGGCATGACGTATGTATGGTGTATTGTTTTTAGCTACTACAGAGTTGGCTCCTGACTCACGGCCACCCCAAGTACAACAGAACGAATGCTGCTTGGTCCATGAGGAGTTGTGGATTGGACCATTGTAATATGTAGGGTTTTCACTGGCTGCTTTTTGGAAATAGGTCATCAGTCCTTGAGAAGTGAGGAAATAAAAATGTTGAGCAGCCTTTTCTCATTAGAGACAAGTAGTGCAGAAGGCATGGAGTCCCTGTATGGTGCAAACCAAAAGTTGGAGGTTCCGGTCTACCCAGAGGCACCTTGGAAGAAATCCTGGCAATCTGCTTCCCCCAAAAAAGCCATTAAAAACCCTATGGGGCACTCCTCTACTCTAACACACATGGAGTCAGACAGCATCTGAGGGGATTTTAAGATCAAAGGAAGATTCCTTAATGGGTATCGGACAGATGAGAGCATTGATTTTTTTTTTTTTTTCAATCCTTTGTACTTAACACATCTCAATAGTTCTTGTCCTGTTCAGTCAGCCTTTTCTGCTTCTCCTCCAGACTGGTGGTCTCAAATCTGACTGCCCATTGGAATCCCCTGGGACCTTTGAAATCATATCAGTTCTCAACCAATTAAAGCATAGTCCTTAGGACTGCATCCCAGACATTGCTTGGTTCTTGCTGTTTTCTCAAAAGTCCCCTGGCAATTCTAATGCACAGTTGGCTTTGAAAACTGCTTCAGACTTTTAAGCTTTATTTACATCCACTATCTGGGTCTTCTGTCAGCGAGCTTTTAACAGGTTGATCAAAAATTGTTAAATTTACCTCTTAAGCAGTTGTTTACACATTTGTTGCCTTTTATACGTGGCATTTTAAATTTCGTTGTCAAAGAATATTGAATGAACAAATTTCCAATTTTCTAATAAAATTCCAGGAAAAGCACAACCTGATAGTGGGAATTTGCTTTCATAATAATATGTATTTGCCTGTATTTGGGGGAAAAAAGAGATGCATACATATAAATATATATAATACGAATGTCCCAGTTTATTAAATTATCCAAATCCTAAACCTGGTAAATGCAAGACGAACAAAAGAGTATTTTTCTGTAACGCCCTCATACTAAACTCCACCTGGCCTTCTTTTCATTTGGAGGTGCGGAAGTCAGCAGGAGAGCCCAGTGAGGTGAAGAGGGAAGGACCTCAGCGTTGGTCCAACCTGACTCAAATGCGACTCTGCCCTCACTTTTTACAACAAATTCCTGAGCTTCTCTGAGCCCTAGCTTCTTTATCTAGAAATGGGAATAATGTCTTCTCTTTCTCCAGGTTTTTTTGAGGACTGTTTTTGTTGTTAGCTGCCATCAAGTTGGCCCCCGACTCACGGTGACCCCTGACACCTGGCAACCCCATGCACGATGGAAGAAAACGCTACCCAGCCCTAGCCATTCCCGTGGTCAGTTGTGGATCTAACCATTGTGATCCACAGGGTTTTTATTGGCTGGTTTTGGGACATAGGTCACCAGGCCTTTCTTTCTAGTTCCTCTCAACCTGGAAGCTCTGTTGAAACCAGAGCCCTGGTAGTACAGTGGTTAAAGTGCTGGGCTGCTAACTGGAAGGTGTCAGCAGCTCAAACCCACCAGCTGCTCCTGGGGAGAAAGATGTGGCAGTCTGCTTCTGTAAAGATTTACAGCTTTGGAAACCCTATGGGGCAGTTGTACTCTGTCCTATAGGGTCACTATGAGTCAGAATCGACTCGATGGCAATGGGTTTGGTTTTCCGTTTTCTGATGAAAGCTATTCAGCATCATAGCAACATGCAGGCCTCCACTGATAGATGGGTGATGGCTGTACATGAGATACACTGGCCAGGAATTGAACCCAGGTCTCCAATATGGAAGGCAAGAATTCTGTCACGGAACCAACACTGCCTCCTGTTTTTGAGGATTAGACATGATAATAATTATCAACACCCAAGCAAAGCATCCAACATATTACAAAGATAAATATGTCCACAACTAACACCAAGAGAAGATAGTGCCCACTGGTTATTTTCTATGTGCCAGTTACTAGGCTAAATGCTGTATATAAATCACTTCATCTCAGTGTAACAAAGCTTTGTCCCTCCTGCACTGTAGGAGAGGGAAATGAGAATGAGATAGTAAACTGAGGTTCAGGCTCCTTGGCATGGCAGGGTCACAAGTCCCCCCTACTGCCTGATGCAAATCCACGCAAAACTTGTAACATCTTAACACTTTTAAAATAAGCCCCCTATCTAAATATCCACACATGCTCTAAACTGCTGTCAAATACGGAGAGCTCTGTCACTCACCGTCATGTGTGTAAAAGGGAATATGTTTTCTCTCTTTACAGGCTTGGCTTTATAAATACAGCATTACAGAAATTTTAAGTGTCCTTTAAGTTACTGACTTTTGGTAGGATATGGACTCAGGCCAGGTGACCCAAGCCTGCTTAACCATTTTACCACTCTGCCCCATGGCAAGGGCACTGTCTTAGTCACCCAGTGCTGCTGTAACAGAAATACCACAAGTGGATGGCTGTAACAACAGAAGTTTATTCTCTCAGTCTAGGAGGCTAGAAGTCTGACTTCAGGGCGCTAGCTCCAGGGGAAGGCTTTCTCTCTCTGTTGGCTCCGGAGGAAGGTTCTTGTCATCAATCTTCACCTGATCTAGGAGCTTCTCCATGCAGGAATCCCTGGTTCAAAGGACATGCTCTACTCCCGGCGCTGCTTTCTTGACGGTGTGAGGTCCTCATGTCTCTCTGCTCACTCCTCTCTTTTATATCTCAAAAGACATTGACCTAAGACACAATCTAATCTTGTAGATTCAGTCCTGCCTCATTAACATCATAGAAGCGGGATTTACAACACATAGGAAAAATCACATCAGATGACAAAATGGTGGACTATCACACAATACTTGGAATCATGGACTAGCCAAGTTGACACACATTTTGGGGGGACACAATTCAATCCATAACAAGACAGAAGCAACTAAGTCAAAGAAAATATAATGCAGCATAATTTTCATTTAAACCCAAATGTTTTTTCCCTAAAATAACAGGAATGTAAATATTAAAGTAAATTACACTCAAACATCAAATATCATTTATATTATTACCTAAGTATAGTCATCTCGGAAACCCTAGTGGCATAGTGGTTAAGTGCTACGGCTGCTAACCAAGAGGTCGGCAGTTCAAATCTGCCAGGCACTCCTTGGAAACTCTATGGGACAGTTCTACTTTGTCCTATAGGGTCCCTGTGAGTCGGAATCGACTTGACGGTAGTGGGTTTAGTTTATAGTTATCTCAGTTTTTAACTTCTAACATTTCTGAATCACTGCTTTATCTAATCCTGTGTTTTCCTCTAGTTTAAGTAATTTTCATTCATGCTGTATCTCTTAACTGGGAGATTGCAGTTTCCATAGCTTATCTGATTTCTCAGCATCTTTATGTCCAAAGACCCTACCGGAATTTTTATCTAGCCTTTGCTCTCTTTAACGAGTGTGGCTTTTAGTTACTGCCTGCAATGTATGGTGGAAAAGTTTCTGTTCTTTTTTCCAAATTTCTCTCTCTGTGCCTCTTTCCTCTCTCATTTTCAGATGGGCAAGTGTTAATCACATCATCACGTTGACTTGAGTGAAACACAATCTTTTCAAACTTATAAGCCCCCTGACAGCTTCCTTCTGGTGTTTTCTATTTGAAAACGTCCTTAGCTTCCCCTGTTCAATTTCCGATCAGTATCTCAAATATAGTTTTTGGAGATCCACATCTAACAACGATTGCTTTCTGTCATCAAGACTGAGTTAATGAAAAGTCAACCTACAATAGACCCTAACTCCTTAAAACATGTTTAACTAGCATAAATTAAAATTTTAAAGCAAAGACATGAGATATTTTCTTCATATTATATTATTACATATATTAAATTAAATTTATTATATTATATTAAGTTATATAAAAAGTTATAATATATAATAGCCCCTTTATTTGATGTTGGAGCCCTGGTGGTACAGTGGTTAAGAGCTACAGCTGCTAACCAAAAGACTGGCAGTTCGAATCCTTGAAACCCTGTGGGGCAATTCTAGTCTGTCGTGTAGGGTCGCTACGAGCCAGAGTCAACCTGACGGCAACGGGTTTGGTTTGGGGTTTACATTTGAAGTTATATCTAAAATAACTTCGCAGTATTGTTGTAGAAATCTAGCATCTTTTAAATCAAGTCTTGTGAATTCTCACAGAATAGACAGTTCCACTGTGCCAGATGCAGTGCCTTTTACTTTGGCTACAGAGTTGCCAGATGAAAGTTTAGACAATAATAATAGCTAACAATTAATGGAACTTTATCACGTGCAGGTTCCAGTCTCACTGTTTACGTGTTAACTTATTTAATTGTTCTAGTAATCCTGTGAGATACTTCTTATTATCATCCCCATTTTACCAGTTAAGAAAACAGGACAAGTAACTTGCAAGAGGTCACACAACTAAGGTTAGAGCCAGGGTCCAGACTCAGACCACCTGACTTCAGCACACTTAACCACTCCACCACACTGCCTCCATGTAAGGGCAGGGACTAGTATTTGCTGGTTCATTCACTCACTCATTGAAAAAATACAGTAAAACCTGCGAAAGCCAGTATCTGTGTAGGGCAGAAACCTGGCAGAGAAGGAAAACTCAAATAATTTCCACTAATAGAGGATAAGAAAGCGACAAGGCTGCATCCTGTCGAAGGCGGAAAACTTTTGAAGCCCAGAAAAACAAGGCAGCCCAGTTGTATTCCGGCTCTCACAGGCTTCTCTGTATTTATTTAGTGAGTGCGTTCGCCAAGGTTCCTAAGGGCTGAGGTGCAAACTCGTAAGACAGGGCCCTGCTCTGAGGGGCATTCAGTGCATCTGAGAATCACATAGTACAATGATCGGTGTTGTTAGTTGACGTTGAGTCAACGCCAACTCCTGATGACCCCGTGTGTGCAGAGAGGAACTGCTCCATTGGTTTTCAAGGCTGTGACCTTTCAGAAGCAGCTTCCCAGGCCTGTCTCCCAAGGTGCCTCTGGGAGGGTTTGAACTACTAACCTTTCAGCTAGTAGTTGAACGCTTAACCATTTTTATGACCGATACAACAAACCACCCATTGCTGTCAAGTCGATTCCAACTCATAGCAACCCTATAGGACAGGGTAGAACTGCCTCATAGGGTTTCCAAAGAGTGGCTGGTGGATTTGAACTGCCGAACTTTTGGTTAGCAGCCATAGCTCTTAACCACTGAGCCACCAGGGCTCACCTGGTGCGCCACCAGCAAACCCATTTGCTGTGTCTAGGCACCAACCATAGGCACAGCAAACAGGAGTAATAAAAGAGCATGCAATCCAGTCTTGGGGGCATTGGAGAAGGTCCCCAGGAAGAAGTGATATCTAAGTTGGGTCCTAAATAGTTAGTGGGAATTATCTAGGTAAAAAGAAGTTATAGGGGTGATGATGAGCTTTCTGGGCAGAGAGAATGAATAAAGGTGCAAAGGGCAAAAGAGGGGGGGGAGAGAGTAAAAAGGTCTTCGGGTAACTCTTAATATGACCAAAACATAAAGTAGTGGTGTGAGGGTGCATAGGAGGGGCTACAAGGACAGGCAGGGGCCAGGTCACGCCATCCCAAGTGTGATGATGACGCCCTTGGAAGATGCCAAGGAGGTCTTATCTGGTGTCCTCCTCAGAATATGATTGCTCTGGCTTCAGTGTGTTCAAAGACTGGAAGGTGAGCAAGTCCAGAGCCAGGGAGACTGAACAGGAGGATGTTCTGGTCATTGCAGCAAGAAATTCAAGTGGTCTAAGCTGAGCTGACAGTGGCAGAGATGTCAAGAAGTAGCAGATTATCTTATGATATCGAGTTATGATGCATGCAAATAATGACACACAAATAGTATATGTATAATGAACAAAAAAATATGTATCTTAGTATATATTTTTAAGTAAGGTACCCTGGAGTGGCTGTAGAAAGAAGATGTAAAGCAGCAGATGTTGAAAAAATGATAATTATTTAAAGGCACACAAAAGAAAGACAGCCAATGACAAGGGGACTACTTTTAAAAAATGAAGGAAAAAAAAAGTAAGTCAGGAATAAATTCTCAATAATTCATTAAATTGGAGTTACTGTAAATAATCACGTCCCAGAGGAAATCTCAAAGGATAAGTTTTTCCTGAAGTGATAAAGCTAAGGAAATCCTAACAAAAACAAACAAGAAAAGATTGCACAATTCACTACAATTTAAAAAAGAGATGACTGTTTTGAGGTAGGCAACAGGCAAGATCACGTAGGCATAGCCTCCAGAAATTGGAAGTCAAGGGCAAACACGTGTGAGGAGGCTGCAAATTCCACCTCCTTCTATTGCGTGCATTTTCTTCCACCTTCCCTTGGCTCATGCCAGCAGAAATCATGATTCCAGCAGAAAATCAGTCATGAGTCCTAGGTTTGCCCTGTGCTCTCTAGAGTTGCTGTGAGTAGGATCAACTCAACAGCAACGGGTTTGATTTTGATTTTCTGCCATCCATGTCTCTTTATGACCTCTCTCTCCTAAACTTTTAAATTGTCTTTCACTTCTCACTAAAACATGTTGTCTCAAGTCATCTCACGCCCATGAATAGCACTTTAGGTAAAAATGACTGTGATTAGCTCTTCCAATCCAGTTCCCATCAAGTCAACTCCAATTCATGGTAACACTATGTGCGCCGGAGTAGAACTGTGCTCCAAAGACTTTTCAATGTCTTATTTTTCGCAAGTAGATCTTCCAAAGTGCCTTTGGGTAGACTCAAACTTCTAAACTTTATTTATTTTTTTTTAGTAGTCTTTTTTTTTTTTTAATTGTGCTTTAGGTGAAAGTTTACAGCTCAAATTAATTTCTCGTTCAAAAATTTATAAACATTTTTTGTGACATTGATTGCAATCCCCCCAATGTGATGGCACTCTCCCCCTTTCCACCCCAGGTTCCCTACATCCTTTCATCCAGTTCCATCCCTTCTTGCCTTCTCGTCCTGCTTTTGGACAGGAGCTGCCCATTTGGTCTCTTATATTTGATTGAATTAAGAAGCACATTCTTCACGTGCGTTATTTTTTGTTTTATAGGCCTGTCTAATCTTTGTCTGAAAAGTGGGCTTCAGGGATGGTTTCAGTTCTGGGTTAGCAGAGCATTCAGAGGTTCCTCCAGCCTCTGTCAGACCAGTAAGTCAGGTCTTTTTACATGAATGCGAATTCTCTTCTACATTTTTCTCCAGCTCTGTCCAGGACTCTGTTGTAATCCCTGTCAGAGTGGTTGTTGGTGGTAGCCGAGCACCATCTAGTTCTTCTGGTCTCAGTCTGGTGGTGTCTCTGGTTCATGTGGTTCTCCAGTCCTTTGGGCTAGTTTTTCCCTTGTGTTTTTGCTTTTCTTCATTGTCCTTTGCTCCAGGTGGGTTGAGACCAATAAGTTTATCTTAGATGGCTGCTTGTGGGCTTTTAGTACCCCTAACCCTACTCACCAAAGTGGGAAGTAGAACATTTTTTTTATAAACTTGGTTATGCCAATTGAGCTGGAAGTCCTCTGAGACCATGGTGAACCTCTAAGCTTTAGACTGGCAAGCCAGCATATTGACAATCTGCACCACCCAGAGACTCCTGACTAGCTCTTAAAACCAAAAACCCATTGCTGTTTAGTCAATTCCGACTCATAGCAACCTTACAGGGCAGGGTAGAACAGCCCCATGGGGTTTCCAAGGCTGTAATCTTTACAGAAGTGGAGGGCCACATCTTCCTCCTACAGAGCAGCTGGTGGGTTCAAACCACCAACCTTTCAATTAGCAGCCAAGTACATGACCACTGAGCCACCAGAGCTCCTTGACTAGCTCTTAGCATCTTTCTATTGTGGTCTATACTCAGTATGGCTTGAATCTCTAAATGTTAGTTGAAATAATCATGGTTGCCAAAGTAAGGGGAAGGAAACTAACATTTTCTAAGTATTTACTATGCACAAATGCTCTTTGTAAGTTTTCTTATTTTTTTAGTTGTCATCATCCATAAAGAAGGAGTATGTATTATCTATATTCTACAGTTAAGGACACTGTTTAGGTTTAGGAACTTCCCCCAAAGTACTCAGAGCTTTAGCATCAAAGTGAAGACTGGAGCTTCAGTGTGATTCTATACTTTCTACTTCATAGCTTTTTTTTTTTTAATTAATTTTTATTAAGCTTCAAGTGAACATTTACAAATCCAATCAGTCTATCACACGTAAGTTTACATACATCTTACTCCCTTCTCCCACTTGGTCTCCCCCTATTGAGTCAGCCCTTTCAGTCTCTCGTTTCGTGACAATTTTGCCAGCTTCCCTCTCTCTCTATCTTCCCATCCCCCCTCCAGACAAGAGTTGCCAACACACTCTCAAGTGTCCACCTGATTTAATTAGCTCACTCTTCATCAGCATCTCTCTCCCTGCCACTGACCAGTCCCTTTCATGTCTGATGAGTTGTCTTCGGGAATGGTTCCTGTCCTGTGCCAACAGAAGGTCTGGGGAGCATTGCCGCCGGGATTCCTTCAGTCGCAGTCAGACCCTTAAGTATGGTCTTTTTATGAGTATTTGGGGTCTGCATCCCACTGATCTCCTGCTCCCTCAGGAGTTGTCTGTTGTGCTCCCTGACAGGGCAGTCATCAATTGTGGCTGGGCACCAACTAGTTCTTCTGGTCTCATAGCTTTTTAAAGTCTTTTAAAGTCCTTGGACAAAAGCATGCTGCCTTCTCCCTTCTTCATTTTATTAGGACATCATAAGGATTAAAGGGAAGATTAAATTGAATTAATTCCAAGAAAAATGGCAAAATAGGAAGCATTATAGGAAGGTCGCTTCCTTTGGAAAATCCCAGAACTCTGATTTTTGCCCATTTTACAGTTTAAATCAAAGCGTTATTTTTACAAACCACTTCTCACTAAGAATATTGTTGAACAAAGAAGCAGGTAGTGTGGACAATTGACAATGAGTTCTGTGGACAGACAGAAATCCTGCAATCTTAATGGTACTTACGAACCATAGAGCCTTGGGCAAGTTATTCAACCTCAAAGACCATCAGTGTCCTGTTTTGAAAGACATAGGTAATAGAACTTGTTTCATATGTTTGTTTTGTGAAGATTAAATAAGATAATAGAGGTAAAGAGCCTAGCATAGTGACCACCACATTGTGTTGCTGTTGTTAGGTGCCATCCAGTCTGCTCCAACTCATGGCAAGTTTGGTGGCCTTATGCTTAATAGAAGGAATCGCTGTCCAGCCCCGTACCATCTTCATGATCATTGCTATGTTTGAGTTCATTGTTGTGGCTATTGTGTCAATCCATCCCATTGAGGGTTTCCCTCACTTGCACTCTACCGAGCATGATGTCCTTTTCTAATGGTTGGTCTTTCCTGATGATGTGTCCAAACTAAATGAGCTGAAATCTTACCACTCTCACGTCTAAGGAACATTCTGGTTCTTTTTCTTGTAAGACTGATTTGTTCATTCTTCTGCCTGTCCACAATACATTCAATATTCTTTGCCAGCACCACCATTCGAATGTCTGTTCTGTCTTCCTTTTTCATTATACCATATTGTAGGTGTTTATAAATTATAGTCATAAGTGGCATAAGTATTTTTTCAGCTCTTCAGATCATTCCAACGGGCAACCAAAGCTCAGTGGCTTTAAAAAATACTGATGCCTGGTATACCCCTCAGAGATTCTAATTTAGTTGGTCTGGGGTAAAGTCTGGGCACTGGGAACGCTAGAGCTCCTCCATGCAATTCCAATGCACAGCAAAGTTGAGACTCTCTGCGCTAGAACACTCATGGTGGTAAATGGTGGGGGAGACGGGGGAGGAGTGAAGGCTCTGCCCAGCCCTCCTGGAAACTTTGGCACATCCCAGGGAAAGCAACGTGTGGATTCCTGTCATCTAGGAGGCATTGCTGATTGGTCAATGTTGGCCAGGGAAGCTGTAGCAATAAACCAGAGAGGTCTACAGCCTCACCTCCACCTCACGTGCCCTTTCTCACTGGCCAATACCAGAGGGAACTATAGGGTAACAGGAATGGGGAAATATATGGAGAGAACATACCCTCACCCCTCCCCCAAGCCATGGAGAAACATGCAGTCAGACCCAGGCAGAAGGGATGAGATTAGCTTTGCACCAAATTTGAAATTTTAAAATGAACAGAACTGAGTTTTATATACTATGCCAATTATCTTCTACTATATATCACCCCCAAATTTTAGTGGCATAAAATAGAAACCAGTTTATCATGCTTGTGTCTGTGAGTCAAGAAAGAAGCCCTGGTGGCACAGTGGTTAAGCGCTCGGCTCCTAACCCAAAGGTCATGGATTCAAACCCACAAGCTGCTCCGGGGGAGAAAAATGTGACAGTCTGTTTCTGTAAATATTACAGCCTCGGAAATCCTGTGGCGCAGTTCTACTCTGTTCTATAGGGTCACTAAGAGCCAGAATGGACTCAACAGCAACGGGTCTGGTGGGTCAAGAATTCAGAAAGGGAAGAATTTGTGCTCTAAAATATCTGGGGTCTCAGCTGGAAAGACTCAAATGGTGGAGGCTAGAATCATCTAGATATTTTTCACGAATGTCTCTGACCTGGGAAGACTTGATAGCTCAGCTATTGACCATAGGGCTTAAATATGAACTTTCCATGTTACTTGGGCTTCCTCATAGCATGGCTGCCTCAGGCTAATCCAACTTATTACATGGTTCAAGACTTCAAAAGCAACTATTTCAGCAAACAAGGCAGAGACTGCCTAGCACTTTATGACCTCACCTCAGAAGTCATGCAGTATTACTTCAGAGGCTCTCTGATGGTTGAAGCAGTCCCAAATCCAACAAGATTCAAGAAGAGGGAACAGAAACTACCCTCTCAATGGAAGGAGTGTCTCAAAGAATTTTCAAATATCTAAGTCAGTCTGGTCTAATACCCTCAGTGACAGGAAGTAAGAGAATCTGGCCAAGATGTTGTTAAGGGACCAGATATACAACAGGAAAGGGAAGGGAAGATGGATAATCTAGTGCATTTGAGGAGGAAGAAGTTATTGAAACAAAAGTTTTATATTTCTATCCTATCACAATGAGAATCTTCACTAAACCATTAGTAGCAATTACCACATGCGAGAAGAAACCAGATTCCCTACACTTAGGTGAAATCGTATATAATCCAACAATGTCCTGTTGCCACATGCTGCCTCTTTGCTTAAGATTCTAGTTCATTTTGAAGCCTGTAATAATTGAGAATATTTTGAATCTGGTATATTTTCAAAGTTCACATAGAAAAAGTACATATCTAGTGAGTTTTTTTTTTTTTTTCCAGCTAGTCTCTTATAAATCTTGTTAGTACGTAATCCTGCCAACATACTATAATGTGTATGTGCAGCACAATTCACTCATTTTACAAATACGGAAAATGAGATTTAGGAAAATAAGTGTCTCATTCAAACTCACAAAATAAAATTATGTGAGTCCCACATCTTAGCATATGGCCGGAGTCCTAAGGCAGATGCTACTGGGAGAGCAATGCCTAAAAAAAAATGTATCTTGTTGGAAATCATCTTGAACAGTGCTTGATAGCTAGACTGGACAGGAAAGTAAGTGATTGCCCTCCTGCACAGCTGGTTGCTCCAATCTGCTGTACTCTTTTTCCTAGAAAGATAATGACTGAATCATACCAGCTCCTGTTCTGACAGTAGTCCACAGACACTGTGAGCAGATGGTCTGTTTGGCAGCACTAAAACCCTTTTCTCTCTGCTGCAGGTGAGGAGCAGCCTGGCTTCTTAAATAAGCTGCAACTGCTAATATAAAGGCTAGCACAATACAAACGTGATAGCCAACTTAGAACACTGTGCTGTATGTATTTAAGGAAGGCTGCCAGTCTTTGAATTTTACTTAAAGGAGTTGTGACATAGTAGAAAATTGTAGTCAATTCGAATGTCATAAATCATGCCCGTTTTCATAGTTGTATAGTCTCCAGAGAGTAAACAGTGAATATTTCTTCCAGATAGGCAAACGCTGCAAACACCAATAAATTTAAAAGAATTGAAATCATTCATAGATATATATACAGTGTTCTTTGACCACATGGACTCAAACTAGAAATCAGTAATGCAAAGATAAGAAGAAAATCACCAAACACTTGGAAACTAAACAACACACTTCTAAGTAACCAGTGAGTAAAAAAAGGGGTATCTCATGGGAAATTAAAAAAAAAAAAAAATACACTGAGCTGAATGAAAATTAAAACACAACATATTAAAATTTGTGGGATGCAGTTAAGAGTGCTGAGAGGGAAATCTTTAGCTAAATGCATATGTTAGAAAACAGGAAGTGTCTCAAATCGATAATCTAAATTCAGCCTAGAAAAATAGAGCTAAATAAACCTGAAGCAAGCAGAAGAAGGGAAATAATATAAGAGCAGAAATGAGAAAAATTGCAAACAGAAAACCAATGAAAGAGCTAGTTCTTTGAAAACATATTAAAAAAAAAATTTGTCAAGACTGAAAGAGAAAAAATGAAAGAAGCACAAATTACCAATACCAGGAACCAAACAGGGAATATCATTACAGACCCTACAGACATCAAAAGGATAGTAAGGGAACTACAAACAACTCTATGCAGATAAATAAGACAACTTAGATGAAAGGGACCAATTCTTTGAAAAACACAAACTCCAAAACTCCCAATATATGAGATAATCTGAATAACCCTATAACTATTAAGGAAATTGAATTTATAATTAAAAATCTTCAGGCCCACATGGTTTCAATGGAGAATTCTGCTCAACGCTTAAAGAAGAACTAACAAGAATTCTCCACAATCCCTTCCAGAAATTACAAGAAGGGGAAGAAACACCAGTTCATTTTATAAAGCTTCTTTTTCATAATTATTTCGGCTATTCTGGTTTCTTTACCTTTTGAAATAAATTTCAGAATAATCTTGTCTATATCTACAAAAATTCTTATTGGATTTGATAAGTCAAGGGATACATGATAAATATTTTTTAAAAAGTTACATTTCCATATACCTAGTGATGAAGATATGAACACTGAAATGAAAAATACAATACCATTCACAATTGCTCAAAAAAAATTAAATGTTTAATTGTAAGCCTAACAAAATATGTACAGAACTTATCTTGAAAACCACAAAATGCTCATGGAAAAAATTAAAGAAGATCTAAATAAATGGAGAGACATACCATATTCATGAAATGGCAGATTTGACATAGGAAAGATGTCAGTTCTACCCAAATGGATGCTAATGCAATCCCAACCAACTTTGATTTAAAGACTTAATATATAACTGTAATAATCAGGACTGTGTGGTACTGACAGAGGGATAGACACATAGATCAATGGAACAAGGTAGAGAACCCAGAAATAGGCCTAGACAAATATGCCCAATGGATTTTTGACAAAGGTACAAAAACAATTCAATAGAGGAAAGATAGCCTTTTCAACAAACAGTGCTGGAGCAGTTGAACACCCATGGGCCAAAAATAAATTAAAAAAAACCTCTGCCTATACTCTGCATCTTATTAAAAAAAAAAAAAAAAACTCAAAAGGACCTAGGCACAGAGTTCTTAGACTTGACACCAAAATCACAATTCATAAAGGGAAAAATTGACAGACCTTACCAAAATCAAAAAAAATTTTTTTCTGCAAAAGACCTTGTTAAGAGGATAAAACAACAAGCTATAGATGGGGAGGAGATATTTGCAAATGTTTTGAGTGCATTAGGTTGTGTGGCTAGACTATAGTTTCTAGGTATCCTTTCTCTGGTGGGGTTTATGCCAAGTGCCCTCTCGTTATTGGAGAAGCCATGAAGAAACCTGCATAGGTCTATCCACCCTGCAGAGCGTATGAGGATACCCACCTTAGCACCAAGAGGACCTTCCAAGATGTTACCCTATCAGGCACACGAGGGAGATTCCGAGCCTATATTATACATTAAGATAGCCATTAAAAATCTGTGAGGGCCATTTCGTGTTAAAGTAGACCATCAACATTGGCGTAGCTATTTGTGGGCAAACTGAAATTTATGTGTGTGGCAATTGGCATTTTAAGGAGGCACAAATTTGACTGCATACTCTCCGAAGTTAGTAAGTTGGAGTAAGCCATTTAGATGGTTCTGGAACCAGCCAACTGCAAAGTTTTTACATGTTATCTCAATATCTTATGCCTGTATTCATCATGGAAACCCTGGTGGCATAGTGGTTAAGAGCTACAGCTGCTAACCAAGAGGTCAGCAGTTTGAATCCACCAGGCTCCTTGGAAACTCTATGGTGCAGCTCTACTCTGTCCTATAGGGTCACTATGAGTCGGAATCGACTTGACGGCAGTGGGTTTCGTTTTGGTTTTATATTTATCATATACATAGGAATTTCATTAAGAATCTGAAGAAGTTACTTGAGATTTTCAGTTGTAACATTTTTACAGGAGAAATTGTATAAAATAGCTCTGTGAATTTAGAAACTAATAAATCACTTTGGATAATTGTTATTGCTGCTGTTGTTAGGTGCCGTCGAGTTGGTTCTGACCCATAGCAACCCTACGTACAACAGAAGGAAACACTGCCCAGTCCTGCACCATCCTCACAATCGTTGCTATGTTTGAGCCCCTTGTTGCTGTCACTGTGTCAGTTCATCTCATTGAGGATCTTCCTCTTTTTTGACGACCCTCTACTTTACCAAACATGATGTCCTTCTCCAGGGATTGGTCCCTCCTGATAATAGGTCCAAAGGACATGAGACAAAGTCTCGCCATTCTGGTTTCCATGGAGCATTCTGGCTGTATGTCTTCCAAGATAGACTTTGGATATACACCTAATTAATGTCAAGTTTCTACAGGAACTTAGTCAAGACAGTCTAATATTGATATAAGGAAAGATATAGCCTACTCTTATTTATATACCCAAGAGAAGTAAAAACATGTCCACACAGTATGTGCAGACAAATGTTCAAAGCAGTTTATTTAAAAGAGCCCAGAACTAGAAACCACCCGCCTGTCCATGAACAGGTGAATGGATAAACAAATTCTGGTACATCCATAGGATAGGATGCTATTTAACAATAAAAAGGAACAAACTAGTAATACACCCAAGAACATGAATGAATCTGAAAATTGTTATGCTGAGCAAAAGAAGTTGAACACTTAAGGGTACATACTATGAGCTTCTACGTACAGGAAATTCTAGGAGAGGAGAGCTAGTTTATTGTGGTAAGAGAACATCAGTGGGCCTTGCAGGGTAGGAGACGGATTGCACAGAGAATGCAAGACAATTTTCGGTGTAGTAGAAATATTCTATATCTTGACTGTGGAGGTAGTGGTTGTCTAATCTGTTACTACATCCGGTCTGCCTAGTTTTATCCTGGTTCTGCCGCTTACTTAGACAAGTTATTTAACCTTTCTGTGTCTCAGGTTCCTCATCTGTAAAATGGGCATAGTAATAATACCTATTTCTTAAATTTCTTAAGGTTGTTGTAATTTTTTAAATGAGCTAATAAATATGAAGATGTTAGAATGCATGACAGATAGAGAGGTCTATGTGTTAGCCATTCTTATGTGTAATATAATGACATATGTAAAGATGTTTGTTTCAGAAGTGTTTATAAAAGCAAAGACTAGCTTGCATAATAGTGCAAACTGCAATGCTTTCACCCAGTGGACTATTAGGTAATCATAAACTACATTGTTGAATGTTACAGAAGCCAGATTAGAGAATATTACTCTGAAGAGTTCACATTAGAAACATCAGGAAACTACCTCGATAAATGCAGAAATGACACAAAATCAAACATTCATTCCTAATATAAAGCAAATAGCTTGATTGTGGTACTTAACCATATCGAAAGCCAATATCAAATTTAATGGTAAACTAAAAATTGTTAAGTTTTTTCTGGAAATCTGTAAAATTGGTAAAACTGTTCTGGAAGTAAAATCTAATGCAATCAGGTAAGAAAAATAAATAAGCAGTGTACATATTGGAAAGGAAGATGCATAATTATCATTATTTGGAGATTGTATGACTGCATAAGAGGATTACATAACATGGCTAGTTAAAAAATGTAATACACAAATTAATAGTTTTCCCATATATAAGTCACAAGGACAGAAAAAGTGATTCAACAAAATGTCACAATTGCAAAATAAAAACAATCAGGAACCATCTGAACAGTGAACGTGCAGGACAAATATGAAGGAAATGTTACAGCTTTACTGAAAAGACATAAAAGGAGAGTTGAGAAAATATTCCTCTCTCAGTCAGGATGCTCTAGAGAAAAAGAACCAGTGAGATATATATACATAGAGAGAGGAACAATTATTTTAGGAACTGGCTCACATAATTACGGGAGGCTGGCAAGTCCAAAGGAGCCCTGGGGCGCAGTGTTAGGCTGCTAACCAAAAGGTCAGTGGTTCTAATCCACCAGTCACTCCACAGGAGGAAAATGTGGCAGTCACTTCTGTAAAGATTTACAGCCTTGGAAACCCTACGGGGCAGTTCTACTCTGTCCTATCAAAAACCTGCTGCCATTGAGTCAATTTCAACTCATTAATGACAGTGTAGGATGGAATAGAACTGCCCCACAGGGCTTCCAAGGAGCAGCTTCTGGATTCAAACTGCTGACCTTTTGGTTAGCAGCTTGAGCTCTTAACCACTGCTCCACCAGGGCTCTACTCTGTGTAGATCTATCAATTCAACTTTCAAGAAGCAACAGGGCTTTGGGAGGAATTTGACAAAATGCTACTAAGTTCACTTGGAAAATTAAATATACCATAATAGCCAGAAAAAAAAAAATCTACAAGAAAATAATATGAGAAAAGATTTGTTTTATCAAATATTAAAACATATTATGAAGCTACTGGGACTAAATCACTGTGGCAAGACTAGTGCACTGGTTATCTATTGCTGCGTAACACGTTTGCTAAAACATAGTAGCTTAAAAAAACATACATTTCTTACCCCACAATTTCTGTGAGTCAGGAATTTGGGCATAGTTCGGCTGGTTTCTCTGGCTCTGAGTCTCTCACACGGCTGCAATCAAAGTTTGGCTGGAGCCACAATCTTCTTAAGGCTTGACTGGAAAAGGACATGCTTCCAAGCTCACTCATGTGGTTGTTGGTAGGACTCCATTCCTCTCAGGCTGTTGGACTGAGGTCCTCAGCTCCTCCCAAGCTGTTAGACCAAGTATCTTAGGCTGGATTCTCTAGAGAAGCAAAACAAGTGAAGGGTATATATAGAGAGAGTGAGAGAGAGATTTATCTCAAGGAAATGTTTCACGTGGCTGTAGAGGCTGGCAAGTCCCACATGCATGGATCAAGCATCAGGCGGGAGGCTTCTCCTGACTCACGTAGCTGCAGGGGCTGACAAACTCAAGATCAGTAGGTCAGATGGCAGGATGCTGGCTCGCAGGCTGAGGAAGCTGATGAACCCAAGTTTCACAATCCCATTTCTTCCCAGTCAATGCCCCCACTTTAATTTCAGATATAATTCAAGGTTGGGAATTCAGTTGGTGTTGTAATTCAGCCACTCTTAGGATCCTTCGTACCTTGCCACAGGGCCTCTCCACAGGGGCAGCTCATGACATTGCAGCTGGCTTCACAGGAGCAAGCAAGGGAGAGGACGAGAGAGTGTGTGCTAGCAAGGTGAAAGTCATAATCTTTTGTAATCTATTCACAGGAGCAACATACCATCACTTTTGTTGTACTCGAGTTATTACAAGCAAGTCCCTATTTCCAGCCCACACTCAAGGAGGGAGGATTTTTTTTCCAGTTTCCACTGAGTCAACTCAGCACTATTAAATGTGGGAGGGGACCACAGAGGGTCATGAATGCAAGGAGGCGAGGACAATTAGAAGTCATTTTGGAGGCTGGCTACGACAAATCTTAATTGAAATCTACTGCTTAAGAAGTACTAACCAGTTGCCATCTAGTGGATTCCTATTCATGGTGACCCCATGTGTTGCAGAGTAGAACTGTGTTCCACGGGGTTTTTGGTGATTGATTTTTTGGAAATAGATCACCAGGCCTTTCTTCTGAGTCATCTCCGGGTAGACTCAAGCTTTCAACCTTTTGGTTAGCAGCCTGGTGCAGTAAATGTTTGCAGTGCCCAAGGACTCTGAGGGAATTACCCAAGGTCTTGACTACTAGGAAGCAGAGCTTATGGGGGGCCCTCTTAGGAATCAGCCAACTATGACAAGAGAAACAAAATGATGGAAAAAAAAATGAAGAGTATAGAAATAGACCCAAATGCCTTTGGAAGTTTAGTTATATAATGAAGATGGCATTTCATATAAATGATGAAAAACTGCCTTGATGACCCTGTCATTGCCAAAGCAAATCCCCTTCAAATCATATTCCTAAGTAACTAAACATCTGGGGGTGGGGGGTAACCTAGATATCCACCTCCTTCATCCCAAAATAAATTCCTGAAGGATCAAACCTCCACATGTAAAAAAAAATAGTAAATGCTAGAGGAAGACATAGGGTTCTTAAAATTTTTTAAATTATTATGGTAGAGAGAGGAAGATTTTCTTAATGTAACAAAAAACCCAGAGGCCATGAAAAAAAACATCTGGCATCATTTGCCTGTATAAAAACTTTTCCACATCCATGTGGAATGACAAATTGCTACACATATGACAAAGAGCCAATTTCCTTGTCTAAAAATACACTTCCAAATAAGTGAGGAAAAAATTAACAATAGAAAAAATGGATAAGAATATATAAATATCTAATAAATGGGTGAAAATATGCCCAACTGCACTTATAATTTTTTTTGAAATGTAATGTCAAAGAGAAAAATGAGATACCATTTTTACCTTTCAAAATGGCAAAAAAATTTAAAATTTGCTAAAACTTAGAGTTGGCAAAGTTGCGGTGAGAATGTAAATTGAGGTATCTTTTTGGATGACCATTTGGCAAAGTCAAAGTTAGAAATGTATGTAACCTTTGACCTAGAAAATTGCACTGCTAGTAATTCCCCTATGAAATTCACGCAAGCAGCAAAAATAACACACACATACACACACTTCATTTTGTTTCAACCAAGGGTGCCATGTATGGTCCAGGTCATGCCTGCAAGGTTGAAGCGAGTGGCTGGGGAGAGGGAAGTGAGGGCTGTATTATAGCACAAGCTGCAATCTCCAAAGCAAACGCCCTGGTTTGGGACTATTTTTTATTGACAGGAAGGTGTATCAGTCATAGTCCTAGCAAGAAGCCGATGGTACCCTCAAATTTGGTAATTTGAGCAGAGTTTAATAAATAGACTACTTACAAAAGGTAGGGCAAAATGGGGAAAACTAGAGGAATAGAGCAGAGTGCTGGGACCGGAAGGGCAAGGAAAGGAGCAGTTATCACAGGAGGCGGTTAGGGGCCTGAGGGAAAGAGTGTGAGGGAGAAAGTCCACAGAGTAGCAGGAGGGATAAGACCCTGGGGAATAAACACCCCCACCTCACTTTATTTCCTCTTTCCAATTTCTTACGGCTGCTTTCCATTGGCTGAACCCATCCACAAGCTAGACTGGCAAAGGAGTACATTGATTTGGTCCATGTGCAGGTCAGTCTCCCAGGAAAAGAGCAAGGTGAGGAAGAGAATATAACAAAGGGACCCACAGAAGTCATCCTCCCAGAAGGGTGTCGTTGCCTAATCCACACAAAGGCATCACAGGAGTTGGCAACCACACTAATGTCAACATTTTGTAATTGAAAATGAATGAATGAATGAATAATTTACATGCTCAGCAGTAGGGCACCTCATCCTGATACAATAGATTGCTACTATTGATATAATATTGTATCATCTTGTACTACTTGATACAATAGAATGTTACTGAGATACTAAAACATGAGGAATATCTATCTGTACCCATGAGAAAAAAAATACTAAGATATTTCATTAAATGAAAAGAAAGGTACAGAAAAATATGAGTGATTTCCTCATTGTGTGTGTTTTTACACACAGAGATAGCTAACATATAATAAAGGAAGTGTTATATTACACAAGGATACATTTTTATATGCCTGAAATCCCTGAGTGGTAAAATGGTTAAGAGCCCAATTGCCAACTGAAAGGTTGGTAGTTTGAGTTCACCTGGAGGTGCCTTAGAAGAAAGGCCTGGCAATCAAAAAAAAAATCAGCCATTGAAAATCCTATGGAGCACAGTTCTACTCTGACACACATGGGATTGCCATGAGTTGGAATGAACTTGACGGCAACTGGATTTTGTATGTTTGGAAATTTCTGGAAGAATACCTGAGACTCTTAGCCATGGTTATCCGTATGGAGTTTTAGAGGAGCTATGCATTTTTTTTTTTATGCATAGGAGACTTCATGTTTCATTTTTCATATTACTCTCATAATAATAAAACAAACGTACTCAAAACATTTTAGCAAAAACAATGTTTAGTGCTGCTTACTAGAGATGTGGTAATACTATGGAAAATATACATACTATTAAGTGAAAAAACAAACAAAAAACCCTCATTGCTGTAAAGTCATTCTGACTCATAATGACCTTATAGGACAGAGTAGAACTGCCCCATAGGGTTTCCAAGGAGCAGCTGGTGGATTCGAACTGCTAACGTTTTGGTTAGCAGCACAGCTCTTAGTCACTGCACCACCAGGGCTCCTAAGTGAAAAAGGTACAGCAAAATTACATACACGGTGTGATTATAAAAGTACTTTTAAAACATGCAGGGGAAAAACTAGAGAAGAAAAACAGATTTTAACAATGGTTGTGTTTCAGCGATGGTTTTTGAACTTTTTAAAAAAGTAGAAATTCATTTCAAATAAATTCTTATGCAGAACTCCAATGAACAAAGAAGGCATTTTAACACTTTCTGGGTGAATTTTGAATTTTTAAATAAGTTAAAAAAAATAGTTGAGACACCAAATAATTAAGATATTAGAACATCTTTAATCTCCTGGTTTGAAAACAACAGAAAAATGGTGATTGAATTATCAACCGTCACTCATGGTGACCCCACGTGTTACAGATAAGAACTGCTCCGTAGGGTTTCCTTGCCTGTAATCTTGAAGGAAGCTGTTCCCCAGGACCTTCTTCCCTGGAGATTACAAACTGCTTGCACCACCCAAGGACTTTTTAGAAACATGCACATGCGTAACTATCTGTATTTTTTAAACCAAGTTCTGATTTCTTAGTTTTGGCCTTGATTGGACCAAGAACAGATTACAGGAAAAATTTGAAACTTGGAAATGTTGACTTTAAACCTGGAAAAAAAGAACAATTTTAGTCCCGAACAAGAAGTTCAGTTCTAAAGTTTTTGCATACAGCCTTCTTCCTGAAGAAAGGAGGGACGAATATGAATTACACAGCTTCAGGAGCTTGGAGGGAGCCCCAGATTATCAGAGTCTGGAACAGGAGAAGGACAAAGGGATGTTTGTCTTTTCTTTAGCAACACTGACTCCCACTCACACAGTTATCCACACAGAACGAAAGCCATGTTGTAATAAACGCTGTTTCTCACTTGTGACTAAACGCAGCATCTGAATTCCTGCTGCCCATAGTATGATCTCTCTTAAAGGAGGTTAGCCAATTTTCTTCTTGGAAGAAGAAATGAAATTATCCAAAAAAAGCACTTTGGGAACTATGATGAAAATGGGGAAATAAGCCCTTCCTCTTGTGATAAAGATCCAGGGTTACCGTATCTAATAGTGAAATAAACTCAAAATACGAAGTGTTTAGTAGGGGGCTTCATTTCTGCTACTTACAGAAAGACAAGTTAAATAAAACTCTATTAGATTAAAAAAAAATAGCCATTCAGTAATAGTTGTCCCACCTTCTGCTGACTATTTCCTGTATGTGGACAAGAATCACTCATATCTAGTCAAGGGAAAGCAGCTAGTTGGGTGCTGCACAAAATAATATCGGACAATTCTAATTCTTTTTTGTTCTCTTTTTGTGTTTGGTTACTTCTTTTTTATTGTGGTAAATATATAAGTAAAAATATGTTGCAGATTTCAATCATCTTCACATTTACAGTTCAGTCTCATTAATTATGTTCATCATAGTCTTCCACCATCACTATGAACCATTCCCAGATCTTTCCATCACCCTTACCAGAAGCTCAGTGTCCTCTGAACATTGTGTCTCCTTTCCCCCTTCCTCCTGTTCAGCCTGGGAAACACTAATAAACTTTGATCTCTATGTACTTGCCTGTTCTAGATATTTCATATAACTGGAATCCTTTGGTGACCAATGTATTTCACTCAGCCTAACGTTTTCCAGGTTCAACCATGTTGTAGCATGTGTCAGGACTCCATTTCTCTTTATGCCTGAGTGACAATTTTTTTTTTTTTTAATTTTTAATTAACACAAGGAGTGTCCAGTTACAAGGAATTGAGATGGAGGGAATTAACTAAAATTTCCCGGTTTGGGAAATGATAAAACCCACATTCTTGCCAGAGGTTGAATTGAAGTTCATTGCCTCCATTTCTCACCTTCTTTATCAAAAGGATTTGAAGTATGAGAACTTAGATGAGGAAATGGTCTGTCCCAAATCACGTAGACAGATGAAGAAACAGTTCCCACTTTTCACCTTGTATTTGCAACTTAAAATGAAAATGTTAGATGTAAAATGTGGATGTAACTACACTCTCCAGGGTTATTTCCCGAAGGGAAAAATATTCCTCACAAGTACATTCAAGCCCTTCCCTGGAGAAGCATAGCCCTTGATACTGGCCAACCTCAAAGTAATTTCCCTGCATACATTTTGCAAAGCTGCCAGGTGAAGGAATTTTCCTTTTAGAAGGGAACTTGCGGTTTGCTGGGAACTAGCAAATGGCTGGAAATCAGAGAACCTGGTTTTCAGACTCTGCTCACCCTCAGAAGCTTTGAACAAGTCACAACCTCACTTGACTTCAGTTGCTTCAGCTTGAACATGGACAAGCCCCACGCAGCCATCATATCCTGAGATTCCCACTGAGCGTCATTACGTAACCACTTTTTCTAACAAGTGCAGGTTCAAGGGACCATTGCCCTACAACCTGGCTTAACCATGTTGTTATGGATTGAATTGTTCCCCCAAAATGTGTGTCAGCTTGGCTAGGCCATGATTCCCAGTAGTGTGTGGTCGTCTACTATTTTGTCATCTGATGCAATTTTCCTATGTGTTTTAAATCTTAACCCCTATGATACTAATGAGGCAGGATTAGAGGCAGTTATGTTAATGAGACAGGATTCAATCTATAAGATTGGGTTGTGTCTTAAATCAATCTCTTTTGATATATAGAAGAGAGAAGCAATCAGATGTAGGATCTCATACCACCAAGAAAGCAGCACCGGGAGCAGAGCGCATCTTTTGGACCTAAGATTCCTGTGCTGAGAAGCTCCTAGACCAGGGGAATATTGATGACAACGACCTTCCCCCAGAACTGACGGAGAAGGAAAGCCTTCCCCTAGAGCTGGTGCTCTGTATTCAGACTTCTTGCCTCCTAGACTGTGAGAGAATAAATTTTTGTTTGTTGAAGCCATTCACCTGTGGGATTTCTGTTGTAGCAGCACTGGATAACTAAAACTCTTGTCTTATCTTTTCCCTCTCAAGATCATTTATTTAAATATTTTAGCTTATTTAAGATAATGCCCTTTGATAGCCCTGTAAAATAATTATTTCTCTTATAACCAAACATTCCAATGAATAGAGAGCTCTTTAGCTAGCAGAGTACACAAAAAAGTGCCTACACAAGTCTGTACAGGCTTTTTGTCAATTTTTTTCCAAAATTATTTTTTAAAAAATCAAATAAAAGTACCTGGTATATTTTCTTTCTCTAATCATTTCTCATGAATGCAAAACTTGAATTCCAGCAGTCATAAGACACTAATACATACCCTCACATGAAAACTTCAATACTGGTACTGGCCGCAGAAGGAACTGGCTTCATTTGTACCAGTTAGCTTGATGGCTTTGAGAAACAGCTTGGGAATGGCATCGAACCGCTGGCGTACATTTTGTTGTTACGGCAGTGGCATGGCCGTGGTTTCAGTGGTTTTGTTTATACGGATTGGGCGGAGAGCTAGATATTCACTGAAATTTATCTGATCAAGATCTGCTCTAAGCTGAAAGTGTGTAGCTTCTCTGTAGATTGAGAAAGTCAGACAGTTCACGACAACAATGTAGCTGGATCAGGCTTATGCTTATAATAGTGGGTCTTTCTGTTGTTGACAGAAATATATGCCCAAAATGAGTTCACCCTCTTCGGCTTCAAGAATTAGTGCCCTTGTGGAGCAGGTCTGAGCTGTTTTTAGGAGCATGGCTCAGGCAAGCTGTTGAGAAATGTGGCCTGGTGTGCACAGGATTCCCGACATAGGTAATTAGAGCTGATGGTCCAGTTTCCAGAACTATCCAAAATTACAGAGGAGGCGCATGTGGGGTCTGGGCTTGCCCTGGTTCTGTCATCATTGTTTCCTGTTTCTCTGGAAAAGGGCCTGAGGAGACAGACGCCTGCCAAGATGAGCACATGGAGAGACCAAACTTACCCAGTAGTTGGCAGATCAGAAACAGAAACTCAATTGCCTGAATTTTAATCTAGTATATTTCCCAACCAGTCTTGACAAGAGTAAATAAACCATTGCTATTTTAATCATTTGGCTATGAAAATAATATTTTCAGCTTTCCAGCATCAAAACAAACCCCGTCTGCAATATGCTCTGATTTGCGTGCACACTATGACCACAGATTTATCTGGGGAGTCCTACTTGAGCTGCTTTCAGTTTAGAAGACACCCATGTGAAGGTTCCTAGGGAACAATGTGGTAAAATCCTTGAAATATTATAGGCTCTGTCTTCCTCATCTTCAATACACCACCTTTAACAAAATTGATTTGTCTATTTCAGCCGTGCAAATATAAGAACTCAAATGTAATTATGAGGTCTTGAGACCCTCCTTCTTAAAAGTGCTAATGTTTATTTGAGTACTTAAAATATTCAAGAATAAGTACGTGCCACAAATTCCTGAGTAACAAGTCATGAGATATCGTCCTTATTCACCGCACGGTTTGTGCCTGGCGTTCCTTCATGCAACTGCTAATTGATTCAAGGAGGAGTCACTTGACTTTCTAGTCTTCTATTAATAAGGCATGAAAAAAATTGTTGCCATTAGGGATAAATCCAAACTCTTAAAGAGATGGTAAATATGTGCAAAGCCTTCAAAAAAGTGGAGGGAAATAGGGACCCTCCACCCTCCCAAGTTCAAAGGGCACACATGGTTGAGGACCATACAATGTTAGAGCTGCAGGGACTTCAGAGCCCTCTACCTCAAACTCCCCCTTTGAGGGAGGAGAACACTAAAGGAAACAGTTTAGCCAAGGTCAGGAAGCCCTTGATGACTGATGGAGAACCAGAAGATAGATTCCCTCTCTCTTTTCATTAAACCATTTGTCCACTGCTTAAATCCAGGTAAGTCAATGGTGTTCGAGAAGAAATGCTATGTGCCATTCAACCTTTTTGTTAACAGCACTAAATCCTGACCTGTGTTTCACAACGTAGAAAGAATAGAGATAAAACAAAGAAAATATTTGAGCTGTAAGAAATATATCCTTGAGGAAAGTTAAAAGTTTAAGTGGCTACTTCCTTAAGACGGTAGATATAAAAGTAAAATCCAGGGTTCCACAAAGTCAGGAAACAAACTTATTATCTAACAGTGTGGCAGTTATATTCTCAGAAAACATAATCTGTATTTCTTCAATTTTCAGATTCCTTGATAATATAATAAATACACTCTTTTCCTTGTGTTTCCTGAATTTATAGACAGTCAACAGGATTTTACTACAGTTTTTTTTTCTTTTTCCAGTTGGCAATTAGGCCCATGGCTGTAATTCTAGAACAAATCCACCTCACCTGAAAACACGATTACATATTGTTTGAAACTGTAAGCAACATAGTGTTTGTAATAAAGTTTATCTCCTGTTTCCTGACTTGGCAGATATAAAATAGGGCCTGGAAGATAAACACAGCCAGAAATTATTTGTCAAGAGACACAATAGAGTTTAATGAGAAACTAGTTTGTTCTATAAACCTTCATCTAAAGTACAAGATTAAAAAAAAGAAGAAGAAATAATGATACCTGGACTCTACCCACAGAAATTCACATTTAATTGATCTTGGAGAGGATCTGAGTCTGTGTGTTTTGTAAAAGTTTTTCAGATGATCATAATGTCTAGCCACAATGGTTTTACATAAGCACATATTGCCTTCTTTGGATGCTCCTTGATGTCACAGTCATCTTCCAGTCTCTTACTATATCTCTTCATACTTTGCACACAAAACACTTGTAAATGAGAAAAAAAAAAAGCAGTAGATTAATAACATCAGCTGGCAGCCAGACAGGTGTCTGAGGCCTTTTGGTGAAAAAAATGTTTAATACATAAACCTACCCTTGAAGATTATCAAGCTAAAAGTTCAGCATATGCCTTAATGCCTAACGCAGGATATTAACTTCCAAGGGTAGTGGTATGCATCAGGCTTTGGTCGCTGGTAGTCTCCAGCACTTGGAAATGTGCCTGGCACATGGAAAGCATTTAACACATATTTTGAAATAAATATTGCCATACATGGGAAGAGGATTGAGTTGATTTGGCGAACTAGACAATCAGCAACTCATCTGAAGATTAGTGGTTGAGCAAAATCCCCAGAGCATCTTGCTCAAGGGTGGCTTGCATAATGAGAACCAGATAAGTTACCTGGGAATGATACCAAATACGTCAGTTTAACAAAGAGGCCTCAGTGAGTTATCTCGGGAATTCATTTGCCTTCTGTATGTCTAAGGAAATACGGCACATTTTGACTGAGAGCCACATATCATGATTTCATGACATAAATGGCGTGATTGCAGCCCTTAAAATAAGTTTTTCTTGCTTTTGAATAGATGTTGCCATCTTTTAATGCGCGACGTATTTTTTTTTTTTTTTAAGCAGAGGCTTTAAACAGTGAAGAACAAATACATCATACCTAAATAATGTATGTTAGCATAGTTCTTTTTGTGAAACCTTCCTCATTATAAGTGTTGAATTTGTCACTGCATGACAAGCCTAATTCTACGAAACTACTTCTCTTGGTTGGTGGAGTGGAACAAAGGCATTGACGAGCCTAACTGACTCACAGAGAAACTGAGAAAGTGGAAAATATCGAGCATTGAGACAAGAACCGCCAACCAAGCTTTGGGTTTCTATGGTATCAATAGGCACTGCTCTGCAGTAAGAGATGAAATTCCACCTTCCTGACATAGCTTTTGGAAGAGCTAAGGTCGGAGAAATGGAGGCACTGGTGGTTCAATGGTAGAATTTTCACCTTTCATGCGGGAGACCCAGGTTCGAGTCCCCGCCAATGTGCTTCATGCACGACCACCATCCATCTGTCAGTGGAGGCTTGCATGTTGCTGTGATGCCGAGCAGGTTTCAGAGGAGCTTCCAGGCTAGGAAGAAAGGCCTGGTAATCCACTTCCAAAAAGCAACCTATGCAAACCCTACAAATCACAATGGTTCGATCTGCAACCAATCACAGGGGCAGCGTTCATTCAGTTGTTCACAAGGTCACCATGAGTTGGGCACAAACTCCACAGCAGCTACCAACAAGGTCAGAAAGGGGAGTGACGTGTGGAGGGGAGCCAGTAAAAAAAGTTATACAGAAGAAGAGCTGGGTTTACTTTGAAATGAAGCAAACCCAGGCAACTTGGCTGTGAAAACGCCACCCCAGCAATGGCTGCAAGGCAGCTCGCTGAACCTTAAGAAAGGGGAATTTTATGCTAAGCAAATCTCTTTGCTTCATTAACCAGAATTATTTTACTCAAAAATAGCTGCTTCTCAGAGCATAGGCTATGAAATCAAATAGCTATTGTTCTCCACTGAGCGTCACCCCTGACCAGCTGTGGAATAACTGTCCCCAAAGTCCCTCTTCCTGCGTCTTTAGAGCCTTTTACACAGGGCTTGGCATACAGCAAACTGTCAGCAATTGGTAGCTATTACTTTTCATCTTTTGTATGGAGGATGGGGATTGTTTTCCATTTCTTCTTATATTTTTTTCCCTGGCATTTTAGTCAAGTCCTTTTTGAAAATACTGGGCTCTCTTCAGTGGTGCCAGAGTAAAAGGAAAAAAAAAAAAAAAAGGGATATTATCACTACTTTGACTTCAAAAAAAGTAGCAGCATGAGGGTCCCAGCGTAGCAGCCCCAGTTCTGGAGATAACTCAGCAAGGAAGGCAGAAAGGCCCAAGGAAAAGAGCTGGGGGTCCTGGGGCAGTCATTCCCCTCTCTATTGATTGGTCTTCATTAGATGTTCCTTTCTTTTCTTGAGCAAGATTGTGGATTTTATTCATTCATCCCTTTATTTATTCATATTATTCAATACAAATGCCAGGCACTGTGCTAAGTGGGGAGTCCCTGGGTGGTATAAGAAATTAACACACTCGGCTGCTAATGGAAAGGTTGTAGGGTCAAGTCAGAGGTGCCGAGGAAGGAAGCCTGGGCTGTTCATTTCTGTTTAAAGTATTAAAAAGCAAATATGTCACCTGAAGGACTAAGTTGTGCCCCACCCAAGCTATGGCATTTTCAGTCACTTCATATGCATGCAAAAGCTGGACAATGAATAAGGGAAACAAGAAGAATTGATGTATTTGAATTAGGGTGTTGGCAAAGAATATCGAATACACCAGGGACTGCCAGAAGAATGAACAAATCTGTCTGGGAAGAAGTACAGCCAGAATGTTCCTTGGAGGCAAGGATGGCAAGACTTCGTCTCTTCTACTTAGACATGTTATCAGGAGGGATCAGTCCCTGCAGAAAGACATCATGCTTGGTAAAGTAGAGGGTAATGGAGAAAGAGGAAGACCCTCAATGAGATGGATTGACACAATGGCTACAACAATGGGCTTAAGGATAGCAATGATGGTGAGGATGGTGCAAGACCAGGTAGTATTTTCACTCTGTTGTACACAGGGTTGCTGTGGGTCAGAACCAACTTGACAGCTCCTAACAACAACAATCTACTTCTGAAAAACCAGTCATTGAAACCCTGGTGGCGTAGTAGTTAAGTGCTACGGCTGCTAACCAAAGGGTCGGCAGTTCGAATCCGTCAGGCACTCCTTGGAAACTCTATGGGGCAGTTCTACTCCGTCCTATAGGGTCGCTATGAGTCAGAATCGACTCGATGGCACTGGGTTTGGTTTGGTTTTTTTAAGCTCTCTCAAAGCCCAAGTTCCGTGAGAGGATCAGACAAGAAAACAGACAAGTGTACACACAGGATAGTGAAGGAGAAGTGTTTCAGGAGTTGTTGCCATGCAATCCCATTTCTGATTAAAGACCATTGGTTTGATGCCAATGAGCATGTAGATAGGGTAAAGTATTTTTAGTAACATTTATTGAGGTACTTATTTACTGTTTTGCAAATAGGCCAATAAAATAAATAATAAATAATTACAGCAAGGTTTATTTATTAGCAAAGATGATTTATATATACTGGCAATCATTTTGATTTCTGGAAAGAGAAAGAAGTTCTCTGATTATCCTACACAAAAATCAGATTTTTCCCCTATTTTGTGATTTTATTAAAAGAATTTGTTTACAGGTGAGAAGGACCCATACTCTTTTAGACTTTCACTGAAAACAAGAAAAAATAGTTTCATCACCTAAGCTACATGATTGGTGAAAAAGGCTCACTGATAAAACAGCAAGATTGTCCCAAAAAAATTCATATGTGACAAGTGAGCAAGAATATTCATTTCTACCATCCCTGAGAAATCGGGGAAATAGATGCATTTATTCTTATGTCCAGCTCTTCTTCTCTCATATCTACTCCTTGAACCTGTGATGGAACCCAGAAGCTCAGGTCTCTGACTGTGCGATTCCCGCATCTCCTGGCCTGGCTCCAAACCACAGTGATTCTGCTCTGCAAGAGCACCCTTTCAGAGTCAGCTGAAAGGAGAGCAAAGTGGACGTTTTCAAACCCCAAAGCCACCAATTCAATCAAAAAGTGAAGTCAAACACAGTGAAGCAGCTCGCAGAAAAGGAGATATGGAGGGAATGTTTAAGGCAGGGATACATGAACCTCTAGGAGAGTGAGGGAATCAGATCTCATTTCAGAAAAGGGATCTGAGTACAGGCACCCCCCAAACTTAAGAACCAAGGAGATCCTCTTCCTTGTTTCTTTATAGGACTGCCCTCAAGACAGATTTATGGGTCAGAGGCTTCTGTCCAGATGCCTCGCCTTTCTCATGAAATGACATGTCTGGTATGTCAGTCAGATATGATGGATTGTATTGTTGTTCTCCATACTGGCTCTGTTCCCCGTAGGGTGACTGTGCCTCTTGGCCCATTGCCAGGTAACTTGCAGTGCTTCTCTGTAGGTGGGGTCTACTCTGCCACATCATCAGGCTTGGCCATGTGATATGTATAGGCCAATTAAAGGCAAGCAGAGGTGATAGTGTGCCAGTTCCAAGCAGACACTTTGGCACATCGCATTTTTCATCCAATCTTCTGTTTTTCCTCCCTGGCAAGAAAGAAATAGCACGTTCCAAAGGGGGGCTGCTACTTTTCCTCTGGAATGAGATGACACACGGAGCAGAGTTACAGCAGCTGACCCCAACCACCAACACGTAGTGGGAGTGGGAAATGAAAGCTTGTTAGCGAGAGCTGCTGAGATCTGGGGACCGATCGTTATTGCAGCTAAGCTGACTAATACGTCTGATATCACAAAGTAGTACCTCAACTGCACCAAGAGAAGCATCTATGTTTACCGGCATCCCATCTCTTAAGGGGGCTTGAGTTTTGGTCTAAAGATGAGCCCAAGGTGTGTTATGAGTCAAATTGAGACCCTCCAAAAGATGTGTTGGAATCCTAATCCCAATCCCTGTGCATGTAATCCTATTTGGAAATAGAGTTTTCTTTGTTATACTAATGAGGCCGCAACAGTCCCAAGTGGTTCTAAACCTAATCACTTTTGAGTTATAAAAAGAACAGAATAGACACAGAAGCAGGCATAGCCAGGGGAAGACAAATGCAACGTAAGGATCCCCAAGAACCAAGGAATGTATGGGGCTACCAACAAGGAAGGAATTGACATGGCCAAAACCATGGTTTGGACTTTGAGCCTCCAGAACTGTGAGAAAATACATTTCTGCTCTTTAAAGCCACAGAGCACCAGCGAACTAAGACAAGGAGTTAGACAGAGTTGGTTCAAGGCCCGTATTGTCTGTGGTGGGAAGAAACCAGGGGTGAAAGAACGACTGCTGTCCTGTCCTAGAAGAGCAGGGTTGCTACCAAGGTAAGCCACAGTTACTCCACAGGCCACCTGTCCTTCAATTCTGGAAGTGCCCACGGGCTAGATTGGGCTTAAAGGAGTGGCGCACAGTGTAAGTCCATATTTGCCCCATCGCAACCTACTTCTTGGAATCCATAGCATGTTAATTTATACTGTATTCCTGGGCTTAGACTCCGGGGGATAAACACACAGACTCAGGGCTATTAGTCACTGAACTGAAAGTGCTTCTTTTGGCTCCTAGTTTTGCAACTGCCTTCGTGGTCCCACCTCTTCCTTTTAATTTGCTTATTTATGGGCTGTTTGACAACTCTACTGCTAAGCCAGTGACCTTGGGGTGCAATTACAAACAGATTAAAATTCAACATTAGCATGTTTTTCAGATCAATTAAAAGCATTAAAACTATCTGTAGAAGAAACCAAGAACAAATGAAGTTCTGACCATGTGGACAAACCCACGGGAACTCTTAGGGCTTGACAAACCCAGTCTTTCCAGGACCAGATGGAGACAAGACTGCAGGGTTCAGAAAACAAGCTGAATTGTAAGATGGCGTGACTGAGTAGAGGGGATTTGTTCCTCGAATGCTGTTGCTTCATCCAGGAAGGACAGACAGGGCTAGCAAGCAGATCGCAAACACAGCTGTGGGAGCAACACCCCTCTCCTTGGCAAGCTTGCTCTGGTAGTGTGGCCTGGGCCTCATAAGCATAGCCAGCAATTCTCTGACTGGCTCAATTAGGGATGATTTTTACTGTCTCTGGAGTGAGTTGTTGTTTAAAAGATTAGTAGCAAACAGTATTCGCTCTTTGGCTAGACCAGTTTGAGAGGATGACTCATCCCCTGGGGTTTATGCAGTCTGGGAAAGAATGAGAAGGAGCAAAGCTCATCAGGAGCAAAACAAGGATTGTCTAACAAGGGCGTCCTATCACGGAGTAGCCACAAGCTGGTTGCTTGTTGTAAAACTCTTTTATAGATGAGGAAACTGAGCCTGTTGTTAGCGGCCATCAAGCTGCCCTGCCCAGTCCTGAGCCATCCCCATGATCAGTTGCAGATTGGACCCTCATGATCCAGAGGGTTTCATTGGCTGAGCAAAATGACTCACCCAAAGCTATCCATCCAATGACAGCATGGTGGAGGCAGAGCTGTAGGCTGAGTTGCCTGGTTGTTGGTGAAAGCTCTTCCTGCATCGTCACACTGACCTAAATTCATTGTAAAGATTTTGTTGGAGCCCCCTAAATCAGGTTCATGTCAGCAGACAGAAAATGTGACTACAAGAAAGGTCCCCACCTCAGACCAGGAACCTGGTCCCTAAAGGAAGTAAAACCCACTACTACAAAAGGGAATCTGAAAATCACAAATCTGACACATCATTGCAATTAACAAGTAATCAAACCCAAGACATTGAGGTTTCCAGAAAAAATAGGGGTAAAAGACACTGTTGTCTAGATGTTATCTATATGTGGGGGGGGGGGGCGGGGGGAATCAAACCATGTGATCCCCAACCCTGAAACTTCCTATCTGAGGATTCCATAAGTTGGCCATCATTGTCAGTTTTAAGGATCCTCCCTAATGAGAAATACATAAAGCTCAAGTAAAATGCAGCCCACAGCATTTGGCGTTAGAGGTGAAGAAGGCAGATGGGTGGGTTGGGCCCAGAGAGAGGAAGCAGGATGAGGAAAGTGCTTAGTAAAAACACTGACAAACCGTGACAAAGAAGAACTTGGCTCGAGTGGGTGCAGCTAAATTTTCATATGAGAAACAGAATGAACGGTTCTTGAAACACTTGTAGGTAGTCTGAAAGCTGTTTGAATACACCGAAAGGGCATAAAGATCTTAGGAAAAAAAAAAAAAAGATCTTAGAAGCAGGTAGAAAATCCAAATGCCCATAGCTTCCCCTCATTCTTGCCAGCTGTCACACTTCCCTTTCCTCCCAAATCAGATTCTAAGTATCCATCCAACAAAATATTATACATGAGATCATAAACAGACATCTCCAACGACCAGAAAAGCCAGTTAAGATCATTCTACAGATACGGGCAGGCCCCAGTAGGTGTTCTTTCTTCATCTGATTGCTTTTGGGCTTCACAAAAGCACAGACTTACCAAGGAAGAAATGCTTCTGTAGCACTTGCTAGACACATTTAGTCTCTTTTTTTGACTACTTCTTGTGGAACCCATTATTACACTTGGGCCGGACTACGAACAGGGCTTCTCTTTGCATAAACCACATAATAGCATGACCTCGGAACAGCTTTCAGGGCTTACTAACTTATGACAAACTCAAACAACAGCGTGAGCTAAGGGGTTTCCAAGACTCACAGAGACATCTGAGTCCTTCTGAAATGATTCTGTCTTCTGACCATCTATAAGGGACTAAGAAACCAAAACCAAACCCAGTGCCATCAAGTCAATTCCGACTCATAGCCACCCTATAGGACAGAGTAGAACTGCCCCATAGAGTTTCCAAGGAGCACCTGGCGGATTCGAACTGCCGACCCTTTGGTTAGCAGCCGTAGCACTTAACCACTATGCCACCAGCGTTTCCTACGAGGGACTAAGATGGTTTAATTTGAAAATTAAGAGAGAACAAGAAACTAAATGGGCAAGGTGATCACAGAAACGTGAGCTCTTTTGCAAAGGAAGGAAAAGCAGACATGAGAGGGCACTTGAGCCCATAATCATTTTAGAAGCAAATTCCTTGTGATTCCCTGTCCCTTCCCACCTCCCACCTTGGGTCTCCACCTCGGACCAGGAAACTGGTCATTAAAGGAATTAAAACCCACTACTACAAAATTTTTTTTTTTTTTTTTTACTACAAAAGAAGGAGAATACTAAATGAGCAAATTTTTTTTTTTTTTTTTTTTTTTACTACAAAAGGGAGAATACTAAATGGGCTGCTTTTACGCTTCACACAGTAATGCAATATGTATCAGGGCCACATTGGTGTTCGGACTGATATTAGAACAGAAATTTGGTCTGTGTCCTGGTAGTAACTTTACAGCCAGCTCTTGATCACACAGCCTGATAGGGGGCATGGAGAGAGCTCAGTTTACAAATAACCCCAAAGCCTTTTTCTAGCCTGTAGTTTCAAAATCACCTTTCCAAGAAGGGGGAGCAAAGCTGATGTCAGAGAAACCAAATTGGTTGGTTGGAGTTTCATTTCCCTTCACTCAAGAAGTAATGTTGAACACCACGAGAATGCTGCTTTAAAAACCACCTGGATTTCCCAGGTTCTTTTAGATTACCTCATGAGAACTATCAGAGAAGACAAATGTAAAACAGCACTAGTTTTTTGTGTGTTTGTTTGCTGGTTTTTTAGCAGTTAAGACCTCCCATAGGTACTTGAACTTTTCCAGTTTAATTACATCACGTATTACATACATTGGTAAATAAGAAAGTCACCACCAGGCAGTCACCTAAAAACCATGAATAATTTGCCTCTCATATTTAATGCTTTGTTAATCTCTACATTTCATTGGAGCCATGTCTGTATAACTGAGATAATGGCACAGTCAGTGTAGAGGTTTGGGCTGCCTGATTCCTAATATTTCTTCTAACTATGAAGATATCAACCTTCACAGTTTGTTACTATCATCTCCATGTCACAAGTGGGAAAATGAGGACTAGATGTTTATGGTGATGGGAAATTTGGCAATGATTGTGGGTCAAGGTTTCAGCGCATGACCAATGCAATCGATATCACTAAATTGTACACCTGAAAAATGTTGAATTGGCAAACGTTGTGTTATGTATATTTTTATAACAATTTTTAAAAAATGAACCCTAAAAATGCTAAGTAACTTGTTCAAGATTACACAAATGGAAAAAGGCAGGACTGGGATTTGAACCTAGGTAGCCCGAATCAGAAGCTGCGTTTGTAACAGTTATGCTAGCCTGCCTCCCCAAGCAGGAAGAAGACAGACTGTGATATATGCTGAGCTTTAATGCCTAAAAGAAAGGTAGCATCACCGACAGAAACAGAGAAGATCCCAACATTTTGTTTTGGGGGAAAAGATAATGAGTTGGAGGTTTCTATCTGTTAACCCCAATGGAGATCCTTAGCAAAGAGCTGGAGCGGGGGAGGGTGTAGGGCAGTGCTCCTGGTGTCATGGTAGAACACAAGACCTCTAAGCGGAAAATCACAAAGAGAGAAAAGAATTTACAAGAACTCCGTTTAGGCGGGGCCACATTTAAGATGAGGACGAAGGAGAAGCTGTATAGAAGCCAGAAATGCAGAGAATAACCAGAAAGCACAGTGTCCAGGTAGTCAAAGGTAAAATAATTTTAGGGATATGGTGAATGCCAAACTTGCTGAATTGTGTGAGCAAATTACAATAAACGTTACCTTGAACTGTTTGAGGGCAGGCAATTTGTTTGATTTAAACTTCTCATTTTTTAGATCATTTTGGGTACTATGTAGTAAAAACAAGCATTTTCAAAAAAAAAAAAACCTAAATCTTCAGTGTTCACTTTGTTATGGAAAAATTATAAAATACAGAGAAACAGAAACATTGTTGGCTTTGCAAATAATCACAATGACCTGAACATGAAATGATGCTGCAAAATTCCTTCTTAATTCAGAAAAAAATATTTAAGGGCTTAAAAAAATCAACAGAGAGAGCTGACAAAATAATGAATATTAGTAATGCAAACAATCTGATGATCTCTAAATTATAATAAGGAGAAAAAATAAAACTGTAACCTAATAAGAAAGAACTAGAAACAATTGCTTGGCTCAACCAGTGAAAAGAGAAGGTATTTTAGTGACTAATCAGGGTTAAGTGCTGCAGCTGCTAACCAAGAGGTCGGCAGTTCAAATCCTCCAGGTGCTCCTTGGAAACTCTGTGGAGCAGTTCTACTCTGTCCTATAGGGTTGCTATGAGTCGGAGTCGACTCGACGGCAGTGGGTTTTGGATCAGGGTTAATGTGAAAGTGCTTACATCCCATATATTTATTATCATGTTTCAAACAATTATACTAACTCTTACTACTTATTATGGAACCTTTGGGTTGGAAAGGCCATACAGGCAGTAATTCCCTCACCAACGGTTCTAACAGAGGGTCATTCAATAGTCCATATTGTTGTCTCTATCAATTATAGAAAGTTCTTCTTAATATTGAGTTTAAGATTGCCTCCCCATAACATGGATCAGAATTCTTCGATTGGGAGGGGATAAAACAAGTCTGAACCAAAGTATTAGCCCATTTCTCATTAGTCTTCTCCTCTGCGAGCTCCTCATTCTCCCATTGGACTTCTTACTATGTGGTTTTCAGACCTTCCCTGTTGAGTGGTCATTATCTCAGTGTACTCCAGGTTATCAACTCATCCTTAAAAATGTGACGGTCAAATTCTAATAAACACCCCAGCTATGTCCTGACATTATAATTGTTATTCGACAAATCAGACCTGAGAATTAAGCGAAAGACATTGAGCTAGACATCAGATGTGGTTTTTAGAATCTAGATCTTCCGGGTCCTATCTGTAGTGTAAGATGGTATCGATTTTTTTTGGCGACCATTTGGTATTTTGGTCTCATGGAAAATTTGAAGTCAATTGGTTTACCCATGTTTTATGCTCATTTTCACAAAAGATGTTGTTCAAACAGGTTTTGTGTCTTGATATCTTACCATTGTAAAATTGATCTTTTGAAGCTGACAACAGAAACTAACACGTAGTTAATATCATTTCAGAGCCAGTTGTGAACTTGGTGAGATCATTTAGAACCTTTCATCTTTTACCCCTAGCTTTACTGAAAATTTGATAAACATGGCTTTTATGTTTATATCCAAGTCCTTGATCCTAATATTTTATAGAAAAAGTCCAGGAACCAAGAACAGTGGCAGGCCTGGAGAACTTTCCTTCCAGGTTGACTTCTATTGATTTATATCCTCTTCTTGTCCAAATACATGGGAAGTCATTTGTTCGTCACATCAAAAAAAAAGAAAAAAAAATAAAACCTATTGCCTTCATGTCGATTCCTACTCATGGCGACCCTATAAGATAGAGTAGAACTGCCCCTTAGGGTTTCCAAGGAGCAACTGGTGGATTCAAACTGTCAACCTTTTGATTAGTAACCGTAGCTCCTAACCACTGCACCACTAGGGCTCTGTTTGTCACATCGGCCATACCAAATGCCTCGATTTTGTTCATAAGATAAAAGATAGTCTTTATCCAATGTAATACAATAATAAGGATTGTGGAGGGTTCATTTGTGCCATTTATAGCTCCTTCCATGGGAAAGAAGAAAAAGATGAACTGCACAGATATCTAACTGATAAGAAAGCCAAAGGAGGAACCAGCCACACAACACCAGAAACTGTGCCTAAATAAGCCACTAGGCTCAGATATTGGGGCATACCACCAAAGACCTGAAAGAGCAGAAATCCAAAACCCCTTAGGAAATTCTCACGTCTCTAGGAAATATGCTTCTTCGCTCCCCTAGTAGTATTATGGAAGAATATAGGATGTGTTAAAGGAACACACTGAATAAGTATGTTATAAAATGTAGAAAATACAATTATAATAGAATGGAGGATATCTGCTGGAATTATGGGAGGTGAAGCCTTGGTAGACTTTGGCTTGAGAGCTGATAACTCTCCTTGTAGATGGAAGGGATTTCTCTTCTAGATATTCCTCTTCTTGGTCCTTACTGGTTACTCAACTTAGTTTTAATTTGAAGTTGTTTGTTACTTTTTCCATATGGATTTTTGTCCAGTGATAACAACCAGGGAATTTCAGAAACAACAAGAATACACTTCTTCTTGCCTCTTATTTTATTGTGATCATTCAAACTAGGAAATCTATGATCAAATGAAGAGGAGTTCACTTTGCCCGACCTATTCTCAGTGTTGGTCCTATTGATTGCTACTTTCATCAACAATCTATCCAATAAAATATACTACCATTTCTCAGATCTGTTTCTTAAATACTTTCACATTTCCTGTTGTCTTAGTCATCTAGTGCTGCTATAACAGAAATACCACACATGGATGGCTTTAACAAAGAGATTTATTTTCTCATAGTAAAGTAAGCTAAAAGTCCAAATTCAGGGCATCGGCTCCAGGGGAAGGCTTTCTGTCTCTGTCAGCTCTGAAGGAAGGGTCCTTGTCCTCAATCTTCCTATGGTTGAGAAGCTTCTCAGGTGCAGGGACCCCAGGTCCAAAGGACACACTCAGCTCCTGGTGCTGCTTCCTTGGTGGTATGAGGTCCCCTACTCTCTTCTTGCTTCCCTTTCATCTCTTGAAAGATAAAAGGTGGTACAGGCCACACCCCAGGGAAACTCCCTTTACATTTGTTCAGGGAGGGGCCTGAGTAAGGATGGTGTTACAATCCCACCCTAATTCTCTTTAACATAAAATTACAATCATATAATGGAGGACAACCACAGAATACTGGGAATCATGGCCTAACCAAGTTAATAGGCACATTTGGGGGGGGGGGCACAATTCAATCCATGACACCTGTCTTCTTTCACCTGTTCAGTTTTCTAGTGTCTCTGACAACACACCCAGGAGACCTTTCATACCCTGAGAGGTAACTTATCTAATACTGAAGGTATGATTACATTGAAGATCTCTTGAGGTTCTCCTACTCTCTCCTGCCAAATCCCAGCTTTGGTGGTAGAGTGGAAAGAGATGAGCTTTGGCATCATCCAGTCATATGTCTGACTCTTGACTCCTAACACTTATTAACTGGGTGACTGGGCAAATTATCAACACTTCAGAGCCTGGTTTTGCTTTTCTATAAGTTGGGGATACTTCTTAATTCATAGGGTTACTATGAGAATTAAAGGAAAATATGCAAGCAAATAAAACTAATGACAGCTATTATTATTCTCACTTCATAATTGTTATTAGCTTTTCCAGTTGGAATATCTTTTCCCTTAATACAGAAGGTATCACGTTCGTTCACTTAATAATTATTGAGTACTTACCATGTACCAAAATAAATATCATATATGCAAGCATGAAGAAGACACAGAAGACACAGTCCCCGTCTGAAAGGAGCTTAGACAAGAAAAATACAGTACTGTTAAAACAAAAATCATACTAAGCCAATAATAGAAATTGATTAAAATTTATTAAATATATGATTTGCAGATCAGGGTAACATTTCAAGAAGAGCGTCGGAAATGTTCCAAAGATGAGAACTTCCAAAATTCTTATGATAAATCTTATCAGGATTGCCATGGAAAAAAAGGGTGGGAACAGAAATGATAAATTCGTAGCCAGGAAGGATTTTCATATAACATTGTCTTGAAGAACAATTAAGATAATTAATGATTTACCCTAATCACAGCTCCCAGTCTGTAATCCTTAAGGTTAGATGCCAATTTGGCTAGGCCATGATTCTCAGTGGTTTGGCAGATATTATGTAATCATCCTCCATTTTCTGATCTGATGTGAGCAGTCAATCAATTGAAAAGCCTATCAGTTTCCTTGCGGGCATGGCCTGCATTCAATATATGTAGATGTTCTGGTAGAGCTCTCTCTGGATCCTGCATCCAAATTGTCACACTCTGACCACTGGTTCTTGGGATGTGAGCCAGCAGCCTACGCCCTGACCTACTGATTTTGTGCCCTGACCTACTGATTTTGTGTTCGTCAATCCCTGCAACCACACGAGTCAGGAGAAGCCTCCAGCCTGACACCCGAACTACAGATTTGGGACTTGCCAGCCTCCACAACTGCGTGAGCCATTTCCTTGAGATAAAGCTCGCACTCTCTTTCTCTCGCTCTCTCTCTATATGCTTCACTGGTTTTGCTTCTCTAGAGGACACAGCCTAAGCCACAGTCTGATCTTTGAAGTCTATTTCCGGAAACTGACTGAATTCTTCAAAAGAGCACAGTGCCCAAAACAAAAGTGGTCTTACTAGTTTATCCAGACCATTGTTTGACTCAAAGGCAGGTTTTAGGAACCAGTTTTTTTAAGGCTCAAGTTTCGAAAGGACACCTAAGGGCAATGGCCTGTGTGGGTTACCTCAACATCCATGAAAGCCAGAAATCTGGATTCCAGGCGAATTAAAACCCTTTTTTCAGTACATATCAAGCAGTATACCCAGGATGCTTTGAGAGCATACAGGGGGCTGAGATGAGGAAGGTGAGAAAGGCCAGCTGAGACGGTTACTCTTATAAGGAAAAATACAAATTGAAAATAAAAGGTTTTGATTCTCCCTGTTGAGAATAAGGGAAGAGGCTCCTCTTCTACCCTGTCCCTTCAGAATTCACTTTAGATGACTCGTAACTGTAAATTCTTTCTTCATTTCTTTGAAAAGTACATGTATATCTAAGAGGCCTCCTCAAAGATCAGGCAGCTGCCTCTTTCAGTGTAACTTCAGGGACCCTCCCCCAGCTTCCTATTGCCAGGAAGGAGATTAGTATGACTTCAGTTATCTGGCCATAAAGACATTGGAAAATTAGCAATTTTATCTTAAACCTGGATGGAATGGGTTGCTTCCACTTAGGTCTATAAAGGGCTAGATTCCTTTCTGCTTCTGGATTTCTTCAGCGGATTGCCTGCCTGCGATGCATCCCATGCAGGCTTAACGCTTATTCGATGAGAAAATTTTTCTTTCTCTTCTGTTTTTATGGAGTGGTTTTCTGGGATGGGTGGAGATTTTGTTTGGGTAACTTTTTTCTCAATACACTTAAGTTGAGCCTTTTAAGTAAGCCTTGACCAGAAGAGGAGACGTGACAAGGACGAACACTCCAAGCATAAAGAGAAGTTTGTACAAAGGCACAGTAGTGAATAAAGGCTTGATGAGAAAGCACGAATGGGTCATTTTGGATGGAATACAAGGATGAGAGGGCAGCAAGATCTGATGATGGACACTGGCAGGAGACTGATCCCAAAACAAGACAGACAAACAAACAAAACCAGGAACAGCATGCCTGGGCATTTATTCTTTGTCTTAACTGCTACAGAGAATCTATGAAGGGTAGTGAGCTACTCATATTCACAATTCAGAGTATGGCTTGGCTACAATGTGTAGAATCGTTCAGGAGGGAGGTAAGGCCAGAGGGAGAGACACCCCTTAGAAAGCTACTGAAATAATATTGGAGAGAAATAAGAAGGATCTGAGCAAAAGCAGTACTGATAGGCTAGAGAAAAAATGTCAAAACTCAGATGCCAATTAGGCAGTCAGGGAGAGGCAGAAGTGAAGAAGGGCCCTGGTTTTTGCCTTGGGTGAGTGGATGGTGCCATTTGCAGAGGAATGGTATATAATAGGAAGAGGGATTTTGGGTGTTTGTGGTAATAAATCACCTTACAAAAAAAAAATTTGATCTTTGTCCTTGGTTCTTGAGAGCTAACCCTTGGAATGTCCTGAGTAATTGAGGTGCTTTTATTGCGTAAAACCTGTAGGCCACACCTGAGGATTGTGCTAATAAGTGGAGGATGACCAGACCAGAAAGACCACCTGGTAGCCCAACATCAACTAACCTCAGGAGGCATGATTTAACCTGCCATGTATATTCAATGAGGTCTCAATCATGGCTATGTTATTAAGCCAATAAACGTTCTGAGCATGGAGGTTCCAAGAGCTTCTTATCTGGTGAATGGAAGGTGACGTGCACTCTTTGGGGTACGGAAACTCTGCACTGGGGACCCTCCCGGACCTCGCCCACATGTCTCTTCCTTGTGATGATCCTGATTTGTATCTTTTTGCTACAATAAATCTGTAATCATAAGTATAGGGCTTTCTGTGAATTCTGTGAGTCCTTCCAGTGAATTATTGAACCAAAAGGAGTAGTGGGAGCCAGCAGGCAAAAATGAGGTAGCCCAGGGGAAGCCCCAGAGCTTTCTGCTGCATCCTGAAGGAATAGTGGGAAAACCCCATGTTCACAGCCAGCAGGTCGGAAGTAAAAGTGTCATGTGGACTCCTTAGTTTGTGGCTGGCATCTGTCTATTTGGCAGTCTAAAGGACAGTGTCCTTTTAACTTGCGAGCTCTGACCCAGCTCTGTGTAGCTAGAGGTAGAGAGAAAGTATGCCACATTGGCAGCTGGTGTCAGAGATGACTGAGAAGTGGCAAGTGGGGATTTGATTAATTAAAGGGTTTCTCTGCCTCTGGTTTTACCCCTTTTAAATGATTCTACACATTGCAGCCAAACCATATTTTAGGTATTGGATTTATGTTGATTCTTATCCATGAAGGATGACAGGTGATGAAATTGGTTCATATTGAGATTGAACTCAATTGAACTCAAAATTGAACATACTAAGGAATACATATACACACTTACATATAAATAAGGATCTGAGCAAAAGTAGTACTGACAGGCTAGAGAAAAGGGAATGCATTCCAGATATATTAAGGAGGTACAAATGTCAAAACTCAGATGCCAATTAGGGAGTCAGGGAGAGGGAGAAGTGAAGAAGTACCCTGATTTTTCCTTGGGTAAATGGATGGTGCCATTTGCAGAGCAATGGTATATAATAGGAAGAAGGAATTTGGGAGTGTGTAGTAATTTTATACATATATATGGAGCCCTGGTGGCGCAGTGGTTAAGAGTTCGGCTGCTAACCAAAAGGTCGGCAGTTAGAATCCACCAGCTGCTCCTTGGAAACTGTATGGGGCAGTTCTACTCTGTCCTATAGGGTCTCTACATGTGCGAATCAGCTTGACAGCAATGGGAATATATATATATACACACATACACTCCTCACTTATCAACATGGTTAGGTTCCAAAGACCAGGTCATTATGTGAAAATCAGCATAATGCAAAAATGAAGGATGACCACATCAGATCACAAAATGGAAACTAACTGTATCATTATATTCCTCCAAATTACATTATTACATAACTGCCAAATTATATCATCACGTAACTGTCAAACCACTGAGAATAATGGCCCAACCAAATTGACACATAACTTTAACCATTATGGCTGGCGTTACTCTTGCCTCATACCTCAGCATTCGTTACTGCCAGACATACGTTGCTAATGCACAAAATAGATAGTAGACTTTTTCTATTGAAATTGCAAAATGTTAGATAACAAGATAGTCAATAAGTGATAAGTAGATATGTATATACATGTATGTGTGTGTGTATATATATATATATATATGGTGCAAATGGTTAAGCACTCAACTATTGGCCTAAATGTTGGCAGTTTGAACCTACCCAGAGGCACCTCAGAATGTGCTTCTGGAAGGTCACAGCCTTAAAAATCTTATCAAGCAGTTCTACCCTGCTCACACGGGATCGCTATGAGCCAGAATCAACTTGACAGCAACAAAAACAGCAACACAAATATACCTAACCAAAAAAAAAGTTAACCTTTTCTAACTGAAAAGAAAAGATCTACCAGCAGCTATCAGACACTGTGACACAAAACTCAATATCGGAACTTTAAAAAATTAAAAAGAAGTATAAGATTGTTTAACACAGCAGAACAGAACAGCAGGGCACAGCACCTAATTTCACTCCTACTCCTCAAGAAGTCATGTTGGTCTGTCAACAAAATCCTGAGAATTCTCACTAATACACACACACACACCTGAAAAAAAGCAGCTAAAAATACAATTGATTTTTTTTTTTTTTTTTTTTTGGCTATATCCTACAACTTTGCTAAACCTGATTATTGCTAGGAGTTTTTGTTGTTGTTGTTAGAAACCGTGAGGATATTCTGTGTAGACAATCATGTCATCTGAAAATAGGGACAGGTTTCTTTCTTTCTTTCTAATTTGAATGGCTTCATTTCTATTTGTTCGCTTATTGTACTGGCTAGAGCTCCCATTATGCTGTTGATTAGGAATAGTGAGAGTAGACATCCTTGGGTTATTCCTTATCTTAGAAGAAAAACATTCAGTTTTTCACCATTAAGTATTATGTTACCTGAAGGTTTTTACAGATGTCCTTTATTGGGTTTAGGAAGTTATTAAGATTTAGGAGCACTAAATTGTTGTGTTGTTGTTCTGTGCCACTGAGTTGATTTTGACTCATAGTGACCCTATAGGACAGAGTAGAACTGCCTCATAGGGTTCTCAAGGCTGTAATCTTAACAGAAGCAGACTGCCACACCTTTCTCCTCAGAGCGGCTGGTGGGTTCAAACCGCTGACCTTTCAGTTAGCAGCTGATTGTTTAGCCACTGCACCACCTGGGAACACTATAAGATAAAAAAAAAAGAAAACTATTCTCAGCAAACAAAATGAGGATGAAAACAACAGCATTAAAAATAAAGTTAAAAACAACAAGAAACAAATAAATATGATAGAAAGAGAAACAAACAGTATCTAATAACTAACATTTAGGAGAATGATGGTGATAATTATAGTCATGAAAATGAACACTGGGTATTTAAACAATCAAAGAGAAACTACTAAATATGGAAGACAAAAATAGGCAACCCAACTAATGTGTAATTGGAGACTTAGAAGAAAGGAACTGAACAAGTGGAACAAGGAAAGGATTCAAAGACATAAGAAAAATATCCCTGAAATAAATTCAATTTGTACTGTGAATAAATATGAAAACTAGGTATTAAATTCTTTGTTGATATATGTCTGATTTAATTTATTGAATTTCAAGAATGAAGAAATAATTATTCAGGCATCAAGAAAAAACTAATCACCTACATGGAAGAAAAAAAAATAGGACAGACCTCACAACATTGAATACCCAAATATAATTGAGAATTGTCTGCAGTGTGTTGTCCAATGTGATAGTTCTTAGATACATGTGGCACTCGAAATGTCATTAGTTTTAATTGAGATGTGCTGTATAAAAGACACCCCAGATTTTGAAGACTTATTATGGAAAATCTCATTGATAATATTTTATGTTGATTACAAGTTGAAATGATATTTGGATATATTGGGTTAAATGAAATGTATTATCAAAATTTACCTTTTTTTTTTTTTGCTATTTTTAAAGTGGCTACTAGAAAAATTTCAATTATGCATATGGCTCACATTATATTTCTATCAGACAGCACTGGTCTACACAGTTCATAAGGAAAGAACGTAACAGCCAGATGAGACATTTTAAAAAAAATTATAACAGACATACATTAACAAATATTAAGAAAATGAAACTGATATCTCAGAAACCCTTATTGAAGAAAGTACTTGATTAATTAAAAAATAATCACAATTAAGGACTCATAATTAGAGGAGACACTGTAAAGAGGACTGAGAGTGAGCAATGTACCCGTTTACATATAGAACAATGCCAAAATTACGGTATTCAAACAGAATATAAATGCCATAAATCTTGGTACCTTGGGATACAGCGTGGTTTAAAGTCAGGGAAGATGTGCGTCAGGGTTGTATCCTTTCACCGTACCTGCTCAATCTGTATGATGAGCAAATAATCCGAGAAGCTGGACTGTATGAAGAAGAACGGGGCATCAGGATTAGAGGGGAAGACTCATTAACAACCTGCGTTATGCAGATGACACTACCTTGCCTGCTGAAAATGAGAGGACTTGAAGCACTTACTGATGAAGATCAAAGACCATAGCCTTCAGTATGGATTACGCCTCAAAGTAAAGAAAACAAAAATCCTCACAACTGGACCAGTAATCAACATCTTGATAAACAAAGGAAATATTGAAGTTGTCAAGAATTTCATTTTATTTGGATCAACGATAAACAACCACGGACGCAGCAGTCAGGAAATCAAACGACGCACTGCGTTGGGCAAATCTACTGCAAAAGACCTCGTTAAAGTGTTAAAAAGCAAAGATGTCACATTGAGGACTAAAGTGCACCTGACCCAAGCCATGATATATCAGTTGCCTCAGATACATGTGAAAGCTGGACAATGAATAAGGAAGACCGAAGAAGAATTGATGCCTTTGAATTATGGTGTTGGCGGAGACTATTGAATATACCATAGACTACCAGAAGAATGAACAAATCTGTCTTAGAAGTACAACCAGAATGCTCCTTAGAAGCAAGGATGACGAGACTTCATCTCACATACTTTAGACATGTTTTCAGGAGGAATCAGTTCCTGGAGAAGGACATCATGCTTGGTGAAGTAGAGGGTCAGCAAAAAAGAGGAAGACCCTCAATGAGATGGACTGATGCAGTGGCTGCAACAATGGGCTCAAACATAGCAACAATTGTGAGGGTGGGGCAGGACCAGGCAGTGTTTCATTCTATTGTACATAGGGTTGCTATGACTTGGAATTGACTCAACGGCAGCTAACAGCAACAACAACAATATAAAAATTAGAAGCATAACACAGGGATCACCGAACTTTCTGAAAAGGGTCAGGTAGAGCATATTTTAGGCTTTGTGGTTCACATGGACTCTGCTAAGACTACTCAAATCCGCTGCTGTAGCTCAAAGCAGGGATTGGCAATGCATAAACAAGTGGGCATGACTGTGTCACAATAAAATTTTTATTTTCAAAAAACAGGCAGTAGAACAAATTTTGCCTTTAGATTGTAGTTTGCTGACCCATACTATAACAGAGGAAACCCTGGTGGCGTAGTGGTGAAGCGCTACGGCTGCTAACCAAAAGGTCAGCAGTTTGAAACCACCAGGTTGCTCCTTGGAAACTCTATGGGGCAGTTCTACTCTGTCCTACAGGGTCGCTATGAGCTGGAATAGACTTGATGGCAACAAATTTACTATAGCAGAGGGAGGGAAAAGAAATGTGATGTGATAAAATCCCCTTCTTTCATAGTAGGTGTTTAAAAACTACTGTCCAAATTAAGATACATTGTTTTTAAAACACAAAATGCACTTAAAATTTGTTTACTATATTTTCCTTTAAAGACGAATTTTTTTTTACAGAAAGTATCTTTTAGAATTACAAAACCTTAGTCTAAAATTCACTTATTCCCTCAGCTTCACCTAAGTTTATTTTCTGTTAGTTAAATTCAGATAACATTGAAAAATTCTGATTTTTAAAAACTATTCGTGGATTATTTTTCTGTGCCACTTTGCTAACAGTGTTCCTTCACGGCTATATAACCCTTGTATAACCCATACCGATAAAAGCATTTGTGGGCCTTTCTTTGAGATGGTCATTGAAAAATACCTTGACCGAACAAGATTTTGATTGAAACTGAAAAACTTCAGAGCATCAAATAAGCAATTATGCTGCAATTATGACCCGCCATGTCAGGCTCAACCTTAGAACAATTCTCCACGTTTGACCGGTCACTACCCTCTCAGAGATCTCTGCAGCTTTTCTGCCTGGCGTTGGCTATTTTTTAAAATGAGGCGTTGTTTTTGTTTTTTCAGCTTAGGCTCTTTGGTCAGCTCAGGTCAACTGCCCTGATACCATGCAATCCTCTCTCATGTCATCTGGCCCTAAAAATATGTCCCTCCAAAATCAAAGAATGTGTTTTCCTTACCAAGTCAGATTTGATTTATATTTTGGCAGGTAGGGAATTCTTAAACTAAGGAATTATAACTAAGGGAATTTCAACATGGAGAGCTCTGCGTTGAGAAGGTTTTTGTCAGGGCCTGTGTCCAGGCGTATTTTCTGATCCAGATTTCTCCCTTACTTAGAAGAGGGATCATCGAAGGGTGGACCGTTGTCCATAGAACACAGCTAAAATCAAAAGGGACTTCCCAGTTCTCTGAGCAAAGCAACAACTGCAGCTTTAAACAAAAGTGCCAGTAACTCATAAACAACTCAGATGTCTTTTACAAGGGAGGTTGTAAAACGATAAATCTGTTGCCTGATGCTGGTTCAAGCACGAACTCATACCACCTGAACCCTTTATCAGATACTGCCTTTCATTGTAATTTCTTTTTTAATACTATAAAAATCTTTCTATGATTCTCACATGACTAAGATGACTTAAGCAAGATTGCCAATCAGTAATTAAATGCCAACCATTTAAATTTTAATACATTTTAATCATTTCTACCACGTATTTACTCCGGTGGAGACCTGGTGGTGCAGTGGTTAAGAACTTAGGGGCTAGCCAAAGGGTCGGCAGTTGGAATCTACCAGCTGCTCCTTGGACACCCTGCAGGGCAGTTCTAGTCTGTCCTATAGGGTCTCTATGAGTTGGAATTGACTCTACAGCAAGAGTTTTGGTTCTTTTGAATTTACTGTGGTAGCTTTCTTTTTTCAAAAAAATCCGTTGCCATCGAATGGATTCTGACTCATAGCAACCCTATAGGACAGAGTAGAATAGCCCCCAAAGGATTTCCAAGGCTGTAATCTTTAGAGAAACAGACTACCACATCTTTCCGCCACCAAGCAGCTAGTGGGTTCAAATCGCCAACTTTTCAGTTAGCAGACAAGTGCTTAACCACTGTGCCACCAGGGCTCCTTTTGTCCACAAAGGAGGCACTAAGTCATACCAATCTCCCAGGTCTCCACAGACAAAACAAAGACAGGGTTTGAAGCATTAACCTAAAGATGATAATTTAGGTATAAAAAGAAAATGTTTTCACGTGAATAGCCCACATTATACCTCAAAAATAATCTCATCTCAATAACCATCCATTTTCTGAAATTCACTATGACTGCAATGGGGCGAGTTTATTGCAAGAAAAATGAAGTCCCTGGTTCTCGACCAGTTATATCCATTTTCTTCTGCTCTCACCATGGTTCTTAGGCTGTGCCATCTTGGTGACATTGTAAATTGTGGAATAATTTTTATGACCAATACATTTTACCCAAGGGTCATCCAAACACTTAAAAATTGGCTTTCTCTTGAAGAGAAACATCTATTCCAGACTTCAGATGATAATTCCCCAGCACTCCTTAAATAGTAAGCAGGGTCATCAAAGTCAAAATGCCAAACACGCAGGGTTCCTACCAAAATAGTCAGTTTGTTTGTTCAGCTGCACATCACCCCATGTATCTCAGTCCCATGCACCCTTGGTATATTTAGTAACGCTCAAGTCGCTTATCTTTCTTTAGCATATTCTTTAATAATCCTATGTAAGAAACTTCTGCTGCTCTCCAAGACGTATCCCCACTTTGTTTAGAGTCCATGAGCCTTGTGGCTTGACGGTCTTTCGCCCACTCTTAGATTCAGAAGAGGTTATCATTCCTTCTCCAGAAAATTCCATTAAAGGAGTTCAGATAAGAGATGGGTTCATATTAGTAACGTAGGAATTACGGGTCATCTGCACCCACACGTCTGAGCCATGTGCCCTGTGGGAGTTGGAATGGCGGGGTGGATCCCCTTACTTTGCTCCAGTGTGTCTTGACTCATACTTCTGGGTCAGCATGAGAGGAATGAGTGAGCAATAGGCCATGCTGACATTGTTATCAGTATATCCAAAATGTTCATAGAGGCTTTTTGGATTCTAAAGAAAAAGGATATATTACTAAGTAATTTCTAATCTAATGCAGCCTCTAATTTTGTTTCCAGGAAGACAAGGAGGAGGCAAGTTTATTTAACTTTTTTCTTATCATGAATAAGGAAGGAAAACAAAAATGATGGCAGGTTTTTAAACAGCAACACGTGAGTTCTAGATTAGACTCTGGGGAAGGATTTTTACACCCATTAGTTAAATATGGAGATGGTTTGTTTACTTGGTGTCTTAGTCATCTAGTGCTGCTATAACAGAAAATACCACAAGTGGTTGGCTTTAACAAACAGAAGTTTATTCTCTTACAGTCTAGGAGGCTAGAAGTCTGAATTCAGGGTTCCAGCTCCAGGGGAAGGCTTTCTCTCTCTGTTAGCTCTGAGGGAAGGTCCTTGTCATCAATCTTCACCTGGTCTAGGAGCTTCTCAGAGCAAGGATCCTGGGTCCAAAGGACATGCTCCCCTCCTGGCTCTTCATTCCTGGTAGTAAGAGGTACCCCTCCTCTCTGCTTGCTTCTCTTTTATATCTCAGAAGAGATTAACTCCAGATATACCCTAATCATGTAGATTGAGTCCTGCCTCATTAACATAACTGCCTTTAATCCTGTCTCATTACTACCATAACTCAAAACTCAGTGCCGTTGAGTCGATTCCAATTCATAGCGATTACTACCACAGAGGTAAGATTTACAACACGGAGGAAAATCACATCAGATGACAAAATGCTGGGCAATCACACAATCCTCGGAATCATGGTCTAGCCAAGTTGACAGAGATTTTGGGGGGACACAATTCAATCCATAGCACTGGATGAAGTAGTTAACTTTCCCAAGACAGTGTGTTAAAAAGAGCCTGAGCAATCGGTAGAAAACAATTACACTGAAACTTGTGAGAGCTAGAACTAGTCTTCTATCACTTGTTTTAGTGGAAAATATTTGAGTTTTCCTTCTCCAACAGGTTTCTGCCTTACACAGTTTCCCCAGGTTTACGGTATTTGAACTTAAAAATTGTTGGAGTATCTTTGTTTTTTAAAAAATCATGGGGCCAAAAACTTTGATCTGTATCCCTCATTAGTGTTGCCAGGCTATTTAACCTAGTGGTTACAAGCATGAACTCTGGAGCCAGACTGTTGTTGTTAGGTGCTGTCAAGTTGGTTCAGACTCATGGCGACACTATGTACAACTGAACAAAACACTGCCCAGTCGTGTGCCATCCTCACAATCATTGTTATGTTGCAGCCACTGTGTCAATCCATCTCATTGAAGGTCTTCCTCTTTTTCACTGAACCTCTACTTTACCAAGTATGATGTCCTTCTCCAGAGACTGGTCCCCCCTGATAACTTGTCCAAAGCACGTGAGACTACCTGGGCTCAAGTCCTAGTTCTGCCTTTTATGAGCTTGGTCAAATTATTTAACCCTCAGCTTCCTCATCTGCGAAACAGAGATGTTCATAGTATCTACCTCAAAATCCTGTCATAAGAATTCAGTGTATTAATGTGAGGTGCCTGGCAAATGGGGAGCAAGACGTGTGATTGCTGCTACTCTCTTCATTGGACGTTCTGCACTTCACTTCTCGTCAAGATCGGATATGATTTTATTTGACTTTCTTATGGAAATCCCTGCGTGGGACAAATGGTTAAGCATGTAACTATTAGCAGAAAGGTTGGTGGTTCGAACCCACTCAGAGGTGCCTTAGAAGACAGTTCTGGCAATCTGCTTCCAAAAATCTTATGGAGCACAGCTCTACTCTGCGCACATGGGGTTGCTACGAGTTGGAGTCAACTAGATGGCAGCTCAGGCAACAGCAACAACAATATCTTTATAGGTGTAGTTTATGGTGGAAACCCAGCATAAAGGCAAAAAAAAAAAAAAAAAAGTTGCCGCAGAGTGGATTCTGACATGGCTACCCCATCTGTGACAGAGTAGAACCCTGCTCTATAGGGTTTTCGATGCCTGGTTTTTCAGCAGTAGATTGCCAGGCCTTTCTTCTGAGGTGTCTCTGGATAGACTGCAATCTCCAGCCTTTCAGTTAGCAGCTGTGCGTGTTAACTGTTTGCACCACCCAAGGATTCCTAAAGGCAGAGACAAAGGAACTACAAATTCTGCTATTCTTTATTTATTCACTAATTCATTCTTTTACATCTTCCTTAATTGATTAGTTTGGCATGTGTTGTGAACCTCGTATGGACCCTGGACAGTGTAGGACTCTAAGGAGGGAGGCAGAGGTTGTCAGGTACACCAGTAAACACACCAATGTCACGGTGTTTTGGTACAAGGAACGGGGCAGAGACCACTATTATAAAAACCCCAGAAAAGGTTTACACACAGCAGGAAACCATCTTTGAGTACTACCAAGGAAGAGAGGGGTGGGGAGGAAAACCACTAACTAGATAGCAAACGTGTTAACTTTGGTGAAGAGAAAGGCAATACACAACATAGGGGAAGTGAGTAGACTTGACTAAGGAAAAGAAAGCCACGAGAGACCGGAAAACCAGTCCATGGAAACGCGGAAGCAGGGAGGGACGGGGGAGAGTGCTGACACATTGCAGGGATTGCAACCAATGTCACGAAACAACTTGGGTACGAATTTTGTGAATGGGAAATTAATATGCTCTGTAAATTTTCACCTAAAGCACAACAAAAATGTTCAAAATAACAACAATAATGGTACGCAGCAGTGGTATGAGCAAGGACAAGATGAATTCTGCTGCGGAGTGTGACGAAAGGTTCCACTGAGGGAGGACTGAGCTGAACACCCAGCGTTGTTCCTCGGGGGCCCGGGTTGGTTTGGGGACACAGCACTGTATGCCAAGCAGGACAGGAGCACAACCACAGCGAGTAAAGCACAGACCCTCCAGCAACGCAGCGTGCGGAGCTGACACAGGTTCTCCCACAACAGCCAAGCTCGAAAGAAGGAAAAGGGAACAAACTCATACACTTAAGAAATAAAGAGAAAAATCACATGCAGAGCAGCAAATCCAGCAAGGGAGGGAGTGTTCTGTCCATGGTAGAATTCTCGCCTTCCATGTAGGAGACCCAAGTTCGATTCCCGACCAATGCACCTCATGGGTAGCCACCACCCAACAGTCAGTGGAGGGTTGTGTGTTGTTATGATGCTCAACAGGTTTCACCAGAGCTTCCAGACTAAGATGGATGACCTACTTTGAAAACCAGCCAATGAAAACCCTGTTGATCACAACAGTTCTATCCCAATGTGCATGGGGTTGCCATGAGCAGGGGTCAACTCAAGGCAGCTAACAACAACAAGTCAAGCTGATGAAGTGCCCTGCCAAGAACTCAGAGCCCCGACAAGCAGGGGCTAAGTTTTCATGTCTAAGCAGGAAGAACATCAGGGGACTGAGCCCTTGAGAGGTGGAGAGCTGAAACTGAGTCCTCTGCACTGAGCTGGGCCCTTCTGCGAAATCTCCACTCACCAGCCCAGGGAAGGAGCAACAAAGCTTGCCATGTGCCTCGAACTCTGTGTGGAAAACTTAGAAACCCAAAGCCTGAGGCAGACGTGCGCCTGAGAGCCCAATGAGGGTATTATTCTCATTCTATCAAAACCTCAAACAAAGACACAAACATAAAATTAGTTGTTGTCGTTGTTAGCCCCCGACTAATGGCTATCCCATGTGTTACAGAGTAGAACCGCTCCATAGTGTTTCCTTGGCTGTGATCTTTATTGAAGCAGTTCACCAGGACTTTTTTTTGCAGAGCCACTTGGTGGGTTTGAACTGCCGCCTTCTAGGTTAGCAGCCGATGGTAGGACACTTACATCACCCAGGTCTGTTTAAACTAGTCTAGGACCTATCCAACACAGAGAAACTGGCAAAGCTGATATTTCCACAATCCAGGGCATGTGGGACTCTCATGAAAAATAAATCAACCTCTGCTGAAGTTGACCTCACAAGTTAAATAAACACACACACAGAGGAAGAACCCAACACTATGAGAGCCAGTGAGGTAATAAATGGTAGAAGCTACACCACAAAAACTAGATACAATAGATCTGAGTAAGTCTGTAAAATAAGTATGATTTTAAATAGTCAAGAAGAAAAGAAAAAATAGAAACAACAATGAGAGGAGAGGATGATGATGATGCAAAAACACAAAGAACAGAAGCGACTAGCTGCATTGCAGAGCCCCGGTGGCACAGTGGTTAAGAGCACGGCTACTAACCAAAGGTCGGCAGTTCAAATTCAACAGCCACTCCTTGGAAACCCTGTGAGGCAGTCCTACTTTGTCCTGTAGGGTTGCTAAGAGTCAGAATCAACTCGATTGCAATGACTTTTTTTTTTTTTTAGGAGTCCCTGGCAGGTGCAAATGGTTAATGAGCTCAGCTGCTGTAATGGATTGAATTGTGTCCCCCCAAAATATGTGTCAACTTGGTTAGGCCATGTGTAGTTGTCCTCCATTTTGTGATTTTTGTATGTGTTGTAGATCATAATCTCTGCCCATGGTTAAAAGGATTCCTCAAGTCACCTCCCTAATCCACAACGGAGTTTCCCTGAGGTGTGGCCTGCAACACCTTTTATCTCTCAAGAGATAAAAGGAAAGGGAAGCAAGCAGAGGGTGGGGGACCTCCAAAAAAGCAGCATCAGGAGCAGAGCGCGTCCATTGGACCCAGGGTCCCTGCACCTGAGATGGTCCTTGACCAGTGGAAGACTGAGGACAAGGACCTTTCTCCAGAGCCAACAGAGAGAGAAAGCCTTCCCCTGGAGCCAACGCCCTGAATTTGGACTTTTAGCCTACTTTACTGTGAGGAAATAATTTCTCTTTGTTAAAGCTATCCACTTGTGCTATTTCTGCTATAGCAGCACTAGATGACTAAGACAGCTGCCAACCAAAATGTGGTTCAAGCCTACCCAGCGGTACCTTGGGATAAAGGCTTGGAGATCTACTTTGGAAAAAATCAGCCATTGAAAGCCCTGTGGAGCATAGTTCTACTCTAATACACATGGGATCACTATGAGTCAGAATCACCTCATTTATGTATTGTTTATGACTGTTTTCCTGCTACAAAGGCAGAGCTGAATTGTGAAAGAGACCATATGGCCCACAGGGTGTGAAATATTTACTACCGAGCCTTTTACAGAAAATGTTTGCCAACTCCTGTTTAGTCTTAGTTTCCTTGCCTGTAAATTATGATTAGGAATACACCTTAACCCTATTTCCCCCTATTCAACAAACATTTATTGAGCACCTACTTTGTAGTAGGCACTAAAGTAGGCATGGGGTGAAGGGTGGGATACAAAAATGAATACGCTGTGGCACCTATTCAGAAAAGCCATCATTGTAAGTGCCGAGAAAGAGGTAACATGGATGATTTTGAGTTGGATGTTACATCCTGAAATAGAAATATGCACGGACACTATGAAGGAAATATGGGAGAACTTAGCAGAAACTAGACAATGTTCTGTTACTATCCATAGGTTTTCAACATCATGATAAATGGAGAAAAAATTGAAGTTGTCAGCTATTTCACTCTACTTGGATCTACAATGTCCATGGAGACAGCAGTCAGGAGACCATACAAAGTATTGCATATGGCTCATCTGCTACAAAAGATCCCTTTAAACTTTTTAAAAAGCAAAGGTGTCCCTTTGACAAATAAGGTGCACCTGACCCAAGCCATGGTCTTTACAATCGCCTCGTATACATGCAAAAGCTGGACAATGACAAAGGACAACAGAAGAAGAATGGATGCATTCTAATTCGGGGGTTGGCAAAGAATATTGAATACACCATGGACTGCCAGAAGAATGAATAAATCAGTCTCAGAAGAAATACAACCAAAATATTCCTTAGAAGAAAGAATGGCAAGACTTGGGCTGGCTTACACTGTACACGTCAAGAGGAAATATCAATCTCTGGAAAAGGATATCATGATGGTAAAGTAGGTCAGTGCAAATGACCCCCCATAACATGAGAACTAAGGAGATTGATAAGGGTTGTTTGTTTTCCAAATACTTGTTCTCCTTCCCCAAGAGAGAGTGAGTCTTCTTCTCCCTTTCTCATGCTAAATGAGGGCCTTCGAGAGAATCACTTGTAGAGCCTGGGGTGTCTGCAGGGTCCTGTCTATGGAAAATAACACCTACGGCACTATTTTTAAGTTGCTGAACGATCTCTCACAGCTGGCGATGGACAATAGAAACTGTTCTTTAGCGCCCCTCCTCAAGTGGCAAGCAGGGCACGCGCCCTACCTGCTGTACCTTAGTTACACCTCTGGGTGTCTGGCAGGAGGGGAGTTTGACATCGCACCACTACCACTCGTCCCACCATCCTCCACCCCCAGCCAGTTGGCTGCCACTAAGCTTTGCAAGGCCCATTAATGACATGGGCCCTGGATGGAGGACGGTAATCTGGATTCTTCGGAAAACTGAAGTGTCCTCAATTTGTGGGGACACAGAGACAGATGTGACTGTCACCTGGCAAAGTCTAGTGAGTTCTCACCTAAGCAAAGTGAAGAGGAGGCACTTGGGTTGAGACTGACCTATGCCTTTGAGGTCTTTCTGGAGCCAATGTTGAGCGTTCGGTGGATTAAATGGGCAATGTGGAAGGTAGCCATCTTGAAAGTCTTGGAAGGACCCTATCGGAGGGGTCTGACTGTCAAGTCAAAGCAATCCCTTGAGAAGAGGCTGCAGGAGATGCTCCATCAGATATGGGGGCTAAGCAGGCTCATAAGCAGTCGTGGGGCATGCAGCTTAGTTCAAAAGGAGAAGATTCTTGATACTCAAAGCCAAAGAATGAGGCAGTGAGAAGGCCCTTCGGACATTCTCACAAACCACTCCAAGAAAGAAAACGTGAAGTGTGCACTTGGTCATATGCCCCCCTCCCAAAACCAGAAACCAGTTGCCATCGAGTTAGACATACCCCATGTGTGTCAGAGTAGAACTATGCTCCACAGGGTTTTCAATGGCTGATTTTTTTCAGAAGTAGATTGGCAGGCCCTTCTTCTTAGGTGTCCCCAGGTGGACTCAAACCTCCAGCCTTTTGGTTGGCAGCTGAGTTTAACCATTCGTACCACCCAGAGACTCCATATGTCCCCCTCCCCCCAGGTAGCTCTAAACACCAAATTGCAATAGTGCAGGTCAACAAAAGACCTTGCCACTGGTCCACTGATCCTCCCTGCCCTTCTGTATGCTACCTTGGAGGCATGAAAAACATAAGATAGCAAGTAAGAGAGAGGGTGGGCTGGGGAAGAGCAAAGAAGCTGGCCACACCCCTCTTCTGCATTGTAGACTTCCAGGTGCAGACAGACCCAGAGCTGTGGGAGATAGGAGAAGGTTTTAATTGGAAGCATTATAGAACGTGTGGTATTATTGGACTTTTAATACTTGAAAACGAGATGTGTAAGACAGATATTATCCAGCAACAGGAAAGGAAAATCCGAGAGGGGATTTATTATCCTGGTGGCATAGTGGTTAGGAGTTTGGCTGCTAACCAAAAGGTTGGCAGTTCAAATTCACCAGGCACTTCTTGGAAACCCTATGAGGCAGTTCTACTCTGTCCTATAGGGTGGCTATGAGTTGGAATTGACTCGATGGCAAAGAGTTTGGTTCTGGCTTTTTATTTGCTTCCTAGTAAGTCCAGTCCCTTCAAAAATGGGTTATATACACAAAGCATAATTATCACATCATGAAACTGAATTCTTTGTGTGGCTAAAAACCAATTCTGAAGGAAAGATTGGAGGAGAAAAAATGATGCTTTAAGGAACAGAATTAGCATTATATTTAAAATAAGGAAAGAGCTCTTAGAGGGCTTCTTTGGAAGGCTTTGTAGGCAGTAGGACAGCAGGCGGGCTGTGAATGTGTTTAAAAGATGAGTCTCTTTATTTAGACTCATCTCAAATTTCAATCGCCAGTCAGAAAAGGACCAAATAAGTAATCCTTTTATTTATCCCCAAATAAATTAAAAGGTCTGATAGAATTATTCAAAACTAAGAAAAGTAGAAACAGAAGGAATGAGAAGATGGCAGACCTACAGAACTAGTAAGGACTTCATCGCTGTGTTTATGTTTCCCTCAATCCTTTTCAGTCAAACCCCCCACAGACATACTGGTGTTACAGTATCTTGGCCTTTATGTCAATGTTGCATCTACAACATTGTCTAATGGGAGCAGTGGTGGCTCAGTGGCAAAATACTCACCTTCCATGCATGAGACCTGAGTTCACCTCCCAGCCCATCTGTCAGTGGTGGTTTGCACGTCACTATGATGCTGAACGGGTTTTAATGGAGCTTCCAGAGTAAGACAAACTAGAAAGCCCTGGCAATCTACTTCTGAAAAATCAGCCAATGAAAACCCTATGAATCACCATGGCCTGATCTACAACCAATCATGGGGATGGCACAGGACCAGGAAGTATTTCGTTCTGTTTTTCTGGTGGGGTCGCCATGAGTCAGGGCAACTAAAAACGAAATGCTCATGTCGTCATTTAAAAAAAAAATACCTCTAAAGAGTACCACTTAAAAAAACATACAGTTTGCTGTCAAAAGCTGTTCATTTAATATACACACAAAATAAAAAATAATGTAGGCAATTAAAAATATTGCTCCAAATTTTACATTAACAGTAGAGATAAAATGTTCCTAGGGCTGCACTGTCTGATAGTTACTAGCCACATGTAAATATTTGAATTTAAATTAAATTAAGTATCAGTCACCTTAGTGACATTTCAAGGTTCAATAGCCACATGTGACTGTTGTTGTTATTGTCATTAGGTGCCGGTGAGCTGGTTCCGACTCCTGGAGACCTTATATATAACAGAATGAAACACTGCCTGGTCCTGAGCCATCCTCACAATCTTTGCTATGCTTGAGCCCATTGTTGCAGCCATCTCGTTGAGGGTCTTCCTCTTTTTTGCTGAACTTCCACCTTTACCAAGCATGACGTGACCAGTGGCCACCATCTTGGACAGCACAGACAAACATTTTCATTACTGCAGAAAGTTCTAAATAACAGTGCTGCTCTAGGGTTTCAGAGCCAATAATTTTTGAAGCTGAGAAAACAACTTGTTTTCTCTGCATGACTAAGTTCTTAATATTTTAATCCTCAGTGAATTTGAGCTTTGGTAAAGTATTAAGGTATGTGATGTCAGATGCTTGTAAGCACAAGATATCAGTCCTCATTTTAGAGACGGGCTGAGCTCACTTGACACTTTATTTTTTAGACACCCTCATTAAGGCCAAGCATCAGGCAGAAATCCAGAGTTGCAAAACTACTTCCTAGAAGCCTGATTGCCCTCCAGGTTAGTTGCAAACAGTAAAAATTCAGCACTGGAGAAATCAAAATGTTGAGTTATAAACTCACTCATTTAGCTTTTTCCCAGAAGTCTTCTTGGTTTCTCTACTAAACAGGTAGTACACTTCTTTGTATCACATTCTTTTCCCATATTTGTAATTTTCACTTCTCTTTTACATAATGCAAATTTTAATATATAAAGGCTACATTATTTACTTACATGGCTAGATGCTAGTGGGAGTATTGAAGATGAGAGAACTTTGAGGAACGTTTTTGGGATTCTGTCACCTTAAAAAACAAATCTATAGACTTGTTATTTACTTGGAACAAAGAAAATCATGAGTTTTGGATATTTTAGGTTTTGCTAAGTAGCTCTTCTTATCCACCAAAGAACAAGTTGGATGTATCTTTGTCAGAATTTAAATTTTTTCTCTAACCCTTTCCTTCGGAAAAATGTAGAAGATTGGGTCATCAAATACTACATTCATTGTCTAGTGAAGACCTACTCAAATCCCAGAAATTCTTTCTACTGTCTAGCCAGAGTATGTTATTTAATCTGCCTGTTGTTGTTAGCAACCATTGAGTTGACCCCAACTCATGGCAACACCGCTGCACACAGTAGAAAAATATATTCTATAGATTCTCCTATAGATTCTCCTTATAATGTTGTTTTAAACTTTCTGTGGTTGGTAGGGAGACTGAAAGGATGTAACCCACTTACAAGGAATACAGTCACCAACACAGAGCAACACCTTGACCTGTCCTGGAGCAGTGAAGCCGATAGGGAAGCAATCACTACAGAATTTTAGATATTTTTATTTAAATATTTTCTGGAACAACCAGATAAGTTTCTAAGAGTCAGACTTATGAAAATAAACTATGGTGATAAAGAATGTTACTGTTTTATACACACAAAACTTATATTTTACCTCATTGTTGTTGTTAGCTGCCATCGAATTAGCCCTTGACTCATGGTGACCTCATGCACAATGGAACCAAATGCTACTAGGTCCTGGACCATCCCTATATGATCAGTTGTGGATCAGAATAGGGTTCTGGAAGTTTTGGAAGTAGGTCACCAGGCCTTTCTTCCTAGTCTGTCTTAGTCTGGAAGCGCCATTGAAACCTGCTCAGTATCACAGCAACACATAAGACGCCACTGACCGATGGGTGGTGGCTGCACGTGAGGTGCTTTGGTGGAAATTGAATCCTAGTCTCCTGCCTGAAAGGCAATAATCCTACCACTGAACTATCACCACCCCCCTGACACAAATGGGGTCATCATGGGTCAGAGCCGACTTGACAGCAATTGCTTAAAGTACCAGGAATCACATATTGCCAAAATGCCGCTGTTGATAAAATCAGTCTGGAGTGGAGCTAAGATCCTGCATTTCTCACAGGCCTCCAGGTAATGCGGATGCTGGGCTTCTAAGGACTACCTTTTGAGCCACAAGGCTCTGATAGACTCAATGCTCATAATCACTTAATAACTCACATTTATGCTGACATTTTGAAGTCTAGGACTGCCCTGCATATATTTTACCTAATTTGATCATCAAACGAATGCTACTGGATTCAGTGAAATATTTGGCCTTATTTTATGCTATGGCAGCGCACTGAAGCAGACCTCAGGGACTGAGCACTATATCACACTCCAAGCTCTTTAAGGAACCCCCCTTTTAACAAATTCTGAAGATCACCTCGAATCTTCTATATCTGCCTTTTCCAACTGAGTGTTATTAGATATGCAAGTGATAAAACTGTTCCACTCTCAAAGAAACTTAGAAAATGTTGAGTTAAACACAGTTCTTTACTACAAGACTATCCAGAGCCCATAACACAAACGTTCATTACAAATCTTCAAAAGAGAGGTTTGACCAGGACTTAATGCTTTTTTGCATGCTAAATCTTTGAACAGGAATCTCTGGGGGGCACAAATATTTAAGCGCTTGACTTCCAGTCAAAAGTTTGGTGGTTCTAACCCTCCCCCACCAGAGGCACCTGAGAAGACAGACCTGAAAGGTCATAGCCTTGAAAACCCTATAAAGCAGATCTACTCCGCATATATGGGGTTGTCATGAGTTGGAATCAACTCCACAGCAACCAACAAGCACAACAATAGACAATCACAAACCTTTTAACATCTCCTGGGAAGCCAGTTACGAGGTCTCATTGTTCTTAATTTCATAGACGCTAGTTTATCAGTGTAACCAGTAACCTACGCTTAAGTATAGGTCACTGAATAGAGGGTTTTGAAAAGCAGCCAGGACATCAGATGAGAAATAACAGTCACCTTTGCACCAGTCAGTCAGATGGAGCTGGGTAGAGAATTACTACTGTAGAAAACGCTGCAAACAGCATCACACTGAGAATGCACGGAAGGCATGTTGAAAACCGCCATTTCAAATGGCGCAGGAAAGCTGCAACCTGTAAGGAAACGGTAGCAGCAAATGGGACAGTTCAGTCTTCAAAAGAGGAATGGCTCATCATAGGGAAGAAGAGACGTGCTCAAGACAGGGGCTGCAGTTTATGCACAAGTCTTCCAGTCCATGCTCTGTGGGGCCTCGTGATCACTGTCTTTGCATGTAAAGAACAAAGACAAATGTGTTCCATCATTAGACTTGGGAAGTCTGGTCCCACTCTTCCCCACTGTGATGACTGGTAGAGAAGCTTCTAACTCTATAAAATGCATAAAACCCAAAAGCTTCAAGGAGTCCTTCTCTGACCTTTTCTTGGACTGGTTAAAAAACCAACACCAAAACCTACTGTTGTCGAGTCAATTTCGACTCATAGTGACCCTACAGGACAGAGACAGACAGCTCTAGAGAGTTTCCAAGGCTGTAATCTTTATGTAAGAAGACTGCCACATCTTTCTCCTGTGGAGTGGCTGGTGGGTTTGAACCACCAAACTCTCAGTTTGCTGCTGAGTACTTAACCATTCCATCACCAGGGCTCTTCTTGGACTGGCTAGGTTGAAAAAATAGTAGATTCGGGTTTTGATTATAGCAAATGGACACTGAGTTTTGATGGGCCACTTCCTACATAAGATTTGAGTAAGCAGATAATGAATTCCTTCCTTTTAATATAAAAAGTGAAAAAGAGCTTCGAGCAGACTGACTTTCTCTTTTAGACATATGTGGAATTTTGTGCTTTCAAAATGCAAGAGGAAGTAGCCAATATGCTCTGATGGTGTCATGGATTGAATGTGTCCCCCAAAAATATGTGTATCAATTTGGCTAGGCCATGATTCCCAGTATTGTGTGAATTGTCCACCATTTTGTCATCTGATGTGATTTTCCTATGTGTTGTAAATTGTACCTCTATGATGTTGATAAGATGGGATTAGCGGCAGTTATGTTAATAAAGCAGGACTTAATCTACAAGATCAGATTGTGTCTTGAGTCAAACTCTTTTGAGACATAAAACAGAGAAGCAAATAGAGAGATGGGGGGCTTTATCCCACCAAGAAAGCAGCACCAGGAACAGAGCACATCCTTTGGACATGGGGTTCCTGTGTGGAGAAGCTCCTCGACCAGGGGAAGATTGATAACGTGGACCTTCCTCCAGAGCTGACAGAAAGAGAAAAACTTCCCCTGGAACTGACACCCTGAATTTGGACTTCTAGCCCACTAGACTGTGAGAGAATAAACTTCTGTTCATTGAAGACATCCACTTGTGGTATTTCTGTTATAGCAGCACTAGATGACTAAGACACATACATGGTAGCTAATGAATCTCCTTGATGTCAAAGTTTCATCTCATAGGAAACTAGAATGCAGTGGCTCTCAAATTTTAGCTGTCAGAACCACATGGAGTGCTCATTAAAACACAGACAGTGGGGTCCTGCCTACAGAGTTTCAGTATGAAAGGGCCCAAGAATTTGCATTTCTGATGAGTTCTCAGGTTATGCTTGGAAGAAGTACAACCAGGATGCTCCTTAGAAGCAAGGATGGTGAGACTATGTCTTACATACTTTGGACAGGTTGTCAGGAGGGATCAGTCCTTAGAGAAGGACATCATGCTTGGTAAAGTAGACGGTCAGTGAAAAAGAGGAAGATCCTCAATGAGATGGGTTGACACAGTGCCTGCAACAATGGGTTTAAGAATAGCAATGATTGTGAGAATGGCACAGGACAAGGTAGTGTTTCATTCTATTGTACATAGGGTCGCTATGAGTCAGAACCAACTAGATGGCTCCTGACAACAACTCAGGTGATGCTAATGTTGCTGGTCTGAGGACCACGCTTTGAGGAACACTGCTGGAATGCAAGAAGCCTTAGTGACCACCTGGTCCCTCGCTTTATAGATAGGAATCTGAGGCACAGAGAAGAACTGACTACCCAAGGTAAGGCCAGTAACAGTCCCTTGGCCACAAGTCCTGTGGGCAAACCCTGCATTATGCTCAGGCCCCCTCCACTATTTTAGTGAGATGTCCAGGCTTTCAAAATGTCATGCATTCCCATCTTACACCCTCCTGCTCCCCACTCACCAGTCAGGATTAATTGTGAAAAGTTTGGATATAGGCAAAAAAGTTTACTGGGTGTCCTACCTTTCTATCTATAAAGGTCCCTGGGTAGCCCAAAGGGTTTGCACTTGACTACTAACCTAAAGGTTGGTGATTTGAACCCATCCGGTGGGATCTGCTTCTATAAAGATTACAGCCAAGAAAACCCTATGAAGCAGTTCTATTCTGTGACACATGGTGTCTGTCTTAGTTATCTAGTGGTGCTATAACAGAAATACCACAAGTGGATGGCTTTAAAAAAACAGAAATTTATTCTCTCACAGTTTAGGAGGGCAAAAGTCTGAATTCATGGCACCAGCTTCAAGCGAAGTCTTTCTGTCTCTGTAGGCTTTGGGAGAAGGTCCATGTTGTCAATCTTCCCCTGGGTCTAGGAGTTTCTCAGTGCAGGGACACTGGATCCAAAGGACACACTCCACCCCTGGCTCTTCTTGCTTGATGGTATGAGGTCCCCCTCTTCTCTGCTCACTTCTCTCTTTTGTAAAGGGATTAACTCAAGATACAAACTAATCCTGTAGGTTAAGTCCTGTCTCATTAACATAACTGCCTCTAATCCTGCCTCATTGACATCATAAAGTTAAGATTTACGACATACAGGATAATCACATCAGATCACACATTGGTGGACAACCACACAATATTGGGCATCATGGCCTAGCCAAACAGATACGCATTTTGGGGGGACACAATTCAGTCTACGACACAGTTGCTATGAGTCGGAATTGACTTGAGGGCAACAAGTTTTTTTATCTATCTACTTTTCCAGTGTATCTCCACCTTTTCATTGTCTTTGAGCTGTTTTATAACTCCGTGTGTTGTAGAAAGCTGGTGATAATGCAAACAGTACTTGTCCAAAGAAATTAAAATAAAGTGTGCCTTATACCATAAAATTTATTATGCTGTAAATATGGACCAGATTTTCACCTATTTGTAAAACTAGTTCAACATTCTCGATTGCCTGTGTGTGTGTTGTTTGAATTCTCTTTTAATTTATTTATAATGTCATGCTGGTCCCCTCATTAATTAATGAGTTAAATAAAATATTTGGCATGTATTCATTTTATATTTGTATGAAGTGATGGTTTTATCTTTTTAAAAATTGTTCTTGAACATCTTAAAAGGAAAAACCCTTTTGAAACGGTAAAGTAACAACCTCCAAAAATCCACTTCTCCAGAAATGCAGTGAGAAAGGCACTGGGAAAAATTATCAAAATCAACTTTTTCAGAATTCTAGAAATTAACTAAAGGATCACAAAATTCCAAGGAGTGTTTATTCAAGAAGAGCAGCTGAATCTTGGTAAGAACAGTAAGTTTGATGGCATTTTTCTTGCTCTGAGCCATACCCCTCTAACAGAATAGAGAAATAAAAGTAAATATTTAAAGAATCTGTTACCATTAGCCTTCAAAATCAAGTCTCACCACTATGATGGCTGTGAAAATCAGCAGCTTATTAGCCACAGGAGGAGGTAGAAAAGCTTTGGAGCTCCCCCAAAGACCCATAACTGTTACTGTTTCACATGTCTGGCAGCTTCATGAAAAGCTTGATTCTCAGGGTTTCCCTTCACTGGACCTGGCTCAGTGCTTGCTCTATGTGAATGGCCCTCTCCCTAGGGCATTTTTCTTTTTTTTAAATTAACTTTTATTGTGCTTTAAGTGAAAGTTTACAAATCAGGTCAGCCTCTCATACAAAAATTTACACAAACCTTGCTATACACTTCTAATTGCTCTCCTTTTAATGAGATAGCACAGTTCTTCCCTCCATTCTCTTTCCTTGTGTCTATTCAGGTGGCTTCTGGCCCCCTCTGCTCTCTCATCTCCCCTCCAGACAGGAGATGCCAACATAGGCTCATGTGTCTACTTGATCCAAGAAGCTCATTCTTCACCAGTACCATTTTCCATCCCGCATTCCAGTCCAATCCCAGTCTAAAGAGTTGACTTTGGGAATGGTTCCTGTCTTGGGCTAACAGGTCTGTGGACCATGGTGTCCGGGGTCCTTCTAGTCCCAGTCTGACCATTAAGTCTGGCCTTTTTATGAGAATTTGGGGCCTGCATCCCACTGCTCTCCTGCTCACTCAGACTGTTCCCTGTCAGGGCAGTCATCAGTTGTGGCTAGGCACCATCTAGTTCTTCTGGTCTCAGGCTGATGTAGTCTCTGGTTTATGTGGTCCCTTCTGTCTCTTAGTCTCAAAATTACCTTGTGTCTTTGGTATTCTTCATTCTTCCTTGCTCCAGGTGGGTTGAGACCAATCGATGCATCTTAGATGGCTTCTTGCTAGCATTTAAGACTCTAGACACCACTCTCCAAAGTGGGATGCAGCATGTTTTCCTAATAGATTTTATTATGCCAGTTGACTTAGATGTCCCCTGAAACCATGGTCCTCAAACTCCTAGGGCATTTTTTGAGAAAAAAAAAAAAAGAAAGAAAATCAGCAGCAATTATTTAATATTATTGCTGCCTGAGGTGTTTTTACCAGTTGGGACTAACAGGAGGGCTGATGAAAAAACATAAAAGGAAAAATGGAGGATAAGGTGTCCAGAAGAGACCTTCAAAATCTGCGACATATTCCTGGGAAACTAGAAGGCCACGCATGTGTGCAGGGCTCTGTACATGTCAAGGAAATACCTCAGAAGGTCCTAATCTCTCACCTCTGGCTGGCCTTCAGGCTCTGCATAAGCAGGAAATGAAGGCTAAGACGTTGTTGTAAACTGCCTGACAGAGCACTGAAAACATACTCCAATATGCACATAGAGACCCTATTTTCATTTTAAGGTATTTATGGGAATCTATGTCCAAACAGGAACTCCTGGTGGTGTAGTGGTTAAGTGCTATGGCTGCTAACCAAGAGGTAGGCAGTTCAAATCCACCAGGCGCTCCTTGGAAATTCTATCAGGCAGTTCTACTCTGTCCTATAGGGTTGCTATGAGTCGAAATCGACTCGACGGCAGTGGGTTTGGTTTTTTTGTTTTTGTTTTTGTTTTGGTGCCCAAACATTAGCTAATCACTAATATAACCAAGCAGAGACTTCAATGGCTGCACAAAGAACACACACTTTACAGAATTAGTCCAGGCAAGTCACTAAACAAACAAACAGCAATGACAGCAAACAGAAACAACAAACCCTTGAGATGAAGGAGAATCTGAACACTACCAACTTTACCGAAACAGAAAGAATTATAAGGGAATGCCATAAACAATTGCAGGCCAACAAATTAGATAGCCTAGATGAGATGGACAAAGTTCTAGTAAGAAATAAACCATCAAAACTGAATCAAGAAGAAATATAAAATCCGAATAAAAAATTAACTAGTAAAGAGATTGAGTTAGTAATCAGAAAACTTTCCACAAAGCAAAATCCAGGTTCGAATGACTTCACTGGTGAATTGTACCAAGAATTTAAGACGAATTAACACCAATCATTTATAAACTCTTCCAAAAGGGAAGGAACACTTCTCAACTATGCTATGAGGCCAGTATTACCCTGATACCAAAACCAGACAAAGACATCACAAGAAAACTACGTACCAATATCTCTTAAGAATACAGACAGAAAAATCCTCAACAAAATACTAGCCACCAAATCCAGCAACACAAAAGGGGATTACATACCATGACCAAGTGGGATTTATTGAAGACATGCAAAATTGGTTCAGTACAAGAAAATCAATCAATATAATACACCATATTAATAGAATAAAAGATAAAAACCACATGATCATCACAATAGATGCAAGAAAAGCATTCGACAAAATCCAACACCCTTTCATGATAAAAACACTCAATAAGCTAGGACTAGAAGGGAACTTTCTCAACACGATAAAGGGCATCCATAAAAAACTCACAGTTAACATCTTACTTAATGGTGAAAGACTGACGCTTTTCTCAGATCCGGAAAATGACAAGGATATCTGCTCTTGCCACTTCCATTCAACATTGTACTAGAGATTCTAATACATGGGATTGTCATGAGTCAGAATCAAGTCAACGGTCCCTGAATAAAATAAAAAGCATCCAGATTGGAAAGGAAGAAGTAAAACTATCTATATTGGCAGATTACCTGGTCTTGTATACATTTAAAAAAAAAAAAGGCTAGAAATATTCTTAAAAAAAAAAACAACTATTAGAACTAATAAACAAGTTCAGCAAAGTTCCAGGATACAAGATCAATATTAACTGTATTTCTATACTCTTCCAATGAACAATCTGAAAATGAGATTAAGAAAACAATTCCATTTACAACAGCACCAAAAAGAATAAAATACCTAGGAATAAATTAAACCAAAGAGGCACAAAGCTTACACTCTGAAAAAATACAAAACAGTGTTAAAGAAATTGAAGAAGAAAAAAATAATAATAAAATTAAATTAAAAAAAAGAAATTGGAGAAGACCTAAATAAACGGAAAAATATTCCAAGTTCATGGATCAGGAGATTTAATATTGTGAAGATGGTAATAGTCCCAAAATGATCTACAGATTCAAAACAATTCTTATAAGAATCCCAGTTAACTTCTTTGTAGAAATTGGCAGGCTGATTCAAAATTCATATGGAATTGCAAGGAACCCAGAATAGTCAAAACAATCTTAAAAAGAAGAACAAAGTAAGAAGACTCACACTTCCTGATTTCAAAACTTACTACAAAACAACAGCAATCAAGGCAGTAATCAAAATGTGTCTATTGAGTATGGCCCCCAGACACATGTTTAGCTCAGTAATGAAGTCACTCCTGAGGTTCACTCTTCAGCCAAAGACTAGACAGGCCCATAAAACAAAATGAGACTAAATGGGTACACCAGCCCAACGGCAAGGACTAGGAGGCAGGAAGGGAGGGGAAAGTTGGTAATGGGGAAAACAAGGTCAAGAAGGGGAGAATGTGGACACATCACCAGGTTGCCATCCAATGTCACGAAACAATATGTGTATTGTTTAATGAGAAGCTAGTTTGCTCTGTAAACCTTCATCTAAAGTCCAATTAAAAGAAAAGAGAAAAAAAAAAAGCACATGTCTGTCATCAACTGATTTCCAACAAGGATCCCAAGGCTATTCAATGGGAGAAAGAATAGTCGTTTCAACAAATGGTGTTGGGAGAAGTGAATATTCATATGCAAAAGAATGAAGTGAGACTCTTACTTCATACCCATTTTTTAAAAATTAACTCAAAATGGATCAAATATCTAAATGTAAGAGCCAAAAGTATTAAAAACTACTCTCATAAGAAACCATAGAGATAAATCTTCATGACCTCTAACTTGGCAAAGGAGTCTTAGATAGGACAACAAAGGCAGAAGCAACAACAAAAAATAGATAATTTGGACTTCACCAATATTAAAATCTTTTGTGCTTCAACAGACACCACCAAGAAAGTAAAAAGACAAACTACAGGATGGGATAAAATATTGGAAATAATATATCTGTTAAGGGACTTTTATCCATAATATATAAAAAGCTCTTACAACTTAACAGTACAAAGACAATCCAATTTAAAAATGAGCAAAATATTTGAATAGACTTAGATCAAAGAAGATTTACAAATGGTAAGTAAGCACATGAAAGGATGCTCAACATCGTTAGTCATTAAAAAACAAAATAAAATAAAATTTGCTGTTGTTAATGACTTTATGACTCATGGCGACCCCTTGTGTGTCAGAGTAGGACTGTGCTTCAGTGGTTGTGATCTTTCAAAAGTAGATTGCCAGGCCTTTCTTCTGAGGCACCTCTGGGTGGATTCGAACTACCAACCTTCAGTTAGTAGCAGAAGACTTACATTAGTCAGTAAAAACCTGTTGCTGTCGAGTCCATTCCGACTCAGTGACGATATGCGACAAGGTAGAACTTCCCCATAGAGTTTCCAAGGAGCACCTGGTGGATTCCAACTGCTGAACTTTTTTAGCAGCCCTAGCTCTTAACCACTATGCCACCAGGGTTTCCCATTAGTTACCAGGGAAACGAAAATCAAAACGACAATGAGATATAACTTCACACACAATAGATGACTAGAATCCAAAAGTCGGATAATAACAAGTGTTGACACAAATGTAAAGAAATTAGAACCCTCATACATTGCAGATGGGAATGGAAAATGGTACTGCTACTTTGAAAACCAGCAATTTCTAGGTATATATCCAATTCTACTCCTAGGTATATACCTGAAAGGATTGAAAACATATATCTACACAAAAATTTGTAGACAATCATTTGTAGTGCATTATTCATAGTAGCCAAAAAATGGAAACAACACAAATGTCCATCAGTTAATGAGTGGATAAACAACATGGGGTATATCCATTCAACATAATATTATTCATCCATAAAAAGGAATGAAGCATTGATACAACAGGAGCCCTCGTGGTGCAACCTTAAGCACTCGGCTATAGTGGTTTGAATCCACTCAGCAGCTCTGCAGGAGAAAGACTTGGGGATCTGCTCCCATAAAGACTGCTGCCTAGAAAACCCTATGGGGCATGTCTACTCTGTCACATGGGCTTGCTATGAGCGAGATTGACTCAATAGCACCTAACAGTTAAACATAATCCAAGTACTGATACATACTGCAACATGGATGAAGTTTTAAAATATTACACTAAATGAAAGTAGCTTCACACAAGAGGCCACATATTGCATCAATCCATTTATATGCAAATACTTAGAATAGAGACAGAAAAGTAGATTAGTTGTTGCCACAGGTTGTAAGGACAATAGGAACGGCTGCTAATCGGTACTGGGTTTCTTTTGGGGGGTGATAAAAATGTTCTGAAATTAGATAGTAGTGATGGTTGTGAAAACTGTAAATATGTTATAGGTTGCTGAACTGTACACTTTAAAGGGGGGATTTTATGGCTTGGGAATTCTATATTAATAAGGCTGTTACATATTTAAAAACAAACAAACAAACAAACGAAAATGATGTACCCTCCAAGCTCCTTCCTCACAGCCATCAATCTGGTTATATTAAGCTGATTTTTCTTTCCATTATAGCCATAGAACTGCCACTAAAAACAAGCAAAAAGAGGTTATAGTAACACATCACAAAATCTCCAAAGATTCAGTTTCCTGAAACCCTATCGATCCAGGGGAAAAACTGTACATACCTATATAAGAATCTTAATTTTAAATTTTGAGTCTTTAAGTTTATTTTCCAAATCCCTCCCTGCCCTCACTTTACAAAGTAGGAAACTAAGGGCTGCCCAGGTAAAGGAGTTCCCAAATCATCATGATGTACTGAGACCAAAGTTAATCCAAGATTCCCTCCATGATACCCGATGTATCCTCATATGTATGAGTAAAATAAATCAATGTTACCACATGCCATGGTTCCTCTACATATGATGCAAACCAAAAAACCAAACCTGTTGTCTTTGAGTAAATTCTGACTCATGATGAACTCACATGTTACAGAGTAGAACTGAGCTTTACAGGGTTTTCTCGGCGGTAATCTTTATGGAAGCAGATCACCAGGGTTTTCTTCTGTGGTGCCACTGGGTGGATTCAAACTGACAACCTTTTGACTAGCAGTCAAGCTAGTAATCTAATGCAAACCATTTGCACCACCCAGGGACCTTACATATGGTACAAAGAGCTTCCTACAGAAGTGATAGGTAAAGCACAACCTTGGATAAATATTCTCATGCCTTCTCCCACTCCCACTCCCAAGTCTGGTCTCACTTCCTAGTTGGTATAAATTTAAGAACACCTTTCATTGTATTCCTCCCCAAGATTAACCCCTTCCCACTGCCCTACATTCTTCTCTGCCTTCCTCCTTACCCATTGGTAGTTACAAAGAAGACCCCATCTGGTGCCTCAAATCTCCTCCTCCTTCCAGGGCCTTTCTCTACAGCAAATATCTTTATCTTCAAAAGAAGCCCATTCGTATTGCCTGGTTAATTGGTTAGCAGGTTGTATTGTACAAGCTGTAGAAGCACAGTAAAGGGTGGGAGATGTTGCCCTTGGTAACAAGCTGGAAAGCGGAATGTAGGGCTTCAAACCAGTTTTTCCTGATTCAGTCACAACCAAGGAAGCGAAAGTGGAACAGATCCCAATTTTTTATATTTAGGTGACCAGAACGATAACCAGAATGAGAAAAATTACGGATCAAAGTCCTGCTAGAAACATAATCTCTATCTTAGAAAACAAGTGCAGCAAACATGTTGCATAGTAACCAAATCTCTTGCCTGCTGGATTTTGAGCAGAGTCAGAAACAGCAGTGCCCTGCTCAAAGATGGTGGCCTACTGCTTTGAAGGCGTGTCGCGCTCCACAGTCCTGCCAATAATCCAATCTCACGCATCAGGCTCCTGAAAGGGCTCATTATACCTCTTCCATGTCTCCCGCTCCAGGGGTTCGACCAGTAATTTCTTCCGTTCTGAATCAACCAAAATTGTAAAATTCAAGTCTGTTCCAGTTTCACTTGGTCAGCCATGACTGAACCGGTTTGAGCAGATTGAAAGCCCTGCCACAGACACTATATTCCACTCGTAGGGGTTTGGCTTCCAGGTAAGCCATCAAATGCCGTGCCTGCTTCAACCACTTGGGGCTAGAATATGCTTGGGTGGGTGGTCTATGAGCCCTCCTAACCACCATGTTGTCAGCTGCCATCCAGTAGGACGCATCTCATAGTGGCCCCATGCACAACAGAAGTCCACTGACAGACAGGTGGTAGCTGCACATGAGTTGCATTGGCCGGGAATCAAACCAGGAATCCTGGGTCTCACATATGGAAGGCAACAATTCTACCACTTAACGAACAGCACCCCATGACCTAACCACCACAGAGGATATGTAAGAAACAGAAATTGGATTTCCACTTCCAAACAACTACTGTTTGGGTCAGGACCCATTCTTCTGTTCTTCAGTTGAGGATATTTTGTGCCTGACCATCTTTCTATGGTTATTGTTTTTTAAATCGGATTGCCCCTGTATTTCTGCCGAAAACCCCTGAATGTGTGCTCTGAGAACATAGCTTCTGTGATCCAGAGAGGACACAGAGCAAGAGGAAGGCAAAGAAGGGGTTTTCCTGAGGTTGTGGCAATACCAATGATTCATGCTACTTCCTTGTTCCGATCCTTCCCTCTAGTGGGCTGGAAAAAGCCCACAGTCAGGGCTGGGGGGAGCCTTCTCTATTTAGAGGTGCTCTTGGTGCCGTGATTGTTTTCGTTTTCCTTTTTGCCAAAAGCTAAGTGGGGAGAGAAAGACATGCAAAGTAAAGAAGTGAGAGTTCAGTACTGTAACTATAAGGCAAGAAGGGAGATGCATCTGGAAACTCAATTAAATGCCACATACGCTAAAATTTGTTCCGTGGTGCATGGAAAAAAAAAAAGCCAAACTCAGCGTATTTCTCTTTTGTGTGTGTAGTCAAGTACTAAATTATTCTTTAAGCAGGCAAAGGAGATGGAGGGAACAAAGACAAAGGAAAAGGAGAGAGAAGTGCAAAGGAGAGGATAAATGTGAACATAAATTTGGGTTCCAATGTGGGTAGTCCAGATATTATGTCAGTTCCCCAAATGGCGTTTGTTTTGTAATTTCAGATATTTCTTTCAGATGTTTTTTTCTCTGCATGGTTAAAAGTCAACAGTTCCCGACTCTAAATCTAGTAAGGCAAAACATTCAAGTTCTTTTCAAGCCTCTCCACTCCCGAAAAGAGGGATAATTGAGGTTTGTATACCTTGAGAGATTTTCCAAAGCACTGCACGGAGATTAACCATGGGCATTTATACAAAGCTACCCATAACTTAAAACTGAGGGGAAAGAAGCCAAGCTATTGAAAGAACCAAAGCCTCAAGGTGACGCTGTTAAGCTCACTAACCCATGTGGCTTTTAAAAATACTATAATTCAGATCATTCAGTGCAACTTGTTTGGCTGACATTTCTTCTTTATTAAAAAGAGGGATTTCAAGTAAAGAACGCATGAATTGCTATTCCACAAAATAGGCATAATTATACCCACTGTAAGTGGTTTTATAAAAATTGAATTTTTTAAAATTATAGATAAAACACCTAGCTCAATGTCTGCATATGTTGAAGGATCTATAATGTAACCGGACTGACTGTTCCAGGTCTGCTGGCTCGGCCATGGAGACACTCAAAGGGTGAAAGTGAAAACAGCAGCTTTATTTGGTTGGCCAAGCACACCGTGACTTGCATCGCCAAGATGGCTCCCAGAACAATAGCCCAAGAGGTTTATATGGGTGAAGTAAAAATGGTCTGAGGTCTTCAGGAACGCCTTGAAGTGGGGCCAGGTGGCTGGTTGGTCTGGCCCGAGAAGGCGTTCCTGGGGCAGTCTGGCCTTCCTGCACTTGTTCAGTCTAAAAAGTGGGGGGGGGGGGGGGGGAGGGTCTCTCAAACCAAATCTTCGGCTCAGATCTCTCACTTCTGAAAGCCTTTCCCCAACCTTGGGCCACTAAACTATGGTTCCGTCCAGTGGGAGAAGAGTTCTGGGGTCACCCAAAGGACAGGGTTGATGTTTCTGCACATGTTAGGTGGGCCAGGTCTTGTTCTTGCCAGTTTCAGCTGGTCCTGTGACCCCCAGTCTCTTATTTTCCTCAACTTGGCCGCGAACAGGAACCATACCTAAGTGAGGAGATAGTTCTATATCATAGAAGATGTCAGGCACAGCCCTTTGCCTATTGAAGATGGCGGGCAGAATGCCAATCTCAATAAGACTAGGCTGTCATTGTTTTTATCATTGTTGTTACCATTGTTATCATGGAGGTGGTTCTGGAATTACAGGGAGGTTGCTGGTAGTTGGATAATTGATCCAAATCATTCAGAATGTTTATATTGTATTTCATGGACCATGCCCAGAAAATACAATAATATTTCTTTTTTTGTGATAAATTATAATTAGTTAATGCCAGACCCTCAAAAGAACCCTCGATTTTTAGCTAATTACCCAAGATGAATAGTAAATATTTCAATGCCAAATTCCTTATTAGAATGTCTTCGACCTCAACAACAAGTTTAATTTACTAATTAATTCCTGGATCTTGGTTTATTTATCATCACATAGAAGTCAGATGCACCAGAAGCACCCATAAGGAGGGAAGAAAGAACCTGTAATTTTTTCTTTAAATGTGAAAGCCTTTGAAATTTACTGTGTGTCCTGTGTAGTTCATCCATTTGGGTTACCTATGCCTTCATTTGCCTCTGACTAGGGTATTTCACAACCCTCTGGATATAGAAGTCAACTTGGAGGAAATTATAATAATACAAAGAATTCTTGTTCATAAAAATTCAAATTGTGTCCATGTGAACATTGACCAGTTTCGTATCTATTTGTAAATTCATTCCGTATTTTTTGACTGTAAAGGTGGGGTTCTCTTTTGAACTGATTTCAGCATCTACCGGTCTCCTCATTCATTCATGAGTTAAATAAGATCTTTGATGTGTTCATTTCATATTTTATGGAAGTCATGATTTTATCCTCACTTATTTAAAATTAACCCTTTAATAAATATATTACTTGCTGAAGAACAGATCTGAGATTCGAATATGTTAACTTACTTGCAAATATTCTTTCCAAGACCAGAATCACACTTTTCTTTCTGTAGCTTCTAAAAAAAAAGACAGTCAATATCAGAAAATCAGTCAAAGATGGCTGCTTATACTTACTGAATGAGGAGCAGTGCCCTGGGCCTTTTTTTTTTAATTCAATTAATTTTGTTCTGGTGTTGAGAATATACACAGCAAAACATACGCCAGTTCAACAGTTTCTACATGTACCATTTAGTGACATTGATTACATTCTTCAAGTTGTGCGATCATTCTCACCCTCCTTTTCTGATTTGTTCCTCCGCCATTAACATAAATTCACTGCCCCCTAAGGTTCCTATCTAATCTTTGAAGTTACTGTTGTCAGTTTGATCCCATAGAGACGGTTCTTAAAAGAGCATAATGCTCCAGGCAGACATATTTTACTAATTAAGGGAAACTATTGTTTGTTTTTAAGAAGACTTCAGGGAATATTTTTCGTTAAATGTTTCGAGATTATCTCAGGGCAATAATTTCAGGGGTTCATCCAACCATAATGGTTTCAGGAAGAAAACAGTCCATGAGAATTTGAAATTCTGTTCTAGATTTTCCCCCTTTTGATCAGAATTCTTCTATAGAATCTTTGATTAACATGTTCAGCGATGGCATTTTTAAACAAGCTTTTTTTATACAAGAAAAACCTGCAAGGCTACTAAGGCAACATACAAATAAGTTGATGAGAAAAAAACAAGTAAGCGTGAAACAAGAAATTTTCCTGGAGAGAAAGGATTCGGAAGGCAGATTTGGGTGAGAGGAGAACAGCAGTAACAGAGAAACTCTCTGGTGTTTTAAATTCAAATTCAGTTAATGTCTTTTGAGAAAACAAACTATCGAAGAACACTTTGTTTCTCACAGTTTATCATTGTAGTTGTATTTTTTTAATTATGTTGTTGTTAGCACAACAGAATGAAAAGCAGCTGGGTCCTCACCATCTCCATGATGGATTGTAGGTCACTGTTTTCATCCATAGGGTTGTCATTGGCTGCTTTTCAGAAGCTGATCGCCACACCTTTCTTCTTAGTCTGTCTTAGTCTGTAGGCTCCACTGAAACCTGTTCAGCATCATAGCAACACAGAAGCCCCTGCTGACAGACAAGTGGTGGCCGAGCATCAGGTGACTGGCCAGGAATCTGGTCTCCCTCATGGAAGGGAAGAGTTCTAGAAAATTATAGGAACAGACTATTTTTTCAGTTTTCTCCAGGGAAAGTGTTACTAAAATTTTAAGTCTCTTTTTTTTTGTTTTGTTTTGTTTTTAACTTATTTTAGCCTTATGTAATTACAGAATTGAATATTTTACAACTACAATACATTGCAATTATATAAGTAACACTTTATATTATTGAAGTAATTATGTGGGCGGAATTTAGTCAACCCAAATATACTAGTTATTCACTCAGGTTACAGGATTATAAAGAAGTTTAAAACATATTTCCATGTGAATGTTGATGTTTCTATAAAAATGGTACCAAAGTATAATCATGTAAGTAGTTGAAAATTATAAATAACGACCATTTAATGAATGTGACTAATGAGGCTAGTGGGTGTTTAAGAGAGAATGGGAGCAAGTACCAGAATTTAAATGTGTGTCATCAATGTAGAACACTTAATAAAAGATTACAGAAACCTAATGAGAGATTTTTAGAATAAAATACAATATCCATTTTTTTTTAACTATAATGCTTCTTTTACCGGTGAGGTTTTATATACATTGCACGTTATTAGGAAACGCCGGTGGCGTAGTGGTTAAGAGCTATGGCTGCTAACAAAAAGGTCAGTAGTTTGAATCTACCAGGAGCTCCTTGGAGACCTTATGGGGCAGTTGTACTCTGTCCTATAGGATTGCTGTAAGTAGGAATCAACTCAAAGGCAATGGGTTTGGTTTGGGTTGGGCACAGTATTAAGCCTATTAGGTGTAAGATAATGTTGTCAATCACCAGTCAAGCATCACTTACTCTGTGAAGCCATCTTTGACGGTCACAAGACAGAATTAGGGGTTACCTCCTTTCTGCTCCCACAGTGGGTCTGCCGTATACTCAATAAGGGTTAGTCATCTGTGGATCTCTATCTGTAGGTGTGGTATAATGGAAAATATACATGTTGGGGTCAGACCAGATTTGAATTCCAAAGTAACTACTGACTAGTTCAGTGACCTTAGACAAGAACTTAAACATGTGAGCTGCAGCAGAGTGCTCATAACAATTCTCACATAATAGTATTATTATGAAGATTAAGGGAAATTACATGTTACACCTGGAACATAGCAGGTGCTTGGTAATGTTTATTTTAGCATTTACGCCTCTTTTCCTAGATCATAAATCAACCATTCGTATTATACTATATTATATAAAACCAAAACCAAACCTGGTGCCATCGAGTCGATTTTGACTCATAGCAACTCTATAGGACAGAGTAGAACTGCCCCATAGAATTTCCGAGGAGCGCCTGCCAGATTTGAACTGCTGACCCTTTGGTTAGCAGCCATAGCACTTAACCACTATGCCACCAAGGTTTCCAATTATTATATACAACTATATACATACTATATATATATGTACTATATCATATATAACTATATATATATATGTATATATAGGAAACCCTGGTAGCATAGTGGTTAAGAGCTATGGCTGCTAACCAAAAGACTGGCGATTCGAATCCACCAGCCACTCCTTGGAAATGCTGTGGGGCAGCTCTACTCTGTCCTATAGGGTCGCTTTGACTTGAAATCGACTTGATGGCAATGGGTTGGGAATATACAATGCTAAGATGGTGTTGTAATATTTCCCACACCATCTCATCTTTTGCTAAGTCATCATTAGTTTTCACTTTTTCCCTCAACTTGGTTAGAGATGCTGTTTTGACACCAGCGCTTGAGAAAATGCAGACAGTTGAGCAATTTATGACCCTTGCAAAATGCTCCTGGTGTTTCTTCTTCACTATTTATGGAGAGAGGCGAATACCCAAGCCTGCTTAACAGTGTAAGGGCAAGACGTTCCTCCACGCAGAAAGGTCTGGTTCTGCCCGTTCATGAAGCGTGGCCCAAGCAGAGGGGCAGAGTGTCCAGAGGACTGAAGCTTTCAGACATGTGGAGTCACCAGACTCTGTCCAACCATCTAACGTGGTTTCTCACCATCCCAGTTCACACCTTCTACACACCAGCCAAATCAGATTTTGCCCTGGCTATGAACCTGCCACCACCCACACATTTTCATCTGAGGTGCCTTCTGCCTGAGCTACATTTCCTCACACTTTGGCTTCCATCCTCTGCAGCTCTACTCAATTCCTATCCCTTCAAATCTACCCCGTATCATCTACCTTTCTACAATACCCCACCCACTCCCCTCCAAAACAAGTAGTCCCCTATAGCCTATGTCCCTTTCTTTTGGTGTTGCCAGATAAAATACAGAATACCCAAATGGAACTTTAATAAACTAATAAAATTTTAAATAGCATAAGTACATCCCAAACATGGCACAAGACATACATATACTATTCATCATTTATCTGAAATTAAAATTTACCTTGCACCTTGTGTTTTTATTTGCTAAATCTAACAACCCCACTCTCTCGTCTGGTATTGTGACATTGTATCATGTCCCTTGTCTTGTATCTTTAGTCACAAGTGTTACCAGACTGCAGGCTCTTTGAGGTAAAAACCAAAACCAAGCCTGCGAGTGGCCATCTAGGATACTCCACTGGTCTCACCCCTTCGGGTGCAAGGAAGGATGAAGAAAACTAAAGACATAAGGGAAAGATTAGTCCAAAGGACTAATGGACCACATCTACCATGGCCTTCACCAGACTGAGTTCAATACAACTAGATGGTGCCCGGCTACCACTACTGACTGCTCTGACAGGGATCACAATAGAGGGTCCCAGACAGAGCTGGAGAAAAATGTAGAACAAAATTCTAACCCAAAAAGAAAGACCACACTTGCTGACCTGACAGAGACTGGAGAAACCCTGAGAGTATGGCCCCCAGACACCCTTTCAGCTCAGTAATGAGGCCACTTGTGAGATCCACCCTTCAGCCAAAGATTGAACAGGCCCATGGAATGAAACAAGACTAAAAGGGCACACCAGATCTGGGGCAGGGATTGGAAGGCAGGAGGGGACAGGAAAGCTGATAATAGGGAACCCGGGGTTGAAAAGGGAGAGTGTTGACATGTCGTGGGGTTGTTAACCAATGTCATAAAACAGGGTATATACTGTTTGATGAGAAACTAGTTCGTTCTGTAAACCCTCATCTAAAGTCTAATTAAAGAAAACAGAAACAAAACAGAACCTATTGCTATCAAGTCGATTCCAACCCATGACAACCCTATAGACAAAGTAGAGCTGCCCCATAAGTTTCCAAGGAGCACCTGGTGGATTTGAACTGCCAACCTTTTGGTTAGCAGCCATAGCACTTAACCACTATGCCACCAGGGTTTCCTGTTTGAGGTAGGAAGAGACCGATTCCTGTTTCACACCACTAGCCCCTCTCCATTGTCTACACTGCCCTACTAAACACCAACACCATTGCCTTTTAACGAATGTTGTTGACAGGGCAAAAAATAGCGCCTTCATTCATTCTTTCATTTCTTCTTTGAGTTGGCAGGTATCTATTAAACTCCTAAGGAGGCTGAGTGGTGCAAGTGGTTTGTGTTCAAATGCTAACCAAAAGATTGGCGGTTAGAACCCACCCAGCAACTCTGAGGAAGACGGGCCTGGCTTTCTGCTTCCATAATGATTACAGCCAAGAAAATCCTATGAAGCAGGTGCACTCTGTAACATATGAGGTCTCCATGAGTTGGGGGCACACTAGATGGCAGCTAACAACAACAACATTAAATTGCTATCAAATGCCAGGCACTGAGATAAGTTCTAGAGATACAGCCACAAACAAGACCCAGTCATTGTCATCAAGGAGCTCCCAGCTCGTTCAGGGAATCAGGCAGGTCAGAAAGCAATTTTAATCAGTGTGATGAATCCTAAAGTAGACTGAAATCAGAACACAGGCGAAAGCACCATCTTGTGGGAAGAAATAATACCTAGGCTGAGACCAAACAAATCAGTCTTAGAAGAAATATAACCAGAACATTGCTCGGAAGCAAGGATGGCACAACATTTTGTTGGCTTACGTTGGACTCATCATCAGGAAAAACCAGTTGCTAGAAAAGGACATCATGTTTAGTAAAGCAGAGGGTCAGAGAAAGCAAACGAAATGCTCAGTGAAATAGACTCACACAATAGCAGCAACAGTCAACTCAAACATGCCTACAACCATGAAGATGGCACAAGACCAGGCAGTGTTTCATTCTGTTATACATAAGTTCTCCATGAACTGGAGCTCACTTTTTGGCAATTAATAACAACAAGCCAAGTAATGTCAAGGAGAGAAGGAATTCCAGACAGAGAGCAACGTGAACAAAAGCTTCACGTAAGAGAGAGCGTGGAGTTCTTCTTCAGCTATTGGCCAGCGTGTAGAATTCCAGGTGGGAAGTAGCGCTGATATTAAAATTCAGGGCCAGTAAGAGCAGTGCTCTGTTCATCTTCATTTCCTCAGAATCTTCCATAGTGCTTGACATATGGTAGGTGTTCAGGAAATGCTTAATTAATTAATAAAAATTTCTTTTTTAGTTCAAATTTGCTCTGAACCTTGGAGGCCAATGTCTTTTGATGCCTCAAGCTTCTTCTTAACAGATTTTTTCTCAAGGAATTCAGTGATGACCGCTGTTTTTTCTCTCACCACACGAGGGGCGGATTAACCAGTAAGCACAGTGTGCAGTGGCTTGCATTGAGCAAGGTACACATGGGCTTAATTGTATTTACTTACTAATATGTGGTGAGCAATTTCTCTTTGATGTGGTGGAGAAAGGTGGAATTGTGCACTGCAGATTGGTGGGAAGGCACAATCAGGCCCGTGGGTACCTTGCTTATTGAGTAATTTAGCCCTGCACCCCACCAGTCTTCTCTGAGCTCTAGGCTGGTTTCTCTTCTCCTCTGTATCATCTAAGCATCTTCAAGAATGTAGAGCTGAATGTGATCTGCTGTCTGGGTCCACCTCGCCTCTCTCCATTGAGTCTCACTCTTGCTGCTCCGTCCAAGGTTCTTTCTTATTCATCCCTCTGGCGACTCATCCAACAACTAGTGCCTCCCTGAGGCTGGTACTTGTGAACAGAGCTACTTTCTAACTTTGAGCGATCCCATTCACCCCTCATTCTGCATTTTCTAAATACCCAAACCGTATTCCATACAGCAGTGTTGATGACAATTGTAGGGTTCCAACTTCAAAACAACAGTCAAAAAGAGAGAGAGAGAAAAAAGTCACATCTCTGGCAAGGAGTAAAGAAAGGAAGTTCTCAGATAAAACCCATTTAAGAAAGCTGCTTCTTAACCAAACTCCTTTGTATTAACCATCTGTTCTTAGTCATCTTTGCAGTCCTGGCATCTAGTACCATGCCTAGAACAAAGCGAGCAATCTGTTGATGTAAGAATTTCCCTTTAGTTCTAGTTGAAACTTCAGTTGTAGAAAGAGGATAGAAATGAACAGTAGCTAGCTTTCTGCACCGTGTCTGAAGCCAGAAATTTTAAGTGCTATGCAGAGCCTGTAAAGACAGTGCCTGTCTATCTGCATTGCACACGCAGGCTGACTGTGTCTCAAAGCTCCACGCAGCAATAAAACTGCTGGAAATGAGGACTTCACCCAATGGTATCAACCACTCCATGGGTGCTACTTTCAGTATGATTGAGCTGGAGACAGGAGACACTTACCCAGTGTTAGCAAGGTGAAAGCCATTATTATTATTTATAGAAAGCAAATGGTAACAAAAGAAACAGATTACTTGTAGTGAACTGGTCCTGCCCCTGCTCCCTAAGCATGGTTGTCTTTGTAAGAGAGGAACCCCAGCTTACTTTTCCCCCAAGTCCATACTTATGTCACTCAGCAGATGCACCGTGGTTCAGGTCAGATGATGTGTTCACATCACTGCTGCCTCCAGCTCCCGCCGTGGTACGTGGGTTCTCCAGGCTCCACCAGCTGCCCAAGGGGCCTCCCTCCGCGGCACTGCGCTGCCGCTGGGCTGGCTTCACCAGCTCTGCCCTGCTGTAGGAAGACCCCTGTACAGGATCTTCTGAGCCTCTGCAGGTAACTCCTGCCTGGGGGCACTCAACTTCTCTCCGTGTGCCCACTAGCCCACTTTTTCTCTCTGGCTTCAGTGTCACAGCCCTTGTCCCACATTAGAGCTCTTTGGTTGAATCTAGGAGGTTCTCAGCTCAGCAATCCCAGGTTCGAAGGATGTGCTCTGCTCCAGGCTCTTGACAATCATGAAGTCCCTCAAAACCCCTGTGAGATTGTTTTCTTACATAGGCAATCCCAAGAAGTATCCCTCCCATTAGCCTCAAACCATCCAGTCCCCTAGGTGGACCAAAAGCTGCTCAATCCTGTTGGGCGGATTACAAACCACTTATGCAGGTTGTAAATAGACCAATCCCTGACCAACCATTTTGGGAGACTTTCAAGCCCAGGGGCAGAAAGGCCATATATAAGAAAAATCCATTGCATTGCAATAGAGTTTCTCAGGAAATAAGGTAATCAGAGCTACTTTCCTTTAACTTACCTAAATTTTCATGATTCAGCTATATCCCATTGCCATGGCTAATTAATTCACTCTTAAGTTGTACTAGGGGGGAGTCAAAAGACAGGGAAAGGGCTGTGAAGGAACAGAAAGTTATAAAACCCCTAGATTAAAGCCCATCAGTGGTTTTTCATCAGACCGTCTCATGTCCCCAGGTGCTGTGCAGAAATGGACATTCTGGAGGAAACAGGTTTGAGGACTTTGGGGGAAGGAGATGAGGTAAGGACTTTGTGAGAACCTCAAGGATGTAAGGCGCTAGCGGATCACGCTAAGCAGCATGTTTCATGGGTGTGTGACCTCGATGGTTGCACAGCGCCCCGAGCTCTGAAGCTCTGCAGTGGATTTAATTCTCTACTGTCACCGTATTGCAAGTATTAACAATTTTTTTAATAAGGGGCCCCAAATTTTCATTTTGCACTGGGGTCCCCAAATTATGTTGTTTGTCCTTGTGGGGTAAAGGACCTAGTTTTACCTTAAATAAGGTGGTCTTTGTCCTTGTCTCCAGCAAAATAACCTTTGGAGTATCAGGGGTGCCTTGGCCTAGGACTTCCAGGCCACACAGGAGGATCTGTGCTAGTGAGTAGAGGATGGTCAGACCAGAAAGACACACCTGGGAGGCCGATATCAACCAACCTCAGGAGGCATGAGTCAGCAGATCATGCAGGACTGGTTGGTAAAATCCTGGGACACGAAGGTTCAGGGAGCTTCCTAGTCAGCAAAGGGAAGGTGATGTGCCCTCTCTGAGACACAGCAGCTCTACATTGGGACAGAACATCTTAAATAAGACATAAAAAGTACAAACCATAAAGGAAACTGTTTATTAATCCTACGACATTAAAATGAAGAACTTCTATTCAGCAAAAACACCATAAAGTCAAGGCACAAACTAAGATATACACCCTAACATAACTAACATCATACTCATAGAGACCCTATAGGACAGAGTAGAACTGCCCCATAAAGTTTCCAAGGAGCACCTGGTGGATTCGAACTGCTGACTTTTTGGTTAGCAGCCATAGCACTTAACCACTACACCACCTGGTTTCCAATATCAGGGTGCTATGAGTCAGAATTAACTTGACAGCAATGGTTTTTTTGTGTTTTTTTTTTAATATATAACTAACATAGCACTGTTGTTGTTGTGCGTCGTCGAGTCCAACTCATATCAACCCCATAGGACAGAGTAGAACTGCCCCACAGGGTTTCCAAGGAGCGGCTAGTGGATTCGAACTGCTGACATTTGGTTAGCAGCCAAGCTCTTCATCACTTTGCCACCAGGGCTCCAACATAGGATTAGTATCTGAACTATATAAACAGTCCTTAAAAAAAAAAAAAAAAAAAAACTCAAGAAGAAAAAGATAAAGAAAAATGAACAAAGGGCATGGATAGATAGAACAGGAAATGAGAGTATTCAATGAACATACAAAAACACTCCAATCCATTACCTCAGGGAATGTGAAACAATATTACAGTGATGTATTTTATTTCCATCCAATTGAGAAATTAAGAAATCTGTCCATATGGAGTGTAGGCAAGGATGTGGATTAGTGAGAATTCTTATGCACTGTTGATAGGAGTATAAATTGGTGTAGTCTCCTTGGAAATAATTTGTTGTTATCTAGTAAATTTGAATATGGTCATTCTCTATGACCCAGATGTTCCACTACTGGGTCTGTTCCCAAGACAATGCTTGCACATGACCATCAAAAGTCACAGAAGCACTGTCATAATAGAATTAAAAAAAAAAAAAAACTGCACGCAGATCAAATATCTATCAATGGAAAAAATAAATTATGATACAATCACACAAAGAAATACTACACGGCAATGACAATGAATAAAATACAGCTGCACTGTGGATCCATTGTACAAAGATAATGTTAAGCAAAAAATACCAGTTGTGAAAACATGTAGTTTACATAAATAGAAAAATAAGCAAAACTAAACTATATGAACTATATTATTTAAAGAAATGATCATAAAGTACAAAGAATAGAAATAATAAACAAAATTCAAAAAAAGCATTTATCTCTGGAAGGAAGGTAGGAGGGACACAGGGAGGAGGCTTAATGGCATTAGATGGTAGATACCAAGGTATACATTTTCTTCCGATTTGAATATTATATATGCCTCTGGTGGCAAAGTGGTTAAAAGCTATGGCTGCTAACCAGAAAGTCAGCAGCTCGAATCCACCAGCTGCTCCTTAGAAACTCTATGAGGCAGTTCCACCCTGTCCCATAGGGTCACTGTGAGTTGTAATCAACTCAACGGCAATGGGTATCTACAACATACTAGGAGCCCTGGTGGTACAATGGTTAAGTGGTTGGCTGCTAACCAAAAAGTCATCAGTCTGAGCCCTCCAGCAGGTCCACAAGAGAAAAGATCTCCTGGAAAAATTCCAAAAAAAAAAAAACCAAACCCATTGTCATCGAGTTGATTCCAACTCAGAGCAACTCTACAGGACAGAGTAGAACTGCCTCAGGGGGTTTCCAAGGAGCACCTGGTAGATTCAGACTGCCGACCTTTGAGTTAGCAGCCCATAGCTCTTAACCACTACGCCACCAGGGTCAGCTTAGAAAACCCTATGAGGTGGTTCTGCTCTGTCACATGGGGTCACTATGAGTCGAAATCAACTCAACGGCACCTAATAACGACATCATCTATAACATATGTTCTTTTGGATGTTTTAAATATTTCATAACAAGACTGTTTTTAGAAAATTGTCAGGATGCACTTTCTCTGACTGTTGTTGTTGTTAGGTGCCTTCGAGTCAGTTCCAACTCATAGTAACTCTATGTACTACAGCATGAAACTTTGCCTGGTCCCGCACCACCCTCACAATCGTTGTTTTGCTTGAGCCCACTGTTGCAGCAAGTGGGTCAGTTCATCTCATTGAGGATCTTCCCCTTTTTTGCTGACCCTCTACCAAGCATGATATCCTTCTCCAAGGACTGATCCCTCCTAATATTACTGTCCAAAGTATGTGAGATGAAGTCTCGCCATCCTTGCCTCTAAGGAGCATTCTGTCCGTCCTTCTTCTAGGACAGATTTGTTTGTTCTTTTGGCTCCATGGTATATGCAATATTCTTTGCCAACACCATGACTCAAAGGCATCAATTCTTCTTCAGTCTTCCTCATTCATTGTCCGGCTTTCACATGCATAGGAGGAGACTGAAAACACCTTGACTTGGGTCAGGCACACCTTAGTCGTTAAAGTGATGTCTTTGCTTTTTCATACTTTAAGGAGGTCTTCTGCAGTGATTTTCCCAAAGCAATACGTCATTTGATTTCCTGACTGCTGCTTCCATGGGCATACACTAAAATACAACTCGGTGTTTTTAAACTTAGTTTCGTACTTTACATGCACATTCGAAAACACAAATATGCATCACTGGGCAAAGTGACAGATCTATTTATTTGTAGAGATATTTGTATTTTAAAAGGTCTAGATAAGCATTTAAAAATGAAGTAATCCGGGTATGATTAATATCTTTCATGAAATTTCATCTGGCAAGATAGAGGAATTCACTGCTACCCACTTTGACGGATGAAAAGCCTGAACTGCTAAAGTGACAATATTCTTGATCAGCTCCTGAAATATGACATCACTGCTGACCCACACTGCTCTGAAGGGTTTGAGCTCTCCACCTATGGCAAAGTCTCCTAGTTGCACCCACACACACAGTATCCCATAGGCTCTCTCTCCATCTTCCATACTAAATTCCAGTCAATAGGATATTAATGAAAGTATCTTGTGGCAGCTTCCAGTAAGCTTCTGTGACATCCAGCCCACTCCCTTGTCCTCTCTTCCTCTTTGTCCCTTCCTCCTCTTGCTTTATGGAACGTGGATCTGCCATTTGGGACCATGAGAATGAGGGACTACCTCAATAATTGCAGAAAGATTTGAGTCCTTGCATATTTCATGGCAAAGAGTCTCCATATCAGCCCAGGACTGCACACCTCCAGTGCTTTACAGAAGAGAAGGAAGAAATTTCCATCTTGCTCAAGCCACTTCTGTTTGGGGGACTTCTGCCCCTGACAGCTGACTAAAATCCTAGTAATAAAACGGACACATACACACACAACTGCCATCAAGTCCATTCCAAGTCATGTCAATCCCATGTGTGTCACGGTAGAACTGTGCTCCATAGGGTTTTCGATGGCTGATTTTTTGGATGTAGATCACCAGGGCTTTCTTCCAAGGTGCCTCTGGGTAGATTCGAACCCCCAATTTTTCAGTTAGCAGATGACTACATTAACTATTTGCACCTACCTCCCTTTCTCTTTGTACACTGTCAGATGGAATTATGGATTGGGCAGCAAATTTGCAAAATACCAATACCTAGAAAGAGTGAAAGTTGTGAGGCCTGAGTAGCCCACCAATTTTACAGTGAGGGTGATAATGGAACTGTTTGCATAATGTTTGCACAGCCTTTCACAACATTACTTCGTTTCTTTCCAAAAATAACCTCGCAAAGGAGAGAAGTCTGGTGCTTTTATCTTCATTTTTCTCTCTGAATAATCTAGGAGAATTTTAATTTAGGATTCTCCCTGTTTTGATGATAATTTGGTTTTAACTGATTCTTCATGTTAAGCTAAGTAAAACCATTCAGTATCAAGTGGACAATGTAATATTAAATATAATGCTATCACTTTGCAAACACATGTTATCAGTAGGGACCAGTCCCTGAGGAAGGACATCATGATGGTAGAGGGTCAGCGAAAAAGAGGAAGATCCTCAGTGAGAAGGACTGACACAGTGGCTGCAACAAGGGGCTCAAACATAGCAACAATTGTGAGGATAGCGCAGGAATGGGCAGTGTTTCATTCTGTCGTGCGAAGGGTTTTCCTGAGTCGGAATCGACTCAACAGCACGTAACAACAACAATTTTGCAAACATTCATGGGCAGCTTTAAAACATCTTTATAATTGTAAATTAAGCCTTAAAGCAAGATTATGAGATAACAATAAAATTCTGTCTTAACATAAGCGAGAACAAAATAACTTTGTCAAATTTACATTGCTCATAAATGGAAACCTATGGTAACCAGTGGAACAAATGGGTGTCAGGGCTTGTTGTCTGTTTGTTGTGATGGCTTTTAACCTTTTCATTATTAATTTTTTTTTTTTAATGCTATATGTTTTCACTAATTATGGCGTGCTGATGCAAAGACCAGTTCGGAATTTTTGATATGAGTTGTGGATTTTGAAAAATATGATCGGCAATACAAGCTACCAAAAAAGCCAGTGGCACTGTGGCGCCATCAATCTATGATATGACAGTACACCAACGAGAACTAAATTGTTTATTGCGAGCGCCTTTCCATTAGGTTACATGAGGAACTTCTAGTTTTCCAAATATGACACTGAAAAATCAAAATGAATCCATTAGGTTTCCCTAATTATCACATCACCCAAAACAAACCCACTGCCGTCGAGTCGATTCCGACTCACAGAGACCCTATAGGACAGAGTAGAACTGCCCCATAGAGTTTCCAAGGAGCACCTGGCGGATTCGAACTGCATAGAGTTTCCAAGGAGCGCCTGGTGGATTCGAACTGCCGACCTCTTGGCTAGCAGCTGTAGCACTTAACCACCACGCCACCAGGGTTTCCAAATTATCACATAAAAGGAAAGCCATAATTATGTATGCAAGCCTTATCTCAATGGAAAAAAGGAAAAAGTTTACAAAACTAACACATCCAGGAAGCATCACCTAATAGAATGCTCAACCCACACAATGAGGCTCCAACTCTGGTCTGCTGAGCTTCGCGCATTTCAAAAGGAATCGACCTTGACAGTTCAAACCCACCCAGGAATCCTATGGGAGAAAGACCTGGAAATCTGTTCCCGTAAAGATTACAGCCTAGAAAACCCTATGGGGCAGTTCTACTCTGTCACCAGAAGATAAACTAGATAGCTGGGAGCTCCTAAAAATTAAACGCTTAGGCTCATCAAAAGATTCAAAAAAAGTAAAAAGAGAACCTACGGACTGAGAAAAATATGACATATCCAACAAGGGTCTAATCTCTAAAATCTATAGAATACTTCAACTCATCAACAACAAAAAGACAAATAATCCAATTTAAAAAATGGCAAAGGATATGAACAGACAATTCACCAAAGAAGACATTCAGGTGGCTAACAGGCACTCAAGGAAATGTTCACAACCATTAGCCATTAGAAAAATGCAAACCAAAACTACAATGAGATACCATCTCTCCCCGACATTACTGGCACGAATCAAAATACATAAATACATAAAATAACAAGTGTTGGGGAGGTTGTAGGGAGACTGGGACTCTTATGCGCTGCTGGTGGGAATGTAAAATGGTACAACCACTATGGAAACCAATATGATGCCTCCTTAAAAAGCTAGAAATAGAAATACCATATGATCCAGCAATCCCACTCCTAAGAATATATTCTAGAGAAATAAAAGCCATCACAGGAATAGACATATGCACACCCATGTTCATCACAGCATTATTCATAATAACAAAAAGATGGAAACAACCTAAGTGCCCAGCAACAGATGAATGGATAAACAAATTATGGCACATACACACAATGGAATACTATGCAACAATAAAGAACAATGATGAAACCTCAAAACATCTCACAGCATGGATAAGTCTGGCCATTATTATGATGGGTGAAATAAATCAATCACAAAAGAATAAATACTGTGTGAGACCACTACTATAAAAACCCAAGAAAAGGTTTATACACAAAAAAAAATCTTTGATGGTTACAAGGGGGGTGGGGAGGAGGGGAAATCACTAATAGGTAGAAGACAAGTTAATTTTGGTGAAGGGAAAGACACCACACAATATAGGGGAAGGCAGTGCAACTTGACCAAGGCAAAGTCGTAGAAGCTTCCTAGACACATCCAAACACCTTGAGGAACGAAGTTACTGGGGATGAGGGCTGGGGACCATGGTCTCAGTGGTCATCTAGATCAATTGGCATAACATAATTCATAAAGAAAATGTTCTACATCCTACTTTGGTGAGTAGTGCCTGGGGTCTTAAAAGCTTGCAAGCAGCCATCTAAGATACATCTATCGGTCCTGTCAAATTTGGAGCAAAGGAGAATTAAAAAAAAAAAAAAAAGACACAACGGAAATATTAGTCAAAAAACTAATGGATCGCATGAACCATAGCCTCTACAACCCTGAGCCCAGAAGAACTAGATGGCACCCAGCTACCACCACCAACCACTCTGACAGGGATCACGATAGAGGGCCCTGGACATAGTGGGAGAAAAATACAGAACAAAATTCAAATTCACAAAAAAAGACCAGACTTACTGGTCTGACAGGGACTGGAGGAACCTCCAAGACTATGGCTCCCGGACGCCCTGCTAACTCAGAACTGAAGCCACTCCCAAAGTTCACCCTTCAGCCAAAGATTAGACAGCCCTATAAAACAAACGATAACACACGTGAAAAAAAAAAAAAAACACGTGAAGGACGTGCTTATTAGTTCAATCAAGTATACCAGACCAAATGAGCAACATCTGCCCAAAAGCAAAGATGAGAAGACAGGAAGGGGCAGGAAAACTGGACAAATGGACACAGAGAACCCTGGGGTGGACAGGGAAAGGGGGAGAGTACTGGCACATCTCAGGGATTACAACCAGTGTCACAAAACAATTTGTATCTAAATTTGTGAATGAAAAGCTAATTTGCAATGTAAAAGTTTACCTAAAACACAATAAAATAAAGAGAATCATTTGGAGATCTTGTTAAAATGTAGGTTCTGATTCAGTATATCTGGGGTGGAAATGCAAATTCTTAGCAGGGGTTTGAACCAGAACGAGTTGGTTGGAAGCCCTGGTTTGGACAACCCCTGTAAGTTAGTGGCTGAGTGCTTAACCATTGCGCTACCAGGGATCCTTACTACTGTTATTAGCACCCTAAATATCAGCATTTATAACCTTCACATTGTTGTGTAACATGTTGGGGGTGAGGCTCGGTGCACTCAAGTGTCCTCAGTGCTCATCTCCCTATAGAAGGAGAAAGTATGACTCAGTTCACAATGACTCCGGGATGAGTCTTGAGTCTTGCTTCTTGCCTGGGATCTGGAACCTGACCACTATGTTCATGTTGTTAGTTCCCAGAAATCACAAGTCCCTAAGATTGAGTTGGCAAACCAGATGTTCTCAGAATTCTTAAAACCAGGCACAGTAACGATTTAAATGAAAAACAAAACAGAAATAAAACCCAAAGGGGAAAAAAAATGTTACTCGTGACGGATTTCTTGCTTTTTCCAGCTATTTTTAAATAATCAAATCACCATAGTATCTATGGCATTTTGGATATTGCAGGGTTTATGAGTCATATCCTTATTTACAGGAATGATAGGGGAAAGTTCGCTTGTTCAGCATTTACTCTGTTTATGAGAAGTGAGATGGCAATTAAGGAGATGGGGGGAGAAAGTCTTCACTTATAATTCTACCTGGTCCTATTATCTCTTTATCTTTCATTTTTCAGGACTCAGACCTGAGAGAAAAGCTCCTGCCCAGACACATTCAGTGACAGAAAAAATAGAGTGTAGCAGTTGGCAAATGCAAATTTCTCCTCTCCTGGTTATTGAAAAACTTGGTTCCTCCTTTATGCACGCTGACTCAGTCCTTCTGCTCAGAGTGCTCCTCCTTAACTCCTTAGTCCAATAGCAGCCAATAAAAAGTTTTAATAAGTCCAACTCCTTAGGGAGAGACCTTGTTTTCCAGCTTTGTGTGACTCAGGCCATCACCTCATGGTCATTACAATAGCCTCAATAATCTAGACTCGTAAAGGTCTCCTGTTTTATTACTCTGCCTTCACAGATGCGTGAGGAGTATGCACATATCAAGGCTGAATATGGACCATTCAAAGTGTTAGAGAGAAAAATGAAACGGTTATGATTTCAACACTATAACTTAAACCTCTGTTGTTGCTCTTGTTAGTTGCTGTTGAGTTGGCTCTAACTCATGGTGACCTTACATATAACAGAAGGAAACGTCGCCTGGTCTTGAGCCATTTCTACTGTCTTTACTATGTTTGAGTCCATTGTTGAGGTTATCTCATTAAGAGTTTTCTTTGCATTTGCATTTGCTGACCTTCTGCTTTACCAAACATGATGCCCTTTTCTTGCAATTGTTTTCCTGATGACATGTCCAAAGTAAGCAAGCCAAGGATCTCACTGTATTGGCTTTTACGGAGCTGAAATTTCTTCTAAGACTGATTTGTTCGTTCTTCGGGTAGTCCTTAGTATAGTCAATGTTCTTTGCCAGTGCTACAGTTCAAACGCATCAATTCTTCTGTCCTCCTTTTTGTTTTCCAACTTTTGCATGCATATGAGAAATTGGAAAAGACCAAGGCTTGAGTCAGGTGCACCTTAGTCATCAAAGTGACATCTTTGCTTTTCAGCACTTTAAAGAGGTCTTTTGCAGCTGAGTTGCCCAATGCAATGTCATTTGATTTCTTGACTGCTACTTCCTTGGGCATTGATTGTTGATCCAAGTAAAATAAAATCCCGGATGACTTCAATTTTTTCTTCATTCATCTACTAGGTATATTTTTCTTTCAAGGAGTACTTGTTTGTGATCATGAGAAATGAAAGAATATATTCCTAGCTAATTCAAAAGAGAATGTTAGAACTGGAAGGGGATTCAGAGAATCTAAAGGTTAACTCCAGCCCTTGGTGGGCTATGTAGGCTCTGCCTTTGTGCATTCAGCATTCTATGCTCAGGTTTGGCATAATCTACATTCCTGCCTCTGCTTATGATCATCCCTTAAAAATAACAAAGGCAGGTGAAAAATATTGTTTCAAGAGTTTTACTTCGAAGTTACCATATTTTAAATTGCTTGGAGTGTTGAATAGGGTTATTTATACTGTAGACATTTCACTTGGAAAGTCAATTTAATGAATATTTTTCTCCTTAGAGAATAGGTAAACCCTCAGAAGGATCCTGCCTGAATGTGAAGAAAACAAAAATCATCCTCGCAACCTGGCTGACATAAAACATCTTGGTAAGTAGAGAAAAAGTTCAAGTTGTCAATGATTTCGTTCTACTTGAATCAACAATCAATGCCCATGGAATCAGCAGTGGAGAAATCGAACATCGTATTGCATTAGACAAATCTGCTCCAAAAGACCTTGTTAAAGAGCTAAAAAAGCAAAGATGTTATTTTGATGACTAATGTGCACCTGACCCAAGCCTTGGTTTTTTCAACTGCATCATACGCATGCAAAAGCTAGATCACTAAAAAAGGAGGACAGAAGAATTGATGCATTGGAATTACAATGTTAGTGAAGAATATTCAATATACCATGAACTACCAGAAGAACGAGCAGATCAGTCCTAAAAGAAAAATAGCCAGATTGCTACTTAGAAGCAGGGGTGGCAAGACTTTGGCTTGCTTACTTTGGACACATCATCAGGAAAGACCGATTATTAGAAAAGAAGATCATAGTTGGTAAAGTAGAAGGTCAGCAAAAACTAGGGAAACCCTCGATGTGACAGACTGATGCTACAATGGACTCAAACATACCATTGATCATGAAGATGGCAAAGGACCAGGCAATATTTCATTCTGTTATGCATAAGGTCACCACGAGTCAGAGCTGACAGCAGCTAACAACAGGATCAAGTGGTCTGACGAGAATAAAAGGCAGACCGAGTCTACATTCACTGTCACCACTAGTATGTAAAATTTGATGGCATTAATAATCCTCCTTTGCGCGAAAATTGCTACAATCCACCTGTTCTTTAATGCTTATCTCATGTTTCAAAGTCGCCAGTCCCAGAGCTTGTAACCAAATATTGTATTCTTAAGCAATTAGAACATAATCACCATTCCCGTCCCTGCATAGATAAGGGAAACACTCCATTTGTGCAAAAACATTAGTAGAGTTTTTGCATTTTCTTTAGAAAACATCGCCTATATCACTTGCGTTCAACAATACCAAATACTTGAACATCATTTGGGGGTGGATGCCGTCCAGGCAGCCCGGTAGGTCTCAGGAACCCAGATGGAAAAATCACATTGCAGAGGTGGTCCAGGCCCCACCTTCCCTCCTTTCTGACCCTAAACATAAGCTGCCAACATTCTGCTTCAGACGTTCTCTTCTTCCCTCTGTTCACTGTCACCTTAGTGACATCATCCACTCTCCTGGCTTCTAATATCACAACCATTCAAATGGCTTCCAGAACACACAACACCACCTGTATAGCAGGCTCCGAAAAAAAAAAATCTGAATTTGATCAAGTCTCTAGATTTATCTATCAATTTACAGGAAATACAGGGGACAGAAAAAAAAAAAAAGTTTAACAACATCCTGGAATCAGAAAATCCCACAGGACAAACTACCTGGTTCCTTAAAAAAAAAAAAAAAAAAAAGGTAGAGGGTCCACCAACTGATGAATGGATTAACAAAATGTGGTAGCTTCACATAATGAAATATTATTGGGCAGTAAAAAAAAGGAAGGAAGTACTCATACAAGCTCCAATGTGAACGAACATTCTAAGTGAAAGAAGCCAGTAATAAAGGCTATGGACTACATGATTCAATTTATATGAGATGTCCATAGTTGGCAAATCCATAGGGACAGAAACTAGATTAGAAATTTCTAGGGGCTGGGAAAAGGAGTGGGGATGACTGATAATTGGTATAGGGTTTCTTTTGGGGGTGATAAGAAAGTTCTGAAATTATAGTGCTGATAAGTTATAAATGATATAATAATAAATTTCAGTGGCGATGGTTGTACAACCATAGAATTGTACGCTTTAAAAGGGAGAACTTCATGGTATGTGAATTATATCTCAATAAAGCTGATAATTTAAAGGAGGATAAACTATAGACTAAGAGACACTTGGAGTCATATCAACCAATTGCAAAGTGTGGTCATTACGTAGATCATAATACAAAGAGCAAACTATAAACTACAGTTATGTATACATATATTAAAACAATTGTGGTGATCTGAACACTAAGTATAGGATGATACTGAGTATTTATTGTGAGGTGTTATGACTGAATTGTGTTCCCCAAAAATATGTGTTGAAATCCTAACCCTTGTACCTATAAGGAAGCCCTGGTGGTGCAGCAGCTAAAAGCTCACTGCTAACCAAAAGGACAGAAGTTCAAATCCACCGGCCACTCCTTGGAAACCCTATGGGGCAGTTTTAATCTGTCCTAGAGGGTCTCTATGAGTCTAACTCAATTCACTGGCAAGGTGTTTTGGTTTTTAGTACCTGTAAGTATGACCTTGTTTGGAAATAGGGGTTTTATTTTGTTATGCTAATGAGGTCATTTTTTTAATGAGGTCATACCAGAGTAGGGTAGATCCGAAACCTAATCACCTCTGAGTTATAAAAAGCAAAATAGACAGAGACATACACAGAGGGGAAGCAAAGACGGACCATGGGATCTACCAGATCTGAAAGGCCAAGAATCGCTGGAAGCTATGAGAAGCCAAAATAGACAAAGAAGGACCTCCCCCTAGAGTCAAGCCCTGAATTCAGACTCTAGCCTCCTAAACTGTGAGAAAATAAATCTCTGTTCTTTAAAGCCACCCACTGGTGTTGGTTGTATTATACAGCACTGGGTAACTGAGACATGGTGTTTGTTTGTTTTGGGGTGTTGTAATGAAAAAAAAAAAAAAAAATTTTTTTTTTTTTAATGCTGTTGTGGAGATGTTTTAATAAAGACAAGTCCTTTACTTTTAGACATATATACTGAAATTTTTAGAGATGAAATGACGTTATGTCTGATTTTTAATGTTGTAGTGTGGGTTTTTTTTTTTTTTTTAGTGTGGGTACAGCAGTCAACGGTGCTTAGATGAAAAAAAATTAGTCGTAAGTGGAGAGCTGTTGAAGCTGGGTGACGAATATGTCTGGTCATCATGCTGTTCTCTCTACTTTCTCAAATGTTTGAAATTTTTCCTAATAAAAAAAATTTCGCATGGATTCCAAGTCCGTATCTTTAGCCGCAGCCATGTTATCATACTCTTAGGGTCATGTATCCCGGTGCCTCTAGGAGTGAACCTCAAAGCTCTGCCAGCACCGCAAAGTCACCATAGCCTTGTCCCTCCCAGTCAGAATTAGAAGCTCTGACCTCCATGCTGAGGAGCACTTTGTCATACTCCAGTGACGGCCATAGAATTACAGTTAGTTATACCGTGTGTCTCGGGAGCTGTGCTGGTGCAGTGGTTAAGCATTCAGCTGCTAACCAAAAGGTCAGTTCAAAGCCATCAGCAGCTCCTTGGAAATCCTATGGGGCAGCTCTACTCTGTCCTACAGGGTTGCTATGAGTAGGAATTGCTGTTTTTTTGGTTTTTTACCTGCCCCTATAGACCATAATGAAACCCTGGTGGCATAGTGATTAAGAGCTCTGGCTGCTGACCAAAACGTCAGCAGTTCAAATTCACCAGGTGCTCCTTGGAAACCCTATAGGGCAGTTCTACTCTGTCCTATAGGGTCACTATGAGTCGGAATCAACAGGTTTGGCTTTTGTTTTATAGACCATAAATGTCTGGAAAGCACAAATCACGTCTTGTTCGTCTTCATATCTACAGTATCTAGCAGAAAGGCATGTACTGAGTACAAAAAAAAAAAATGTTGAATGAATGGAAGGAGCCCTGGTGGCACAACGGTTAAGTGTTCGGCTGCTAACTGAAAGGTCAGCAGTTCAAACTCACCAGCCACTCCTTGGGAGAAAGACGTGGCAGTCTGCTTTCATAAAGATTACAGCCTTGGCAACCCTATGGGTCAGTTCTACTCTGTCCTATCGGGTTGCTATGAGCCGGAACGGACTCAACATCAACGGGTTTGGTTTTGGTCTTTTGAGTGGATGGATAGACAGCTAGGTAGGTGCAGGGACAAACAATTAAAGAGCTGAAAAAGTTAACTTCATTATCGTTGCTCCTCCTCCTGATTTTCCTATTTTTTCTTTTGACATGCTCATACTTCCAGTCATCTGGGCTTGACATCTGGAGTTATCTTCAAACAGAGTTGTCTTTTCAAAATTTGGTTTGACCAATTCTGATTGCCTTATCCCTGTGCTTACAATTTTTCAATGGCTTCCATCACTCTTATGATTGAGGTCAAAATTCTTAATGTGTCCTTCAAGTTGCTTCCTTTTCCTAAAACCTCATCTTGTACCACCCTCTCCTGCCCTCTTCATATTCATCCACATTGGCCTTCTTTCAAGCCTTTGACCATGCCACAGGACCTTTGCACATGTCTTCACTCTGCCTAGATCTTCTTCCTTCACCTGCCCTCTTTGTCACAGTAGCCCTTACCCATCCATCAGATCTTATCTTAGTAGTCACTATTTCATGGAAGCCATCCCAGACTCCTCATCTCAATCAGATTCCTTTTTTTTATGTACATTCATAAACTGTGTTCCTTTTCTTTTTGGCACTTACCTTACTTGTTTCATGTATTTTTATCTATTGCCACATAACAAATTATCCCAAAATTTAGTTCCTTGAAACAACAAACATTTATTATCTTAAAGTCTTGAGGATCAGTAACCAGCAGCAACTTGGCCGGGTGGTTCTGGCCCATGGTCTTTCATGAGGTCGTACTCAAGATGTCAGCCAGGATTACGGTTGTTTAAAGTCTTGCCTGGGGTTGAAGGATCTGCTGCTTCCAAGCTCACTCGTGCGGCTGTTGGCCAAAGACCTCAGCTCCTCAAGTGCGGGGCCTTCCATAGGCCTACAGGAGTCTCTTCACTACGTGACAGGTGCTTACCCCAGAGAGAGTGGTCCAAGAGAGAGCAGTTGAGAAGTCCCAATGTCTTCTATGATCTAGTCTTGGAAGTCATATGCAGTCATTTCTGCTCTACTCCGTTTGTTAGAAACAATCTTGAAGTCCAACCCACATGTACGGGGAAAGGAATTAGGCTCCACCTTTTGAAAGAATTTTTTTGGCATATTTTAGAGCTACTTCATGTAAGTATTTAGGTAAATGTCTACCTTCCTCACTAAGAACCCATGTTCCTACTGTTTATCATCGTGTCCCTTGAACCTTCAGAATGCCTAGCAAAGCATATGCAATTTTTTAAAATTGTGGTAAATATATATATATATATATATATACACGTGTGTGTATGTGTGTGTGTTCTATTGTTTTTGTTAGGTGCCATCGAGCCAGTTCCAATTCATAGCGACCCAACTCACAGAACAAAATACTGCCTGGCCCTGTGCCATCCTCACAATCATTGTTATGTTTGAGCCCATTTTGCAGCCACTGTGTATAAGTCCATCTCACTGAGGGTCTTCCTCTTTTCTGCTGACCCTCTACAAATATACATACCATAAAACTTTTGCCATTTTAACATTCTTCACATGTACAGTTCAGTGACATTAATGAAGTTCATCATGTTGTCCAACCAACATCTTCGTTTCCAGATTTTTCCATCATTCTTAACAGAAGCTCAGTGTCCCCTAAGCAATGTCAGTAAATATTTATTGAATGAATGAAGGAAACCTTGTGTTTGAATCCCAGCTCTGGGAAACATTGTACACACTATGCAACCTTAGTTTCTGGTTTTGGAGAATGGGATGATTACAGCTACCTTGCAGGGTGTTGTAAGAATTAAATAATGCAGCCTATACAAACATGTACCCCAAAGGGGGGCTCATTAAATGTTGGTTCTCTTCATCTTCCTTGCTCCAATCACACACATAGCATATTCCAAGCCACATAGACTCTACTTCTCATATGCCTTTCCTGTCCCTACTAGTCCCTCGCTGTGGTCGTTAGTTGATGTCCGACTCATGGCGATCCCATGAGTAGACCTGCTCCACGGGGCTTTCAAGGCTCTGATCTTTTGGATGCAGATCAGCAGGTCTGTCTTCTGAGGTGCCTCCCCTCTGAGGTGCCTATAGGTGGGTTTAAACAGCCAAACTTTCAGCTGATAGTCGAGCACTTAACGATTTGTGCTACCCAGGGAGGCTGTTACTTCAACTGCTACTGCTCTAAGATTATCTTCAAGTCCAGCCCTGAACCTTCACTATCCTTTTCAAGCTATTTACTTTGTCCAAACTCCCCCCCGACAACTAGGATCTGGTTAAACTTTCCAGCTTAATTTCTCACTATCCCCTTACATGTAGTCTTGTAAGGGAAGACTACTTACTGTGCCCAAATATGGGCTCTTGCCTTGTGATTCTCCAGCACTGTGACTCTGCTCAGTTATTCCCTCCTCCTTTTGAAACCCTACTGTACACTGTATTTATCTTATTGTGCTTATATTTATTCTTGTCTTCCAGGAACTAGCATCCTTGTGCTATTCCTGTTACTAAATTAGAAAGCATACTGAGGGTGGATTATGTCTTTTTCCATTTTGCATCCTCTATGGTGGTTTTATGGTAAGTGTGGTGGAGCCCTTGTGGCACAGTGGTTAAAAGCTTAGCTGCTAACCAAAAGGTCGTCAGTTCAAATCCACCAGGTGCTCCTTGGAAACTCTATGGGGCAATTCTACCCTGACCTATAGGGTCACTATGAGTCGGAATCGACTCAACCGCAATGGGTTTTTTGGTTTTATATTACGTGTGGTGGAGCCCTGGTGGCACAGTGGTTAAGTGCTGCAGCTGCTAGCCAAAAGGTTGGCAGTCGAAGTCCACCAGGCACTCCTTTGAAACCTTATGGGGCTGTTCTACTCTGTCCTGTAGCGTGGCTATGAGTCAGAATCAACTCAGTGGCAACAGGTTTGGTTTTTTGGTTTTGGTATGGTAAGTGTATACATTTTTTGTTGAACTTGAGTTGCTGATCCCTTTTAGTTCTTTATTTGCATTGAGTTAATAATACATCCAAGTTCAGGTACCAGGATGAGATAGAACACCCTCCGCCAAGACCAATGGTGAGAGATTTGACTTCTAGCCATCTGTAACCACATTCAAGTCTACACAAATTGAATGACCCCAAAATAGCAAATTCTTTAGTAGAGCAATTGCAGAAGATAGTGTGAGTTGCATTTTCCTTTAGTTCTAGCTTGAAAGCAAGCCCTTCACCCTTTTATAGAAATTCTGTGCTCATTTTGAATGCTCCATAGTATAATTGTTATTGTGAATACCAAGAATATTATAAGTATGTTTAAAGATAGAAAATTCTTAAATGATATGTGTTATATAGATTATAGGAGCCCTAGTGGCACAGTGGTTAAGAGCTCGGCTGCTAACCAAAAGGTCAGCAGTTCAAATCCACCAGCCGCTCCTTGGAAACCCTATAGGGAAGGTCTACTCTGTCCTGCAGGGTCACTATGAGTTGGAATTGACTCGATGGCAACTAGTTTTTTTTGTTTTATTATCTATATACCATTTGCCGTCGAGTTGATTCTGACTCATAGCAACCCCATAAGACAGGGTAGAACTGCCCCATAAGGTTCCCAATGAGCAGCTGGTAGATTCAAACTGCCGACCTTTTGGTTTGCAACAAGCTTTTAACCACTGCACCACCAGGGCTCCCCACATAGATAACATGCAGTGATAAATAAGACTGGTGGAAACTTGTCAAATAAATGAAAAAATGATAACATAAGGTATTCTGCCTTTAGATTTCTCTGACCATGCTATGAAAGTAGATGACATTTTCATGTTTTTAACTAACTAGAAACCTGCTGGAAAATCACACATTTAGGGATGTATTTGCTTTTGAGTCACAAATATATGTTTTCTGGAAACACACTGCCAAGTTTCAGGCTGAGACTAGCACAAGTATGAAAACTATTCACTCAATGACCCTTTAATATAAACCAGTGGTGTTCAAACATTTTAACCATGTTGTTTTCATTCCGGTAGAGCAAAGATATTTTGGAACTATGTTTCTCTGATCCCCATTTTCTATAAGGGCCATGACTGTAGGTGTATGTAACAGCACATATGGGCATCTAGATGTATGGCCAGAGACCAAAAGCTCGTCCCTCTACTGAAAGGTTGGTAACTTACCCTTCTTCCTCTCATTCCATCAACCCTGGATTTGTGTAAATTTAGTGAATAATCCCTCCTTTGTTTTCATTTTCATAAGCCTTGAGGTTACTCAAAAGCAAAGTTCTGCCAGGACAAAAGACACTGCAGCTTTGGTCGAATGTTTAAGCAGCCTTAGGGCTAACAGGCTTAGATACTTTAAAACTGGAGATAATGTTTTAAGAGCTACTGAAAAGCTTCATGTCACGAATGAGCAAAACAAGGGCCAGGACGCTTCAGGGCCTTGCAGGCTGCGCCACACCACAAGAAATGGGTGGCCCTGCAAGGTGCTTCCCTCGGCTTTGGTCCAAACTGCCCAGTGATGTGTCTAGCCCAGCCTGTCTCAATCTCAGCACTATTTGGGGTCTGATAATTCTTTGTTGTGGGGGTTGTTTTGTGCATTACAGGATGTTTGGCAGCATCCCTGGCCTTTATCCACTCCATACCAGTGGCACCTCACCCAGCCCCCACTAGTGACAAACAAAACTGTCACATTGCCAAATGTCCCTGGGGGCAGGGGGACAAAATCACTCCAGATGAGAAACATTGGTCTATCCCAGGTCATTTTATTATTTTAATCAAGTTTGGTGTTTTATGGTGTCTAGATAAATCTCTCAAGACACAAAGGCATCACATTTAGTACGAGAGCTCCGAGTTGTTTGTGTGAGAAACCACAGACCTTTCCAAAAAAGGGGGCTTCGCTCCTTTCTTAGGACATATAAGGATGCCTGAGAACAATTTTTGACTAGGGTTAGGCAATCCCAACTTTTAGCATAAGGGGGTAAAGAAAGAGGCAAAATACAAACTGACAGTTTTGATCCATGTTTAATGAAAAAAGTTACATGAATAGAAATGGACAAAACAAAGAGATCAATTTGGGAAAATACGGTGATAGAACAAGGGGGAAAAATCATTTTAATCTTCATTTTGCTCACATATTCCTATGACTTACTACTGATCCAAAACGTCTCCTTAAATCCAAAGCAAAGTGATAGCTATAATTTCACTATGTTTTCACGGAAGCTCACCAAGGTCATGCCCAAACGATACTTTTCCATTACCCTTGTGCCCCTAGAACACACACCAGCAAGCGAAGGCAGAGATGTTGAATGTGAGGAAACGTGGTGTGAAGAAAATGCAGCCCAAAATGTTTTTTATTGCAACAGCAAGTTAGCACTGGCAAATGTGCTTTTGGCACTGAGACCTGCTTTCTTGCTCATTTTTGCATGAGAAAGCTTTTTGGATATGCGACCATTTATCCTGAGTACAATCAATCACGGAGGGATTAAATTTGACTCTGGGGAACATAAATATATACGGAGAAGTTTCTGACAGTTTAGATTTGAGCACATTTGAAATATCAAAGGCATGAAGTTTTAAAATACATAGATGGTGGGCTGCAGTGAGCATTTCGCTAGCTAGTTTCATGGCTTAACTCTGCTCTGCCCATGGTTCTTAGTGGGACCAGTTAATACTCTACTTTTATCATCTTCAACCCTGATGAACAGTTTGATCCTATCTTCCTAAATAAGAAAAAAAAAATATCCTTGGAAAAGAATTCTGATCTCTGAAAACATATAATGGGAATAGATTCCATTTAATTATCTTTAAATAAAAGATCCTTTCTCTCAGGCTAGAAGCTGGTAAGCATTAAACTCATTATAGGCATTTGCCATGTGGGTAATAAAGAGAAGCTATAATAGATTTTACTCTTATCCCTTGGAAATAAAAATCTTTCGGCCAGCGCATAGCGGGCACCAGCCTCGAAGCTCATGCTGCATAACTTCACGTTAGGATGAGCCCTGCCTCTTCTGGTACTGTATTCTGAGTTTTTCCAGTTGTTCTACACACTGAGACTGAGCCAGCTTCAGTGTCCGGTTCTCCTCCATCAGCGCCTCGTACTCCTGAGCTAGCTGGGCAGCATCCACCTTCTCCTTTTCCGCCTGATCCAGCTTGGCAATGAGCTCCTTTCTGAAGATTCAGGGGGGCATGGGAGGAAGAAGTACCAAATTTAACGCAAAATATTAAATTACATAGTCAGAGCACAATGGAAATAAAACATTCTCATTTTTACCGCCTCTGCTTGCTGCCAATAACTTATTTTTCCAGCTTCACAAGTTTGCACTAGTTGCTGTCAAGTCGATTGTAACTCACGGCAAACCCTTATGTGTCAGACTAGAACTGTGCTCTAGGGTTTTCAGCGGTTGGTTTTTCTTCAGAAGTAGATTGCCAGGCCTTTCTTCTGAAGCACCTCGGGGCAGGTTCAAACCGCCAACCTTTTGGTTAGCAGCAAAATGTCTTAACCATTTATACCACCCAAAGACTCCTCACAAGTTTTAGATTCCTTTATTTTAAGTCTAGCATCTCTACAAAAAAACAAAACCAAAACCGTTGCTGTCTAATTGATTCTGACTCAAAGTGGACCCTATAGGACAGAGTAGGACTGCCACATAGGGTTTCTAAGGAGTGGCTGGTGGATTCGAACTGCAGACCTTTTGGTTAGCAGCCGAACTTACCAGACACACCCAAAACACTACACACACGCAGAAAGCCCAAAGTTCCTTCAAGAGTCAAAAAAAAAAAACACAAAAGTGATCTTTTTAAGAGTATAACACATTATAAAAATGACAATTTAAGAAAAAAGCAGAATCTTTTCATAATTTTTATAAGATGCTGCCTATTGTCTTGTAGGTAAGAGAACTATAGTGTGTGCCCCTTACCTAATCTTCATCCTCTGAAATTCAGTTGTTATCTTCATTTTCCTACTTCTGAGCTTAACAAATCTTTACTAGGCTTCTTTGAACTAAAGAGTTCCAACCCCTTCCTTAGAGATGCTATTCTCCATGTGTTTCCCTGGTGGCGCAGTGGTTAACTGCTATGTGCTACAGCTGCTAACCAAAAGGTCCGCAGGTTGAATCCACCAGCCACTCCTTGGAAACCCTATGGGGCAGTTCTACTCTGTCCTATAGGGTTGTTATGAGCCAGAAACAACTTGACAATAGGTTTGTTTTGTTTTGTTTTTCCTAGTCCTTACATACACATTAAAGCCCTAATTAACAAAAGGTCCTTGGTTAGCAGAAGCAGTTTGCATTTGACCACTAACCAAAAGGCTGGCAGTTCGAACCCACGTAGCAGCACTGCAGAAGTTGAGATATTCCTACGTACGTGTGCTTTTATAAACTACATACATATGCTACCATACTAATATATTTTGCATATTATAAAACATATCCAAATTTAGATAACTTAAAAGGGTGAGATGGAATGCCAAATTACAGGGTGAGTGTTCAATGAACCAAAAACCAAACCCGCTGCCGTCAAGTCGATTCCAACTCATAGTGTTCAATGAGGAACAAGATATTTTCATAGTCTCAAAGTATCTCCCCACAAATTACTTATTAAGTGCAAAGGGAAAAGTGTGGAGAAGCCTGGTAAATCACCTCAAACAAGTGATCAAACCTGACGTCACAGTCATGGGATAAATAGGTATCACAGGCAGTGAGAAGAACACAGCGTTATTTCTGTGGCATTCCTGCCACAAATGCATAACTGGGATCTACTCCTGAGGAACACCAGACAATCTCGAGCTGAGGGAAATCATAGCCTCTACTCTTAACAAAGGTTAAGAGCTCTTCCGGATTTAAAGGATTGTTCGAGATTCATAGGACTGTTCTAGATTTAAAGAGACCAAAGAGAAATGACAATCACATGCAATGTGTCATCCTACACTGGGGGGAAAAAAAAGAGCTATGAAGGACATTACTGGGAAATTGAAGCAATTTGAATATGGACTGTAAATTAGATAGAGTACTGTATCCATTATCACTGCAACAATGGCTCAAACATACCAACAATCATGAAGATGGTGCAGAACCGGGCAACATTTTGTTCTATTATGCATAAGGTCGCCATGAGTTGGAGCCCACTAGATGGCAGCCACCAATGACTATATCCATGCTAAATTTCCAGATTTTAATCATTGTTACCAGGGTTAAGTGAGAGGATGTCCTCATTCTTAGAATATACTCACTGCCGTTTTTAAGTGCAGTGGGGCATGATAGTGTGTATACAGGCAGTCCCTGGGTTACGAAGGAGATCCATTCCTAATTGTGACTTTAAGTCTTTAAGTCAAATTTACAGGTAAATTGGAACAGGTGCATAAGGTTCTTATTTAGTCTTACTTTACTGCAAGAAACAGCTGGAAGCCTTCTTAGTGACTTAAAAGCTACACGTGCGGCAAGTGAAGATGATGGCGATGAAGACTTTATTGCAAGTAAGGGTTGGTTCTATCATTTCAAACTGAGGGCAAATTTATATAACATTGAAAGGTAAGTATGAGTTGTCTGTAAGTCTGATGTTCGTAACCCAGGGACTGCCTGTATATGTATAGATGTGTATATACGAATGCACATACAGAGAGAGAGAGAGCCACATGCAAGCATGGAAGTGGGGTCAGGGAAAGGAGGATAAAGCAACTGGGGAAACTTAAGAATTGGTGAATCCAGGAAAAGGATATATGGGAATTCTTCATATTATTTTTTCAACTGTCCTGTAAGTTTAAAATTGTATCCAAAAAAAATGTCATACCAGAAAAAGGATACAAAGAAAATTGGAACAAAAGTTGTAGTATTTTGTTCTGCACACAATAAATTGCCTTGCGTACCCCTTTTGGTGACCACTGAATGAAGTCAAGCAATAGGGGAAAAAAAAAAGTGCCCAGTCAAGGACAGGTAGAAGAAAACCAGAAAAGCTGATATAACAAAAAAAGCCCTTTTGGGCTCTTATTGATCTTTGGATCCTCTATGGTGTTCAGAACATAAGAGAGACAGACAGATAGCTCCAGTAAAGTGGACTCAGACTCTTGACGACCTTATAAAAGAAATGTTCCCCAGTCCTGAATCATCTTCACGGTCACCGTAAATAACAAACCAGTTCACGGCCCTGGATATAAGTAATAAGAAATCAAAGATTTTGTTTCCGGCTGTTTCTTATCAGCTGTGTGTCTCTTTTTCAGTTAAATGAGCATGTTAAGTTTCTGTTTTCTCATTTTTAAAATGGGCTAATTAATGACACTTGCTCCATCTACCACATTCTAGCCACTTACAAATATTAATTCATTCCTCAGTCATCTGTTGTAAAATTGTAGCTTGATGTACCAGAGTTTAATTATACATTGCTAATGGTTGAACATAAATATGTCTATATAAATAGGTCCTGGACAGGAAACAACGGATATTTTGACAGTTTTCGTTGAATATGTGTATAATTACTTATCAAATGCATGAAACTAATTTATTAAACTATCACTTGATTCCAGCAAGGGAGAAATTATTATTGACTTTCTCTGATGTGAGAACACTGGACTAGAGATTCCCGATGATTCCATTTAGTTGTAAAATCTGTGATTTTATGATTCACTAGCCCTACCAGTCAAAACTAATTAACAGATGACTTTGGGAGTTTTAAGCAAGTTCAGATAAGGAACTAGGAAATTAGCCATTTCCAGTACCGCCAACTCTCAGACCGGGATTTGAAAGCAAAACTCTATTCCACCTGAATTATTCGTATGACGCAGTCAATTTAAAAGAAAAAAGTAGAACAGGAAGAGATGATTCAGATGGGCGGAGGATTTCAAAGCATGTCTTTCATATACTTATAAAGGTTTTATTAAGCAATTTCTTTAAAACAGTTATATGAGGAATTTTACTAATCAACATTCGATTATTCCATTTACTCTTTAAACTAGGCTTGGGGCAAAGAGCACTAAGCATTTAATCAGAAGCTAAGGTCTTGTTTCTCGCTGTTCCTATCAGTTGTGTGACTTTTTCAGTTAAATGAGCACTTTAGGTCCTTTTCTTCTCATCTTTAAAGTGCGATAAGTAAAGATTTTTGCTGTCACATGGGCTTGTTGGGAGGCTCAAATGAGATAACTGAGGGAAAAAAACAGCTCAAATTGGTGAAATGTAAAATATAGGTTTTTTAAAGCAGAATTATTTATGATGGCCATATTTCTACAGCCAAACAGATTTTGTTCGTGTTTTTTGGCTGACCCCATAAATCCTATTTGTTTCTGAGGTAGCTTATTCTTCAATTATTCATTCAGCAAGTATTTATTGGAGGTTTTGTGTGTTGCCGTGATGCTGTGAGCTATGCTATATTTCAGATACCAGCAGGGTTACACGTGGTGGACAGGTTTCAGTGGAGCTTCCAGACTAATCAGACTAGAAAGAAAGGCCTGATGATCAATCTACTTCTGAAAATCAGCCAATGAAAACCTTACAGATCACTGATTGCTTTGGCCACGTCATCAGGAGGAATTAATTGGCAGAGAAAAGGCATTGTGTCTGGTAAACGAGAGGGCTAACGAGGGTGGGGTAGACCCTTAGTGAGATGGATTGACACAGTAACCGTTGATGATGGACTCAAATGTGAAAATGAACCCAAATCCCATTATCTTACATGGAACGCCTATCAGACATCTTGAGAAAGAAAGGATAGAACTTGTCCCCACATTACCACATATAACCTGCGAACACTTGGGGACAAATATCTCTGTTGACTATTTCTTTATGACGGTGGAGACCTGACTTCTGGAAGGCTGAGTAAATATTTAAGAAAAATATCCTTGGAACATGAAAATGACGTTTGGTTTTCAATGTTTTCTAGCCATGGAATCCTTTTTCAAAGAAAATCTTACAATGAAGTGAAGCAAATAAAACATATAATTGGACCTTCTCTAGTTGATTCTGGCACAGTCCTCTGCCCTCCTTCCCCACTATCCTTTGAGGGGCTTCTAAGCACATAGTTTAAGAACTTCTGCCTTTGGGGACTCTCCTAAAAAAACAAATGTTTCTGGCTAAATATAGAAATTTTCTATTATTAGAAATTTTAGAAAAAATCAAATGTCATGATTAAAAACAAATCAAAGCAGGGCTAATTTTAGACTAATTTTATAAATTGTGTGTGCTCCTCTTTCCCCATCCTGCTGTTCCCCTAGATGAGATGGTGCTCGCCCCTTCACCATATTATCTGTTTCAGAAAGACAAGAGAAGATAGGTCTGCATGGTGATGTTATCTCCATATAAAAACCCTCTTTAATGCTTTGTCTGAAGCCCACCAAAAGCATACAGCATTTTTTCAACTCAGTAATAAAAAGACAAATCATCCAACTTAAAATAGGTAATAGATTTGAATAGTCATTTCTCCAAAGAAGATATACAAATGGTCACACACATTGCCATCGAGTCAATTCTGACTCATAGTGACCCTATAGGACAGAGGAGAACTGCCCATAGGGTTTCCAAAGCTGTAATCTTCACAGGAGTAGACTGCTACATCTTTCTCCTGAGGAGCTGCTGGTGGGTTTGAACAGCCCGTCTTTCCGTTAGCAGCCCACTGCTTAACCACTGCACCACCAGGGCTCCTCACAAATGACTGTAAGCACTTGAAAAGATGCTCAACATCATTAGCCATCAGGGAAATGCAAATGAAGACCTCAATGTGATGCCCATCCACTTAAAAAATAAAACAGTTGCTTTGAATTGATTCCTACTCAGAACGACCCCATGTGTGTCAGGAGTAAAACTATTCTCCTCAGGGTTTTCAACGGCTGAAAAATGCCAAATAACAAGTGTTGGTGAGAATGTAGAGAAATCAGAACCCTCATACACCACTGGTGGGAATATAAAATGGTGCAGCTGCTTTGGAAAATAGGCCGGCAGTTCTTCAAATGACTTATCATAAGACCCAGCATCTTCACTCCAGGTACATGTCTAAGAGAACTGAAAGCCTCTGCTCACACAAATACGTCTACATGAATGTTTATTTCGGCGTTATTCATAAGAGTCAAAAAGAGGAAGCAGCCTAAATGTCCATCAACTGATGAATGGAAAACAAACCGTGGTATATTCGCACCATGGAAATTCAGCAATAAAAAGGAATGAAGTACCATACTGATTCAGGATCCAATATGGCTGGACACTGAAAACACTATGCTAAGTGAAAGGATCCACTCCCAGAAGACCACATTATTAAATGATTCTATTGTTATGTAATGTCCAGAACAGGCGAATCTATGGAGACAAAGAAGATTAGTGGTTGTTTAGGATTGGGAGAAAGAGGAGAGTGACAACTAAAGGGCACACGGTCTTTTTCTAGGGTGAGGAAAACGTTGCTGAAATTGATAGCGGCGATGGTTACATAATTGTGTGAATACACTGGAAACCACTGAATTGTTTAAAAAAAAAAAAATCATCGTAACGTTTTTCAGCCTGACTTTTCTCAGAGTCTGTCTCTTTGTCTGACATTCTAAGTCACTCTTCTAAGCACCTCCGCCCCTAGCACAGCATTCTGGAACAGAACAGGGCACAGGGTTTCTCCTTCGAACAAGGTAAAATACTCTCTGTGGAGCAAAGCAAATTTTATGGCTGATCAAACTGTAGTTTAACCATATACTTTAAAAAAAACTTTGTCAGGCCCATAAAACCAACAACAATACCTGTAGCTCAACCATATATACAAGACCAAATGGGCACACCAGCCCAGGAGGGCAAAGATGGGAAGGCAGGAGGGGACAGGAAAGCTGGACGAAAGGAAATGAGGAACCCAAGGTCGATAAGGGAGAGCGTTGACATGTCGTGGGGTTGACAACCGATGTCACAAAACAATATGTGTTAATTGTTTAATGAGAAACTAATTTGCTCTGTAAACCTTCACCTAAACCACAATAAAAATAATAATTTTTTAAAAGACAAATATTCTTAACCAAAAAAAAACTTTGTCAAACAATTTGGTGATTTCAAAAGCCATAAAACGTCTATATCCCACTTCCATGATTTTACAATATATACACAAAAAGCTATGTGAGCTATGTAAAAACTTCTATGGCAAAATAGTTTGTGAAAAAGGTGTGCTACACATTCCATGTTACTGTGTATGCAATCATATAAAAACACCAATTCATATACAAAAGGCCTAGAAAGAAATCTGCCAAAATGACAGCAGGAGTTCTGTAAAGGTATCAGAATTCTTGGTCATTTTTCAAAGCTTTCTATAAAGTTGTCTTTTTTTTTTTTTTTAAACAGCAGAAAGAAAAAAGTTTCAATAAAAGTAGGAAAGGGCAGCTCCTACATCATTAGCCAACAAGCAATGGTTCTTTAGATTCATCCCATGCAGTTTAGAGTCCTAGAAAATATTTTACTGCCTTTATCCATTCAACAGACATGATTTAAAATAACTGCATCAACTCTTCTTGGTGCACAGCCTCCAGGTCTCCCAAACATGATCCAGAGAGACCCCCTCTGGAGACGAGAGAGAACTTCAGCTTAGTCCAGACTTTAACCTGTGCCTAAATGATTCCCATAGAGGAAAACCCTCTTTTTAAAATACTTTAGTTAGCATCTCTCTTTGTGTCTAGCTTATACTAACCAATCACCAGAGGCAACATTATCAGTCACACGTTATGAAATGTTGAGAAAGAAAATCTCACTAGAATCACCAAAAAAAAAAAAAAGAGTTAATTTCTTGGATCAAATCCGTTTGGCCCAATTTGTCTTGGTTAAAAACAAACAAGAAAAAACTGTTGCAAAATGAATTTCTGCTCCAGTGAGGTGCTGAAGACAATGAGCACTATAAACTTTTGGAGGGCCAACCTCATTTACTTCTTAATATAAGATGTAACCACACTTCTTAATTTAAAAGTATATCTCAGTAGCACTTTATTGCTGATATGGACTCTGTCTTTTAAAAATAGACCATACAAACTACAACTAAAATAATGTGTACACAGTATATTACCCTGGTAGTGTTGTGGTTAAGAGCTTTGGCTGCTAACCAAAAGGTTGGCAGGTCAAATTCACCACCTGCTCCTTGCAAACCTTATGGGGCATTCTACTCTGTCCTATAGGAGCACTATGAGTCAGAATTGACTCAGTGGCAACGGGTCTAGCTGCTTTTTTTTTTCTTTTTTTGGTATAACCAGCCACTCTAAATAACCCTCACCACATTGATCATCTACCGTATGAACAGTTCAAAGACAGGTGTTTCAGATACAAAGCAATGTTAAAGGGTATCCATGTCTGTGAGAAGTATATGCAGTCAGAAAGATAGGACGTGAACTTAAAAAGATACCAGTGGATATTTCTTTGATCAGGAGAAAAGTTGATCACTGTGGGATGGTTGAGACGGGGAATTGAGCTAAGCCTCCTTAAGGAAGGGTAGCATTTGGACACGTACAGAGGAAGAATTGTGTGTCCTAGGCCTAGAGCTTGGTATAAGGACTGAGGCTGGAGGGTCTTCTCTGTGCCCTGGGAAACTATAGGTCAGTATAGCTGAAGGCAAAGGATGAGACAAGCAAGTTCTACAGACAAACAAGGCCATCCTGGTATAACCTATTGCGGTCGAGTTGATTCTGACTTCTAGTGACCCCAAAGGATAGAGTAGAACTGCCCCATAAAGTTTCCTAGGCTGTCATCTTTACAGAAGCAGACTGCCACATCTTTCCTTCCATGGAGCAGCTGGTGGGTTCAAACTTTCGGTTAGCAGCCAAGCACTTGACCACTGCACCACCAGAGCTCCGTATACTGGGATGGGTCTTGAAATCTAGACCAAGAACTGGGTGTCATTTTTTTTTTTTAATTGTACTTGAGATGCAGGTTTACAGAACTAGTTTCTCATTAAACAGTTAGTACACATATTGTTTTATGACATTGGTTAACAACCCACAACATGTCAACACTCTCCTTTCTCAGCCTTGGGCTCCCTATTACCAGCTTTCCTGTTCCCTCCTGCCTTCTAGTCCTTGCCCCTGGGCTGGTGTGCTCCTTTTGTTTCATTCTGTTTTATGGGCCTGTCTAATCTTGGCTGAAGGGTGAAACTCAGGAGTGACTTCATTACTGAACTGAAAGGGTGTCTGGGTCCATACTCTCAGGGTTTCTCAAGTCTGGTCTTTCTTTTTGAGTTAGAATTTTGTTCTACATTTTCCTCCAGCTCTGTCCGGGACCCTCTATTGTGATCCCTGTCAGAACAGTCAGTGGTGGTAGCCAGGCACCATCTAGCTGTACTGGACTCAGTTTGGTGGAGGCCGTGGAGAACTGGGTGTCATTTCATATCAACAAGAAACCCTTATATCAAAGGGAGGTTAGTTAGAATATTGCATCAACCAAACTTGAGGTAATAAGGGACAAAACGCAAATGGTAGAAGTGGGAAGGGAGAAAAGGGAACTTGAGAGATTTCAAGGAAAAACAAAAGGATGTGGCCTTTGCCTCATATCCAGCCAACTATTTGTGGAGAAAAGAAACAGAGATAATATCAAAGGTTCCAGAAAAGTCTAAAGTGTAGACAGATTTGGAGAGAAAATAGGGTGGGTTCTGCAAAAACATACATAGGTGTATGAGTAACATCTACGTTAAGTAGGGCGTCTGGCCCCCTTGGTGGTTCCAACAGCTTGAGTAAAGTATTTCCACTAGCAGGCCAGCCTCCTCACCTCTAGCCATTGACCCTGCCTTTTCTTATCTTGGAGACCTGGTGGTGCAGTGGTTAAGCTTTTGGCTGCTGACGAAAAGGTCAGCAGTTCAAATCTACCAGACGCTCCTTGGAAACCCTGTGGGCAGTTTTGCTGTGTTAAAAAGTTAAAGAATCACAGGATGTCTGGATTATGGATCACTCACTGAACAAAAATTTATTCAGCATCTACAGGCCACCTACTGTGCTGCACTCCACAAATAGGATGGTGAGCAACATGTGACCATCTCTTTTTTTCTGGCACTTACCACTTACTAACCTGTTGCTGTCAAGTCAATTCGGACTCACGGCTACCTCATGTGTGTCAGAGTAGAACTGTGCTCCATTGGGTTTTCAATGATTTTTCAGAAGTAGATCACCAAGTCTTTCCTACGAGGTGCCTCTGGGTAGACTCAAACCTCCAGCCTTTCAGTTAACAGCTAAGCATGTTAACCCTCGCCACCCAGGGACTACATACCACCACTTAGTCAAAACCAAAACCAAACCTGTTGCCATGGAGGCAATTCCGACTGGTAGCCACTCTATCGGACAGAGTAGAACTGCCCCACAGGGTTTCCAAGGAGTGGCTGGTGGATTCCAACTCCTGACCTTTTGGTTAGCAGCCGAGCTCTTAACCACGGCGCCACTTAGTAGGAGCTACAATGATTAATCAAATGACCTCTGTAACAAATGTGTACGTACAAGCTCTAACCAGCTCTATGAAGGAAAGGTATCTGATGCTTAGAAAGTATAAAAAAAGGTGGGGTCATCGGGGTAGACACCAGCAGAATGGAGTACAACTAAAAAGGAGGCAAATTCTGCCGTAAGAGAATTACTAGAGCTGTACAATTCCTTACAGCAGAGCTGTAATGGCAGTAGAAGCTCTGAAGATAAAAAAACTTACACGAACTTCAAAATGCAGCCAGTCAACTAACACATTACAGGATTCCAAAGCGCCCTCCGGCGGGCTTCTTCACTGGGGTGGGAGCTCCATCGCTTAACTAATTAAAATTCACCCAAGCCAAAGCACTCTGGGACCCCTAGGCACATTCGCAGGAAACACAGTGTGGCTCTGAGTGGTGTCTGAACATTTTTAATTCCCTAAACTGAAAATTCTTATTTTAAAAATGGAGTTTTGAGCAGAAAGTACTCATGCCCCCTCCCCCTTCACCCCCTCCCCATCATCCCATCAGCCCCTTTCCCATCCCCCCTTCTCATCCCCCCTCCTCCTCCCCCATCTCCCCTTTCCATCACCCCCTCCCCATCATCCCATCAGCCCCTTTCCCATCCCCCCTTCTCCATCCCCCACCACCCCCTCCCCATCACCCCCAGTCCAGCAGCAGCAGGCAGTGCTCAGGCTGAGGACAGAGCGCTCAGGGGAAAGTACTCACTTCCTCTCCTCCAGTAGGGCGATCTCCTTTTTGACCTCATGGTATTCTTCGGCGAGCTGGCAGTGCTGCCTGAACACCTGCATGGATTCCGGGGACTCGTGACAAGGCGGCAGCGGCTTCACAGACGACAGCAAGGAGAAATCAGTGCGCTGCTTTGCGGCAGAACCCAAGACCAGTCCTTTTCCGCCCTCCATGTTCTTTAGGGAAGCCCCGGTGGGGCAGTGGTTAAGAGCTCGGTTGCTAACCAAAAGGTCGGCAGTTCAAATCTTCTTGGAAACGCTATGGGGCAGCTCTACTCTGTCTTATAGGGTCGCTAGGAGTCAGAGCCAAGTCCAGGGCAATGGGTTTGATTTGGAGTATTTTCCTTAGAAGGGAGTTTTTTTTTTGTATGAGACTAACATTAACAACCAACATTGGACAGATTCTCGCTGACTCTGCCAGTATGGGAGCCCTAGTGGGGCAGTGGTTAAGATCTCAGACTGCTAACCAAAGGTCTGCAGTTGGAACCACCAGGGCTAAAGATGTGGCAGTCTGCTTATGTAAGGATTTACAGCCTTGGAAACCCCATGAGGCAGTTCTCCTCTGTCTTGGAGGGTCGCTAAGAGTCAGAATGGACTGGATAGCAGCAGAGTTCTTTTTCCTTTGTTTGTTTTCTTTCTGAAAGACCAAACCCCAGATAAAGCCATGCTTGCTACAGGCGAGGCAGGAGAAAGCACAGATCCATGTCGTTCCTCTTCTCTCCTTGAGAGCAACACACCAGCAATGCTAAACTTTCTGGTGAGAACATGGTGAAAATTCTACTTCTATAAAATTTTTTTAAAAGACCCAGTTTCCCCTGACCTCATAATTCTACTTCTAGTTAAACCAGTTGTCCTCGATTTGGTTCCAACTCATGGCGACCCCGTGTGTATCGGAGTAGAACTGTGCTGCATGGATTTTCAATAGCTGATTTTTGGGAAGCAGATCATCAGGACTGTTTTTTTTTTTTTTGAGGCACCTCTGAGTGAATTTAAACCTACAACCTTTGGCTAATAGCCAAATCCATAAACATTTGCAGCACTCACGGACTCCAATTTCTAGTTAACAACACGTTATTAAAACCATTACTTTTAGGAACACTAGTTAATAGCTTTTTAGAGAGTTTTTTGAGCACCCTTTCCAATTATTTATAGAAAACCTTTATATAAAATCTGAGAAATATGAATTCATTGTTAAAAAGACACTTCAAGTACTGATAGAATGTGGGATTGCCACCAAGGTCACAAAACAATTTGTGCATAAATTTTTGAATGAGAGACTAATTCACACTGTATACTTTTACCTAGCACAATTAAAAAAAAAAAAAAGACTCTCCAGCCTAACTTTCTTTGCAAAAGCCTATACATGTAACCTATATGTTTGATTAGGTCACACCCTCACCCAACTTTATAATAATAAATGGAAAACTAATGAATTTCTTACTCTTTGCTCTCTCTTCTCTTTACATTCCCCAAGAACACAGGTTTCTTTGTGTGCCATATTTAGCAATCCACCAAGGCCGTAATAAAAATTTTATGAAGTTTGTTGTCAGACTGATACATAGGATAACCTTTTCTGCTTATTATATTATGAGGCCTTTTAGTAGAGATCTTCTAAAGGAAAGGAAATTCCAGGTGGATTTGGTTAAAATTTACCTACATGTGGGACACTGGTCATATCCTGATGGAAATTTCCTAGGCTTAAAATTCATGGAAAAACCTAACAACAATCATGTCACATAACATCTTTCCCTCCTTCCTCCTGAACGCATTCACAGCGTAAGCTCAGACCACTGGAACCATTGTCTCCTTCTCTATAGAGATAAGCTGAAAAGCAGCACACAGGTATTACAATATGACTAACCCCAGGAGATAAAGCTGTTGCTAAAGGAACTCAGAACCCCTGGCTCCTCCAGTCCAGATCCTAGAACTCACTAACCCCTCCCCTCATCAATTTTCACCTGTTACACTGGCACATGACCAGGTATAATCGTTACGGGCAATGAAATTGAGCGCCCTCGCCAAGCTGCCATTAGATCATCTCTGCCCCATTAAAGGGTTTGCATCCTGGAGGGTTCCAAGACCCTCTGTATCCTAGTGCCTATCCTTAGGAAAACCACATGTGTTATTCTCAGTTCAAATAAGAGTTTAGTCCATAACTTGCCACGTGTAGGTATCTGAACCAGTAATTCAACACAGTTCCTATAAGACAGTCAAAATGTTCTAGGATTTCTGTGTACAGGATTTCTCGTAACACTACTGCATGCTTAAGAGAATATAAGAGACAGCAGCCAAGATAAAAATGTCTTCTACTACTATAATTAAAAAACTGAACTTTACATATATGTTTTTCAAAACAAAAGAGACCCCTTTTTTCTCCTAGCTTGCCACCCCGCAAATCTTTTAAATTAAGTGAGACATTTGTATTTGTTTGTTTGCCCTTTTTTAATTGGCACATCTTAATTTTGGGAATATCTAAAATTATTATTATGTATAGGCAGCATAGGTGTTCCTGGGGGCCACAGACTATTAAACACCAGCCTGCTAACTGAAAGGTTAGTGGTTCAAACTCATTTCTGAGGTGTTTTGGAAGTAAGGCCTGGCAATCGGCTTCCCCAAGATCAGAGCCTTGAAAATCCTATGGAGCAGTTCTACTCTGCACACACGGGGTCACCGTAAGTCAGAAGTGACTTGACAGCAGCTAACAACATAGGTAGCATGTTCGTGCTGCAAAGGGTTCACAAGGGTAGGCTGTATTTCAGGATGTACCCAACACCCTCATATGCTCTTAGCAGGATGATCATGCTATTTACACATAATAATATTTTCAATATAGTTCCCACAGTTAAGAAATGCTGGTTAATACAGACCAAACCAAAAAGATTTAGAACCCAGGTAGTAAAATGGGTCAGATGTCACCTTAGCGTTAGCTCCCGCAAGCTCCACCTTCACCCCGACCTAACAGATAACTCAGCACCTCTTCAAGTTTCCCCAGTTTGCACAGATGCATCAAAGAGCAGCACGGATTTCGTCTTACAGCAAGAGGTCACGGAGGCAAGTTATATTGCACCAGCCATCACAGCATTGTAAAATGATCTCGTTAGATCTGTCCAAGTCCTTCTTCTAAGCCTTGCTACCAGGGTCCCTAACTAAGCCTCCTTCCATCTGCACCCAACCTTGCCCCACCTTCCGCTTCTCACACTTCTCCTGTAAGAACATCACTTTTCTCCCCCCTTTACAACCCTGAGCCATTCACGGCTAATCCAAACTGTCTGTAAGCAAATCAAAGTGGCCTCTGGGCATCAGGAGCCACCATCCTTAGCAGTGATTGGCATGTTCAATGGACATTCACTCTAGCCCAGGAAATGCATCAAAGAATTTGTTTTAAACACATAATTCTCGTCCCAACAGGAATTCTGGGGAATAAAAATATGAAGATATTTGGATTTTATATTCAACATGAAAAATGGAGCTACAGATTAATGAAACATGTTGTTCTAAAAGACACAGGGATCACCTTCATTACTTAATGAATTAATAGGTGTTTGTGAGTCCATGGGAGCCCCTGGGGGATGCGAATGGTTAAGCGCTCAGCTACTAACCAAAAGGTTGGCGGGTCGAACCCACATAGAGGTGCCTTAGAAGAAAGGCCTGGTGATCTGTTTCTGAAAGGTCAAAACCATGAAAACTCAACGGAGTGTAGTTCTACTCTGAAACACCTGGGGTCTCCATGAGATGGAATGGACTCTGCATTAACTGGTACTGTTATTGGTGAGGACATGTATTGTCACAAGGTCCTCACTGAGGGAGACTCTGGCTTATTTTCTTGTTACCCCTCAAAATAACAGAAATAACACATGCTCAACGGTTTCCAGTGAATAAACTATTTTGCCTGAGGAAATAAATTCCTAAAATTCAAGCACAAGTATCAAGTTTCCACTTTAAAAATGGAGCTCCCGCTAGGCTGAAGGAATCTGATATTTAAAACACCGGCACTTATGAATTAATTAGCTGTAAACAGATCTGAGATTGTTTTAACACATGTTCAAATTAAAAACTAAAAAACCAACTTAAAAAGAACGCTTGCCATAACCAGATGAAAAACATCTATTAACTTCTTGGAATAAGAGTAACACTAATTCACATGTCCTTGGCTTGGTTGTGACTACTCTTGGTAGAGAGATTTTTGTAGTTATAATCTCCAAACTGGTAGTGAATGTTTTTCACATCAGAAGGAGGAAATTTCCTTGTTATTTTCTCCATAATTCCATGGCATACTCTCACACTTTATATGTATTTATTATTCCCCCCTTGCTTAGCTGTTGTTGTTTCGTGCTGCTGAGTTGATTTCGACTCATAGCGACCTACATGACAAAGTAGGACTGCCCCATAGCCTGTCATCTTTATGGGAGCAGATCATCAGGTCTTTTCTCCCACAAAGCCACTGGTGGGTTTGAACCGCTGACTTTTTGGTTAGCAGCCGAGCGCTTTAACCATTGTACCACCAAGATGACATATCGCACTCCAAAGAAAAGGAATCCTAAGATATTTAATGTGAACATAAAAAGTTAGATATTCTCAATGCGGAGCCCAAGGAGTACACATGGTTAATGCACTAGGCTGTTACGCAAAAGGTTAGAGGTTCAACTCCACCCAGGGGTACCTGGGAAGAAAGGCCTAGCAATCTACTTCCAAAAAACCAGCTACGGAAAACCCTATGGAGCACAGTTCTACTCTGACACACATGGGGTGGCCATGAGTTGGAATCGACCGATGGCAACTGGTTTTTCCCAGAAACTTTCCCATGTGTGGAATATGATGGTATCTGGGCACCTAAACTACACAGAGTTCTAAGAAGGTTAAATTAAGACATTCTCCTAACAGACCCTCAAGCCAACTTAGAAACACATTTTCCAAGACACAGTTTGGGACTTGGGTGAGGTCAGAGCCCAGGAGGGGGCACTTCCTCCACACCCCCTTTCTCCATCTCCGCCTCCCCCTACTGCCTGAGAGTGGGGTTTGCGAGGACTTTAAATTACAGGGCACCGCGAGTGGCCACTACTATCTCTGGTATCCACCCCAATCATCGGGACAGATTTAACAAGATGAAGTAAGAGAGAAACCGCAGGGTCCTGTTCCAAGAATGCTGGATTGAGCCGCTCCATACCACCTCCGCTCTCCGCAGGCCATCGGATCATAGCAAGCTCCTCCCCAAATGGACTCGTTTCTCTGGAAGGAGCCCCGTGGGAAAGGGCTGAGCCAAGCGTCCCTCAGCAAGGGACAGAGCCGGCTTAAGCATTTCCTTTTCTGCTTGGCTTCTTCAAATACTACTAGCTTCATCCACTTCAAAAATGAAAGAATTTAATTTTCCTATCCTAGCTCCCACACAGAAGATATATTTAGGAAACCTAAACATGCAACGGTCACTGACAAAGTTTTATGTTTACTCTTTGATTCCTGGCGTAAATTACCTTTATTTGGGGGGGGGGGGGGTGAGGCTGATGGTGTCCAGTTTAAATTTATTTTGCCTTTTAATGTCTTAAGATTAACAAACCCTGAGAGGAAAACAGTCCACGCTAATTCCAATACATTCAAAACTGTTATCTTAAAATTCTAAATATTTTGTTAAAATATTTGAAAAACTGACATTTCTATAGTATCTCAATGGTGGCCAAAGTCTGCACGAGAAGTTATACTGCATACTTTGTGCATTATGCAACACTGGAGTAAAGTATATTTAAGTCATTTCTAGTGACTTACGAGTCCCTGGACCGTACAAACACTTCAAGTGCTTGGCTACAAAACTGAAAGGTTGGTGGTTCAAATCCACCCAGTGGCACATCAGTACTTCTGAAAGATCACAACCCATTGAAAACCCTATGGGGCACGATTCTACTCTGAAACACATGGGGTCGCCACATTAGTTGCACCGGACAACAACAACTGGTTTGCATTTCTAGGAGTTTCATTTTGGTATAAAAGGAGAAGATAACTCAAGTTCCTCTCAAACTTTCCCAACAACACATACCTTAATGACCACCCCAAATGGGCTTCTCAAAAAAAATTAAAGGTACTATCACAAAGCCCCAAGTTATGTGCATAAACACAGGTTTTCTGTGTGGTCGCAACAGCCAAAGAGTGAGTATAAGAAACTTTTCAAAATGTATGTGAGAGAGAGAGAAAATGGCAAACGTTTTCAGTGTTTTGGATGAGACTATCACATTCCCGGATGTCACAGATTAGAGTAGCAGAATCCTGAAATGCTAAGACTTCTTCCTTTTCTACCATTTTCATTTCCCAGACAACAGGTGAGACGCTGATGCAGGACCTAAAAGAAGTGTCTGGGGAGGCTCTCGGATAACAAGCTTGGTGACCACAACTGAAGCTGCGAAAGTGTTTATTTGTGGAGGTGACAACTGTTTCTGGACTTACCAGACTCTGTCTGAGAAAGTTCAGTGTGTACCACAAAGACACCTGTCACTGTCATCTCAGCTTAGATGGGAGGACTTCAGGAGGCATTGAAGCCACTGCTCAATTTGGTTCAAAAAAAAAAAAAAAAAATGGCCATATTGTTTTCCAAGTACTTCAGCTTTATGAAGAGAAGAGGGTATCAGAACCTGTATTCTGAGACCAAAAATCCAAAATGTTGTTTCTTTTGTTTCATTTTAAACATGCAAAGGTAAATTACTCATTATTAAATATGTCTTTCAATAAATGATGTCACTGGGGAAGGAAATTAACATTTAATTGAGCAATTTTCTTGCCAAGCACTGTGCTAGGTCCGGAGTCCCTGGTGGCACAATCAGTTAAACACTCAACTACTAACTGAAAGGTTGGTGGTTCAAACCCACCCAGAGGCACTTTGGAAGAAAGGTCTAGTGATCTACTTCCTAAGGGTCATAGCCTTGAAAACCGTCGGAAGTGCAGTTCTACTCTGCACACGTGGGGTTGCTGAGAATCAGAATTGATTTGACGGGAGCTGGTTTCGGTTTTTGGTTTGCTGCTAGATCTTCTCACTATCACATTTAACTTCCACAGCTGTCCTTTGAGATAGGTGTTGTTATCTCCACTTTACAGCTGAGGAAAGTAAGGCTTAGAGGGCCAGGAAAAATGAGGGAAGCCCTCAATGGGATAGATTCACACAAAAGCCTCAACAACGGGTTCAAAGATATCAAAGATCATGGAGATGGCAGGACCAGGCAGCCTTTCATTCTTTTACACAGAAGGTCATTGTCTTAGTTATCTAGTGCTGTTATAAGAGAAATACCTCATGTGGTTGGCTTTAGCCAACAAAAATTTATTTCCTCACAGTTTAGGACGCTAGAAGTCCAAATTCAGGGTGCCAGCTCTAGGAGGAGGCTTTCTCTGTCACCTGTGGAGGAAGGTCCTTGTCCCTTTGAGTTTCTGCTCTTGGGTAATCTTCATGTGGCTTAGCATCCCTCTTCACCATTTCTGTTTCTCTCCATTGCTTGTTTAATCTCTTTTATATCTCAAAAGAGACACACCCTACACTAATTCTATCTCATTAACATAACTAAGATAACCCATTCCCAAGTGGGATTATAACCACAGGCATAGAGGTTAGTACTTACAACACATATTTTTGTGGGAAACAATTCAATCCATAACAGTCACCATGAGTTGGGGCCAACTCAACATCAACTAACAACAACAGAGAGAGTAAATATCCTGGCCAAGATCACAAAACTAGTCTTGGAGAAATTCAGATCTAAGTCAGTCTAATGTCAGTCCTCACACTTCAGTCACTGTAATTTCCTCTAGGAAGTTTATTACAATCTACTTGTTAGCATGTACTCTAAACCAAAGGCCACATTGCCATAGAGTCGATTCCTACTCACAGCAACCCTATAGGACAGAGTAGAACTGCCCCACATGGTTTCCAAGGAGTGGCTGGTGGATGCAAACCACCAGCCTTTTGGTTAGCAACCTGAGCTCTTAACCACTGCGCCACCAGAGCTCTGCCTGACTATAAAAACATATTCCTGACTCCAATGCAATTAGAATGGCATTACAGCACAGCTTTGAATTGTCTACAGGTACAGCCCCCAAAACATTAACAACATGGTTAGGCTGTAAGACAAGCTTGATCCTGGCCTAAGCCCCAGGACTATCAAAAGATTCTGCTATTAACTGTGGAGAGAGAGGTCAGCCCTTATCTCCTTAGGAAACTGAAGCCTAAAGAAAATGAATGGTTTTTCATCCATTCTTAGAAGTGAAAATAGAATTGGGCCTCCTTCCTTCTGACTGTATGGTCTAAATTAGCTCTACCTAAACACTACCACTGATGGGCATGGAGGATTAAGAGACCTGGTCTCAAAAGGAATCTGAACAAGATACAATCAACCTTCCACCTGCCCCTGGGCTGAGGCCCAAGACCCACAAATGAACGTTATAAAGAGATGTTCACTTTAACGTCTACCTTGCCCTGAGCTCTTGCCCAACATTCTGCATTAATAGAGACATCAAGAGAAATGTTTGTCACTGCTATTCTTGCACATGGCTTTTTTTGGCTTCTGTGAAAATAGAAGCATCATGAATTACAGGCTCAAACATGCCCACATTCTTGGCAAACCAATGGAAAAATCTCGGGGGCCAAACTGGCGATAGAGTATCTACCAAATAGATACTTCAGAGCTGCACTTCATAATCCACAAATACACGTAAGAATGTGCCATGAGTATCAGAATGCCAGAATAGATTTCACAAGGTCTTATAACCGTGTTACGGTAACCTTGCAAATCAGGAAGAAGAAAAAAAGTCTGCACTTATCAAAGTAATTGATGTAGCCCATCAATTTCACAGATGATGTGATGGAGGAAGGGTTCTCTAGGTTTGGAATCAGAGGTCTGGCCTGAATTCCTACTCCGAAACAGCAATTTGTTTAGCCCAAAATTTGACCTCCAGTTTCTTATCTGTAGAGTGGATATATAACAGTTAGCTTACATAAATGTTGCAAGGATCAGATGAGATCATTTGTGGTAAACACTCATTGCCCGTAGGTATTCAATATGCATTACCCAACCAAACCAAACCTGTTGCCGTCGGGTCAATTCCGACTCACAGTGACCCTATACGACAGAGTAGAACTGCTCCACAGAGCTTCTGAGGAGCAGCTAGTGGATTTGAACTGCTGACCTTTTGGTTAACAGCTGTAGCATTTAACCACTATGCCACCAGGGTTTCCCAAAATGCATTGGTTGGGTGTAAATCTGAGGGTGTGCGAAGAGTGGGCTAGTGAGAATCACCCGGCAGCACCTCTCTTTTTCACAAGGCAACTTTTAAGAGAGAATCAAGAGTCAGTTCATCCTCAAACAAAAAGTGACAACCTCGAGGCACTTCCTATGCCTTTGTAACCTAACTTCTACATCTTCCGTAGAGGATTAGGACAGTGGGTTAAATTCCAAGAGCCATTACTGCGTGATGAAGGCGCAGGATGCTGATTGTAAAGCCAGCCTGCTCCGTGGAACAGATTGTTCCTCTTCGTCCATAAAGCATTTTCATTGCTTTTGAGACAGAGGCTTCCTGCTGCAAAATGGCTTAAATTTATGTGCTTAAGTTTGCTGAGATGGACAGAAGAATCAGCTTTTAGATGCCATTTTCTGTGTTAGGTTTCTCATCTCAATTCTCACTCCTTTGATTTTTAGCCACTTGCGCCCTGGAGTGTAGGATAAAGGTAAAAGGAAACAGCGCTAGGCAGAAGTAACCCTAACCCAGTGGCTTGGCAACTGGCAAATGTTTGTAACAAACCCAATCACGCCCTTCACTCTACAAACACACACCTAACTAAATGCCTTAGCTGTAATGCTGGTAACATTCTCTGGGTTCACGAAGAGATAAAGCGATACCGTATTTTAATGGGGAAGAGGGGGAATCAAAAGCCACAAGCTGGAAACCATCCTCTCAACTATCTAACTCATTAAGGATCAATGGAGATAAAATAGTCTCATTGGGTTAAACTAATTAAATAGACTTAATATATGTCAAATGGAATTAGAGCTATAAAATTCATAGGGCTATAGCGAAGCTTTCCTAGAAAAATTACTTAGACAATTGCCATGTGTGCTGTGAACCCAGTGGAGAATGATCCATGAGCCTGGAAGACTATTAACGTTCCCAAAGGAAAAAATGTTTCCATCAGTACAAAAGCTAGAATTAAAGGTCCGCACTTTGACAAGGGAACTAGAACCTGAGTATGATTTTACTGTTTGATTCTCAAGTTTACTCTTGTTTGCATCTAACGTCCATGACAGTGAAATAGTTTTGAGGTGACAGTAAAACAAAGGAAACAATTCTGTGACTGAGGAACAATGGTTATTTAAATTTTGCAGTTCCCCAACTTCCCAGCAGCAGCATGTATACACCCGCCACGTGCAAGGGCAGAACGTAAGCAAGGAGACTCTTGTGCCTTGTGAGCACACCAGAGGGAAACAATGAGCAAGAGGTGGCTTGTTTCTCCATGGTGAAAAGAGGAGATGTTCCGGGATATGGTTAGTTCGCAGAAACCAAAGGAGCTAATTGCTGACCCTGTCTCTCTGAGCTGAAAAGGAAATTTGGGGGGAGAACACAGCTATCTTTTGAGCATTGTGTGGGGATCAGTATAACCCTCCCACCTCCTAGACAAAAAATAATAAGCAGTGGCCATCATCAAGTTGACCCCAACTCTTGGCAAACCTGTGTGTGTCAGAGTAAAATTATGCTCCATAAGGTTTTCAATGGCTGATTTTTTGGAAGTAGATCACCAAGGCTTTCTTCAAAGGCACCTTTAGGTGAACTCAAACCTCCAGCCTCTTAGCAGCTGAGCACGTAAACCGTTTACATCACCCAAGCCTTCCACCTCTTAGACAATCTTCCGGTAACATCTGCATGACTCTGTAGACAGTCTTCCCACTGGAGAGCTATGACAAGGCCCAGGACTGCTAAAGAGTGTGAATGAGGACTAAGAGGCCAAGAAGGCCAGGTAACCAGAGTTCTGCTGGGTTGAATTTTGGATGACACCCCAAGAGGGGAGCAGGAGCTGTTTGAACCTGATCTATTTGCTTCCAGATGTTTACTCAATGCACTGGGCACTAAGATAAGAGCTGGAGCGAGCCAAAAGGGTCACCATCTTGGGTTGCATAAGAGCTCATTCTTGGTTCTTCACAGTTCTATCCTGGACTATTCAGGTATGCCCACAAATGGGAAAAGCTGTTAAGTGTAAGATAATAGAGAATATCAAGGCCTGTTGGAAACTGATTCCAGACCCTCCCTCTAAAGACTTTTGAAGTCAGTATTTTTTGGTGAAAAAAGTGGTGACCAAACAAAATGTCTGTACACAGGTTTCAGGACCCCTGTTGGACTCATCTAACTGAGACCACAGTTAAGTACTCATGTGCTCAGCTGACCCAAGGGCAGTAACCAGGTATTTTAGGCACAACCTCTTCCCAAAGCCATCTTTGCCTGTAAGCATTACATGCTATCTAAAGAAAATTAAAATGTCATAAATTAATTCCTTTCAAATAATTCTGTATACTAAAAATGAGGTATCTTTTGATAGATCATCCATAAACTATGTACACAGAGTATTTTCTCAAAGGTCATACCAGGTTTCAGAAGGTTTAACTATAAATAATTATGTTACAGTAAAAGTTGTCAGAGAATTGGGGAGGGGATGGGAGTAGAGAAAGATTATCCAGAAGTCTTAGAAATGATGACAAGTTCCCTCTGCAGTTTATCACTGAATTGCTAACCCAAATCAGTAGCCCAAAGGCATCCACACCAAAGGAGAACAGGGACCAGCCTTTTTCCTAGGCTTCCAAAACTCTTAGAAGTAGGAACTAGTTTTATAAGTTCTTGACATCCTGGAATATTCCATAAGGACCTCAAGTTGACTTTAAATCAACCAAACAGTTGCCATTGAGTGGACTCCAACTCGTGGCAACCCCATGTACGTCAGAGTAGAACTCTACTCCATTGAGTGGACTCCAACTCATGGCAACCCCATGTATGTCAGAGTAGAACTCTACTCCATTGAGTGGACTCCAACTCATGGCAACCCCATGTACGTCAGAGTAGAACTCTGCTCCATTGAGTGGACTCCAACTCATGGCAACCCCATACATGTCAGAGTAGAACTCTACTCCATTGAGTGGACTCCAACTCATGGTAACCCCATGTACGTCAGAGTAGAACTCTACTCCATTGAGTGGACTCCAACTCATGGCAACCCCATGCATGTCGGAGTAGAACTCTACTCCATTGAGTGGACTCCAACTTATGGCAACCCCATGCACGTCAGAGTAGAACTCTACTCCATTGAGTGGACTCCAACTCATGGCAACCCCATGTACGTCAGAGTAGAACTCTACTCCATTGAGTGGACTCCAACTCATGGCAACCCCATGTACGTCAGAGTAGAACTCTACTCCATTGAGTGGACTCCAACTCATGGCAACCCCATGTACGTCAGAGTAGAACTCTACTCCATTGAGTGGACTCCAACTCATGGCAACCCCATGCGTGTCAGAGTAGAACTCTACTCCATTGAGTGGACTCCAACTCATGGCAACCCCATGTACGTCAGAGTAGAACTCTACTCCATTGAGTGGACTCCAACTCATGGCAACCCCATGTACGTCAGAGTAGAACTCTACTCCATTGAGTTTTCAGCGTTTGCTCTTTGGAAGTAGATCACCAGGCCTTTCTTCTGAGGCTCCTCTGGGTGGACTTGAACCACCAATCTTTTGGTTAGCAGCCAAGCATGTTAACCATTTACACTACCCAGGGACTTTGGAGCTCTGGAAATACAAACCTTGATGACTAGAAGGCCCCCCCTCTTATGGGTGAATCACTTCTTAGGTCACTATACTTTGTGAAATTGAGGAGAGAAAAAAAGAGAGACTTCAGAGAAATCCTTACCTGTAGCTGCTGGTCTAGTTCTGGGAAGACCGGAGGAATGGGGTCTTCAGGAGGTGTATCATCTAAAATGAAAATGACACGACTCTTCAACCAGATAGACTTTTCTCTCAAGACAGTTGTCCTGTGGTTACCATCTTTAGGCTTACATAATTAAGCCATCAATTCATACTGCTTCGGTCATTTTGCCACTTGAGAACTGACAGAATGCAAAGAACATTTTTACTCATTTTCAGTACAAACAGAAACATGGCCAGCTTAGTCAAACTGCCCCAAATTTTGCAAACTAATGTCAAAATCCTCAAATGTTTGTTCTGGTAGCTCTCCAATAAAAAGTACTACTTGTCTTTTAGTATTTCCATGTTAGCCCAAACCAAAAAAACATGATATGCAGAAAAGTGCTTTAACAAGGTGCTGATGAGATGACCAGAACAATCTCAGTGGGACAGGATAACATATTAGTGAAAAAAAAAAAAAGTGTTAGCTCTACTCTGAATGACTCCAAGTATGGCAAGCTTTTATGGTTTTGCTCTCCACTCTTCCCACAAACCACTACTAACAGGCAGTTAAGCAGGGCCTTGTTCTCACTTACAGACAGTAGGCAGCAACAACCCAAACAGCAGCAGGCAGCACTCCCAACCTCAGACAGAGCCAACAGCCCAAGGCAATGCTGTCCTCCGCCGCATAAAAGGCCTCCTGGCAACAGAAAGGTGTTGCTGGATGAAAATGCACCTCTCAGACCCATCAGAAGAAACCTGACAGAAGTGTGGCCTAAATGTCCAAGTCATCCCCATATCTCTTCTAGAACATGCTGCTGGCCCAGCCCTGATGCCAGAAGACGGCACCTTGTCCTCAGAACCTGTGTCTTTCCTGGCTCTGCGAGGGTCCATGTCAGTCCATTTCCATTCCCTCCTTATCAACAACTCCAGTACTTATGCTAAGACAGAATACAAGCTAAAAGAATAATTTTAAAAAATGAAGAGATTTTAAATTTTAAGGAAGAAAGGAAAGAAATGTCTTTCACGTTCTCAACAGCATAATCAAATTTATTTGTAAAAACTGAGTGATACTCGATTTGAACTAGAGGAAGTGATAGACTGTACCTGACGCAGAAACAAATACTCTCTCTTGAGCCAGCTTGCTAGTAAGACAGTACACAAGGTGCCCTTGGCTTCTAAGCAATTACCTTTCTTTGAAGATAATCACTAGAAAGGTAATTCAAATGAGGGGAGTATTACCTCAGCCAAACACCTCAAGAGTCACAGCACTTCAGAGTCTCTGGTGTATTTTAGTCAAAGTAGTAAAATAATGTTTTCATTTAAAAGTAGCTTAAGAAATGACAACGCATCACCAAATCCGAATCCACTGTGTGCTTGTATCTGCGCCATGACGCCTAAACTGACGCACTCTATTTAGTGTCACAGAACCAGTAGAAACTGAGAAATCTGCCACCAGACCCTTGCCCCAGGGTAGAGGACTGCCTTAAGAGCAAACATGCAGATTCAATCCACAGGTCCTTTCATTGCTGTCTTCCTATTCAGACTTATTGTGTGCCGTCATTCAATTCCGACACATAGCAACCCCATGTGACAGAGTAGAACTGCCCCATCGGCTGTAACCTTTACAGAAGTCAACTGCCACATCTTTCTGCCACAGAGTGGCTGGAGGGTTTGAACCACTGACCTTTGGATTAGCAGCTGGACTTAACCACGGCACCACCAGGGCTTCTTATTAGAGGTGACTAATTCTGCCAACTACTGTAGTCTTTTTAAACCCACAGAGTCATTTGCAAAGAACTGGACACAAGACAGAAATATGCACTTGGTACCACTGACCTTCTGGAGGTAGTTATAATTATAAGAACTATACTTTCTAAAACTGGCTTTGCTCTTAGGTGCTTTTACATTTACTTAAGCAAGATTTCAATAACCTAGACATGGCGATTTTCTAGCTTGTTGGGTTCAAGGCCAGATTGATTTCGAGCAGGTGAACGGGAAAACATTATGCCTTGGTATCCCAATCCTAGTAATCATTAAGGGAGCAGATGGGAACACATCATGCTTGGCATCCCAATCCTGATACTCGTGAGCAGATACTCTGGAAGAAGAAACCATTTCTGTAGAGTACTGGAGTACACTGGGCATTCCAGAGTTCTAGAAGACAGCCAGAAATGCAATCCAAGGCTTCCTGAGACTTCATCCGCCTAGCTCCCCTTGAAGCCACACTCCTTTCTGCTTACTTACAGAAAGGGAAAGAAATAGCTAACCGTTCGTTTTACTACAGTGTTATCAACTCTGATGTAAATAGCAAATACCTGGCGTGACTCAGAAATAATGAGATCATTATGGAAATCTAAGCCATCATTTACAGTCACACCATGTGTTGTTGCTTTCAGTTGCCGCTGAGTCCACCACGACCCATGGCAACTCCGTGTGTGCAGAGTGGAACAGCTCCACCGGCTCTTCAAGGCTGTGACCATTCAGAGGCAGATCACCAAGCAGAGGGACATATACGTGACCACGCTGATATTTGCAGATAAATAGCCTTAGGACTAGGTTCCTTGAGTTTACATCGAAGTATAATTGACATAGAAATCTGCCATGACCTAGAGAGAAAAATCAAAGTAAGACTTCTGTTGAGGAATGGATCAAGCAGGATCCACCCAAGCAGGAGATGGCAGCAGGAACGAGAAAGCCAAAGGCGGAGGAAAGGAGACTACCAAGTCTGAAAGCCAGACCTGCAATTCACTACCAGATGCCACCTGGTTTCACTGGCATCCTGGCCAGCCAGAAATTTCAGGGCTTGCGAAGCTGCTTACGAAGCTGCTCCCAGCTGATGTGTAGTGTGTTTACTTTTAAACAGTGGCTGCCTTCTTTGACTGGTTTTAAAAATAGGCAAGTATTCTAAAAGCAGGATGATGAATCACAGGACTAGGCCAAAAGGAAGAAGGAAAAGGGCTCCGGCAGTGTAGCAGCACAGCTGTCCCACAGACATTTGGCCACATCGCTGTAAAACACTTCAACAGTGATGCTAGATCTGAGTTCCTCAGAGCAATTAAATTTGTTTTGACAACTCCAGAAGCACAAAGTCCAGTAGCTATGCAAGAGAAAACCAAAAACCTAAACCCACTGCCGGCGAGTCGACTCCGACTCAGAGTGACCCTATAGGACAGAGTAGAACTGCTCCATGGGGTATTCCAAGGCTGTAAATCTTTAGGGAAGCGGACGGCCACATCGTTCTCCGACAGAGAAGATGGTATGTTTGAACCACCGACCTTTTGGTTAATAGCCAAGTGCTTTAACCGCTGGGCCAACAGGTCTCCTTCTATGCAAGAGACCACTTGGCAAATTTAGCATTTTAAAAAATGAGAAGAGTTGGTAGGTATATTTACAGTGCAAAAAAAAAAAAATCGCAGTGCAAGTACAGTTTTATTAAAATGTATTTACCAAATATTTACTAAATGTCTATTACGTACAAGGCAGGACTACGTGTCCATTCTAACATGGCAAATCATCTTATTTTTTTTTAATGCATTAAGGAAGTAATTAGTGGGCTTTCTTTTCAAAATGGCATTGTGGAGTTAATGGATGAAGCAAATATATATATATAAAAGAGTTTTGTTGAAGGATGAAATATAAAGGAAAAAAATAAAGAGGAATTTGTTTTTTTTTTTAATAAGCAGATGTTCACTGCCTGTTCTGCAAACACTAAGTGACTAAGTCAATGGTACTTAAAATAGAGCTTTCCTATCTGCATCCCCACCAGCATGACATACCATAGTACATTTTCTGATGGGCTTGTCTCAGCATTTACTGAGCAGCTGTTAGGTTGCTTTTGCGGTTATTCTGTTGTCGGGTTTTCTTAAATGCCTCTGCTGCATTGCCCCATGAATCAGTTAAGTGTGACGAATTGGGTCTATAAGCCAAACCCTCACTGTTGTTTAGCAATGAGAGCTATGCAATGAGAGTGGTTAGAGAATGTTGAACCTGGAAGGGGCGATGCAACCATCTGCTCCAGTCCCCTCAAAGTAGAGCTAAGGGCAGAGACCCTGAGAGCAGAAAGAAGCCACCAAAACTTCACGATTAGTGGCCACGTAAGAGTTAGCTCTTGTGATTCTCAGTTCCTTCCACCACACCATTCTGCCCTTCTTTACCTTGGATCCATGGATTCCTAGGCTTTTGTATAAGTCCTCCCCAAAATCCTGGGAATCATGTCTTAGATTGTCCAACTTCTTATTGGACAAGTGAAGGTTATTTTAAAAGCTGTGTACCATCATTATCGCTTTTGTAGGAGAGAATATCTTAACACTAAAACAGTAGGACACACATAAACTTAGGATAAAGGATAATCTGTTACATTGGATAAATTTAGCTTTATAGACCAAAGCAAACACACACACACACACACGCACACACACACAAAGGCCATGTCTTAATCTCTTTTGTTTCATAGCGAAGAGGTAAAAACTTGATCAAAGCCCGACCAGATCTGCTGACCAGTATTTGAGAACTACTTTGCTCTAGGAGATTAACCACAAGGTTGATTGTTCAAGCCCACCCAGCCACACCACAGAAGAAAAGCATGGCAATCTGCTTCTACGAAGATGACAGCCAAGAAAACCCTACGGTGTTCAGTTGTACTCTGTAATACATGGGGTCGTCATGAGTGACCTGCTTCTATGAAGATGACAGCCAAGAAAACCCTATGGTGTTCAGTTGTACTCTGTAATACATGGGGTTGCCATGAGCCAGAGTTGACTCGACAGCAACAGGTTTGTTTTTGGGGGGGTTTGGGTCTAGACAATGACTTGACTGGACTTTGAAGTAAATTCTCTCCCCCTCCCACCGTGCTCACCATCATAGACATCATTGGGGTCTGGGCTGGGAAACTCTGGTAGAAAGATTTTAGTTTTCCTAGCAGTGGAGAAGACCTCAGGAGAAGGGTAGAGTAAGCTGCTCACAAAGGACATTCCCAAGCTCCGTCCCACTCCCCAACCAGGAATGCCAGAGGCAGCCCTACCCAGGACCCACTCAGTCTGTCTCCATTCCCTGCAGTCAGGACCAGCTTCATGAGCACATGACCTGTCCAGTTACAAAGAGCCCTTCACTCAGAAACCTGTTACCATTGAGTTGATTCCAACTTATAGCAGCCCTACAGGAGAGAGTAAAACTGCCCCATAGAGTTTCCAAGGCTGTAAATCTTTATAGGAGCAGACTGTCACATCTTTCTTCTGCAGACCTGAGGGTGGGTTTGATCCACCAGCCTTTTGATTAGCAGCCTAGTGCTTAACCACTGTACCACCAGGGCTTCTTAGGGTCAAGTTTACTGACTCCAATGACTTAGTTTTCCCCATGCCATTTCCTGGTGTGGCCATAACCTCAGGTCTTATGGGCTTACCATCTTCATGTAAATCTGAATTTAAGAAGAGTTTCCCCTTAACTTCCCCATCAAAGCAAACACTTTCTATACAGAACATTATAAAAAAATTTAACCTAAACTTGAGAGGTCTTTGATTACCTTCATTTTAAATTGAAATCAAGATAAATATTTTATTTTTAGAAATAAAATAAGGCTGTCAACAAACACAATTAACTATCAAAAAATATCTTTAAAATTTCTAGATACCTAGGTTTTTGTTAGGTCATCACATAATTTGGAGATATCAAAAGCTTGGAGCCCTGGTGGCACAGTGGTTAAGAGCTCAGCTCCTAACCAAAATGTCAGCAGCTCAAATCCACCAGCCGCTGCTTGAAAACTCAATGGGGCAGTTCTACTCTGCCCTACAGGGTCACTATGAGTCGGAATTGACCCAGCAGCAACAGGTCTGGGTTGGTATTGAAAGCTTTGTTAAGCTTTGCTTTTTAGTTGTTAAACATTAAACATGTGAATTCTTTAATATGTGTCTAATATGTATAATTAGAGAGAAAGAGATGAATACGAATACGGATACACATATTTAGTATGGCATCTAGCAGACTGTCAATTCTTTATAACTAATAATAATCACCATAATCACCATGTTACCTTAACCACTACCTAAAATTATCAGGCAAACAAAATCAGGCATCAAAATATGATGAGTTTCTCTGCAAGGAGAACCTCATTTGGCTTAAGCACAGAGTTTATGTTCCTTGGAACTATTCATCTAGTCACTGTTACAATAACAATCACTTGGTGAATCTTACTGATTCATCTTATGGAAAAACAGGTAACTTAGCTCGTAAGATACTCTCCCAGGAACGTCTCGTCAGACCAAGTTTCAAAAAGAGCCAGCTAGTAGTATATTTATTCCTCAGCACACCACCAAATACTGAAAAACCCAAAACCTGTTGCCGTCAAATCCATTCCGACCCATAGTGTCCCTACAGTACAGGGCAGAACTGCCCCATAGGGTTTCTGAGGAGTGGCTGGCGGATCCCAACTGCCGGCCTTTTGGTTAGCAGCCAAACTCTTAACCACTGCACTACCAGGGCTCCCCACCAAATACATTGCATCTCTTTTTCTTCTTTCCTACTGTGCAAAGGCATACCCCGACCAACCTTCCTCCACCATCTCTCGTGACTGTCAGGGAAATGATTTGCTGTCAGGAACACTCATGTTTTTCTCTTCTTACATGGGCATAACCTCTAAATGGGTAACAGAATAAAAACATCCCCACTCACCTGGCTTTGAATCCCTTCCTACTTATTAATTAACCATTTGATTTAGAGAAAGTTACTCAGTCTCCCTGATCCAGCATTCCCACACGTATAAAACGGGTTTAACAACACATTCCTGCAAGGTTTTTGCCAGTACTAAGTTGATGAGAGAAAACCCTGGTGTCATAGTGGTTAAGAGCTATGGCTGCTAACCAAAAGGTTGGCAGTTCGAATACAGCAGGCACTCCTTGGAAACCCTGTGGGGCAATTCTACTCTGTCCTTTAGAGTTGTCACGTCGACTTGACAGCAACAGGGTTGTTTTTTGTTTGTTTGTTTACGTTGAAGAGATGATACAGGAAAAGGCACCTAGGTACTCAATAAACATTCACTTCCTTTCTGGACTTTCTTTATAGCTATAAACAACAGAATCCAACCAATAAGTCCAGTTGTATCTCAAAGAATCTTAATTTGATACAGTATAATGTACTCAAGGTGGTTATAGATATTGTATTACTGTATCAATTATAAGTGTTTGATAATTAAGTTTCTATTCTTTTCCTCAACTCTATACTCTATAAACCCACCGCCATAGAGTTGATTCCAATTCATAGCAACCCTATAGGACACAGAGGAGAACTGCCTTATAGGGTTTCCAAAGAGCAGCTGGTGGATTCGAACTGCCAACATTTTAGTTAGCAACTGAGCCCTGAACCACTGTGCTCTAAAAGGGAATGTGCTCTGTAAGGGAACATAGATATAGGAGACACCCCCTATCCTACCCTTGAGATGTTTTTGACTGCCTGTGGTCACTGCACATTGAGCCAGCTCTAAAGCTAGGGTCAGAGTTGGGACACAGTGTGACTTACAAAAATCTAAGAAGACTCCCCCTCACCCCATTTCCTGGCAAGCTGGCTGGTCTTTAAAATTCCAGTTGGAACTTTATCCCTCAGCTTGCTGAGCCCCTACGGATATGCAAATAAACCCTGAGAGAGGTAAAAGGAAAAGCCTCAACATTCGTTTAGAGTTAAGAGTGAAAGAGATTGCCCAGGGTTTTTCCAGGGAAATCAGGGATTTCGATTATAGACAGAAGAGAGTATAGAAAAGTTTGAGGCTCTGAGGCACAAGGGTGAAATGATAGCAAAGATAGAAAAAATTGAAGGAAGGGGACAATGACAAGGGACCCTTCACCTGTCTCAGTTTTGCTAAAAGCCAGTTTCGCATGTGGATACAAAAACCCACACCCAGCTCGTTTACTTAGATTCAAGTACAACTATTTCCACTACTCCACATAGTTCTCACTGTCACACAAAACATCTTCAAAAAAATATCTGAAGACAAATGATATTGCTTTAAAGAGACACCAACAACATGGGTCTTGGACCGATCTTAACTAAATGACACATGATTAATGCATGCAGAATTTTTTTAAAAAAACACAATTTTGAAAGTCACCGTCTTGGGCCGACTGACTCTTTCTAAATAAAAACTAAACTTTTTAAAAAGGAAATAAGAAACTCAGAGTCAAGGTCTAAGTTTACATGAGCATATACCAGATTTTAGCTCAGCTGAAGGTAAAGAAAACTCCCAAGTAATTAACAAGAAATCTGTATGTCACCACAGCTCTAAATTCCTTCTGTGTGGAAAAAGGACAGTGAGTCTCCAATAGCTCAGGAGATGGGATTCATGTTTTTCTTCTGCACATTTTCTATTGGGAAAACTAACTCCATGAAGGTTCCAGTTTAGGAGGTTAAATCTTTGGAATTCCCAGTTTGGAAATAGTATTAATCCTGTCATTAGCTTATTCAAGACAGGCACTGCTGCCTCCGGAAATTATGATTAGCTAAGTGTAACTTCCACCATCCGTCTGTCAGCTTATCGTACCGTGGTGGCTTGCGTGTTGCTATGATGCTGGAAGCTATACCACTGGTATTTCAAATGCCAGCAGGGTCAGCCGTGGTGGACAGGTTTCAGTGGCGCTTCTAGACTAAGACAGACTAGGAAGAAAGCTTGGCAACCTACTTCTAAAAATTAGCCAATGAAAACTTTATGACTTATAACAGAATATTGTCCAGTATACTGCTGGAAAATGAGGTCCCTAGGTTCGAAGGCACTGAAAATACACAGTGGCCCCAACAATGGACTCAACCAATCATGAAGATGACACAGGACTGGGTAACATTTCATTCTGTTGTACATGGGGCTGCCATGAATCAGAGCCAACTTGGCAACCACTAACAACAAGTGTTACTTAATGAAGGGTTCTGATGATAGGCTGAAAATAGTGATATTAAAGGGCTGGGTTCCCCCCCGCCCCAAAACTTGCTTCCTCTATTTACGCCCCTGGAGGACCATGGTCTATTTGGAGTCTCATGGCTCGTTCTGCTATCAATGAACAATGACTGGCTCCCCATCTCCCAAGTCCAGTCTGTCACCAGGGCCCATCTGTCATTAGGTCCTCTCAGTCCTTCCTTCAAAATGATCCTTGGGTTTAGTAGCTCTTCTTATCTAATCCAGGCTCTTGGCACTTTTCTCTGTGCCATAACAAAAAGTCCCTCCTGTACTCTCATCTCTCCACCTTCCAGACTACTCCACTAGCGGAAACTTTACCATTTTCATTAGATTACTCTCTGGCTGAAGAACTTTTAGTCCCTATTCCTTCTGATCACGTCCTAATTCTTATGTTTAACTTTTAAGATCACCTTGCTAATTCTTGTCTACTGCTATCTAAACTGAGATGCCATAGCTGACTTCCCAGCAAGCACTGTCCGACTCCAGTGGGGCTCAGTAAATGGAGAGTTACTGATCTGCGCAGTTTGGAGCTCTGCTCCAATTGACCACAGTTTTAGTGTTTCCTGAGCTTGCCATGCTGCTTCCTTACTCTGAGGTTTTGCTCATATTTTCTGTTTGAAAAGAAAAGGAAAAGGAAGGGTTAAAAGGTACTTAAGCTCCTTTTTTGTACCAACTACAGCTTTCCTACACTGCCTTTCCACATCCTAACAGCCTTCAAGCCCAAGTATCGTCTCTTCCAAGAAGCTCTTCCCAATTGCTGTGGATGACACGGACTTTTTCCTTCCTCAAATCTTTGCCCTTATAAACCCTGCGGGAGTGATCATATTGTGTTCCTCTTTTGCATATCCCACCCAACTTTGGCAGGGTGCCAGGAACACAGAAACTAAATAATTGATGGGAAAAGAAACAGGAGACCCACAGTCTACCAACTGGATAACTTGTCCCTGAATAATTGCAAGAGTCCCTGGGTGGGGTAAACAGTTAACTGCTTGGCTGCTAACCAAAAGGTTGGAGGTTTGAAGTGCCCCAGAGGTGCCTTGGAAGATAAAGACCTGGTGCTCTATCTCTGAAAATCAGATCTTGAAAACCCTACAGATCATATAGTTGTACTCTGGAAAGCATGGGTCACCAGGAGTTGGAATCGACTCGACAGCAACTGGTTATTGGTTCAATAATTGCAGGTCAATTGTCCTATAAACTCTACCTTGACATCAAGTAGAAGTGTGAATCACAGGTGGGATACACAACTGTTTAGTGGTTTACATTTTCCTTAATACTCCAGAATCAATTATAATTATAGGGACCAGCTGAGGGCTTAATTTGTGTCAGGCACTGTGCTAACAGCTTTATCTACATTGTTGTTGTTGTCAGGTGCTGTCGAGCCGATTCCGACTCATAATGACCCTATAGGACAGGGTAGAACTGCTCCATAGGGTTTCCAAAGAGTGCCTGGTGGATTTGAACTGCCAACCTTTTGGTTAGCAGCCTAGCTCTTACTCACTGCACCCCCTGGGGCTCTTTACCTATATGTCATTTAATTCTTACAACAACCCTGTGAGTTATTACTATACACATCTTATGGGCAACTGAAGGCCAGCAAAGTTGAGTGACTTTCCCAGAAGCATACAGACAGTTGTGGAGATGGTCCTCAAACCCACGCCTCTCTGACTCCAAAGCCCTGCATCCTTAACCTCTACACCAAATCATTTCAGGAAAAAATGCAAAAAGAATAGTCTGTCCTAACATAATGGGAGGAAAAAAGGTACAGTATTAGCTTCCTAAGAAATGGACAGGTCAACACTCACAGGTCAAGATTCTCCTTGGCCCATGGACTGGCTCACTCATCAACAGTCAACTCTGATAATTTAGAATTACTCTCCCAACAGTCCACTACAGTCTCCCCATTTGCCACGGAAGTCTCAGATATTTTCCTGTTTTCCCCCCTGAACATGTGGGCTGCAGGCCATATGCACTGGAATTCCAAAGGCACGCACTGGGTCCGTGATAACAAGTGTTGCTCTCTGTGCATGACACTCCGCATGTTCCTTATTCAAGAATCCAGAGGGAGTGTCCCCAAATATCTGCAAAGCATCTTTCTCTACACTCATAGCCTCATGTGCAGCAAGCATTTGCACAAACACCCAACCCGGTGCTTCCCAAACTCGCCTGACCCTAAGGTTCTTGCTGAGCACCTGTCAAAAACACAGATTTCTAAGCCCTCGCCTGGATCTACTGAATCAGAATACACAGCAGCGGGGCCTTCTAGCAGGTATTGTGGATGAGTGCTCTCAGGTGGTTCTTTTAATCAGGCAAGGTTGAGAAACACTGAACCCCAGCTCCTGCCTTGGATTCTCCAGTGAAGAGAACATGGAGACACATCGATCATCATATATCTAAATTAGTGGCAGTGTCTTCGTAAGGCTTCGTAAGCATCTTTTTTGTAGGACCAGAAGGTAGGAATGACTCACGGTAAATGACAGCCCCTTTTTTAAATGATAGTATTTAAAAAAAAAAAAAAAAAGTGTACATTCCAAAGTATGGGTTCTTAGGACATCTGAAAGAAAAGAGAGAAAGAGTGGAACAAATAGATCTTAAACTGATTGATGAAAAACATACAAGAGCCCTCAGTCAGGAGCCAAGAGAGCTCACAGGAGGACGGCAGATAGGTTATAGGTCATACGCCTTGTATTTTAAGGAATAGTCTATTCATGGGAACCCAAAAATTGAGATTCTCCTCTCCATGGCTCTTTTCTGTACATAAATTAGATTTTGCTAAAATGAAGCCAAGGGAGCAGTATCTCCGTCTGCTCTAAAATTATGATGCAATACTATTACTCAGAGTAAAGAAGCTTTCTATGCCGAAATTTTCTAAGGCTGTTGATTGCAAGAGGACTTGTCCTACTCACAAGGGATAGGAGAAGAAGGAAGAAAATTACCCATCCTCCTTCTCCCCAGAGCTCTGGTGATGCAGGAGTTAAGAACTATGACAGCTAACCAAAAGGCTGGCAGTCTGAATCCACCAGCCGCTTCTTGGAAACACTATGGGGTAGTTCTACTCTGTCCTATAGGGTAGCTATGAGTCGCAATCGACTCGATTGGCAATGCACTCGGGGCTCCTTCTCCCTGGATTTTGGGTTTATGAGTGAGGGTCTTGAGAACTAATCACACAAGCCCTGATTATTCCTCAAAATCTTGCATTTATGAAATGCATAAAAACTTTCTTAGAGAAGCCACATGGAATAATAAAGTTCAAACTTCCAAGTCTAGGGATCTGAGTTTAAACTATAACTCTGTTACACACTAGCAGTGTGGTCCCTAGGCCTCAATCTCCATCTCTGTAAAATGGGAATGCTGATGTCTACACTGCAGGGTAGTTTTAAGGATCAGAAATAATATATGTAAATGCCCAATACAAAAGAGAAAATACACCTAGGAGCAATTGTTTTTTCTACATTGAGGTGGATTGGTTTATCTCTTGGGAAGGTTTCCCCTCATCACTGTCTGTTGGTGCAGGGTCTCCAATCAGTCCATTCCGGTTTGAACCCCTGCTGAGAAACGGCATTTCTAACAAGTTCCCAGGTAACTGTACATAAAAATCACCTGGGGGATCTTGTTAAAATGTAGATTCTGATTCAGTATATCTGGAGTGCAAATGCAAATTCTCAGCAGGGAACTTGTTAGAAATGCAAACTCTCACCAGGGGTTTGGACCGGAACCAGTTTGAAGCCCTCTTTTCAGCGCAAACCCTGAGTCGAGAAAAAGTACAGCAGCAGGCCACGGGAAGAAAGATGAAAGGAAAGATGATGAGGAGTTGGGGCTTCCCTTCTCCCTACACTGGAACACAGCCTCCACTGGGGGCTCTACAGTCCGGGAAATCCCAGGGTGGATGCGTCACCCACATAATCAGTTGGTAGAGTGACACCAAGCCTGCAATGGCCATGTCACATCAGACTCTATAGAACCCAGCTCTTTTCCTTTATTTTGAGATGAACCTATCTCTTTTCAATCATTACTTCTGAAAGCATCACCTGTACTGGACATTGTAGGAAGATAGACAAATAGATAAAGCCAGTCCTCAAAAGACCCAAGGTTCAAATGGTAACGTTGTTTAAGCATGCGATTTGAACAGGTGACATCTGACAGAGAGAAACAGTCACAACGGTCAGCACCAGTGGGAAAGAGCCGAGCCTTCCCTTCACAGCCGTGACCTCCCACCCACTTGAGGTCCCCTGTTCAAAGCTGGCGCAATTCAATATGTGTGTTAAGAGGTCACAAAGGGGAGCTATGACGAAGGGCTCCGGGTATGGCAGCCTCACCTCAGACCTTGCTATTTCGGGAGGCTCCACCTCACCTGTCCCACTCATCACTCTGGCTGAAGCCTGTTTATGTGGCCGGAAGTGTGGGCGCACAGCAAGAAACCAGCAAATGCTGCTGGAAGCGGGACAGGGATATTTTTATGTCACCTAACCCACTGCCAAGCTCTTAATAAACATTTCCTCATGCCGTTTCAACACTGACGCTTTGCCACCGTTAGAAATGGGTCTAGCTCTATGAATTTTATACTTAAAGCTAAAATGGGGGATGGAAAAATAAAGAAAAAGAAAAATTGTGATAAACCAAGCAAAGGATTGGAGGTGGGGGACGCTTTTTGGAAGCCACGCTCCAACGTGCATGATAAAAACCACACTCACTCTCATCAGGTTATGGCAAGCATGCATTTTTAAACATCTCCTGTGGAACAAGACATCATGACAGTGGGAAGCAGGAAGGCAGAACCCAGCGTACCTGAGGCATCACTGAGGCTGAAAGCGATGCGTACTGGCTTATCTGCAGGTACCCTGGCTGTGCTGATCATGTGGGCACCTGAGCCTGGGTCTTCTCCTGGGTCTTCCAGCTGTTAGGACAAGAGAGAGCCATTGTCAGTTTACTCAGAAGCCCTGGAAAATTAAAGGGTGGAGTTAGCAAACACTGCTTCCTTATTTTAAAGTTCCCCTAATTCTGATCTTCCTTTCCCTACATCAGAAGTATTTGCCTGCCCCAGTTAAAATTTTGTCTGGTGTATAAAAACAAAATTAGTGTGGCCGCTTTGGCCATATACACCCAGAATGGCACGTACAAGATGTGGCAAAAATCTCCACCCACCTTACTTTTTCAGTAACCCTTCACACTGACCAGCTCAACCACTGCCCTTCAGGGTCTTATACTGTATTTTATTTTCAACTGAGGGGGATAAAGAAAAGATACAGTCTTAATAGTATAGCAGATGACTTCAGATTAGACTGGCTTTTCATAATCAAAAGACTAAATAGGATCTGAATTATTGGTCTGGGAGGGGCCAAGAATCAGTATCACGGAACCTTATAAGAATACCAAAGGCTTTTTAAAAATATCCCACACTTACGTTGTGACTACTAGGTACTTTATATATCTGATTAACTACTTATAAATCTATCAAACATCATCTAAGTTTGCACATCTTAACAATGAATGATACAAGCAAAGAAAAAAATGAAAATTATTCTACTTGATGTTCTACTTCCTCTGTTAAATTATTAATTAATAAACTAAGATAGAATGAATGAAAAACCATCATCCTACAGATAAGATAGGGTGCGATGGGCAAAAACACATGAAATCTTTGTTTCACAAGAGAGAATTCAACCCAAATACATTTTAACCAAGACATTTGATCATTTGCTGTTCACAGGGACTAGGAAAAGATATTGTTATAAATACATGATGCCCTTGTTATTTGAACACATATATTTAACTTTTCTATTTTTAGCCAGGTTTCTCCTAAACCCTCTACTTTACTTTTCACATAGACAGTAAACCAAAAAACCTGAATCCTATTTTAAAGTATAATTTTCTAAAAATGCCAGAATAGAAATCATTTATTTAGCCATCCTTAGCAAGATTTTCTGGGAATTGCTCTAGCAAGATATTTTCTCATAGCAGGGTTGCTGATTCTTTCCCATAACTCTTCCTAGCTAAAAATAGCACAGAGAACACAGGATTTTGTTTTTATAATTATTTATAGAGCTAAAATCAATGCATACATATACATGTATTCTCATGTATACATATGGAATCATCTACCCAGTACATGAAAAAAGAACAAGCTTATATTAAACACCTAGTATTTTTTTTTTTTTTTTTAGTATAGCTTTGAAGAAAAACCAGCAAAATGTTTATCACCCAGTTAGGATTATATGTGGTCCATTCATTTAACACTACAAATAGCAATGAACAAGTAAAGCACTCCACTTTCCAAGTCATGTAATTCTAAGTTAGAAAGAAACAGTCATATGAAGGATCCCTTTGAGGACAGGGCAATAGATAATCTCTATCACTTGATTGAAGACTTGTTTTATCTCAGCTCTGACACACGCTTTGGTGTCATCTTGTGTCCTTAGAATCAAGCGTTTTCTTAGCCACCTGTTCCTAGGGAAGAGAACGAGCCAGCAGAAATTTAACAAACAATAAAAATCCCCTTCAAGTTGTAGATAAAAGGAAAAGGCTCATTGTTATACATTGTACAATAACCAACCATCTTATCATAACATCTAAGGATGAAAAGTTGTTTGGCTCTTTTGGCTAAATCTCCCAACGCTTTCCTGCACCAAAAAATAGAGCATAAGAGGTAGAAATTTGCCTTTGGGACTGCGTAAAGAGACCTCTGCTTGGTCTCCTGCTAAGGAAATTGACAAATACAGCTTGGTGGAGCCCCTCCCACCTCACAACAGAGAACATCTGTCTGCCTCCAAAGGGATGGCTGCCGCCTTGAGTGAATCTTCAGTTCCACACGGTGTCCACCACGAAGGCCCCTGACCCAACTTGCCTTTTCATCACACTGCCTGGGTCAACTGGCCACTAATTTCCTTCTCTGCGGCTGCAACAGAGCTTTGGTTAAGTTGCTGGTGCTCCACGTGTATCGCTGGGTTTTCACACCTGTGGCCTTACCTCACTTAGTTGAGTGTCTGCACTTGTGTAATCCAGGGCCAGCAACTGCCTTGGCCAGCCGTTGCCTTTGTGGAGTGAAGACTCAATAAGAGAGCAGGCTGCACCTGCTGCATAGCAGCCACTCAGAGTCTGAGGAGTGGAGACAGCTGGCAGGGCGGCACGCCGCTACCTGGTCTCCCCCAGACCCCGGCGTCCCATGGGACCTCCCTGTTCCGCTTCCTTCCACGAGCCCTCTCTCCTTTCCTTGCCTCTCCAACAGCCAGGATGTTGTCATGCTTCTAGAAAAAGCAAGACCAAAAGAAAACCCTCCTCCTGTCATAGGCACTTAGTGGAGAGTCCAAATGTTTTAATTCATTAGTCCTGGCAAACCTAAAATACAAACAGACTTGCTTCACAAGACAGGAATGTCTTCAGTGTGACCCAATCGGGGTCTGTGTCTATTCAAGCAAACTGGCAAAGATAGTATGACTCCAGTCAGCAAAAATGCTGGCCGCTCCAGTCCGCCCAGCGAGACCCAGCCAACTTGGACAGGCCGCCGGCAGACTTAGAGATGATAGCAGCGATGATCCCCGTTAAGAACGTGAGGTTTGAGGTTGGGCTGCTGATTGGGCTTGGTGACCGGATCCCATCTGCAGATGCAACCAGCCACAAAACGAGTCAGTGGTAAATAGGAGTGGAACATTAAAATTGTTCAGCCTTTGCAACAGCTGTAAACCTGAATGTACTTTAAAATAGTTGGACAGTGAAGTTGAGGTTAGATAATAAATAAACAAATTAAAGGACTTAGACAGGTTTCTCTGAACCAAGGAGTCGAAGGCTGATTTGCTATGATTCTCACAGCAGTAAAGCTGTATGGACTCAGACAATTAGAGCATTTCCATACAAACCTGTTTAACGTTTCCAAATGCAAGTCTTCCCCTGGAATTAATATTACTGTCTTGATGTTATTTTATGTTTTTATTTGTGTAACAATATCACCTTTTTCAAAAAAAGTTACCATGAAATAGATTCCGACTCATGGTGACCCCAGGTGTGTAGAACTGTGCTTCATTGGGTGTTCAATGGATAATTTTTCAGAAGTAGACTGCCAGGCTTAGTGGGGGATTGGAATCTAAGCTTTCCGTTAGCAGCCAAGCGCATTAAGCGCTTACGCCACCAAGGACTCCATAATATCACTTCCTAATTTATCAAATTAATTTCCTATCCATTGTCTCATTTTCATCTTCCCAACAATCCTATAAAATAGTTACGGTCAGTATTGTCATCTCTATTGGACAAATGAGGAAGCTGAGGCTCAGAAAACTTAAGAGGCTCAAGGAGAGATGATTATCATGGAGTAGAGGACCCAAGTAGAATCCAGGTTTTCTAATTTTTAGTCCATGCTATTTCCACTACCAGGGTGGGCTCTGTATTTAGTTGAATTATTTAACTGAATTATTTATTTAAGAATAAGTTTGGCTCTCAGCTTTTGGCTTAGGGGAGGCTGGTCCAGTATCCAGCTCCATCTCACACCAGCTGCCTCCATTATGACATTCAAGTTCAATTCCAAAGAGATCAAACTTGTGCTTCAGATATGTGCCAGTGGGGAAGAGGATGCTATGCGTGCATTGTCTTCCAAGTTGATCCCCCATGTCTGTCTCCAGAAAAGCGAGTGATGGCATTGACATTGCCAAGGCAACCAGTGACCAGAAAGGCCTCCATGACAGTGAAAATGACCCTTCAGAAGGGACAGATCCAGTATGACTTAGCACCTTCCATCTCTACGTGTATCATTAAAGCCCTCAAGTAAACACCCAGGGATAGAAAGAGGCAGTTACACGTTAAAGACAATATATGTACCACCTTTTACAATATTGTCAACAGCATGTGACAGATGTGGTGTGGACTTCTAGCCAGAGAACTCTCCAGAAGCACTAAAGACATCCTGGGGACTGCCCAGTGGGTGGGCTGCAATGTCAATGGCGTCCATTCTCAAAACATCGAAGATGACATCAACAGTGGTGCGATGGATACCCAGGTGGCTAAGAGCTACAAAGGAAAATAGCTCATTCACAGATCGTTTGACAGCAGCAAGAAAGAGACAAAAAGAATGCATCTAAAAAGTCTAAACATGCCATGTCTGAGCTTGATAATATAAATTCAAGGGATTCAAAATAATAATTAATATTTACCAGTTCTTCTGTTCCCATAAGAGCAAGGATGAATTTCTTAGCTCTTTATCCAAACACTGCTAAGACAGTAACAAATCTGAAACCCAAGTGAAATCCCTTCCCACAACTGACACCCAAAATAACTATATGGTATTTTAAGAATTCTTTAGAATTACATTAATTCAATCCAGAAAGGACATGTGTGTGTGTCTGCGTGTGTGTCAAAATATTAGCAGTATATCTCTGAGTAGTAGCAGTATTTTTTTTTCTTTTCAGCAATAAATGTGTTTTTACTGTTATGTGTTTTTACTGTTATTTTTAAGAGCGTTCAAGAAGTTTTCACATAATGAGTTTTAGACTTCCTTCTGAGTTATGAACTCTAACACATACAGTGGCTTATGACACAGATTCCTGTCACAATTTAAAAAACCAAACACATTGCTGTTGAGTTGATTCCAACTCACAGCAACCCTATAGGACAGAGTAGAACTGCCCCATAGGGTTTCCCAGGCATGGCTGGTGGATTCGAACTGCTAACTTTTCGGTTAGCAGCCAAGCTCTTAACCGTTGTGTCACCGGGGCTCCCCTGTCGCATTTATGTGATCTCAGTTTCTCAATACAATTAAATAAACATATTCTAAAGGTTTGACACATTCCAGACTAACATTCCGAAATTTGCCTGATCATGTCTTTTAAAAATACCTGTTTTCAAGCTCTGTCACGGAGAGTGATTTGGAAGGTCTGAGTGGGCCTGAGGTTCTATAAATTCATCAAAGGAATACTAATGTCTGTGCACTGGTATAGCCCTATGGGACAGTTCTACTCTATCCTGTAGGGTTGTTATGGATGGAATCAGCTCGATGGCAATGGGTTGGTTGGTTAGTATGCACTAATAGAGGTCACCATGAGTCAGAGCCAACTCAGTGGTAACTAACATCAACAACAACAAACCAAACCTGTTGCCATCGAGTCAATTCTGACAAAGAATAACTCAGCGGTTTCTCTTTCTCAGGCCTGTGGTCCCTCTGAAAGATACAATACAGTGTGTGATGTATATGATCCAGTCTTGTAGAAGCCTGGTTCCCGTACTGGCTCTGACTTGCTGGTATTGAGACTTTGGTTAAGTTACTGACAGAATGAATGAAAACCAGGCAATGGCCAGATTATACATGAAAATAGAACTCTGACCCACAACCTGCAACATCCAGCCTAGGAGGTGAAATAGCAATCCCTATAACAACAACAGGCCCAAAAAGCCCAGGACTTAAGAACTCACAGCTTCCTTAATTTTTGTCCCTGCTTTCAACTGAGGACCACCCAGAGACAGCCAAAAGTGCTTCCCTAAGCTACCCTACTTCTACCGAGGCCACCTCCAGTCTGGATTCTGCCCGTTGCACCTCCATAATGTTATTTAACATACTTCTCTGTCCTATTTATTCCCAGTAGTTTGATAGTTGGATCTAGAAGCTTGGTCACCTTGATCAAATTCAAGTTTGACTTTTTGAGGGGGCATGACAACTTCATAGGTAGTAAATACTATTCTTTTAAAAGAAACAAAAAATACTCTCCTGGTATTGACTTATTGGGAGCAGTGGTGATTCAGTGGTATAACTGTCGCTTCCACATGGAAAACCTGGGTTCGAGTCCTGGGCAATGCACCTCAAGCACAGCCACCACCTGTCTGTCAGTGGAAGCTTACATGTTGCTATGATGCTAAATAGGTTTCAGGGGAGTGTCCAGACTAAAACAGACTAGGAAGAAAGTCCTGCATTCAACCAATGAAAACCTTAGTGTCACAAGACTCTCATCCCATCGTGCATGGAGTCTTCATGAGTTGACAGCAGCTAATAGCAACATGATGTCCTTCTCCAGCAACTGATTCCTTCTGGTTACGTGTCCAAAGAAAGTGAGTGGGACAATGGTTTGCTGTAATCCGTAATGGCACAGTGGTTAAGTGCTCAGCTGGTAACCAAAAGGCTGGCAGTTCAAACCCACTCGGTGGCTCAATGGGAGAAAACCTGGCAATCTGTTTTCATAAAGATTACAGCAAAGGAGACCCTGTGGGGAAATCCTGTCTTGCCACATAGGGTTCCTGAGTCAGATCTGACCTGACAGCACCCAACAACGATTCTCAGAAGTAGACCACCAGGTCCTTCTTCCTAGTCAGTCTTGGTTGGGAAGCTCCACTGAAACTTGTCCGTTACACTGGTATTTGAAGTATCAGTGGCATAGCTTCCAGCATCGCAGCAACAAGCAAGTCACCACAGTATGACAAACTGACAGACAGGTGGTGAACCAGGTGAGACCCAGATAGGGCCCAGGTTTTCTAATTTTTGCTTTGTGCTATTTCCACTACACCAGGATGCACTCTGTACTGAAGATTTAATTGAATTATTCTTTTAAGAATAAGTCTGTATGTGGGCAGCTCCTGTCTGGAGGGGAGATGAAAAGGGGGACAGAAGCTGGCTGAACGGACACAGAAATTCAGGGTGGAGAGAAGGAGTGTGCTGTCTCATTAGGGGGAGAGCAACTAGGAGTATATATAAAAAAAAAAAAAAGGAGTATATAGCAAGGTGTATATAAGTTTTTGTATGAGAGGCTGACTTGATTTGTAAACTTTCACTTAAAGCACAATAAAAAAATTAATAAAAATAAATAAATAAATAAAAAAGGATACAAGGGAAAGATTAGTCCAAAGTATGAACCACATCTACCACGGCCTCCACCAGACTGAGTCCAGTACAATGAGATGGTGCCTGGCTACCACCACTGACTGCTCTGACAGGGATCACAGTAGAGGATCCCGGACAGAGCTGGAGAGAAACGTAGAACAAAATTCTAACTCAAAAAGAAGAGCCAGACTTGCTGGCCTCACAGAGGCTGGAGAAACTCTGAGAGTATGGCCCCTGACACCGTTTCAGCTCAGTAATGAAGTCACTCCTGAGGTTTGCCCTTCAGCCAAAGATTGAACAGGCCCATGGAACAAAACAAGACTGAAGGGGCGCACCAGCCCTGGGGCAGGGACTGGAAGGCGGGGCAGTGGGCAGGGGGACCACGAAAGCTGGTAATAAGGAGCCCGGGGTTGAGAAGGGAGAGTGTTGACATGTCGTGGGGCTGTTAACCAATGTCATAGAACAATGTGTGTACTAACTGATGAGAAGCTGGCTTGTTCTGTAAATCTTCATCTAAAGTACAATATAAAAAAAAATAAGTCTGACTCTCAGCTTTTGTCTTAAATAAGAACAAACATGAAACGATGCATAAACTCCTTAGAAAACTCTTACGAAATCAAATTAATAAAGCTCTTGCTAGACCCAATTTACAAATTAAATACAAATAAAGCAGCAAATCTGAAATACACTTTAACCACATTCATCTAACGTGACAGAAAATGTTTACCTGACACTCCACAGGCAACCCAGCTTGCGTTACCACACATCCTACAGGGCAGAATTGTTGAGGCCCCTCCCCCCACACCGCTGTAAGCCTGATGCCTGAATCCTTATGAGACTTCCCTCTGTGATCTGCTTTGAAGTTCATGTGTGACTGGTGCCTCATGACATCCCTTGGGCTTCACGCAGCAATCATGCTTTATGAGGAAAGTACTGAACACCTGGTGTCAATAAACGTTGGTTGTCTTTTTTTTCCAACCACAACTGCTTCTTGTTGTGCCACATTAACCCACTAACACGTGCAAGCCCTAAAAAGATGTATCCTGAAAGCCTTTCAGACACTTCTCTGATATTTCCTATTTCAGACACTTTTCAAATGAGCTTCAGCTTTAAAATGTAGAACAAAATTCAAACTCACAAAAAACAACTAGATTTACTGGTTGGACAGAGACTAGAGGAACTTTGAGAGTATGGCCCCCAGACACCCTTATAGCTCAGGAATGAAATCACTCCTGAGGTTCACCCTTCAGCCAAAGATTAGACAGGCCCATGAAACAAAACGAGACTAAGGGGGCACGCCAGCCCAGGGGCAGGGACAAGAAGGTAGGAAGAGACAGGAAATCTGGTAATGGGGAAACCAAGGTCAAGAAGGTGAGAGTGTTGACATATCATGGGGTTGGCAACTAATGTCACAAAACAATATGTATTTTAATTGTTTAATAAGAAACTAATTTGCTCTGTAAACCTTTATCTAAAGTACAATAGGAAATCCTGGTGGCATAGTGGTTAAGGGGTACAGCTGCTTACCAAAAGGTCGGCAGTTCAAATCCCCCAGATGCTCCTTGGAAACTCTATGGGGCAGTTCTGCTCTGACCTATAGGGTCTCTATGAGTTGGAATTGACTCGATGGCAACTGGCTTCATGTACAATAAAGAAAAAATGAACTTCAGTTTTAAGGTCATATCTTTACAGAGGTTATTAAGAAAACTTATAGAACTATTTCTAAAAATCCCACACACTGAGCTACATGGTCCATTATATGTTTGTTGGCTGTCTACGCTTTCAGCATATCTCTTTACTTTAAAAGCCTCCTACGTCAAGAGAAGAACCAAACACCAGCAAAACTTCCCATAGTCCATGTGAATGAAGAGGTGGGGGAAGAAGCCTCAGCTCTGAATTAGTCAGGATTCTTTTAGTTACAAAAGTCAAGAACTGATTTAACAGCAGCTTGAATACCAAAGGTATTTATTGGCTAACTGAGAAATCCAGGGACCTTCAAGTTTCAGGAAGAGATTAATCCAAAGGCACAAATGTTGTCATCAGGAAACTGTCTTTATCTACCTCCTGGTCGCCTTTTCTCTATGTCAGCTCCATTTTCAAATGGAGTCTCTCCATAGGTGGCCACAGTAGCCTAACCTCACACCTCACCAGCTTTACAAGCGCTGTGGAAAGAGAACACCTTTTTTCTTCTGAATTCCAGGATGGGATAGTCATTGGCCAAAGGTGGGTGCCATATCCATCACTGTGGACAAGGGGTTATTGCTGTTGTTAGCTGCCACAGAGTCAGCTCCAACTCATGGAGGTTTGAGTTACAACAGAACAAAACATTACCACGTCTTGCTTCATCCTCACATTCGCCAGCCTATTCAAATCCATCATTGCCCCTATTGTGCTAACCCATCTCAGGAGGGTCCCACAACCTCATTGGCCTGTTACTTCACCAACCATGAAGGCGTCTTCTAGTGATTGATCTCTCTTGTTAACGTGTCCAAAGCAAGCAAGTTGGACAATGTTTTCTTGTGATCCGTTAGGTTTTCCTTGGCTAATACTCAAAAGTAGATCACCAGGACTTTCATTCTAGTCTGTCTTAGTCTGGAAGCTCTGCTGAAACCTGTCTGCCATGGGTGACTCTGCTGGTAATTGAAATACCGGTGGCATAGCTTCCAGCATTACAGCAACACGCAAGCCACCCCAGTACAACAAACTGATGGACGAGTGGTAAGAACAATGGGTAGAATACTTGATTAGTTGAGGTCTGTGTCATGGGCCAACCATGAAGCTGGGTAAGGAGAGAATTATTCCACAGATTGATGAATTAATGTTGAGTGTGCCAAGAGAAAGAGAGAAGGAGAGAGAGAAAGAAAGGGTGTCCACTAAAAAATCTTCATGAGCAGAATGTGTCAGCGTCTCATGAGACATTTCTGGTTTCAAGGTAGTGGTGAGAAATGACCCTTATGGGGCAAATACTGTATGTTAGTCACTCAGCTAAGCTCTCTTCATGCATGTGTACTCATGTAATATTCAAAACACCCCTTTGAGATAGCTACTGTCTTTCCTGCTTTATAGAGGAACAAACTGAGACTCGGAAAGTTTCAGTCATGTGCCCAGAATTCCAGAGCTCATAAAGTATCAGAGTTGATTTCTTTGCCAAAATAAATGTCTTCCTCTACAAATCAAAATGCTATTCAAGACATATAGCTAAAATTGCCTTTGTAGGAGATGCCTTTTCTTATTGCCAGAGTGGGAGTCTCAAAAAGCCATTTCTTCAGGAAGAAGAAATTTAAGGTCTTGGGAAGTGCAGAGAGGTATATTTTAACAATCAATACCAGTAGATACAAATCTGATTACCTCATCTGGTGAATGAAACAATGTGTTACTCCTCGTTCAAGAAATTAAGTCCCTATAATTAGCAACCAAAAAAACACAGAATATTGGAGTGAGATGGGAACTTAATCTAACTTTTTTTTTTGAGAAAATTGAGGCCCAGGGAAAAAAAAGAGTTATGCCTTTGGACTGGGGAACAAAAAGAAAGAGAATTCAGTCTAGAAGTTCACACCTTGAAAGTGACTTCCAGAAGCAACATCCTCATTACCTTTCGTTTACCGAGGAGTTCAGGTATATTAGCCAAATATTACCTTTGAACACCGAACAGGACTCTGAGAAGGAAGGGATTTATAACATTTCATGTTTGAAGAAAGGGTAGAAGAGAAGGTAGAAAAAGTTCCTTATCTCTCTGAGCCTTCTCATACCAGGCTTCCTCTTCTTTCCCTCTTCATGAAAAACTGGCAACCAAATCCTGTGAATTCTACCTCAGAAATGGATCACAAAACCTAGGTGCTTTTTTGAAGCTTTATCACCTAAACCCCTACCTTGGTTCTCTTCTAGATCATTATTCACACATCCACCATCGTTTGCCTTTCTTTTAGAAGACAGATATGAATCACCAAAGGCACCCTGGTGACACAGTTGTTAAGTGCTCCACTGCTAACCAAAAGGTCTGGGTTCAAACCCACCAGCCACTGCATGGGAGAAAGATGTGGCAGTCTACTTCTGTAAAAATTACAGCCTTAGAAACCCTATGGGGCAGTTCTACTCTGTCCTTTAGGGTCACTATGAGTCAGAAGTGACTCAACGGCGAGTTTTGTTTGGTTTTTAAGAATCACTGTCGCACCCTGATGAAAGGCATCTATTGAGCAGAGGTAGATTTCAGGGACCTTCCCCCACACAGACTCCCACCATGGCCTGGGTGGGGCCCTCTTGGGGCCCTCCCAACGGGTTCACACTGTCCTTTGTCTTTGTAAAATTTGCAAAGATGAAATATTTTAACTGCATCAGTTGACTTCCCCCTTGTCACACTTCCCCTTGTATTGGGTAGTAATGAGTAGCTGTGGGAATTTGGGGGTTTGCTTAAGGGGAAGTTAAGCTGGGGATACCTTTGGCATTCATTTATTTAAGTGGTTCTCAGTCTCAGTATAGCTAAGTCATTGCTGGCGGTCCCAATGCAGAAATGCCTTCTAGTATTATCTCCACCGCCCACTATGATAACTCATACAGAGATTCAGCATGAGGATACAGGAACATTGGTCATCTCATGGTATTAACATGTCATACAGGGCATTCATAATCATATAGCTTTTATTTCAAGCAATATTCTGTGGACTACAAAACCTAGATTCACATCCCTGGACTTCCATGTAAACATGGCAGTCTGAACATTTTCTATACCCAAAACCTTACTAAAAGGGTAGTAGTTTTGTTACTGCTATTGTCGCTTTTTGGTTTTGTTTTGCTTTTATAAATCCACAAGGATGGGGAGAATGGGACAAAGGAACTGCAACAAAATAATGCAAGCTGGAAAGTAGGTGGAAGAATGGCAGAAAGTGATGTAGTAGACCTGAGAGAGCTGAATCAAACTGGAAGCAGGGAAAGCCAAGAACCAAAACAAATTACAAATTACAAACTGCCACCTCAAAAGCTCAGGAATTATTGTCACCAAGTACCTCTAAAATTGAAGGTTACAGGTGGAGCTAAAGTTAGAAGGCTGGATGAAATTTTGCTCAGGATGCAGCCAATTGCAAATGAAGGCCATAATGAGATACCACTACACACACACAAGAATGACCAAAATGAAAAACACTGACATCAACAATACCTTGGTGAGGTTTTTGAACACTTTGAACTCTCATACGTTGTCAGGGAAAATGTAAAACAGTACAACCACTTTGGGAAAATATTTGACAATGTTGTGTAAAACTAAACATATACCTACCCAATGACCTGGCAATTCTACATAAGGTTTTTACCTAAGAGCAACAAGCTATAGCTTCCAAAAAAAAAAAAAAAAAAAGGACATGTACAAAATGTCATGTTCATAGCAGCTTCATTCATAGGAAACAAAAACTGGAAACATCCAAGGTGTTTATCAATAGAAGAATGGATAAACGAGCTGGTATATTCTTACAGCAGAATACTACGCATCAATAAAAAGGAACTAACTACTAATACATGCAAAACATAGATAACTCTCGAAAGTAATTTTCTGAGTAACAGAGACTTTCCACAAAAGAGCATATTCTATATGATTCCATTTACATGAAGTTCTAGAACAGGCAAAACAAATCTATGGTTGAAAAACAAAATCCGAAATGATCACCTCTGGAGGTGTGGGGTGAAGATTGACTGGGAAAGGATATGACAGCACTATCTCATGTGATGGTAAGGCTCTACATCATGATAGATGGGGATTTGGGTTACACAGGTCTATGCATTTGTCAAGACTCAGAGATTGTACACTTAAGATTTGTGCATTTCCCTGCATGTAAATTTAATATCAAAAGAAAAGTCTTAAATACTGAACTTGAATTAATGATATGCATCCTTAAGTATTTAAGGGGAAGTGTCCTTGTGTGTGTAATTTACTTTGAAATGTATCAAAATATAGGATTTATTGATGAATGGGTAGATGGATGGATAGATGGATGATATGTAATAGACCAGGGATAGTAAAATACTAATGCTAGAATCTACGTAGTGAGTATACTGGTATTTAGTGTAAAATTCTTCCAATACTTCTGTATGTTTGAAATTTGTCATAAAAAGGGTGGAATAAAAAAGAAGTACTCAGATTCTCAAATCTCTTCCTCTACTCTGCTCAACCAAGAGACTACCATCTCCCACCTTGGGGTAAAATTGGTGTATAGCATATCAAATAGAGGGTCTATAGACTTGGAGACATACGACACAGTTCAGTTAGATAGAACATCACTGAAAAGGGGAATTGAGTGGACATATCCATCCTGCATGCTAGGATTCTCATTCTCATTCCTCTTTTCCCACCTGGCTTCCAAAATACTGGCAGCCAGGCCTTCAAACTCCAGCAGGGAGATTGGAACAGTTTTCTCTAGAGAAGAAAAAAATCAAAAACCAAACCCATTGCCGTAGAGTTGATTCCAACTCCTAGCGATTCTATAGGACAGAATAGAACTGCCCCATAGGGTTTCCAAGGAGTAGTTGGTGGACTCAAACTGCCAACCTTTTGGTTAGCAGCCAAGCTTTTTAACCACTACCCCACCAAGGCTCCCTGGAGAGGAAAGACCTAAGAATACAGATACTGGAATTCACCACCATTGACTGGCCAGTAGTGAAGCTCATGGTTGGCATGCCCCATTCACACTTTCAGTTAATTTTGAGTCACTCTCTCACACTCATATATATAAGCAACCAGCCAAAGATGGCCAGACATCTGAGGAAGGTCTCTAACATGAGGAATAAAGAACACACAAACAAACAAAAAATAACACAGAGCAAAGAGAGACCTAATAAGGAGAAGAAAATGTCCAACACTCTAACATTAAAACGGTTGCAGAGAGACAAAGGAAGACGCTACACATACAAAGCAAGGAATAGTCACGGAACAAGAAAGCACTCTTGGAAATGTAAAATATGAATTCAGAAAAAAAAAAACAAAAAGAAGAGGTGGGATGTGAAGTTAAGAAAATCTTCCAGAAAGTAGAGCAATGGAAGATAAAACAATAGAGAAATTAGAAGACCAGTCAGGCCAAGAACTTCAATAACCAAATGACAAGAAATGGAAAATAAAAGATAAAATGAGGTGAAAATGAAAAGACCAATCCAAGAATTTCAACAACCAAATAACAGGAATTCCAGAAATAAAGAATAGAGAATATTTAGGTAAGGAAATCAGAGAAAAGATTCGAGAATATTTTGGGAGAACTAAAGATCACAAGTTTCCAAATTGAAAGCGTCTGCTGAATGTCCAGGAAAATGGCTAAAATATACATTCAGGCACAGCATTGTAAATTCCAAAACCAGGGACTAAAGATCAAGCTTCCTGAGAAGAGAAAAATAAGATCTCACGAAAGAATTAGGAATCAGAAATATTTTGGAGTTCTGGGTTACAGACTGGAAACCAGAAGGAAATGAAGATAGGCTTCAGTATTCTAAAGAAAAAATTATTTCCAACCTAGAATTCCTTACTGGACCAAACTATCAATTAAGTTTCAGGATCAAGGCCTTAAAAAATAAATAAATAAAATAAAAAACTACTGGAGTAAAAAAAAAAAAAAAACAGTGCCGTTGAGTTGACTGAAAAAAAAAAAAAAGGAAGCATGGATATAGGAAACAGAAGATTCAACACAAGAGAGGGTAAAAGGAACTTTCTGGAAAACAGTGAAAGGCAATTCCAGAGTTTCATCTGTTTACCAGTTGAAATTGATCAAACATGCAATTAAGATGCATTGATAATTACTGGTGATTGGAATGCAAAAGATGGAAACAAATAAGAAGGATCTGTACTTGGAAAATATGGCCTTGATGATAGAAACAATGTTGGAGATCACATCATAGAATTTTGCAAGACCAACAACTTCTTGAAAATACCTTTTTTCAACAACATAAACTGGAACTATATACGTGGACCTCCCCAGATGGAAAACACAGGAATCAATTCGACTATGACTGTGGACAGAGATGATGGAAAAGCTTGGTATTATCAGTGAGAACAAGGCCAGGAACCGACTAGGGAACAAGCCATCAATTGCTCATGCAAAAGTTTAAGTTGAAGCCGAAGAAAATTAGAACAAGTCCAAGAGAGCCAAAATACAACTTGAGTATATCCCACCTGAATTTGGAGACCATCTCAAGAATAGATTTGATGCATTGAACACTAATGACCAAAGACGAGACCAGTTGTTGGATGACATCAGGAACGTTATAATGAAGAAAACAAGAGGTCATTAAAAAGACAGGAAAGAAAGAAAAGACCAAAACGAATGTCAGAAGAGACTGAAACTTGCTCTTTAACACAGAGTAGCTAAAGCAAATGGGAGAAACGATGAAAAGAGCTAAACAAGAAGTTTTCAAAGGACAGCTTGAGAAGACAAAGTAAAGTATTATAATCAAATGTGCAAAGACTTGGAGTTAGAAAACCAAAAAAGAGAAAGCTCAGCATTTCTGAACCTGAAAGAGCTGAAGAAAAAATTCAAGCCTCGAGTTGCGATATTGAAGGATTCTATGGGGAAAATACTGAATGACGCAAGAAGCATCAAAAGAAAATGCATGTAATACACAGAGTCACTGTACCAAAAACAATTGATTGATGATCAGCTATTTCAGGAGGTAGCAAATGGTTAAGAACCAGCAGTATTAAAAGAAGAAGCCGACGCTGCACTGAAACCATTGTGGAAAAACAAGGCCCCAGGAACTGACGGAATATACCAATCCAATGGAAATGTTTCAACAAATGAACGCAATAGTGGAGGTACTTACACTTCTAAGCCAAGAAATTTGGAAGACAGCTACCTAGCCAACCGACTGGAAGAAATTTATATCCAACAGAATGCAGAAATTACCAAACAATATCATTAATATTACACACAAGTAAAATTTTTCTGAAGATCATTCAAAAGCAGTTGCAGCAGTGCATTGATGGGGAACTGCCAGAAATTCAAGCCAGATTCAGAAGAGAACGTGGAACAAGGGATATCATTGCTGATGTCAGATGGATCTGGGCTGAAGCAGGGAATACCAGAAAGATGTTAACATGTGTTTTGTTGACTATGCAAAGGCATTCCATTGTGTGGATCATAACAAATTATGGACGACATTTTGAAGAATGGGAATTCCAGAACACTTAATTGTGCTCAAGCACAACCTGTACATAGAGCCAGAGGCAGCCTTTCAGGCAGAACAAAAGAGTACTGTATGGTTTAAAGTCAGGAAAGTCAGAAAAGGTGTGTGTTAGGGTTGTATCCTTTCACCAGATGTATTCAATCTGTATGCTGAGCAAATAACCCAAGAAGCTGGACTACATGACGAAGAACACGGCATCAGGATTGGTGGGAGACTCATTAACAACTTGTGATATTCAGGTGACACAACCTTGCTCGTTGAAAGCAAAGAGGATTTGAAGCACTTACTGGTGAAGATCAAACACTATAAATTATGGATAACATTGGGAAGAATGGGAATTCCAGAACACTGAATTGTGTTCATGTAGAACCTAGAGGTACATAGACCAAGAGGCAGTCATTTGAACAGAACAAGGGGATATTGCATGGTTTAAAATCAGGAAATATGTGCATCAAGGTTGTATTCTTTTCACCATATTTATTCAATCTGTATGCTGAGCAAGTAGTCTGAGAAGCTGGACTATATGAAGAAGAACAGGGCATCAGGATTGGAGGAAGACTCATTAACAACTTGCATTATGCAGATGACACAACCTTGCATGCTGAAAATGAAGAGGACTTGAAGCACTTAACGATGAAGATCAAAGACCACAGCGTTCAGTGTGGATTACAGTTCAACATAAGGAAAACAAAAGTCCTCACAACTGGACCAATAAGCAACATCACAATAAACAGAAAAACATACTGAAGTTGTCAAGGACTTCATTTTACTTGGATTCACAATCAACGCCCATGGAAGCAGCAGTCAAGAGATCAAACGACTGACCAATGGGACAGAATTGAGAACCCAGATGTAAATCCATCCACCTATGGTCACCTGATCTATGACGAGGGCCGAAAATCTGTCAAATGGGGGAAAAGACTGTCTTATTAACAAATAGTGCTGGCAAAGCTGGATGTCCATCTGCAAAAAATGAAACAGGACCCATACCTTATGCCATATACAAAAACTAATTCAAAATGGATCAAAGACCTAAATATAAAGCCAAAAACTATGAAGTTCATAGAAGAAAAAATAGGAGCAACACTAGTGGCCCTAATACACAGCATTAACAGGATACAAATTACAACCAACAACACACAAACTCCAGAAGATAAACTAGACAACTGGCATATTCTAAAAATTAAACACTTATGCTCATCAAAAGACTTCACCAAAAGAGTAAAAAGAGAACCTACAGACTTGGCTATTACAAATCAGACAAAAGTCTAATCTCTAAAATCTACAAGAAAATCCAATACCTTTACAACAAAAAGACAAATACTTCAATTAAAAAATGGGCAAAGGGCATGAACAGACACTTCACCAAAGAAAGCATTCAGGCAGCCAACAGACACATGAGGAAATGCTTGCAATCACTAGCCATTAGAGAAATGCAAATCAAAACCACAGTGAGATACTATCTCACCCTGGCATTGCTGGCATGAATCAAAACAACAGGAAATAACAAATGTTGGAGAGGCTGTGGGGAGATGGGAACACTTATGCACTGCTGGTGGGGATGCAAAATGATGCAACCATTTTGGAAAACAATATGGTACTCCCTTAGAAAGCTAGAAATAGAAATACCATATGATCCAGCAACCCCACTCCTAGGAATATATCCTAGAGAAATAAGAGTCATCATGTGAATAGACATATGCACACCCATGTTTATTTCAGCATTGTTCACAATAGCAAAAAGATGGAAACTACCTAGATGCCCATCAGCAGATGAATGGATAAACAAATTATGGCACATACACACGATGGAATACTATGCAACAATCAAGAACAATGATGAAACCTCAAAACATTTCACAACATGGATGAATCTGGAGGGCATTATGCTGAGTGAAATAAGTCAATCACAAAAGGACAAATATTGTATGAGGCCACTACTGTAAAAACTCATGAAAAGGTTTACACACAAAAAGAAACAATCTTTGATGGTTAAGAGGGAGGGGAGGGGTGGGGATGAAAAAACACTTAAAAGACAATAGACAAGTGGTAACTTTGGTGAAGGGTAAGACAGTACATAATACTGGGGAAGCCAGCACAACTTGTACGAGGCAAGGTCATGGAAGCTCCACTGACACATCCAAATTCCCTGAGGGACCAAATTGCTGAGCTGAGGACTGTGGGGGCCTTGGTCTAGGGGAACATCTAGTTTGATTGGCATAACATAGTTTATAAGGAAAATGTTCCATATTCTACTTTGGTGAGTAGCGTCTGGGGTCTTAAAAGCCTCTGAGCGTCCATCTAGGATGCTCCACTGGTCTCAACCCCTTCAGGGGAAGGAAGAATTAAGAAAACTAAAGATACACGGGAAAGATTAGTCCAAAGGACTAATGAACCACATCTACCATGGCCTCCACCAGACTGAGTCCAGTACAACTAGATGGTGTCCAGCTACCACCACTGACTGCTCTGACAGGGATCATAATAGAGGGTCCTGGACAAAGCTGGAGAAAAATATAGAATAAAATTCTAACTCAAAAAGAAAAACCAGACTTGCTGGGCTGACAGAGACTGGAGAAAGCCTGAGAGTATGGCCCCCAGACACCCTTTTAGCTCAGTAATGAAGTCACTCCTGAGGTTCACCCTTCAGCCATAGATTGGACAGGCCCATAAAACAAAATGAGACTAAAGGGGCACACCAGTCCAGGAGCCAGGACTAAAAGGCAGGAAGGAAGAGGAAAGCTAGTAATAGGGAACCCAAGGTTGAGAAGGGAGAATGTTGACATGTCATGGGGTTGTTAACCAAAGTCATAAAACAATATGTGTATTAACTGTTTAATGAGAAACTAGTTTGTTTTGTAAACCTTCATCTAAAGTAAAAAAAGAAAGAAATCAAATGACCCATTGCATTGGGCAAATCTGATGCAAAAGACCTCTTAAAGTGTTGAAAAGCAAAGATGTCACTTTGAGGACTAAGGTGCACCTGACCCATGCTATGATATTTTCGATTGCTTCATATGCATGTGAAAGCCGGACAATGAATGAGGAAGACTAAAAAAGAATTGATGCCTCTGAATTATGATGTCCGCAAAGAATATTGAATATACCATGAACTGCCAGAAGAGTGAACAAATCTGTATTGGAAAAAAGTACAGCCAAAGTGCCCCTTTGAAGCGAGGATAATGAGACTTCGTCTCACGTACTTTGACATGTTATCAGAAGGGACCAGTCCCTGGAGAATGACATTATGCTTGGTAACGTAGGGGGTCATCAAAAGAGGAAGGCCCTCAACAAGATGGATTGACACAATGGGCTCAAACATAGCACTGATTGTGAGGATGGTGCAGGGCTGGGCAGTGTTTCATTCTGTTGTACGTAGGAACCAATTCAACAGCACCTGACAACAGCAACAACAACAGTAAAGGACATCCAGTCCCCAAAGACACAGATCAGAAAGCTGCAGGAATGACTCTTTGGGAATGAGAAATAGGCAGACTATGTGAATACACAGAAAGGAGATTTAGATCTTTTAGGATTGAATTGATAGTAAGTGCATGGAATAAAAAAGCAAACAAAAACATTAACTCAAAGGGCAGGGCTGAAAGTCTGTAGGAAAGTAAAAATAATCATAGTCGACTATGTGTCTCAGCTATGAATAACATTTACAGGGTAGTTCAGTGGTAGAATACTCGCCTTTCATGGTGGAGACCCAGGTTCGTTTCCCAAGCAATGCACCTCACGTGCAGCCACCAGCATCAGGGGAGGCTTGCATGTTGCCATGATTCTGAACAGGTTTCAGTGGAGCTTCCAGGGTAAGACAGACTAAGCGGAAAGGTCTGGCAATCTACTTCCAAAAACAAGCCAACGTAAACCCTGTGGATCACAGTGGTCCAGTGCCATCGTACATGGGGTTGCCGTGAGTCAGGGACCAACTGCAGCGCAGCTAGCAACAACAGCAACAGTAATGTAAATACCGAACATTTATCTAACTAAAATTACACTGATAATCAAATGGAAAAGTCTGACTTGGTGATTTGATTAATAAAATACCACCACCATCTACAACAAAATGTTTCCATACCAGCAGCTTCTCATTTCAATGATTGCTGCAACCCATGTCATTGGTCTCTGAGACACTATTCAAGACTAGTGTCTTAACCCAAACATGACTAAACCCCTTTGAGTAGCCTCTGTTGTCATCCCACAGAGTCAACTTTGAGTTCAAACTTACTACTTCGTTACCTTACCAAATCACACGACTTGTTTCAGTAGGATGTGACATGGGAAGTGTGCTTGTGGCCATGGCCTGGGGCAAAGACAGCTAAATCCGCATCCTCCATGGTAGGAAATCAAGAAATACTGATGCAAACGCATCTTATAGAAGCAGGAAGTAAAGCCCAACGTAATCATCTAGAGAATGGTTAGCTCCAGTATGGAGATGAGAAGGAAGAGGGCTGAGCCCAGCTAAGGTTTGTTGTTAGCAACCTTGCAGAACTATTAGACTCTTTCACATACACATGTGTAAAACTTAGATAAAAGTAAAAATATTTAAGGATCCATTTGTTGACTCACTGTTGCCTAGAGGAGGAAGTCCTTTAAATCGGCATCCAAAGGCGGCCATGATGTGTTGTCTTCTGTGCTCATTCCATGTTCCACCCCCCACGCAATGGGACCACAATGACCTTTCAGCCCCTCAAACACTATAGACTTGGTGTCAACTGTGTGCCTTTGCAGATCAAGGGCATCTCTGCAGTCACCTCCTTTGTAGTCATTCCAGCCTCTGTACTCCTAAAGCCCTTTGTTCATTCTCTTGCTAAAGCATTTGGTAGAACCTAGTATGGCTTCATCTCTTTACAGGACTATCCTCCATTCGACTGCTAGAGCAAAGACACATGCACAGTGTTTGGTCCATAGCAAGGACTCGATAAATATTTCTGGAACTAAACTGAACCTGGGATATAGGTGCCTAGTAAAGAAGGCACCCACAGAAGCCAGGGACACAAGAAGGAAACTTAAGAGTTACATGTTTCCTTTGCCACTATCTCTCATTTTATCTTCTTCTAGACCTGGATCCAAGTTAGCCTTTTAACTTTGTCTGTTTTTGTGAAGAATCAGTAGCCCAAAAGCCACCAGTATGACCAAATAAATTGAGACGCCCTGCCCCAAAAGGCCTGTTTGAGGAATGTAAAAATACTCCTTGTTCTCCACAGGCTGTTGTCTTGCTATGGGGCATGCACTCTCTGAACCAGAGCTGAGTGGCTCCAAAAAATAATGATTTCAGAACCTGTGTGATGAAATTTAAGTGAAGAAAGGGGACCAGGAAATGGGATACCAAGGCGAGAAACGATAGCGACGACCTAAGGCTGTCTAAATCTTTCTGTGTGGTATGTGATGACACCATCCCTTCTGTCTCCCTATGACACATTCAGTAAAATCCACATTATTCACCAACGCTTTCGCAGTCGTGTATTTCGGAGATGTAAAGAAGTACTGAGTTAGAACTCAAAGTTGGCTTAGGAGTGACAACAGAGGGTACTCAAAGGGGCTCTGTCACTTTTAGGTACAACACAGTGTCTCAAAATAGAAGTCCCCAGGTAGTGTAAACAGTTAAGTGCTCCACTACTTTTGAACTCACCCAGAGGCATCTCGGAAGAAAGGCCTGGCAATCTGCTTCCAAAAGGTCACAGTCTTGAAAACCTCCCAGAGCAGTTCTGCTCGGCAACACATGGGGTTGCCATGAGTCAGAATCAACTCGATGGTAACTGGTGTGATGTTTTCGGTATAGCGTATCAAAACCAATGACACAGAGAGTCATAGCAATCATCCAGATGAGAAGCTGCTGGTATGGAAACACCAGAAAATGTTGTGGTGACATTTCATTAATCAAAGCACCAACTCAAACATTTCCATTTGGTTATTAGCTTAGATACAGTCATTCTTCTCAGAAGGAGGGTCAAAAGTAAAACAACATGGAGGTGCAGGAGGGCTGGGGAATGCCGTAGCAATTTGCCTTTTAGTGGAAAAAAATCAAGTTAACACAAAGATATGAGAAACAGGACTTAGGTCTTCCACAAAATGGCATCAAACTAGCTGTATTAGCTTTTTTTTTTTGGTCTTGGTTCTGCATCTTACTAGTTGAGCCATGTCCGGATTATCACTTGACTCCTCTGAATCTGCTCTCTCATCTGGAAGGGAAATGTTTAAAACTGATGCTCTCTAAAGTTCCTTACAATTCTAAATCCTTTCATCTTAGGAGGTGAAGCTCGCCCGAAAATGAAAACGTAATTATCCACAGAATGCCTTTGCCCGGTTTTGATTGAGTAAAGACTCAACTGGTTTGTAATAAACCAAAAATACGTTTTGTAGCAATCATCAGGAAAAGAACAGAATGAGGATAATCCCTTTCCTCTTTCCTGTTGAAGCCAGTTACTAACACCACCCCCGCTCCCGCCCCATTTTGCTGCCAAACCCACTTAGTCATCACATATCTGGTACCCGAGCAAAATCCATTCAGTCCCTGATTATTGTGAAACCCGAGGACATTCAAAACAGTGACAAGGAAGAGATCATGTTTTGTTCATCAAAACACTTTTCCAATAAAGCCATCACATCCTAAAATAGTGGATTAGAATCACCCATCAGGACTTCTTCCTGAAAGCATGCAAATGCACCATCCTTGTTTAGAAGTGGGGTGTCAATTCCTGGTGCAGATACAAAAATGACTAATCACTGAGGCCTAATAAGACACCTGCCAATTTCCCTTTTTTAGCTTAGCTACTTTCGGTTCACAGGAGTCGTCCAATGCAAACAGCATTTTGCTGACAGTTCTGTGTATGCCTGAGGAGTGATAGCATTTAAACGAAAATGGAGTTGCAGATATTTCCATCCACTTCTTAAAAATACATTTTAAGAGTTACAGTATTAACCACAAATGAATGGCTGCCTGATTTCTCAAACGAGACACAGAAATAGCATTGTTAAGTCTGTCCACGAGAGGACAGCTTCCCATCACTGCTCTGGCTAAATGAGAATGAAGATTTCCTAGAAGAAGCCACAAATAGAAATGGACGTTTTCCTGGAACAGAAAAATCTCAGTGGAAGATAGGAGATTATCTCCTTTGGAGACTGGAGAGTATATGATATACAAGAAACATCAAGAGTTGAGAACACAGTTCACAGATGCTTTTGTGTTCGAGATGAGAGTTTCTGTTATTTATTAACCAACAAAAAGTCTTGCTCCAGGTGAACATGACCACAATAAAAATCAAAGTGATATTTCACAGGTCTCCAAATGAATCCAAACAATTCACATTAGACAAGTCTGTACTTTAAGACCCTTTATGGTCTGAATCCCGTGAAAATGGAGGTTATTTATCTGTCAGGAAAAAGGCTGTGAACACTAAAAAAAAAGCTTGTTGCTTTAAAAAGCTCCCTGGACCAACTATAGCTAATTCATAGTCTGAATGGAAAATTATTCATATATTCAAATTTTTAAAGAACTCTCTGTAGAACCTAATTAGCATACTTTCAGAATTCTTTTTCCAAATTTAGATTCTGAAATTCACAATGAACAAGAATGACATTCCCTTTTTACCAAGAAAAAGTACGTTAAGGTTAATCAGACTCTAGACAGAACAGTATTTTGTATTCCTTTTAGGTTTTTTAAACAAAGATTTTAAGAAAATTCTATCTGCCATTGAACTGAGATATTTTTAATAATTTATCTAAGGACACATTAAGAACAAAAATACAGTGATTTTTAACTATGTCTTCCCAATTGTGTCTACATGGGTGGTAAGAAAGAAAATTTGGGTCCTATGTTACTATACAACTAATGTTAGAGCTAGAAGATTTATTTTAGATCATCTAAATCATCCTCTTAATTTACACATGGGAAAACTCATCCATCATTATACTACATTTATCTTTTAAAAATAATGTGTATTTATAGGTTTTTTTCATATTTTGGTGACAAAATCCCAATATCACTTGTGTAACTCTTCTAACTACTCATAAAGTAAGAACTCCATGGGGTGTTTGATGACAGAATTAGTATATCTTGAGGACTAGTGACTTGGAATCAACTCAACAGCAAGTGACAACAACAGTTTGTCTTCTGTAGGAGTGAAAATGGCAAGACTGGGACTCACTTACTTTGGACACATTATCAGGAAAGACCAATCACTAGAAAAGGACACCATGTTTGGTAAACTACAGGGTCAATGAAAACCCTCAGTGGGGGTGGATTGACACAGTAGCCACAACAATGGACTCAAAGATACTGTGGGGTAAAGAATTTAACTTTACCCAAAGTAAGGTGGTCTTCGTCCTTGGTTCCTGAGGAATAACCCTTGGAGTAATGGTGGTGTCCTGATGTAGGACTTCCAGGTCACACCTGAGGATTTGTGCTGGCAAGTAGGGGCTGGCCAGAGCAGAAAAGGCTCATCTGGGAGGCCGACATCAACTAGCCTCAGGAGGCATGATTTCACCTGTCACGCATAACTGGTGGATAAATCCTGGAACATGAAGGTTCAGGGAGCTTCCTGGTTGGTGAGAGACATCCATGCATCTGAAAGGATAGCATGTCCTTTGGGACACGGAAGCTCCACATTGGGGGCCCTCCCAGACCTCACCCGTTCATCTCCTCTTTATGAGGAGATTATTTACCATAATAAATCTATAATCATAAGTATAGTTTTTTTATATATATAGTTTTTTTATTTTGTAAGTATAGTACTGTCCCTGAGTCTTGTGAGTCATGCCAGCAAACTGTGAAACCTCAAGGAGGAAGAAAAGCTGGCAGGTGAAAACAAGGATGTTTTGTCCTCCCAAACCTTTGGCTGGCATCTGCCTATTTGGCAGTCTAAAAGGAGTGGCTAGGGTCAAAGAAAAAGTGTGCCATGTGGGCAGCTGATGTCAGAAATGATTGAGAAGTGGGACGGTGGGGACTGGATCAATCTCCATATTTTGGGAAGTGGGCTCATGCTGATTCTTATCCATGAAGATTTTCGTGAACACACCAATGATCACAGGACAAAGCAAAGCTTCCTTCTGTTATTCATAAGGTCACCGTGAGTTGGAACTGACTCAATGGCAACTAACAAGTTTGTCTTCTAGAATGCTATGGCACTGTAGAAATAAATAAAAATCAAATAAGCAAAACTCTTGGGGTTGTGTATTGCCATTGTGTACTGCTGTGCATGGAACTTAGGGAAACATTCATCACTGCTGATTGAATGAATGAGCTTCACTGAAGAAAGCAGCTGAGTGTAGGGAAATAAACCATGCAGGAAGCCATAGAACAGAGATCGTCTAAGCTTCTTTGGGCCTCTAACTCATTGTGTTATCCTGAGCTAGTAAAAATCTCTCTGGTTCCCAGATTCCCCAATTGTCATTTTTTTTAGATTTAACTATGTTTCTATAGATTGAACTATGTTTCTATAGATTGCATAGGTGCCAGGCACTACTTTAAGAGCTTTAAATCCAATAACTTGTTTAATCCTCACAACAGCCTATGAGCACGGTCAGCTCCATGGGCTTCTTTCACACAGGGCCTCCCAGTGCTTGGTTGACTACTCTGTTATTACCATCTTGAAGCCCTGATGGAGCAGCGATTAAGAGTTCAGCTGCTAACCAAAAGGTCACTAGTTCAAATCCAATAGCTGCTGCTTGGAAACCCCGTGGGGCAGTTCTATTCTGTCCTATAGTGATGGTATGAGTTGGAATCAACTGGACAGCAATGTGTTTAGTTTTGGGATTACCATCTCAAAATCTGAACAGAGGGCCTTGCATTTTCATGTAATCAAAACCAGAACAAGAGGCTCTGCAAATATGTAACTGGTTCTCTGTATGAGATTAGAATTATTATCACCATTTTGTTGTTATTGTTGTTAGCTGCCATTGAGTCGGCCCCAGAGTCATGGTGACCCATGCCTTGCACAATGAAACAAAACATTGCCCAGTCCTGTGCCATCTCCATGAACGGACATGGCAATCCATAGGATTTTCCTTGGCAGATCTCCGGGAGTAGATCAGGCCTTCCTTCCTAGTCCATCTCAGTCTGGAAGCTCTGCTGACACCTGTTTAGCTTTATAGCAACACACAAGCCTCCGCTGACAGATAGGTGGTGGTCATGCATGAGGTGCATTGGCCAGGAATTGAACCGTGGTCTCCCGCATGGAACACAAGAATTCTTACCACTGAACCACCACTGCCTCCAATATCATTTCCCGGATGCAGAAACTCAGGCAAAAAGGTTAAGTAACTTGCCCAAAGTTAAAAATCTGCTCCTTTTTGGACCCAGAAATTACACCCAGGCTGGCTGGCTGGCTAGTCCACAATTGTAACCATGCTGCTTTCCTGCTGCTCACAGAGAACACCTTGGAAGTCCTTATTGATAAGGTTCCTGGTAGTTCTGCAGTCCCAACGAAGGTCACTTGTTAAAAGGAATGTTGATTTCGCCCTCTGCTCCTTCCATCGATGCCTTTTATAGATGGAGAATTGTAATAGATAAAGAAAAAGAGACGTCGTATTCACAAACAAGCCAGATTTGGAAAAAGAACTGCTTAGCTAAGTGAAAGGTGAGAACGTTTGAAATGGTCGTGGCAGGGGCTTAGCTATTTAAATGACGAGCTAAACAGGATACCTTTGGGGCTATTTTGGGGTCTGGTACCCAAATTAGAGCTTTTAGGAGTGGGATCCAGAGCCCTACATGGAGAAGACCAAGTTAGCCGGGAATGGCGATACCACAGCAGTGGCGGGACACATCAAAAGAAGCACTTGGCACTGCCTTTTATAGATGAACCGCACGGTAGTCCAATGGGCAAACAGAAATAAAAGGCTTGCATCAGCTGGGGAGCAAATAGTAAAGAAAAGGGTCAAGATTTCCTGAGGGCTCTGAGTCAAAGGTCGAGTCCCCTGCAGAGAGATGCTTCTGGCCTCCTGTGACTTTCAGAGGCTCATGCCTCACCCTTTTCTGTTCTCACTGTCTATCCCAGGCAACCGTAGGTGTTTTGTTTTGACTAAAATCTACCAGCTCAAGGGGATGGAACGTGGACACTCCCGTTAATCTGGGCCTGATCTACCGTATACAGACTCTGGGAGGTTATTTTTTACTGTTATTGTTAGTATCGTATGGTTTTCTATCTACATTCTGCATTTGATTTTTTTAAATGAGAATAAAACCTTTTTTGTTCTATTAATTGCAAAATTAACTTCCAAATACAAGTCAATAAAAAGGTCACCCAGATTTGGGCGGAAATGCCTCCAAAGAGAGTCACAGAAGCTGCTGTTGTAAATCCAGCCTGTTTCTCATTGTCAAATGCCCTTACCCAGTGCAAACTAGAACTGTGTGAGTAACACTGAACAGACCCAGTAATCGATGGTGAAGTAAGTATTATATGGAAATGAAGAGTTTTAAAGAATCCATCTGTTAGTTTGACATACTGTGGTGGTTTGCATGTTGTTACGATGCTGGAAGTTATGTCATGGGCATTTCAAATACCAGCAGGTTCACCCATGGTGGACAGGTTTTAGAGGAGCTTGCAGGCTAAAACAGACTAGGAAGAAAGGCCTGGCAATCTACTTCCAAAAATTAGACAATGGAAACCTATAGATCATGGCCCATCAAAGGTATATGCCCAAGAAGAAGTGAAGGCAGGAATACAAACAGAAATCCATAAACAAATGTTCATTGCAGAACTATTCATAACAGCCAAAATGTGGAAACAACTTAAAGGACCATCAACAGATGAATGAATAAACAAGATGTGGTCTATACACACAATGGAATACTACTCAGCCATGAAGAGATATGAAGTCCTGATGCATGCCACAACATGGGTGAACCTTGAAAAACATCATGCTGGGTGAAATAAACTGTCAGTCATAAAAGGACAGATATTGTATAACCTTACTTACATGAAAGAAGCAAATACATAGAAACCAAAGCTTATTAGTGGTTATTAGGGTTGGGAGGGAGGGGGAAAGTGGGGCTTTTGCTCAGGGGGCACTGAGATTATGTAAACAATGGTAGAATGATTTGAAAAAGGATAGCGAGGGTAGTTGCATAGCTTAAAGAATGTAATCAATGTTACTGAACTCTACATGTAGAAACTGTTGAGATGGTGTATGTTTTGTTATGTATAAAATACTAAAAAAGAAAATCTATGGACCACAACAGAATATTGTCTGATATGCTGCTAGAAGGTAAGCCCCCTAGGCTGGAGGGCACTCGAGATACACAGTGGCCACAAAAACAGTCTCAAGCACACCTACGATCGTGAAGATGGCACAGGAACAGGCAACGTTTCATTCTGTTACATATGGGAGTCACAATGAGTCGGAGTTAACGCGATGGCAACTAACAACAGCAAAGAATCTTACGGTTCTCTGATAAAATTCCATATCTTCTGACTGGATTAAATAAGGCCAATGGGAATCCATAGTTCTTAGACTATTATTGTTTTCTGGTTGGTCAGTAAGGGCCTCTGTGCCTTTTCTTTTAATATTTAATCAATTAGTCAACAACAGTCTCCTTAAAAGGTTCCCATCCTGCCACCCTGCTCAGAACTACCAGGCACCAGGTGTGGGTTCCCTAAGAGCCTTGCCTGCTCCAAATCTATTCTGCACTTATCTCTTGTGGGACAGCCTGTCCCTGCAATCTGGCCTGGAATTTCTTTGCATGGCATCGTTGCTCTGTTCACAACCACAAATCAGAAATGATAACCCTAAAAGCCAAATTGAAGACGCTGTCCTCGTGGAGGTCATGGTTGGGGGCAGAGATTATGGAAGGACAGCATCTGACCTTGACTTCTGAACACAAGAACCATTTGCAACCACACAGCTCACTGTCTAAACTAGCATCACTTTACCATCCCAGGAAACTCTTGATCACGAAGATGAAGTTGCAAATAACTTTTATGTTTGTTTCAGGAACTTCCCAAAACTTCATTTGCCTGACACTTGACTGCTCGCCAGCTCTCATAACTGAGGTCCCTAGAATCCCTGGTGGCGCAGTGGTTAAGAGCTATAATTGTTAACCAAAAGGTTGGCAGTTCAACTCTACCAGGCGCTCCTTGGAAACCCTATGGGGCAGTTCTACACTGTATGATAGGGTTGTGATGATCTCTCCACTCGGTGGGTTTTTTGCGTTTCCAGAACTGAGATCCCTCCACCAAACTCATCAAATGCCTATTTACATTTCATGATTGGCTTCACAACCCTTGCTATGCCACCAATCCTGAATTATTTGATAACAAGTGTTGTCCAACCCTGCCCCACTGAAAGACCCGCCTTACCCAGACCTCATAGATATGCCGTGCCTTCGCCCTCACCCCTCCAAGAAGCTGCTTAGACCCTGGCTTACTTTATCAACATTTTGATATTTTGCGTCATATATTTGAAATCATACAGTATGTAGCTTTTACAGACTAGCTTCTTTTTACTTAGCTATATGCATTTAAATGTCCTCCAAGTCTTTTCATAGCTGATAGTATGTTTCTTTTTATCTATAAGTAATATACTCCATTGTGTGGATGTACCACAGTTTATTTATCTATTAACCTATCAAAGAACATATTGGTTGCTTCCAATTTTGGCACTCATGAATAAAGTTGCCATAAACATTCATGTGCACATTTCTCTGTGGACGTATGTTTTTAATTCACTTGGGTAAATACTTACAAGTGCAAGCGCTGGATTGTGCCGTGAGCCTACATTTAGCTTTGCAACAAACTGCAAGGCTATCTTCAAAAGTGGCTACCCCCTAGGAGACACTGAGCTGCTATTAAGGGTGGTGGTTGAACAACATGATAAATACAGCTAATGCTACTAAATTGCACACATGAAGAATGTTGAAGTGGCAAATGTTTTGTTACAAATACATTTACAAAAAAAAAATGGTATTTTGAGCTGTCATCACTTCTTTCCCTTCCAGGACCAACCCCAGTTCATTTATCCACTGACTCATACAAATGCCAAGCAATAAGCAAACAGATGCAAGAAAGGCCTTCGGTCCCGTGGAATCTGCAGAGGAAAGAACTGGCGCAGGGCCTTTTCCCCAGTAGGATGAGAAAGGACTGGAGCCCAGCACTGGCGAACCCAGCTTGGCCTGCTAATGTCCACGGGCCCCCAGGGAAATGGTCTCGCTGTCCCTCAAGAGGATCCCTAGGTGGCACAAACAGTTATGCACTCAGCTACTAGCCAAAAAGTTGTCTTTCAGAGGTGCCTCAGAAGAAAAGCCTGATGATATTCTTCTGAAAGTTCATAGCCGTTGAAAACCCTATAGAGCACAGTTCTACTCTGCAGCACATGGGGTCACCAGGAGCTGGAATCAACTCAATGGCAATTAGGATTTTTGGTGCGTCAAGAGGTGAGCTAACCCCTAACTGACCTTGAAGTTGGGGAGGCATGAGACAAGGAAAGGGGACTCTGGGCGCAGGCATCTCGGCCATGGATCAGTAGCCTGCCTGTCCTTATTTGGCCTTCCCATGAGACTTGGCTGCTGGCATTTGGAGACCCAACAACTAGAACTAAACCATAATCAGTAGACAAATAGACACATGTATAAAGAGGATGAGTGGATAGACAGCACAGTCAGGTTGTTTACATCTAAGAGAAACAGAGATGGAGGGCAGAGTCAGTGGCGAGAGGGAAAAAAATGAAGGTTGTCCAAATTCAGGTCCAAAAACAGTCTGGAGCTAGAAATTATAATTTTTCAACTACCATTTCAAGAGATGAATTGGAGGGAAGTGCAGCCATGTTGAGACCCAAAATAGTGGCCTGGAATATCTGATGAAATAAATATCTTAAATCACAAAGGAAAAAATGAAATAAATATCTTAAATCACAAAGGAAAAATATAGATAGATGGAAATCATAAATCTTAAAGTTCCCTTTAAAAATCAAGTTTCATTATAAATTTATAAAGTTTTCAGTAAAGAAATTTGAGAAAAAGGGACTACAGTCCAAGAATCCTATATCCACTCCCCGGCCATAACTAACCTTACCAGAAATTCCAAAATAGACAAAGATGAAAAGGGGAGACAAGAACGAGTAATAACTTTTTTATATATATATATATTTGAATATATGTATATATTTGACTGTATGTGTGCGTATAAATAAATAACAATATAATATCTAGGAATGTGTGTAAAAGCTTTAATAAATTAACATTTATTGAGCTATTAGAACTATGACTGAGGTGCTCTCTTAAGTACTTTTCATTCAGTAACTAATTTAACCCTTATAAAATCCTTATGAGGATGGTATTAGTATTAGTCCCATTTTACCAAGGAGCAAACTAAGGCACGAAGTGATTAAGCAACCAATCCAAAGTCACAAAACCAGAAAGTGGCAGAGCCAGGATTCAAACCTAGGCACCCTGGCTCCAGATCTCATTTTTAAACATTATCTCCCCCAATAGGAACTCTTGAAAGATAAGAAACATATAACCGATAACCCACTGCCATCGAGTCGATTCTGACTCATAGCAACCTTATAGGACAGACTAGAACTGCCCCATAGGGTTTCCACCCCATAGGGTGTAAACTCTCAGTGGGAAAGGTCAAGAACAACTTGATTTACAACACACAAGGATCCAAAAACTTAAGAATTGGTGTCACCAGTTACCTTTGAAAGCGAGGGCAAAGTGAGAAACTAAAATAAAGAAGGTTGGTTGCAATCTGCTTAAGACACAGGCCTTTAAATCCCTTTCCTACTCCGCTCCCTTCCTCATCCCAGTGGAAAACTGTAAAACTTTACGGAAGCAGATTGCCACATCTTTCTCCCACCGGGCAGATAGTGGGTTTGAACCTGAGAATTTTTGATTAGCAGCAGAGCACTTAACCACTGCACTACCAGAGCTCCTTAAAAAACACACCAAACCAATAAATAAATAAAAGCAAACTCATTGCCATCGAGTCCATCCCAACTCATACTGACTCCATAGGACAGAGTAGAACTGGTGGATTCAAGCTGCCCACCTTTTTGTTAGCAGCCAAATGCTTAACCTCCATGCCACTGGGGCCCCAAGAAACACACAGCAGGGGGAAATTCTAATAGAAATGCAGAATTAAAAGTATTCAAATTTTTCACCAAAGAATGGAATTTGAGAGTTGGCTCAGTGAGCGGGAGTGTATAGGGTAAAAGTCCCAAAGGTCTCATTTGCTGGGAGGAAAAAAGAAGAGTGAAAGTATTCTGAAGGAGTCAGCTAATCTAGATGAAAGGGAAGCACAGATAAGTATAAAGGGCATGTTGATAAGGATAATAATTGATATCTTGTTTTCAAAAATAGTACAGAAATATGTAAATAATTATGAGGGCCAAAAAAAGAAAGGTAGAAGGGAAAAAAAAGTGGATAGTAAGAGAAAAGGAATGAATTGCAACTTGATCAAACCTACCAAGCTAAAGGAAAAAGAGAAAAAAAAAAAAATATATATATATATAAAATCAGCTGGAAGGAATAAAGTCTAACGTGTACAGTTAAACCCCAAAGCAGAGACTGTCAGGTTGAGTTAAAAAAAAAAAAAAAAAAGCCTAGATATGTATTAATTACAAGAAGCACATATAAAACAAATACAGAAAGATTGGCCTCTGTAGATAAAGGGTTGCATCTAATTTTAATCCTCCCCAGAAACCGTAGCAAAGGATCTTGTAATAAAGGTCACAGAACAGTAAGGACATGGAGAATTGGAGAGGAAATTACACAAAATTTGCATTTGCAAAGCAGATGAAAGTGACAGGTGGCTTAGCATACCTGAGGGTGTAAACCATCCGTGGGAAAGGTCAAGAATAACTTGATTTACAACACACAAGGATCCAAAAACCTAAGAATTGGTGTCACCAGGTACCTTTGAAAGCAAGGGCAAAGTGAGAAGCTAAAATAAAGAAGGTTGGTTGCAATCTGCTTAAGACACAGGCCTTTAAATCCCTTCCTTACTCCGCTCCCTTCCTCATCCCAGTGGAAAACTGTTCAGTTGCCCTCAAGCAACCCTATAGAACACCGTAGAATTGCTCCATAGGGTTTCCATGGAGCTGCTGGTGGGTTCAAACTGTCCACCTTCTGGTTAGCAACCTGAGCTCTTAACCACTGTGCCACCAGGGCTCCAATACTGATAGAGTCCGTGGAAATCTGTTGAATGTTGATTGTCAATGTTAGTCTCATACAAAAAAATCTCCCCTTCTAAAGAACATACCCCAAATCAAATCCATTGCCATGGAGTCAATTCTAACTCATAGTGACTCTGTAAGAGTAGAACTGCCCCCTATAAGAGTAGAACTGCCCCATACGGTTTCCAAGCAGCGGCTGGTAGATTTGAACTGCCGACTTTTTGGTTAGCTGCCAGTTTCTTAACCGCCAGCAGGGCTCCCACCCCAGCAGAATAGCACTGTGCCCTTCTCTGGAGAAGTGAAAAGAAGGGAGGGTTGTGGACCCACCAGCCTGGGAGCTGGGGGATTAAGCGACGGTATTGTATACGGTCTTCCTCTCCTCAGCTTCCACGGTGCTGACGGAGAAGCCCTTTCACAGGCCGAAGATTGGAAGAGTCTTCCAGGGGAATCTGACAAGCCCAGAAAGATATATCTAAAGATACTAATATGGGAGACAGGGAGCTCCCTACAAATGGAATAGCCATGTTACCCTATACTCCATAAGCCCATCAGTGTAACTCAGTTTCCCGTCAGCATTTTAGTTCCTCGTTTTTAAACAAGGGTAGACAACTGAGGATTACCAGACCAAACCAAAAACCAAACCCATGGCTGTCAATTCCAACCCATAGAAATCCCATGGGACAGAGTGGAACTGCCCCGTAAGGTTTCCAATGAGCAGCTGGAGGATTCAAACTGCCTATCTTTTGGTTAGCAGCTGAGCTCTTAACTACTGCACCACCAGGGCTCTAGATTAGCAGACACCTGAGAAAAATGTCTTACACAGAAGACAGAAAACAAAAAAAGTCACTTGGAAGAAATATACTGCAAAGAAAAAAAAGAACACTTTTTAAAAAAGTTATACACATATATTTGTATGGCAGATTTAAAACATATTGCATTCATGAAAAAACAATGTTGTTACTAGCTACCATTGAGTTGGCTCTGACTCATCACAGTCTTCACAATCGGTGGTATACTAGGCTCCGTTGTTGCAGCCGCTGTGTATTTTGAGTGCCTTCCAACCTAGGGGGGTTCATTTGCCAGCACTATATTGGACAATATTCTGTTGCGATCTATAAGGTTTTCATTGGCTAATTTTCAGAAGTAAGTCCCCAGGCCTTGCTTCCTAGTTTGTCTTAGTCTGGAAGCTCTGCTGAAACCTGTCCACCATGACCCTACTGGTATTTGAAATAAAGGTGGCATAGCTTCTAGCATCATAGTGACACACAAGCCACTACAGTATGAGAAAATGACAGACAGGTGTTGGGGAAAAAGAATAGGATGGTATAAAAATGGAACATTCAGAGAACAAAGAGAAGTTCTTGAAAATTAAGGACATGAAAGCAGAAATGAAAAATTCAACAGAAGGGTGGTAAAAAGATCCAAACAGCCCAGAGGTGGAAAATTAGGGTTGGAGGAAAGGGGCTTTATGAAAATTAGAGAACTGGTCCTACCATCATACGAATATAGGAGTTCTAGAAAGCAAGAAAGCAGAAAATGTAGAAACCAAATCACTAAGATCAAAATTCAATATTATTTCCCCAAACAGAAGATAATTATAAGAGCCTATCAAATTCTCAACAGAATGAATGAAAATTGACTCACATCAAGACACATCATTATGAAATTTCAGAACACTGGGGGTGGGGGAGGGGGAAGAGACCCTATAAGCTTCTAAGAGAGAGAAAAGTCACATACAAAGGATGAGAAATCAAAATAGATTTGGACTTCTCAACAGTCTTAGAGGCTAGAAGGTAATAAAAAAATGTCTTCAAATTCAGAAGATAAATATTCCTGGCCTAAAATTCCATAGCTATTCATACCATTGTCAAGTCTCAGGGTGGAAATAAAGACTTTAAAGACATGCAGTGTCTCTAAAGAAGTGACTGAAGGATGTTCTCCACCAAAATAAGGGTATAAACCAAGAAGAAGGAATAGAAGGAATTCTTAAAATAGGAGATTCAACCAAAGAGTTTAAAGCAGAGATGGGCAAACTTTTTCCTCAAGGGGTCCGATAGTAGATATTTTAGGCTTAACTTTACTTTTTACCTTTCACTGTAGTGTGAAAGCAGCCACAGAAAATAGCTGAATGAATGAGCATGACTGTGATCCAATAAAACTTTATTTAGAAAAACAGGCAGTGGGCCAAAATTGGCCCATGGGCCATAGCTTGTCAATCCCTGCTGTAAAGGAATTCCCAGAATGATAGTGAAAAAAGAACCCATGAAAAGAGCTGTGCATCAGTCCAGATTGAAGTGGAAAGAAAGCTCTGGGCAGAATTTCTTCAAGATGATCCAGTTGTTGAATAGAACTCCTGCTCGAATGTATCAAGAGAAAATTTGGACCACTGGCAAGGAGTTTGGAGCTGAAGTATAAATAAGTCCATAGAAATCTATGCAAATGAAAAATGGGACGCTTATTAACTCTAGGGAAAATAAATTTTGTATGAAAGAAAAGTTATTGTAGTTTACTACATGGCTCAATTCTTCAAAGCAGTCATGAGATAAAAGTAAAACTTTAAGAAAAGCTGAAAATAATGAGTTAATATAAATGGAGAGAAAGCATGAGTGGTGATGGTATCATCAAAGGGAACTTCAAGGTTAAACTTACCAAATGGAATAAAGAAGGACATAATGTAATAATAAAAGACACAATTTACAAAGATAAAATAGTCATAAGCCGGTATGCTATTTCTGTTGGCTGTGGTTAAGTTGACTTCTTCCCATAGTGACCTGATGTGACAGAGCAGGACTGCCCCATAGGGTTTTCTAGGCTGCAGGCTTTACATAGCTGGTCACCAGGCCTTTCTCCTGTGGAGTGGCTGGGAGGGTTCGAACCACTAACTTTTTGGTTACCACTAACTATTGCACCACCAGGGCTCCAGAGCCTATATGCACCAGACAATATAGGCCATAGCTATAAAACCAAAAACCCAGTGCCGTCGAGTCGATTCCGACTCATAGAGACTTTACAGGACAGAGCAGAACTACCCCATAGAGCTTCCAAGGAGTGCCTGGTGGATTCGAACTGCCAACCCTTTGGTTAGCAGCCATAGCACTTAACCACTACGCCAAGGCCATAGCTATGCAAAGCAAAAATATTAAGGAAGCATTGATAAAAGTATAATAAAGCATCTCAATACAGCTTGGAAACTTGAAAAAAAAAAAAGGCAAAGCTTGGATATGAGGAAAAAAAAAAAGAGATTGCTTGATCTTTCATGTCACACTAAAACATTGTCTAACCAGCCAGCCTCGGGGTCATCTGATGTTCTAGATAAAAGTAACCTGGTTTGATTTACTATTCACTGTTAATTAGGGCTGAGAGTCTGTAAAGTTAGATTTTCACTTAAAGAAAACAGACAGGTTTCAAATAAATTTTGTTGGTAGAAATGCAAATGATTTCTATCTGGTATTGAAGATATCCTGAAAAGTTACGGGCTCATTGCCCTTTAGGAAATTAACCAATTTTGTGTTTACTTTGCCATCTTATTCCAGTAGTATTTTTTTCCACTGACTATATATATGACAAAGCCCTGGTGACACAGTGGTTAAGTGCTCAGCTGCTAACCAAAAGGCTGGCAGCTGGACTCCACCAGCTGCTGTTTGGAACCCCTATGGGGCAGCTCTACTCTGTCCTACAGGGTCACTATGAGTTGGAATCAACTTGACAGCAACAGGTTTGGTTTGGTTTATAGTATATATGAGAGGGAATCCCGGGGTGGCACAAAGAGTTAAGTGCTGGCTACTAACCGAAAGGCTGTTAGTTTGAAACCATCCAGAGGCACTTCGGAAGACAGGCCTTGAAATTTACTTCCCAAAGGTCATAGCCATGAAAACCCTATGGAGCACAGTTCTACTTCGAAACACAGGGGGTGGCCATAAGACAGAATGAACTCGTCGGCAGCTGGTTTAGTTTGGTGTTATATGTATGACATTCTTTCATATTCTCCTTTGAACCATTCTACTGGTTCTCACATTCATGAGAAACAACATCCTGGACACGTGCTCACTGTATATTTATTTGGAATCGTGTTTTGTGTGTGTGTGTGTTTGTTGTGTTTTGGTTTTTACTTTTTGGAAATTTAACAGTACTTGAGATTCCCACCGAGATGCCCGGAAGGACTCTCTCCATTCAATTTAATTGTATTACCCAAGAAGTGTACATTATGGGCTGTTGAGGCCAAGGCACATCTTTTTGTGGATTCTGGATTAAATCCCAAATGGTAATGGGAGCTTACCTTTGCCGAGTCTGGGTTTTCATTTTGTTGTTGTTTCTTTTTTTTTTTTTTCTAGCTTGTTTTCCCCTCTTAACTCTGTTTTCATTTTGGTGTTTTTTTGTTTGTGTGTGTGTGTCTGAGTATGTGTGTACGTGCATGTTGCGTGTATGCGCGCCCACGCGTTTGCGTGTTTTCCTGGTTCTGGTTTGTGCACAGCCGATAATGGTGTCAGCAGTGATTGCAGGTTTTGTTTCATGATCTGACCACTTAGTTATGGAAACAGTCAGAGCCGTGCTGGAGACAGCATCTTTCCCGGGTAGAGAGGCGGGTAGGATTTCTATCCCGGGCCTGGTGGAGACCGGTTCCTGTTGGTTGGGAAACACATGGCTAGTCAGTCTCATCAGTCTCTTTTGTTTAAATGTTTTCATGTCTACTGTTCCAGTTAAGAAAATGTGTCATGCCCATTCGAAATAAGAACAAACCCTTGTTCTCTGGACCAGTAAGATTTTATGTTCCGTGGGTTTCTTTTTTTTTTTTTTTTTTTTTGGATCTGTGGCTGAGGTTGCGGAACCGAAGCTGCGAAACTACCCATGTGTCTATGTATCCATGATAAAAAAACAAGCAAGAAAAGAAAAAGAAAAAAAAAAAAACCTTACTCTTTTTGTATGGATGCAAAATATTTTCCTACTTCTTCTGTATCATACCCATTGCACTTGAGTCAATTCCCACTCGTAGCAACCCCATAGGACAGAGTAGAACTGCCCCATAGGCTTCCAAGGAGCAGCTGGCAGTTCGAACTACGGACCTTTTGGTTAGCAGCCAAGCTCTTAACCACTGCGCCACCAGGGCTCCTTTCTACTTCTAGAAGGTATTAATAAATTAGATTAAAATGTCTTTTAAACAAAAGAAGCTTTGATCTGATTAGTTTACATAAACACGTATAAAATTTTTTTTTTTTTTTTATACTTAGCCTTACATAAATCTAAATATAAGGGAACTCAAGAGAAGAAACTGACAAAAAATCCTTTTCAAAGAAACCGGTAACTGAGATGCATATTGTAAAATAATCCAAGCTCATCAAGGTAAAGCCTTAGACAAATCGCACAGGTTTAACAATTTTAAATTAAAAACAGCAGAATGCCTTCTCCCTAATCTTATCTCAGTGGGATATAATACAAGCATACATTTTATGTCTTGGAATATTCAGGTGTGTTTTCTCATGGAGAAGCTACTTTTAATGTACATTTTCTATACTGGGCATACTGGTCAGATAATATTACTTCCACATAACATAATGTCAAGATTATGAACACTCAAATAACTGAATCACAATTCAGAGAAACTTTTTGTTCAACACCAACATGATATGTCAGCTTAAAAATAATTCCTGAAGTCCTTAGTTAACATTGGAAAGAAACCCTGGTGGCATAGTGGTTAAGAGCTACACCTGCTGGCCAAAAGGTCGGCAGTTCAAATCCACCAAGTGCTCCTTGGACTCTACGGAGCAGGTCTACTCTGTCCTATAGGGTCGCTATGAGTCAGAATTCACACGACAGCAACGGGTTTGGTTTGGTTTGGTTTTTGTTTTCTGGTTAGTTAACATCAAGATGTTGGACTAGTATTAAACCAAAAACCCCGTTGCCCTTGAGTCATTGCCCTTGAGTACAGAGTAGAACTGCCCCACAGGGTTCCAAAGAGCAGTTGCTTTTGGTTAGCTGCCAAACTCTTAACCACTGCACCACCAGGGCTCCTTGGACTAGTATTGAGTTGAATAATATGAAATCTTTGAGAACTTGGTCCATTTCTAAGTAAGGTAAAACACAACAACGCTTGTCACTAGGCCTGGTTTTAACATATGTATATCTGCCTCCTATTTTTATATATTATACTCTGGCTATAACTTTGGGTCATGTGTGTACATGTCCATTTTTGGCACTTTGTGAGTCTGTAAAAGGGACATATGCACCTGTGGAGTTGTGTTATGTGAGCTTCGAGAGTTTTGCTAACCCGTGAGACTGTTGTCAGTTACCTGTATCCCAGTTCTCTCCATGAAGTAGAAGTCAGTTATTTTAGTTAAAATTTGTAATAGAGTGACTGAGGAACATACTGATAAAGAAATGCGAACATGTGTTCAACATCATGGATGTGTGTTTTATCCATGAAGAAGAAAAAAATATATCAATATCAATTTGTGTTTAAAGTAAAAAGTGTGGTTGGTTGTTCCAGGACATAACGGAAGATGGGGGGAAGCAAAAATCTTAAATGTGTGTTAGAAGGTTTAAAGAAAAGTAAAAATATGCTCAGATTTACTAACAGTCAAGGAAATGCAAATTATATAAACAATACACTGTCACTTTGTACTTCATTGAACTGATAACCTTTTAAAAATAGATAACATCTTTTGTCGGTAGGGAAGCCCTGGTGGCATAGTGGTTAAGTCCTATGGCTGCTAACCAAAAGGTCAGCAGTTTGAATCCACCAGGCCCTCCTTGGAAACTCTATGGAGCAGTTCTACTCTAGCCTATAGGGTCTCTATGAGTTGGAATCGACTCAATGGCCACAGTTTTATTTTTGTTTCGGCAGGGTTGCAGGGAAAACATACTATTATGCAGTGCTAGGTCTACTTGGGGCACTATCTGACAACATCAACTCAAGTTCAAATTGTACATACCTTTGACCCCAAAATCCTATGGCTGCGAGTCTGTTATTGTTGTGTGCCGTTGAGTCGATTCCAACTCATAGTGACGCTATATGACAGAGTAGAACTCCCTTATAGGGTTTCCTAGGCTGTAACTTTTACAGCAGCAGATCACCAGGTCTTTTCTCCTGCAGAGCCGCTGGTGGATACAAACCACCAGCTTTTCAGTTAGCAGCCAAGTGCTTAACCATTGCGCCACCAGGTTGCCTTCCTACAAGTCTACACTATAAAAAATAAGAGCAGTGGTACATTGGATATACGTGCAAGACAGATTATTGGCTCATAGTACATCAAGGCAAAAATAGAAACAAAGCAAGTACCCATCAATAGCGGGAATAGTTGATTCAATTATAGTATTTTCATACCATGGACTATTTACAACCATTCAAAAGGATGAATTACTGGAGAGCTATTGCAGCGGACTTGGAGAGATTACGACTAGGGGTTGTGGAGTAAGAAAACCAGGGGGCAGAAGAGTAGGCATAATGTGATTTATTTGTAGAAAATACATATTCAGTTATATGTAGGCTTATGCATATATGATTGAACATGATTATATAAGCTTGGGCAAGAATATGGAAGAATATTTTGTTAACATGGGTTGGGAGGAAGAGTCATAGGTAATGTGGGCACACCAGCCTGTTGCTGTGGAATCTATTCTGACTCACAGCGAACCTATAGGACAGACGAGAACTGTCCCATAGGACTTCCAAGAAGCGGCTGGTGGATTCGAACTGCCAACCTTTTGCTTAGCAGCCTGAGCTCTTAACCACTGCCCCACCAGGGCTCCATGGGCACATGAGGAAGGGAGAAAGGGGAAGCCAAGCATGAAAGAAAAAAAATACTACCTAAAAAAGTAGGCAAGATTTGATCACCTTTATGCATTTAAGCACAGATGTTTGAATTTTTTTTTAATTTGCAAGAAAAAAAATTTAGTTTTATTTTCTAAAAGTGGGGAGGAAATGCTATGTCAGGATATATGATCTGGCAAGATTAATTAATCGTCACTTAGTGAAACACAGGGAGCCTCAAGATTTGATATCCTGACTCAGTAAGTTTCACTTGGGAGGGAGAAGGTGAGGATTCAGTGTACGCGTGTGTGTCTCTCGAGTGACTTATTCTAACCGTGGGATCTACAGGATTCCCTGGGCATTGTGGAAAGAAGATTTATGAATAAGAGAAGTGGAGAAAAAAAGACGAGGAGGAACCTCAAGTTGAACCAATTTACCCTTTACCTAGGGCCAGCTGCAGCCACAGCTGTCTGTATAGATTGCAGTTTATCCCCAAAGGCTTGTAGACACACATCATTACTACACACCTCTGTGTGTCAGGGGAAAACAGTATGCTATGTAAATTAGACAGGTGGTTTCTAAATCGAGTGGCTTTCAGTACAGTGAAATATTTATGGAAATTGCTAGTCAAAATTAATTCCTGTGTCTACATCTACCAAAACCAAAAAAACCAAACCCAGTGCCGTCGAGTCGAATTCTGACTCATAGCTACGTCTGCAACTACAGGCAAAGAGAGAACAAGCAAATGGTGAGATGGGCTTTGCCAGAAGTCTCACACCACTATGTGAAGGTCTTAACACCTGCCCAAGGCACTTTTGTTCCTGTTGTTGTTTTTTTTAAGCTCTAAAATTTCAACAGAAATACATTTATTTTTCTATTAGACTCATTAACAACTTGCAGATGACACAACCATGCTTGCTGAAAGTGAACAGGACTTGAAGCACTTACTGATGAAGATCAAAGACCACAGCCATTAGTTACAGATTCCACCTCAACATAAAGAAAACAAAAATCTTCACAATTGGACCAATGAACCAAATGATGATAAAACAGAAAAGGCTGAGGTTGTCAAGGATTTCATTTTACTTGGATCCACAATCAGCTCCCATGGCAGCAGCCAAGCATTTAAATGTTTGTACTACCCAGGGACTCCTACATGGTATGGGTAAAACCAAACCAAACCCACTGCCGTGAGTCGATTCCGACTCATAGCAACCCTACAGGACAGAGTAGAGCTGCCCCATAGGTTTTCCAAGGAGCAGCTGGTGGATTCAAACTGCTGACCTTTCGGTTAGCTGCCAAACACTTAACCACTGTGCAACCAGGCCTCCATGTGGTGTGGGTAGGCAGTTTAAAATGCTCTTAGATGTCACCGTCCCTTCTGAACTCCTAGGATAAAATTTTTCCTCCAACTGAACCTCTTATAAGCTCTTCCCTGAGCCCCTATCCAAAAAAAAAAAAATGTTGTATTTATTCCCCCTGCCTGGAACCTCCTTCCCCTGGCCTTCTTCTCCTCCTGAAAAATTATTTGCTCCTTCCTCAAGAGACCCATAGAACTTGAATGTCCTTTGGATCATCAATCCCAGTTTGCTGGGATGAACAGTTCATGGGTGTGACTCAACAGTTGTACAGGAACCTGCTCCTCAGGGCGGAAGACCTGGTCCTTGTCTTTTTCGTGTTAGCTCAGAGATTGAGAAGCTCAATGGAGCAAATGCAGTGAGAAAGCAGGGCCACATCTGACCTGCTGACCGTTAATAATCAGCATGGCATGGGGAGGAATGGAAGGGACAGTTTGAACACCCGCCGGAGGATTGGGAAATGTCAGAGAGAAGGGCCTTCCTTAAACATAAAACCCTCTGGGGCAAGTTCTGCTTCCAGAATTGGAGCCATGGAGGCAGAAAGCAAAAGATCCAATTGTCCCAGCAGCTGAGCAGTAATTGGGTGGCACCGCTAAGCCAGAAAGGCTCCTGAGTGGGTCAGTTTACTCACAACTCCTAACCTAAAGGTTGGAAGTTTGTGACCACCCAGCAGCACTGAGGAAGAAAGGCCTGGCCATCTGCTTCCATAAAGATTACAGCCAAGAAAACCCTATGGAGCAGTTCTAGTCTATAACACATAGTTTCACCATAAGACGGAATCGACTCGATGGCAACAAGTTTGGTTTTTCAGTTTAAGTTCTGACTATAAGCAACATCTTAATAAACGGAGGAAAGCCTGAAGTTGTCAAGGATTTCATTTTACCTGGATCCACAATCAACTCCTGTGGAAGCAGTAGTCAAGAAATCAAATGATGCACTTGCACTGGGCAAATCTGTTGCAAAAGACCTCTTTGAAGTGTTAAAAAGGAAAGACGTCACCTTGAAGACTAAGACGTGCCTGACCCAAACCATAGTATTTTCAATTGCCTCATATGCATGTGAAGGCTAGACAATGAATAAGGAAAACTGAAGAAGAATCGACACCCCTGAATTATGGTGTTGACGATGAATGTTGAGTATACCATAGACTCCCAGAAGAATGAACAAATATGCCTTGGAAGAAGTACAGCCAGAATACTCTTCAGAAGCAAGGATGGCAAGACTTCGTCTTACATGCTTTGGACATGTTATCAGGAGGCGCCAGTCCCTGGAGAAGGACATTATGCTTGGTAAAGTAGAGGGTCAACGAAAAAGAGGAAGACCCTCCACAAGATGGATTGACACAGTGGCTGCAACAATGGGCTCAAGTATAACAACAATTGTGAGGATGGCACAGGACTGGGCAGTGTCTCATTCTGTTGTACATGGGACCACTATGAGTTGGAACCAACTCAACGGCACCTAACAAGAGCAACAACAACAGGCTGTGACTGGATAAAACCAAATTCAAACCAGCTGCGGTTGAGTGGATTCCAGACTTACAGTGACCCTGCGTGTTTCAAAGTAGAACTGCATTCCACAGAGTTTTCAATGGCTTTGATCTTTCGAAGTAGATCTCCAGGGCTTTCTTCCAAAGCACCTCTGGGTGGATTTGAACCGCCAACCTTTCCTGAGTAGAAATCAAATGGCTAGTGGTAGAATAAAAGGCTGCCAACAGGAGGTCCTTCCTTTTTCCTCAGGAAATGTGTTCTTCTTAGTGGGAGATGGTATCTGCCTCTCCAGCCCCCTATCCAGGGCCCTTCAATGGGACTCAGAGTTTGCCAGAGGAGAGCTGGTTACTCACTAATAACTATTAAATATGTTTGGTGGGGGGCAAAGCTAAGCTCACGTACACCCTCTTCCTCCAGGGTATGCTGCCAGTGAGTCACCAGGGCATGAAAGACCACAGGAAGGATGGCGTTGAGAAGAGGAGGTGCTTGCAGAAAGGACACATCCACCTCGGTTAATGAGGATTAGCAGGAGGACGTGCTGTGGTTCATAGCAGGCGTACTTTCGGGGTGATGCTTCCTGGAGTGCTGTAACTAGAGACAACCACACACACACTCTGCCATTCAGGCAGGTCAACGAATATCCAGCCTTTTCCTGTATCTGATTCCAAATACTCCCAGCTCAGGACAGTGTCAGATTTTCACGTTGGACTTTTCTAATCTAGACAAGCCTGCTTCTGCGGAGGAGGTTCTCACATTCACAGTATGTGGGTAAGGCTGCTCGTTGCAGAGCTGCAGTGACGCTGGCCTCCTGGTGGAGGATTGGCTGATGGTTCTGTCCACCGCTCAATTGGAGATAAAACCATTACTGCACACACCAACTGCTTAGACCATGCTCAGGGGCACAGGAAGAAGTCACAGCATTTAAAAGAGCGGAAAGATTTGTTTGTCTTTGTTTTTCAGTTGGGGCAGCAACAGTTTGAATGTAAACCATAGCTCTTGATAAGGGAAGACCTGGAGAACTGTTTTTGAAAGGAGACCAGAAATTGCCTTGAGAAAAAAATGTCTATTCTCTTAAAAAGACCACCTAGGGTGGTGCTGATGCCGCTGGTCCAGAGTAGCATGCCTTCAGGGACACAAGGCCTAAGATGGGTTTGTAGGGAGAGGAGGATCAGGAGGAAATTGTAAGCAGCATCATGGCAGGAGTTTGAGTTGACTGGAAACTCTCAACGCAAACTGAAAACCACTAGGTGAGCCAGGGGGTTGGAAAGCTGGGAAGGAAGAAGAAGGGAAGGCCCAGGATCAGTTAGCAAGGAGCAAGTAAGAGAAGCGTTAGGCAAGAGAAAGAAGGATGGGGCTGTTTTGGGTCAAAGACTGACCCAAGCAATGAATAGACAAAATGCAACATCCAACTCCCACCTAGTCGAGGCCAGGCTAAGGGTGGGGTTGGGTCCTAGGAACACAGTTCTGATCCCACCAGACCAAGCTCCTCCCTGCACCCTAGACCCCTCTCTGGTCAAAGTGGAAACAGGGTGTCTCCAGCCTCCTTAGAGGAGAGCTACCATGAAAGCAACGGGCATGTCACAGGCATGACTTTGCAGTAGGAAAGCAGGCATAGACAATGTGTAAAAAAATGGGCATGGCTGCGTTCTAATAAAACTTTATTTACAAAAACAGACAGCACACTCAATTTGGCCTTGGGCAAGTTACTTTAACCACTTAGTAGTTAGTTTCCTCATCAGTAAAATTAGGGACTGAAAAAATTTATTCATCTCTGATACTCTTAACTTCATTATCCCTCCTCTGCCTTATCCATGGCTGAAGAAGCAAATTTAAATGTATTTTATATTAAGGAATTTTGGGAAGACATGGATTTCAAAATCACTTAACTGCAGGAATACAGCAAAGTCAAAAACCTGTAAGGCTTTCCTATCTCCATTCCAGCTGCCGTGAATCGACTCTTGCTCATGGCGCCACCATGTATGTCAGAGTGTAACTGTGTCGTGTAGGGTTTTCAATAGCTGATTTTTCAGAAGTTGGTCGCCAGGCCTTTCTTCCCAGGTGCCTCTGGGTGGACTTGAACCTCCAACCTTGTGGCTAGCAGCCAAGTTCATTAACCATTTGCACCTCCCAGGGACCCTTACACACCTCCATAACCCCACTGCTGTCGAGTCAATTCCAGCTCATAGTGACCCTATGGGACAGAGAAGAACTGCCCCATGGGGTTTCCAGGGAGCAGTTGGTGGATTCAAACTGCTGACCTTTTGATTAGCACCCGAGCTCTTAACCACCGCACCACCAGGGCTCCTACATACCTCTATAGTAGTACAGCTTTATATGTAGCTGATGTCAACAGCCTACTATACATCCCAGTGCTGCCACTCAGAGGATAAGGAGGGAGGAGACGTGCTTCTTAAGAGGAAACCAAGAAGAGTTTTCTAATACTAGACCTTCTATTATGCTGCTGTCCTTCACAGGGATCCTCCCATATGCTAATAAAGGTGTAAAACTTACTTCTGCTGCAACTCAGTATACTTACTCTTAATACAGCAATGCCCAATAGAGGGAACACCGAGCAACTCAGGAAAAGAGCATAATGTCAAAGAGTGACTCCGTGATCATTGCATATGTAGTCATATACATTTTTACTTGATTTACTTGATTAGGATTTCTTATCACTATTACCGACGCTTGTGAATCTGCTGTTTTGAATCCTTTAACCCCTTCAGGTGTGCCTTCCAAACTCTAGTATTTTAAATTGTGCCTCAAAACCAGAAACCTGGGGAATCACTTCTCTAAACTCTAATACAATGGCCCACCTTGGTGGGGAAGGGGGCTTCTTTAGTATAAAAACCAGTTGTCTGTCGAGTCAATTCTGACTCATGGTGACCCTCTGTGTGTCAGAGTAGAATTGTGCTCCATAGGATTTTCAATGGCTGATTTTTCAGAAGTAGATTGCCAGGCCTTTCTTCCGAGGTGCCTCTGGGTGGACTCAAACCTCCAACCTTTTGATTAGCAGCCGAGTGCAGTAACTGTTTGCGTTGCCCAGGGACTCCTCAATGGGGATACCACCAGTTGCAAGAGTCGCTTCTGACTTACTGCGCCTGCATGCGTGCAGAGTAGAACTGTGCTCCATGAGGTTTTCGGTGACTGATTTTTCAGAAGTAGATCACCAAAACTTTCTTCTGAGGTGCCTCTGAATGGACTAGAACCTCCACCTTTTGAGTTAGCAACCAAGGGCTCCTCCACTGTTTGTACTACCCAAGGACTCCTCTTTCAGTATAAATTCTGCCAAAATTTGACCAGCCACTTCGTAATCTTCAGTATTTAAAGGTATAAAAACATTCACCTCTAACCTTATGAAAAAAAAAACCCAAGACTATTGCAATAGTAACTAAGGAAGCAAAGTCTAAATAAATAAACAGATAAAGTAGATAAAGATGCTATTATGGATTGGATTGTGTCCACTGAAAGTATGTATCCGCTTGGCTAGGCCATGACTCCGTGTATTATGTGCTTGTCTTCCATTTTGTTATCTGACCTGGTTTTTCTGTGTCACAAATCCTTATCTCTGCCTGTGGTTAAGGAGGCAAGATTAAGTTATGTTAAATAGGATTAGAGTAGGCTGAAACACCCTTACTCAGGTCACAGCCCTGATCTTATGTAAGTGGAGCTTCTCTAGGGTGTGGCCTTCATCACCTTTTATCTTACAAGAGATAAAAGAAGAGAGAAGGAAGCAGAAAGATAGAGGGACCTCATGCCTCTATGAGGCCCCGGAGCGGAGCACATCATTTGGACACAGGGTCCCTGTGCTGAGAAGATCCTAGACCAGAAGAAGATTGATGACAAGGACCTTCCCCAGAACCGACAGAGAAAGACTTCTCCAAGAGTTGGCACCCTGAAATAGGACTTCTAGCCTCCTAGACTGTGAAAGAACATGTTTGTTAAAACCATCCACCTGTGGTATTTCTATTATAGCAGCACTAGGTAACTAAGACAGATGCCAAGAGTTCCTCTCTTCCTAAAACAAAAGAAGCCCAAAACAAGTCTTTAGGGCTTAATAATGGACTGACACAGCGGCTACAACAGTGGCTTCAAACACAGCAACTACTGGGAACTACTGGGAGGATGGCGCAGGACCGGGCAGGGTTTCATTCTATTGTACATAGGGTCGCTATGAGTCCAGTGCAACTTGATGGCACCTAACAACAGCAATAATGTTTGGCAATGCAGCTAGTTGAAAGCTTACAGAATTTTCTGTCTAATCATTCATTCATTTCTTTCCTCACTGGCTGGGTGACCATAGACAAGTTATTTGTTTTCTCTGAGCCTTAAATTCCACGTTTGCAAAATGGGAATTACAGTACCTCCCTCAGGTACTGTTGTGAAGACCGTGGTTGTTGTTATTGTTAGTTGTCATCTAGTCAGCCCCTGACTCATGGAGACCCTACACATAGCAGGAACAGACCGTTGCGATCCATAGGGTTTTCATTGGCTGAGTTTCAGAAGTAAATCACCAGGCCTTTCCTCCTAGTGCCTCTTAGTCTGAAAGCTCCACTGAAACCTGTTTAGCATCACAGCAACACTCAAGTCTCCACTGACCGACGGGTGGTGGCCGCATATGAGGTGCATTGGCTGGGAATCAAGCCCAGGTCTCCCGCATGGAATGGGTAAGCTCTGCCAATGCATCACCACTGCCCTCATTGTGAAGATCAAAGAAGATTAATTATTTGAAAGAACAATGCACACTGCTACAAATAACAGGAATCCAAAAAATGTTGTTTCCTTCCTTTGCTTTCCTTTTTAACTTTTCTCAAGAAATTCAGACCTGATGTACATTTTTACAAAATCACTCCAGCTGCTCTATGAAGAAAGTGTATAAATGGGGAAGAATAGGGATAGGGAGATGAGTCAGGAGCTTCTGCAGTTGTCCACATGTGAGCTAATAATGCCTTGACCCCAGCAGGCCGCAGTGGACAGTGAGAGAAGTGGGTGGATTTAGGGTGTGTTTAATGGTAGAGTCAACAGAGCTTACTGTGGGGCATGAGAAGGAAGAAAAGCCTTGTGAAAACTTTTACCTAGCTTATTTCATCCCAAGGAAAGAGGACTTGACCCAAGGTGCTGCCTAGATCCACACTGTCCAATAGAATTTTCTGTGATGATGGAAGATTTTTTATACAGGTGCTGCCCAATAGGGTCAACACTATCCACACGTGGTTGTTGAGCATTTGAAATGTAGCTGGTGAGACTCTGGGACTGAATTTTTAATTTTATTTTAATGGATTTAGTTTTACATAGCAACTACATTGGACAGGGCAGGTCTAGGTAATAGACAGCCCAGATGCTTTCCACTATAACCAGTAACTAGTTGCCCTTGAGTTGATTCCAACTTATGGCCACCCCATGCGTGTCAGAGTAGACCTGGGCTCCATCAGGTTTTCAATGGCTGATTTTGGGGGAGTAGATCACTGGGCCTTTATTCCAAGACACCTCTGGGTAGCCTCGAACCTCCAAACTTTTCAGTTAGTTAGTAGCTAAGTGTGTTAGCCCTTTGCATCGCTCAGGGACTTCTTCCCTATCATCCCCTCAAATTATTCACATATAAAAATTTACAGAACCTACAATTTTGCATCCTCATCTACTCATCTGTTCCTGTCCAACCCTTAGCTGCTTGGCTAATTTCTCTTAATTGAGCCAAAACCTGAAAGAAAAAAAAAACAAGATTTTTCTACTTTTATTAATCCCAGTATCGTAACATTAATGGATAACCCATTTTGACCAATGGTAAACATTATATAAATTATATCCTTGCATATTTTAATTAAGTTGGCATATGGCTCCTTTGCCTAATTTACGTTAAATCAATTGCTATGGTAACCACATATCATGTTACTTGACTGTAATGCCTACAGGAGGAATGATTAAGTTCAGAAAGACCCAGAAGGAAGGCTATGACCTAAACAAACTGCTAATAAATCTGTCTTCTGGCCTAAAAACTGAAGTTGTCACCACACCACAAGTAGTTAGCTGGCACCCAAAGACTGACTTGAAAGTAATTGCAGTGATGATGGTCAAATTGAGAATACATTTGAATTTTGTTCTCCCTTCTTATATTTCATGTTTAATGGTGATATTTTCAATTTGTAAAAGCCCTCTGCTATTTTCTTCATTTCTCTTGCTTTCTCACTTTTCTTAGGCAAACTCCAAGGATCTCTCTACGACTGTACTGTCTAAACACATCTCAACAGTTTTATCGAAAACCAAACTCATCCTCTAAGATGAACTTAGGAAAGAGACCAAGTCAAAAAAAATCTTTAAGTTCAAAATATATAATAAACAAGCAAACAATCAGCAAGAGACCAAGCCCATGCCATGGTGGGTATACTCACTCCATGCTCCTCCCACTGAATGATTGCAGTGAATATTTTTTGTTTCTGTCTGCCCAGCATCACTTTGCCTCTTTTTTCTGAGGACTGCCACCCCTTTGGAGCCCTGGTGGCACAACAATTAAGTGCTCAACTGCTAACCAAAACTTTGGCAGTTCTAACCCACCCGGCAGCTCAGTGGAGGAAAGGCCTGGCAGTCTGTTTCCATAAAGATTACAGCCAAGAAAACCCTATGGGGCAGTTCTACTCCGTCACATGGGGTTGCTATGAGTCAGAACTAACTCAACAGTATCGAACAACAAGAACAGTCACCTTTTTTCTTTTAAAACAGTATTCCTCTATCCTTCCTTGTGATTTTAGTGGGACAGCCAATCACAGTACTTCCCCACCCACCCCCCACAGTAATTGGCCCAGGATGGTACATGGTACAAGCTAGGCCAATCAGAGTTCTAACCTGGGATTTTGTACAAATCCTGGAAGAAAGGAAACCTCGCTTTCCCCTGTGGTAGATAAACCAGGATGCTGTAAACATTGAGCTGTCTCTAGCCATGCCGTGTCATCTTCCAACCACGTGGAGAAAGCTCTTCTGAGTTGGGGAAGATTGGAATTAGCCCACAGAGAGAAGTGGAGGAGAGCAGAGAGCAAAGAGACAGACCTGAGGATTCCGTTGCACGGTCCTCTGAGGCCAGCTCCACTCATGGACTTCCCAGTTTCATCAACCAACAACTCCCTTTTTACTTAAGCTCCTCTGAATTGAGTTACTATCACATACAACCAAATATGTGCATTCAAACAGAGTAGCTCTCCAAATTCATGGGGAGGCGTGTGCCTCACTCCCCATGATCCTGTCATAACCCAAAAGTCTCTCTGGCTGCTGTGCTATGTCATCGCTTGGCCTTTGAACATGCTGTCCCTCTGCCTGGACCCATTTCTTTCAGATCTCAGCTTAAGCATCCCTCTCTCAGCTTTTAGATCAAGGACACAGCTTGTCTGCTATAAGCTGTCATGACCCTGTGCTTCCCTTGTCATAACACCCTACCTTGTTATAATTACCTCTCTGATGTTTGCCTTTACCACTAGACGCCATGCTCTGCCAGGCCAGGGACTGTACCTGTCTTATTCACTGCTATTACTCCCCAACACCTAGAGTAGTGCTTGGCCTGGAGTAGACACCCAGTGAATATTTTGAACAAACAAATGACTACATGGTGTTTTCACTTATACTTTCTCACTTGAAACCTGACAGCAAATCTCTGAGCATTGTCAAATCGCAGTATGTGTTTTCATCCCTATTTTTTAACAGATAAAGGAGACCTGGTGGCACAGTAGTTGAAGCAATTGACTGCTAACTGAAAGGTCAGAGGTTTGAAACCACCAGGGGCTCCATGGGAGAAAGATGAGGCAGTCCGCTTACATACAGATTTATAGCCTTGGAAACCCTGTGGGATCACTATGAGTCAGAATCAACTTGACGGTAGTGGATTTGTTTTTGGTTGGTTTTAACAGAAAAAATCAAGCTGGTAGACATGAAGTTCTCTAAGATTTCACAACTCAGAATTACTAGGCTGGAACTGTGATATTTTTACTCCTAATTCAGTTTACTTCTGACTATAAAGGAGCCCTTGGCATAGTGGTTCAGAGCTCAGCTGCTAACTGAAAGGTTGGTAGTTCAAATCCCCTCCTTGGAAACCCAGTTCTACCCTGTCCTGTAGGATTGCTATGAGTCAGAATTGACGTAATGGCAATGAGTTCTTACTATAAACACCTTCTAAAAATACTTTCCATATAAAAAATGATAAGTTCTTTAGGTGAGCAGGGTTGAACACCACTGTTCTAAAATCACCTTCTAATTTATTCTATCTTAGAAAGAGCTGTTACCACCAAGTGGTATCACTCTGATTGTTTCATGTGTAATTAATTTTAATTCTCTTCATGGAATTGTTAGCTCCTTGAAACACCAGTCTTGCTACTCAAAGTGGAGTCCCTGCACCAGCAGAATCAACATCACCTCAACACTTTTGAGAAATGAAGGACCTCAAGCCCCACCCCAGCCAAAAAAACCAAACTCAATTGCCTTTGAGCCAATTCCAATTCACAGTGACCCTATAGGACAGGGTAGAACTGCCACATAGAGTTTCCAAGAAGTGGCTGGTGGATTCGAACGGCCAACCTTTTGGTTAGCAGTCATAGCTCTTAACCACTATGCCACCAGGGTTTCCAGCCCCATCCCAGACCTTTCGAATGAGAAGACTCATTTTAACAAGATCCTCAGGTAATGCCAATAGACAGCCAAGGCTGAGAACCATGCTGTGGAGTACTCAGTCATTACAGACGTTTTTGTACCATGGTGTCTTGGTCATCTGATGCTGCTATAAGAGAAATACCGCAAGTGGATGGATTTAACAAACAGAAGTTTATTTTCTCACAGTCTAGTAGGCTAGAAGTCCAAATTCAGGATGTCAGCTCCAGGGGAAGCTTTCACTCTATGTCGACTCTGGAGGAAGGGCCTTGTCATCATTCTTCCCCTAGACTAGGAGCTTCTCCACTCAGGAACCCCAAGTCCAAAGGATGCACTCTGCTCATGGCGCTGCTTTCTTGATGGAATGCTACTTACTTCCCTTTCCTTTTATCTCTTGTAAGATAAAAGGGGGTGCAGGCCACATCCCAGGGAAAGTCCCTTTACATTGGATTAGGGATGTGGCCTCAGTAAGGGTGTTACAATCCCACCGTAATAGTCTTTAACATAAAATTACAATCACAAAATGGAGGACCACCACACAATACTGGGACTCATAGCCTAACCACATTGACAGATATTTTTGGTGGACACAATTCAATCCATGACACATGGCATTTGTATTCCCAGCACAGGGGTCGAAGGAAGCTTGTAGATAAGGGAAAATAATGTTAGCTGTGGAGCAACCAGGTGTCGAGCTGGTCAATAAGAACCGTGAGCCAAACCAAGAATAATAGTCAAGACTTTATTTACTTATTATTACAGTGCAAACAAGAGGTAAAAGAAATGCCAACTCCCCTTATTCCATTTCTCCCCAAAGAATGGCACCAGGCAAAGAATCAGAGGACACACAAGGTAGACGAGAGAACCTTGTCACTGCCGACGAACCCCGAACAAAAGGCTCCTGGCTCTCTGTGGACTCATGGACTGGGGTAGAATGAGGGGAAAGGGCTGGGAACGGAAAGGTACTAGGTCAAGGGAGAAAAGCGCCTCAGGCAAGGCCTCTGATAAGAAGGTCTCATTGAAGGTGCCTTGGACATACTTCAGCCAAGGCCTAGATAAAGAGGCCTTTGAATGGAGGCACCTGGCTAGGAACACAGATATGCCTATGACTTGACTGCACCTCCTTCCAGAAAACTGCATGCCCAGGCTGGGCACCTAGTCTGGTTCAGGGCAGTGTCCCCCATGAGACCTGCCGGGCAAAGCCTTGTCATCACCTGTGGTCCAGCCTGAGAAAGTAAACATAGAATTTTGGCCTGGAGCCAGACTCCTTGACCAACTGATACAAGCTGTGCACCATTTAACAACTAGAGACACTACCTCGTTGTATGGACTCAGCAAAGCAGTCCATCAAACCAGCTGATGCATAGTGATAAATTTGTCTCTAGCAATGACCAGTAACATCAGCATCACCTGGAGCTTGTTAGAAAAAAAACAAACTTGTTGCCGTTGAACTGATTGCAACTCATAGCAAACCCTATAGGGCAGAGTAGAACTGCCCCATAGGGTTTCCGAGGAGCAGCCGATGGGTTCAAACTGCCAATCTTTTGATTAACGCCAAGCTCTTAACCATTGTGCCACCAGGGCTTCTGGAGCTTGTTAGAGATGCAAATTCTTAACTCCACCATAACCCATTGCCATTGAGTCAATTCCAACTCATAGGGACCCCACAGGACAGAGTAGAACTGCCCCATAGGGTCTCCAAGGCTATAGCTTTTATAGAAGTCAACTGCCACATCTTTCTCCCGCGGAGTTCCTGGTGGGTTCAAACTACTAACCTTTTCAGTTAGCAGCTGAGGGCTTAACCACTGCGTCACCGGAGCTACTTTGGACTCCATCCTAGACCTCCTGAATCAGAAACTGTGAGGATGAGGGCCAGCGAATTGTGTTTTAACAAGCCCCCAGGTGATTCTGATGCAGGCTAAAGTTTGGAAACCACTACTATAAAGCAGGGCTTCTCAAATTCGGTTCTACTGACATTTGGGGTCAGAGAGTTCTGTGTTGTAGGGCGCTGTCCTGGCACTGTGGGATGTTTAGAAGAAACTCTGGCCTCTACCCACTGGACACCAGTAGCATCTCCCCAGTTATAATAGCTAAAACTGTTTCCAGACATTGAGAAATTGTCCCTGGATGAGAATCACTGTGGTCTAGACTGGCCCCAGCTTAAATCACAATATATAAACACTCACGTCCATGACATACGTGCATCTGAATGTCCACAGATGTGTGACACACTGACATAACTAACGTTTGAATAGTTTGCAGTTTACAAAGTACTTTCATGTATGTGTCATTTGGTCCTGACGACAATCTTCTGAGAAAGGTAAGCATCTTCATTCTCATCTTACCCATAAGGAAACAAATTCATACCGGTGCCTTGGTAGGCTCAGGTCACTGCCTGCTAAGTGGCAGAGCTGGGACTCAAACCCAGGTCTTGTTTCCCCAGAGACGAAGAGAACTATCTTGTCACTGAGTTATAGAGTGGATATCCCTAGTCTTTACTATATCATTTCTCTTGGTACAAATTCAATATTTGGGAAACAACAGTTACAGGAATACTTTCACAGATGGTTCAAGAGGAAAAATGTGTTCTGTGTTCAAAATTAGAGTAAGAGTATCTGTAGATGTTCACATGGGTTACAAGGCTCAGAAATAAAGGCCTTGTGATAGTCCTCATGGGCCTTACCCAGAAACAGCAGGGAGACCTGCACTCAAATCAGAGAAGTAAAAAATAGCACAATTAAACAGATTCAAGAATAGCCTTTCTCCTCTAGGCCACACCCCCTGGTGAGAAACTGAAGTCAAATCCTAGGGCATTGCCTGAACGACAAAGGAGGAGGAGGCCCAGAATGTCACAAAGCCATCTGTCCCACTTTGACCCAGGTCCCTGCAGAATGAAGTGCTGCCTGACCAGGGTTGGGCATCTATGCAGCAGTTTGTAAAAAGCTCCAGAGCTCACCACTCCCAGGAAAAGACCGGACTACACATCCAAGGTGAGCTGGGGATTTCCACGGGCGCAGTAATAGACTTTGGCTGCTGAGTGAGCACCCATTCGCCAGCGGCCAATTTGCTGACCTTTGGACGGTCCTCCAACACGGCCAAACTTGTGGCAGAGCATAAAACTGAAATGCTAAATAAAGATCAAGTTCAAGTCAAAGTCACGGTGAGACAAATGACCCCAAAGAAACCTTTTGATGTCAGTTCTTTTTTGCCCTGAGAAGAATTTGAAACCGCTTGCCTCCTCTTTAGAGAGGGCTGTTAATGGTCTTGTAAACTGGAGTTTAAATGTGGAAACATTTCTAATTAGGGAAAAGAGCAATGGGCTTGGACTCAGAAGGCCTGGGTTCAGTCTAGGCCTGGGTGTTCATCGGAGCAAAACCACTTAGCCTCTCTCGGCCTCAGGTTTTGCTTTTACTTTTGTTTGTCCTATAGCAGAGGTCCAATGAGAGGCACCTTAGGATTCCTTCCACTTCTAGAATCCTATGCTTTACCAACATCCTAAACTTGCAGCTAATGTACCCACTACATTGGAGACACTCAAGTCCCAAACCCCAAGTTAAGCGCTTGACTTCTAACTGAAAGATTGGTGGTTCAGATCTACCCAGAGGTGCCTTGGAAGAAAGGCCTGGTGGCCTACTTCTGAAAAATCAGCCATTGAAAACTCTCAGGAGCACGTGGAGTCACCAGAAGTCAGAACTGACTCGACAGCAACCAGTATGGGAAACCATGCATAAAGTAAAAGAACCTAGGATTTGGAGTCATTTAGGTCCAGTTTAAAATCCCATATCTGGCATGTTCCACGTGGATCATATCAGACAACTCACCTAACCCTCCCTACACTCAGTTTCCCCATCTTTAAAATAGGGGTAATAATCAGTACTTCCCTTAAAAAGTTATTATGAGGACTAACTAGGATTATAGGTGTAATCAGGGCAGATTAACCAATAAGCGTGGTATGCATCAGTTCACAGTAAGCAAGGTACACACGGGCTTACTTCTGCTTACTTAGTAATCTGTAGTACACAATTCCACCTGTTTTTCACCACATCGCACAGCCACATTGTAATCAAAACAACCTGGACTGGTTCAATGACAGACACATAGGCCCATGGAATAGAATTGAGAATCCAAAAGTAAATCCATCCATCTATGGGAAGCTGAGGGGCCCTGGTGGCACAGTGGTTAAGAGCTCAGGCTGTTAACCGAAAGGCCGGCAGTTTGAATCCACCAGCCACTCCTTAGAAACCCTATGGGGCAGTTCTACTCTGTGCTATAGGGATGCTATGAGTCAGAATTGACCTGACAGCAATGGGTTTTTGGCTTTACGGGCAGCTGATTTTCAACAAAGGATCAAAGTCTGTTCAATGGGGAAGAAACAGTCTCTTTAACAAATGGTGCTAGCTAAGCTGGATATTCATTTCCAGAAAAATAAGACAGGATTCATACCTAACACCATACACAAAAACGAACTAAAGATGAATCGAAGACCTAAAAGTTAAAGCTAAGACTATGAAGTTCCCGGAAGATAATATAGGAACAAAACTATGAGACCTAATTTTTTTCAGTAATAGAATATCAAACACAACTTCAAACACACTGGCAACGGAAGACAAATTAGATAACTGGGACCTCCTTAAAATCAAATACTTATGCTCATCAAAATATTTTATCCAAAGAGTAAAAACAAAACCTACAGATTGGGAAAAAATATCTTTAGAAACAATATGTATCTGATAAGGATTTAATCTCTAAAATATACAGAAAACTTCAACAGCTCAAAAACAAAAGGACAAACGATCCAATTTTAAAAATGGGCAAAGGACATGAACACGCTTCACCAAAGAGGACGTTCAAGCAACCAACAAACACATGAAAAGATGCTTATGATCATTAGCCATTAACCAAATAAAAACCAAACTTGTTGCTGTCAAGTCAATTCCAATTCATAGCGATCCTTCAGGACAGAGTAAAACTGCTGCATAGGGTTTCCACGGAATATCTGGTGGATTTGAACTGCTGACCTTTTGGTTAGCAGCCGTAGCTCTTAACCACTACACCACCAGGATCTCCCATTAGCCATTAAAAAAAAAAAAAATTAGAGAGAGGCAAATCAAAAGTACAATGAGACACCATCTCAATCCCGCAAAAATGGCACTGATGAAAAAACAGAAAATAGTAAATGCTGGCAAGGATGTGGGGAGACTGGAACATTTACCCATTGTTGGTGGGATTATGTAATGGTACAACCACTATGAAAAACGGTATGGTGCTTCCTTAAAAAGCTAGGAATAGGATTACCTTCTGATCCAGCAATCTCACTCCTAGTTATGTACCCTAGAGATCTAACAGCAGTGACAGAAATAGACATGTGCATACCTATGCTCATTGCAGTCTTATTCACAATAGCAAAAAGATGGAAACAACCTAAGTGCCCATCAACAGATGGAAGGATAACCAAAATGTGGAACGTGCATGCTATGGAATACCGTGCAACTATAAAGAATAATGATGAGTCTGCAAAACATCTTATAACGTGGATAATCTGGAGGACACTATGCTGAGTGAAATAAGTCAAGCACTAAAGGACAAATATTGTATGATGCCATGCTTAAAAAAAGCCAAAAATAGGTATACGTACAAAAATCCATGTTCTTTGGTGGTTACCAGGGATGGAGGGAAATCACTCCTTATACAGTAGACACTTGATATTTTTAGTGATAGGAAAGGCAATACCAAATGTGGGTGAAGTGTGCACAACTTAAGCAAGGTAAATGATGACAATAAGAAATTCATAAGGTTTAGGGACCTCATGGGTAAAGGCTATAACATATACAATTTGGCAACAACAGCAGTGACAACCCAAAAATAAGTGAGTGGTTACATAGGAAGACATATGTGTATATATGTGTATAGCAAGGTATATGTGTGTATATACATGTGCGTATCTGTAGGCATAGATATACACATGTCTGTGTGTGCTGCACATATATTCACATATATAATAAAGCACACAGGGAACACAATCCTGGTTACCTCCCAGATATAACCAAATACCTCGTAGGACTGGTTTACTGGGTTTGAAGGCTTAGGACCATTGTATCATGGGACAACTCGGTCAAATGGCACAAAATAGTCTATAAAGTTTATGTTCTACATCCTAGTATGGTAAGTAGCGTCTAGGATCTTAAAAGCTTGCAAGAGGCCATCTCAGATACACCTGTTGGTCTTTCCTCATCTGGAGCAAAAAAAGAAAGAATGAAACCAGACTCAAAGAAGAATGTAGTCTATAGGACTAATTGCTTACACAAACCACAGCCTCATCTATCCAGAGACCAGAAGAACTAGATGGTGCCCGGCTACCACTACCAACCTGTCTGACCAGAGACACAATCAATGGTCCACGATAGAATGGGAGAAAATTGTAGAACAAAACTTTTTTTTTTTTAATTTTTAAAGGCCATACTTACTGGACCAGTAGAGACTAACAAGGTATTATCACCCTGAGACACCTTTTAAACTTTGGACTGAAACTACTCCCAGAAGTCATGTTTCAGCTAAATAACAGATTGCCTCATAAAATAAACAATATTACCTATGAGTCTTGCGCTGTTTTAAAAAAAAAATCATTTCTGTGAAACCAAACAGTCAACATTAACCGTAAAACATGAATAAGAAGGTCAGGGGGGCAGGGAAACTGGATTAACGGAAGTGGAACAGAATGGATATATGGAGAGTGTCGACCCAATGTGGAAAATGTAACCAATGTCACTGAGCAATAGGTACAGAAATTGTCAAATGGGAGCCTAATTTGCTGTGTAAACTTTCATCAAAAACTCAATAAAATATTTAAAAAAAAAAAAGAGAGAGAAGAATTAAAAAAAAAACAAACTAGAGGTAAAAAAGGGGAGTTTTAGGATTGTAGAAGGTTGAAAAAACATCAGTTCTTGTAAGAGGACATGGACTTGAGCATAATAAAAAATTTTTAGCGCCACGCAAAGAAAGGAAATCACCAAAACTGATTTTTCTATGCGGGGCGGGGGGGGGGGGAGCTAAGAGACCGCATTCCTTGTTCCTCTTAATATTCTATTTTGTAAACTTTGGTAAAGGCGAGAAAAGAGAAGGTGGGCTGGTTTCTTCACCTCTTTTCATTGGATAAATTGTTAAACTTGTAGAACGACTTTTGGTCAGTTAAGTGGTGGGAAAGATGCAAAACTAAGGAAAGTGCGCCCACTGCAGGCCACTTCGTGGTATTGTAAAAGAAAAGTTGAAAGGCACAGTAAAAAAAAAAGAGGTCTGTAAAAATAATGTAGAATGAATAAATGAATGAGTTACATTTCACAGTATAACACTTACTGCTTTCCTCATGAATTCAATAATGAAAATAAAAACAAAGGGCCAGAAGTGATAGTGTAGAAACTATTATTATATCATTTCAATCCTTCTTTTCTTCCCTCCTGCCCTCTTCTTTATCTTCCTTTCTTCCTTGCTCCCCTCACTCCTTCTCTCCTTCCTTTCCTCCCTCTCTTCCTCCCTCCCACCCTCCTTCTCTTCCTTTTTTCCTTCCTTAGTTCTTTCCTGCCCTCCTTCCTTTCTTTCATTTCTCTCACCTTTTGGACATCCAGGAAAATCCTTTGTAAAAACAATGGAAAGACAAAAGGCACAAAGCTAAACTCAACTCAGAGATCTTCATTGCTTATTTCTAAATGTTTTCTTTATGAGGTTAATACTCATTTATGTCGCTAAGCCCAGGCTGGCAGGCGAGGTCAAGAAATAAGGCCACGAAATTTCTCCAGCTACATACTCAATGGTGTCAAATAGATCATTATAAGCAGTCCCTGGCGGCATAGTGGTTAAGTGCTACAGCTGCTAACCAAGAGGTCAGCAGTTCCATTCCGCCAGGCTCTTCTTGGAAACTCTATGGGGCAGTTCTACTCTGTCCTATAGGGTCTCTATGAGTCAAAATCGACTCGACGGCAGTGGATTTTTAGTGGCTTTTAACTTAGGAAAGGGTTATCTTTCCAAAGGTAGCTTTTATGTTGGTTGTTCAGAATCAAAAATATTTTTCTTATTTGTTCCAGGGCCAGTTTACAAATAAACGACACCTGTGAGAGGCGGAACTCAATGGGACTGCCTTGTGTTTCTGACTCTCCGAAGTTTTTTGCCTTTGACAGGGTGTAGTCTTGCCACTTTTCCACACTCAATATTTGAGTTTTCCTTCTCTGACAGATTTCCCGCCTTACACAGGTTCCAGATTTCGCGGCTTTTACTGTTTACAAATACACCTTAATCTACAATGTATCTGAGATAGACAACAGCTAACACCATTCTTTCTACTTTCTCAGACAGTAATATAGAACAGACTTTTAATGGGAAAACACAAATGTTAAGACCCAACTTGGACTCTCTGGAGCCCACCTCCCTTTTCCCAAGAAGGATGAGGAGTTTTTTCCCCAGCTTCTTGATCTGGGAATGAGCGCTCCCTCTGGTATCCCAGTGCCACATACTCCCAGCACCAGTGACTTGCTAGCTCTCTCTGTTGCAGAAAGGGAAGCTAACTCACTGGGGACAGCCACACCTCAAGATCTTGGAACCCAAGAATGAAGGAACGCTCTCATCACCACAGGATCAGAGAAAGCAGAACCACAAAAGGTAGATGCTTCCTGCCTTCCTCAACACACACTCACAGAAAAACACACATTTCCCTGGGTCACCAAAACTCACGTCATAAGTTAGTCAGTTGTAGTCTAGGACTGCCTGCCATAATAACAACAACTGGGTTTCAGGAGCCTTGAGGAATTTAGCATCAGTGTCATGGAATGTATTTCCTATGAACATTTTTGTTATTTGTAGCATGATTTTTTAAAAACTAATTGAATTCCTTTTAACCTATTAAGTCAAACTAGCATGGTTAAATTAAACTTTGCCAGGTGGGAAATAACCTAAGGAGAGTTTATGAGAGGGGGTTTGGAAGAACCCATAAATTAATTATATTTACTCTTTACACAAGGAGCCCTGGTGGTGCAGTGGTTACAGTGCTTGGCTGCTAAAGGAAAGGCTGGCACTTTGAAACCCACCAGCAACTCCAAGGCAGAAAGATGAGGCAGTCCGCTTCCATAAAGATACAGCTTTGGAAACTCTATGGAGCAGTTCTACTCTGTCCCGTAGGGTTGGTATGAGTCAGAAGTGACTCAATGGCAGTGGGTTTTTTTTTTTTTAATTCTTATCACATAATTCAAAGCCAGTGAAAATGTAACTCAAACCTCCAAACTTGTGTGCTTCTTGCCAAATACCGATTAGAGATTTTTAAAACACACTTGTGGAAAAATACAGCAAAAGGTGATAGCATTTGTTATTTGTTTTTTCTTATGCCTATGCTAAAACGTCTTAACCAGTTAACCCATTGTCCTGGAGTCGATTCCGACTCATAGTGACCCTGTAGGAGAGAGTAGAACTGCCCCATAGGGTTCCCAAGGAGTGGCTGGTGGATTTTGAACTGCTGACCTTTTGGTTAGCAGCCGAGCTCCTAACCAATGCACTGCCAAAACCCGTTGCCATCCGGTGGATTCGAACTTAGCATCTGCACCACCAGGCCTCTGTTAATCAAGAGTGTTTAGAGCAGCAGCTTGCATTGTATATCGATTTCAGCTTCATTTCTCACAGTTAAACTGCTGACAAAAGAAAAGCGTCTGTCATGATCAGAATTACAGAACGTAAGTGGAACGTGTTTGCAGCTCTGCCCTCTCCTGGGCAAACAGTCTTGAAACTCAGCACTTTTGAGCAATATGGCCACTGTGCAATATGGAAGCTCTTACCCACTCAATTAACTTGGTTGGTAGATTAAAATACAACCACAAGTCCTCTCTTGGGCACCCAAGTTTAGCTTTTGGTGATAACCTTTACACAATTCCAGGTGTGATGTACAAAGATCTCTTAATCAGTGGTTTGTAACATGGTCGTTAGTAAATGGGCTTTGCCCTGACAACAATTCCTGTAACAATGCACCCAAAATGGCCAAGACTTAATTAATAACAGACAGCTTCCTTCGTTTTGTCCCCGATTCCAACTTAGGACCAACCAGAAAACGCCAAATATGCCCCCTTAACCAATCAGGTAAAAGTCACAGCTTCCAGTTACCCTCCCTCCAGCTTCCCCATGCCAGCAGCCACCAATCAGAGCACACCTGAAGCCTCCCCTTTTCCTGCTAAAGCTTTCTGTCTCCACCTGCCCTTGGCTCTTTGCCAAATCAAAGTGAAGGAGGCTGACTCCCTTGCTCTAGCAAGCTCTGAATAAATTGTTTGCTCTTAGAAAGAAAATGGGCTTTCGGGTTAAGCTTGGCTAATTCTGCATGAACCATTAGGGGTCGTGTGGCTTAATACAGATAACCTCTCTATGCCTCAGTTTCCTCATCCAAAAACTGAGCTCAGTGGACGCCTACTGTGTGCTAGAAGTCCCTGCGTGGTGTGACAGTTACCCCACTTGGCTGCTAACAAAAGGTTGATGGTTTGACTCCACCCTGAGGTGCCTCCAAAGGAAGGCTTGGCAATTCACTTCTGAAGTATCATCGATTAAAAACGTTATGGGCTTCCAAGACTACGGCCCCCGGACACCCCGCTAACTCTGAATTGAAGACACTCCCGAAGTCTACCTTTCTGCCAAAGATTAGACAGGCCTACAAAGCAAACAATAACACATGTGAGGAACACGCTTCTTTGTTCAATCAAGTATATGAGATCAAATGAGCAACATCTGCCCAAAAGATGAGACGGCAGAAAGGGATAGGAAAACTGGATGCGTGGACACGTTGCAGGGATTGCAACCAATGTCATAAAACAATTTGTGCATAAATTTTTGAATGAGAAACTAGTTTGCTCTGTAAACTTTCACCTAAAGCACAGTAAAATAAAAATCTTTTTAAAAATTCTTATGGAGTATGGTTCTACTCTGACACACATGGCATGATCATGACTCAGGATGACTCGACGGCAACTGGTTTGATTTGGGTTTGGCTTTCATGTGCTAAGCACCATTCTTAGAGCCAAGAACAAAACAATAAAGGGCACAGTTGGTGCAAATGGTGCAAACCGTCAGAGTGATTACAATCTAATAGGCGGAGACAGAGAAATCTTAGAAATTTATTAATTAGCATGAAAAATTTTAGAGAGTATTTGGAGCCCTGGTAGTGCAGAGGTTAAAGAACTTGGCTGCTAAGCAAAAGGTTGGCAGTTCAAACGCACCAGCCACTCCTCGGAAACCCTGTGGGGCAATTCTACTCTGTCCTGTAGGGTGGCTATGAGTTGGAACCAACTTGATAGCAACAGGTTTGGGTTTTTTTTTTTTTTTTTTAGGTATTATGATGAATAATAAATAAGATGATGTGGTAGAGCTATTGAGGATATTCTTTAGACTGAGTTGTCAAAGGAAACCTCTCTGGGGAGGTGAGAATGGGGGTGAGATTTAACTGAGTCCTGATGACAAGAAGGAGCCATCCGTCTTAGTTACCTAGTGCTGCTATAACAGAAATACCACAAGTGCATGGCTTAAGCAAACAAATTAATATTCTCACAGTTTAAGAGGCCACAAGTCCCAATTCAGGGTGTCAGCTCTAGGGGAAGCCTTTCTCTGTCAGCTCTGGAGGAAGGTCCTTGTCTCTTCAGCTCATTTCCTGGTTCCTTGGAAACCTCCATGTGGCTGGCATCAATCTTCCCCCATCTCTGCTTACTCATTCATTTAATCTCTTTCATATCTCAAAAGAGGTTGACTGGAGATGTACCCCACACTAATCCTGCCTCATTGGCATAACAAAGACAACCCATTCCCAAATGGGATTATAACCACAGGCATAGAGGTTAGGATTTACTACACGTATTTTGGGGGGACATGATCGAATCCATGACACTAGCCAAGAAAAGATCTGGGAGAAGAGCAGCCCAGGCAGAAGGAACAGCTGGTGAAGAAGCCCCAAGGCAGGAATGTGCTTGGCATGTCCCTGGAACAGTAAGAAGGCCAGTGTGGCTGTGCCAGAGTGGGAGGAAAAGCAGCGGGACATGCGGTAGGCAGGGGCTAGATCATGCTGGGCCTGAGAGGCCCTGGTATAGAGTTTGACTTCTATTTTAAGTACAATAGGAAGTCTTTGTTGATGTTAGATGCCCTTGAGTTGGCCCCTGACTCATGGCAACCCCACGCCCAATGGAACGAAATGCTGCCTTGTCCTGTTCCACCCCTATGATCGGTTGCAGATCAGACTTCTTTATCCACAGGGCTTTCATTGGCTGATTTTCCGAAGTAGATTACCAGGCTTTTGAAGTCACTACCCAACCCATTTCTGTTGAGTGGATTCTAACCGTCACGGATTGAATTACGTTCCCCCAAAAATGTGTGTATCAATTTGGCTGGTATTGTGTGATTTTCCAGTATGTTGTAAATCCTGCCTCTATGATGTTAATGATGGAGAATGGGCGGCAGTTGTGTTTGTGAGGCAGGACTCAATCCACAAGATTGAATTGTGTCTTGAGGCAATCTCTTGAATTATAAAAGAGAAGCCAGCAGAGAGACAGGGGGACCTCAGACAACCAAGAAAGCAGCACCAGGAGCAGAGCGTATCCCTTGGACCCGAGGTCCCTGCACCTGAGAAGCTCCTCCACCATGGGAAGATTGAGGACAAAGACCTTCATCCAGAGCTGACAGAGAGAGAAAGCCTTCCCCTGGAGCTGACGCCCTGAATTTGGACTTTTAGCCTACATTACTGTGAGGAAATAAACTTCTCTTTGTTAAAGCCATCTACTTGTGGTATTTCTGTTCTAGCAGCACTAGATGACTAAGGCACCAACTCATAGTGACCCTATAAGACAGAGCAGAACTGCCGTATAGAGTTTCCAAGGAGCACCTGGTAGATTCGAAATGCTGACCTTTTGGTTAGCAGCTGTAGCACTTAATCACTATGCCACCAGGGTTTCCAAAAACAAACCTGTTGCCATCCAGTCAATGCCGACTTAGAGCGATCCTATAGGACAGAGTAGAACTGCCCCATAGGGTTTCCAAGGAACACCTGGTAGATTTGAACTACTGACCTTTTGGTTAGCAGCCGTAGCTCTTAACCACTACGGGTTTTCATCCAGGGTTGTGGAGATTAGATGAGAAAACATATGTGAAGTACTCAGCACACTGAAAGGCACAGAGTGAACCCTCAACTGGAAGTGACATCCTCATCGTTATCGTCACAACGGTGTCAGGGGTAAAATCCCTGACATAATATTGTACCTGAGGTTCAAAAATATTCATTCATGTGAAAGTCAGGGTCATTATTGCAAGATTAATGAAGCCAGAACTGGGTCTGAGAAGAAGACAGAAGTCAATTGTCGATCTCCATATAGCCAGATTTTGTATTATCTTTTTTTCATCATTATCATTTGCGCCATCAGCATTAATATCAATTAAATCAAAGTGACGTCTTAGGCCGGCACTGTTCACCATCCTTGCTTTTTGCCATCTGAAATAAAATGGCAAACTGCCTACAGAAAATGAGCCTGAAGGAGCAATACTAAATGCTGTGATCACTATGAAATGGCATACTCATAAAACCCATAGCCGTTAAGTCAATTCCAACTCATAGTAACCCTATAGGGCAGAGTAGAACTGCCCCATAAGGTTTCCAGGGAGCAGCTGGTGGATTCAAACTTCTGACCTTTTGGTTAGCAGCCGTAGCTCTTAACCACTGTGCAACAGGTCTCCATGAAATGGCATAAACAGTGCTTAACTTCCTCTACAGCCTCAACAGGTAAGTGGACTTTCTATTTCCCAGGATTAGTGAGAGTCCTTGTACCCATTTCTCGAACTGGTAGGCAGCAAACACTGGGTGAAGAACGTTGGGAAGTCCATTTCACGTTGGAACCCACATGGGCGCATCGAAGATTGTTCCTATCCATATATCTGTGCCTTCTCTTTCTGTAGGAATGCCATATAAAGCAATCCCTCTTCAGTAGATCATTTAGTTTACTAAATCATGGTTTATTTTTTCCTCAGGATATCGCATGCTATTTTAGAGTCACTTTTCAAAAGATCTTAAATGACTTGGCTGAAAATTGACTTTGTATTAAGGGAAAGTACCTGTGTCCCAGACTTTCAATCAGCACCTTAATAGGCTCCTGACCTCCCATGGATTGCCAGAGATTGCCAACAGCAATAGTTAGCTAAGAGACTTCCAAGGTTCATTTCTCCCTGCTTCTTTTCCACTTTTTTCCTACTCTATTTTCAAGGAAGAACCCTGGTGGCACCGTGATTAAGCGCTTGGCTGCTAACCAAAAGTCGGCAGTTCATACCCACCAGCCACTCTGTGGGAGAAAGATATGACAGTCTGCTTCCATGAAGATTAAAAAAAAACAATTACAGCCTTGAAAATTCTATGAGGCAGTTCTAGTCTGTCCTATAGGGTCACTATGGGTCAGAATTAACTCGACAGCAATGGGTTTTATTTCAATGAAAAGAGGATTAACAGTTGATAATCTTATGGGAAAGGGTTGGCAAAGGGTGAGCATGCAGTAAGATTGGTCGACACATCCCATATAACTTCTCAAGGTGCCTTGGCTTGAACCTTGCTTCAAATGACACACTAGCCATGCTATTGACATTCAATTAATGTTAAATACAGTAACATTTCATTCATATGTAATATCAGGGGATTGGGATTTTCTGAATAAATGAATATTCCAGGCAAGTGAAGCTTACCTCTTCAAGAACCAAAAGATGCTTTAAATTTTCTTAAATCATTTTTGGTAGACTTGAATGTATTTTAAAGGTTCAGTGACCACTTAAATAAGGTGCACTGATCTTTATTTAGTTTATTCAGGGCTAATTATCACCTTCACTGTAACACACTGATGCACGGAGTGGCTTCACTAACTAAACAGCCCCCGTTGTGCCTCTCTAGTTCTAGGACTCTCCTTTCAGTATGTCAGGCCCTTACCTGTCTGGCTACTAGCTGTCAGTCCTTGCTACTGTCATTAGCTGTCACTTCTTACTGGTCAGTAGGCCTGACTGCTTTCAGCTTGTGCGTTCCCATACCTGTTCTCATTTGCTCTGTGTCTAAGTTATCCAGTGCTGCTGTGACAGAAATACACAAGTGGATGGTTCTAACAAACAAGTTTATTCTCTTACAGTTTAGGAGGCTGGAAGTATGAATTCAGGGCACCAGCTCCCAGGGAAGGCTTTCTCTCTGTGTTGATTCTGGGAAAGGTCTTGTCATCCCCTGGTCTAGGAGCTTCTCAGGTCAGGGACCCTGGGTCCGAAGGGTGTGCTCCTCTCCCAGCACTTCTTTCTTGGTGGTAGGAGGTCTCTCACCTCTCGGCTGGTTTCTCTCTTTTGTATCTCAAAAGAGATTGACTGAAGATACAACCTAATCCTGTAGATTGAGTCCTGTTTCATTAACATAACTACCTCTAATCCTGCCTCATTAACATCAGAAATGTTAGGATTTACATGGCCTCATTAACATCAGAGAGGTTAGGATTTACATGGGATAGTCAGGGCGTAGTGGTTAAGTGCTACGGCTGCTAACCAAAGGGTCAGCAGTTCGAATCCACCAGGCGCTCCTTGGAAACTCTATGGGGCAGTTCTGCTCTGTCATGTAGGGTCGCTATGAGTCGGAATCAACTCGATGGCACTGGGTTTTTTTTTAGTCACATCAAATCACAAAATGGTGGAAACCACACAATACTGGGAATCATGGCCTAGCCAAGTTGACACACATTTTGGGGGGGACACAATTCAATCCATTACACCTTGTGTGAGAAACAAGAATATAAAGCTTGTTGAATCGGTGGCATTATTTTATAACAATTCTCAGAGAGAATTGTTACAAAAATCATTCCATATCTCAAATGAGAAAAAAAGTCTGTGGATTTGGGGACAGGCCTTTTTCCTTGCTAATTTCCTTTTTCCTTTGTGATTTTTTTGATGAGCTTCAACAGCCATCTTGAGATAAATGACTGTGTTTTATTACATTTTCTAAACATATTCTCTTGTAACTCTCATTTCTCACTTCCAATTTTGTAATAAATTTTCTTACTCATCTCAGAAAGAAAGTTCATTTCTAACAATTGGTAGAATATATTTTCCTAAGTTGTCAAAAATCACCGTATGATGCAATGGAATATTACTCAGCCATAAAGAGAAATGAAGTCCTGATACGTGCTACCACCTGGATGAACCTTGAAAATACCCTGCTGAGTGAAATATATCAGATAGAAAAGGACAACCATTGTATGATCCCACTGACATGAAATAGGCAAACGTATGAAAAACAAAACTTATTAGTGGCTACCAGAGCTGGGAGGGTGGGAGAAACTGAGTTTGTGTTAATGGTGGCAGAATAATTTGGAATAAGATAGTGGTAATGGCTGTACAACAGGATGAAGGTAATCAGTATCACCGAACTGTACAAGTAAAAATTGTTGAATTGACAAATGTGTCATTAGATATATTTTTTAATCACTACATGATAATGCCCAAACTAAAACCAAACCCATTGCTGTCAAATCGATCCTGACCCATAGCGACCCTATAGGACAGAGTAGAACTGCCCCATAGGGTTTCCAAGGAGCGCCTGGTGGATTTGAACTGCCAACCTTTTGGTTAGCAGCCGCAGCACTGAACCACTGGGCCACCAGCATTTCCACATGATGATACAGGAGGATAAAAGATCTTTTGGAAGAAGTTTTTGGTAGGCATTACCCTCGTTCTCTATCGGGATTCCTGATGTGATTTAACTTGCACCATGGTGGTGCAATCTGGCATAAAAGCACAAGAGTGAATATCCGTTAAGGAACAGAAAAAAGCTAAATCAAATAGCAATGAGAAAATATAATTGCTCTAGAAGATTACTGTGTAAATGGACATACACACCCTCTCTTAATGTTATTCCCCTAATGAGACTAATGACCAACCCTAATGAAAATCCCAGTGGAAATCGTAACAAAAACATCCAAAATGTTGAGAATAGGACAAGTGAGAATGATGATGGCCGATAAGCATTGGAACCATCAAGCATACTTACTAATCCAACCACAAAAATAAGTGCTGGCTCATGGACTGAGTACCTAAAAGTAATCAGGGTTGATCCTATAAGAATCAATTAGTGTATGGACCTTAAGGAAAAAAGTCTACCATGACCCTCTAGTTCCCTCTTATTGTATTTAATGGAACTCTATATAGTGTAGTGTAAAAAGGTCCCAAGCTTGTTTTTTAATTTGGTGTCCTGCTACTTGTAGTGTAGCTGTGTTTCCAGTTCAAGCAACAGATTGTGAATCTTTCTTCCTACGTGAGTAAAAACCAACAAGCAAAACACTCTGGAGTGAGGGCTCTAACCCCTTTAATTATTCGTAACTCATCTGCAAATTGAAAAACTTTTTAGAAAATATTTATACCCCACCTCATCTTATAAAGAATTTGAGGTGGCTTATAAAAAATAAAAAATAAGGTTCCTAGGTGATGCCAATGGATGCACTCAGCTGCTAATCAAAAGTTTGGCAACTCTAGCCCACCCAGAGACACCTCAGAAAAAAGGCTTGGCAACCATTATGGATTGAATTAAAAAATATGTCCCCCAAAATTATGTGTTGTAAATCCTAACCTCTAAAATGCCTGTGGTTATTATCCAATTTGGGAATGGGTTGTCTTTGTCATGTTAATGAGACAGGATAAGTGTATGGTGTATTTTAAATCAATCTCTTTCGAGATTAAACAAGTGAGCAGAGGAGAAGTGGGGTAAGACAGATGCCAAGACACATGAAGATCTCCAAGGAACCAGGAAGCCAAAGCTGAAGAGACAAGGACCTCACCCAGAGCCAACAGAGGGAAAAAGTCTTCCTCTAGAACCGGCACTCTGAATTCTGACTTCTAGCCTCCAAAACTGTGAGAAAATAAATTTCTCTTTGTTAAAGCCATCCACTTGTGGTATTTCTGTTACAGCAGCACTAAGTAACTAAGACAGCGATCTCCTTCTGAAAAAATCAGCCATCGCAAACCATGTGGAGCACAGTTCTGTTCTGACACACGTAGAATCTCCATGAGTCAGCATCAACTCAACAGCAACTGGCCTGATATCAAAACAAACAAAATCGATGGGAAAGTCACCAAAGGTGACATTCAAACGGCCACCAAACACATGAAAAAGATGCTCAGCATCATTAGCCATCAAACCAAAAAAAAACCAAACCCACCACCGTCGAGTCGATTCCGACTCATAGCAACCCTATATGACAGAACAGAACTCCCTCATAGAGTTTCCAAGGAGTGCCTGGTGGATTTGAACTGCTGATCTCCTGGTTAGCAGCCGTAGCACTTAACCACCACTCCACCAGGGTTTCCCATTAGCCATCAGAGAGATGCAAATCAAACTACAATGAGACATCATTTCACTCCTACTAAGATAGCTAAGATTTAAAAAATAAATAAATAAGTAGCAGAAAATAACAAATGTTGGCGAGGATGTGGGAAAATTGCCACCCTCATCCATTGCTAGTGGGAATGCAAAACGGTATAAGCTGTTGTGGAAAACAGTGTAGTGGCTCCTTAAAAAATAAAAAATAGAACTACCATATGACCATGCAATTCCACTCCTAGGTATATACCTAAAAGATTTGAAAGCCGAGACTCAAAAAGAGACTTTTACACCAATGTTCATTACAGCACTATTCATAATAGCCAAAAGGTAGGAACAACCTAAATGCCCATCCACAGATAACCTGATAAACAAAATGTGGTACATATATATGAATGGAATACCACTCAGCCAGTAGGAGAAATGAAGTCTTGATTCATGCTACAGTATGGATGGAGCTTGAAGACATTATGCTGAGTGAAATAAGCCAATCACAAAAGGACAAATATTATCTGACATAACTTATATAAAAAGGACAAGAAAAGGCAAGTATATAGGGACCAGAGTTTATTAGTGGTTACCAGGGGTGGTAGGGAGCAGAAAAGGGGGGTTAACAATGATGGAAAAATTGCATTGATTAAGGGTATGATTGCACAGCCGATTATTATAATTGCTATCAATAAGTTGCACACCTGTAAAACGTTTAATTGGCAAAAGTTGTGTGATAGATATGCTTACAACAACAAAAAGAAAAAGAAGAGTAGCTACTGAGGCTGCTTATGTACAACCAAATACCTCATGGGATTTCATTCCTTAGTTTGGCAGCTTAGGGTGGTTTCATGGGACATTCCAGTTAGTTGGCCTAATAATATGGTTAGTGCTTCTGTTCTACCTCCTAGTTTGTTGCATAGTGCCTGAGGTCTTAAAACCTTACAAGCAGCCATTCAAGGAACAAAAATTGGTCTCTATTCAACTGGCTCAACAGAGGAAGAAGTGCAGTCAGGAATAGGAGGAGGATAGGGAATGTGTGGCTAACTGCCTCCATGAACAACAGCCTCGTTTGCCATTAGACCAGAAGAACAGGGCGGCACTTGACTATCATTACTGAACATTTTGCTCAAAGATTCCATAGAAGAATTCTCATAAAAGGGGGGAATATGCAGGATAGAATTTCAAATTCTCATGGACTCCAGACTTCCTGAAGCCATGGAGGGTGGATGAACCTCTGAAACTATTGCCCTGAGATAATCTTTAAACCTCAAACCAAAAATATCCCTGAAGTCTTCTTAAAACCAGCCAAAAGTTTAGCTTATCTAGTAAGAAAAAGTCTTCCTTGAGCGTTATGCTTTCTAAGAACTAACTCTGTGGGATCAAATGGACAACAGCAACTTGGAGGATTAGATAGGAACCTTAGGGGGGCAGCGAGTTTATGTTAATGAGGGAGGAACAGCTTCGAAAAGGAGGGTGGGAACAGTTGCACAACTTGAGGAATGTAATCAGTGTCACTGAATTGTACGCGTAGAAATTGTTCAGAAAAAAAGATAATGTTGACAGATTGTGATAAGTGTAACTAATGTCACTGAACAATTTGTGTGGAAATTTTCAAATGGGAACCTAACCTGCTGTGTAAACATTCAACAAAAACTCAATAAAACATTGTTTAAAAAAATCAATAGGGAATTTAAAAAAATTTGATACAATCTTTGCAAAAAAGAAAGAACAAGCAGGAAAGTAATAAAGCCAAGTGGTAAGAACAGTTATGCAGAAATGTTTTATCATTGCTCCCTACATTTTGGTAGAGGAGCACTACACATTGGGCTCAAAGTTTCCAGCAGTTAAAGTGAAGAGAGGAGCAAAAAGATTCTAAGATTCATAAAGACCATAAAATAAAACCATACTGGTTGAATGATTAGATCAATTTTCCCAGTGAGTCATGTAAAAATGAAATGATTGACATCTACTGCTAAGCAGGTCTAGAATAGACACAACTGTCCTCTACATTTGGCTGGTCCTTTTCATATCCTGTATTATAAGACGATGGCATGACACCAGAGTGCAATTTAACAAATTCACTTCTCCAAAGAACTAAAACTTTGATCATCTGTCTTGACCCAAGGGCAAGTCTTATTCTATAAATGAGAATGTACTGCATGCCATTCAAGGGATTTCCCTCAACTGATTTTTGCAATTAGGCTTTTCATAAGGGTTGGATATAGGATGGTAAAAAGTTATAGCTCAAACTAGAAGCCAGGGTGCAGATATTCTCTATAGTGGAGTAAGGCAGAGAAAATCAAGGAACTAAGCAAGGCAAATGCACACATGATGTCTACAGAAAGTACCTTCAAAAAGAACCAATATTGTACCCTCAAGAAACTTCTGGATTCACTTCAAAATATAAATAAATGGGAAAGTAAGACACAAAAACTCTACAACACAAAGAATTACCATACTAATTTTTAACCTGAATTTTTTCAATGCAAATATTACCAGTCAACAGTTGTTCAAAAGTGGCTACAGCAATACCTTAACACAGAACTGTCAGAAATTCAAGCCAGATTCAGAAGATGATGTGGACCATCTCTCATGTGTCTGTCAGTTTGTCGTACTGTGGGGGCTTGCGTGTTGCTGTGACACTGGAAGCTATGCCACCAGTATTCAGATACCAGTAGGGTCACCCATGGAGGACAGGTTTCAGCTGAGCTTCCAGGCTAAGACGGACTAGGAAGAAGGATCCGGCAGTCTACTTCTAAGAAGAATTAGCCAATGAAAACCTTATGAATAGCAGCGGAACAATGTCTGATGTAGTGCCAGAAGATGAGGTCACCATGTTGGAAGGCACTCAAAAGATGACAGGGGAAGAGCTGCCTCCTCAAAGTAGAGTTGACCTTAATGACGTGGATGGAGTAAAGCTTTCAGGACCTTCATTTGCTGACGTGGCACGACTCAAAATGAAAAGAAACAGCTGCAAACATTCCTTAATAATTGGAATGTGGAATGTATGAAGTACGAATCTAGGAAAATTGGAAATAGTCAAAAATGAAATGGAATGCATGAACATTGACATCCTAGGCATTAGTGAGCTGAAATGGACTGGTACTGGCCATTTTGAATTGGACAATCATATAGTCTACCATGCTGGGAATGACAACTTGAAGAGGAATGGTTTTGCATTCATCGTCAAAAAGAACATTTCAAGATCTATCCTGAAGTACAATGCTGTCAGTGATAGGATAATATCCATACGCCTACAAGGAAGACCAGTTAATACGACTATTATTCATATTTATGAATCAACCACTAAGGCCAAAGATGAAGAGACTGAAGATTTTTATCAGCTGCTGCAGTCTGAAATTGATCAAACATGCAATCAAGATGCGTTGATAATTACTGGGGATTGGAATGAGAAAGTTGGAAGCAAAGAAGAAGGATTGGTAGTTGGAAAATACAGCCTTAGTGAGAGAAACAGTGCCAGAGATCGAATGATAGAATTTTGCAAGACCAATGACTTCTTCATTGCAAATACCTTTTTTCACCAACATGAACAGCAATTATACACACGGACCTCACCAGATGGAATACACAGGAATCAAATCGACTACATCTGTGGAAAGAGACGATGGAAAAGCTCAGTATCAGTCAGAACAAGGCCGGGGCCAACTGTGGAACAGACCATCAATTGCTTATACGCAAGTTCAAGTTGAAACTGAAGAAAATCAGAGCAAGTCCATGAGAGCCAAAGTATGACCTTGGGTATATCCTATCTGAATTTATAGACCATCTTAAGAATAGATTTGACCCATTGAACACTAATGACCAAACACCAGACGAGTTGTGGAATGACATCAAGGACATCATACATGAAGAAACCAAGAGGTCATTGAAAAGAAAGGAAAGAAAGAAATGACCAAGATGGATGTCAGAGGAGACCGAAACTTGCTCTAGGAAGTCAAGCAGCTAAAGCAAAAGGAAGAAATGATGAAGTAAAGGAACCGAACAAAAGATTTCAAAGGGCGGCTGGAGAAGAAAAACTATTACAATGACATGTGCAAAGAGCTAGAAATAGAAAACCAAAAGGGAAAAACACGCTCGGCGCTTCTCAAGCTGAAAGAACCGAAGAAAAACTTTAAGCCTTGAGTTGCAATAGTGAAGGATTCCATGGAGAAAATGTTAAACGACACAGGAAGCATCAAAGAAGATGGAAGGAATACACAGTCATTATACCAAAAAGAATTTGTCGAGGTTCAACCATTTCAAGAGGTGGCATATGATCAGGAACCAATGGTACTGAAGGAAGAAGTCCAAGCTGCTCTGAAGGCATCGGTGAAAAACAAAACACCAGGAACCGACAGAATATCGACTGAGATGTTTCAACAAACGGATGCAGCACTGGAAGTGCTCACTCATCTATAACAAGAAATTTGGAAGACAGCTACCTGGCCAACTGACTGGAAGAGATTCATATTTACGCCTGTTCCAAAGAAGGTGATCCAACCGAATGCAGGAATTATTGAACAATATCATTAATATCACACACAAGCAAAATTTTGATGAAGATCATTCAAAAGCAGCTGCAGCAGTAGATCGACAGGGAACTGCCAGAAATTCAGGCTGGATTCAGAAGAGGAAGTGGAACCAGGGATATCATTGCTGAAGTAACACAAATCCTGGCTGAAAGAGAGGATACCAGAAGGATATCTACCCGTGTTTTATCGACTATGCAAAGGCATTCGACTGCATGGATCATAACAAATTATGGATAACTTTGCAATGAATGGGAATTCTGGAACACTTAATTGTGGTCATGAGGAACCTGTATATAGATCAAGAGGCAGTTGTTCAGACAGAACAAGGGGATACTGAGTGGTTTTAAGTCCGGAAAGGTATACGTCAGGGTTATATCCTTTCACCATACCTATTCAATCTGTATGCTGAGCAGATAGTCCAAGAAGCTGGACTATATGAAGAACCGGGCATCAGGGTTAGAAGACTCATTAATAACCTACTTTATACAGATGACACAACCTTGCTTGCTGAAAGTGAAGAGGACTTGAGGCACTTACTGATGAAGATTTAAGACCATAGCCTTCAGTATGGATTGCACATCAACATAAAGAAAACACACCCCAAAATCTTTGCAACTGGACCAATGAGCAACATCATGATAAAAGGAGAAAAGATTGAAGTTCTCAAGGATTTCATTTTACTTGGATCCACAATCAACACCCATGGAAGCAGCAGTCAAGAAATCAAAAGGTGCATTGCACTGGGCAAATCTGCTGCAAAGGACCTTTTTAAAGTGTCAAAGAACAAAGATGTCACCTTGAAGACTAAGGTGCGCCTGACCCAAGCCATGATGCTTTCAATTGCCTCATATGCATGTGAAAGCTGAACAATGAATAAGGAAGGCCAAAGAAGAATCGACACCTTTGAATTGTGGTGTTGGCAAAGAATACTGAACATACCACGGACTGCCAAAAGAACAAACAAATCTGTCTTAGAAGAAGTACAACCAGAATGCTCCTTAGAAGCAAGGATGGCAAGACTGCGTCTTACATGCTTTGGACATGTTGTCAGGAGGGATCAGTCCCTGGAGAAGGACATCATGCTTGGCAAAGCACAGTGTCAGCAGAAAAGAGGAAGACCCTCAACGAGATGGATTGACAGAGCAGCTGCAACAATGGGTTCAAGCATAACAATGATTGTAAGGATGGTGAAGGACCAGGCAGTGTTTCGTTCTGTTGTACATAAGGTCGCTATGAGTGGGAACTGACTTGATGGCACCTAACAACAAGAACAACATCTGGAACGTAACATCAACCCTGATGCTCAGCTCACAGGAAATTCAAATCACCTGGAAACAATCCTCTTTGTCACCATAAAAAAGTGTTAGGAGTGACAACTGAAACCATTCAAAACCACACAGCTTATTATCCACATTAGCATGACTTTACTATTCCACTGTCTTCAACGCCAGTCTCTCGGCTCTGCTGCCTCCCTTTCTCTGCCATCACTTCTCCCTGACTTCAATGTTACAGCCCTCTCTCTTGGTTTCCTGGTTCCAGGAGCTTCCCAGCTCAGGGATCCCGGGTCCAGTGGGCACGCTCTGCTTCTGGCTCTTCTTCCTAGGTGGTAGTAAGATCCTCTCCTCTCTCTCCTGGAATGGCTCTTTTTAAGCCCGGAAGGATGGCAAAACTGACCAATCCCCTTGGTGGGCCACAATTCCTTTATTTGCAAAGTCCAACCCAATCATTTGGGTGGGAGTTACAAGACCATGACAAGAAAGGCCACGTAAAAGTGACCATCACCTGGCAACTCTATTATCATTCAGTCTTTGTTTATTGTTGTAAAAAAATAACACATTTGTCAATTCAACATTCAGTACACAGTTTAGTGCTATCAATTATAATAATTATAATCAGTGCCAAATTTCACCATAAACCCTCACTACTTCCTAAACATTAAAAAAAAAAAAATAGCTCTCACTTATTCAATCTTTTTAAATCAGATGATGTGGGAAGATTCAGAGATCAGGTTTTAAAGGATTCTCTCCCTTATTCAATCTTTTTAAATCAGATGATGTGGGATGATTCAGAGATCAGGTTTTAAAGGATTCTAGGAGAGTAAAAGTCCCTGGGTAGTGCAAATGGTTAACGTGCTCTGCTGCTAACTGAAAGGTTGGAAATTTGAGTTCACCTAGAGGCACCTTGGAGGAAAAACCCAGCGAACTACTTCCAAAAAGTCAGCCATTGAAAACCCTGTGGAGCACAGTTCTACTGTGACACTCATGGGCTGGCCATGAGTTGGAGTTGCCTGCATGGCAACTGGTTAGGAGTGTAAAAGGGATTTCCAACATCTGTCTGTCGGTTCATCATACTGTGGTGGATTTGCATGTTGCTATGAAGTTTTTTTTTTTTTTTTTATGAAGTTATAGCAGAAACCCTGGTGGCGTAGTGGTTAAGTGCTACGGCTGCTAACCAAAGGGTCAGCAGTTCAAATCCTCCAGGCGCTCCTTGGAAACTCTATGGGGCAGTTCTAGGTTTTATGAAGTTATTGGCACCAGTATTTCAAATACCAGCAGGGTCACCCATGGTGAATAGGTTTCAGCAAAGCTTCCAGACTAAGACAGTCTAGGAAGAAAGGCCCGATGATCTAAAACTTAACCAATGAAAATACTATGGATCACAACAGATTATTGTCCAATATAATGCTAGAAAATGAACTCCCTCGGTTGGTTGCTGTGTCATGGAATCAGTTTCGATTCCTAGTAGAACTGTGACAGACTAGAACTGCCCCATAGGGTATTTTTGGCTGTAATTTTAACAGGAGCAGATTGCCAGGTCTTTTCTCCATCGGACCAGCTGGGTTAGCAGTCCAGCATGTTTTTGCCAGCTCGAAGACTCTTAAAATGCACGGTGGCCCCTAGCAATGGACTCAAACATATCAACCATCCTAAAGATGGTGCAGGACCAGGCAGCGTTTCAGTTTGTTGTACAGGTGGTCACCATGAGTCAGAGCCAACTCGAGGGCAACTAACAACGACAACAAAAGGGATTTATTTTTGCAGGGAGAAGTAGAAAACGGGAATATAGATAGTGGTTGAGAACATGCATTTTGGGTTTTTTTTTTTCATCTGGGTAGGAATCTTGGCTTTAACATTTACTAGCTTTGTGGTCTCAGGGAAATCATTTGCCATGTGTGAACTTCAGTTTCCCCTTCTATTAAATGGAGAAAATAGTTAACTTGTTAAGACTGGCCGTTAACTAAGATACTGTGCGTAAAGCAAATAACAGAGCGTGGAATATATGAGTCATTGATACAATGCTACGTTCATTAACGAATTTAATCTTCACCTTCACGTCCCCAGCACGTCCTGCAATGCCCAGCACAGAGCCGACGCTCAATTATGTTATATATACGTACATGCATATATATATATACAAACAGGTGCTCTGCCTTGGAAAGAAGAGGCACACCTGCCCTGATGTTGGTGGCTGGGTCTGGGAAATTAAGCCTGGGAGGGGGGCGTTCCCAAGTCAGAACCAACGAAAACCAAACGTTCCCGCCGACCCTAACAGCACGACGAGCTCGGATTCAAACGGCCTAGGCTTCTTGCGCATGCGTTGACCGGAAGGCGCGGCCTGCCACCCGCCCGATTGATCGACTTGATCGAAGATCGTCTGCTCGATTCTGGCTGCGGGAGCTGCCCTCGCTCTCGCGATGCTGTCGGCTGAGGACTACGCAGGAGAGAGGAGGCGTGCCCAACTGGAGCGACTGAGAGCTTGAGGCCGCGGCTCGTAGCACTCCCAGAAGGCTGTGCGCGCCCCTCGCTTCCTCCGGGAGCAGCCGAGTGAGCGCGTGAGCGGCTCTGTGCAGACCGAGCATGGCGCTTCACGTCCCCAAGGCCCCGGGCTTTGCCCAGATGCTCAAGGAAGGAGCGAAAGTAAGAGATGGAGGAAGAGGGTCAGGTGGGGGAGTCAGCGTGGGGCTGCGGCGACCTTAGCGAAGGAGAAGGGTCTAGTAACGGGCCGGACACGCTCCCCCGGCGCCGCGCGCGGGGCTGGAGAAGATTCCAGAAAGGGAGGAGTGCTCAGTAGGACTCAGCCCATCGGTCCGCGGGCATTTCAGTCCCTCCCCGGCCCGGGGAAAGGCAGGTGGGCGGAGGGGCAGGGGCGGCAGATGAGGGTCGAGGCCGGCATTTGCGTTCACTTCTTGGCTGGGCGAGCGCAGAGGTCCTGGTGCACGTTTTCTCTATGCGTAAAATGGGGCTAATTTGGCTCTCCACTTTTACAGGATATTGTGAGGGTGAGAACTGCTTTGGGTCCGCGAAGCCGGTTCACGCACAGCTCTTGGCGTAGTGTTCGAGGTTATACGATGGGAAAGAGCAAGGGGAGGGAGACGCAACGAGGAGAGCGTAGAACAAGGACCAGTTCTTGGCTGACTCTTTCCACAGGAGAACGGAGGGCTCCCCTCTGTCGCTTTTCGCTTGTAGAAGCAGGTGTTAGAGTAGGACAGACATTACATGCAATCCAAGTGGGGTCTGGCCCCAACTGCTGTGAGCTCGTTTGGTGTAGAACTTGTCCCTCTGAGTCTTGAATTCCTCGTCTTTCAGTTGAGGAGATGGGACCAGAAGACGGTACCTTTGAGTTCTAACCATGTGACTTACCCGTGTAACCCGCAAGATAACTGACACTCTGACCCAAATAAAATTATCTTGGCTTATGGTCAGGTCTTGAACGTTGGAATAATGGTGTTCTGATACTCGTTTCCCACATTTTCTTTGCCTAATTAAGGAAATACAGATCAGTGAGGTTGAATTTAAGGTTTTATGGGACGTAAAGGGGCACTAACAGTTTTAGAAAGCTAGGTTTTTACTACTTGCAGGATGTGCTTTGAGGATAACTTGGGTGTAGTAATGTCAGTGTATAATGTAAACGTTGGGGAAACAAGTTCGCTGAAATGGGCAGTGGCTGCTTCCGTAAAAAATCAGGATGAGCACTTTTCATTAATACAGGTTTGGAAAATTGTTCTGTATCACAAAACCTTATTTAAATGTCATTCAGATGCTAGTAGTTTTCTGCAGACCGCTGTATGTGAGATAATCATTCAACAAATAGGGACTTGAGGGCCTGCAATGAAAGAAATCTTAGCTCTCTTAAACTTTATTTTCTTTCGGGGAAGAAATAATCAAGTAAACAACAACATTTTAAATAGTTGCCTGAAGAAAACAAATAGTACTGTAGTTGAGAATGACAGAAATTAAACAAACAAACAAAAAAACTGCCTCCCTAAAAAAAGAAGGGTCAGGGGCAAATAAAACAAATGAGATGTTTGGGGAAGAATGTTTAGCTTAGTTCTGAGTTGACAGGATGGACCAGCCAAGATCAGATGGGAGAGTGTTGAAGTAGAAAGACCCTGAGGATGGAATTAATTTGACCTGTTAAAAGAGCAGTAAGAAGGATGATGGGACTGAAGCTTACCAAGGGTAGACACAAATGATAGATGTATGTAGAGGAGCTGTAGGCCAGGGCAAGAAGCCCAGGTGGCAGAGTGGTTAAGTGCTCGCTGCTAACCAAATGGTTAGCAGCTTGAACCCACCAGTCACCCTGTGGGAGAAGGATGTGGCAGTCTTCTTCTGTAAAGATTTACAGCCCTAGAAACCCTATGGGGCAGTTCTACTCTGTCCTACAGGGTCTGTCAATTCAACTTTCAAAAATAGGACTTTTAAGAACTTCAAGAAGCAACAGGGTTTGGGGAGGTATCTGACAAAAGAATAAGTTCACCTGGAAAACTAAATATACCAGAATATCCAGAAAAGACTAGGTCGCTATGAGTCCCAGTCAACTCAGTAGCAACAGGTTTTGGTATGCAGGGGTGAGGTCTTGTTGGACCTTGTAGCCCTAAAGAGAGATTTAGGTTTTATTCTCAGAGTGATGGGAAGCCATAGAAGGGTCTTAAATACGGGAGTGATGGGGTCTGATTTATGATTTAAAACAAACAAAAAAAAAACTTGTTTCCCAGGATGAGGGTGAGGGAAAAGAGCAAGAGAGGAAGCCTGGGGGTCAGTCTGACTGCTGCTGTAGGAGTCCCGCTCTTTTCACTGGAGAAACTTCTGAAAGAGTGGTTGTTAAGCTTTTCTGAATCACAGCTCCTTCTATGAATATTTTTTAAGCTATGCCTTAATGTCTAGAACAACACAGTCCAGAACTTCCTGCGACGATGAAAATGTTCTATATCTGTGCCACTACGATAGCCACTATCCAGATGTGATCACTGAGCACTTGCACTGTGACAAGTACTACTGAGGAACTGAATTTATCCTAAATAGCTGTGTGTGACTAACGGCTACTGTTTAGGACAGTGCGGCTCTAGAAAAATGCTCAGGTCTGCAGGAAGCTCATAAAGCCTATCTGAGGCCCCAAATTAATTCTAGCTCTGAAAAAGTCCAGTGTAAAATTTCAGAATTTTAGTATTCCCACCATTTCACCAGTTTTTCAGTATGCGTGCTTTAGAATTGTAATTACAAGACCATTCAGAAGCCTGTGCGCTCTAGCGCCTAAGTATTTGGAGGCAGGTATTTAGCTTCATTTACTTTATGAGTGGGAATTCCCACTGGCCATAAAGCCTAGGCTCTTAATAGAGTAAGAAAAATGTCCATACCACATTTCAACCTGTGGTTAGAAAATACAGATAAACTCTGAAAAGGTGTTCTTCCTGAAACATGTTTTGTGATCGATCTTGTACTCTTCCCCACACTGCCTTTTCACTACCTTAAAAACATATGTAGATATTATGTTTTGATGAGTAAGTGCATATCGGTGGTCCCTAAAAATGTCATGCTTTCAACTAGTGAGCAAGTTTATGGTCGTTTATGAATACCCAGCACTGTGCTTTACTGATATAGGTCTGATTGTCTCAGCAGTCCTGTGAAGTAGATACTACTACCCTCATTTTATAAGTGAAAAATCTCAGGTAAATTGCCCAAGGTCATGTAGTCAGTTAACCAGATTAAGATTTGTAGCCAGCCAGTCATACTCTGAACCCCGTGTGCCAAATTCCTAAGCTGTATTATAAGCAAAATATGCAGAGACATCCATTGCTTTGAAAATTCTTGCATGTCACTGTCTTGTGTAATGTGAAGTGTTTTACAGCATTTTTCAGGGTTGGAGGAGGCTGTCTACAGGAACATTCAGGCTTGCAAGGAGCTTGCCCAGACCACCCGTACAGCATATGGACCAAATGGTAATTCTGAATGCATTGGAATCAAAAATGACTTTTTATCCCATTGAGAGCATAGAAAAATTACAGCATTTTCATCATTGAGATAATGGCTATTGTTCATTGTGATAAACTCAACATTTCTTCTAACTAAAGTGATATTATGCTATAAAGAAGAAAGTCCTCTCCCTCTTGGCTGCTACCACCAACTGAATTTATATAGATCTATATTTTTATAGAATAAATACACTTTTAAGTAGATATTGTTGGTCTGTTAGGCATTAATGTAATTTCTGTGTATTGAGCACTTTCTTCATGCCAGGCCTGTTTCAAATGAAAGATAAAGTATTATGAGGTGCAGTTCTGCTCTCCAGGACTTTGCAGTATTGTTGAAAGAAGGTACTTGTTTTTTTAAAAATGCGAAGTCAGTAGAAATGTGCTAAGATTTGTTATTCCCACAGTTTTACAGTGTGAATTCATTTTATAGTTCTTGACTAGGTTTTCCTGGGTATTTGGGGAAGGAATTGAATAATAATTTTTTTTTTTTTTACCTTTTGAGGAATGAATAAAATGGTTATCAACCACCTGGAGAAGTTGTTTGTAACAAATGATGCAGCAACTATTTTGAGAGAGTTGGAAGTAAGTTTAAAAAGAGCTAAGAAATGTTTTGGTAACGTCAAACACTATATTTCCACACAGAAGGAAGAAGTCTTATTTTGGATTAGGTTATGGACTACAGTGCAACTTGTGAGAGCTGGGACTGCCTTGTTTTTCCAGGCCTCTCAGTGTTTTTCTGCCTTTGACAGGGTGTGGTCTTACCACTTTTCTGAAATCGCCTGTTTCAGTGGAAAATATTTGAGTTTTCTTTCTCTGACAGGTTTCTGCCTTACACAGGTCTGGCTTTCACAGGTTTTATTGTATAGCCAGTTTTTTACAAATTATATGTGTCTCCAGATTTTCTTAGTTATAAAGAGTTCTGTTTAGGTTTATGGGCACTGAGAATATCTTGTTATTTATGAAGGGATTGCTTGTGGTAAAAGTATATATGTTAATAATCAGACCTAATTGATTCTGTTATCATGTATTATAGATTGACACTGACATGAATTACCCTGTAATGTAGAATAGCTGGACCTTAAAATAGCGATTTTTAACATCAAACCATTTGTTTGACTTTGTGAAAATAAAACGGTTGATGAAATTCTGCTTTCCTGAGCTTCAGTTTTGATGTTACAGAGTCTGTAGAATGGATACTACCATCAGTGTTAGCAAGAAGTTCTGGCACCATAACACACACACACAGCCGTTCCTTTTTTAGCTCGTCTGTAATTGAAGGATTACATGTTCAATCTCAGAGTTTTTTGTAAGCTTAGCCATTAAACTACGAGAAGTTAATCCTGTATTCTAAATGAAACTCTGTAGATACATTAACATTTCTTTAATCTCTTAAATAGCAACATATCCTTAAAGATACTGAACAAACGTTAACAGAATCTCCATGAGGGGACTTAGTGAATGTTGATGATGTACACAGTGATGCAGAATGGGAATACTGTCTGCATATTAAGAACCATGGTATTGACTTTTTAGGTGTTTGTCTTTTGATAAAATTTTAAATTTCCTTTTTTTTTTTTTAAATTATGAGTGATGCCCCTTACAACAAGAACATGCACACAAAGTTGAGACTCATGATGAAGGAAGGTGGTGCCTGTCTTCGCTCTCCCAAAGCCTTTTTTAAAAAAATGCCTAGATTTAGTGGTTGAAGTTATTTTGTTTTTTTAATTTAATGAACATGTAGTGATGTGCTGAACCTCACAGAAAGGTGACTGACATCAAAAGAGGTGCACTAGGAAGTTAGATTCGTTCACAGTGATGCATTTCTGTGGGTAGGCCCAGAGAGAACTGCTTTTTTTTCTTGTGATCACACTGTAAGTAATGTATAGCAGTGGGATCAAGTGGAGTTACATGGCCCCCAAGAAAATAGTCTTCATTTAGAAGAAATGGACATGAACAGTTTTGTACAGCTTTAAGGATAAAATGTTTCAATTTGGTATTTAAATTGAAACCTTTTCCACCAGGTACAACATCCTGCTGCAAAAATGATTGTAATGGCCTCTCACATGCAAGAGCAGGAGGTTGGAGATGGCACGAACTTTGTTCTGGTGTTTGCCGGCGCTCTTCTGGAATTAGCTGAAGAGCTTCTGAGAATTGGCCTTTCCGTTTCAGAGGTGAGTGTTTCTGTATAACTTCTATTTAATTTTTGCTTACATGTACCTACTGCTTTAAATTTAAATAAAAATTATTATCATAGTAATAGTTAATATTGATTGAGTTTATTCTTGCAAGGCATTGTAGTACACATACTTGACATTTATTATTTTATCCTCACAAGACTGCTATGAGTGAGGCCTATCAAAATAAACCCTGTTTTATATTACATGAGGAGAGTGAGACGGAAGCTTAAAAAAAAAAACCTCACCCCAGATCTTGTAGCTAGGAGGTGGTGGAGTTAGGGCTCAAATTGGAGCTGTCACCAGGGCCTACACACTTCCCTACTAGATTCTACCATATGTGTTTGGGGAGGGGCGGGGGAGGGGGACATGCTTCATTGTTTTATAATGAAAATACCCGTTTCTCTTGAAGAGTAGTTCCTCTGTCTATGTTTTGGTTCCTTAACGTTTCAGGTCATAGAAGGTTATGAAATAGGCTGTAGAAAAGCCCATGAGATTCTTCCTGATTTGGTATGTTGTTCTGCAAAAAGCCTTCGAGATGTTGATGAAGTCTCATCTCTCCTGCGCACCTCCGTCATGAGTAAACAGTATGGGAATGAAGGGTTTCTGGCCAAACTTATTGCTCAGGCATGTGGTAAGTCAGTATCAGTAAACGCCAAGGGCTCACATAAAAATGTCTGTTTTCTCTCTTGTTCCCACATCCTTTCTAATATGTCTCATTTTCTTAACAGTGTCTATTTTTCCTGATTCCGGCCATTTCAATGTTGATAACATCAGAGTTTGTAAAATTCTGGTAAGTTGAGAAAATGTGTAACGTTACCTAGATAAGTCCTTATTCTTTGGAAAAGAGAATGTCTGTGTTATATACCCTAAGTGTTAGCTCATGTTTTGGACACTTAGGACTTACTGCCTTTGGAAAGGTGCATCAGCTTACAGCGTTTTGGTATTTCCAGGTGATGATACCACTGCCTTTTAAATTGGAAAAGGGTATTGACATCATAACATTGTGAAGTCAGCATTTTTCTGTGACAGCTTTCAGGTTAAAACGGTGCATAAACAAAACAATTTCTTTTGTATTCATGACTTAGGCAATTTTGAATGGAATGAAGGTTGTCCTGTTGCTTTATGATAAAACTCACACTTGGATGTGATGTTAGTGTTGCGTTAAGAGTATGTTTTTGATAAGAGTACGTGCTTGATACAGTAAAATAGACAAGTGTAATATTTGCACGTTGGCATTCTGATTGTTAATATAGTTGGTGGCTGCTGCCTCAAGCAGAGTGTAAGTGCTGTGCTTTCCCCCCAGAGTCACTGCCTTAGTGTGGTCTTTTAGAAAAGGCTGCTTTTGGTATGTACCAAGTCAACAGCTTAGCCCCAATATCATTTCTGTGAACTCGCTGTTCCATGATGTCGGTGTTCCCCTCTGTAGGGCTCTGGTGTCTATTCCTCATCAGTGTTACATGGCATGGTTTTTAAGAAGGAAACCGAAGGTGATGTAACATCTGTCAAAGATGCAAAAATAGCAGTGTACTCGTGTCCTTTTGATGGCATGATAACAGAAACTAAGGTACGTAGACTTCAAAACCTTAAAATTCAACATCAGAATTTGAGATTGTCTTTTTCAGATTAATGTTGCATGATTCTGAAGTTGTGAGGTAGAATTTGCTCTTTTCCAGTGACTACTGCATAATTACTGAGAACTGCTGGGTCGTATCTTTTTAAAATCCAGTATATAGTTTTTGAATTTCTAAGTTCACAAAAATACTAGAAAAACTACAGTGGCAATATTGTTTATATACTAACGTACAGACCTTGACTTTAAGTAGAGCCTGTGCATTCTCTCCCTGGAGACAATGGGAGTGCCTGTACTGTGCTCTTCAGGAAAAGCGTTACTTAGAAAGATGCTCCAGACAGTCTGAAACAGAGTTTTGTTGAGGGAATTTGAAATTGACAAGTCTTCTAAAATTTATATTAAAAAATTTGAAGTTTATGGTTATAGGTTGCTTGTCTTCTTCCTAGAACTCTTGAGATGCAAGTTGTTGGCTTAAAATTCTTTTGATGAAAGAGGAGGTGTTTGGCATTTAGTCCACATATTTTAAAAGTTTGAGAATAATAATTGTTGTTTTGATGACATGAATTGCCCTTTGTCAAAAGAGAGAACACCTAGAGACCTGTCCAACATATCTAACCTAACAGTCCTTCCCCAGCTTTCCCACCACAGTGCATCTGGTTCTGAGGGTGAAAGTCTAGTAGCAAGCTGAGCTTCTATTGATTTCATGTAGATTTTGTATTTTGCATCAAAATTCATTTTTATCTTCACATTTTCTGTTTTTTAAATTATTTCCTTAGTAAAATGTTACCTGTGACTTGAACACCAGAGTACTGAAATAGTTTAAAGTGAGTGCGTGCATGCTTGTTTTGCCAGGGAACAGTACTGATAAAGACTGCTGAAGAACTGATGAATTTTAGTAAAGGAGAAGAAAATCTCATGGACGCACAAGTCAAAGCTATTGCTGATACCGGTGCAAATGTCATTGTAACAGGTGGCAAAGTGGCAGACATGGCTCTTCATTATGCAAACAAATACAATATCATGTTGGTGAGGTACGAAGAAGCTGTGCTCTGTTAACCTGTATTATAAATTGTTATTTGGTGGTGGTTCAACAATTCAACCAACTGGGAGGACTTTTAGGAAAGGAAAAGTAAGCTGTCAGATCAAATAGCAAAGGGGTTTAACCTGGTGCAGGGGAAGAGGAAACAGCTCTGAGGGAGCTGACATTTAAGCTGAGAGCCGAAGATCGATCAACAGATGGGTGCCACTTAGGGAGAGGGAAAGCTTTCCAAGCAAAAGAAATAACTTGTTACAGAGACCGGATGAAGGTTTTGTGCTCAATTGAGTGGGGTCAGGAACACACTTCAGTCCGTAAACACATTTATGGGCATTCTGAACGACTTGTCTACCCATTCCTGCCTCTGCCACCATCCGCAGCACCCACTCCAATGTGCAGAGTAAATCACCTCCACAGACGTGATTTTGCAAGTGAAGCAAACGTTTTCTGTATACTCTTGAGTTCTACAAGGGCTTCTCCTAAGGTGACTCCAGTTCTCCCAGTTCTAGAAAAACAACATTAAAAGCATATGACGCAGCCTTAAGATGTGGCGATGCTGGCAGGCCAGGCCCACTCCCAGGTACAGGAGTCGGCCTTTCTCCCTTGGCGCACAGTGCAATCCAACGTCGTGTTCTGGGCTGGAACATACGGGGTCAAGAGATATGATTTGGGCCAGTGCAGTTTCCTGTGTGACTTCTGCATTTTACTTTATCTAGTGGAATTAAAACGTCTATTGAATTCTGTTTTTTTGTTTTGTTTTATTTTTTTAAAGACTGAACTCAAAATGGGATCTCAGAAGACTATGTAAAACAGTTGGTGCTATAGCTCTTCCTAGATTGGTATGTATCTTGAAAAACATTAAAAGGTGGTTGAACATACTTGGATTATTTTTTTTTTACAATGGTCTTTTTTTCTCTTCCAGACTCCACCTGTCCCTGAAGAGTTGGGCCATTGTGACAGTGTTTATCTCTCAGAAGTTGGAGACACACAGGTGGTTGTCTTTAAGCATGGTATGTAGTAATAGTAAAATCTGTTTATATAAATGTGAGATGTTTATTTTCTTTTACTTAATCCCCAAATATATTTAATTTATTGACAGAAAAGGAAGATGGTGCCATTTCCACCATAGTACTCCGAGGCTCTACCGACAATCTCATGGATGACATAGAAAGGGCAGTTGATGATGGTGTGAATACTTTTAAAGTTCTCACGAGGGTCAGTATTAGCAGTTATTTTCCTTAGTAATTTATAAGACCTTAAAAACGTATTGGCAGACTCCTGAACACTGTGAGATCATCACAATAAACAGCCCGTGTAAAGCAGGATTTTTGTGCCCACTGCTGATGAGTATGATAGCTTTCCAGAATGACTACACAAAAGGGAGATATGTTGCAAAGGTAGGCTATTTGTTTCTTAAACTGTCTCAGGTGTAGTTTATTACCATGTACCTTCACTTGCTGCCACACTGTGATTAGCGCCATATCTGTGCCATTCACATTTTTCCCTGGCCTCCCTTTCCTTGTATCAAACACTGCACAGTAAGGGAATTTGCCCAGATGGCTCAACCCTTACAAAGTTTGTAATGACAACAAGTAACAATGCCTGATTAAACACATGTAGTCTGGTAGAGTAATGGAAGCTGGAAAAATGAACAACCTGCCTCTTGGTGATTCTGGGTGTGTTGCTCTTTATTACAGGACAAACGTCTTGTACCTGGAGGTGGAGCTACAGAAATTGAGTTGGCCAAACAGATCACATCATATGGAGAGGTACAGTTTTCTCTGAATTAATCAATTTTTTATCATTGCTTGAATAAAATATAATAATAAACACATTTTTGATTTAGACTTGTCCTGGACTTGAACAGTACGCTATTAAGAAGTTTGCTGAGGCATTTGAAGCTATTCCCCGGGCACTGGCAGAAAATTCTGGTGTTAAGGCCAATGAAGTCATCTCTAAACTTTATGCAGTACATCAAGAAGGAAATAAAAATGTTGGATTAGATATTGAGGTATGGGGGAGAAAAAAACTACAAACTTGAGTTGTTTTATTTTGTGAGTGTACAGCCTAAAAATAGAGGCAGTAGGCTTTAACTAAAAGGACATTTAGTGAGAAGTCGTGTTGATTTGTAAGTAAATGATTTCCTTAACAATTAGTGCTTACATAGTTATCTGGTAAGAAAATCCAGTTCTCTTTCTGTTTTGGGGGTAGTGTGTTAGTTACTCCTAATGGGTTACTTTTCTGGTACTGTTGAAGGAGCCATGCGTTTTTGTCGAGCATAAGCATTTTCACATAAAAGCACTTGAGGTGGAAAATGAAGGTTGTTTTGTGTTGACAGGCTGAAGTCCCTGCTGTGAAGGACATGTTGGAAGCTGGTGTTCTGGATACCTACCTGGGGAAATACTGGGCCATCAAGCTAGCGACCAATGCCGCCATCACCGTACTGAGAGTCGATCAGGTGAGTGACAGGCGGAGTTGCAATCCATAAAGATGCTGATTTTCAGGGGATTTCTATTTCCATGAAACGAGAACATAGCATAGCTCTAATTCCATTTAAAGGAGTATTCCTTACCATTACATCTTAGGTTCGTTAAAGTGCCATAAATTTTTTTTTTTCTATTGGAATTATAGCTTTAAATGTATTGAATGTATTTTAACTAATTTAAAATGAAGGTTTTTCCAGTGAAGGAAACCTTTTGATATCTTTAAATTGGAATGGGTAGAACAAATCTGATCTAGATCCATAGTTTTCCAACTTTTCTGTTAGCCTTAGAACTATTTCCATAGGTAATCAAGGGAAAGTATAATACAGGGCATATGTGAGGATCGTAAAGCCCTGAAGCAGACATTGCAGACTACTAGCTAGAGGAATCGAAGCCTCTGGTTATTTGTGGGCAGGACCGTGGCGTTTACAGTTTTTCTGCTGTGACACTATGGCTTGAAGTACTCAAGTTATCTTAGAAGTGCTCCTATCAGCATGTCTACCCCCCTTTTTTTTTGTTTTGGAGCAAACATGGCAGAGGGGACCATGAGACTGTTCTGTATGTGGAGGTGAACTAGAATTCCTAATTATCTTCCAGAAGGTGTTTGTCAGTAAACTTAATGAGATGGCATTTCTCCACAAAATTCTCGAAGTAACGATTAAACCGTGAATTATTTTAAGTACTTCCTATTAGAAAATTATAATTGCTAGAAGCATGGTACAAAATCGTTGAGCAAAAATTATGCCAAATTATTCAGTCTTGGGAGAAGCAAGCCCTAGGTGGACATTACTGGAAAGGATGTTAGACTTAATTCTGGGCATAATCACATCAGTGGTAATTATAGCAAATTTTAGCTCGGGATAAGGAAGAACTTTTTCATAACCAGAAATGACCAAAACGGAACCAGAGTAGTTTCTACATTGGAAATGAGCAGAAGCTGGATGCGTATCTATCATTTATTATTAGGGAGTTCTCTATCGCTGATGTCTCTAACTAGAGGTGGTGGTAGAGTAACGCTGAATAATTTAAACCATTTTCTCAGAAAAGATGTTTTGTAATTAAAGCGTAGAAAGTTTTCAGTGGAGAAATGTTTTTGGAGCTATTAATAAAAGCCTAAAGAAATGTTATACAAGTAAATATGGCTAAGAATAGAGTGGGGAACCAAAAAGAGAAGGCAACAAGAGAAGCTAAATAGACTGAAGCTTGCAGTAAGCAGAAATTCTGGTAGTGAAAGTTCCTTAACTGGGGAGCTTTTTGAATATCCGTTATCCAAGCAAGGCAGTAAGCATAATCCTTGGTCACAAAGGCCCATCTGAATTTTGGTTTAATGGCAAACCTGTTTTATAGAAAGGGGAAGTTGCTGATACGTACCTGTGGCCTTTGCACTATACACACAGAAGGTATCTGAAGAAGCCATCTGACTTTATTAACCAGCTTTAGTACCATAATGAACTTTATTACTTTAAAAACCGGCTGTACCTAATTTTGTGCAGTAGATACATTCTGGAGATTTGCAAACCAGACTTCAAGCATTGGGCAGTTTAATCTTTTTTTAAATGTTTGTTTCACTGGCTCTCAGTGTCCTCAAATCATCAGCATCACTCTTACCTAAGAACTTGTTAAAAAATTCTCAAACCCATGGAATTAGATGCTGTTGAGGGAGGCCTAGCCATCTATTTCAGTACGCCCTCCAGATGATTATGAGACCCACTCAAGTTTGAGGACTGCTCTTCTAGTCTTTTGAAGTCAAGATATATTTATGTTCTAAAATTATATTTACTGTCTTTGATTCATCCTGAATTTATTCTCAGTAAAATGTTATTCCAAGAATGTCAGGTTTGGAATTCTAGGTATGTTGTTAATTGCTACTTAATTACAGGAGCTTCTAAAAAGGAGTAGAGAATACTGAAGATGGTAGTAAAGGTGCTTTTTACAGTTTATGTTCCTTGAAACACAAGCCAGGCCCATTGATGTCACATGGAATTTGGGAAGCAGTGAATATTATAATCCCAATTTGGAGATTTAGCGTGTGGATGATGAGGTTCAGAGAGGTTCTATGAGGAAAGGCAGTTTTGTTTAATTTAGCTTGTACCAAATTTATTTGAGCCTAAAGCTATTTTTTTTTTTTTTTTACCACAACTTAAAAAAAAAAAAGACAATCTTTTGCAAATGCTTGGTGATTATATAGTTGGAAAATGCTGGCTTAGCACTGATGAAATAAACTTAAGTTACCAAAGAACTAGAAACTTGGACTTTTGTTTGTGAACACTTCCTGCCACTTGAATGGTCCTTACTTGCAGGTAATAGGAAATGTCAGTGTTGAACCTAATACATATATGTATTTATGTATCACCTGCTTTAAATTATAATGGCAAAACTGGCGGGTGGACCTAAAGCTCCTAAACCACAAGGAAATTGGGATAAAGATGCTTGGCAAGATGTACCTCATATATAAATAGCAAGTCAGGTGCCAAACGGACTTTCAGAAGTCACAGTGCCTGCCAACATCGTCACATTCAACTTAACCGAGCTACTGAGCGCGTGTCTTAGAACGCGCTTTGCTGACATGGGTTTTGTTGCTTTGTTGTCCAGGAAGGCGGGAAGCTCAGTGGTGCTCGAAGTTTGCAGGTTAATTTCTGATAAGGAATCTAACAAACTTTGTGCTGCGGGGTTTCGTGTGTGGCACATGATAGATTAGCAAAATGATTGCTTCATCTTCAGTCAGGCTAATAAGATATTTTAAGTGTGCTCTTTCTCTTCCTTTTAAAGGCTGAGTTTATGAAACCGTACTTTTTGTGTTTGTTTTGTTGTATAGATCATCATGGCAAAACCAGCTGGTGGGCCCAAGCCTCCAAGTGGGAAGAAGGACTGGGATGATGACCAAAATGAATAGCTTAACTTTATTGTAGGTGGTTATGTTCGTAGTAGTCTAGGAATTGCCCAAGGTTTTCTTATTCTCCTTAAATTAAGAAGTGCTTTGTGTTTATATTCTCAGCTGGATGATACAATAAATGTGTTATTACTATCAAAGCCTCATCGTCTGATGACCGCTGTTACTGGATCTTAAATGAAAACATCTTAAATGTCTGTTTCATGTAAATGTTGAATGATCTAGGGAGAGCTTGAGAGCATGGGATGAAGTGTTTAACTGACCCTTTATGTAAAAAGTTTGCTGATCCCTGGGCTAGATTTCCAGAGTTTTCTCACTCCAGAAATACTAATGCTCTTACGGGACTTGTTAACGGTAGCATCAGTGAGTGAGCTGCTGAATGGTAGACTCAGTACAGACAGTCTCGGAGCAGCTGGGGTTAATGGAAAGTTGATGGATTATCAGGAAGGTAACAAACGAGATCCTCGTCATAGAACTGAAAATACATTTCCTGATGTGTAAAATTAAGTAAGTCAAGTTTCATAAAGTAGGGCCCATTTTTCCTTTAGATCAGTAAGGATTGTTGAAAAAGCAAAAACAATTGTAAACAGTTTATGTAAGATTCCTGAATAACACCGTTTGAAATTTTATGTTTTTGATATTCTTCGGAAGGAATTTTGGAGGTAAATATGGCTGACTGGTCTTGATTAACTCAAGGTGTTAGGGTGATATGTCTCTCAGGACTGTCCCAGCAAGGAGAGGGTTAACTAGGATAACAAGGAAAAGCCTAAACGAGAACCTTACCAGAAGCTTAGACATGCTGGTGTCCTTAAGGCTCTTTGAGTTGCATGCAGCTGAAATGGTAAAAGACAATACACAGGCTTCTCTGGCAGGCTGGCGTGAAGGGGACCCTGGTCCCAGTTACATACACTCTAAGGAGTGCAGCTATTGAGCTAGTACCCAGATTTTCTCCCTGGGCTCAGTGCCACTGCACAGGCACATGTAGAACTGGGCCTGTGCCCTGGCTTATGCGCACTGCCAGGCGTCAGAAGGCCTGGAGCCAAGTTTCTCCCAATTCTGTACTGCCTACTGACACGCCTGTACTAAAGTGTCATTAGCTGGCTTGAAACTTTTTTTTAAATAGTTACTTGGTAGAGTAAGTCAATACAACTTAAAATCTTCCAATAAAACAGGTTTCTGGGGTAAGTCAGTTTATTGATGTGTTTCAACCCAGCACCCACACATGTTAAACACAGAGGACTTAAGTAACTCAGAACTTCCAGAAACTGGAAGCGGGTAAAAACCACTAAGTTTTTAGGCATTCTCCCTTCAGTATTTTCAAGGAACATGATTTCTTCTGGCATGTTCTTAGTTTTAAGTGAATGTAATTTAACTTTAGTCTTTACTTTTTATTATTACAGCCTTTATAAAAGCCATAAACATGTTTCTGGAAAAAGTCCTTTTTTGAAACCGTTACAATATTCTCTCATAAAACAGGAGGTACGCTTGTGAGCTCAGGACTTTAGTTGTGGGCACAGCTTGCACGTGTGTGTCGCTGATGTGAAACCACTGCCCTTTAGTTGATTCCATTTCAAAATCTGTCAAGAGGAAATGTGACATTAAATACAAACGGGAAGACTCAAGTTCATTATTTTTTGGTTTTGCCATAATGCTGGAATTTTCCAAGATGCCCTACCTTGTGGAATGTCACCGTGGAGAACAAGGTTAGAGAGATGGCTGTTTGCAGTCCTTGCCTTGGCGTAGGCAGTATAGTGTCCAGACCTCATAGTGCCACTGTGCTCAACGACTCCGTATAAGGAATAGAGTACCCTTGTATTTTCTTCAGCGACATTCTTTAAAAATGAAGAGAATTCGAAAGTGTTAGTTCTTGTCCCAGTTACACAGATTCTGCTGACGAGATGATTTTAAACTGTTTGAGAATACAGAAATCATTCGTGAGTCTCTGACCTTAACTGTTTCTCCCTTCCTCTTCTCAGCCTCCTTGCTAATACCTCACGTAGGTTTTTACCGGAAGTTGTCACTACCATCTCTCTGCTGGAAGAACCATAAACCTCAGGCCATTTGGAATCCATTTGTTTATTCAGATAGTGAACAACTGAAATTGTTCCTTAAGCAACTTTTGGGATCAGATAATTCCTGAATACCTTAATATCCCTACCTACTATCCTGGTCCCTGCCCAGAAATGTAAGCCTTTGACAGGAGGCAGTAGCACCCCTTACATTTTCAAACGCTCTCTAGAAGTTGGTGAGAAGCACATTCACCGTGTCTCAAGGGCTCACTTACTCCTACAGACATCCGAGAGTGGACCCCGCTTGCCACAGGGCTGGGAAAGGGACAAGCATTCTCTCAGCGCCCCAGGGCCACTTCCAGACAACTATTCCATTACATTTTCTTGTAGAAAGCCCTCCTGGATAGGATTCATGGCTCTTCAGCTGTACTGTCTGTAAGCACCCAAATTCACTGGAGAACTTGATACTTGGCCACCCCGAGTCCCATCAGGTTCCTCAAGGACTTCAGGGCCACGTGGATGAATCTCCGGGTCTTTTCGCTGCCATTGCATTTTAGCCCACCACAACCTGGACTATTCTGGATTTGGGTCATCACTCAGAAGTTTGACCTCAGATATCATACTAATTGTCTAGTTTTGGTCCACAATCCTTCCAACTCTAATCTTTCTTATTCTGTATCTTTACACCAAAAACCCAAACCCACTGTTGTCGAGTTGATTCTGACTAATAGCAACCTTACAGGACAGAGGAGAACTGTCCCATAGGGTTTCCAAGGCTGAAACTTTACGGGAGCAGACTGGCACATCTTTCTCCAATCCTCATTTTCTCCTGGCCTATGAAGCCTCCTTTGGTGTCCCATACGAAGTCTAGACCTTTGCTACTCAAAACGTGGTCCCTGGACTGGCAGCATCTGCCATCACCTGACAGTGTCCTGGAAATGCAGACTCTCAGACTCCAACCCAGACCTACTGAACCAGAGTTTGTATTTTAACAAGGTTCCCAGGTAATGCATACGCACATTAAAGCTTGAGACGTCAAACCACATGCAAATCTTGGAAGTAACCTCTTCTCTTATACCTAACACCAACCTTGTCATCACACCCAATTCAATACAAATCCCACCTTGAATCTCTGATCCCATACCCAGACAGCTGTTGCTGCTAAGGAACATACGTACGTATACACTAAGCGTATAAATGTTACGTAACCACGCAGACTGGTAAACTTAGGATCTTCCACCTCATCAGGGGCCTTCATGTAACTATACAATCTTGTCTTTAGTTAGCTTCTCATCCATGGATGCCCTTCGCAGCAACTGGCCTAAACTTCCGCCCTCTTCCAGTTCTAGGTGCCACGAGTCGATTCTGATTCATGGTGACCCCACGTGTGTCAGAGTAGGACTGTGCTCCATGACGTTTTCAATGACTGACTTTTCAGATGTAGATCGCCAGGCATTTCTTCCAAGGTGCCTCTCGGTGGGCTCAACCTCCAACCTTTCGGTTAGCAGCTGAGTGCCGTAACCATTTGCACCACCCAGGGCGTCCTCACCACTCTTAAGCCTCTCCCTATCCCCCACCCCCTAGTCTCTACAGTTGACCTCACCTCCCACTGCAGGAACAATGAGAGACAACCTACCCAACTACAGGCTGCCCATTCTCAGGAAGGTGAGGTATCACCTCCCTTCTGTTCAAAGACGAAACTCCAACTTATGGTCCTCATCCTGGTCCCAGTGGCCTCCAGAGCCTTGCTCAGTCAGTTATCCCTCTTTTCCACACCTTCAACTTCTAGTTTTTCCTCTTGGCCTGCAAACCTACTTAAGTCTCCCAGACAGTTGATGAAACAACAAAAATTCATCCATCCACCACTTTTTCCTTCTGAGCCAAGCCTGTTAACATATCTTACATATTCCATTTCCAATATTTTGACTGATTTCTCAACCCAGTGAAGGTCCCTACCCTGCTCTTGCAAAATTTCCCATGACCTTTATAATATCTAATGCATAAAGACTTCCTAGTCCTTGTCTCTGACACTCTGACCCTGAGGCCACTTAGTCCTCTCCTTGAAAGTGGAACACAGGACAATGGCATCTTACACAGAAGAGGAAACCCTGATGACCTTGATTTAAAACAAACCCAACCAAAGGTACTTCTGTTTACCAGCTGAAGTGGCCCTGCCCTGTGGTATTAACATAATAATAACCCACTCTATCTACCAGCTCTGAAATTATACTTTTGAGAATTTTTAATTGGGAGAGGGGAGGGGGAACAAGCATCATTTCAAATTTTGTACAAAAATTAAGACTTTTATCAATACATTCATATTGCAGTATTTGAAATCTGCAAGTAGTACAAATCAACTACTCCAGTATAGCCACTCTGACTCCAGCTTCTTCAAGACAGAGATTCTTTCAGATCCTCTTGGAGCTATACCTCTTCCATGCAGACGCTCCCCAGAATTCAGTTCTTGGCCATCCCTTCTCTTTCCCCTCCACGTTCTGAACCAGAGAGCCTATCCTCTCATGGTGTTGATTACCTCCTCTGTGTTGATTTCCTCATTTTTTTCTCCACCCCTAACCTCCCTCCCTGCTTCAGACATGTGCATCCAAATGTTTTCTAGACATAACCACATGAATATTTCAAAGATACCTGGAACTCAACGTATCCAAAACCAAACTCATTATTCTTCCTCCACCTCCCAGTCTGCTCTTCTTCCTGTATTTTCCATCTCAGTTCATGGTCCTCTCATCTGCCTAGCCACTCAAGCCAGGCCCCGGGGGGTCACCCTCAGCATCCATCTAATGGTCTTGGCCTTGCCTTCCAGAGCCAATCATAAGTCTGATGAATTTCACTCCCAGGAATATTCCTTCCATCTCCTCCTCTCCATCCTTTTCCTGACTGCCCCAGTTTAAGCTCTCATCCTCTCTGGGCTGAACTAATTCAGCAGCTACCTAACTCACTTCCCTGTCTCATCTTTCTCTCCTAAAGCCCAGCCTCCCTACTCAACGAATAAACCTACGTTAATACACAGATCTGCCCACATCACACCACTGCTTTAAGCCCTTCAGTGGCTCGCCACTGCATACCTAATGAAGCCCAAGTTCCTCACCATAATGGCCCTCCAAAACCCCATTCCTGTCTCACTTCTCTGGCTTCATCTCCCAACAGTCCCTACACCTTGTACGATCATAAGCTCTGGTGTCGACAAGTGCTGTCGAGTCGATTCCGACTCATAACAACCCCACATGGCAGAGTGGAACTGCCCCGTAGGGTTTTCTAGGCTGTACTCCTTATGGAAGCAGATCGCCAGTTAGTTGTGGGTTCAAACCACCAACCTTTCAGTTAGCAGCCAAGCACTCAGCCACTATGCCACCAGGGCTCCTTCCCTAAGCTCTAAAAAAAAAAAAAAAATTTAATGCTTATATTAACAGTTCTGGCACACGTCATGCTGTGACGCTGCCGTGCCTTTGCTCTGTTCCTTCTGCTGGGCAGTTCATCACCCTCACTTTTCCTCCTCCTTTTAGTGTTACCTGAGGGATGGTCTACAGCACAAAGCCTACCCTGATCCTCCAACATGGTGGGTCGTGTGCACATTATCCCTGCTCCGTGTGTACCAGCCATAACACTTTCCACATTAAACTGAAATAAGCCAGTTACATCTTTATTCCCTTTTGGTTTTGTGCCTCTCAGCTCCCAAGACTATGCCTGCCATAATAATTAGGGTTCAAAAATGTTTGTGGAACTGAAATAATAGCCTAATGTTCAAAACGACATCATGAACCTTGAAATTATAAAGACAGAAAGATCGAAAGACCCACTCCACTCAGTGAATTCTCATCAATTCATATTTATGAGCTGCTATTTTTATTGGATTATGTGATAAGTTATGATTTTCCTTTAAATAGATTTTTAAAAGGATTTTCCAGATAAAGACCATTTTCACCTACCTTACATTTAAGAGTACAAAAAGGAGCCAAATCTAAGATTTCCGGAAATTTTATGTGTTTGTTAATTTTGCGTAGGTTAAAACCAGCCTAAAAAAAAAGGGATAAGAGATTGAGTTCTGAAAAAGCTGTGCACAGTAAGTAAATAGCAGTTCCTCTCTAGTGCCATCAAGAATGCCAACATCCAGCCCTAGGTCAGTCTTCTTAGGAGACGCTTCTTCCCCTAACCACTAACTGATGCTGAGTTGGTCTGCTGTTGCTAAGTGTGTGCACACACAGCCCCACAACATACTAAGAAAGCTGCTCCCGTGGAAGGAGCTTTAGCCATCCAGAGAAGCCAGATCAAGCCAGATGTTCTGAGTGTTTAAAACTGAGCAGTAACAAACCACTTTCCCGTGACACAAGCAATCTCAATCTCATTCTCTACCCCAGTTCAGTCAATTTTTAAGACAGACCCAACTAGCCAAGCCCATGCTAACCATAGGTAGAAGAACATTCTGAAGATCCTGAAGATAATTTTGGAGGTTTGGAATTAAATTTGAAATTAAAATAGAAAACCTTTCCAGAAATGATGGGGTCATCAAAATGATGAAACTGCGATGTCTGTTATCAAGAGTCAGTAAAAAATAAGATACCACACATGAAACTGTAAGAAAAACATCACTAAAAACCCTGGTGGCCTAGTGGTTAAGAGCTACGGCTGCTAACCAAAAGGCTGGCAGTTTGAATCCACCAGGTGCTCCTTGGAAACTCTATGGGGCAGTTTTACTCTGTTCTTTAAAGTCGCTATGAGTCGGAATCAACTCGATGGCAGTCGGTTTGGTTTTTGGTTTTTAAGGTGCCTAAGAGTTTTTTTTTAAGAGTACAATGAAGAGTTTACTGTCGTATCTTTTGCAGTTTAAAATACAGCTAGAAAACTGGTCCCTTTTTTTTTTTTAACCTGAAATTAACATTAGAATAAAATGCCAATGTTACTAAAAAGAGCAACATGAATGCTAGTAAAACTGATTAAGGATTGTGCCTAAATTGCTCCTCTACCTTGACGCATATCTTCATCACTTTCTTACTCTTGTGTATTTCTCACTTTCCTACTTCCTTGTTATTAGCGTTAAGAGAGAAAACCAAAGAAACACAGTAATATGTTGAGATGGTGGCAAAAAACATGTTACATGTCACTACGGACCAAACGTGTCCCCCTAAAACACGTGCTGGGATCCTAACATTCCTGGGGGTGTAAGCCCCATTTGGGAACAGGGTTTTCTTGGTTATAGAATGGGGCCATATTAGTCTAGGGTGTGTCCTAAACCTCATCCCTTCTGATTTATATATAGAAAGAACATCAGACACAGGGCGAGCAGACACTGGGGAAGATAGCTGCCATGTGAGGCTGGCCAAGAACCAAGGCCCAAGGCTACTGACAAGGGAGGAAGTGACATAGCTGAGGCCCTGATTTGGGCTTTTAGCCTCCAGAACTGTGAGAAAATAAATTTCTGCTCTTCAAAGCCACCCTCTTGTGGTATTTCTGTTATAGCAGCACTAGCAAACTAAGAACCATGTTTCAAACAGATATTGAATAACAGAGACAAACAAGGGTACCTGCTGAAATCTCTTTAAATGAAGAGTGAGGACAGGAGGGGCAAGAGAAATGAGCATCTGCTTTTTGGCATTGGTGTAAACATGTTTCCTTTCACCTAAAGAAACAAAGACATTTTAGCAGCGTGAAAATCTTGGTTAGGTCTCGGAAACGTTTAGATGTGCTACCAAGTCATTTCAGACCTCCAACTCAAGGACTGGCAAACTTTTTCTGCAAAGGGCCAGATAATACAAAAGAAATTTTTCCACAAGTATTTATTAATGAAATTCAAAAGACAATAATTGAATATGATTTTTTAATAGATGCTTACTGACTAGTGAGAAGAATGGGATTCTTTTGGGGGGTAACGTTTCACTTAATTGAGGTTCAATATCTGTGTTCCTTATCATCAAATCAGCTGCAAATGTTCATGTATAAAAACCATCTTTAGCTCGCAGACCATATGGTAACAGGCAGCAGGCTAGACTTGGCCTGGGGGCTGCGGCGTGCCAACCCCCGCTATAAAGCAAACAGAACTGCTTTAAAAGCAACACAACTTACTTTTTGCATCTACACGTAAATAAATAGCTAGAATGAAAACACTTCAACAGTTCCTAGGGTCTCTCCTGCCCCCACAATCCCACTATCCAAACTGGAAAAAAAAAGGCGGGAGAAGGTTGTAAATACTTTTTTGCTCCACTATCTGAGGAAGATTTTAAGAAAGCACTGTCCTCCCGATACCTCGCACAGGACATGTCACATTAGCACACGGATGAATTAGTGTGGCTTCCTGGGAGACAAGGGCGGCACAAACGCTAACTGCTGATACCAAGAGAGAGGTACCGTTAGTCACGAGGCTGTGTGGGAGCATCCAACAGGGTGATTTACCCACAGGTAGAGGTGTGGGACAGCAAACAAGTCCACTTTAACTGCTGCTGGGAGACCGTAAGGAAACCCTGGTAGCACAGTGGTTAAGAGCTGCATCTGCTAAGCAAAAGGTTCAAATCCTCCAGGCGCTCCTTGGAAACTCTACGGGGCAGTTCTACTCTGTCCTATAGGGTTGCTGAGTAATAATCGATTCAGTGGCAAGTGGTTTGGTTTTTTTGGGGGGGGGGTGCGGGGGAGGATGCCATAAAGCACTAGCCATTTCAACAACGCTCTGCTTCATCTTTCTATCAAAATATTTACAAAGCAGAGAGCATTTGTTGATGCCATCCAAATACTGATAGAACAGGAATATGTCTATGCAGTGCAAAACATACTCTACATGGTGATTTTACTTACAGCAAGAGAATCTAGATACCTTTTATATTTGCCTTTGGTCCGTTATACTGTCTCCGTGAGCATACTTCACAAAGCAGTTTATTCGCATCTCGAAGTTTCTCATTACGCGTGAACTGGTATAAACAGTGCTCGATTGAACACTCATAGGTATTGAAAGCTTCCCTGTTGGCAAGCGTACAGAAAGCAGTTTCTGGATCTTCATTTACAACCTCATAGATCTTTGTCCCAGCAGTATGACTGTCATTCAGAATCTCTATATTTATTTCCTCGGGCTGAAGAGCAGCATTCAAGTTAAGGTTTTTAAAGCCACTGGAGATGTCCACTTCTCCATCGCTCCCTTCCTTCAGGTAGATGCCGTTTAAATTCTCAGTGCATTCAGTGGGGGAAGATGCCAAAGCCTCCAGAACGTTATCCCCGTGGACGTTTTCCACATCTACCTCTTCTGTGGAATTCTGACTGTCAGTTACATTTTCTATCACTTTCTCTTGGCCATTCAAATCTTTCTGACTGACAGAATTTTCTTTATCAATAACGTCCTCTTCTGAGACATGGCTGGACTTAACACCCAATTCCCCCTGAAGTGACACTTCAGCATCACATTCATTATCTTCAGGATTGTCAATGGTACGGATACCACTTAAAAGAAGAACTTTTCCCTGGATTTTCTGTTGCCTTCGCTGGTTCTGTGTAAAGAGTATAAAGGACTTGTTTTAAAACAGGGAAGCAAGCGAGCCTGCACATGAACATGTGGGCCACATCAGATTCTGCTGCTTATCAATCAAAAATCACCAAGTTAGTCAGGAAGAGGCTCCCCTCAGTGTCAGTTCATTTACTACATGAACCAAGTAAATTACAGAGGACAATTCTTCAGTTGAAAGCAAAAAAACCACGACCAACTATTTAAAATTGTCACACGGGGGCAGATAAACAGGCACGAGACATGGCCTGACACAAGTCTAAGCTGAGTACTAAAACTGGAAACCGAAGCCGCCAAATGTTATGCCCCATGGCAGCTCGGCCCACACACACTACAGGAAGAGATGAATCAATGTGAGGTGTAACGACTTGGTCAAGGTTTTGCTGAGGAGATAAAAAATGAACTGAAAATTCAAGGACATACAAGCACGGGACAGGCCTGGACAGAGACATGGAGAAAAAACAATCCAGGAATTGACTGAACAAGGTTAAGGAAGGAGGCAAGGAAGGAGCGTGTACAGCGAACAGTAAAGGACATGCCCCCACCAAAATTGTCTTTGTTGTCACAGCCTAATTCCAAGTAGAATCAAAAAGGCATTTCATCAAGATTTCTGTTGCTAGAATGCCTAAAGACTCAGAGGAGTCAGCATTTGTGGCTGCAACTGAAAACACAGTCCCTGTGAGACAAATGTGTAACACCAGGAGGCTGAAGGGGGCAGATGGGACACAAATGGCTGCTGATGTGTTTCGGTTAAAAACAGAGCACCACACAAGAGGAAAATGGGGAGAAGGATACGAATGAACACGTCACATAAAAGGAAATACAAACGGCTCCCAAACATAAAAATACGCTGACCCTCACTTATGCTAAAATAAATGCAAAATAAAACTATATCGAGATAATATTTTCCATATATCAGACTGGCAAAAATCAAGCACAGAGAGACAAAGAATGCCTCATATATTTCTGGCGGGAATACAAATCGGTACCACCCGTGGAGGACAATTTGGTACTAGCTGTCAAAATCACAAATGCAATCCCTCTTCTCAAAATTTATCCTACTGATGACATATGAACAGGATTATTTATTGCTGGCAGATTGGATATTGTAGGAAAAGACTACAAACAACTAAAATCAACAGAGAAATGGACAAACCAAGGTAGATCTATAAAATGGAAGAGGTCTGTGGATGGCACAAGTGGTTTGCAATCAGCTACTAACCGAAAGGTAGGCAGTTCAAACCCACCCAGCGGCACCACAGACGAAAGGTCTGGCAATCTGCTTCCATAAAGATTACAGCCCAGACAGCCCTATGGAGCAGTTCTAGTCTGTAACACGTGGGGTCGTCATGAGTCAGAATTGACCAGACAGCCAGTGGGTTTGTAAAATCCAATACTATGCAGCTGTTAAAAAAGAAAAGGAATAAAGAAGCTCTGTATTCTGATATGAAAAGATCTCCAAATATCTAGTCAACGAAAATAAAAGCCAAGATCCGGAACTGACTGTACAGTAAAAAAAATAAAGGGGAGTGGGGGGGAACAAGACTCTTTAATCGTATTTGCTCATATTTGCCAAAAGAGGCTCCAGAAAAGTTGGTAAGAAACTAATGAAAGTGGTTACCTATGGCAAGGAATACTGGACAAGATAAAAAAAATGGTGGGAGGGTGACTTATCCTACATCTGATTAGATCTTTGGAGCCCTGGTAGTGCAGTAGTTAACAGCTCAGCTGCTAACCAAAAGGTCAACAGTTCAAATCTACCAGGCACTCCTTGGAAACATTATGGGGCAGTTCTACTCTGTCCTAGAGGATCACTATGAGTCAGAATTGACTTGATGGTGACAGGTTTGGCTTTGGCTTTTTTTTATTGTATCTTTAAACTTGTGCATGTTGATGTAGTGACAATTCGAAAAATTTAAAATGAACTAAAACTTTTTAGAAACTGTTGTCAGAAGTAATACAGGATTCAAAAAAAGCACAACTTTTTCTTCACATGCACTGAAAGATATATGCCTCTCTAGAGAGCCCTAAATGGGCCAATTCTGAAATCGGCAAATAAAAAGTGCTGGAGAGAAAATGAAATCACAGCATCCAATGTTATTCAGACTACAAACTCGATAGTTCAAAATACAAAATTAGGAAAGTGAAGTTGTCTTCGTAATTACCCACCTTGGCTTGCTTTTTGGCTTGCTTCTTTGCTTTTTTCTGTAAGTGTTTACTTGTTCCTGAAGAAATATCATTTCTTTCTTTTATGTAACTATCGTTATCTTTTTCTTCCTCACTGTCTTTATCTTCACCTTCCATTGTCTTTTTTAGATTTTTATCATTTATACTTTTCTTGCCACTCTTAAAATATGAAGAGAATATGAGTCAAAAATAAAATTTTACAACTGCTGTTGAGTGAAAAGAAAATTCACGTTACCTAGATATTTTTCTACTCCTCTTTTACACTAGGAGTCGGAATCGACTTGATAGCAACGGGTTTGGTTTGGTTTGATTTTACACTAGACCGATTTTCTACAATATTTGAAAATACATCCAGGACAAAACACATTCATCTCATATACTAGAAAGCAATCGTCACACACTAAGAAAACAAGCAAACAAAAACGGCAAAAAAAGAAAAAGCAACTGCACACACAAATGTAACAAAGGAAAGTAGCGGCTTTTCCTGGCTATGTGCTTGTTTCACACTGGACACGTGTCCATTTCCAAATGCACTTCCTGTTTATTGGTGTCCGCACGTCACACCAGGTCTTCCCTACTCTCTCCTTTCTTTGCACATAAATGATAGTTTCAAAGAAAGAAAAAGTAAAGTAAGTTTCCTGAGACTTTAATCTTGCCAGGCTGAGAGACCCCATGATTGATATGACACTGAATGATACTTTATCCAATAAAGTCGTGTTTTCTTTTTTACCACTGTTATTCAAAATGGACCCAACTAACACGCCTTAAAACTGAGATACTCTCAATATTTATGGACTCAGGATCACAGGGGAGTTGTGGTCAGCCTTAAATAATAAAGATAGATAAATTTTAACGTGGGGAAAATACTTCCCAATATTTAAAGGAATAAAGTTAAAGAATTCTAGACACACCAACTTCTTTAAAAAAAAAAAAAATCTTAAAAATTGTTCTGTCTCAAACAGATTCAAAAAAACTTCTCTATGGGCTAGTAACGTACGAACTTGGAACCAGTGACACGGCTTTCCTGCAAAGACCCTAACAGAGGAAGAACAATCTACTTAAATAAAATCAACTCAGTGGTCTTACCTGGTCATCTAAAACTGGGAGAGACAAATCAAGGAAAGACTCATGAACCAAGGAGACCTTAACCAACCAAAAAAGAAAATGTGAAAGGAAGGAAAAGATTCACTTTAAACATTACACAGTAAGATCCTGCTGTCCTGAGTTTTAAAATAAACAAAGGCTTAAGAAAATGAAATTTTAAAATTACACAAATGCTGAGAACACTGGATTAGGGGAAGTGAATTAAAGTGTTTAATTACCTTCTTCAACACTTAGAAAGTGTTAACATCCCCAGCAAAGAATCATGCATATTTGGAGAGTTCAACAAAGAATATCTCAGGATGTTAGATGTTTCTGTTTCTCAAAGAAAAAGCTGATGAACTGTACTCTACTAATATCACTCCATCAGTGCAGGCATGTCCACACCTACTTACAGTTCTGCATTCGTCACACATGATCGTACTTGTCAGTTCACCACCAAAGATGCGGTCCACAAAGCTGGGTATTGACTTCTTCTTTTCGTAATCTACGAAGGAAAGAAGCATATCAACTACCCTTATATAATTAATTGAAAAAAATAAGCTAAAACTACGTACTCATCTAACTTTAAATTTTTAATTTCCTATTCTCATACTTTTTAACTCTATCCAGAATTATCATAATTTTATTTTTATGGTACAGGTGGTCGGCAGCACACACTCTACCTTTAAGCGTAATGACATTCTATAATACAATCACTTGTCATTAATAAGAAAATAAAGTTTTTATCCAAGATCTACCCATTCCTGTTGAGTCGAATCTGACTCATAGCAACCCTACAGGACAGAGTAGAACTGCTGCATAGGGTTTCCAAGGAGCGGCTGATGGATTCAAACTGCCGACCTTTTGGTTAGCAGCCTTAGCGCTTAACCACGGCGCCACCAGGGCTCCATCCAAGATCTAGCCAGTGGAAAATAAACTGTGCAAGTCGGTGGAACCTCCTATATATCACCATCTCCACTAGTAAAACAAGCAGCGCAGACTAGGCTAGTTGACATCCTAGCTTCTTTCTAACACATCCTCCATTCAGTATTAATAAAAAACAGCATGGTGGCAAACTTGGAGAGAACGCGTGTAACTTGCTTTGTGAAGGCTAAGATTGAACTCCTTTTTTATATAAACAAAACTTCAGGAATATGTTTCAGATGAAATCTTCCTTTTTAGTCTTCCCATTTCCCTGAAGAGTACTGACAAGTTTAATATAAAGTGATATAATTTTACAACTTGGATATATAATTTTCTAATCGCATGAAATTTACAAGCCTTATTCAAATGTCAGGTGTCCATTTATGCAGAAACATATTTTTTGGACATTGTAATGATTCTGTTACTGGACAGGTCCTAAAGGGGACCAAAAGGAAAGGGTGGCTGGCTGTGTGCCGATTCTAATCTGTGCTGTCTAACATAGTAATCGTTAAACATGTGGCCATTTAAATGTAAATTAACTAAAATTAAATAAAAATTTACTCCGTCAGCTGCACTTGCCACATTTCAAGTGCTCAAGCAGTGCCTGTGGCTGGTGGCTGCTGTATCAGACAGCACAGATGAAGAACATTGCCATGTCACGAAAAGTTCTACTGGGCAAAGTCCTGCATCTTTAAACGCCTGATAACAGCAAGAACTAAGGTGGCTCCATGACTAATAACACAGCCACTGCCATTTTCACAAAGGCAAGTATGATTCTCTCATCGCTAATTATAATCCTAAACTTTTGAAAAATCAAATTGGGATGTCATCTTAGCTCTAGCTTTAAAAGGTCCCTTTTAACACTGCATAAAAAGACTACGCCAAAGTTAAGTTTTTCTAAAGTATTCACCTTTTGAAGACTGAATGATTTAGAAAAAAAAAAAAAGTGATAGACGTTCTATGTTGATAACTATGGATTTGAAATACATCACTAGTAGCAATCTTGTCCTAAGGTACAGAGGAACTCTACTACAGTGTTTTAGTTCAAAAAGCCAGACATTACCTTTAACTTTATTTTTTAGTTCTTCATCCAATTTTTCAGTAGAATTACCAAATGCTTTAAGAATTCCTTTACTCACTCTCTAAAAACAATAAAATGGATATATACACTATTAAATTTTAAATTTCAGTCATTTTCCTTAGAAAGGACATAATTAAGAAAGCGATCAAGATATAGCTCCACAGACTTACTGACACAAAAATTAATAGTTCCAAAATCACCCTTTCAAAATTATTTCAAAGAGCTAAAAATAACTGTGCTTATGAAACAATCGCTAGCCACTGAATAAAGGCACTATCTTAATTTCAAGTTCTTAACCTACCCAAGCCAATTTTTTAGAACATGCCCACCTCCTTTGGGAAGGCCACGGGAATATCTCATGCTAGAAGCTGAGCAGTGAGTGGGAGCTACAGAAACAGACTCCCAAGCTCAAAGCCCAGCTCCATCGCCACTAGGCAGCCTCAGACCAGGTACTGAGCCTGCCTGCATCCTGGCTTCAGAATCTAAGAGTAATAATGACAACGTCATCCGTTTCACAGGATGGCTGTGAGGACTGAGTAAGGCCATTCACACAGAACACTGAGCATAGTGTCCGGTATAAAGTCAGAGCAAAATAAATGTTTATTATTGTCGCCATCACTATTACTGTTATTAATTACATTCACATTCCCAAATACGTTATTTCCTATCTTAGCAGTTAACAAAAACTTTAAATGTAACAAATATTCCCCGACTTGTACAAAACGAAAAGACTTCCTAGATTCAAAACCGCTCAGTGGCACTCAGGAGGGTGCAGCTGGGAGCTGTGTGGGGAGCAATGTTTTCCAGTACTTGCCACTCTCCTGCTCAAGGCTGGCACAGCAGAACCTCATTGAACAACAATGCTGCAAACGTCAGTAATCTAGGACGTCGCAGAAAGGAGCCTCACTGCTAACTCTCAATTCACTTTAATGATGAAAACAGACTGGCTGCCATGGCCAGTGTAGAAAAAAATGCTAAAAAAGTACAATGGCCCCGATCATTAGGCTCCACTGCTTTAATAACCCTCAAAACATCAAATCACAGACAAGTTGACGAAGGTGGGATTCTAAAATACAATGCCATAATACGCTCACTTGGTGTTCTTCCGCTCTCATCCCATCCAATAGATAGCGAAGCAGCTCCTGGCTGTCTTGCTGCTGATAGCCTTTAAACCGCACTGCTCTACGGGGAAAGAGAAGACATTATGAGCCTCCTAAGGTACGAAGCTGTGTTTACAAAACCTTAGGCTTGTATCTCAAATGTCACGGTGTCTCTACTTTCTCAAAATTTCTATTTCGTCCAGTAATAACCTTGGCAGATTTAACTTTCGCTTAAAATACGTGTTAATTCAACTGAAATAAACCATGCCTTAACGTATACGAGATTAAGTCAAAAAGTATTGCCACAAAATCACAGAAACCTTTACTAAACAAAAAAATCAGAATATGAAGCTACTGTTTCTCAACATATCCTCCACCTAGGTCTACACACTTCTAAGGTAGGGTTTCCATCTCTCTAACCCTTCCCCGAAGGATCCTATGCTTTCCAATTTGCAGGTCAGAATGGCAGTTTTCACATCCTTCAGGGGCTTAGTGTTCCTCTTAAATATTCTTTGAATTTGGGGAACACAAAGAAGGCTGAAGCGGCAAGATCAGGGCTGGAGGGTGGATGGGGTAAGGCTTCCCAGTGAAATTCTCACAGGACAGCCCTTGCTACCCTTGAGGAATGAGCAAGCGCGTTTTCGTGACAGAAAAAAATTCCTCAGTGCGGCTTTCCTGTCCTTTTTTTCACCAATGTAGTTTTCAATTTTCTTAAAATTTTCTTCATAATAAGCCCCTGTGACCGTCCTGTCAATGGGAACCCTAGGAGCAATACTTTCTGACTTACCGCTGCGTACTGGGTTGACTCTAATGCTACTGTTTTTATTTCTCAGCGTCTTACTGAGGCACTAAAAGCACAACCGAAGTGGATACTCACTTTTTACAGACCTGAGAAAAGAGTTCCTTAGGTGTCACGATTCCCTTTTTGGTCTCTTGCATCTCATTAAGAAACTGGCTCAGGGCCAAAGTAAGAGGTCCTGGAGGCTCGAGGTTTACCTCTAAGGGTTCCTGAACATAAGAATAAAATTATTTTCTTCAGTCAAGTTCTGGGATAACTTACCAAAATGTAATTAGTTAACATATACTGCCAATATTGTTCATAGAACTGCCATTTAAAAGTTTAAAATGCGCATTACAAGATAAACTTTCTGTTCCTACCAAAAACCAAACCCCTTGCCATCGAGTTGATTCCAACTCAGAGCAGCCCCACAGGACAGAGTGGAACTGCCCCAGAGGCTTTCCAAGGCTGTAATCTTTACAGAAGCAGACTGCCACATCTTTCTCCTGAGGAACGGCTGGTGGGTTCAAACCGCTGACCTTTTGGTCAGCAGCTGAGTGCTTAACCTCTCCACCACTAGAGCTCCTTTTCTGGCCCTAGCCTGTCCTATAAAGAATTTAGCTCTATTTATTGGCTCAGTTTGCACTCGACTACCAATGTAAACGTCGGTGGTTTGAAACCAACCAGCAGCGGTGGAAAAGAAAAACATGGCGATTTGTTCCCATAATGATTACAACCAAGAAAACCCTATAGATCAGTTCTACTCTGTAACACATAGGGTCATCATGAGTGGTAACTAACTCGATGGCAACGGATTTTGTTTTATTTTTTAAATTTCGGTTTTAGGCTGTGAAGAATTTACTGCCATATAAAAACAGAAAAGACAAAGAAAAACGTAGTAAAAACAAATAAGGCAAACCTCATTTGGCAACACAGCAATCACCTTAAGAGAAGTTAAAAATAATAACATAAGCCTGTTATTGTCAGGTGCCATTGAGTCAGTTCCCACTCATATGAAGGCTATGTGCAAGAGAAAAAAACACTGCCCGGTCCTGTGCCATCAGCACAATCCTTGTTATGCTTGAGCCCATTGTTGCAACCACTGGGTCAGTCTATCTTGTTGAGGGTCTTCCTCTTTTTCACTGACCCTCCACCTTACCCAGCATGATGTCCTTCTTCAGTACATGAAACAAGATCTCACCATACTCATTTCTAAGGAGCATTCTGGCTGTACTTCTAAGACAGATTTGTTCATTCTTCTAGCAGACCATGGTATATTCAATATTCTTCACCAACATTATAATTTAAAGGCATCATTTCTTCTACAGCCTTGAGACTCACTGTCCACCTTTCACATGCATATGAGGCCACTGAAAATACCATGGCTTGGGACAGGGGCACCTTAGTCCTCGAGGTGACATCATCACTTTTTAATACTTCAAAAGGTCTTTTGCAGCAGATTTGCCCAATGCAATACATCACCTGGTTTCCTGACTGCTGCTTCCATGAGCACTGATTGTGGATCCAAGTAATATGGAATCCTTGACAACGTCAATATTTTCTCTGTTTATCATGATGTTGCCTACTGGCCCAGTTGTGAGGATTGTTTATGCTGAGATGCAATCCATACCGAAGGCTGTTGTCTTTGACTTTCCAGTGTTTCTAGCACTCTTTACTTCCAGCAAGCTAGGTTGTGTCACCTGTGTATTACAGATTGTCAATGAGCCTTCCTCCAATCCACATGCCGAGTTCTTCTTCATACAGTCCAGCTTCTCGGATCATGTGCTCAGCATACAAATTGAATAGGTATGGTGAAAGGTAATGGACACCTTTCCTGATTTTAATTCCCTTGTTCTGTCCCAACAACTGCCTGCCTCTTGGTCTATGTACAAGTTCCACATGCACAATTAAGTATTCTAGAATTCTCATTCTTCATGATGTTACCCATCATTTGTTATGATCCACACGGTTTAGTGCCTTTGCGTAGTCAATAAAACACATGGAAACACCTTTCTGGTATGCTCTGCTTTCAGCCAAGACCCATCTGACATCAGCAATGATATCCCTTGTTCCATGTTCTCTTCTAAATCTGGCTCCAGTTTCTGGCAGTTCCCTGTCAATATACTGCTGTAACCATTTTTGAACGATCTTCAGCAAAATTTCACTGGCATGTGATACTAATGGTGTCATTTGAGAATTTCCGCATTCTGCTGGACCAGCTTTCTTTGGAATGGGCACAAACGTGGATCTCTTCCAGTTGGTTGGCCAGGTAGCTGTCTTCCAAATTTCTTTACACAGACTAGTGAGCACTTCCAGCACTGCCTCTGTTTGATGAAACATCTCAGTTGGCATTCCATCAATTCCTGGAGGCTTGTTTTTCACCAGTGACTTCAGTGCAGGTTAGACGTCTTTAATACCATCAGTTCTTGATTATATGCTAACTTCTGAAATGGCTGATCATCAACCAATTCTTTTTGGTACAGTATGCTGTGTATTTCTTCCATCTTTTTTTGATAATTCCTGCACTGTTCAATATTTTGCCCACAGCATTCTTCAGTGTTGCAACTTGAGACTTGAATTTTTCCTTTAGTTCTTTCAACTTAAAAGTAACAAGCATGTTCTTCCTTTTTTGGTTTTCTAACTCCACCTCTTTGCACATTTCTTTATACTTTACTTTGTTTTTCAAGCCACTCTTTGAAATCTTTTGTTCAGCTCTTTTACTTCATTTCTTCCATTCACTTTAGCTACTCTACATTCAAAAGCAAGTTTCAGAGTCTCTTCTGACATCCACTTTGGTCTTTTCTTTCTCCCTTGACTTTTTAATGACCTTTTGCTTTTTTCCTGTATGATGTCGACGCCATCCACAACTGGTCAGGTCTTTGGTCATTAGCGTTCAATGAGTCAAATCTATTCTTGAGATGGTCTCTAAATTTAGGTGAGATATACTCAAGGTCCTATTTTGGCTCTCATGGACTTGTTCTAATTTTCTTCAGTTTCACCCTGAATGTGCACATGAGCGATGATGGTCTGTTCTGCAGTCTGCCACTGGCCTTGTAACTAATGATACTGAACTTCTCCATCATCTCTTCCCACAGGTGTAGCCTATTTGATTCTTATGTATTCCATCTGGCAAGGTCGATGGATATAGTTACCATGTATGTTGTTGAAAAAAGGTATTTCCAATAAATAGGTCGTTGGTCTTGCAAAATTCTAACATGTGATCTCTGGCGTCATTACTCTTATCACCAACTGATCCTTCTTCATTTCCAACTTTTACCTCACAATCACCAGTAATTATCAATGCATCTTGATTGCATGTTTGATCAATTTCAGATTGCAGAAGTTGGTAAAAGTCTTCAATTTCTTCATCTTTGGCATCAGTGGCTGGTGTGTAAACTTGAATAGTTGTATTAACTGGTCTTCATTGTAGGCATATGGACATTAAACTATCACTGATGGCGTTGTGCTTCAGGATAGATCTTATTCTTTTTGACAATAAACGTGATGCCGTTCCTCCTCAACTTGTCATTCCCCGCATAGCAGACCATATGACTGTCCGATACAAAATGCCCAATACCAGTCCCTTTCAGCTCACTAACGCCTAGGATATTGAGGTTCAACCGTTTCGTTTCATTTTTGACAACTTCCGATTTTCCTTGATTGGTACTTTGTACATTCCATGTTCTGATTACTAATGGATGTTTGCAGCATTTCTTTTCATTTTCAGTCGTGCCACATCAGTAAATGAAGGTCCCAAAAGCTTGACTTCATCCACGTCACTGAGGTCGACTCTACTTTGAGGTGGCAGCTCTTCTCCAGTTGTATCAAGTGCCTTCCAACTTGAGGCGCTCATCTTCCAGCACTATATCAGACAATGTTCTGCTGCTATTCATAAGGTTTTCACCAGTCAATTTCTTCAGTAGACCACTTCCTAGTCTTAGTCTGGAAGCCTCGCTGAAACCTGTCCACCATGGGTGACCCTGCTGTTATTTGAAATATCAGCGGCATAGCTTCCAACATCACAGCAACACGCACGCCACCTCAGTACAATAACCAATGGACAAGTGGTGGAATACAGGTCTAGGGCTTCACAAATATCAGTAATGTTCCTAAGGACACCCAACACTAGAACACAGAAGAACATGACCCTCAAGTAAAAAACTGAATTTCAGAAGTTCCATATAACTTCTATTATAATCTCAAACAGAACAAAAGCAAATAAAAAAGGTGGAAACGAGTGTCAATTCTTTCAAATAATTTAGAATGTGGACATTCAGAGAGAGGTAGGTTACTGACTTTAATAGAAAATTCTGAAGTACATACTGTGAGTGCCAAATCAGGAGGCACGATTTTCACAATTGTTCCAGACATTTTTACTTCTTTCAGTAGTTCTCTAAGCACTGGAGTTTGTGACAAATTCTGGAATGAAAAACGGAAAAGAAGAAAATTATTTTAAAGGGTAATTAATTTTTCGTAAGTGTCCATTCCTAAGTCTCCTAAATATTTCCTAAGTGTCCGTTCTATCAAAACAGAAAATCATTGCCAACACTACCACCTTAATTACATCTACACCTGGGAAATGAAGTTATGGTGCGCTCTCCTCTCCACTCTACTTGGCTGATAAACACTTCAGTTCAGAGCTGTTTCTTCACCTCACAGGTGCATTCTCCAACAACTCAACCTGAAGAGCTATCTCTCCCCAACCACCACCACCACCACCACTTGTAACTAGAAATTTGTTTCTGTTCTAGGTTATCCTTTGCTTCCTCACCCAAGTGCAAGCTACATGAGGGTTTGGACCATGTTTTTTCTGAACCCTACTGTAACCCAGCATGCAGGGTAGTGTTTTACCGTAATGCAAAATGAAACCTTTGAGTTTTCTTTGAAAACAGAGAAATACATTCCATAAAAGAAAAAACTCCCCAGAAGAACCAGATGGTGCCCAGCCACCACCACCAACTGCTCTGACAGGGATCACAGTAGAGTCCCGGATAGAGCAGGAGAAAAATGCAGAACAAAATTCAAATTCACAAAAAAGACCAGACTTACTAGTCTGACAGAGACTAGAGGAACCCCTGAGACTACAGCCCCCAGACAGCCTGCTAACCCAGAACTAAAGCCATACCCAAAGCCCGCTTTTCAGCCAAAGATTAGACAGGCTTATAGAACAAACAATAGCACAAGTGAGGAAAATGCTCCTTAGTGAAATCAAATATACGAGACAAAATGGGCAACTTCTGCCCAAAAGGAAGACAAAAAGGCAGGAAAGGACAGGAACTGGATGAAGGGACACAAGGAACCCGGGGTTGATAGGGGAGAGTGCTATTACATTCCGGGGACTGCAACCAATGTCACAATTTGCATATAAATTTTTAAATGAGAAACTAACTTGTGCTGTAAACTTTCACCCAAAGCACAATTATTTAAAAATATCATATATAAAAAAAAAAAAAAATTTTTTTTTTTTTAATATATATATACAATACTATAAATAACAGAATCTATAATATAAAGAAAAGGCTAGAAGGTTTCTTAAATAAGAAAAAAGGTAATATCGGCACCTGCATAACTGCATTGAAGAAACACGTATTTCCCAAATTACTGAGTCCTTTCACAGTTATCTGGGAAGTAGAATTCATGGAAGGATTTTCTTTAGCCATGTTTTCCTTTTTTTCTCTCTCTTGTTCATTTTTACTTTCTTTTTCTAATTTTTTATTTTCAAGTTCAATGTTTCCATTGTCTTTTGCTGCTTAAAAAAAAGGGGGGGGGGAGAGAAAAATGATTTAGTAAAATATATAACAGTTATACCAAATGCAAAGTTGTAACCGGGACAGAGTACTAGAAATTTTTAAATGTTATCTAATGTCATTATTTGCAACTTGTTTGTTTTTAAATGTTTACTAACTAACACAGGTAAATTACCATACAGAAAGAAATGAACCAAAAAACCAAAAATATTCAAAACTGATAGGAGCATTAATTGGACAAAGGAAGACAAACAGTACTGTATGTGCCTCCCTTATCTACTGCACAAAAATTCTCTACAAATAAACATATCTTACCTTGAGAAACTGAAGTAGAAAACAGTCTTTATTTTAAGAACGTACACACGAAATAATTTGTGAAGTGAATTCTGCAGGTCAAAAACCAATCCAGAAGTGCAGAACAAACAATTCTGGCTCTGCCAAAGGTACCTCTGCGACCATCCTATCTATCCCCTTTCCCAGTAAAAATCTAAACAAGCTTAAAGCATATGCTGTAAGTCAACCCAAGTAATTCAATTATTCATGACAAAAAACCCAAGACGTATCAGGCTACTTAACTATCATCCCAACAAACGGACTGATATCTTGCTATTACAAAATGTAACAGAGTAAATTCAGTATCAGTATCAGGTCTGCCTTAAGCACCATCCCAGAGTAGGGAGACAGGAAGTTACTGCCTGTTATCTCGGCCCAGACGCTTCGTCACATCTGACTAGCTCGTTTCTCAGATCCCTTCTAAATCTAGCACCTTGTAACTGTATAAATTTCTACTGTTTTACATTCTTAACCAAGAATAGTTTCATATTTTGAAGCCAACTATAAGTAATTTTACCCAGATATATATAAGTGGGAAACCCTGGTGGCATAGTCGTTAAAAGCCACAGCTGCTAACCAAAAGGTCAGCTGTTCAAATACACCAGGTGCTCCTTGAAAACCCTATGGGAAGGTTCTACTCTGTCCTATACGGTCTCTATGAGTCAAAATCAACTCAACAGCAATAGGTTTTTCTATGTAAATGCTGGCATGGTATAGTAAATCCACATACCAGCATATATGTAAGTCAACGCTACAATATACACTAAGAAAGGAATGATTTTACCTGACTGTAGAGTTGTAAGGCCGGCTTGTTTTCTAATATAATCAACCACCTGCCCCAATCGGTTTGAATGGCAGTACTGGACCTCATCATCACACATGTAACACCTGCCTCCCAAAACATCACAGAGAAGAAAAATGACAGACAACCAAAAATAATTCCTGGACAACAAAATGTGCAACTACCAAATTATTAGAGAAATTGAAAATCAAACTTCTTTATTCAAATAAAAATTCTTTACATTTCTTGAAAAAGACTATCCACGGTAACTCTAGTATATTACTACTAAGGTTAGCCAGAATTTTGGCCACATACACTGTGAAAAAATTCCAAACATTTTACTGGAATGGTTATTTATAACACTGAAGTCAAAAGATTTTTCTATACGTATTTCAAAATATATACAATTCAAAATACCAACAAAATTAACAAACCTAACCATGACAGTGAAAACACTGCTGTGAATACACGTGGGTTTTAAAGATGTCAGCTTCTGTTTTAATGATGTAAAATAATAGAAATATAACACACCAGGCTGAGATTTACTGTTATGCAAATTCACTGCCAACATTTTACTATATATCCAGTTTAAAAAATTTGTTCTTAGTGTCCCAATTTTAAAACTAAAAAGCAGCCCACTAAATGCTTTGTAATACCACAAGAAAGAAAAAACCACAGGGTGAAGAAGACTCTTGAGTCTACCTGCTACAATTTTTCCATTTGTCCAATACTAAGCAAAAGCTTTACGTAGCATCCCACTCTCCAGCCTTCTGAATGTGAAGTACTTAAAGACACATTACCAAATTTTTAACTTTTTTGTTTCTTAAACATGTTCAAGTATCTCCATTCTCCAATATTCCAGGGACTTTCGAGTCAACGTGCCCAAGAACTAAAACTCACCACACGCTCCAGGTGTCCAAATTCAGAACCAGACAGTGAGGTTCCGACCGTGGTGTCAGATAGTGCTTCAAGGCATGCTGCTCCTGAGAGTCCCTGCCGCAGCCCTAGAGAACCGTAACCAGAAACCTCTGCCACAAAAGCTCATGGAAGGAGGGCAGAACTCATAATCCAGAATGAACAAGGAAGGGGCGTCAGCAATTCTGCCGTTCATACAACTTTGAAAATAAAACATTAACACAAGTCTGGACTTTCGTTAAAACTTGAGTACTTATACACAATGGACATATGATTCTGATACTCTCCTATTCATATACCATCTAAAAACACACTCAGCGCTTTCACAGCTATACAATTTTGTTCATATTATTGCATTTGTCCTGCAATCCTTCACTATCACTGCCACCTAGTCAAATCCTGCCCATTCTTCAGGATTTTGCTCAAAAATCGAATTCTCCCAAAAGGCTATACTTATTCTCCCAAAGAAGAAAATATTTTACCCTTCCTGTAAACAAACTCTGACAAAACATAATGTAAATTCCTAGTGGCATTTCTTATTTTCTATCTTGTATTTACGTTATTAATGTTTAGCTCTTTTCTCCCCTGGACTGTAAGTCTCGAAGGCACAGACTGTGTTTTATTAACCTTTCTATTACCAGAAGACCTAGCATATGAGAGCTGGTGAATAAGCATTAACTGAACAAGCAAATGGAAGTTTTTCACCTAAAAGAGATATAGGCTTAATCATAAACGATTTTCTGCTTCCAGCTGGTTAGATCACCGCTAAGAAATGCATCTTCACTGTGATCTGTCTGAACCAGGCCTCCAACCTCCCCGGACCACACAACAATAACTATTCCTATTTCCACTGAAGCTAAAAATATACTTTAAATGTAGGAGAAAAAAAAAAAATGGCTGTCAGCCTCATCTTGAAGCTCTCCCTAGTAGCCTAGTTTCATAGCATAGAAACTTAACCTGCAACTTCTAAGGGTGACCAAGAAGACCGTGACATTTAGTACCATGGCGATACCTGTAAGACAGTGCAGTGGACGCTGAGGTGTGCTGCCCAGATCCCCCCTTGAGGCACTAATTCCCCTAGCTGCCAGGAATGATGCCTGCTGACAGCTCACAGCCCAGTCAATCCTCAAGAATTATCCTCAACCAAAGGTGCAGCCCACATCCAACGGCTGGCCAATGAGCAGGTGCAAAGGTCTGGCCCCTTGCCTTAAGTCAGGACATCTCTGAAGGGCCAGAGTTCACTGTGGGATCCTGCAGCAACTGCCTCTTAGTTCATCTTCTCCCTCTACCTAATCCTGCCTCCCTTACTCTTTACCTGGCATAGGGTCTAAGAATACTCCCCAATAAACCACCTATACACAAATCTTCATCTCAGAATCTGTTCCCCAGAGAACATGACCTATGCCAGCTGGCATCCATGTCACCCATGCTGTACTTTTAGGTAATACCTTGTAAAATAAGTTAAAAAACAAACCCACTGCCATCGAGTCGATTCCCACTCATGATAACCCCATGTGTTACAGAGTAGAACTGCTCCACAAGGTCTTCTTGGCTGTAGCCACCCAGGGACCTAAAATAAGTTCAGAGTTCCCAAAACCCCATACTGATACAAAATTTAAGCATACCTGATGGCCACATTTAAGACACAGCCAAACTGAAGGGTTCTCTTCTGCTTCCTCTTCAGATTTATCTTTTACTTTATTGTCGGTCTTACAATCTTGGCAAATATTCCATTCCACGTTCACTAAAGCCTTTTTCAGATTACTTTGTTCCAATCCTTTTCTAAGGTGTCTACACATAGGTTCTATTAAAACAAATAAAGAAGTATATGAGATCAAAAATGGTTTTCTTCAGTTAATCTCAGGACTTACCGCTCATTTGAACTTTGCAAACCAATTTACTCTACAAACAAGTTGTTAAGTAATCTGAAAACTTACATTTGTTTGATATTTACCATTAAATGATTATGTGAGAAACAGATTTTATACAAATTTGAAATTTTACTTTTAAAAATCATTTCAATTCCTTTAGCTATTTCCTTTAAATTAAGGCCCTTTATCTTAAAAGGTCTGTAGAGGGTCCTTCATTCAGCCAACAATATGCCTACTGGGGCTGGGCACTGTGTTAGATGCCAGGAAGCTTAGCAGTGACCATGTCACAGCTCTTCTCTTTGAGGAGCGCATAGTCTTGCAGGAGGCAGATAAATAAATGTGTAAAAATCTCCACAACAGGCTACAGCAAGCAGCACAAGGCTAAAGCTGCCAAAAGTTTCACGGTGGTGGTAACATCTGGATAGTCTCGGAGACATTAACAGCAATAAAAATTTCTGATATTAAACAGTATGAGCCTGGCACTGTGCTAAATGGCTGCATAACTTCTCTCATTTAATCCTCACAACTACCCTAGAAGAAAGAGACTACTATTCCCAACAACAGAGGAAAAAACTAAGATTTATGCCACAGACACTATCAAGGGGCTGTGCCAGAATCTGGACTCGGATCCTTTGATTCCAAAGCTCTAAACCACAACCTCAGGGAGAGAAGAGCAGTCTAAAAAGGCAACCCCCAGGAGCAAAGGCACGGGGGAGAAAAGTATCTGCTGTTTCCCAGAATGACCAGTCATAAGGTGGGGCAGAGCCACACAGCGTAGAAAACCTGAACAGCTGGACCTGAGGTTGGAAGTCTACTGGGGCCAGAGCAAGTCAAGGGCTTTCCAAGTTACCCTCAAAGGCTGGAGTGCTTTCAGAGTTCCTGGAGGTTTAGAAAACAGTCAAGGGGCATCATTAGCTTTAGTCCAATGAACATGCAATTCACCAAAAGGAGAAATATAAATGCCAATGAGATTGTGTGAAAAAATACTGAACCTCAGTAGCAGCCAAAATACAAACTTAAAAAAGGAAATACCTTTTTCCAACTAACAAATGAGCAAGTATTTTTACAAATGACATTACCTAGTACTGGTGGACCTTTAGGGAAATGGGCACTTTATTATGGTGCTGCTGCTGTTAGCTGCTGTCAAGTCGGCCCCTGACTCTTGGCAACCCCACACACAACAGATTGGACCATTATGATCCTCAGGGTCTTCACTGGCTGATTTTTGGAAGCAGGTCGCCAGGCAGAGGCAGAGACTTCCTGGTCTGTCTTGGTCTGGAAGCTCTGCTGAAACCTGTTTAGCATCACAGCAATGACGCAAGGCTCCGCTGACAAACAGGTGGTGGCTAGGACTTTAAATCGGTAAAACATTTCTGGAGAGTCATTTTGCAACAGTATCAAAAAGGCCTTGAACATATTTATACCCTTTGATCCAGTAATTCTATTTCCAGAGTTTGTAGTAAGGAACTAAATGCACAGATTTAGCTACAAAGACGTTGACTGTTACTCCACTGATAACACTAAAAAGTTAAAGACTTTTTTTTAAATCTACAACGGTAGGGGATTAGCTACATGAACTATGAAATACACATTCACGGTCCTTTACATCAATGGAATACTATGCCAATAAAAATATTACAGCAGACTATTAAGTGCCAGGTTCGTATAAATACTGAGTTAAAACGCAGGTTGCACAAGAATATTGCATGCTTTTTGATCGTGTTTTTATATATTAAAATATACACATCCATTAGGGATACAAACATTAAATATTTAATTAGTGAAACATACCTAAAGATTCAGAAGAATCATCAATTGGAACAGTTTTTCCCTTTGTCCGTTTCTTTCCCATGTTGGCACTTCATGGACGCCTTAATGACACAGAATAACAATCTAGAAAACAAGATAGAGTTAGCCTGACCAAAAAAAGGTTTGTTTTATATTTCTCTAGAACATCGTATTATAACTAAACCACACGTGAGATGGTATTTTGCATGTATCACACTTGATAACTTATAAAGACGGCACGTATACGTCACTTAATTTTCAATAGGAACCCTGTGCAGTAGGCGGAAGAGACAGTGGTACCCCGTTTTTCATAGCTCGAGAAACTGATCTTGAGTAAGGCTGAGAGATTCTAAATAAACCAGAAGGTAGGGCTAAGGCACAGGTGTTACAAAGACCTGGAAGGTCTCAGCACGTTACACTACTAGCTACCTAACGCCTCACTGTATGAATGTGGAATACTGGTGCCACTTCAAACCTCAGACTGATTTCTTTTCCTTTAAAGCTACTTTTCTTGGCAGCTCTGCAGTCTATGCAGATTAAATTGATAACTTTTCTAAGAAAAATTAAAAATAATTCTGAAAGGAGTTAGAAAATTAACAAAGTCGTTTCAAACCCAAATATAAAAAGTGATACACTGTTCTGCATTTTCCATTCCAGGATCTCCTGGTGGCCCGGGAGTTATGAGCTCGGCTGCTAACCAAAAGGTCAGCAGTTTGAATGTACCAGCCCCTCCTTGGAAACCCTGATGGGGGGTAGGACACAGGGTCGCTAGGAGTCGGCAGCAACTTGAAGGCAATGAGTTTTATTGGCTAGCAGAGAACTGATCACAACTGCATTCTCAACTATTTACATTATTATATTACTGCCAAAACCACTTTGGGAGGCTATGACAAACCCCGAGCTGCACATCAAATCTTCGCTTCTTTAATTAACAATTCATAATTAGAAAATACGGAAAGTGCTGAAAGTACAGACAAATCTACCTAACTTTTACATGATAATAATGGTTTTGAAAAGTTGTATTTTAAATGTACTAAAAAAAAATTTTATGAGTGTCAAAATCACTTAAATGACTAACTCCATAACAGTTGTTTTACTTGGAAGGTTTATTAAAATTCTGATTTCATATGTGGAGAGTGTGCCCTGGGACCTATGTTTTGAAACACTGCCCAGTTAATTCTGGTATGTAGCTGTCATCACTGCTCTGGCTTAGAGTCGTACATGTATGTATTCCTCTTTTTAGTTCTTCACAGGTTAGTGTAATCGAAGGTAACGTAATTCAAAAAGACTTGTATAAAAAATAAGTGCCACATCAAGTAACTGGTAAGAAAATCCTTCCAAGGATAATCTAAAATGTTTACAAAATAAATGAATAAACTAACAATGAAGGAACGCAAAGTATCTGTAAATACATTAAACCAATGTACATTTTATGTACTATTACTCATCCCAAAAATCACATTTCATGTAATTTATTTCACCTAGAATAAATCATATATTTTACAGAAAAAAAAATAGCTCCAACTCCCTCTATTCTATGCTGCATGCCAATACCAAATTCATCTTCCAATAATGTCATTTTCATCACATTACTGTCTTGATTGTAAGCATTTAACAGTTTCTCTAACCAAACTCCTAGGTTTTGCACTCATGGTCCTTAATAGTTTGGCCCCAGCACTCTGGTAATCCTGATTCTCATTACTCCTCAACAAAGAACCACTAAGTTTTTGGGTTTTGTTTGTTTTTAATGTTTGTGTGTGTGTGTGTGTATGATAAAATTACTCAGCATATATAACAAAACATTTTCCATTTCAATACAAAGTTCTAATTATACAGTGCTTTGGGTCTTCAGGAGCCCTGGTGGCACTGTGGTTAAGTGCTATCGCTGCTAACCAAAAGGTCAAATCCAACAGCCACTCTTTGGAAAGCCTAGGGGGAAGTTCTACTCTGTTCTCTAAGGTTGCTATGAGTTGGAATCAGCTTGATGGCAACAGGTTTGGTTTGGTTTTTTTTTTTTTTGAGTCTTCAAAGCCCTTTAACAAACATCTCATTTGACTTTCACAGCAACTCTTCAAACTAGGCACTTCTCTAAATGAGGAAACTCAGAAATAAAACAATGAAAGATGACAAGGCAGCAGAGATGGAACCAAAACCCAGATCTTTAGGTTCCAAGGCTCTTTCCATTACAATTTAGACAGTCTCTTCAGTATCTTCCACTCCAAAACCCTTTGCTCTCACCTCTATACCTTTGATTTCTAGCAGGAATGTTGTCTCTATCTGTCCAAATCTTACCAATCCTCTAAGCTCTCCATCTCAACAAAACCTGACCCAGCTTTTCTACTCTGAATGAACTCCACACTGAGCTTCCGCAGCATTTCTGCTGTGTTATTTATCTTGTTCCCAATGAGATACCAGAGCAAACTGCTTCTTAAATCTTTAGTCTGGCCCTATGTTACCTCTCTACCTGAAATCTAAAGTTCTAGAAAAAAGAAATGCTTTTAGGCATTTCTTCTGAATTGCCTACAGCATCTAGTAGAGTGTTAGTGCACAGAAGGCTCTCAAGAAATACTTCTTGTGTTGCAATGGAAAAAGAGAATGGTACCTGAGCCATAAAGGATGATTATAAGGTGCAAAGATGGATACATAAGAATGAAGCAAACAAGTTCTGGTGAAAAAGAAAAGGGTGGAGAGTGAAGAGGTCTGCAGCACTGAAGACAGCACTAGGAAATCTGGTTTGAGGACTGCAGAAGCCCAGACGCCAAAGGAAAACTTGAAAGACGAACTGTAATTGCTGCAGGCAGAAGACAGTAGGGGGTCATCATTTCAACGCTGTGGAAACAACTTCAGTAAAATTTCGACAACTATAAAAGGCGTTTAATGAATCTGAGAAGAGAGTATTGGGAATGCCATTAAAAAAATCTATTAAAATTTCAGGAGTGTCTTCGGAAAAGAATTAGATGCTTGGCCAAGTTACTCTTTCCAGGACTCACGTCACACGAAATTTAAATCAAAGCTAGTCTTCCCCTGCCTACTCCGTTCTATTAAAAATGCAAGTGTGTGGGAAACATCGTCAGCAGGTCTTAAACGTGGCTTTTAAGTTTTGGGTAGTTGGATCCTCCCCTGGGAGCATTCAGTCGGGTAGGTGACGGACCTCGGCTATCCTATCAATCAGAACGTGGACGCAGCTGCAAACCCAGCCACAGCCATTGGGTGCTCCCAGCAGCGCGCCACCCGCCCACTCGTGCGGCACCTGCCCTTCCTTTCCAACTGCTCTGCACCCACAGGAGAACCTCGGGGTCCACGGGGTCAAAAGGGGCGCCAGCACCAGCGACTGACGGGTCAGCTCCTGGAACTGACAGGACATACAGCCAATAAGAACACGGGACCGGGCCGGGGCCGGGTAATGGGTTTAAGGAGAACAGGCCGTCGAAAACAGAACGAGGTTGGGGCAGAAAATTCGGGTCCCTCAGAGCGCAGGCAGTCATGTGAGCAGTGACTGCGAGTCAGCGGGGTCAGAACTCACCCACGGCGACAGCGCCCATAACTGCATCCCCTAGTGGCCCTGTGGGCTGGGCACCCAGCTCCGTCCTCCTCCCGGAGACGATTAGTGAGCGACAGTATGCCCGAAACCCAGTGACCCCGAGAAAGCAACAACTTCCGGGACACGGCATTATGGGAAGAGGCTTCCGCCCAGGGTTCCGCTCACTGAAACTTGTGAATGGCGCCTGCGCACACATGCGCCGGATGTCCGGGGGCCTCAACTCCTGAGAGAGTCTCTACTCCAGTACGACTGTGGGGTTATGTAAGTGTGTGGGGCTTGTGGGTGCCTACTTACAGGGTCGGTGTGAGTCGGAATCGACTCAAGGCAGTGGGTTTGGTTTGGGTTTGGTAGTGAGGGCTAGAGGTTCGGGACCTCCTACTTGAATATAAACAAAGGACTGCCGGTGTCTTCCAAGTTACCTTTCTTAAACTCGCTACATGTGAAGTCTCCATCAGAGGGGAACGGAACATTGAAATTTCACGCAGTTTCCCTAATTCTAACCTATACTTCTAAAATTGAGTACGTAAATTGTCTTGAACTAACTTGCTGTAATACATCAGAATAAAAAGGTAAAGCAGTGAAGGAGATTTAAAACAACTCAAAAAGATCAGAGAACTAAGGAAGATAAAATTGTCAAACCTGTAGTGTTTATTCCTTCAGATATGTAAGTAAGTGCCCACTTGTCCCAAGCCCCGTGCTAAGTGAGTTAAACATAGGCTTCACCCTCCTAGAATTTGTTAATAGAGGAGACGCAAAATTCAGCAAGAAAAAAAAAAAATGCAAGTGCCAATAGAAAAATAAGCAAGGAATGTAAACAAGTAATTGACAAAAAAAGAACAGTTGGTCATAAAATACATGAAAAAATACCGTTGCTAGTAATCAGTACTAGATGGACAAGACAAAAACGTTTAGTTAAATTTGGTCGTAAATTGTTCTCCTGTCCTTTACTGCTACTGAGATATAATTTTTTAAGATTTGTTTGCACATCTTCAGCCACACTGGCATTTTTTGTTGTTGTTTCCTGTTAAAAAACGCACCCTTAAGGCATTGTACCACCTGTTTCCCCTCCTGGAATGATGTTCCCCTTGATCTATCATGGTTAGTATTTTCACACCTGAAAAGTCACTTCCCTGCAGAGGTATTTGCTGAGTGACCTATATAAAATGGCCATCAGATCATTCACATCACCTTGTTTTATTTCTTTGACAAGCAATTACTACTAAGGTATTTTTCTTTCATACTTGCCTGTATACTTGCCCCTCCACCTCACCACAAATACACACAAATGTGCAAATGTAAGCTTCTTGAGAGCTGCTACATCTTTGTCTTATTCATGGCTATGTCTCCAATACCTAGAAGTGCCTACAACATAATAAGCACTTTAAAAATTTTTGAAGAAAATGGTCATTGCACATGAAATGTTTGTACAAAAAGGTTCATAGCAGCTTTACTCATAATAGCCATGTACAGAAAACAAGGTGAAAAAACCTAGATTTCTACACACACACACACACACAAAAGGAAAAACTGTGGTGTATTCTTCATTCAATATGATGCTATTAAGCAATAAAAAGTAACTACTGAGCAGAACATGGATGAATCTTTAAAATATACTGAGTGAAAGAAGCCTTCAAAAAACGGTACCGTATGATTCCATTCATATGAATTTCTACAATAGGTAAAACTAATTATGGTGGGAAAAAGTCAGAATAATTGTTTTCTCTTGGGGAGTTGGGCGAGGGGACCGACTGGAGAGGGGCACGAAGGAACTTCCCGAGGTTATGGTAATGTCCTTTATCTTCACAGTGTTTGAGTTACACAGGTGTAACTCAGCAGACTTAGCAAATGTATGCTTAAGGTGTGCATTTCACCATTTGCAATTTTTACCTCAGTCTTAGTCTGGAAGCTCCACTGAAACCTGTTCACCATGCGTGATCCTGCTGGTATTTGAAATACCTGTGGCATAGCTCCCAGCATCACAGCAACACGCAAGCCACCACAGTATGACATACTGACAGACTAAGCTTACAGATTAAGACTGGGAAAAAGGGCCAGGCTATCTACTGAAAAAATGGCCAGTGAAAATCATATGAATAGCAGTGGAATATTGTCTGACATAGTGCTGAAAGGTGAGCCCTTCAGGTTGGAAGGCACTCAAAATATGACTTGGGAAGAGGTACAGCCTGAAAGTAGATTCAACCTTAATGACGTGGATGGAGTAAAGTTTTTTGGAACTTCATTTGCTGATGTGGCATGATTCAAAATGAGAAGAAATAGTTGCAAACATCTGTTAGTATTCAGAGCATAGAATGTACGAACCAAGTATGAATTTAGGAAAATTGAAAGTTGTCAAAAATGAAATGGAATGATTGATGATCATATCCTAGGCATAAGTAAACTGAAATAGACTGGTATTGGCCATTTTGAATTGGACAATGGTATGGTCTACTATGGAAACCCTGGTGGCGTAGTGGTAAGTACTACAGCTGCTAACCAAGAGGTCAGTAGTTCGAATTCTCCAGGCACTCCTTGGAAACTCTACGGGGCAGTTCTACTCTGTCCTATAGGGTTGCTATGAGTCAGAATCGACTCAACAGCAGTGGGTTTGGTTTTCTTGGTTTATGGTCTTATCATGCCGGAATGGCAAATTGAAGAGGAACAGCATCACATTCATTGATAAAAAGAGCATTTCGAGATCTATCCTGAAGTACAGAGCTCTCAGTGATAGGATAATACCCATATGCCTACAAGGAAGACCAGTTAATATGCCTGTTATTCAAATTTACACACCAACCGCTAACGCCAAAGATGAAATTGAAAACTTTTACCAACTTCTGCAGTCTGAAATTGACCAAACATGCAATCCAGATGCCCTGATAATTTTCAGTGATTGGAATGTGAAAGTTAGAAAATAGAATGATTGGTAGTTGGAAAATAAGGCCTTGGTGATAGAAACAATGCTGGTGATAGCATGATTGAATTTTGCAAGACCAAAAACTTACTCATTGTAAATGCCTTTTCTCAACAATATAAATCGTGACTATATACATGGATCTTACCACATGGAAAACACAGGAATCAAATCAACTACATCTGTTCAAAGAGACAATGGAAAACCTCAATGTCATCAATCAGAACAAGGCCAAGGGGCCAACTGTGGAGCTAGACCATCACTTGCTCATATGCAAGTTGAAGTTGAAACAAATTAAAGCAAGTCAATGAGAACCAAACTAAGGCCTTGAGTATATTACAACTGAGATCATCTCAAAAGTAGATTTGATGCAATGAACACTAATGATTGAAGACCAGACGAGTTGTGGAATGACATCATACATGAAGAAAGTAAAAGGTCATTAAAAAGACAGGAAAGAAGGAAAAGGCCAAAATGGATGTCAGAGGAGACTCTGACACTTGGTCTTGAACATCGAGTAGTTAAAGTGAATGCAAGAAACGATCATATAAAAGATGTGAACAGATTTCAAAGGGCAGCTTGAGAAGACAAAGTATTATAATGACATGTGCAAAGGCCTGGAGTTAGAAAACCACGCTTGACATTTCTCAAGCTGGAAAGAACTGAAGAAAACATTCAAGCCTCCAGTTGCAACATGGAAAGATTCTACCGGGAAAATATTAAATGATGCAGGAAGCATCAAAAGAAGATGGAAGGAATACACAGAATCATTGTACCAAAAAGAATTGGACGACATTCAACTATTTCAGGAGGTAGAATATGATCAAGAACTGATGGTATTGAAGGAAGAAGTCCAAGCTGCACTGAAGGCATTGGTGAAAAACAAAGCTCCAGGAATTGACAGAATACCAACTGAGATGTTTTAACAAACGGATGCAGTGCTGGAGGTGCTCATGAGTCTGTCAAGAAATTTGGAAGACACCTACCTGGCCAACTGATTGGAAGAGATCCATAGTTGTGCACATTCCAAAGGTGATATAACAGAATGCGGTGATTATCGAACAATATCACTAATATCACATGCAAGTAAAATTTTGCTGAAGATAATGAAAAAACAGTGGCAGCAGTACATCAGCAGGGAACTGCCACAAATTCAAGCCAGATTCAGAAGAAGGCGTGCAACAAGGGATATCATTGCTGATGTCAGACGGATCTTGGCTAAAAGCAGAGAATACCAGAAAGATGCTTACCTGTGTTTTATTGACTATGCAAAGACATTCACCAATGTGGATCATAACAAATTATGGATAATATTGCGAGGAATGGGAATTACAGAAGACTTAATTGCGCTCATGAGGAACCTGTACATAGACCAAGAGGCAGTTGTTCAAACAGAACAAGGGGATACTTCATGGTTTAAAGTCAGGGAAGGTGTGCATCAGAGTTGTATCTTTTCAACATACTTGTCCAATCTGTATGCTGAGCAAATAATCAGAGAAGCTGGACTATATGCAGCATTAGAATTGGATGAAGACTTGGTAACAACCTGTGATATGCAGATGATACAACCTTGCTTGCTGAAAGTGAAGAGGACTTGAAGCACTTAACTGACGAAGATCAAAGACTACGGCCTTCAGTATGGCTTACATCTCATCATAAAGAAAACAAAAATCCTCACAAGTGGACCAGTAAGCAACATCATGATAAACAGAGAAAAGATGGAAGTTGTCAAGAATTTAATTTTACTCAGATCCACTGTCAACACCCATTGAAGCGGCAGTTGAGAAATCAGATGATGTATTGCATTGGCCAAATCTGCAGCAAAAGACCTCTTCAAAGTATTAAAAAGCAAAGATGTCACCTTGAGGACTAAGGTGCACCTGACCCAAGCCATGATATTTCAATCGCCTAATATGCATGTGAAAGCTGGGCAATGAATAAGGAAGACCAAAGAAGAATTGATGCCTTCAGATTACAGTGTTGGAGAAGGATATTGCATATACCCTGGACTACCAGAAGAAAGAGTAAGTCTGTCATAGAGGAAGTACAGCCAGAGCATCCCCTGGAAGAAAGGATGGCAAGCCTTTGTCTTGCATACTTTGGTCATATTATCAGGAGAGACTGGTCCCTAAAGAAGGACATCGTACTTGGTAGAGGGGGAGCGAAAAAAAGGATGACCCTCAATGAGATGGGCTGACACAGTAGCTGCAACAATGGTGTCGGGGGACAGCCCCAGCAAGGAAAAACCCTCACTGTGCGTCCTGGCAGGTAATCTGAAGAACTGACACACAGCCTTTCCAGATTCATGTGTTCAGGGAAACTTACTGACACAAGCAAGCAGCTGCTCTCCAATGGCAGCTGGCTGGAGTATTTTTTGCAACTACCTAGCAAGGGACCCAAGCTTATATTCCATTCCAGGTGGGGCCAAGGCTCGTTGTTTTCTCCCACATCCTTGGGCAGTCAGTGTTCCCAGGGACTTCATGTCCAGGCCCAGATGTTTTCCTTCTTGCTAAGGCATTCTTCGGCCTTGGCCGCTGGCCCAGTCATGCCACTCCTGGCCTTGTACCTTAGCCCTTGTCCATCCCGAATTCATCCCCAGCATGCTTTGGGGAAGAGCAAAGCTGATTCCATTAGGGAGGGGATGCATATAGCTGAATAGCGTTACCCTACAAATAGGCTCAAACATAACAAGGGTTCTGAGGATGGCCCACGACTGGGTAGTGTTTCTTCTTTCGTACGTAGGGTCACCATGAGTTGGAACCGACTCAGCAGCACCTAACAACAAATTTTACCTTAAAAAAGTAAAAAAAAATTGAAGTCTACTGATCTGCATGCTGACATACTTAGTGAGACGTGTACTGATGTTTGCAATTTACTTTGAAATCCATCAGATCAGATGGATTGATGACTAGGCATATGACAAAGCTGGTATAGTAAAACGTTGTAATAGGCTCTTTTAGGCCAGGGTTTCTTAACCTCAGCATTATCCATATTTTGGCCCAGGTAATTCTCTGCTGTGGGGGGCTGATTTGTGTATTGTAGGATGTTGTGTAGCATCTCTGAGTCTCAACCTACTAGATGCTAGTAGCACCCTTCCAGTTGTGACAACCTAAAATGTCTCCAGACCTTGCAAAATGGGGCCCGGCAAATCGATTTCTCCTCCTGCTGGAGAACTCCTGCTCCACGAATTCTATTAACTTTGCTCTGTATTTGAAACTTTATTTCATAGTAAAAGTTGGAGAAAAAAATAGGTTATTTAATGACATCAGAAAACGCTCACAAAACACCAAGTATAATAAAGCAGCTATGAAGACCTATACTATCATCCTATTTTTGGATAGGAAAAAAAAAGTTTAAGTTCGTGGTGATCACATTTCCTATCGTCGCTGAACCTGGGAAAGTGGGTCATTGTCCAGTGCGCTCAGACTTGCCGAAGACCTGGACACTGGTCTTAGAGAAAGTAACTTTACTGCAATAAGCAGGGTCAGGAGTCACAAGGAAGTTCCTCAGGTCTGACTACCTGAGCTATGGGAAAAAAAAAATGGGGAAGCAGGGCTTATTTGTGATTTGCCGAGCAGGTGTACTAGGAGAGAAAATTCTAGAAGGAATAAGTAGTGATGCTATTGCGGGCCAGGAAACAGGAAGTGATGTTGTTTCTATCGCATCTGTCTTTGGAACTGGGTCCATGTGAAGATTTTCCTTCTAATTCATTTCACCTGTTTCTTAGAGTACTGTTGAGGTCAATTAACAGTTACAGCTGGTCCTTCTGAGCCTCAGGGGTTGGGCCAAATCTGGCTTGGGCTAGTTTAAGGGACTTTTTCTTCAATGGAAACTTACTGGCAGTCATATGGTCAGGTTACAGATCAGTTGATTATCAGTGTTTAAAAACTCATGTTTCTAAAACGAAAAAGTAACATAAAGCACATACTTAGAATGGGAGAAAATATTTGTTTACTCTGGTGTTGGAATCTGTCAAACTGCCCTTTTATCTGGGGTCCCTTTCTGTGCATGCAGAGCGCCCCACACACTCTCCCTCGTCCTCATCTTGGTTACTGGGCAAGACCACCTAAGGCCATCATGGCCACTATCCAGCCACAGTCACATCTCCCAATACGTTGCTAGTCAGTACCCTTGGGGGTCTAGCAGCATGGCGTGGGATGCTCTTACAAACTCAGCATCTGGAACCCCACCGCTTCCGCCCGAACGGGGGTCTGCACTTCTCACAAGCTCCCCTATTTCTACAAATGTTCAAGTTTGAGAAACGTTAACGGATCATCCCTTGTCCCAGCAAAAGCTCCGACTGCACTTCTCCCTGGTAGTAGCAGCGGCTGGGAAACGTCCATAAGGTCGGGAAGCGGAGGCATAATAATGAAAACTCGGCAGACAAGAAGGAAACAGGTGGCACGCGCCGCGCCAACCCCGGGTGGCTCGGTGACCCGGCCAACGCTCCCACACGGCTCGAGCTTCCGGGACCGACAGCCCGCGCGCGCGCATGCGCAAGCCCGAGAGTGAGCCGCGTCGGTTCAGTGAGGCCGCCCACAGAAGCAGTCTGTGCCCTGGAATTCTGAGGCTGCCTCTCAAAAGAACCGTGCAGCCAGAAAACCGGGAAATAACAGCATGACGTTGCCATGACCAGAGGTAGGTCCTCTAGCCTGCTGCCCCAAGCGGCACTTTTTAGGACGCCGCCTCCTCTCGCCCCACCTTCAGGGAATTGGGGGCCTGCTGGCACCGCCTTCTGACGCGCTACACGGTCTCTCATTGGTCAGAGCCGACCTCGGCGTTTCCTGTCCTGCCCATACCTGGGGGCTCCTCCTTGGCGTGGCGGGCAATCGGTTGCTAGCGGCGACGACTCCCTCGCTGGGTTGCGAGGTGAGTTTAGGATGCTTTCTGAATTCTTGCGTGGGGACTTGGGCTGCTGGACACCTGCTCTGATTTAAAATAGGGAAAATTCTGCAAGAAAAAAAAAATTCCAGTTGGGAAACTTACTTTTCATTCTACATTTGTCATGGATTGAATTGTGTCCCCCCCAAATCATGTATCAACTGGGATAGGCCTTGATTCCCAGTATTGTGTGGTTGTCCTTCATTTTGTGATTGTAATTTTATCTTAAAGAGAATTAGAGTGGGATATAACACCCTTACCAGATCACATTCCCTGGAGTGTGGCCTGTACCACCTTTTCTCTCTCTAGAGAAAAATGAAAGGGAAGCAAGCAGAGAGTTGGGGGAATCGCATACCACCATGAATGAAGAGCAAGAATGCATGTCCTTTGGACCTAGGGTCCTTGTCCCGATAAGCTTCTTGACCAGGGGAAGATTGATGACAGGGACCTTCCTCCAGAGCGGAGAAGAGAAAGCCAAATGCCCTGAATTTGGACTTGTAGCCTACTAGACTGTGATAGAATAAATTTCTTTGTTCAAACTATTCGCCTGTGGTATTTCTGTTATAGCACCACTAGATGGCCAAGACAACGCGATAACAGAACAATTAATGAATGTCTTAAGTCGGAAAATTATGTCGAGGGTTTCTGGGGGGGCCGAAATTTTATCTGTGATAATAATTTGGCATAAATGACTGACTTGTGACATCACTCCTGTAGTTGTCCACTCATAGGTCTCTTCATTCTGAATATCTTCCAGACCTGCAAACTCAGTAGGGCTCTCTATACAACTTCACTCCCTCTCTAGGTGACTGCTAAAATTACATCTCCAGCCACATTACATGTTTCTTAACCTCCAGAATCATATATTTAACTGCTTGCTGCAAATCTCTACTTAAAGTTGTCTTAGTAGACACTTCATTACGAAGTATGATTAAAACCAAGCTTCACATTCCGCCATCTTCCCTATCTAAATACGCGGTGAAGCCATCCTTCTACTTGCTTGAAGCCTTGGGGGCATTTTTACATACCCCACCTAATTCTTCAGTAAATACTGTTGGAGCTGCTCTCAATAGGTGTCCAAAACCTGGGCATTGCTCACTGCCTCAGCCACCACAACCCTAATCCCGTCACTCCCCATGTAATTGCAATGCCTGTCTGGACTCCCTGCTTTCATCCTCCTTCCCGTACACTCTCCACAGCAGCAAGAGGCGGGCCTCTTCATTAAGTCAAATCCCTGCAGTGGCCTGTCATATCAAACCAAAACAGTTGCTGTCAGATAGATTCCAGCTCACGGTAACCCCATGTGTTTCAGAGTAGACTATGCTATATAGGGTTTTCAAAGCTATGACCTTTTGGAAGCAGATTACCAGCTCTTTCTTCTGATGCTCTTCATATCAGGATAAGATCCGGAAGCCTCACTGTGCTCTACAAGTCTCGACATAAATCTCCCCACATCTCCTTTCTGACCTTGTCTTGTATCACTGTGCCCACTGGCTCACTCTGCTTCAGCCTCACTGGTGGAGCACCCTCCTGCCCTCAGACCTTTGAATATACTGTTTCGTTTTCTGGAACACTTTGGGCCAGATAAACACAAGGCTTCCTGTTCAGTTCTTCAAGTCTCTCTCCTTAAGTCTCATTAGCAAAGAGGCCTTCCCTGACCAGCCTGTGCAAAATCACACACCTTTTCCATCATCACACTGGGTCCCCTTTAACTTCAGTCATCTTCATAGCAGTTACCCACTAGGCATAAATATTTGTTTTTTTGTTGTCTTTTGCCATAATATTAAACCTCTTCCATGGCAGACATTTTTGATACTTTTCTTCATTGCTATATTCCGGTGACAAGGACAATGCTTGACATATAATAAGGTGCTCAATAACTATCTGTGGAATGAATGAATGACCATTGTCAAGGCGGTTCCAACACATAGCGACCCTATGAGCCTACAGAACAAAACACTGCCTGGTCTTGCCTCATCCTCAAAATTGCTGTTATGCTTGAGCCCATTGTTGCAGCCACCATCAGTCCATCTCGTTGATAGCACGTCCAAAGTAAGTGAGAGAAAGCCCCATTATCCTTGCTTCTAAGGAGCATTCTGGCTGTACTTCTTCAAAGACAGATCAACAGATTAACAGTTCACGGTATGTTCAATATTTTTCGCTAACACCATAATTCAAAGGCATCAATTCTTTGGTCTTCCTTATTCATTTCCCAGCTTTCGCATATGAGGTGATTGAAAATACCATGACTGGGTCAGGCACATCTTAGTCCTCCAAGTGACATCTTTGCTTTTTAACACTTTAAAGAGGTCTTATGTAGCAGATTTGCCCAACACAATATGTCATTTGATTTCTTGACTGCTACTTCCGTGAGCATTGATTGTGGATCCAAGTAAAAAGAAATCCTTGACAACTTGAATCGTTTCTCCTTTTATCATGATGTTCCCTATTGGTCCAGTTGTGCGGGTTTTTGTTTTCTTTATGTTGACGTGTAATCCATACTGAAGCCTGTAGTCTTTAATTTTTATCAGTAAGTGCTTCAAGTCCTCTTCACTTTAAGCAAGGTTGTATCATCTGCATACTGCAGGTTGTTAGTGAGTCTTCCTCCAGTCCTGATGCCGCTCTCTTCATATAGTCCAGCTTCTCAGATTATTTGCTGAGCATACAAATTGAATAAATATGGTGGAAGAATACAACCCTGACGCACACCTTTCCTGATTTTAAACCACACAATAATAATAACAGCAAGCATGTATATAGCACTTACTCTGGGCCTGGCACTGTATGACACATTCTTATTCTCATTTCAATTCTCAGTTAATCCTCACAGCAACCCTGTCATTCCCATTTTGGAGATAGGGAGACTGAGGCACGGAGAGATTAAGCAATTTGCCTAAGGTCACATAGCTGGTAAGTGGCAGAGCAGGAATTGCCCCTCAGCAGTCTGTTACCAGAGTCCATGCTTTAAATTACTGTGATAAACTTTCTCTCTGATCAAAGTACATTCGCTTCCTCTAATAACTGCCTAACAGGTTGTTTTCTAGATTTCTCAGCTCCAAAACAGACTAGAAAAGATGTGTATGGATTTTCAGTAAATTCAGGGATTTTAAATATTTTTGAAGTTTTTTTTAATAACAGCAAATGCTTAAGTTATGATTTCAAGTGAAAATAGTAGTGTCTTGGCCATCTATTGCTGCTCTGACAGAAATATCACTAGTAGATGGCTTTAACAAAGAGAGGTTTATTCTCTCACAGTCCAGTAGGCTAGTAGTCTGAATTCAGGGCAGCAGCTCCAGGGGAAGGCTTTTTCTCTGTCACCTTTGGAGGAAGTTCCTTGTGATGCATCCGTCTTCCCATGGTCTGGGAGCATCTCAACACAGGAACCTCAGGTCCAAAGGATGTGCTCTGCTCCCGGCACTGCTTACTTGGTGGTATGAGGTCCCCATGTCTCTCTGAGATATAAAAACTTCTGTCTTTTATATCTCAAAAGAGATTGGCTTAAGATACTAGTCTTGTAGATCTCATCAATATAACTGCCACTAATCCATCTCCTTACATCATAGTGCTAGGATTTATAACACATAGGGAAATCACATCAGATGACAAAATGGTAGACAGGCAAACAATACTGGGAATCATGACCTAGACAAGTTGACAGATATTTTTGGGGGACACAATTCAATCCATGACAAGTAGGATATATAATTGTATGAAGTCACTAATTAGTAAAGAAAACATTGTCATTTGGCAAAATTATAGAAATGAAGAACTGGTTAGTGGTTTCCAGACGTTAACAAAAAAAGTGGGACCAGACGGGAGGTGGGTGTAGCTATAAGAGAACAAAGCGAGAGATTTTTGTGGTATTGGGAATGTTCTGTGTCTTGACTGCAGCAGCGTCAATATTCTGGTTGTAATTTCATACTATAGATTTGCAAGACGTTACCATCGGGGTAAGCTGAGTAAAGGGTACGTGAGACTTCTCTGTATTACAGTTTCTTAGAAGTGCATGTGAATCTACTATTATCTCAAAAAAATTAATAGAATATACTGTTATCTTTAATTTTTTGGTTATTACTGAAGTCTAGCAACCTTTCATCAATTTAATAACCATTTATATTCTTCTGCAGATGCCTTGTCACATTTTTGTTCATTTCCTATCGGGATATTCATCTTTTCTTACTGTTTTTATGATCATTTATTCACTAATGATGGAAACCTTTTGTCATCTGTTGTCAATATGTTTTGCCAGATTGCGATTTATCTTTACCTTTGGGTGGAGTATCGCTTACCTCTCAACTTTGTGTTTTGAAAAACTTCAGACCTATGGAAGAAAGTTGCTTTTTCTCTTTCTTTATCTGCATGTATACGTTTAGTGTGGATGTGTGTGCGCACAATTATTTTTGCTGAACCATCTGAGAGTTAGCTGTAGCTGTCACAACGTTTGACCTCTAAACAATCAGCATGCGTCTTCTAAGAGCAAGAGTATTCTGCTCTCCTGTATAATCACAACACAAAGGCTGTGTGTTACCTCATTGTATTTTATTTTACTTTTTAAGCTATCGGGAATTTATTTCTGTGGTATGAATTTGAAACTCCCAGCTATGTACATTTTCCAAAATTGTTAGCTAACTGCCCCTATACTATTTGTTGAAATTCCCCCGTGAGTTTAAAGATTTCCATTATCACAGACTAAATTCTCATGTAACTAAATTGACTACTTATGTTTACTGATTTTTGTATCCATTACTGTGTCACCACAGGCTGTTTTAACTATTGGCACTTTATGGAATGTTTTGATGTCTCTCTCTTCCATTATCCTTCTCTTACTAAGTTTCCTTGTGTATTTTTGCACATTTTCTTTTGTAAAATTAAATTAAAATTTTATTTCATCAAAGTAATATAAACATATTGTTTGAAAAAGTCAAATAATACTTCAGTGCCCACAAGGAAAAATAAAAGTCCCAAACCCACTCCTTTCCATCCCATGCAGCAGGGGTGCCCAACTTTCCTTGGTTCACTCACAGCCTTTAGTAACTTTTTTCGTGGTACCTCTAGGTCAGAAGAAATCCAACATTTCCATCAATTTAGTGTTGTTTTCGAGTGCTGTGAGTCAATTCAGGCTCACAGGCACTCGAGCAACTTTTCCAGGGAAAGAGTGACACCTTTCCATCATCGTATGAACTGTTAATACTAAGTGGGACCTAACTAGTTAATAAAACCCACCCCAAACCCACTGCCCTGGAGTCGATTCCGAGTCATAGTGACCCCATAGGGTTTCCAAGGCTGTAAGTCTCTGCAGAAGCTGACTGCCACATCTTTCTCCCATAGATCCACTGGCGGTTTCAAACCACCAGCCTTTCAGTTAGCAGTCAATTGCTTTAACCACTGTGCGACTAGGGCTCCTTAACTACTTAATAAAGTGGGGAGGGGTCCTAAAGGAAGGAGCCCTGGTGGCACAGTGGTTGAGGTCTTGGCTGCTAATGGAAAGGTCGGCAGTTCGAACCCACCAGCTGCTCTGCGAGGGAATGATGTGGCAGTCTGCTTCTATGAGATAACAACCTAGGAACCCCAACGGGGCAATTCCCTTCTGTCCTATAGGGTCACTATGAGTCTGAAACACTGATGGAAGGACAGATTTGCTGAGTTGGGTCCAGGTGGAGAGAAAATCATAATTTAGACCTGTTAGTAGGTCCCTAGGAGGTACAAATGATTTGCGCTAAATTTTTTTTTATTAACCTAAAAGTTCAAACCACCCAGCGGTACCACAGAACAAAGACCTGGTGATCTGCTTCTACTAAGAGGGCAGCCGTGAAAACCCTATGGAGCAGTTCTGCTCTATAACACACATGAGTAACTCACCATGATTCAGAATTGACTGAACAGTAGTGGGTACTAGTAGTAGTAGACCTGCTAAGTCTGAGATGCCATCCGACAGAAATATACAGATGCAGTTACATTTGCATATAAGGGGCTCAAGAAGATGGACATCACGTACAAATTTGAGGGCTGTGGACATTTAATATTAGATGGTATTTGGCACCGTGAGAGAATAAAGAAAGAAGATAAAAGGGCACCTAATGGGTGTTAACATTTTAAAGATCCTTTTCAGCAGTAGGAACCCTCAAAGAATCCCTAGCAATGACCAAACAGAAGGAAAATCCAGGAGAGCGTGGTGTGAAGGAAAACAAAGAAGAAGAGGATTTCAAGGAGAGAGTGGTCAACAATATCAGAAAGTATAATAAAAGACCCCCTTTACAATAGCAGACCCCAAAATAAAACAGTTCAGCATAAAATAAACTTACCCCCAAAACGTACAGAATCTGTTGTTGTTGTTGTTAGTTGCCATTGAGTAGTTTTTGGACTCATGGTGACCCCATGTACGCAGAGTAGAAGTCAGTAGGGTTTTCAAGGCTGTGACCTTAACAGATTATGAGACCTGTCTTCCCAGGTGCCTCTGGGTGTGTTCAAACCACCAACCTTTTGGCTAGTATTTGAGAGCTTAATTATTTGTGCCACCCAGGGATTCCAACTACCTATATGAAGAAAAAACGTCTAAAACTCTTATGAGAATGGATGAACAAAATCTGGTGTACACATACAATAGAGTCCATACAATCCAGCAATAAAAAGGAGTGAAGCATGGATATATGAAGTACAATAACATAGATGAATTTTGCTAAGTGGAAGAAGCCAGACACAAAAGACCACATATGGCATGATTCCCTTTATATGAAATAGCAAAAAACAAAAACAAAAAACCAGGCAAATTTATAGTGAAAGAAAGTAAACTGATGGTTGCCTGGGACTAGGGGTGGGAACAGGGAATGACTATGAATGGACTCAAGAGTTCTTTTTGGAGTGACAGGAATGTTCTAAAATTAGATTGTGGTGGTGATTGCAAAAATAAAAATTAAAAACTCATTGCCATCTAGTCAGTTCCGACTTAGGGCAACCCCGTATGTTACCAAATAGAACTGCTCCATGGAGTGTTCTTGGCTGTAATCTTATAGGAGCAGATAACCAGGCCTTTCTTGTGTGGTACCACTGGGTGAGTTCAAACCGCCAGCTTTTAGGTTAGTAGTCGAGTGCAAACCGTTTGCACTATCCAGGGACCTTGGTGATGGTTGCGCAACTCTGTAAGTATATCAGAAATCATTAAATTGTACACTTTAAAATGAATGCATTTTATAGTATATGAATTATAGTGCAGTAAACCCATTAAAAAAAAAAACAAACTCTACCGAAGGGAAAATTCTATGTTGTAATTGTGTCATTTTTCCCTACATTAATGTTTAATTTCAATGCAATTCCCCAGTCGTTTTTCTGAAACTTGACAAAATGATTCTAATATTTATATGGAAAAATAAACATGTGAGAATAACCAGGAAAATTTTGGAAAAGAAGAGTAATGTCTGTGGAGAGAATGGAGTAGGAGCAATTTACTGGCCCATCGTAAAGCTATAGTGATTTAAACAATCGAGCATTGGGACCTGACATGACATGTCAGTGAGTCAGAATGGAGAACCCAGAAATATACCCAAATACAAATAGGCGTATAACATGTTTAAGGAGGCACTTCAAATGGATCATAATATAAGATGTATTGGTACAAATGACTAGCTAACTGGAGAAAATAAAGCTAGTGTTTCTCTCACCTTATAAACCAAAGTAAATTACAGATGGATCAAATATTTGAATGCAAAAACTGAAAATAGAAGTGTTTCAAGTTAAAAATGGAAAAATTTCTAAATGATCTTGCAGTAGCCAAGTCCTTTCTCACCAAGACATAAAACTCAAAACCCATAAAAGAAGAGATTGATAAACAGGACTATGTAAACATTTTAAATTCTGTACGGCAGCTTTCTGGAAGGCAATTCAGCAATATCTATCAAAATTTACATTGTCATACCTTTCAATTCAGCAAAGCTGCCTCCATGAGTTTATTCTTGAATATACTGTATTCACAGTTCACCGAACTGTGTATACAGAAGGACTCCACTATAGCGTTCTTCATAATGGCAAAAACAAGGAAACAACCCAAGTGCCCATCAACAGGTAAGGAGTTTAATAAATTATGGTATAATTACACGATTCAATTTGACAGGCAGCCATTAGAGAGAATGAGATAGATCACTATGTGCTGACAATGAAAAGATTGACAAAATGTATTTTTAAGGGGGTTGGGAAGTGATAAGAAAAATTACATGTATAATATTCTCTTTGGATACATTGAAAAATAGATCTGGATATGACTGTCTACACACACACATACATATATGCATTATACCTGCATATATTTTTATATATGTATAATACTTAAGAAGCCCTGGTGGCACAGTGGTTTATACTAACAAAAAGTCGACAATTTGAATCCACCAGCTGCTCCTTGGAAACCCTATGGGGCAGTTCCAGTCTGTCCTATAGGGGTCGGAATCGACTCAAGAGTAGTGGGTTTTATGCTGCTTAAAATGTTTTGTGATATGAAACATCAAAAACGATGAATAGTCATTGCCTTGAGAGATGACTTACTCGGGTAGTGGAAGAGGCGAAAGAATCTCCATCTTTTACCTTTTTCTGCTCCTTGTATGTTCTAAGCATGTACTATTTTTGTTTGTTTAACGTTAACGGGTTATGTAGGCTGTGGGTTATTATTCTTTATTTTCTCTTCTTTACATTCTTCTGCTTTTTTTTAAATTAATAAACTTTAATTTTTAGTCAAGAAAGCTAACCATCCACATTAGTAAATTGTCTTTCCCATTCATTCTAGGTTTCCCAGGTAGCCAGGTATATCCTCTCTCCAGCTGTATTATTGGTACAGCTTTCTAACTACATTATTTGTTTACTTCAGTGAAATTGCTTGTTGTGGTAGCTCAAGATGCCAGATCAACTGTCCTGATTCAAAGGAATTTGGTGCCTCATTATTACTAGAGTGTTCTGGCTATCCTTGGATTTTCCCATGTTTTGCTCCTTAGCATATGACATCCAATAAGTAGAATGATGGAGAAAGAGAATCTGATTAAATTTCACATTTTATAAAGAAATCAAATACATTTTCAGTAAGTATTGGTCGATTGAGTTCCCCCAAGATGGTATATGTAAATCGTCTCTCTTATTTTTACCTCTTTAGGCACTTACAGGTATGCAGAAATGACTGAGCTTGAGCAGGCAGAGGCCCAGCTCTCTGAGTTAGAGCTGCTGGCCAGCATGTTCCCCAGTGAGAAGGAGTTCGTAGTGAATGACCAGCTGGCTTTAGCCGAGCTGAAAGATTGTGTTGAAAAGAAGACCACAGAGGGGCGATCCTCAAAAATTTACTTTACTGTCAATATCAACCTGGACGTGTCTGAGGAAGCAATGGTAATTCATTATTGTTTTTGGAAGAATAGAAACATGTCAAGACTTAAAACAACACTTAGGGCATTTTTCTCCTTTCCGACCAGGTGACGTTTTCACTGGCCTGTGTTCTTCCTTTCAAATACCCTGCAGTTCTGCCTGAAATTACCGTCAGGTATGGTACAGAAAGTCTGGCCAAGCTTAGAGCTGAAAATCAACCTGAGACTAAAAGCAATTCTCGTGTTTGTTTTTCACTCCAAAAAAATTGATTCAAAATTTTCCCCTATCTTTTCCATCAGATCGGTATTTTTAAGTAGATCCCAGCAGACTCAGCTGAACACAGATCTGCACGCATACCTGCAAAAGAACTGTTGCGGAGATGTCTGTATACTGAATGCCACAGACTGGGTCAGAGAACATGCCTCTGGCTACGTCAGCAGAGACGCCACATCTTCCACCACCACAGGAAGTACAGCCCAGCCACTCGACCTCATTCTCACGCGGCTCTGGATCTATAGCCATCACATCTACAACAAATGCAAAAGGAAGAATATTCTAGAATGGGCAAAGGAGCTTTCCCTGTCTGGGTTTAGCATGCCAGGGAAGCCTGGCGTTGTTTGTGTGGAAGGCCCACAAAGTGCCTGTGAAGAGTTCTGGTCGAGGTTGGCTTGCGTATATTTTATATACTGTGTCATTAATTTTGGTACTAAACAGCATAGTTGTCATTGTTATGTGCCTTCGAGTCATTTCCGACCCATAGCAACCCTATAGGGCAGAATAGATCTGCCCTATAGGGTTTCAAAGGAATGGCTAGTGGATTTGAACTGCCAACCTTTTGGTTAGTAGCCCAGATCTTAACCGTTGCATAACAGGATAGTAAAACAAAAACAAGCCAAACTTGTTGCTGTCGAGTCAATTCTGTCTCATAGTGACCCTATAGAACAGGGTAGAACTGCACCATAGAGTTTCCAAGGAGTGCCTGGTGGATTCGAATTGCTGACCTTTTGGGTAGCAGCTGTAGCTCTTAACCACTGCGCCTCCAGGGTTTCCAACAGGATAGTAGAGATGTGGAAATAAGTATGTCCTTGGGGTTGTGTCTTCATGGGGTTTCGATCTCAAGTCAGTGGATAAGGTAGAAATCACATGATCAGCATTATTCCCTTGACCTGACACAGGACACACAGGAGATGTTCTGTAAATGTGTGTTGAATGATTTGAGCCCCTGAACGATGGCTTCTCTATCCCTGTCTGTTTCTGTGGGTCCGAGTCTGCCTTCAACTTAGAGATGCTATAAGCCCTATACACTGTAAAACAAGGGGCTTTCTAGGAGCATTAGAATTTTTGCTAGTCTTCCCATTTCTCTACTGGTTCCCTAAATGGTACTGAGAAGTCCCTTCAGTAGTTTGAGATCCACCGGTTTGTACATTTCTAAGATGTTGCTACGAGTCAGTAAAATTTGCTTGGAACGTTTCTTTTCAGACTCAGAAAATTAAACTGGAAGAGAATTTTAATTCGCCATCGAGAAGACATTCCTTTTGATGGCACAAGCGATGAGCTGGAAAGACAAAGAAAGTTTTCCGTTTTTGAAGAGAAAGCGTTCAGTGCTGACGGAGCCAGAGGAAACCACATGGACTTTGGTCAGCTGTATCAGTTTTTAAATGCCAGAGGATGTGGGGGTGTTTTCCAGATGCTCTTTGGTGTGGAAGGACAATGACTGAACAGAGGAGTAGTTGAAAGTATTTTGTCACTGTTGGCCATTTGGTTTTTCCCATCCTTTCTTGAAAGGTTAAGTCATTTTATTTTAGTCCCATCCTAGAAAGTTAGGGAGAAGAAAAAAAAGAGGAAAAAGGAGATCCTTGAAATGCATGTCTTAAAAATACATAAAATGATGATGAGAAAGCATGATCAACATGATGGAAGGCAGAACTGAGTTTCAAGTTATGATCTTAAAAGTGTTGATAGAAATTTCGCAGCATATAAAGAACCCGTTATAAAGAAGAAGTTAATTATACCTGAGAAGACAGTGTTGGTGGTCTACTTTATCCCCATTCCCAACCCCTTTCTCTCTTCCCTGTCTCTACTAAAGAACCTGGAAAAGCTAAAGCCCCACCCTCCAGCCTCAGTTATGGTTTGGGGTGGCCTCAGCACATAGCTTTGGCTAGGGGACTTCTGGGAAAGCCTTTGCTTTCCTGGTTGAACTGACAGAGGCAGCTAGACCACCTCTTCCCCTCTTTTCTGCCACAAACACCAAAGCGATGGCTGGAGTTACAGCAGCACTTTCTTACAAAAGGGAAGGAAGGGCCAAGAGAGCCACAGAGATGCCAACCCCACTGCATTGCTGAGCTGCTGGTGCAACACCAGCCCTTGCCTATCTCTAGATGTTTTATTATGAAATAAGACAAGTTTTGTTTAAATTTCCATGCCTGTTACTCCTTGCCAAATTGAAAGCTAGTTTGCAGATAGAGTTTTTTTCAAACCTTTAGTGTACATCTACCTCCAGCCATTTTATGTGCAAGTAGGCGAAGTTTTTCCTATATGGTGTTTGCAGTCTCTCTATTTTGTGGACATAAGCATCATGCCGCTCGTGGGCTTGCCTCACAGGAAGCTGAGGCAAAGGTAGAACCCACCATTCTTGACCATCCAGCGAATTGGTAATTTAGAGAATTCGTTTTCAGCAAGTCAGATTTCAATACATTTTTCATCCTGGAAAATGACTTACTGTAAACTTGTTTTCAGCAAATTGACCTCGAGTCATATAAACACAAAAACTGCTACCTGGTTTTTGAGGTTCAGTTCCAAAAGTATTTATTAAACACTTTCTATTTGCTAGCACTCAGGCTGCTACCACATGTTGATGTTCCTTAATGCGTGAGACTTGACTGAGGGAAAAGGAACTCACTCGTGTGTCTGCTTAGCTGTTGGTCAGCAAGGTGGCTTTACATGTCTGGGGTGCTGGCTGGGACACCATGATTGTAGTCCGTATGATCTTTCATCCTCCTACAGGCTAGCCACCTTGGTCACCTGGCAGAGGGGGAGGTCCAAAAGAGATAGCAGAGCTCACCACACCTCGTGAAGCCTAGTCTTAGAACCAGCATGCCATCACTCTGCCATGTTCTATTGGTCAAGGCAAGTCACAAGGCCAGTCTGCATTCAAGAGATGGTAAAATAGACTCCTTTTCTTGATGTTAGGACCCATAGTCACATTGCAAAGGATAATAAATACAAGAGGAGGTGTCAGAGTTGGGTTATTTTGGCAACCGGTCTCCCACACTCATGAAATGCTTCATTTGTTCCTTGACTTTTGCTGGCCGAATTGCTGTTAGTGGAGCCAACGGACTAGTTCTAGCCAGTGAAATATGAGTACCTGAAGTTCCGCTTTGTAGCTGAGAGAGTGACAGGGCTATCGGCAATTGGCTGTCTTTTTCTGCTACAGCTGCTGTTCCAGATGGTTCCGCCTCAAGATGGTATTGCCTTCATCAGCCTGTGTCTCTGAAAATGTGAGGCAAAGACCCCTGTCAATCCATGCTGGGCATTTAGCCTGAGTGAGAATTAAACTTTTGATGTGGTAAACCAGGGGTCAGTAAACTAGAGCCCCCCCCAATCCATCCCACCCCTTTGTTTCTGTGTTATATATGGCTGCTTTCACACTACAACTACAGAGCTGAGTAGTCTCCCCAGAGACTGCATAGCCTGCCAAGCCGAAAACAATTACCATCTGTCCCCTTATAGAAAAGGTTTTCAGACCCTGCCAGACGATGACACGATCTCCTGCGGTCTCAGTTGAGCCCCTGGGTGATGTAAACAGTAACACACTTGGCTGCTAAACAAAAGGTTAGAGGCTTGAGTCCATGCAGAGGCACCACACAGGAAAGCCCTGCTGATCTGCTTCTGAAAAAAATCAGCTGTTGAAAACCTTATGGAGCACAGTTGTACTCTGACACAGTTTGGAGTCACCATGAGTTGGACTTGACTCAGTGGCAACTGAGGGAGAAAATGGCCTCCATTGTTACCTACACATTAATGACTCCTAGATTATCTCTAATCTGGAGTGATACCTGAGTTCCAGACCGCCACAGATAGCCTCCTGCCTTTTCAGTAGGGACAGTAGACATCTTCACCTTAAGACCGAGATGTGGGGTTGCGGGGAGTCATGTTTTTGTAAATTTTGCAGAAGTGATATCACTGTCTTTCCCCTCCAACACATTTCCCCTTCAGTTGGGTGATTCTGGAGGGGCCACAGACAGTTGTTTGTTTTTTTTTTTTTTAAATTTTTATTGTGCTTTAAGTGAAAGTTTACAAATCAAGTCAGTATCTCACACAAAAACCCATATTCACTTTGCAACACACTCCCAATTACTCTCCCCATAATGAGACAGCCGGCTCTCTCCCTCCACTCTCTCTTTTCATGTCCATTTCGCCTGCTTCTAACCCGCTCCACCATCTCATCTTCCCACCAGGCAGGAGGCGCCAGCAAAGTCTCAAGTGTCCATCTGATCCAAGAAGCTCACTCCTCACCAGCACCCCTCTCCAACCCATTGTCCAGTCCAATCCATGTCTGAAGAGTTGGCTTCGGGAATGGTTCCTGTCCTGGGCCAACAGAAGGTCTGGGGCCGTGACCACCAGGGTCCTTCCAGTCTCAGTCAGACCATTAAGTCTAGTCTTATGAGAATTTGGAGTCTGCATCCCACTCCTCTCCTGCTCCTTCAGGGGTTCTCTGTTGTGTTCCCTGTCAGGGCAGTCATCGGTTGTAGCCGGGCACCATCTAGTTCTTCTGGTCTCAGGATGATGTAGTCTCTGGTTCATGTGGCCCTTTCTATCTCTTGGGCTCATAACCGCCTTGTGTCCTTGGTGTTCTTCATTCTCCTTTGATCCAGGTGGGTTGAGACCAATTGATGCATCTTAGATGGCTGCTCGTTAGCGTTTAAGACCCCAGACACCACTCTTCAAAGTGGGATGCAGAATGTTTTCTTAATAGATTTTATTAAGCCAGTTGACTTAGATGTCCCCTGAAACCATGGTCCCCAGACCCCTGCCCCTGCTACGCTGTCTTTCGAAGCATTCAGTTTATTCAGGAAACTTCTTTGCTTTTGGTTTAGTCCAATTGTGCTGACCTCCCCTGTATTGTGTGCTGTCATTCCCTTCACCTAAAGTAGTTCTTATCTACTGTCTAATTAGTGAATGCTCCTATCCCACCCCACCCCATAACCAGGAAAGAATGTTTTCTTCTCAGTTTAAACTATTTCTCAAGTTCTTATAGTAGTGGTCTTATACAATATTTGTCCTTTTGCAACTAATTTCACTCAGCATAATGCCTTCCAGGTTCCTCCATGTTATGAAATGTTTCACAGATTCCTCACTGTTCTTTATCGATGCATAGTATTCCATTGTGTGAATATACCATAATTTACTTATCCATTCATCCGATGATGGACACCTTGGTTGCTTCCATCTTTTTGCTATTGTCAACGGTGCTGCAATAAACATGGGTGTGCATATATATGTTTATGTAAAGGCTCTTATTTCTCTAGAATATATTCCGAGAAGTGGGATTGCTGGATCGTATGGTAGTTGTATTTCTAGCTTTTTAAGGAAACGCCAAATCGATTTCTAAAGTGGTTGTACCATTTTACACTTCCACCAGCAGTGTAGAAGTGTTCCAGTCTCTCCACAGCCTCTCCAACATTTATTATTTTGTGTTTTTTTGGATTAACGCCAGCCTTGTTGGAGTGACATGAAATCTCATTGTGGTTTTGATCTGCATTTCTCTAATGGCTGATGATCGTGAACATTTCCTCATATATCTGTTAGCCACCTGAATGTCTTCTTTAGTGAAATGTTTGTTCATATCTTTTGCCCATTTTTTAATTGGGTTATTTGTTTTTTGCAGTTGAGTTTTTGCAGTGTTATGTGGATTTTAGAGATCAGGCACTGATCAGAAATGTCATAGCTAAAAACTTTTTCCCAGTCTGTAGGTAGTCTTTTTATTGTTTTGGTGAAGTCTTTGGATGAGCATAGGTGTTTGCTTTTTAGGAGCTCCCAGTTATCTGGTTTTTCTTCTATCTTCTTTATAATGTTTTGGATACTGTTTATGCCATGTATTAGGGCTCCTAATGTTGTTCCTATTTTTTTTTCCATGACCTTAATCATTATAGATTTTATATTTAGGTCTTTGATCCATTTTGAGTTAGTTTTTATGCATGGAGTGCAGTATGGGTCTTGTTTCCTTTTTTTGGAGATGGATATCCAGTTATGCCAGCACCATTTATTAAAAAGACTGTCTTTTCCCCATTTAACTGTTTTGGGGCCTTTGTCAAATATCAACTGCTCATATGTGGATGGATTTATGTCTGGATTCTCAATTCTGTTCCATTGGTCCATGTATCTGTTGTTGTACCAGTACCAGGCTGTTATGACTACTGTGGTGGTATAATAGGTTCTAAAATCAGGTAAAGTAAGGCCTCCCTCTTTGTTCTTCTTTTTCAGTAATGCCTTATTTATCCAGGACCTCTTTCCCTTCCATATGAAGTTGGTGATTTGTTTCTCCATCTCATTAAAGAATGTCCTTGGGATTTGGATCGGAATTGCATTAAATGTATAGATCGCTTTTGGTAGAATAGACATTTTTATAATGTTAAGTCTTTCTATCCATGAGCAAGGTATGTTCTTCTACTTATGTAAGTCTCTTTTGGTTTCTTGCAGAAGTGTACTGTAGTTTTCTTTGTATAAGTGCTTTCCATCTCTGGTAAGACTTATTCCTAAGTATTTTATTTTCTTGGGGGCTACTGTAGATGGCATTGATTTGGTGATTTCCTCTTCGATGTTCTTTTTGTTGGTGTAGAGGAATCCAACTGATTTTTGAATGTTTATCTTGTATCCTGATATTCTGCTGAGCTCTTCTATTAGTTTCAGTAGTTTTCTGGAGGATTCCTTAGGGTTTTCTGTGTATGAGATCATGTCATCTGCAAATAGAGATGCTTTTACTACTTTCTTGCCAATCTGGATGTGCTTTATATCTTTATCTGGCCTAATTGCTCCGGCTAGGACTTCTAGCACAATGTTGAATAAGAGTGGTGATAAAGGGCATCCTTGTCTGGTTCCCGATCTCAGTGGGAATGTTTTCAGGCTCTCTCCATTTAGGGTGATATTGGCTGTTGGCTTTGTATACACGCCCTTTATTATGTTGAGGAATTTTCCTTTTATTCCTATTTTGCTGAGAGTTTTTATCATGAATGAGTGCTGAACTTTGTCAAATGCCTTTTCTGCATCAATTGATAAAATCATGTGATTCTTGTCTTTTGTTTTATTTATGTGGTGGATTACATTAATTGTTTTTCTAATGTTGAACCATCCCTGCATACCTGGTATGAATCCCACTTGGTCATGGTGAATAATTTTTTTGATACGTTGTTGAATTCTATCGGCTAGAATTTTGTTGAGGATTTTTGCATCTACATTCATGAGGGATGCAGGGTCTATAATTTTCTTTTCTTGTGGTGTCTTTGCCTTGTTTGGTATCAGGGATATGGTGGCTTCATAAAATGAGTTTGGTAGTGTCCCATCCTTTTCTGTGCTCTGAAATACCTTTAGTAGTAGTGGTGTTAACTCTTCTCTGAAAGTTTGGTAGAACTCTGCAGTGAAGCCATCCTGACCAGGGCTCTTTTTTTTTTTTGTTGGGAGTTTTTTGATTACCTTTTCAATTTCTTCTTTCGTTATGGGTGTGTTTAGTTGTTCTACCTCTGTTTGTGTTAGTTTAGGTAGGGAGTGTGTTTCTAGGAATTCATCCATTTCTTCTAGGTTTTCAAATTTGTTTGAGTATAGCTTTTCATAGTAATCTGATATAATTCTTTTAATTTCAGTTGGGTCTGTTGTAATAGCACCCATCTCATTTCTTATTCGGGTTATTTGCTTCCTCTCCTGTTTTTCTTTTCTCAGTTTGGCCAGCGGTTTATCAGTTTTGTTGATTTTTTTCAAAAAACCAGCTTTTGGTCTTGTTAATTCTTTCAATTGTTTTTCTGTTTTCTATTTCATTTAGTTCAGCTCTAATTTTTATTATTTGTTTTCCTCTGGTGTCTGTGGGTTTCTTTTGTTGCTCTCTTTCTATTCGTTCAAGTTGTAGGGATAGTTCTTTGATTTTGGCCCTTTCTTCTTTTCGGATGTATGCATGTATTGATATAAATTGGCCTGTGAGCACCGCTTTTGCTGTGTCCCAAAGGTTCTGATAGGAAGTGTTTTCATTCTCATTGATTCTATGAATTTCTTTATTCCATCCTCAATGTCTTCTATAATCCAGTCTTTTTTGAGCAGGGTATTGTTCAGTTTCCAAGTGTTCAATTTCCTTTCCCTGCTTGTCCTGTTATTGATTTCCACTTTTATGGCCTTATGGTCAGAAAAGATGCTTTGTAATATTTCAATGTTTTGGATTCTGCTAAGGCTAACTTTGTGACCTAATATGTGGTCTATTCTAGAGAATGTTCCATGTGCACTAGAAAAGAAAGTATAGTTGGTTGCCATTGGGTGGAGTGTCGGTATGTGTCTACGAGGTCAAGCTGGTTGACTGTGGCATTTAGATCTTCCGTGTCTTTATTGAGCTTCTTTCTGGATGTCCTGTCCTTCACCGAAAGTGGTGTGTTGAAGTTTTCTACTATTATTGTGGAGCTGTCTATCTCACTTGTCAGTGCTGATAGAGTTTGTTTTATGTATCTTGCAGCCCTGTCACTGGGTGCATAAATATTTAGTATGGTTATATCTTCTTAGTGTATTCTCCCTTTAATCATTATATAGTGTCCTTCCTTATCCTTTCTGATGGATTTAACTTTAAAGTCTATTTTGTCCGAAATTAATATTGCTACTCCTGCTCTTTTTTGATTGTTGTTTGCTTGATGTATATATATTTTTCCATCCTTTGAGTTTTAGTTTGTTTGTGTTCCTAAGTCTAAGGTGTGTCTGTTGTAGGCAGCATATAGACAGATCTTGTTTTTTAATCCATTCTGCCAATCTCTGTGTCTTTATTGGTGCATTTAGTCCACTTACATTTAGGGTAGTTATGGATAGGTATGAATTTAGTGCTATCATTTTGATGTCTTTTTTTGTGTATTGACAGCTTCTTTTTCCCACTTGATTTTATGTGCTGAGTAGATTTTCTTTGTATATTGTCCTTTTCCTCACATTTGTTGTTGATGATTTTGTTTCTGCTGAGTCTGTATTTTTCCTTTGTATTTTATTTTGATGAGTAGGATAGTTTGTCTCCTTTGTGGTTACCTTATTATTTACCCCTATTTTTCTAAATTTAAAACTAACTTTTATATCTTTGTATCGCCATATCTTCCTCTCCATATGGAAGGTGTATGATTATATTTCTTAGTCCCTTTATTATTTTAATACTGTCTTATGTAATAACATCGCTGTTACCCTGTTTTAGGCTTTTTTTTTTTTTTTTTAATAGTCTTGCTTTGTTTTTTTTGATTTCCCTGTCTGGGTTGACTTCTGGTTGCTCTGCCCAGTGTTCTAGTCTTGGGTTGATACCTGATATTATTGATTTTCTAACCAAAGAACTCCCTTTAGTATTTCTTGGAGTTTTGGTTTGGTTTTTACGAATTCCCTCAACTTGTGTTTATCTGGAAATGTCTTAATTTCACCTTTATATTTAAGAGACAGTTTTGATGGATATATGATTCTTGGCAGGCAATTTTTCCTTCAGTTTTTTAAATATGTCATCGCATTGCCTTCCTGCCTGCATGGTTTCTGCTGAGTAGTCTGAGCTTATTCTTATTGGCTCTCCCTCGTAGGTGACTTTTCGTTTATCCTTCGCTGTTCTTTTAATTGTCTCTTTATCTTTGGTTTTGGCAAGCTTGATTATAATATGTGTTGGTGACTTTCTTTTAAGATCTACCTTATGTGGAGTTCGATGAGCATCTTAATTAGGTATCTTCTTGTCTTTCACAATATCAGGGAAGTTTTCTGCCAGCAAATCTTTAACAATTTTCTCTGTATTTTCTGTTATCCCTCTCTGTTCTGGTACTCCAATCAATCATAGGTTATTTCTCTTGATAGAGTCTGACATGATTCTTAAGGTTTCTTCATTTTTTTAAATTCTTTTATCTGATTTTTCTTCAAATATATTAGTGCCAAGTGATTTATCTTCGAGTCCAGAAATTCTAGCTTCTACTTGCTCAATTCTGCTCTTCGGACTTTCTGTTGAGTTATCTAATTCTGTAATTTTATTGTTAATCTTCTGAATTTCTGATTGCTGTCTGTCTGTGGATTTTTCCAGCTTATTAAACTTTTCATTACGTTCCTGAATAATCTTTCTAATTTCTTCAGTTGCTTTATCTGTGTTCCTTGCTTGTTCTGCTTATTGCCTCATTTCCTTCCTGATGTCTTGAAGGGTTCTGTATATTAAACTTTTGTATTCTGCATCTGGTAATTCCGGGAATGCACTTTCATCTAGAAGATCCCTGGATTCTTTGTTTTGAGAGCCTGTTGGGGTGATCATGATCTGTTTCTTCATGTGACTTGATATTGACTGTTGTCTCCGAGCCATGTATAAGTTATTGTATTAGTTTATGCTTGCATACTGTGTCGTAGCTGCTTGCTTTGTTTTGTTTTGGTATACCCCTATGGGTTGCTTGAGTAAGCTAGCTTGATTAGTTTTGCCTTTGGAGCTCTGGTGTCCTGTCCCCAGCTGGCTAGAGCTGTTATCAGGTATATCAGTCTAGGAGTCCATTCAGTTTTCTTGTATGAATTGAGCTCAGGTTTCCAGGTAGCTGATATCAAGTGTGTGGTACGGGCTCTGTCCTAGAGTCTTAGAGGGGCAGGGATGATTGGTGTACGTACCGGTATCTGATTACAGCATGGGGTCATGCTTTGAACAAGGCAGGGGGCTGAAAACTGACCCCCAAGTGTCTCTGTGGAAAACGCGTCTCTGTTTCCTAGAGCGTGCTGGTGGGTGGGTTCTGCAGAGGGACCGTGGGCACCCAAAGTTTTTGGTTGTAAGGACTGGGAGGTACCAGTTATCTTTAGACCCCTGTCACAGGTGGGTGGGTAACCTGAGTGGAGCTACCAGTCCTTAGGTCCCTGATGTGGGTAGGTGAGGACCTTGTTTAATAGGCAAAGCAATGTCAAACGTCAAACACCCACCTTTCCACCACACAGCTGAAGTGGTTGGAGTTTGCCAACAAGGGCCTATTCTCCTGAAATAGGCCTACACAGGTCCATGCAGAAGGGAAAGTTGTTCAAGGTCCACGGACAGTTTATGCCTGGATAGGAGCCGCTTCTGTCCTGAGCTCCCCCAGTTAATGGAGCTAGCAAATTATCTTTTCCCCCCAGTTTCAAATTTTTTCTTCCCTAAGGCCGGAAGGATGCCTCTAGGTGCTCAGCAGGGTCTATCTCAGGCCCAGGGATTCAGCCGCTGAAGCCAGCTTGGGGGTGGGGGGGATGCGATAAAATATATTCAAGTACTTAGCTTTTGCCAAGAGCACGGTGGTCTCCTTAGTTTCCGGAGGTGTGAGTGGGCTGCGTGGCTGGCTGCTTCTCCCTGAGGAAACTGCGGCTGAACGCTAGTAGTAGCCCGCCGCCACCACCACCATCTCTCTGGGAATGGTGCCTGAGGGCTCCCCGGGATTCAGGACCAGTAACTCCTATCTGCTTCTGATCAGTGTCTTCCTTCCCCGACCCTCAGTTCATTGTCTAAGCTTGCCTTTGATGTGCAGGGCTCCCAGCTTGTCACAAATATACTTGTTTCACTTGTTTTTTCGGGTCTTCGTTGTAAAAAGGGCTTGACGGAAGCGTCTGTCTATTCCATCATCTTGGCTCCGCCTACCTCAATCCACAGAGCTTTGATAGTCCATTTTTTCCTGCATATTGGAAAGAGACTTTGTAGCAGTTCAGTTTAAAAAAAAACAAAAAAAAAAACAGAATCCTGATTCAGATGTAAATGAATCATTTTCAATTTGACGTATTAAAGAGCGGAGAGAAAATCTATATAAATGTATTGAAAATGATTTTTTAAAAACTGTATAAAAATGAGCTGAAATCTGTAGAAATTATTGGGAAGCAAATTCTAATGAAAAGTAGTTCATGGTGAAGAGAGTAAATTTTGAATAGAAATAATAGATTCTTGGATGGTTTGGAATCCGATTAATGAGAAGAGTGTGTCGTAAGAACATGTTAGGAAAAGACTTAACTTTTACATGAATAATGATGTCAACAATTATACAACTTACAAAGTGCTTGCTGCAACTAGGACATGGAAGGCCATGTGGTCAGTGAGTATTGTCAATTGAAAAGTTTTTTGAGATTAGTCACTGCATAAAAACACTTGAAATGATATGAAACACTTCAGCATGTATGTGAAGGAAACTTGAGAGAAATTTTTCCTAAATTTGACAATGAGCCAAGATTTTCTTGACTTTACTAGTAATGAGTCGTGGGGCTGAAAGAGTTTTTTTTCTGAACTTATTTAACAATAAGAGCTTTTTTTTTTTTTTTTTTGATGAAGGTCATGCTAGAGGAAAGTGTGAACTACTGCCTGTTCTCTCCATGGCAGACACTGCAAAGTCATTGTCCTGTGAAGTAGTGGTCAAAGTGTGTGCAGACAAAAAATGTTGGGAAAAGTGTGGTAGAGGCATATCAGGCACTTGCTTAATAAAATATGTTTTCTTAGATTTTGTGATGCTTGTTTTATTTATCGGCTTTTTTAAAGTTTGAGATTTGCTGTGTTTTGTTTTTTCTCATTCTAAATAAATATTCACTTTTGAACCTAAGGAGCTCTGGTGGTGCAGTAGTTAAAATGCTTGATTGCTAACTGAAAGATAGATGGTTCAAAACCACCAACAGCTCCAAGGGAGAAAGATGTGGCAGGCTGCTTCCTAGAGATTTACAGCCTTGGAAACCCTGCAGGGTTGCTATGAGCTGGAATCAACTCGACAGCAGTGGGTTTGGTTTTGGTTTGGTTTTTGAACCTAACTTGTATCCTTTATCCTGAAGAGGCCCCACTAAAATATGAATCTACTACTGATGTAATTAAGTTTTTCTTGAATAATGCTCAGAATAAACCTGAGAAGAAAAATGATCAATACTCCTAAGACAAATGTGATGATATTTGAAAATTATTTTGCTTTAGTTTGTGTAGCTTTTTTTTATGGTACTTTAGATGAAGGAAACCCTGGTGGTGTAGTGGTTAAGTGCTACGGCTGTGAACCAAAGGGTTGGCAGTTCAAATCTGCCAGGGGCTCCTTGGAAACTCTATGGGGGTGGTTCTACTCTGTCCTAGAGGGTCGCTATGAGTCAGAATCGACTCGAGGGCACTAGGTTTGGTTTTGGGTTTAGATGAAGTTTTACAGAGTATTTTAGTTTCTCATTAAACAATTAATACACATATTGTTTTCTGACATTGGTTGCCAATCCCAGGACATGTCAACACTCTGTCCTTCTTGACCTTGGGTTCCCTGTTACTAGCTTTCCTATCCCCTCCTGCCTTCTCGTCCTTGCCCCTGGCCTGGTGTGCCCATTTAGTCTCATATACATGGTTCAGCTGTATGTTTTATTGTTTGTTTTATGGGCCTGTCTAATCTTTGACTGAAGGGTAAACCTCAGGAGTGACTTCAGTACTGAGTTAAAAGGGTGTGTCCAGCGGCCTTACTCTTGGGGTTTCTCCAGTCTCTCAGACCTGTAAGTCTGGTCTTGTGAGTTAGAATTTTGTTCTACATTTTTCTTCAACTCTGTCCAGGACCCTCTATTGTGATCTCTGTCAGAGCAGTTGGTGGTGGAAGGCAGGCACCATCTAGTTGTGCTGGACTCAGTCTGGTGGAGGCTGTGCTAGTTGTACATTAGTCCTTTGGACTAGTCTTTCCTTGTGTGTCTTTCCTTGGGTTTTCTTCATTCTCCCTTGCCCCAGATGGGGCGGGGCAAGTAGAGTATCTTAGATTGCTGCTTACAAGCTTTTAAAATCCGAGACACTACTCACCAAAGTAGGATGTAGCACGTTTTCTTTATAAATTATGTTATGCCACTTGAGCTAGATGTCCCCTGAGAGCATAGTCCCCAGCCCTCAATCCAGTAATTCAGTATCTCTGGCAGTTTGGATGTGTTCATGAAGCTTCCATGACCTTGCCTTGGTCAAGTTGTGCTGGCTTCCCCAGTATTGTGTACTGTCATACCCTTCACCAAAGTTACCACTTATCTATTGTCCAGTTAGTGTTTTTCCCTTCCCACCCCCTTCTAGTTTTTTTTTTTTTTAAATTAGAGAAAACCTAGCTTCATCTAAGCTCTTAACCAATGGTGAATTGAAATGAGAAATTCTTATATTCAACCATGCATGTTGGTAAATATTTTCAGATATGCCAGGAATCAGACATTTTATTATCACTCTACATTTTTAAAGGAAACTACTTAATATGCTGCACTTTGGAGCAAAACGAGGAAGTGAATTAAGAAAAAGGGGGGAAGTGCAGGAAAGAGTGGAACTACTCAGGAAAACAAGGGTAAGAATTGCAAAATTTGCCTCTGTGGCAGTCAGTCCAACTTGGAGTAGGTGACGGAAGGTCTCAGGAGGAAGATTTCTAGAGAAAAATGGTGGTAGGGAAGGAGAGCAAAGTAAATGAAATATCTAATAAAGTGTGAAAAAATTTCAGATTATTAACCAAAATAGTGCAAGAAATAAAAAGTGAAGGAAATATATACTCTGGAAAAAAAGAAAAGATTAAAGAATGGCAATGTAATCCTTTATACCACTTGGCTCCATAAGTATTTACATATCTACCACAGTATTAAAACCTACTAACTTTCTTTTAGAAAAAATTCAGTGTTGAAATAGATTAGACTTAATCGCATGTACCCCCCACGTCTGTCAGTTTGTCTTACCATGGGGGCTTGCGTGTTGCTGTGATGCTAGAAGCTATGCCACCAGTATTCAAATACCAGCAGGGCCACCCATGGTGGACAAGTTTCAGCTGAGCTTCCAGACTAAGACAGACTAGGAAGAAGGACCTGGCAGTCTACTTCTGAAAAGAATTAGCCAGTGAAAACCTTATGAACAGCAGTGGAACATTGTCTGATATAGTGCTGGAAGACGGGCCCCTCAGGTTGGAAGACACTCAAAAGAGGGCTGGGGAAGAGCTACCTCCTCAAAGTAGAGTCAGCCTTAATGACGTGGATGGAGTCCAGGTTTCAGGACCTTCATTTGCTGATGTGGCATGACTAAAAATGAGAAGAAACATCCATAAATAATCAGAACATGGAATGTATGAAGTGTGAATCTAGGAAAATTGGAAATCGTCAAAAATGAAATGGAACACATAAACATTGATATCCTAGGCATTACTGAGTTGAAATGGGCTGGTATTGGCTGTTTTGAATCGGATAATCATATGGTCTACTATGTTGGGAATGACAACTTGAAGAGGAATGGCATTGCATTCATCGTCAAAAAGAACATTTCAAGATCTATCCTGAAGTACAACGCTGTCAGTGATAGGATAATATTCATATACCTACAAGAAAAAAAAAAAAAAAAAGGAAGACCAGTTAATACGACTATTATTCAGATTTACATACCAACCACTAGGGCCAAAGATGAAGAAATAGATTTATACCAACATCTGCAGTCTGAAATTGATTGAACATGCCATCCGGATGCATTGATAATTACTAGTGATTTGAAGGCAAAAGTTGGAAACAAAGGAGAAGGATTGGTAGTTGGAAAATATGGCCTTGGTGACAGAAACAATGCCAGAGATCTAATACTACAATTTTGCCAGACCAATGACTTCTTCATTGCAAATATCTTTTTTCACCAACATAAACGGTGACTATACACATGGACCTCGCCACATGGAATACACAGGTATCAAATCAACTACATCTGTGGAAAGAGATGATGGAAAAGCTCAATATCTGCAGTCAGAACAAGGCCAGGGGCCAACTTTGAATCAGACCATCAATTACTCATATGCAAGTTCAAGTTGAAACAGAAGAAAATTACAACAAGTCCGCAGGAGCCAAAGTACGACCTTGAGTATCTCCGACCTGAATTTAGAGACCATCTTAAGAATAGATTTGATGCATTGGACAGTAATGACCAAAGACCAGACGAGTTGTGGAATGACATCAAGGACATCATACATGAAGAAAACAAAAGGTCATTAAAAAGACAGGAGAGAAAAAAAGACCTAAATGGATGCCAGAGAGACTCTGAAACTTGCTCTTGAACGTCGAATAGCTAAAGTAAAAGGACAAAATGATGAAGTAAAAGAACTGAACAAAAGATTTCAAAGGGCAGCTTCAAAAAACAAAGTATTATGATGACATGTGCAAAGACCTGGAGATAAAAAACCAAAAGGGAAGCACACGCTGAACATTTCTCAAGCTGAAAGAACTGAAGAAAAAATTCAAGCCTCGAGTTGCAATACTGCAGGATTCTATGGGAAAAATATTAAACGATGCAGGAAGCATCAAAAGAAGATGGAAGGAATACACAGAGTCACTATATCAAAAAGAATTGTTCGATGTTCAGCCATTTCAGGAGGTAACATATGGTCAGGAACCAATGGTACTGAAGGAAGAAATCCAGGCTGCACTGAAGGCATTGGTGCAAAACAAGGCTCCAGGAATTGACAGAATACTAATTAAGATGTTTCAACAATCGGATGCAGCGCTGAAGTGCTCAGTCGTCTATGCCAAGAAATTTGGAAGACAGCAACCTGGTCAACCGATTGGAAGAGATCCATATTTGTGCCTATTCCAAAGAAAGGTGATCTAACCAAATGCAGAAATTAGAGAACAATGTCATTAATATCACATGCCAGCAAAATTTTGCCGAAGATCATTCAAAACAGTTGCAGCAGCATATCGATAGGAAACTGCCAGAAATTCAAGCCAGATTGAGAAGAGGACATGAAACCAGAGATATCATTTCTGATGTCAGATGGATCTTGGCTGAAAGCAGAGAATACCAGAAAGATATTTACCTGTGGTTTATTGACTATGCCAAGGCCTTCAACTGTGTGGATTATAACTAATTATGGAGAATGGGAATTCTGGAACACTTAAATGTGCTCATGAGGAATCTGTACATGTGAGGCAATTGTTCGAACAGAACAAGGGGATACTGCATGGTTTAAAGTCAGGAAGGGTGTGCATCAGGGTTGTATCATTTCACCATACCTATAGATAAAAAAGAAAAAAATTTTTTTTCTTTTTTATTTAATCTGTATGCTGAGCAAATAATCCAAGAAGCTGAACTGTATGAAGTAGTACGGGGCATCAGGACTGGAGGAAGATTCATCAACAACCTGCGTAATGCAGATGACACAACCTTGCTTGCTGAAAGGGAAGAGGACGTGAAGCACTTACTGATGAAGATAAAAGACCACAGCCTTCAGTATGGATTACACTTCAACATAAAGAAAACAAAAATCCTCACAACTGGACCAGTAAGCAACATCATGATAAACAGAGAAAATATTGAGGTTGTCAAGGATTTCATTTTACTTGGATCCCCAGTCAACACCCATGGAGGCAGCAGTCAAGAAATCAAAAGATGCATTGCATTGGGCAAATCTGCTGCAAAAGATCTCTTCAAGTGTTAAAAATCAAATATGTTACTATAAGTGTTGAAAAGCAAAGATGTCACCTTGAGGGCTAAGTTGTGCCTCACCTAAGCCATGGTGTTTTCAATCACCTCATATGCACGCGAAAGCTGGACAGGAGCTGCCCACCTAGCCTCACGTGTCTACTTGAGCTAAGAAGCACACTTCTCACCAGAATAATTTTATGTCTTTATGGTCCAGTCTCATCTTTGTCTGAAGAGTTGGCTTTTTTTTATGGTCCAGTCTCATCTTTGTCTGAAGAGTTGGCTTTGGGAATAGTTTTAACTTTGGGCTAACAGAGAGTCTGGGGGCCATGACCCCTGGGGTCCCTGTAGTCTCAGACCATTGAGTCTGGTCTTTTTACTAGAATTTGAGGTCTACACCCTACTTTTCTCCTGCTCCATTAGGGATTCTCTGTTGTGTTCCCTGTCAGGGCAGTCATTGGTAGTAGCCAGGCAGCATCTAGCTCTCCTGGTCTCAGGCTGATGGAGTCTCTTGTTTATGTGGCCCTTTCTTTCTCTTGGGCTCGTATTTTCCTTGTGTCTTTGGTGTTTTTCATTCTCCTTTGCTCCAGGTGGGTTGAGACCAATTGATGCATCTTAGATGGCTGCTTGCTAGCTTTTAAGATCCCAGACACCACTCACCAAAGTGGGATGCAGAAAGTTTTCTTAATATACTTTGTCATGCCCAGTGATCTAGATGTCCCCTGAAACCATGGTCCCCAGACCCATACCCCTGCTACTCTGTCCCTCAAAGTGTTAGGTTGTATTCAGGGAACTTATTAGCATTTGGATTAGTCCAGTTGTGCTGACTTCCCGTTTTCCGTGTTGTCCTTCCCTTCGCCTAAAATAATTGTCTACCATCTAATTAGTGAATACTCCTCTCCCTCCTTCCCTACCCTTGTAGCCATCAAAGAATGTTTTCTTCTGTGTTTAAACCTTTTCTTGAGTTCTTATGATAGTGGTCTCACATGATATTTGTCTTTCATGTGACTAATTTCACTCAGCTAATGCCTTCCAGATTCCTCCATGTTTCACAGATTCATCATTGTTCTTTATCGTTGCATTGTATTCCATTGTGTGGATATAGGGTAATTTGTTTATCCATTCATCTGTTGATGGGCAGCTTGTTTGTCTCCATCTTTTTTGCTATTGTAAACAGCGCTGCAATGAACATGTGTGTGCACATACCTATTTGTGTGAAGGCTCTTATTTCTCTAGAATATATTTCAAGGATTGAGATTGCTGGATCATATGGTGCTTCTATTTCTAGCTTTTTAAGGAAACACCAAATTGATTTCCAAAGTGGTTGTACCATTTTACATTCCCACCAACAGTGCATAAGTATTGCAGACTCTCCATAACCTCTCCAACATTCATTATTTTGTATTTTTTGGATTAATGCCAGCCTTGTGTAGGGGTGAGATGGTATTTCATTGTAGTTTTGATTTGCTTTTCTCTAATGGCTAATGATTGTGAGCATTTCCACATGTATCTGTTAGCCGCCTGAATATCTTCTTTGGTTAAGTGCCTGTTCATATCCTTTGCCCATTTTTTAATTGGGTTGTCCTTTTGCTGTTGAGGTTTTACAGTATCTTGTAGATTTTAGAGATTAGATGCTGATCAGAGTTGTAGCCAAAAAATTTTTCCCAGTCTGTAGGTCATCTTTTTACTCTCTTGGTGAAGTCTTTGGGTGAGCATAAGTGTTTGATTTTTAGGAGCTCCCAATTATCTAGTTTCTCTTTTGGTGTTTGTGCATCATTGGTAATATTTTGTATACTGTTTATACCATGTATCAGGCCTCTGAGCATTGTCCCTATTTTTTCTTCCATGATTTTTCTCATTTTAGATTTTATATTTAGGTTTTTGATCCATTTTGAGTTAGTTTTTGTGCATGGTGTGAGGTATGGGTCTTGTTTCATTTTTTTTTCAGATGGATATCCAGTTATGCCAGCACCCTTTGTTAAAGAAACTCTTTTCCCCATTTAATGGACTTTGGGCCCTTGTCAAATATCAGCTGCTCATAAGTGGATGATTTCACATCTGGATTCTCAATTCTGTTCCGTTGGTCTATGTATCTGTTGAGTACAGTGGTGGTATAATAGGTTCTAAAATCAGGTAGAGTGAGGCCTCCCACTTTGTTCTTCTCTTTAAGTAATGCTTTACTTATCTGGGGCCTCTTCCCTTTCCATATGAAGTTGGTGATTTGTTTCTCCATTTCATTAAAAAATGCCTTTGGAATTTGGATTGGGATTGCACTGTATCTGTAGATTGTTAAGCCAATCTCTTTTGAGAGAGAAAAGAGCAGAGAGACAAGGGAGCCTCATACCACCAAGAGACAAGAGCCAGGAGAATAGCACATCTTTTGGATCCGGGGTCCCTGTGCTGAGAACCTCCCTGACCAGGGAAGACTGATGACAAGGACATCTCCCAGAGCCAACAAAAAAAGCCTTCCCCTGGAACTGGCAGCCTGAATTTATACTTCTAGCCTACTACACTGTATGAATTTCTCTTTATTAAAGCCATGCACTTGTGGTATTTCTGTTACAGCAGCACTAGATGACTAAGACAATGAGTATCAAACCAACAATTTTCCTCTAAAGTGCCAGGAAAAACATAGCATCTAAGTACATTAAATAACTCCCTGCACCTTAAATCTGTTATTGTTAGTTGGTGTTGAGGTGGCTCCAACTCACCGCAACCTTATGTATAACAGTGAATTGTTGCCTGATCCTTGGCCATTCTCACGATCACTGGTATGTTTGAGTCCATCTTGTGGCTAGTATGTTGATCCATATTTTGAGTGCCTTTCAATCTGAGAGGCTTATCTTCCAGGACTATATTTTTGGAAGTAGATCACATGCCTTTTTTCCTAGTCTGTATTAGTGTGGAAGTTCCACTGAAACCTGTCTACCATAAAAGCGGCCCAAAATCTAGTCTTATAATATTGCTTTTCTTTGGTCCCATTTATATCTTTACCTTTTTGCCTAACCTGTTTAATTCTATAAATTGTCTCAAATTATTTCAGGAAAAATAAGTAGATAAATAGTTTATATTTTGCAGTCATTACAACCTTTAGAAGGGTTAGCTCTCAAAAGCTTCTAATATTTACTGATTGATTACCCAACTCCAGTAGCAGTTGGATACATGGCGCGATAATCAGTTATTAAGGGTGCCTGAGCGCAGTTATTTGATAGTGCAGCCTTCTCCCTCTGAAGAAAAGTGTTTACTTAAACGTCTCTTTGTCCACTAGTGACAACTCTGTGCTTCTGCCTCGTTTTTCACACGAACGCCAGCCACCTGCTTGCTCTTCAGCATTGCACAGTATCCCAGGGATCTCCTAAAATAGGAAATCTCTGATTCTGCACTCCCTAAATTTAGCTTCGCTTATAACGCCCTCCAACCTTCCAGTTTCCCTATTATTCATTCTTCAAATGGACCACTCTTCAGTCTGGGTCACTCTTCACGCTTCGAGTCAGTGAGCACTGGATTGGGTCCTTGTTCCCCTAATCCTTGAGGCTCAACCCACTTTAGCACTTCTCTTCATATTGTATTCCTTTGACTGCGCCTGTAGACTGAGCTCCGCACCTGCAGAGTTCACTTTCGTCTTGTTCATCTTTTTAACTCCGGAACCTCGCACAGTGTTCGGCACTTCATGCATTTATTCCTGCAGTAATTAGCGACTGCGTGCCAACAATGTGCCATTTACCTTTGGAAGAGTTGAGACGCAGCAGAGAACGAAACGAAGCGCCCAGGAAGCCTTTAAAGAACAGAGATATGCAAGCGACAGAATAAACACATAAAGTAATTTCAAGTGGAAGTGGTGCTACAAGGAAAAACAGCTAGAAAACGATAGAGTAGGCAAGGAAAACTTTTTTAGAGGAACTGAGGTCACCACTAATCGGAAGCGCCGGCACTACACTTAACTCAACGGACCGCGACGCAAGGAACAAATCTGCTTCCTGAAAGCGCCGGAAGCCGGTTGCGGTGCCCTGGCGTCTGACGCTTGGCTTTCTATTGGGCACAGATGACGTCACTCAGGGGGGCGTTGGCTTCACTGTGACGTCTTCGGTGGCGGTTGGTTAGGCTCGCGGCTGGAGGCGGGCACGGAAGTAGGGTATGGGAGGGCGGGGTGGGCGGCGGAAGGGGCGGGCTCGGGGAAGTTGTTTCAGTGGGCTCTCTTCCGGTTCACGCGAGAGGCCGGAAGTTGTGGTCCGCCGCATCAACCTGGGGATTGAGGGGGTGGGGGTGCGGCTGTGACCGAGACCGTGACCATGGGCGGGAAGAACAAACAGCGGACCAAGGGGAACTTGAGGGTGAGTACTGGGCGGCCCCGCCACCGGGACGACCTCGCTTCGCAGTCTCTGGCTCTGCCCTGCGCCCTGTCGCGGCTGCGGGGAAGCGTGTGTTCGCGTTTCGGGTGTGACCTCTGTGTTGTGTGTGCGTCCCGCGGCGTGTGTTATCTCAGAGCCGATTGGGGAGTTGTGAGAGGAAAGGTTATCCGTGTCATCATCCCACCTGAGCAATTTTTCTTAAGAAATAGTTCGGTGTCAGCTCCATCTGGAAGGTTACCTGGCCTAACTGGTAAGGGGGGTGGCGGAAGCGCTAGGAAGGAGGGGAGTTGGGTGGGAGGGAGTTGACGTGAGCTTGGTGTGCAGGATGACTCGGATCATGTCGCTTCCTTACTCAGAAATATACAGGGGCTCCCCCGCATTCCTCTGGGTAAAGCCAGAGCCCTTATGATGGCATGCAAGGTATATGGTTGGCCCCTCGTCCCTTTCCATGTTCAGCTCCCTCCTCGCTCACTCCATCCAGCCACACAGACCTCACCGAGCTTTGACCTTGCCTGGCACGCTTCCCGACGCGCTGGTCTCAGATGGCTCCAAGTTTTGTTGCAGACACTTCAGTGAGGCCGCCAGTGATCGCCCTGTTTTAAATTGCAATACCCCCCTACCCTTTCCTGCTTTATTTTTCTCTTTTGCACTTATGACTGCTAACATGTTTTGAAATATACTCTTTTGCTTCCCTGGGATGCAAGTACTATGACCAAAACCCAAACCCACTGCTGTGCAGTCGTTTCCAACTCATAGCGACCGTATTAGACAGAGTTGAACTGCCCCATAGGGTTTCAGTCTGTAAGGAAGCAGACTGTCACATTTTTCTCCTGCAAAGCGGCTGGTGGGTTAGGGAACCACTGACCTTTTGGTTAACAGCCGAGCGCTTTAGCCATTGTACCACCAGGGCTGCTCAAGTACTATGAAGGCAGGTGTTTACATCTGCTGCAGTATCCTGGGAGCGTAGAACAGGGGGCAGGCCTTTGGTAGAAACTCACTGAATACCTGTTTAAAAGAACATCAGATGGATTAAAAATAATAAAAAAAGTTTACACAAATAAGGATGTTATTATATTGGTATTTTTTATAGTGCTAGGTTTTTTCTAAGATTGTCAGATTTTATGAAAACACATGTTTCCTGTTTGATGCAGATTTTTGTGATATCAGTACCACATTTTAATAGATGTGTCACAATCTTTGAAAGATAACAATATCAATAACAATAGCCGTAACAGTGTCAGGACTATGCCACATGCTTTACTTCCATTCTCATTTCATTTTTTTTGTTATTTCAGTAATTTTCTCATTGTTTTATTTTCTGAAAAACCCCAAATATGAGGGAAATGTTGCAAGAATATTAGAGTGACAACTCGTATATTCTTTACCCAGATTTACCAGTTGTTAACATTTGTCCACACCTGCTTTCTCTTTGTTAATATTTGGCTACGTTAGTGCAATCTCTAAATAAATGTAGTTTGCTGAACGATATGAGACTTAGTTGTAGACATAATGACACCTAACTCCTAAATGCTTCCCATATGTATCTTCTGAATACAATGGCATTTTTCTGCATAACCATGAGTAACTAATAACATGCAGGAAACTTGACTATGGTGTAAACTGTTAACTTGTATTCTGGTTTCTGCAATCATCTCAATAAAATACTCTATAACTTTTAAAAAAATATGGTGTTTGAAAAACATCTGAGGTTCAATCAAGGGACACTCATTTCATTTAACATTTTGGCCCCTTTGATCTAGACGGTTTCCCAGTGTTTTATTTATTTATTTGGTCTTCTGTGACAAAAGATTGGCAATTGGAACCTTCCTGCTGGCTCCTTGAGAGAAAGACCTGGTGATCTGCTCCCATAAAGATTACAGCCCAAAAAACCCTATGGAACAGTTCTACTGTGTCACATGGGGTCACTATGAGTCTAAATTGACTGGAGAAAGATGCGACAGTCAGTTTCTGTAAAGATTACAGCCTTGAAAATCCAATGGGGCAGTTCTGCTCTGTCCTGCAGGGTCGCTATGCGTCAGAATCGACTCAGTGGTAGTGGATAACAACAACAACTTCATTTTGGTCATGGAGCTGAGGCATTTTCCTCCTTAGATGGCAGCTGATAAATTAATTTCTTTCAAAAGTTCAAATACTTACTTTCTGTGACACAACTAAGCCTCTCATTTTTAGTACAAGGAGGCTGCTGTGTTGTGCATCAGTCAAGCAAATCACTGTCTGTAGTTTAAAACAAAGGAGTCTATCCTATATCTTTACCGTCATATTGAATTTTATGTCTGTAATAATGTAATTTATCACCTTTGTAGCCCCAAGAGTTTGGGGTACACTTTGGGTGTGTGGAAATAAGTCAGATGTGTCTGCTGTCAAATCTAGAAGCAGCTGCCCATTGAACTTGCCCCATGGTGGTGATTTTACACACACACACGCACGATGAAAAGGAGTCCCTGGGTGACACAAACGGTTAAGCTCTTGACTACTGTCCAGAAGATCGGCGGCCTGCTTCTGAAAGGTCACAGCCTTGAAAAACCTATGAAACAATTCTGCTGTGTCCACACAGGGCTGTCGTGAGTTGACGTCATCATGATGGCAACTAACAACATATATGATGAATGAATGAAAAAATCCATTTTAAGTTAATTTTGCATCATTACATAGTACACGTATGTGTATATACGTACTACTTAATAAAAATTAGAAAACAAAAATTTCATAAAACAATATTCTTACCACATGTGATACACTCTGATTTTTAAAATTTTTATTTTATTTTTTTAAAATGCTGATCATGGCTCATTAAATTGATACCTTGAGCCACTAGTGGGTTGTAGCTGAAGATGAAAAAAACACTATTCTCCTAGAATTGTTATTGATAGCTTCTTGGTGGCAGACATATTTATCTTTGGGGAACATTGAACACATGAAGTCTTAGACTAGAAAAAAAAGAAATGCCTAACTGAAAACTTTTTCTGGCTGTGGGAATAGTCAGGAAATTACTCTAAGGAACTTACATTCTGAACTTTTTTTTCTCCCTCCTTATCAGCCATCCAACAGTGGCCGAGCTGCAGAACTCCTTGCCAAAGAACAGGGAACGGTGCCTGGCTTTATTGGTTTTGGAACATCTCAGAGTGACCTAAGCTATGTTCCTGCTATTCAAGGAGCTGAAGAAATAGACAATCTCGTAGATTCTGATTTCCGAATGGTGCTGCGGAAACTTTCCAAGAAAGATGTCACCACAAAGTTAAAAGCAAGTTTTCTTATTTTCATAAAAATGATCAAGAAAATCCTTTTGTTTAAAAAATGTCATTGGCATCGTTTATGTAAAGAAAAATGGGCTGTAGTTTGTCACAAATAAGTTCCTTTACAGTTGTCCTTGTTTCTGAGGAATAGATGTAAGCGTGGTTGTCACTTAGCTTCTAGGTTATAAATTAGTTTTTTGTGCTGCACTTTTTTGAATCACTGTAGAATTTTGACAACACAGTTTGTCCTATTAGGGAATGTAATTTTGACCTTGTAATTTTACGTGAATTTTGTTTGGAAACCCTGGTGGCATAGTGGTTAAGAGCTACGGCTGCTAACCAAAAGGTCAGCAGTTTGAATCCACCAGGAGCTGCTTGGAAACTCTCTGGGGCAGTTTTGTTCTGTCCTATACGGTTGCTATGAGTTGGCATCGACTTGATGGCAACGGGTTTTTGTTTGGATGAATTTTATTTTTTTAAATTCAGCCAAACAAAAGTTTCTAGTGGAATAGCCTGTGAGGGCACTGTTCAGGTTAATTCCACATCATACGTGCAAAAATGATGTGTTCTGCCATCACTTAAAATAGACTATGCTTCCAGGATAGAGTAAGTGTAATCCATAACTAATACAATGACTGCTCGTCCCTGACAGTGTTAATAATTTACACCAGGCTATGCAGGAATTTGGAACCATGTGTGCAGAGAGAGACACAGAAGTTGTAAAAGGAGTTCTTCCTTACTGGCCAAGAATTTTCTGTAAAATTTCACTCGTAAGTATTAAAACTTTATTAGTTTATTTCTGTTATGTATTTTTTGCTTGAAGTCATGGGGACTCTCACATTTAAATGATTGATTTTTGGTGAGGAATGTGAAATGTTATGTCAGCATTGTTATGCAGATGGGTTGTGTTGGGTTGTATACAGTTCTTAGGTTTTGCGTTTTCTAGAAATTAGGTCATTACTTGAGAATTCGTAGATACTTTCCAAGCATAATACGTTTCTGGGATTATTTTATTTCATTGTATACTTGTTGCAGAAGAATGAGAATGAATTGTTTATTCAGGGCCCAGCCTTGAATCTGTTACAAACTTATCATGGTTAAGAGAGGATGAAAAATTATGTCAAGCTGTTTGACATAATTTCTGATACAAAAAAGAAAACAAAGTCAAATTCTTGATATTTGGAAAAACTGATTTTATTTGAGCTCCATGCATAGGTGAATTCTTAGTAGTGGGTCATTACAGCATATTCAGAAAGGTCTGCCTTTGTTTTTATGGGCTAGTGTTATTTACAGTTACGTATTTTCAATAGGATCATGACCGCCGGGTTCGAGAAGCCACACAGCAAGCTTTTGAGAAACTCATCCTCAAAGTAAAGAAACACTTGGCTCCCTATTTAAAAAGTGTAATGGGATATTGGCTCATGGCTCAGTGTGATACCTACACACCAGCTGCATGTGCGGCAAAAGGTGCGTTTGAAGCCGCTTTCCCTCCAAGCAAGCAACCCGAAGCCATAGCGTTTTGTAAGGATGAAATTGCAAGTGTAAGTTCTTGGAAGCAGCCTGTATCTATCTTTTTTTTTTTTTTTTTAAGTGTATAAGGGATATAAGGTAGATCACAGTGACAGCTCTTTCACTTGGCTTTGTGGGGGAATAAGTAAATGAACTATGTTCAAACAGTAGAAGGTTGCCTTTTTAAAATGGTGTTGAACAAAATTAACCATTTTGGATTTTCAGCAAAATTAAGATGTTGGACTGTATTTTTCTAAAATACTGAAATTTTCCATCTTTAGTTTATAAATCTTAATTTATATCTAAAAATTTAGGCCTATGTTTTATAATATATAATCTAGAAAAATACATTTCAAAATAAATTTAAATTCATATTTTCCCTGTATGAATACATACAGATCTATCTCATTTTCTTTGTTGGCTTCTGTTGGATTTATAGTAGTTTAATTAATCTCTTTTATATTAATATACCTTTTTTTTTTACCCAATTTTTATTATAATAAACACTGCTTCACTGAACATTTTTGAATTGTTCTCTTCATACCCTTGTGGGAGTGATAGTTATTATAAACAGATATGTTGGGTCAAAGGATAAGAACATTTAAACTTTTTACAGTTATTGATAAGTTACCCTTCAAAAAGGTCATACAAATTTATACTCCCATGAAGAGATACAAATTTCTCCACACTTGGCCAGCACTTTTGCTGGATGGATATCAGCCATAAGTTTTTGTTGTTTTCCATGTGTCTGTATCTAACAGTGTCCTTCCTCATTTCTTCCCACATTTTCTACTCCTAGTAAATGGACTGGAAGAGCTAGACAACCAAGCTTGTTAGAATTATATCAAGAAGTAAAAGTAGGTGGACTGTGAGGTGGGAATTAAGGATTTTTAAAAGTTCGTGCTTGGATTCATTTCCTTATTTAGTAGAACCCCTGTGTTTCCATAGCACCCTGTGCATAATCCATCCTAAACACCTCCCTCCCTCCCTCCCTCCCTTTTCGCTTCCCCATTTCAGTTAGTCAGCCCTCCTATGGCTTCCCATTATGTTTACAAACCCAGATTCCTTATCGGCCTGCGTGACCTGCCCTCCCTGTCTGGTCTCATCCTATACCTCCCTACTTCTCCCTCTCCCTTACACAGTCTAGTTTTCCATTTGGGCTCTTGGTTTTTCCATTCTTCCATGTCTCCATAGCACAGAGTAGAACTGCCCCACAGGGTTTCCAAGGAGCGGCTGGTGGATTTGAACTGCAGACCTTTTGGTTAGCAGCTGAGCTCTTAGCCACTGTGCCACCAGGGCACTTTTGTTTTTTTGGGGTTGGTTTTACCAGATCTCATCCTATACCTCCCAACACGCCCTCCCCCCGCCCCACCACCTTCAAGTTCTCCATTTAGGTTCTTGGTTCTTCATTCCTTGGGCGTGGCTAGCTTGTTCTAGGGAGAGGGTAGCTTTAATCATGTTCTCAAAGGGAGTTCTCTAATCCATCTGCTAATTGGGAGTCATTGGTTTATTTGAAATACCAGGTGACATATTATGAGAGAAGTCATGAGATTGGTCACCAAGAGTTTTAGAAAAGGAACTTTGAGACAACTAATTTGGCTGTTCACAGGTCTTTCTGTTTTGTTTTTGCCTCCTGTATTCTTCTTGACTTTGTTATGGATGGATAACTAACCATGTGGATTATTTTCTCCATTTTATTTTCTCTTTAGTTGGCTATGTCACAGTTCATTACAACTATTGGGTTTGAACTTTTCCAAGTTCAAAACCAATTGATGAGCAAGGAGTCAGGCAGACAAAGATCAGAATGTCAGAGCTAAAGACACACCGTCGTACTGTCTATAAGAACGTAGACTTTGGGCCATACTGTTGGGTTCCAGTCTCACTCTGCCATTAATTAGGTGTGTGACCGTGGGCAAGTTGCTTAAACTTTCTGTGCCCCATTTCCTCATCTATAGAATGGGAATTGTACTTCATGGATTTGTTGTCAGGATTAACGTAGCTCATGCATGAAATGTGCCCAGCAATGCCTCAATAAATGTTAGTGATAGTAATTGCTCTAAAGGTGATACTGCAACAGTGGGCTCCCGAGCACTGCACCCTGGGACTAGGCAGATGTACAAAATGTCGGGACACCTGGCCTTGCTCTGTGACACAGCAGAGCCCAGTGTGCAGCTCTCTGTGGGAGGGAGGCTCTCAAGGATGTAGGAGGAGGAAAACCAGGACCTGATTTCTCTCCCAAATTCACTAATTGGGATTCTCTGTTTGCAAGAGGCATGGGGGAGCAAGTGGCCAGGAGTGTTGAGGGGAAGATTCCTCCTGATGGAAATTGGAGGTGTGGGGAAGAAGTGCCCTGTCCTCCTTACCCGAACAGCAGTCAACCCAGGGGGTTGATAACCCAAAAAACCTAAACCTGTTGCCATCAAGTCAATTCCGTCTCATAATGACCCTATAGGACAGAGTAGAACTGCCCCATAGGGTTTCTAAGGAGCAGCTGGTGCATTCGAACTGCTGACCTTTTGGCTAGCAGCCATAGCTCTTAAGGGGCTCCCAGAGGATTGATAGGGAAAGAAAAACAGGTAAAATTTAATCCTTTTAGTTTGCTACTTAATGGTCATTCTGGAACTGTTTTAATGGTAAGAGGGTAAAAACAATTAGGTGATGAGATTTATGGCGATTTTTAATGGGTTTAACTTAAACCTGTGCTCTGTCTGTTCATCATTGACGGTTCTTTCTCCTCTCCAGGTGCTTCATGATCATCTTTTAAAAGAAACACCTGACACGCTCAGTGACCCACAGTAAGTTGTTTTATTTCCCTGTAACTCACGGTGACATGGTTAATTTCAGTGTGACCTTTTTTTTAAGAGAAGTGATTCTAAATGTAAACATGGAAATATTTGATACAGTACTATGTGCAGGTGCTGTTTTAAGAGTTTTTATTTGCAAATTGTCCTGCTGTTTAACTTGAATTATCTGGGAGCTATACATACACATTTGGTTCTTTTAGAAAGAGGTGTTTTTAGATTTTTTTTTTTTCCAAATTTACCTCTCGGTCAGGCATAGCAGGTACCATTTTAAGATCTGGTTGAAAATAGTTGAGGAACCGTGAATAGTTCTATTGAAAGAGTAGCAAAATGTCCTGTTTACATTTACGCTTATGTTCAAAACAAAGTTTTCAGAGCCCCTAAAGGGAAATAAATGCGTTGGTATCCTTTTTCTAGAATAACCCTGTCGTCTGCTACTGAGACCAATATATTCGTACACTTATTTCACACCATGGCTTTTCTTTCACGTTCTTGTACTTGTAGTAAAATATGTGATTAAAACTCTGTATTTTGAGGGAAGTTGACGCAGCAGTAATAGAAGATAGAAGTAAAGCAGTGTGATGTTCAAAAATCATATTTGTTTTGTCATTTGAAAGCAACTATGGTAGATATTTAATGATAAAACTTTTAAAATAGAGGTGTCAGATATGTAGTTTGGCTTATTCTCAGTCCTTATATATATTTTCTTTTTTTGTGTCAAGAACTGTTCCAGAGGAAGAAAGAGAAGCTAAATTCTATCGAGTTATAACTTGTTCCTTGTTGGCCTTCAAGAAATTGCTTTGCCTCTTGCCTGATAATGAACTTGATTCTCTGGAGGAGAAATTTAAGTTTCTTTTATCACACAATAAGTTTTGGAAGTATGGAAAACACAGTATACCTCAGGTATCTTAATCTTTTTTTTTTTTTTAAGACATTTCCCTGAATTTTTTTTTTCCTGCCTCTGTTTGTCTAGCACGTTTGAAAGTCTGCAAGCACATGTTTGTGATGGATCACTCAAGAGTGAATTATTTCTCTTACTAAAATATTATTCTATTTTCACATATTTAGTTAGCTATTTCGACCTCAGGTTCAGAGTTGAAGGATCATACTCCTCCCTTCATGGCACCTTAAAATTGTTTTGTGCAATGCTCTTCTCATTTAATGTATTTATTTTCTTCCTTTTGTCTCTATTTCCCTCTCCATTCTCCACACCCATCCACCAGCCCATCGTTGTAATGTGTTTAACGTATGTCTTTTTGAGAAATGTGTTTTTGTGTGTGTATACATGTGTTTTAATTTACAGAAATGGTGTAGTGTAATACATCATCCTTTTTATTACTTTTTGTTTATTTAGCACTTTTTTAAAAAGATACATTGCGTTCCCATATGTCCATCTGGTCCATTGCTTCAGTCTGCTGGGTGGTGTTCCCCGAGTGATAGACACACTGATTGCCTCTAACTTCATGCCCTTACAAATATTTCAGCAACAAGCATCTTCACTGGATCTGTGAGAGTTTCTTTGGCATATGTACCCAGGAGCAGAAATGCTGAGACTGTGTGTATTCTCAGTTTTCTGAATGCCAGATTGTTTTTCAGAATGGCTGAATTCCTCTAGACTCAACAAGCAGTTCATAATGAGTCTGGTATACCTTATAGAGGCATCATTTATCAGTCTAATGGAAATTCAAATGCTATCTCTCTTTAGTTTGAATTACTCTGCTACCTAATGATTTTTAGCATCTCTTCATAAACTTTTTAGCTTTTTGTGTTTCTTTTGTAGATTACTTGTTCATAGGTTTTTATCTTTTTCCTATTGTAGTTCTCTTTTTCATATTTTCCAGACATTCTTTGCATATACTTAATATTAGTCTTCTGTTGATTCTAGGCATTGAAAATAATCTTTTCCCATGCTGTCACTTGTCATGTTCCTCTGTTAGAAAGAAATTTTAATTTTGATGTGTCAAAGTCACTTTTTTTTTTTTTGCCTTTGAAAGCCTTTCCCACTCTTAAGCCATAAAGGTATCCTTATATTCTTTTATTAGTTTTATGGTTTTACCTTTTACATGGTCTTTAATTCACCAATAATCCAACTTTATTTGTGGTATTAAGTAGAGATCTGCTTCCATTTTTCTTCATGTATTGTGAGCCATTTTTTCTAACATCATCTAGTAAACTTCACTTCTTCTTTGTTGATTTGTGTTCCTGCCATTGTGGTACTCTGTTGTTGTTAGTTGCCATTGAGTCAGTTCAGTGGCATAGTTGCTCATGTGTTATGGAGTAGAACTGCTCCCTAGGGTTTTCTTGGCTGTAATCATAACGGAAGCAGATCACCAGGCCTATCTTTCATGTTACCGCTGGGTGGATTTGAACCGCCAGCCTTTAGGTTGGCAGAGTACAGGCCGTTTGGGCCGCCTAGGGACTTTGGCAAAGGGCTTAATCTTTCCTTATGGTACTTTAAGTTCTCATGTCTTCATAAATTTGTCTCTAAACTCTATATTCTGATCCATTAGTCTCTTCTTAGGCCAGTTAACATGGCATTATAATTTGTCCTAATCTGTGTTTGGACAGGAAACCCTGGTCGCATAGTGGTTAAGAGATGTGGCTGCTAACCAAAAGGTCAGGAGTTCAAATCCACCAGGCACTCCTTGGAAACTCTATGGGGGCAGTTCTACTCTGTCCTATAGGGTCGCTATGAGTCAGAATCGACTCGATGGCAGTGGGTTTTGGTTTGGTGCTTGCGTAAGTCACCCTTGTTTTGTCCTCTTTTTCAAGATTGTCTAAGTTGTTTTGGAACTTTATTCCATATAAATTTCAGAAAAAATTTTAATTTCTCAAAAAACTCTAACTGGAATTTTGTTCGGGATTGTAACATGTATAGAATGATTTGGGGGAGACATGTTGTCTTTGTGTCTTCCTATCCATGAACCTGTAGTTTCTCTCAGTTTACTTAGGTATTTTAAAATATCCCACAGTAATTTTTTAAATCAGCTTTGTTGCAGTATAACTTATATGCAATAAAATGCAGCCGTGTTCAGCGTGCAGTTTGGCAGGTTTTGACAGATAGATGCGTTCACGTAACCACTACCATGATCAGGATGCGTAGACCATTTTATCACCCAAGTGGGTTCTTTGCATCCCTTCCTAGTCACGGTCCATCCACTGTCCCAGGCAACCATTGATTTGTGTCCTTTCACTGTAGGTTCACTTTGTCTTTTCTAGTGTTTCAGATAAATGGACCATACGTTACTCTATCTGGCTTCTTTTGCTCAGCATAATGTTTTAGGGTTCAGATTATTGCATCTAGCAGTAGTCCATTCTTTTTTGTTGCTGAGTAGTGTCTCATTTTATAGATTTTCCACAATTTAACTGTCCAGTTTTGATTAGCATTTGGGTTTCCAGTTTTTTGCTAATATGAATAAATCTGTGAACATCTACAAACAGTTTTTCTGGAAACATGATTTCCTCTTTCTTCGGTAAACGCCTAGGAGAGGAATTGATAGGTTGTATGGTAAGTGGCATAGTGGTTAAGTGCTACGGCTGCTAACCAAAGGGTCGGCAGTTCGAATATCCCAGGCGCTCCTTGGAAACTCTATGGGGCAGCTCTACTCTGTCCTATAGGGTCGCTATGAGTTGGAATCAACTCAACGGCACTGAGTTTGGTTTTGGTTTTGGTTATGGTAGGTATATAGCTGTATAACCCATCAGTTCTGTATGGTTATGTGAAAAACCCGTTGCCGTCGAGTCGATTCCGACTCCTAGCAACCCCCTAGGACAGAGTAGAACTGCCCCATAGGATTTCCAAGGAGCACCTGGTAGATTTGAACTGCTGACCTTTTGGTTAGCAGCAAGGCTCTTAACCACTGTGCCACCAGGGCTCCTATGGTTATATACTTGCCATGAAAACAAAAAACCAGCCAAATCCATTGCCATCGAGTTGATTCTGACTCATAGCGACTCTACAGGACAGAGTAGAACTGCCCCATAGGTTTTCCAAAGAGCGGCTGGTGGATTCGAACTGGTGACCTTTTGGTTAGCAGCCAAGATTTTAACCACTGCACCACTAGGGTTCCCATATTTACCATATAACCCATCAATTCCTCTCCCACATATTTACCCAAGAAAAAGAAAAACATGTCTAGAAAAAGACTGTTCACAGGGGTTCACAGCAGATTTATTCATAAAAGCAAAAAACTCTCTTGATGGCACAGTGGTTAAGAGCTCGGCTGCTAACCGAGAAGAGGTTGGCAGTTTTATTCCATCAGCTGCTCCTTGGAAACCCTCTGAGGCAATTCTTCTCTGTCCTGTAGGGTTGCTATGAGTTGAAATCGACTCGACGGCAGTGGATTTTTTTTTTTTCTCTTTATGGTAAGTATATATTTAGCTTTATAACAAGCTGCCAAGCCCTTTTCGAAAGTGGTCATGCTGTTTTACAGTCGGCACCCAGCAGTGAGAGAGACACTAACCTGCACCATCTCCTCATGTTTGGGATTGTCAGTAATTTTATTTTAAGTAATTCTTATGGATGTAGAGAGCAGCAATGGGCAGCTGCAGCTCGTGGTTCAAATCTGGCCTGTCTGATCTTGTACATAGTTTTAGGAATTGTCTGTGGTGCTTTTGGGCTACAGAGCAGAGTTGAGTAGTTGCAGGAGAGAGCTTAGGTGGACTATAAAGCTTAAGATAGTTAACTCTCTGGTTCTTTATAGAAAATGTTTGCTGACCTCTGGGGTGGAGGTTTCTCATTGTGGTTTTAATTTACATTTCTCTGATGAGCATCTTTTTTTTTTTTTAATAATTTTTATTGTGCTTTAAGTGAAAGTTTACAAATCAAGTCAGTCTCTCATACAAAAACCCATATACACCTTGCTACACACTCCCAATTACTCTACTCCTAATGATACAGCCTGATCTCTCCCTCCACTCTCTCTTTTCATGTCGTTTTCACCAGCTTCTAACCCCCTCCAACCTCTCATCTCCCCTCCAGGCAGGAGATGCCAACATAGTCTCAAGTGTCCACCTGATCCAAGAAGCTCACTCCTCACCAGCATCCCTCTCCAACCCATTGCCCAGTTCAATCCATGTCTGAAGAGTTGGCATCAGGAATGGTTCCTGTCCTGGGCCAAGAGAAGGTCTGGGGGCCATGACCACCGGGGTCCTTCCAGTCTCAGTCAGACCATTAAGTCTAGTCTTATGAGAATTTGGGGTCTGCATCCCACTGCTCTCCTGCTCCCGCAAGGGTTCTCTATTGTGTTCCCTGTCAGGGCAGTCATCGGTTGTAGCCGGGCACCATCTAGTTCTTCTGGTCTCAGGATGATATAGTAGCTGGTTCATGTGGCCCTTTCTGTCTCTTGGGCTCATAATCGCCTTGTGTCCTTGGTGTTCTTCATTCTCCTTTGATCCAGGTGGGTTGAGACCAATTGATGCATCTTAGATGGCTGCTCGTTAGCGTTTAAGACCCCAGACGCCACTCTTCAAAGTAGGATGCAGAATGTTTTCTTAATAGATTTTATTAAGCCAGTTGACTTAGATGTCCCCTGAAACCATGGTCCCCAGACCCCTGCCCCTGCTACACTGTCTTTCGAAGCATTCAGTTTATTCAGGAAACTTCTTTGCTTTTGGTTTAGTCCAATTGTGCTGACCGCCCCTGTATTGTGTGTTGTCTTTCCCTTCACCTGAAGTAGTTCTTATCTACTATCTAATTAGTGAATGCCCCTATCCCACTCTCCCTCCCATCCCCCTCTCATAACCAGGAAAGAATGTTTTCTTCTCAGTTTAAACTATTTCTCAAGTTCTTATAGTAGTGGTCTTATACAACATTTGTCCTTTTACAACTAATTTCACTCAGCATAATGCCTTCCAGGTTCCTCCATGTTATGAAATGTTTCACAGATTCCTCACTGTTCTTTATCGATGCATAGTATTCCATTGTGTGAATATACCATAATTTATTTATCCATTCATCCGATGATGGGCACCTTGGTTGCTTTCATGTTTTTGCTATTGTAAACAGTGCTGCAATAAACTTGGGTATGCATATATCTGTTCGTGTAAAGGCTCTTATTTCTCTAGGATATATTCCAAGGAGTGGGATTGCTGGATCATATGGTAGTTCTATTTCTAGCTTTTTAAGGAAGCGCCAAATCGATTTCTAAAGTGGTTGTACCATTTGACATTTCCACCAGCAGTGTAGAAGTGTTCCAGTCTCTCTACAGCCTCTCCAACATTTATTATTTTGTATTTTTTGGATTAATGCCAGCCTTGTTGGAGTGAAATGAAATCTTATTGTAGTTTGGATCTGCATTTCTCTAATGGCTAATGATCGTGAACATTTCCTCATATGTTAGCTGCATGAATGTCTTCTTTAGTGAAGTGTCTATTCATATCTTTTGCCCATTTTTTAATTGGGTTATTTGTCTTTTTGCAGTTGAGTTTTTGCAGTATCGTGTAGATTTTAGAGATCAGGCACTGATCAGAAATGTCATAGCTAAAAACTTTTTCCCAGTCTGTAGGTAGTCTTTTTACTCTTTTGATGAAGTCTTTGGACGAGCATAAGTGTTTGCTTTTTAGAAGCTCCCGCTTATCTAGTTTTTCTTCTACGTTCTTTATAATGTTTTGTATACCGTTTATGCCATGTATTAGGGCTCCTAACATTGTCCCTATTTTTTCTTCCATGATCTTTATCGTTTTAGATTTTATATTTAGGTCTTTGATCCATTTTCAGTTAGTTTTTGTGCATGGAGTGAGATATGGGTCTTGTTTCATTTTTTTTTTTTTTTTCCAGATGGATATCCAGTTATGCCAGCACCATTTGTTAAAAAGACTGTCTTTTCCCGCTTTAACTGTTTTGGGGCCTTTGTCAAATATCAACTGCTCATATGTGGATGGTTTTATGTCTGGATTCTCAATTCTGTTCCATTGGTCCATGTATCTGTTGTTGTACCAGTACCAAGCTGTTTTGACTACTGTGGCGGTATAATAGGTTCTAAAATCAGGTAAAGTAAGGCCTTGAACTTTGTTCTTCTTTTTCAGTAATGCCTTATTTATCTGGGGTCTCTTTCCCTTCCATATGAAGTTGGTGATTTGTTTCTCCATCTCATTAAAGATGTCCTTGGGATTTGGATCAGAATTGCATTAAATGTATAGATTGCTTTCGGTAGAATAGACATTTTTATAATGTTAAGTTTTCCTATCCATGAGCAAGGTATGTTCTACTTATGTAAGTCTCTTTTGGTTTCTTGCAGAAGTGTACTGTAGTTTTCTTTGTATAAGTCTCTTACATCTCTGGTAAGATTTATTCCTAAGTATTTTATCTTCTTGGGGGCTACTGTAGATGGCATTGATTTGGTGATTTCCTCTTCGATGTTCTTTTTGTTGGTGTAGAGGAATCCAACTGATTTTTGTATCTTTATCTTGTATCCTGATTCTCTGCTGAGCTCTTCTATTAGTTTCAGTAGTTTTCTGGAGGATTCCTTAGGGTTTTCTGTGTATGAGATCATGTCATCTGCAAATAGAGACACTTTTACTTGTTCCTTGCCAATCTGGATGTGCTTTATTTCTTTATCTAGCGTAATTGCTCTGGCTAGGACTTCCAGCACCATGTTGAATAAGAGTGATGATAAAGAGCATCCTTGTCTGGTTCCCGATCTCAATGGGAAAGTTTTCAGGCTCTCTCCGTTTAGGGTGATGTTGGCTGTTGGCTCTGTATAAATGCCCTTTATTATGTTGAGAAATTTTCCTTCTATTCCTATTTTTCTGAGAGTTTTTATCATGAATGAGTGTTGAACTTTGTCAAATGCCTTTCCTGCATCAATTGATAAAATCATGTGATTCTTGTCTTTTGTTTTATTTATGTGGTTGATTACATTCATTGTTTTTCTAATGTTGAACCATCCCTGCATACCTGGTATGAATCCCACTTGGTCATGGTGAATTATTTTTTTGATATGTGGTTGAATTCTATTGGCTAGAATTTTGTTGAGGATTTTTGCATCTACATTCATGAGGGATATAGATCTATAATTTTCTTTTCTTGTGGTGTCTTTACTTGGTTTTGGTATCAGGGATATGGTGGGTTCGTAGAATGAATTTCTTAGTATTCTATCCTGTTCTGTGCTCTGAAATACCTTTAGTAGTAATGGTGTTAACTCTTCTCTGAAAGTTTGGTAGATCTCTGCAGTGAAGCCATCTGGACCAGGGCTTTTCTTTGTTGGGAGTTTTTTGATTACCTTTTCAGTCTCTTCTTTTGTTATGGGTGTGTTTAGTTGTTCTACCTCTGTTTGTGTTAGTTTAGGTAGGTAGTGTGTTTCTAGGAACTCATCGATTTCTTCTAGGTTTTCAAATTTGAGTATAGTTTTTCATAGTAATCTGGTATGATTCTTTTAATTTCAGTTACGTCTGTTGTAATATCGCCCATCGCATTTCTTATCGGGTTATTTACTTCCTCTCCTGTTTTTCTTTTGTCAGTCTGGCCAATGGTTTATCAATTATGTTGAGTTTCCCAAGAAACCAGCTTTTGGTCTTGTTAATTCTTTCAATTGTTTTTCTGTTTTCTTTTTCATTTAGTTCAGCTCTAATTTTTATTATTTGTTTTTTTCTGGTGCCTGTGGGTTTCTTTTGTTGCTCTCTTTCTATTCGTTCAAGTTGTAGGGATAGTTCTTTGATTTTGGCCCTTTCTTCTTTTTGGATGTATGCATTTATTGATATAAATTGGCCTCTGAGCACCGCTTTTGCTGTGTCCCAAAAGTTCTGACAGGAAGTGTTTTCATTCTCATCGGATTCCCTGAATTTCTTTATTCCATCCTTAATGTCTTCTATAATCCAGTCTTTTTTGAGCAGGGTATTGTTCAGTTTCCAAGTGTTTGATTTCTTTTCCCTGCTTTTCCTGTTATTGATTTCCACTTTTATGGCCTTATGGTCAGAGAAGATGCTTTGTAATATTTTAGTGTTTTGGATTCTGCTAAGGCTTGCTTTATGACCTAATATGTGGTCTATTCTAGAGAATGTTCCATGTGCACTAGAAAAGAAAGTATAGTTGGTTGCCGTTGGGTGGAGTGTTCGGTATGTGTCTATGAGGTCAAGTTGGTTGATTGTGGCATTTAGATCTTATTGAGCTTCTTTCTGTATGTCCTGTCCTTCACCGAAAGTGGTGTGTTGAAGTCTCCTGCTATTATTGTGGAGCTGTCTATCTCACTTTTCAATGCTGATAAAGTTTGTTTTATGTATCTTGTAGCCCTGTCATTGGGTGCATAAATATTTAATATGGTTATATCTTCCTGGTGTACTGTCCCTTTAATCATTATATAGTGTCCTTCCTTATCCTTTCTGATGGATTTAACTTTAGAGTCGATTTTGTTAGAAATTAATTTTGCCACTCCTGCTCTTTTTTGATTGTTGTTTGCTTTATGTATTTTTTTTCCGTCCTTTGAGTTTTAGTTTGTTTGTGTCTCTAAGTCTAAGGTGTGTCTCTTGTAGGCAGCATATAGACGGATCTTGTTTTTTAATCCGTTCTGCCACTCTCTGTCTCTTTATTGGTGCATTTAGTCCATTTACATTCAGGGTAGTTATGGATAGGTATGAATTTAGTGCTATCATTTTCATGTGTTTTTTTGTGTGTTGACAGCTTCTTTTTCCCAGTGGATTTTATGTGCTGAGTAGATTTTCTTTATATATCGTCCTTTTCCTCATATTTGTTGTTGTTGATTTTGTTTCTGCTGAGTCTGTATTTTTCCCTTGTATTTTATTTTGATGAGTAGGATAGTTTGTCTCCTTTGTGGTTACCTTATTATTTACTCTTATTTCTTTGTATCACCATATCTTCCTCTCCATATGGAAGGTGTATGATTACATTTCTTAGTCCCTCTTTATTATTTTAATGTTGTCTTCTTTTATATGATAACATCACCGTTACCCTGTGTTGGGCTTTTTTTTTTTTTTTTTTTGATCTTGCCTTTTTTATTTGATTTCCCTTTCTGGGTTGACTTCTGGTTGCTCTGCCCAGCGTTCAAGTCTTGGGTTCATACCTGATATTTTTGATTTTCTAACCAAAGAACTCTCTTTAGTATTTTTTGTAGTTTTGGTTTGGTTTTTACGAATTCCCTCAACTTGTGTTTATCTGGAAACGTCTTAATTTCACCTTCATATTTAAGAGACAGTTATGATGGATATATGATTCTTGGCAGGCAGTTTTTTTCCTTCAGTTTTTTAAATATGTCATCGTATTGCCTTCCTGCCTGCATGGTTTCTGCCGAGTAGTCTGAGCTTATTCTTATTGGCTGTCCCTCGTAGGTGACTTTTTGTTTATCCCTCGCTGTTCTTTTAATTGTCTCTTTATCTTTAGTTTTGGCAAGCTTGATTATAATATGTGTTGGTGACTTTCTTTTAAGATCTACCTTATGTGGAGTTCGATGAGCATCTTGATTAGATATCTTCTTGTCTTTCACAATATCAGGGAAGTTTTCTGCCAGCAAATCTTTAACAATTTTCTCTGTATTTTCTTTTATCCCTCTCTGTTCTGGTACTCCAATCAATCATAGGTTATTTCTCTTGATAGAGTCTGACATGATTCTTAAGGTTTCTTCATTTTTTTAAATTCTTTTATCTGATTTTTCTTCAAATATATTAGTGCCAAGTGATTTATCTTCGAGTCCAGAAATTCTAGCTTCTACTTGCTCAATTCTGCTCCTCGGACTTTCTGTTGAGTTATCTAATTCTGTAATTGTATTGTTAAGCTTCTGAATTTCTGAATGGTGTCTATGGATTTTTCCAGCTTATTAAACTTTTTCTTACGTTCCTGAATAATCTTTCTGAGTTCTTCAGTTGCTTTATCTGTGTGTTCCTTGGCTTGTTCTGTGTATTGTATCATTTCCTTCCTGATGTCTTGAAGGGTTCTGTATATTAAACTTTTGTATTCTGCATCTGGTAATTCCGGGAATGCACTTTCATCTAAAAGATCCCTGGATTCTTTGTTTTAAGAGCCTGTTGAGGTGATCATGATCTGTTTCTTTATGTGACTTGATATTGACTGTTGTCTTCGAGCCATGTATAAGTTGTTGTATTAGTTTATGCTTGCTTACTGTGTCGTAGCTGCTTTGTTTTGTTTTGTTTTGGTATACCCCTATGGGTTGCTTGAGTGAGCTAGCTTGATTATTTTTGCCTTTGGAGCTCTGGTGTCCTGTCCCCAGCTGGCTAGAGCTGTTATCAGGTATATCAGTCTAGGAGTCCATTCAGTTTTCTTGTATGAATTGAGCTCAGGTTTCCAGGTAGCTGATATCAAGTGTGTGGTACAGGCTTTGTCCTAGAGTCTTAGAGGGGCAGGGGTGATTGGCGCATATACCAGTATCTGATAACAGCAGGGGGTCATGGTCTGAACAAGGCAGGGGGCTGAGAACCGACCCCGAAGTGTCTCTGAGGAAAATGCGTCTCTGTTCCGTAGAGCGTGCTAGTGGGTGGGTTCTGCAGAGGGACCATGGGCACCCAAAGATTTTGTTGTAAGGACTGGGAGGCACCAGTTATCCCTGGGCCCCTGTCGCGGGTGGCTGGGCCACCCAAGTGGAGCCACCAGTCCTTAGGTCCCTGTTGTGGGAAGGTGAGGACATTGTTTAATAGGCACAGCAATGTCAAGCGTCAAACACCCACCTCTCCACCGCACTGCTGAAATGGTTGGAGTTCGCCAACAAGAACCTATTCTCCTGAAATAGGCCCACACAGGTCCATGCAGAAGGGCAAAGTGGTCAAGGTCCACAGATAGTTTATGCCTGGACAGGGGCAACTTTTGTCCTGAGCTCCCCCAGTTAATGGAGCTAGCCAATTATCCTTTCCCCCCAGTTGGAAATTTTTTCCTTCCCGAAGGCCGGAAGGACAGCTCCAGGTGCTCACCAGGTTCTATCTCAGGCCCAGGGATTCAGCCGCTGAAGCCGGCTTTGGGGTGGGGGTGGGGGCGCGGTAAAATATACGCAAGTACTTAGCTTTTGCAGAGAGCGCCCTTCCCCTCAGGTTCTGGAGGTGTGAGTGAGCTGCGTGGCTGGCTGCTTCTCCCTGTGGAAACTGCGGCAAGGCTAGGACCAGGCCGCTGCCGCCGCCGCAGCCACTCTGAGAATGGTGCCTAAGGGCCCCCTGCGATTCAGGTCCAGCAACTCCTCTCTGCTTCTGAATGGTCTCTTCCTTCTCCTGCCTCTCAGTTCGTTGTATAAGCTTGCCTTTGATGCTCAGGGCTCCCAGCTTGTCACAAACGTACTTGTTTCACTCGTTTTTTCGGGTCTTTGGGTTTTTTTTGTTGTAAAGAGGGCTTGATGGAAGCGTCTGTCTGTTCTGCCGTCTTGGCTCCACCTCCTGATGAGCATCTTTTAACGTGGTTATGCGCAGTGGCTATGAGCTGGGCAACTAACCAAAAGGTCAGCAGTTCAAAGCTGCTCAGCTGCTCCTTGGAAACCCTGTGAGACAGTTCTGTCTACTCTGACCCATAGGGTTGCTATGAGTCAGAATTGACTGAAGAGCGAGGGCTTTGGTTTTCGTTTGCATTGGCCATTTGTATATCTTTTGTGAGGTGTCTGTCCAAATCTTTTACTCATTTTTTATTCTATATACTGTATGTTTTATTTATAAAATTTTCTTTTGTGTTTTATGTTTTCTATTTCATTGATAAAAATTTCCTATTTTTTTGTTCATTATTATAGTATTTTCCTTTACCTCAATGAATATAATTATAATGGCTGCTCTAAAGTCTGCATCTGAAAATAACATTTGGGTCATCTTGGAGTTGGCATCAGTTAACTCTCTTATCTCTTGAGCTGGAATCACATTTTCCTTCCTCTTCATATGTGGAATAGTTTTAGATTATATCCCGGACATTGTTATGTTGTGGATTTGGGGTACAAGTTATTTTGTCAGATAAAAGTATGTGAATATTTTCTTCTAGTCTGTAGCTTGCCTTTTTATTTTCTTAATGGTTTTGGAAGAGTAGAAGTTTTAATTTTGATAAAGTCTTAATTTCATACTTCTTTCTTTTGTAGTTCGTACTTTTGGTGTCTTACCTAAGGAACCCAGAAGTTTTATAGTTTAGATGGGTGATCCATTTAGAGTGAATTTTTGTGTATGGTGTAAGGGTAAGAGTCAGAATTAATTGTTTTTTCATATGAGCATCTGTCTGTTAAAAGACTATCCTTTCCTCACCCTGGCTGGTACCTTTGTTGAAACTCAGCTGATCATTTTTGTTGTTGTTGTTGTTAGTTGCCATCTTGTTGATTTCGACTTAAAAGGACTTTGTGTGACAGAGTAGAACTGCCCCATAAGGTTTCTTTTGCTGTAATCTTTAAGGAAGCAGATCGCCAGGTCTTTCTCCTGTGGAACCATGGGGGGATTCGAACCACCAACCTTTCTGCTAGCAGCTGTTCCACTAGGGCCCCTTCAGTTGACCATATATGAGGCTTTGATTTTGTAGTATTTATTCTGTTTCATTAATCTATATGTCTGTACTTATACCAGTGTCCACTGTCTTGATTATTGTTCTTTCATAGTTAGTAAATCTTGAAATCCTCTGATTGTTCTTTTTCAGAATTGTTTTGGCTATTTGGTTGTTTGTATCCTAAAGTAATGTTTCGTAATATTCTCCAGGTGAACGTGTCTTTATAGTTTTTGTTACATTGTGAAATGGGCTTTCTTTTCTGATTATATTTTCTACTTTGTTTCTACTGGCGTTAGGAATGCTACCCTTTGTGTGTTAATTTTATATCCCGCAGCTCTCCCAAACTCCCATTATTTCTAATAATTTGTCTTTAGATTTTTTTGAATATTCTTTCTAGCCCATTATATTGCTGTAATTTACAGATAGCGTATGGGTTCCTTTCCAGTTCTTTGCTTTTTTTCCATTCATCTTTTTGCATTGGTTATGTACTCTATGAAGCTGTGGTGGCACAGTGGTTAAGAGCTCGGCCGCTAACCAAAAAGTCTGCAGTTTGAATCCACCAGCCGCTCCTTGGAAACCATATGGGGCAGTTTTACGCTGTCCTGTATTGTTGCTATGAGTTGGAACCGACTTGATGGCACCTAACAACGATAACAACAACAGTTCCTTATTGAAAAGAAGTGGTGATTAGTGGTCATCCTTTTCTTGTTCCTGACTTTAATGGAAATAGTTTTAGACTGTCAGTGTTAGGTATTATGTTTGCTATAGATTTCATCCAGTTTAAGAATATCGTAATTTTATTCTGAGGATAGAATTACTGAGCATTTATATCACGAATGAATGCCAGTGCTTTTTCTGATCTGCTAGTATGATCATACGGTTTTCCTGCCTAGCATTGAAGAGACATACTTAGTCATGCTGTATGTTCATGTTTTTAAATACACCATTGATATTGATTTTGTAATAGTTTATATAAAATATATGCAAATAAAATATTGTGTGGAGTTACATGTGTATGTATATGTTTTTAACCCCACAAAATATTATCTTAGCTTCTCAGTCTTCATTTAGATTCAGCTACGTATTTGTTGTTTTGTTTGCTCTGTATTTCTTTCTTCATTTCTTACCTTCCGTCTTGGATTGTTTTCCTTCTGTACAGAGGATGTCCTTTTGAATTTCTTTTTGTACTGGTCCATTCTTTTTTTTCTACAGTCAGAAGATATTTTAATTTTATGCTCATTCTTGAAAGATACTTTAGTGAGGTACAGGATAACATGTTGGTGGTTATTTTCTTTCAATCTCTTGAGGACATTCCACTGTTTCCTGATTCACGTTGTTGGTGTGAAAGTCAGCTATCAGTCTTACTGTCCTTCCTTTGAATGCAATTTGTCTTTTTCCTCTGGCTAGACAGAGATCTTCTCTTTGCCTTTTTTGTTTTGCAGTTGCAGCATTATGTGTCTTGGTGTGAATTTCCTTCTATGTACCCTTCTTGAGATTTGTTGGGATTCTTAAATCTGTTGATTTTTGTGTTGGTTGGCTGTACAGAAATCTTAGCGGTTAGCTCTTCGGATATTTCCTTTGGTCCACTATTGTTCTTTTTACCCTCTGGGATTCTGGTTAAATATCTGCTAAACCTTCTCACTCAGGCCTTCAAGCCTTCTGTGCTGTTGCTGGTGCTTTTCATCATTTTGTCTCTTCCTGCAGTTTTGTGGATAATTTCTTCTGCTGTGTCTCCCAGTGCAGTGATTCTCTCATCATCTGTTTTTAAGTTCTTAATCTGTGAATTGAACTTTAAATTTTCTTTTAGTTTAGAAATTGTGCTTGATTATTTTTCAGACCTGATAAAATACTTTTTTTAGGACTCTTTTTCCTGCAGATTTCTTTAAACTTTTATTTCTTTAAATATAAAAAACATTGCTATGGATTTTATAACTGACAGCTATAAAGTTTAAAGTCTTAGACCTCTGCGTAGTCTTTTGTTTTTGCTGGTCTTGTCTTGTGGTGTCCTATTTTTTATGTCTGTGGTTATATGTGACTTTGTGCTGGCCACTGTACTGGTAGGAATAATTTGAGACCCAAGTGAAGGATTCTGCCTCTAGAGAGGTTACCTGTTTGCTTCAGCCAAAGATACAGAAAGCTGAATTAATTCTTTCTGTTTTCACTTTTGGCCTGGTAATTTCTCATGCATTTTTAGCCATTTTGATACTCCCTAAGAAGATTTTTTTTTTTTTTGGAAACCCTGGTGGCACAGTGGGAAAGTGGTACTGCTGCTAACCAAAAGGTTGGTGGTTCAAATCCACCAGGTGCTCCTTGGAAACTCTATGGGGCAGTTCTAACTCTATCTTATAGGGACGCTATGATTCGGAATCGACTCGATGGCAACGGGTTTTTTTAAGAAGATTTTTAAAATACTTTTTCTTCCTCTTTTAGTGTTATTGTTGGAAGGTTAGTCCCAGTTACCTACTTGCCATTACCATACATAACGTACCTTACCAGAGCTTTGTTGTCAGTTTTCATCAAGGTGGCTCTGATTCATGGTGACTGTATGTATAAAAGAGTGAAATGTTGCCTGGTCCAGCCCGTCTTCATGATCATTGGAGTGTTCGGGTCCATTGTTGTGGTTATTGTGTAGTACCTTCTAACCTAAAACCAGAAGAAACCCGTTGCTGTCGAGTTGATTCCAATTCATAGCAACCCTATAGGACAGAGTAGAGCTGCCTCGTAGGGCTTCCAAGGAGCGGCTGGTGGATTTGAACTGCTGACCTTTTGGTTACCAGCCAAGCTCTTAACCACTGTGCCACCAGGGCTCCAACTCAAAGGGGGTGCATTTTCCAACACTGTATATATCAGGCAGTATTCTCTTGTGATCCATAAGGTTGTCACTGGCTAATGTTTAGAAGTAGATCACCAGGCCTTTCTGGAAGTTCTGCCAAAACCTGTCTACCATGGGTGAGCCTGATGGTATTTGAAATACTGGTGGCATAGCTTCCAGCATCATAGCAACACACAGCCCCACAGTATAACAAACTGACGAACAGGTGGTGAATTACAGCTTTACTAAGCTTAAATTTAATTCAGCTTTCTATTTCTTCTTTTAGATCCGATCAGCTTATTTTGAATTAGTTTCTGCTTTGTGCCAGCGAATTCCACGGTTGATGAAAGATGAAGCATCCAAAGTGAGCCCATCTGTTCTACTTAGTATTGATGATAGTGACCCTGTTGTATGCCCAGCTCTCTGGGAAGCTGTACTGTATACACTTACAACTATCGAGGTGTGTATGAGAAGTACATTTGGGAGTACGTGTTTTCTTAGCTGAATTTAGAAGCCCAGATATCATGTAAGAGAGGGCTTATCAGATTATAGTATCTAATACTTACTGGAAAAATGGTTTCTTGAAAATAAAATATTTAATTTAAAACTTGATATATATCTTAAGCTCAGTATAAAATGGCATAAACCTTTTATTTCATTTTTTTCTGTTTAGCTAGTAATAATTATTTAAACCATATGTGGCCCACTATAATTTAGCATATCTGAATCTTATATTTAAGATTAAAATCACCTTCAGAAGACAGATTTCATAGGAATCTTTTAAATCAAATAATGATTTCTGATTAATATTGTCCCATAAGTGTGTGGAATACATAAATACTATATGTAATATACTTCTTACAATTTCAGAGTTTTAGTTTTTAATGGTGCTGAGAGATTATAGACTCTTAAGGTAAAAGTAATTGATTTTTATTTTTGAGAGCCCACATGTTTTTTCTTTTAACTGGGAAATGTATGTTTTATGATTTCTAATTACTTTTATATTCTTTTCTTTGGTTAGGACTGCTGGACTCACGTAAATGCAAAAAAAAGTGTGTTTCCCAAGCTGTCAGCTGTGGTCCGTGAAGGTGGCCGGGGCCTGGCTACTGTTATGTGCCCGTACCTCCTGCCGTTCATCAGCAAGCTCCCTCAGCCCGTTACAGATCCAAAGCTGGATTTCTTCAAAACTTTCCTTACCTCTCTAGTTACAGGGTGAGGAAGTTACAGTCTCGAGTTTTAAAGCAAACAGGATTTTCTTGTTGCCATAATGTAGGCTGATGCACTTACCATCTTTCTTGTTTAAATTTCCCCAGACTATTTTGCTATTCACTAAACACTTTAAAAATTTTCAGGGAATTACAATTCTAGTTCTTTCCTTGGTTCAGGGCTTCAGTGGTATACCAGCAGAAAGATAAGTATGGTAAGACCTGCAGGTGGAAATAGGCCACTTTTCAAATGAGTCATTTTTTTTGTGTTTTGATATGTACAAATGCCCAAATACAGAAGACGAGCCAGTGAAATTTTAACTTCTTCTTATTTAAATTTCCCCAGACTATTTTGCTATTCACTAAACACTTTAAAAATTTTCAGGGAATTACAATTCTAGTTCTTTCCTTGATTCAGGGCTTCAGTGGTATACCAGCAGAAAGATAAGTATGGTAAGACCTGCAGGTAGAAATAGGCCACTTTTCAAATGAGTCATTTTTTTTGTGTTTTGATATATACAAATGCCCAAATACAGAAGACGAGCCAGTGAAATTTTAACTTTTATCAGGTTAAATATAATAAGTATTTAAATTTATACTTAAAAAATTACTTAGGTGTGTTTTATTGAACTTCGTAAAAGATACACGGTTTTATTAATGATTAATTTTTTTCCCCCCACTATGCTATTACCTGTGTTTGGTTAAGTCCTCTCTTTTCAAGTTTTGCAGGTGGATAAATAGGAAATATCTTTCACTTTGCCGAAACATTTTCGAAAATAAGTTTTTTTTCACAGTTCTTCCAGTGCATATTCCAGTCAGATTAGGTTGTTTGTTATTAGTTTTTAGTTGAAAATTTTTATTAAACAATATATCCCCTTTTTGCATAATGACTTTTCAGTGACTGACTTTGGTGACTTGAGTTGCTTATTTTTTTTTCATGGAAGAGTAAGCTGTGGTTGTTCTTTATTTCTTAGGCTGTCAACAGAGAGAATCAAAGCCAGCGTTTCAGAGTGCTCCGCTGTAGTAGCTGCTTTTTTTGAGTGCTTACGTTTTATAATGCAGCAGAACTTAGGTGAGGAAGAGATGGAAAAGATGCTTGTCAATGATCAGGTATTTATAACATAAAAACGTCACCAGTGCCTTCGTGCAGCAACTGTAAAGAATCACGCTCGTTGTGTCTTGTTGCCATTTTCATTAGTTAGTGTTCTTTGTAAACATTTCACATTTATAATTTACAAATTGAGTGATATGTGTTTCCAGCCAGGTAAAGTAAAATTCTGTACGGCCAGTGGCTAGCATAATATCATGCCTGAGGACTAAGCAATCTCTGGATATAAAAACTCTGCTTATTTCAGAATGCAAAGCAATTTGGAAGATGTTATTTACCATCTTTTTCAATTTAAAATATGCACAATAAACATCTTATTCTGAAATATTCAAGTACAATAATCCTTTTGGGAATAATTGGGCTTTGTTTTACAATCAGCGATGACCAGGTTCTGGAATATGGTCCATTATAAACCAGAAACCAAACCCGTTGCTGTTGCATCAATTCTAGCTGATAGCGACTGTATAGGACAGAGTAGAGCTGCCCCATAGGGTTCCCAAGGAGCGGCCGGTAGATTCGAACTGCTGACCTTTTTTTTAGCAGCTGTAGCTCTTAACCACTGTGCCACCAGGGCTCCATGGTCTATTATAGTAGGAAATTAATGAATGAGATTATGTAAGCCCAGTTCCTATTCGATGACTAATTTTTCTCGTGCTTGTAACTTTTAAGAGAAAGGGCTCTGAATTCTGTAGACCTTAAGTGTTGTTCATATTGACTGAAGTCCTATCTTAGATTTCCCCTGGGTGGTGCAGATGGTTAAAGCTCTCGGATGCTAACTGGGAGATTGGAGGTTCCAGTCCACCCAGAGGCACCTTGGAAGACTGGCCTGGTGGTGTTTTTCCAAAAACTCAGCCATTGTAAATGCTACAGAGCACAGTTCTACTCTGATGCCCTTGGGGGTGCCGTGAGTCGGAGTTGACTTGACAGCAACTGGTAAAAGGCCAAAAAGCAAAAAACCTGAATAAGCTCAGAAGATGCAAAGAAAACTGGATTATTTGTTAATGACCAAGAATCTTGGTCAGCTATATCCATAGAAGAAGTAATTCAGATGGTATGCAGTTAAACCATTCAACTCTTCATATGACATGAAAAGGATCTTAATGTTAACTGTTTTCAGAGTTCTAGGGTAAAATTCATGTATTTTAGTTATTAAATAATAGAAATTTTAGTGTTTTACAAATATCTTGTTTAAATTTTACTTTTTCTCCAAAATGGATTTTTCGTATTTTATATCTTCTCTTTCAGTTGATTCCTTTTATTGATGCAGTTCTGAAAGAGCCAAGATTGCAAAATGGGCAGCTATTTAACCATTTAGCAGAAACTTTAAGTTCCTGGGAAACCAAGGCAGATACAGTAAAGGATGATAAAATGGCCCACAACTTGGAGAAAGTGCTGTTAAGTTTCTGGGAAAGACTGTCAGAAGTCTGCATTGAGAAAATTAATGAGCCAGAAGTGGATGACAAGTCTGTTTCGGGTGTATCTAGCCTGTTACAGGTCCTCCAGAAGCCAAAGAGCGCATTGAAGTCAAATAAAAAAAAAGTCGGTAAGGTTAGATTTGCTGATGAGATACCTGAAAGTAATAAAGAGAATGAAAAGGGCATGTCTTCAGAAGGAGAGAACAGCGAGGGCTCTGAATTAGTGACTGAACCTGTGTCTCATAATCTTTCAGACCTCATATCTCCTCTAAGGAAAAAACCCTTGGAAGACTTAGTGTACAAACTAGCAAAGATGAGTATTAGTTACATCAATGAGCAAACGTCAGAGCAACACCTAAAGTTTCTTTCCACTCTGCTCAGCACCTTCTCTTCAAGCCAGGTATTTAAAGTGCTACTAGGTGATGACGAACAGGGTATTGGCAAAGGTAAATCTCTTGAAATATCTAAACTTGCACAGAAAAATCCCGCAGTGCAGTTTTTATACCGGAAAGTAATCGGCTGGCTAAATGAAGATCAGAAGAAGGATGCTGACTTCCTGATGGACATTTTGTACAGTGCCCTCCGCTGCTGTGACAGTAATACGGAAAGAAAAGATGTCTTGGATGATTTAACTGAGGTATTACCATTGTATGTCATTTTAAACTAGAATAATTTATGCTGGCAAAACTATTTTAATAATAGACGAGTAGAATGAGATTTTCATGGGGCTTGCTTCTGGGTTTTTATTTTTTATTGTACTTCAGATGAAGGTTCACAGAGCAATCTAGTTTCTCATTAAACAATGTTTGGATTGTTTCTTGACTAAGACCCAATTTAAAGACAAGCAGTACATTATAATTTGGAAAGTGTCTGAGATTGCTGGGCAAGTGTTCAGTGAGTGTTAAGATGACAAAAGCTTGATAATAAAAGGGTGAGTCCTTTTAGTCCATGCTTTTTAGGTGGAGTGCCTAGCTAAAAAAGTTTTAGTTTTGTATTGGTCACATGATCACATCAATTATGTTATGAAAGTTCTGTTATTCCTTTTAGCAGATTGTTTCTTACTCTTTTTTGTCTTTCAGGTGGAGCTGAAATGGGATTCTCTTCTTCAGGTTATTGAAAAGGTATCTTAGAAATTTTTGTTTGTATTTATAGGTATAGAAAAATTAAAACCATAGTCATATTCACACCCTGGTATGTGGCCAGATGTCTGTATTAAAGAACTTCCTTATCGTTGTAACTTTCTTCCCTTGATTCGGGAAAACATTGGGTATTTGCCTTCCTGTGGTTTTGTTTTTCTGGTTAGGATTATTGCGGAAGAATAAACAGGCTCTGGAAAATCCAGTGTTCCTTTCCTAGCAGGTAACATAGGGCGAGGTAAATATTTTCTTTTCTTTTAAACTAAGGCCACAGATTTCAACTCTTACCCTAGTTATTTTTTCTTCTTTAGAGATTGATTGACTGGTTCTAGCTTTGGCTAGAGAGTACCAGGAAATTAAGCTTGCCCTACTCTGGAATGGAGCCTTGGTGGCATAGTGGTTAAGAGCTCGGCTGCTAACCAAAAGATCCGCAGTTCGAATCCATCAGAACTCCTAGGAAACTCTATGGGCTAGTTCTACCTCCTATAGGGTTGCTGTGAGTTGGAAGCGACTCAGTGGCAGGGGATTAGTCTGGAATACTAGGGAGAAACATTAAAGTCTTCCAGCCTTTGTGTGATCGCCACTTGACTAAATTATTAGTGATAAGAATAATGAAAAAAAAAATCAAGGATCATAACAATTTAAAAATTTTAAAATATGGCTTACATATTCTTTTCTAAGGAAGATTTAATGATATAACTAAAACTAATACTTTCTCAACTATATAAATGTTGTTGACCAGCTACGTAAAGTTCTTCTTTTGTTTCTTCTTTTTAGCATTTTTAGAAATAATTTGTCTATTTTACATAGTGAGATAACTTTTTTTAACTTAAGGCTTATTTTTACAAACTAAATACAGAACATTAGTTTAATATTTTCAATGAGAAATGTAATTATCAGGCATACCCTTTGCATTAACGTTATGATCCAGTGCCTTCGTTACCTGTAGGCAAATCAGAAGGCTTCTGGGTAAGCCTGGGATTAGAGCAAGGGGAGGTAGTTTTATCAACGTAGACTGAAGTATCCATTTCCACCTCAGGAGTGTGCCTACTGGGTGGCCCAGATACTTCTTGAAAGAATATTCTCATCCCATTTCGTGCGTGGAAGTTCCTAATGTGCTCCACTTGTACTTCCAGGCATGAGTAGCTTCCTTAGCACCTGGACAGATTCTTTTTCTTAGACGTGTTTATACATTGAGAAGTTCAACTTCAAGTCTGCTAGCCTGAGAGACATTTAATTCAGTAGTTTATTTTCTCTACCAGGATTCTGTAGAATAGATTGATTTTCATTTGCTAAACTATTTGAGGGAAGCCAGTATTAAACCCCTCTAAACTGTGAAGTAGTTTTTCTGGTATTTATGCAGAGCAGAGTCCTAAAATCAGCATCTTTAAAGAGAAAGAAAAAAACACACCTGAATTTTAGAACCAGAAAAGGACCTCAGAGAGTTTTTCTCGGTTAATCGTTTTGTTTGCAGGTTGGTTAAGAGATAATGTCCGAGATTACAAGGATAGTTCAGTGGGAAAGCTTGGGCTAAAAATAGAAGCGCTGGTTATCTACGTTTTTTTCTTTTTAAATAAAAAGATAAGCAGTTTTTCAGTCACTACCCAATCTGCACTTGGATTTCTTTTTTTTCCAGATTGCTTTGAGATGAACCAAGTTGCAAATTCCTTTCTTCTCATCCCTTAAAGCAAAAGAAGCTCTGGGAACATGGATCAGCATGCTTTTGGGGGTGGATTTACAGCTTTTTTTTTTGCCTTCTCCACCCCATGAAAATAAACCAGTTGCAGTCAGATACCTGGCCCCAGTAACTTTATTTCAGAGAATTTGGGGAAATGATAAGTCCCATTGTTCACAACGGAGCAACTTACCATTATTATGAATTAATTGTTCTTTAATTTTAGCAAAGTCAATGAACAAAAATTTAACATATAGAGAGTGTTTGTGAATCTGTCTTCAAAGTTCATCCATACATTATTCCTTGAACATATCTACGGTGTAGATAGCATGTATCAAAGAAGTCTAAGACAGTCCCTGTCTTCAAGGAATTTACGGTCTCCTTGAAAGACAAGACATATGCAGATTAAACATAATAATAATGCAATCCAGTAAGTGCTCTACGAAGTCAGAGGAAAGCGGTGGTCAGTGTGGGCTAGAGTAGATGGGGAATACTTCATGAAGCAGGTGGGATTTGTACTGATTCTCCAAGTGTGAATGGGGTTTGGTAAGTAAAGAAGGGGTATTTATGGTAGCGAAGATAGCATGAGCAAAGCTGGGAGGTCGACATCAGCAAGGCTAATAATTACTCAGCCGCTAACCGAAAGGTTGGCGGTACAAACCCACCCAGCGGCTTTGCAGGAGAAGGACCTGGTGATCTGTTCCTGTAAAGATTACAGCCTACAAAACCCTATGGGACAGCTCTACTCTGTCATACGGGGTTGCTATGAGTCAAAACCGACTCAACGATACCTAACAACAAGCGGGGCACAGGGAAGATAACCAGGCGTCCTGTAACTTGAGGAGGAGGAAGACTTGGGGAAAGCGTTGTTGGGACCACAGTGATGAAGAGAGGTAGCACGGTAGTTTTGGGCAGATTACTTTTCCATTCTGTCTCTAATTTTGCTTCCATTTTTACGGTTTTAGGCGTGTTCCAGTTCAGATAAACATGCTTTGGTAACTCTCTGGCTAAAAGGAGACACCCTTGGGGAGAAATTGGTAAAGTTGGCAGATCACCTGTGTGACCTGGGCGTGGAATCCACAGTATCTTCAGAACCTTATTTCTCAGAAAGATGGACCCTCCTAAGCTTGGTATTATCCCAGCATATTGAAAATGGTAGGTAAAATGCTGGCTTCTGGTATCTAGTGGGGATAATCTGTTTCGCCTTCTGGGGGGTTCCATGCAGCTTAGCTTGGAGATTATTGGCTGAGAATAACATGATTGAGTTGATTCAAATATCTTGATGTTGTAAACACATTAAATGTTTATTAATCTTTACAATGATACTTAATATTTTTAGTCTTACAGTCTACTAAAGGGTTTTGAATTTAATAGAAGTCCTCAATCTCATTTTGCAAAGTGTTGCTTTTTTTTTATTTAATTTAAAACTGCTTTTTTTTTTTAACCTGAGGGCTTTTACGAGTGAGAGAACAAATGGATTTGTGGTTATGATTTTCTTTTGTTTAAAACATAAACACCTTAAAAAAAAAAATATGGAAAAACCCAAGTGGCTATTAACCCAGAGTAAGGTATTCAAAAATGTACTGTTAATGTGAAAACATTCTGCTGAGTGAAATAAGATAGTCATAAAAGGACAGATAATTATATGATCCCACTTATATGAAAAGTCTAGAATAGGCAAGTGTATAGAGATCAAAGTTTATTAACAGTTACCTGGGGCAGGCAGGAGGGAGGGGGACAGGAAGACACAGTGCGTAGGGAACACCGAGCGTCTGTTAAGGGTGATGGGAGAATTCAGGAAGAATCCATGACGATGGTGGAACAACATGGGGAACATGTTTAATGTCACCACACTGTCCACGTGAAGATTATTGAAATGACAAATGTTTTGTTACTTAATATTTTTATCACAATAAAAAAATGTAAAACATATAGTTAATATTTTTTGGGTTTTTTGTCTGTTTCAACTTTTTTTCTCTAGGTTACTTGATTGGAGAAGTATATGTTGAAAGAATTATCGTTAAACTTCATGAAACTTTATCCAAAACAAAGACATTGTCAGAAGCTGAGAATAACAACTCATCATTGTCTCACGTCTGTGATGTGGTCTATAATTATTTCAGCTCCATGAAAGGATGTTTGCTAATGCCGTCATCTGAGGATTTGTTATTAACTGTCTTTCAGTTGTGTGCTCAGAGCAAAGAAGAAACACATTTACCAGGTAATAGCTCAGATGTTTAGGTGGGAATCTCTGGCTCTGACCTTCATAGTGAGTGTAAGTGCAGGTTTAGCAATTGAGTCATCATTTGTTTGGAAGTCTAAAGCACTTTAAGTAAAGGGTTACAAATCCTGTACACTTTCAGCTTTAGAAGCCCAATTAAAGATGTGTAGGTGTTATGTCTAAAGTTCTTACTTGATATCGAGGAAATACTTAGGGAAGGGGCCATGATAGATAAGTTAGAATCTTAGCCCTCTCTGCTCAGTAGTTCTGGCAAGTTTCGTAATGCCTCAGTTTCCTCATTTATAAAAGGGGGGCAATAATCTCTCTTTGTCTTGGCATATCTCAAAATAAAATTAACATTGCCTTTTTTGAGGACTGTATTCTTGTCCTGGAAACCCTGGTGGTGTAGTGGTTAATCGCTGTGGCTGCTAACCAAAGGCCATCAGTTCAAATCCACCAGGCGCTCCTTGAAAACTCCATGGGGCAGTTCTCCTCTGCCCTACAGGGTCGCTACTCTGTCCTATAGGGTTGCTATGAGTCGGAATCTACTTGACAGCAACGGGTTTTTGGTTTATTCTTTTCCTTATATGTTAATTTAGATTTATTTATGAAACCAAAACCCATCAAACCCAGTGCTATCGAGTCCATTCCACCTCATAGCAGCCCTGCAGGACAGAATAGAACTGCCCTGTAGGGTTGCCAAACCTGTCACCTTTACAGAAGCAGACTGCCACGTTTTTCTCCCACAGAGCAGCTGGCGGGCTTGAACCACCAACTTTTCTGTTAGCAGCCGAGCGCTTAACCACTGTGCCATCAGGGCTCCTTACTTATGAAGGGAATACAAAAAAATAGTATTAGTAGAGAACTCTCTTTCTCCAGCTCTTTCTACTACTCTATTTGGAAAAAGTTTAGTTTTTCTCATGTCTAAAAGGATAACTTATAAAAAAAGTTCAGAGCAGAAAAAAATTAACTTTTAAAATTTTACTGTTTTTACATTTATGTGGTATGAGGTAGCATGTATTATTGCATGCTTATGATGCAGTTATTTAGTTTTGGCAATTGAATATCAATTGTGTGTTTTCTTTTTTAAATGACGTCCTAAAAATCTCACATCTGCAATGAGTTCTTTCAAACATTTTGTACTGATTAGAGTTAATTGAGGGTTACAAATTCCTGTTGACATCTTGATTTTAGACTTTCTTATCTGTAAACTGAAAAACACCTGGCTGTCTGGCGTAAATTTCTTGGTCCATCAAATTGACAATACATATAAACAGAGTAACTTCCTACGTTCATCTGCTGTTTGGCTCAAGAACCGAGTTCAGTCTTCATCTTTGGATGTCAAGAGGTAACCTTTTTTGTACTCAGTTGCAGTGTTTTATATTTGATTACTGTCCTTAAATAAGTAAGAGTGTATGATTTGTGTGAGTGCCTATGAAAAATGTCTTGTCATGTGAGAAGTCCATGAAAATTCAAAAGAAGATCCACACAACTAAATTTTTCCAAAAGGATTTTATTTTAATGGTCACCCAGTTAAACTGTCTCTTACTTGAAGGACGGTTTGTTATAATACACCCTGCTGGACTCCTAATTCGTTTATGGTCAGTGATACGATGGCAGTCTTACCCTATCACAGACAGTTGTGGATTGAAACTGTAACCCCTCACTGGCTACCACGTGTATCGCTTGTTCCTCATTGGTTGTTTCTGAGTCAGGTATCTACTGTTGAAAAGCTGAATTGCAAATGTATTTCACTTTTTTTTTTACCTAAATACATATAACAGTGAAACCTGAGAGAACATACCCAGAGGCTGTTGGAATTAGGTCAGATCTTTTCTTTTTTTGATTGTCATGCTCTTTTCTTCGAGTAAGGTAGCTATAGTCCAGAAATAACTAATCTGTAACAGTCCAGGTGCCCGTTTATTTTGAGATAGACTCAGCACTCAATTTCTAATCCTAAATGTTGGATCGAATCCCCGATCTGACTATGTGTGTGTGTGGGCGTGTGTGTGTGTTCAGTAGGCTATTATCTGCCATAGAGTAGCTAACGTGTGTGACGGTGTAGAAATTAGTCCCAGCATAACCACAGCAGTAAGTTCTTTTCATTATTTCCAGTCTCCGAGTCCTCTTGTCTACTGTTCACGATTTCCTGAATAAACTTCTGGAGAGTAAAGATCCTGATCTTCTGGGGGTTTATATTGCAAGTGTCATGCCAGACGACAGTGAATGGGAGCAGATGAGACAGTCTCTTCCTATGCAGGTACGTTTGGATGGATGAGTGCATGGTTCATTCTGAACTCTGGACTCCATGCAAGCCCAAATACTTTTTATTTTATCCCGGGGAAGAAAAAAAGTACATGAAACGAGTGTCATACTTACCTTTATGTCTCTGAATGCTCGTATATTCTGTGTCTGCTCTTTGCAGGGTGCGGGGAGATGCTGGCAGGAGCCATGGTACAATGGTGAACAAGACTTCAGATTTTAAAGAGCCTTAAACAAATACACATGTTGATAATTCCCTGTAGTAGACCCAACAGCTAGGTTTCTGCGGTTTTTACTAATAAACGAAATATTTTTAGTAACTTCATTTTTGTTCCCAGTCAGAGTAGCTTCGGTGTAAATAATTTAGAATATCTAATGACAATGATTTTGTGGAAACCCTGGTGGCGTAGTGGTTAAGTGCTACGGCTGCTAACCAAAGGGTTGGCAGTTCGAATCCACCAGGCGCTCCTTGGAAACTCTATGGGGCAGTTCTACTCTGTCCTATTGGGTCGCTATGAGTCGGAATCGACTCGACGGCAGTGGGTTTTTTTTTAAATGATTTTGTATGCAATTTAATGTTTTCTTTTTACAGTGGTTACACCGGCCTCTTTTGGAAGGGAGATTGAGTTTGAATCATGAGTGTTTCCAAACAGAATTTGAGGAAGAAGATATAAAGACCCTTCCCAGCCATTTGTGTACTTCAGCATTGTTGAGCAAAATGATGTTAATTGTACTGAAGAAGGAAGTAGTCCTAGAAAATAATGAGCTTGTGAAAATAAGTAAGTATATATGAGTATTCAGATATAAAGTAGTACCTGAATGAATATAATTTTTAAACAGTTTCGATCACACTGCAGTTTAAATCCTTAATTCAAGGATCTTTAGCTCCTATTAACTGTCTTAGAGATGGGGAATTTGAAGTCACTTAAGTGATGTTGGAAACCCTGGTGGCGTAGTGGTTAAGTGCTACGGCTGCTAACCAAAGGGTTGGCAGTTCGAATCCGCCAGGTGCTCCTTGGAAACTCTATGGGGCAGTTCTCCCCTGTCCTCTAGGGTCGCTATGAGTTGGAATCGACTCGACGGCACTGGGTTTGGTTTTTTTGGTTTAAGTGATGTTAAATCAAATTGCAAATTAGATGAAAACATACAGAAATCTTACTATAATCTTGTTAGCTGTGGAGCATAATTTGGCAGAAGACCAGTTTCTCAAACTGGAATATGTCAGTATATGCAGAGCGTACAGGACATAGCATAAAAAAAAAGATTAGATGAGACTCTGGTATTTGATCAAGGATTCTGAAATTTCAGTTGATTTTTTTCGAACCACTAAACCTGTATATTCATAGGGCTATAATTTTTTTTCCTGGTAAATGGGAGGTTCACATGTTGAAATCTTAAGAAGATTTGGGTGGTGCAGGCTTGACTGCTAACAAAAAGTTTGGCAGTTCGAGTCCACTCAGAGGTGTCTTGGAAGAGAGGCCCTGGGATCTACTTCTGAAAAAGTCATTGTAAACCCTATAGAGTGCAGTTGTACTCTGACACACATGGGATCGCCATGATTTCCCCATTCCAGGGAGTGGCTTAGAATTGTAGGTAACAGGATACTATGAAAAGTAGAGGTGTTGCATAAATCCTGTGTCAGTCTTTTTTTCTAAGCCCTCAGCTCTAACGGTTACTGCTTATTGTCCTTTGAAAGACGCCTAAACACTGAAATAGCTGTTTTGGTCAGCCAGCTCCACATTCTGCAAGGGCCAGGAGGTGAGCTCACGGAGAGACCTTCTCCAGCACAAAAATGGAAATCAAAGTCATTGTAATACTTCATGTTCATTAATTGTGCTTCTGCTTGTAAACTGGCACCATTATTTAATTTTCTTCTCAGTCCTTTAAGTCAGATATTATTATTATTGTTCTTATCTTGACTTGGCCAGAGTCACTTGGCATATAGGGGACAGGCTTCAATTTCGAACCAGGTCTCAGGTCTAATGACTTCAAAACCCATATATAACTTAGTAAGGGGAGCTTGTGACTGTTTATGAATGAAAAACCTATCGTATGTAAGGTTTTGCGGTAGACACTTTGTCATTTAATTCTCACCACAGTCCAGTGAGGTAGGTTTTAGTGTCCTGTTGGAAACTGTGTGTACAGCTCATGGGAGAATGCAGGTTTCAGCCTGGGCAGTCTCTCCAGCGGCCGTGCGCTTTCACTGTATCACGCTGTAACCCATTTCCCCCCATGTCGACATGAGCTTCTCTCCTCAGGTCTTGGGTCCCTCAGTTGTTTATCCTCTATGCAGCCTCTTACCAGTTGTGGCAGAAACAATAGAAGGATTCTTCCAGTGTCTCCAGTGACCTAGGTCCCTGTCACATTCTTAACTAGTCAGAAAGAGACCAAGTAAGATTTGGGAGAGGGTGGGATTTTGTATCAGGCAACTATTTTCGGTTTTCATTGTCACTGAACACTCCAGGCTGATTGGAAAATCAGGCTGTAGATGTTTCGAGCTGACTGGGTGGAAGCGTGAAAGTGAGGCAGAGAAGTACGAAGGATTGCAGGTGTGTCCACAAAGCACTCCTGAAAACCCGGTGCTGTCGTTGTGTTAGTTGCAGAGCTCCTCTGTTCCCTGCAGTGGTGTGAAGAATTAGACAACCCGCCTGCTTTTCTGACCGAGTTCTGTGACATGCTTCAAAGAATGAATATTACGTACGATAACCTGTGTGCACTCAGAAATACTTCTGGCCTTCTGAAGCTGATATTTACCAGGTAAAGCCCCCATTCAGTTTTGCTTTTTTTGTGATTCTTTTACTTGTTTATGGCTTTGGCTTTTGTTTAAAATATAAGTCTACTTCACATGCTTATCCTTACTCAAAGAGTCAGTCTAAATTAACCTTTGTTTCTTAGTGATAAATACTTTGTGGCTACTGAGTATGTGATTTACTCTTCAGGGGAGGTGTTTGGACTTTGCCTTTCTTATTTTAATATATAAATGTATTTACATATTATATATTTGCAGAACATTTACATTTTATATGTAAATTATGCCTTATAAATGTATGTAATAAATTATGTATTATAAATGTATAGTACGACGTATTATAAATGTATAGTAATGTAAATTTGTTGTAATTTATAATTACAATATATAAAATACATTTTGTGTATCCTAGGTATATAATATCATTTAGAGTATTATAAATATATGTTAATATTAATGTATTATACATGTAAATGTATTATAACTTGTATTTATATTTATAAATGTACCATATCATTTATGTATTATTTATAAATACATTCAAGGGGCAGATGCAGGTCAAAGAAATAGATGATGTGGAAGTTGTTTTAATTTGTTGTCTGTAACCCATCCTTCCACTACCCTCAAATTCAACCTCGCATGTTGCTCTAAAAAAAAAAAAAAAAAAACCCCAAAAAACAAACATGTTGCCGTTGGATTGATTCTGACTGATAGTGAACCTATAGGGCAGAGTAGGCCTGCCCCATAGGGTTTCCAAGGAGCGGCTGGTGGATTTGAACTGCCAGCCTTTTGGTTAGCAGTCGAGCTCTTAACCACTGTGCCACCAGCGGTGTGTCCTAATCTTACAAGTACAAAACCCATTCTGGATGAGGAAGTAGGTATGAAAACCAAGTCCTTATGCGGTTATAGCAGGTAGCTTTTTTTTTTTTTCGTGATCGTTACTGTTGGCTGCCCTCAAATCAGCCCCCAACTCACGGCGACCTCATGCGCTACAGGATCAGACCGTTGTGATACATAACGTTTTCCCTGGCTGATTTTTGGAAGTAGATCACTAGGCCTTTCTTCCTAGCAGTTAGCTTCTTGAAATTACTGTGTTGACCTTCTTTCTCTTAAAACATTTATCACTTGCCTGTAGTATTTTTACCATACTTTGCAGGATCAGAGAACCCGGGCTGAACAAGTCTTTCTCCCCAATCCCACTCCCATGTACCTGACGCTTACAACCTTCCCAGTGGATGTTAGTACCTCCGTGGTTCTTCAGCTTCAGCCAGCCTAGTTGTCCTGTGGGATCTGTCCTTTTCTCAGCTGTAGCTACTGGTCCTCTTTAAGGTCATCTCCCCTCTTAGGACTTGAGGGCTATGGAATTGCCTTGCAGTGACAGTTCAGTATCGGTTGTGAAGGAATATCGGAAGCCTGAACTCCCAATGCTTTGGGTAATGGCAGTTGCTTTGGTACAGATATCCTGGGTGAGTTGACCTCTCAGCTGGTGGTTTAATTAATTCTGTAAAAAGGAATCCAGATGTTAAAAAATCTTATTAAGTACCCTTTTAAAACAGACAATTTCTTTTTCATTTTTAGATCCAAAGCAAGTGGCACCCTTTGGTCTCTTATTATTGTTAAGTTGGTCTTTTCTGGAACCATTACATCTGAGGACGTGAAACATCACTATAGGAATTCAGAAGACGGGTATTCTTATTTAAAATGTTTTTAGTTTGTAATTTAGTTTAATTAGAAAATGTGGAAATTAAAGGAAATGGGGGAAAAAATGAAGAATTTTATATTTATTTTAAACAGCATTGTGAGGGAGACTCACTCCCCTCACATTATACACAAAAGTCAAGTCCACATAAAGAGCTAAATGTACAGAACAGATCTCTAAAGTCTTAGAGGAAAATAAAAGAAGAAGGCCTTTACATAAAATGCAAAATCCAGAATCCATAAATGAAAAAATAGATGTTTGACTTTATAGAAATGGAAACTATGACAAAAATTCAATAAACAGAGGTTAAGAGACAAATGACAAAATTGGGGAAAACATTTGCAAATTAACACAGGATTAATATCTGGAATATGTAAATATCTTCTATAAATCAGTTAAAACATCCAAATTGAAAAATACGTCAAGGATGTGAACAAGAAATTTATAGATGAATTGGTCAAAGGATATGACCAAAAACCCATTGCCGTCAAGTCAGTTCCAACTTATAGTGACCCTATAGGACAGAGTAGAACTGCCCCATAGGGTTTTCAAGGAATGGCTGGTGGATTTGAACTGCTGACCTTTGTGTTAGCAGCCAAATGCTTGACCAGTGCAACACCAGGGCTCCTACAGTAATGAAAGAAATACAAACTAAAAGAAGCATCTTTCATCCACCATACATCCAAGGATGAAAAAGGTTCACAGTTTTTGGTGAAAATACAAATTGATTATGCTTTTCCAGAAAGCAGTTTGAAGTTACCAAAGCGTGTTGTTGTTAGTTGCCATCGAGTTAATTCTGCCCCATAATGACTTCATGTGTGCTAAGTAGAACTGCTCCATAGGGTTTTCAAGGCCGTGACGTTTCAGAAGCAGATCTCCAGGCCTGTCTTCTGAGTTGCCTCTGGGTGGGTTTGAACTGCCAGGCTTTCAGCCAGTAGTCGAGCTCCTATTAGATATGTTATTAAAACCGTATTTTTTATTAGGATATAAAAAAATATCCTATTAGATGTATTGTTAATATACTCAAATCCCATGATTTTATAACTCCACATGTAGGAATCTGACCTGAAGAGATACTTGCATGCATGCAGGATAATAGCTGTTAAGAGCATTTATTGCGACACTATTTGTAAGAGCGGAAACTTGGAAAAAAACCTAAATGTTCACCAGTAGGGAAATAGTTAAATAATGATACACTCATTGTATGAATTTTTATGAATTTTTCCCCCCTTGTTAATAACTTTAAAATAGAATGATATAGACCTGTATGACCTGACATGGAAAGATTTCCAAAGCACATTTTTATTAAGTGGCACATCATAGAATAGTATGTTTAGTGTGATCCCATTTCTGTAAGTAAAGCCCAGTTATACATACGCGTCTGGTGGCACAGTGGTTACGCGTTTGGCTGCTAACAGAAAGGTTGGCGGTTCAAACCCACCCAACGGCCCTGTAGCGGAAAATAGCTGATGATCTGCCCCCGTAAGGGTTACAGTTTAGGAACCCTCTGGAGCAGTTCTGCTTTGTTACATGGGGCCGTTATGAGTCGGAATCAGATCAAGGGGCCTAACAACAACAGCATAACTATGTACATATGTGAGTATCAGTGCGTAGAAAGTATTTTTTAAATTGAATCTTAAAAGACCTTAATCAAGAATTGTTTGTATAATTTAAAAAAATTTACATGTGGGGAAAAGTTATATATGCTTATTTAAAAAACTGGAAGCCCACAGGAAAGAGAAGAGGGAAAAAAAATCACTCACAGTTTCATCATTCAGGATCAGCATTGTTAGTCTGTTATCAGAGTTTTTTTTTTTTTTTTTTTCTCTATGTTTTGTGTACTGGAATTATTAGTCTTTTTGAGCAGCCTGAATAACGGGAATTTTCTGAAATAATTGCATATTTAGATTAAATGTAATTCATGTGTTTTCTTTAAACAGTTTTTTCCCACTAACAGAAGGTAATTTGCATACCATTCAAAGTCTCTGTCCGTTTTTGTTAAAAGAAGAAAAGAAAAAATTCATTGCTGAATGTATACCTGCACTTTTGGCCTGGCCTAAGGAAGATCTTTACTATATTGATGGTTAGTTGCTTGATCATTAATATTTCGTTAGTTCAATATTGCTTAAGATGAAAGAGTATTTCTTAATGTAATAGATTGAATTACAACTGATTTTTCTTCCTAGCTTGTACTTCTGTCACATAACAAGTTGGCAGTCATTAAAATGAGTGTCACTGGAGTGACTGTCATCACTCTGGCGGTCCAGAAATGCTGTAGTGTTGAGGGAAGATTTATACCCACAAGTGTCCTCTAATCATTTCTTTTCCATGTATGGCTTTTTTAGCCAAACCTCATTTCTCCCTAATCAGGGGAGTCTTGACCAGTGACTGAACATATCAAGGCCAAAGAGGCAATGTTTCTTGTTATATTTGAAATTTCTTTTTACAGGGTGCATTCTATTAGTTCATTTTCTTCTTACATTCTAATAAACATGGATTGAGCCCCTGCTGTGTGTCAGCTCCTGTCCTAATGTGGTAGAGGAGACAGGCATAAAGTTACATCATATGATAACCGGTGCAGCAAAACCATGTATGGGAGCAGCAGAAGGGAGGTAGTTTCCCACCGTGCTTTGAGATGTTGGGAGAGAGTCACAAAGAAATGCTTCACCTGGGTCTTGAAGGATGAATTGTTTTCCATGTAGATGTAGTTGGGGAAGGGCATTCTGGGCACATAAAAGCATGTAAGGTGCATGTAGTTGAGTCTGGCTGGCATTCAAGGTGGAAAGTTGGGGGCAGAGGGTATTGGGGTGCACCAGAAGATGAATTCTGAGAAATGGTAGGGACCAGATCATGGAGGCCTGGTTTTGTAGAGTAAGGAATTTGGACTTTAAGCTATAGGCAGTAAGGAGCCATTGACCTAAATTAAGTATGAAGGTGAGTGAACATTGGAAACACACTGGGTGAAAGGGAAAATCCGGATGTTGAGAGGAAAATGGGAGGAGGAGGGATGAAGATAGAGGACGGGGAATGGTTGGGGAGGGAAGTGCCCACTGAGAAGATGGGGGTGGGGACAAATAGGATAGGACCCGGAGCGTGGTTAGCAATTCCCTTGACTAGGAGGAGGGACTTTTCTGTGAGATGAGGTGAGGCGGACGCAGGCATGGGTGCAGATGTAGTTAAAGGGGCTGGGAAGCTTCATGTCCTCTGTGAAATAGGTCAGGCCGTTTCATGAGTTGACATTGGATTGTGGGTTTTAGTTAGGAAGGGTGATGAAAGTTAGACATAGAAGAATCTGTCCGTTAACATAAAAAATTGCCAGATGGCACTGCGGACCTGGCCAGCGATACATTTTTGTGGTATTAAGCTTCACCACTGACTTCACTTGCAGAGTTAGTGTGGGATTCGGTTGGGATTTGCAGTTTGGAATAGGCACAGAGCTGAACTGACTGCAGAGAGGAGAGAAGTATGCGATGGGAGTGTAGTTGATTTCTCCAGGGTGGGTTGTAAGCCAAGGAGCGCAGGGTGGGTTGTAAGCCAAGGAGGGCAGGGTCGGAGAAAGGCGTGACCCTTTGCTAGTCTTGCAAACTAAAAATCTGGATTCAAACCCCAACTTCAGGAAGCTATTCTCGACTCACCTAGATGGAGATAGTTGCTTCCTGTTCTAGGCGCCCCGTGTTTATCCATTGTGTATTCTAATTTGTTTTTAAGTCATCCACACAATTAGATGAGTCCGTTTCAGATCAGAGACTGGATTTTGCTCGTCTTTCTCTCCCCAGCATCTAGCAGGGTATCTGGTATGCATTCATTTGTTCATTTATTCTTCGTTTAGCCAGTCAACATAATTTTCTCTGTCTCGCAGGCATTGCACTAGGGTTGTACAGGGTTGGCTAAAACAGACAAGGTTCCTGCCCTCATCTAATTGAGATAATAGTAAATAAGTAAACAAATAATGACCAGGGATTTTAAAGAGTGGGGACCCATAAGAGCTTTCTGGACATAGTAGATGCAGATCAACGAATGTAGGAATTACGGAACAGTATGTTCTATTTTACATCCTTAATTAACTTTGCGCTCTACAGCTATGGTTGTTTTGTTTTTATTTGAGAGTTGGGTCTGCTGAATAAGTCCTGTACTTAAACTAAGACAAAAACAGCATGGGTAGTGTAAAGCACAATACCATGTATTAAAAAATGAGAAAGAAAGAAAAAAAAAATCCTGTACTATTCTAGGTGCTGGGCATGTCCATAGGATCTCTGCCCCGTAAAGTTAGTTTAAAGCTCGTTTACCGATTCTTTCGTATAAGCTCTTTTTAGAGTTTTTACCCTGAGCACTTCTCAAAGTACAAGAGTTTCTTTTTTATAGTAGCAATATGTATTTTTTTTTTAATTTAAATTTGTCATTTTTACTTTGAATTTTACTTCAGGAGGATTTGGATATTTTGCCATTTTCAATTCGTCTTTGCAAACCAAAAGCATAGATGATGAAGAACTATTACATGGTATACTAGAAGTAATAATATCCTGGAAGAAAAATTATGAAGATATATTTCTCTTCAGTTGGTAGGTAATGCTTTATAAAAGTACCTTTCTTTTTTTTTTTTTTCTTTTTTCCCTTCCTGTACAATATGGACCCAAATTGTGTATCTTACATGCACAACTTTATGGAGTATATAACATGGTAGACATTTGAGTCAGTCATTTATAAGTATACAAAATTTAAGATATTTTTCTAATCGAATGTCAGTATAATTCTTTAATGCTTGTTTGTTTTTCAATAACATTTAGTTTTTGATGAAAGTTTACACATCAACTTAGGTTCCCATTTGACAGTTTCCACACAAATTGTTCACTGACAGTAATTACATTTATCACAATGTGTCAGCATTCTCTCTAATTATGTTCAGTTTGTTCTTTTTCTGGTACTCTCGTTTCCCTGCCCCCTTATCTTCTCATCTTTGCTTTCAAGTAATTGTTGATCTTTTGGCTTCATACTGATGGTTTTTGTGTAGGGCACTGATCTTACAGGTAGTGTCCTTTACTTTGTTTGCCACTTTGCTATTTTGTTAAAAGGTAATCTCGGGATAGGCTTGGTTCTGGGTTTAAAAAGTGTCTCAGGGCAGTAGTCTCAGGGAGTCCTCTGTTCTCTGCTGTACCAGTTTGTCTGGCTTTTTTAAAATAAGAATTTGAGTTCTCCATATTTTTCTCCTGTTCTCTCTGGGACCAACGTTTGTAACCCCAGTCAGAACTGTTAGCTGGACACCGTCTAGTTCTTCTGGTCTCAGGGTAGATGAGGTTGTGGCTCACTTAGACTTGTTTCTTCTCCAAGCTGTTGGTTATCTTTGTACTGTTTTGTTCCTGGTGAGTAAAAAAAAAAAAAAAAACTAGAGACCTGTAATTGTGTCTTAGATGGCCATTCATAAGCTTTTAGGACCCCAGATGGTACTCACTTTACTAGGATGCAGATATGACTTTTATGAACCACGTTATGCCAGTCGACTGAGATGCCCCATGAGACTATAGTCCTAAGCCCTCAAATGCAGAAAACCAATGTTGGAAGGTCTTTGGTTATGTCTGAGGAGTATCTGTATCTGTGTCTTCCAGGAATGTGCGTGTGCCTACACCCACACATTTATATTGACACATACCTATAGATACTTCGGAGCCCTGGTTGTGCAGTGGTTAAGAACTCAGCTGCAAACCAAATGGTCAGCAGGTTGAATCCACCAGGTGCTCCTTGGAAACCCTGTGGGGCAGTTCTACTCTGTCCTATAGGGTTGCAATGAGTCAGAATTGTCTCGACAGCAATGGGTTTGGGGTTTTTTTTTTTCTTGGTTTATAGATACTTCTGTCTGTTCTCACCTAAGTACACATATGTACCTGCCTGTAGACCAGTTTGCCTTTACTGTCTGTATGTGCTCAGAGACTCATTTTTCTTTGATTGTCCTGTGCTCACTACATCCATCACCAAAAATAAGTCTCTACTGTCTAAAGTACTTCCTCCCCCACCTCTCCCTGGTAACCGCAGTGAACATTGGTCTCTCTATATTATCTATTCTTCTTATAAAAGAAGGATCACAACAGTATTTGTCGTTTGACTTATTTCACTTAGCACTGTGCTGTCCAGGTCCATCCATATTATAATACGTTTTGCAGGCTCATCATTGTTCTTTATGGTTGTGTAGTATTCTGTTGTATGTATGTACCACAATTTACTTATCTGTACATCCGTTGATGGGCACTTGGTTGTTTCCATTTATTTGCAATTGTGACTAAAGCAGCAGTAAACATAGGTGTGTATATGCTTGTTCGTGTCATTATTTTTAGGTCCCTAGAGTATATACCTAGGAGTGGGATTGCTGGATCGTAGGGTAGTTGTGTTTCTCTTTTTTGGGGGATGCTCATTTGTTTTGTTTTGTTTTTATCACAGTAATCTGTCTGAAGTGAGTCCAGAGACCCTGGGTATAAATATAGAAATAATCCGGTTTCTTTCCCTGTTCCTGAAATATCGGTCATCTCCTTTGGCAGAGGATGAGTGGGATTTCATCATGTGTTCCATGCTGGCTTGGCTGGAGGTAAATTAACCTGATGCGGCATCACTGTTATCGGGTCTTTGTGCGTACTTAGGCATTGGAACTGCTTTTGTAATCTTATTCTGTAAGTGATGATTGTAACTACATCCTCTGAAAACATTTACACTGCTTAACAGACATTCTCCTCCTCAGCGGAAATTTGGACAGCCGTAAAATGATGGGTTTAATGACTGTAAGCATAATTCAGTGACCCTGTCTCCTAACTGCTATTAAAATGGTCTCTTTGTTAGCTTATTTGAATACAATATTTGTAGCACAGACTTTAGGTTCTACCTTATTGTTTCATGGCAGGTATTTAAAAAAAAAATTGTGTTTATATAGTTCTAATTGTGTTACTTCTAGAATGTACTGTGTTGTTATTGCCAGAGTAATACATTAATGATAAGCAAATTCAGAGGGGATTTGTTTTCTTTTCATGATCCAAAGCAGCCAGATGTGTAATGCCTGTGAGCTCTGAGGCAGCATATCAGCTTGAGTTGGAACTGGTTTGATTCTCTGCTTTCTACAAGCTGTGATACTTAGGGTTTTAAACTTGTTTGAGCCTCAGTTCTGCTATTTTAATATAAATGTAATAACACCCCACGTGGAGGATTACTGAGGGGATTAAAAATGTGCATTTAATGTATCTGACTTGTAAGTGGTACCTAATTGTATTTTCTTTCATAATTTTAGAAGTAAAAAAGAGTATTTCAGAATAAATTGCTCACTAATGATTCTAATTATTAGTATTTAATTTTGAAAAATGTTATATTGATTTAATACATATAAAATTCTTCTGGGACTATGCACCTTAACTGCTTTTTATTTTAAAATTAAAGAAAAAGAGACTTCTCTTTCTGATCTTGGCTTGTGGTACTGTGGTAGAGGAGTGACTGTTTGATTTGTATCATTTCTTCAGACGACAAGCGAGAGTCAGGCGTTGTATTTTGATCCTCTGGTACAACTCTTTGCCTGTGTCAGCTGCGGCTTGGCCTGTGATCTCAGTGCGTTTTTTGGTTCCACAACTCTGGACGCTGTTGGCAGTCTTCCTGTGAATCTAATCAGTGAATGGAAAGAATTTTTTTCCCAAGGCATCCACAGTTTGCTTTTACCTCTTTTGATGACTGTTATAGGCAAGTGGAACAAACTTCTTGAGAAATTCAAAATTGTAACCTTGGACATTTAAGTCAAACGGTACTGAATAGTTAAGGAAAAGAGCCAGTGGGAAAGCTTGGCATCACAGGACATCATATATGCTTTTGCATTATAGACAAGAATTGAAAAGTGGCAAGATATCCAAAGACCGTTGCGTTAAAATAATAGCCATTCAGATAGCCTGAATAGATTATCCATAACTCGAATCTCTGTTTTGAACGTTTGCTTTCTTTTTAAGGCTGAGATAGAAGTCGTTAAACTGAAATATAGATTCACTTCATGTCTAATCGGGACTGCTGTAGTGCCTATGTCAAGTTGTTATTTTAATGACATGTGTTTGACTGTGAATCGAGCTATATTACTTTCTTGTGGGATGTGTTTCTTTTTATCGTCACTAGAAAGTGAAGATCCATCTGAAACATCCTTTCAGAATGCCTTGCTGAGGCCCATGTGTGAGACGCTAACATATATCTCAAAGGATCAGCTGTTGAGTCATGAACTCCCTGCACAATCTGTGGCCGGCCAGAAAACAAACTTACCAGACCATCTCCAGACTTTGCTGAATACTTTGGCCCCGTTACTCCTCTTTCGAGCGAGACCTGTGCAAATCGCAGCTTATCACATGCTCTACAAGTAAGAGTTCTCCAAACTGAATTAACACCGTGCTGGTCTAAAAAAAAACAGAATGGGTATTTAATCCTAATTTTGAGTCATTAAAAAAAAGTCAAAGTAAAAAGAGAAAAGTAAACTTAGCACCCGCTTCAATAACAGGGATGCCAGGTTGTTTGATCTTTCAGGTCCCTGTTGTCCTCGCAAAAATTATATTTAGATGGCCCTGGCCAGATGCTTGTTTCAGAAAAGGACGCATTAAAAAATGTACTCGTTACAGACTAGGTATTGACCTTTGTGCTCATGACTTAGCAGTGGGTAATTTGATAGAAAACATTTTAGTCTAATGCTCTGATTTCCAGGTTGATGCCTGAGTTGCCACAGTATGATCAAGATAATCTGAAGTCATATGGAGATGAGGAAGAGGAGCCAGCCCTGTAAGTTTTCTTATAATTTATGAATTCTTATAATTCACCTCACTTATAATGACCTAGAAGAACCAGCCAACGCAGGAGTTCTGAATTTACAGTATACCTTAAAAAAAAAAAAAAGCCGTTGCTGTCACGTCAATTCTGACTCATAGCCACACTATAGGACAGAGTAGAATGGCCCCGTAGAGTTTCTAAGGAGCACCTGGTGGGTTCAAACTGCCGACCTTTTGTTAGCAGCTGTGGCAGTTGTGGCACTTAACTGCTACGCCACCAGGGTTTCCACAGTATACATAAAAAAAAAAAAATTTTTTTTTTTTTTTTAATATACATAGTCCACCCTTATCCACAGTTTTGCTTTCTGTGGTTTCAGTTACCCGCGGTCACCTGCGGTCTAAAAACGTTTAATGAGCAGTATGATGAAATCTGATGCAGACCAGCTCTATCCTGCCCGGGGATCACATTCATACAACTTTTATTACACTATATTGTTTATAATTGTTCTATTTTATTATTAGTTATTGTTGTGAATCTCTTATTGTGCCTAATCTATAAATTAAACTTTATCATAGGTATGTATGTATAGGTCAAAACATAATGTGTATGTAGGGGTCGGTACTATCTGTGGTTTCAAGCATCCACAGGGGCCTAAGAACATATCCCCCACGAATAAAGGGGACTAAAACAACAAACCTGTTGCTGTCAAGTCGATTCCAACTCATAGCGACCCTACAGGACAGAGTAGAAATGCTCCATAGGGTTTCCAAGGAGCAGCTGGTGGATTTGAACTGCCAACCTTTTGGTTAGCAGCCAAGCTCTTAACCTCTACGCCACCAGGGCTCCTACTGTATATTTATTCATCAGATAGATCCTTTTAAAATCATCTGTAAGATATAAATGAAATCTAGAATTCATCCAAAAAGGTTGTTTATTCCTCTCGTTAATTGTCCTTAAATCACAGTATTGTTTTGCCTACTGTTTAGTAAAAGTTTCTTTGGCTACATGGTAGCCATGGAAAAGATTGGATCACCTCAAATATCTTTTGAACACCCACTTTGTGAAAGGTATTAATGCTGAGCAGGCAATACAGTGCTTAGCAAACAAGTCTTTTTTTCTTAAGAATTTATAATCTGATATAATAATCTAATATAGATATTATTACCCTTCGTTATGGGTTGAATTGTGTCCCCCCAAAATATGTTGTAAATCCTAATCTCTGTGCCTGTGGTTATAATCCCATTTTGGGAATGAGTTTTTGTCTTGAGTTAACCTCGTATAAGAGACAAAAGAGCAGATTAGGCAAGCAGAGGTAGGGGGAGAAAGATGCCAAGCCACGTGAAGGTCAAGGAGCCAAGGAATGAGAACCTTCCCCCAGAGCCAACAGAGAGAAGAAGGCTTCCCATAGAGCCAGCACCGTTAATTCAGACTTATAGTCTCCTAAGCTGTGAGAAGATAAACTTCTGTTTGTTAAAGCCACCCACTTGTGGTATTTCTGTTATAGCAGCATTGGATAACGAAGACACCTTTTAATAGAAGACATAGCATATGACAGGTGCTAAGAAAAGGGATAGATAGCTAGTTATAGTGGCACAATTGTGTACCAGAGAGGGAGGACTTTCTCTTAAAGAAGACATCTTTAAGGGTAAGTAAGCATTTCAGTAGAATAGGGAAGATCCTGTAAAGTACAGAAATAGCATGTGCGAAGGCACTGAGGCACGAATGTTCAGGAAGTGCTCCAGGAATGTTGCGTACTTGCCATTTAAAATATTTGTTTATTGTCAGTATCTTCCTCCACTGAAATGTAAGCTCTATGAATGCAACAATTTTTGCCTTTTGTCCCAACTGTATCCACAGTGCCCAGCATATCTGGGCATATAGGAGACTCAAGAGTTGTACTCCTTTGTTGAATGAAAGCATAAATGAATGGTGTTGTGTAGAGTAGACAGGGTATAGTGGAAGATGAGATGGGAAGGGTAGTTTAGGGCTGGGTAATGAAGGACCTTAAAATGAAAATTTTTAGGTGTTGGGATATTTTTTGGTAGGAGATAAGACACCATCAGCTTATTTTAGCAATACAATCATGTAGCGAAGGCAACAACTTCCTGCATGCAACGTGTGTTTCTCATGTCTCTTGTGTACAAAGTGATTATGCTGCCAGGTACATTACGGTATCCCGTAGAGCTTTGCTAAGTATACAATACGGTGTTTGCATAACATCCTGTTTCACAGAACGTATTGTGGACATTAAGGGGTGCGTGACTGTAATGTGAAGCATGGATTGTAGAAAGAAGCAAGCAGAGGTGGAGACCATTCCTGAGGTTGTTATTACAGGGCATGAGGGCCATGTGGAGGGTGGAGAGATTTCAAAACTGGTATTTTAGGATCTAGTGACCATTTGGGTATAGCATAGAGAGTGGTTGGTACATGAAACGGAGTAGTTGTAGGTAAAGACCTAAGGTCAGAAGCATGGAGAATTCCTGTGTTTTTGGGCTGGGAGCCATAAGGGAAGCCAGGAGTGCAGAACAATCAGAGGTGGAAGGAGAGAACTGTGTGTCAGAGAAGAGAGTTTGAAGGTAGTGGCTGGTTAACGAGCTGAAACAGGTGTTTCAGAAAGTATGTAGAGAATGAGGCCTGTGAAAAGATGATTGGGTTTAATGAGTAAATAATTTAAGACTGTCATTCAAGAGAATGTTTGCCCTAGGGCAGGGAGGTAGGGAGGATGGAGTTCTGCTTTTATTTGCATAGTGGTCGGGGGAAGGAGAGATTGGGCAGTAACTTTGAGGGGTAAACCAGTGCTCATTAAATGTGGTGGAATTGAATATTGGCTTGATGCTAGAGAGAATAGAATAGAAATAAGCATTTATTAAATGCTTACTACTTTGTGCTGGGTGCTGATCACTACAAACATGCAGTGTTGTGTTTCTTTCATTCTGTAGGTGGGAAAGCAGGCTTAGAAGGTGGAAGTAATTTACACAGATTCACTTTATAAATGGAAGACTTGGGCTGTGGACTGAGGCTTCTCTCATTCCAGAGCCCTGTACTTTCTACTGCATCACAAGAAGAGTGAAGCAGGGTGGGCACATGTATGAAGATAAATAACAATGTGAGAGTAGTACAGGAGATGTCAAAGACATTGTGTGATGAACTGCCTGTGGCTTTTATGACAATTATGGTAGTTGATACATAGAGGAGGGACAGATGGCTGATGTTAGGGTAACCAGAGGATAATACAGGGAAGGGGGAACTTTGAAAGGCAGGCTAAAGGAGTGTTTTTTGAGCAAGAGTGACAAGATCTCAGTTACTACAAAAATTAATCCATGGTAAGGTCTTTAAAGGGAACAAGGAATGGGAAAGAACTGGAGAATCTCGAGGACCAGTGAGGATACTTTCAGTGGCTCACACATGAAGCAGTGAAGGTGTGATCCAGGGGGTAGTAATGGGAATGGCAAGGGCGATGGTTTCTACTTAAGCGTAGGATCTAAACATTAAGGTCCTTCATGATCTCTGTCCAAACTACTGTATCTTTACACATATAACACACTTGTCATACGTTTCAGCCACTCTGCAGACTCCCCGCACATTCTTTTTGTAAGCGTGCTATGCCATTTTTTTTTTTTACGTGTTGCTGACTTCAATTTCTATCTCTGGTCACATGGAGTCTTCACCTGTAGGCTTTATCAACTTAAATTAATAGAAACAAATGCACAGTTTCAATTGTTTTTTTTCCAATTACAGGTGATTACCAAACTCGATCCGTGACTCCTTGACCATGGCTTATACCTTTATTATAGTATTTTGATCAAAAGCAACATTTTTGGACTATTTTTATATACATAAACGGGATTAAAGAAAATGAGCAGAACAAAAGAAAATGAACAGAAAGATACGATTCACCTGTAATATGGGAGGACGGGTCAATGAGGCAGCAGTTTGCTTCTGGAAATGCTATGAGACATGCATGGTATATACGTGGGCACGCTATACCAGAGCTGTTTTACTCAATTTCCTCATTTTTGCACATTGTATGTATGTATGGGTGCGTTAATTGCGAAAAAATAATGTTGACTGTCCACCTTGATTTTTCACTATCAGTCAGCATGAGTTTTGAGGCCACATAGACTGGGACAGTTACAGGTGGAGAAAAATGGGGCATTACCAGACTGGAGGGGCAGTGTGGCTCAACGCTCTTCCTGGGAAGTGGTTTTAGGCTGCATCCACGCAGGGCAGATGAAGGTGCTGATGAGAACAAAAGCTGGAGGCACTGGTTGGAATTAGATGCGGAAACATTTGAATGTAACCATCAGGAATTTCTCCTTTATTTTTGGATGGTAATGCATCATCACGGTGCCCTGGTGACACAGTGGCTAAGAGCTTGGCTGCTCACCAAAAGGTCAGCAGTTCGAAACCACCAGCCACTCCCTGGAAAATCTATGGGGCAATTCTCCTCTGTCCTGTAGGGTTACAGGATTGTTATAGGTCAGAATCGACTCAATGGCAATGGGTTCTTTTTTTTTTTGGGATGCGTCATTATAGGCTTTTGGTTAGGGAGGTAACAAAAATAATGCCAACAATTAAATTGTTTTAAAACACTTGTTCCATATGAATCACACCGTCAGCACGCATTGAAAGGGCGTGCACAAGTATGTCACTTTTTGAAAATTTCATGAATTAACTGAAAGTGTTAATGAGTACAGAAGTTCAACAAAGAAGAAAATTAACTTCCATTGTCATGAATTAATGATTTTATAAATGTTAAATTTACTTACTAAAAAGAGAGCCTTGTAATAAGAAGCAGTTATTTCTTGTACTTAGTCATTCTGACTGATGGGAAAGAGTGTGACAGTATGAAATAATACAGAAATTGGGATGAAATGGCAAAGTTCAAAGTCTTCATCCTCTCCTGCATCTTTTACAGAATGCTGAAGGACTTGGTAGTATTTAGTAGTCCTAATAGTCCCTCGGCATCCTGGCAGTGGTTAAGAGCTCGGCTACTAGCCCAAAGGTCGGCAGTTTGAATCCACCAGCTGCTCCTTGGGAACCCTTATGGGGCAGCTCTACTGTGTTATATAGGGTATCTATAGGATTGCTATGAGAATTGACTCAATGGCAAGGAGTTTGCTTTTGGTTAATAATTCCTCAGAGGGAGCCCTGGTGGCACAGTGGTTAAGTGCTTGGCTGCTAACCAAAAGGTCGTCAGTTTGAACCCACTAGCCGCTCCACAGGAGAAAGATACGGCAGTCTGCTTCTATGAAGATTACAGCCTCGGAAACCCTATGGGGCAGTTCTCCTCTCGCTATAGGGTTGCTGTGAGACTGTAATCTTTACAGGAGCATACTGCCGAGTCTTTTCTCCCACAGCTGGTGGGTTTGAACTGCCCACCTTTTGTCATCAACTTTGGCAACTCACAATAGTAGTCGCTTGGACTAGCTGAGAGACTTTCGGCTAATCATTTAGCTTCTCTGGGTGTATTTTTTTTTTTTTAAATCTCTAAAACAGAATGTTGAGATAGATGTTTTCTAAAGGTGTCTGTCCTTCAGATGCCAACTTTGAGAGTCCGTGTTTTTATAGCTTATCTTCTGTTCTGCGGTTGTTATTATGTGACATTAGGAGGTAAAACTGGATCTGTGAAAGGAGTCTTTTTTAAAAGGTTTCTGGAAAACAAAGGTTTTTCTAAAATGCTTGAACTTTATAAATACTGTTAATTTGTTATGGGACAAGCTGTGAAGAAAATTGTGGGTGTTTTGATCTATCATTGATTTTTTAGGTCACCACCGGCAGTGCTGATGTCTCTTCTTGGCACTCAAGAGGACTTACTGGAAAATGTTTTGGGGTGTATTTCTGTTGGACAGATAGTAACTATTAAACCGCTGAGTGAGGACTTCTGTTATGTTCTGGGGTACCTCCTCACGTGGAAATTAATACTTACTTTCTTCAAAGCGGCTTCATCTCAGGTAAATGAATATGTGACAGCTTCTGTTCTTTATGTGCTTCACTATTCCTGTCCTACACCCCTTCCTTCTCTTTATTTCGATGGGAAAAAAAAAAAGAGGAGATGCTATACATTTTAATCCTATCTGGCTAAATTCACATGTTCTGCTAAGGTTATTCATGTCCCCCTTTCCCTACCCCTATAGCTGTACAGCTGTACACTGTTTTACTTACACACACACACAAGCGGGATGTGGCTGAATGAATTTTTTTTTAATTGAATATAGTCAGCAAGTCCTTTTATTGCAGGGAACAAGATTTATGTAACTTCATTTTGTACTACTGTAGTAATAATTTCAAAAAAATTAGATCCTGCCGTTTTTTCTTTGGTCAACTTCTAACTCTCTTGTGGAGATTTCATTGGATAATATCATTGGAAATTTACCTTACTTGAAAATCAGTGCTTAGACAAAGATCTTTGAAGCATTACCTATATAATTCAAACCATTACCTCTAAATGGTGAAAATACCGTTAACAATCATTTTTCTTGCTCAGATTATTCTAGCAGCCTCTAGATGTCACTGTTGTCTTGTGTTTTGAGAAGAAAGACCTCATTGTCCAGGAAGGGAGCTGGAAAGATTTGCTCCAGTCTTTTTTTTCTTTTTACTTTTAGTCAGATCCTCACTTGAAGAATCTCAGTCAAACCGTGATTCAGTCATCCTAATAACTTATGTGGTGTCTTTGACAGATCAATACAAAAAGATGTAGTTTATCACTTTGTATTTACAGTGTGATTGAATACTCATGGCGTTCGTTGTCCAGTGTTTTTTTTTTTTTCTTCTTTCCAGAATTCTTAAATTTTAATTTATGCTGCTGCTCTTACTCGGTATCTTGGTGCAAGTATATCACTATATGCCTCTTCATATTTGTATATCTAAGGGAACTATCAAGTCACAGAGGCAATCCTGATCTCGTTGTTCAGTAGATTCGTTTTATTTCTCTTCAGGCCTGTCAGCTATGTGTGTGACTTCAGCTAGGTTCTGTTTTGCCAATCATGTATTTCAGGAGCTCCTTGTTGGGCTTTTCACATTAGTGTCCGAAAATATTGTTGATCTTTTAAAAAATTGCAGCAGATTGAGGCTTTTGCTTTTGTTATATTCAGAACTCAGAAAAATGGTCATGTATCATCTTTTTTATTAAGCCGGGGTGGGGTGGAGGGCAGGGCTGTAAAGAGTTTTACAAGAGCATTTATTGAGCCTAGAGCTTGAACTGAGGATGGATAAACCAGAATAACCTGGTAAATAACACTGAGCTCAACTCTTAAGCAAACTGAAAAAAAAAAAAGTTAAAACTTTAATTGGTTCCAAATCAAGGGTGGTTTTTTTTTACTTCTCAAAAACACCCCGCGTGAAGATGGTGCCCGGCTACCACCAACGACCACCCTGGCAGGGATCACACCAGAGAGTCCCAGGCAGAGCAGGAGAAAAACGTAGAACAGAATTCAAATTCACATAAAAAGACCAGACCTACTGGTCTGGCAGAGACTGGAGGAACCCTGAAACTATGACCCCCAAACACTCTGCTAACCCAAAACTGAAACCATTCTGGAAGCCCACGTTTCAGACAAAGTTTAGACTGACTTATGAAACAAACAATAACACATGTGAGGAATGTGCTTCTTAGTTCAATCAATATATGAGATCAGATGGGCACCTCCTGTCTAAAAGCAGGACCAGAAGGCAGGAAGGGACAGGAACTGGACAAATGGTCACAGGGAACCTGGGTTGTAAAGGGGGAGTGTGCTGTCATATTGTGGGGATTACAATCAGTGTCATAAAGCGATATGTGTAGAAATTTTTGAATGAGAAAAAACAAGAACGCCCGTAGTGAGTCAGTTGGATAAAGGGGTGTGTGTGTTTTACGGCTTTATTGAGATATGTTTCACATACCATAAAACTCACCCACTGAAAGCGTACAGTTTGGTGTTTTTAGTATATTCACTGAGTTTTGCAGCCATCATCACTATCTAATTTTAGAACATTTTCAACTTCTCCAAAAGAAACATACCCATTAGCAATCACTTCTTATTTCTCCCCACACCCCCAGCCCCTGGCAACCACTGATCTGTGTTCTGCCTTTATGGATTTGCCCGTTGATGTCTCACATATGCAGCCTTTTGTGTCTGGCTGCCTCACTTAGCATAACATGTTTGAGGTTCATCCGTGTTATAGCATATATCAGTACTTCATTCTTTCTTATGGCTGTATAAATGCTCCATTGAACAGATGCATCACATTTTATTTATCTGTGCAGCAGTTAATGGACATTTAGGTTGTTTCCACTTATTTTGCTATTATGATAAAGCTGCTGTGAACATTGATGTACAAGTTTTTGTGTGGACACATGTTTTCATTTCTCTTGGGTTTTTAGCCTAGGAGTGGAATTGCTGGCCCATGTATATGTGTGTTTCAAAGTCCATTGATATAGACAAATTATTTTTAAGTTCTACTTTGCCTCTAATTTTCTATTTTGAACAAGTCAGATTTATAAAGTTGGAAGAATAATCCATATGCCCTTCTCCGAGATTCACCAGTTGTTAGCATGTTGCTACATTGCAAACGTTTGCTCTTTCCTTTTTTTTACTGCACTGCTTGAAAGTTGCAGACATCGTGATGTTTAACCAAAAAATATTTACATATGTATTTCCTAAGAAGAACACAGACGTGTTTCTACGTAAGTGTAATGTACTATCACACATTAATTTTTATGAAATAATATTACCTATTTTGTATTTAAATTTCCCCAGTTGTCTCAATAATATCCTTTATAGCTTTTTCCCCTTTATTCAGGATTCAGTTGAGGATCGTGTTTACATTTGTTTGTCATATCTTTTTAGTTTCTTTAACTTATAATTCTCTTATATGTATATTTTCTTTCTTGCCACTGACCAGGCCAGTTGTTTTATAACCTGTAATACAATTTGGATTTATCTGATTGTTTGTTTGTGATCAGGTTTTGAATAAATATTTTTGGCAAGAAGACTTACTGCACAGGTGGTGATGTCAGTGTCTCCCTTTATTGGTGGTGTAAAGTTTGGGTACTTGGTAAAGGTCGTGTCTCCCGGATTCCTCCATTGTAAATGTACTTCCATCAACACATATTAGAAATCAGTTCCAAATCATATGTCTTGATCCTGTGTTTAAGCATTATAAACCAAAAAAAAAAAAAAAAAAAAAACATTGCTGTCGAGTTGATTCTGACTCACAGTGACCCTATAGGACAGAGTAGAAATTCCCTATAGAGTTTCCAAAGAGCACCTGGTGGATTAGAACTGCTGACTTTTTGGTTAGCAGCCCTAGCTCTTAACCACTACAAGGAGATACAAAAGAATCTTACCCTGGGGATTTATAGTGTAGCAGAACAGGCACAAAGACTGGATAGCTACAAAGTAAATGAGAACAAATACAAGCTGTACTTTTCGAGGGATAAGAAGGAGTTCTAAAGTGGGAGCCCTGAACACATCCCTATGACACACCCAGTGGTGCCAGATTTTCCCATTTTTAAGAGAGAAACCAGACATGCATATTTTTATGTGAAATTTCTTGATCTGTAAGACACTGAGGAGTCTCAAGGACCCACTGGTAGTGTGGTAGTTAAAGTGCTTGGCTGCTAACCAGAAGGCTGGTGGTTCAAATCCACCAGCCGGTCTCTGGGAGAAAGATGTGGCAACCTGCTTCCATAAAGATTACAGCCTTGGAAACCCAGTGGGGCAGCTTGGCTCTGTTGGGTAGGGTCGCTATGAGTTGGAATTGACTCAACAGTTGGAATTGACTCTATGGCAGTGGGTTTGGCTTTGGTTGGTAAGAAGTTCCCAAGATGTTTTGGACTACTAGTTTGTGCATTCTGTCCTAAAGGGATGCTGGAGTGTTTGATGTAGGGTGGGGTCAGCCATAAAAATGGGATTAGTTTTAAGCAGGAATTTGAAAGATTAAGGATTACAGCATGAAAGGAATGTGTGGAAGACTCAGGAGGAGAGCGAGCAAATCATCTGTGGGGAGTGGGGAAGAGATTTTCTTGGCTTGAGCAGAGACTCCCAGCTGAGGTGAGCTTATCAACATGGAGACTTTTTTTTAGAAAGGTGTGTTTGAAGCATGTGTCTAATAATGAGGGAATAATGAAAATGCTGGTTTCTGAGGACAGGGAACAGTGCCATCCAGGGGCACATTTGGGAAGTAAGAATGTGGCATATATTTTGTAGGACTTCCATGTAACTCAAATTACTGCATTTGTTTATTAAGTGTTCTATACAATCTGTCATACTTTAGTTTGTTTTTATTTACTGCTTCTCATAGTTTAACTAGATTTACTTACAAATTCTTTGCTCTCCACCAGCTTCGGGCTCTCTATTCGATGTACCTTCGGAAAACAAAGAGTTTGAATAAATTGCTCTATCACCTGTTCAGGCTTATGCCAGAAAATCCAACCTTTGGAGAGTCAGTTCTTGAGTTCTCAAATAAGGACCCAAAAACATTCTTTACTGAGGAGCTCCGTTTGAATATTAGAGGTCAGTAAGATGTGTGTTTGTGTCTTTCGTGGAGACTCAGTTCATTCATGAGATTATGTTATTATGCTCTGCCCTGGGAGGTGTGGAGAAGAATCCCAAGCGTGGGTGCTAGCTGTGAGATGCTGTGAGGATAAAATGAAAGGTTTTTCATACTTCTTTAAATAGGACATGTAATTGGATCTTACAGGTAAGGCTGTGAAGAATTTCGTAAGTTTTTGAAGCTTAGTGTGCTGAAGCTATTACCTTTAAGTGTAAACAAATATAATTTGTTATGTGATAATGTTTTGTGGGCTTGTAAATCAGCAGTCTTCAGTTGGGCAAACAAAGATGAGTAAAATTATTTTCTTTCCTCTGGGAGCTCAAGTTTTAGCTGAGGGCCTAGACATACATGTGTCTAACTACACCCCAGTGTTGTACAGGATTTACTAAGAATAGGACTTCTTAAAAAAATCCTGAAGATCTGAGGTTGGAACTGCTTCTTGTGAATTGGGTACCCTGCAACTTTTGCTTAGCTCAGGGAGCTCTGGAGAAAGTAAAGGAAGCCAGACTCCTTTTCATAATTTATAACAGAGAGGTTCTTTAATTGTTCCTTCTTTTTTTAAATATACATGTTCCGTTTTATTTGTGGTCATTCACGTGAAATACAGAACGCTGTTTATAGGCAGCTTCTTCCATGTCAGTTGAGAGTTTCACTCTATACCATTTGCTGTTCTTACGGTTCATTTTGAAAACATGGGAGGAAGCTGGCCTTCTTGGAGGTCTGGTTTCTTTGGTGTGTGTATCTTATGAGCTATACCACTCTTGTTGAGGAATTACAGATGATTTTCTAAGGAAAATTCTAATATCAGTCTGTTTTTCTATGTAAGAAATACATGCTCCTAACTAAGAATTTGTTTTTTCCTCAGAAACTGCAACTCTTCCATACCAGATTCCGCACTTGGCTTGTTCCGTCTATCACATGACGTTAAAAGACTTGCCCGCTATGGTTAGGCTGTGGTGGAATAGCAGTGAGAAGCGTATTTTCAATATTGTAGATAGGTTTACAAGCAAATACGTCAGCAATGTGCTTTCTTTTCAAGAAATATCTTCTGTGCAAACAAGTACGCAACTGTTTAACGGAATGACGGTCAGTATTTGCTCAGCTTTCTCTAGAAAAGATACTTGAGTATTGGTTATGTCTGTCATTGTAGTGATTATCATCACAAAACTTAGAGGAATTGTCTGTTCTGTTTTCTGAATTTTGTGTGTTATATGTCAAAATTACATAAAACATGGATTGAAAAGGTATAATTTTATGGATTTATTTACACAGCAGATAGTTTTTGAGCATTCATAAGTTTGTATAAAGTTTATAGTGGGATACTTACTAGATGCCAGGTACTATGTGCCAGTCACCTGGGAAATGACTAGTTCAGGAAGGTTGGATCCCTGTCCTGTAATAGCATAAAATCTCGCAGACGGAAAAGACCAATGTTGATATTGTTGTTTTGCATTGGGAACTGCAAAGTGTCACATTGAGAGGCAGAGTGCTCTGGAATCAAAGTGGGAAAAGGTTACGTCTGGCTAAGCGGATAAGGTGAGACTTCATGGAGGAAGGTTACTTTGAGATGGTCAGGTGAAAAATGAGGGGAAAAGTACTTAATATATAGAAAGTAGTATGGCAAAAACAACAAACATGGAGATGAGAATGTAACTTCTATGGTTGCCCAAGAAGTGATAAGTAACCTAGCGTTCACGTGGAGTAGGATTCCTGAAAGGGAAGAGTCAAGCGAGCAGACTGCTTGAACAATGAGTTGGGGCGATATTGAGGAAGGCCTCTAATTACAGCCTGAGATATTTGATCTTATTCAGCCACTAAAGATTTTTCCCTCAGCTGTGGCGTGGTCAGAGTTAGCATTTGTGAAATTGCTCTGTTGGCAGTATATAGTGAGGGCTATTAGAGACTGGATTCAAATGAATCGCTTGGGAAGACTCTTGGTGTAGGTGTTATGAACAGTGAGGGGGTCCTGAGTGAGGCAGTGTCAGTGGAAATGTAAAAGGACAAGGATGGGAGAGATTTTATGGTGGTGATGTAGTCAGGCTTGCAACTAGCTAATATCTGGGATAAGGTCGTTTTTAGGTGCTGTCAAATTAGCACCAACTCATAGCGACCCTGTGTCCTGTGCCATCCTCACAATTGTTGTTATGCTTGAGCCCATTGTTGCAGCCAGTGTGTCAGTCCATCTCATTGAGGGTCCTCCTATTTTTCGCTGACCCTGTACTTTACCAAGCATGATGTCCCTCTCCAGGGACTGATCCCTCCTGATAACATGTCCAAAGTATGTCAGACATAGTCTTGCCATATTTGCGTCTAAGGAACATTCTGGTTGTACTTCTTCTAAGACAGATTTGTTCGTTCTTTTGTCATTCCATGGTGTATTTAGTATTCTTCGCCAACACCACAATTCAAAGGCATCAATTCGTCTTCAGTCTTCCTTATTCATTGTCCAGCTTGCACATGCATATGATACGATTGAAAATACCATGGGTTGGGTCAGTCACACCTTAGTTTTAGGTAGAAGGAGGGATATAAGATGACACTATGGTTTTCAGCCTGGCAATGAGGAAGTCAGAAGAATATGTTTGTAAAGAATAACAGTTTGCTTTTTACTGTGTTGAGCTTACAGTGTCATAAAATCACTATCAAATATTCCAGATATTTAAAGCCATTTATTCAGTATCTTATGTCAGATGAATGAGTATGTCTGTCTGCTTTTTGCTTGAATGAAAACATTGGATGCTAACAGTCAACCTATCAGTATCAAAATGTTTTTGGAAAGAAAGAAATTTGGGGGGAAAAAATTACTCTCACGTGTTGCAGGTGAAAGCTCGCGCTGCCACTCGCGAAGTCATGGCTACGTACACCATTGAGGACATAGTCATTGAACTCATAATACAGCTGCCTTCCAATTACCCTCTGGGCTCAGTAACGGTGGAAAGTGGGAAGAGGGTCGGCGTGGCCGTGCAGCAGTGGCGGAACTGGATGCTGCAGTTGAGCACTTACCTCACCCATCAAGTACGTTTATGCTCACACACTTGGCTTTCCAAGCTAGCAAAAGCCTTATAATCTACTGTTTGAACGGACAGTAAGACCTAAAATATGTCTCTTCTGCTTAGAGTAGAAATTAAGACACTCTGTTTCCTTGGATCATCACAGATATATGCCTAAATGACTTGAACCTGCCAGCTCTGTTTTACTTTTTTAAAGCTCCCATTATCTGGTGTCAGGGAGGAATGGCTTTACTTCACTGACCTTGCAGAAGGTGAAGAACAATACCTGTTGCTGTTGTCACGTGCCGTTAGGTCGATTCCGACTCACAGTGAGTCAGTGTGTCCGAGCAGAGCTGCCCCATAGGGTTATCTAGGCTGTAATCTTCACAGGAGTAGATCTCCGGGTCTTTTCTACTGCAGAGCCACTGGTGGTTTCAAACCGCCAACCTTCAGTTAGCTGCCAAGCACTTAACCGTTGTGCCACCAGGGCTCCTTGTTAAGGAAATTATTTGAGAGTGAATTTTTTGTAAGGTACTGGATGAATGCCTTCTGAACTATACTTTTACATTTCAACTGTCTTCCGTGGCTAGAGAAACCTCAAGACTTTGAAAGACAAAACATTTGACCTTTAAACAAATTATAAGTCCTCCAGTTGTGCGTGCACATTGTGGTATCTCACAGGCATTCTGCTGTGATTACAAATTATTTTAAAACAAACGTGCCCACGAGTATAGTAAAGCTGGAATAAATCAGCAGTTGGGAAGGTGACACAATTAATTTCATTATCGTCAGTTAAAGCTGAGAAGAACTAATCTAAGTGATTTAATTATTAAAAAGATGTCATCAAACAAGCTGAGACTAGAAGAGAAAGTATTGGTGCAGAAGCCTTTCTTTTAAGTCTCTCTTTAATGGAGAAAAATTACATCTGGTTCCTAAAAATTTGGGAGGTTGTTTTAAAAACCGGCATTCAAAGCTTAGAGTATGCGAGGATAGCCAGGCAGATTCTCCTCTCAGAATTATAATTCTGCCTTGCAAATGTGTGAAATTTAATACAAATAACATTGATGATGGGTGGTCCTTATTGACTCTTTCTTTTCTCCTTCTTGTTACCAGAATGGGAGTATCATGGAAGGCTTAGCATTATGGAAAAATAATGTTGATAAACGTTTTGAGGGTGTTGAAGACTGCATGATCTGTTTCTCAGTCATTCATGGTTTCAACTATTCTCTTCCCAAAAAAGCCTGTAGAACATGCAAGAAGAAGTTCCATTCAGCCTGTTTGGTAAGTCTAAAGAGAAATGAACTTTTGTAATATTTTATATATATTATATATATGTGATATCTGACTTTGGAAAAGAAAACAATGGATGTCAGACTCTTAATTGTAGTTAGTTAACGGGCGACATTAAAAAATGATTTTTCAAGATTTATTAAAGATAATTAGTAATTTACCGAGACTGGTAGCATCAGAGTACTTGAACTCAAGCTATAAATGGTCTTGTGAAATTTAGAGCATATTGGAGACTAAAAGAATTCAGACTGGGGGCAGGAATGTTGACAGTTTGAACTTGGAAAGGAGGTTTCCTTTTTATAATTTGGTAGAAATTGGGTTAAGAGGGGAGGGAAGGACAAGAAAACCGACATTTACGTACCAACCACTGAGCTAATTTTACAGACATACGCACGTACGTGTGTGTATATTTGTACGTGTAACGAGGCATTGGTGGCTCTGTGACAAAATTCTTCCACATGGTAGACTCAGATTTGATTCCTGGCCAACGCATCTCACAAGCAGCCACCAGTCATGTCACTGGAGGCTTGTGTGTTACTGTGATGCTGAACAGGTTTCAGCAGAGCTTCCAGACTAAGACGGACTGGGAAGAAAGGCCTGGCGGTTAGCTTCTGAAAATCAGCCAGTAAAAACCGTATGGGTCACACTGGTCTGACCTGCAGCTGATCACGGGGATGGCGCAGGACTGGGCCACATTTCATTCTGTGGTTCATGGGATGGCCGTGAGTCGGAACTGACTCGATGGCAGCTAACGACAACTGTAGGTGTGTGTTTGTACACACACATACATAGATGTTTATGTGTGTATGTGTGTAAATTACGACATATATGTGTTCTTATTTAGTCCTCATATCAATTTTACGAAGTAGAAAATGATTTAATTTCCAGCGCATAGATGAGGGAAACAGGCTTCCAAAAGGTTAAACAAGCTGCCGAGTATTTTACACCAAGTAAGTTTTGGAGCTGTTTGGCATCAGAGCCCTTGCTCTTTTCTGCAATCATATTGAAAGGGAAGTCGCCCTGTGTTCATTTGCTTCCCAGGAGGTCTTCCTTACTTATCTTGGTGGTTGTGTGCATGAGCCCATATCCAAAGAATCATTCATCATGTAGCCTTTGGAAGACCATTCAGTCGTGTTGTTTTTGATAAGATGAATGAAGAGGGCAAGTATTTTAGTATTCTCTTTTTCTCTTGATAATTTTAGGGTTACTTTAGATGTGTGGAGCCCTGGTGGCTCAGTGGTTAAGAGCTTGGCTGCTAACCAAAGGTCAGCAGTTGCAGTCTACCCCACAGCTGCTCCTTGGAAGCCCTTGGGGGGCAGTTTTGCTCTGTCCTTGTAGGGCCGCTATGAGTCAGAATCGACTTGACAGCAGTGAGGTTTTTTTGTTTGTTTTTTTGGTTTAGATGTGTCTTTAAGATGTCACCTTTAAAAAGTTTTTTTTAACATTAAAACCGTTTTCTTTTTCAGTACAAATGGTTTACGTCTAGCAACAAATCCACTTGTCCACTGTGTCGTGAGACCTTTTTCTGAGGTACTTTTATCACTGGAAGTGATCCCTGAAGTAAATCAAGTAAAGACATTGAATTTGGATCCATCCTCAAGTGTCGATGTGAAGAAGCCAGTGAGCTGTACTTTTAAACAGGAGCGTCTCTGGGAAGTTATTTTGGTTAATGTAATGATCCTAAAATCAGGTTTACTTACCTTTAGATTGCTTTTTAAATGCTTGGAAACCTTTTCTTTTACAAAAGAATATAACATATTTGAAAGAAAATATTTATATTAATAGTTTAATCTATTTGTATATTTTAAAATAAATATGAAAGAAACCCTAAATTACAGAAGTGGAATTTGTGAAAGCATTTCACCAACTATATTAGACCGAGAAATCTGTTCAGCTTGTTGATCTGTGTTGTAGACCAGTCCAGGTGAGGCAAAATGAACTGAGGGTTAACGATTTACATCTACAGATAAATTTTAAGACTTGTTATTTATTAGTTCGACAACAAAAATACTGAGAAATATTCTGATATTTGTAGATTTTTTTTAATTATGAAAAGGACTAAGGTATTTAATATGGCTTTATCTTAAGCTATTTGCAGCATGCTGTGAAATCCTATATAAAAGAGTAAACTGTAAGGTGCCTCTATTTATCAAGAATTATGAAATTTAGAAAATCAAATTCATGACACTGACAGTTTGCTTGTGGAAGAATTTCCATGTATGTATTTGTGGAATCTGAATTGCAAACTTAGCAGTGAATTACGCAGTTTGAATGAGTCTCCAGAGGGTGAGAATTTGAGAGAAATGGGAATTAGATTATTTCATTCATGAAGCAGAAAGGTAGTCATCCCTCTCATGAGAGGGGAAGTAAACGAGTATTTCTGAAATATAAGGTCTGGTGGAAAAACAGAAAATTTAAAGGTGTTATAGAAAGCCCTCAATTTTGTAAGCAAAATATTGCTCTTATTACTGGCCAATAAGGGATCTGTGGGAGCTGATTCTTCTCAGCCTTCAGAAATAAAAGTTAAGAATTTTAATAGTAAATTTAGTGTAAGAGGCTGAAGTGGAGTGGGTGAAAACCTGTCTTTTGCTGCAGCATCATTCCCCTCAATAACTGTGCCCAAAATACAGACGTGTGGACATCTGAAACTTGGAATACTTTTATTGCAGTCTTCCATTTCATGGGACTTATTAGCATATGTAATACCTGGGTTCCTTGAGATCAGCTGATCATTTCTGTTGCAAATGTTTTATTGGCAAAAAGCAACCCATGTTAAATAAAATTACTGCTTACCATCAACTGGGTAACATGGCTGTTATTGAAATAGTTTGAATATGGTCACAGGAGTACAGCTGGGAGCAGAGCATAACGTGTGAGTGTTTCTAGGGGCCGTGTCCCAGCCAGTTCCGTCTGTCTCCTTGTTTTTCCCACGTGGTATCTGTTATCTTCTAGCCTTAAGGCTCAAGGAGTCAAGGAGTGAAGTACAGATAGCAGAATCCAACTACTTCTTCTTAACCCTGTCCTAAAATATTCCCTATCTTTCTTTCTGATACAGCAGTCCCAAAGGATCTTGCTACTCCTTTCTGAAAGTTTTCTTTTCTCTTAAAAATGGTTTTATAAGAAGGCTTTGTTTATAACATTTTTGGTCTTGGTACTTCCCGGCTTCTGACTCAATCCCCAAGTAGAAAAGGAAAGAATGAAACATTGTTTTTCCACGTTAGTATTAGGGCGTCAGGTCCCTGGTGAAACACTGCGATTAAGTGGGTGCCTACTCTTCATACTTAGAACTCTTGACACGTTTTTTTCAGATTGGAAAGTGCAAATGTAAAGCTTGTTACTGTCTGTATGCTAAAGAAAAAGCTTCCCAAAACAAGACTGAGATGCAGATTACCACATTAATTAAAGTTTTTATTTATGTAGCGTTGACAACACTAACAAAAAAGGGTAGCATGCCTTGAGATTTTTGCATAAAGGACATTTTGAAATTGCATGAAATTCAAAGCCCATTAGCAAATTATTTAAAACCCTACATTACAAATATTAAAATTTATTTTTGACTCATTTATCACAGGCTCTAATATATGTATATAAGTTTCTGTGACATAAAACATAAATGTTATTACTTCATAAGTTTTGTGCTGTGAATAACTAATGTTATTATTTGTTATGCCATAATTACAAAGTATTTCAGATACACTGAAAAAATAATAGTATAAATGCCCTTGTACTCTTCATAAACTTTGCCATACTTCTGATTTTTAAAGAAATAAAATACTCCTCCTCCCTGACCCCATTCTTCTCCTTCTCTCCGTGGAGCTAACCTATTATTTTGGAGTTCCAGTTTAAGATTTTGGAGCCCTCGTGACGCAGTGGTTAAGAGCTTGGCTACTGACCAAGAGATCAACAGTGTGAATCCGCCAGCTGCTCCTTGGAAACCCTATGGGGTAGTTCTACTTTGTCCTAAAGGGTCATTCTGAGTCAGGCTCGACTTGATGATAGCAGGTTTTTATTTTAGATTTTATACTTTACCACATGTGTATAACAGAGTATTTTAAAGTTTATATTCATAATATCCTATTGTATATAATCTCTTGTAACTTGCTTTTTTACTCAGCATAACTGCTGCTTAATGTTTACCAGTCCCCCGCCCCCCACCACCACATTGGTCATTTCCGGGGTTTTATTTTGCCATTTTGAGCAGTGCTGTATGTATACATTCTTGATCATGTTTCCTCATGCAGATGTGCTAGATCTTGTGGCTGTATGCTTAAAAATGGCATTTCTGGCAGTAGGATACATATACCCCTGACTCCAGATGTTGTCAGATTGCTCTCCAAAGTGGTGTGCGAGTTCGCACTCCCACAGCACTGTGAGAGAATTTTCGTTTTCCGGCCTCCTCACCAGCAACTTACTTTAGCAGACTTTTAACGTTTTCTGGTCTGAGAACTGTGAGATGGCATCTCTTTGTTTTAATTTACATTTCCCTGACTACCAAGGATCTTAGTTTCATTTCAGGTATTTAGTGGGCATTAGTTGGTGAATTTACTGTCTAAAACCTATTCCTGTTTTTCTATCAGATTGCTTGTCTTCTTACTCATCATAGCGCTTTATCGGTAGAAGAGCTTCATTTATAGTGTGGCTTGTCTTTAATATGGTCTGTGGTTATCTTTAATTGTATAGAATATTTCAAGTTAAATTACAGCCAAATTGATCATTCTTTTCCTTTATGATTGAGCTTTTTTTGTTATGTTTAAAAATTTTGTCCCTTCCCTGGGGTTTAAAGAAATTCTTCTATATCTTGTTCTAAAGTTTTAAACTTTTGAATTTCAAAATATGTCTAATTCACATCGAGTTAATTTTTTGTGACTGCTGTGAGGTAGAAATCTTATCCTGTGTTGATTGCCAGTTCTCGTGGCATTATTTCTTAAATAATTCATCCATTTCTCCTTGACTTCATAGGACATCCTCTCTCCTGTTACCATATCCCTTTGTGTGTGTGGTTTGATTTCTGGGCTTTGTGTTCAGTTCCATTGTCTGTCTGTGCTAATTGTATACAATTTTTTTTCCCTTCAAAAATAGCTTTATAATTAATCGTGAAGAGCAAGTGGTAGATGTCTAATCTTGTTCTTTTTTAAAATTGTCTGTATTATTCTTGACTTTCCTGCATATTAATGTAAGAATCATAATTTACAGCAAAAAAAAAAGTTGGGACTATAATTGGAGTTGCACTCTATTTATAGTCTAGTGGGAGAGTTGCCATCTTTATAGTGTTAAGGTTTCCATAGTGTTCCATTTATTCACATTTTTTATGTCTTTCAATAAAGTTTTATAGTTTTCTCTACAAAGGCTTGTATATTTTGAAAAAACTTTATTCCTGAGTGCTTTTTAGTATTAATTGCTGCTGTGAGTGTGATGTTAAAAAATTGTATTTGTCTTGTCATTTAAAAGCAACTGTGGTGCTTGCTTCAGCAGCACATATGCTAAAATTGGAACGATACAGAGAAGATTAGCATGGCCCCTGCACAAGGACGACACGCAAATTCGTGAAGCCTTCCGTATTTTTTTAAATTAATAAAAAAAGCAACTCTGGTAGGCATTTGGAGCCCTGGTGGCACAGTGGTTAAGAGCTCAGCTGCTAACCAAGAGGCCAGCGGTTCAAAGCCACCAGCCACTCCTTGGAAATGCTATGGAGCAGTTTTACTCTGTCATTTAGGGCTGCTGTGAGTCAGAATGGACTCAACGGCAATGGATTTGGTTTTTTCTTTGTTTAGTGAGTAGGATTTTTTATTGCATTTTTTTGTTGCTAATTTTTGGAATCAAGCTGAAGCTTCTTATAATGATACGTAGACGGCTCTCCGACTTCCTAGGCAGTCAAGGCTAAATTTGTGTCTTATATTTTATTACTTATATCTTTTTGAAAGAAACAGCTTTATTTGTTTTTGGATTTCCATTTTCCAGAGGCAGTTTTGCTAGCATTCCAGCAGTCATTGGACCAAAAAAACTCTACGCTGAGTCTCTATGAGATCGGAAGGCGTTCTCTCTCCTAGGAGCAGAACTGACCGTTTTTATAGAATAGAAAGATTACGTCTTCTTCTAACAACAGAAGAAAAAATAAATTCTGTGTTTTTCTAGGAAAGTTTGTGATTAATATTATAAGGGTTGTTTAAAGCAGCTACGTTGCTCAGAAAACCATTTGGCTATTTTGAAACCCATTCCCACACAGTATATTTAGTGGAAGCACAAGCCTTGTCCACTGTCTGGAATTACCCGTTTTTGCTGTTGGTTTCTTTCCAGCATCAGCTGGCCTTAAACTTGAATTGGCCAGATTGCTATTGTTTCCTTGTCTTTGATTATATTATTATTTTCAGCTCTAGTTTCATGTATTTGCTCTTTTTCCAACTCCGTTTTCACATGTATGCTCCATTCAGCTTGCCTTCTCTGTGAGACAGTTTTTTTCTTTTCATTTCTTCAGAAGTACAGCTCAAGTCATATTTTATCAGCATAAGATATACCTAATTGTGCTACTATTTCAAGCATTGTCAAAATAATTTTGACTATTTCACCAATCTTTTCTGAAGTACCAGATATTCCTTTACACTGACTATGGATCCAACAGTTAAAATACTTTTCTAAATAAGGAGCAAACACTATGAAATAATTTTTTCCCCTCTAGACTGCACTCTTCCCCTGAAAAAAAGTCAGCACTGAAGAATTAGTAGAAGGGAACCTTTTGAACAGGGAGAAAAAAATCTTAATTATTACCGTTTTTTAGATTAAGGGCAGGGAGGGGGAGTCCAGTGTGTGTTTCTTGGGTCTCTATTCTTGTCGGGGCTTTGAGGGGAACAGGTCCAGGAGTAACTAGCAACATTACTGCTAAATTAAACACTCAGCAACTAAATCCAGATCAGAAGAACAGCTACACACCCGTCTACTCCATTGAAAAGCCAGCATTTTCTCTGCTGCAGGCCTGAAGTCACAGATCTGAAGACGGTGTCAAGGGAGCCGGTAGAGGCAGTAGTTAACCTGCAGAAACCGGAAGGTCTGACCGTCTTCACGTGCTGATAGTTCTCAGCGATTCCTCTTTCGCGGGACTGTATTCCTTTGATAGGGGAGAGGATTTAAGCACAATCGCTCCACTCAGGACCTGCAACCTTCACCTTCACTTGCCTGGTGGGTGAGACCAGGGTTTGACATGGAGATGTTGGGTGTTTCAGGAGTTGAAAGATGGTGGAAGAAGTTGCAGTTAGCTGGCATAGCTGCTGTCACTACTGCGAAGGCAGAGTGGTCACAAATACACCATGCGGTTCACAAAAGACGAAAACATTTAAAATCCGGCCTTTTGTAGAAAAAGTTTGTTGACCCCTTGCTTATTCTTTTGTTTCAATTAGAACACTCTCCAGTTGCTTCCCAAGGAAAGAATGTATCGAAGTAAGTTTTTTGAGACTGTTAGAAAATACTGTCACCCTTGCTCATGACTAATACTTTGGGTATAAGAATTCTGGGTTGAATATCATTTTCCCCCAGAATTTTGAGCCCTTGCTCCATTGTCATTTAGCTTTAGATAGCACCATAGAGAAGTTTGGTGCCATTCTGATTCCTGATCCTCTGTGTGTGACCTGTCGTTTTCTCTCTGAGCTTGTAGGGTCTTCTTTTTTTTACTCCCTGGTATCCTCTCCCTCTCCCTGCCTTCCCCTGCCCCCAGAGCGCTGGTGGCACAGTGATTAAGCTCTCAGCTGCTAACTGAAAGGTCATTGGTTCAAACCTACCAACTGCTCCTTGGGAGAAAGATTGTGGCAGTCTGCTTCTGTAAAGATTTACAGCCTTGGAAACCGTTTGAGGCAGTTCTACTCTGTCCTATAGGGTCGCTACGAGTTGGAGTCGACTCCACGGCAACGAGTTTTTATCCTTTTTTCATTCATTGTACTATCCACTAAGAAAACTCTATGATTGTAGAAACCAGTGTCTTTCAGGCCTAGGATATTTTCTTGTATTATTCCTTTGATAATTGTCTATCCAGAATTTTTTAACTTTTTTCTGGAAGTCCTGCTAGATTTTGGGCCTCTTAAATTGATCCTTTAATATTGCCTTTTTATTATTGTTTTTCTCTCCGTTCTCTGTGTAATTTTGCATTAATTTCTGAGAGAGTAGTTCAGTTTAGTTTTCCAACCTTTTAGTTTTTCCAAGGCCTTGTCCTTCTCTGGTGATTCCCTTTCTGTAGCATGCTGTTTCATGGAGGTACTCTTCTCTTTTATCTCCACACATTGGCTGTTTCCTTGAGTTGCTTCAGAGGCTTCTCAGTTGTCCCCATAGCCCTTGAATCTTTAAGAAGCTGTGTGTGCCTGGGCAGGCTTGTGAGCTGTGGGCTTCACTGAGGGGGTGTCAGGCAGGCATCGGTTTTGCCCATCTAGATGCTCTTTCTTCGAGGCATCTCAGTTTCTCCAGATGAGAGTCCTCAGGAACTCCCGCCTATGGCAGTGATATGCCAGGCTGCCATTGTTTTCAGAGCTGAGCCTGCAAAGGATCTGGGGGCTGGGTTGAGGATTTCACTATTTAGATAACGTAGAATTTTACTTCATTTCCCTGCTTGCGTTATAACACTTCTCCCTTACCTTCTGATGGATTTCATGTCTGTATTTGAAGCCTTGTGGTTTAATTTTTCCTCTTGGTAAACATCTAGTCTCCTGATACCATCAGTTGCTATGAGTCTATAGTGTTTTTACTGGCTGATTTTTTAGAAATAGATTGCCAGGCCTTTTATTCGAGGTACCTCTGAGTAGACTCGAACCTCTCACCTTTGGGTTAACAGCTGAGTGTGTTAGCCATTTGTACAACCAGGGGCTTCCGAGTCTTCTGAGTTGGAGGAAGGGACCTAGAAAGGTCTAACTGCCCCTGTCAACCATTCCAAAAGGTTTTGGCCTGTTTCTCCCTCTTTTTTCTCAAAGCTGCCCCCTCCCTGTTAACTAGTCTCCCGGGCCCCATGGTATGAATTGGCTTCTTTCTCATTGGCATCTCCTGCTGTAGGCATGAGGCTGTTAGCTCTTTCAGATCTGTGATTTCTCTTATCTGCTGTGTCTTCCAAATTTTTTTTTTTAATTTTTATTGTGCTTTAAGTGAAAGTTTACAAATCAAGTCAGTCTCTCACACAAAAACTTATATACACCTTGCTACACACTCCCAATTACTTTCCCCCTAATGAGACAGCCCGCTCTCTCCCTCCACTCTCTCTTTTTGTGTCTATTTTGCCAGCTTCTAACCCCCTCCACCCTCTCATCTTTCCTCCAGGCAGGAGATGCCATCGTAGTCTCAAGTGTCCACCTGATCCAAGAAGCTCACTCCTCACCAGCATCCCTCTCCAACCCTTTGTCCAGTCCAATCCATGTCTGAAGAGTTGGCCCTGGGAATGGCTCCTGTCCTGGGCCAACAGAAGGTCTGGGGGCCATGACCACCGAGGGTCTTCCAAAATTTTGTTGACAACTCTTCATTGTTTTCTCCCTCATTTTCCTTGTCCTGTTTTTTTTTTTTTTTTCTTTTTAACACCTCTCCTTTACCTTCTGATGCATTTATTGTCTCATTTTAGTGGCTTTTTTTTTTGATTGACCAGAAATATGCATATGTTTGGTTTTGCATGCTTACATATGAATGACCCAGAGTCACTTTTTAAAAAAATTATTTTTTGTTGTTGTTGAGAATATACACAGCAGTAAACGTACACCAAATCAACCATTTCTGTATGTACAATTCGGTGATACTGACTACATTGTTTGAGTTGTGCAAATGTTCTCACAGTCCTTTTCTGAGTTGTTCCTCCCTCATTAACATAAAATCACTGCTGCCTAAGGTTCTTGTCTAATCTTTCGAGTTGCTATTGTCAGTTTGATCCCATATAAATCGATCTTAAAAGAGTATAATGTCCAAGGCAGACATTCTTTACTAATTAAGCTAAGCTATTGTTTGGTTTTAAGAAGACTTCAGGGAATATTTTTTGTTTAAAGCTTGAAGATCATCTCAGGGCAATAGTTTTGGGGGTTCATCTAGTTTTCGTGGCTCAAGAAAGTTGGGTCTGTGAGAGTTTGAAATTCTGTTCTGCATTTACTCCCCTTTGATCAGGATTCTTCTATAGAATCTTTGATCAAAATGTTCAGAAAAGGTAGCCGATGGCAAAGGAGGCAGTTGTTCATGGAGGCAATTAGACACACATTCCATGTCCTTTTCCTATTCCTGACTCTACTTCCTTTGTTGCTCCAAGCGAATAGAAACCAGTTGTTGTGCCTTGGATGGCTGCTTGCAGGCTTTTAAGACCCCAGGCAACAAACTAGGCGGTGTAACAGAAGCACTAGACATGTTATTAGGCCAATTAAGTGGGATGTCCTATGAAACCATGACCCAAACCCTCCAAACTAAGGAACTAAATCCCATGAGGTGTTTGGTTGTATATAAGCAGCTACTCTTTTTTTTTTTGTCGCTGTAAATATATCACACAATTTTTGCCAATTCAGCTTTTTACAGGTATATGACTTACTGACAGCAATTAGATTAATTGGCTGTGCAACCCTACCCTTAATCAATGTGATTTTCCATCATGGTAAACCGAAAATTAGTACTCCATAAGCAATAACCACCCCTTCCCCTCTCTCCCTTACCGCTGGTAAACAGTAATAAACTTTGTTCTCTATACATTTGCCGGTTCTTGTCTTTTTATGTAAGTGAGGTCATACAATATTTGTACTTTTGTAACTGACTTATTTCACTCAGTATAATGTCTTCAAGCTGCATCCATGTATCATGTATCAAGACTTCATTTCTCTTACTGGCTGAGTAGTAGTCTGTTGTATGTATGTTCCCCATTTTGTTTATCCATTCATGTGTTGATGGGCATTTAGGTTGTATCCACTTTTGGCTATTGTGAATAGTGCTGCAGTGAACATTGGTGTACAAGTATCTGTTTGAGTCTCTGCTTTCAAGTCTTTTGGGTTTATACCTAGGAGAGGAGTTGCTGGGTCATGTGGTGGTTCTATTTTTAGTTTTTTGAGGAACCACTACACTGTTTTCCATAATGGCTGTGCCATTTTGCATTCTACCAGCCATAGATAAGGCTTCCAGTTTGCCCACATCCTTGCCAACATTTTTTTTTTTTTAATTTTAGCCATCCTTGTGGAAGTGAAATGGTATCGTATTGTGGTTTTGATTTGCATCTCTCTGATGGCTAATGACATTGAGCATCTTTTCATGTATTTTGGTGGCTATTTGAATGTCCTCTTTGGTGAAATGTCTGTTCAAGTCCTTTGCCCATTTCATGATTGAGCTTGTGTTTTTGTTGTTGAAATTTTATGTGTATTTTGGCTGTTAGATTCTTATCGGATATGTGGTTTCTGAAGGTATTCTCCCAGTGGGTAGCTTTATCTTTTTACTTTTTTGGTAAAGTCTTTTGATGAAAGTTTTTAATTTTATGAGGCCCCATTTATTTATTTTGTCTTTTGCCCATCGTTGAAAGCTTGGCTGACAGCGTTGCCCTTGCTTGTTCTAAGAATTTTGTGGTTTTAGTTTTCATGTTTAGGTCCTGAATCTATCTTGAATTTGTTTTTGTGTATGATGTGAGGCACGAATCCTGTTTCATTTTTCTGCGTGTGCAAATCCAGTTTTCCCAGCACCATTTACTGAAGAGAGTCTTCTCTCTCCATCGAATGGACTTAGCACCCTTGTCAAAAATCAATTAACCGTAAATGTGTGGGTTTATTTCTGGACTGTGAATTCTATGCCATTGGTCTATGTATCTGTTGTTAAGCTATTGCCAGGCTATTTTGATTATTGTAGCTGTATAATATGTTTTAAAATCAGGAAGTATGAATCCTCTTACTTCGTCCTTCTCTTTCAACATTGCTTTCAGCTATTCAGGGTCTCTTAACATTCCATATAAAGTTAAGGATTGGTTTTCCTGTTGAAATTTTGATCAGGTTGTATTGAATCTACAGATCGCTTTGGGTAGTATTGACATCTTAACACTATTAAGTCTTCCAATTCATGAACATGGAAAATCTTTCCATTTTTTAAGTCTTCGTCTATCTCTTTCAGCAGTGTTTCAGTCACTTTTAAAGAATTAAAACTAATTTTAAAAAGAAATTTATTAACAAGTTTAATAAATTAGCAGCATTAAGTAAGGAAGTTTCTAAACTGAGAAATATTATATAGTATTATTCAACATTTTATTTTTAAAGAAAATATTTAATATTAAAGTCCCTAAATTTGAAAACAATATACAATATAAACCCCATCTTCTATTATTAAAGATAATGTAAACATTACCTGTTATTAAAAAGAGTGGGAAACTGCTTTTTTCTGAGCTCCAGGTCACCCAAGTGTGACCGTAAAGGCAAGGTTTTAAAGTAATCTAGAGGGGGGAAAAATCTTGATTTCAAAATTCTTAATCTTGACAAACATTTGTTTAATATATAGCATTGTTTGAAGGCATACTATTATTTTCCTCTTTTATGCCCGCTCCAATCTAGTAAGCTTATTTTGAAATGAAAATAAGGCCTACACACCACTCACTTCTCTCAAAGTTATTGTGTTATACCTGACCTACTTTATGGAGGTGTGTTCTTTAATGCTGTATGCATTTCAGGTCTTACTCTGTTTTTTCACCGCTGAATCCACAGCACCTGCACAGACACTTAACTAATATTTGTTAAGTGAATACATTGAGTGGTCTCAACCCATTTTAATTTGGCATACTGACTGCCACTCATCATTTTAGAAATGAAAGAAGTCTTAACTTTTGGACTTTTTAACATATTTAACCCAAACATTCAAACATTTAACTTGGCCACCATTTATGCTGATTGCAGAAATGGTGTGAACTAACTGTATCCTCTGTTGTCCAAGAAAAGTTCTCCACCTGTTTGGTTACCATCCTGCCAGTTTGCCCTTATTGTAACAGGGTGTCTTAGGAAAGATTTTGGCAAGTGTCCATCTTGGGTTTTCTCTAGTGCTCCAGGTGGCTGTTCTGGCTTTGCCAGATCTTACCTTCAAAGCCTTACAACCCAGTTATTCTCACTGCTTTCTTCTTGGTTGGCTGCTTCTCAAAATTAGAGGCAAAAGCTTTGTGTATCTGTGATGGAATCCTTGAACCTCTCCATGGATTTGTCTTTATGTGTAAAACAAAAGAGTGTAAAAGTTCCTTGCAAAAGGACTTAAGTCAGGGCGGAGTGTTTAGCACGGAGTCTGCTATTTCCTATAGCTTTGATAACATCATTTATGGGTTTCTTTCTAACAGTAACCTCTTGAGGTAGCACCAAGGCATCAAATACTTTGCATATTTGGTATCTGTATTTTATAGGGGTACCTGAGAAGGTTAAAAAACTTGTTTCCATGACATTCCAAACGTTTAAGCTACTGCAAAAACATATTGGCCATCAATGTTTTGATGTACTTTTTTATTTTTAACAGTTTGACATGCCGTATAAGGCTACAAGCTTGGCTACTTGAGCCTACTTGGCTTCAGGTAAAGTACTAGATTCTAAGAGTCTGATGTAGTTACTGCATAAAAAGCTGGTACTGTTTTTCGTTTTTTAAAAAATAAGACCCATTAACAGGCAATATGTGTCAGAGTTTGGTAGTGGAGTATTCAAAATACCTGTTCTGGGTACGGACTCTTCTCAACCTGAAGAACCATAATCATGGGATTCTCCCATCAGGTAAGGGTAATTGAGTTGTTGGATTGAGGGGGTTACACCAGTAGATGGTAAAATGAGGAGAAAGTAATATACTCTATGTGGTACCGTCAGATCTGTTTTTATATGTTGATCTTGTATCCTGCAACCTTGTTGAACTAGTTTATTAGTTCTAAATAGTTTTGTGGATTCCCTAGGATTTTCTATATATGAGATCATGTCATCTGTAAATATAGTTTTACTTTTTAGTCTGGATGCCTTATACTTCCTTTTCTTGCCTAATTGTCCTGGCTAAAGCCTCTGTACAGTGTTGAATGGAAGCGGTGACAGCAGACATCCTTGTCTTGCTCCTGATTTTAAGGGGGAAGTTTTCAGCTTTTCACCATTAAGTGTGTTACCTGTAAGTGATACCATCAGATTTAAGGGTAAACTTAGTATAGGACCTGAAGATGCATTACCTAGTTAGCGTAGGCTACAGTTTCTATGATGCAAGGACGACAAGTTACTGGATCAAAGAATCGGCTGTAAGAGGCCATGGGTTTTTCATGAGCGCTATGCTGTTGAGAAAGCACTGGAGCAGCGTCTCAGCGTCAGCACTAATGTCATTTTGGGCTGCATAGTTCTTTGTTTTGCAGGCTAACCTGTGCACTGTAGGGTGTTTACGAGCAATTCTGGCCTCTATCCACTAGATACCAATTGTGCCTTCTTGGCTGTGACAACCAAAAATGTCTCTAAACATTGCCAAATGTTTTCTGGGAGGCAAATGTGCCCCTGGTTGAGAACCATGCCTTAGAGCATTGTAAAAACTGCTCGGGGGCAGTGTCTAACCTCCTCCAACCCCGTGAGGTGGAAGGAGAACTGCTATCAACAGCATAAGGCTGACTCCCATGAGGTGGAAGCCAGACAAGCCTCCTCTCTCCACCATCTTACTAATTCTGACACTAATCGTCCCTCACACAGCACTCTGCTGAGTTTGATAATTCATTGCAGTAGCTATACAGAGTTCACAGATCATACTCACAATTATGGGGTGTTTTAGGAAAGTAAGTTACAATTCAGGTTCAAGAACATTCAAGATACAGTTCTTCCATGAGGGTAGCCTCTTCCCAGATGTGCTTGCAGGCACGCCTCTCCCTGGCCCTTAGTCTCTGCCCAGAGGCACTCAGCTTTCTCTCTCCATGGGCCGGGAGCCCACAGCGCCATCTCCTGCTGGTCTCTCCTTCCTTGGTGGCAGTGAGCTTCACCTCTTTGCTCTGGAATTGGCTCTCTTTTAAGGCAAAACCCACTAATCCCCTTGGTAGGCCACAGTTACCCTATCACACAGTCACCTGAGTGGGAGTTACAAGATCATGGCTAGAAAGGCCACACACAAAAAAAAATCAACTTTAAGCACGTACTAATTTAGTGCCATTCAATAGAAATAATGTGAGCCTTATCTATTAAATTTTGCTAGTGGCCATATTAAAAATGTAAGAATAGGTGAAGTTAATTTTAATAATAGATGTTGTTTAACTCAGTATATCCAGAATATTATCATTTCAGGATGTAACCAATATAAACAACTACTAATTAGATATTTTACGTTCTCTTTTTCATATTAAGTTTATGAAATCTGGTGTGCATCTTATACTTACAGCACATTTCAATTCAAACATGAAATGTTCATCAGAAATGCTTGGCCTATATTTAGATTTTAGAAAATTTACAGTTGAAAAAGTAGATTGACACACTCAAGTTCTTCCAAACGCACTTAAAAGTTTTCCAGTAACTGAATCAAGTGTTTGTTTTTAAATTTAAAGTAATTGAAGTTAAATTTAAATTATTCACACTTAACCGCAATTCCAGTGCTCCGTAGCCACAGGTATTGGAGTAGCACAGGCCTAGCCATTCATGTACATACAGAAAGAGAGGTCTGTGATAATCTAGGAAGACTCATTCTGGACTCCTGGACTCAGCTCTGAATATTTTACCTATGTCCGGGGGGTCTTTTGCCAAGCATTCTGGGATCCTAGCTCATTATTTGGTTATTTTTTGAATCATACACAGTATAGGTGTATGTCCAGATTAGTTATACATTGATCATATGTAGGACAATTTTTCAGAACTTTAAAAAATAATCCTGCATTAATTTTTACCTAGCAGTTTCATTTGTTAATTAGATTCTCACCTATTAAATGTGCAGTGGATATATAATGGAGAAGAAATGACCGTTCTGAATATGGTCCCTGTTTTAAGCTGGGGTTCTCTAGAGAAGCAAAACCAGTGAAGCAGTAGGTGTGAGAGAGATTTATCACAAGGAGATGGCTTATGTTGTTGTAGAGGCTGGCAAGTCCCAAGTCCGTGGGTCAGGTGTAAGACTGGAGGGTTTGACTCAGCTACGTAGCTGCAGGGGCTGATGAACCCAAGATCAGCATATAAGACGGCAGGCTGCTGGCTCACAGGCTGCAAAGGCAGACGAATCCCAAGACTGGCAGGTAAGATATCAGGAAGGTGGCTCAAGACCAAAGAACTGGAGGCCAAAGGATGATGCGCTAGGTGCAGGAGCAGAGCAAATGAAGTGAGTTTGCCAGAATGTTTGTGTATATATATTGGATGCAGGCCATATGCCCAAGGAAACTCCCATTACAACTGATTGGCTGATCACATCACACCATGGAGGATGACTACATTATTATGTAACTGCCAAATGATATCATTACGTAACTGCCAAACTACATCATTACATAACCGCCAAACCATTGAGACTCATGGCCCAGCCAAGTTGACACACAACCTTAATTATCACAGCCCCAAAATAACAGTTACAGGTTGTTAGAGATTTCCATTTTTTGGGTGATTTTAGTGCTCGGAGAGATCTAATGTTCTACGATAGTGAATTTATTGGTAGATACAGTGACACATACCTGTATTTTTTTGTCCATCGGTATTTACACACCATAGACCATTCACTGTGGGAGTTTAGAAGATCAGGGAATTGCTAAGTGGTATTTAGAAAACACTCCTGGAGTGGCAGTATAGGAAGATTTTGAATAATTGTCCTGTTTTTTAGCCAGTAAAAAAAAAAAAAATTAGCCAGTATAGGATGTTAATTCTTCCCATGGCCCTTTGGCTTATAGATGTCATTAACCATGACTTCCCAGTTCTTACGGAACTAAGAACTTTTGGTCTTATTTTGTATATCAGTTATTCTATCTGGGAGGGCCAGAATTTTTTTTTTTTGATTTCTGGTTTTTGAACATGTTCAGTTACATGGCGAGCTTTTAAATTGGCACGTTTCCATTCATTCCAGTTCATTGTTGGCTGATTACTTACCTTTTTCAGATCTTAGGCATATTTTGGAGTTTGCTATTCATCTTTTTTGCTTGCTTGTTTTGAATTTTTGTCCAGTCTGTCCCTAAGGGAAAGGCTTCAGGAATGGCCTTCTGTAGTGCATTTCCTCTTTGCTTACTTGCTCAAGGTCTTTTCTTGAATTAGGAACAGCTGGGTTATTAAACTGTCTCCTACCATTTTTTGCTAAGGTGTGTGTGACGCAAGCTATAGTATTTTTAATCGCCTCATATGCATGAGAAACCTGGACAATGAATAAGGAAGACCAAAGAAGAATTCATGCCTTTGAATTGTGTTGCTGAAGATACTGAATATACCAAGGGCTGCCAGAAGAATGAACAATTCTGTCTTGGAAGAAATATAGTGCGACAGTTCCTTTCGAAGTGAGGATGGTGAGACTTCATCTCATGTACTTTGGACATGTGTAGGAGGGGTCAGTCCCTGGAGAAGGACATCATGCTTGGTAATGTAAAGGGTCATCGAAAAAGAAGACCGTCGACGAGATGGACTGACACAGCGGCTGCAACAATGGGCTCAAGCATAATAATAACTGTGAGGGTGGTCCAGAACCAGGCAGTGTTTTGTTTTGTTGTACATAGGATTGCTGAGAGTCAGAACTGACCTGACAGCAGATAACCACTAAGACAGAGTCCTTTCTGAGGGACTAATAATTAAGTACATTAGTTAGTACAGATCTGGTAGTCGAGGATAATAAGTATCTAACAAAATTCTGAATTCTGCAGCAAATTTGTCTTCCTTAAGGGCTAAGAAAATCCTTAATTACCCTTCCCCAACTAGGCTCTAGACCAAGGTTCAAAATCAATTTTTGTAGATCTGCCTTCTGGTCTGATTTGAAGAGATATACAATGTAATTGTTCTGTCCTAAGAAAAACCTCAGAAAAAGGATTGCTTGTTTAGCCAGGAAAGAAGACTCAGAAGGAATAGATGGGTGTAAGTGGATGGTAAAGATAAAAGTGGGAAGAGAGAGAGGTGCATGAAAGTTGGGCTTCAGAAAGTTTGAAGGGGACTAGAGTCTCCATTGGAGAGGGTTTCTTAGAGTCAGCATTTCATTTTGAGGCTTCAGTATACCAAATCAAAGAAGTTGACTACTGAATCCTTGATTTTTCTAGAGTTCCTTTGAACTATATTAATTTTGATACATCAGAAGTTCCTTATATAATTGCTGTTGTAATTCCAAGTTATTTTTAGCAACTATTTCCATTTATCAAGTTAAGCATATGAGTTGAGTTAGGATTATAGTAAAAATTCTGCCTGCAGGAGGCTGTGGTTTTGACAAATCCATGACCAAGAAGAGACCAATACAGTTGTTAAAAGTATGTTAATGATAGATGAGGTTCCCCAATCAAGCAGAGGTCAGGAAGGAGCCATGTGATCAAGGACTCCAACAATTGAGAACCATGAAATATGGACTAAACAAAGTGGGCTTTAACAAACTGTCAGGACTTGGACAGCCAGCCCCCTTATGAAGATTTTACATAGAAACCAAACAAAGTTTGACAATCCTTTTGGCAGCCAGTTGCGACCAGTCAATAATGGACCCTTAGTCTTTAGGGCCAACTTGTATTATCAGCCTATCAGCCTATGCCTCCATCTGTCCCTGTGAAGCACTCCCTTATACATCAACAAACACAAGGCAATAAAAGACAAAACACATAAGACAAGAACTTGTACAACTAGATGAACAAAAAAGTAAAAGGAAACCAAGCAGTGAGAGAATAAGTAGGTCATGGCAAAAGTACTTGCCAAGTAGTTCACCTCTAAGTCAGAAGGTCTGATTACCTTAAGTGTAATAAATAACCTTATTCAAAGTGTAGGAGTTTAAAACTTTTAAAAATTTTACTTGGATCGGATCCACAATTAATGCCTATGAAAGCAGCAGTCAAATCAAATGAGGCATTGCATTGGGCAAATCTGCCAAAGACCTCCTTACAGTGTTAAAAAGCAAAGATACCGCCCAGAGGACTGACCCAAGCCGTGGTATTTTCAGTTGCTTCATATGCATGTGAAAATTGGACAATGAATAAGGAAGACTGAAGAAAAATGGATGCGTTTGAATTATGGTGATGGTGAAGAATATTGAATATACCATGGACTGCCAGAAGAATGAACAAATCTGCCTTGGAGGAAGTACAGCCAGAATGTTGCACTAGAAGCAAGGATGGCGAGACTTTGTCTCATGTACTTTGGACATATTATCAGGAGGGACTAGTCCCTGGAGAAGGCCATCATGCTTGGTAAAGTAGAGGGTCAGTGAAAAGGGGGAAGACCCTCAATGAGATGAATTGACACAGTGGCTGCAACAATGGGCTCAAACATAGCAATGACTATGAGGATGATGCAGGACTGGGCTGAGTTTCGTTGTGTTGTACATGGGGTCGCTTTGAGTCAGAACTGACTCCATGGCACCTAACAACATCAACGACAGAAATTTTAAGATAAAGTCAGCAATAAGAGCTCAATGGAACTAGTTAAAGCTCAGGTGTTTTTTTATAAACGTGCCTGGCAACAGATCTGAAGGACTATTGAACTTTGGGGCCAGTGATCTTTCCCGTTGTTTCAGGGGTCCAATGGAGCACTGTCAAGTGAAAATCTTCTGAACAATCTTAGAAAATTGTCTAAGGAGGAGATGAAGCTGAACACATATCTGAAACAAAAAATTGATTTTATTGCTTAAGGAAGGGAAAATTATGCTGGTTAGGCATAGTCATTTTGAGTAAATCCTATTGCTAATTTTATATAGCCACACCTGTCCGTCTGTCAGTTTGTCTTACTATGGTGGCTTGTGTGTTGCTATCATGCTTGAAGCTATGCCACCGGTATTTCAAATACCAGCAGGGTCATCAGGGTGGATTCAAGTAAGTAGAGCTTCCAGACCGAGACAGATTGGGAAGAAAGGCCTGGCTGTGTACCCCTGAAAACTAGTCAGTGAAAATCCTATATATCATAGAATATTGCCTGATAGGAGTGCTGGAAGATGAGAGCCCCAGCTTCAAAATAGAGTGGCTGAAACAATGGACTCAAACATACCAGTGATCATGAAGATGGCACAGGGCTGGGCAACATTTTGTTCTGTTATATGTAAGGTCACTGTGAGTCGGGGCCAACTCAGTGGTGACTATCAACATTATATAGGATTTTTGAGTCATGGTTTGTTTTGGTGTTGCGTTGGTTACAGAAGTGGAGCGGGTTGGTGCCAGCCTTACACATGGTTATTCTGGCAAAACATGTTGGCCACCTTGCTTTCAGAAGCAGGTTTACTGATAGTTTATGGATGATTGATTGACCTTCAAAAGTACCAGCCTGTCTCTGAAGGACTGGCTTTCAGAAGCAAGGTCACTGAAACAAGTTGTCATTAATGACGATTAAATGGAGGCAAGTTACTACTAATTGATCACATAGGTCTAAAAGTGGTTCTGATGTTTACTTGTCACCCTGGCTGTAGAGCCATCAATCTTTTCTTAAAACTGTGGGGGAGAGGCTTTTTTATTCTTAATAGGCTTGTTGGTTATATAGTTTGTGTTTACTAGGTTGATTTTTTTTTTTAATTGAGGTGAAATTTATAGATGAAAATAACAAATGAAACTAACCATTTTAAAGTGTACAATTCAGTGGCACTTAGTATATTCATAATGTTGTGCAATCTCCACTTCTATCTAGTTTCAGAACATTTTTACCACCCCAGAAGAAAACCCCACATGAGGTGTCAGTCCAACTTCAATCTTTTGTCTGTGGAGATCCAGCTGTTCCTAACAGTCTTTTTGCCAAGTCCTCATTGGCGTCTTTATTGTTAAGACCGGGATTCCTCTCACTTCTGGGTAAGTGGTGGGTGCCTTTCACTGCCCTGCCATGCCCCCCCTACCCCCTCAGATAAATTTATCCGTTTAACCTTGGCCAGTATGCAGAAGTGGCTGCCCTTTTACTCATAAGCAAAGACACTCATTAACACTGCATTTACCCTTAAATTCTAGACACCGTACTTGCCCCGATCTTACCTAAAACAGAGATTAGCACATTAGTGCACATCAAGATTTTCCAAAAAGGTACTTGTACATGGAGAATTTTAAGTGAATAAAGTTTGATTTCCCTGCACTCTTTCCACAAACAGATCTTCCTCTCTGACTGGTTTTCCTTTCCACCTGCCCCTTCACATTGCACAATACCCTGTTGCTGTCGAGTCTGACTCATAGCGACCCTACCAAACCCCAAAACCAAACCCGTTACTGTCGGGTCGATTTCAACTCATGGTGACCCCATAGGACAGAGCAGAACTGCCCCATAAGGTTTCCAAGGAGCGGCTGGTGGATTTGAACTGCTGACCTGTTGGTTAGCAGCTGAACACTTAACCACTGCACCACCAGGGCTATGCACAGTTCTCACCCACCTCCAATCTTACAGTGGTCAAGGTGGAAAACAACCAACCAAAACCGTGGGGGTCTAAAGGGACAATCTGAAACAAATTGAGAAAGAGAATCCAATAATGGGGAACATATTTTTTTTTCAACTCAAGTGGTTTCAGTTCTTTTAATAAAATTGAAGAAAAGCCTAATGAAGCTGTCACTCTGTGAATCATTATTTTGTCTTTGACATATTACTCAGAAAAAATTCAGTGAATACAGTGACATTGAACGATAAGGGATTGAGTTATGAAACTCTTCTCTACTTATTTACATGAAAAATTTTCTAGGGATTTCATCTATAGATAGAAAAAACAGAAATACAATTTATGTCAACTGCTGTATCATTCTAGTTATAAGTAATATTCATGGATATATAAACTAAACAAAAACACTGTGAATTTGTCCCAACTAGTTCATAAGAGATGAATTTCCAGTAAGATTTTAAATATTTTTTTAAATGCTTCTCGTGTACAACTTAGTGACATCAATTATAAGGTTTTAAATATTTTATGTTTAATCATTACTTACAGAAATTTTATGGTTGTGCTTTTATGAATTATGTTCTAATAATTATTGTAATAGTAATTTAGAGATTTTTCTTATAACACCTACAGCCTTTGGTCAGGGAATTTTTTTAATTTCAATTTATATTTGTTTTTGTTACAGAGAAGTATTATATGGGGATATATAAGATGTTTTATTTTTATTGTGCTTTAAGTGAAAGTTTACAAATCAAGTCAGTCTCTCATAGAAAAATCTATATACACCTTGCCATATACTCCTTGTTGCTCTCCCTCTGATGAGACCAGCACACTCCTTCTCTCCACCCTGTATTCCCGGTGTCCATTCAGTCAGCTTCTGTCCCCCTCTGCCTTCTCATCTCCCCTCCAGACAGGAGCTGCCCACATAGTCTCATGTGTCTACTTGAGCCAAGAAACTTACTCCTCATCAGTATCATTTTCTATCTTATAGTCCAGTCCAATCCCTGTCTGAAGAGTTGGGTTTGGAAATGGTTCCAGTCTTGGGCTAACAGAAGGTCTGGGGACCATGTCTGAGTCAGACCATTAAGTCTGGTCTTTTTATGAGAATTTGAGGTCTGCATCCCACTACTCTTCTGCTCCCTCAGGTGTTCCCTGTTGTGTTCCCTGTCAGGGCAGTCATCAGTTGTAGCCAGGCACCATCTAGTTCTTCTGGTTCCAGGCTGATGGAGTCTCTGATTTATGTGGCCCTTTCTGTCTCTTGGGCTCATAATTACCTTGTGTCTTTGGTATTCTTCATTTTCCTTTGCTCCAAGTGGGTTGAGACCAATTGATGCATCTTAGATGGCTGCTATACATAAAATATTTTAAGTGTAAAATATTTCAGTAGTATAAAATTCTGTGAGGTTAAATGGAATAAACACACAGATCCAAGGAGAAAATAATGGTAAGTGTCTGTTGAAGGACTTGTTCATGTATTATTATGTTGATAATGGTGGGTATCAAACTGCTGTGGTATTTATTCTATTTGATACATTAAAGTAAGGGTATAAAAGTTTTTTTTGGAAATATTAGTATACCACTGAAAATTATCTTACTTGCAACTTACTAAATTTATGATGAAAATGTTGGTTATCAATTTAATGTTAAAAAAAGGATAATTTAGTAAATGAAAGATAATTTTTGGGGGCAGGGGTTAAGGAGCTCTGCTGCTAACCAAAGGTTGGCAGTTTGAATCCACTAGCAGCTCCTTGGAAAGCCTGAGGCAGTTCTACTCTGTCCTATAGGGTCGCTGTAAGTTGGAATAGACTCGATGGCAACGGGTTTGGTTTTTTGGCTTTCACCCTAATACACAGACATTTCGTTCCTGCATAACACGTGCTTCGTCATAGTCTGCCTAACAGGAGTTCTGAGCAGCATGCTTAGAGAATTTCCCATTTTGTTTTCTCATCTCATTGTACTGGCAAGACTCTTTAGTCGGCAGTCATCCATGCCTTTTTCCTTGGCTTTAATCTGCAATATTTTAAGTCACTAAATGTAAAATATAGGTTTAGACTCTGTATTAGATGAGGACATTTCTATCTGCCTGCTTATATTTTTAAGTCCTGAGTGGATGGTAAATTTTATCAAATGTTTTTTCTACATCTAGTAAGATGCATATTTTCCCCCTTTCTCTACCTATTCCTGTGAATACACAAAAAGATTTTCTAATGTTAAGCCATTTTTGCATTCTTAGCATAAAGCCTACCTGGTCATGATCAACAAATACTATTATCACAAATGATATATTTGTGGATTTTTAAAATATTTGATTTAAAAATTTTATATCTTTGTTCACAAATGAAGTCAGTCTGAAAATCTTGTATTGCATATATATTCACAAGTGAGAGCTGCCTGATTTTCTCATTCTGGTTTCTGCCTGGTTTGGTATCAGTGATACACTAATGTCATAAATGACCTGGGGTCCTTGAATGTTGGTACCAAACACCAAATACAAACCCACTGCCGTGGAGTTGATTCTGACTCTGTAGGACAGAGCAGAACTGTCCCCATAGGGTTTCCAAGGAGCGGCTCAACTGCTGACCTTTTGGTTAGCAGCCAAGCTCTTAACCACTGTGGCACCAGGACTCCTGAACATTGGTAAAAAGTGCCTGTAAAATCACCTGGGCCTGGTGCTTTTGTTTGTGGGAGAAGCAGTGGGTAGATACTCAGCTAAAGCATTTTCTTTAATGGATATAGATTCACTTAAGGGCCCTACTTTTTCACAAGTTAGTGTTCATAAGTTTTCTTAGAAAATTTTCTATTTCATCTGTTTTCACAGTTATTGGCATAAAGTTATGTGTGATGTTATGGTTCTTCTTACACTATGTTTTTTCCTAATACTGCTTATTTATGCCTTCTTTTTCTTCTTGATCAATCTTGCTAGAGATTTATCCAAATACCACAAGTAGCTTTAAAGAACAGAAATTTATTTTCTAACAGTTCAGGAGCTAGAAGTCCAAGTTCAGAGCATGGCTCTAGGACAAGGTCCTTTCTTCTCTATCTCAGCTTCTAAACCAAACCACACACCACACCCCACCCCACCCCACACCAAACTCTTTGCAGTCAAGTCGACTTCAGCTTCCAGTAGCGGCAATCCGTGGAGTTCCTGGGACTGCAGACCCAGCTGCCTTCACTGACTTTGGATAATGTCTCTATTCCTCTGTATACGCTGGCTTGTCTGCTGCTCTTAATATTGCTCAGAGGTGATTAGGTTTAGGACACACCCTGCACTGATATGGCCTCATTAACATAACAAAGAAAACCCTATTTCCAAGCAGGATTACATCCATAGGTGGTGCTGCTGTTGTGAGCTGTCAGTTCCAAGTCATAGCAACCCTATAGGGCAGAGCAGAACTGCCCCATGGGGTTTCCTAGGCTGCCATCTTTACCGAAGCAGATCGCCAGACCTTTTCTCCTGTGGAGCCACCAGTAGGTTGAACTTCCAAGCTAGAATTCCACCATATATTCTGGGGAGGCACAATTCACTCCATGACACCCCCTCTTTAACTTCCCCCTCTGCCCCAGGAGGTTCCTTGCCCTATTCCTCTTTGGTGTGGTGGCCTTGAGCTATCTCTAGAAGGTCACTTGCTGGGAGGGTCTCTCCCTTCACACAACCCTGTCCAAGAGCTGTGTGTTACTGCTTCTTGTGGTCCTGTCTCTTCCTTGACCAACCCCCAAATCCCTACCTTACCACATAGTACAACATGGACCCCTCTGGCTCAGTATACACAGACCTGACTGTTTGTAATGGCTGCATGTTCAGTGACGTGGTGGTACTGTACTTGGCCATTATTTAGCCAATTCCCTTACTGATGGACATTTAGGTTGACTCAACTGCTATTACAAATAATGCTGACATGAATGTCCTTTCATACATATAAAAAACTTTTATATACAAAAAACAAATTTTATATATGACATATTTACATGTATAAATCTCTCTATAGGCCTGATTTCTGAGTGAAAGGAATGCCCCACTCTTCCACCTTTTTCTACATGACAAATTTCTGACAAATATTCTGATAAACAAAGGAATGATGTCAGTTTCAACACACGCTGAATGCATGCAGCTTTCAGTAGTTCCCAGCACATGCTGTATATTAGGACTTGGTGAACTTGAGGACTGAAAGGATTTCTCGACCAGCTTGCCTGGAAAGTGCAGTGGTGCCCTGTAGACCTTTTGTCTTCATTGTTTCCAAAATTTCTTCTAAAATAAAGATGAAAACAAACTGTAAAATCCTGTGTAATCATTTGGTGAAGTGTGTATGATCACTAAACAGTTTAAAACAATGACAAACACAGACTTCTGACAAATTATCATCATCTAGCAAAACAATGTATAGCTGGAAAATTTCTGTTAAATGAAGCTGGACTTCAGACATACTGGAAGACTTTGCATCTTCAAGGTGTTGCAGAGGATTCTAATCAGTGGATGGGCTGCTTTGCAGGGGTAGTCTACTCTGGATTCAACAGTGAATTATACTTCTTATTACAGCAAGTGGTCAGGTTTGTAATTGCTTGGCTCCAATCTCTGCCCTCTATTCTTCCTTTGGGATGGAAAAGGGCAGTGAAGGTATGGGCAAACTGAGCTATCTTCTGTCGCACAGTGACAGTAAATGAAATAGCTTATTTCTTTCAGGAGTATAAAAAAAAAGCAAATTCTTCCTGTTATAAATGAATAAAACTAAAGAGACCAAGCTAAGAACATGGAGTTACCAAAAATAAGGAAAACTAGTAATCACGATGTGATCTGAGGGCCTGAGGATATGAGGCTTAAGATAAAAATCAAAGGAGATGTACAGGAAAAGAGAAGAAAGATTATGGAAGTAATCTGAAAATCAAGACACAAAAATCCATGCGATGAGACCGCTTTCCTGTTAAAACTTCAGATGAATCAGAGAAAATACAGCAGAATCATCCGGGGTATGGAGACCGGAGGGTGGGGGGAAAATCGAAAGTATTATGGGGGAGGTGTCAGAAGAAATCAGAGATTTTGTATTTGAATATGAGTTTACGAATAGGGGGAAAACTGCCAGGAAAAAAAAGAGAATATAATACTTTTTAAAGCCAGAGAAATATACCTCAAAAATCTCCCTCAACATGAATGTCTGTATTAGCAGCTCAGTAACTGAAGTCCTCAGCCCAGGTTACTTTGTAAGTGATAATCTTCTGCAGTGCTAACTTTTGGTTTCAGCAAAATAAATGGCAGGAAGGTAAACCGATCTGCATTACCTGGATTGTTTTCTTTAATGGTGACCAGGTAGAAGAACCCTCTCGGTGAGAGCAGATCTGCAGCCAGCGGCAAGAATCTGTCCATGACTTCTCGGCCATTCCTGCCACCAGCCCAAGCCGCCTCTATTCCGCGACTTCCCACCTACCACCAGTTAGAAAAAGTGTTTTCTTTTGACTGAAGTCAAGTTGTATTTAGAATCATAAACTGAATCTTTCTGACAAGTAATGTTCACCAAACAAATATATACTTGGTACTTTACTGTTGATGATGAGGCAATGAAGTAGCTAGAAGGTAAGCATGGATTCTGACTACTGAGCCTAGGTGACCTTGGGCAAGTAAATTAGCTTTGTGACTGTTCTCTCTCTTATCTGTAAAACTAGAAAAATAACATGTATTTTTCAGCCACTGTTAGGCATAAATAAAGTATGTTTAGATTTTGGAGAGGAGTGCCCTACACATCAAACCCAAACCCAAACCTATTGCCGTCAAGTAGATTTTGACTCATGGCAACTCTATAGCCCTACACATAGTAAGAGCTTAATGCTAGTTTTAACTATTATTACAATGTTTACATTGAGTGACATGGGTACCAGTTAAACTTATTATAGAATCAGAAACTAGAAGTGAGAGCTTGTATTATAAGATTTGCTTGTCTGTCCCTCCATCTTTCCCCTGCCACCCCCCGCCCAATACACACCTTTTTCTTTTTTGTCAGTGTTTTACAAAGATGAGATTATACTCTTAGGTGCATCTTGCTTCTTCTCACTCCACAACACCTTATGGGAAGCTCTCGGTGTGAGCTGGTATAGTTCTAATTCACTCTTTTAATGGCTGTATATTTTATGGTAGGAAAGGTCCACAGCTATTCACTAAGTCCATTTGCTTAACTTTCTTTGTACCTATTTGGTTATTCTCATATCTATCATAACCATATCAATACAACTTCTCACAAAGTTAATCACATTGTTTTTCTAATTTTATTATCAGTTTTTCTAATTTTCTTCAAGACTTTCCACCTGGAGACGTCCCTTTCCTGGCATCCCTAGACTCCCCTTTGCTTTTCTCCTGGGTCGAATCCCTCCCTTATTTTGGTGGAGCCCATTCTCTAGATGTTTCGTCACGTAAAACAGTCTGTTGACAGAGGGCATGGGGATGACAGTCTTCGCCAAACCTACATCTTATCACTTTGCCCTAGTCTGGACTAGGAGCCCTGTGTGCTGGACCCAGTTTACATGCCTCCTCAGGAATGCTAAGCCATGTTTATCTGGTGCCCTCTAGAAGATCACCTGGCACCAACCACACTTGTATAGGCCGCAGAAGGAGGGCTCCACATTTGTGAGGAAAGCTCACTGAACTCCATCCATGGAGCAGTCACGGTGGTAGTCTTCTGCTTGCTGCTGCCCAGCTCCTCTGCTGTGCTTCCTCCTGATCGCTCACAGATCTCAGGGACAAACCAATGGCACCTTACTTGGTGTTTCTGGATAAACTAGTAAGTCTGAACATCCTTTCATCTGCACAAATTCCTACTGTTTATATTATATTATGTCTCCTTGCTCTGTCCCCCCAGGCTCTTTCTTACCTTTTACCTCCAAGGTTTCCTTCTCTTTATCTTCATACTTTCATGCCAAAACGGTTCTTCCATTTGGTTTGCAGACCACTGACTCAGGTCTTCTTGACAGTTTGACTATATTGTCTTTAAATCCATTTCCTAATGTTTTATTTTGTAAAACATGTTTTCAAACTCCAGGAAATCTTTCTTGTGCTGCACTTTAATGTGGCCCTCTAGCTAACTTTACGACACTAGCTCTCTGTTGGAATTACAACAGAGCCTGAGGCACACAGTCACCATAGGACCCAGCAGCTGCAAGGCTCAGGAGAACCACAGAGCCTAGTGCTGGAAGGAGGGAGAAAGGAATGCCGTTCAGGTCACCATGTTTTCAGATCTCCTCTTTCCATTCACTAGTCCTTCCAGTCTGTAAACATGATATACCATAATTTACTGACCTGCTTCTCTTCCGTTACACATACAGGTTCACATTATTTGCCGTCATAAATAATGATGCATCGGATGTATTTCTGTTTTTATTTTATTGTTGAATCATTTTCTTACTTTAGCTCTGAAGGACTGAGTTTACTGAACTGAAGCATTTTTATCACTCTTGGTATATATTTCCACAGGGCTTTCCTAAAGAGGTTTATCAAGCTGCATTCCCCTCAACTGCTGTCCACCTCGTGACAGTGGTCCCCGACACAACAGTGACTTCATGCGTCAGCAGGGCAACTGCTTCTGACTGGCTTAATCGCCATGAATAGTAACGGCAGCTGTACGGATCTTTCCCATCGTGGTGGAGGTGAATGTAAGATTTATCAGTCTTGCCAAAATACGATCATCAAAACAGGCACAATAATTAAAAGGAAAGCTACCCTTAATCCACTATTAAACTGTGTCTGCCTTGACCACTTGCCTTTCGAATTGGGAAATGGTTAACATGGTTTACTTTATTACGGAGAGTTTTTTTAATCATGTATTTCAAGATTATTTATTTTCTCTACCCGAAATAAGAATTGGTTTTCTTCTCCCACTTTCTGATAATATCTATGAAAGGAGGAAATCTGTTTTAAGGTGAAATGTGAGAGTGAGAGACTGAGAAAGAGTTCCAGTGTGAATTTAAGGTTGATTAAGGATCTCTGTTCTGTAAATCTGTCAGTCATGAAAAAGGATGTCTGTGTGTGAGTGGGTGTGCATGTGTGTGAGAATTTAAACAGCAGTGCCCTGATTTGGATAGGATTTCTAAGACTACATATGGGTCACAGTTTGTATTTCCATGATTTCAGGTTTCTTTCCTTTGTCTACCAGTGGCGCCCAATTACTGACAATTAGGGCCAAAATGGGAGCAGTCTGTGTTAGCAGCAGCTATGGCAAGACTGATGCCATGTGAAGTTCATTTGATTTTAGAACCAAAATAATAGCCAAAAATATTCATGATGACATTTTGTTGTATGTCTTACCTCTTCAGGTGGAGTCACTACATAGGGGGGGTTAAACACCAGAAGGTCAACTTTGTCCCTCAACCTTGGTAGCAAGCCTTTGACCTAAATACATTTAATAATAATAATCAGAATTTGAAGTAAAAACTAGACTCTAAATAAAATAAGTAAGCATATATGTATGTACAAATTTTTAAATACTCTCCCATGTTTTTAGAAAAATACATTAGAGGGCCATACTTGTAGGCAGAAATAGAGATAAATATTTTTATATTTTCATCTAAAGATCAAAAATTATTATAAAATTTATAATTTGTTCTACATATTTTATAAGATTTTTATAGATATTCCATATTATAAATTAAATGATCTATCAGAATAAACAAAATGGCTCAGCAAATCCTCTGTTCCCCCACACCCATGTGCTCATGCTCTGGGCTCACTTCTAGAAGCGAAATAATGAGAAGGCGAGCTCTGATTTGGAAGCAAGTGCTCTGCATAGCTTTGGACACAACTTTAAACCTCTAACTGCTAACTTCAATGTTTATTTTCTGTAGCCAAGATAAATGTTTTATGAGATGATAGAAAACACATCTAAATGACACAGAATGTTAGAAGATGGATTGTGTGTGTGTGTGTGTGTGCGTGCGCTTTCTACTTCTTTAATTAGAGTCTCTTGGTGGCACAAACGGTTAAGCAGTCGACTACCAGATTGAGTCCTGCCTCGTTAACATAACTGCCGCTAATCCCATCATTAATATCACGGAGATAGGATTTACAACATACAGGAAAATTGCATCAGATGACAAAATGGTGGATGCTCACACAATACTGGGAAGCATGGCCTAACCAAGTTGATACACGTATTTTGGACGACATAATTCAATCCATGACAAAACCCAGCCAGCGGCTCCTCGGAAGACAAGCCTGGTGATCTGCTTCCGAAAGGTCACAGCCTTGAGAACCCTATGGTGCGCAGTTCCGCAAACACAAGGTTGCCATGAGTTGGCATCAACTCAATGGCAACTAACAACACCTTCTGTAATTACTTATAAATTATCTGAAACAAATCAGATATCAAAGAAAGAAAAGCTTGAAAATACAGCTGTTTGGTATTTTATAAATCTTCAAACTGGGCACAATTTTCTATGGAACAATGACAAAAATGTCTTTTTAAAGAAAGTATGTTTAGGGCAAAACGCCATTTAAAGTGTTCCTCTGATGGTGTTAAATACCCAAATGTTTTAAAAATCACTGATTGTGTCAACCTATGCCTTCGCAGGTACAATATAGTAAAAACACCAAATTGGGATGAGTTTTCACCCCTAAAAGCATTTCCTTCAGGTATCACTTTGTACTGACTCTTATTCATGAATTATAAACCTGTTTCTTGAGACAGAATATTTAAGCGTCTCAAGGCAGTGTTCCTATAACTTTAGTTATTTGATTAATTCCTCAAGATTTTCTCCCTATCTGCAGAGGGTACCTACTGTTATTTACTTGATACATTTCTTTTAACGGATCTTTTTGTTATTTAAAAAATTTTTCTGTAAGGGGAGATACACATTGTCACTGTAAATGGAAAACCAGTAATACTTTCGCAAATAGAAATGACTGTAGGAAGAAGTGCAAAATAAACAAATCCTATTAAGTTATAGCTACTGCTGCCGGTCTGAGTGACCCAGGCCTGCTCTTGCTTTGTATAAAGGGGCATTTATTTGTAAATGTTAAAAAAAACCAACCCATTGCCGCCGAGTCAGCTCTGACTTATGGCAGCCCTATTTGTTACAGAGTAGAACTCCATAGGGTTTTCATGGCTGTAATCTTATTGGAAGCAGGTCACCAGACCTTTTCTTCTGCAGCACTGCTGGGTGGGTTTGAACTGCCAACCTTTTGGTTACCGGCAGGGCACAAGCCATTTACAAACCACATACCACCCAGGGACCCTGAAAAGGTGCTGCAGAATAGCTGCACACCGCAGCCTTCTTGATGTAATCTGAATGCTTGGAAGAGAATTAGAGAGCTTTCACATTATGTGATTTGAAGTTATTAGTACTGGGTGTGTCACTGGGCTACTTACATACATCATGAAACATTATATTAGAATGTGCATTTTATCCAGGTTTCTAAAAGCAATCCAGTTTTTATCATCTTTTTACTATGCAGTTCAAAGAGAATACATAAGTTCACTTTTGAAGTGACGTTCACAGAAATAAGTTCTTCTTGTTATTTAAAAAGAGGAAAGATAGCCATGTTTTTGGGAAGTAATTCAGGTGTAACCTTGTCTGCAAGTATAAAGATCTCTAGTTAAATCTGCTGTCCTCCCTAGGGAGGAAATACCTTTGAAATAACCAAAAGCATTGTTCCCAATTTCATAAAGAAAATTTCTCAAATTGTAGACAGAGCTCCAGCATCTAATTTTCCAGAAATGTTGAGTAAGAAAACTAGAAAATCATTTGCTTGGTAACTTTATGACAGCCCCTGAGGTCCTATGGAGTAGTATTGTTACAATGCTGGATTTTAAATAAAAAATAGAAATTTTTGGAATCAAAAAGGAAGTGGATTTAAATAAGAAAGCCGCCACGGACAGGATGTAAAAATCTCATTAAAGACATCCCTCGCCCATTCATATTCAGCTTTTGGATAGTTTCACATGCCTGGAACATAGCTGAGAACTGGAAAGTACACAGTAAAATGCATACACAATAAAACCTGTGAAAGCCAGAACGTGTGTAAGGCGGAAACCTGTCAGAGAAGGAAAGCTCAAATATTTTCCACTGATCGAGAGCAATAGAAAAGTGTAAAGCTGTACCCTGTCAGAGGTAGAAAACTTGCCAGATCTGGGGTTAAAAAAAAGGAGTCCCCGAGAGTTCCAGGTCTCACAGGTTCCACTGTACTTTATTCATATGAAAGTCACTTATTCAGAGTCCTTAACTCTGAGCTTAAATGCAAGCCTAACTAAATTAGTTGTTTGGTTTTCTAGCACAAAGCCCATGAAAGTGCTCTTGGTAAGGAGCAGTGAAACAGGACCTATAGCCAGTGAACAGACAAAGAGGAAAGAAAATAAAAACCTGAAGTGATTAAAGGCCATAGCTATTTAATGTAAAGCAAACGTGTCCAAACAGGCCTTGGTCGTTCCTATATACAGCACAGAATAACTAACGGTCATATTAATGGCCCTGAGTCAATCAGAGACAGGTAAAATGATATTCCGTTTAACACTGTGAGGAAAGGTATAGCACAAATTTGTAAAAAGACTTTTTTCTAGAACTAAAAATGAAATACAATGAAAGTGCTACTTTTTAAAGGGTAAATTCAGCTCTCCCAAACAAGGATTCCATTGTATATGATAGTTGTGACCATTCGTGTACCATGCTCTGAATGGAGAGCTTTGTGAATTGATCACAGTCCCTATGCTCACGCCTATCTCTTGCTTGTTTCTTTGCCACAAGTCACTCTTCAGTACTGTGCTCAGCTTTAACACTGACCACTGCTTCTGCCAGGGACAACCACCAGTGCAGCCCTAAAAGGGCAGCGGGGCCTCTAGATTTGGATTCAGCAGATCTGGGTTTAAGTCCTGGGTTTATCGCCTCATTAGCTATGTGACTTCAGCTTCCATGTCTGTTAAAAAAACAGATATTCTGAATTTACCTCTAAAGGTTTTACTGTTCTACCAATAATATATATTTCAATACCAATTACGGACACATTAAAGAAATAAGTTAAAAAATTAAAGATCAAAATTATCATATTAATTTCATGCATATCACTCGAGTACCTTTCTTGATATCTAGTTTTTAAAAGCAGTAACAACTTCTACTAATATGTAAAGAATTTATTAAGTCTTGTTTTAATTTTCCAAGCTGGAAAATCATTTGTGAATTTAAAAAAGCAGAAAAGCTACCTACTCTCATCAGTGTAAGGATAATACAGGTCAAGAAGCACAAGAAAAAGATATATTTCTTATGCCCACTTGGTAACCGTATTAGGATTTTTGCTTACAAAAGGGCATTTCACATTTATGACTGAACAAACAAGCAAATGAAAAATTATCCAAGTCTTATGTATAAAACTGCAAACTAAACAGCATGACGTGTAACATCTTCAAACAACACTGTGATCCTGTAGTTGTTATTTGTTGTTTCCGCCTGCCCAGGCCCCATGGCGCCTTTCTGCTGATTACATCTCCTTGACTTTGTTGGGGAAGTTCCACCTCCTCTCATTCTCAATCCAAGTGATTTAGGGAGGGTTTACCCCAACCCAGCTCCCAGGTCTAAACCAATCATCTCCACATTCTACCCCCTTGGCTACAGTGGAGGGTTGAGAAGATACATCCATGACCTACGCTGAGCTAAGTAATAGTCAGTCTGGGGCTTTTGCTAGCGTAACTGAGTAGAAAGGGGCGGGGGTGGATGGGGTGGGGTGGGGATGGTTGAGAAATAAGATATAGACATGCAAACACCTTGTCAGCATGAAGGGAGAGGCTGCAGGAATACAGCCACCAGAGATCTCACAGCTAAGAAAAATATGCCTGTAATATCACTTGAGTGCCTGAAGCCAGCTGTGCCTAAAGCCATGACTCTTGGAATTTCCAGTGACAGAAACCAAATAAATTCTCCTTGTTATTTAAGCTAGTTTGAATTGAGTTCTCTGTCACTTTTGACCAAAAAATGTCTGACCGATACAAGCCAAAATAAATTTATTTTGAATTGTGGAGGGGATGGATTGTGTAAATGGAGGAGTCTCAAACTAGAGGCCCCTGTGTCAGATGACATATGAATGACGGGTCCAACACAAATCCCCAGGAAGCAAAAGGTGAGTCTGTAAACCATCTGTTCATGGGAACAATGTGTTAAAATGTAAACAATGGGGGGGTGGGGGCGGAATATGTTCATGACTGCAATCATGTATAACCAAATTGCTAGCGCCATTAACCTAGGAGGTAACTCACTCCCTCCTAGCTGACCTTTACATTTCTAAGGACTTAAGCTGAAGTTGATCTTATTACAATCAGTTATTAACCCCCTACCTTTGCTTTGTTCTCTAGGGATACAGACCCCTCTTTCCCCTTGAACTTTAGAGTGCTTTATATTCTTACTTAGTGCTGCCCAACTCGAGCTGTATTATTCCTCAATAAAAACTTCCCTTCTTTCATTCTTAACAGAGTATGAGATTTTCTTTGACATTTTCATCAGTCAAGAATTTACTTTGTATAGGGCATACCGTTTAGTGACTTAATATTTAATTAATTACTCAAATTTCCTTGACCTAAATCAACTTGACCTTAATTTATTTGAAAAGGCAATTTATTATTATTGGACAAGGATTAACACCTTACCAAATCTGTGATTACAGGCTGAATGTGGACTTTGTTGGAGTGTGCTGTCTCCAGCGTACAAGCTGCTGCCTCTGGGTTGATATCAGTGCACCTGAAAACAGAAAAGGAAGAAAAATATCTCCTATGTCCATGAGGCAAATCTGTTACTGAAAAATCCAAGGAATATTTCGTTCCTTCTAAGTAGAGCAGATTTAGAAAAAAATCAGAATTCTTTCATAATGGGGAAGAAAAAAACAAAGATTTGTTATACTGATGAAAAACACTGTTATGTTGATATAATGTCTAAGAGTAGAAAAATGTACACATAAACACATACATCTGAAGGAATTTATTAAATGATACATCCAGCGAAAGAATACTATGCAGGCATTAAAAATGAAATTTAAAAGGGATCTTTGATGGGAAAATGCTCATGATACTATAATAAAACAGGAAACGAAAAAAAAAACTGGAAGAAAACACACTTTGACCAGGTACAGTAAAATTTATAGGTGATTTTTATTTTCTCAAATTTTCTATACTCCCAAACTTTCTATAAAGAAATTTTAGTAACTTTCACATTTTTCTCATAATGAAATTATTTACCTAAAATTCAATGCTAAGATGACCTACAATCATGCTGTTCCTATAATTATGTAGTATGACAGAGCAGTTTTATATATGCAGTTATAATTTCTAGAAAAGCATTATTTGTGATCTGGGTCCTTACTATACTTAAATAGTAGATGCCTATTATCTACTTATAAAAATTATTTCATTCAAACAATCACATTCACAATGAATCTGCTCAATGGACGATCTGGATGACTGTAATATACTTGCACTTACATGTACAATGCCTGTGGGCCTATCATTGAGGCTAAGAATGCAGATACCACGCCAGACCCCGACCCTACTTCTAGGCATATTTCCACTCTAAAAAAGACAAAATAAATATTAGTATGGTAGGATCGAAATACATTTCACAGAAAATAATTCTCATGTTAGTTTTAATGTATATTTCCCCATTATCATCGCTCACCTGCAAATATACAGAAAGAGAAAACAGATTTATAATTTCTTACAACCACTTTGTGCTCAAGTTTAATGGTGTGTTACTGAAAACTGCTGAACTTTGGGGTAATTTATCTTAAATCCACACACAGTAATATATCACAAAAGGTGGCTTCAATTAATTGCAACAAAACATTACATAAAAACCATGGAATAAACAAGTTGTTTTAGAGTTTGAAATAATATGAAAGACAGCATCTCTTCTCACAAGCTCAGTTTAGTATTTCCTAAAATGACAGAATTAGTATTGTTACAAAAACTTATTTATGAGAGGTGTTTTCTCTATCATGTTTTAAGTATATAACTTTCGTAAATCCATCAGCATATCCTGGGCGGGGGGAAGATCTCCTATTTAACTGATAATAGATTTGAAGCAGTGAAGGAAATCCTTACTTGGAGAGCTGTATACTAAATTGGAAAAGTAGCTATATTAAATTGGAACAGCTGACCTTAGAATGTTACTAATAAGTATCTTAGAATGCTATTAAATATAATAAAATCTTCATTCCACTGTACTTTATCTTTCAATTAAAATTATTTTCTTGTTAGAATCTTAAGCATGCATCAAAATCACCAGTAATCCCCATTACAGAGATAAGATGGGATTTAGGGGTCTTTTTTTTTTATAGTCCACCTTCCACATAACTCCCCAAACAACTACCCAACAACAACAGACACTGGATGTTTCCAACTTTTGAAACAGTTCACATACCTGAAAAGCTTTTATTATGCTGTAGCATGATCTGCGAATCTTGTCAGGTGGCTTCTATTAATAACTATCATGGTCTTGGAAACTCTGGTGGCATAGTGGTTAAGAGTTCACCTGCTAACCAAAAGGTCGGCAGCTTGAATCCACCAGGTGCTTCTTGGAAACCCCATGGGGGCAGCTTTACCCTGTACTATAGGGTCACTATGATTCAGAGCTGACTCAAGGGCAACGGGTTTTGTGGCCTCATAAATAATTAGAATTCCAAGACCAGAAATATTCAAGACTTTATAACAAATCAGCTCCTTTGACAGAACACTTGGCATACTCTATAATGCAATATGTGCTTCTAGGTCCTTCTGGGATATCTTGAGACTAAAAGACAAGTTATAAAACAGTGCTGTTCCACTCTATATTCCAGTAAATCCAAACGTTCCAACATTTATGATGAAAAACTAGTTTAAAAAAAGTTGGAGCACTTTACACACGGAAAGATCTGACCCAATTTAAGAAGGATAAATTAATATTGATTTTTGAAAACTGACAGCTCTTTATTTCATTCCGAGAAAGCCCAGTTCAAGTTCTGATCTTTAAATAAATCCAAGTATCCAAATTCCTTAAAAAAGTTACCTTTTTTTTTTTTAAATCTTACTAACTCAAAACTTAGACCAAGCACTTCAACAAGTCAATTTTAATATTTATAAGGCTCTCAGGCAGTGTTTCGTCTGTTGTACAAAGGGTCGCTCTGAGTCAGAACTGACTCCACAGCACCTGACAAGGCTCTAGGGCAGATTTTATAGGCTGCTGTCCAATAAGGTAGCCACTAGCTACAGGTAGGAACCCTGGTGGCGCAGTGGTAAACAGCCTGGCTGTTCACCCAAAAGTTGGCAGTTCAAATCCACCAGCGGCTCCTTGGAAACTCTATGGGCAGTCCTACTCTGTCCTGTAGGGTCGCTATGAATGGGAACTAGCTGAAGGCACACAACAGCTACAGGTAGCTATTTAAATCCTTTACAATAAAATGAACTGAATAATCCTCAATTGCACTAGTCACCTTTCTAGTGCTCCGCAGTCGCGTGTAGCTAGTGGCTACCTCACTGGGCAGCGTTTTCACAGGGCAGAGTATGCCACTGAGTGGATATAAAAATACCCCCTACTCTAGTATCTCACAACCTATTTTATTTTCCAGCCCTTCCGTTGCTTTTTGTGTAGTGGATACATCAAATAATGCCACGTGACTTTTAACATTCACTAAAAAATTAAAATTAATAAGTAATGTTTTGGGGCTATTTGACGTTTATGACGGTGTTAGAATATCGCTCCCCTTAAGAGCATGAGGTTGACAGCTGAAGCGGCGTGGTAAGAAGGCACGGAGCTCAGGAAACCAAAGCAACACCTTGGCGAAAGAAGACGGATCCCTGGCACACTCATTAAATCACGAATCTGCCGGAAAAGCCTCACCGACGACTTTGGGGTGTCAATCGTCTGCAAGTGGGCGGCGACAAGCCTTTCCCCACCCCTCCGCCGCCGCCTCGCCACGGCTCCCTAGATCCTCCCGCGCGTCCCTAGTCCTGCTCGCACCCCGCAAGCTCGGCCGCCGCCGCCTCGAGCGCGTCCAGCAGCAGGAACGTATCCTCCGCCGGCTCATACACGTCGCTGAAGGCCCCGCGCCCCACGTGCCCGTGCAGAGGCGTGGGATACCTCGGCGCCGCCATCTTCCTCCTTTTCGCCACGCGCGCATGCGTCGGGGACGCGCACGCGCAGTGGCGCGAGCTCGGGTGTGGGGCGGGGCGCCAGGGACGCGGGGACGCTGCGTCGCCTGCGGTGTCACTCATTCTAACAGCTTGTCAGTAGGTGATGCTCTTGGCATTTTAAGTAACCAGTTGTATAATCTGCAGCTATTGACGGCTGCTGCTTTTTTTAGCATATTTATACTTATTTTATGGGATAGCACCAGAGAGTGGGCATGCTCAATTGTTTCTGACTTTGCTGGGGATGCTTCTAATACATTTTTGTTGTTGTTGTAATGACATTTCAAAGTTTTTTTCTGTTGCTGGTTCCATTTTGTCGACTCGACGGCAGTGGGTTAATGGGTTAGTTCCATTTTGTAATGCTCAGTACAAGGCTGACTTTTCTCGTGTATTTGGTGTGTATGCATCTTCAATGCCTGCTGTAACAAAGTACCCCAAACTGGGAGGCTTAGAACAGCAGAAATTTATTCTCCCACCGTTCTGGAGGCAGGAAGTCCGAAATTAAGTTGTTGGCAGGGCAGTGCTTCCTCCAGATCCTTTATGGGAGGGTTCTCCCGTGCCTCTTCCAGCTTCTGGTTGCCCCAGATGTTCTTTGGCTTGTGGCTTGTATATGATTCAACCTAACTCCATTCTCTGCCTGTCTTCATGTGGCCTCCTTCTTTCTTTGTGTGTCTTCCCATGGTGTTTTCCTCTCTGTGTCTACATCTATTCTGTTTTTAGAAGGACTCGGGTCATATCGGATTAGGACTTACCCTATCCGAGAATCTTAGCTAATTACATCTGCGAAGACCCTATTTCTATCGAATAAATTCTCCCTCAGACCCTCAGAAAGAATCGACCTGGTCAACACCCTGATCTTGGACTCTCATCTTCCAGAACTGTGAGACAATAAATTTCCATTGTTTAAAGCCACCCGCTTTGTGGTATTTTGTAATGGCAGCCACAGGAAACTAACACAGCATCATAGGTAGTTGGAATCTGGACAGCGGCTGCTAGGCTGATTTCTGACTTCATTGCATCCTGCCTGCCACTGGGCCAGAAGCTCAGATCAACGAATGTGGCTTTAGGAATAGTTCCTGGAAGTTCAGCCCAAATTTGAGCTTCTTTAGACCCCCAATGTTTGTGACACCCCTTGGGTATCCTGTAATAAATTCATTTCAGCTTAAACTAACAAGAGTAGATCCTGTCGTATGCAACTGAACACTCGCTGATATGTGTGGAGTCCCCATTTTTTTCTGGTATGTTGAGGTCATGCCTTCTTATTTCAGAGATACTACAGATTTATTATTTTAAGGGTGTTTGGTTCCATCATTGCCGGTGAATGTTGGTGGTACAGTGGTAGAACCATGTCCTCAGCCAGCCATTTTAATTTCATTTTCCTAGGGGTAATTTTTCTTAGAGGCAAGAGTCTAGTAATACTGTGCAACAAGGGATGTTTCTTCTAAAAGGCATCGGGTCCAAGCTTTTTTCAGCATAACAGATGGTAGAGATAGATAGCTGCCGTCCGGTTGATTCTGACTCATGGCACCCTTATGTTCAACTGATCAAAACATTTCCTGGCCCTGTGCCATCCTCGTGATAGCTGGCATGTTCAAGCCCATCATTGCGGCTACTGTGTCAATCCATCTCACCGAGGGTCTCCGTTGCCCTTGCTGACCCTCTACTTTACCAAACGTGATTCCCTCCTCCAGCGATGACATATGCAAAGCAAGCAAGTCAGACAGTGTTCTATTGTGATTCATAATGTTTTCACTGGCTAATTTTAGAAGTGGATCACCAGGCCTTTCTTCATAGACTGTCTTGGTCTAGAAGCTCTGCTGAAACCTGCCCACCTTTAGTGACCCTGCTAGTATTTGAAATACTAGTAGCATAGGTGTCAGCATCATAGCAACATACAAGCGACCACAATACGCCAAACTGACAGATGGGTGGTGGTGATAGATAGTACCCCTCCTTTATTCTGCGAAGAAACCTTTAGCTGGTTCTTTCTGTTATAATGGAGCCCTAGCAGTGTAGTGGTTAAGAGCTTGGCTGCTAACCAAAATGTTGGCAGCATAGACATGGACACAAACACACATACGCACAAGGGGGAAGACAGATATGGAGAATCGTCTGCAAGCAAAGGAACCCCAAGGATTGCTGGCAGACACCAGAAAGCAGAAGACAGGCTCACAGGACTCCACGTGGCTGAGACCTTGATTTGGACTTTTAGCCTCCAGAGCTGTGAGGGAATGAAATTCTGTTCTGTAAAGCCACCCACATGTGATATTTCTGTTAAAGCAGCACCAGGAAACTAAGACCTGTTTAGAAATACAATTTTAAAGATTTTATTACTAAAATTATATTTCAGACTGGAGTAAAAAGATAAGCATGTTTTTGTTAATGAAATGGCTTCTATTATTATGATCATCGTGATTGTTTTGACTGAGAAAACCTCAGTAACTAGTAACCAGTTGCCGTCGAGGTGATCCTGACTCATGGTGACTTGTGTGTTGCAGAGCAGAGCTGCGTTCCACTGGGGTTTTCAAGCCAGTTGAGTTGTCAGTTTGATTCCTCAATCACTGGGTAATTCACAACCCTTCTCTTAAATTCTGGTTTCTTTGGACACATCCTGTCCTGGAAACACTGTCAAAGCTCCATATTCAGAAATAGGGGGTCCATGTCTTTTTTCCAGCTGGTACTGGTTGGGTTTATACATTTACTCCTGCGTCACAGGAATAGCTGCTTGACAAGCTGAAGTATGTACCCAATTCCATCACTTTGGCACAATGGGAAGTCACATAAAATGGGGAGACCCTCTCAGCCTGTCTGTATTTGGAAAATTAATCCTTTTAAGTGCTTTTTGAAAAATCTCTACAGGTGGTCAGATCTTAGGAACCTACGACCAGAAATGACCTCATCACCTTGAGCTGGTCTAAAAGTTGTCTTTGGCTGCTGCACACACCACGAATTCTTGTTAATGACGATTATTTTTCCGACTCGTAAGTCCTTCTGGATAAATTTTATAAAACGTTTATTTTTATGGCTTACATAACTACAGAAAATATTTTCGTTGGTGTGAAAATGTCATGTTATTGCCAAACAGATTCCATTTCAGTTTCTAGAAATTATTGGAAAGTTAATATTCACATTTTAATGGCACCTTTACTGTAGTGTTAAATCATGCTTTACTGAAAGTCACAACAGGAGTCGTAATTACATTGTGTTTATCCAGAATAAAGCACTAGAACAGTGGCTTTTTGACAGCTCTTTTGGTTCATCACTATGGTTAATGATTGCGCCTTCTCATTAGACAAACAGTGAATGTGATTCAGTGCCTTTCTGCAACTGAGTTGTCATGAAAATGATTATCATGGGCACTCATCATCCCCTTCTCTTTTCAAGCCCAGTGATATTTTAGTTAAGGAATCATAAATTGAATCTTTCTCTTGCCTTAGGAAACTTTACCTGTTGCTGTCAAGTCGATTCCTACTCATTGTGTGTTGGAATGGCTTCATAGCATTTCCAGTAGCTGTAGTTGCCAGGCCTGTCTTTCTCAGTGCCACTGGATGGATTTGAACCACCAACGTTTTCCTTAGTAGTGTAGTACAAACTGTTTGCACCATCCAGGGAGCCTTAAACCAGTTGCTGTTGCGTCTGTGACTTGTGGTGATCCCATGTGTGCAGAGTAGAACTGTGCTCCGTAGGGCTTCCAAGGCTGTACCTTCAGAACAGATCGCCAGACTTTTCTTCTGAGGCACCTGTGGGTGGATTCAAACCTCCAACCTTTTGGTTAGCATCCAAGTATGTTACCATTGGCACCACCCAGGGGGGCTGAATTTTGGCTAGAAAATGCTTTTGAAGGTTGCACACTGAGATCCTGAGAAATTAGCTTTTAGCAATAATCACTTTTACTCTTTGTCCCCAGCCTGGATGCACCTGAAAGAAGCCCAAAACATTGCTGGAGGATGACTGAAGGGTAGACCCTGATCGAAATCTTGCAGAGTACATACATCACCTCTGAGGCTCTTCTCTGCGGAGATCCGCACGCCACCAAACGGTAAGGATTTGGAGCCTGGGTACGTGCCAACGACGCCATGGGAAGTTCAGACAGTGGTCTAAGCAGTCCAGAAACATATTTGAAAATTTGAATTACTGCCTCAACACTCCCTTTTAGTGTTTACGTAAACCAAAGCTAGACTAGTTGCCATGGAGTCGATTCTGACTCAGGGCAACCCCATGTGTGTCAGTAGATCTTTGTAGGGTTTCCAGTGGTCCTTCATAGCTTTTTCAGTGGCTATGATCTTCTGGAAGCAAATGGCCAGGGCTTTCTTCTGAGGTGACTCTGGGTAGATTCAAACTGCCAACCTTTCTGTTAGTAGCCAAGCTCTTAACTGTTTGCACCACCCAGGGACTCAGGTGTATAAATAGAGTCTCAGAATAAGGTTAAGTAGAAGAGACAGCATTAATAAGGCATTTTCCCAGTGGAATCAAGAAACAGTTTGCAAGTCAGATTGCCTTGTTGTCTCCACTAATTTGCTAATAAAGGGAAGATTTAAACGTAGTTGGTATTTTAAAGAAAGTAGAAGGTATGGTTTACGTTATGGACTGTTTGGAGCCAGGCAATGTGCCTTCCTCATAATATTCTCGTGAAATATTTGTTGATCAGATTTAAAATATTTTCTACTTCATAACATAAATTTGGCAAGGAGTAGGATTCCTATCAAAGATTTTATTACCTTGTTGTGAGAAAGTATCATTTATGGCCTATTCCGTGCTCAGTGTGGCACTAATTGCTTGGGAATAAGTGTGTAGCTTTTCCTCCCACCAAACTTGGAAAGGCAACTTAATAGATGACGAACACCAGGAGAGTCTTTCTCTCTGGTGTGGATTTATGCAGCTATTATCTTGATTTTCCCTAAATCATCAGAGCATATACTTAAATTACTTCTGTTGCTGTTAGTTGCCATTGAGTAGACTCCAACTCGTGGCAACCTTTTGTATAAGAGAAGGAAGTATTCCTTGGATCTGTGCCATCTTTATGACCTTGGTATGCTTGAGACCATTGTTGGGATCATTGTATCAATCCAAAATTACTTCTAGACATTGCTGACTCCTACTTATTAAAAACACATGCCAAGTAGATTATATCTAATATTTACTGGACTGCATTTTTATCCTTATGAAATGCTGCTTGGCACAAGTGAGGAGTCACCTCGCACTTAGTTGTTGTCATGTGTAGAGCTGTGTCATAACCAGATGTGTGTTGATAGAATTTCACCGGTTGACTGAAGCTGAACATACTGAATCGCGATAGGCGAAATAATGGCCCCTAACGATGTTCATTTCTCTCATCCCCAAAACATGTGAATGCGTTACCTTATACGGCAAAAGGGACACTGCAGATGTGATTAAATTAAGGATTTTGAGAGGGGGGCATTATACTGGATTATCTGGGTGGGCCCAATCTAATCACAAGACTCGTTATAAATGGGAGTTAGGAGACTCAGAGTCAGAAAAAGAGGTGGTGATGGAAGCAAAGGTCAGAGAGAGATTCGAAGGTGGTAGGCAGGTGGCTCTGAAGATGGAGGAAGGGGCCATAAGCCAAGCAATGCAGGCAGCCTCTGGAAGCTGGAAAAGGCAAGGAAGGAGATTCTTCCCTGCAGCCTCAAAAAAAAAAACATTATAGACTTCTGACCTTCTAAATCACAAAATAGTACATTTGTGATATTTTAAGCCACTAAAATTGTGGTAATTTGTTGCAGCAGCCACAGGAAAGGAATATATCAGTCACGTATTTTCTTAACACTGCAACGTTGTCAGTTGCCTTTGAGACAGTTCTGACCAATGGCAGCCTTGTGTGTAACAGAATGAAACATTGCCCAGTCCTGCACAACATTCTCGGCTGTTGGCATGTTTGAGTCCATTGTTGTGGCTATTGTGTCAATCGATCCCATTGAGTGCTTCCCTCATTTTTGTTGGCCCTCTGCTTTACCAAACATGGTACAAAATACCAACCTAAAAGCAATTTAAACCTCAGGTGCTAGTTTCCAAAACCGTAAAGAAACAAGCATGGAGTTGTAAAGGACTAGATAATTGAAACTTCTGACAAGCCCTGATATATTCAGTAGTAGTGGTCATACAGTGCATGTCCAATCCTTTAACACCCACCACCCTCTATCAAAGGAGCCCTGGTGGCACAGCGGTTAAGCACTCGGCTGCTAGCTGAAAGGTCGTTGGTTCAAACCCACCAGACACGCTACGGCAGAAAGATGTGGCAGTCTGCTTCCACAAAGATCACAGCCTTGGAAACCTTATGGGGCAGTGCTACTCTGTCCTTTAGGGTCTCTGTGAGTCAGAATAGAATTGAATTGACTCAATGGCAACGGGTTTGGTTTTGGGTTCACCTTCTAGATCTGTGTTTTCCTCCTCATCTGAAACTACTGAGCACTGGAAGCAGAGCTAGCCTGAGATAAGATACGCTGCAAGTGTTCAGTGTACCACAGGTTTTGAAAAGAAGAAAGTAAAATATCTCAGTATTTTTAAAATATTGATCGCATATTGATATGATACTATTTTGAATATATTGGGTTAAATAAATGATTACATTTAATTTTAATTTCATTTTTTTTTTTTTTTATGTGATGACTAGAACATTTAAATTACGTGTGTGGCTCATACATCTACTGGACGGTGCTGCCCTAAGCAAATAAATTATATGCAGTGACATAATTAATGTGTTGTTGGTGTTGTTAGTTGCCGTTGAGTCAGCTCTGACTCATAGCGACCTCGTGGATAACAGAAGGGAACGTTGCCCTGAGCCATCTTTATAATCGTTGGTATGTTTGAGTCCATTGTTGCAGCCGTTTTGTCAATTCATCTCATTGAGGGTTTCCCTCACCTGCACCGGCCCTCTACTTAACCAAACATGATGTCCATCTCCAGCATTCAGTCCCTCCTGATGAGTTGTTCAAAGTAATTGAGTAGAAGTCTGTCTTAGTTATCTAGTGCTGCTGTAACAGAAATACCACAAGTGGATGGCTTTAACAAACAGAAGTTTATTCTCTCACAGACCAGTAGGCTGGAAGTCCAAATTTAGGATGTTAGCTCAGGGGGAAGGCTTTCTGTGTTGGCTCTGGAGGAAGGTCTTTGTCATCAGTCTTCCCCTGCACTAGGAGCATCTCTGTGCAGGAACCCCAGATTCAAAAGACGAACTCTGCTCCCAGAACTGCTTTCTTGGTGGTATGAGGTCTTGTAGATTGTGTTCTGCCTCATTAACGTAACTGCCACCTATCCCACCTCATTAACATCATAGAGGTAGGATTTGTAACCCAAAGGGAAATCACATTAGATGACAAAATGATGGACGGTCACACAATACTGGGAATCATGGCCTAGCGAAATTGATACACACATTTTTTTTTTTAATAACTTTTATTAAGCTTCAAGTGAACGTTTACAAATCCAATCAGTCTGTCACATATAAGTTTACATACATCTCACTCCCCACTCCCACTTGCTCTCCCCCTCTTGAGTCAGCCCTTTCAGTCTCTCCTTTCTTGACAATTTTGCCGGCTTCCCTCTCTCTCTATCCTCCCATCCCCCCTCCAGACAAGAGTTGCCAACACAATCTCAAGTGTCCACCTGATATAATTAGCTCACTCTTCATCAGCGTCTCTCTCCCACCCGCTGACCAGTCTCTTTGATGTCTGATGAGTTGTCTTCAGGGATGGTTCCTGTCCTGTGCCAACAGAAGTTCTGGGGAGCATGGCCGCCGGGATTCCTCTAGTCTCAGTCAGACCATTAAGTTTGGTCTTTTTATGAGAATTTGGGGTCTGTATCCCACTGATCTCCTGCTCCCTCAGGGGTCCTCTGCTGTGCTCCCTGTCAGGGCAGTCATCGATTGTGGCCGGGCACCAACTAGTTCTTCTGGTCTCAGGATGATGTAGGTCTCTGGTTCATGTGGCCCTTTCTGTCTCTTGGGCTCTTAGTTGTCGTGTGGCCTTGGTGTTCTTCATTTTCCTTTGCTCCAGGTGGGTTGAGACCAATTGATGCATCTTAGATGGCCGCTTATTAGCATTTAAGACCCCAGACGCCACATTTCAAAGTGGGATGCAGAATGATTTCATAATAGAATTATTTTGCCAATTGACTTAGAAGTCCCCGCAAACCATGTTCCCCAGACCCCCGCCCTTTCTCCGCTGACGTTTGAAGCATTCATTTTATCCCGGAAACTTCTTTGCTTTTGGTCCAGTCCAATTGAGCTGACCTTCCATGTATTGAGTGTTGCCTTTCCCTTCACCTAAAGCAGTTCTTATCTACTGATTAATCAATTAAAAAACCCTCTCCCACCCTCCCTCCCTCCCCGCCTCGTAACCACAAAAGTATGTGTTCTTCTCAGGTTTACTATTTCTCAAGATCTTATAATAGTGGTCTTATACAATATTTGTCCTTTTGCCTCTGACTCATTTCGCTCAGCATAATGCCTTCCAGGTTCCTCCATGTTATGAAATGTTTCAGAGATTCGTCACTGTTCTTTATCGATGCGTAGTATTCCATTGTGTGAATATACCACAATTTATTTACCCATTCATCCGTTGATGGACACCTTGGTTGCTTCCAACTTTTTGCTATTGTAAACAGAGCTGCAATAAACATGGGTGTGCATATATCTGTTTGTATGAAGGCTCTTGTATCTCTAGGGATACACACATTTTTGAGGGACACAGTTCAATCCATGACAAAGACTCAGACAATATTCTGTGATCCACAGGATATTTATGGGCTAATTTTTAGAAGTAGATCACCAGACCTTTCTCCTTAGTCTTAGTCTAGAAGCCCTGCTGAAACCTGCTACCATGGCTGACTCTGCTGGTATTTGAAATACTGATGGCATAGCTTTCAGCATCACAGCAACTTGTGAGCCACCACAGTATGACAGACTGGCACAAAAATTCATATATTATTTACTCATTAATATAGCCATGCAGTTGAGAGAGTCAGTGGGTTTGTTTTTATGTATTTTATACATTTAAAAACCAATCTCTCCATTTTTTGCAGTCACATTTTCCTAGAGTCTGATCTCCACAAATCTCAAGTCAAGCTGTGTTGAATTAAGTCAAACTTTGAAAACAGATCTGGAGGGAAAGCCTAAACGGTTGTGGGAAATACCTTTGGCAGCTCAAATGTGGCATTTTGGGGTGTGGCAGGGTAGGGTTTTCTGTGGTGGATGAAAGTGATTCCTGTACATATTTTGTTGCTTTCTTTCTGAGGAAGGAAAGGTAGTCAGTAAATATAAAGACATTGTTATTCAAAAACCTTAATTTTAGGTAATGTTTCTTTGTAAAATCAAAAACATTTTCCCCCTCCTGTAGGAATGCCCATAGGGGAGGCTTAGAATTAACAAAAGGAGGCAGTTGGCTTGGATGGAATCACCCAATTGAAATCGTTAGGAAAAACCTAAAATTTCAAATTCACTAACACGAATGTGTCCAGATGGGATGCTATCAAACGAATGAAGAGGTTCCAGCTGCCTAGGGCACTGGTGAATTTCTTTATGGTTTAGGAATATACATGGGACTAGTACCGTGGCTTTGACCTTTGGGATACATACGGCTTTTTGCCTGCGGGCATTAAAATGAAGTTTCAAATCATTTGGTTGTTTGTGTCTTCTCACATAGACTTTATGGACTTTACCTCTTTCTTTTCCCAAAGAAACATGAATTTCTTTGGAAATACAGTCAATGTTTCATGAAGTCATCTAGCCAGTTTAATTTCCCGGACCAGCTTAATGTTTGTAGGATCAAGAAATTTTAGGAAACTAAATAGAATCTGAAAGCAATTATATTTTGGGTGGCAATTACTTAGGGTTTAGTGTGCAAAAAAGTGTGTTTATCAACTATATATATGTATATGAAATATCTATCTGTCTCTCTATATCTTATGTTCGAAGAATGCTTGGTAAAAGTCAAAGTAAAAAATAGAATATCATTCTATCTTTATAAAAAAAAATAGTATATATAATGTCGTTTTAGAAATGGCCAGGTATCTATCAACTAGACCATAAGACTCATTGTGGTTTGAACCTCAGTGTAAGCAAATCCATAGGTTAAGGAAGTGTATTCAAACCTCAGAGCCCTGGTAGCGCAGTGGTTGAGAGCTTGGCTGCTAACCAAAAGGTCGGCAGTTCAAAACCACCAGTCATTCCTTGGAAACCCTATGGGGCAGTTCTGCTCTATCCTATAAGGTCATTATGAGTCAGAATTGACTTGACAGCCACGGGTTTGGTTTTGGCTTATTCAAATTTTAAACTTTCTGTATGTGAATAAATGCTACAGATCATTCTTAGAAGGAGGATTTCTCCTTAAATTACCTAGACCGCCTCCAGTTCTTTGCTTTGTTTTGTAGGGGTTTCCACACCCACTGTCTCCTCTTTAGTATAAATACTCATCATATGCGATGGTCTATAATGAGACCGTGACCTTCGAAAAGATTTCTCTACTTCCCACTAATAGCCCAGTATACATTTATTGTTGTGGTAGGTGTACAGGAAAGTTATCAGGGAGTAGGCAAAAGCTTTTCAAAGAACATTTAGATTGGATAGAAGTCAGCTAGAGAGGCTGACTCCCATCAGCGAATGCCCTGTTTCTTCCCAATATGCAGTGGAATGTGAATTTCTTGGCTTTTCAAGGATATAAACATCCCATTTAGTAAAGAAACTTAGCTTTTATGCTTCAAATAAATAATTCCCCTGATTCCTTAGATAAGTTACCAGTTAGATATAAATGCACTTAAGCAGGACCTGGTGAAAGTGGTCATCCCAAATCCAGGACTTTTTATGTTCCCAGACCACTTACGACAAGCCTGAGTTCACTAGGTTAAAGTTGTCTAGGTGTGAGGCTGAGCTTTACCTGCCTTGGGGCAATACTGGAACTGGTTGGCCTTCCTGGAGCCATAAAACCTTTTATTATTCTTCTGCATATATCATGCCATGGAACTGTGTGGCCTTCTGGGACTTCTGCTGCTTGTAAAATGGCACAACGTTTTTGTTGGCCAAAGTGCAGGGTGAGAATTGCTCATCACCTTTGCAGAGCAACTGGAGACCTCTTTTGGGGTTTGTTGATTAGCCTGCCCCGGAGGGCAGTTAACGAGCTGATGAAGGGAATGCTGACATTAAATTATGTAGAGAAGGATTCCTGTGAGCATCAGTCAAGCTAGACAGGGTAAAAAAAAAACCCAGGGTCATTAAAAGTTAGGATTCAGAGAAAGAACCAAATATCTTCTTCTTTTCTAAAACATGGAGAACTCATTATTGTTGATGGAAACCAAATCAACAGGGATGAGTGCCTTGAATAAGTCAGAGGTTAGAAACCCTGTGGCTCAACTTTACTGGCCAATTTTCCTTCAGTGAGCAAGAATTCCTCTAAAGAGAAGCTCGCTTGCCTTACCGTGAGAACATTCATTGTTTTCAGAAATAACCAATACTCATATTTCTAAATATTGTGGTTGTTGTTGGGTGCTGTTGCATTGATTCCAGCTCATAGCGACCCCATGTGACAAAGTAGAGCTGCTCCGTAGGTTTTCTTGGCTGTAGCCTTTATGGGAGCAGATTTCCAGGTCTTTCTCGGGAAGAACTGCCAAGTGAGTTCAAACGACCAGTCTTTGATTAGCAGCCCAGCGCTTAACTGCTGCACCACCAGACTCCTTATTTCTACATACGGTTTCATTAGATTTCAAAGAAATTGGCTGTTTAGTGATATAGAAGCTATAGATGGATTAAAGCCAAATGCTTAAAATTTACCCCCAAAGTATATGGAATTGGTCCTTATAAGAACTGTCTTTTGGGCTGAGGAGTAAGTCATGGTACAAGATATATCTTCTTGGTGGGTGTTATGGATTGAATTATGTCTCTCCAAAATATGTGTTGTAAATCCTAACCTCTATGCTTGTGGTGGAGCACTGGTGGCGCAGTAGTCAAGAGATACGGCTGCCAACCAAAAGGTCTGCAGTTTGAATCCACCAGCCGCTGCTTGGAAACCCTATGGGGCTACTCTGTCCTGTAGGGTCATTATGAGTCGGAATTGACTGAATGGCAGCTGGTTAATGGTTATGCTTGTGGTTATAATCCCATTTGGAAATGGGTTGTTTTTGTTATGTTAATGAGGCAGGATTAGTGTAGGGTATATCTTGAATCGATCTCTTTTGAGATACAAAAGAGATTAAACAAGCAAGCGGAGCAGAGATGGGGGAAGAGAGATGCCAAGACACATGGAGATCTCCAAGGAACCAGGGAACAGAAGCTGAAGAGACAAGGACCTCTCTGCAGAGCTAACAGAAAAAGAAAGCCTTCCTCTAGAGCCAGCACTCTGAAATTGGACTTTCAGCCTCCTAAACTGTGAGAAAATAAATTTGTTTGTTAAAGCCACCTATTTGTGGTATTTCTGTTGTAGCAGCACTAGGTAGCTAAGACAGTAAAAGACAGTGGGGCCTATTAAATCCTATGATTCTCAGTGACTATAACTGAGCTAGTTGGAGTAGCCAAAAAAGTGACAGACAGTTTAACGCAGCAATTATAAATCAGACTGTTATGGATAGAATTGTGCCTCTCAGAAATATGTGTTGGAGTCCTGACCCCTATACCTGTGAATATAATCCTTTCTGGAAAGAGGGCTTCTTCGTTATGTTAATGAGCCTGTACCAGTATAGGGTGTGTCCTAAACCTGATCACTTCTGAGTGGTATGAAGATCTGTATAGACACAGAGACAAGCAAGCACAATAAGGGAAGACAGATACTATGTGATGGTGATGGAGGCAGATGAATCTACAAGCCCAGGTACTCCGAGGATTGTGGCTACTAGAAGTTGAAACAGACAAAGAAGGACCTCCCCCTAGATCCATGACCTGAATTCAGACTTTCATCCTCCAGAAGTGTGACAGAATAATTTTCTGTTCTTTAAAACCACCCACTTGTGGTATTTCTGTTACAGCAGGACTAGGAAACCAAGACAGAGGCCTTGGAGTCAGCAGAACCAATTCCTACTAATTTCAGTGTTACTTGATGCAGTAGAATTGCAGTATATGGTATAACAAAATAGCTTGTGCAGAGTTTTTATTCAGCTCTTTTGTTTGTAAAGAATAGTCACCTAGTCTAGTAAGTAAAGAAAATATTTTTTTGATATACCCATATACATACATTTTTTAGGAAGATGGCCTTTCAAAAATTCTAGAGCAGGATTCATAGTAGAACCATCCATGTGGAAAATGGAATGGGAACTGAGAAATGATGGCAACTCAAGACAAGTCTGGAGTCCTTAGAAGGAGGAGCTCGTTCATTTCCCTTGGAGTACCCCAACTTAGTGTGAAAATATCATGCATTTTGGGTCATCTTTATTTTTCCCTGGCTACTGAGCAACCTGCTCTTTCTGCACGGGCAGTCTCCAGGTCACGAATGAGATCCTTTCCCAAGTCTGTCTATAAGTTAAATTTGTAGGTAAGTTGGAAAGGACATCTGGTTCTTATTTAGTATCGGGAAGTCAAATATTTATCTTAGTATATAGTATATATTTTACCTTCTAGGCATATGAAACAATCCCAAATCACGCCATGTTTTCATGAGCGTCACAAAGTAGTGTGTGCATTCATTATTATGAACCATTGTATTTAACTCAAAATTTTAATGTAATGGCAGTCTGTTCTTAAGTATGAGCTGTCCTTAAGTTGGACGTTCATAAGCTGAGGACTGCCTGTATTTCATAAATCCAGTTCCTGAGACAGGCATTCTTGTCTGTTTGGGGAAGGATTTATTGGTCAGCCCACATCGTAGCCCAATGACCAGTCTGTGGATTGGTCAGCCATGGGGTAAGTTTCTACCCCTAGCCCAGTTAAAGGTGGTCATGTAGGAGGCTCTTCCTTCAGCAGGGGTTGTGGCTACGACTTGCACAATGACTCATTTGTCTGAGAGTCCTCGGAAGTTTGTTATGGTTAGGCTTGAGCTGCGTGCCATCTCATTTTCTGATTACATTTCTCCAAAATATTTGGGTACAGGTGGAAAGAAGACAAAGGTCCTCATTATTTGGGGGCATATCTTGTGCAGCTTGAATATCCATTCACTGAAACTCAGACAGCTTCTCTAGGCAAGACTCAACTTTTTAAACTATTCACTTCACAAATATGGAGCATTGAAGGAGTTACTCCACAGGTAAGTAACAGAGCAAAGCCAGTCTTAGGCAAAGGGTCAAGTAGACAATGAGGTTTTGTTGTCAGGGCCATTGTCTCCTCAAACCCAGAGCCTTCTTAAACCAAAAAAACCAAACCTTTTGGTGTCAACTCAATTCTGACTCACAGTGACCCTGTAGGACAGAGTAGAACTGCTCCATAGGGTTCCCAAAGAGTGGCTGGTGGATTCGAGCTGCTGATCTTTTAGTTAGCAGCTGAAGTCTTAACCACTACTCCACCAAGGTTTCCGGAGCCTTCTTAAATGCTAGTAAATTAAAGCAGCTGTTGTTTGGTAGGAAGAGGATGTGCCTTAGGGTCAGGAGATACCCTGAAATCCACTTTTGCTCTGTATCTTGTGGCCTTGAGCAAATAAGCAAGCATCATTGAGCCTTAATATCCCATTTGAAATGTAACTATCATATAAAGATTTTTTTTTTTTAAATAAAATATTACGTAAAATAACTGTAAGGTCCCTGGGTGGTGCAAGTGGTTTGTGGTCGACTGCTAAACTAAAGGTTGGTGGTTCAAACCCACCCAACACTGCTATTGAAAGAAAGACCTGGCTATCTAATTCCTTAAAGAGAACAAGCAAGAAAACCCTGTGGAGAAGTTCTACTCTGTAACACACGGGGTTGCCATGAGTCAGGATCGACTCCGTGGCAGTGTTGTTTTTTTTTTTTTAACTCAAGAGGTGGGCTTATGGTAAATGATTATTTAATAAATACTTTTTAAAAAAGCCAGTGATGGAAAAGGCAACCACTCACTCTACAGATGTGGAAACTGGGGCTCAGAGAAGTTATTTCATTTGGTGAAGTTCAACCACCTACTTAATTGCAGTCACAGCTAGAACCCAGGCCTCTTGATTTCCCAGGCCACTGCATTTACAAGCTCCCTGTAAGTTTCTCCACCATTTTGCAAGCTTGCTCTTAAGAAAGACTGTGTGCACATCAAGTTATGGTTTCCAGTGTCCCACAATGAACAAAAAATATTTTTTATAATTAGAATAAAAACTCCTGAAGACGATTTTTTTTTTTAAAGAAAACATCTGATCCTTATTTTCCCTGAAGAATAAATGAATGTTAATAGCCTAAATTATTAAGTGTCCTAGAGGGACACAATTTTTCATAGTAACCCAGGTCTCAAAAGCATGAAGCTCCTTTTCTAGGTATCCCTGGGTCTCTCTGGCCTCCTGCAGTCCTGCTAGCTATATGGTTCCCTTTGGCAGTGCTAAGCTGGTACGGAGGAGAGCCAGGGAGCTAATCCAGGGCTCCTAATTGGCAGTCAGATGCTCCAGTTTGAACTGCTGTGAAACACAAGGTGACTTTGGCACAGCAGGCTGAACATCACAATCCAAAAGTGCACTCCATGCCACACATTCCTCTGCCATGTGAGCTAATCTGGGCACAGTGCAGTGGAAACTCCATGTAATCTGTTATATTTTAAACTACCCAGGCGTTGACTTTTAAGAAATATTAAAGACTAGATGCCAGAATATCTTTTTAGTAGAATACCGCTGGTTTGTCCACAGAATTGTTGGCTTTCTTTGTCAGGAGTACAAGATTTATGAAACATGTCTTCCTTTTTACCTATACTATAACGCTATGGGAAACCCTCATGGCGTGGTGGTTAAGAGCTACGGCTGCTAACCAAAAGGTCAGCAGTTTGAATCTACCAGGCTCTCCTTAGAAACCCAATGGGGCAGTTCCACCCTGTGCTATAGGGTCACTATGAGTTGGAATCGACTTGATGGCAGTGGGTTTGGATTTTTTGGGGTATAATTCTCTAAGGGGCAGTGGTGGTTCAGTGGTAGAATTCTCACCTTCCATGCAGACCTCTGGCTTGGTTCCCAGCCAGTGCACCTCAGACAGAGCTACCACGCACCCATCAGTGGAGGCTTGCCTGTTGCTGTGATGCTGAATAGCTTTCAGTGGAGCTTCCAAACTAAGACAGACTAGGAAGAAAGGCCTGATGATCTACTTCTGAAAAATCAGCCAATGAAAACCCGATGGATCATAACAGTCCAGTACCGTTGTGCATGGGGTCACCATGCATTGGGGACTGTTTTAGTTATCTAGTGCTGCTATAACAGAAATGCCACCAGTGGATGGCTTTAACAAACAGAAATGTATTCTCTCACAGTTTAGGAGGCTAGAAGTCTGAATTCAGGGCACCAGCTCCAGGGGAAACCTTTCTCTCTCTGTCAGTTCTGAGGGAATGTCCTTGTAATCAATCTTCCCCTGGTCTAGGAGCTTCTCGGCCCAAGGACCCCAGGTCCAAATGACACGCTCTGCTTCCAGCACTTCTTGGTGGCATGAGGTCCCTATCTCTCTGCTCCGTTCTTTCTGCTTTCATCTCTTATAAAATGTGATGCAGGCCACACCCCAGGGAAACTCCCCTTACATTGGATCAGGGCTGTGACCTGAGTAATGGTGCTGCATCTCACCTTAATCCTCCTTAACATAACTGAATCTTGTCTTATTAACCACAGGCAGAAATTAGGATTTACACACACAGGAAAATCACATCAGATCACAAAATGGAGGACAACCACACCATACTGGGAATCATGGCCTCGCCAAGTTGACACATATTTTTGGGGGACACAGTTTAATCCATGACTGGGGCTGACAACAACAATTCCCTCACAAACACCGTTGGCTAATTTGTGCAAGCACTATGGGATGTACAAAAGTGTGTCTTGTGTCCTCTTTCCTAATGGCGCTTATTTTCTGGTTGAGAGGAGAATGAAGGCTCCATCAAGTCTGGGACCTCGTCTGTCTTGTTCACCCACAGCAGCTAGCATGGTGCCTTCCCCATTGTTTATAGAGTTGATTGGAATGGAATTGAGTTATCACTGGGACCATAAACTTCATGGGCTGGAAGACTAACTACACCAAGGTATCCTTGCAGATCTCTGAATTGTAATAGGTTTGTCTCTGCAATGCTTTTTCTCCAACTCTTCTCTTTCTTTTTTAAGAAGTCCTAAAGGGGGAGAAAAACCAACCATTCATATGAAATCACTTTTGACATCTAGAGATTTCTCTAGGTTCTGACCCAAGGTTGTTCCATTCCACCTACATTCCTCCTACCCTTGAGGGATTTCAAAAAACATACTTAATGATTTGGACTTGTTTTAATTTTTTCTAACTTATTTCCTTTCAAGGCTAATACCATTTATAAATTCACAATTATCAAAGGTATTTTGCACACAATGAAATAGCTTAAAAAAATCAGATCAGATTCAGAATATTTCCCCAAGGACAGGAAATGCACAAAATAGTGAAATTATTTAATTGAAAAGCAAAGCAAGGGGACTAAAGTAACTCCTTGAACTAGATCCTAAGGTATGTCCTTTCTTCCCATCATAAAACACTGACTAGTTTGAGCTCTTGTTTTTTGAAGTGAAGCTTTGATGGAAATGTTAACAACTGAATCCACTGTGTGTTTCATACTAATATCAACAGACTTTTTCTTGCCCAACACTTTGCCACAAGCTTAAGCGTTTATCCTCGGTATGTTTTCCAGCCTGTTCAGGTGTTCATCTCTCTTGTTCCCAATATTCTCTTAGCTTTTCCAGTCAAGCTCCTTGAAAGGTAAGTCTCCATATCTTTGTAGAGATTAGTAATAAATAAAATTTTCTTTTCTTTTTTTAAATTGTGCTTTAAGTGAAAGTTTACAGTTCAAGTTAGTTTCTCATACAAAAATTAATACACACATTGTTATGTGACCCTAGTTGCCCTCCCTATAATCTGGCAGCACACTCCTCCTTACTACCCCGGATTTCCTGTGTCCCTTTGTGCCCATATATCTTGCCTCCAGACAGGAGCTACCTGTTTAGTCTTGTGTATCTACTTGAGGTAAGAAGCACACTCTTCACGAGTATCATTTTACGTCTTACGGTCCAGTCTAATCTTTGTCTGAAGAGTTGGCTTCAGGAATGGTTTTAGTTTTGGTTTAACAGAGTCTGGGGGCCATGTCTTCCAGGGTCCCTCCAGTCTCAGTCAGACCATTAAGTTTGGTCATTTTACTGAAATTTGAGTTCTACACCCCACTTTTCTCCTGCTCCAACAGGGACTCTCTGTTGTTTTCCCTGTCAGGGTGGTGATTGGTGGTAGCCAGGCACCATCTAGTTCAGGTCTCAGGCTGATGGAGTCCCTGGTGTATAAGGCCATTTCCGTCTCTTGGGCACATATTTTCCTTGTGTCTTTCGTGTTCTTCATTCTCCTTTGCACCAGGTGGGTTGGGATGAATTGATGCATCTTAGATGGCTGCTAGCTAGCTTTTAAGACCCTAGATGCCACTCACCAAAGTGGGATGCAGAATATTTTCTTAATAAACTTTGTTATGCCAGTTGACCTAGATGTCCCCTGAAACCATGGTCCCCAGAACCCCGCCCCTACTACTCTGTCCCTCGAAGTGTTGGGTTGTATTCAGGAAACTACTTAGCTTTTGGTTTAGGCCAGTTGTGCTGACTTCCCCTTTATTGTGTGTTGTCCTTCCCTTCACCTAAGATAATTCTTGTCTACTATCTAGTTAGTGAATTCCCTTTTCCTTCCCTCCCCACACTTGTAACCATCAAAGAATGCTTTCTTCTGTGTTTAAACTATTTCTTGAGTTCTTATAATGGTGGTCTCATATAATATTTTTCCTTTTGTGACTAATTTCACTCAGCATAATGCCTTCCAGATTCATCCATGTTATGAGATGTTTCACGGATTCATCATTGTTCTTTATCGTTGCTTAGTATTCCATTGTGTGAATATACCATAATTTGTTCATTCATTCATCTGTTGATGGGCACCTTGGATATTTCCATCTTTTTACTATTGTGAACCGTGCTGCAATGAACATGGGTGTGCATGTATCTATTCATGTGAAGGCTCTTATTTCTCTAGGATTTATTCCAAGGAGTGGGATTGCTGGATTGTATGGTAGTTCTATTTCTAGCATTTTAAGGAAGTGCCAAATCGATTTCCAAAGTGGTTATACCATTTTACATTCCCACCGGCAACACTGTATAAGTGTTCCAGTCTCTCCACAACCTCTCCAACATTTATTATTTTGTGTTTTTTTGGATTAATGCTAGCCTTGTTGGGGTGAGATGGTGTCTCACTGTAGTTTTGATTTGCTTTTCTCTAATGGCTAATGATGGTGAGCATTTCCTCATGTATGTGTTAGCCGCCTGAATGATGTCTTTGGTGAAGTGCCTGTTTACATCCTTTGCCTATTTTTAGCTGGGTTATGTCTTTTTGTTGTTGAGGTTTTGCAGTTTCTTGCAGATTTTAGAGATTAGTCCCTAATCAGATTTGTCATAGTCAATTTTTTTTTCTGGTCTGTGGGCTATCTTTTTACTCTTTTGGTGAGGTCTTTGGATGAGAATAAGTGAGCTTTAGGAGCTCCCAGTTATCTAGTTTCTCTTCTGGTGTTTGTGCATTGTAAGTAATGTTTTATGTACACTCTATGCCATGCATTAGGGCTCCTAGTGTTGTCCCTATTTTTTCTTCCATAATTTTTATCATTTTAGATTTTATATTTAGGCCTTTGATCCATTTTGAGTTAGTTTTTGTGCATGGTGTGAGGTATGGGTCTTGTTTCATTTTTTTGCAAATGGATATCCAGTTTTGCCAGCACCATTTGTTAAAGAGACTGTCTTTTCCCCATTTAATGGACTTTGGGCCCTTGTCAAATATCAGCTGCTCATAGGTGGATGATTTTATGTCTGAATTCTCAGTTCTCTTCCATTGGTCTATGTATCTGTTGTTGTACCAGCACCAGGCTGTTTTGACTACTGTGGTGGTATAATAGGTTCTAAAGTCAAGTAGTGTGAGGCCTCCCATTTTGTTCTTCTCTTTCAGTAATGCTTTACTTATTTGGGGCCTCTTCCCTTTCCGTATGAAGTTGGTGATTTGTTTCTCTGTCTCATTAAAAAATGTCATTGGAATTTGGATCTGGATCGCATTGTATCTTTAGATTGCTTAGGGTAGAACTGACATTTTTACAACGTTGAGTCTTCCTATCCATAAGCAAGGTATGTTTTTTCATTTACATAGGTCTCTTCTGGTTTCTTACAGTAGTGTTCTGTAGTTTTCTTTGTATAGGTCTTTTATATTTCTGGTTAGATTTATTCCTAAGTATTTTATCTTCTTGGGGACTATTGTAAATGGTATTGATTTGCTGAATTCCTCTTCAAAGTTCTCTTTGTTGGTGTAGAGGAATCCAACTGATTTTTGTATGTTTGTCTTGTAACCTGATACTTCGCTAAAATCTTCTATTAGTTCCAGTAGATTTCTTGTGGATTCTTTGGAATTTCCAGATCATATTATCTGTAAATAGAGATACTTTTAGCTCTTCCTTACCAATTTGGATGCCGTTTATTTCTTTTTTCTAGCCTAGTTGCTCTGGATAAGACCTCCAGCACAGTGTTGAATAAGAGTGGTAATAAAGGGCATCCTTGTCTGGTTCCTGTTCTCAAGCGGAATGCTTTCAGACTCTCTCCATTGAGGATGATGTTGGCTGTTGGCTTTGTATAAACACCCTTTATCATGTTGAGGAACTTCCCTTCTGTTGCTATTTTGCTGAGAGTTTTTTTCCTGAATGGCTGTTGGACTTTGTCAAATGCCTTTTCTGCATCAGTCGATAAGATCATGTAGTTCTTGTCTTTTTATTTATGTGTTGGGTTACACTGATTGTTTTTCTAATATTGAAACATTCCTGCATACCTAGTACGAATCCCACTTGGTAATGGTGAATTAATTTTTTGATATGTTGTTGAATTCTATTGGCTAGAATTTTGTTGCGGATTTTCATGTCTGTGTTCATGAGGGATATTGGTCTGTAATTTTCTTTTTTCATGGTGTCTTTACCTCATTTTGGTATCAGGGTAATGCTGGCTTCATAGAATGAGTTTGGGAAAATTCCATCCTTTTCTATGCTCTGAAATACCTTTAGTAGTAGTGGTGTTAATTCTTCTCTGAAGGTTTTGTAGAATCCCCCAGTGAAACCATCAAGGCCAGGGCCTTTTTTTTGTTGGAAGTTTTTTAATTACCTTTTCAATCTCTTCTTTTGTTATAGGTTTATTTAGTTGTTTTAACTCTGTTTTAGTTTAGGTAGGTAGTGTGTTTCTAGAAATTTGTTCATTTCCTCTAGGTTTTCAAATTTGTTAGAGTACAATTTTTCATAATATTCTGTTATGATTCTTTTAATTTCAGTTGAGTCTGTTGTGACATCACCCATCTCGTTTCTTATTCGGTTATTTGCTTCCTTTCCTGTTTTTCTTTTGTCAGTTTGGCCAATGGTTTATTGATTTTGTTGATCTTTTCAAAGAACCAGCTTTTTGTCTTGTTAACTCTTTCAATTGTTTTTCTATTCTCTGTTTCATTTAATTCTGCTCTAATTTTTTTATTTGCTTCTGGTGGCTGAGGACTTCTTTTGCCTTTCTCTTTCTATTCATTTGAGTTGTAGAGTTAATGTTTTGATTTTGGACTTTTCTTCTTTTTGGATGTGTGCATTTGTTGCTATAAATTGACCTCTGAGCACTTCTTTTGTTGTGTCCCAAAGTTTCTGGTAGGATGTGTTTTCATTCTTATTTGGTTCTGTGTATTTCTTTATTCTGCCCTTAATTTCTTCAGTTACCCAGTAGTTTTTGAGCAAAGTGTTCAGTTTCCATGTGAAACTGTTTTTTTTCCCTTGCTTTTTCTGTTATTGATTTCTACTTTTATGGCTTTATGGTCAGAAAAGATGCTTCATAATATTTTGATGCTTTGAATTCTGTTAAGGCTTGCTTTATGTCCTGATATGTGGTCTATTCTGGAGAATGTTCCATGTGCGTTAGAAAAGAAAGTATACTTGGCTGCTGTGTTGGGTGGAGTGTTCTGTATATGTCTATGAGGTCAACCTGGTTGATTGTGGCATTTAGATCGTCAGTGTATTTATTGAGCTTCTTTCTGGATGTTGTGTCCTACGGAAAGTGGTGTGTTGAAGTCTCCTGCTACTATTGTGGAGCTGTCTATCTTTCTTTTCAATGCTGCTAGAGTTTGTTTTATGTATTTTGGAGCCCTGCCGTTGGGTGTGTAAAAATTTATAGATTTTATTTTCTTCGATCAACAGACGCCTGTTTTGTTTTTTGCTCCATTAATTAGGATTTCCATTCTATGGGGATCCGATGTTCCTTTGTTGTTATTAGCTGCCTTTGAGTTGGTTCTTGACTTATGGTGACCCCAACTGAGGCTTGGAATGTTGTGGTCCATAGGGTTTTCAATGGCTAATTTTGGAAATGGATAGCCAGGCCTTTTTTCCTAGCCTGTGTTAGTGTGGAAGCTCCACTGCAACCTGTTCAGCATCAGAGCAACACACAAGCCTCCACTGACAGATGGGTGTGGCTGTGCATGAGGTGCACTGGCTGAGAAGTGAACCAGAGGTCTCCAGCACGGAAGGCGAAAATTCCACTACTGAACTACCAATGTCTTTTTTTTTTTTTTAATTTCCCTCAGGGGACTTACATTGTATTTTATTTTTTGAATAATTTTATGTGTTTTAGGTGAAAATTTACACAGCAAATTAGATTCCCATTCAACAATTCAGACACGAATCGTTCTGTGACATTGGTTACAATCCCTGTAATGTGTTAGCATTCTTGCCATTTCCACCCTGCGTGCCGTTTCCATCCCTTGAGTTCCCCTGCCCCTCCTTGCCTTCTCATCTTTGCTTTTGTGTAAATGTTGACTGTTTGGTCATGTATAGTTGATTGTTTAAAGGAGCACATTCCTCAGGTGTTATTGTTTATTTTATAGGCCAATCTGTTATTTGGCAGAAAGGTGATCTCTGGGAGTGACTTTAATTCTAGGTTAAAAAGGTATTTTAGGGTGATAGTCTTGGGAGTTCCTTTAGTCTCCATCAGTCCAGTAAGTCTGGTCTTTTTTATGAATTTGAGTTTTGTTCTATGTTTTTCTTCCATTCTAACTGTCGTATCCCTGGTCAGAACAGTTAATAGTGGTAGCCGGGCACCATCTAGTTCTTGTCTCGGGATAGATGAGGCTGTGGTTCTTGTGGGCTGTTAGTCCTGTGGACTAATTTCTTCCTTGAGCCTTTGGTTTCCTTCACTCTCCTTTGCTTCAGATGGAAAGAGACCAATAGTTGTATCTTAGAGGCCACTCGTAAGCTTTTAAGGCCCCCGATGCTACTCATCAAACTAGGATGTAGAACATTATCTTTATGAACTAAGTTATGCCAGTTGACCTAGTTGTCCCACAAGACCCAATGCCTTACTTCTGATGTTCATAAACAAGGCCATTTTGGGAAACGTTCAGTATCTGAAGAAGAGTGGCAAACCATGAATGAACTGATTGACAAATTGATAAAAGGATCAAAATTGCTAAATTGACACAATGGCCTAAATTGATAAACTGATACACAAATAGTTATTGAGCACTGACTATATATAGTAAAAAAAAAAAACAAAAAAAACTAATGCGTTCGATATGCATAGTGAATTTGAAATTGTGATTTGCTTTCTATTCAACAGAGGTGAGGTCATAAGGGCTTGGGGCCTACTTAACCTAGTTAACGGCAAGCTTCCCAACACTCTGACATGAAATCACTGACAAGAGTGAGCTCTTCCCAGCTTGTTGTTCTTTCTTATTTTCTCTAACTGGCCAGGAATTTGACTCGCACACCCAAATCAGTTAGTCTTTGTAACTGTCATTTTCTAATGTGTTCTGCTCCATCCAAACCCACTGCCTTGAGGTCTATTCTGACTCATGTTGACCCTATAGGACAGAGAAGAACTGCCCCATAGGGTTTCCAAGGCTGTAAATCTTTATGGAAAGAGACTGCCACATCTTTCTCCATTGGCTGTAAAGTCTTCTCTGGATTTAGAATCTATTTAGCATACTGGGAAACCCTGGTGGCGTAGTGGTTAAGTGCTACGGCTGATAACCAGGAGGTTGGCAGTTCGAATCCGCCAGGCGCTCCTCGGAAACTCTGTTGCGCAGTTCTACTCTGTCCTGTAGGATCACTATGAGTCGGAATTGACTCGATGGCGGTGGGTTTTGGCTTTTTTGGGTTATAGCATACTGTTTATTCTTGCTGATGATTACTCGTAACTTAAGCCTGTCATCATATTCGTTTGCTTCTATTGCATTCTTAAACTTTTCAGTGTCCATATTTTCCCTTAACCAGATAAGTAATTTAGCCTGTTCTCACTTCGTTTCTTCTCACCACTGCCCCACGCCTTACGCTTATATTTTATCGAAGAATTCTGGATCACTAGGACGTATACTATCTTTTTCTTTCTTTAGTCCTAGTCTTTTAAAAGACTACTCTCATGTTATTTAAATCATCTATGCCCTTGCTAATTTTTAAAAATATGCTTGTTCTATTAGTTACAGGGAGAGGTGTGTTAAAATCTCCCACTGTGTTTGTGGATTTACCATTTTTTTCTTTCAGATTTTTGTTTTTGCATTATAGGTTTTCAGCCTTTGTTGTTAGGTTACCAACTTTAGAACATCTGTGTCTTCTGGGTGAATTGAGTAAATTTACATTGTGAAATGCTCCTCTTTATTTTTAGTATAGCTTCTTACCTTGAAGTCTACTTTGCGTGATACTAATATAGCTATACTAGGTTTTGTGTGCATGTTTTAGCTATTCTATCATTTTCTTTTCAATCTTCTTATATATTATTCTTAGTTTATGTGTGTTTCTGATAAGTAGAATGTAAAACCCAAAAAACCAAACCCGTTACCTTTGAGTCGATTCCGACTCATAGCAACCGCATACGACAGGGTAGAACTGCTCCACAGAGTTTCCAAGGAGCGCCTGGTGGATTCAAACTGCTGACCTTTTGGTTAGCGGCTATAGCACTTAACCACCTAGCCACCAGGGTTTCCAAGTAGCATGTAGTTGTTTTATTTTAATATATCTTGGTTTGGTTATCTATTGCTATGTAACAAAATCATCCCAAAATTTAGTGATCTAAGACAATGCCAACAATTATTTTGCTCATAAGTCTGCAGCTTGCACAAAGCTCAGCAGGGACAGCTTGTCTCTGCTCCACTTGGCATCAGCTGGTGTGGCTTGAAGACTGGGCATTGGAATCAACTGGAATTTCATTCACTCGCACGCCTGGAGGTTGTTGCTGGCTGTCAACTGGGATCCCTGTTTGGGCTGTGACTGGAACACCATGTGTGACTTTCCAAGTGGCGACTTAGCTTCCTCACAACATTATGGCCGGGTTCCATGTGAGAGTGTCCTAAGAGGACCAGAAGGAGGCTGTGCAGCCTTTTACGACTTAGCGTTGGGAGTCACATGTCATTGTGTCCACCATAGCTACAGGCTCGCTGAGATTAAAACAGACTCAGCTCTTGGTGGAGGAGTCCCCATGCCCTGTGGAAGTATGTCACACAGTCTGATAATCTTTTCTTTTCTTTTAATTGGTGTATTTATTCTGTTTACATTTAATGGTGGTAAAAAAAGCTTAATTCTTATTCTATATAAAGCACCACTATACATACAGTGCATAAACAGATATACAGTGTATCTATAGTATTAAAATTCCATGGGAGGAGGGTGATTAGGAAAAAAAAGTCTAAAAAGGGTTCTGGTTGTTGTTAGTTGCCATTGAGTCAGCTCCAACTCATGGTAGCTGTTATGGATTGAATTGTGGACCCAAAAATGTGTATCAATTTGGTTAGGGCATGATTCCCAGTATTGTGTGGTTGTCCACCATTTTATGATCTGATGTGATTTTCCTATGTGTTGTAAATCCTGCCTCTGTGATATTAATGAGGCAAGATTAGGGATAGTTATGTTAATGAGGCAGGACTCAATCTACAGGATTAGATTGTATGTTGAGTAAATTTCTTTTGAGATATAAAAGAGAGAATTGAGCAGTGAAGAGAAGGATGTCATGCTGCCAAGAAAGAAGAGCCAAGAGAACAGCACATCCTTTGGACTGGGGGTCCCTGTGCTGAGAAACTCCTAGACCAAGGGAAGACTGATGACAAGGACCTTCCCCCAGACCAAACGGAGAGAAAGCTTTCCCCTGGAGTTGGCACCCTGAGTTCAGACTTCTAGCCTTCTAGACTGTGAGAGAATACATTTCTCCTTGTTAAAGCCATCCACTTGTGGTACTTCTGTTATAGCAGCACTAGATAACTAAGACAGTGACTTATGTATAACAGAAGGAAATGTTGCCTGGTCCTATGCCATTTTCATGATTGTTGGTATGCTCAAGTCCATTGTTGCGGCCACTGTGTATTTTGTGTGCCTTCTGGCTTAGGGATCTCGTCTTCCAGACCTTATTCTGTTGTGATCCATAGGGTTTTCATTGGCTAATTTTTGGCAGTAGACCACCAGGCCTTTCTTCCTAGTCTGGAAGCTTTGCTGAAACCTGTCTACCATGGGTGGCCCTGCTGGTATTTGAAATACCTGTGGAATAGATTCCAGCATCACAGCAGCATACAAGCCACTACACTGTGACAAACCTATAGACAGGTGGTAGAAAAGGGCCTTTAGGGGAACAATATTTAAAAAAAAAAAGGAGAGACACTGTTCTAGGTGGTGGGGATAGAGCTGGGGATTCTGTGGCTGGTGAGGCCCTATGTCGTCTGGTCCTTGCCTCTGTAACTTAACCTCTTGAAGCCATCATTTCCTCATCTGCAAAATGAGGATAATAGTAGCCACCTCATAGGATAGTTCTGGGGATTAAATAAAATATTCACAGTGAAAAGTCCTGGTCTACTGTAAGTACTCCATAAGTATTCCAAACCAAAAACCAAACCTGTTGCCATTGTGTATATTGCAACTCATAGTGACCCTATCTATAGGACAGAGTAGAACTGCCCCATAGTGTTTCCGAGGAGCAGCTGGTGGATTCAAACTGCTGACGTTTTGGTTAGCAGCCGAGCTGTTAACCACTGTGCTACCAGGGCTTCTCATAAGTATTGCCTACCATCAATTCTATTTTTACTATTTTAATAATTATTATTATTGGCATACTATTTTACTATCTTAATAATTATTGGCGTACTAGGTCGGTAACAGAAAATTATAAGCTTCATATTCTTAATTTATTCCTAACTAGAAATTATAATTGAATCTAGCTGCTAGCAGCTAACAGCTACAACCATCAGTTAACAGTTTAATGAAGAAGTAGTTGTCAAAAACTTTGAATTATGTCTACCCGTATCTAGTTTCTTTCCAAGTCTGTTTGGTAAGACTGGAAAAGAACTTTTCTGTAAGAGGTTTGGCTTAATAGTTTTAAGGACCATTTACTTCTAAACTTGAGAATTCCAACTTTAAATATGACCGAGAAGGTCCCTGGGTGGAACAAATGGTTTGCACTTGGCTGCTAACCAAAAGGTCGGTTTTCACCCACCCAGTGGCTCTGCAGGAGAAAGGGCTGGCAAACTGCTTTCATAAAGATTACAGCCAAGAAAACCCTGTGGAGAAGTTCTCCTCCCCTAAGTCACAAGTCAACCACAAAAACAAAAATCAACAACAAATGTGGCTGTGAAACGTGACCTGTGTGAAATTGCATTGGCTTATTAGAACGTTGTTGTTAGGTGCCGTCCAGTCAGTTCTGACTCATAGTGACCCTAAGTATAACAGAACAAAGCAGCCTGGTCCTGTGCCATCCTTACAATTGTTGTTACGCTTGAACCCATTGTGGCAGCGGCTGTGTCAGTCCATCTCGTTGAGTGTCTTTTTTTCTCTGACCCTGCACTTTACCAGACATGATGTCTTTTTCCAGGGACTGGTCCCTCCTGATGACATGTCCAAAGTATATGAGACGAAGTCTATGCATCCTCACTTCTAGGAGCGTTCCGGCTGTCCTTCCAAGACAGATTTGTTCATTTTTTTGGCAGTCCATGGTATATTTAATATTCTTCACCAACACCATAGTTCAAAGGTGTCAATTCTTCTTTGGTCTTTATTATTCATTGCCCAGCTTTTGCGTGTGTATGAGGCAATTGAAAACATCATGGCTTGCCTCATTATATTACCTATTGGTTAAAGAAAAGTATATTTATTAGAATGTTTGTTATAGAAATTAAATTCACTCACCAAGCCTTATAATGCACACACCAGCACTATAATCATTATCTACTATGCATAATTTCACTGACTTTATTCCGTGACTTCAGGAAAAATATTAGTGGCCTTTGTTCTATGGGTCTATTTGTAATAAACTTAATTATTCTAACAGAGTTAATTTGGTAATGCAAATGCAAAATTTTCTCTGCCACTAAAAAAAAAAGCATTCTAGAAATAAAATTATGTTTTTGTAAGGTGTCTTTATGACAAATTCATAAAATGTCTTCATATCATCAGATTTATGCTGTTATTCTGGAGTGGGAGGTTATTATTCCTATTTTGTTGGTGTACAAGAGGGTCAGTAACTTCTTTAAGTTCAGTGGTTCCTTCCTGTGTGACCGAGACCATAACCTGAAAGATCATTGCAGATTCTCTTCCTGATCTAAACATTGCTGTACAAAATTGCAACACTTAATGTGATGCCTAAAAGCTTGTAGGTCCTAAATCAGACGTAAACCCCTTTAAATAGAATAGACTCTACGTAGGAGAGTTGTTCAGAAACTAATAAAGGTTATTTGCTCTATTGGGTGGAATCTAAGAAGCTATTTTAGTTAGATTGTGAAAAATTCCTTAAAGTCTCTATGTGAACAGCAATAAAAGTGAGCTACCATAAAATCTACCTATTTGCTTATTTTGCCCACCCTTTTCAGATATGAGCTCTGGCATGCCCATAGAATTAATGACCAACTTGTTTTAGGTCATCAGTTCCTTGTAGTCAATTATTATTCCCCAGAAATTTGCCTGGGCCAAGTTTTAAAGCCAAAATAATCCGTTAACGAAAAGTAATAATTGTGAATAGGTATAATAACCCTGCAGAGTCATATAAAATAGATGAAATTGCCAACTGCCCAGCAAATGAAGAGCTAAATGAATGGTTTATATTTCAAGGAGTAAATGAATGTCAGTAAGAAGTAACACACTTTACCATCTGCCAGAAATATCACCTTCAGCACTTGTGGGTATTGTCAATTACTAAAATAAGTAAAAATGGAAAAATCTAGAGATTAAAGTATTGAACGATCAATCAATAAATGTGTTTTGTGTTTGACATTTTGGTAGATTTTTTGAGAGATAAAGATATGTAAAAAGCCCAGTTCATATTTCCAAAGGTTCCATAATTTGATTAAAGCATATTTGATACAGAAATAACAGAATTATAGGGCTTAAATCAAATAGAAAAAGTTTTATAACTGGAAGATACCTTAGAGATCACCTAGACTAATCTCTCCTGGTTAAAAAAATTTTTTTTTTTTTTTAGTGTGACCTTAAAATCACTTAGCTCTTTATAATTGTAACTTACATGGCAGGATCACTTATTATTTCATATTTTAAAAATTTTGTCCCATCCTACTGAAGTGTGCCTGTCCCAAGCCATGGTCTTTTCAGTTACCTCATATGTATATGCAAAAGCTGGACGATGAAAAAGATAAACACAAGAAAACTTGATGCATTTGAACTGTGGAGTTGGTGGAGAATATTGAATATACTGTAGGCTGCCAGAAGAACAAACAAGTCAGTGTTAGAAGAAATACAACCAGAATGCTCCTTAGAAGTAAGGATGGTTAAGACTTCAGGTCACTTATTTTGGACATGTCATCACAAAAGAGCATTCCCTAGAAAAGGACATCATGGTTGGTTAAGGAGAGGGTCAGTTAAAAAAAGGGAAACCCTCCGTGAGATGGGTTGACAATAGCCACAACAATGGACTCAAACATACCAGTGATCATCAAGATAGCACAGGACTGGGCAGCATTTTAATCTGTTATACGTAAGGTCGCTGTGAGTCAGAGTCTACTCAAGGTCAACTAACGACAACAGCTGAGTGTGTCTCAGTTCATTACTGTTACTGCTTCTCAAGCCGGGGTGTCATCTGTGGCTAGGTGTTTCTTGTCACTGATTGGTCCTCAAAAAGCATGCTGTCCTTGGCCACCTATGACTGGGTACTTCTTTTTTGCTTATTCTGACACCATAAAATCTGCATTTTCCCATAAACTACTGGATACTAATGATGGCAAGAGGCAGAAATCCAAATGCGTATGTGTGAAGGAAGGAAAGAGACAATTACAATCATAGTATAACAGAGCCCTGGTGGTGCACGGGTTAAGAGCTATGACTGATAACCAGAAGGTTGGCAGTTTCAATCTACCAGCTGCTCCTTGGAAATCCTTTGGGGTAGTTTCACTCTGTCCTGTAGGGTCACTGTCTTAGTTATCTAGTGCTGCTATAACAGAAATACCATAAGTGCCTGGCTTTAACAAACAGAAATTCATTTTCTCATAGTCTAGGAGGTTAGAAGTTCGAATTCAGGTGCCATCTCCAGGGGAAGGCTTTTTCTCTCTGTCAAATCTGGGGGAAGGTCCTTGTCATCAATCTTCCCCTAGTCAGGAGCTTCTCAGTGCAGAGACCTCAGGTCCAAAGGACACATTCCACTCCCAGTGCTTCTTTCTTGGTGGCATGAGGTCCCCCTACTTGCTTATTTCTCTCTCCTTTTATCTCTTGCAAGGCCACACCCCAGGGGAACTCCCCTTACATCAGATCAGGGCGTGACCTGAGTAAGGGTGTTGTATCCTACCCTAAATCTCTTTAACATAACCTAATCTTGCCCCCCGCCACCCCATATCTGTCAGTTTGTCATACTGTGGGCGCTTGCGTGTTGCTGTGATGCTGGAAGCTTTGACACGGTGCCATGGTGTTTTCAATTGCCTCATATGCATATGAAACCTGGCCAATGAATAAGGAAGACTGAAGAATTGATGCCTTTGAATTATGGTGTTGGGGAAGAATATTGAACATACCATGGACTGCCAAAAGAATGAACAAATCTGTCTTGGAAGAAGTACAGCCAGAATGCTCCTTAGAAGCAAGGTTGGTGGGATTATGTCTCACATACTTTGGATATGTTATCAGGAGGGACCAGTCCCTGGAGAAGGACATCATGCTTGATAAAATAGAGGGTCAACAAAAAAGAGGAAGACTGTCAATAAGATGGATTGACACAATGGCTGCAACAATACGCTCGAGCATAACAACTATCATTAGGATGGCGCAGGACCAGGCACTGTTTCATTCTGTTGTACATAGGGTTGCTATGAGTTGGAACCAAGTTGACGGCATCTATTAACAACAATCTCGCCTGTTAAACACAGGCAGAGATTAGGATTTATAACACATACAAAAATTACATCAGATCACAGAATGGAGGACAACCACACAATACTGGGAATCACAACCTAGCCAAGCTGACACATATTTTTAGGGGGACACAGTTCAATCCATGACACTCTACACTTTGGCCTCCAAAAATTCATGTCTTTGCTACATGTAAAACACATTTACCCCATCATATCATCCCAAAAGTTTTAAATCAACTACATGTCAGATTCTATCCTGGGGCAAAATTCCTCTTCATCTGTGAAATATAAACTACAAGTTACCTGCTTCCAAAGTACACTAGTGAAACAGGCACAAGGTGAACACTTCCATTATGAATGGGAGAAATTGGAGGGAAAGAAGGGATAACAGGCACCAAGCAAGTCAGCAGAACACATTACATTACCTCTCAAGGCTTGAAAATAATTCTCTATTCTCTGAGACCATTTGGGCAATGGCCCTGCCCTCCATGCTTTGGGTATTGGCCACACTCTCTGGATTCTGGGTGGAGGCCCCTTGGCCCTGGGCTTCAGCTCCGCCTTCCAGGCCCACTGGAATGGCAACTCTGCTCCCTCACATTTGGGCGTCCCCATTCTCTTAGTCCATTTGAGTGATGACACTACCCCCATGGCCCCAGCAGGGTGTGGCAGCCTTAACCCTCAGCTTTGGACAGCAGATCTGGCCTCATCCTCCTGGCACTTGTGAGCAGCAGCCCCACCCTCCAGAACTGAGTTGGTGAAGATCTGACTCTTTGAAACCTAGGAGGCTGTGGCTCCACCCTTTAAGACTCAGCGGGCTGGCTGTGGTTCCACCCTTTGAGACCCCAGAGATTGTGACCCTACAGAGGCAGCTCTGTTTCCTGTGTGCCTTATCTCTTTAGCTTCTGCTTCCTGGTTTCTTAGTCTCTTGGCCCCTAAAGGCCTTTGGACTGGCCTGGTGTCTGCCCTGCTGGAGGAAGTGTTCCAAAGCTCTTTAGCTCTACTGAAAAGTGCTTTGAGGCACCCTACTCTGCCAGTAAACCTTGGCTGGTAGGCACTCAGCTGTCGTGCTCCATGGGTTGGCAAACCTAGCTTCACCGATAAGTGCCCAGAGATACCCGACTCCGCCAGGAAGCCTCCTATGCACAGGCAGTCAGCTATCCCACTCCATGGTCTCCAGCACAGGGTCGCGCTGGTCTCCTGGTTATGCCACTGCCAGTCCTCTGCCGTTGCTGCTTCTTTGCTGCTGCTGCTTGCCGTTTGTGCAATCTCTGGTGTTACAGCTCTCCTCACTTCCTTCTGAGTCCTTACCGAATTGTCTTTGATGTCCATAATTCCACCAACAGTCTCTTCAAGGTAATCTAGGCTTTTACTATTAGGCACTTTAAAACTCTTCCAACCTCTATCCATTCAGTTTCAAATCTGCTTCCACATTGTAGGTGTCTGTTAGAGTAGAACCCCACTCTTCTGATATCAAATCCTTTTTATATTTATGGAGAAAATCCTTAACAAAAAATAAGCAATTTCCTATCAAGTTAGTATTATTAACATATTGTTATTGTTAGGTGCCATTGAGTTGGTTCTGACTCATAGCAATCCTGTGTACAACAGAACGAAACATTGCCTGATCCTGCGCCATCCTCACAATTGTTGCTATGTTTGAGCCCATTGTTGTAGCTACTGTGTCAATCCATCTCATTGAGGATCTTCCTCTTTTTTACTGACCTCCTACTTTACCAAGCGTGATGTCCTTCTCCAGGGACTGGTCCCTCCTAATAACATGTCCAAAGTATGTGAGACAAAGCCTTGCCATCCTCACTTCTAAGGATCATCAACAGTTTCTACATGTACAATTTAGTGACATTCATTACATTCTTTGAGTTGTGCAACTGTTCTCACCCTCCTTTTCTGAGTTGTTTCTCCCCCACTAACATAAACTCATTGCCCTCTAAGGTTCCTATCTAATTTTTTGAGTTGCTGTTGTCAGTTTGATCCCATATAGATCAATCTTAAAAGAGTATAATACTCTGGGCAGACATTCTTTACTAGTTAAGCTATTGTTTGCTTTTAAGAAGATTTCAAGGGATATTTTTTGTTTAATGTTTAAAGATTATCTCAGGGTAATAGTTTTGGGGGTTCATCCAGTCACCAAGGTTTCAGAAAGTCTGGAGTCCAGGAGAATTTAAAATTCTGTTTTGCATATTCCCCCTTCTGATCAGGATTCTTTTATGGAATCTTTGATCAAAATATTCAGTAATGGTAGCCAGGCACCATACAGTTCTGGTCTCATGGCAAAGGAGGTGGCTATTCACGGAGGTGATCTACAGATTCAGTGTAATTCTAATAAAAATTCCAACAGGTTTCTTTACAGAAATGGAAAAACCTATCCTTAACTTTATATGGGATGTTAAGAAGCACCGAATATCTAAAGCAATGTTGAAAGAGAAGAACAAAGTAGGAGGACTCACACTTCCTGATTTTAAAACATATTATACAGCTACAGTAATCAAAACAGCCTGGTACTGGTATAACAATAGACACAGACCAATAGAATATAATTGAGAGTCCAGAAATAAACCCACACATCTATGGTCAAATTTTTTTTTGACAACACTGCCAAGTCTGTTTGATGGAGAAAGAAAAGTCTCTTCAATAAATGCTGTTGGGAAATTGGATTTCCACATGCAGAAAAATGAAACAGGATCCATGTCCCACCCCATACACAAAAATGAATTCAAAATGGATTAAGGACCTAGATGTGAAAAATAAAACCATGAAATTCTTGGAGGAAAACACATGGGCGACACTGTCAGACCCACTCGTAACAATGGATTATCTAACATAATAATAAAAGTACAAACAGCAAAAAACTAAATAAATAAATGAAACCTCATAAAAATTTGAAAAGTTTTGTTCCTCCAAAGACTTTACCAAAAAGGTGAACAGACAAGCTACGGACTTGGAGGATATCTTCGGAAAGCATGTATCCAATAAGAATTTAATAACCAAAAAATATTTAAAACTTTGACAACAGAAAGACAAATAACCCAATCATAAAGTGGACAAAGGACTTGAATAGACATTTCACCAAAGAGTACATTTAACTGGCCACCAAACCCATGAAAATGTGCTTAACATCATTAGCCATCAGAGAGCTGCAAATCAAAAGTACAATGAGATACCATTTCACTCCCACAAGGATGGCTAAGATTAAAAAAAAAAAAAATACAGCTGCTGGTGAGAATGTGGGAAAATTGGAATCCTTATCCATTGCTAGTAGGTATTCAAAAACATACAGCCACTGTGGAAAACAGTGTGGTGGTTCCTCAAAAACTAAAAATAGAACTACCATATGACCCAGCAATTCCTCTCCTGAGTATAGACTGAGAAGTCCTGAAAGCAGAGACTCCAACAGATACTTGTGCACCACTGTTTGTTGTACAATAGCTGAAAGGTGGAGACGACCTAAATGCCGTCAACGGATGAAGGGAAAAACAAAATGTGGTACATACATGCGATGGAGTACTACTCAGTCATAAAGAAAAATGAAGTCTTGATACATGCTACAACAAGAATGTAGCCTGAAGACATTATGGTAAGTGAAATAAGTCAGTTATAACAGGACAAATATTGTATGACCTCATAGGAAAAGACAAGAACAGACAAATGCATAGAGACCAAGGTTTATTAGTGGTTACCGGGGTTAGGAGGGAGGGGGAGAGGGAGATTAAAGGTGATGGAAAAATCGCATTGATTAGGGGTAGGATTGCACAGCTCATTATTGTAATTGCGTCAATAAGTTGTACAACTGTAAAAACTGAATTGGCAAAAGTTGTGTGATAGATATATTTACAGCAATGATTAAAAAAAAAAGGAGCTTCTGAGGCCACTTATGTACAGCATGACCTGTGTATGTGCTGGTGTTCATTACATGAAATTGCATTGGCTTATTAGATTGTTGTTGTTGTTAGGTGCCGTTGAGTCCATTCTGACTCATAGTGACCCTATGTACAACAGAGCAAAACACTGCCTGATCCGGTGCCATCCTCACAGTCGTTGTTATGCCTGAGCCATTGTTGCAGCTACTGTGTCAATTCAACTTGTTGAGGGTCTTCCTCTTTTTCACTGACCCTCTACTTTATGAAGCATGATGTCCTTCTCCAGGGATTCATCCCTCCTGATAACATGTCCAAAGTATGGGAGGTGAAGTCTCACCATCCTTGCTGCTAAGGAGCATTCTGGCTGTGCTGCTTCTACTAGACAGATTTGTTGGTTCTCTGGCAGTCCATGGTATAGTCAATATTCTTCACTAACACCATAATTCAAAGGCATCAGTTCTTCTTCGGTGTTCCTTATTGGGCAGTGGCCTCCTTTTTAATTTTTTAATTCATCTATTGAAAGCTGACAGGTGCTGGAATAGCTTCAATCAAAAGATCACACTCGAAGAATTCTCAGGTAAGTAGATATCATTGACCTGTCAGAGTAAAAGCCAGATATATGAGGATAAATAAGAATTCAGAGAGTGGATTAACCATGTGGAGCCCTAGTAGCACAGTGGTTAAGAGCTTGGTTGCCAGCCAAAAGGTCAGCAGTTCAGATCCACCAGCCACTCCTTGGAAACCCTATGGGGCAGTTCTACTCTGTCCAGTAGGGTCACTATGAGTCAGAACTGACAACAGGTTTTTGGTTTGGTACCCCTTTTGGAAATAATACTTGAGATAGTACTTAGCTGAACAATATGTGAACCACAGCAGAAATCCTCAGATGGAGAAAATAATGAGGTAAGGAAATGGTGGTTTGTAGCAATAAATGTTCTTCCTTTCTGCCTTCTTGCCTCCCTTCTTCACCCTACCTCCTTTCCTCCTTTCCTCCTCCTCCTTCCCTCCCTCTCTCCCTCCTTCCTTTTTTCCTTCTTACTTGTTTTCATCTATACACCTACCTGAATAAAAACATAATATTTTAAAATGCACTCAGTAGTGCTGTGCAAGCTGTCTACAAACAGGACAGATATGCTGTAAGGAAATGACTGCTATGTACTACACAAGCTCAGAAAAACTTAGGAGTTTTTGATCTTGGGTAGCAGCGGGAAGTAGAAGCACTTTGAGGCTCTCATTGCAGGTAGGAGGTGAAAGGGGAGATAAGAGCGGGGAAGAAAAGATTTTCTACAGGCCTCATCTTACTGGGGTTGGGGAAGAAGTAGAGAGGGGGTGGACAACCTGGTGGGTGGGGGAAAGACTGTGGACGTAGTTTGAGAAAGACATTAGGCTGGGGTACAACTAAAACATAGCTGTTTGCTGTTGACAAAAAAAGAAATAAAAGCTCATTTAAGCCATGTTAATGGTTAGAATGAAAGATTGAACAAAGATAGGAGACAGATAAAAATAACAATTAAAATAAGACAAAACAAAACAAAAACCAGGAGTGTGTGTTGGGATTTTGTGGCTGTTTTGTGATCCCACCATGTGAAGATAAGACCAATGATAGCAAGTCTTTATGTAGGATTATAGGCTGAGTTAAGTCAGCATGACCTATAAAACAAGTGACCTGTTACTGTCTAAAAGTCACAACCCACCACAAGACCTGACACAGTATGGACAGTGTTTGCATAAACGTCTGACCACTGAAGAACCCTGCTTTTAGAGCAAATATAGCTTCGTGACATAAATGAGTTCTTGTTAAACAGTTTAAAGACTTACATGGAGGGTGGCTTATAGAATGGAGGGTAGTGATAGAATCTGCTTTCCAAAAGGAGGACATTCTTTGGCCATTCTTTTTTTTTTTTTTTTTGGCCTTTTCTTGTCTTTTTATATAAGTGAGGTCATACAGTATTTGTCCTTTTGTGATTGGCTTATTTTGCTCAGCATAATGTCATCAAGCTCCATCCATGTATCACATGTCAAGACTTCATTGCTCCTACTGGCTGAGTAGCATTCTGTTGTATGTATATACCACATTTTGTTTATCTGTTCATCTGTTGATGGGCATTTAGCTTGTTTCCACCTTTTGGCTATTGTGAATAGTGCTGCAATGAACATTGGTCTCAATGAACAAGTCTCTTTTTGAGTTTCCGCTTTCAAGTCTTTTGGATATACACCTAGAAGTAGAATTACTGGGCTGGCCAATTCTTAATCAGACCCAGAATGATATATTTTCTGACATGAGTGAGATTAGTTTCATGCAACAAATGGCAATATTAATAAACCAAACCAAACCAAACCAAACCAAACCCATTGCCGTCAAGTCAGTTCTGACTCATAACGACCTTGTAGGATAGAGTAGAACTGCCCCATAGAGATTCCAAGGAGTGGCTTGTGGATTTGCACTGCTGACCTTTTGGTTAGCAGCCAAACGCTTAACCGCTGTCCCACCAGGGCTCCAAATGCACTGAAGAGGTACATTTATAAATCTGTTTGCACCAAGCTTCATAGCTGCTAATGACACGCAGCAAAATTTTTGGAAATGGAAGCAAAATACTTTAAAAAATAAAATATTCTTCATCCAGAACTGGACTGATCTGTTGGGGGAAAAAGAGGACATACAGAAAAGAATTATACCCACCCACTGCCATTGAGTCAGTTCCCACTCATAGTGACCTTATAGGACAGAGTAGGACTGCCCCATAGGGTTGCCAAGCCTGTAATCTTAATGGAAGCAAACTACCACAGCTTTCTCCCACAGAGTGGCCAGTGGGTTCAAACTGCCGACCTTTTGGTTAGCAGCCAAGCACTTAACCACTGTGCCACCAGGGCTCCTTATATGTTCATGGAATATTTTATAAAATGGGTCTTGTACTCGGTGTCAGAAAATCTCAAGGGTTTTATTAAGTACAAAGTTTGTAGCTCAAATCCAAAAAAATTAAAGAAAAATGATAAAAAGTTGGCCTTAAAATTTAAGGTCCTTTGAAATTAGTGGTGGCTGTAGGTGGTATAGATGGTTAAGTGCTTGGGTACTAACTAGAAAATTGGCAGTTTGAATCCATCCAGAGGCACCTTGGAAGAAAGGCCTGGTGACCCACTTCCAAAAGATTGCAGCCATTGAAAATCCTATGGAGTGCAGTTCTACTGTGAAACATATGGGGTTGCCATGAGTCAGAATTGTCTTGATGGCAACTGATTTTTTTTTTTTAATTAATAGGTGTACTAGTAGATAACCCTTGTATCAAAGAAAAAAAATTAAAAAGAAAATTGCAAATGATATTGAAAACAGTGAAAAAGAAGATACTTCAAGTGTAAATCTATGGCAGCCATCAAAACTCAGATGAAAATTTTTAGCTTTTAATATCATTATTGAAGAAGAAAACCAAATAGATGGAATAATGACTCATCTTAAAAATTAGAAAAGGAAAGGCAAAATAACCCCAAAAAGACTAGCTATAAAAAATGTAATCTGAAACTGGTAAATTAAATCCAACAAAAACTAGGAGAAAGGATAAGCAAATCCAAAAGTCATTTTTTTTTTAAATTTTTGATGTGCTTTAAGTGAAAGTTTACAAATCAAGTCAGTCTCTCACACAAAAACTTATATACACCTTGCTACATACTCCCAATTGCTCTCCCCTTAATGAGACAGCCCACTCCCTCCCTCCACTCTCTCTTTTCATGTCCATTTCACCAGCTTCTAACCCCCTTCACCCTCTCATCTCCCCTCCAGGCAGGAGATGCCAACATAGTCTCAAGTGTCCACCTGATCCAAGGAACTCACTCCTCACCAGTATCCCTCTCCAACCCATTGTCCAGTCCAATCCATGTCTGAAGAGTTAGCTTCGGGAATGGTTCCTGTCCTGGGCCAACAGAAGGTCTGGGGGCCATGACCACCAGGGTCCTTCTAGTCTCAGTCAGATCGTTAAGCCTGGTCTTTATATGAGAATTTGGGGTCTGCATCCCACTGCTGTCCTGCTCCCTCAGGGGTTCTCTGTTGTGTTCTGTCAGGGCAGTCATCGGTTGTAGCCGGGCACCATCTAGTTCTTCTGGTCTCAGGATGACCAAAAGTCATTTTTTATTATCCATAAGCTAGATGACCACCTTACAGCACTGATCATGGAAAACCCTAAGAGAAAGAGCAAAGAGTAAGAAAAGAAACACAATCACAGACAGAGAAGAGTTTAAAATAATGAGATGAAATACATGCAATTCTATAATAAATTGGAACACCTAGAAAAGAATGATTTCCTAACAAAAGTTACCAAAACTGAACTAAGAGTAGATTAAATCACAGATGTAAAGGAGAGGTGATTATAAATTTAAGATTGAGAAAGGCAGTAAAAAACAAACAAACCTGTTGCCGTCGAGTTGATTCTGAATCATGACAACCCCATATTAAACTCAAACCAAACCCATTGGTTGATTCTGACTCAGAGCAACCCTATAGGATAGAGTAGAACTGCTCCGTATGGTTTCCAAGGAGCAGCTGGTGGATTTGAACTGCCAACATCTTGTTTAGCAGCTAAGCTCTTAATCACTGTGCCACAAGGGCTCCAACCCCATGAATTCGCGACTGAATTTTAGCTATCCTTTACCAGTACCAGTTGCTATCTAGTCGATTCTGACTTACGGCGACCCCATGTGTGTCAAGAGTAGGACTGTGCTGTATAGGGTTTTCAGTGGCCAATTTATCAGAAGTAGATCACGGGGTCTTCCTTCCTAGCCTGTTTTAGTCTGGAAGCTCTGCTGAAACCTTGTTATATCTAATAAAATCACTAATTTTTTTTAAGTAAAATAGAATATAATGTTATAGTTAGTTCCCATGGAGTTGATTCCAACTCATGGCAATACCTTAAGGAAGTAGAGAGCCATTCAGGAAATGCTTAAAATGTTTATTAAACACTAAAACTGTATTAATTAAATTAGTTACTAGCTAGAGATGGAGTCTCTGGGTGGAGCAAACAGTTAAGCACTCAGCTACTAACCAAAAGGTTGATGGTTCGAATCCACCCAGAGGCACCTCAGAAGAAAGGCCTGACTCCACTTCCAAAGGAGCACAATCATTGAAAACCTTGTGGAGTGAAGTTCTACTCTGAAATACATGGGGTTGCTATAAATCAAAATTGACTGGATAGCAACTGGTTTTCTTTGATTAGATAGGGATACCCATTGTGCCAGTTGTGATTTAACATTGTCTTGGAGGTGCCAGTGAATGCAATAAGGGAAGAAAATACAATAACTGATATCAACTTTGGAAAAAGATAAAATTATCTCTTTTCTGACGATATTATTGCATACGTAGAAAATCCAAGATATTCTAGCTATCACTAGATTTATAAAGAAGAATTTGGTAAGGGGATGGATACAAGATAAATGTATAAAAATCAGTAGTTTTTCTTTGCTTCAATAAAATCCTTAGAAATAAAAATGGGAAAATTTTTCTATTTGCGATCACTGAAAAAATATGAAATACTTAGGAATAACTTGAATAAGAAAGGCAAGGAACATATATAAGTAAAATGATAAAATTTTGCTGAAAGAAATTGAATAGGATTTGGACAAATGGAAAGACATACCATGTTTGATAGGAGTATTTAATATCACAAACATTAAGTATATAAACCTAATGGAGGTATAAACTTAATGCCCTAAAATGAAAATTGCCACTTTTTGTGGGAGGTAATTGGTCAAAGAAAGTTAAAGTTCATGGGGAAGAATAAATGCCCTTGCATAGCTAAAAAAATATATACAAAAGGAGAATACCGAGGGGTTTTGCTGTACCAGAAGGGGTGGATTATCCATTAAGAAAATTACACACGGGCTTACTTATGCTTATCTACTAATCTGCAGTGCACAATTTCACCTGTTTTTCACAACATCTTTGGTGAAACCCATGTAAAATTGTACACTACAGGTTAGTAGGTAAATGCGATTAAGCCTGTGTGTACCATGCTTACTGGTTAATCCATCCCTGTGTACCAGATATTGTAAATAAAACTACTACGTCTAATTCACTGTGGTGTTGGTAAAGGAACTGTCAGAAGAGAGAATTCATAAATTGAGTCCAGTGTATATGATAGTTTAATATCTTTCCAAGGTGGTAGTTCATTTTAGTGGAAAACAAATCAATTATTTAATAAATAATGCTTGTACAATTGATTATCCATCTGAAAGAAAAGAGAAGTGGATCCTTATGCCATTCTCCATGTAAATTCCAGATGGCTGAAAATCTTGCATGATCAAAACAAAATTGAAAAAGCCTTGCAAGAAGAACTAGAAAACTACACAATTAAAATCAATATACTGAGACCATCTTTTCCAAGACTAGAAATTCAGAAGCCGTGACAGAAAAGACACACATATTTGAATTTATAAAAGCTAAGAAGAACTTTAATATGACAAAAGATACCATAAACAGGTCAAAAGACAAACATTCAATCTGGAACAAAATGTAACTAATTTGTACTAATATCTAGAAATGTGATAAAATGGATCCAAATGGCCATCTAGTGACAACGAGAATGTAAGTAGAATATCTCGAATTTTCTAGGTATACAATAATATCATCAGCAAAAAGAGATAATTTTATCTTTTTTCCAACAAACCAATTGAAAAATAAAAAAAAAGAATAGTGGATCCAAATGGCCAAAAATATATGAAAAAATTATCAAATTCACAATTAGTAAGGAAAATGCAAATTAAAGTAAAAAAAATGCCATTTTATAGCAATTAGAATGACAATAATTGAAAAGAGCTATAGTACCTATTGCTGGTGATTATTTAGGGAAAGGCTTACTCTCATGGCTAGTAGAAATATGAGGTGTTATAGATTTTGGGAAAACCATCTGCCAACAGCTATTAAATTAAAAAATATGTATGTACCTTTTGGCCCAGCCATTTCAGTCCCTGGACCCTATCCCACAGAAAGAAAGTCATTAGTATGGAAGGCCATGCGTTTGGAGTGGCAAAAATCTCATAAAAATAACAAATTGTTGCTATTGACTTATAGTGATTTCCACAAAGTATTTTTGAGTGAGAAGAGCAAGACATAGAAATTGTAAGATCCCTTTTTTTTCTAAAATAAAAAAATCACACTCATATATGTAGACATATATATTTCTACATAGGATTCCATGAACAGAGGGAAAAATATGAAGGGTTAGGCTAGCGTGAGGAATGGAGAGAAAGGAGGTGGGTAGCTAAAGAAAACTCCTTTCTCTACTTACAAAGGATGAATATAGCCACTGTTGAGGATATTCAAATTCTTATGGTACTGACTGTGAATAAAATTCCCAGTGAGGAACTCAAACAGTTAAAAGCTGTCAGACCGACCATGGTTGATACAGATATTCTGTTATTTGTGTACGTATATGTGTGTGTGTGTATACCAAAAAACCCAAACCAGTTGTTGAGTTGATTTCAACTCATGGTGACCCCATATGTTGCAGAGCAGACCAGCAGGCCATAGGGTTTCCGAGGCTGTGACCTTTGGAAGCAGATGGTCAGGTCTTTCTTCTGAGGTGCCTCTGGATGAGTTTGAACCTTCAACTTTTAAGTTAGGAGCTGAGCGCTTAACTGTTTTGCACCACCTAGGGACTCCTGTATAAAAAAAATATATATGTATATATATATAATTTATTGGTCATGTTTATTAAGTCTCATCTGTTTAGAAATAGGTCTTATATAATAAATAAATAAAAGTATTTTTAAAACTTTAAGAAATAGTCACACTTATAATACCTTTTTTTATAATACCTTATGGAGCCTTGGTGGTACAGTGGTTAGGTGTCATTTGGCTGATAAATGAAAAGTTGGCAGTTCGAATCCAACAGCTGCTCCTTGAAAACCCTATAGGGCAGTTCTACTCTGTCCTATAGGATCACTATGAGTCATAATTGACTCGATGTCAGCGGATTTGGTTCTTTGCTTTTATAATAACTTGTACATGTGAATATACATTTTATGTTTAAGCATTAAAAATTTTGTATACCCTTAAAAACATTGTTTCACATTATATTGCTCCCCTAGTCCCAAATGATATTTTTTTTGTATGTGCCGCAGGAGGCTCTTCACAGAAATTGGCAAAGGATAATGGCATGTAAAACAAAGTTCATTTCTCATTTCCCAACCATGAATATTAATATCCACAACATAAATATCAAATACATTCTCCTGAGCTTGCATTCACAGAACTGGCACTTATTTGCAGATAGATTTCATGCTATAACCAAGGAGTCCTTTAACCTGCAAGGAGACTCTGAGCCTCTAAAAGAACAAAGTTTTCTCTTCCTAACCCCTAACCGTCTTCCCAGAAATGATTGGCTAAGGCCCTCTTTGAAGCTCATTATTAGTAGTCTTTCTCTTTTGGAAGAACATCCTTAAATTATAATTGTACAAATGCTACCTTTTTAGAATTCCCAGATAAGGGCTGTGCATGTTTTGTGTTTACGAAGTACATGTTGAAACTAGTATATCAGAATACTACTAACCATAAGTAAGAGAAGACTTAGCAAATAGTGAATTAAACAAAATGGACATTAATTTTTACTACTTAAAAGAATATTGACTATACTATGGACTGTCAGAGGAGTGAACAAATCTGTCTCGGAGGAAGTGTAGCCAGAATGTTCCTTAGAAGTGAGGATGGCTTACTTTGGACATATTATCAGGAGAGACCAATCCCTGGAGGAGGGCATCATGCTTGGTAAAGTAGAGGATCAGCAAAAAAGAGGAAGACCTTCAGTGAGATGGATTACATGGTCACTGCAACAATGGGCTCAAATAAAGCAACTATTGTGAGTAGGTGCAGGATGGGGCAATGTTTCATTCTGTGTGCATACGTAGGGTTGCTGTGAGTCAAAGCCAACTTAACAGCACCTAAAAACAACATCCCCCCATGTGTCTGTCAGTTTTGTTGTACCGTGGGGGCTTATGTATTACGATGATGCTGGAAGTTATGCCACCGATATTCAGATACCAGCAGGGTCACTCATGATGGACAGGTTTCAGCTGAACATCCAGACTAAAACAGATGAGGAAGAAGGACCCAGCAGTCTACTTCTGAAAAGAATTACCCAGTGGAAACCTTATGAATAGCAGTGGAACGCTATCTGATATAGTGCTGAAAGATAAGCCCCTCAGGTTGGAAGGCACTCAAAGGATGACTGGGGAAGAGATGCCTCCTCAAAGTAGAGTTGGCCTTAATAACTTAGAGTCAAGCTTTCAGTTGCTGATGTGGCATGACTCAAAATGAAAAGAAACAGCTGCAAACATCCATTAATAATCAGAACCTGTAATGTTTGAAGTATGAATCTAGAAAAAATTAGAAATCATCAAAAATGAAATGGAACACACAAACATCGATATCCTAGGCATTAGTGAGCTGAAATGGACTGGTATTGGTTGTTTTGAATTGGATAATCATATGGTCTACTATGCCAGGAATGACAACTTGAAGGGGAATGGTGTTGCATTCATTGTCAAAAAGAACATTTCAAGATCTGTCCTGGACTACAATGCCATGAGTGACAGGGTAATACCCACATGGCTACAGGGAAGACCAGTTAATACGACTATTATTCAAATTTATGCACCAACCACTAAGGCCAAAGATGAAGAAATTGAAGATTTTTACCAAATTCTGCAGTCTGAAATTGATTGAACATGCAACCAGGGTACAGTGATAATTACTGGTGATTGGAATGCAAAAGTTGAAAACAAGAAAGAAGGATCGGTAGTTGGAAAATATGGCCTTGGTGATAGAAATGATGCTAGAGATTGTATGATTGAGTTTTGCAAGTCCAACAACTTCTTCATTGCAAATAACTTTTTTTTTTCACCAACATAAATGGTGACTATACAGGTGGACCTCAACAGAGGGAATACACAGGAATCAAATTGGCTACATCTGTGGAAAGAGAAGATGGAAAAACTCAGTATCATCAGTCAGAACAAGGCCAGGGGCGGACTGTGGATCAGACCATCAATTACTCATCTGGAAGTTCAAGTTGAAACTGAGGAAAATTAGAACAAGTTGATGAGAGCCAAAGCACGACCTTGAGTATATCCCATCTGAATTTAGAGAAGCTTTCAAGAATAGATTTGACGCATTGAACACTGATGACTGAAGACCAGATGAGTTGTGGAATGACATCGAGGACATTATACATGAAGAAAGCAAGAGGTCATTAAAAAAACAGGAGAGGAAGGAAAGACCAAAATGGATGTCAGAAGAGACTCTGAAACTTGCTCTTGAACATCGAGTAGCTAAAACCAAAGGAAAAAAATGATGAAGTAAAGGAGCTGAACAGAAGAATTCAAAGGGCAGCTTCAAAAGACAAAGTAAAGTATTATGATGACATGTGCAAAGACCTGGAGATGGAAAACCAAAGGAGAAGAATACGTTCAGCATTTCTCAAGCTGAAAGAACTGAGGAAAAATTCAAGCCTCAAGTTGCAATACTGAAGAATCCTACGGGGAAAATATTCAACGATGGAGGAAGCATCAAAAGAAGATGGAAGGAATACACAGAGTCACTATACCACAAAGAATTGGTTGATGATCAACCATTTCAGGAGGTAACATATAATCAGGAACCAATGGTAATGAAGGACGAAGTCCAAGCTGCACTGAAGGCATTGGCTAAAAACAAGGCTCCAGGAAATGACGGAATACCAGTTGAGATGTTTCAACAATCAGATGCAGCACTGGAAGTGCTTACTTGTCTATGCCAAGAAATTTGGAAGACAGCCACCTGGCCAACTGACTGGAAGAGATCCATATTTATGTCTACTCCCAAGAAAGGTGATCCAGCTGAATGCGGAAATTGTTGAATAATGTCGTTTTCATGGATTGAATTGTGTCCCCCCAAAAATGTGTGTATCAACTCCTTTAGGTCATGTGTGGTTGTTGTCCATAATGTGATTTTAATTTTATGTTAAGAGGATTAGGGTGGGATTATAACACCACTCTTACTCAGGTCACCTTCCTGATATGGTATGGCCTGCACCACCTTTTATCAAGAGATGAAAGGGAAGCAAGCGAAGAGTTAGGGACCTCATACCATCAAGAAAGAAGCACCGGGAGCAGAGCACGTCTTTTAGACCAGTGGTTCCTGCTCAGAGAAGCTCCTAGTCCAGAATGATGATAAAGACCTTCCTCCAGAGCTGAGAGAGAGAGAAGCCTTCTCCTGGAGCTCAAACACTGCATTTGGACTTTTAGCCTACTTTACTGTGAGAAAACTTCCCTTTGTTAAAAGCATCCACTTGTGGTATTTCTGTCATGGAAGCACTAGATGACTAAGACAATCATTAATATCACATGCAAGCAAAATTTTGTTGACGATCATTCAAAAGTGGCTGCAGCAGTATATTGGAAGGGAACTGCCAGAAATTCAAGCCAGATTTAGAAGAGGACGTGGAACTAGGGATGTCATCGCTGATGTCAGATGGATCCTGGCTGAAAGCAGAGAATATCAGAAAGATGGTTACCTGTGTTTTATTGAGTATCCTAAGGCATTTGACTGGTGTGGATCATAACAAATTATGGATTACATTGTGGAGAATGGGAATTCCGGAACACTTAATTATGCTCATGGGGAGTCTGTACATGGATCAAGTGGGAGTCCTTGGAACAGAACAAGGGGCTATTGAGTGGTTTAAAGTCAGGAAAGGTGTGCATCAGGGTTGTATCCTTTTACCATTTCTATTCAGTCTGTATGCTGAGCAAATAATTAGAGAAGCTGGACTATATGAAGAAGAACAGGGCGTCAGGATTGGAGGAAGACTCATTAACAACCTGTGTTATGCAGATGACAAAACCTTTCTTGCTGAAAGTGAAGAGGACTTAAAGCAGTTACTGATGAAGATCAAAGACCACAGCCTTCAGTATGTACACCTCAACATAAAGAAAACAAAGACCCTCACACCTGGACCAATAAGCAATATCATGATGAATGGAGAAAAGATTGAAGTTGTCAAGGGTTTCATTTTACTTGGATCCACAATCAACAGCCATGGAAGCAGCAGTCAGGAAATCAAAAGATGCATTGCATTGGGCAAATCTGCTACAAAAGACCTCTTTAAAGTGTTGAAAAGCAAAGATATCACCTTGAGGACTAAGGTGCGCCTGACCCAAGCCATGGTGTTTTCAATCACCTCATATGCATGCGAAAGACCAAAGAATTGATGCCTTTGAATTGTGGTGTTGGCAAATTGAATATATCATGGACTTCCAAAAGAATGAACAAATCTGTCTTGGAAGAAGTACAACCAGAATGCTTCTTAGAAGCAAGGATGGCAAGACTATGTCTCACATACTTTGGGCATGTTATCAGGAAGGATCAGTCACTGAAGAGGGACATCAAGCTTGGTAATGTAGAGGGTCAGTGAAAAAGAGGAAGACCCTCAATGAGATGGATTGACACATTGGCTGCTACAATGGGCACAAGCATAGCAACAATTGTGGGGTCAGTCATGTAGGCTCATAATACCTGCATGACTGACCTCGGTCAGCGAAGGTCCAGATCCCCAGAAAGTGAGCAGGTGTTTACCATAAAGTACATTGTTTGCACAAACTATCTAGAGAAACTGGTACAGTGTGGTTCAAGGCCCTGAATGTGCAAAACACTCTTAGCTTTTGAACGTTCCAAGAGCTTAGTTCCCAGGAGCTGGCCACGGGCCATGAATGAAAACAGGCCTTTCTTGGGAATGTGCACGGTTTGAGCAACTCAGGCTTGCTGAGTTAACTCTATCCTGAGTTGTTGTTGTTAGGTGCTGTCGAGTCAATTCTGACTCATTGTGACCCTACATACAACAGAATGTCCTGTGCCATCCTCACAATCGTAGCTATGTTTGAGCCCATTGTTGCAGCCACTGTGTCAATCCATCTCATTGAGGGTTTTCCTCTTTTTCACTGACCCTCTGCTTTACCAAGTACGATGTCCTTCTCCAGGGACTAGTCCCTCCTGATAACATGTCCAAGGTACGTGAGACAAAGTCTTGCTGTCCTTCCTTCTAATGAGCATTCTGGCTGTACTTTTTCCACGACAGATTTGTTCATTATGGCAGTCAATGGTGTATTCAATATTCTTCACCAACGCTGCAATTCAAAGGCATCAGTTCTTCTCTGGTCTTCCTACTTCATCATCCAGCTTTTGCATGCAGCTTTTACTATACCCGTTTTACAGAAGGAGAAGCAGAGGCAGAAACGAAGTTTAGTAATCTATCTCAAATCACATAGCAAGACAGTGATAGAGTCAGAATACAAACCTTTCTTTCCATTTCAAAGCCTGAGCTTGTAACTTCCCTGAAACCGTGTCTTTACAAAGATATATAGCTCAATGTGCACGGTGCGTGGACAGTAGTGCAATCTGAAATGTTCTGCTTTGTACTTCAGGGCATTTAGTGAGAGGAGAAATATTTTCCTGGGGTTTGAGACTTGTGTTCCTAATTTATAATCTTTCAAGAATAATTCTACAAGGCAATTCCTTAGTATCCATGTAACTAGGATTGTCATAACACTTTTAATGCAGAAACAGGAAGCAAATAAACAAGACAAGCTCCTCCCCCCCATGCCTGTCACTGTGACAAATACACTGGTAGAAAGTGAGCATGTTTTTATAAATACAGTTACAATAAAATGGGAACAAATGTGTGTCTCATCTACCTCTTTGAATGTTTAGGACATAGGGCAGGGGGAGAGTTTACAAAAGAATAGAAATAGTTGAAATTCCCTTTTGCACACTATTTTGAAAACAGCGTGGAAAAGTGTGTTCAAATCTATGACCCTGAACCAGATTAAAAAGTTTTTAATATTTTTCCCACAGAGTTTGGGAAAGATGAAAGCTGCAGTTTGCAGACCACTTTAGCATGAGCCACTTATTATTTTCGTGCTTTAGGTGAAGGTTTACAGAGAAAATTAGTTCCTCATTAAGCAATTAATACACATATTGTTTTGGGACATTGGTTACCAACTCCAGGACATGTCAACACTCTTCCCTTCTCGACCTTAGGTTCTCCTTTTCTTTTCATTCAGGTTTCCTGTCCCCTCCTACCTTTTTGTCCTTGCCCCTGAACTGGTATGCTCATTTAGCCTTGTATACATGTTTGAGCTATGTGTATTATTGTTTGTTTTACGGGCCTGTCTAATCTTTGGCTGAAGGGTGAACCTCAGGAGTGACTTCAGAGCTGAGTTGAAAGGGTGTCCAGGGGCCATTCTCTCAGGGCTTCTCTAGTCTCTGTCAGGCCAGTAAGTCTGGTCTTTTTTTGTGAGCTTGAATTTTGCTCTACATTTTTCTCCAGCTCTGTCTGAATGTGAGCCACTTTTGATAGCTGAGTGGAGACATAAAAGAGAAATAAGGAATTTACTTTTGCTATTAGATGACACTCTGCTTCACTTTATCATCTTATGTTTGTTTACATACTGATTTTTTTTTTCATGTTCTTTAACTCCCTATGTTTGGAAAATCTCCTGTTCAAAATTAAATTTGGACAATAAAGTACTTTTTGAGGAACATGGGGAATGAAAGCCTGGCATTTTATAGAGCACAGCTGTCCTGCCGGCATTAGCCTCAGGAGACCTTCTCAGGAACAAAAGTGCGGGATGTTCTTTTGCTCTCCAGCCCTCTTCTAAGCTATTTGGGAACGCAGCATTGTTCACAGAGCTTTCAGCATTCAGATCAGCTAATTTCTTATATCTCTGTCTTAGCTGGTGCAGCTGTACCATAATTACCACAAGTGGGTGGCTTTAAAGACAGAATTTAATTTTCTCACAGCCCTGGAGGCTCAAAGATCAAACCAGGTTCACAGTCGTGTTGATTCTTTCCTTGTTGGTTGTTGTTGTTGCGTACCATCCAGTTGATTCCAACTCATAGCGGCCCTGTAGGCCAGAATTGAACTGTCCCATAGGATTTCTTAGGATATAATCTTTACGGGAACAGATTGCCAGGTCTTTTCTCCTGAGGAACAGCTTTTGGGTTCCAACCTCTGACCTTTCTGTTAGCAGCCAAGCGCTTTACCACCAGGGCGCCTTTCCTTATGGTAGCCCCGGGTGTTCCTTGGTTCCTTGGCTTGTAGATGATCCTCTCATGGTGTCGTTCCTCTGCTGTGTGTGTCTCTGCGTCTCTTCTGGTCTTTTTATAACTCAGAAGTGGTTAGGTTTAGAACCCTTCCTACTCAAGTATGGCCTAATTGGCATAACAAAGAAACCAAACAGGATCATATTTGCAAGTATATTGTTGTTTTTTGGAGTCAAGTTGATTCTGACACATGGTTCTACTTGTGTGTTACAGAGTAGAACTGCTCCATAGGGTTTCCAAGGAGTAGCTGGTGGACTTCAGCTGCTGACCTTTTGGTTAGTAGTCTGAGCTCTTAACTACTACACCACCAGGGCTCCTTTATATGCATAGAAAGGTAAAATATATCCTGTTTACTAAGCCAAACATTTGATTAACTGATGCTACATAAGAGCCGTATGTACCTGTTCTGACTTACTTACAAATTTGACTTAAAGACAGACGTAGGAATGGATCTGGTTCATAACTGAGAGACTTCCTATATACTCTTTTGTATTGTTAGAACTAAAAAAAGAAGCAAATCCTGAACAGTTAATATATTTATGATTTTGTTCTAAACACTAACTGCCCATATTATGGATGAAGAAACTGAAACCCAATAGTGTAAGATACTCAAGTTGCCGTAGCTGGTCAAAAGAGAGCCAGTGTTTGAACTGAGGCAGTCTAACTTCAGGGCCTACACTTTTACCTAAACACATGCATGTATGTGTATATTTATGGCCTATTTCCCATGTGTCCCTCAAAAATGTGTATCCACTGGGGTAGGCCATAATCCCCAGTATTGTGTGGTTGCCCACCATTTTGCAATCTGATGTCATTATCCTATGTGTTGTAAATCCTAACCTGTGTGATATTAATGAGGCAGAATTATGGCTGCTTTGGTAATGAGGCAGGACTCAATCTGCAGGATTAGGTTGTATCTTGAGTCAATCTCTTTTGAGATATAAAAGAGAGAAGTGAGCAGAGAGGAGAAGGACCTCATTACCACCAATTAAGAAGAGCTGGGAGCAGAACATGTCTTTTGGACCTGGGGTCGCTTTGCTGGGAATCTCCTAGACCAGGGGAAGACTGATGACAAGGATCTTCTCCCAGAGCCAACAGAGACAGAAAGTCTTCGCCTGGAGCCGGCACCCTGAATTTGGACTTCTAGCCTCCTAGGCTGTGAGAGAATAAACTTCCCTTTGTTAAAGCCATCCACTTGTGGTATTTCTGTTATAGCAGCACTAGGTAACTAAGATGCCCTCTTTACACAAATTTCAGTTTTTTTAAAGTTTAAAAAAAAATTCACTAATTTAGACATTTCAAGATAATAGAGTCAAGAAAAAGGTAGAATTTAATTTATGTTTGTTTTATTGGGAAATGGTTTCTTTTCGGTTAAAGTGGATGCACTATAAATATTTTTTAAGAGTCATTTAGATTAACCTTGAAATTATTTAACTGGAATATGTCACATCCATCTGTTCATGTGTCTCTTCTATAGAATCGTTATTAGTAGCCTCTTGGGGGACTGAAAAGGTGTGATGTCATGTGTCATGTCTCTGGGGTTTGTGGTTTGTTAGATCTGGTGTGAGATGACCTATTAGCCCATGGACAAAGCTGACTCTAACTGTACGTGGTTCATTTCTTCCTGATGAAACTATAAGTGGTTTTGTTTTCTTCCTGATCAGACACTTTTATTTATATAGCTCGGAAGTTAAGGCATGAACATAAGAGAGAAAATATTGTCTGTTGGAAAGAGCCAGATGACTTAGGGCCAATAGATGAGTTGTAAATCCTGGTTCATGGTATGACTTTGGACAAGTCGCTTAGCCTCCTGAGTCCCAGTTTCCGAAATAAAATAAATGCTAATGTCTACCATGGAAGTTGTTTATGAAGACCATATGAGATAACATGCTAAAGTAACAAGCTCAATACCTAGCACATGATTAAAAAAAAAAAAAATCCAAACCAAATCCATTGCCATCAAGTCAATTCCAACTTGTAGCAACCTTATAGGACAGAATAGAACTGCCCTATAGGGTTTCCAAGGAGCGGCTGGTAGATAGGTACCTACATAAGTCAAAGGACTTAACTCAAAACCAAGCACATGGTTATTAATCAACAAATATGAACTGAATCTGGATTTGAGCTCCTTGAGAACGGGCACTCGGTTCATTTGTGTTTCTCAAATGTATTAATCAATGAATGAAGGATTGTGGTTAACATAGTTGGCTGTATGCCAGGCAACATCTATAGGCTGTATCTTCTCATGATGGATAAGTGGGACAGGCAAAGACCCAGAGTGTGAATATTGGTCACCCAAATTGTGAGTGTGAGAGAGTTCATGGTTCTTCAGTCAAACATGATGTTTTGGGAGGCTTTTAACTCTGAATATTGTTTAGAACAGTCTTCTCAGTTTAGATCATAATACAGGTTCTTTGCTGTTATGGACTCTGCCCTCACTTCAGTGACTCATTTGTTATTTTACTACTATTATTATACTTATGCTCAAAAGAGCTTGAGTGTTCCAACGCTTTTGCTTCCAGCTCTTATTACTAATTATTTGCATCGATGGTAACCGATACTCTTTGGGAGCTGGAGGGGGGAAAAGAACAGGAAGACTCCAGGTAATGGGAACACATTCAAGACAACTCCTGATTGCCATTTCCCCTCTCAACCCAGCCTTGCGATTGTATCACCTTTGGCTGAAACCACATCCTGAAACCTTCCTGTGCCTCTTTGTCCTGGCTCAAGAATGTTTGTCCTACAATGTGAGATTTTGTGCCCCTTCCAAGGAAGGATACTTAAGTCTAGCCCTGATAATAAGGAAGAGTGACTCCAGGGCGAAATGCCCAGTGTCTGGGCCCTGCTGCACTGAGTTTATGCTGAAAAACTGAAAATCAAAAGCCTTCAGCATAGTAATTATGCTTTCAAAGTCTGGAGGCTTGCTACATAAGTATATATGTAGAATATAGTTTAGAAGAAATCGTTTAGTTAGTGAACCCCCATGAGCAGTTTGCTAATAAACTAAACCTTGTTCCACCTGCAATTTTTTTTTTCTGCTTTTAAACAGAATTTATTAAGCTGCTTATGAATTTACAGAATACACATTTTGCCTAATTCTTAATTTTGGAACATTTTTGGGAATTTGTTTTTCTGGTTTTTTCACACACATGGTGCTCTGCTTTGTAATCTTTTTTTGAAGAAAAAAAATTTTTTATTGTGCCTTAGGTGAAAGTTTACAAAGCAAATTAGTTTCTCATCAAAAATTTATACACAAATTATTTTGTGACATTGGTTGCAATCTCCGCAATGTGTTAACACTCTCCCCTTCCCCACGCCGCGCTCCCTGTTTCCCATCTATCCATTTTTCCTGCCTCTTTGTCTCTTCATTGCTTTTGGGGCAAGTGTTGCCCATTTGGTCTCATATACACGATTGAGCTAAGAAGCACGCTCCTCACGTGGGTTATCATTTGTTTTGTAGACCTGTCTAATCTTTGCTGAAGGGTGAACTTTGGGAGTTGCTTAGATTCTGAGTTAAAAGGGTGTCTGGGGGCCCTATTCTTGGGCATCCTTCAGTCTCTGTCAGTCCAGCAAGTCTGTTTTTTTTTCTTTTTTTGTGTAAATTTGAATTCTGTGCTATGTTCTTCTTCTGCTCAGTCTGGGACTCTCTGTTGTGACCCCTGTCAGAGCAGCCAGTGGTAGTTGAGCACTGTCTAGTTGTTCTGGGCTCAGGCTGGTGGAGGCTGTGGTACTCGTGGTCCATTAGTTCTTTGGACTAATATTTTCCTTTTGTCTTTGGCTTTCTCAATTCTCCTTTGCACCAGATGGGATGGGACCAGTAGATGTATCTTAGGTGACTTTATTCAAGAGCCTAAATTATACCATCACCCTTAACAGAAACTCAGTGTCCCCTAACGTTGAGTCCTCTTTTCCCCCTCCCGCCTGCCCAACTCTGGGCCACTCGCTGTGGTCTCTATACACTTGCCTATTGTAGATACTTCATGTAAGTGAAGTAATACTGTGTTTGTACTTTTGTAACTGACCTAATGCACTTGGCATAATGTTTTCAAGGTTCATCCATGTCGTAGCATGTATCAGGACTTCATTTTTCCTTACGGCTGAATAGTATTCCATTGTGTGTAGGTACCACATTTTGTTTATCCATTCCTCTGTTGATGGACATTCAGGTTGTTTCTACTTTTCAGCTGTTATGAATAGTGCCGCCTAAACATTGGTGTACAGGTATCTATTTCAGCTTTTGTGTTTCAACAAGCCCTCTAGGTGATTCTAATGTGAATGCATGCTAAAAGTTGACAGCTGCTGTCTTAGATCATGTGCTCTGCCTGCCTCTAGACCTCAGAGCCTAAAGTCATGTCTGCTCCCCTCAGTGGATATCTACTGTCTCAGCCCCTGCCCATTGCCGGCCTGGCCCTCTCCTTTCTCATCATCCTCACTTTCCCATTTCTGTATAGATCTTTAAAGCGCTGTTTACTTCCACTGCTGGTAGGGACTGTCCAGGTTTGCCCAGGACTCCGGGGTTTACTGGGATGCGGAACTTTCAGTGCTAACATCAGGAAAGTTCTGAGCAAACAGGAATGGGAGGAAACCCTATCTGAGCAGGCACATTAATGTACTCAACGCTGTTGACTTGCGGAGACAGTAGAAATGGGAATATAGGAGAACCGTTGACTGTTTGGAGCCCCGGTGGTGGCAGTGGTTAAGAGCTCAGCCGCTAACCAAAAGGTCAGCAGTTTGAACCCACCAGCCACTCCTTGGAACCCTGTGGGGCAGTTCTACTCTGTCACTATGAGTCAAAATCGACTCAACGGCAATAGTTTTGGTTTATTGACCCTTTAGGCCACCCCTTCCTTTACAACCAAAAGAAAGAAAACCAAAGGAAAACAGTCTATCATGGAGTGTGATATTGAAAATTTAATAATTTTCAGAATTGGACAGGTTACATTTCAACTATCACTGCTTAAAGAATATATATATATATATATATATATATAATTTTTTGAAACAAATCCAGCAGAATCAGGTTTCTAGAATGAACTTGCTGTGTGCTCTCAAGCAAAGTACTGATCTCCTGCTTTGTCTGTAACTGGGGTGGTCATAAATTTTTCTTCTCGTTACATTATAGAACTGAATTGGGGATAAATGAGATTAAGTGGTGTCTATAAAAATACTCCATTTCTTGGATGAATGCAATATAAATACATCGTTTTATTAACAACAATAAACCCATACACAGATACTTTCCAAAAAGAATATAATGTCTTTTGCAAGATGTGAGAGAAAATCAAAGGTAGCCTCTGACAACCCCAGCTGGAAGTAATTTCTCACCTGTGAGAATTCCTGCAGGGTTTACTGTCTAGAAGGAGCCCTGGTGGCACAGCAGTTAAAGCTCTCGACTGCTAACTGAAAAGTTGGTGGTTTGAACCTACCAGCTGCTCCATGGGAGAAAGATGTGGGAGTCTGCTTCTGTAAAGATTACAGCCTTGGAAACCCTATAAGGCAGCTCTACTCTGTCCTGCAGGGCCTTTGTAAGTAGAATTGACTCAGTGGCAATGGATTTGGGTCTTGATTACCATCTAGACTAGTGGTTCTCAACCTTGGCTGTGCATGAGAATCACCTGGGGATGTTTTAAAGTATATACTGATGCCAGGGTTTCCCCTCCTCCCTGCAAGGTTGTGCTACCAGGGCATCGGCGTTTTTGAATTCACCAGGGGTTTCAAATAGGCAACCACCTTGGAAAATCATAGGTTTAGAATGTTTCTCAAACATTGGCCATAAAATTAATCTGGGGAGCTTATTAGATGTGCGAAATTAGCCCCCCTCCCAATCTGATAAGCGTATCTGGGGGAAGCGGGTATCCAGGAATCTGCTTGGTACACGAGTTTAGCTTGGGATTTTGAGGAAGGTGTGTGGCAGATCTGGTCACTTTCAGAAACCTTTGGCTGTGACATTAATTTTTAGCACAGTGTCTTAGTTATCGAGTGCTACTATAACAGAAATACTGCAAGTGGATAGCTTTAACAAACAAATTAATTTTTTTAGTTTGGGAAGCTAGAAGTCCGAATTCTGAGCGCTCTCTCTAGGGGAAGGCCTTCTCTGTCTTTCAGCTCTGGAAGAAGTTCCTTGTCTCTTCTGAGCGTCTGCTCCTGGGTGATCTCCATGTGGCTTGGCATCTCTCTTCCCTCATCTCTGCTTTGCTGACTTGCTTAATCTCTTTCACATCTCAAGAGAGATTGACTCGAGACACACCTTACATTAATCCTACCTCATTAACATAACAAAGACAACCCATTCCCAAATGGATTATAACCACAGGCATAAAGGTTAGGATTTGCAACACATATTTTTGGGGTACGCAATTCAATCTTAGTATATAACACTTGGTTCAGTGGTAGAATTCTTGCTTTCCATGTGGAGACCTGTATTCAATTCCTGGCCGGTGTACCTCATGTGTGGTGTTGTTATGCTGAACAAGTTTTATCAGCACTTCCAAACTAAGACAGACTAGCAGGAAAGGCCTGGCGATCTACTTATGAAAATCAGCCAATAAAAACTATGGATCACAACAGCCCGACCACAGCCTATCTCAGGACTGGGCAGCGTTTTGTTCCATTGGGCATGGGGTCACTATAAGTCAGGGTCCGACTTGATGGCAGCTAATAACAACTCAACACATGGGGGCTACTTTTGAAGTTATCTGTCCCCAGCCAAGGTCCCTGAGTGGTACAAATGGTCTGTGCTCAGCTGCTAACCTACAGGCTGGCAGTTCAAAGCCATCAGCAGCACCATGGAAAAAGACTTGGAGATCTGCATCCATAAAGATTACTGCCGAAAAACCCTAAGGGGCAGTTCTACCCTGTAACATATGGGGTCATCATGAGTCAGACTCGACTAGATGGCAGCGGGCTTGGTTTTTGTCTTCAGTGAAGCCTAACACAGACAAGGTATTAAAAGAGCTCAGTATACATGTCCCTAGTGTTCAGTTCCTTCCCAAGCTGGAAAAAGCCCTGACAACAGGAAGATAACCCCATACTGTGGACTAGTTTGTAACCCAGTCTTTTGTTTCATTGTGTCTGAGATGGTGCAGTAGAACCAGAGATCCGCTGGGGCCTTTAAAAGAAGCATCAGCCAAACTAAATTAGCAGAGCACTCCGTGATCTCCAAATCAATGATTTGTATTTCATTATTTTTCTCTCTGAGAACCCACTTTCTCAGCTTGGATTGAGCAAACAATGATCCATTGAGTCTGCTAAGTGTTATCATGCCTTGAGTTTTTGTGCTGAAAAAAATCACCTACACGCACACACAAAGACAAAACCTTCGAATATAAAACTGTCAAAAGCCTTTGGATAGAAAATCGTCAACTTGGCGGTTTCCCAAGGCCCACCCTGTTTGCAGCAAAAGGGTTATAGTTCAAGACAAGCTGAGGCCTAGAGCAGTCACTTCACCGAATGACCTCGCTGCCCCCTTTGAGTTACAGCGTCTCTGCAAAGCCTGATAGCCATCTCTCACTTCCTGGAGGAACCAATTTCTTTTTTTCTGAGTTGACTTGTTTTCTCAGCAATGCCAACATTCCAGCTACATGAGAAAGCCCAAACAGATCTAAACCCCAAATTTAAAGTACTGTTTGTACTGCAAACATGTAACAGTTGTCAGAGTGCAGTACACAAACATAGGGGGCGGGGAGATGGAAACTGAATGGACATTAATTTCTGGGGCGAGCTGCCAGGTGGAGAGCTGTGTTTCAGGAGGCCTATCCAGGCTGCAAGAGGTGTCCCTAAAGTCTGTATTTCATTATGGGACCAAGCTTTGGGGATGTTAATTACAGCAGCTTGGCTAGGTAATGGAAACCGTGGTGGCTAGTGGTTAAAAACTATGGCTGCTAACTGAAAGTTCAGAAGATCGAATCCACCAGGAGCTCTTTGGAAACCATATGCGGCAGTTCCCCCCTGTCCTATAGAGTCACTATGAGACAGAATCGACTCGATGTCAATGGGTTTTTGTTTTGGCTAGGTAATGGACCCCTGGTGGTGCAGTGGTTAAGAGCTTGGCTGCTAACCAGAAGGTCGGTAGATTGAATCCACCAGGTACCCCTTGGAAACCTTATGGGGCAGTTCTACTCTGTCCTGTAGGGTCGCTACGAGCTGGAACTAACTTGACAGCAATGGGTCTGGGTTTTGGGTTTGGCTAGGTAATTAAATTGAACCTTCAGCAACAATTGGGGTAAAGAAGGCCCCAGCTGGAGCTTCTCAGCTCTTTGACAGTGGTACTATTCTGACCATCCAACAATTAAGGGGGACCCAGGGACATTTATATATATAAAAGTGTGTTGTAACTGCTTTTATGGCATGGCTCATTTTAAGGAAATAAACTAGAGAAATTCCACACATACTTTATTCCACAAATGGTCTATAAATTTTTTGCTGCAATTGGTCCCTAACAATATCTTTTTGGAACGTGGGCCAAGAAATCCATCATTTTTAAAGCAAATTACTATTTCATATGACTTGTGGTTTAACTGGTAGGTATTTTACTCTTGGTCAATAGAAGTTAAAATATAGCTACTAAATGCTTAAAATAATTTTACCTTATTTTCTGATTAATTTGGGCTGATATCATTAGGTAATTTATAACTGTTAAGGAAATGAAAAAAAAATTTTCTTTTCTTTGTCCCAGATGGTATATGAGATACCTCCCCAAGTACTTCTAAACCCATTGGCTCCAATGTAAAGTTAATAGGAAAATGAATTTTCAGAGTGTGGTAAAGTGATGATTGGAATTCTGAAGTAGTATAAAATGTCCATGAAAAGGGAACAGGTACTTGATATTCTAAAAAAATGTAATGATAACTCTTCTCTGTGGTAGTTGGTTCATGTTCCCTTATTCAGTTACTCTAATACTTGTGTTTTCCTCCCTCTCTTAGCCATCCACGAGGTATTACTACAGTAAACTTACAAATCCAGGTCCAAAGCGCCAGACAGTTATAATAACCAGAATGCCTTTGTAGCTCAATAAATTACTAATAAATGTTCCCATCAGCAAACTGAGATAGGGCAAGGTTTAGAAAGACCTTCTGACTTGTAAAAAATCCCAAATTATGCTTTAATTTGAACACATTGGATTATATTAAAATTCTTTGAAGATTGAGCCGTTAGTATATTTTAGCAGCAAACAGATGTCAGGATTGTTGATCTTTTCATTAGCGACTGGGGGAGGGGCAGTGGAAATTCTTGGGTAGAGTGTCTTTGTAGGTCTTCTGAGACTATGGAAACTTGGCACAGGATTGTGGTGATTTTTCAGACAAATACTTTAGCCTCGTTTTTCTGGTACTTTGCTCTTAAATTCTCATTTAGATGGTTGGTATAAAGAGTTTTGATGGTCAAGTGGTGTGAGTTTATACACACAATCACTGCTATCGATCGTTCTGTCCAAATTCCCCAAACCAGAGAAAAGAAACTAGTATTTGTACGGTATCTATTATGAGTCAGTTTCTTTTACATAGTTAAACTCATTTAATCATTTCAAGAATGTTACTCAGTTGGTGCTATTATCCACTTTACAGATGGGGCAACTGAGGCTCAGAGATGTTGAACATCTTGTCTGATTGTTGTTGTTAGTTGGCCTAGAGTCATCCCTGACTCACAGTGACCCCATGCACAGTGAGATCGGACTGTTGTGATCCATAGAGTTTTCATTGGCTGATTTTCAGAGGTAGCTCTCCAGGCCTGTCTTCCTAGTCTGTCTTAGACTGGAAGCTCTGCTTGAACCTGTTTAGCATTGTAGCAACATGTGCACCTCTTGCATGTTAACCATGGTTGAGGTGCATTGGTCAGGAATTGAACCTGTGTTTCCCACATGGATGGGGAGAATTCTACCACTGAACCACCATTGCCGTCAGTATCACACTTTTCTGATTCAGTGGGACAGCAGGAGTTCAGAGTAGAGACCCTAATTCCAAAGCCCAAGCCTTTTCCCACCGTTAGAACAGGCTTGGGAAGGTGTCAGTGATGGAAATACGAGAGGTGGTGGGATCCTTAGAGAAAAAAGAGGGCAATTGAATGAGTCCCAAGTCAGACAAAGCTACATTTCAGACATTTCACCATCTGTACTGTATGTTGCTGATAACTTCGTCAAGAATTACCACATTTTAAATATAAGGAATGAAAACATTTGGTTTGTAGAAACCTTTAAAGAGGAAACACACTCGTTGAAGTGGAGAGTGCTCCAGCGCTGCCTTTGGGCTATATTTGGAATTCAGTCTCTGATTTATGTGTTTGAAGAGAAGCCCGTTACTTAGGTATTTTATGGATGAAACAAAGAAACACATAGGATTGCTTTTGACTCCTTGCATTCAAGATATTTTAGATTCTCTGCATTTTTTTTTAGACAATAAAACCCTACTTAGTAAACATTTGAAAAGTAGGTTCCAGGAATATAGTAAATCAAAGCTATGTGCTTTAAAGCATTGGAATATCGTGATGAAATCTGGACCTTTTTTTTTTTTTTTTTTGATGCTCTTAACTTTTTATGAAAAAGAGGTAAATTGCCAATAGAATTTTTCCGGATTCTTATTGGAAAAGAACACATTGCATTACTGCCTGTGATAGTACACGGCTAGCCTAGCTACTGCTGAATTCTGCTGCTGAATCTGTGTCACTTGCAATAAGTCGGAAGTCAGAATGACATTTATGAGGCATTTTAAAACAAAATATAATTGGTGAAAAAATCATGCACGATGTGCCTGTTGAAGCAGGGACCTGAGGTAGTCTTTTTTAAGCTAAAGGAATGAAACGTTTTGGTATAAATTCTCCACTAACTAGAAATTCACTAAGCTGAAAAATTGCCCAAATATTTTTAATTATTTGAGTTAGATGAATTTTTCAGTTATGTGACTTATCCCTCTTCTCAAATCAAAAAGGTTAAAAGTCTTCACAGATAAAGCATACAAAAATCCTTACCGTTTATAAACACTTGAATGGCACAGATTTAAATGACCTGTTTTTTTTTTTTTCTTCACTAACAAAAAATATGATAAAATTTGGTTTCGGTGGCGTATTTAGACTCTATCAGACAAAGACTTTGTGTTTCCTTACGTCATGCGTACACACAACAAGACCCATCTAGTTTACTTGAGGCTTTTTTATACCCTACTATTTGTTGGCATTTTCTTGAGCAGCTTAAGGAACTTCAAGAACTCCCAGTTTCTTCACGTATTCACCAAATGAGGGTGACTAAAACAGTGATGACTGTTTATAGATAACCCACATTTCTTACGCTTAGAAATGTTAAAGAAGGGGCAAGCAAGGAGGAGCACTGAAAACAAAACAACAAATATAGGTGATAGTTCAGTTTACCAAATACCCAAAAACCCAAATCCAGTGCTGTCAAGTCAATTCCGACTCACAGCGACCATATAAGATAGAGTAAAACTGCCCCAAAGAGTTTCCAAGGAGCGCCTGGCGGGTTTGAACTGCTGATCCTCTGGTTAGCAGCCGTAGCACTTCACCACTAGCCACCAGGGTTTCCGTTTACCAAATAGCAGCGTTGAAATTGGCAAGAACGTACCCTTGGAGTTATATTACTTTTGGCCTTAAGAAATGACCCCTAATTCCTGTCTCTGTGGTCCTACCTAATTCTCTTTATGAGTAACGCAACAAGATCTGTGTAGGGTGTGAAAACAGCAGTTCTTTGCCTCCGTGTGGCTGTGGTCAGGGACAGAGCTAAGCCAATGCCTACAAAGAGCTTTGCACATCAATATGGTGGTGAGTTTATCCTCTTCTGTCTTTTTTGAATTTGGGGTAGGAATGATAGTAGATATAATTGCTCCTTCTAACATCTTCCATCAGTATGAAAAAACCTGGAGATGCCATTATATTATCATTCAGTAGTGTCAGATGTTCACATACTTTAAAAATGCCACCAGAACCCTCTGAATGGATCACAAATAGTTGTTGCTTAGTGCCCAATGCCTTGGAAACCCTAGCAGCATAGTGGTTAGGTGCTACTGCTGCTAACCGGAAGGTCGGCAGTTCAGATCCACCAGGCCCTCCTTGGAAACTCTATTGGGCAGTTCTACTCTGTCCTATAGGGTCGCTATGAGTTGGAACCGACTCGACGACAACAGGTTTGGTTTCCGGTTAGTGCCCAATGCCTTAGTTTCAGACTCCTGGTCTCCAGAACTGTGAGTGAATACATTTTTGTTGTTTGAGCCACCCAGTTTGTGATAATTTGTGACAGCAGCCCCGGGAGGTTAATGCAGGGGCTTAATCTTGGGTGTAGTGAAAGTGGGGCCCTGGTGGTGCAGTGGTTAAGATCTTGGCTGCTAACCAAAAGATCGGCAGTTCAAATCTACCAGCCACTCCTTGGAAGCCCTATGGGGCCATTTTACTCTGTAAGGTCACTGTGAGAATTGACTCCATGGCAACTGGTTTGGGTGGGGTAGTGAAAGTCTCTCCACACTATTCTTCCACCACAGTTACCCACTGTCTCAGTTATCTAGTGCTGCTATAACAAAAACACCAAAAGTAGATGGCTTTAACAAAGAGAAATTTATTCTTTCAATTTATTCTTTCACAGTTTAGGAGGCTGGAAGTCCAAATTCAGGGTGCCAGCTCCGTGGGAAGACTTTCTCTCTCTGTTAGCTCTGGGGGAAGGTCCTTGTCATCAATATTCCCCCATTGAGGAGCTTCTCAGTGCAGGTATCTGGGCCCAAAGAACATGCTCTGCTCCCGGGACTGCTTTTTTGGTGGTGTGTGGTCTCCCTGTCTCTCTGCTCAATTTTCTCTTTTATACCTCAAAAAAGATTGACTTAAGACACAACCTAATATTGTAGATTGTGTCCTGCCTCATTAACATAACTACCGCTAATCCCACCTCATTAACATCGTAGAGGTATGATTTACAACACATAGGAAAATCACATCAGATGAGAAAATGGTGGACAGTCACATAATACTGGGAATTGTGGCCTACCCAAATTGACACACGTTTTTTGGGGGTACGATTCAATCCATAATACCCACAAACTGTCAAACTCTGGAAAAAGTGGCTCTTTAAAGATGAGGTGTGGGGGACCCTGTTTTCTGGGGGCACAAATGCAATTAGAAGAAGGCACAGCAGAACACAGAATGGGAAAGGAAACACTGAACTGGCTCTCTGGAGGGAAATCACCACATGGAGAAGACTGTGCAGGAGGGAGTCTAGATTTCCTGGGAGTGGTTTTGGCTACGGGATGGGGGTGGAAAGCCAAGGAAAGAAAGATGTGCTTGTTATCATCAACTGGTTTTCATAATATCCTCCTCTTTCAAAGTTCTACCCTGCATTATAGGGCTAAAGTGTTGAAAATTATTTCCTAGTTTACCTTGTCAGAATTTTCCAGTCTAGATTCCCCCAATGTGAAGAATGTGTGTGTATTTGGGAAAGGAGAAAAGGAGAAGTTATTGATCTTTGATTGCAGCATCAGACAGGTGGATAGGCATGAGCAGATGGCAGAAGAGATGTTTTGCAAGCTCTGGTGCTGGTACCAATTTCATGGGAATCTTAGCCTGTCTGATTTATTGCATGTGAACGGAGGCTTCCCGACCATTGCTCCCCCAGCCCTTTTAGCAGCTTTGTGAATCTCTAAATTCCTCTGTTAAATCACTTTTTGCTTGAAATACCTAGAGTGGCTTCTGTTTTCTTGACTGAACCCTTACCGAATCAAAAAGAAATGACTGCTGTTTGAACTGGACTCTCTCCAGGGGAAGTGTCCCCAAAAACCAGAGGCATGGATGCTGTTGAATGGAGAGGACCACATTTAGGGCAGGATAGGGCATTAGCACTGGGCTGAAGGAATCTTCCTATCCACTAAGCCACAGTGGCTTCAGCTATTTAGACTTACACAGCTTTGTTATATATCATTTCAGTAGCTTTGTAGACCAAGAAACTACATGGGAGAACGAGATAATGGGAGAATGCAAAGGAAATTTATATCTGGATATTGAAACCGTACAAGCTTTGGATCAACTGCTATTCATCCTTTGAAGTATTTCCCGGATACTTCTTTCTGTTGTTCAAAAATGAATCCCCTTTGGAAGGCACTTAAGGTAGATCTGACTCCTTATGAATTCTGCTCTGTAATTCATAGCTTTATAATGACTTTGCAACATAATATTTGAAAAAAAAAAACCAAAACCCATTGCTGTTGAGTCAATTCTGACTCATAGCAACCCTACAGGACAGAGTAGAACTGCCCCACAGGGTTTCCAAGGAGCACCTGGCAGATTCGAACTGACACCCTTTTGGTTAGCATCCATAGCACTTAACCACTATGCCACCTGGGTTTTCATAATATATAAAGCATTTAAATAAGATTAAAATGTAAGATTTTTTTTTCTCTGTACAATCCCACCCACAGAGCAGAAAGTTAGTCCTCATTCCAGCCCATTAATTGTGTATCAGCCTTGGACTGAGTTATCCTTATAATACAGACTCTGTCGTGAGGACTTCCAGCTGTTGCATTTTAAATGAAGTTATCAGTTATGTCTTCAGGACCATGAATTATTGATTTAGTTTTGCAGCAACATGAGAATCAGAAAGCTTTGTGTTCGATCCTGTGTAGACTATCAGCAGTAGCAGCATTTATACCCATTTTCTCTTCTCAGAGCCCAGGATTTCTTTGACTTTGGTTGGATCAGAAGATTCCCTCTCATCATACTTTTCTGCTTAAACACCTTTAAGTAAGTAGAAGGTGAAATCCAAACTCAGTAGCCTGTCGTTTGAGACACCTGTCATTCAGCTCCGGTATTCCTCATAACAGTTTGATTTGGTCTCTGCCTCTACCTTTGGAATGCGCTTTATGTATCTCTTTCTGTAACTCTGCTTACTCCATACCTACATCTTTCCTACCATTAATTGGAATGCTATGCTTTCTTCAAAGTGTAGTTTAGATTTCTTGTTCTCTATGCAGTTTTCTTCCTTGGTAGTTCACACTACCTATCAACAATCCGTCTCATCTCTTGAGGTCACTACATATATATCATCTCTACAGTGGGACTATGAATTTCTCTAGGACCATTTATCTAGAAGAGAATCTTATTCTGCTTTGTTATCACACATTTAGCACAAACTCAGAAAAACCATAGAGTCAGTGAAAAATAGGAAGACCCTCAGCGAGGTGGATTGACACACTGGCTACAACAATGGGTTCAAGCATAGCAACAATTGTGAGAATGGTGCAGGACCGGTCAGTGTTTCATTCTGTTGTGCATAGGGTCGCTGTGAGTTGGAACTGACTTGACGGCACCTAACAATAACAACAGGAAAAGACTAAATAAAAATTTGCTGAATGCCGTGATAGTTGGAATTTGTTGTTCTTAAGTTCTTTGCAAATGAGTTATTTTTGTGAGCATTAATAACACCAGCCTTTTAATTAAAACTATTCAATTTGAATCAGTTAAAATGCTTTTAGCTGAAAAGCATAAAGATCAGAACAGAAAAAGTAAAACTGTCTCTATTTTGCAGACTTGATTATTTACATAGATAATCCTAAATGGTCTACAAAACAACCACCAGAACTAAGGAATGAATTAACAGGTCACAGGATATAAGGTTAATATTTAAAAAAAAAAAAATCTATTTTATACACTAACAATAAACAATTGGAAAATGAAATAAAAGAACAATTCCATTTATAATAACATCAAAAGGCACAACATATTTAGAAATAAATTTATAAGATCTCTACACTGAAGGATACACAACATTGCTGAGAGAAATAAAACAAGACCTAAATAAATGGCATGTTCATGGATCTGGAAAATTCAGTATTGTCAAGATGTCAATTCTACCCAAAGTGATCTATTTATTCTATGCAATCCCCAGCATAATCCCAGCAGACTTGCGTATGTGTGTGCAGAATTTGACAAGTTGATTTTAAAATATAAATGGAAATGGAACAGATGTAGAATATCCAAAGCAATCTTGAAAAATAACAAATTTGGATGACTTAGACTACCTGACTTCAAGAGTTTCTGTAAAGTTACATTAAACAAGAGAATGTGGCACTGCAATCAGGTTTGAAAAATAAACCCGTGGAACAGAAAAAAGAAAGCCCAGAAATAGACCCATACCTATATAGTCACTGAATTTTCAGCAAAGACAACAAAGCAATCCAAAGGGGAAAGGAAAGTCTATTCAACAAATAGGTCTGGAATAACCCAAAATCCGTGTGGGAAAAATGAGCGTCACACCATACAGAAAAATAATTTTGGGACAGATCATATGCCTAAACATAAAAGAAAGCGTTTAGCTACAAGTAACTGAACACTGGTGTGCTTCAGAGTAGAATTGCACTCCATAGGGTTTTCATGGCTGTGAGCTTTTGGAAGCAGATTGCCAGGCCTTCCTCTAAGTTGCCTTTGGGTGGGTTTGAACCACCAGTCTTTTAGTAGTAGCTCAGTGCTTAACTGTTTGTGACACCCAGGGACATGAGTCAGAATTGGCTCAATGGCAACTGGTTTAACCGAATACTAGATTAATGAGGCTTAAACAAATAGAACTTATCTTTTATTCATAACAAGGTATTCAGAAGTAGTTGTTTGCTGGAACTGATTCAGTGACTCAATCCTCATAATTGTAAAATGTCTCCTCTAGCTATTTCCATCAAGTCTTCCTATAAAGCAGGAATGAAAAGGAAGGGGGAGAGTCTGCATAGCTCTCCTCTGTCAACTTTATTTTGTAACAAAAACAAAAGCTTTCCAAGACACACTCCCACCCCAAGCAGAATTTCATTGGCTGTAATTGTGTCCTCCTAGCTCCATGGGAGGCTGGCAATGTGAGTATAGACGTCTAAAGGAAGAAGCGGCAAGAGGGCGGGGGGTTGGGAATGGATATTGGGTTAGCCAACGAAGAAGGACGGCTACCATATTGATTCCTGAAGAAATTGGAGGAATGAATTATGGTACTTTCTCTGCCTTATTAAATCTGGGGCTATAGATAGAAACTCATTCAGTATTATATATTTAGTGTTTTCGGCTCTATATATTCCACAGATATCTTCTGAAAAAATGGAGAGATTTATGGATAATTGAAAGAAATATTATTTTACACTGATGAGACTGGCAATTTTAGTGAAACAGTTTCAGTTCTTATGCTAATGCCTTACCTTCCAGCACTGTATCAGATTCCCATAATCTTTCTAAACAAGAAAGAATTAGGAAAATGTTTTTTGCCTTCCCCTTCCTTCCCCAGGTTTCTGTGGCTTCTCTTTTGTATATAAAGAGTAGGAATAGCAATAGGGGCAGTTATGAAAATAATACTCTCATGTCTGGTGCCACAGAATCAGACGCTGATTTATGAACCTTTGCCATCAAAGCCTCCTCACAGCCTGGGCATTTTGGAATCTGGAATTTTGATATTGATACTTCCCTGGCATTGTATATTCATGTGGAGCCCTGGTGGTGCAGTGGTCAAGAGCTCGGCTGCTAACCAAAATGTTGGCAGTTCGAATCCACCAGTTGCTCCTTGGAAACCCTATGGGACAGTTCCAGTCTGTCTTATAGGGTCACTATCAGTAGTAATTGACTGGGCAGCAACAGGTTTTTTTTTTTTTCTGTATAGAAGACAAAAAGCAGAATCTTCTTTATTGATGAATATAATGAAAAACAAAACAACAACAACAAAAAACTATCATTTATCCAGAATATGGGTATTTTTTTTTTATGGGTATTTAAAAAATTATCTTCTGAGAGGAGAAAAGAATGTTGATAAAAAATAGTTTGTCCGGTTGTTGATAAAAGTAAGTTCCAAAGTCTGTCAACAGGGTCAAATTAGAGCAGCTGATCTCCTTCTACATGTATGTCTGTAATGAGGACTGGCGTGTAGGAGGAGTATCCTAGCCCTATGTGTTCTTGAAGACCTTCTGAGTCACCAAAGAAAAATTGTTATTAATTGCTGCTGAGTCAGCTCCAACTTATGGCAACCTTATGTCCTGTGGCATCTTCGTGGTCGTTGGTATGTGTGAATCCATTGTTGTGGCTATCGTGTCCGTCCATTTGACTGAGGGGGTTCCTTCATTTTTGCTGACCCTCTATTTTACCAAACATGAAGTCCTTTTCTAGAGAATGGTCTTTTTCTGATGATGTGTCCTAAGTAAGCGAGCCCAAGTGTCACCTCCTCATTTCCGAGGAGCATTCTCTTAGTATTTCTTTTAAGATTTCTTTGTTTGTTCTTTTGGTAGTCCCTGGTATATTCAGTATTCCTCACCGACACCACAGTCTGAACACATCAATTCTTCTTCTGTCTTTCTATTTCATTGTCCAGCTTTCACACACATATGAGGTGACTGAAAAGACCATGGCTTGGGTCAGGTGCACTTTACTCATCAAAGTGACATCTTTTTTAAAACTTTAAAGAGGTATTTTGTAGCAGATTTTCCCAATTCACCATTTGATTTCTTCACTGCTGTTTCCATGGACATTAATTATTGATTCAAATAGAATAAAAGTGTTGACAACTTCAATTTTTTCTCATTTATCATGATGGTGTTTATTGTTCAGTTGTGAGGATTTTCATTTCTTCACATTTCGATGTAATCCATACTGAAAACCAAAAAAACCAAAACCATTGCTGTTGAGTTGATTCCAGCTCATAACAACCCTATAGGACTGCCCTCTAGGTTTTCCAAGGAGCAGCTGGTGGATACGAACTGCCAACCTTTTGGTTAGCAGCCAAATGCTTAAACCACTGTGCAGCCAGGACTCCCTCCATACTGTAGGAGATGCCTATTAGAGTTTTAGTGCATGTTTAACCAATTTTCCTGGCTCATGGGGTGTCAGGCATTAGTTCTATTCAGAGTCCCCAGTCACCCTTTCTTTCACCAACCACCTTACTAGGTGTTCTTTTTTCCTTGGGCTTACAGGTATTTTGGAACGCTGCCTAGGGAAGGGGTAGTGGTGAAGTACAAGGGTAAGTTGGATGGGGGTCAAGCAAGTATAAGCATCACACCTACTATGTCACCAGGCAAAGTACTGGCAGCTGTTGATTGGAAGTCCTCCCTTGGCCCTGATGGCAAGGACAACTAGGATGGCCCTCGGTCAAAGGCGATGGACTGGGCTTTGCAATACCCATCGGGAAGTCTGTGGGTGCAGTCTTGGTTCCTACACAGCTCCTAAGTGCAGAAACAGTACCCCTCACAGGGCTTTTTTGTTGAGATGTCTGTTCATGTCCCTGTCCATGGAGATCCCTTCATATTCTGTCCCTTCATGGGAACCCCCTGTCTTCTCTGCTCTCATCATCTCCGGTTATGTCAGCTCTTTCCTCAGGTTGGGCCAGTCTTGTTTCCAGGGAGGCTGCATTTTCCTGAGACCTTTTACTCTAACTCACCATGTTTCTGCCAAACCTTCTTTCTATTCCTGGGGTTCCCTTAGCAGCAAATCTCCGTCTCAGAGGATGTCTCCCAGGGAACTGACTTGGGACATTTTTTCTGGTAGACCTTATGGGATTCACAGATTGATTGGATATGGTGGCTGAGGAAGAAGATGCAAGGTTGATTCTTAGGTTTTGGCTTGTATAACTTAGTAGGCGGTGATATCATTTAAAAAGATGGTGTAGGCTAGGGCAGGTTTGGGCAGGCATTGAATTCAAAGGCCTGCTTTGTTCATGCTGATTTTGAGGTGCTATTAGACATTCAAGAGCAGCTATCCAGGAAGAAGTTGGAGATTTCAGGAGTTCAGGGAGAGGTCATGATTGGCGATAATACTTTTGAAAGTTGTAGGACATAGATGGTATTTAAAGCCCTGGAGCTTGAGGAGTTCGCTTAAGCAAGAAGTATGTAGACAAGAGAAGAGAGATCTCAATTTAGCCCTGGCTCCCTCTGACATTTTCCAGCAGTCACAGTTGGAAGTACCAGCAAGAGCTCCTACAAGGATTTTCTACCGAGTTTATTGAGTTAAAGAATATTCCTAAATTACAGTCATGTCACATATGGTATATGACATTTTACATTAACCAGAAGAGTAGATGCATTAAGCCCTTGCCTTCTACATTGATTCTGATTAAACAAGAGCCCGTAATTATCTACCCTAGCATTTCCCTTACAAAGTCAATACCGAACACTCCAGAAGCATCCCACGCCAATCAGGACAGTCACTGCGGAGGCACTGGAGATGTAATTCCTGGAAAACACACTTGGATTCCATGAATAGAGTACTTTACCAAATTTGTAGATAATAGCTGAACAGCTGACTCATGTTCCTGGATTTTTGGAAAACAGACGCTACGCCGCAGCACATACTGATGGGTGTACTCCAAAAACAAATGAGGGGAAGGAGCTCTCAAAACTGCCGAAGAGTCAGAGTAGGCAGAAACACTATGTACTGGCTGAGTGCTTGGACAACCTCAGTTTCAACTTTCTGTCCAGGGTTCTGCTTATTTCAGTGTCACATCATTTTTCACAGTTCTACACGTTTAAAGCCTATTGTACCTATAAACACAGTCATTTCAGAGCTAAGGAAGCAGAAGTTTTAAATAAAACAACGTATAGCCATGCAGCAGTGTCTCAGAGACATTGCAAAGCTGGAAGGTTCGAGAACCCTCATTCTGTGTTTTGTTTTGGAACACAACTCAGAAGGTAACAATAACAAAAAAAGAAAGCCCAAACCTGTTGCCATGGAGTCGATTCCGACTCAGCAGCTTCCGAATTCCTGGATAGTTGTGTTGGATAGAAATGGCAAACTGTAATCACCAAACACTTCAGTTTTAACCACCTCTTCTTCCTTTATGGAGTCTCCAGGTGGTGTAAACATGCTTAGCTGCTCACTGAAATGTTGAAGGTTCGAATCCACCCAGAAGTGTCTTGGAAGAAAGCCCTTGTAATCTACTTCTGAAAAATCAGCTTTTGAAAACCCTATAGAGTACAGTTCTACTCTGACACACGTGGGGTTGCTAATGCATCAGAGTCGACTTAATGGTAACTGGTTTTCTTCTTTTGTAGGGTATGATTATAGACAAATAGAATATGGTACCCATTAGCTTTGTCTTTTTGCTCAAGCCATGAAGCAACATTTTATCATATAATAACCAATAATATAATTCAAGAACCTATGTACTGCCAAGTACTATGGGCAGGAGTGGTGGGAAGGAAAAACGGCAATGGTGAGCTAGAGCTGCTGTGGACAGGCCACTGAAGCCACTATTTAAAAGACACAAAGAGCAAATTGGGTTTTACTGGACAATGGCATGGCCTAGTGATGAATATATGGACCTTAGAGCCAACTTCTTTGAGATTGAATACCCAGCTTTACCTTGTTATCTAGGCATTCTTGACAAGTTGTTTAATTTCATTGTGTTTCAGTTTTCTCATCCACGGGACAGGAACAATGAAAGTCATTTAACAGCATTGCAATAGTGAGTAAATTTAGTTAATAATATAGATTCCTGGGTCCCAACCAAGCCCAATCAAATCAGAAGTTCCAGTGGCAAGGCCTAGGACTCTGTATACTTAATAAATGTAATGATTTATCAAATTCTCAGGGAATTTTGAGAAGTGAATTAGATATAGTATGTGACCAAACCAAAAACCAAACCCATTGCTATCAAGTCGATTCCTACTATAGTGACCCTTTTTTATAGGATAGAGTAGAACTGCCTCATAGAGTTTGCAAGGAGTGTCTGATGGATTTGAACTGCTGACCTTTTGGTTAGCAGCCTGAGCTCTTAACCACTATACCACCAGGGTTTCCATAGTATGTGAAGTATCTAGAAAAGAGCTTGTGGCATAACAGGCACTTAATGAATGTGGGTTTTCTTCTTATGCCTTTTGTTGAGCATGCAAGGGTAGACCGTGGAATGTGGTTATAGTTGAGAAACGTTGCGGGTTTATTCTTTCTAACTCCAGATTATCAAATGTTCTTATGGTAAAACCAGGATTACTGGTTTATGATCCATCAACCTACCAAGTGCTGTATCTCATCACCACGGGGTAGATCACTGGGGAAGTACATTGTACCTCTAAAAATGATTTCAACATTTAATTATATGGCATACTCAAACTGATCACTAGAATTCTGTTGTAAAAAAAAATCAGGCTGTCCTTATCTTTATTTTGAATTATAAAATTATAAAATGTTCAAGTCTCATTTTGTACTTTTTAAGCTTGAATGGTATCAGAGTATCATAGGCAATGCTTGGGGTGGGATGAACTTGATAGAAAATCTGAGAAGATTGTCAGAGCCTCTTGATTCCAGAGGCTATGGCATTTATGTTTGGGAGGCAAATCTAATTTGTACCGTCTATTAATTTCACAAGGTCATTTAAAATGTGGATTTTCTTTTTACACATTGGCAGAACACCTGTTACTCATTACTGCATTCTGAAACAATGTTCAGTTGTGACTTTTCCTAAGGAACATACTTGCTGCACTTGTTTAGGGAGAGCCTCTGTTAACAGGACACTGTGGTAGAGAAAGGGATTTCAAAGGGATTGATCAAGGAAAAAGAGAATGACCACGAGAAGGCAGCTTTGCAAAATAGGATATTTATTGGGGCTGATGTGTTGACAGTTGTTTCATGTGGGGGGCAGTCCTTCGCAGCAGGAGAACACCCAAACGCAAGCAGGGTGAGTGTGTGTGTGTGTGTGTGTGTATGTGTGTATGTGTGTGTGATGGGGAGCTTCAAAAGGAGAAGAGGGCAAGGGGGCAAGGGGACTACCAGGGTCGAGGGGAAGCTGGAGGAGGGACTTACATGGCTAGGCGATGTCCCTCAGCAGCAAGATGGGGAGCCTTTGGCCAGAGAGCTCTGAAGGATGGCAGTCTCTAAAAAAAAAAAAAAAAATTTTTTTTTCTTTTCTTTTATCATCCTAGAGCCCTGGTGGCGCAGTGGTTAAGAGCTTGGCTGCTAACCAAAAGGTCAGCAGTTCGAATCCTCCGGCTGCTCCTTGGAAACCCTATGGGGCAGTTCTATTCTGTCCTCGACAGTAATGGGTTTATGGGTGGCAAATGTTGGGTTTAGTTTCATGGGGTATGCAAAACAGGCAGGCTCTACACCGTGTAGGATTTAACCTTAGAAATTAAAAGAGAGAGACACTCAGGTTTGTCACGCATAAACACATTTGGTTTATGGCAAGGTGGTCATGGCAAGGCAGGCAAATAAGACCTCACAACATTCTTTTTCAGCCGAGAATCAGAACTAACAGTTGCAATCACAATGTTAGTTCCAGGGTTGAGCCCAAATCTTTGGACTTCAGGCTTTTACCTTTAAGAAGACATCTTGGAAGGAAGGTTTGATCACAGCTGGAACTTGGCAGAGGTCCCTCGTGGCTAGGGTCCTAGGTGGACAGTAGTTGGCAGAGTCTCAGCAGGCTGATGGTGTTCAGCGAGCCCTTTGCCTCTGCCTTTTCTCTCATCAAATGAGCAGAAGTTCAGGGCTTCTGTGCGAAATTCTCACCTTGGTTTCACACGATGAGAGCCAGTGTGACGCAGGCTAGCGTGTTAGGTCTTCTCTCCAGGGTTAGAAATTAGCCAAATGATACATCTTTTCTTCAAAGTTGGGGATGAGGGAGATGTTTAGACTGCTATCTCAAGGGTGCTTTACAAAGATTGACTATGTTCTGTTTTCTTTTAACACAGCATGCCAGGTCAAAGTCAACTTAACCCTTTCACAGACAACGGGATAAGTATACCTGGGTTACGTTTTCTGCCTCTGGAGGTTTATTGGCAGGCATTTGAGGCACTTTAGTACATTCTGGTGTCATGGCGGATACTGCTTCAACTGCCTAAAAAACAAGGAAGTTGGTTTGCACCCCATTTGAGTGTCGAGGGCCATTGGTCTGAGGGGATGCTTCCTGGAGGATTGATTGTGTGGAAGTTTTGTGTCTTTTCGCTTCTGCACAGGAGATAAGGCTTGCAGGTATGTTTAGTATTTTCTTTGTGTTATTGGGAAAGTATGGTTACCGGCATTCAGAAAAATTCAAGAAAATGAGGTGTTTTTGGGGTGAAAACAGTTTGTGATGCACTTCCTGGGCCATGGGACCAGTATGTCCCAGGAGTGTGAAGTGCTTCGTTCGAACATGGTACCGGTACGGCCCATTCAAAATCAAGCCAATAACAATTATCTGCAGCAAGTGCAGTGTTTATTTAGTATTTCGTGTGTATTTTTGGAAAGTTGAGTAAGATATTTTATGGCTCAAGTGTAACCAGGAAGTGTGATGGGGCCTGGGACCCGTATGTCCCATGTGTGTGATGTGCTTCATGGAACATGGGACTGATATGTCCCACTTGCAGTTGGCACCTCATTTTTTCAAATAATCAAAAACTACCAACAGACAATGATTCACTATCCATTCTGTTAGTGAAAAAACATGGATCACCATAAACCCTCCCCTGCATAAGCATCCATGAAAGGGTTAAATGTTATTTGCCACAATCTTCTATGTTTCTGTGTCTGAATTCAGAAATTGTCTACTTCTGAGTCACATTATAAGTAATTTTTGCATCTGTGGCTTAAGATCATAGAAGCAACCTAACAATGTCACATATGATTTAAGAGCATTACATAATCGTATGTGATTTGAGAACATTACAAAAAGCATACATAACACTCTTAAGTGGCTGAAAATCTGCTTATCTGAGCAATTTTTAAAATAATTGGAGGTATAAAAATTTGCATTTGGTACTGGCAGGCTTTTGGGATTAATAGGACCCAGACTATTATGAAGAAATAAACAACTTGGGGGCCACTACACAGAGGCCATCTTTGGCTTGTTGATGTAACAAGTGCTGATAATAGCAGGAACAGAAATTACCATCTGCCGGCATGCACATCTTCCTTTCCTTCCTTACACACTAGAGGCAGGTCTGGCATTGCCCTGCCGTGTTTGGTTCCCTAGACCAGCCCGTATTGTTACTGTAATCAGCGTACTCAAGGACTAGAAATGGATGATTCACACTGAAGATGGGTTTATTTGTTTGAAATGAAGGAGAAGCAATGGAAGTAGGAAGAAGTGGTGTAGCAAAGGAAAAGCCTCTGTGGGTTGTGGGCGAGCAGTAATATCAGGGAGAGGGTTTTGAGAACCAGCTACCAACTGCATGTACAAATCTGAGAAAGAGAGGATTTTAAGATGTTCTTCTGGGCATTAAAAATGTATTTCCTTCTGTGGCATTTCTTAAGAGGCTGAAAAAGCAAAACAAAACAAAACACAACTTGGAAGTTCTTTTCATGACTTTTTAGGCTGCCAAACTATAATGCTTTGATTGCAACACTAGGCTGAGAATGAACCAGATTGGACCCCAAGATTTACCTGGGTTTCACAATTTAAATGAAAGCAGTGAAAGAAAAACTTTTGAGAAACCCAACTGTGTATACGAATACCATTTATAAGGACTCTGTTCTTGGATGATGACGAATTAATGATCCAGGATGGTTGGACTCCAAAGCTCAAGGTTTAGTGATCTCTGTTAATCCCATTGGATTAAACTTGGTATATATTCAGATTAATTGTTTAGGAACTAAAAGAACATGAGGCATGTGAGAAAGTAGAGGGAAATGGATTTTTTCAAAAACTTCTGCTAACTAGACCTTTGAGAATTAAGTTGCTTTCCTTTGGGAACTACATTAGTATTTTGAATTATCTGTGTTGGTAAGGAGCCCTGGTGGTGCCAACACTTAAATGCTTGTGTTAATGGTCTGATGTCTTGAAATTCTTAATAATTTTTTTAACAAGGTGCCCCACATTTTCATTTTTCATTAGGCCCTGCAAATTATGTAGCCGAACCTGTGTACAAATTATATAAACAAAGACATCTTACCCAGATTATTTATTAATCAACCACAACTTATTTATTAAAAATACTTGTGGTTTTTTTTTTTTTTTATTTTACATTTTTCAAATAAGTAATTCGTTGACCTATGTTATGGATTGAATTGTGTTCTCCCAAAATGTGTGTTAACTTGGCTAGTCCATGATTCCTGGTATTGTGTGATTGTCCACCATTTTGTCATCTGATATGATTTATCTATGTGTTGTAAATCCTACTTCTATGATGTTAATGAGATGGGATTATTAGTAGTTATGTTAATGAGCCAAGACTCAATCTACAAGACAGGTTGTGTCTTAAGTCAACCTCTTTTGAGATATAAAAGAAAGAAGCTAGCAGAGAGACATGGGGACCTGATACTACCAAGAAACAAGAGCCAGGAGAACAGCATGTCATTTGGACCCGAAGTCCCTGTGCTGAGAAGCTCCTTGACTGGGGAAGGTTGATGACAAGGACCTTCCCCCGGAGCTGACATCAGAGAAAGCCTTCTCATGGAGCTAGCACCCTGAATTTGGACTTCTAGCCTACTAGATTGTGAGAGAATGAATTTCTGTTTGTTAAAGCCATCCACTTGTAGTATTTCTGTTATAGCAGTGCTAGATAACTAGTTCAAAAGGTCAACAGGAAAAGATCTTTTCTATCTCTGTCCTTCCCTTGTCTAGTTCCTACTCCCTCTCCATGTAGCTAGTATTTTTTATTAGTTCTTATATTTACCCTTCCAGAGTTTCTTTATGCATACACAAAGAAATAAGAACAAGGGGTCATATTTTTCTTCCTTTCTTTTTTTTTACATGAAAGGTTCTGCATCATTTTGTTTTCTTTTTTTTGAACTGAGCAATTCAGTGATATTTCCTGCATTCATAATGTTGTGCAACGACCACTGTTCTAGTCATCTAGTGCTGCTATAATAGAAATAGTACAAGTGCGTGGCTTTAACAAACAGAAGTTTATTCTCTCACAGTTTAAAAAAAAAAAAATAGGAGGCTGAAAATCCAAATTCAGGGCACCAGCTGTAGGGGAAGGTTTTCTCTCTCTTTCAGCTCTGGGGGAGGGTCCTTGTCTCCTTTCAATATCTGTGAGCCCAGTGTTCCTTGGACATCTCCATGTATCTTGTCATCAGTCTTCTCCTGGGTCTAGGAGGTTCTCAGAGCAGGGACCCCAGGTCCAAAAGACGCTCTCCACTCCTGGCTCTTCTTTCTTGGTGTTAGTGAGGTCCCTCTCCTGTCTGCTTTCTTCTCTCTCTTTTTATCTCTTGTAAGATAAAAGATATGACTCAAGCAAGGGTGTGATTTGAGTAAGGGTGTGACTTGAATCACAGCATCTTGTAAGGCTGTGACTCAGGATACACTCTACACTGATCCTGCCTCATTACCATCTAGAGGTTGGGATTTACAACACATCACAAAATGGAGGACAATTACATCATTGCAAAGTGGAGGACAACCATACAATACTGGGAATCGTGGCCTAGCCAAGTTAACCCACATTTTTGGGGGACACAATTCAATCCACGACCACCACCTATATCTAATTCCTATACATTTTATCACCTCGAAAGGAAACTGTTCCCATTAAGCAGTTGCTCTCCATTCACCCTCTTCCCAGCCCCTGGCAACCACCAATTTGCATTCTGTCTCTATGGATTTACGTATTCTGGATATTTCCTAAAATTTGGATCATACAATATATGACCTTTGTGCCTGGCTTCTTTCACTTAGAATAATGTTTTCAAGGTTCATTCATGTTGTAGCATGTTCTAATACTTCATCCCATTTTATGGACTTACCGCCATGGACTGCCAGAAGAATGAACAAGTCTGTCTGGGAGGAAGCACAGCCAGAATGCTCCTTAGAAGCAAGGTTGGTGGGACCTTGTCTCACATACCTTGGACATGTTATTAGGAGGGATCAGTCTCTAGCGAAGGACATCATGCTTGGTAGAGGGTCAGCTAAAAAGAGGAAGACCCTCAATGAGATGGATTGACACAGCGGCTGCAACAATGGGCTTAAGCATAACTACGATTGTGAGGATGGCTTAGGACCTGGTAGTGTTTCATTCTGTTGTACATAGGGTCGCTATGAGTCGGAACCGACTCGATGGCACATAACAACAATAACAACAACATGGACATGCTGTGTCATTTTCTTTTTACTTAATAATATTTCTTGGAGATCCTACAAAACCTGTGCATAGGGAACTTTCTGCCTCTCTTTTAAGCTGCATAAAATGTCATTGTATCAATGACCCAGTATTTATTTAACTGATCCGTATTCCTGGACATTTGGGTTAGTCCCACTCTTTTTGCTGTTGCACACAGGGCTGGCCTGAATAACATTGCATGCTCATCACTTTGTTCCTGGGTAAGTGTAGCTAGAGGATAAACCCTTCAAAGTGGATTTGGTTGATGAAAACCAAAAAACAAAAAAACAACCCATTGTTGTTGAGTTAATTCTAACTCATTACAACCCAATAGGACAGAGTAGAACTGCCCCATTAGGTTTCCAAGGAGAAACTGGTGGATTCAAACTGCTGACCTTTTAGTTAGCAGCCTAGCTCTTAGCCACTACACCACCAGGGCTCCCTTGCTTGATGAAAGGGTACGTGTATTTATAATTTCAATGTTGTTATTGTTGTGCGCCATCTAGTTGATTCCAACTCATAGAGACCCTATGTGACAGAGTAGAACATCCCTATAGGGTTTTCGTGGCTGTAATCTTTATGGGAACAGATTATCAGGTCTTTCACAGAGCCACTGGGTGGGTTTGAACCACCAGCCTTTTGGTTAGCAGCCAAGCGCTTAACCATTGTGCCACCAGGGCTCCTTAGAACCATCTTAAACTCACTAATTTACATGCTAGTAAATTAAAGCAAATTTTGTTTAGTAGAAAGATGATGTGATTTAGATACCCTTAAATCCACTTTTGCTGTATATCTTATTGTTGTTAGGTGCCGTGGAGTTGGTGCCAACTCATAGCAACTCCATGTGACAGAGTGGAATGGCGCCATAGGGTTTTCTTGGCTGTAATCTTTATGGAAGCAGATTGCCAGGTCTTTCTCCTGCAGTGCTTAGCCGAGTGTTAAACCAAGTGCTTAGCTGTTACGCCACCAGGGCTTCAAAGATATGCAGTTTACACCGATGATGTATGACAGCATCTGTTCCTCCATAGCATCATCACCATAAAAAAGGTCCCAAACTTTCGGATTTCCTTTTTTTTTCCTAATCAGATAGGGGTTCAGTGATGTTTTAATTTGCATTTCTCTTATTATGAGTGGGACTGAATGTCATTTCATATATTTGATAGCTCTTAGTTTGAACCGTATGAAATGACTGATTTTCGGAACATTTTTGATGTACAAAAACTTAAATTTCATATGATTTAACGTAATATTTTACTTCTTTTCTTTGAACTTTCTGTTAACATTCTTCATCTGTTTTCTACTGTGTTGGTCTGTTCCTTATTGATTTTTAGGCAACTTTTATATACCAGAGTGATTAGCCTTTTGTGATATAAGTTTCAAAAAAATTTTTTTTCCAAATTTGTTTTTTGGTTTGCTTTTGATATTTCTGTCCGTTGGGGAAGTTTTATATCATCAAATTATCAATATTTCCTTTTACGTGTATTGATTTTTAATTGTAATCAGAAAAGTCTTTCCCAATCCAAAATTATAAAGAAATTTCTTTGTAACTGCAAGGTTATAAAGAAGTTGCATCTTTTTTTTTCTTACAATATTTACAGTTTTTTTTTTTACTTTATAAATCTTTGCTTTACGTATTTTTTTTTTCCATCCTTTGAGTTTTAGTTTGTGTGTTTAAGTCTAAGATGTGTCTCTTGTAGGCAGCATATAGACAGATTGTGTATTTTTAGCCATTCTGCAACTCTCTGTCTCTTTATTGGTGCATTTAGTCCATTTACATTCAATGTGATTATAGATAGACATGAGTTTGGTGCTGTCATTTTGATGTCTTTTTTTTTGTGTTGTTGACAGTTTAATTTTTCCACTTGTTTTTTGTGCCGAGTTATTTTTCTTTGTAACTTGTGTGTTCCTCTTTTTCATTGTTGTTGATTTTGTTTTTGCTGAGTCTTTGTTTTTCTTGTGTTTTATTTTGCTGTGTAGGATTGTTAGTCTCCTTTGTTACTTTATAAATCTTTGATTCATATGTAATTTGTCCTGGTATAAGATGTGAAATATGGATTCTATATTATTTTATTCTTTCAAGTTGGCTACCCAGTTAGCCCAACACCATCTTTGAATATGGTGATATGACACCTTCAACATCTGTGAAATCACTGTAAACCTTTGGGTCTGTTCTGAACTTTCTCTTCTATTCGTCCGTCTCTTCATAGGCCAGCACCATCCTGCTTTAGGGATTGAGACCAGCCCCATGGCCCAGAGCAATGCCTAGCAAGAGATAAAACCTGTGTCAACAAGGACAATTTTGTATTCAGGTCCTGGTACCTTCAGTTAAGGTCCTCAGAGTACTGAGCAAGCAGCTTTGCAGCCAAAGTTTTTCTGGTAGAAGCTGACTTACAGCAGTAGAAAGCAGAAAAGAGAATACTGAGAGACTAGATGAAAACTAGTGGACCTGTGATCTGATTTTTTTTTCTTAAACCTAACATTTCCTGTTTAGTGCCTTGCTCCTCTGTGCAATTGATCAGCGTGTGTTCCAAATGTGCCTCATGTGTTCAGAACTTGGTTTTCAGAGCTAGCAGTAGGCAAGGCTGTATGAGAACAGAAAGGTTGTTTAGTCAATGTAGGGCCCACAGGTATTCCCTAGGTCATTTTGTTCAAGAGACCATTTATTTTACTTCTCTTTTGCTGAGGTTGTTACAGAATGATGTGAATTCCTTGAAATCTTTGAAAACTGGCCTTTCCTAAAATAGTATTGGCCCAATAAATTTATATTATCACGCTATATTTTGAAAAAGAGCCACCACTTTTCCCCAAAATACAAGTATTATCTGGCCTTTTCCAGTCTTTAGAGGTACCCCAATCCTCCACTATATTTAGAAGAAGGTTACATTAAGGGTTTGTTTGAACCGAACTTTTTAGTGGTTGGGTTCATTTTTCTGTTACAGCACTGAGCAATCCAAGATTACGTAGCTTGAGAATTTCACACATATGTAAGCACAAGGTGAATAAGCCTGGTGTTCGTGTAATCTCCACTGCTTTAAAACAAAGGGGCCTGCTTGAAAGCAAAGGGAAGATAGCTCATATATGGTGACAGTGTTTTGACTCCCAACCAATCATAGGTCCGGACCAATGGATACGGCCATTAGGAGTTTCCCTGTTTTGGAAACTACTATTGCCTGTAAACTGTAGCACCATGTACGTACAACAGAATTGGCAAAGCTACAGTGTGAGTAGTTAGACTCAAGTGTTCTTGGAAAATACTATGACTTGGAGAAATAAAAAATGGGTATATAGCTACTTGTTTGAAGCTGAGCCTTCTCATCACTGAACTACAAAAAAGGAAGTGTGGCTGGAAACTTGTAATCGTCCAAATGTGGGCATGTCAAACTTTATGCCTGATTAAAATCAAGTGATAAGAATAGTTTTGCATAAATAAAGAGACTGACGTAGGAAAAAAATATTAAAAAAAAAAAAAGAATGTGCAAATGGTTAATCAGCTCAACTGCTAATTGAGAAGTCAGGAGTTTGAGTCCACCCAGAGGCATCTGGAAAGAAGGCCCTGGTGATCTACTTCTGAAAATCAGCCATTGAAAACCCTGTGGAAGACAGTTCTACTGTGACATACCTGGGGTCTACATGAGTCAAAGTCGACTCGATGGTAACTGGTTTCATTTTTTATTCACGTAAAACTCATTTTTGAGAATCTCCTAGGGAATCTAAACTTTCAGGGATTAAACACTGATTTGGTTATCAAAATACTGCAGAGAGTTTAGAATTATTTTACATAAATCAATTTTACTGCAATGGCTTTGAAAAACTTCTAAACTCTGGGCTTTTTGTTTAAAAAGTTTTACGAGTATGGACAAGGGGTGGTGGAAGGTCAATGTAGAAAATGGATGAAACCGAAGCTGCTCTGAGCGAAGGGGGTCTGGGTCTTGGAACCCAGGTCCTTGGCCCTGCCTCTTGCCCTGTTAATGCTGCCTGCCCTGCCACTCCCAGGGAGGTGTCTCAGAGTTTGTAACCCTTAGTGCTGTACATGGAGCCCTGGTGGCACAGTGGTTAAGAGCTCGCCTGCTCACCAAAAGGTTGGCAGTTTGAATCTACCAGCTGCTCCTTGGAAACCCTATGGGGCAGTCCTAATCTGTTCTGCAGGGTCGCTATGAGTCAGAATGGACTTGATGGCGACAGGTTTGATTTGTTTGTTTTTTAGTGCTATGCACGGTGCAGTTTGCAAACCACCAACTCAGAGTTTGTTTCCAATCTTAGGACAGCCTTCAAATTAGGGTTTCAGAAGGTAGACAGGGAATCTTGGAAGATGCCCAGGAAAGCTCAGGGTGACATACAGGGAAGGCTTTTGCTGGAGAAGATCTGACTCTACCACACCAACCACCCCTCTAGCAATAAGAGTAGTGCAGTGAGAGACACCACAGAGATTTGTGTCCTTTGCACAGGCCCTGGCACAAAATCGTCCACACAACATGCTGCCATTGCAATTGCCATTACTTATTATTACTCCACCACTCGTCTGCAAGTTTTTCATACTGTGGTGACTTGCGTATCGCTACGATGCTGGAAGCTTGTGCTACCAGTATTTCAGACACCAACATGGTCACCCATGGTGGTTAGGTTTCAGTGGAACCTTCAGACTAAGACAGACTAGGAAGAAAGCCCTGGAGATCTACTTCTGAAATAGCCAGTGAAAGCTCTACGGATCAGAACAGAATATTGCCCAATATAATGTCGAAGATGAGCCCCCTAGGTTGGAAGGTACCAACAATGGACGCAAACATGCCAACGATCACTAAGATGGCGCAGGACCAGGCAATGCTTTGGTGCATTGCACATGGTGTTGCCATGAGTCGCACGCAGGCAATTTGATCGCAACTAACAACAACATTACTGTTACCATTACTACAGCTGTTACTACTACGGCCATGATTCCTACTTTGATGACTATCACTGCTGCTATTAGTCTTTATCAATTGATAGTTAGCTCTGCTGCTGCCATTTTTTTTTCCCCTGGCCAGGACCCCAAAGAACATAGGATGGGGATAGAAAGGAAAAAAAAAACAGGAGCTGTTTGTTTTAGTTTCTGTAAGGCTTTAGAGTTCCAAATTTTATTACTGATAAATAGAATGATGGGAATAAAACAAATAAAATAGTTTCATTTATGCAGTTATTATCATCGTGTCTGCCCCAGGATAAGTTCTGAACACAAGTTTGAAGCAGACAGTCTCAGAGCCCAACCCTTCTAAGAGACACCTGCTCTGGCTTATCCTCCTACACCGGACAGACCAAACTACACTTTCTTCTGAAATTGTCCTTGACAAGATAACCACAGAATGGGCCATAGATGGCATCGACCTGCCTCTAGGTGGAGACTTAACAAGCTAAAAAAAAAAACAAAAAACCAAACCCAGTGCTGTAGAGTCGATTCCGACTCATAGCGACCCTACAAGACAGAGTAGACCTGCCCCGTAGAATTTCCAAGGAGCGCCTGGCTAGTGAAGAAAAATCAACCTCTTCCTCTACTCCGGGAGAATCAAACTCTTGCCTAAAGAAAATACATTGTCACCTCCAAGCCCTGTGCAGTGCCTGCGTGATGGTCAATCCTGAAAGTTCATGGTGAATTTGCATTTCCTTGTCTGCTCTCTGTAAACTACCCTCCCGCCCCCCAGCCACACAAACTGCCAGTGAGCAGGCTTGGAGGCAACAGCCTGGATTGCTCCTTCCCTTGCTCAACAAAATAAAGGCGTCTTTCTGATCTCCCACCTCAGCCTCTTGTTTATTGACTAACAAGTCATGCCAAGCACAACCTGGGGTTTTCACCTGGCAACACATCTCATTTTATCCACACAGCAACTCTATGGGTGGGTGCTTTTATTTTGCCTATTTTACAGATGAGAAAATTGAGGCCCAGAGAAGTCAGCTGACTGGTTCAAACTCACAGAGCTACCAAGTGAAAGAAGTAGGACTCTGTGGGACAGAAAACTTGGTTTGGCTTTTGTCTCTCGTTTCCTAAAAATAACCCTTGGAATTTGCCAGCAATAGAGGTGCCTTTGTGTACAAATATGGTGGGAGCCCCAAAGGCCACACCTAGGAAGGGGGGGGGGTATGAGTCTATCAGTCATGCATATTCATTGATTGGGTGGTTCATACATATGCAGTGAGGCCCTAATCATTGACTATGCATGAGCCAATAAAAGCGTTGGCCCTAATCATTAACTATGCATGAGCCAATAAAAGCATTGGCCGTGGAAATTCCTTGGAGCTCCCGGATTGATGATTCCTGTAAGGGGGACTGTGCGCCTCTGGAACATGGTGTCTCTGGGGGACAGGAAGCCCCACACAGAGACTCCCTCAGGACCTTGTCAGTGTATCTACTCGTGTGTATCCGTTTTATCTTTGTACCCTTTCTTTGACTGAATTAGAGATAACCCTTTACCAGCAGTTGATGAGTCATTGCAACAAATTATCGAACCTGAAGGGTTGTGGGGTCCGCTAGTTTAAAGTGTGTGGGGGGGAAGTCGTGTGAACTCCCTAACTTGTGGCTGGTACCCCTCACCTAGCCCGGGTGAGAGAAAGGGCTGTATGGAGCAGCTGGGGTCTGGACTGACCAGGGAGGGGAAGCTAAGATTCCCCTGGGCTGGCTTTGATACCACAAATTGGTGTCAGTAGAAGTGGGATCCAAACCAACAACCCCCAAGTCAGGGAAGCATGGGGTTTCAGAGGAGAGAGGATGAACGGGTGAGGCGTTCTGGATAGTTACTTTGGTCGATGTTATCTATAAATAAAAATAAGCTGCTTTCTGTAAATAATAAACAGCATTCCATCATCAACACTTCGTATCTTACATGCACTGCTAGATCATTCCGGGTGGACATAAAAGTGGTTGATGCCACTGGGTGGAACCCTCATCCCAGCAGTCTTACTGCTGCTCGGAGTTTTGAGGCAACACACGCTCCAAAGTTCCGAACTATTCTGTTAGTATTAGGATTGTTTTAGAAATTCATCCAGAAGGGGTTAGGAGGCATTGAGGTAGTGATTTTAAACACCGAACTCAACCCCCAAGCTGAAGTTCATGTGCTCAGACCGCTCTGTAGTGTGTGTTTGGGGAGCAATGGCCGTGGGCAGCTGCTGCTTGATGAGCGAAGGGAAGGGAGGCAGCCTCAAGCAGGGGGAGCAGAAGGATGGTTTTGGGATGCTTGAGACAGCTTCCGGAAGAACAGAGTCACCTGCTTTACCGCATGATCCTCAGGACTGGCCCTTGGCAGATACTAACCCAAAGAGGAGACATGCTTGAATACAGAGCATATCCCTGTTCTCAAGGGACAGAGGAAGAACAGGAGATAAGCCATGGTCCAAGCAACCATCTAGTATCAGGCAAGGAAGTCAGCAAGGAAGTGGCTTTCAAGGTGAGTTTTAAAAAGAAAAAGGAGAACCTAAAGACTTAAGAATCCAAATACGAATATAAAGGGTAAGAAAAAAGAATTAAAATGATTAAAAGTTCATGGAGAATAGGGGAGAAGCTTTTGATGGGCATCAACGGACAGAACCAGTAGGCAGACATAAATAGAAATCTTGACCGCCAATGTCATTTCCAAATAGTCCTCTAAGCCTTTCAGTAGCTCCTTTTATACCCACACATCAGGGAATCTCTTATTTTTACCTTTTAGGGATGACGGGCGCTGCCTTTGTGTCTTCTACACTTCATATTTTACACCAGCTGGTTTTCTTCACTATTCTGAAGTTGTATTCTATATACTCGTATCTGCCTATTTAAAGCTTTTAACTTTCACTCAAATTCTTTTTTCTTACCCTTTATATTCATATTTGGATTCTTAAGTCTTTAGGTTCTCCTTTTTCTTTTTAAAACTTACCTTGAAAGCCACTTCCTTACTGACTTCCTTGCCTGATACTAGGTGGCTGCCTGGACCATGGCTCATCTCCTGTCCTTCTTCTGTCCCTTGAGAACAGGGATACGCTCTGTATTCAAGCATGCAAACTGCAGTGGGCCTGGGTGAGCAATTAATGTCCACAGATAGTTGTTGATGATTTCTGCAAGGTAGGCATAAAATAAAAATGCCCCAACCTCCAAGGCAATTTACCAACTTTTCAGCTCTACTGGAGCCCTCGTGGCACAGGGGTTAAATGTTCGGCTGCTTAACGAAAGGTCAGCAGCTCCAATCCATGAGGCACTCCTTGGAAACCCTATGGGGCAGTTCTACTCTGTCCTATAGGGTCGTTATGAGTCATAATAGACTCAAGGGCAGACATATTTTAGTCCTGGGAACTGTTGAAGGATCCAACAATGGCCTAGGGAATATTTAGGTACCACCACCAAAACTCAGGATACACCAAAAATATAAATGAGTAACCCTTTAAAAAACTTAAATCACTGTCTAAAATTCATATTGAAGTGCAGTTAATATTAACTTTTACATCCAAGCAAAACCACCAGCAGACCTTTAAGCAAAGTGTTGATTACTTTCTAACTCAAATTTGTAATATTTTTATCACACTTGGGCCAAAACTTTAGCATCACTTTAGGGTAATTTCTTTTGGTCACGTATCTAGGTATTACAAAATCCTGAATCAAATTTTCTTCTTGATCAGTGTTCAACTTCCAAGTTATCAAAGATATGCCCCAAATTCATGCTGCAAATAGTTTGTTTTTACTGAACATTGTTGTAAGCTGTCATCAAGTTGGCCCCCAACTCATGGTGAGCCCATGCACAAAGGAACAAACCCTTCCCAGTCTTGTGCCATCCCGTAACTGATTTTTCAGATTGGACCAGTGAATTTTGGAAGTTGATTACCAGGCCTTTCTTCCTAGTCTGTCTTAGTCTGGAAGCTCCACTGAAACTTGAAACTTGTTCAGCATCATAGCAACATGCAAGCATCGACTGAAAGACTGGTGGTGGCTGCACGTGAGGTGCGTTGGCTGGGCATCAAACTCTGGGTCTCTTCATGGCAGGCAAGAATTCTTCCACTGAACCACCAAGAGCCCCTGGGTGGTACAAATGGTTAATGTGTTTGGCCACTAACTGAAAGCTTGGTGGTTTGACTCTACCCAGAAGTGCCTCATAAGCCTGGCAGTCTACTTCCGAAAAGCCTGGCATTGAAAACCGTATGGAAAACAGTTCTACTCCAGCACACATTGGGTTGCCATGAGTCAGAACCAACTTGATGGTAACTGGTTTACCAAACACAGGGCTATTTTTTGAATCGCCATAACTGGAATGTTTATATATGATCAATATTTACATATGGAAAAGGCAAATACTTCCAAATTGTTTTCACCTAAAGCCTTCCTCTTCTATACCTTTTAGCTATTCATTCAGTAAATGTTTTTTGAGTGGTTGTCATGGATTGAATTATGTCCCCCCAACATATTTGTCACCTTGGTTAGGCCATGATTCCTGGTGTTGTGTGGTTTTCCTCCATTTTCCAGTTGATATAATTTTCCTATGTATTGTAAATCCTAATCTCTGCCTGTGGTTAATGAGGCAAGATTAGATTATATTAAAGAGGATTAGGGTGGGATGTAACACCCTCACCCAGGTCACATCCCTGATCCAGTGCAAAGGGAATTTCCCTGGGGTGTGGCCTGGACTACCTTTTATCTCTCAAGAGATAAAAGGAAAGGGAACTGAGCAGAGAGTTGGGGGACCTCATACCACCAAGAAAGCAGCTATGGGAGCAGAGCATGTGCTTTGGACCCAGGGTTCCTGCTCAGAGAAGCTCCTAGTCCAGGGAAAGATTGATGACAAAGACCTTCCTCCAGAGCCAACAGAGAGAGGATACCTTCCCCTGGAGCCGACGCCCTGAATTTAGACTTCTTGCCTGCTAGACTGTGAGAAAATACATTTCTCTTTGTTAACGCCATCCGCTTGAAGTATTTCTGTTATAGCGGCACTAGATGACGAAGACAGTGGTTTATTAAGGGATGATCATCATGCTAGGTGTTGCAGACGTAAAGATGAAGAGACATGGTCCTTGTCCTTTATGAACTTCCAGTAGAGTCAGTTGAAACGGTGCATAGGGGATGCACTTGGCTAGGGAACAGCTGATTAGAAGGACTTTTATTTGAAACCCTAATAAGATGGTGTCTTATCCTCAACCAGGAAGCAGCATAGGCTCTGAATCAGAAGGAAATTACAGGCTTGCAAGTACCTTGGGGTAAGTTCCTCAGCCATGCTTAGCTTTAGATTTCTCTCGTCTCTTAAGGGAGAAAATCAGTACTATTTTTTCATGAATTTATAAATGAGAGTCATTGTTATCTGGGCAACTCTCTTGCTCTTCTTCTTTCTCAGTGTGTCTAAAGCACTTTGAAAACCATGTGAAGGAAAAATAATGGAACGAATTCAACTAAGACAGCACTGTCTTCTCTCATTTTCTGCCAAAAAGCTTATCTGACCTTATAAGGTAATTTTACATTTTATGCCATGTTATGTGTGGATGTATTTATTAAGAAAAATGGCAGAATCTAACCCTTTGACACATCAAAGTGCTACAGAGCCAGGCGTGGGCTTCAGTGGCACCCATTTGTAGACCCTTGGGCTCCAGAAGACCATCAGCACATTTCATGGAACCATCTTGTGAGCATACCACAGAATCTGCACTTCTTGCTTGAGTCTCATATTACATAGAGCCTCATGTTCCCTTGAGGGAAAAAAGAAAAATCAGCCTTCACCAAGTCAGACATCAAACAGAGGCTCCTGGTGGCCAATTCCATTGTTCTTTGGTGGTTACTTGTCAACTCTTTAGTCAGTGAATAATTCAAAACAGACATCTTCATGAATTATTCAGCAAGACCAAACCTGTGACTACCATGTGTGGATGTGTGGATTCCACATCTCCTGAGGGGAATTTGTTGCCTTTGCTTCTTTGTACATTCCTCCCCCGCACCCTTCCCAGTATTCAGTTGCCAGATAACTTGCTGATCTGAAGGAAGGGTTTATTAATGTCTTCATTCAATTGTATTGACATTGTTGTTTTCAGTATTAGCATATCTTCCAGATACCTCACATGATGGGCAATCTGTGAACATTCCTGTTGAGTTGACTATGTTGTCCCAGCTGGACTTGATATCTGAGCTATTCCGATTATGCATATCCATATTTAGGCAAAACTCTTGTTGCTTCACCTTCTAGCTTAGAAAGGAGCATGTTAATTTACTGGTCCTTCGGTTTCAGTATTTTTAGTGAGAAACTTCTGAAGGGAAAATTGTCATACCTAACATACCTCTGGAAGTAGTGTTTAGACGGAAGTATTTATGCTATTACTCAGATAGCATTCTATTACATTCTACAATTTATACATATACCATTTAAAATGGAAGAACAACAACAGAAAAAAAAAACTTTAGGTGTCTGGGTTGTTTCCAAACATGCTATTTTTGTTTCCTGAGGGAGAACATTGAAGAGGAAGAAGAGTAAGCTGAGGTTTCATCACTAACCATTTCACTTCAGATGTATATTATCTATTTTATAGCAAACACTTACTTTCATCATATCAGTCATTTAAAAAAAAAAAAACTAAACCCGTTGCCGTAGAGTTGAAAGCGACCCTATGGTACAGGGTGGAACTGTCCCATAGAATTTCTAAGGAGTGGCTGGTGGATTCGAATTGCCAACCTTTTGGTTAGCAGCGGAGTTCTTAACTACTGTGCCACTGGGGCTCTACGATATCAGTCATATAACCCCTGAATTCAATAAACAAACTTTTTTGACAGAATCAAGAAGTTGGTGTCCTTTATAGGCTCAGTTCAATAATAATAATTTATTCTGGAGATCTTTGAGACACAGTTTGAAAGTGGCAAAACACAGTGCATTTTGTTTTAGGCAGATGAGTTGTTGGAATTGACCAGTCTTTTCCACAAGAACTTTGTTAAACTAGCTGCTGTCACATTGACCTGGACTCGTGGCAATTTCATGTGTGTCAGAGTAGAGCTGTGCTCCATCAGGTTTTCAGTGGCCGATTTTTCAGAAGCATATTGCCAGGCTTTTCTTCCAAGGCACCTCTGGGTGGACTCAAACCTCCAACTTTTGGTTAGCAGCCCAGCACACTAACTGTATCACCCAGGAACTTCAAGAGCTTTGTTACAAGCTGAGAAACCTTGTATTTGTAATTCAGAGATAGTTGCCACTAGATGGTAGTCTTGGCTCGTTAACCCATTGCCACCTAGTGGATTCCAGCTCACAGCAACTCTATAGGACAGAGTAGAACTGCCCCATAGGGTTTCCAAGGCTGTAAATTATTATGGAAGCAGGCTGCCACATCTTTCATCTGCAGAGCAGCTGGTAGGTTCGAACCGTTGACCTTTTGGTTCACAGTGGAGCGCTTAACCACTGTGCCACCAGGGGTCCTTTGACTCACTAGAGAGCATCAATCTTTAGACTAATGGCTTCTCCAGAAAGTGAGCGCTCAGAGACCTCCGCTCGATAAGGCAGTTTTCGGCTTTCTTTAAATAAAATGAGTCAGTTAAAATACTAACATATATGAATAAATTTACACTCTCTAGAAAGAGAAACAAGACATTGAGTTAAAACAAAAATGCAAGGAGAACAGAATTTCCGGTGGTTAAGAGCTCGGTTGAGATGCTTTCTTCAGTTGTCTTTGTTTCAGGCTGCGACTTTAATCATGAATCCGGGTTGCCTTACTTATACTCCTTGTTCTTCTGTGCAGTGGTCCTCCTCCTTGGCTGCACACGGGAATCCCCTGGGGGAATTTTGAAAGATCCTGTTGCCTGGGTGCCATATCAGAGATTCTAATTTGCCTGGGCATTGGGAGCAAAGGCTTCAGAGATCCAGAGAGGGACAAAAGCAACAAGAGTTACAGGAAGACGGGCAGCTGCACTCCTGAGTGAACAGACACAGCAGCATAGAACAGAAGGAGGGTGTGAAGTAGCAGCAGTTGCTGAGAAGGTAGAAGCCTGGAAGGGGGAATTGCCATGTTACCCTTGGGACATAGGTTCAATAAACAGCTGTTGCTGAGTGGGACCATGTTGCGATGTGGGGGTTTCTGTGAAATTCCCGTTTCTCTTGTTGCACCAAGTATCCACCTAGTAGGCCCTCTTTACTTGAGAAAGCCTGTCAGACTTTGTTTTTTGCAACCAAAACAACAGAGCACTGAGGACCTTCCATTGGATTGTGAGCTTTTCCCTATTACATCTCATCACTCCTGTTTATGGAACCCTGGTGGCGCAGTGGTTAAGAGCTCAGCTGCTAACCAAAAGGCTGGCAGATTGAATTCACCAGGCACTCCTTGGAAACCCTATGGGGCAGTTCCGCTCCGTCCTATAGTGTCTCTGTGAGTCGAAGGTATGAGTTTGTTTGTTTTTTAGCCCAACTGAGCACGGGGAATTTGGCTAATCGTCCTACTTTTTACCTACTTCTGCTTAAAGCTACTAAGTGACTCTTGGTCAATCCAAGTACCAATAAATCCAGAAGCGGAACACGCTAGAGAAGTAATGCTCTACTTTGACCCTGTCTGAAGCAAATTCTGTTTCTAATAGTTGTTGTTGGGTGTTCAAGTTGGCCGTGACTCATGGAGAATCCATGTGCAATAGGACAATCATGATTGTTGATATGTTTGAGCATGTTGTTGTAACCACTGTGTATTTTGAGTGCCTTCCAACCTAGTGGGCTCATCTTCCAGCAATAGGCTGAGTGATATTCTGTTGTGATCCATAGGGTTTTCACTGGCTAATTTTTGGAAGTAGATTGCTAGGCCTTTCTTCCTGTCTGTCTTAGTCTGGAAGCTTGCTAAAACCTGTGCACTACGGGTGACTCTGCTGGTATTTGAACTATCAGTGGCATAGCCTCCAGCAACACAGCAACACGCAAGCCAACACAGTACAACACACTGGTAGATAGGTGGTGCATTTCTAATAGAGATTTCTTGAAAAGACTTGTGTCTGGCTACCACCAATGACTGCTCTGACAGGAATACAATAGAGTGTCCTGGACAGAGCAGGAGAAAAATGGAGAACAGAATTCACATTCACAAAAAAAGACCTGACTTACTGGTCTGACAGAGACTGGAGGAACCCTTGAGACTACGGTCCCCAGACACCTTGCTAACTCAGAAGTGAAACCACTCTTGAAGTCCACCTTTCAGCTAAAGATTAGACAGACCTATGAAACAAACAATAACACATGTGAGAATGTGCTTCTTAGTTCAGTAAAAAAAAAAAAAGTTCAGTATATGAGACCAAATGGGCAACTTCTGTCCAAAAGCAGGACAAGAAGGCAGGAAGGGACTGGAACTGGATGAAGGGACACAAGGAACCCCAGGGTAGAAAGGGGGAGAGTGCTGTCACGTTGTGGGGATTGCAACCAATGTCACAAAACAATATGTGTATAAATTTTTGAATGAGAAATTAACTTGAGATGTAAACTTTCACCTAAAGCACAATAAAAAAGAAAAAAGGACTTGTATGTTTCTTTCAAAATAAGGTTCTATCAAATGGGACACCACAAGAGGAAGTTCATTGGAAGAGGAAATACAGAACACTCAGTTCCCCTCAGGTCTGCTTTTTTTTTTTTCCAATTGTATTCATTTCTGTGAGCATCTTATGTGGTTCTGAGTCATAGAGGGACAATGGCCCATTGTCTCAGAAATGGAGGGTGGGTTTTTATCCATTCTTTGGAATGGAGCTATATGTACACTCTTATGGGTGGGGGACGGGGTGGGGAGAAGCAGAGTCTATATGAGTCATTCTCAACCTTGATTGCATAATGGATTCTCTTTAAAAATGCTGATGCTTGGGTCCTACCCAGAGATTTTGATTTGATGGGTATGGGGTATGGTCTGGGAATTGGGATTTTAAAAAATCATCTGAGATTTGTTTTAACGTGCAACCAAGGGGGAGAACTCTTGGTCTGCACACTCCCTGGAATCCACACAGTTACACTCATCGTGTTCGAGGTCAAAACACTAGCCTGCAGTTGGAAGACTATGTGGACAGAGGCATTTCTTCTACCTTCTTTTTCAATTGCTTAGAAAAAACAAAATACGTTTAGAATGTATGCATATGCAACCTCATTTAGATTATTTCCATAAGGCATTTAGAATTCGTCTTTCCTTCATTAGTTGTTCTTCCTGAAGTTAGAAGATACAGAAATAGTTATTCATTGAGTGAATATTTACTGATTACCCTCTACGTATGTGCCCGGCAACGTTGTATCAGATACTCATGTTGTGTTTTTGCACACCCGCCATGGAATAATCGAGTGCTCTGTCATCCATGGCGTAAGGACAGATGGAAATGGTTGTACTCAGAACAGTCACACAATGCCCAAAACAAAGGATAAGCAAAATACCTTAACCTCAGTACCGTCATGGCAGCACAAGAGAGATGGTTGGCAAGCGCCGACTCACTGATTTAAATTCTCTCTGAATAGTACAAAAACATTTCTTTTAACAACAACAAAAAAAGGCCCCAAACCTAACCAAACTCTCTGCTGGAGAGAGGTTTGGAAAAATGGTCTGAGTTCATTGCAGGTGTTTATCATCAAAACGGAATCACATTTCCAAGTTTGTGTTTTGAAAGCTGGCATTCAAAAAGATTGCAGAGATGTTTTATGGTGTAGTTCATTGCTTCCAGTTACTAAAACTTATTTCACTTTTGTAAATGCATCATACTGTAAAGTGATTAGCCACAAAGTGCTTGTAAAAATGGCCAGCTTTGTTAAGTTGTTTAAAAAAAAATAGTGAAAAAAAAAGGAAACACTCTGAAATGAAACTAACTCAGAAGGCAGTGAGTAAGAGTGCTATGTTGGTGTTTTAACAAATGTTAGACACATACTTAACAATTACAGACAGACAGAGACAGATGATACGTAGATGGATAGATAGAGACATAGACCGTTGGACAGACGGATCGATGGATGGACGGACAGATGGATGGATAGACGGATGGATGGACGGATGAATGGATGGATGGATGGACGGATGGATGGACGGATGGATGGATAGGTAGAGAGATAGATGATAGATGGATTGATGGGTGGATGGATGGTCGGATGGATGGATGGATGGGTGGGTGGGTGGGTGGATGGGTGGATAGATGAATGGATAGATAGGTAGACAGACAGATAGATGAATAGTTGTCATGCACTCCAACTCATGGCAACCTTACGCGTCATCTCCATAATCCCTGGTGTGTTTGAGTCCATCTTGTGGCTGTGGTGTCAATCCATCTCAACAAGGGTCTTCCTCATCCTTATTGACCCTCTACTTCATCTCACATGATGTCCTTCTCTAGCGATTGATCCCTCCTGATGATGTGTCCAAAACAATTGAGTAGGCCGGTATTCTGTTGTGGTCGGTAAGGTTTTCATTGACTAATTTTTCAAAAGTAAATCAGCAGGCCTTTCTTCCTGGTCTGTCCTTGTCTGGAAGCTCTGCTGAAACCTCTCCACTATGGATGACCCTGCTGGTATTTGAAATACTGGTAGCATAAAACTCCAGCATCATAGCAATGTGCGAGCTAAAATATTAATTGTGATATCTCTATGTAAGTACTTTTGTAGTCTTCTTGAATGGGATCTCCTTGAAGCCCTGTCTATGAATGATTTAGTGATTTTTCTCTGGTTGGATCCTAATCCTCTGTAGTTGTTTTGGAACTGTCATCTGCTAGACCTAAGCAGGGGCTATCTACTTGAATTCATATTGATCCAGGGTGGTCTTGTAGACCCGAAACAGATATGTGTGGACTTGCTGTTGCGTGTAAGCCTTTGTCCAATTATTCATATAATCCATATGTTGACTGTTTTGTGCCAAGCTTTAAGTAGGACTTGGCACCTTTTACTGCGAAGAAAGAATCTATTCAACCACCCACCACTCCAAAGCATTAGAGAGCAGTATAGATTGTTTCTAATGTAATTGTAGGGGCTAAGGAGGAGGATTTTATACCGCACGAAGATGGAATAACATTTTATAAATGTCCCTTCCTCATGTTCCCTCTCCCACACTCCTCAGGCCTCTGTGAAGTGGCTCATCTTCCTTCCCTCTTCTTGCTGGCTCCAGTCTTCCCCGTTTTCAGTTGGATGTTCGTATCTCTCCTTCGTGTGAAGAGCAATTTAGCTTTGTCTCAACACATCACAGCCAAACCTGCACACTCAAACCCTTGGAAGGCAATAGGGCACTAAAAAAGAAAAAAAAAAAAGTTCATCCCTATTGCAAACTCTGCATGAGACATACTTAGATTAAAAAATTATTCCCTGTTTATCTGAAATTCAAATTTAACTGGACGTTCTGTATTTATCTGGAAACCTCTCCTTGTCACCTTCAGAACACTTTCTGATCTCCTACCATTAAATAGTTTTCTGTAATTAAAAGCTGACCATTATCATAAAAAATCATGCTGAGCTGAGGCTTTGCTGTTTAATAGTTTCATGTTTAGTACACACGAGTCACAATTTTATATCTTATTTGCCTTTCATCAGACTCATGAAATTTGGCAAAGGCCACCCTGACCTGGATCCTTTAAGAAGCGAGAACTTGCCACGAGGAATATTCCCCCGGTTCACCAACTGCACGTCTCGTTCCTCCTAAGCTGCTGACACCAGGTCTCTGACCTCTGATTGTTCTGACTTTTGAATACACCCAATAATACCATCTCTAAATTGCAAAGTTCAGTTAGAAAATGGTCTTACTTTCCTAGAGCCGCTGTAACACAAGTACCACGAATGGATGGCTTTGTTGTTAGGTGGTGTGAGTCGATTCCTATAGGGCAGAGAAGAACTGCCCCATAAGGTTTCCTAGGCTGTAATCTTTACAGGAGCAGATTGCCTGGTCTTTTCCTGTGTGGAGCCCCTGGTGGGTTTGAACCTCCGGCCTTTAGGTTAGCAGCTGAGCACTTAACTATTACACCACCAGGGCTCCTTTTCCTAGAGCTGCTGTAACACAAATATCACAAGTGGGTGGCTTTAAAGAACAGAAGTTTGGTTTCTCACAGTTCAGGAGTCTAGAAGTCTGGTTTCCGGGAGCCGGCTCTAGGGGAAGGCTCTCTCTTTGTCAGCCCTGGGTGAAGATCTTTGTCTCTTTCATTTTCTGTAACCCCAGTACTCCTCATTTCCTTGCCTTGGTGATCTTCCTGTGATATCTGTCTCCCCCAGCCTCCCCTGTATATGGTTCCTTGTCTATGCTGCTCCTTATTACTCAGAAGTGATTCAATTTAGGACACACCCTGCATAGGGCTTCATTAACATAACAAAGAAAACTTATTTCTGAACAGATACAACCTGTTGTTGTCAAGTTGATTCTGACTCATAGTGACCCTATACGACAGAGTAGAACTGCCCCATAGGGTTTCCAAGGCTGCAATCTTTAAAGAAGCAGACTGCCACATCTTTCTTCCAAAGAGCAGCTGGTGGGTTTGAATTGTCAGCCTTTCAGTTAGTAGCCAAGTACTTAATCACTGCACCATCAGGGCTCCTTGAACAGTTATAGGGGTTTGTCCAGGCATGGGCCAGTAACTTGATATTTACTTCTGAAAATGGAAGGTGCCAAGAGACCAAAGAAAGAGGTGGACAACTCCAGTTTGGCAGCAAAGGAGTATATTAAAAAAAAAAAAAAATAGGGAGACTTAAATATGAAGCAGTGGTCCTTGGTGGTGAAGGACCAAAGCAGATTTCTGCACACTATAATGATAGGGCAGAGGTTTTATAGTGGTGATGGACAATAGTGGCTCCAGGCCAGGGGCTTACATATGAATGCAAACTGTAGTGAACTAGCAGACCACATGGGGGCACCCATGTTCAGCCTCGCAAAGCTTGTTTTCCCCTCAGGGTTAGAATTCCAACACATATTTTTGGAGGACACAAGTCAATCCATAACAAAAACTCTGGGTGTTTTACCTGTATACATTCAAGGTTGGATATTAAATATCAACTTTGAACTCGTTTTTTCAGTATTTAGGGCTGGATATTTGGTAGTATGTGGAAAAGTTCTAAACATATGTTGTGGGCCTGCATCTCTTTTTGGAATTGTCTACGAGAATGAAAATTGTAATTATTAGACACAGCAACTTGTTTTTCACACTTGTGTTCAGACATTTTTGGAGGGGCAGCATGAAAAGTCTTTAGTTTAGGATTTTTATAAACTTTTCTTGCAAAAGAGGGCTTTTGGTCTCATGAACTGATACTCTGTAGAATTCTTATGAGGACCGAACATGAACATATTTGGAATTACTTTGTTAAATTATGCTATCTATTACTGCTTTTTTAATGTCCTGACCTAAAAAAAAAAAAAAAAATTGCAAGGTGAGTAAAGCTCTGAATATCTGTAAGCATCTTACTGATGGAGTTTTAGAAGCAAAGAACCTTTTGCTGATCAATTAGAAAGTCAGTTTTGATTGAAGGAGGTGGGTATTTAGCCAGCATGTAAAATCCCAACAAGTAGATATTTAGATTCCTACTAAAATGAATCAATCGTCTTTCACAAATCAGCACAAAAAATCCTTTTGTTTATATACTGATAAACTATGATTAATCACTAAAGAAAATCTAAAACAAAAAATTATAAACAAGCTTTCTTCTCCACGTGGCAGTGCCGTAATATCGTCCCTGGGGATAAAGGGCTGATGGACGGCCTCCCACGAGGCTGACAGAGTGGCGTCATTGCTTTGGTAAATCTCATGGCTTGGCCTGGCCTTGTGTCTTGCAGGCTCTTAAGCTGGATTTTGCTAGAATACTGAGAGCAGATCCAGGAGTGGACCTGTTAAATAAGCTCATGAGGTGGAGGAATGAAATCAGGCTGACTCTGCCTACCTCTCTAGCTGCAGCTCCACACCTCTACCTGTTGTTCCTTCTGCTTCAGTTACATGAGTTGTTTTTTAAATCCTTGAATGTCACCTGCTCTTTATTTCCTATGCATACCCTTATCCCAAGGTTGGAGTCCCTGGGTGATGCAAATGGTTAAGTGCTCAGCCACTAACTGAAAGGTTGGCGGTTTGAATTCACCTGAGGTGCTTTGTAAGAAAGGTGATCAACTTCCAAAAGGACACAGACATTGAAAACTCTATGGAGTACAAGCTCTACTCTGACACATATAGTGTCGCCGTGAGTAGGAATTGACTCTGTGACAACTGGCATTTTTTTATTCCAAGGATGTTGTTCTCTACTATCAACTCCCATCTGACACGCACGCACACACACACACACAATGAGCTTAGGTGTAATCTTAAACATTACTTCCTTACCCCAAAACCAAACCCATTGCTGTCAAGTCAATAGTAGAGACCCTATAGGATAGAGGAGAACTGCCCCATAGGGTTTCCAAGGAGCACCTGTGGACTTGAACTGCCAACCTTTTGGGTAGCAGCTGTAGCTCTTAACCACTATGCCACCAGGGTTTCCTTACTTCCTTAGGGAAGTCTTTATAGGCTTCATATTCCTCCCTCCTCTACCTGCAGGCCCCTGACCTTGAATTATGGTAGGACCCCAAGCTCCATAACTCTTCTCAAGCATGGCATTTATCATTCTTATAGTTATTTCTTCAGTGTCTACCTCCCCTGCGAGGTTGTATCCTTTATGAGGACAGACACAACTGAACAGTTGATCGTTGCGTATGGCTATGGAATTAACGTTGATGGCTTTATTCCGGAGCATTCTAAATAGAAGTAAATACTTTGACAGGTTTGGGACCTCAGATCTCAGTTCGATGAGTATCCCTCACTTCATTCTGTTAGTGGACATCTCTCTTCAACTGATGATTCTCAAGAACCATTCTCAAAAAAATGCCATTTTGCTTCTTGTTCAAATGTGCTCATTCACTGATTTTTGCTCATGTCTGAGCAGAGAAAAGAAGTTGTGTCTGCTATCAGGACTTGGGTTTGTGATTATCTGTCTAAAGCATGGACTCCAGGAGTGAATGATGTCTCGCACTGGCGATCTACTGTCCTGAGACAGCTCTGGTGTGGGTAGTTTGACACAAGCTAGCTAAAGCGATTGGGTATTACTCCATAAGCCAACTGACCATCTGATTAATTTATTAGGGAAAATAATTCTTAGGAGAATTTTTTAGTAACTTCCTTTGAAGGACCTCACTTTTCCAGGATGGGAGACTTGTTTTTGAAATCAGTTAATGTCAGAAGGCTTTGTTTTGGTGAGGATGGACTCAAAGGGAGTTAGCTGGTCTTGTATATTTCATTCTGGCCATATCTAGACCTGGAACGAGCTCCAGACTGGGCTTCAAAACCAGATAAGTTCTGCCACAGATGGCCTGGTCCTATATGGGTCAGTTTCCTCATCTGTGTGCTTTCTACAGGCTGTTCTCATTGGAATTTTTCTATTTAGTATAGTAGAAAGGATACGCACTATGGAGAAATCCAGGGTTCTTGAAATGCTAGCTGTAGTGCTTATGCATATGTATTCATGGTGAAGTGACCTAAACATTCTTTTAGCCTCAGTTTCCATTTCTGTAAAATGGGATGACATTGATACTCACCTCACAGAGTTGCTATGAGGATTAAATGAGATAATCCATGTGTCTTTAGTACAGTTCTTGGCATGCCAGAAGCACTCATTAAATTGTTACCCATATTTGTAAAATCGGATCAATAATAACTACCACACAGGTAGTTGTGAGGATTGGGTAAGAGAATGTACTTAGATGCCAAGCTCAGTGTCTGACTCACGTAGCTACCCAATAAAAGTTAATTCTCACTCCTTCTCTTTCTGTCACTACTTTGGATGATGGTGTTCTGAGAACACATCAACGCATTTTCTTCTCTTTCAAAATTATTTATTTTTCTTCTTTCTAAACTGGTAAGTGATCATTATTGTACTGATGTTATAATGACCAGCCTGTAACCAATACCCTGTGATTTTATCCCATTTCTTCATCCTTTCCACTATCATGTATTCCTTGTACTGATCTTGGTCTTGAGATATTCTGAGTTATTTTATTTGTGGAACTTGTCTCTGTTATTTAGATCTCTGAAATCCTAAAACCAATGATGGCTACTCTTTGATTTTTGCCTGTCTCTTCTATCATCTAATTATGTGCGTGCTCTTCAATTTTCAAACATACTACACTTTCAAATTTCTTTTTTGATTACTTTTTTAAAAAATGACATCAATAATTTATTTGGTTGTGAATTTAATTCCCTTTGTTGTTGTTGCTATGAGTTACCATTAAATTGGCTCCAACTTATGGCGACCTTACATATAACAGAATGAAATGTTGCCTGGTCCTGTGCCATCTTCGTGATTGTTGGTATGTTTGAGTTCATTGCTGTGGCTCTTGCGTCAATCCACCTCATTGAGGGTTTCCCTTATTTTCACTGATCCTTAAGCAGAGAATATTTAAATTCTGGACTACCCAGCAAAATTCCAGACCAAACCCTTTGTTATGCTTTATTAACAGGAATATTAAGAGCTTGATAGCAAAATAAGGAGACCCTTTATTTCATGGGTCTCTTTCATATTGAGACAGCTGGTATTGTTTATATTTGTGGCAGCAAAGACGTTGTTTATAAGCTTCTTTTGCTTACTGCAATAAACTTGTTTTGATTGAAAGCACTTTCTCCTTATAATTTTTGGTCAGTACGTTCCATTACCAAAAGCTCTTCCCAGTTTTATAGTTCATTTTCCAGAAGAGACTTTTGTTTTTCTGTTTCATAGAATTTGAGGTTTTTCCCCCACCCCAAGGAAAGTTATAAGGAGCCATCCCTTCTCTGCTACCCCTTCATTTGTACTGATGTTCCTCTCCCAAAAGCAGCTTAGGGTCAGACATTGACCTCCAGGAATTGCCTGTGGCCTCACGTGGAGTCCTACATTTGGTTCTGTTGCTGAGCTCCCTTCTCTCAGAGAACATTATATTGAAAATAGAAGCCTTGACTTCTTGTATAGCAAGATTAGAAATGATGACTCTCTAAGCAGTTACTCCATTCTCCCTGGGCATGTACGTTCGTACCCATGATTGCTCTGCTGTGAAGTTCAGTTCTTTCAACTGCCTCGTGACAACCATTTTTAAAAGATTAGGTCATTGGCTTTTTCAAATTCCATCTGGGAAAGAATTTTTTTTTCCTAATTTTGTATTGTTTCCCATCTTAAATTCAGTGAATACATCATCAAGAGAAGCCTAAACAAAAGAAACACTTAATATATTTTAATTTTATATGCTTTTTCCGTTAATTATTCAAGCTTTAACAACAACTGGAATAAAAACCTAATATATTTTAATTTTATATGCATTTTCCTTTTGTTATTCAAGCTTCTATCAACAACTCAAAGTCTTATGGGACTTTTGTTTTTTTTTTTTTAAAGGATGTTATTAGCATTATCTATATGGAACAGTTTGAAAATCTATGTTAAAAATATCATTAGTTTTTCTTACATCGAAGTGATATTATATCTGGTTGCAGAGAACATCAGTATTTCTAGAGAATTATAACTCCATAATGGGGTGTTAAATTTTAATGATGATGATTAACTTGGCCCATGTATGAAGTTTGAGTGATAATAATATTTTACACTTCACAAAACACTTAAAAAAACATTACATCATTTGGTCCTTACAACAACCTTGTGAGGCTGAGAGATAAGATGACTTTGTACCCATTTCACAGATGAGAAGACTGAAATATGGAGATATGATTTGCCTAACTGATGAAGCTAGAATCAGAGGTCAAACCTCCTGGTCATTTATAGAACAGACCTTTAATAAGCAACTAATGACTGGGTGAAGAAGTGGGAACCAAAGACAAAGCAAAGTCCCTGCCCATAAGGAGTTCATCATTTAAAGGTGGAAAGGCACAAAAACATATGAGACCACAAGGAAAGTGTGATCAAGAAGCATAAACAAATATCTTAAAAATTAGAGGAGTCTTAGGTCAGCGATTTAGGTTGGGCTCAGCAGGGTGATTCTTGTCTCAACTCGGGTTGTTTACATGTCTAATAGCTTACTGGCTGTTAGATGGAACAGCTGGGATGATCTGAGTCTGCTCTATAAGCCTTTTATTCTCCAGTAGGCTGGCTGGGTAAATGCCAGAAGTAAAATTACTATGTTAAAGAGCGTGTCTAATTTTTTCAGTACATACTATTAAATTATGTTCGAGAAAAAAAGTACCAATTTCACCTGTTATTAGGGTTAGATGAGAGTGTTCACGATTTTATATTTTTACCAGCACTTAAAAAAATATAGTATTTTATGTATTGACCAACTGTTAATTTATATTTTTTAATATATAGAGAGATTGGACTTTTTAAAATAACAGCTCTATTGAGATATAATTCATACACCAAGCAGTTCACTCATTTAAAGTGAGCAGTTTGCAGTATATTCACAAAATATGCTAAATATAAACCATTACTACTATGATTTTAGAGTACTTATATCACCCCCAAAACACCCTATGCCCCATTTATCCCTGTGGACATGTAAAATTTTTTAAATTCAGTGTTTCTCTTGTTATGAATCTTTATATATTAAACATATTAAAACTTTGCTTGTCATATATGTTACAATTATTATGATTTTATTTGGCTGATCATTTCTCCTTTTATGATATGCAGAAGTTTTAATTTTTATTTTACACCTTTTGAATAGGTGTAATTTGGTTTGGGTTAGTGAAAGCACAAAGGAGCCCTGGTGGTGCAATGTTTAAGCACTCAGCTGCTGACCGAAAGGTCGGCGGTTCCAACCCACTAGCTGCTCTGTGGAAGAAAAGACCTGGTGATCTGCTCCTGTAAAGATTAGAGCCAAGAAAACCCTATCAGCAGTTCTACTATGTCCTGTAGGGTCACTATGAGTTGGAATTGATTTGATGGCACACAGCAATGACAACAACAACAACAAAAGTGAAAACACAAGGTAATGTATTTATGGATAACTTTTCTAAACCATAGGTATGCACTGAAAGAACTGGATTTATTGCTTTCAACTGGGAGAGGAGCCTAGGACTTCATTGTTCTATGAAGATATGGGCCTAGTGCATTCCTTTGGCCTAAAATGCCTGTAAATGTTGAGCATCAAACAGAAGTGTTTTGGGGATCAGTTATTTTCTAATGTTACATATAAATCATGGCGTGTTTGTATCTTGACTAGTCGGTGCAGTTCTGTCCCTACGTTTCAGGTAAAGTGATTGAAATAAAGAAGGAAAATGACTGAAGGAATAAAATCACTCTCAATTGAGTACTCATTGCAAAGTTTACGACTATTTGATTTTGAAATGTCAGAGGGAAGAATGGCTACAAACACCAGTACCCCTTGCCATCAAGTCAGTTCCTACTCATAGAGACCCCATAGGGTGGAGTAGAACGGCTCAACAGGGTTTCCTAGACTGTAATCTTTACAAGAGCAGATCACCAGGTATTTCACCTGTGGAGCTGCTGGTGGGTTGGAAATACTGACCTTTTGGTTCACAGTTAGGCACTCAATCACTGCACTTGACGTTGATACTTGAGTACCCTTTGCATCTTGAATGAAGTAGCTTTTGTTCTGAGAATCCTAGGCAGCCGTTTGGAACTGTGCAGTAAAGGGTTAACTCAGCAGGTTGTTCACACCCTGAACATTCCACAGAAAGCTAGGCCTTGGAGTATCCTGCCCTTTTAGACAATACCCTGGGGGCTTTGGGTCACACCACATAGTCTATGTTAACAATGTAATTTATGGTGTGGAGCTTGGGCCACACTAGAGAGTTTATGCTAAGAATGTGATTTATGGTGGAAGGCTTGGCTAGGTGGTATCAACTTGACCTCAGGGGAGGTTGGCGACAGAAGGTCAGCCACACAGGTGGTCAGTTGTTCCTATGTGACTAATCCCCCAGTAAAAACTCTGGACACCAAGGCTCTGTGAGCTTCACTCGTTGGCAGTACTCTGCGTGTGGTCATGCATCATTGCTGGGGGAGTTAAGCACTGCCCACACAACTCCACCTGGAGATGACAACTGGAAGCTTGCACTTGGTGTCTCCTGGATTTATGCGTCTGTGTGGCTGAGTTTAATCTTAATCCTTTTCCTGTAATAAACTGTAACTGTGAACATAACAGCCTTGCTGAGATCTGTAAGCGCTTCTAGCAAATCATTGAAACTGGTAGTTGTCTTGGGTAACCCCAAATACAAGAACATGCCTTGGAAAATCTAGCGTGGATTCATGGGTGGTCACATGTCTCATTTGTCCAATGATCTTGCTGAGAGAAACAATGAAAATGGTGTTAGAGATGAATGAAGAGGTTACCAGACCCTGAAGTAAAAATATAGAGCAAGTGACAGACAAAATTGATTTCTAGTCTTTGGGGGAGTATCCTCAGTTGATAGGATATTCACCTTTCGGTCAAGCGTCTGGAGGGTGCTTTTAAATTTGCCATTATAGAGTGCCTCTTTAAAATCTGCTTACCTGAGTCTGGGGGATTATATCCCAAGTTTCTTGAGATAGGGCTCTGGGTGTGGGGGACAGAGTGAGAATAAATAAAAGCTATAGGTGGTATTTGGAAACCCTGGTGGCGTAGTAGTTAAGTGCTACGGCTGCTAACCAAAAGTGTGGCAGTTTGAATATACCAGGCACTCCTTGGAAACTCTAAGGGGCAATTTTACTCTGTCCTACAGGGTTGCTATGAGTCGGAATTGACTCGATGGCAGTGGGTTTGGGCTTTTTATAGGTGGTATTTCAGTGGTAGAATTCTTGCCTCCCATGCGGGAGACCCGGGTTTCATTCTCCGTCAACGCACCTCCTGTACAGCCACTGCTCATTTGTCAGTGGAGGCTTGCGTGTTGCTATGATGCTGACAGGTTTTAGCAGAGCTTCCAGACTAAAACAGACTAGGAAGAAAGACCTGGCAATCTAATTCTGAAAATTTGCCAATGAAAACCCTATCAGTCACAATGGTCCGATCCCATCGTGCATGGGGTTGCCATAAGCCAGGGACCAAGTCAACAGCAGATAACAACAGCAACTGCAACAACAATAACATATTAGTAGAAGTGTTTAAGACCAGAGAGAAAAAGGATAATGTTTTTGGGAGGTTGTTAAGATCTGTAAACTTGATGTCCTGTCTCAATAAAAAGCTTTGTCTGCAGCATAATTGTAGCCTTTTTGGGGGCCCAGGTGAGTAATGCTATTGAGCAGTGATATTAGAGTCACATCTCAGGAGCAGTATCAAGAGAGAATCAAGTGCTAGAGAAGCAGAGGCAGATAAAGGCCACCAAAAAGGAAGTGTGATATCAAATATAGCCACAGAAGAACAACAATAGCTGCTTAGAGGAATTTCGGAGCCTCCCAGGACACTTCCAGGGAAGGAACTTAAGGAATTTAAACAAACTTCTTTATTGTGTAGACATTGAGTGTGATCATTTTAGTGAGTAAGACCTTAGTTTATCAAATGTTATTGTGATCTCTTTGAATCCCAGGGTTAGAAAGAACTTTAAAAGTTTTCTAGTTCCATCCCCCAAAGTCATCCAAGCAGCACTCAGTGAGGTTCACATTTTTGATGTCTCATTTGCCACATCAGTGCTCCAGACCTTAGCTGTGGTGCTCAAGATAGAAGTCCTTGTTGGATACCGACACTTCCTACTATGGCAAGTTTTAGTTTGAGGGTTTTGTTTGTTTAAAGGGACATGGTTGATGGGGTATTGGAAGGTGTTACATGTCTAACAGGAAGAAAATATGTGGCAACAAAAGAAGAAATTCTCAGACATTAGTAGCACTAACTCAGGTGTGGTAGATGGATATTTTAAAAGGTAATATTTATAATAAGTCTCCCTTGCAGGCTCAAAGGGAACACAGGAGCTAAGTCTAAGGTGGTGTCATGGATTCAGCTGTGTCCCTGCAAAATATGTGTCAACTTGGTTAGGCCATGATTCCCAGTATTGTGTGGTTGTCCTATGTTTTGCGATTGTAATTTTATGTTAAAGAGAATTAGGGTGGGATTGTAACGCCCTTACCCAGGTCACATCCCTGAGCCAATGTAAAGAGAGTTTCCCTGGGTTGTGGCCTGCACCACCTTTTATCTCTCAAGAGATAAAAGGAAAGGGAAGCAAGCAGAGAGTTGGGAACCTCTTACCACCAAGAAAGCAGTGCCGAAAGCAGAGCACATCCTTTGGACCTGAAGTTCCTGTGCTGAGGTGCTCCCAGACCAAGGGAAGACTGATACATCACAAGGACCTTCTTCCAGAGCTGACAGAGAGAGAAAGCCTTCCCCTGGAGCTGGCACCCTGAATTCAGACTTGTAGCCTACTGGACTGTGAGAGAATAAACTTCTCTTTGTTAAAGCCACCCACTTATGGTATTTCTGTTACAGCAGCTCTAGATGACTAAGACAGGTGGGTGTTTGGAATTGAATTGCCCTACCTTATAAAGCAATGGACACCTTGGAATTGACCTTTGGTGCTTGAGATGTTGGGAACTGAAAGAAGACAGATGAAAGGAAAGGTCTAGAGAGAAAGTGCCTCAGAAAGATGATAGGAGGCCATGCCCCAAGGAGAGACAAGGCTTGTGAGAAATACTTGTGGTAAGAAGCGGCCATTTGTATTTTTTTTTCTTCACTCTATGAACTGCCTATTTCCTTTGCCCATTTTTCTATTGGGTACTTTTTTCATTAAGTTTTAGAATCTAATATATTAGAAATGGAGCCCTGTTGGCCCAGTGGTTAAGAGCATGGCCACCAACCAAAAGGTTGGCAGTTCGAATCCACCAGCCACTCCTTGGAAACCCTATGGAAAAGTTCTGCTCTGTCCTATGGGGTTGCAATGAGTCAGAATTGACTTGATGACAATGAGTCTTTATGAGCCCTTTGTGATATTGCTTCCCACTTTTTCATTTGTCTTTTGACATTGATTGTGGTGATTTTTCTGCCATGTGGAATTAAAAAAGTTCTGTTTATGGCTTTTGGAATTTGAGTCATATTTAGTAACATCTTTCTTGCTCCAAAATCATTAATAAATTCACTGATATATTATTCTGGAACTCGTGTAGTTTTACTTTTTTATATCTGTATCTTTAAATCATTTAGATTTTTTTTTTCTAGTTATGGTGTGAGGTATGGATTCAACTTCATATTTCTCTGGAGGCTACTCTGGAAAAGTGCTAGTGGCACTTATTAAAAAGCCCATGTTTCAAAGTGTTCTTAGACTTGACACTGAAAGCATAAGGCCTAAAAGGGAAGACTGGCAAACTGAGCCTCGCCGAAATTGAAAACTTTTGCTCTGGGAAAGCCCATGTTAAGAGGATGAAAAGATGAACTACAAACTGGGATAAAATATTTGCAAACCACATATCCAACAAAGAAATAGTATCCAGAATATATAAAGAACTCTCAAAACTCAACAGTTAAAAAAAAAAAAAGTTATATATATATATATATATATATATATATATATATGTATATCTTCAGTTAGAAAATGGGCAAAAGACATGAACAGACATTTCACTGCAGAAGATACACAGATGTCAAATAAGCACATGAAAAAATGTTCAACATTATTCTCCATCAAGTAAGTACAAATTTAAACAACAATGAGATATCACTACACACATATCAAAGTGGCTAAAGTAAATTTAAAAAAGTGACCACCAAATGCTGGCAAGGATGAGAAGAAACTAGATCACTCTTACATTGCTGGTGGGAATGTAAAATGGTTCAGCTATTGTGGAAAAGTTTGGCAGTTTCTTGTAAAATTAAATATGCAATATGATACATATGAACAGAAATTGCATTTTAAGCATTTATGGCAGATAGATGGAAACTTATGTTTGCACAAAAATCTATACATGAACATCCATGACAACTTTATTTGTAATAGCCCCAAACTGGCATCAGTCCAGATAGCCTTCAGCAGATGAATGGTCAAACAAACTGTGATACATCCTTATTAAGGAATACTGTTCAGCAGCAGAGGAGCAAACTGTTGATCAGGCAGTGACACATTTCCAGAGTGTTATGCTAAATGAAAAAAGTCCATCCCGAAAGGTTGTATACTGTAAGATTCCACTTATATAACATTTTTGAAATGGCAGAATTTTAGAAAAGGAATGGAGATTAGTGGTTGCCAGGGGTTAGGGATGGGAGGTGGGAGAAAGGAGATGGGTGTGGCTATAAAAAGGCAGCAGGAGAGATCCTTGTGGTGTTGAAACTGTTCATTATCTTGACTGTAGTGGGTGCACAAACCTACCCAGGTGATGAGCTTGTATGAATTAACACACATACAGAAATGAGTACAAGTCCAACTGGGCAAATATGAACAAGTGTGTTGTATCAATGTCCATATCCTGGATGTGATGTTATACTATAATTTTGCAAAATGCTATCAACTGGGGGTGTGGGCAACCTGTATAAGTGATCTATCTGTACTCTTTCTTATAGCTGCATGTGAACTTAAAATTATCACGATGAAAGTTTTAACTACCAAAAAATAGTGTCTTTATTCTCACTGATTTGAGATTTAAATATTTTTATGTAATAAATCCTATTTTTGTCTATTCTCCTTATTCTACTCATTGGTCTTCTATCCAGATAACCTGAAGACTTTTAGCTTGCTGTTTATGAAAGATGGCTCATGTATAAATGGCAATTTTGAAGTGTTATTTATCACAGTATTACCTGTGGTAATTATTGACAAAGCTGCCCTTGAGAATTGGTCCCATCCCACATGCCCTTTTTCTACTTCTCTCATCAAACAGAGCAATATATATCTCCCCTCTTTGCATTGAGGCCAGCACTGTGACTTTCTTTGACCAATAGAATGGGTGCCAATTATGACCTGTGATTTCTGGGACAAAGCCTTCAGAGGCCTTGGAGCTTCCATTTTTGTTCCTTTGGAAGTGGGTCACATGCAAAGAAGCCCAGGTTAGGCAATTGAATGATGTAAGGCCAGGTGGAGAGAGGGTGGTCTTAGCGAAGGGATGCTGAAACCTAGGCCTGGGGCTGAGGCCATCTTGAACTTGTTAGCTCAGTCCAGTCACCAGCTGAATTCGGCCCTATGAACAAGCCCAAAAACCACCCAGCCAATCTATAGAATCAAGAGACATAATACATCATTATTGTTTTAAAACACTGAGTATTGAGGTATTTTATATGGAGCCCTGGTGGCACAGTGATTAAGAGCTCAGCTACTAACAAAAGATTGGCAGTAGGAATCCACCAGCCACTTCTTGGAAACCTTATGGAGCAGTTCTACTCTGTCCTATAGAGTCACTATGAGTCAGAATCGACTCGATGGCAGCAGATTTTTTTTATAGCAGAGACATAATAGTTAAGGGTAAAAAAATTTCAATCAAAGAAGTTTTTATTGAATACAGGTAGTCCCTGATTTATGATGGGGTTTTATTCCGACGACTTTGTTGTAATTTGGTTGTGATGTAAGTCAAGTACCTCTTTTTAAAATTTTTTTTTATTCATTGTTGCTTGCTATACGGCAGTGTTTTGAACGGTAAATCATAACACTGAACATCTGAGAATGATGACATCATCCAATTATGTGCTGCAGCTTTGTATGCAGCACATATTATTAACAAATAGATGTACCAAAAGCAAAAAACAAAAACAAAAACCACACAACAGACGATAAAAGTGTTGTTAGTTGTAACCGGAATACGTAAAGTTGGGGACTACCTGTGCCTAATATGTGACCGACATCAGCACAGGTGATTTAAGAGACACATTAAATGAAACAATGTATATAGATAGCATATGTTAGAATGTTTTTTATAAAGGGCTCTTCACATCTAAAATCATTTGCATTACTTGCCATAGAAGAACCAGTTAGGAGACAATGGGACATGGGAAGAGAAATGGAGAGGAAAAAAAGAAAAAGAGAGATAGACAGATGGGGAATGGGAGAGAGACCAAAGAGAAAGTGGTACAAAATCATTATGACGCGTGGTGAGGGATGGGGAAAGAGAGAGAGAGAAGGGGAAGAAATGAAGCAATGATGAAACGTGAGGGAAAGTACAGGACAGGAGAGGGAGGCAGCTGACAGCTTAGACAGGTGGAGATACTGAGACAAGTTTGGTGAAACAGATAAAACCACTCCCATCACATCTTGTATTTGCCCTGTGAGTTTCAGAAAGTTTGTTCTGCCCTTTGACATTTTGATATTTAAGAAAATGACTTGAAAGCTAAAAATTTAGAGCATTTATTTTGAATTATTGAGCATGTTTTCAAACGTCAAAATTTATTTTTCAAAATAAGGGTTCTCATGGGATTTTGGAGGTCTTGTTCACAAGGAAAGATTTTATTTAGACTTGGGACATTTCCTTTGAAATTTTAATGGTGTCTCATAGATATAAAGTCCTCATTAAGTGGGTTGAATGAATAAATGAATTCAGTGACTAGGCTTTTGAAAATGTCTTTGAAATCAAGCACTGTTTGGTGACCTTATTGTTCATCTTTGGGAGCTTGAGAATGGTTTATACTCTAATACCAAATGTATTCTTTATTTTGTGGTGACAGACAGTGGTGTTTGCCTACCATACAGCCATCCCATCTCTTTTACCTTTTTTTTTTTTTTTTTTGTGAGTTAGAATTTTGTTCTATATTTTTCTTCAGCTTTGTCCAGGACCCTCAATTGTGATAACTTTCAGAGCAGTGAATGGTGGTAGCCGGGCACCATCTAGTTGTACTGGACAGTCTGGTGGAGGCTATGGTAGTTGTGGCCCATTAGTCCTTTGGACTAATCTTTCCCTTGTGTCTTTGGTTTTCTTCATTCTCCCTTACTCCAGATGGGGGGGGGATCAGTAGAGCATCTTCGATGGCCGTTACCTAGCTTTTAAGACCCCAGATGCTACTCACCAAAGTAGAATGTAGAACTACAAATTCTTGATATTGCCTATCTTTGCCACACTACCACCCCTACTTAATCTTTCTATTCCCTGAATGAAAAAGGGACCAACCACCCCCTAATAACTCAAAGAAATAGCACCTCTAGCTCTTTTGCAGGAGCTTTTTATGCTGGTATTTCTTAGAAGCCATCAGGTATTTATGTCTTCTCTCTTCTTCTCCCCTTACCTCTCCAGTCTCTGCCTCTCTAAGGGATCCTTTCTGACAACATTTAAATAGTTTCTCCCCTCTTAATAAAACTCTCCCTCTACCTTATTTTTCCCACTAGCATTGCCTAATTTCTCTTCTCCCCTTCTTAATAATTTGAAAGAGTCATGTATACTTGTTCTCCATTTCTTTACCTCCCACTTACTATTTCATCTATTATAAACTGGCTTCCATACCTGTCATTCCACTGAAACTACTCATGTTAATATCATTAATGATCTTTGGTGCTACTAAATTCAAACACTCTTTGGAGTTCTTCTTTTTTTTTTTTAATTAACTTTTATTGAGCTTCAAGTGAATGTTTACAAATCAAGTCAGACTGTCAAATATAAGTTTATATACACCTTACTCCATACTCCCATTTGCTATCCCCCTAATGAGTCAGCCCTTCCAGTCTCTCCTTTCGTGACAATTTTTGTCAGCTTCCAACTCTCTCTATCCTCCCATCCCTTCTCCAGACAGGAGATGCCAACACAGTCTCAAGTGTCCACCTGATATAATTAGTTCACTCTTCATCAGCATCTCTCTCCTACCCACTGTCCAGTCCCTTTCATGTCTGATGAGTTGTCTTCGGGAATGGTTCCTGTCCTGGGCCAACAGAAGGTTTGGGGACCATGACCGCCGGGATTCCTCTAGTCTCAGTCAGACCATTAAGTATGGTCTTTTTATGAGAATTTGGGGTCTGCATCCCACTGATCTCCTGCTCCCTCAGGGGTTCTCTGTTGTGTTCCCTGTCAGGGCAGTCATCAATTGTGGCCGGGCACCAACTAGTTCTTCTGGTCTCAGGATGATGTAGGTCTCTGGTTCATGTGGCCCTTTCTGTCTCTTGGGCTCTTAGTTATCGTGTGACCTTGGTGTTCTTCATTTTCCTTTGATCCAGGTGGGTTGAGACCAATTGATGCATCTTAGATGGCCGCTTGTTAGCATTTAAGGCCCCAGACGCCACATTTCAAAGTGGGATGCAGAATGTTTTCATAATAAAATTATTTTGCCAATTGACTTAGAAGTCCCCTTAAACCATGGTCCCGAAACCCCCGCCCTTGCTTCGCTGAACTTTGAAGCATTCAGTTTATTCCAGAAACTTCTTTGCTTTCGGTCCAGTCCAGTCCAGTTGAGCTGACCTTCCATGTATTGAGTATTGTCCTTCCCTTCACCTAAAGCAGTTCTTATCTACTAATTAATCAGTAAAAAACCCTCTTCCACCCTCCCTCCCTCCCTGCCTCGTAACCACAAAAGTAGGTGTTCTTCTCAGTTTATACTATTTCTCAAGATCTTATAACAGTGGTCTTATACAATATTTGTCCTTTTGCCTCTGACTAATTTCGCTCAGCATAATGCCTTCCAGGTTCCTCCATGTTACGAAATGTTTCACAGATTCATCACTGTTCTTTATCGATGCGTAGTATTCCATTGTGTGAATATACCACAATTTATTTAATCATTCATCCGTTGATGGACACCTTGGTTGCTTCTAGCTTTTTGCTATTGTAAACAGAGCTGCAATAAACATGGGTGTGCATACATCTGTTTGTGTGAAGGCTCTTATTTCTCTAGGGTATATTCCGAGGAGTGGGATTTCTGGGTTGTACGGTATTTCTATTTCTAACTGTTTAAGATAATGCCAGATAGATTTCCAAAGTGGTTGTACCATTTGACATTCCCACCAGCAGTGTATAAGAGTTCCAATCTCTCCGCAGCCTCTCCCACATTTATTATTTTGTGTTTTTTGGATTAATGCCACCCTTGTTGGAGTGAGATGGAATCTCATTGTAGTTTTAATTTGCATTTCTGTAATGGCTAATGATCAAGAGCATTTTCTCATGTACCTGTTAGCTCCCTGAATGTCTTCTTTAGTGAAGTGTGTGTTCATATCCTTTGCCCACTTCTTGATTGGGTTTTTTGTCTTTTTGTGGTTGAATTTTGACAGAATCATATAGATTTTAGAGATCAGGTGCTGGTCGGAGATGTCATAGCTGAAAATTCTTTCCCAGTCTGTAGGTGGTCTTTTTACTCTTTTGGTGAAGTCTTTAGATGAGCATAGGTGTTTGATTTTTAGGAGCTCCCAGTTATCTGGTTTCTCTTCATCATTTTTGGTAATGTTTTGTATTCTGTTTATGCCTTGTATTAGGGCTCCTAAGGTTGTCCCTATTTTTTCTTCCATGATCTTTATCGTTTTAATCTTTATGTTTAGGTCTTTGATCCACTTGGAGTTAGTTTTTGTGCATGGTGTGAGGTATGGGTCCTGTTTCATTTTTTTGCAAATGGATATCCAGTTATGCCAGCACCATTTGTTAAAAAGACTATCTTTTCCCCAATTAACTGACACTGGGCCTTTGTCAAATATCAGCTGCTCATATGTGGATCGATTTATGTCTGGGTTCTCAATTCTGTTCCACTGGTCTATGTGTCTGTTGTTGTACCAGTACCAGGCTGTTTTGACTACTGTGGCTGCATAATAGGTTCTGAAATGAGGTAGAGTGAGGCCTCCCACTTTCTTCTTCTTTTTCAGTAATGCTTTGCTTATCTGAGGCTTCTTTCCCTTCCATATGAAGTTGGTGATTTGTTTCTCTATCACATTAAAAAATGACATTGGAATTTGGATCGGAAGTGCATTGTATGTATAGATGGCTTTTGGTAGAATAGACATTTTTACTATGTTAAGTCCTCCTATCCATGAGCAAGGTATGTTTTTCCACTTAAGTATGTCCTTTTGAATTTCTTGTAGTAGAGCTTTGTAGTTTTCTTTGTATAGGTCTTTTACATCCTTGGTAAGATTTATTCCTAAGTATTTTATCTTCTTGGGGGCTACTGTGAATGGTATTGATTTGGTTATTTCCTCTTCGGTGTTCTTTTTGTTGATGTAGAGGAATCCAAGTGATTTTTGTATGTTTATCTTATAACCTGAGACTCTGCCAAACTCTTCTATTAGTTTCAGTAGTTTTCTGGAGGATTCCTTAGGGTTTTCTGTGTATAAGATCATGTCATCTGCAAATAGAGATAATTTTACTTCCTCTTTGCCAATCCGGATGCCGTTTATTTCTTTGTCTAGCCTAACTGCTCTGGCTAGGACTTCTAGCACAATGTTGAATAAGAGCGGTGATAAAGGGCATCCTTGTCTGGTTCCCGTTCTAAAGGGAAATGCTTTCAGGCTCTCTCCATTTAGAGTGATGTTGGCTGTTGGCTTTGCATAGATGCCCTTTATTATGTTGAGGAATTTTCCTTCAATTCCTATTTTGGTGAGAGTTTTTATCATGAATGGGTGTTGGACTTTGTCAAATGCCTTTTCTGCATCAATTGATAAGATCATGTGGTTTTTGTCTTTTGTTTTATTTATATGTTGGATTACATTAATGGTTTTTCTGATATTAAACCAGCCTTGCATACCTGGTATAAATCCCACTTGGTCGTGGTGAATTATTTTTTTGATATGTTGTTGAATTCTATTGGCTAGAATTTTGTTGAGGATTTTTGCATCTATGTTCATGAGGGATATAGGTCTGTAATTTTCTTTTTTTGTGATGTCTTTACCTGGTTTTGGTATCAGGGAGATGTTGGCTTCATAGAATGAGTTAGGTAGTATTCCATCATTTTCTGTGCTTTGAAATACCTTTAGTAGTAGTGGTGTTAACTCTTCTCTGAAGGTTTGGTAGAACTCTGCAGTATATCCATCCGGGCCAGGGCTTTTTTTTTGTTGGGAGTTTTTTGATTACCGTTTCAATCTCTTTTTTTGTTTTGGGTCTATTTAGTTGTTCTACTTCTGATTGTGTTAGTTTAGGTAGGTAGTGTTTTTCCTCTTTGGAGTTCTTCTTGTTGAATTTCTTAAAAGAATTTGATGTTGTGGAAATAAATAGTATCATTTCTTGACGTCCATGGAGCCACATTCTCTGGAAATTCTTTCTGACGCTGGAGTTGTTCTGTCTCTATCTCCTTTACGTTTTCCCTCATCCATGGTTATGACTAAAGTTACTATTCACATCTGATCATGTACACACACGTACATATTTAAAGCCTGGGCACTAGACCTGTGTATCCATCTGTTTTCTAGGCCAAAACCAAACAAAACCCATTGCTGTCAAGTCAATTGCAACTCATAGTGACCCTACAGGACAAAGTACAACTGTCCCATAGGGTTTCCAAGGAGTGGCTGGTGGATTTTGAACTCCTGACATTTTGGTTAATGCTGTGCAGACATCTCAGTCTCAGTAAGTCTAAATCCCAACTCGTCATCTCCTCCCTACCCTAACATCTAGAATTTCCAATTTCTGTGAATGTAATACCAATCACCCAATTGCCCAGCCATGACTGTGCCTCTATTTCCTAATCTCTAAAATAAGAGGGTTGCACGAGATCATCTCTAATGTCCCTTTCAGGTCTACAAGTTTGTAAAATAGGAAACTATAAAAAGTAAATGAATAAAAGGGATTTGAGATGAGTTTTGCCTGAAGGTCCTCCTTCGGTATGACCTAAATTTTCCCATTTCTGAAGCAAAACTCTTCCTTTCTGGAATATATTAGTTTCCATTGGCAAGGTCCTTTTCTGGCAGGTTTCCTTTATGAAATTATACATTAGAAACAAGACAAATCCAAATTTAGATACAATTTGAAGATAGGTTGAAGAGATGCTCTTGTTGAAATTAAATAAGTAATATGATGAAGATGCTTATCTTTTAATGAGCTACACCCCATCCAGTAATACAAGATTTAGGAATGCAGATTTGAAGGAAGTAATCCCTATGTCTTCAAAAATAGTCTTGAGGCAGGGAACTATTTCTACTTTTAGTGACTTTGGACATGTCCACATGAGATCACCAAATCACTGTAGAGAAGGAATAACTAACAAAATTTCAAGGAAAGTCTGAATGGTTAGTGTGTATGGACATATCTTAATATTGGCCACAATTTTTAGTAGGTAATCTTAGTTTTCCAATATCTTAATGAAATATTCCTGAGCAACATGAAGCCACCTGAATTTAACAACCAAGCAAGTCTTAAAACGTGTTACTGTCAAGTCGATTTAAACTCATAGTGACACTCACTATAGGACAGAGTAGAACTGCCTTATAGGGTTTCCAAGAGTGTAAATCTTACAGAAGCAGATTGCCACACTTTTCTCTTGCGAAGTGGCTAGTAGGTTCAAACCACTAACCTATAGATTAGCAGCCAAGTGCTTAACCACTGTGTCACCAGGAGTCCTTAAGCAAGTCATAGACCTCCGTATTTGGAGTAGATCTTAGGGATAACCTCATCCACTTATTTTACTCTGAACTTAAGAAAACTGGGTCTGAGAAGTTATGTGATTGGCCCACAACTTGTCAAATGGATGAGCAAGACTAAAACCAGGTCTCTGGCTTTCTAGCCAGCCTTGAAGTTTTAAAAATGTAAATGACAAGAAAAACTTCGAGACTACTCTTAAATTGTGCCCCATTTTCTTCTTTGCAAGAACAGCTCCATTCTGAAACACTTGTACTATTCTTGACATTTAGAAGCAGAATCCTAGCAACAAATTGCAGCCTGGGAGCAGTTTTCCACTATAGGACAATCACATTTCAGGTCCAAGGAAACAAAATAAAGTAGACTGGTGGAGCCTCGACTTCCAGGGAGAAGCAGTGGAGAGTCAGGTGCAGAACATGAGTGAGTACAGCATGGCTGCTGGGATCTTTCCAAAGAGATCCTTGCCTCTGGATTTGTCTTTGCATTATTCTCACCAGCTGTTACGGATTGAATTATGCACCCCCCCAAAAAAAAGAAAATTTGTTGTAAATCCTAACCTCTATGCCTGTGGTTATAATCCCTTTTGGGAATGAGTTGTCTTTGTTATGTTAATGAGGCAGTATTAGTGTAGGGTGTATCTTCAGCCAATCTCTTTTGAGATATAAAGAGATTAAACAAGCAAGCAGAGAGAGAGAGATGGGGTAAGAGAGATGTCAAGACATATGGAGATCTCCAAGGAACTAGGAAGCAGAAGCTGAAGAAACAAGGACCTTCCTTCAGAGCTGACAGAGAGAGAAAGCCTTCCCTTCGAGATGGTGCCCTGAATTTGGACTTCTAGCCTCCTAAACTCTGGGAAAATAAGTTTCTGTTTGTTAAAGCCACCTACTTGTGGTATTTCTATTATAGCAGCACTAGATAACCAAGACACCCAACCCGTTGCCCTTGAGTCAATTCTGACTTGTAGCGACCCAATAGGACAGAGTAGAACTGCCGCATAGGATTTCCTAGGCTATAATCTTTACGGGAGCAGATTGTCAGGTCTGTTCTCCTGCAGTGGCTGATGGGTTCAAACTGTCAACCTTTCAGTTAGCAGCAGAGCTCTTAACCATTGTGCCACCAGTGTTCCTTTACATGTCATTCCAAACTCAATCTCATTGCTGTTGAGTCAGTTCTGACTCATAGCGACCCTGTAAGACACAGTAGAACTTCCCCATAGGATTTCCAAGAAGCAGCTGGTAGATTCAAGCTGCCAATCTTTTGGTTAGCAGCTGAAAGCTTAACCACTGTACCGCCAGGGCTTCTACATGTCGTTAGGTGATAACACATGAGAGAGGGAATGTGTGGGAAAGGTTTGAAACAAAGCATTTATGGAAGAACTTGCCTTAATGACTAGCAGGCTTGCCTGCAGCACCTCCAGCCGGGCAAAACATCCGGCACTTTCTTCACCCTCCTTGGACTGTGGTATCTGGTGTGGCCCCAATCCAGAACAGTATGTACATCAGACTCAGCTTGCTCATCTCCTAGCACCTACTGGTACTCAAACTTAAGTCTGGGGGAGGAAAGCACTGGAACCATTCGTCCTAACTGACTGCGGTTTGGGCCTTATCATTATTAAAATGAATAAACTAGTTCAAAAAAAACCAAGAGAACAAGCTGAAAAACAATTCCTGTCTGATAAAACCCACATGACTTCATGTCATTTAATCAAACATTACTGGATGCTTACTAATTCCGGGCACCCTGTCAGTTTTCTGAGATGCAAAATGAATAAGATGCTGACCTTCTCATTGACGGTGTTCCAACTCAACTCATAAAGACACACACACATACACAATTAACTGTAATATAAAGCAAAACGAGGAGCCATGGTGACTCAATGGTTGAACACTTGGCTGCTAACTGAAAGGTCAATGGTTCAAACCCACCCAGCAGCTTTGCATGAGAAAAAATCTAGCGATCTGTTCCCATAAAGATTACAGCCTAGAAAACCATACAGGGCAGTTCTACTCTGTCACATTGGGTCGCTTTGAGTCGGAATCAACTCAACGGCACCTAATAACAATAACAACAAAGTGAAATGATCATTATAAGTGTTTAGTAAAGATACAAGCAATGTAGTTGAGAGCAAAAAGGAACAGTTGGTCCATGCTATATAGGTAATCAGGGACAGTTTCATGGAGATGATAGTATCTGGGTTCGCCCTTGAATGATAAGGAGAGTTTTAGTAGGCAAGGAAAGGGTCATCCCAGGCCTAAAGAATTATATGAGCAAAATCTGCTAACAAATTGTAATTTAGAAGGATATTAAATAAGGTAATAATTATAACTCACTGTATATTTTCCTCTGACATGAAGCAGTTAAGAATATTCTAAGGTATAAATAACCCTTACCCAGAATTGTGTAAAAGCTGGAAAGCTTTTGAAAGAAACTACCATAATAATTAATAATTCTTAGGGCACTAAGACAGCGTAATGAGCTACCAAAATCAGAGGCAACATTTTAAACAAGTGCCTTTTGCCCCTATAAGAATATATTGAAGTCCAGTTAAAATATTTTCTTCACTTGATAACATGCTTTCAAAGTTTACGTGTCAGTCCTGCAATGAAGCAAAGATGCTTTCCATGGATGTTGCCTGAACGTCTATCATTCTTGGACTTTTAACGCTTGCTCAGTATATCAGTATAGGCATGGTTCGGGCATATGTTTCATTACTGAAGCCCGTTGAATTTATCTTCTGACTAATTAATTAGGCTTTTGCTTTGGAACCACAAGATAACGCATTCCCTCCACATGGTCTCTTCCTTTCCTACGAGCCCCAGAGAACATGCCGTATGTGTGTGATGGAAATTATTTCACTTTCTTCCCACTTATGGTTAGTGAAGAGCTGTTAAGGCCTGCATCAGGTTACAGATTTTTTTTTTTTTTTCCTTTCAAGATGTCTCATTGCAACGGCATGTTCCAGGGTAACCACTCTCCCTACCCCCAACAGCTTTTTTCAAAGAGGATTCCAGGAAGCACCACTCCTGAAGGTGGTGTGTTTACATGACAGACAGTTGGCTTGTTGGGTCATTGTTCCCAAAATAGTGCCCTCAAAACATTTTGTTCCAAGCCGGGTGCTCCCCCTTGGAGATTCCTTCAAAGTCAGCTTGTTATCCACACTCTTCCTGCTTCCTTAAAGAACTTGGGTGGCTCACTGTAAAAGATTAACATAAAACATGACTATTAACACAGATGTAGAGAATAAAAATCTGGGAAGAAGAATGGGGTGGAGAGTGGTAAACGTACCAACTAGACTAAACCTCTAGCAGGTATCTTGACTGCGACGCTATTGACATTCTAGGCTGGGTAATTCTTTGTTGTGGGGGACTGCCTTGTGTATTGTAGCATATTTAGCAGCAGTTCTGCCCTCTACCTATGAGATGCTAGTAGTGTCCCCCAGTCGTGACAACCAAAAACATTGTCAAATATGCCCTGGGGGGTTACTATCTGCCTTACACTAATAAGGAAATATTTGACTTCATAATTTCAAATCAACTCTCTCTGGATGATCTCTCCAAAGAATGTAAGTTCCAACGTTGTAGTACAGTACTGCCCATGCGTCACTTAAAGTCCACGATACATTCTGTGAAATAGGATGTTATGTGATTTGGATGTTGTGTGGGCACCATATTATATACAGGCATTCCCGGGGTTATGAATGTCCAATTTATGTACAACCCATAATTACGAACTAACCCCTGTAAAGCCTATGTTATTAAAAATTTGAAGGACATGCAATGGTTTATAATAACAAATGGGCATTACTTTGGGGATCCTAATTGGGATTTCTGAATTTTATTATAATCGTACGGGGTTATGGATGTATATGTGGTCAGATGTTGCCTGGACAGATGTTATGTGGAGCAGTACTGTGCTTGGCAGTCATACATCTTGTTCAAGAACACAATGGTAACCACAGCCTGGGGTTCAAATCTTGGATTGCCATTTATTAGTTGTATGGCCTCTGTGCCTCAATTTCCTTATCTGTAAAATAGGAATAATAGGGTTATTTGTGAGGACTAATTGAGATACTCTTTCTAAAGCAGTTATCACAGTGTCTGCTATGTAGTCCATGCTCTATAAATTCTAGAGTGTTGGATGTGGGTTTTGCTTTTTTTTTTTAATTCATCACCATCCTCAGTCATTTCTAGAGTCAGAGGAGTAAAAGGGAGGCTCTTGTTTTGGAACATGGGTGTCCCAGGTGGGCCTAAGATAACTGACCTTTGGAGGCATCACATACTAGTGGTACTGAGTGCAGGTGGAGGAAGGACAGAGACACATAGAATAATAATACTCAGGAGATATCCTAAGAGGAGTTCAATTCTGGTGTTCAGAAAATTCTCAGTGTCTTATAGATACTGGACTCATGGATTGGGAAACCTCTTCCCCCAATCTCTTGCCTGAATTGGTGGATATAGATAGAACTGAATGAGTCAGGAAACATAAGAAGAGGAACCCAGAAGAAAGAGAGTGAAGTGCTTAAGGGAACTGGGTGGCCATGGGGTATGGAGAAGAGGGAAAGTCCCAAAGGAAAGGAGTTTTCCTTACCAACTGTGAGAGCGGTGGCTTGTTGAGGAGCCAGGATATGGGTGAAGGTTTGTGAGTGTGCAAGAGTGGAGGAGCCATCCTTGACTTCTACCTCTTTGTGGAATCTTTTGTGAACTGAAAGATACAACTTGACAGTACAAGCTTTCTCCAACATCAAAAAAAAAAAAAACCTAAACAATATCATGATAAATGAAGAAAAAATTGAAGTTGTCAACAATTTCATTCTACTTGGATCAATAATTAATGTACATGGAAGCAGCAGTCAAGAAATCAAAGAATGTATTGCATTGGGCAAATCTGCTGCAGAAGACCTGCTTAAAGTGTTAAAGAGCAAAGATGTCACTTTGATGACTAAGGTTCATCTGACCCAAGTCATGGTCTTATCAATCGCCTTATATGCATGTGAAAGCTGGACAATGAAAAAGGAAGTGAGAAGAAGAACTGATGCATTCAAATTGTGCTGTTAATGGAGAATATTGAATTGTTCTAAAACAAACAAATCAATCTTAGAAGAAATGCAGCCAGACGCTCCTTACAAGCGAAGAGGATGAGACTTCCTCTGGCTTATGTTGGACATGTTGATAGCCAAGACCAATCCCCAGAAAAGGACATCATGTTTGGTAAAATAGAGGGTCAATGAAAATGAGTGAAACTCTAAATGAGATGGATTGACACGATAGTTGCAACAATGGACTCAAACATACCAACCATCATGAAGATGGCACAGGACCAGTCAACATTTTGTTCTGTTATACATAAGGTCACCATGAGTCAGAGATGACTTGATGCTAAGTAACAACAACAACAAGCAGGGATGGCAAATGAAAATCATTAACTGATGATGTACTATAAATATAAATTCAGCAATTAGACTAGTTTCACTGCCCCATGGTATCATGGGTGCTGGATGATAACTTTGATGCATCCAAATTTAATTATGATGCAACCCTTTATTCCAAGGGCAGAGGATGTTTAGTTGTAATGTGACCCTCATAAGCAAAGCACTCAGTGAAAACCATTGCTTACAAAGGCAGCCTATTTAGAAACGATTCAGAATAGGAAACCTTTAGAGTTAGAAAGCTCTGAATTTTTGTCCTTGGGACTGGTCAGTTAAATTTAAGCAAGATAATTTTAGTAACATTTAGTATACTTTATATGTCCAGTCTTATTCTACCCAGGACAAGAAAGCTTTTACTTTATGGATTTTGTGGAAAAAATTTGCAGTTCACTGGTCCCCTGTTTGAATCATTATGACCGAGTGGAAGAGAATGAGGATCTGTTCCAATGGGAAAAATCTAAATTTTCAGGGATTAAAAAAATATCTACAATTATTTTGTATCATCTCCAAGGGAACCCACAAACTCAATTTAATAATATGCTAGGAAATTTCCATCTGGAATAGAGAAGACAATGGAGTCCAAATCTGGGTATCCTAGTGTATACACAAAGGAGTCCTGGTGGCACAGTGGTTAAGCACTCGGCAGCTAACCAAAAGGTTGGCTGTTTGAACTCACCAGCCACTTCACAGGGCAAAGATATGGCAATCTGCTTCTGTAAATATTAAAGTGCTGGAAACCCTATGGGGCAGTTCTACTATGTCCTGTAAGGTTCCTATGAGTTGGAATGGACTCGATGGCACACAACAGCAACAGTATACACACAGAGGCAGTGGTGGTTCAGTGGTATAATCCTCGCCTTCCATGGGGGAGATCCAGGTTTGATTCTAGGCTGATGAACCTCATGGCCGCCATTTGTCAGTGGAGGTTTACATGTTATCATGGTGCAGAACAGGCTTCAGCAGAGCTTCCAGACTAAGATGGGCTGGGAAGAAAGACCTGGTGATCTACTTTTGAAACTCAACCAATGAAAACACTACAGAGCACAATCATCCAATCTGCAGCTGATCATGGGGATGGCGCAAGACCAGGCAGCATTTCATTCCATTGTGCAGCTAACAGCAACGGTGCCATTAGGAACTAAATCTGCGTTCATTTTCCTTCCTGAAGTTTCTACTAAGACCCTTGGCCTCCATTTTGAGGAGAGAGAACTAGGAGGCCTTTGACATGTTACAGAGTTGAAAGAGAAGTTCCAAATATTACACGCTAGCTAACCCACATCCCAGCATAACACTTGTGCAACAGAAAAAATACTTACACTTTGCCCAGGGGCTATGCCAGGAGCTACAGGCCAGAGATTGGCTCTTGTTTTAGAACATGGGCATCCCAGGTGGGCCTAAGATGACTGACCTCTGGGGGCATCGCATACCTTCTAGTGGGCCATTCAGAGTCCTTGGCAGTGTATGAAATGCAACTAGACCCAAGAAGAAAGCCTTCAATCCCTCAGGAAACACAAACCACTGATTTCGGTATCCATGAGATGATACAATGCTTGTGTTCTGTTGTTGTTAGGTGCCACTGAGTTGGCTCCAACTCATAGTGAACTTGAGTATAACAGAACAAAACGTTGCCCAGTCCTGCACCATCTTCATGATTGCTGGTATGCTTAAGTCTGTTCTTGTTGTGCTGTGTGTTTTGAGTGCCTTCTAACCTAGGGGCTTATCTTCTAGCACTATATTGGACAGTGTTCTGTTGTGATCCATAGAGTTTTCATCAGCTGATTTTTGGAAACAGGCCTTTTTTTCTAGTCCATCTTAGTCTGTAAGCTCCCCTGAAACCTGTCCACCATGGGTGACCTTGCTGGTATTTGAAGTACGGGTGGTATAGCGTCCAACATCGTAGCAACACGCGAGCCACCACAGTAGGACAAACTGACAGATGAGCAGTGAGCTTATGCTCTAGGGAAGACTGAAAAGGAGCTGCATCCTGTCTCCTGGCTCCCCTATCTAGGAGTAGGTGGTGGGTTGAACATGAGGAGAAAGGTAATATTGGATGAGAGTTGAGGACTGGTAGGTGAGAGCAGTGTCTGAGTACCTCTCAGCTAAGAACGGGGATGTGGAATGGTGGGGTTCTGAAGTAGAGAAGATGTGATATTTCCACATAGGAGCACTTAGAAATCCTCCACTCTTTTGGGGGCTCACGTGATAAGGTAGATGTGAACAGAATGGTTGCTCACTGAATAACTGGCTGCTGCCTGCAGTATGTCTACCAGTAACCAGACCTCATTCCTTCCCCAGCATTCTGTGTCTGTGAAGGAGTGACACTCATCCCTCGGGTGGGCTCAAACAGTTTGTTTAGGTGGAGAGTATTGCTGGATGGCCTTCTGCTTTCCCCAATCTCTAATACCACCCCGTCAATGCCTATCACGTGAGTAAGAGTCCAGCCAAGGGTAAGAGACATGCATGCTATTTGAACAGAGTTTATAGCCAAGTGCTTAACCCTGTGTGCCACCCAGGGACTGCTTTATAGTTAGAATACTAGTTATTTATTGCTGTGTAACAATATCACCACAAACTTAGTGGCTTAAAACAATATACATTCATTATCTCACAGCTTCTGTGGGCCAGGGGTCTGAGCATGGCTTAGCTGGGTCCTTTGCCACAAGGCTGTAATCAAGGTATTGGCCACGCCTGCAGTCTCATCTGAGGCTTACCTGGGAGAGGATCAGCTTCCAAACTCATGTGTTAGAATATAGTTCTTTATGGTCTGTTGGACTGAGGACTTCATTTTCCTGTTGGCTGTTGACTGGAGGCCATCCTTGATTCCTTGCCACATGGGCTTTCCTGATATAGTGACTTGCCTCCTCAAAGGCAGCAAGGGAGAGAGTTTTCTAGCAAGACAGGTGTTACAATCTTAGGTAATGCAATCATGTGCATCCCTTCACCTTTGCCATATTCTGTTGGTTAGAAGTTAAAAGTCCCACCTGCACTCAAGGGAGTGAATACCATGACTTATTCATGATATCATGAATACCAGGAGGATCAAGGGAATGAACTTAGAGTGTCTGCCACAGTTAGCAATATCTAAAAATCTATAATCATGGCCATAATTATAAGTAAACATACCTGTCATTGCATGCAGTACTGTGCTGAAGCACATGGGGGAAAAGGGTGGAAGGATTGAGTTACTACTCAGGAATGGCCCTCCTGGTAAGGTGGAACCTGCCTCCCTTGCTACCCTGGTGGGCACAACCTCAAGTTGTACAAGAGAAGGCATCTATCCACATCTGTATGTTCTTCTAGGAGGGGGCATGACTGGGTAGGGAACCAGCTGCTGTCTTTACTTCCTCCTGGAGGGTCGATACAGAGTCCAGTTGATGGACTGCCAAGAAAACAAGTTTCCTTCTTTTTTATGGAACTTTAGGTGTTATTTGTGCATATCCTGATAGGAGATAGGTGTGTTTTAGGTAAAACGGGGTTAATTACATCTCCTGTCTATTGTCTCCTACGTTCCTTATTCATTACGAAGGGCTTCCCTGTTATCATTTTCTTCTGCTGTCTGTTGGGCCTCTGCAGAAGTATTTTCTGCTCATTTCCTCTTGCTCATATATTTTAATTTTATTATGCTTTAGGTGAAAGTTTACAGTGCAAATTAGTTTCTCATTCAAAAATTTATACACAAATTGTGACATTGTTTGCAATCCCCATGTTATGTCAGCACTCTCCCCCTTTCTCTTTCCACCCTGGGTTCCCTGTGTCCATTTGTCCAGTTTCCCTGTCCCTTCCTGCCTTCTCGTCTTTGCTTTTGGGCAGGTGTTGCCCATTTGGTCTCGTATACTTGATTGAACTAAGAAGATGTTCCTCACATGTGCTATTATTTGTTTTGTAGGCCTGTCTAATCTTTGGCTGAAAGGTGGATTTCGGGAGTGGCTTCAGTTCTGAGTTAGCAGGCTGTCTGGGGCCGTAGTCTCAGGAGTTCCTCCAGTCTGTCAGACCAGGAAATCTGGTCTTTTTTTATGAATTTGAATTATGCTTTACATTTTTCTCCCACTCTGTCCAGGACCCTCTGTTGTGATCCCTGTCAGAACAGTAGGTGGTGGTAGCCAGGCACCCTACTTCTTCTGGGCTCAGGCTGGCAGAGGCTGTGGTTCACATGATCCATTAGTCCTTTGGACTAATATTTTCCTTGTGTCTTTGGTTTTCTTCATTTTCTTTTGCTCCAAATGATGGGACCAATAGATGTATCTTAGATGGCCACTCGCAAGCTTTTAATACCTCAGATACTACTCACCAAAGTAGGATGTCAAATATTTTCTTTAAGAACTATGTTATGACAATTGACCTAGTTGTCCCCCCAGACCATGGTGCCCAGCCCTCAGCCCCAGTAACTAAGTCCCACAAGGTATTTGGTTGGTGGTGGGAGCTGGGCACCATCTAGTTCTTCTGAGCTTGGGCAGGTGGAGGCTGTGGTTCATGTGGTTCGTTAGTCCTTTAGACTAATATTTTCCTTTTGTCTTTGTTTTTTTTTTCATTCTCCTTTGCTTAGCTTTTAATTTTTATATTTAGAGTTAAACTTACTCTCACTTCTCTGTTCCATACAGCAAATATGCATACACAACAACTTGCAACTACATACTTTGTCCTTCAGACACAATTCCCAGGCTTGCATCTTGGACCATCTGCTGGGTGTCTCTGGTTGGCCATCTTAGTTGTATCTTCCAGAAGCAGACTCTGAGAAAAGGATTTGACTATAAGTAATTTATGTGGGAGATGATTCCAGGAATTAGCAATAGGGAAGTGAGGAAATGAGATATGGAAGAAAAGGAAGCTAAGAAACTTGTTGAGGAGGTTACTGCTGTGGGCAACTGGGGTTTGTTCCTGTGGGGAACTGTGGGAGACTTGAGAGAACGCAGCTTAGAGGTGTTGCTCCTTCTCCCACCCCCAGGGCAATGGAGCTGGGATTTTTATCTACCAACCATTAGTGATTAGTAGAGGACTGCCTCTAGGGGGCATTAACTCCCTGCCTTAGTTCCCTAGTGCTGATGTACCAGAAATAAGAGAGTGCTGGCCTTAAGTAACAGAAATATACTTTCTCATAGTTCTGGAGTCCAAATTAGGGTCTTGGTTATGCCAATTCCTTCCTTGTAGGCAGTTCCTGGCATTCCTTGGTTCCTTGGCTTGTAGAGGATCCTCACATGGCATCTGTCTTCCCCAGTATGAGCTCACCTGTCTGTCTGTCTGTGCTGGTCTTTATATAACTCATAAATGATTAGGTTTAGGATCCACCCTACATTGGCATGACCTCAACTGATTGATGGATTATGTTACATTAAATTACATCAGATTACATCCATGGGGGTAGAATTCCGACGTACATCTTGGGGAGACACAATTCAATCCATAGCACTCCCCCAACATTTCCGGCATGTTCCATTTTGTCCAAGTGGGCTGCAGCAGGCAGAGATTACCTCAGGGGAAGAGTGGTAGTGCTTGCATTTGAAAGTCATTGGGTTGGCATGTGTCATGGATTGAATTGTGTCCCCCCAAAGTTATGTTGACGTTCCTAACCCCTGTACCTGTGAGTGTGACCCTGTTTGGAAATAGGGTTTTTTTTTTTTGTTATATTAATGAGGTTAGAGCAGAGTAGAATGGATCCTAACCCTAATCACTTCTGAGAGGTGTCTTATAAAAGGAGAGGAACAGACACAGGGGGAAGAGGGATACCATGTGAGGACTCGTCTACATGCAAAGGAATGCCAAGGATTTTCGGCAGACACCAGAAACTAGGAGAGAGACCTGCAGATGGAATCAACATGCATGAGACCCTGATTTGGACTTTTAGCCTCTGGAACTGTAAGAAAATAAATTCCTGTTCTCTGAAGCCACCTACTTGTGGTATTTTTTTTGTTACGGCAGTACTTACTGAGACGGTATGCATGAGAGAGCCAAGACCATGTGAATGGAGCACCAGTCACATCTGCTTAGCTCTCTCTCAGTTTGTCCCCTGGAAAGAACATGGATGAACTCATCAACTCGTTCCCCTTTATTTCTCTGTGGTTCTTCCTCTGAACACTCCTGTCCTTCAAACATCACTGCTCCTCAGTCACTTAGGCTTGGGTTGCCTAGTTTATTCTCATTTTTCTGATGAGGAAGCTGAGGCTGAGAAGTGATTTAACCAATGTCACATGGCTAGTTAGTGACAAGGTCTTTCTACTATACTGCATAGCAGGGTGCTCAGAGATGGAAAGAGGCTAAAGCAGCTGCCCTTACGGAAGCTCCGGCTTCAGCAGTCAGATGACCTAGCCTGAGGCAGGAAGGGCCACGTTCCAGTTGCCTTTCTCTCTGGGCTTCCTGTTTCTGAACTTCCCGGTCCCCCCCAGCTACAGTTGGTGCAATGCCTCTCTGTAGCTATGTAGATTAATAATTTTCCTGATCTCTGCCCTACTATCAATTCTAATGAGTTCCAGAGCCTTAGACAAGGCATGTGCCCTCTCTAGAACTGATTTTTCTCATTCGATGATTTGTGAGTTCCCTTTAATTTATAACAATATGAGACAGAGGAATTACTTCTTACAGTGGGCTGGATACAAAGGTGAAACTTGGTCTTATTTATTTCTAATGTTGACTGTGGTTTGGATAACCTTCATACATCAAGCAGAATATATTGTAGGCCTTTTCAAAGTATCCATGGCATGTTCTTTGTCTTCTTGTGCAAAGACTTAAAAGTGTGACAGGAATAGCTAGAGTGATGTGGCCAGCCAGGACCGATAATGGTAAAGGCTGTGAAACATTGTGTTCTAGAGATAGCATCTCCAGGAATGAGGCACAAGCAACATTCTTCTGTTCTTGCACGTGTTCCTGCAGGTTGTCAGCAATCTCTTGGCCACATCTTTTCTTAAGGCAAGATAAGATATTCAGTTCTACCCAAGAGTGAGTATCAAATTATCAGGGAGTGTAAGGAATACATAGTGGTAGAGATGTTATTTCTAGTGAGCAGAGAGTGGAAACACATTTGGAGGTCTATCATGATGTTTCTTTTCCTACCTCAGTCTAGTGATCTCATTGGGTTGAATTCTCCGTGGTTTGGCTTCAAACTTTTTTCCTTTCCATCTTCATCTTTCCAGTTTGCTGCCCCATTTTATGGTCTGCATCTTCTCTCCTCCCTGGTTCTTGCCCCTTTTCATCTCCTTGACTCCTTCTTTTCTCCCACGTGTTCTATGCCTCTTCTGATCCTTCCTTCTCCGCTTAGATTATAAAACAGATTAGTGCAAGTGGCAATTCAGAGGACAGAATGAAGAGGGACCAATAAATGTCCTCAAGTCAGCCTATGATTTTTTTTTTAAGCCTCTTTATAGTGGTGCAAATGGTTAAGTACTTGCCTGCTAACCAAAAGGTTGGCAGTTCAAACCCATCCAGTGGCTTCAAGGGGGAAAAAGACCTGGTGATCTGCTTCCATAAAGATCACAGCCAAAAAAACCCTATGGGGCAGTTCTACTCTGTCACATGGGGTCTCTAGAAGTAGAAAACAATGGCACCTAACAACAACATGCTCTTGCCAAATATCTAATAGTACACTGAAGAAAAGCTTTGTAGAGCAGACACGGAAACTGAGGCGCCAAGTGAGTTAAAGTCTCAGTCTGGGTAGTGCGGCAAGTAATGAAAAGAACAAACTTCAGGTCATCTGATTTCTACTATAATCTTTGACTCAGTGAGGCAACGCATCCCTATAGGCAGGGGTTGGTAGGCTACGACCCATGGGCCAAACCCTGGACTCCATTTATTTTTGCAATTGAAGTTTCATTGGAATGCAGACACGCCCATTGTTTATGCATTATCTATGGTTGCTTTCATGTTACCATGGCAAAGATCACATTGGCTGCATGCACAGCCTAAAATATCTACTTTTTGGCCCTTTACAGAAAAAGTTCTCAGATTCTAAAGTGTAATGAAAGCCTTGAATTTCATGGGCTTGATAATTCTCATAACTAACTCTAGAAATATAATGTTGTTGTTGTTGTTAGGTGCCGTCGAGTCAGTTCTGACTCATAGCGACCCTATGCACAACAGAACGAAACATTGCCCCGTCCTGCGCCATCCTTACAATCGTTGTTAGAAATATAATGCAAAGCTTAATTGAAGCTTCAGAGGCTTCCAAGAAACTCCAGTGGTTTTCTTTTCCATCGTCATTCCTGCCCTGGAAGTGGAAAGTTATTACAACCTCTTCTCCTTCTCAGTTCAGATAAAAGCAGTAAAAATGCCTTGCATTATTGACATTGCTGCGTTGTAAGGTTGCATAGATTCTGCATGGTGTGTGTGCTCCAAGGAAAGACGTTCAGAAGGGAAGCTGTCATTTGTGATCTCAGAAGTGATGACACTCAGCCTTGTACAGTCTGAGTGAGGGACAAAGATATTAGGCAGGGCCAGCAGACATAATTCCTAAGATCCAGTACAAGAGGCAAATGCTGGGCCCTTGTTAAAAAACTGTTGAGATCTTCAAGATGGCAACAGCAGAATGCTAAATCAAGTGCACAGTCCTGTGAGCGTGGGGTTCTATGCAATAGCAAAGGTCATATGCCGTGAAACCAGCCTGTTCCTAGGACTTTGGAGCTCAAAGGGACATTAAACTGGAAATTCATTGCCGTCAAGTGGATTCTGACTCATAGCAACCCTACTGGCAGAGTAGAACTGCCCCACAGAGTTTCCAAGGAGTGGCTGGTGAATTTGAACTGCCGACCTTTTGGTTAGTAGCCATAGCTCTCAACCACTGCACCACCGGGGCTCCCAAAGGGACATTAGAAGATATGTATTTATTGATTGTGACAGTTGCACTTTGGAAACTAGCTGTGGCACACTTCTCAGCTGACTCCCTGGAGTGAGAGCGCGGCAGAAGTTGGCAACCCTGGAGAAGGCCCCACCGGGAGAGCCTGCTTCCTTGACTTGGCAAGTGTTTCTGGATGGCGTACTTTCTGGATCCAAAGAGCGTATTTGTATCCACAAACCACTCAGCTCCAGCTTGCTCACCAGCTCTTCCCAGTACCTGGAAGTTATTTTTAGGCAAAGTATGGGGAAGAGGTTTGACTTGTAATTATCATATCCGAGGATTGGGTTTCACACAAAATGCTTCAAGAAATGATACAACGCAACACAAACGTATTAATAGGGCCTATTTGTTTTATTCTTGTTGCCTTGCCATTGAGCATTTCTGTTCTTAGTCTTTTTCTCTTCTTCTCAATTTCCTTTCCTGACTGAGTCTTCTCCCACCTTCACAATTCTTACTTGTGTCCATTCCCAAGCCTCTCACTGCTACGTAGATTTCCTTTTTCCTCGTCTGCTGACAACCTCTTTGGTTCTCCATGATGATGAGTTCGTGTTGTCACCAGCTTCTCTTCTGTCTTTTCCAGACTCCTTTCTGCTTTTACTCGTTTGCTCTGCTCTGCTGCTCCTCCTGGTTTCTAGACCTTGAATATAGGGATTGACTTGCTCCCTTAGCTCCCCACCCGAGGACCTTTATGTCCCCCGAAATTGACCACATACTGCACCTCATCCTTAATCAAGGCTTCTGCCTTTCCTCTTCCTCTTGTTTCCTTGACCTCCTTTTTAGTGTTTCACCTTCTTTATATCAGGGAGGAAGTAACCAGCCAGTCTGAATGCCTCAGCGCCTTTATTTTTTATCTTAGGACCACATTCTAGTTGAACTCACACTCCCACCTTCTTAGAGCCTTGTTTTGTTTAAATGTCCAATTGTCATGGACTGAATTATGTCCCCCCAAAAATGTGTGTATCAATTTGGTTAGGCCGTGATTCCCGGTATTGTGTGGTTATCCTCCATTTTGTGATTGTAATTAAATGTTGAGAGGATTAGCGTGGGATTGTAACACTACCCTTACTCAGGTCACCTCCCTGATCCAAGGTAAAGGGAGTTTCCGTGGGGCGTGGCCTGCATCACCAGAGATAAAAGGAAAGGGAAGCAAGCAGAGAGCTGGGGACCTCATACCACCAAGAAAGCAGCACCAGGAGCAGAGCACGTCCTTTGGACCCAGTGTCCCTGAGCCTGAGAAGCTCCTCAACCAGGGGAAGACTGAGGACAAGGACCTTCTTCTAGTGCCAACAGAGACTGAAAGCCTTCCCCTGGAGCTGATGCCTTGAATTTGGACTTTTAACCTACTTTACTGTGAGGAAATAAATTTGTTAAAGCCATTTGCTTGTGGTGTTTCTGTTATGGCAGCAGCACTAGATGACTAAGACACCAACCTTTCCACATTGCTGAGAATAAAATCATCCAGTACACTTCCTCTGCCCCTAAATGAAAAAGAATTAACTAAGAATACATATTTAAAATGAATCTCAAAACACTTTTCATTAAGGAAACACATACACACACACACAACTGGAAGCAATTCAGATTTTTACTGTTGACTGAGAAAGTGGCTGACTGGGGGAAGGAAGTTCATTCATGATAAACGGCCACACTGGTTACATTTCTTCTGTAGCTATCCCCATTCTTTTCAGCTTCTCTCCTCTACCCAGAAGCAGTTCCTGAACAAATGCTCTCTGCTTCCCCAGAATGCCCCTCTTAACCCTCTGCTCCCTGGAATTTCCTCTTGGCCATACTCTTATCCTGGCTGATTTCCTCTTCTCTAACCATTGCCTTCAGGTACCAGAGAAACTTGATCCTTTCTCTTGCTTGTATTCTTTTCATGACCAATGGGGTATAAGGCTACCCATCAACATTTTCTGCTTCTCAGGTTTGTTGGGAAGCTTCTTTCCCACTGACAGTGCATGCTGCTGCAAGGCAGGGACCTTTATGACTGAAACAGAAAAAAATGGGTGTGTACCGTAAATTAGTGTTTCTACAGAGTGTTGTATCAGTTGTGTGCATTTTTGGTAGGAAAAAAGTAATTTTGAAAAAACTTTGGGGGGACACATGTGTTCTAGTGGTCTCAGGAGGACCCCTGGGGGGTAGAATTAGTGGGACAAGGTATGTCACTCTGGACTCTAAAGGTAGGCTTGAGGGAGGCCGCAAGAAAAAAAAAAATCCATAATACCTACAGAAATTCAACAACACTCAATGATTCAGCATGCTTCCATTAATGAAAACACATGATGTCAACAAAAAACTCAAAACAGGAAACAGTTGGGTCTTGAAAGGACTGTGTTGTTGTTAGTTGCAGTCAAGTCGTTGTGACCTTACATATACCACAATGAAACGTTGTCTGGGTCCTGTGCTATCTTTATGCTTGCTGGTATGTTTGAGTCCATTATTGTGGCTATTGTGTTAAGCCAGCTCATTGAGGGTTTCCCTCATTTTCACTGATCCTGTACTTTACCAAACATGTCCTTTTTTAGCAATTGGTCTTTCCCGATGTTGCGTCCAAAGTAAGCAAGCTGAAATCTTGCCATCCTGGCTTCTACGGAACATTTTGGTTGTATTTCTTCTAAGACTGATTTGTTCATTCTTCTGGAAATCCACAGAAAGCACCTATAATACCTAGGAAATGTTCTTTGTCTTGTTGTATCAGTTATCTATTGCTGCCTAACAAACTATCCTGAAACTTGGTGTCTTCAGACAGCAACAATTATGTCTCACAAATTTGTGAGTTACCAGGGCATTTTCTCTGTAGGTCACTGAGGTCAAAGTTTCTCTGCCGGTTTCTCTGGGGTCACTCATACAGCTGCATTTGGCTGGAGGGCCATCTGGAGGCTGAACTGCTACTGCCATCGATACTCTCCACCAACTAGAAGAAGTGGGGTTGTCCTTGTTAGTTGCAGGCACTAGATTCTGACTCATGGCAACAATGGGGTAAAAAAACATGTCGTGTAGTCAATTCTAACTCAAGGTGACCCCATAGGACAGAGTAGAACTGCCCTTTAGAGTTTCCGAGGAGCGCCTGGTGGATTTGAACTGCCGACCTTTTGGTTAGCTGCTATAGCACTTAACCACCGCACCACCAGGGTTTCCAACAATAAGGTAGGAGTGAGGAAATCTGGGATAAATTTCTTTAAGGAAATGATCTGACATCAGTTTCTGTTTTACCCTTCCCCTATTCTGCTCTCATATTCAGAAGTATTCTTATAATCAGAATTTTGTCTAGAGCCTGAAAGAAGCGTCTAAGTAGTTTCAAAGGTTTTTGCTCCTGGGAGTTCTAGTTTCTTATTATGTTAAGTTCATTTCAAAACATGGAAATTCTCCTTTCTTTTTATGGGTAGGTATATGATAAGTGCTGTGGTTGAAGTGCTTCACTGCCAACTGAAAGGTTGGATGTTCAAACTCATCTTTGCTCTTCGAGAGAAAGATGTGGCAGTCTGCTTCTATGAAGATTGAAGCCTTGGAAACCCGAAGGGCAGTTCTACTCTGTCCGATAGGGTTGCTATGAGTTGGAATTGACTTGATGACAACGGGTTTGATTTTTTGGTATCTAATGAGTATCACACTTACGCCCTAGAAAGGCAACATGTTCTGGAATCAGAAAAATAGATTTTCAGACCTATTCTTCTTTTTACTAGTAAATTATCTGGTATAAGAAACTTTCCTTCTCTTTAAATTGTGTCGAGTAACATCAGTCTCACAAGGTTGTCTGAAGAATCAAATGAAACAAGGCACGTTTAAAGTGTTTTGTAATAGCAAGGTGAGATACAAATAAGAGCTAAAAAATGGAAAAAAAAAAGATTTTTGACTTACAATTTGGACTGAATGCAAATTTAACTGAGATTATTTTTAATGCACGGAGTGAAGTAGGGAGAACGTTTAAAACAGGCTGTCTGAAGTAAAAGTAAATGGATAGAGTGTGGGGAAAGACAGGAAAAGCCAGGTACGTGGTATACATGGCCTACCTGTACAGCTTGGCTGCCAACCAAAAAGTTGGCAGTTCAAGTACACCCAGAGGCGCCTTGGAAGAAAGCCCTGCTGATTTGCTTTAAAAAAGAAGAGCAGGAATTGAAAACCCTATGGAGCACAGTTCTACCCAGACACACATAGGGTTGCCATAAGTGGAAATTGGCTTAACCGCAACTGGCTACTTATATTAGAAGGTGTGGTGTGGAGGAGATTGGAAGTTAAACTGTATGGCGGTTTAACCACGAGGTGGTGCTGTAATAGCCAGGGTCAGCTTGGCTGTGACATTAGGTGGCCTCAGGGTGGGCGAATGGGGAATGCATGAACAATTCACCTGTTGCTTAGAATAATAGGGGATACCTATAAACACCAAAAAACCAAGCCCGTTGCCATTGAGTGGATTCCAGCTCATAGCGACCTTATAGGACAGAGTAGAACTGCCTCATAGGGTTTCCAAGGAGCTGCTGATGGATTTGAACTGCTGCCTTTTTGGTTAGCAGCCAAGTTCTTAACCGCTGTGTGACTAGGCATTGGTAATGAGGCAGATGCCTGGATTTTCTTTGTATCCTCAGGGATTACGGCACAATCGCAAAACTGTGCCAATGATCCGAAGTCACTTGACTTCAGTTGCTACAATTCAGGCCTTAGAAATGTGGAAATTGGGCTTGCAAATTTATTTTAATATTTGGCTCAATATACTTTTTGTGCTAGAATATGTCCTTTATTTTCTTTCTAGCCTTTCCATCTCCCACATCCAATCCGTTAACAGATGGGCCACTCCTATCTTTGTGAGGAAGGGATGTTACTTTTATTTCAGCCTTATTAGTGGTCTCCCAGGCACCGTTTTCATCATTACACCCGGACACATAGTGGGTACTGAGCAACTGCTTGTTGAATGACTATGCAACAGCCACCTGGCTGGCTATGTCTGGTAGTGTCATAACCTGGCAATCTACCCTCCTCAGAGGTGCTAGATGATTTTTCTTTAAGATTCACTTTATAGGTAAAAATGAAGATGATCCCTGAGCAAGCCACCCAGATCTCTTACTGCTCCAGATATTATGCCACTTGGATTTACTGCCCCAACATTACGGTGGGTACATGGTTGAAAACATGTGGCATTTTCTAAAGCTGTTATGGGTAGGAGGTACCTAAACGAAAAGCCAGTACCAAGAAGATTTGGGCTGCTGGAAGAGAAAGAATGCTATGATGTTGAGAGCCTTGAGTGTGTTTGTGTGTGCATGTATGTAATAAACAAAGAAGGACAACCCTTTAACATGTCACCACAGAAATGAGGAGTAAGCCTTGCCTACCTCCAGCATAAGTGATCACTCCTGTGGCTTTGGCTGTTTTGCAGAAACAATACTTTTCCACTTGCTTAGAGTCTGCTCCACTGTGACTGCAGAGCTTGTGGGAGCTATTATCCTGGTGCATCAACCATAATGGTTTAGGAAACCCTTATCACCGGTGATAATGAAGGCCTTTGAAGATCTCAAACTCGTTTTTGAGTGCCTGGCTCCATCTCTCTGCACGTTCATGCTGCTTCTACTGTCTGGAGTGCCTCCCCTTCTCTGCCTGGCAAACCCTACCTACTCTTAAAGCACCCGATCCCAATGCCGCTGTCTCCAAAGAGCCTTTTCCAGTCTTGGCCATTAAAGTTAATCTGTGTCTCTTCCTCCCTAGGTTTTGGTTTGTGCCTCTTCTAAAGCATGGATCATGGTTTGCTTGGTCTGATAGTAACTTGTTCTCAGGAAAGGTTTCATCTCTTTCCCCGTTTCAGACCCACTAAAGGTAAGGACCATCACTTGTTTGATCTTCTGTTCCCCATGGGGTCTAACAAAGTGCCTTGTGTATAATAGGTTCTCAATAACAATTTGTTGAATTGCCCTTGATTACACTTTATGAATGTTTATAAATGAGAGCTTCTCCCTATGTGGTTTACAAGGAAAATCCTAGTGAGATTAAAAAATAGACAAACAGCAAGAACTTCAGCTGAAGGGTTACTACTTACACAATGAGGTCGTGTCATCTGGGTCTTTGGAAAGCCTCTCAGAATTTCCGTTTCTGAACAACCCTACTGCTCTAGCATCTTGCCCGTATGCTGAAAGTCATCAGAATGGATTTTGATAAAACGGAGTATTTTTAGGCATTCTAATCAGTCCGGCTCTGCCAAATCCTTGGCCTTTGGTATGTGCTGCTGAGTAATGTCAGATGCTCACACAGACACATGCTGACATTTACGAGGCATGAGGTGGGCCCAGCCAAGCTCAGACACAAAGCTCCCTTCTCATTGGTTCACCAGGACTTCCTCAGATGCTTTTATTGTTTGCTACTGGAGGAACTGACAGGCTGCTGGTACCGAACGAGTCTTCATCCACTTACTCACTCCAGGAAATACCATCTGCATACAAGAGGCAGGCACTGCAAAGCTCTGGCTTCATAAGGTTACGTATCCAACTGTGTGTTGGGGGCTGCGGGCCCCTCTGACACTGGCAGTGAGGGAAGCCACACCGAGGACTTTTTGAGAACTGTCTGGTGTCAGATTCGTAGAAATGAAATGGAACAGGGCACCACTCCAAACACGTACTGGACCATCTTAGAAAATTCCAGATCAAAATCCAAGAGGCCTACTGTCTTCTTTGTGAAGAATACTATTGTTTATATAAAACACAATATAAAGAAAGCACTATTTTATTCTTGAACTGTGTAGAAACATATCAGAATATATTTAGTAACCTCTGCCTTTTTAGATGGAGAAGTATCCCAAAAAGGAAACAGCAGGGCACAGCATGTGTGTGTGTGTGTGAGTGAAAGGGCAGAATCTCTGTCTAGTCAAGCAAGATGTAGGTTATAGAAAAACATTTTATAAAACTTAGTGGAATAAATTCTATTGTCAAAGTAGTCTTGTTTTAAGACAGGTGATTCTTTTCACATTATATAATTATCTCTATAAGATGTGTGAGTAGCTACTTCCAGAGATGGAGCTACGGCTGGGCTGAGAATTCAAATCACTTCCTTAAGGAATAATATAGGATTCTTGAGTTGTTGTTGCTGTTAGGTGCCATTGAATCGATTCCAACTCACAGCGACACTATGTACAACAGAACAAAACACTGCCTGGTCCTGTGCCATCCTCACAATTGTTGCTCTGCTTGAGCCCATTGTTTCAGCCTCTGTGTCAATCCATCTCATTGAGAGTCTTCCTCTTTTTTGGTAACCCTCTGCTTTACCAGCCATGATGTCCTTCTCCAGGGACTGGTCCGTCCTGAGAACACCCTCATGAGTTACTGGACACTATTTTCCTTTAGGCACATGATCCCGCCAGTTACACCCTTTCTCGGTGGTGCTGCGAATGTTAACCCTTCCACTCCCATGACATGGAGAGACAGTCTATTGTGGCCAGATACAGGGAAGTACACACTTGTGTGACTGAAGTACTAGGGATTCTGGAAACAGTTAAGCAATGTCCTAGCACTTTTTACCTCTCAGTCCTGAAGAACCATTACGGTTAGTTCTGAAGTCATTGCTGTGGAAATCAGATTGCAGTGGTGCCCACCCAGATGCCATTCACAAGCGGAGAAGGAGGCATCCCTCTGCACACAGGATGGCTATGGATACCTGCCCCACATCTCCTTGCGTCCTCCACTGCTCACTGCACGATGGTAGTGAGACGGTCTTGGCTGCAGACTTTGCACGGTAGCAACCACAACAACCAGCGGCAGCTGAGCTGATTCCAACTCACCGCAACCGCGTACGGGTCAGAGTAGAACTGTGCTCCATAGGGTTTTCAAAGGCTGATATTTTGGAAGTAGCTCACCGGGCCTTTTTGCTGAGATGCCTTTGGGTAGACTCGAACCTCTAACCACTTGGTTAGTAGCCAACTGTGTTAACCATCTGCACCACTCAGGGACAATAATAACAATACCTTATATTTTATAGTGCTTTCTACTTTTCAAGTTTGTCTCACATTCACTATCTTTAGAATAACTCTGGAAGCATTCAGAGCTGACCTTATCCCCTGCCTGCCCCCCCGCCCCCACCATTGGATGATGATATGTTGTGTAGTGGCTTGCTTAGGGACACACGGCCAGTAAAAGATCAAGTTGAGAGTGGCACCCTGTTCCCTTGATGCCTAATCCGGGCTCTTCCTGCTGCATCACACAGTGCTGGGATCCCCACCTTGTGCGGCACTCAGTATCTACAGCTGGGGCGCTCCCGTCTTTCAGTGGAATATTTTCAAGAAAATAATGTAACCACAGGTGTCTAGTTGAAAAGCCTCCATTTAAAAAAAAAACTTTGCTGTAGATGAAGGTTTACAGAGCAAACTAAGTTTTCATTAAGCAATTAATACACATATCGTGTTGTGACATTAGTTGTCAACCCTGAGATGGGTCAACACGCTCCCCTTCTTGACCTTGGGTTCCCCATTTCCTTTCATTCAGCTTTCCTGACTCCTGCCTTTTCGTCCTTGACCCCTGCTGCTGTGCCCATTTAATTTCATATACATGGTTGAGCTATGTGTATTATTGTTTGTATTATGGGCCTGTCTAATCTTTGGCTGAAAGGTGAACCTCAGGAGTGACTTCAGTACTGAGTTAAAAGGGTATCTGGGGGCCATACTCTCAGGGTTTCTTCAGTCTCTGTCAGACCAGTAAGTCTAGTCTTTTTGTGAGTTTGAATTTTGTGCTACATTTTTCTCCAGCTCTGTCTGGGACCCTCTATTGTGATCCTGTCAGAGCAGTCAGTGGTGGTATCCAGGAACCATCTAGTTGTACTGGACTCAGTCTGGTGGAGGCTGTGGTAGTTGTGGTCCATTAGTCCTTTGGACTGATCTTTCTCTTGTGTCTTTGGTTTTCTTGAAAAACCTCCATTTCGTATGATAGGGAAAGGAAAAGTATATCTATATTGCAAGAATAATAACTTTCAAGACTTGACTTTGGAAGAAGGCTCAAGATTATTGTAAGGCGTATAATAAGGTATGATTAGAACCCAGCCTCACACACTTGAGTTACAACATCTCATGAAGGGCTTTAAGACGCATAGAAAACACAAGTCCCAGTGAGGTGTTACTTATGGAAATCCCAGCTGTTTATTTGATCTTTTCATTACTCTGAAGATGAGTTGATTCACTGTCTGGTTGTTAGGATGGCCCAGAGAACAAGACTGATGATGTTACTACTTTCCAGGTATTTTCTACTTGTACAGCCCTCTCCAAGAATGGACTTTTTTTTTTTTTTTTTTTACTTTGGGGCCAACCAGCCTACTTACTGGCAAGCAGTCACTGAGAAAATGTAGATTAGAAACCGGTTTCAAGGTTTAATTGCAATAAGTTAATTTCTGAGATTTCCAAAAACTGAGTGGGAACCAGTCATTTCATAAACAAGACGACAGAGTCATCCAATTGCTTTCGGACTTAGAAAGAGTTTTATTTTCTGTTAAATTTATTATTTTCCAATTTACTGTCTGTGAACTGAAGTTTTCTATTTTTTGTTTTTAACAAAATTTTTGGTTTTGATCGTTCTGAACAAAACATGTTACGTTAGTTGCTGGTGAGTCAGTCCTGACTCATGGCACACTTCTGTGTAACAAAACAAAACGTTGCCCGATTCTGCACCATCTTCAGGATCATTAATGTTTCTGAGTTTGTTGTTGTGGCTACTGCATAGTGCCTTCCAACCGAGGGGGCTGAACTTCCAGCACCATGATGGACAATAATTGTGATCGATAAGGTTTCATTGGCTGATACTCGGAAGGAGATCTCCAGGCCTTTCTTCTTAGTCTGTGTTAGTCTGGAAGCTCTGCTGAAACCTGTCCACCATGGGTGACCCTGCTGGTATTTGAAACACCAATGACATAGCTTCCAGCATCACAGCAACACACAAGCCACCACAGTACGGCACACTGACAGACGGATGGTGGGTACAAAATATAGATGTTTAAAAATTGGCTTCTTATTTTTCTGCCCTAAATCTTCATTTGGTAAGGTTTCCTCTGTTGTTAACCAATTTCTGGGTTTCGACACATGATTAAAAAAAAAAAAAATTCAGTCTAGCGCTTCTGGAATAAGTCATGGTGGGGCTTTTAATTGGCACATGTGAACATGTATTAATCTTCCTCCGTGTCAACCATTCTAAGCTCAGCAAAGTCCTTTGAGCAGTAGATATGTTTACAAGCAACACCAGTGTGATAGCTGTGTTCTTTTCCCTATCATTGGAGAAGAATTTAGGAAGCCAGTGGCCCTTAGAAGTATTAAGTAACAAGAGCCTCTGGATTTCCCTGTGTCGTGATAGATAGTGAGCTAACGTATCTTAACACTCTTTGATGTCTAAGCATGGTGAGTTGGAAATGCTGGCTGAAAAGTTGTGTAACTAAATATCTAAGGCTCAGCTGCATTTCTTTTGCCAAAGATCTTAAAAAAAAATTTTTTTTTTTTTGTAAGACAGACAGGACTGTGTTCTAGTCTTGGTTCTGACACCAGGGATCTGTGTGAACTGGGAAACTGACTTACTTTCTCTGGGACTTTGTTTTCCAATCTGTAAATTGGGTTTGGCCTAGATGACATCTGTGGTTATTTCCAATTATTAGTCTATTGCACTGTTATGTACTACATCGGTGTTCTACATGACAGGAATGTAATAGATTACCTTTACCTTACAGCTCCTTGGCTACTCACCCAAAGGTTGGTGGTTTGAACCCACCCATCGGCTCTGTGGGAGAAAGACCTGGCGATCTGCTTCCATAAAAGATACAGCCTAGAAAACTCTATGAGGCAATTCTACTTTGTCACATGGGGTTACCTTGTGTTGAAAATCAATTTGACGGCACCTTACGACAACTGCCTTACAGCTAAAGATTCAATATCTCAAGGGAACCTAATTTAATACTTACATAGAGAATTTTTTTTCCCTCTCAAAGCTCTTTCTGTAATAAAATTTTCGTGTTTCCTTTTTCTTCCTTTAACCTAGGTGTATGCTTGAATTCCTACACATATTAATAATTTTTTTCACTGTGTTATTAACACTGTAAATTAATAAACTTTGAGTGTGTTCCTGAAATGTCTCTTGGCCTTTCTACTTTTGGGGTGAGCATAGGTTTTCTCCTTTTTCGCAAAGCGATGCCCCATTCTATTAGATTAGTTAAAATGACGGTGATAAAATGACTTAATAACTAATTATTGTTATTTTCCAAGTAGTTGTTTTGAGGTGTAAACATACAGTGGTCTCTCTTATTAGAGACTGTGGAAATTATTGGAAGAGACTGTCAATATTACATGGCCGTAAAAGCATATCTGCTGGCCTTGTAAGAGACGTACTCTCTCTCATTGTACTCATTTTAATTTCTCAGCAGAGTAATCAGTTAAAGAGAATTGGCTGAGAGCCATACCTTCTCAGCCTTCAACCATAATAATCATCTTGCTTCTGAAATTCCACCTTTCTGTGCTGTGAGCGAAGACTGCGTTATAACAGCAAGATTGCCTCTTAGGAGGTCTACTTCTGGAGGTGAAGTTCAAGGTTACTAAGCTCCTCCTTACACCTCTTCACCAGACTGTTAAACTTCAAATGGTGGTGTGGATGTTAGAACTTTAGTGTGGGATTATGGATGTTGTCTTTACTCCACAAAACAGATTTGTGCTTTCAAGTATCTTAAGATGGACTCTGGAGGCAGGTAGCCTGAATGCCCTCACCTTGAGAAAGTTATTTCATCTTTTTTTGTGGCTCAGTTTTCTCTCTATAAAATGGGGGATAATAATAGTAGCTCCCTATAAATTCTTATGAGAATTAAATGAGTTAATATATGTGTGGAGCTGTGCTTGTCGTTGTCAGGTGCCATCGAGTCGGTTCCAACTCATAGTGACACTGTGTACAACAAAACAAAACCCTACCTGGTCCTGCACCATCCTCACAGTTGTTGTTATGCTTGAGTCCATTGTTGCAGCCACGGAACAGGGCTTGGCACATATAAAAACCAAACTAAACTCGTTGCTGTCAAGTTGATTCCTACTCGTGGTGATCCTGTGTGTTATAGAGTTGAACTGCTTCTTAGACTTTCCTTGGTTGTAATCTTTATGGAAGCAGATTGCTAGGCCTTTCTTCTGAGGCACTGCTGGGTGGGTTTGAACTGCCAACCTTTAGGTTAGTGTTGTTGCTGTTGTTAGGTACTGTCAAGCCGGTTCCAACTCATAGTGACCCTGTGTACAACAGAATGAAACACTGCTGGGTCCTGCGCCATCCTTGCAATCATTGCTATGCTTGAGCCCATTGTTGCAGCCACTGTGTCAATCCATCTCGCTGGGGGTCTTCCTCTTTTTCACTGTCCCTCTACTTTACCAAACATGTTGTCCTTCTCCAGAGACTGGTCCCTCCTGATGACATATCCAAAGGATGTGAGATGTAGCCTCGCCGTTCTTGCTTCTAAAGATCATTCTGGCTGTACTTTTTCCAAGACAGATTTGTTCACTCTTCTGGCAGTCCATGGTATATTCAGTGTTCTTCGCCAACACCATAATTCAAAGACAGCAATTCTTCTTCAGTCTTCCTTATTCATTGTCCAGCTTTCACATGCATGTGAGATAATTGAAAACACCATGGCTTGGGTCAGGCGCACCTTAGTCCTCAAGGTGACATCTTTGCTTTTTTTTTTTTTTTTTTTTTAACACTTTAAAGAGGTCTTTGGCAGCAGATTTGCCCAATGCAATAGATTGTTTGACTTCTTGACTGCTGCTTCCTTGGGCATTGATTGTAGATGCAAGTGAAATGAAACCCTTGATAACTTCAGTCTTTTCTCCATTTATCATGATGTTGTGAGGGCTTTTGTTTTCTTTTTGTTGAGGTATAAGCCATGCTGAAGGCTGTGGTCTTTGGTCTTCATCAGTAGATGCTTCAAGTCCTCTTTGTTTTCAGCAGGCCAGGTTAGTAGTAGGTTCAGTTAACAGTCAAGCACAAACTGTTGGTGCCACACAGGGACATTTTTTGGTACATCTAAAGCGCTATATAAATATGTGCTCCACCACCCATCTGCCACTTTGTCACACTGTAGTGGCTTATGTGTTGCTGTGGTCCTGGAAGCTATGCCACCAGTATTTCAAATACCAGCAGGGTCACACAGGTGGACAGGTTTCAGCAGAGCTTCCAGACTAAGACAGACTAGGAAGAAAGGCCTGGTAATCTACTTCCCAAAATTAGTCAATGAAAATGTTTTGGATTACAACAGAACATCGTTTGACTCGCTTGCTTTGGATGTGTCATCAGAAAGGATCAATCGCTGAAGGGGGACATCCTATTTGGTGAAGTAGAGGGCCAGTGAGGGTGAGGGAGACCCTCGGTGAGATAGATTGGCATGATAGCTGCAACAATGGAGTCTAATATGCCAACAATCATGAGGATAGTGCAGGACCAGGCAACATTTTGTTCCGTTGTACGTAAGGTCACTATGAGTCGGCGTTGACTTAGTGGCAGCTGTGTATCTGTAGAGGGTCAGTGAAAAACAGGAAGGCCCTCAAGGAGGTGGATTGACCCAGAGGCTACAACAATGGGCTCAAGCAAAGCAACAATTGTGAGGATGGCACAGGACTGGGCAGTGTTTTGTTCTGTTGTGCACAGGGTGACTATGAGTCAGAACCGACTTGACAGTACCTAACAATAACAATGACATGTATCTGCTATTATGGTTATATAGATATTGATCACTGTTTTTATTATTGAGAGGACATTGCCTTCTTGTTTCTGATGGAGACACACTCTCATAGGGTCTTAGGATCCCAAGGAACCTTAAAGGGTAGGTAGTATGGATCAGATAGACTCGACAGCAATGGGTTTTAGTCCAACCTTTGAGCCAATGCCTGAATTTCCTACTGTTGCCATGATAAGAAGTGAAGCAAACTTGGAGAACTGTATGTGGCCTATGACAGCCTACCAAATTAAATCTGCTTCTGTTTTTTTTTTTTTTTTCTGTAACCTAAAACATGATGTCTCCAAAGTCTGGGAGTGTCTTAAAAGTTGACGACAAATGTATTGATGTTTAGGAAGAATTCAGATCAATTTATTCAAATATGTATCCTTCAGTGGGACACATGTACTAATGGTTTTTGTAACAGTAATAATTCTTCTGACCAAGTCTTTGGAAAAAGCAAACTAGAAAATGAAAACTCTGTGAAAGTAATAAGGATCAGAGCAGTAATATTCTCACTTAACCTTCACGTCTCCCTCTGAAAGAGGAATGAGAGGTGAATTTTTAAATTACAAGTTAGTTCCATGGAATTGATAATTCTGCATGTTTTCCCACAAAATGGCTTATTCATTACCTTTCTCTTAATTCACATATGCTGTGTCCAAAATCCTTTTGATTCCCTGGATCGTCTATTAAGAAACCTAGATATTCCAGGAATAATTCTCAAACCACAAAAAATCCTCTAAAAATGACTTGAATTGAGTGCAAGTGATCCAACTCTTGTTGGAAACTGTTGCCATTGTCAAAAAAAAAAAAGAACTTACACAAATCTGCCGTGTTCATTAAAGTGTATATAAATCCACAAACAGAATGATGCTTCTATTGTCTGGAGAACTTTTCCCAAACTTGTCAGAATTATGTAAGATGAAAATCCATTTTTAACCAGTAATGTGACAGGAATATTGTGACTTCAGAACGTAACTTCATTTTTATTTCTGGACATTAAAAATTAGGGGGTTAAATACCACTTTTTTTCCTTTTTTTTCTCCCCACACAGGTGCATCCAAAGTAATTTTAATCTGCATTTGGATTAGTGTCTGTTGGTAACGGTGATTTTAATTGCTCAGAAAAGACATCGTGTTTGGTAAAGTAGAGGGTCGGTGAAAACGAAGGAAATCCTCAATAAGCTGGATTGACACAATAGCCCAACGATGGACTCAAACGTACTGATAATCATGAAGATGGCACAGGACTGGGCAACGTTTTGTTCTGTTATACATCAGGTTGCCCCAAGTTGGAGCACACTCAGTGGTAGCTAACAACAACAACAGTGGTAATTACCATGGGTAATCGGAATGTTTAAAAAGCAGTTCGTGCAAACTGCAACCAAGCCCTGCTTACAAACAGAGTAGCTAATCCGGATGGAGTCCGCTCCCTCATTTCTACTGATGAGAACACTGATGTTCAGAAGGTTCAATAGTTCACCTGTAGTCGGACAACCAGAAAGACAGAATGGGCACCCTGCCACAGAACAATCCCGGGTTTGCTCCCCTCCACCTTTATGCTTTTTCCTTCCAGGTTACCCCAACCCCCAAATCTGGGCATTACCTTCACTAGGTCTTTCCCCCTTCCCTTCCATGTCAGAAGCGTCAGCTACACTGTAGTCTCCACAGTGACAACATACTAGTGTCTTAATTTCATAGTGTTTCTGAAACAGAAACACCACAAGAAGGTGGCTTTAAAAGACAAAATTTTATTTTCTCACAGTTCTGGAGGCTAAAAGCCCAAATCAGAGTCTTGGGCATGTTGATTCCTTCCTGGTTGGTAGCCCTGGTGCTCCATGATTCCTTGGCTTGTAGACAACCTTCACATGGCATCTGCATGTGTGTGTCTGTCTAATCTGCTCTTTTTGTAACTCAGAAGTGATTAGGTTTAGGACATACCCTTCACCAATATGGCCTTATTAACATAAAAAAGAAAACCCTATTTCCAAGTGGGATTAGATCCTCTGAGACAGGAGTTAGGATTCTGACACCGATATTGGGAGACACAATTCAATCCAGCACTCCTGGGATCCCTCCAGTTCCCCATTACATACTTTGGATCCCTCCAGATCGGTGCATCCCTGTCACTATTAGTCGAAGGCATCTTCATATCTTGATGGACTCTTGCAAGTGATTTCTGACTGGGCATTCTGCTTCCACACTTCATCCCCTAGAATCCTGTCTCCCTAGAGCAGCTGGGGTGATCTTTTTAGACACGATTTCAAAAGCTCCTTTTCCCACTCACTGTAACATCCACACCCACAGTCCTGGCTTATCAGGTCCTTGGCTCAGGGTCCAGCTCTCAGAACTCCCTCCTCCACGCTGCCCTCCCCGTCTTCTCTGCAGACAATGGGCCTTGACTATGCTCTGCAAGGACATCAAGCTGCATCCACCCTTAGGGTTTCGCACCAGCTCTTATATCTTGCTGGAATGTTCTCTCCACAGACCTTCACATAAACTTGTTGCTGTTGAGTCAATTCCAATTAATAGCGACCCTGTAGGACAGAGTAGAACTGCCCCATAGGGTTTCCAAGGAGCAGCTGGTGGATTCAAACTGCTGACCTTTTGGCTAGCCCCTGAATTCTTAACCAGTGTGCCACCAGGGTTTCCCACCTTCCTATAGGTAGATTATAAAAAAGTTATGTTAACTGTAGCTTAGTATCATCTCTTCTCGGATTATCCCATGCAAAGTATCTTCTCTTCTCGGATTATCCCATGCAAAATAGCCTCCCAGCCACTTTCTGTCACATCACTGTGTCCTGATTCTCTGTATAGCTCTTAGGCCCCTGAACGATGATGCAGGTTGTTTACGATTGACTGCTAACTGAAAGGCTGGCAGTTCGTTTCGAACCCACCCAGTGGCACCTTGGAAGGCAGGCCAAGTGATCTGCTTTGGTAAAGATTTCAGCCATGAAAACCCTACGGAGTAGTTCTACTCTGTAACACATTAGGTCGTCATGAGTCAGAACTGTCTTGATAACAATGAGAAAGAAAAGTATCAGCTGTTCTTATTTTAGGATGTGTCTGTCCATGGAAGCTGCAGTCAAGAACTCAAATGACATATTACGTCGGACAAATCTGCTGCAAAAGACTTTTTTAAGGTTCTAAAAATCAAAGGTGTCACTTTGGTGACTAAGGTGTGCCAGACCCAAGCCATGGTATTTTCAATCACCTCACTTGCATGTGAAAGCTGGACAATGGGAAAAGAAGGCAAGAAGGATTGATGCATATGGCTCCCGGACACTCTACTAACTCAGAACTGAAACCACTCCGGAAGCCCACTCTTCAAAGATTAGACAGGCCTATGAAACAAACAATAATATATATCAGGAATGTGCTTCTCAGTTCAATCAACTATAGGAGACCAAATGGGCAACTCCTGTCCAAAAGCAAGACAAGAAAGCAGAAAGGGGTAGGAAAACTGGACAAATGGACAGAGGGAACCTGGGGTGGTAAAAGGGAGCGTGCTGTCACATTGTGGGGAATGTGACCAGGGTCACAATATGAGTATAAATTTTTGAATGAGAGACTAACTTGAGCTGTAAACTTTCACCTAAAGCACAATAACATAAAAAAAAAAAGAAGAAGAAATGATGCATTCAAGCTGTGGTGTCGGGGAAGGATATTGAATATACTGTGAACTCCCAGAAAAAGGAACAAATCAATCTTAGAAGCAACGCAACTGGAACGTTTCTTAGACGCGAGGATGGCGAGACTTTGACTTGCCTACTCTGGACATTCTTCAGGAAAGACCAATCGCTAGAAAATGACACGTTTGGTAAATTAGAGGTTTAGTAAAAATGAGAGAAACCCTCAGTGAAATGGATTGACACCATAGCCAAAACAATGGACTCAAACATACCAACAATCCTGAAGATGGAGCAGGACCAGGAGACGTCTCCTTCTGCTACTCATGAAGGTCACCATGAGTTGGAGCCAACGCAACCACGACAACTAACAACAGTGGTGTACACACACACATTATACATACAACGTGTATATATAACTTACTCTTTCTGTTCGTATGGTTATGTTACTATTGCTTCATTTATAAGTTTTTATTACATATTACATAACATGTATTTACATTTTATGTATACAGTTCTAGCTATTTTTATTATTGTATTATTTGCTAGACTAGCAGATAAAATGTGTTACCAGATTTGTGAAAAATAGCAGTAACTCCCTTCTTACCTGGCTCCATTTCAAGAACCAGCCAGGCTTCTCTCTCCTGTGGTGCAGTAACATTTTTGATTAAATAAACAGCAGCTGTAATACTGAATCGGAATTCATTCTACAGCAACGGGTTGAGTTTTTTTTGGGGGGGGGGGTTGGCAGTAGTACATGCTGTTATGACAAACGTCCTGAAGGTGGCAGCAGAGGTCTAAGATTTGGAAAATGCACCAGCGTTGTTCTACAAATATCTGGTATGATTTGAAGGGGTAAGAAAGTTTACCCCCTGGGACTGTTTTTGTATTTTTAAATTCATTTTCCTTATTATTGCTGGGAAGGGCTGGGTCATGAGTTTCAGGAAGCTGCTCAAATGCGAATGATATCTGGGAAGCGGTAGCGGTTATTATTCATTAAAACCTCAGGCAAAACAAGAACATTAGTGCGTTAATAGGGACTCAGGGAAGGTGAACTGGCGGTTATGTGGTGGTGGCGGAGGTGAGACAGAGGGCGGGTAGAAGGAAGAAGGGGCGCGGGCTTGGGCCGACAGTCCCTTGGCCTGTGGGGAGGGTGTACAGACAGAGGCCAGAGCTGGGTCCTCTCAATACTGGGGCCCAGGGCAGGATGCCATTTACTCAGCTCTAAGGTGGTGAACTCCTTCAGGGATCATCCGTACATTTAAATAATAACAAGCCTACTCTACAATGTCTGCCTGTGCGAATCCACCAGCCTTTCCTTGGAAACCCTATGGGGCTGTTCTACTCTGTCCTACAGGGATGCTATGAGTTGGAATCACCTCAACAACAATGCCTTTGGTTTTGGTTTTTTGGTATAGGAGCCCCTCGGTGGTACAAACCATGAGGCACTCAACTGCTAACCGAAACGTTGGTGGTTTGAATCCACCCAGAGATGCCTTTGAAGAAAGGCCTGGCAACCTGCTTCTGAAGGGTCACAGCCTTGAAAGTCCTGTGGAGTGCAGTTCTACCCTGCATACGTGGGGTCATCATGAATCGGTATCGCCTCCAAGGCAACTGTGCTTTTTTTTTTTTTTAAATTAGAGATTTAAACCAAACCAAACTCGATGCTGTCTGGTTGATTCTGACTCATAGCGACTCCTATAGGACAGAGTAGAATGGCCCCATAGGGTTTCCAAGGCTGTAAGCTTTTTAAAAATTTATTGTGCTTTAGGTGAAAGTTTATAGTGCAAATTAGTCTCTCATTCAAAAATTTAGACAAATTGTTTTGTGACATTGGTTGCAATCCCCACAATGTGTCAGCATGCTCCCCTTTTCCACCCTGGGGTTCCATGTGTCCACTCCTTCAGGTTTCCTGTCCCTTCCTTCCTTCTCATCTTGGCTTTTGGGCAGGTGGTACCCATTTGGTCCCCTCTACTTGACTGAGAAGCACGTTCCTCACGTGTGGTGTTGTTTGTTTTATAGGCCTGTCTAATCTGTGGCTGAAAGGTGGGCTTCAGGAGTGGCTTCAGTTCTGAGTTAGCGGGGTGTCCGTGGCCATAGGCTCGGGAGTTCCTCTAGTCTCTGTCAGACCATTAAGTCTGGTCTATTTTTGTGTGTGTGGATTTGAATTTGGTTCTACACTTTTATCTCGTTCTCCCCTGGACTCTTCACCAACACTGTAATATTTAAGGGAACTGACTGCCACATCTTTCTCCCTCAGAGCGGCTGGTGGGTTTGAATTGCAGAACTTTAGGTTAGCAGTGAAGCGCTTAACCCCTGCGCCACCAGGGCTCCTTAATTAGAGATAAGGAGAGTAATAAAATGGAGGAGAGACTAGGAAATATTGTTAGGAGTTAACGTGATCACGCTCCTAACTAAATATGTAATACTCATTTCAACCACCAGATGACAGTGTTGCACCACAAATGCGCACACCGACTGGCTCCATCTTGGAAGATTTCAAGGTGAATACCTATATTCACATGTGTTTCCCATTTGCAGCAGTAATTGGAATTATATTTATAAGGCCAATTATTCTTTGCTTGCATTTTTTCCGTAAATGAAGAATACATTTTTGTTAACAGTGGCTCCTTTCGATGAGCATTTATAAGCTGCATTACCTGTGACTCATGGCATTTTGTAATTCAAAAAAAAAAAAAAAAACCCGAGGCAGCGTGTGAGTTGAGGTATAATATCTTCAGGCCAGAATGTATCAGCTGCTGCAGAAACAGGAAGACAAAGCAACATGGAAATGTTCAGTTCAAAATTTATTTGATTTGTAACCTATGGGAATTTTACTAAGGACATAAAACAAAATGGTTGTAAAATGTGGTTTTATATGGTTTATGAATTTTATAACCACTTATTTATAAATAACTCTCTGTAAATACATATGCATGATTGAAGATTTTGAAAAGGTGATTATCAAATAAGATAATGTATGTAGCATACCTAGTGCAAGCCTGGCACCTAGAAGGGGTTGTAATAAATGGAGTCTGTTGCTCCATTTATTCAGAAGAAATAATAGATTATGGAATAAATGCAAAAATCCTTTATTAGTATGATACAGAAGAGGCTGAACAGTGAAATATTACACAGTTGCTTTAGCGAGGGTCCCTGGGTAGTACAAAGGAATTGCACTTGACTGTTAGTCTGAAGGGAACCCTGGTGGCGTAGTGGTTAAGTGCTACAGCTGCTAACCAAAGGGTCAGCAGTTTGAATCCACCAGGAGCTCCTTGGAAACTATGGGGCAGTTCTACTCTGTCCTATAGGGTCGCTATGAGTCAGTATCGACTTGATGGCACTGTGAGTCAGTATCGACTTGATGGCACTGGGTTTGGTTTTTTGGTTTTTGGTTAGTCTGAAAAGTTAGTGGTTTGAACCTACTCAGCAACGCCATGAAAGAAAGGCCTGGAGATCTGCTTCCGTAAAGATTACAGCCAAGAAAATGCTACAGAGCAATTCTACTCTGGGACACATGGTGTCTCTATGAGTCAGAATTGACTCAATGGCTACAGGGTTTTTTTTTTTAGTGTAACCATCATAGGGTGAGCTGTCAGTTACACCTCCTAACACAGAGTATGTCAGGGAATGAAAAACAACTTAGAGTTTTACTTTCCGATGCACACTGCAAATCAAACCACTAGTAACTTCAAACCCTGGTGGCTTAGTGGTTAAGAGCTACAGCTGCTAACCAAAAGTCGGGAGTTTGAGTCCATGGGTGCACCTTGGAAACCCTATGAGGCAATTCTACTCTGTCCTATAGGGTCTCTATGCGTTGAAATTGGCTTGATGGCAATGGGTTTTTTTTTTTTTTTTTTTTGGTTTTTTAACTTTAAAAAATAGAAAACTGTGTGTTTCTACTTTGCTTAGCTTGGATTAAATTCCCAGCATGAATTTAAGAGAGAATTTCCGGGGCAGTTTTTGCTGGGGGTTGCCTAGCACCTGGCTTCTTTGATAACTTAAGAACAATAGAACAGTTGGTAGTCACATTGGATTGCAGATTTGGATGACACAGGACATAACAGGCAAAGATGAATGGCTTTAATGTCTGAGATCAGCCAAGCTTCCTCATCTTCTCCTGTTTTATAATTCTGCCTTCTCCTAGTAGGCATGTTGTTGTTAGCTGCTGTTTTGTGTCAGTCCTGGACTCATGGGGATCCCATCCAGTGCAAAGTGAAATGCTGCCTGGTCCTGCACCATGATCAGCCATGGATTGCAATGTTGTGATTCCCAGGGTTTTTATTAGCTGATTTTAGGAAGTAGATCAGCAGTCTTTTCTTCCTAGTCTGTTTTAGTCTGGAAGCTCCACTAAAATCTGTTCAGCATGTTGTAGAGAATAAAATCACTCAGTCCACAAAATAATCTTAAAACGAAAAACCCACTTCCATCAAGTTGATTCTAACTCATAGTGACCCTATAGGATTTCCAAGGCTGTAAATCTTTATGGAAGCAGACTGCACATCTCCTGCTCACGGAGTAGCTGTTGGGTTCAAACCGCTGACCTTTTGGTTAGTAGCTGAGAGCTTTAACTACTGTACCACCAAAAAAACCAAACTCATTGCTATCGAGTTGATTCTGACTCACTGCCAAAACCATATTGCCATGAGTCGATTCTGACTCATAGTGACCCTACAGGACAGAGTAGAACTGCCCTCTAGAGTTTCCAAGGAGTGCCTGGTGGGTTCTAACTGCCAACCTTTTAGTTAACAGCCAAACTCTTAACCACTATGCTGCCAGGGTTTGCAACTCACCATCAGGGCTCCTTAAATAAGCTCCTGAAATAAGCTTAGGAGGATTTATTCAATTAAAAAAAGGTACATTCAAATGCAGAGAGACACCAGTTATTCATCAGTGAGAACTGATGACTCCAGTGAGAGCCTCTAACAGGAATGGATATGGTTAAAGGAACAAAGATATTATAGTACAATCATTTGATTGGCTAGTCTTTGGTTGAGGTCGCAAGAAGGATGGATTAGGAGGCAGGGAATGGGCTTCTGTTGGATAATTAGTTACAGAGGCTTACAGTGATTGATTTCAGGGACTAATTACAGAGGTTTTCAATCACATATAGTCACTTACCCTTCAGGAGGGGTCACAAAAACATCACGGGTTGGTGTTGAACAGCTCTAAACTGACGTCTCAGGGACTTCTGATAACCATTTGGTACCAGGACCTCATTCCCAGAAACAGCTCGTTAATACAAAACCCTTTCAAGTTGTCTGGGAAACTTTAGATAAGGCCGTCTCCAAAACAATTCTTTATTACATTCTTGTCATAAAAGAAATATTTCTTAGGCCCACTTTACACAAAAAGACACCTGTGGCAAGATTCCCTTCTTTAGAGTGTGTTTCTTTCACACCCTGGCTTGACTGCAGATAGAAACACTTCCTCAGTTCAGAACTACTAGTAATTACAGAGTCAAATGACAGGTGCCTGTGAAAAGTCTGGGTTAACTCTGCTGAGAGCAGCTAGGCAGATAAAGAGTCCAGGGCAGACATGTGAAAGGACCAGTTTAATTCAGCAAAAACTGAGTTTAAATCAATCACTTAGTCCTGGCCAAAAAGGCCTGACAAACTTCTCCTTTACAAGTATCATAGCAATGCACAAACCTCCACTGGCAGACAAGTGGTAGCTGCAATGAGGTGCATTGTCTGGGAATCGAACTCTGGTCTCCTACTTACAAGGTGAGAATTCTACCATTGCCCCTAGGTATAACCCGCCAAATCCACTGCTGTCAAGTCGATTCCAACTTACAGAGACCCTAAAGAGCAGAGTAGAACTGCCCCACAGGGTTTCCTAGGCTGTAATCTTTACGGAAGCAGACTGCCACATCTTCCTCCTGCGGAGTGGCAGGTAGGTTCAAACCACTGACCTTTAGGTTAGCAGCTGAGTGCTTTAAGCACTCTGCCACCAGGGCTCCATGCCCCTAGACATATGGAGTAAATTCCTTAATTAAGCAAGATATCTTGTTTGAACCAATTAGACTTCAGCTGCTTATCAAACCAACCTTCCTTCCTTCCTTCCTTCCTTCCTCCCTCCCTCCCTCCCTCCCTCCCTCCTCCCTTCTTTTTTCTTTTCTTTGTATCCTCATGGCTTGTTACTTGCTATATTCCATTCATTTAAGATCCATTCATTACATTCCATTCCCTTGAAGCAGGTGCTTTATTTAACTTCTTATCCTCTCAGGTTCTTTAACCTACACATTTACCATTTTTTTTTTAATGAGACTTGGGGTCCCATTCCCTCTGCTGCCAGGACTCCCCCACTGCAGCACACCTGAGGATGGAGAATGCAGTGGCCTGAGTGTGAGCACAGGTTCAATCACTGCATTTCTGAACAGTTTCGTGGCACGTCTAACAGTGCAGTGTGATCATTCATTGGAATGTTTGATTTCACTACTTGTAATAAGACATTGTCAGGAAATGGGATACATTTAAAAGTGGTGGCATGGGGGTGGGGAAGAAGGAAGACCAGGACCAAAGAGAAAATTTGATCTAAAACTTTCTCTTACTGTTGGGGTGGAAAAAAACTCCCCCCACCCCCAAGGGAATGGACATGTTTATGAAAATATTGAAATACTACAGATGGCAGCGTGGCTTCACACATGGTTATTTCAGCCCAAAACCACTGCGTCATTGTCCCTCTGTTGCTTTTTTTCCCTCTTTTTCCTAGTGGGTAAGTTACTGGAACCTTTTAAAAAATGATTATTTATGGTGAAAACTTGGAAAAGCCATTATACCTGTTTTTCAAGTTCACTCCCATGGCTTTACTACAAAGTACCAGTCAGCAGTATCCCCTTGAAAAGCTCTAGGCAAATTGATCATTATTCTGGCTACCAGCACTTCAAGAATCTCAAAATCAGCTTTAGCCATATTTTGAAATGAAACTTCAGAGAGCTTTCCAATCTTTTGTCAGGTTCCTAAAGATCAATTTACCAAATGTTAATAAAGGAATAATTACTCTCAAAGCTTATGACAATGAAAGGATGAGCTCAGCTAAGAGCTGCTTTCAAGCAGAGGTACAAATACTACTCTGTATGGCACTAGAAAAAAAAAAAAATGGACATACAGGAACGATTCACCCCCCTTCCCCCATTCATTTTATTAAAAAAAACATTTTATTGTGTTTTGGGTGAAAGTTTACAGCACAAATTAGTGCCTCATTGAAAAATTTATACACAAATTGTTTTGTGACATTGGTTGCAATCCTTGCAATGTGTCAACCCTCTCCCCCTCTTCCTTTCCACCCTGGATTTTCCATGTCCATTTGTCCAGTTTTCCGGTCCGTTCCTGCCTTCTCGTCTTTGCTTTTGGGCAAGTGTTGCCTATTTGATCGTGTATACTTGATTGAGCTAAGAAGCAGTTTCCTCATGTGTGTTATTGTTTGTTTTATAGGTCTATCTAATCTTTGGCTTAAGGGTGAACTTCGGGAATGGCTTTAGTTCTGAGTTAACAGGGTACCAGGGGACCATAATCTTAGGGGTTCCTGCAGTCTCTGTCAGACCAGTAAGTCTGGTCTTTTTTTGTGAATTTGAATTTTGTTCTACATTTTTCTCCCACTCTATCTGGGATTCTCTATTGTGATCACTATCAGAGCAGTTGGTGGTGGTAGCCAGGCACCACCTAGTTCTTCTGGGCTCAGGCTGGTGTAGGTTGTGGTTCATGTGGTCCATTAGTCCTTTGGACTAACCTTTCTCTTGTGTCTTTGGTTTTCTTCATTCTCCTTTGCTCTGAACGTGATGGGACCAATTAAATGTATCTTAGATGGCCCCTGTTCATTTTCTAATCAGAAAAAATAGTTGCTTCAAGGAATTCAAATAACTACTGTTTTCAGCAAAATGTAATACTCTAATTTGGGGGTGAAAGGAGCCCTGGTGGTGCAATGGTTAAGCACTTGGCTGCTAACCAAAAGGTTGGTGATTTAAACCCACCAGCTGCTCCACAGAAGAAAAGACCTAGCGATCTGCTTCTGTAAAGATTACAACCAAGGAAACCCTAGGACAGTTCTACTCTGTCCCAATGGGTCGCTATGAGTCAGAATCAATTCATCAGCACCCAACAACAACAGCCATCCAGGGGTTAGCAAACTTTTCTGTGCATGTACAGGTGGTAAATTTTTTCAGCTTTTTGATCCATCATCTTTGTTGCAATTACTCATTCTGCCATTTTAGCCCCAAAGTGTCCCTTGGGTGGTGCCAATGGCTAATGTACTTGGCTGCTAACCACAAGGTTGGAGGTTTGAGTCCACCCAGAGGGCTCTTAGAAGAAAGGCCTGGTGATCTACTTCCCAAAAGTCAGCCACTGAAAACCTTAGGAGGCACAGTTATGCCCTGACACACATGGGGTCGCCATGAGTTGGAGTTAACTCGATGGCAATTGGTTTAGTTTTTTTAATGAACATATAGGAACAGTTTATCTTCTCCCATTCCTATTCTAACCAGAAAAAAAAAAAAAAAAGTTGCTTTAAGGAACTGAAGTAGCTACTGTTTTCAGAAAAATATAAAACTCTAGTCCAGACATCAGCAAAATTTTCCATACTTGTGCAGACAGTGAATATTTTAATCTTTTTGAGCCACATGGTCTTTATCACAACTACTCTTTTGCACTGTAGCCCCAAGGCATCCTTAGGCAATATGCAAATAGCAGACGTGGCTGTATTTCAATAAAACTTTGTTTACAAAACAGGCAGACAGATTTGTCCCTGGGCCATAGTTTGCTGACTCCTGTTGTGAACGTTGCTTGCTATCCTATTCCTTTTCGGAAGAATCTCTCTGTATTAGGTTTGAAGCTTTGTAGACATTTTGCCCTCTCCCCTGTTATTTCTTAAATGCTGATACTTTCCATGTAGGTCCCAGGCATGATCACATGCCATCTTGTTTTAGAGGTAAAATGCTGGGTTTGGTGGGGTAGGGAACTGACTTGTGAGCTTGACATTGAAACCTGGCCATAACGTTGGGGAGTCTCTTTTTTCTTATTTCTCCCCATGGGGCCCCTCTGGTTTGGGCTGCCCAACCTTGGGAGTAAGGGTTTAGACTTGGGTTTGTGCTGGGGTCTGAACTGATTCACTAAGTAGGGATGTAATGGAACAAATGCCTTTCAGGCATCTTGGAGCTAAAGCATGTGCAGCCTAACCAAACAAGCCAGCTTCGAAAGCCAATTACATCAGTAATTATATTAGAGGTAAAGTGTATGTTTATATATTATATGTAGTACATATTTATGAATAGTGCCCTGTGTATAATAAAGTGCATTAAAAAAACAAACAAAAAAACAGACAACCAAACCCGTTGCCATCAAGTCAATTCCGACTCTTAGTGACCCTATTGGATAGAGTAGAACTGCCCCATAGGGTTTCCAAGGCTGTAAATCTTTACAGAAGCAGACTGCTGATGGGTTCAACCTTTCAGTTAGCACCTAACCACTGCACCATCAAGGCTTCTTAAGTGCATTAAATAACCCTCAAGAAGGTAATGTCTTTAATACTATGTTTAGCAATAATATGGCCACACAGGTGCTAAGTCCAAATATGGTTTCATTTGAGGCCACTTGCCAGTGTCTAATCTCTGGGTTGAAGATGGTTCAGATATAGATAATGATGGTGAGTAAATAAACCTACCTGTAGAAATCAGAAAAAAAAATGGGATCCTCTGGGCTAGCTCAAGGCAGACTGAGGGCTGGGTTGGCTCTGGACATGCTTTGCTTGTTGAAAGGATTCCCTTGATCTGCTAGCTTCTTTCCCACCTGTCTAGACTGGAGCAGACCCTAGAGGAATGAAGCAAACCATTTCCAGAAATTCATCTTGGTAAACTTTGGGCAGATAGAGAGGGATGGATGCTTTTGATAAGCTTTTGGCCTCACTTTAATTCTAAGCTTATAAGAAAATTATAGGTGTGAAACCTTTTAGTATGAATCTGAGTTTGGTCAAGGATACCTGTTCTCACACAAAAATCCCCAGAAGCTGTATTTGCTATGCTTTATATGGATTAATTTATGAATAAACTCTATCATCTCTATTTGGACCACGATAGCAAGGGAACAGAAAGTCAGCAGAAATCTGTGGTTGGCCCTCAAGTTTTGACCCAGAGTCATTTGAATCTCTGCTTTATGTCAGCTGTCCTGGGGAAATAAAGACATTCCACAGGCTTACCTGTACAAGAAAAGCCTTTGTATATTTTCATCTTTCCTTCCACTTTGGAAATCTTATTGCGTGGTCTGGGCTGCAGAAATAGACAAAAGTAAGTAGAGAAGCCTGCTTTATGAAACAGCCTTGGAAAGTGTGATTGCTAAGATATAGATAGGCTTTATGTAAGGGCAATTTCCATTATAAATATACTTAAAAAAAAAAAGGAAAGAAAAGTGAATTTACATGAAAAATATACATGGAAAGTGTGCTTTCTATAGACAGGTTGTGTAAAATGCGCATCAAGGGAGGTCTCCAGAGAATTTGCCCAAGATGGCTGTTGAATGAAAAGAACTGCTAACTTGTTTTAGCCATTGGCTGAAAAAAAAAAAAATTTTTTTTTAAGTTGGCTGAAAGGTGATGGAAAGAGGGAAAAAGTCCTTCAGATGATACAAAGTGGATCTTTTTCCTCATTCTCCATAGAGGTTCTTTTGAAACAGTTCCTATTTCCACCCATGTTTGGAAAACTTGGCTATGTATTTTCACTGCAACCTAAACATCTTTTTTAGGTCCTAGAGCTGTGCTGTTCAATATGGTAGCCTGTAGCCATATGTCGGAGCCCTGGTGGCACAGTGGTTAAGAGGTCAGGCTGCTATCCAAAAGATTGGTGGTTGGAATCCACCAGCTGCTCCTTGGAAACCCTGTAGGGCAGTTCTACTCTGCTCTATAGGGTCCCTGTGAGTTGGAATCGACTTGATGGCAACAGGTTTGGTTTGTTTTTTTTTTTTAAAACCATATGCTGCTATTGAGTTGCTAGTGTGACTGAGGAATTAAATTGCACAACAGAACGAAAGACTGTCCGGTCCTGTGCCATCCTCACAATTGTTATGCTTGAGCTCGTTGTTGCAGCCACTGTGTCAATTCAGCTCATTGAGGGTTTTCCTCTTTTTCTCTGTCCCTCTACTTTACCAAGCATGACGCCCTTCTCCAGGGACTGGTCCCTCATGATAACATGTCCAAAGTATGTGAGAGGTAGTCTTGCCATCCTTGCTTCTAGGAGCATTCTGGTTGTATTTCTTCCAAGACAGATTTGTTCATTCTTTTGGCAGTCAACAGTATAGTCAATATTCTTCGCCAACACCGCAATTCAAAGGCGTCATTTCTTCTCTGGTCTTCCTTATTCATAGTCCAGCTTTCACATGCATATGAGATGATTTAAATTACTTTTATTAAATTTAAATAGCCAGATGTGGCTAGGGACTAAGATATAGAACATTTCTATTGTCACAGCAAGTTCTTTAGCCAGTACTCTGCTCTAGAGAGTTTCAGATCAGTAATTTTGTACCCAGAGTTGTTTTAATATCTAAGACAGTTTTCTTCCAACTGATGAAATTGAGAAAAGAATGCTGTGGAGAAGGTAACTCCCAGCTTATTCAGACCATAGTAACGTTTATGCAAAACTCTCTTTTTTCTCTGTTCTGAGTAATCTGTCTGTTTTTATCTAAAGCTTTTTATGTTTAGTTCCTTCTAACCCCCACACATCTGTCAGTTTGTTCAACTGTGGGGGCTCAAGTGTTGCTGTGATGCTGAGAACTATGCCACCAGTATTCACATACCAGCAGGGTCACCCATGGCGAACAGGTTTCAGCTGAGCTTCCAGACTTAGACTAGGAGGAAGGACCTGGCAGTCTACTTCTGAAAAGAATTAGCCAGCGAAACCTTATGAATAGCAGTGGAACATTTTGGTGTTGGAGAAGAATGTCGAATATACCATGGAATGCCAAAAGAAGGAACAAATCTGTCTTGGAAGTAGTAAGACCAGAATGCTCCTTAAAAGCAAGGATGGTGAGACTATGTCACATATACTTTGGACATGTTATCAGGAGGGATCAGTCGCTAGAGAAGGCCATCATGTTTGGTAAAGTAGGAGGTCAGCAAAGAAAAGGAAGACCCTCAATGAGCTGGATTGACACAATGGCTGCAACAATGGGCTTAAGCAAAACAATTGTGAGGCTGGTGCAGGACCGGGCAGTGTTTTGTTCTGTTTTACAAAGGGTCGCTATGAGTCAGAATCGATTCAAGGGTACCTAACAACAACAGTTCCTTCTAATGTAATTTAACAAAAATACACTAATTTCAGGAAATATTTCTTCAATTCACTGTGCTTCTAATGTCCTCACTAATCCTTAGTGTAATAACTGAGTGACAAATACCCTATTCTTAGTGGAAAAAGCAAGGAAACAAACACCTGCTTTCTTTATTGTAGCCAAACAAGAAAATGCTGCAGCTTAGCAATAGAAAATTAAGAGGGAGGAGCATTTTGGGTCATCAAAATGGAGTCAGAAACACACTTGTCAACTTACTTGGCGGTTCTCACTAATTTGTCAAGAAGGTGTCTGTGAATACCTCACTTAGATTCTTTTTGTCTCACTTTAAGTACACATTCTACCACCCATCCATCAGTTTGTGGTACTGTGGTGGTTTCCCTGTTGCTAGGAGTTATGCCACCAGTGTTTCCAATATCAGCATCGTCACCCATGGTACACAGGTTTCAGCAGAACTTCCAGACTAAGATAGACAAGGAAGAAAGGCCTGGTGATCTACTTAAAAAAATTAGCCAATGAAAACTCTATGCATCACAACAGATTTTTTTCTGAACAGGACTTGAGCAAGCTAAATCTTGTAAAGATGGTGCAGGACAGGGCAACCGTTTCCTTCTATAGTATGTAGGGCTGCCACGAGTTAGAGAGGATGTGTTGGCAGCTAACAACAAGTACGCATTTAGCCTCAGGAAAAGGTGACATTTATTTATTTTTTCATCATGGTTCGCAACTGAGCGTAGATGTATTCCAGGATGTTGCTAATGATCTCAGTATGGTCATAAAATTATCAGAAAAACATAATTGAAAGCAAAATGCCTTACCAGAGTGTAAGCTTCCCGTGGCACCAGCCCTGTTTGTTTTGTCCCCATTGGAAACCCCAGTGCAGTGGTAGCCAGTGGATGAATACATTCCAGTGTAGGTCTGTGGGCAAGAGGAGCCCTGGTGGTGTAGTGGTTAAGAGCTCGACTGCTAGCCAAAAGGTAGGCAGTTTGAATCCACCAGCCGCTCCTTGGAAACCCTATGGAGCAGTTCTACTCTGTCCTATAGGGCTGAGAAATGTTATGATTTCCAAAATGTTGGAAATCACAGCTATCTCTAGATGATTTTCTGAGGACCTAGGCTCTGCTGTTTTGGGGTCCAGGGAGATGGGCAGTGACTGAGAGATGTAGCAGCCCAAGCATAAGGGTCCAGGGTTCTGGTCTGTCCTGTGTCAGAAAGGGACCTAATAGGATGACCCAAGTGTCAGAGGCTGACAGGTGGATCTTACATTTTAAAGAGATGCTTCTTTGCACAAGTGACCCTCTGACTGATGGGACGTAGAGAGACGGGGCAGTGAATGGGCAGCCCTTCTCCATGTCTACATCAACACCCAGTTTCCCCCTCTTTCTCTTTTCTCCCTGGTGGCACAGTGATTAAGAGCCCAGGCTGCTAACCAAAGAGTCAGCAGTTCAAATCCACCAGCAGCTCCTTGGAAACCCATGGGACAGTTCTACTGTATCCTATAGGGTCGCTATGAGTTGGAATTGACTCGATGGCAATTTTTTTTTTTTATCCTTATGTTGTCAGAAAAATACATCAGCAATGTCACACCCCACTCATCAAGAGACTGCCAACACCTTCTCCAAATAATAGTCATCAACATATTTAATAGACTTCAGCTGTCTTTTTGCGAGACCTGGCAACAAACTTAATGGCAAAAGAGTCAGATGTTAAAAAAGAAACATCGCCTTATTGCTCAAACGTGGAAATAATACAGACCACCTGCTAAACTGATAGTTTTTTGAAATAGAAAGTTTTAGACATGGCCATTGCTACCTCAACAGCTTGTATATAAATGGAAGTTGACAAAAGGGATTCGTGCATAAAAAAGGGACTCAAATTTGCTGGCAAATCATTGCTCTTCTGAGCTCTCCACCCACAACAATTATCCGAATGTCATCTGAAGAGAATAATCCTGAAACCTTTGAACAATTCTTTGTCTTAATGTACAAAAACATAGTGCCATTCACTTTTCAGGTATTCTCTCCCAACCTATCCTTTACTGTGTTTCTCCTTGAAAAGGAGTCTTTACTTTGTGTTTCTCCCCCACCCTTCTTGGATTCAGGGTGTATTTTACTGACTGGCCTCCAGTCAGTCATGGAAACCTCTGGAAGCTCAGGCAGACCCAGCTTTGGAAACCCAGCAGAGCTCTGTAAATGTAGCCTATTTAGCTGACATGAGAGAGCAGTGAAGTCTGTAAAGAAAGGCACAATTCTCCACAGCTGGTGAGAAGATTTAAAAGAAATGTATGTTCCTCATAAGCTTTCATTCTAAAGTTGGTACACATTTCCGAGAAGGCCCAGGAAACATACAGTAGTCCCCACGTTTTTTTCTTTTTTTTAATATTCTTTAATTAAAGTTTGAAAAAACATTTTAACACAAGTAGGCCATGATTTCAGCACTTTCAATGAAAAAAGGCTGGTTTTTAAAGTCTTGTTTTCTCTGGCCCTGCCCCTAAAGCTGTGAAAAAAGTTAATAATAAACAGATAAAACTCTACTAAGGATAGAAAAATATTATATACATTTTTCATAATGGTTAGGATTCTCATCTCTTCCTACTTCTGAGTTTATGGGTATTGTTGGCGTTAGTTGCCGTTGAGTAGGCACCAGCTCATGGCAACCTTAGGGGTAACAGAGCGCAATGTTGCCTGGTTCTGCGCCATCTTCGTGATTGTTGGTATGTTTGAGCCCGTTGTTGCTGCTATTGAGGGCTTTTCCAATCTTTGCAGACCCTCTACGTTACCAAACATGATGTCCTTTCCTAGTTATTGGTCTTGCCATCCTTGCTTCTAAGGAGCATTCTGGTTATATTTCTTCTGAGACTGATTTGTTCATTCTTCTCACAGTCCACGGTATATTTATTCCTCGCCAACACCACAATTCCAATGCACAATTCTTCTTTGGTCTTCCTTTTCCATTTCATATGGGTTGCCTCTTTTTTCCTTTATGGAAAGGAAATAGGAACTATTGAGACTTATGAGGATAAGGTTTCATACTCACGCATCTCAAAATATCAGTAAGTGAAAGGATACCTACCTGTCAATCTGACTTCCCATCTGGACTGTGTGTGGCTTTTATTTCCTTTGCACCTGTCTTTCTCATCCTTTTCTTTGTGAACAGCACAGTTAGCAGGATTTCTAGAAAGAATATCAACATACTCAGGTTTCCAGTTGGGGAAGAGCACATTCCACCTCTGGGTCCCGTGAAGCTGGGTGTGAAATCATCCCAGTCTGGTGTTTGGTTGCACTGACGACAGAGCAGCAAGCAAAGAGAGGTTGGGCTTTTTGAAGTGGAGCCACCAGGAAATCAATGTGTAGGGGCCTACTTCTAGGTCTGGTGTGAGTCTGACGTTGCCTGCCTGCCTTCCATATTCTTATTTTTCTGATTAGAAGTAGGCTCGCTCTTCAGGCTACCTTGTAGTAGCAAGAGCTACTATAGCGATTGAGCAGCTGGTCTCTGTGGGCAAGCCTCATGCACAGTGTCTGTGGCTGAAAATGGCCCCAGTCCAACACCCCACCGTGTCTATGCCCTCTCTCAATGTCTATTTCTCCACCCTTTGAATTTGGGCTAACCTGGCGTTTAGAATGTTCCAGAACTGATGCTGGGCCAGTTTGAGCCTAGGTCTTTAGGCTCCCTGTGACCCTTGCTCCTGTAATCCCCTGCTTTTGACTGTGGTCATCACCTATGACTATGATGAGATATCACTCCTGTCATTATGTTACTACGATGACAAAATGGATTTAGCAGATGTAATTAAGTTTCCAAATCAGTTGACTTTAAGAAAGGGAGATTGTCTGGGTGGGCCTGACCTAATCACACAAGCTGTTTAAATAGAGAGGTCAGAGGACAGAGGAAGGCAGAGGTCTGAAGCATGAGAAGGATTTGACTTGTCCTTCAAGTCTTGGAGATTGTCTTAGGTATCTAGTGCAGCTATAACAGAAGTACCACAAGTGGGCGGCTTTAACAAACAGAAATTTATTTTCTCACAGTTTAGGAGGCTGGAAGTCTGAGTTTGGGACACCAGTTCTAAGGGAAGGCTCTCTGTGGGCTCTGGGAATTTATGCATAATTCATGAAGTTTCTGGGAACAGGCAGGCAATTCCAGGAACTAATTAACATGTATGGGGTGCAGTAGGGGGTGCAATATGGCAGCTAGGGGGCCTGTGTTTTTTGGGGGGGGTATGACATATGAAGTTTATCTAAGGACAGCTTTGTGGCTTAGTGCTCATGTCCAAATGGAGGCAGGAGGGAAGGTTAGTGAAGTGGCCTTGAGCAGAGAAGCAGTAAGAGAACCTTGGGCTGCTACACAGAATGACTTACTAGGAACTCATAGACCCAGTGTGATGGGAGGAGAGGGGACTTTTTAACCCTATCGGCTACAATGTGGGAGACTCACTTTCATTTCAAACTCCTGAAACGGTTTCTAGGGATCCCGTATTTAGAAATTTCAATTTCTCTAGTATTTCAGTAGCAGGAAGAGTGCCGTAGCATTTAATGTTAATATCTCCACCAAACTCCATCCCCACATGAACCAAGAAATGACAGGACGGACATCTGCGCCTTCAGCCGTGTGGAGGAGAAAGTAGACCAGCCGGGGGCTTGGGTGGGGAAAGGGCTTTGGCAGGGAAAGAATAAACAGTGGCTCGCAAAGAACAACGAAAAGGTTACTAAATATTCAGACTGGTGAAAGCTCCTGTGTGTGAAAAACCTGGAGGTAGAGGAGTGGGTGGTTGTTGTTAGTCGCTGTTGAGTCTGCCATGACGCGTGGTGACCCCACGTACACCAGAGCAAAACATTGCCTGATGCTGTGCCATCTTCACGATCATTGTTATACTTGAGTCCACTATTGTGACCACTGTGTATTTTGAGTGTCATCCAACCTAGGAGGCTCATCTTCCAGCACTGTATTGGACAATATTCTATTGTGGGCCATAGGATTTTTATTAGCTAATTTTTGGAAGTAGATCACCAGGCTTTTCTTCCTAGTCTGTCTTAGTCTGGAAGCTCTGCTGAAACCTGTCCACCATAGATGAGCCCGCTGGTATTTGTAATACTGGTGGCATAGTGTTATGGATTGAATTATGTCCCCCCAATGTGTGTTATAAACCCTAACCCCTATACCTGTGGATGTAATAGAACTTGGGATAGGGTTTTCTTTGTAATGCTAACGAGACCATATCAGTATAGGGTGTGTTTTAAGCCAATCACTTTCGAGATCTAAAAGGAGCAGATTAGGCAGAGAAGCAAGGAAGCATGGTTGGGGAAAGATTGATGCCACATGGAGCTCACCAAGGAACCAAGGAAGAGAAGCTGAAGGACGCAAGGGTTTACTCCCAGAGCCCAGAGGGAGGGCCTTCCCCTAGAGCTGGTGCCTTGAATTCAGTCTTCCAGCTTCCTAAACTGTGAGAAAATACATTTCTGTTCATTAAAACCACTCACTTGTGCTATTTCTGTGACAGCAGTACTAGGAAACTAAGACACATAGCTTCTAGCATCATAGCAGCACATAAGCTACCACAGTGTGACAGACCGACAGACGGGAGATGAAGTGGAAAGTCAATTAGAAACATCTAGCGGCTCATAGAGAAAAGGAGGGAAGATGGAGATGTAGGGTAGGAGCATACAAGTTCAATTTTGGAAAGGCCCATGAATGCATATTTGGGGTCACCGATACAGGGGCCTGCAGGTAGGTCCCAGGAAAAGCTAAACATTGGGTGCTTAGTGTACTTGATGGGATGTCTACCTGGAGACTGTCGTGGATGGTTAGATGAGAAACAGTTGAGGTTGTTATTGTTAGGTGCTGAATCATTTTTGACTCACAGGGACCCCATGTGACAGAGTAGTGCTGCAATCTTTATGGGAGCAGATCGCTTGATCTTTTCTTGTACAGAGCTACTAGATGGGATCGAACCTACAACCTTTCAGTTAGTAGCACTTTACCATTGCACCACCAGGGCTCCTACGAGTTGAGGTTAGCCAAGAGGAATTCTGTTATGTAACTCTGTTACGTCCCGGTGAGTAGAAGAATATTTGATCTGTACAAACACCACCGCTGCTCAGTTGTACTGTTTGTGTTGGGGAGGTGATGAACAGAGGACTGTCTGACCCCCAATAATGCCTCAGTAATAGCACAGTCGTTACTCCAAAAGAACTTGGGTATTGCCAACAAGCCACGTTTGCTCTGGAGGGAGAAAAACAGGGTTTTCTAGGATGTTCGGAAAAGGGGAATACCGGTCAGAACAGAGGCTTGTCAAAAATTGAGACTTTTTTTGTTCAGATGGAATCTCTTTCTCTGGCGGGGAAATCTTAGAGGATTTGGGGGTGCATCTTGGTTTGTATGCTGGTGATCCATTATACTGGGTCCATCTGGGAAACATTATTCACACAAGCTCCTTTATCTGGACTTGTAGACCCCTGTCCAGTCCCTTTCCACACCTCCTCACTCTTATGCATACAGCCTTCTTGTTCTGGGCAAGAGAAGAGCAGCTTAGTGAGCTGGGTCCCTGAGAGGGAGATGCGCAGTTATGTCTGCTAGCACATTTTCCACTGTATCCCTTTATCTTCTTGGGGAGATTACTTCTTTATCCCCAACACTTGACACTGTACTCCTGGCATACAAGCTCTCTGATTTTTTTATCTTGGACCTTCAGTACACATCACAGTGCATGGTGTAGCAACCTTATGTATAACAATAAAACATTGCCGGGTCCTGCACCATCCTCACAATTGTTGGTACATTTGAGCCCATTTTTGCAGCTATTGTGTTAATCCATCCCATGGAAGGTTTTCCTTCTGTTTTCTGGTCTTCTGCTTTACCAAACAGGATATCCTTTTCCAGGAATTGATCATTGTTGATAACCTGTCCAAGGTAAGCAAGACCAAGTCTCTCTATCATGCTTCTAAGGAACATGCTGGCTGTATTTCCTCCAAGACAGATGTGTTTGTTCTCAGGGCAGTCCATGGTATAGTCAATATTTATCATCAATACCACAGTTCAAATGCATCAATTCTTTGTCCATCTTCTGTTTTCAGTGCCCTGCTTTCACATGTATATGAGATGACTGGAAAGACCGTGGCTTGGGTCAAACGCACCTTAGTTATCAAAGTAACACCTTTGCTTTTTATTGAGGATACACATACATATGACTATACCCATTGCTGTTAAGTTGATTCTGACTTATGGCAACCCTATGTGTTTCAGAGTGGAACTGCTCTGTAGGGTTCTTGGCTGTAATCTTTATGGAAGCAGATCGCCGAGGCTTTTTTCCACAGTACTGCTGGGTGGGTTCAAACTGCCAATCTTTAGGTTAGTAGTCAAACATAAACCATTTGTGCCACCGAGGGACCTACATATGACTATACTTCAGTTAAAGTTTTTATAAAATTGGCAGTTCTTTTAAAAAAAGGGTGTGAGATCCTGAAGAGACAAATGTCCCCAGGCATTAGCATGCAGGGTTAGAATAGCTATTGTGCAGACCCTGTACCTCAAAGGTGGCAGGAAGCTAAGTGCCGCCATCTTTGATCTAGACCACGTCAATGAACAAAAGGGCAGGAGAGTTTGGGTAGTTGATGAAAGTATTTTGTCTCAGATTTGAGCGGTGCTTTTGTGACCTGTCATGTTATCAAGAGTGACACATCCCACCTGTGTACTGTGGACAAACCTCCTTTAGATGTCACCGCCTCTGTCTGGGCTGTGAGCTGTTGGCAAGTCTCTCCCCTGAAGGCATTGGCAGTACAGCCCAGAGGTGCACTGTGCCCTTCCCAGGTTCTGGCTGCTGACTCCGGTGACCGCTCACTCACAAGCCAGGTATGTATTTTACTTTCTGGCAGAGGTTTCTTTTCATCACCATCGTAAAAGTCCAGAGCTTAGTGACATTCCAGGACAAAGAAGAGACAATTGCATCTCACTCCTGTAATGAAGTATTTTCACTGGCAAGTATAAATGTCTTCATCAAGCAGTTGTTTCTGAGACCAGATTCTGAATACGGGAAGTGTAATTATAATACAGAACAGGGCATTTTTTCAGGGATTGAGTATTTATAGATTCCGGCTCCATCGCTTATTATCTGTGTGGCCTTGGGTTACTCAATCTTTCTAAACTTCAAAGTCTTTTTATGTACAACGGCATCTTAAAATAAACAGGGTATTGCGAGTGCTAAAAAAACAGTTGCCATCCAGTTTACTCTGACTCGTAGTGACCGTGTGTCAGAGTTGCTAATTCCTTACTCAGTGATGTTTGCTTCAATTTGAAAGGACGTCCCCCCACCACCTGTGTTAACATAGGGCTTGTAACTTCTCTCCACCACTCACTCACTCATTCAGAGTTTGTTTACCCATTGATATGTGTGAAAGAGTGTGTAGAGTGCGCCATATCCTCTAGCACTTCTCTTGGGGGCAAGGTGCTTATATGGAGCAAGAGATGCTTTTCAGTTGGGGCAGGACCAGGAAAGGCCTGCTGCCCTCCCCCAGTACTGTTGACTTGTCTCTGGTGGGCAGCCTCTGAGACGGTCCCCTATGATCTCCACCTAGTATTTACACCTTTGGGTAACCCACTCCTCACTAGTGTGTGCCAGACATAGTGACTCGCTTCAACAGACAGAATATGGCAGAAGTGATGGGCTATCACTTCTGAGAGTAGGTTATAATGAAGCCTGAGACTTCTGTCTTCCTGACCGTCTCTTCCTTGCTCTCTTGGAGCCCTTGCTTTGGAGGCATCAAGGTACCATAATTAGCCCTATGGGAAGGCTAACAAGGGAATAATGTCTCTAGCCAACGGCCAGAAAAGAACTAAAGACTGTCCAGTAGCACGTGAGGAACTAATTCTTGCCTACAGCCATGTCAGTGAACTTGGAAGTGAGCCTTGAGATAACCCAAACCTGGCCAACATCCTGATTGCAACCTGTGAGAGATCCTGAGCCAGAGGACTCAGCTAAGCCATGCCCAGATTACACACAGAAACTGTGAGAAAATAAGTGTGTGTCGTTCTAAGTTGCTAACTTTTGGGGCTTATTTGTTAAACAATAATAGTTACCTAAAACAGCTGGGTTGTTGTTAGTTGTTTGTTGCCATCTAGCCAGCTCTGACTCGTAACGATCTCACATAGAACTGAATGAAACATTGCCCAGTCCTGCGCCATCTTCATGATCGTTGGTGTATTTGAGTTCGTTGTTGTAGCTATCGTGTCAATTCATCTCCTTGAGGATTTCCCCCATTTTTGGTGAAACTCTACTTTGTTGTTGTTGTCAGTTCCAACTCATATGGACCCTATTTACAACAAAACAAAACACCGTGTGGTCCTGCGCCATCCTTACAATCATCGCTTTGTTTGAGCTCATTGTTGCAGCCACTCTGTCAATCTACCTCATCGAGGGTCTCCTCTTTTTCGCTGACCCTTTACTTTACGAAGCATGATGTCCTTTTCCAGGGACTGGTCACTCCTGATAATGTGTCCAAAGTAAGTAAGACCAAGCCTTACCATCCTCCCTTCTAAGGAGCATCCTGGCTATACTTCCAAGACTGATTTGTTCATTTTTTTGACAGTCCATGGTATATTCAATATTCTTCCCCAACACCAAAATTTGAAGGCATCAATTCTTCTTAGGTCTTCCTTATTCATTGTCCACCTTTAGCATGCATATGAGGCGATTGAAAATACCATGGCTTGGGTCAGGCCTACCTTAGTCCTCAGAGCGACATGTTTGCTTTTTAACACTTTAAACAAATCTTTTGCAACAGATTTGCCCAATGCAATGTGTCATTTGATTTCTTGGTGTTGATTGTGGATCCAAGTAAAATGAAACCCTTGACAACTTCAATATGTTCTTTGTTTATCATGATGTTGCTTATTGATCCAGTTGTGAGGATTTTTGTTTTTTTTTATGTTGAGGTATAATCCATACTGAAGGCTATAGTCTTTGATCTTCATCAGTAAGTGCTTCAAGTCCTCTTCACTTTCAGCAAGCAAGGTTATGTCATCTGCATATCACAGGTTGTTGATGAATCTTCTACCAATCCTGATGCCAGGTTCTTCTTCATCTAGTCCAGCTTCTCAGATTATTTGCTCAGCATACAGATTGAATAAATACGGTGAAAAGGATACAACCCTGATGCACACTTTTCCTGATTTTAAACCGTGCAGTATCCCACTGTTCTGTTCAAACAACCACTGCTTCTTGGTCTGTGTACCTCAAGGTTAGGCATAAGCACAATTGAATGTTCTGGAATTCCCATTCTTTGTAGTGTTATCCATAATTTTTTATGTTCCACACAGTCAAATGCCTTTGCACAGTCAATAAGACACAGTTAAACATCTTTCTGGTATACTCTGCTTTAAGCCAAGATCCATGTGACATCAGCAATGATATGCCTCCTTCCATGACCTCTTCTAAATTGGGTTTGAATTTTTTCTGGTAGCTCCCTGTCGAAGTATTGCTGCAATTGCTTTTGAATTATCTCAAGCGGAATTTTATTTGTGTGTGATATTAATGATATTGTTCAATAATTTCCACATTCTGTTGGATCACCTTTCTTTGGAATGAGTGCAGATACGGATCTCATCCAGTGGGTTGGCCAGGTAGCTGTCTTCTTAATGTCTCGGCATAGAAGAGTGAGTGCTTCCAGTGCCGCATCTGTGTGTTGAAACATCTTAATTGTTATCTTATCAATTTCTGGAGACTTGTTTATTGCCAATTCCTTCTGTGCAGCTTGAACTTCTTCCTTCAGTAACAATTTTAGGAAGCCCTTTTCCCCTCACATATAAGTGCATTTTTCAGCCTTGACTTTGTTGTACATAAATATGAAAATTTATTCACTGCCCTCCTGTTTCTTTTTGCCTTATTTCCTGATTATTTCTCAATTGGGAACCTGTCCAAAGGGAGGTGTGTTATTTATCACACACCTAACCCCTCCACTGGAGGCCTGGTGGCGCAGTGGCTAAGTGCTTGGCTGCTAACCAAAAGGTCTGCAGTTCAAATCCACCAGCTGCTCCTTGGAAACTGTATGGGGGAGTTCTACTCTGTCCTATACGGTCGCTAATAGTCAGAAACTGACTCGGTAGTTATGGGGTAACCCCTCACTAAAGACCTCAACACGAAGGCTCTCGAAAACTGTTACTTCCCTTCAAGAATTGGTGTAGGGAAAATGGGAAAGAACACGTGTTCTCTGGTCCTCCACTCCCCTTCCTTATCCTTTCTACCTGATTTCCTACATTATCTCTTTGAGTTCCTACAAAAGCTTTGGGAGTGGAGATTTTTGCCCATGTTTTTAGAGGTGAGGCCACTAAGGCATGGAGCAGTTATGTAACTCTCCCAGTGACACAGAGGTAGCAGGTGAAGTAGGCAGGAATCAAACCTGGCTTGGCCTGAGACCGTATTTTCCCCACTTCTCTGCTGTCTGTAAAAATGAACATGTTTTTTCTAGGTGCTGCTGGGGGACTTAACAATCAGTGCTAAGGGACTTGTGTGTTTTGAAGACCCTGTACTTCCAAACTCAATCACAACTTCTCCAAGGTGACTGGCTTGGCCTTGTCGTTTGCTCCTATCAAAAATCCCCCCATTCCAGGCCTAGATATCTGAGGAGTGGAAATCTCAAGTTCATGTGAAGTCAGTTTAGAAAGAATTTGGGGGCTTAAGCAGCTAGTGGAAGCCCTCATAGCATAGTGGTTAAGTACTATGGCTGCTAACCAAGAGGCTGGTGGTTCGAATCCACCAGGCACTCCTTGGAAACTCTGTGAGGCAGTTCTACCCTGTCCTGTAGGGTCGCTATGAGTTGGAATTGACTCGACAGCAGTGGATTTGGGTTTTTTAAAGCAGCCATTGGCATTTGCAGTCATGCTAAGAAGAGAATAGGCTGTCTCGCCTGATCATAGTGGCATATCGATGTAGTTTTTTAAAAACTTCCCAGAAAGTATTAACAAGGCTACGAGCATTTGGACACGGTTGGCTTTTTCCCACTTGTTTTTTCTCAGTTCACTGAAACTGAATGAGCACACACTCAGTTCCAAAGTGCTGGCCACCCCTGGACATTTTTCAAGCAAGGCTTTGGAGTGGACGTAGTGCAAATAAACTCTCCCTAGAAATCACAGCTCCCTGGGGGCTGGGGTGTGGACACCATTTGACACTCTCTGGGGGAAAGAGGGAGAAATACATGGGTCTGGCAGCTTAAGAAGGTAAGTATGCTGCCTCGGCTTCTTCCCTTGTGTCCTGTTTTGATTGTAAGAAAAAAAATAAAAAAGAGCTTTTGGATTTTATAAAATACAACGGGTGAAAACCTTGTGGTTTTTACCCTGGAGCCTGGCATGGAAAGCAGTTCTAACAGATATTTTTCAAAAATCATTAGGTTCAACAGGATTCAAGCTGGCCCATGAATTTGGATTGGATCCTTTATTTTTTTTTTTTTGACTGATACTTTTCCACCCCCTGGGGGCTCTGGCCTTTACTTCTGATAGACCTACATCATGAATTTAGTAAAAAACAAGTATTTTCCCACTGAAGATATATATCATTAGAATGGTTCCATGTTTGTGAATTTCTAGAAAAGCGTAACCACTGGAGTAGGAAAGAGAAGCCCAGTTGATGTATCTCTTGCCTTTTAGAGGGCCCTTGTGAGTTTTAGGAGCCCTGGTGGCGCAGTGATTAAGAGCTACAGGTGGTAACCAAAAGGTCAGCAGTTCAAATCCACCAGCTGCTCCTGGGAAACCCTGTGGAAACTCTGATGTAGTGGTTAAGAGCTACTGCTGCTAACCAAAAGGTTGGCAGTTCGAATCCACCAGGCACTCCTTGGAAACCCTATGGAACAGTTCTACTCTGTCCTTTAGGGTCTCTATGAGTCAGAATCAACTCAACGGTGACAAGTTTTTGTTTTTTTTTTGAGAGTTTTAAAGGAGCCCTGGTGGTGCAGTGGTTAAGTGCTTGGCTGCTAACCGAAAGATAGGTGGTTTGAACCCATCAGCTGCTCTGTGGGAGAAAGATGTGACAGCTTGCTTCTGTAAAATTTACAGCCTTGGAAACCATGTAGGGCAGTTCTACTCTGTTCTATAAGGTCTCTATGAGTTGAAGTTGACTCAATGATAACGAGTTTTGGTGATTTTTTTTTTTTTTTTACATTTTATTGTGCTTTAGGTGAAAACTTAAAGTGCAAATTAGTTTCTCATTCAAAAATTTATACACACATTGTTTTGTGACATTGGTTGCAATCCCCGCAATGTGTCAGCACTGTCCCCCTTTCGCTTTCCACCCTGGGTTCCCTGTGTCCATTCATCCAGTTTTCCTGTCCCTGTCTGCCTTCTCATCTTCGCTTGTGGGCAGGTGTTGCCCACTTGGTCTTGTATACTTGATTAACTAAGAAGGACATTACTCACATGTGTTATTGTTTGTTTTATAGGCCTATCTAATCTTTGGCTGAAAGATGGACTTTGTTCGGGCCTGGCTTTAGTTCAGAGTTAGGAGTGTATCCAGGGGCCATAGTCTCGGAGATTCTTCCAGCCTCTGTCAGATGAGTAAGTCTGGTCTTTTTGTGTGTGTGAATTTGAATTTTGTTCTACATTTTTCTCCTGCTCTGTCCGGGACCACTCTACTGTAATCCCTGTCACACAAGTCAGTGATGGTAGCCAGGCACCATCTAGGTCTTCTGGGCTCAGGCTGGTGCAGGCTGTGGTTCATGTAGTCTGTTAGTCCTCTGGACTAATATTTTCCTTGCTTTGTTTTGTTTTATTCATTCTTCTTTGATCTGGACAGAATGGGACCAATAGATGTATCTTACTTGACCACTCAAAAGCTTTTAAGACTCCAGATGCTACTCACCAAAATAGGATGTAGAACATTTTCTTTATGAACTGTGTTATGCCAATTGACCTAGGTGTCCCCTGAGACCAAGGTCCCCAGCCCTCAGCCCCAGTAACTTGGTCCCTCAAGGTGTTTGAATGTGTCTAGGAAGCTTCTATGGCTTTGCCTTTGTTGAGTTGTGCTGACTTCCCCTATATTGTATGTTGTCTTTCCCTTCACCAAAGTTACCACTTGTCTATTAGCTAGTGATTTTCCCTCCCCACCCCTCCCCTCCCTTGTAACCATCAGTGAATGTTTTTTTCTGTGTGTAAACCTTTTCTTGGGTTTTTATAATTGTGGTCTCATACAATATCTGTCCTTTTATGATTGATTTATTTCACTCAGCATAATGCCCTCCAGATTCATTCGTATTGTGAGATGTTTCATGGATTCGTTATTGTTCTTTATTGTTGTGTAGTATTCTGTTGTGTGTATGTACCATAATTTGTTTATCCATTCATCAGGCTGTTTCCATCTTTTTTGTTATTGTGAATAATACTGAAACGAACATGGATGTGCATATGTCTATTCATGTGAGAGCTCTTATTTCTCTAGGATATATTCCTAGTAGTAGGTAGTGATTTTTAACAGCCCTCAATTTCTGCTACCCAAGCCTCTCAATTTCCTTGCGCCTACCCAAGGAAAATTGTGCTCTTATTTTCATAGCTAAATTAGATTACCCTGGGTAATTGAAGGTTATAGGTGATAATTATTAAGCAGGGTTTTATTTTAGGAAACATTAAATACTTTTAATCTGTGGTGAATATGGTATATGTCTGCATAGTTAATTTGTAAAGATGCCTGCTGTTTCATTAGATACCTGCCTTGAGAAGAATGCTTATTTCTGTGTCACAACATAAAAATGTTTAATTCTCACTCAGACCGTTTCAGAGTGCCAGCTTATGCCAGCATAGAACACATCACCATGAATTCAGTAAATAAACCATTGACTAAAAAAAAAAAAATTAGTCTAGGGCCCCAACTGATTTACACTGCCTACCACATGTATCTGTGGTAATTAAATACCAGAAGATTGTTCCAGATTGTTATATGTATATAGTCACACAACATAAAAACTTGAGCCAGCTGCTGTCCCATCGATCCTGACTCATGACAAACCCATGCGTGTCAGAGTAGAAGTGTGTTCCACAGGATTTTCAATGGCTGATTTTTCATAAGTAGATGGCCAGACCTTTCTTCCAAAGAGCCTCTAGATGGATTTGAACCTCCAAATTGTTGGTTAGCAGCTGAGCACTTTAACCGTTTGCACCACCCAAGGACTCATGTGAAAAATTAAAACAAATTTAACATCCACACAAATCTAATCCAATCACTGGAGAGTTTACATAAAGAAAAGACATTTCATGCTATTCTTTTATCTCTCTGTGGATTTCATCCAATTTCCTGACACACTTAAAGGTGGAATAAAATCCTGGTGACAGGGCCATATTTTGTCTGCTGTAATTAACATTACAGATTGTTTAAAATGGCTACTTTCTGCTAGTTATGAATTTGGAAATCTCTATTAATTCCTTACTGCCCTCAAACAACTTTTCCTATGTTGTCCTTCCCCTTGTCTGTTATACAAATATCACCAAAACTGTTCTTTCCACTTTTTCCTGGATATCCTTGGTGATTTCCAGCACTCCTATCTTTTGTTATGTTATCGCCTGTAGCCTAGAACACGCTCTTCTTTAACGTAAAACCTATAATCTCAAGGTCCATATCAAATTATTTGGACTCTGTGAGTCCTATAGCACCAATAATACACGCAGCTTGGTTGCCATTTTTTTTTTTTTAATAACTTTTATTAAGCTTCAAGTGAATGTTTACAAATCCAATCAGTCTGTCACATATAAGTTTACATACATCTCACTCCCTACTCCCACTTGCTCTCCCCCTCTTGAGTCAGCCCTTTCAGTCTCTCCTTTCTTGACAATTTTGCCAGCTTCCCTCTCTCTCTATCCTCCCATCCCCCCTCCAGACAAGAGTTGCCAACACAATCTCAAGTGTCCACCTGATATAATTAGCTCACTCTTCATCAGCGTCTCTCTCCCACCCGCTGACCAGTCCCTTTCATGTCTGATGAGTTGTCTTCGGGGATGGTTCCTGTCCTGTGCCAACAGAAGGTCTGGGGAGCATGGCCGCCGGGATTCCTCTAGTCTCAGTCAGACCATTAAGTATGGTCTTTTTATGAGAATTTGGGATCTGTATCCCACTGATCTCCTGCTCCCTCAGGGGTCCTCTGCTGTGCTCCCTGTCAGGGCAGTCATTGATTGTGGCCGGGCACCAACTAGTTCTTCTGGTCTCAGGATGATGTAGGTCTCTGGTTCATGTGGCCCTTTCTGTCTCTTGGGCTCTTAGTTGTCATGTGGCCTTGGTGTTCTTCATTTTCCTTTGCTCCAGGTGGGTTGAGACCAATTGATGCATCTTAGATGGCCACTTGTTAGCATTTAAGACCGCAGATGCCACATTTCAAAGTGGGATGCAGAATGATTTCATAATAGAATTATTTTGCCAATTGACTTAGAAGTCCCCGCAAACCATGTTCCCCAGACCCCCGCCCTTGCTCCGCTGACCTTTGAAGCATTCATTTTATCCCGGAAACTTCTTTGCTTTTGGTCCAGTCCAATTGAGCTGACCTTCCATGTATTGAGTGTTGTCTTTCCCTTCACCTAAAGCAGTTCTTATCTACTGATTAATCAATAAAAAACCCTCTCCCACCCTCCCTCCCTCCCCCCCTCGTAACCACAAAAGTATGTGTTCTTCTCAGGTTTACTATTTCTCAAGATCTTATAATAGTGGTCTTATACAATATTTGTCCTTTTGCCTCTGACTAATTTCGCTCAGCATAATGCCTTCCAGGTTCCTCCATGTTACGAAATGTTTCAGAGATTCGTCACTGTTCTTTATCGATGAGTAGTATTCCATTGTGTGAATATACCACAATTTATTTACCCATTCATCCGTTGATGGACACCTTGGTTGCTTCCAACTTTTTGCTATTGTAAACAGAGCTGCAATGAACATGGGTGTGCATATATCTGTTTGTATGAAGGCTCTTGTATCTCTAGGGTATATTCCCAGGAGTGAAATTTCTGGGTTGTATGGTAGTTCTATTTCTAACTGTTTAAGATAACGCCAGATAGATTTCCAAAGTGGTTGTACCATTTTACATTCCCACCAGCAGTGTATGAGAGTTCCAATCTCTCCGCAGCCTCTCCAACATTTATTATTTTGTGTTTTTTTGGATTAATGCCAGCCTTGCTGGTGTGAGATGGAATCTCATCGTAGTTTTAATTTGCATTTCTCTAATGGCTAATGATCGAGAGCATTTTCTCATGTATCTGTTGGCTGCCTGAATATCTTCTTTAGTGAAGTGTGTGTTCATATCCTTTGCCCACTTCTTGATTGGGTTGTTTGTCTTTTTGTGGTCGAGTTTTGACAGAATCATGTAGATTTTAGAGATCAGATGCTGGTCGGAGATGTCATAGCTGAAAATTCTTTCCCAGTCTGTAGGTGGTCTTTTGACTCTTTTGGAGAAGTCTTTAGATGAGCATAGGTGTTTGATTTTTAGGAGCTCCCAGTTATCGGGTTTCTCTTCATCATTTTTGGTAATGTTTTGTATTCTGTTTATACCTTGTATTAGGGCTCCTGGGGTTGTCCCAATTTTTTCTTCCATGATCTTTATCGTTTTAGTCTTTATGTTTAGGTCTTTGATCCACTTGGAGTTAGTTTTTGTGCATGGTGTGAGGTATGGGTCCTGTTTCATTCTTTTGCAAATGGATATCCAGTTATGCCAGCACCATTTGTTAAAAAGGCTATCTTTTCCCCAATTAATTGACACTGGTCCTTTGTTAAATATCAGCTGCTCATACGTGGATGGATCTATGTCTGGGTTCTCAATTCTGTTCCACTGGTCTATGTGCCTGTTGTTGTACCAGTACCAGGCTGTTTTGACTACTGTGGCTGTATAATAGGTTCTGAAGTCAGGTAAAGTGAGGCCTCCAACTTTCTTCTTCTTTTTCAGTAGTGCTTTGCTTATCCGGGGCTTCTTTCCCTTCCATATGAAATTGGTGATTTGTTTCTCTATCCCCTTAAAATATGACATTGGAATTTGGATCGGAAGTGCGTTAAATGTATAGATGGCTTTTGGTAGAATAGACGTTTTTACTATGTTAAGTCTTCCTATCCATGAGCAAGGTATGTTTTTCCACTTAAGTATGTCCTTTTGAATTTCTTGTAGTAGAGCTTTGTAGTTTTCTTTGTATAGGTCTTTTACATCCTTGGTAAGATTTATTCCTAAGTATCTTATCTTCTTGGGGGCTACTGTGAATGGTATTGATTTGGTTATTTCCTCTTCGGTGTTCTTTTTGTTGATGTAGAGGAATCCAAGTGATTTTTGTATGTTTATTTTATAACCTGAGACTCTGCCAACTCTTCTATTAGTTTCAGTAGTTTTCTGGAGGATTCCTTAGGGTTTTCTGTGTATATAATCATGTCATCTGCAAATAGTGATAACTTTACTTCTTCCTTGCCAATCCGGATACCTTTTATTTCTTTGTCTAGCCTAATTGCCCTGGCTAGGACTTCCAGCACGATGTTGAATAAGAGCGGTGATAAAGGGCATCCTTGTCTGGTTCCCGTTCTCAAGGGAAATGCTTTCAGGTTCTCTCCATTTAGAGTGATATTGGCTGTTGGCTTTGCATAGATGCCCTTTATTATGTTGAGGAATTTTCCTTCAATTCCTATTTTGGTAAGAGTTTTTATCATAAATGGGTGTTGGACTTTGTCAAATGCCTTTTCTGCATCAATTGATAAGATCATGTGGTTTTTGTCTTTTGTTTTATTTATGTGATGGATTACATTAATGGTTTTTCTGATATTAAACCAGGCTTGCATACCTGGTATAAATCCCACTTGATCAAGGTGAATTATTTTTTTGATGTGTGTTGGGTTCTATTGGCTAGAATTTTGTTGAGGATTTTTGCATCAATGTTCATGAGGGATATAGGTCTATAATTTTCTTTTTTTGTAATATCTTTACCTGGTTTTGGTATCAGGGAGATGGTGGCTTCATAGAATGAGTTGGGTAGTATTCCGTCATTTTCTATGCTTTGGAATACCTTTAGTAGTAGTGGTGTTAACTCTTCTCTGAAAGTTTGGTAGAACTCTGCAGTGAAGCCGTCCGGGCCAGGGCTTTTTTTTGTTGGGAGTTTTTTGATTACCGTTTCAATCTCTTTTTTTGTTATGGGTCTATTTAGTTGTTCTACTTCTGAATGTGTTAGTCTAGGTAGGTAGTGTTTTTCCAGGAATTCATCCATTTCTTCTAGGTTTTCAAATTTGTTAGAGTACAATTTTTCATAATAATCTGAAATGATTCTTTTAATTTCATATGGTTCTGTTGTGATGTGGTCCTTCTCGTTTCTTATTCGGGTTATTTGTTTCCTTTCCTGTATTTCTTTAGTCAGTCTAGCCGATGGTTTATCAATTTTGTTAATTTTTTCAAAGAACCAGCTTTTGGCTTTGTTAATTCTTTCAATTGTTTTTCTGTTCTCTAATTCATTTAGTTCAGCTCTAATTTTTATTATTTGTTTTCTTCTGATGCCTGATGGATTCTTTTGTTGCTCACTTTCTATTTGTTCAAGTTGTAGGGACAGTACTCTGATTTTGGCTCTTTCTTCTTTTTGTATGTGTGCATTTATCGATATAAATTGGCCTCTGAGCACTGCTTTTGCTGTGTCCCAGAGGTTTTGATAGGAAGTATTTTCATTCTCGTTGCTTTCTATGAATTTCCTTATTCCCTCCTTGATGTCTTCTATAACCCAGTCTTTTTTCAGGAGAGTATTGTTCATTTTCCAAGTATTTGATTTCTTTTCCCTAGTTTTTCTGTTATTGATCTCTAGTTTTATTGCCTTGTGGTCTGAGAAGATGCTTTGTAATATTTCGATGTTTTGGACTCTGCAAAGGTTTGTTTTATGACCTAATATGTGGTCTATTCTAGAGAATGTTCCATGTGAGCTAGAAAAAAAAGTATACTTTGCAGCAGTTGGGTGGAGAGTTCTGTATAAGTCAATGAGGTCAAGTTGGTTGATTGTTGTAATTAGATCTTCCGTGTCTCTATTGAGCTTCTTACTGGATGTCCTGTCCTTCTCCGAAAGTGGTGTGTTGAAGTCTCCTACTATAATTGTGGAGGTGTCTATCTCACTTTTCAGTTCTGTTAAAATTTGATTTATGTATCTTGCAGCCCTGTTATTGGGTGCATAAATATTTAATATGGTTATGTCTTCCTGATCAATTGTCCCTTTTATCATTATATAGTGTCCTTCTTTATCCTTTGTGGTGGATTTAAGTCTAAAGTCTATTTTGTCCGAAATTAATATTGCTACCCCTCTTCTTTTTTGCTTATTGTTTGCTTGATATACTTTTTTCCATCCTTTGAGTTTTAGTTTGTGTCTCTAAGTCTAAGGTGTGTCTCTTGTAGGCAGCATATAGATGGATCGTGTTTCTTTATCCAGTCTGTGACTCTCTGTCTCTTTATTGGTGCATTTAGTCCATTTACATTCAGGGTAATTATAGATAAATAAGTTTTTAGTGCTGTCATTTTGATGCCTTTTTATGTGTGTTGTTGACAATTTCATTTTTCCGCATACTTTTTTGTGCTGAGGCGTTTTTCTTAGTAAATTGTGAGATCCTTATTTTCATAGTGTTTGACCTTATGTTAGTTGAGTCGTTACGTTTTTCTTGGCTTTTATCTTGAGTTATAGAGTTGTTATACCTTTTTGTGGTTACCTTATTATTTACCCCTATTTTTCTAAGTAAAAACCTAACTTGTATTGTTCTATATCGCCTTGTATCACTCTCCATATGGCAGTTCAATGCCTCCTGTATTTAGTCCCTCTTTTTGATTATTGTGATCTTTTACCTATTGAGTTCCATGATTCCCTGTTATGTGTATTTTTTTTTTTAATTAATCTTAATTTGTTTGTTTTTGTGATTTCCCTATTTGAGTTGATATCACGACGTTCTGTTTTGTGACCTTGTGTTGTGCTGATATCTGATATTATTGGTTCTCTGACCAAACAATATCCTTTAGTATTTCTTGTAGCTTTGGTTTGGTTTTTGCAAATTCTCTAAACTTGTGTTTGTCTGTAAATATCTTAATTTCGCCTTCATATTTCAGAGAGAGTTTTGCTGGATATATGATCCTTGGCTGGCAGTTTTTCTCCTTCAGTGTTCTGTATATGTCGTCCCATTCCCTTCTTGCCTGCATGGTTTCTGCTGAGTAGTCAGAACATATTCTTATTGATTCTCCCTTGAAGGAAACCTTTCTTTTCTCCCTGGCTGCTTTTAGAATTTTCTGTTTATCTTTGGTTTTGGTGAGTTTGATGATAATATGTCTTGGTGTTTTTCTTTTTGGATCAATCTTAAATGGGGTTCGATGAGCATCTTGGATAGATATCCTTTCGTCTTTCATGATGTCAGGGAAGTTTTCTGTCAGGAGTTCTTCAACTATTTTCTCTGTGTTTTCTGTCCCCCCTCCCTGTTCTGGGACTCCAATCACCCGCAGGTTATCCTTCTTGATAGAGTCCCACATAATTCTTAGGGTTTCTTCATTTTTTTAAATTCTTTTATCTGATTTTTTTTCAGCTATGTTGGTGTTGATTCCCTGGTCCTCCAGATGTCCCAGTCTGCATTCTAATTGCTCGAGTCTGCTCTTCTGACTTCCTAGTGCGTTGTCTAATTCTGTAATTTTATTGTTAATCTTTTGGATTTCTACATGTTGTCTCTCTATGGATTCTTGCAACTTATTAATTTTTCCACTATGTTCTTGAATAATCTTTTTGAGTTCTTCAACAGTTTTATCAGTGTGTTCCTTGGCTTTTTCTGCAGTTATCCTAATTTCATTTGTGATATCTTTAAGCATTCTGTAAATTAGTTTTTTATATTCTGTATCTGATAATTCCAAGAATGTATCTTCATTTGGGAAAGATTTTGATTCTTTTGTTTGGGGGGTTGGAGAAGCTGTCATGGTCTGCTTCTTTAAGTGGTTTGATATGGATTGTTGTCTCTGAGCCATCACTGGGAAACTAGTTTTTCCAGAAAATCCGCTAAAAAAACTGCAGTCAGACCCCTATCAGAGTTCTCCCTCTGGCTCAGGCTATTCAGATGTTAACGAAGCCGCCTGGGGAGGGTTGGGGAGGGAACAGAGAGATAGGAGAGTAGCACCTCAGAATATAGCCAGAGTTGCTTGTCTTGCTTGGAATGACTATTATATCTGAGATTCCCGCGGGCGCGTCGCCTATGTGTGCTGGCTGTGTGGAGATTGCTCCCGGGGGGTCTGGCCCGCTGGAGTCACGGTCAGATCCTCTGTTTCCAGCCCCACGCCCAGCGTCAAGGCTCCCCTACTGGGACGGTGCACTCTCGACTCTAAAATCAGTCGCTGCCTCCCGGGGACTTCTCGTCCCTCCAGCCGCGTGGCCGTGCTGCCCCTGCGAACTAGGTGGGCCCCCTCTTGGGGTTAGTTCAGATGGGTGGAGCAGCTCCCCGTGCTTGTGCCGTGACTGAGTGTCCCAGCTGGGACGCTGTTCTCCCCACTCCAATACCAGTCGCTGTCTCCCGGGGACTTCTCCTATCGGCTGCGTCCCACGCCGCCTGCGTACCATGCCGCCCGCGGAACCGGCTGGTCTCCCTCCCGGGGTTAGTTCAGGGGGGTGGAGCAGCTCTCCGTGTTTATGCCGTACCTGCGTCCAGTCCAAATCCCAGCGAGATGGTTCCTCGGCTGGGACGCTGCTCTTCCTGCTCCAAGACCAGTCACTGCCTCCCGGGGACTTCTCCTACCGGCTGCATACCATGCCGCCTGCGTACCATGCCGCCCGCGGAACCGGCTGGTCTCCCTCCCGGGGTTAGTTCAGGGGGGTGGAGCAGCTCTCTGTGCTTGTGCCGTACCTGACCGGTACGCTGGCTCCAGGCTCTGGAAACAATCGCTGCTTCCCCGTATTAGTTCGTTCTCCGTCTCTAAATCTGTGTTTGTTGTTCAGGGTTCATAGATTGTTATGTATGTGATCGATTCACTTGTTTTTCCGTGTCTTTGTTGTAAGAGGGATCCCAGGTAGCGTCTGCCTAGTCCGCCATCTTGGCTTCGCCCCTTGGTTGCCATTTCGAGCATGCTTTTTTTAACTTATGGAGCGCTAGTGGCACAGTGGTTAAGAGATCAGCTGCTAACCAAAAGGTCAGCAGATCAAATTCACCAGCCACTCCTTGGAAACTCTATGGGGCAGTTCTACTCTGTCCTACAGGTAACTATAAGTTGGAATTGACTCTATGGCCATGCGTTTTGGTTTTTCATTTTTTTTTTTTTTTTTTTAAATAACCGGGTGCAACTTTGAAATCTTAACTCATGTGTTTTTTCATTCCTGGTAACTCTTTGCTCATTGACCCTTCTCCCCATTTCAGGAAGCTGCTATGGCATTAGCGTTTTATTGTTTTATCCAAAGGATGCAACAGCCAAACCGAATAGTTAATTCTCATTTTTGTGTTTCAAAAGCCTGGTTCTTGAAATCATGAAACAAATCTCAGAAGGATTTGGGGGTCTTAAAGTCTATTCCAAAGCCCATGAGCTGTAAACAGGGGTGTGTGTTCATACCCAGGGCGTACACAGACTTCCCGTGTATGCAGACACACAGATATTGTCAGCGACATCAGTTTCCAGATCCTTAAATTCTTCTCAAACTGATCACCCTTGTTATCTGCAGATTTTCCTCTTGTTTTTCCTTTCACACTTGCTCTTTTCCTTTGGAAAACCAGTTGCTGTGGAGTCAGTTCCAACTCACAGAGACCCCATGTGTGTCCGAATAGAAATGTGTTCCCCAGGGTTTTCAACACGTGCTGTTTTGAAAGTAGGATACCAGCCTTTGTTCCAAAGCGTTTCTGGTTGGACTCAAACCTCCAACCTTGTGGTTAGCAGCTGAGCACGTTAACCATTTACACCACCCAGAAACTCTGTTTTCCCTTTATTCACTCCAAATCTTGCCCTGTTGTCCAAGTGGTTAAGAGCTAAGCTGCTAACCAAAAGGTTGGCAGTTTGAATCCACCAGCCGCTCCTTGGAAATCCTGTGGGGCAGCTCTACTCTGTCCTATAAAATAATAGGGTCACTATAAGTTGGAATCAACTCCATGGCAATGGGGGTGTTTTTTTTTTTTTTTTTGGCTTAATCTTGCAGCAGTATAGAGACATCCCCTGAGGGCCAAACAGAGGGACCCTGTGAAATACTGGGATAGAGAAAGTGAATTGCTTTAATGACTGGGAAACATATCCTTTTACAACGCAGAACGTTTCTAATTCTTTGCACTAAACAAAATTGGAGACCTACTCAGGATTATTAAAATGATTTTTGACAATAGACTGCTGTTATATTTAGGATGTGATTCTCAAAAAGTTGGAGGAATTGCAGCTCACTGCTAAAACAAAATCTCACTGATTTCCAACTATTTTTTTTCCCCCCTTTTGGACAAATTCTTCCAGTACTCATTTATTTAACAAAGGAAAACCGTCATTGTAGATCTCTGTTTCTTTCTAACAGTAAGTATTATTCACTCATGGAGGGATGAATTAATTAAGAAAAACAAAAGCCCTGTCCATTTCATTAAGAGGTGAATTTGAATCATGTTTATTTATTACCAGTGAAGACATATTTGTATTTCCCCAGTTAATTGTGTACCAAATGAGAAGTATTATGATAATTCTCCAGAAGAAAACTTTAAAAAAAAAAAATGGAATCCATCTGGTGACAGGAAATTGAGAAAAAAAATGTCAATTTATACTGGTTTTTTTTTTTTTTGCAATGAATTATGATAGGCTCACTTAATAACATTCTTTCAAGTATTATGTATTATTATAATAGGATAAAATTCTGTGGGGGAACTGGAATGGAAATAAGAGTTCAAGAAAGAACATTATAAAACAAGACAAACACGCACGTTTGTATTTTTAAATGGATAACAGCGAATATCAAATTCCTTTGGAATTTGGTTCCACTGCAAATATTTTTAAAAAAACGGAGTAATAGTTTTAGTTGAGATGTTCAGTATTTGAAATTTGCTGGAAGTCACAACTAGCCACTACTTAAACTCATGATAAAAAAATTCGGGCTGTCAACTAAAAAATGTGTTGCCAGTTGTTGTTGGGTTGACTCTGATTCATGGTGACCCCATGTGTGCCAGAGTAGAACTATGTTCTGTAGGGGTTTCAGTGGCTGCTTTTTTAAAGAAGTAGCACACCAGGCCTTTCATTTCTTCTGAGGTGCCTTTGGGTGGACTTGAACCTCCAACCTTTCAGTTAGCAGTTGAGCTACTGAACTGTTTGCACCACCCAGAGACTGAAAAAAAAAGTGTTTGAGAATCCGTAATGATTTAAAACCAAGCTTTCAAATGAGTTTAGTGACTTACAGGCTGGAGATGGGGAAAAGCATTGTTTCAGGGAGCCATGGAGTGAGGAGCTGCTTCTGACAGTACATGGAGTTGGAGGGGAAGGAGGGTCAAAGGATAATAGAACTTCCAGGGCCCAATTTGAGAAGTGGTAAAGCCTAACCCCTGACTTTTATCTGGAATCCCTGGGAAGCAGGTGATGTGTGGGTAGGAACAGTAGAGTAGAGATGGCTGAGTGGGGAAATGCCAAGGGTTTCTTTCATAAGATTCTGTCCATACAGCTCTTCATAGGTCCCCAATGGGCTTGAATATCAGCTGCTCACTCAATTACTCATCTCGTTGTGAGTTGCTGTTGAGTTGGCTTTGACTCCTGGCAACCTTATGTATAATGAAACAAAACATTGCCTGGTCCTGTGTTGTCTTCAGACTTCAACTCATTTACTTTGGACACATCATCAGGAGAGACCAATTGCTAGAAAAGCACTTCTTCGTTGGGAGAGGGTAAGTGAAAAAGAGGGAAACCCTCAGTGAGATGGATTGACGCAATAGCTCAACAATGTACTCAAACATATCAGTGGTCATATGATGGCACAGGAAGCCCTGGTGGCATAGTGGTTAAGAGCTATGGCAGCTAACCAAAAGATTGGCAGTTTGAATCCACCAGGTGCTGCTTGGAAACTCTGTGGGGTAGTTCTATTCTGTCCTATAGGGTCGCTACGAGTCAGAATAGACTCGACAGCAATGGGTTTTTTTATAGATGGCACAAGACCCATCTCATTAATGCACCTTGTTTTGGCTTGTCCCTCCTCTGTCTCACTTTCTCTACTTCCTCTCTGTGCTTCCTGATATCAACTCCCCAAAAAACTACCTACACTCAAGTTCTTCTGTCAAGGCCTGCTTTAGGTGGTGGTGGTGCAGGGGGGAATGCACCAAAACCAAGACATGTGCCATAAGATACTTTCACATACAGAATACAACTAATTTTGATTCAATTTACCGTACATTTATTGGATGCATGCTCAATAGGCTTTACGGAACCCAATAACTTTTTTTTTTTTGGTATTTCTAAGGCTTTATTTTGAAGTAATTTCAAACTTAAAGGAAAATTGCAAGAATAATACAGAGAATTCCAATATATCCCCTACCCAGAGTCACTAACTTTTAACATTTTGCCACATCGGTTGTATCATTTAACCTATCTATCTGTCTGTCTGTCGGTCTGTTTGTCATCTATTTATCTGTCTGTGTGTCTGTCTATCATCTATCTCTATCTATCTGTCTGTCTATCTATCTATCTCTATCTTTCTCTGTCATCTATCTAATTATTTTGAGACATTTGCGAGTAGGCTGCATACCTCATGGTCTTTTACCATCTAATATTTCCATGTATATTTTCTAAGAACAAAGACAGTCATTTATGTAACCATAATAAGTACAGTTATTAAATTTAACATTGACATAAAGAGGTTATATTTGATATAAAGCATAAAGCCTGTATTCCAGCTTTTCAGTTGTCCCTGTAAGGTCCATTTGGGCATATCCCTCTCCATGATTAGATCTAGTTCTGCATCCTATATTGCATTTAATTGTCATGCCTTTTTTGTGTCCTTTAATCAGTTCCTCAGCCTTTTTTTTGTTTTCCAATAACTATTTCTTGATTAATTCGTTATGATGAAATGATCAATTAACGATGTCTTTACATTCAGAAAAAGATTTGGGAAAAACTGACCCTGAAGAAATTCACCTTAAAAAGAGACGATATGTGAAGTGAGAAGCTGATTTGCGGAAAGCCAGAAAGCAAATACAGAGACATAATAAAAATAGGTTATTTTGTGCAATTCTTTTGGAACAACTGTAATTTTTCGTTGAATTCTTTTTTTTTTCCATCTTATGAAATCTGCTTGTTATAAACAGAGACTATAAAAGCACCCAAATGTGGCATCTGGTTTTAAAACAACGGTTAAATAAATATAAGGGCCAAGAGGAATCAGGCTCTATTCTGGAGTCAATGGGAAATAAGCAAAATTTTGCCCCTTAAATTTCCTCATGGCCCGTGCAAACACTTGTAATGCAATTATGTAAATATATAGCTGGGGTTTAAAGTGTTGCCTTCATTAAGTGTAAAGTTATAAAATGTCTACGAGGCATATTATATGTATTTTTTTGCACCAATGGTATAAAGCTTATTAACAAGCCTTTCATTTTTTAGAGAAATGTTTAAGAGAGGCCTCCAGCAATCAGAATATAGAGCCTTACCCAACATTTAACCTTGAGCTTTGAGCAGAGGGTTCTATTTTATAACCATAATTGGAGAAAACCAAAATTAGAGAGGAAGAATAAGAGTGTTAATAACTTTCACACATTATTAATAGGAGAGCCAGTGGGCTTGGAGAGGGGACTCAGAGAGTTTGTCTTCTCTCTAGGATGGTTACTAGGGATGTGTGACCTGTGGTCAGGGGCAACCTCATTTCTTCCATCTGAAAGATGAAGGCAACTTTGAGGCTTAGAATTGCCAGTGGGGCCCTGGCATCAGGTAGTTTGTTTTTTGATGCTCCAAATTATTGACTAACTTCTCTTACCACATAGCTGCAGCATTTTAATAAGGAACAGACACGGGTCAGGAAAAAAGCACAGCATGGCAAGATTGTGTTGGCTGCCTGTAGCCTGAGAGTCTAAGCCAGAAAGAAGCTTGATGATCATCTAATTCTTATAAATCATTTTTGGTGCTTACTGTATGCCAGACAGTGTGCTAAGCACTTTACAAAGATGATCTCATTCCATCATTTCATCATCCTTGTGGGGTGGGCATGATCATCTCCATATTAAAGATGAAGAAACAGGCTCCGGGAGCTCAACATGGCCAAGGTCTTACTACTAGAAGTCCAAGAGCAAGGATTCGAACCCTGCTATGATGCTTGAGGAGCCCTGGAGGCTCAGTGGTTAAGAGCTCGGCCTCTAATCAAAAGGTCAGCAGTTTGAATCCACCAGCCACTCCTTGTAAACTCTGTGGGGCAGTTCTACTCTGTCCTATGGGTCTCTACGAGTCAGAATTGACTTGGCGGCAATAGGTTTGTTTTTTTTGGTGTGATGCTTAAGAAGCCCTGGTGACACAGTGGTTAAGAGCTGACAAACCAAAATTGTTGACAGTTTGAATCTTCCAGCCACTCCTTGAAAACCCTATGGGGCAGCTCTGCTTTGTCCTATAGGGTTGCTATGTGTCAGAATCAACTCAATGGCAACGAGTTTGGTTTTTTGTTTTATGATGTTTGAAGCTATGCCACTGGTATTTCAGACACCAGCAGGGTCACCCATGGTGGACAGATTTCAGCAGAGCTTCTAGGCTGAGACAGTTTAGGAAGAAAGGCTTGATAATCTTCTTTTTGAAAAACTAGGCAATGAAAATCCTATAGATCACAAAAGATTATTGTCTGATATAGTGCTGGAAGATGAGCACTGGAAGGCACTACACAATGGCCGAAACAAGGGACTCAAACATACCAACAATCAGGAAGATGGTGCAGGACTGGGCAACATTTCGTTCTGTTATACATAAGGTTGCCATGAGTGGGAACCGACTAGATGACAACTAACCATAACAACATGATTTTTAACCTCTGTGTGTACATCTCCCTTCTCTTCAACTCTTTCACTTTAGAAATGAGTCTGTTGGAAACTATGATGCTCCAAGACCTCCAGGGCAATAAGTGACAGAGAGGCACTTAGAACACATGTCTTCTGACTCCTGGGCCAGTTCCCTTTGTGCTGTGCTACCTGCACCTACCCCAGACTTCCCTGTATAACAGGTAGTGGTGGCTGAGATGCATATGCCTTGTGACATATAGACTAATTGTTCTCAGTATTTAGAAATGAAATCTGTGTGGCCTGTAGAAGGTTCCAGAGATGTACATCTCCTGGATATAAAAGGGAGTCAAGTCCTTTTCACCATCTCTCCTAGATGTCTTCTTAGGAATCACCAGCGTGGGAATGATTTTGATGTCCTTTGGCCGATAACTGAATATAACTAATATTCTTTAAATGGAAACAACTCACCCAAAGAATTTTCAAATGATTTAAAAAAACAAAGAAGCAATTTTACACAGGGAGCTTGTGTGGTTTTATTTTACACATGCCGTTGCATTTACTTAGCAGCGTTCTGTCCGTTCTATGAGACTCCTGTTTCTATTGACTTTAAAGCTTAGTTCATCTGAAAATGTGGGGACTTTACTCTTTACTATCTCTTCTGGCCATCTAATCAAAAGTTCAGCAGTTCGAATCCTCCAGGTGCTCCTTGGAAACCCTATGGGGGCAGTTCTACTATGGCCTATAGGGTTATTCTGAGTAGGAACTGACTCAATGGCAATAGGTTTGGGTTTTGGGGTTTTATTTATACTTATAACACATCTCTGTTTAGACTGGCCACATTCAAGGGCTCAATGGCCACATCTGGCTAATGGCTACCATACTGGACAGCCCAGATCTAGATCATCAAATGTTATCAAGACTAAAATTCTGAAATAATAACCTCTTTTGATGTGGATCCCATAAAAAACCCATCGCCATTGTGTCGATTCAGACTTGTAGCGACTCTATAGGACAGAGTAGAACTGCCCCATAGGGTTTCCAAGGAGTGTCTGGTGGATTCAAACTGTCGACCTTTTGGTTAGCAGCTGAGCTCTTAACCACTGAGCCACTAGTGTTCCTTGACATGGATAGTTTATGTAACAGTTTCCCAGACAATTTTAGTAATACCGTTAACCTAGAAGTAAGGTCGGGCTCAAGAAATACTGAGAAGAATTAGAACTTTGTCAGTGGTGCTCTTTGAACTCTGGGTCAGTGCCATCCTATCTGGTATGACACTGTTGGCTGCAGTCAGCTTCTTAGGATGGAGCCCACTCCAATTCCCTCCAGGCCTTTCCACTTCCACATGGCTGTCTCTTCTGTGATGACGACCCTAATGTGAATGAAGTTATTTACTCATTTCTTTTTGATAGCATTTGCATTTTCAGATAGGCTTTCAGTGTATTTGCGTGAGAGGTGAGAAGTTTCTGGGGGTCCTTCACATCCCATCACAAGGGTGGTTCCCCATACAATGGGAAGTGTCCACGCCTTTGCCCAGGGACTACAGCAGCCAAATGGTGTCACCTGGAGTTGGGCTGGGCAGGGTAGTTACCCAGGTTAACATTAAGCAGAAAGAACTAGAAACTGAGCAAGCCTGAATCTCAGGGATAAAAGCAGAAGAGTCAAAAGCATAATGGTCCTCAAGTGCAATGCACTGGCAGAGGGTGGGAGGTAAAGTTGAGAAGGATAAAACCAGCTGACGTTGAGTTGATTACAACTCATGGTGACCCTGTGTGTGTGAGAGTAGAACTGTGGTTCATACGGTTTTCAATGGCTGATTTTTTCAAAAGTAGATCACCAGGCCTTTCTTCCAAGGCACTTCTGGGTGGTGCTCACCCTCCAACTTTCAGTTAACATCCAAACATCGTAACCATTTGTACCATCCAGGGACTCTCAAGAAGGATAAGGAGTTTGCGAGAGGAGGAAAGCAACTGAGAACCACACACCGGCCAAGAATGAGTTTGAGAAGGCCAGTACTTCCAGGTGACCAGAGCTGGGGCACCTGGAGTTGCCTGTTTTGGAAACTGACTGTGTAGGGTGTAAGTAGATGTCTCCGGAATAAAGATAAAAGACTGTAGATGCAGACACTACCGGCTCACGCCTACGCCTGCAGCACATACCAGTGACAGATTGTGTAAGAATTGTTGATATTTTCATCTACCCTTTTGTCTTGTCATCAATCAAGTTGACCCGATTTTCTGAATTCACTGGAACCTCACCCTTGTCTCTTTCATCAAACCATTTCTTGTTTGAAACAAACAAAAGTATATATTGCAAAGGATTATAATTTCATAAAAAAGGCAGCATATTTAAAATATGTAGTGATTCTATGAATAAGGTTTATCTGTTACACTGAACTTTAGGTGAGTTTTCTTAAACAATTGATTTAAAAATAAAGATTGTGTTGAGTCTTCTGTGTATTACTCAATCCCATTTTACAGTAGACCTTCTTTCTTTAACAATGTTTGTTCTTTTAACTGAGAGAACTATGTGATTCAACTGTTTCCAAACAGGAACTGACTTTACTAGGCTTTACTGTAGGTACAATTCAGCCTCATCCCATGGTCTCTTTCCGTCCTGTTCCAAAACAGTCTCCACATCCTACTGGTACAGGAAAACTTATTTCATGTTTTGAATAAAACAAACAAGCCCTAATGGGTGTGTTTTCTAGTTTCATTGCAGCTTTGCAAAAATTAGGAGAGAACATAGGCAAAGAGTAGGAAAAATATACCTGGACTGACATAATATGGTACAAAGGGAAGCCAAATGACCAAATTAGGAAAGGATGTTAAGAAATCGAACAATAAATCAGAATTGGATAAGATCAAGCTTAGAAAAATTTGCTCATCATTTGTTTGAAGACTGTTTTGTTGAAGAGATATCAGGACAATGATATAAAATTAAATTTTGAGAAATAGAAAAAGACTACCATAACAAGAACACAACTTGATAAATGTTACCTATTATTCTGCAGCACGGTATAGGCTGGTGGCCAGGAGTGTCAGCTCAAGTGAGACAGACCTAGGAGTAAATTCGAGATCTGTCATTTACTAGGTGAACAAGTTATTTAACAGGGAGCCCTGGTAGCACAGTGGTTAAGAGCTTGGCTGTTAACCAAAAGGTCAGCAGTTCAAATCCACCAGCCACTGCTTAGAAACCCAATTGGGCAGTTCTACTCTGTCTTATAGGGTCACTATGAGTCGGAATCTGCTCGACAGCAATGGAATTGGTTTTCTTTTGGTTTAAGCCGTAGTTTTCTTAGCCGTGAATGGGCATAAATAGATAATGCATTTTAAATGTTTTATGAAGTATCCAAGGCAACTTATTTTTGAAATAATTTCCTTAAACAAATATCTATTAAGCCCCTTCTATGGTTAAAGCATTTGACTGCTAACCGAAAAGTTGGAGGTTCAAAACCACCAGCGGCTTCACGGGGGAAAGAAATGGCTGTCTGTTTCCATAGAGATTTATAGCCTTGGAAACCTCATGGGATCACTATGAGTTGGAATCGGCCGGATGCCAGTGGGGTTGGATTTTTTTTTTTTTCTATGTGACATCTTCATAGAGCTTATGGTTTACGGAGGGAGGCAGACAACCCGATGAGCATACAAGTGGATAATTACAAGTGAAGAAGGAAAATTCAGGGTGTCAGGAGAACATAAACAAGGTCTGGGTTCAGGTTCCCTGAAGAAGTGATGTTGGGCTGAGGACTAAAGGAGAAATGAGGGTTAAGTAAGTAAAGAAGGAGGGGAGAGTCTGGGAAAAGGCTACATACTGGCAAGAAGAATTGTGTGTGCACGTGCAAAGGCCCTGAGGTAGTGGGGACCCTGGACTTTTCTGGAGAGTTAAAGGTTGGCCAGTGTGGCTGGGGCATGGTGAGTGAGGAAGGGAGTTACGAGAGACGAGGCTGAATATGTGGGCAGAAGTCATAACATGCTGTGCTTTGTAGGCCACGTGAAAATTGTGTCTCTATCTTTTTTTTTTTATCCTAAGTGCAGTAGGGAGCCAATGAAGGACTTTAAGCTGCAGAAAGACATGATCTGCTGTGAGGAGAAGGGAGTGGACGGGGTGAGGGTGAATGTTTACTATTGCTGCCTATCCAGTGAGAGAACAGGTGGCGGTGTAGGCAATGGAGAAAAGTGGGTAAATCTGGGAGTTGTTGAGAGGTACAATTGACAGGACTTCAGGATGGACTGGAGATGGCAGCTGAGGAAGAAAGAGGTGTTAAGGATGTGTCCTGGTCTTCTGGATTGGAAACTCAACATCTGGTGGTGCCATTCATTGCAATAGAGAATATGGGGAAAGTAATAACTTTGCATGGTATCTTTGCCCTTATTTACACGTAGATGTTTCTTACAAAGCTGAAACCACAGTGTACAAGTTGCCTAAAAGTTATTTTTATTCATGAAAGAGTATCAATATTCATATGCATGTAAAGATGCACATCTGTATACACAAAAATATTAGATTTAATGTAATTGGTTGGAACTGTCAAAACCTATATTTTGCTTTTGAATTTTGAAATTTTTATACTATTTTTTGAAGTCTCTAGGTGGTGCAAACAGTGAAGCACTTGACTACTAGTCAAAAGGTTGGCATTTCAAACCCACCTAGAGGCTCCTTGGAAGACAGGCTTGGTGATCTGCTTCTGAAAGGTCACAGCCTTGAAAACCCTATGGAGAAGTTCTGCTCTGCACACATGGGGTTGCCATGAGTTAGAATCAACTCGACAGCAATTAACAACAACAACAATAATATACTATCCTTATTATCTCGAAAAAAATCTGTCTTACTTGCTTTGCTAATAGTTAGCTTGAAAACAACTGTAATGTATCAATCTCCTGATCAAAATACTTTCTCCCCATAGTTTCTGGAATGAAATCCATCTCTTGGGCTCTAATTTCATATTTAAGCTTTGAATTCTTTACTGCCTCAACTTTATCCCTTCCCTCCTTGCTCTGAGGGTATCGCGTTTTCTTGGTTTTGATCCTGTTGGTACCTCTGCCTTGAACATCCTCTAAATATCCTCCCTAAGCTGGAATCCTACTCATTCTTCAAGGTCTACTCTCTAAAGCTTTTCTGGATCCCTGTCAAGTTGTTTCTAAACTCCCGTGTTACAGCATGGCTTTATATCACAACAGACTTGAGTTAAAGTTGTTGTTCCTGTCAGTATCTTCCTCTAGATTAAGAGTTTCTAAAATTTTTTGATTCTTTATCCCTATCTGTTAACATTTTTTTTAGCATATCTTCTGGTTCAAGTTGAGATCCCTCAGAAGCAGATCCTGAGATAAGGGTTTGAGTGCAAGCAATCTATTTTGGAATCAGTCTTGGAGGAAGTATAGCAAGAATGCTCCTTAGAAGCGAGAATCGCAAGACTTTGTCTTGCTTACTTTGGGCACGTCATCAGGAAAGACCAATTGCTAGAAAAGGACATCATGTTTGGTAAAGCAGAGGGTCAGTAAAAAGGAAGGAAATCCTCCATGTGATGGATTGACACAATAGCTGCAATAATGAATTCAAATATACTGACAATTGTGGGGAGGGCGCAGGACCAGGCAATGTTTCATTCTGTTATACGTAAGGTTGCCATGAGTTGGGGCCCACTCAACAGCAACTAACAACAGCAACAACAACAATCTATTTTGGAAGGTGATCCCGGGAAGTGCTTATAAGGGAGTGGGGAAATGATACAGGGAAGGGAAGGAAACCACAGAGGTGAATTAAAGAGCAAGCAGTTGCTGTGGGCGACTGGGAATCCATCCTGCCGGGACCTCTGGGAGGCTGTGTAGGACATGCCTTGGAGTTGTCACATCTGACAGGGAGGACTCTGCGGAGAGTGTCCTCCAACATTGGTCAGTTAACGTGTGAAGACAGCACCAGGGATCTTTACCTCCCCAGCACTTCTGACCTGGCCTGGCTTGCCCTATTCTTGGGCCAAATAAGCTTCAGCAGCTAGAAGGCTCCTTCAGGTAGAAAATTATAAATATTTGCAGTAGAAAGCAGTTGGTGTCTGCAATGCCCTCCATACACATAGACATAGACATACAGAATTTTCTTATTTCTAAGTCGTATTTGTTGTTGTAGTTGTTAGTTTCTGTTGAATCAGTTCTGACTCATGGCAACCCCATGTGTGTAGAGTAGAACTGCTCCATAGGGCTTTCAAGGATGTGACCTTTCAGAAGCAGGTCACCAGGCCTGTCTTCCAAGATTCCTCTGGGTAGATTTGAACCACTAACCTTTCAGCTAACAGTCAAGTGCTTAACTATTTGTGCTACCCAGGGAATCTCTAAGTCGTATACAAAAATGAAAGCTTCTCCCTCCTCTTCCAAAATAATCAAGAGATCCTAGTATTTGGGAAGGAAAGGAGGAAGTTGCCAGATGGGAGTGTGCATTTATCAAATGTACCTAGAGTTTCTAGCTAATATATTTTAATGGTTGAACATATTAAAAATCGGGGTTTACATACAACCCAGAAATCCCACTCCTAGGAATATACCCTAGAGATACAAGAGCCTTCATACAAACAGATATATGCACACCCATGTTTATTGCAGCTCTGTTTACAATAGCAAAAAGTTGGAAGCAACCAAGGTGTCCATCAACGGATGAATGGGTAAATAAATTGTGGTATATTCACACAATGGAATACTACGCATCGATAAAGAACAGTGACGAATCTCTGAAACATTTCATAACATGGAGGAACCTGGAAGGCATTATGCTGAGCGAAATTAGTCAGAGGCAAAAGGACAAATATTGTATAAGACCACTATTATAAGATCTTGAGAAATAGTAAACCTGAGAAGAACACATACTTTTGTGGTTACGAGGGGGGGAGGGAGGGAGGGTGGGAGAGGGTTTTTTATTGATTAATCAGTAGATAAGAACTGCTTTAGGTGAAGGGAAAGACAACACTCAATACATGGAAGGTCAGCTCAATTGGACTGGACCAAAAGCAAAGAAGTTTCCGGGATAAAATGAATGCTTCAAAGGTCAGCGGAGCAAGGGCGGGGGTCTGGGGAACATGGTTTGCGGGGACTTCTAAGTCAATTGGCAAAATAATTCTATTATGAAATCATTCTGCATCCCACTTTGAAATGTGGCGTCTGGGGTCTTAAATGCTAACAAGCAGCCATCTAAGATGCAGCAATTGGTCTCAACCCACCTGGAGCAAAGGAAAATGAAGAACACCAAGCCCACATGACAACTAAGAGCCCAAGAGACAGAAAGGGCCACATGAACCAGAGACCTACATCATCCTGAGACCAGAAGAACTAGTTGGTGCCCGGCCACAATCGATGTCTGCCCTGACAGGGAGCTCAGCAGAGGACCCCTGAGGGAGCAGGAGATCAGTGGGATGCAGACCCCAAATTCTCATAAGAAGACCAAACTTAATGGTCTGACTGAGACTGGAGGAATCCCGGCGGCCATGCTCCCCAGACCTTCTGTTGACACAGGACAGGAACCATCCCCGAAGACAACTCATCAGAAATGAAAGGGACTGGTCAGCGGGTGGGAGAGAGATGCTGATGAAGAGTGAGCTAATTATATCAGGTGGACACTTGAGATTGTGTTGGCAACTCTTCCCTGGAGGGGGGATGGGAGGATAGAGAGAGAGGGAAGCCGGCAAAATTGTCAAGAAAGGAGAGACTGAAAGGGCTGACTCAAGACGGGGAGAGTAAGTGGGAGTAGGGAGTGAGATGTATGTAAACTTATATGTGACAGACTGATTGGATTTGTAAACGTTCACTTGAAGCTTAATAAAAGTTATTATAAAAAAAAAAAAAAAATCGGGGTTTAGAATTTATTGTGAGTAGAAAAGAAATAAAGTGAAAAATAGCGAGGCTCTGGAGTCTAAGTAGTTTTTAGTAAGTAAGTGCCCCCAGAAGAAGAAAAGGCTATAAAATCTTATCATGGGATATGGGAGTCATTAACCACATAGTTAAAGAAAGGAGAATTTCCTCACTAGAAATGTAATGTAAAGCCATTTTAATGAAGCCCTTGAAATTTGGATGGGGCCTTAGTGTAGGAGTGTTTTTCTTGATGTCTTAAAAAATAGCAAATGTATATTACATGAAACATACTCATCATGGCAGGCTCCTTTGGTTCTTCCCCAATAAAGAGAGACTGGTCCTTTTAACTTCATTTTCCTTATATTTGCAGGACTTACTGTCCTCGGGCTGATTTCGGTTATATCCCTCCTCCTTCTTCCCCATTTCCCAGCACTGGCTGCTTTCTAAGGTGATGCGATTTCTGGATTTGTGAAATGCATTCATTTTTTTGAGCAATGAGTCAGCACTGAAATGTTGTCTCAGCACCTGAGTTATAAAAATAAGCATGTTTAGATGGTTTGTGGTCCACATGCATGTGGAGAAACTACCTTTACTTAAAAAAGAGTATGTAGGTTTATCTATCCGTCTGGACAGTTCCTATCACCAACACCATTTTCCAATCAAAGGGAGGTAAAGTCTCTGTGTGTCTGTGTTAATTACCTCATACCGCTTTCAAGAACCAAATCAGATCACTCATTGGGTGGTTTTTCTGTTTCCAAAACATATTCCCAGCAGAATGCCAAGGCAGCCCAGAAGTTTAATTCATTATTATACCAAGTCCAAGTGAGTGAAATTTTAACCTCTGCTTCTAACCACTTCATGTTGGCTTTATTGGTAATTAACCTAGTGAAAGGCATCTGATGACAGATTCTTCCGTGTGCTCCAATTATCTAACTTTAGGTCCTCCAAGGAGGTTAATTTAACCGCTTTATAGGGAAGAGGGTCATGTCTTATAGCAGGAATATTAAGTAGAAATTCTAGGTGTTTTAACAAGGAATCCCAAAGGGCATCATTGTATGAGCCCACATGGGAAGCCTTGACAGGTGTGGTTAGGCCTGGGGCGGTATAGTGGTCAAAAGAATATAGCACTGAAACCAAACTTAGCTTCAAAGTAAATTAAATCCTTTGTTGTTGTTGTCAGGTGTCTTTGAGTCTGTTCCAACTGATAGTGACCCTAGTTACTACAGAACAAAACACTGCCCAGTCCTGTGCCATGCTCACAATTGTTGTTATGCTTGAGCCCATTGTTGCAGCCACTGTGTCAATCCATCTCATTGAAGGTCTTCCTCTTTTCTGCTGACCCTCTACTTTGCCAAACATGATGTCATTTTCCAGGGACTGATCCCTCCTGATAACATGTCCAAAGTGTGTGAGACATAGTCTCACCATCCTTAGTTCTAAGGAGCATTCTGGTTGTACTTCTTCCAAGACTTGTTTGTTCTTTTAGCAGTCCATGGTATATTCAATATTCTTCACCAACACCACAATTCAAAGACATCAATTCTTTGGTCTTCCTTATTCATTGTCCAGCTTTCACGTGCAATTGATGTGATTGAAAATACCATGACTTAGGTCAGGTGCACCTTAGTCTTCAAGGTGACATTTTTGCTTTTCAACACTTTAAAAAGTTCTTTCACAGCACATTTGCACAATGCAATGTGTCTTTTGATTTCTTGACTGCTGCTTCCATGGGTGTTGATTGTGGATCCAAGTAAAATGAAATCCTCGACCGCTTCAATCTTTTCTCTGTTTGTCATGATGTTACTTATTGGTCCAGTTGTGAGGATTTTGTTTTCTTTATGTTGAGATGCAATCTGTACTGGAGGCTGTGGTCTTTGATCTTCATTAGGAAGTGCTTCAAGTCCTCTTCCCTTTCAGCAAGCAAGGTTGTGTCATCTGCATAAGACAGGTTATTAATAAGTCTTCCTCCAATCCTGATGCCCTGTTCTTCTTCTTACAGTCCGGCTTCTCGTATTATTTGCTCAGCATACAGATAGAATAGGTATGGTAAAAAGATACAACCCTGGGGCACACCTTTCCTGACTTTAAACCAATCAGTATCCCCTTGTTCTGTCCTAACAACTGCCTCTTGATCTATGTAAAGGTTCCTCATGAGCACAATTAAGTGTTCTTGAATTCCCATTCTTTACAGTGTTATCCATAATTTGTTATAATCCACACAGTCAAATGCCTTTGCATAGTCAATAAAACACAGGTAAACATCCTTCTGGTATTCTCTGCTTTCATCCAGGATACATCTGACATCAGCAATGACATATATCCCAGGTTCCATGTCCCTTCTAAATCTGGCCCGAATTTTGGCAGTTCCCTGTCAATATACTGCTACGGCTGCTTTTGAATGATCTTAAACAAAATTTTGCTTGCATGTGGTATTAATGACATAGTTTGATAATTTCCACATTCAGTGGGATCCTCTTCTTGGGAATAGTCATAAATACGGATCTCTTCCAGTCAGTTGTCCAGGTAGCTGTCTTCCAAATTTCTTGTCATAGATGAGTGAGCATCTGTTTGTTGAAACATCTCAATTGCTATTTCATCAGTTCCTGAAGCCTTGTGTTTCACCAATGCCTTCAGTGCAGCTTGGACTTCTTCCTTCAGTACCATCGTTCCTGATCACATGCTACCTCTTGAAATGGTTAACATCAACTAATTCTTTTTGGTGTAATAACTCTGTATCCTTCCATCTTCTTTTGATGCTTCCTGAGTCACTTAATATTTTCCCCATAGAATCCTTCACTATTGCAACTCGAGGCTTGAATTTTTTCTTCAATTCTTTCAGCTTGAGAAATGCCTAGTGTGCTCTTCCTTTTGGTTTCTTATCTCCAGCTCTTTGCATGTGTAATTATAATACTTTGTTATCTCGAGCCCCCTTTGAAATCTTCTGTTTAGCTCTTTTACGTCATCATTTCTTTCTTTGGCTTTAGCTACTCGAAGTTCATCTCCTCATTCCTCTCCCGTTCACTGCCCACATTCTCTGCAGGTGTACCTGGATGCTGTTTTCAAGTATACTGCACCTGGGAAGAACTCTCCCTCCCCAACCCAGCCTTCTAGTTTCCCACTCACTACCCTGCCACCGTCAAGATTCTGCCTGTAAAATCCCACAAGCATCAGCCTGGCAAATGTAAGAGCCCCTTGGAGGGCAGGAAAAAGGAAGACAGAATAGGAATGCTAGAATCTTTTTTTGTTATTAGGTAGAAGGATGGGAGAGGCAAAGGACCCTCATAAAACAATTTTTGTGTTTAGAGCATATAGTTGAGCATATAGGAAAACTCTTTGTCAAGCAGCACCAAGGGCATTTTGCTAAATGCCATGGTTGTCCTTTATAAGAGCAACCCCAAGACATTAAAGAGGTGCACCCCAAAGTTTTATCCTACATTATGGCTTGATGATTCAAGACTTTCCTCTAAACCCTTGGTGAACCTACTTACATTTTAGAATTGTGCCACTCATTAGTTCCACAAGCTAAAGATAGCGCAAGAATTCTGAGATTTGGTAAATACATTCTACCCAAACTTTTATGATTTCAGAGGCTTCATTCACTCTTCTAAACCTCTTTTCTTCTTTTAATCTCTCATTTTTGAGAAATATCTCCATTCTCTGAAGGATTTTAGTTAACCTCGTTGGACTTCATCAAGGTCAGTTATGTCTTCCTGGAGACATAGCATCCAGAGTTGCTCACAGTATTGCAGGTATGCACATATAAGTCAGGTTTGTATGAGGAAGGAGGGATTTGTAGAATTTATTTTTATATGCCAGCTGAAAAATTAACCAAACAATAAGATAGGAGGTCAATATGACTCATAGTGCTTTTCTATTTCTTTCATGAGGGCCTCATTGAAAGCTATTCTAAGTCTTTGGTCTCAAAAGTGAATGAGGTAGGAAAACAGCCTCCTGGGGAAGCCGTTCTACAGTCTTGCCTTTTCTTAGGCAGTGGGTAAAAGGGAGAAAAAGAGTTAAGAAGGGTCTAAAAAAATTAACTTAAGTCACTGAAATAACTTATTGTGGTCATTTAAGGTCCATAGAAAACCAAACCAATTGCCATGGAGTCGATTCTTACTCATGGCGACCCCGTGTGTGTCAGATTAGAATTGCACTCCCTAAGATTTCCAATGGCTGATTTTTCAGAAGTAAATTGCCAGGACTTTCTTCTGAGGTGCCTCTGGGTGGACTTGAACCTCCAACCTTTCAGTTAGCAGCTGAGCACGTTAACTGCACCACTCAGGGACTTCTTAAGATCCATTGTTGTGGTTGTTGCTGTCTAGTCAATTCCAACTCATGATGACCCTACGTGTGCAGAGTAGAACTGTGCTCCATAGGGTCGTCAAGGCTGTGACCTTTCAGAAGCAGATCACCAGAACATACATTTTAGTTTACAGAAGAGAATGGGCCCAAAGAAATGTTAAAAATTATTTGTTATTATTTGAATTCTTGGTCCATTAGTCTGACAGAGGTGTGAAAGAAAGACCTGGCCATCTTCTTCTGTAAAGATTACAGCCTGGAAAACCCTGTGGAGGCAGGTCTACTCTGTCGCATATGGTCACTAGGAGTTGAAAATCGACTCCAAGAAACCTAAAATGATAACAGGGGAAAGGTCAAGCTGGGGCAAGAAAAAAGAAAAGAAAAGAAAGAAACATACTAAGCTGCTTAGAGAGAGAGAAGCGGTTTCTCTTTCCCCACGCTTGAGCAATTTTGTTTGACTTTCAGCCAAAGATGCCTGGGGGGAGACCAGAATGTTCAAATGACAGTAACAGAGAGAAGAGAGTGAGGCAGTTGCTCTGGATGTCAAATTACAAGTGCCAATGCAGGCTGAAGCCAGCGAGGACGTGTGCCAAGCCGTGGAAACGTTGATGCCTTCTTTCTTCACGCGTTCCCACCTCCACGGGGACCAGGACAATCTCAGTTATGTTTATACTCAGCATTTTTATTGTGAAACTTTGCACACTTTGTCGATGATTTTTATTTCAAGTGAATCATTTATTTTTTTAAATGATTGGTTTTAAGTTCCTTAAGGTTAATTTTCATATATCTTGGGACCAACAGTTCTCCTAGGAGATAATGCTGGAGATGAGGGGGAAGTTAGCTTACCCAGTAGGATCTTACCTTTTAGACAGCTTTTCTCCACTGTGTCCATTCAAAGGCTACCTGCATTTCATAGCCCTAGTAAAAGGGAAATAGCTATTTGCCAAAACCTCCTAGAATATGCTGAACATCACGGTAAAAAGAAAAAAAAAATCTAGTGAAATTACTAAGCAAGGGGTTTAGAGCTACCACCCCAATCACTTGGGTCTTACCCAGATGGTGTCCCAGACCCAACAGAAATTTCTGTCAGGTCAAAAGGAAAGAGCTGTGTGTTTTATTTGAAGTCTCAGGGTACTTAGAAAAACTGACTCTTAAAGGTTTAATTGCAAGAGCAATGAATTTGGAGGGCTGAAAAGGAACCAAGCTGGAAAGGCAAAGAATCTTCTCTGTGGTCTGAATTAAACCCCCCCCCCCCAGGGTTTAGCTTATAGAAAAGTCAGCATTTTGATGTATGCCTGGCTTCCCTCCACTGGTCTAGAAAGATTCAGCTAACATAGCTAATTTCCAAGACACGATAAAGTTCAATGAACTTGACCTAGCTGGCGCATGTACGCTGGGGGGGGGGGGGGTCTATTTCTTTTGTCCCTTAAAATCCCACACAATACTTTGTGCGGTGTTTTAATTTTAAGATGACGTGGAAGAAGGTACTGTTTCATATGTACTTGATATCAATTAACCTTTGCCGTGATCAAATAAACAGAAAACCCACTCATGAAGCTAACGTAAAGTACTGGTGTTCTGACCTAGGAAAATAATGTCTAGAAATGCCAAGACAAGGATGGAAAAACATAACACCTCATTAGCTATAATATTATTACGGACTGTTTTTTTTTTTTTTTTTTTTTCTGTAACTAACTCGGAATCAGAGCATCCAATAAGTTTTACACAGGATGAATGTACTTCTATAAAAACAGTGTTCTTTCCTGTTCTGTTGGATGATAATACAATGTAGCGGATGGAAGCATATGATGTTGGGTATAGTGGGAGTCGCCACAGGGGAATACTGCCTGTTGGTCTTACACCGTTGGACAGAGCTCTGGATCCCAAGTCAGGTGACTTGTACCTGGACTATCTTTACCTCTTGTTAAGGTTTGTGGTTGCTTTTTCTGTAATATGTGTCAATAACACATATCCTGAAATGCTATCGTAAAGGCTATGTTTGAAACCGCTACCCATCTGTCAGTTTGTCGTACTGTGGTTGCTTGCACATTGCTGTGATATTGGAAGCTATACCACCAGTATTTCAAATAGAGTCATCCGTGGTGGACAGGTTTTAGCAGAGTTTACAGACTAAGAGCAGGAAGAAAGTTTTGGTGATTTGCTTCTGAAAATTAGCCAGTGTAATCCGTATGGATCATAACAAAATATTGTCCAATATAGTGCTGGAAGATGAGCCCAAACATACCAATGAATGTGAAGATGGCATAGGACTGGGAAATGTTTTATTTTGTTATACATAAAGTTTCCATGAGTCTGAGCTGACTCAACAGCAATCAACAACACAAAAACATGAGAAAAAGAAGCAAACATCCAATATGGTGCCTAGCACATTGGTGCATAATGAGATTGGCTCTATGCTTTCCTTAGCCTTTATCTAGGAACAAAACAAATCAAAGCCAATTGCTGTTGAGTCAGGTCCAACTCATGGTGACCCCATGTGTGTTAGAGTAGAACTATGCTCCATAGAATTTTCAGAAGGAGATCACCAGGCATTTCTTCTGAGGCCCCTCTGGGTGGACTCAAATTGCCAACCTTTTGGTTAGCAGCCGAGTGTGTTAACTGTTTGTGCCACCCAGGAACTTAATCTAGAGAACAAAAATAATAATGCTATTTCCCCCCTCTTTAAGTGTTACCTCTGTCTAGCCAGAGATTCTTCAGTGAAGTAATAAAGTTCTTTTTTTTTGGATAGAAAGCCAAACATGAAGTTTTGATAATTGTTGAAATTGAAATGTATTCTCCTAAGGCAACCAATGGAGCCCTGGTGGCACAGTTGTTAAGTGCTTGGCTGCTAAGCAAAGGGTCTGCAGTTCAAATCCACCAGCTGCTCCTTGGAAACCCTATGGGACAGTTCTACCCTGTCCTATAGGGTCACCATGAGTCAGAATTGACTTGATGGCAATGGGTTTGGGTTTGGTTTGGGTTTAAGGCAACCAATACTTCAAATGCCATTGATTGTAATGACTACGGTGTCATCATAGAGGTACAGATGTGCAATCAAAGACAAGGGGACAGCCAAGGAAAGCTGCACAGTGGAGGTGACACTGGTCCCCTTGGTAGGAAAATATGGGAAACTGGATAGTGCTTGGAAAGGGGAAAAAGAAGGCAGACAAACCAGGGGCAACTTTCTGCACCAGTGGTTAAGCACTTGACTGCTAACCTAAAGGTTGGTGGTTCAAACTCACCCAGCAGCTCTGCGGGAGAAAGACCTGGCAATCTGTGCCCTTAAAGATTATAGCCAAGAAAATCCTATAGGGCAGTAGTGCTCTTTCACATGGGGTTGCCATGAGTCAAAAATTGACTCAGGGGCATCTAACAACAACACGTACTTTAGTGGCTAGGAAATGTCAGCACCACTTCTTTGTCATCTTAAGGATCAACTGCTGGTTTATTTTGTATTTACATGTTTTTGGAAAATGAAAATTGGTTAAGACCTGTAAAGTTGTATTGAAGAAATCTAAGTAATATGGAGACCATGTTAAATATTTTAATGATTTAATGGTAAAATTCAGTGCAATTAGCTGGAGTGAGGATACTTGGCACATGAATGGAGTGTTTTGAGTCCCTGTTTCACTGGGCGTGACAAAACCCTATCTGAACCATCTGTTACTGCACAATGCTAACAACCTCAGAGCTGAGAAGAGAACAGACGGGTTTGTGCTTGCCAACTTCTTCTTTAAATATGTTCAACGAAAAACTTATGTGCCTGCCTTTGGCACTCCACCCATTTATTGACTATCTTTTTGGCAAAAAAAAAAAAAAAAAAAAACCTCTTAAATTTGATAAAACATTAACCAGGACTAAAGTTCAGCATATGCAATTTTATTTTTTGCCTTTCTTATGCCTCCAATATCCAGGGCACTTTTAAAAAAAATCATCTATTATTTTTTGTTTGGTCTCGTACTAATCTTTCTTCTAAAAAAAAAATCCAAACTCAGCATACTGCCCCACTTAGCTGTGAGTTTTTGCCCAGTTTACTACCTTCAGAGTCTTCCTTGGACAATTTCAGTGTACTTAGTATTTTTCCTAAATGTGGAATACTGTAGGATCGTCCACACTATTCTCTCAGTCATTGTAATATGTGTTTGTTTTATTAGGTTTCAGGATTTTGTGTGGTAAACACCCAATAACTTAGATTTCATAAGTTTCTTTCAGCTTTGATAAATGCATTTCTAAAAGAAAACTTCTAGTGTCAGAGTAAGGGTACTGTCCCAAGTATGCTGGGATCTGATTGCTGTAGTGTTCCATTTAGGTAGCAAATGATTGCATCACTGATCCTGATATAGCTTGCTTTTCATTTTTCCTTTCTGCTCCCCATGACATCACTTTATTACAGTTATGACATGGCGTCTGATTTTAGCTTCCAGTTTTTTTCAGTGAGAGTAGCTGTGCATATTCTACCAGATAGAGATAAATTGGAAACGATAAGAAAAATGATAAATCCTGAAAGTTAAAAATTACAGTGAAATTGGTTTAGCTTTCAAATTAGCCATTCGCTTTAGCTCCTTAACCCCCCGCCCCGTAGTGCTGTCTATATCAGTCAGTTTAGGCTAAGTTATGATGCAGTAACAAACAATTGGAAAGCCTCAGAGGCTTATGTAACTGTATTCCTCATTTGTATAATATACTGGCAGTGGCTTGCTACAGCCCTGTTCCATGCTCTCATCACTCACGAGAAGCAGTGGGAATAGAACAAGGTAGAACCATATAATAGAACTTCAAGTTTTGTTCATGAGTGGCTCATGTCACTTCCACTCACATTTTATTGGCCATAGCAAGTCATACGATCAAGCCTGATGTTGATGAGTGGATAGTATAACCCTGTTTTTAGGTAAACCCTGTAGGAATGGAGCCAATACAGAAGAGCTGATTAATGGTATAGAGAGGGCAGCAAATATTTTGAACAAGTAATTCATTGTACTCTCCGATTCTTGTAAATATCTCTTCACATATGGACACAGGGACACTTATATGAACAATCTGACCATAAAATAATGAGCATGATTTTCCTTGAAACAATCTTATTTGAATTTTTTTCCTCTTAATAACAGATCTCTCTTTGACAATTTTTCCAACCTCTCCACCATTGTTCAAAGACCTGTGAATGTTATTAGAATAACCACAATCATTTAAGGGTAGGTTCAAAATTTGGAAATAGCTAGAATTCATTTGTAGTCAATTCTGGTGAATAAAATGGGCGATAAAGTATTTTATTAAAAGTGAACTTTAAGAACTATAGTATTGATTTTCTTCTGTGGTTCAGGAAGTGACACAAAAAGTCATTTCAAAAGATGAATTCCAATAATGATTTGAGCTATGGTAGTCTGAATTAGGATATGTGTATAATATTATGGGGTGAGAACTTCAGAGATGAAAAACTCATTTGGATGCTTACATTTGGTTGATTTTATAAAGAATACAGCGAAACTGTGGGATAACGTGAGCTCTGATAAGTTTTACTCTGGGTTCCCTTTCTCTACCCAAGTTGTGGGATTTGATTGGGATAGGTATTCAATGTTCAATGCATGTTTTTAAAAATAATAACTTGTCTATTTATTACACATCTAATAAATAAAAAAAAGTTTTTGCTCACACAGTAACTGGAAGATGGAATGGAAAACATTGATTTTCTCTGAGTTATTTCTACTTCTTCAAGATTCAACATTAAAAAACGTTGTTCAAGTTTTTCCTCCTAGCTATTAGGTTGAGTCAGGTATGAAGGCCAATACAAAGATGCAAAATCACGGGGGAGAGATAGACGTCCCAGGTCAAGAGAAGAGACCATAAAAAAAAAAATAGAGAAGGGAGATTGAATATTTGGGAAATAGAGGTATGACTACATTGTGACTTGTGTAATGTAACCGAGAGAGGACAGAAAACCTAGAGGCCAGATTATGACAACTGGTTATACATTACATATAACCAGTTGTCAGGGAGTCAGTTCCCACTTGTGGCAACCCCATGCGTGTAAGAGTAGAACTATATGGTCCACAGGGTTTTCAATGGCTGATTTTTCAGAAGTAGATCACCAGACCTTTTTTCCAAGGTGCTTCTGGGTAGATTTGAACTTTCGACTTTTCGGTTAACAGCCAGGCGCCTTAACCGTTTGTACCAACCATGTAAGAATTTAAGAGTTTAACTAGAAATGATGGAGGGAGGCTTTGAAGAATTTTAAGCAGAAGAAGTTACAATATTGATGACATCCTAATATGATATTAGAAGGTTTCCTGTACCTGCTTTCTTTGTTGGTTCTCTCATAGTACTTACAGCATTCAAAGATGGTGTACGTGTTCGTTAAGCAGGATGGTGACACATAGATCTACAAGACAGTCCTATAAATTCAGTCAGAGAATATTCTGTATGTTGCACAATCTACATTTCAGGGCAAGGAGAAGTTACATTAACCATTAAAAGAATAGAGGGAAAAACAAAATGAACCAGTCAGCGTATGTGGTATCAATGCCCCATGTTCTTGAGGAATGGAATCGCCCAAGAACCTGTTGGCCAGTTCTCTGATTACCAAGAGGCAACTTTACTTTGGGAACCTACCTTGGAAAGCACGTCTGTACTTATATCATCATAGCTGAGCAGATGTACTTGGTAATGATTCAATGTTATGTTTATACCATCCATAAACCTCTATGTTTGTAAATAAACTTTAAATGGGTGCATAATTTGAACATATTTTGAGCAAAAAAAATCCCCTTTGATTGTATAAACAAAGAAGTGGGCAATCCAGGTTGAGTTTTAATTGAGCTAAACACTGCTAAAGAAATGCAGAATGAGAGGATTTCTTTTCTCCCTGACAGTGGATCAAAGGTGATTGATGAATGTGCATCTTAGATGGGTAGATTGCAAACGTGTCCCTGCCCTGCTCAGGGCAAGTTAAGCTGTGTTAACCAACTGGGCTGACGTGAGGGCTCGCTGTGTTTAACATGGTAAGGAAAAAGGCATGTTTTTCTGCACGTTCTGTGAATACAAAATGACATGATCCCCAAAAGATAAAAATGTATTTATCCTTGGCAGGCTGTGGCATGCCTCAGGGGTATGACTTTAATATTTGCTGCTGCAGCAATGGAAAATGTTGAAGAGGATATGGGGAGATTTTAGTAAAGAAACACAGGTACAGTTCTGTAAAATTCCTCATCTTTTCAGGGGCTGATCAACATCCAACATTTGGCAGAAATTTTTAACTTCCAGTTGATCTGACTTAAAAGTGAATCCTTATTAGGTAAAAATATCACAGATCATGTTAGCCAAGTTCTTATTGCTATGATAACATTGACTTCAGTAATTTGTCATACCTGCTAAAATTTGGGCAGATGTTGACATGTTTCTACAGCTAAGACACATCACAAATGCCATCACCTCTGTAAAGACTTTCCTGGCTCCAATTACCTCCTTATTGGTGTATATCGCTATATAACTAAAGAAATCCAGTACCTATTAGCAGTCACACTGTCTTCACCCTAGCTCCCAGCCTCTGGCAAAATACTAGTCTACTTTCTGCGTCTATGGATTTGCCTACCCTGGACATTTCATATAAATGGAAGCCTTTTTGTGTCTCATTCCCTTGACTTAGCACAGTGTTTTCAAGGTTCCTCCATGTCATAGCATGTGTCAGCACTTCATTCCTATTTCTGGCCACATTATATTTCATTGTGTGTATATACCACGTTCTGATTATCTGTGTATCAGTTGATGGGCGTTTGGGTTGTTTCCACCTTTTGGCTATTATGAATGATGCTACTTTAGACATGCTTGTACAAGGCTTTGTGTGGAACATGGTCTACATTTTAAAATATTACAACATTTTATTAAAGGGCTACTACAATGTGGAAGGACTTCCTGGGTAGTTCAAATGGCTAAGCGCTGGACTACCAACCAAAAGGTTGGTGATTCAAACCCACCCAGAGACCCTTGAAAGCCCTGACAATCTGCTTCTGAAAGGTCACAGCCTTGAAAACCCCGTGGAGCAGTTCTGCTCTGTACAAATGAGGTCGCCATGAGTCGAAATCAACTTGACGACAACTAACACAGCACCAACATAAAAACATTCAAAATACAAAAAAAAAAAAAAAAATACTGTTACTATTTTGGTTTATCTCCTTTTAGACTTCTCTGGTTACTTCTAGAATACTTTCACTTCATAAAAGGCAAATTTGGTGTCATGATATGCATGCTGTCCTGTATTCTACTACAGTCCACCTTACTTTCCCCGTAGTAAAAAGTATGTATATTTCTAGGACAGTATTTTTAATCACTGTATATATCTCTACTTTTTATTTTAATTATTAACTTATTCTCTGTACATTATGATTAAATTTCTTGCAGGCTTTTGCTTTATTCCCCATTTCCATCCCTTTTCTTTCCTTCTCATTCACTAGTAGCTAGCAAGTACCTGGAATAGTCTTTCAACACACATTTGCAGAAATGAATTTTTAATATACATGGAATCATAGAATGTTAGGATTGAAAGAATCTTTGGGGCCAACTGGTTCTGTAAATAACATGGGTGATGAAAGGTTGGATGTTTGAACTTACCCAGAGGTGCATCGGAAGGCAGGATTAGCAGTCTGCTTCCAAAAGGTCACAGCCTTGAAAATGCTATGGAGCAGTTCTACTCACACACATGGGGTGACCAGGAATCAGAACTGACTCAGTGACAACTACCTACCTACCTATCTATCTATCATCTATCTTTCTACCTATCTAACTACAACAACAGTATTTTAGTTAAAAGTGGATTTTAATTACTGACACCAATTTTTGCTCTTAAGCATACATACTTCAGTACTATACTATATTCTTGAATTAAATCATTTGGAAAGATTGAAAGAAGAGTAAAGGAGTTTTATTCCTTAGTCAAATCAGCAGTAAGATTTAGCAGCTTCCTCCATTCTTGCATGATAGAAGTTGAAATTTGAAGCAAGTCAATGAATAGTTTTTTCATCCAGTTTCAACCTTCAGTGGTGAAAATACATAATTTTTTCATAAATTATGAAATGTTCAACAAAATAATTAAAAAAAACTCAGCTGTCTTCAATGTTGACAGGTATTCACAGATTATTTCAAAAAAGTAAAATGTATTTTTTATTTTTTTTTTGCATGTTGAGTCCAAACTGTGTCTTAACATTGTGTTGACAGTTTATCTGCAGTGGAATGGTAGTAACATCCTTGACCACGTGTTGCCAGTTGAGATTGTTCCAACTTTTAACAATATTATTGATCCCAATACCTACTTTGTGCTGTTGACATACCATCTTTCTTTAAAGGAAACCAGCTTCTTGGAGAGAAGGCTGATTCCAGAATCTGGGGCAGGGTGTGTACCAGATGAGCCTGGGGCGCCTTGTCTTGGCTGGTTACAAGGAAGCCACTAGAGACCACTAGAGTTATGAGAAAAAGCTTCAGGAGCCAATTTGAAGAGGCTTTTACTGGCCAAAGATGAGACAATTTGAGCTTCAATTGTCATGGAGGGAATCCACCAAATATGTTAAATCCCTGAGTTTATAAAAATATTAAAAAATTAATTAGCCATCTTTGAAAGATGATGGGGAGTCAATTCATTATCTTGAAAAATGGTTTGAAAAAGAAGAGAAAGAACCAAGTATTTATCCCATATAAGCTGGAAACTATTTGAGTAAAAAATAGTAGATGAGATGTGTCTCTTTATAGAGAGTATGCTAATGAGTAAGTGAAAAAAAAGGTAGAATTATGATACCACCATTTGGCAACCCACACTGAAATACAGACCTGGGTATTGAGCTGCTAATGTCACAAAATAGAAAACCACACATCATGTGCCTTCGGATGAAAGAATCCATCACTACCAATAGTCTTGGCAAAGGGATCAAATCTGAGATTAATAAAGGCCTGGACCCCGCTGTCAATTTGCAAGAGCTAAAGAAGGTGGAGGAACTTGCTGAACTGTACCATAAAGATGCAATCAACAAAACCCAGACTGAGAGAAATTTCAGAGGTTAAACAGCCTCTGATCTTCCATAGGTAAACTGTAGGGAGAACTGAGGACGGAGGGGGACACTGTAGAGTGAATGTGACTGTCTTGGTCGTCTAGTACTGCTATAACAAAAATACCACAAGTGGGTGGCTTTAACAAAGAGAAATTTATTCTCACACAATCCAGTAGGCTAGAAGTCTGAATTCAGGGCACAGGCTCCAGGGGAAGGCTTTCTGTCTTTGTCAGCTCTGGAGGAAGTTCCTTGTCACCAGTCTTCCTTGGTCTGGAAGCATCTCAGCACAGGAACCTCAGGTCCAAAGGATGCTCTCTGCTCCCAGTGCTGCTTTCTTGGTGGTATGATGTCCCCAAGTCTCTCTGCTCGCTTCTGTCTTTTATATCTCAAAAGAGATTGGCTTAAGACACTACCTAACTTGTAGACCTCATCAATATAACTGCCACTATTCCATCTTATTACATCATAGTGATAGGATTTACAACATATAGGAAAATCACATAAAATGGCGGACAATCATACAATACTGAGAATCATGGCCCAGCTAAGTTGAGGAACACAATTCAATTCATGACAGTGACTTAACAGGCATGCAGGTTTTGTAAAAAAATGAGTATGACTAAACTATAGATAATGAGGCATTGGTGTCTCAGTGGTGGAATTCACACCTTCCATGCAGGAGACCTGGGTTTGATTCCCTGCCAATGCACCTCATCCTCGGCCACCACTCATCTGTCAGTGGATGTTTGCATGTTGCTATGATGCCAAACAGTTTTCAGTGGTGCTTGCAGACCAGGAAGAAAGATCTGGAGATCTATTTCTGAAAATCAGTCAATAAAATCCCTACGGATCACAATGGTCCAATCTGCATGGAGCTGGTGCAGGACCAGGTAGTATTTGATTCAGTTGTGCATGGGGTCATCATGAGTCAGAGCCAACTCAACAGCAGCTAACAAACTATAGATAATGCCTGGGGCTGCACATTTTAGTGATCAACCTATAAAACAATGGCAGTCATTACTATAAAGGCAAGACAGTGGTTTCTTTGTGGGAGAGAGATGGTTGAGTTTGAGATGGCTCACATAAAAGGACTGGCAAAGCTCTATTTCTTGACTCTGTAGTTGGTGACAGGGATGTTGTTTTGGTTTCTACTGTTGCCATAACAAATTACCACTAAATTAACAGGTTAGAACAACAAAGTTTATTCTCTCACAGTTCTGGAGGTCAGAAGTCTGGGTGGACTGGGCTAGTTCGTCAGCTTTAGGTCTCACAAGGCCAAACTCAAGTTGTTGGTCAGCTGGGCCCTTATCTGAGGCATTGGGGGAGAATCTGTCACTCCTTCGGTTTTCCTGACATTATGCAACTACTATTTGTTATAGCCATTGCTACTTTTTTGCTAATTTAATTTAGAGTCTCTTAAAATTGATCTACATCAAACTTTTTCTGTAAAAGGCCAGATAGTAAATATTTTTGGCTTTGATGGCTGTATCGTCTCTGCTGCAGCTTCTCAATTCTGCCCTTATAGCCCCAAAGCACATAGGGAACATGGAAACAAATGGGCATGGCTAGATTTGGCCCATGGGCTGTAGTTTGATGACCCCTGATCTACCCATTCAATTTTTTCATCTCCTATTGTGTCTGTATTTGTATTTTACATAGTGATACGTCTTCATTGTATTGATTTCCATGAACACATCATACAAAAATAAACAAAATGGAGACAGCTACAACATCTATCTTCTCTTTTAGTTGCAGCAAAAAAGATTTCATAGTTTTAAAAGCAATTTTTCAAGTATGTGTAAGGCACACATCTGGATTCTTATTGGAGCTCTGATAATAAAGCTAAGTATTTTTTCTGTATCAGCCTCCTAACCCATTCATTCACTCATGCATTCTTTCATTCTTCCAACAGCATTTATTGACAGCCCACTATGTGCTGGGCACTATTAACCAAGCAAACCCTATCCTCATGAGTACACATTCTAGTTGACCTAACGTGATGTCAAGAGCTCAAGATCTAATAAGCTTTCTCTGGTATGTTCTCCATGACCTATAAGAGCGCAGTATATGAATATGAAAGTTTGTGCCTTTCTATTGTTAGATTTAAATATCATTTGCACATGTTCTCCTATAAATGGGCTTTCATTTACTGTTGAAAAAAGTCTGAGAGTCAAAAATTCTCACAACTGGACCAATAAGTGACATCATGATAAATGGAGAAAAGATTGAAGTTGTCAAGAATTTCATTTTACTTGGATCCACAATCAACACCCATGGATGCAGCAGTCAAGAAATCAAAAGACACACTGCATTGGGCAAATCTGCGGCCAAAGACCTCTTTAAAGTGTTGAAAAGCAAGGAAGTCACCTTGAAGACTAAGGTGTGCCTGATCCAAGCCACGGTATTTTCCGTTGCATCATATGCATTGGAAAGCTTGACAATGAATAAGGAAGACCAAAGGAGAATTTATGCTGTTGAATTGTGGTGTTGGAGAAGATTATTGAATATATCATGAACTGCCAAAGGAATGAAAAATCTGTCTTGAAAGAAGTACAGCCAGAGTGCTCCTTAGAAGCAAGGATGGTGAGACTGCATCTTGCATACTTTGAACATGTAGTCAGGAGGGATCAGTCCCTGGAGAATGACATCATGTTTGGTAAAGTAGCGGGTTGGTGAAAAAGAGGAAGACCCTCGACAAGATGTATTGACACCGTGGCTGTAGCATTGGGCTCAAGCATAACGATTGTGAGCACGGCACACGACCTGGCAATGTTTCTTTCTGTATTACATAGGTCGCTATGAGTCAGAACCGACTCGAAGACACCTAATAATAACAACAACATGTTATATATTCATTCTGTTTTGTTTCAGATTTACATGGAATATGTTAAGAGTCAGAAAAATTTTGCAAAATTTTACTGTGTAAAACCCTGTGAAACTTGGTCAATGTATCATTATACTTTATTGTCTTTAAGTCATATTTTCTGAGATTGTGGGACATTGCTTTCATTTTGTTTGCTGTAGTGAATGGAATCAATCCTAGCTGAAGAAATAGCTGGTGATAATTGGACATTTTAATAGCTTAACTTGAACGTCATCAATTTATCACATCCATCCACAAATTTTTTTTTTGATTTGACTTAAAATAATTTTCTTTTTTTTAAAATTTTTATTGTGCTTTAAGTGAAAGTTTACAAGTCCGGCTCTCATACAAAAATTTATAAACATCTTGCTGTATACTCCTAATTGCTCTCCACATAATGAGACAGCATACTCCCTCCCTCCCTCCACTCTCTTTTTTCATCCACAAATTTTTTGAAACTTTATTTTTAACCAGTGACTCATATCCATTTCCAGCTTTAGAGGATTTTATTCTTAAAAGAAAGGCTAGCTAAAGAGACCTCAAGACTAGCAGTAACTCTATCATCAAAATAAAAACTCAAATGTGCACAGTGTTAGTCCTTCGCTTTCTATTGCATAACTGACGATTATGCTGTGATGGGAGCGTCTGTCCTTAACTTTTTCTGGCATTTCACCTAGTGCATTACATGTGTCCTGCAGTCACGTCCCTCCTCACGTACTTTACGGGAGGTGACATGCAAAGAAAAGTGTCATGTTACAACTTTCCTCCTCAATCACATATTTGCAATGTATTTATGTATCATTTACAGATATGGTTAAAGAATATTTATTCTAAGATCTGGATAAAAACAACTTAGTCTGGTAACGCCGGTCTTCACTGGGTTGAATTTTGGTGGGTGTGTGCATACGTGTACACTCATAGCCATCTCCCTCCCTCCCTCCCTCCCTCCCTCCCTCCCTCCCTCCCTCCCCCCTTCCTTCCTTCCTTCCTTCCTTCCTTCCTTCCTTCCTTCCTTCCTTCCTTCCTTCCTTCCTTCCTTCCTTCCTTCCTTCCTTCCTCTCTCTTCTTCCCTTCTTTCCATCCTTCCTTTCTTCCTTCCTTCCTCCCTCCATCTCTCTCTCCTTCTCCCCTCCCTCCGTCACTTCCTCACTCCCTCCTTTCTCTCTCTTTTTTAACACATTACAACTAGTTAAACTGTATAAAAATGTAAATCTTATGTTTACAGAATTTCGAGAGCTCCTCCACAAAACCCTAAATTTCTGTAGAACAAAACTAAGAAATCTGATCTAAGGCATTCCCTTTGTTTTCTGGACGAGGAAAATGAGATGGTGCGCCCAAGGTGGCAGCCCTGGAAGCAGAACCCAAGGCCCTAACTCTGGTGCAGTGCCTTCTCCATTACATCACACTTTGACTTTGTATTGAACAGGTATTACAGTCTCGATCACTGACTTTAAAGTACTTTGGTACAGCCCGTATGACTTGACATCAGGTACGTACCAGTTAGTTTTGGCTTTAACTTTATGAGTGGTGTGATGGTTTATTTTATGTGTACTTGGGTAGGCTATGTTTGGTCAAATGCTAGGCTAGATGTTGCTCTGAAGGTATTTAGATATGATTAACACTTACGATCAACTGACTTAAAGTGAATTACCCTCCATAATGTAGGTGGACCTCATCCAATCAATTGAAAGCCTTGAGAGCAAAAACTGAGTTTTCCCAAAGGGAGAAGGATTCTGTCTCAAGACTGTAACATAGATATCCTGAGGAAGTTTCCAGCCTGCTACCTGGCTGACAGATTTAGAACTCAAAACAGCTAGAGTTTCCAGCGTATCACTTGACCTGCAGATTTTAGATTTGACAACCCCACAATTGCTTGAGCCAATTCCCTAAAATCTCCCTCTCTTTATATATATATATATATATACATTTTTTTTATCGTTAGGTTCTGTTGAGTCAATTTCAACTCATAGTGACCCTGTGTGATAGAGTAGTACTTCTCATAGTGTTTTCAAAGCTGTAATCTTTACTGAAGTTGTCAAGATCTCATTTTACCTGAATCTACAATGAACGCCCATGGAAGCAGCAGTCAAAAAATCAAACAACATATTGCATTGGACAAATCTTCTACAAAAGCCCTCTTTAAAGTGTTGAAAAGCAAAGATGTCACCTTGAAGACTAGGGTGCGCCTGACCCAAGCCATGTTTTTTTCAATTGCCTCATATGCATTCTAAAGCTGCACAATGAATAAGGAAGACCAAAGAATTGATGCCTTTGAATTATGGCGTTGATGAAGAGTATTGTATATACCACAGACTGCCAGAAGAAGGAACAAATCTGTCTTGGAAGAAGTACAGCCAGAATGCTCCTTAGAAGCAAGGACGGTGAGACTTGTCTCCTGTTCTATGGACACATTATCAGGAGGGACCAGTCCCTGGAGAAGGACATCATGCTTGTAAAGGAGAGGATCACTGAAAAAGAAGAAGACCCTCAAGGAGGTGGATTGATGTGGTGACTGCAACAATAGCATCAGACAACAATGACTGTGAAGATGGTGCAGAACCAGGCATGGTTTAGGAGGACTTCTCATTACATAATGCCATCTAGATACAGAATCCTGCCTGGAGAATCTTGCTTGTCTGTTGTTGTTGTTGTCAGTTGCCATCCAGTTGATTCCAACTCATGACAACCACAACTGTACAGAGTAGAACTCCTCCATAGGGTTTTCAAGGCTGTGACCTTTTGGAAACAGATCTCCAGACCTGTCTTCCAAAGGCCCATGGGAGGGTTCAAATCGCCAATGTTTTGGCTAGTAGTCAAGTGCTTAACTGTTTGCACCACTCAGGGACTCCCTTCCTTACCTGGACCTCCTAAAAGAACTTTTTTTTAGCATGTAGAACAAATTGTATAAACTTGTTTCTGGTTCCTTGCTAATGAGTATTCATTAACAAACGTCTGTCTGTATGAAGAAATTTGGGCTGAGATTTGTTTTCATTAAAAACTGGCAGTGAGGTTGTGGTTGCTTCATCTCAACCATCTTTGGAGGCCACTAAAAAGAATCTCAGCAAAGTGCCTGACTACTAGCTGAAAGCCTGGCAGTTCGAATACTCCCAGAGGTGCCTCAAAAGACAGGCCAAGTGATCTGCTTCTAAAAGGTCACATCCTTGAAAAACCTATGGAGCAGTTCTATTCTGCACACATGGAATTGCCATGAGTTGAAACTGATTCGATGACAACTAACAACAACAAAAGAACCCAAAAATAAATTATCAAACTGACAGGTAAATTCACAGCTACTGGCTTTATCAAGGAGCCCTGGCAGCGCAGAGGTTAAGAGTGACGGTTGCTAATCAGAAAGTCAGCATTTAGAATCTACCAACCATTCATTGGAAACCCTATGGAGCAGTTCTACTCTGTCCTACTATGAGTCCGAATCAACTAGACGGCAATGGGTTTTTTGTACGGACTTTATCTAATTTTGAGTGGCATGGGGCCTTCTGTTCCCGCTATAGATTGAATTGTGTCCCCTTCCCCAATGTGTTGAAATCTTAGCCCCTGTACCTGTAAATATGGCCATTTGGAAACAGAGATTTCCTTTGTTATGTTAATGGTGTCATGCCAATGTAGGGTGGTCCTAAAACTAATCACTTCTGAGTTATAACAGATACAGAATAGACACAGAGAAACACACTAGGGGACGAGGAAGACAGACCATGGAGACAGATGCATCTACAAGCCCTGGAATGTCAAGGATTTCTGGAAACTTCCCCTAGTGCCACACCTGAATTCAGATTTCTAGCCTCTTGAACTGTGGGAAAATAAATTTCTGTTCCTTAAAGCCACCCACTTGTGGTGTTTCCATTATGACAGCACTAGGTATCTAAGATAGCTCTCTTAATACATTTTTTCCTTCTCCTCTTTACCACAGCCTTTACCAAAATTTATAAAAAGAGGGAGTTGCCCCTAAGGTTCAAAGATTAGACAGGCCTACAAAACAGAATGAGACTTAATGGGCACACCAGTGCAGGGGCAAGAGCGAGAAGGCAGGAGGGGACAGGAAAGCTGGTAATGAGGAGCCCAAGTTTGAGAAGGGAGAGTGTTGACATGTCTTGGGGTTGGCAACCAATGTCACAAAACAATATGTGTATTAATTTTTTAATGAGAGACTAATTTGCTCTGTAAACCTTCATCTAAAGTACAATTACAAAAAAAAAAAGAAAAAAAGGAGGGAGTTGCCACTGTGGGTCTTCGTGACTTCCTGGCAAATGCTCGCTTTTGTCGTTCTTCAGCTTCCTCCCCTTGCTGCTACTACTGCTTTTGGGAGACAAAGACTAGTGATCAGTGGAGCCCTTGCACCATCCCTTGTGTTTGGTCGTGAGGGTGGGGGAGGGAATTTGGTAGCTGAACTGGGGCTTGAAGCTCAGGGGTGTCGCTGGAACTGGCCTTCAGCTTGTTTCAGATTCTGCCTCCCTGGCCCCTTCCTTTATCTGCTGCTTCAGTTTTGGTCCTGAGGCCAGAGAATCACACTCTGGAATTGGGACTCACTCAGCATGTGGGGTGCTGGCTGACATTCCATTCTTGTGTTGCAGTAAATTCCAGGATGTAGTACAGAGACCTGTCTAGCCCTGCAGGAGGGGCTCCTTCAAGAAAAAATAAAATAAAGTAACTTTAGACTCTCAAATGAGAAGCTTCCTGCAGCAGCTCCAGCTCCAGGCACCTCAGAAGAGCTAACACAGATGCAACATTCTGGATTATTTTTATTCTCCTGTCCATGAGAAGGAAAACCCTTTCCACCTCCAAGTTAAAAGCACAAACTCCAAGATGCAGGAATGAAGATGAGTTCTCAGCTCTCTGTTCATGGTTGCCAAAATGGACTAGACACAAGGTATTGTGCCTTTTCTACCTCCGAGCTATGTTATCCTTCCTTGAAGATTCACCCTATTGGTTTGAAAGTCAGCCATCAATAAATCCCAGATTGATCCTGAGACTAAAGTTATACCTATCTCCTTTCAAATGCACCGTCAATCCTAGTAGTTTTAAGGTCATGTCCAGAGAGAAGCGAGGATTTACTCAGTAATTTTTAAGCACCTCATTCTGTCTTTGTTGTTAAAAACTTGTTGCCATCAAGTCGATTCTGACTCATGGTGACCCTGTAGGACAGAGTAGAAATGCTTCATAGGGTTTCCAAGGAGCGGCTGGTGAATTCAAACTGCTAACCTTTTGGTTAGTGGCCAAGCTTTTATCACTGCACCGCCAGGGCTCCTTGTTGTTGTTAACCAAAAATCAAGCCTGTTGCCATTGAGTCAATTTCAACTTACAGTAGCTGGAGCCAAATCAGACCTTGATTCATGGCGACCCCGTACACAATGGAGTGAGATCCTGCCTGGCCCTGTGCCATACCTATGACTGGTTGTGAACTGAACTCCTGTGCTTTCATAGACAGATTTTTGGAAGGCAATCTCCAGCTCTTTTGTCCTAGCCTGTCCTAGTCTGGAAGCTCTACTGAAACCTGTTCAGTATTGTGGCAACGCACAAGCCTCCACTGAGAGATGGGTGGTGGTTGTGCGTGGCCAGGAATTAAACCCACAACTCCTGCACAAAAGATGAGAATTCTACTGGTGACAAACCATCACTCTTATCATTCTGTTTTCACTTTATGCTATTTATGTCCAAGGAGTCCTTGGAAGGCACAAATGGTTAAGCAGTGCACTACTAACTAGAAGGCTGGTGGTTCAAATCCACCCAGAGCAGAGTGGCCTGGAAAGTCAGGCCTGGCGATCTGCTTCCAAAAGGTCACAGCCTTGAGAATCCATAGGATGCAATTTTACTCTGCACACATGGGGTTGCCATGAGTCAGAACCGACTCAGTAGCAACTAAAAACAACAGTAAGTATTTGTGTTCAGTTTGCCCTCTGCTTATTGCCATTGGTGAATACCCTGGCCCTGTTCCTGATAATCTTGTTCGCAATCACTTTGGATATTTGAAACACTTAACAACAGTTAAATAAATCATAGACTTTCCAAAAACCTGGACACTGTAGTGGAAGGAATCAGAGACTATGTTCTGTTTAACGTAATTCATAAACCTGCCAATCCGGGGGCTTGCTATCAGTTTTTGATCTTTTGCAATTGACAGATTTTTCATTTGTAACATCATATTTAAAGAAATACCTTATTTAAGGCAGTAAAAGCTTACTACTTCATTTCTATGAGCTGTGTGTATAAAATGGGGATAACTCTACCTGTTCTATTTTGCTACATGAGGTTGACATGAAGGAACGAGTGCAGTTGTTTGTGAATCGCTTGGTCAATGTGCTAAAACCGTACACAGTGTAAGCTTACTATGATTCATCAGTGCGGTCCACTTCCTAAACCTATAGCTGTTAAATCAATTCTGATTCATGACCCAATATATTAGCAACTACAACTACTCCATAGGGTTTTCTTGAGCCCTGGTGGCAAAACGGTTAAGTGCTGGGCTGCTAATGGAAAGGTTGGAGGTTTGAACCCCCCCAGCTGACCCACAGGAGAAAGACCAGGCGGTCTGCTCCTGTAAAGATTACAGCCTAGAAAACCCCGTGGGGCAGTTCTACTCGGTCACACAGGATCACTATGAGTCAAAAGTGACTCAATGGCACCCAACAACAACAATCTTTATGGAAGCAGACCACCAGGCCTTTCTTCCTGGGTGCTGCTGGATGTGTTCGAGCCACCCACCTTTAGGTTGTAGACAAGCACCACCCAGGGACCTCTGATCTACCACTGAGATAGTCATTAATGAATCATTCAGTACTTGGTCTAGTAAAGAATTCTCAAGATTGATGCTCCAGTCTGGAGATGAAAAGGACTTAAAAAAAAAAAAGAAAAAGCTAGATAAATGAGATAGATAGTGGAGTGAGCCCCCTGCTCGTTCTTGGAGAATCATTTTTTTTTAACCATTTTATTGTGCTTTAAGTGAAAGCTTACATAGCAAATTCGTTCTCCAATCAATAATAATAATAATAATCAATCAATAATACATACACAAATTGTTCTGTGACGTTGGTTGCAATCACGCTATGTGTCAGCACTCTCCCCGCTTCCTCCCTGGGTTCCCCATTTCCGTTCCTCAGGAATGAAACTTGGCTCACACCTGTGAGGGAAGCTTTGGATTTTTAATTTCTTTAATTAAAACAAACAGAGAGATGGGGAAAGAGAGAGTAGGAGCCAGGGAGAGAGAAGGCTCAGGGCACGTGTACTATGAGACATAGCAGTGCCCTGGTCAGCTTAACAGTGTGGCACCACTTTAAACTACTCATCTTTCAGAATTTTGCCCCACATTTATTTTGGAGGAGGGATTGGGCACTGCTTGGGAAAAGCAGAGGAGGAGGACTACCTCATGGCAGAGCCCTCTCTCTTCTCTACTGTTAAGGGAATTCAGTCCTGGCCCCAACCTTGCATGTCTTCATCAATCGAGCAAGAGCCTTGCACACTTATGATGGGGAAGTTGAGCAAGCCCCTGTTTTCAATTCTAGGATTTACCTAAAGAGTCTTTTTGACTTAAAGTTCTTCTAAACATGCACAGTACTCTTCTTGGAAAATGTCAATAGCAAATATAGTTTTCCATCTTCTTAAATTTCAGTGATATTTTAGCAACCCAGTGGAATATAGCAACCCAATGGCTCAGTGCTCGGCTGCTGACCAGAAGGTTGGTGGTTCAAACCCACTCATTGGCTCTGCAGAAGAAAGACCTGGTAATCTGTTTCTGTAATGATTACAGCCAAGAAAACCCTATGGGGACAGTTCTGCTGAGTCACGTGGAGTTGCTACGAGTCCAAATGGACTCAATGGCACCTACAACAACAACATAGACTGGTACACCGGGCAACTCAACCTGGGTGAGGCAGAAGGTAGGAGAGAGACAGAGGAAGGGATTTTATGGAAGACAGGACTCAGTAAAAGGAAGTTTTAAATGATTTGTAAAATGTTTTAGAGTGTGAAAGAGCACTAGAAAAATGTTTAAAACCTGTAACTGCAATGAGAATGGTAACAACTTCTATTTCTGCTTCTCACATGGGAATTTTCTTGGTAAGAGGCCCTACTACATAATGTTTATACTTTGCTGTTCCAGAAACAATGTGTACTTTGAAAATGGATGTGATTGGTCGTATGATCGATGGGCCTAGAATTGTTATGATCCACCGTAGGATGAATAAGACACAGACTTTGTCAATTTTCTGCTTGCCAATGAAATAAGAGAAAAGGCTATGCATTGGCTTAAAGATTTTGCAAATTAAATTACGAATATTGGTGCCATGAAAGAATTTATGTGTAACATTAAAACCAACATTTCCAAAGAGTGGAAATGATTCAGAGGATTATGTTTACGATTGTGGAAGCAAATGTCAAATGTAATTAAAGAAGCCAAGTCCTAGTGATTAAGGGAGTAAATGAGATTTATGGAATGACGTGGTCCCTGGCATTCCTATACTAAGCCTTTTGGGAAACAGCATTAAGTGCTCTGAGGCTTCTAAAGTCTTTGTAAACACTAGGTAATTAACCCCCAACCTCCACTCTCAGTCATCCCGGTTACTTTTATTTTCACAGCCTACCTGGGTGGGAAATAACTTCTTCCCATGCCATCAATTGTTGATTTCATATGGAATGAAAACAGCAGTAGTCTTTATTCATCTCCAGGGGCAGGTGTCTGCAGAGGACTCTTCCTTTGTCAGCAATCAGAGAAGAATTTGCTTGCAATGGAGGAATGCGTAGTAGAGTTAACCTGAAACCTACCTCTCATAATTAGGGCTCCTTACTCTTCCTCCGTCCAGCCCTTTATTTCCCTGACTCCACTGCCTATTTTCACCTTCTTTGCAGGATGTAATTCATAGTGCCCACATCCTGGGTGTTGTTGTTGGTTGCCCTCAAGTTGATTTTGACTCATGGCGACCCCATATGTCCAGGGCAGAACTGCTCCGTAGGGTTTTTTTGGTTTTAATCTTCATGGGAGCAAATTATCAGGCCTCTTCTTCCACATTAACACTGGGTGGGTTTGAAATGCCAGCCTTTAGGTTAGCCCATTAAACCCATTGCTGTCAAGTCCATTCTGATCCATAGTGACCCTATAGGACAGAGTAGAACTGCCCCACAGGGTTTCCAAGGAGTGGCGATAGATTTGAACTGCCGACCTTTTGGTTAGCAGTTGAGCTTTTAACCACTGGGTCACCACGGCGCCTTCAAGTTAGCAGTTAAGCATTGTGTCTTCCAGGGACTTTGATAGTCCTCTTGAAGAGCAAAGATGAAGCACAAGAGAAAGATATGAATCACTGGCAAGACCCAGAGCTGGCTGCAGGGTCTGAGGCCCAAGTCCCTCCACGAAGTCTGTACTTTGCTCCATATAATACATCTCTTTCCCATAGCAAGGTGATTCCTCCAGCCAGAAACCTGGCGAGTGCCAACCAGTGTGGCTCTGGCAACAACTACAACTTGTCATGTAACTTTCTGGGAGGCAGAACTTCAGTGACACTTCTTGGACTCTCTAGCTTAGGAGAAATGTCACTGCCATGTAGTGTCTGTTGGCAGGAGTCTTGGGAATCATCGTTGCTGTTGTTGGTTGCTGTTGAATCAGCTCCAACTCATGGCAACTTTATGCATAACAGAACACAACATTGTTGGGTCCTGTATCATTTTCATGATTGTTGGTATGCTTGAGTCCATTGTTGTGGCTATTATAGTGCCTTCCAAATTAGGGGGCTCATCTTCCAGCACTACATTGGACAATATTCTGTTGTGATGCATAAGATTTTCACTGGCTAAAATTTTGGAAGTAGATTGCCAGGCCTTTCTTTCTTGTCTGTCTTAGTCTGGGAATTCTGCTGAAACCTGTCCACCATGGTGACCCTGCTGGTATTTGAAATACTGGTATCATAGCTTCCAGCATCACAGCAACATGCAAACCACCACGGCACGACAAACTGACAGATGGGTGGTGGCCTGGGAAGATAGAGGCTGTTTATGAGGAGTTTTTTATGTATGAGGAACTTTTTATGAGTAGCTCTATTGAATATAAATCATACTCATAAGGCCTTAAGAGAGCACAGAGCAGTAAGAAAGGAAAATTCACTCAGAGGTTAAAGAGACATCAGAAATGGTTGAAGTGCTGGGTTGGGTAGGTGAGTAAATGCTGCTTTAGGTTTTTATTTCCTTTTAGCAAAATAAAACTAAGAATTTTTTAAATCACGTGACACAGAGTCGTTTGCATCAGATCCTTTGCACAGTTAGATTGCAAGCACTGTTTCTCGAAACTATGAATTCTGTATTCAGTTTAAGAAAGTGTATTTTTGATTGAGGGTAACACAGTATTTAAGTTAATGGAAACCATGCTTCTACTGCAGAGTATTTCCACCAGAATTGCTGGATTCTGTACAAAAATCTGTTTCTATTTAAAAAAAAAAAAATGGTGCTGTTGTATGACCTAAATATTCTTCTTTCTGTCTTATTCCACTCATCTATATTCATGTGCTTGCTTCATCAGGCATGTCCAAATAAAAGGCATAGTATCAGTTTAGATGAAGATGTTCCTTAATGTTTAAAAAGCTAAAAAAAAAAAACTATCTTGTGTAAAGTCCGAGCTTCATTTCAACATAGGGAACAATAGAGGCTGCTATCCAAATGATATTACGATTGGGAAGAGAAGCAGAGAATTGTAGAGAGTAACTCTTCAAGTCTGCATCAGTTAGCTTTTGCTAAGTAACAAACCACTCCAACACTCAGTGCCTTAAAATAGCAATTATTTATTCATGCATACATACGAATTTCAGGTGGACGCGTGTTGATCTAACTTGTCTTGGCTAAGTCCTTCAAGTTGGGCCCGGAGATACTTGGGACTTGCTTGGTGTTAGGCCTGTTGTTGTGTGCCATCAAGTCGATTCAACAGGGCCCTGTAGGACAGAGTAGAACTTCCCCGTAGGGTTTCCAAGGCTGTAAATCTTTACAGGAGCAGATTGCCACATCGTCTTCCTGCGGAGCAGCTGGTGGGTTCAAATTGCCAACCATTCAGTTGGCAGCTGAGTGCTTTAATCAATGCACCACTAGGGCTTCTTCGTTAGATCTGTGTTAATTCTGTAGCCTAGTCTGGAGAGGCAGCAGCTACTAGGGGAAGCTCTTCTCAAGGCGATGGTAGGAGTTCAAGACAGCTTAAGCTTAAAAAAAAAAAAATTTTTTTTTTTTTTTAAGCTCAAAGCTGGCACGTTTTTACTTCCACCCACATCTCATTGGCCAAAGCAAGTCACAAGGCCATGTTCAACATCAACAAGGTGGGGAAATTTAGTGGAAAGAACTGCAAAGTCAAATGGAATGGAAACATGGAGGGGAGAATAATTCAGGGCCAGTAATTCAATCTGCCAGAAACCTCAATTCATTCTCTTCTTTCTGTAGGTAGGGATAGCATCATGGTGTTATCCTCGCTTCTTCAATGGGGCAACAAGTCAGAAAAAGAGAGGAAGAGGCGGGGAAGAGGCACTCCTCTCAGGAGTGACTTGCTCTGGTCTGTAGACATGGCTTTTTCAGACTGGGTGTTCTCAAATGGAGGTGTATGATGGCATTGCTAGTGAGGTTGGTAACCATTCAGGTATTGAGCCCGGTCCCCAAGTTATTAAATCAGAAGTACTGTGGGAGGGCCAAGCCATTTTTATTTTTTAACAAGCTCCTCAGGAAAATATGAAACTCACATCACTAGAATAAGGTTAATTGAGGTGAGTCTTGAGCTTATTTAATTTTATTTTTTGGTATGCTTTATTTTGGAGCACTTTTTACCCCAATTTTTCTTTTAATCCTCTTTTTGGGGCAAGAGGGTGGGAGTGTAATGTAATTTGTATTGTTTTATTTGCTCTTAACAGCAGAAGAAGGTTTAATGTTGCTGATCTCAGTTATGCTATATTTAGGCAAAAATACATGTTGCACTATGTGTTTTTCCCCCCCCTCAATCTCCATAGTATTTTCCAACTGCCATTTACTTTGCATATTATTTTTCAGCATTCTTTTCCTTCTTCCCCAATTCTCATGTCCTTGGAGTTCTTTTCTTTCTTTTTTTTTTATGGGACTTGGGCAGTGTGGCAAATATGTTAAGTTTGTATTACTGTTCGGTAAATACCCTTCTCTTCAATATCCCTGGAAACCCTGGTGGTGTAGTGGTTAAGAGCTCAGGCTGCTAACCAAAAGGTCAGCAGTTCAAATCCACCAGGCATTCCTTGGAAACTCTATCGGGCAGTTTTACTCTGTCCTACAGGGTCGCTATGAGTCAAAATTGACTCGATGGCAATGAGTTTGGTTTGGTTTTTGGTTTCAGTGTTCTGCAGGAGAGGTGTACACTTCCCTGTTCCATTGCTATTGAGTTTGGTCATGTGGTTTATTTTGAGCAATGGAATGTGAACAGATACGGCATACTCCACGTTCAAGTAAAGCTTTAGATTTATTTAGGTAGGTTGGCTTTATCTCTTTGTTCCTGCCCTTTGCTGTGAGGGAAATCTGTACCTAGTGTTGTTGTTAGGTGTCTCGAATTGGTTCTGACTCATAATGACCCTGTAAGACAGAGTAGAGCTGTCCCATGTGGTTTCCAAGGGGCGGCTGGTGGATTTCAACTGCTGATCTTTTGTTTAGTAGCCGAACTCTTAACTACTGTGCCACCAGGGCTCCCTGTCTCTAGTAGCCACGGCTATGTCATCCTGGGTCCCAAAATGAGGAACATGAACCAGATGCACAGCTTGGATCAGCATACTGCAGTCACCTCTGATCCTGCGAGTAAAAACTAAGCTTTAATTGTAGTAAGCCACTGAGATTTTGGGATTATTTCTTATACAACATTGTGGCAGGAAAAGCTGACAAATACAGCCAGTAACTAAACCAGGAAACATCCAACAGGGTTAGCTCTGAGTTCCTTTGGACATACTACTCTCAGATTTCGTGAGGCCTTTTAATAACTTATTTGAGGCTACCTGTGTTTATTTTTTGGAAACCCTGGTGGTGGTGTAGTGGTTGAGAGCTATGTCTGCTAACCAAAATGTTGGCAGTTCGAGCCCACCAGGTGCTCCTTGGAAACTGTAGGGGGCAGTTCTACTCTGTCCTATAGGGTCACTATAGGGTTGCTATGAGTTGGAATTGACTCGATGGCAACGGGTTTGGTTTATGGTTTGTGTTTATTTTAGTATGTTTGCCTAGTCTAGATATTTCATATAAGTGGAATCAGACAATATTTGTCCTTTTGTGATTGATTTATTTCACTCAACATGATCTTTTCAAGGCTCATCCATGTGGTATAGAATCTGTTCTCTTGACTACCCTGTTGTATTTCCTCTAGAATAATTTTTCAACACATTTTACCCTCATTTAAAACACCGTTTAAGTACTCCTTCTAGAAAAGCAAATTGTCTAATTTTCATCTAGAACAGAAGAATCCCAGATCTGAGAGGTAAAATGTGTATCCGGCACACTCTGGACAGTGAATGACAACCTGCTTCAATGTTTACTTCTTTGCTTCTTCTTCTCCCCCACACCCCACTGGGTTGGTTCAGAATACTTTTTTTTACCTCCTGCTCTTTAATTTGTATGCTGAGCAAATAATCTGAGAAGCTGGACTGTATGAAGAAGAATGGGGCATCAGGATTGGAGGAAGACTCATTAACAACCTGCGTTATGCAGATGACACAACCTTGCTTGCTAAAAGTGAAGAGGACTTGAAGCACTTACTAATGAAGATCAAAGACCACAGCCTTCAGTATGGATTACACCTCAACATAAGGAAAACAAAAATCCTCGCAACTGGATCAATAAGCCACATCATGATAAATGGGGAAGAGTTTGAAGTTGTCAAGGATTTCATTTCACTTGGATCCACAATCAACACCTGTGGAAACAGCAGTGGAGAAATCAAAAGACACATTGCATTGGGCAAATCTGCTGCAAAGGACCTCTTTAAAGTGTTAAAAATATCACCTTGAAGGCTAAGGTGCGCGTCACCCAAGCCATGGTATTTCCAATCGTATCATATGCATATGAAAGCTGGACAGCGGATAAGGAAGACCAGAGAAGAATTGATGACTTCAAATTGTGGTATTGGTGAAGAATATTGAATATACCATGAACTGCAAAGGAACGAACAAATCTGCCTTGGAAAAAGTACAACCAGAAAGCAAGGATGGTGAGACTGCATCTTACATACTTTGGACATGTTGTCAGGAGGGATCAGTCCCTGGAGAAGGACATCATGCTTAGTAAAGTAGAGGGTCAGCAGAAAAGAGGAAGACCCTCAACGAGATGGATTGACACAGTGGCTACAATGGGCTCAACCATAACAAAGGCTGTAAGGATGGTGCAGGACCAGGCAGTGTTTTGTTCTGTTGTGCATGGGGTTGCTATGAGTCAGAACCAACTTGACGGCACCCAACAACAACAACAGCTCTTTGATTCTTTCATCGAAGAAACAGAAATTATGGCTTTTCATCTCATTTTGACCCAAATTCCAGAAGGCAGATAATATATCTAGCAAAGCACTTTGTTAGAATAAAAATCCAACAAAAGAACACATTTTTGTGCATTCCATGAGCACATCCCAATAAGATTTAGCCAGCAGAGGATAAAGAAGTAATTTTAAAATCTTGTAAAATAGTAGCATCTATTCATTCAAGACCTACTCTGAGGCATTTTACATATTATCTTTAATTCTAATGGGAAGCCTGCAGGGAAATTACGATAAAATCACACAGCTCTGTGATAGAATCAACATTTAAGCAAGATTTTCATGATTCTCAATGTTGTTGTCTTGGCCTCCACACCTTATCGCTTCTCTTACTTGAAAAAAAGGATTGCTAAATACTGTCAGGTTACCGCAACTCAGCTAGCCTTTCACATTTATCCTGTAATACAAAAATTGCTTTGAAATGAACTTCTCTCGCATCTTCTGTTCTACGCAGTAAGCTCAAATGATTGAATTAAATACCAGCAAATATATTTTTGAGTCTTTCCTGGTTACATGGTATTATTAGAAAAATGGTTACACAGGGCTTAAGTATAGCTAGAGGGATCTTGTTACTAAAAAGAAGCTGCTAATGAGTGAATAATCTTCACTGTTCATACTCCACTGATCAAGCCTTTGATTATTTCTATCAAGAAGCAAAATCTAGAAATAAAGTTGAAAAAAATGTGAGCAGTTTAGGATGCCCTTGAAGCTTCTTCCCATTTATTTCTTGCAACTGCAAAGGTGCTGAAGAATATTTGCCTTAGTACCAGGGAGCACCTGTTATTCAATTAATAGATATCACTACGCATTGTTTGGAGTCCCAGGGTGATGAAAATGGTTAACAAGCTCTACTGCTAACTGAAAGACCGGAAGTTTGAGTCCCCTCAGAGGTGCCTTGGAAGAAAGACCTAGCCATCTACTTCTGAAAAATCAGTCACTGAAAACCCTATGAAGCACAGTTCTACTCTCACACATAGAGGGTCACCATGAGTCGGGATTGACTCCACAACAACTGGTTTAAGCTATTTAATGCCCTCTTAGTTTTTGCTCCCCAATCTAGGCAAACATATTTTAAATCTATAGGACAACCTGTCTCTGCTGTTCTTAATGATTAAGTAGAGGTCAAATCATTAACTATTTCCTGTGGTAGATCTTATCATCTCATGTCTTTATTCCACATGGTGTGAAACGGTACTTCTGTCTACAAAATCATCCCTGAATCAGTTACCTACCATGCTCATTGGAAGAGGGCACTATTTCTAGAAGAGAATCCTTTCTTGCTTCCATGTCAGATTCTCCAAAGACATATGTTAGCAAGCTTAACTCCTTTTCTTGTATTAAATGCCCAATAAAAATATTTTCAACAAATGACTGCTTTAAAGACCTGGAATACATTTTGTAATAGTCCCACCAAAGTTACACATTTTCCCAAGTGTTTAAAAATAAAAAATAAAAAAAAAGGATATGGGTGACAGAGTTAAAAAATTTCTGTGCTGCTTCTTTTTAAAAGTCCAGACAAATGGGAACAAACTCAAAGGTCCAGGGGCATCAGGGAACAACATGAATGTAAAGACAATCCAGTCATCGGGTGACCAGATACCCTGAAGGACCACAAGTTCCATGGACCAAGGTCAGAGAGTAACACTACAAATTTGGCAAATCAGAAAATGCTTCTGTAAACACGTACCATTCATCATCATGCACTCCTCAGAAGTTGTGATGTAAGTCAGCCAGAGTCTTGTGATATCTAAAATGTAATACTTATATCATTCTAAAACATATTTAAGTTCTGGCCCCCCAAATAGAAAGGCTGTGAAGAGAAGTTGAAATAGAATACATATACTATGTAGACATGATCCAGTGGTAAGCCACTGGGTAGGAAACTACAGACCCTAATAAATATGCTATAAACTAAATTGTGTCTCCCCAGAATATGTGTTGGAATCCTAACTCCTATACCTGTGGATGTAATCCTGTCTGGAAATAGGGTTTTTCTTTGTAATACTAATTGAATCACATCCAAATAGGGTGAGTTCTAAATCTAATCACTTCTGAGTTAAAAGATGAGCAGATTAGATATGGAGATACACACACAGGAGTTGACAGACAACGTGTGAGAATTGTCTACATCCAAGAAAACAAAGAATGCCCAGGACTATAGGCAAGGAAGGAATTGAGATGGCTGAGACCCTGATTTGGACTTTTGGCCTCCAGGACTGTGAGAAAATAAATTTCTGTTCTTTAAAGCCACCCACTTGTGGTATTTGTGTTACAGCAGCACCGGGAAAATAAGACAGTATGATCTGATAATTAAGTAAAAATAGAACTGGAAGCCAGGGTCATGGGCTTCATGCCCAACCTTTTCTTTAATTTTGGAGCCAACAATATAGTGACTACAGAAAGGGGCTTAGCTTGGCATTTAGGATAATAAGAAAAATTGCTCTATTCCTTCTCACTGTCTTAGATTAAGAAATCTCAGTACATGGAGAAGACATCCTTAAAAACTACTTCAGAAGATAACCTGAAAACTCTTTGAGATGATCCCTTCCACAGTAGGTAAGCATCTTTCAGCTTCAGAAAAATTTAGAAACAGGTAGAAATGTTCAATAGGGCCAAATCCAGTTTCAAAAACTTATGTATTGCATTTGAGAATACTCTATTTGCATTGGTATTATGTATATTTGTAATAGTTAAGAAAGTTTGTTCTGTGCGTCAGTCAGGATAGGCTTGATTAGGCTGTGATAACAAATAGCCCTCAAATCCTGGAAACTTCAGTGGTTATTTCTGCTCATGCCCTATGTTCCTAAAGGATAGGCAGGAGGATCTGCTCCATATAGTCCTTATCAGAGAATCACACTGACAGAACTATCACCATGTGAAGCATAACTGTGGCTGAGAGAAGTGAACATAGCACTGTCTCTCAAAAATTTCTGACCAGGGAGTGTCACATGTCACTTCTCATATTTCATTGGCCCAAACATGTCACATGGCCAAGCCTAACTTCAATGTAGAGAGAAGCACAATCTTACCATGAATTTGGAAGAAAAGATGTAGATTATTGGTTATTAGCCCTAGTACCTACTACCATCCATTAAAAAATGTTAAAGAGGGATTCCTATTTACCGTGTTTTTGAGCAAATAATGTGGCTTTTTCTATTTGTTTGCCAATCACGCCCTCCTCCTGAGAGGTATTTTCATAAGTACAAGCTCTATGCTAATTTTTTAAATAGCAATCTGCTTAGTTAATTAAGACTTATGATTTCAAGGTCAAATATTGAAGTTTATAGATATTGCAAATTTTAAGATAACTTGATGTCTACTGTATAAGTTTAATTTACTGACATTTAGAAGATTTACTTAAGTACTCAGAAAGTTTTTTTTTTAATTGGAAATTGAGTACCCAAATTTGTAATTACAATTTAAAATATTTAAACTAATTAACTTAAAATTTTTTTTTTTTTATTGTACTTTAAATGAAGGTTTACAGAACAAACTCTTTTCTCATTAAACAGTCAGGACACACATTGTTCTATGACATTGCTTAAAAAACCCACAACATGTCAACACTCTGCCTTTTCAACCTTGGGTTCCGTATTACCAGCTTTCCTGAAATTAACTAAGTTTTATAATGTGTCTGTAAATTAATGGAAAAAGTAACTATTATCATTTTTATGGATTTATAAATGAAGTAATAAGCTTTGTATAGTGAATTTAAAAGTTTAAGAAGAAATTAGACTTATGAATTTACAACTCTTGTAAATAAATATTAATTTTTAAGCCAAAGTAAACTTCTGAACAGAACCTATCCCTTTTGAGTATCAAAAACTCACATGTGTTTCTTTTGTTGAGTGCTGTCCAGTTGATTCTGACTCATGTTGTTGTTGTTAGGTGCTGTCGAGTCCCTTCCGACTCATAGCGACCCTATGTACAACAGAAGAAAACACTGCTCAGTCCTGTGCCATCCTCACACTCATCGTTATGCTTGAGTCTATTTTTGCAGTCACTGTGTTAATCCATCTCATTGAGGGTCTTCCTTTTTTTCACTGACCTTTGCCTTACCAAGCATGATGTCCTTCTCCAGGGACTGGTCCCTCCTGAAAACATGTCCAAAGTATGTGAGACGTAGTCTCGCCATCCTTGCTTTTAAGGAACATCCTGGTTGTACGTCTTTCAAGACAGATATGTTCATTCTTTTGGCAGTTCCTGGTATATTCGATATTCTTCACTAACACCGTAATTTAAAGGCATCAGTTCTTCTTCGGTCTTCTGTATTGTCCAGATTTTGCACGCATATGAGGCAATTGAAAATATCATGACTTGGGTCAGGCACACCTTAGTCCTCAAAGTGACCTCTTTACTTTTTTAGCACTTTAAAGAGGTCTTTTGCGGCAGATTCGCCCAATGCAATTCGTTGTTTGATCTCCTGACTGCTGCTTCCATGGGTGTTGATTATGGATCCAAGTAAAATGAAATCCTTGACAATTTCAATCTTTTCTCCATTTATCATAATGTTGCTTATTTGTCTAGTTGGGAGGATTTTTGTTTTCATAGTGACCCTAAATGGCGGAGTAGATATCCAGGTCTTTTCTCCCACTGTGCTGCTGGTGGGTTCTACTTGCTTACCTTTTGGTTAGCAGCCAAGCACTTAACCATTCCACAATCAGGACTTCTTACATTTGTTACTAAAAAAAAAAAAAAAAAATACGAAGCTAAACTAAACCCATTGCCGTTGAGTTGATTGAAACTCATAGTGACCCTATAGGACAGAGTAGAACTACCTCATAGGGTTTCTAAGGAGCAGCTGATGGATTCAAACTGCTCATCCTTTGGTTAGCAGCCAAACTCTTAACCACTGAGCCACCAGTAAGTACTATTATCATCTAAAAAATCCATTGCTGTCGAGTTGATTTCAACTCATGTTACAGAGCAGAATGGCTCCATAGCGTTTCTTGGCTGTAATCTTTATGGAAGCAAATTCCTGGGCATTTCTTCCGGGATGCTGCTGGTACGTTTGAATCGCCAACCTTAGGTCAGTAGTTGATGGAAACCGTTGTACCAAGGCCTAGTTTATTTGCCTTTTTGAGCATTTCAGGCTGAAATGATGATGATTATAATCTTTATTATTATTGTAACAAATTATTATTTATTATTATCATAAATGATCACTATAATAAATGGTATCACTAGAACTTAAGCATGAAGGACTTACTATAGGTGTTGTGTCAGGAGACCTGGAAGTTTGGCCTCTAGGTTCCTAAGAGAATGAATACCTTTTCTCTTTGGCTTACACATTGTTTTTATTGTTCATTGCTGTCGAGCTGATTCTGATTCATGGCAACACCACATCTGCAGAGTAGAAGTGCTCCAGAGTAGAAGGGTTTTCAAGGCTGCGACCTTTTGGAAGCAGATCACCAGAACTGCCTTCCAAGGTGCCTCTGTGTGAGTTTGAACTGCCTCCCTTTTGGCTAGTAGTCGAGCGCTTAACCATTTGTACCACCCAGAGACTCCATTAACCCGTTGCCGTCGAGTTGATTCCGACTCTTATTGACCCTATAGGACAGAGTAGAACTGCCCCCTAGGGTTTCCAAGGAGTGCCTGGCGGATTCCAACTGCTGACCTTTTGCTTAGCAGCAGTAGCTCTTAACCACTACACCACCAGGGTTTCCCAGGGACTCCATGAGCTTACATACATAAGATTTTAAAAAGACAGAGAAGGAAAAAACATGCTTTCAGTACCCTCTAATGTCCTTCTTTCACAAGAAAAAGCACCAGTACAGGTCGTTGAATGGTTGTTAGTGTAGGTAAAGCACTTATTTGAATTAGATAGAGGTGGAGAAGGAAGAGAAATATTGGATTTGATGAAATCCACTGTTTACAGTTCCTTTAAAGTGTGAGCCTGTGTACTGATTTATTTCTGATGAGTAAGAGCAAGTAAGAGACTCAAAAACATGTGACACAATTTATACAATGTGTGTGTGTATGTATAGTATATATATACGGTTTCATCTGCACCAAAAGAGAAATTACAATGGCTTTGCAGAGACCACAAATCTTTTACATACAAGTCAAAGTGTCGATTCCATATGGCTTAGGAATATGCATAAAGCCTCCATCTGGGAAAAAGACTTTTCTGATAGCCAAACAAATGATAAACTTGAGCATCAAAGAACCTCCTGAAAGTTTTGACAAGCATGACAAATATCACGAATCTTCTAATTCCTGTGTTAATGCCTACACATTTTATTTTTCAATATACTTTATCACTTTGCAGTAGAGTTGTACAGATGTTTCTGCCAAAGAACTTGGGATTGAGTAAATGTTTATACTACATGTGCAATGCACGCATGTAGCTGTTTATGTACACTAGTGCTAGTCTGTTTTGATTCGCCTCCCTTTAGTGTATCCTGCTAGGTGCCCCACTGATTGATTGGCTCTTGTTGTCACAGTGAAACTTAGAATGGTGCCAGCCCTCTCGAAGCAAATTCCAATCCCTCAGAATAATGATTATATACTTGATTTGTACAATTTATTTCCCTCCAAAATGTTCATCTGAAATTAACTCCACATTGAAGTGAGTGATGACATGGTCTTAATGTCGTCAGCAATAATAATGAAAAGAAAAAAAAAAAAAACAAGAAAGGAAGGGAGAAGGGAAGGAAGGAAGAAAAAACAAAAGGAACAATAAGAAAAGGTCCAACGTAAGAAAAACCAACATTTCATTAACGTTAGAGTTATCGCATCATGTTGAACCAGAATCAAGAATGTTCTTTCGCAAGGGGCCTGTGATGCAATGCTTGAGGTCCATATAACGCCGCAGGTCCCTTTTGTCTGCATGCTGCACTGCAGAAGTCCCAAACCGTGGCCCATGGGCTGGATTTGGCCCTTACCAGTGTTTCATTTGGCTTGTACAATGTTTAAAATTTTTTTGAGCCAGCATTTTGAAATTGGACTCTTTCACATAAAAATCCAGATTTCTGGCGTCTCTCAAAAAAGTGAGAAGATCTGGGAACACTGGACTCATATTACCACACTGCAGTCTATGGCTGATGGCACAGCTACTGTCCTCTTCATACAGGCAGGTGTTCTCCACAGTCCCCACCAATTCCCATCACTTCCAAACACTGAGTGTCAGCTGCCACTTTTCTTCTTACGGGCTCTGTTTCTCTTTAGTAAAAAGGGATTTCTCTCGACCAGAGTCCTTACCAAAAAAGTATGTAGCTAATAAACCCACCAAAGCTGTTGCTATCAAGTCGGTTCTGACTCACAGTGGCCCTACGGGACAGAGCAGAACTGCTCCATAGTGTTTCTAAGGAGTGGCTGGTGGATTCGAACTGCCAGCCTTTTGGTTAGCAGCCAAGCTCTTAACCACTGTGCCACCAGGGCTCCATGTGGTAGGGTTATCTCTAAATCTGATTGTTCTTTGCGTATTTTCTCCTTTTCTCTGTCATACATTGAGGGCTAATTTCTACCCCGCTATTCCCCACTTAAGTTGAAACAAAGATCCAGGAAATTGTTGACTAGTCTAAGTACTGGCAGGTTCTCAGAAGTGTGCTTGCTGGCTTGCTTTTTCTCCCAGAGAGCAGAAAATATTGGGCTTGAGGAGAATGGAGAAATGAAAGAGTGTACCAATTATTGGTTCTCAGCTTTGAACCTGTTCTATAGTCAGCTTTGTGATCCTGGGGCCCAGCCTCTAAGCCACGTTTTTGTTTTGCTGGCTGATGCCTGCATAGTGCAAATGGATAAGTGCTCGACTGCTAACGGAATGTTGGTGGTTCGAACCCAGGCCTCTGAAGAAAGGCCTGGCGATCTGCTTCTAAAGGATCATGGCCTTGAAGACCCTTTGGAGTGCAGTTCTATTCTGCAACACGTGGGGTTGTCCTGAGTTGGAATCTACTCCATGAGAACTGGCTTGGTTTTGGTTTTTGGTGGTTCCTTTTTTTTTTTGTTAGGCTCTGCCAGTAGAGGACACAAGAGGGAGACTGCAAGGCAAGGGGAGGATGAAGGGGCTTGCTCCTTTTTGTTGGACCTCTTGAGCTTCCTGTTTGCTTGCTGTTCTTGTGAGCATCACACCAGGGACACTCCTACACCTTGGCGGCAGCAATTCCTTCATGAAGCAGCAGCTGAATAGTTTGCAGTGTTTCCTGCACTTAGAAAACCTACTTTATTGTGTGACGCCTCCACCCCTGCCCTCCTCTTCAGAGATGTACCTCCCAGATCCACCAGCTGCTCCCTAACTTCAGAGACACCAGCACCACTGAGCTTTGTCGGTTCTAGGTGGTCTAAGTCCCACATTATGGGGACCTCTCTTCCAGCCTTCTAACTTTAAATATTCTAGATTCTCCTTTTGTTCCTTCAGCCCTCGGGATGCTTCCTGCAGTTGCCACCTCGGTCATGCCTTAGGGGTTTATACTCTTTCACTAAATAATTAACAAATTTTACTTAGTAAACAATTATTTGTATTATCTTCTCTCTGTTCAAATAACTACTTAAAAAAATTATTGTACTTTAAGTAAAAGTTTACAGTGCAAATTAGCTTCTTATTCCAAAATTTATACACAAATTGTGACATTGGTTGTAATCCCAGCATTGCGCCAGCACTCTTCCTCTTTCCCTTTCCAACCTGGGTTCCCCGTCTCCACTCATCCAGTTTTCCTGCCCCTACCTGCCTTCTCATCTTTGCTTTTGGGCAAGTGTTGCCCATTTGGTCTTGTATGCTTGAATGAATTAAGAAGCAGATTCCTCACGTGTGTTATTGTTTGTTTTATAGGCCTGTCTAATCTTTGACTGAAAGGTGGACTTTGGGAGTGGGTTCAGTTCTGAGTTAGCAGGGTGTCCAGGGGCCATAGTTTTGGGGGTTCCTCTAGTCTCTGTCAGACCAGCAAGTCTGGTCTTTTTTTATGAATCTGAATTTTGTTCTACATTTTTCTCCTGCTCTGTCTGGGATCCTCTATCGTGATCCCTTTCAGAGTGGTAGGTGGTGGTAGCCGGGCACCATCTAGTTCTTCTGGGCTCAGGCTGGTGGAGGCCGCAGTTCATGTGGTCCTTTAGTCCTTCAGGCTAACATTTCCCTTGTGTCTTTGGTCTTTATTCTCCTTTGCTCTGAACATGATGGGACCAATAGGTGTATCTTAGATGGCTGTTCAAACTTTTAAGACCTCAGATGCTGCTCACCAAGGTTGAAATAACTACTTTTCGACTGGATCCTAAGAGAGGGAGGAAGAGTTGGCTAGGTTTTTCGCTGTCCAATATGGTAGTCACTAAACCACATGTGGTTATTTTGGTATAAATTTAATTAAGTAAAAGTAAATTAAAAAAAAAAAAAAAAAAACTCAGTTTTTCAACCACACCAGCTGCATTTCATGGTTTGGCTTGTGGCTTGGCTAGTGGCTTCTGTATTGGACAGTGGAGATATATATAGAACATTCTGTCAGCAGAGAAAGTTCTCTTGGACAATGCTGAGCCAGAGGAATGAGAGGCCCTCAACATAGGAAGGAAACACAAGTGTGTGATCACCATCAGAATCAGAAAATAAAGTGGGAGGAACTCAGAATGAGCTTTCCTTGACAAAGGATCTCATCACTGTAACTGTCTCATCACCTCTGGACAACTAGCCCTTCAACTTTCCTGGGCATTTCTTAAGAGCAGGGTGAGAAGGACTTGGACATGTTGTGAACGAATGGGGCCAGAAGGGAGAATGTGCCCTTCTGACCAAGAAAGTACTGGACACGAAGCAATGAACTCATTACCACTGTTGCCAAAAGGCAAAGAGTGCCAAGTCTTTTAAGAGAAATATTTATTATGGAAGTAAAGAATACTCCTTTATGCTTAGTATGTAAACACCTGGGCCATGCCACTAGCTTGTGTTACATGCCTCTCCTCTGCAGGCATCTGGGCTTCCAGTCCTGCTGCTAAGCATTCTGCATATTAAATGGCAAAATCTGGAAGACCATAGGGATTAGGACACTGAGAAGAAAATCACGCTAAGCCAATTAAAAGAATTCTTTTTCTTTAATATTAGTAGAACTTTACCCAAGAGAGAGAAAAATGATGAGATGATCATACTGACAAATTTGAAAGTTTTTCAAGGAAAAGCACACAGGATAAAGAAGGGATTTGAAACTTAAACATAATATGAAGAAAAATTGTACACAATTAAGAAAAAGCAAAAGGAAAGACTGGTGTCATTTTGGGAGCTCTTTTCAAATAGAAAAGTTATTATTTTATTTATTTTAGTTTATCCAGGAGGCAAAATTAGGAACAATGGCAGGTAGATATCTATGTCTACTTTACGTAAGGAAAAGTTTGCAACCTTTGTTGTCAGGTGCCGTCGAGTCGGGTCCCACTCATAGTGACGCTACGCACAACAGAAGGAAACATTGCCTGGTCCTGCGCCATTCTCACAATTGCTGCTATGCTTGAGCCCATTGTTGTAACCACTGGGTCAGTCCATCGCGTTAAGGGTCTTCCTCTTTTTTGCTGACCCTCTACTTTACCAAGCATGATGACCTTCTACAGGGACTGATCTCTCCTGATAACATGTCCAAAGTATGTGAGTAGTCTCACCATCCTTGCTTCTAAGGAGCACTCTGGTTGTACTTCTTCCAAGACAGATTTATTCGTTCTTTTGGCAGTCCATGTTATATTCAATAGTCTTTGCCAACAGCACAATTCAAAGGCGTCACTTCTTCTTTGGTCTTCCTTAGTTGTTTTCCAGCTTTTGCACACATATGAGGTGATTAAAAACACCAGGGCTTGGGTCAGGCACACCTTAGCCCTCAAGGTGACATCTTTGCCCTTCAACACTTTGAAGAGGCCTTTCGCAGCAGATTTGCCCAATGCAATGTGTCTTTTGATTTCTTGACTGTGCTTTCAGGAGTGTTGATTTTGGATCCCAGTAAAATGAAATCCTTGACAACCTCAATCTTTTCTCTGTTTATCATGATGTTGCTTACTGGTCCAGTTGTGAGGATTTTTGTTTGCATCATGTTAATTCGTACTGAAGGCTCTGGTCTTTGATTTTCATCAGAAAATGCTTCAAGTCCTCTTCACTTTCAGCAAGTAAGGCTGTGTCATCTGCATAATGCAGGTTGTTCATGAGTCTTCCTCCAATCCCAATGCCCCATTTTTCTTCATATAGTCCAGCTTCTCGGATTCTTTGCTCAGCATACAGACTGAATAAGTATGGTGAAAGGATACAGCCGCGATGCAGACCTTTCCTAACTTTAAACCATGCAGTATCCCCTTGTTCTGTTTGAACGACTGCCTCTTAATCCATGTACAGATTCCTCAGGAGCACAGTGAGGTATTCCGGAATTCCCATTCATCGCAATGTTATCCATAATTTGTTATGATCCACACAGTCAAATGCCTTTGCATAGTCCATAAAACAGGTAAACATCTTCCTGGTATTCTCTGTTTTCAGCCAAGATCCATCTGACATCAGTAATGATATCCCTGGTTCCATGTTTTCTTCTAAATCTGGCTTGAATTTCTGGCAGTTTCCTGTCAATATACTGCTGCAGCTGCTTTTGAATGATCTTCAGCAAAATTTTACTTGCATGTGATATTAATGATATTGTTCAATAATTTCCACATTCAGTTGGATCATCTTTCTTGGGAATAGGCATAAATATGGATCTCTTCCAGTCAGTTGGCCAGGTAGCTGTCTTCCAAATTTCTTGGCATAGATGAGTGAGGACTTCCAGCACTGTATCCATTTGTTGAAACATCTCAGTTGGTATTCAGTCAATTCCTGGTACCTTGCTTTTTGCCAGCACTATATCCATTTGTTGAAACATCTCAGTTGGCATTCTGTCAATTCCTGGAGCCTTGTTTTTCGCCACTGTCTTCAGTGCAGCTTGGACTTCTTCCTTCAGTTATCATCAGTTCCTGATCATGTGTTACCTGCTGAAATGTTTGAAAGTCAAACAATTCTTTTTGGTATAGTGACTCTGTGTATTCCTCCCATCTTCTTTTGATGCTTCCTGCATTGTTTAATATTTTTCCCCATAGAATCCTTCAATATTGCAACTCGAGCCTTGAATTTTTAATCCAGTTCTTTCAGCTTGAGAAATGCCAAGCATGTTCTTCCCTTTTGGTTTCTATCTCCAGGTCCTTGCACATGTCATTATAATACTTTGTCTTCTCGAGCCGCCCTTTGAAATCTTCTGTTCAGCTCTTTTATGTCATCACTTTTTCCTTTTGTTTTAGCTGCTTGACATTCAAAAGCAAGTTTCAGAGCCTCCTCTGACATCCAGTTAGGCCTTTTCTTTTCTCCCTGTCTTTGTAATGACCTCTTGCTTTCTTCATGTATGATGTCCTTGATGTCCTTCTACAGCTTGTCTGGTCTTTGGTCATTAGTGTTCAATGAGTCAAATCTATTCTTGAGATGTTTCTAAATTCAGGTGAGATATACTCAAGGTTGTACTTTGGCTCTCGTGGACTTGTTCTAATTTTTTTCAGTTTCAGCTTGAACTTGTATAAGAGTAATTGATAGTCTGATCCACAGTCGACCCCTGGCTTTGTTCTGATTGGTGATAATGAACTTTTCCATTGTTTCTTTTCATAGATGTAGTCAACTTGATTCCTGTGTATTCCATCTGGTGAGGTCCATGTGTATCGTTGCCATTTATGTTGATGAAAAAAGGTATTTGCAATTTGTAGAACTGTTCAAAATTAAAGGATTACTGGAAGCGTTTTAATAGGGTTGGAACTGACTGTATGGCATTGGGTTTGGTTTTGGTTTTCGGTAGATATCTATTTAAGGAGCCCTGGTGGCTCAATGGTTAAGCACTTGGCTGCTAACAAAAAGGTCGGCGATCTAAACCCACCAGCATCTCTGGGGGAGAAAAGACCTGGTGGTCTGTTGGTGTAAAGGTTACAGCATAGGAAACCCTATGGGACAGTTCTACTCTGTGCTATAGGATCGCTGTGGATGGGAATTAATTCAATGATGCACAACAATAATATCTATTTGGTAGGGATATTATAAAAGGAATTCAAACATAAGATAAATTTAGCTAGAAATGAATTCATAGCTTCCATTCTTCTGTTGATCACGAAAGTGTTAAATGGGTTATATAAAGTACTAAGGGCTATTTAAAGCCACGGACACATAGTACAGGTAGTCCTGGACTTACGATGTATTCGAGTTTCCACAAGCCGCACTTATGACTGTTCAAGTTTTTTATTTTTTCTGCATCTCATTGTTAGTAAAATGTTCCACACACAGTGTCGCAGCACATCATTTGCTGAAGTTATCATTCTCAGAGCAGCCCTGGTGGCGCAGTGTTTAAGAGCTCAGCTGCTAACCAAAAGGTCGGCAGTTGGAATCCACCAGCTGCTCCTTGGAAACCCTGTGGGACAGTTCTATTCTGTTCTATGAAGTTGCTATGAGTTGGAATCGACTTGATTGTTTGGCTTTTTTTTTTTATATTGTTCTCAGATGTTCACTTGAAGATATTCAATTTTATGATTTACTGTTCAAAATCATGCTGTATAGCAGAGGAAAGAAATACTGAAGAAGAAATAAATAATGAGGAAGAGGAAGGAGACAAGTTGTCAAAAAATTTACGGTGAAAGGATTAGCTAGGGCTTCAGTTGATGGAAAACACGAACCCAAGCATTCATTGCTTTGCTAAAGTGGACAGGGAGATTTGGGAAGCACTCAGATGTTACCCTGAAATATATGAAAAAAAAAGAAAAGGACCATACAGACAAATCTCACTAATTTTCTGACTAGAAATACCATCCTCATTCCCAGGGATAATCCAGATGATCCAGAACCTTCCACAAGTGGCGTTATTACCACAACGGACAAAATGCCAATGTTGGTTCCAACTCTTCTTCATTGTTAGAGTAAATTTTTATGATTTGTGTTTTTATATATGTAGGTATGTATTAAAATATATTCGGAAGTTTATATGTGATGCTTCCAACCCCTAAAGTAAAATAAATATCAATTTATAAAGATACTGATAATATAAGGCAATAATAATGAAAACTTAAAAGCAAATAGGTACTTGACTTACATCAGAACCAACTTACACAATTAGGGCCCCCCTGTACCTATATTCTGGGAGTAACTTAAATAATTTCAGCCTCTTTTTTTTTTTTACTAACTGTTCAACAAAAAGTTATATTTTAAAGCTAAATGCATAGTCTTCCTACATTTATTAATATTTTAAGAGTTAATTTCATTCTCCTGCATTTTGTTTGCCTCTCTACCTCCCTCCCACCCAGTAGCTGTGCTATACTGTAATAGCCTGCAGGGTAAAGACCTGTTTCATTCTGTCTAGGAAGCTGGGTCTAAGATAACGTCATTTGTGGTTAAGAAAAAGCATTGTTGCAATTTTTGTTGTAATTCTAAGTAATTTTTCCTGGTTAGCATTCTTAAATGTAGGCACTGCTAGCTGCCTTTTGGATATTATATCTTAAATATGTATGAATTGTGGTACAAACATTTAAAAAAAATCCGATATGCTTTGTCCACAAAAAAGAATAACCATCCAAGTTTTGAAAAGATATGTCTCAAGTATTCTGACTTCCAGAGGATTTCTTGTCTTTTCTTTCCAATTATATTTTTTTGTGGTGTTGTTGTAGCCTGCCAGCGTGTTTTCTGGTCAGATAACTGAGTTGGGATTTTTCTTCTCTGACATAAATTCAGAGCATTAAGTTTCAAACCTGTGGGTTAGGTCTTTGGAGTAGAGAAAGCGATCCCTCTCTGAAGTCACCCTGGCATAATTTAGATACAACAGGGCTGCTGCCTCTGTTGTAAACAATTACCAGTTGCCATTGAGTCAGTTCCAACTCATAGTGACCCTATGTGTTTCCATGGGGTTTTCACTGGTTGTGATCTTTTGGAAGTAAATTGCCAGGTCTTTCTTCTGAGGTGCCTTTGGGTGGACTTGAACTGCCAACCTTTCAGTTAGTGGCTGAGCGTGTAATGGTTTGTACCACCTATGGACTCGAGTAAACAGTTAACTTTCTATTATTCAGAAGCTGATCTTCCAACTTGTATATAATTAAGGCAAGTCTTTGGCCTTACGTTTTCTTTGGTTTTGCTCCCAATTCTTGACCGTTTAACCATTCTTTTGCATCCTTGTAATTTTAGGCTACTTTTTTTAAGTAGGGACAAGAAATAGGCCATTTAATATCAGAAATTTCAGTCAATGTTTCTTTTAAATAGTTTACGCAATATGCAAACAAGCTTTTAAGACCTCAGATGCTGTATATACAAGTATATATACGTATATATATGTACATACACACACACACATATATATATGTATGTCGTTTTTAGGTGCAACACGTACAACAGAATGAAACACTGCCCGGTCCTGTGCCATCCTCACAATTTCTGTTATGCTTGAGCCCATTGCTGTAGCCATTCAATCCATCTCATCAAGGGTCTTCCTCTTTTTCACTGACCCTCTACTTTTTTTTTTTTATGCTATCCTTCTGTAGGGATACGTCCAAGTTATGTGAGACATAGTCCCACCATCCTTGCTTCTAAGTAGCATTCTGGTTTTACTTCTTCTAAGACAGATTTGTTTGCTCTTTTGGCAGTCCGTAATATAGTCAATATTCTTCGCCAACACCACTATTCAAAGACATCGATTCTTCTTTGGTCTTCCTTATTCATCGTCCAGCTTTCACATGCATATGAGGCAACTAAAAACTCCAAGGCTTGAGTCAGGTGCACCTTAGTCTTCAAGGTGACATCTTTGCTTTTCAACACTTTAAATAGGTCTTTTATAGCAGATTTGCCCAATGCAATGACTCTTAATTTCTTGACTGCTGCTTCCATGAGTTTTGATTGTGGATCCAAGTAAGATGAAATCCTCGACAACCTCAATCTTTTCTCCATTTATTATGATGTTGCTTATTGTCCCAGTTGTGAAGTGTTTTTTTTTCCTTAAGTTGAAGTGTAATCCATACTGAAGGCTGCGGTCTTTGATCTTCAACAGTTAGTTGTTCAAGTCCTCTTCACTTTCATCAAGCAAGTTTGTGTCATCTGCATAACGCAGATTGGTAATGAGTCTTCCTCCAATCCTGATACCTTGTTCTTCTTCATATTGTCCAGCTTCTCGGATTATTTACCCATCAAACAGATTGAATAGGTATGGTGAAAGGATACAACTCAGACTCACACCTTTCCTGACTTTAAAATACGCAGTATCCCCTGTTCTGTTTGAATGACCGCCTCATAATCTGTGTACAGATTCCTCATGAACACAGTTAACTAGTCTGGAATTTCTATTCTTTTCAATTGTATCTATAGCTTGTTATGATCCACACAGTCAAATATTTTTGCATAGTCAATAAAACACAGGTAAACATCTTTCTGATATTTTCTGCTGTTAGTCAGAATCCACCTGACATCAGCAATGATATCCTTGGTTCCACGTCCTTTTCTGAATCTGGCCTGAATTTCTGGAAGTTTCCTGTCGATGTATTGCTGCAGCTGCTTTTGAATGATCTTCAGCAAAATTTTACTTGCCTGTAATATTAATGATATTACTGGATAATTTCCAAATTTGGTGGGATCACCTTTCCTGGGATGAGGCATAAATATAGATCTCTTCCAGTCATTTGGCCAGGTAGCTGTATACCAAATTTTTAGTATAGACAAGTGAACACTTACAGTGTAGCATCAGTTTGCTAAAACATCTCAGTTGCTATTCCATCAATTCCTGGAACCTTGTTTTTCACTAATGCCTTCAGTGCAGGTTGGACTTCTTCCTTCAGTCCCATCAGTTCTTGATCATGTGCTACCTCCTGAAATGGTTGAACGTCGACCAGTTCTTTTTGCTTTTGTGACTGTATGTGTTCCTTCCATCTGCTTTGATGCTTCCTGTGTAGTTTAATATTTTCCCGGTAGAATCCTTCAATATTGTTACTCGTGGCTTGAATTTTTTCTTTAGTTCTTTCAGCTTGAGAAATGCTGAGCGCGTTCTTCCCTTTTGGTTTTCTATCTCCAGGTCTTTGCACATGTCATCATAATACTTCACTTTGTTTTCTCCAGCTGCCCTTTGAAATCTTCTGTTCAGCTCTTTTACTTCATCATTTCTTCCACTCACTTTAGCTACTCCATATTCAAGAGCAAGTTTCAGAGTCTCTTCTGACACCCATTTTGGTCTTTCTCTCCTGTCTTTTTAATGACCTCTTGCTTTCTTTATGTATGATGTCCTTGATGTCATTTCACAGCTCGTCTGGCCTTTGGTCATTAGTGTTTGACGCGTCAAATCTATTCTTGATATGGTCTCTGAATTCAGGTGTGATATACTCAAGGTCATACTTTGGCTCTCATGGACTTCTTCTAATTTTCTTCAACTTCAACTTGAATTTGCATATGAGCAATTGATAGTCTGTTCTGTAGTCAGCACCTGGCCTTGTTCTGACTGATGATATTGAGCTTTTCCATTGTCTCTTTCCACAGATATAATCGATTTGATTCCTGTGTCTTCCATCTGGCAAGGTCCACATGTATAGTCCCGGTTTATGTTGGTGAAAAAAGGTATTTGCAATGAAGAAGTCATTGCTCTTGCAAAATTCTATCATGCAACACCTGGCATCATTTCTATCACCAAGGCCATATTTTCCAACTACCCATCTTTCTTCTTTGTTTCCAACTTTTGCATTCAAATCACCAGTAATTATCAATGCATCCTGATTGCTAGTTCGATCAATTTCAGACTGCAGAATTTTGTAAAACTCTTCAATTTCTTCATCTTTGGCCTTAGTGGTTAGTGCGTAAATTTGAGTGATAGTCGTATTAACTGGTCTTCCTTGTAGGTATATGGATATTATCCAATCACTAACTGTCTTATACTTATGGATAGGTTTTGAATGTTCTTTTTGATGGTGAATGCAGTGCCATTCCTTTCAAATTGTCATTCCCAGCATAGTAGACCATAAAATTGTCTGATTCAGAATGGCCAATACCAGTCCATTTCAGCTCACTAATACCTAGGATATCGATGTTTATGTATTCCATTTAAATTTTGATGATTTCCAGTTTTCCTAGATTCATACTTTGAACATTCCACGTTCTAATTATTAATGAATGTTTACAGCTGTTTCTTCTCATTTCGAGTTGTGCCACATCAACAAACGAAAGTCCCGAATACTGGAGTCCATCCACGTCATTAAGGTCGACTCTACTTTGAGGAGGCAGCTCTTCTCCAGCCATCTTTTGAGTGCCTTCCAACCTGGGGGGGGAGGGGGGGCGGGACTCGTCTTCTGGCACTATACCAGACAATGAATGTTCAGCTGCTATTTATAAGGTTTTCACTGGCTAATTCTTTTCAGAAGTAGACTGCCAGGTCCTTCTTCCTAGTCTGTCTTAATCTGGAAGCTCAGCTGAAACCTGTCTGCCATGGATGACGCTGCTGGTATTTGAATACCGGTGGCATAACTTCCAGCATTACAGCAACATGCAAGCCCTTAAAGTATGACAAACTGACAGACGCTTTGGGGATATATATGTATTTGTGTATGAAAGGATTTAATGCATTGTATTTAAATACACAGTATTTAATACACTGCATAGGAAAAGTTCATCAGCAAGAAATATTTACATGTCGGTATCACTAAAATGAATATTGAAAAGAGCTAATATTTACTGAGCATTTATTATGATCTAGAAATTTGGCAAATATTACAGCTAATCCCCATAGTAGTCTTAGAAGGCAGGTTTTCTCATTTTTCAGTTGGAGAAATTAGGGCTTGGAGAGGTGTGTAATTTATTGGAAGTCACTCGATGGGTCAAACAGGAGAGCTGGGATTTGAACCTCGATCTTTCTGATGACAAAGTTTTTGTACTATGTTGTCTTTGGATGATAAGCTTATCTTGATTTGTATTTTAAAGAGTTGGCAGGGACATGTGAATTTTTTGTCTCCTCCTTGGGAAGATAATCAGCATGTCTTTAGTTGCATAAAGGATAGTTATGTTAGTAGAAGCATGATATTGTTATTATCTTCATTTGGACATGAGAGATGGCTATAAGTAATGGGAATGGAAAGTACTGGGTGGACAGTGTTGGATTTGGAGCCCTGGTGGCGCAGTAGTTAACAGCTTGATTGCTAATCAAAAGGTTGGCAGTTCTAATCCACCAGCCACACCTCGGAAACCCTATGGGACAATTCTACTCAGTCCTATAGGGTTGCTATGAATTGGAATTGACTGGATGGCAACAGGCTTGGCTTTTGTTTTTTTTTTTGATTGTTGGGTTGGCTGTTTTCTACTTGGCATATCACCACAAACCCCTCCTAAGACTGAGGACCACATTTTCCCAAATTCCTTACCACTTGTCGTGCTGGGTTAGAATTTGCCAATGAAAGAAAAGTCCTAGAATGAGATTTGGAAGGTGGGAGTGAAGAAGCCTTTATTCTGGAAAAGTCCTGATGGTCAGAAGTAGCAATCTTCTAGACCCCTATACAAACTTCCATTCAGTTGTTTTGGCCATTTCTCGAACTTCTCCAGAATCATGATTTATCTTGGTTTGTGGCAGGGAGTTGGTTTCCAGATTTCTCAGGATGGTTGTGGCAGTTTCTTGAACTTCCTAGGTACAAATGGCTTTTTCCTTTCTCTAACTGAGAGATCATTCAGCCACCATATTCCAGACCTTCACTGTCCTGTCCTCTCATATTTGTGTAGCTTTACATTCCATATTCAATTAATTTCTCTCATAATATTTTTATTGATTTTATTTTCCTAACCAAATCCAAGCTAATATACAGAGTGTGACTTTTCATAAATTTAAATGGACTCTAGTAATGTACTAATTTCCTCTTGGTTTAGAGTGAGGGTTGTCATTGTTATTAGTTGCTGCGTAGTTGGCCCCCAACTCATAATGGCCGTATACACAACGGGACTGGAGTGTTGTGATCCATAGCAGTTTCTTTTCTCTCTTTAAAATTTTAAAAAAAAATTTTGTTATTGTGATGTTGTCAAGAATGTACAGAGCAAAAATGCACAAATTCTACAGTTTCTACATGTATAATCCAGTGGCATTGATTACATTCTTTGAGTTGTACAACCATTCTCACCCTACTTTTCTGAGTTGTCCCTCACATTAACATAAACTCACTGCCCTCTAAGGTTCCTATCTAATATTTTGAGTTGCTTTGTCAATTTGATCCCATATAGATAGTTCTTAAAAGAGCATAATTTTCAAGGCAGACCTTTTTTTTTTTTTTTACTAGCTAAGCTAAACTATTGTTTGGTTTTAAGACGACTTCAGGGGATATTTTTGGTTTAAAGTTTAAAGATTATCCCGGGGCAATAGTTTCAGGGATTCATCCAGCCTCCATGGCTCCAGATAGTCTGAAGTCTATGTGCATTTCAATTTCTTTTCTACATTTTCCCCCTTTTGTTCAGGATTCTTCTATAGAATCTCTGATCAAAATGTTCAGTAATGATGGCTGGCACCATCTGGTTCTTCTGGTTTCACGGCAAAGGAGGCAATTGTTCATGGAGGTTATTATCCACACTTTCCATTATCTCCTCCTCTTCCTGACTCTCCTTCTTCCTTTGTTGCTCCAGGCAAAAAGAGACTAGTTGTCGTGCCTTAGATGGCCACTTGCATGCTGTCTTAGTTATCTCATACAGATATAACAGAAAAACCACAAGTGGGTGGATTCAGCAAACAGAAGTTTATTCTCTCACAGTCAATAGGCTAAAAGTTCAAATTCAGGGCTTCGGCTTCAAAGGAAGGCTTTCTCTCTCTTTTGGCTCTGGAGGAAGGTCCTTGTCATCAATCTTCCCCTGGACTAGGAGCTTCTTAATGCAGGGACCCCAGGTCCAAAGGACAAGATCTTTTCCTGGCACTACTTTCTTGGTGGTATAAGGTCCCCATGTCTCTCTGCTTGCTTCCTTTTTTTATATCTCAAAAGAGATTGACTTAAGACACAACCTAATCTTGTAGATTGAGTCCTTCCACAGTAATGTAACTGCCACTAATCTCACTTCATTAACATCATACAGGTAGGATTTACAACACATGGGAAAATCATATCAGATGAAAAAATGGTGGACAATCACACAATACTGGGAAACACGGCCTAGCCAAGTTGACACACATTTTTGGGGGACACAATTCAATCCATAATAAAAGGTTTTAAGACTACAGGCACTACACACGAACTAGAAGGTAGAACAGAAGCATTTAACACATTATTACGTAAATTAACTGGAATGTTTCTTGAAACCATGACCCTAAACCTCCAAACCAAGGAACCAATTCCATGAGGTGTTTGATTGTACATAACCAGCCTCAAAACTACTCCTTTTTTTTTTTGTCGTTGCTATAAATATATCTATCACACAACTCTTGCCAATTTAATGTTTTACAGGTATACAACTTAATGACAGTAATTACCACTATGCAATTCTACCCTTAATCAATGTGATTTTTCCATCACTGTAAACCAAAACTTAGTGCTCCTTAAATAACCCTCCCCTTCCCCTTCCTTCCCCTTCCTCTTCCCTCCCACCCCTGGTAAGCACTAATAAACTTTGGTCTATATACATTTGCCTTTTCTTGTCTTTTTATATAAAAAGTACTTTTTTTTTGGTTTAAGGTCATACAATATTTATCCTTTTGTTATTGACTTATTTCACTCAGCATAATGCCTTCAAGTTCCATTTCTATTGTAGCATATATCAAGACTTCGTTTCTCCTAGTGGCTGAGTAGTATTCATTGTATGTATGTACCACATTTTGTTTTGCCATTCATCTGTTGATGGGCTTTTAGGTCATTTCCACCTTTTGGCTATTGTGAATAGTGCTGCAATGAACATTGTTGTACAGGTCTCTGTTTTAGTCTCTGCTTTCAAGTCTTGCAGGTATGTGTCTAGGAGTGAAATTACGTCTGCTAACAAAAGAGTCAGCAGTTTGAATCCGCCAGGCGCTCCTCAGAAACTCTATGGGGCAGTTCTACTCTGTCCTATAGGGTCGCTATGAGTCTGAATCGACTTGACAGCACTGGGTGTGTGTGGTGTGTGGTGGTGTATGGTAGTTCTGTTTTTAGTTTGTTGAGGAACTGCCGTAAGGTTTTCATTGGATAATTTTCAAAAGTAGATTATCAGGCCTTTATTCCTAGTCTGTCTTAGTCTGTAAGGTCCACTGAAACCTGTTCAGCATCACAGCAATACACAAGCCTCCACTGACTGGTGGGTGGTGATTGAGCTTGAGGTACATTGGCTGGGAATTGAACCTGGATCTGTCATATGGAGAGCTAGACTTCTACTACTGCCCTCGTGGGAGTAAGAGGTTATTGTTGTTATTAAGTGCTGTCAAGTCGATTTTTGACTGAAAGTGACTGCATGTGAAATAGTAGAACTGCCCCATGGGGTTTTCTGGTTACAGAAGATAAACACAAACAAGACATTGGAAGCAATCTGTAGTTATTTTGAGAGTTAATGAAGAGACCCACTACCAACATAGTAACTATTCCTTATATAAAAGCACATATTTCATAGTATGAACATAGTATTCGATTTTATTTTAGCCAGGAAACATTCGCTGAGTCTCCAGTATGCAAAGCCCTGAACTGGGTGTGCTGGGATATATAAAGAGAGCTAATACTTATTGATTGAGGGTTTACTATGAGTCAGATGCTCAAGTCTTTAATTCATGCTACAGCCCCATGAAGAAGATATTATTATCCTTCTCTTACAGTTGGGAAATTCAGGCCTGGAGAGAGGAAGTAACCTGGCAGAGGTCAGGTGTTTGTTTACTGTCTGATTTAAAATCTCCACTCTTCTATTCCCTAGTCTGGGGTGCTTCCTGCCCTCAAAGAATTTTTAATTCAATTGAAATGGGTTTCGGGGAGAAAACATATTCCCTATTCTCCTTGATGGGATATTTTTAAAACTACTTAGAGTCCAATTCACTTTCATTTTATTTATAACAACTTTTTATGAACTGAGACACTATCATGGTTGCAAGCAATTGCCCTGTGCAGCTAACCAAATAATTTCCATTTGTTCACTTTTCTCCTTTTGCTTACTTGTCAAATTCCAAATGAAAAACCTATTGTATTACTGAAATTAATGAAAAATAGGAGCGATGGATCAAGGAAGGCAAGGATCTTGGGTATCCCCCAACAGTGGAACATTTTGTCATAATATTTCAATACAAGAATTATTTCTAAGGTGTATTAGGTACATAATGTGCTTTGGGAACACATGTACTTTTTGGCAAGGGTTTGGATTCAAAGTGAATTAGCTTCTAGGTAAGTTCACTAAATCTTAAGGACGGATATTTATGCACTATGAAATGAATGATGAGAGTAAAAGAATGTTCTCGCAAGCACGTCTCTATCATTCCTGGGCATTTTGGGGGCAAAATTGATATTCAAATAAGCAGTTGGAAATTGGTTTTTATATTCAGCACTTCATATCCTTAGCATAGGAATTACAGACTGCCAAACTCGAGTTTTCAGAAACCTCCAGTAATCCTGTTGCAAAGAATAGCTAACCTAGCATATTAACCTAATATGCAGAGCCACTTTTCTAAAATTGAGCACTTTATACTAAAACTATGAATGGCAAGCAGTTTTCATTGACTCGTTCCAGTAAATCTGAACCCATAGCCAGGTTTTGGTTTGGGCAGCACTGAGATTCTAGGAAAACGGGAGGTTAAGAGAAGTACTTTTTTTTTTTTTTTTTTACAATAACTTTTATTAAGCTTCAAGTGAACGTTTACAAATCCAATCAGTCTGTCACATATAAGTTTACATACATCTCACTCCCTACTCCCACTTACTCTCCCCGTCTTGAGTCAGCCCTTTCAGTCTCTCCTTTCTTGACAATTTTGCCTGCTTCCCTCTCTCTCTATCCTCCCATCCCCCCTCCAGACAAGAGTTGCCAACACATTCTCAAGTGTCCACCTGATATAATTAGCTCACTCTTCATCAGTATCTCTCTCCCACCCGCTGATCAGTCCCTTTCATTTCTGATGAGTTGTCTTCGGGGATGGTTCCTGTCCTGTGTCAACTGAAGGTCTGGGGAGCATGGCCGCCGGGATTCCTCCAGTCTCAGTCAGACCATTAAGTTTGGTCTTCTTATGAGAATTTGGGGTCTGCATCCCACTGATCTCCTGCTCCCTCAGGGGTCCTCTGCTGAGCTCCCTGTCAGGGCAGTCATCGATTGTGGCCGGGCACCAACTAGTTCTTCTGGTCTCAGGATGATGTAGGTCTCTGGTTCATGTGGCCCTTTCTGTCTCTTGGGCTCTTAGTTGTCATGTGGGCTTGGTGTTCTTCATTTTCCTTTGCTCCAGGTGGGTTGAGACCAATTGATGCATCTTAGATGGCTGCTTGTTAGCATTTAAGACCCCAGACACCACATTTCAAAGTGGGATGCAGAATGATTTCATAATAGAATTATTTTGCCAATTGACTTAGAAGTCCCCGCAAACCATGTTCCCCAGACCCCCACGCTTGCTCCGCTGACCTTTGAAGCATTCATTTTATCCCGGAAACTTCTTTGCTTTTGGTCCAGTCCAATTGAGCTGACCTTCCATGTATTGAGTGTTGTCTTTCCCTTCACCTAAAGCAGTTCTTATCTACTGATTAATCAATAAAAAAACCCTCTCCCACCCTCCCTCCCTCCCCCCCTCGTAACCACAAAAGTATGTGTTCTTCTCAGGTTTACTATTTCTCAAGATCTTATAATAGTGGTCTTATACAATATTTGTCCTTTTGCCTCTGACTAATTTCGCTCAGCATAATGCCTTCCAGGTTCCTCCATGTTATGAAATGTTTCAGAGATTCGTCACTGTTCTTTATCGATGCGTAGTATTCCATTGTGTGAATATACCACAATTTATTTACTCATTCATCCGTTGATGGACACCTTGGTTGCTTCCAGCTTTTTGCTATCATAAACAGAGCTGCAATAAACATGGGTGTGCATATATCTGTTTGTATGAAGGCTCTTCTATCTCTAGGGTATATTCCTAGGAGTGGGATTTCTGGGTTGTATGGTAGTTCTATTTCTAACTGTTTAAGATAACGCCAGATAGATTTCCAAAGTGGTTGTACCATTTTACATTCCCACCAGCAGTGTATGAGAGTTCCAATCTCTCCGCAGCCTCTCCAACATTTATTATTTCGTGTTTTTTGGATTAATGCCAGCCTTGCTGGTGTGAGATGGAATCTCATCGTAGTTTTAATTTGCATTTCTCTAATGGCTAATGATCGAGAGCATTTTCTCATGTATCTGTTGGCTGCCTGAATATCTTCTTTAGTGAAATGTGTGTTCATATCCTTTGCCCACTTCTTGATTGGGTTGTTTGTCTTTTTGTGGTTGAGTTTTGACAGAATCATGTAGATTTTAGAGATCAGATGCTGGTCGGAGATGTCATAGCTGAAAATTCTTTCCCAGTCTGTAGGTGGTCTTTTTACTCTTTTGGTGAAGTCTTTAGATGAGCATAGGTGTTTGATTTTTAGGAGCTCCCAGTTATCGGGTTTCTCTTCATCATTTTTGGTAATCTTTTGTATTCTGTTTATACCTTGTATTAGGGCTCCTAGGGTTGTCCCAATTTTTTCTTCCATGATCTTTATCGTTTTAGTCTTTATGTTTAGGTCTTTGATCCACTTGGAGTTAGTTTTTGTGCATGGTGTGAGGTATGGGTCCTGTTTCATTTTTTTGCAAATGGATATCCAGTTATGCCAGCACCATTTGTTAAAAAGGCTATCTTTTCCCCAGTTAATTGACACTGGTCCTTTGTCAAATATCAGCTGCTCATACGTGGATGGATCTATGTCTGGGTTCTCAATTCTGTTCCATTGGTCTATGTGTCTGTTGTTGTACCAATACCAGGCTGTTTTGACTACTGTGGCTGTATAATAGGTTCTGAAGTCAGGTAAGGTGAGACCTCCCACTTTCTTCTTCTTTTTCAGTAGTGCTTTGCTTATCCGGGGCTTCTTTCCGTTCCATATGAAATTGGTGATTTGTTTCTCTATCCCCTTAAAATATGACATTGGAATTTGGATCGGAAGTGCATTAAATGTATAGATGGCTTTTGGTAGAATAGACATTTTTACTATGTTAAGTCTTCCTATCCATGAGCAAGGTATGTTTTTCCACTTAAGTATGTCCTTTTGAATTTCTTGTAGTAGAGCTTTGTAGTTTTCTTTGTATAGGTCTTTTACATCCTTGGTAAGATTTATTCCTAAGTATCTTATCTTCTTGGGGGCTACTGTGAATGGTATTGATTTGGTTATTTCCTCTTTGGTGTTCTTTTTGTTGATGTAGAGGAATCCAAGTGATTTTTGTATGTTTATTTTATAACCTGAGACTCTGCCAAACTCTTCTATTAGTTTCAGTAGTTTTCTGGAGGATTCCTTAGGGTTTTCTGTGTATATAATCATGTCATCTGCAAATAGTGATAACTTTACTTCTTCCTTGCCAATCCGGATACCTTTTATTTCTTTTTCTAGCCTGATTGCCCTGGCTAAGACTTCCAACACGATATTGAATAAAAGCGGTGATAAAGGGCATCCTTGTCTGGTTCCCGTTCTCAAGGGAAATGCTTTCAGGTTCTCTCCATTTAGAGTGATATTAGCTGTTGGCTTTGCATAGATGCCCTTTATTATGTTGAGGAATTTTCCTTCAATTCCTATTTTGGTAAGAGTTTTTATCATGAATGGGTGTTGGACTTTGTCAAATGCCTTTTCTGCATCAATTGATAAGATCATGTGGTTTTTGTCTTTTGTTTTATTTATGTGATGGATTACATTAATGGTTTTTCTGATATTAAACCAGCCTTGCATACCTGGTATAAATCCCACTTGATCAGGGTGAATTATTTTTTTGATGTGTCGTTGGATTCTTTTGGCTAGAATTTTGTTGAGGATTTTTGCATCAATGTTCATGAGGGATATAGGTCTATAATTTTCTTTTTTTGTAATGTCTTTACCTGGTTTTGGTATCAGGGAGATGGTGGCTTCATAGAATGAGTTGGGTAGTATTCCGTCATTTTCTATGCTTTGGAATACCTTTAGTAGTAGTGGTGTTAACTCTTCTCTGAAAGTTTGGTAGAACTCTGCAGTGAAGCCGTCCGGGCCAGGACTTTTTTTTGTTGGGAGTTTTTTGATTACCGTTTCAATCTCTTTTTTTGTTATGGGTCTATTTAGTTGTTCTACTTCTGAATGTGTTAGTTTAGGTAGGTAGTGTTTTTCCAGGAATTCATCCATTTCTTCTAGGTTTTCAAATTTGTTAGAGTACAATTTTTCATAATAATCTGAAATGATTCTTTTAATTTCATTTGGTTCTGTTGTGATGTGGTCCTTCTCATTTCTTATTTGGGTTATTTGTTTCCTTTCCTGTATTCCTTTAGTCAGTCTAGCCAATGGTTTATCAATTTTGTTAATTTTTTCAAAGAACCAGCTTTTGGCTTTGTTAATTCTTTCGATTGTTTTTCTGTTCTCTAATTCATTTAGTTCAGCTCTAATTTTTATTATTTGTTTTCTTCTGGTGCCTGATGGATTCTTTTGTTGCTCACTTTCTATTTGTTCAAGTTGTAGGGACAGTTCTCTGATTTTGGCTCTTTCTTCTTTTTGTATGTGTGCATTTATTGATATAAATTGGCCTCTGAGCACTGCCTTTGCTGTGTCCCAGAGGTTTTGATAGGAAGTATTTTCATTCTCGTTGCTTTCTATGAATTTCCTTATTCCCTCCTTGATGTCTTCTATAACCCAGTCTTTTTTCAGGAGGGTATTGTTCATTTTCCAAGTATTTGATTTCTTTTCCATAGTTTTTCTGTTATTGATCTCTAGTTTTATTGCCTTGTGGTCTGAGAAGATGCTTTGTAATATTTCGATGTTTTGGACTCTGCAAAGGTTTGTTTTATGACCTAATATGTGGTCTATTCTAGAGAATGTTCCATGTGCGCTAGAAAAAAAAGTATATTTTGCAGCAGTTGGGTGGAGAGTTCTGTATAAGTCAATGAGGTCAAGTTGGTTGATTGTTGTAATTAGATCTTCCGTGTCTCTGTTGAGCTTCTTACTGGATGTCCTGTCCTTCTCCGAAAGTGGTGTGTTGAAGTCTCCTACTATAATTGTGGAGGTATCTATGTCGCTTTTCAGTTCTGTTAAAATTTGATTTATGTATCTTGCAGCCCTGTCATTGGGTGCATAAATATTTAATATGGTTATGTCTTCCTGATCAATTGTCCCTTTTATCATTATATAGTGTCCTTCTTTATCCTTTGTGGTGGATTTAAGTCTAAAGTCTATTTTGTCAGAAATTAATATTGCTACTCCTCTTCTTTTTTGCTTATTGTTTGCTTGATATACTTTTTTCCATCCTTTGAGTTTTAGTTTGTTTGTGTCTCTAAGTCTAAGGTGTGTCTCTTGTAGGCAGCATATAGATGGATCGTGTTTCTTTATCCAGTCTGTGACTCTCTGTCTCTTTATTGGTGCATTTAGTCCATTTACATTCAGGGTAATTATAGATAAATAAGTTTTTAGTGCTGTCATTTTGATGCCTTTTTATGTGTGTTGTTGACAATTTCATTTTTCCACATACTTTTTTGTGCTGAGGCGTTTTTCTTAGTAAATTGTGAGATCCTCATTTTCATAGTGCTTGACTTTATGTTAGTTGAGTCGTTACGTTTTTCTTGGTTTTTGTCTTGAGTTATAGAGTTGTTATACCTTTTTGTGGTTACCTCATTATATACCCCTATTTTTCTAAGTAAAAACCTAACTTGTATTGTTCTATATCGCCTTGTATCACTCTCCATATGGCAGTTCAATGCCTCCTGTATTTAGTCCCTCTTTTTGATTATTGTGATCTTTTACCTATTGAGTTCCATGATTCCCTGTTATGTGTATTTTTTTTTTTTTTTAATTAATCTTAACTTGTTTGTTTTTGTGATTTCCCTATTTGAGTTGATATCAGGACGTTCTGTTTTGTGACCTTGTGTTGTGCTGATATCTGATATTATTGGTTCTGTGACCAAACAATATCCTTTAGTATTTCTTGTAGCTTTGGTTTGGTTTTTGCAAATTCTCTAAACTTGTGTTTGTCTGTAAATATCTTAATTTCGCCTTCATATTTCAGAGAGAGTTTTGCTGGATATATGATCCTTGGTTGGCAGTTTTTCTCCTTCAGTGTTCTGTATATGTCGTCCCATTCCCTTCTTGCCTGCATGGTTTCTGCTGAGTAGTCAGAACATATTCTTATTGATTCTCCCTTGAAGGAAACCTTTCTTTGCTCCCTGGCTGCTTTTAAAATTTTCTGTTTATCTTTGGTTTTGGTGAGTTTGATGATAATATGTCTTGGTGTTTTTCTTTTTGTATCAATCTTAAGTGGGGTTCGATGAGCATCTTGGATAGATATCCTTTCGTCTTTCATGATGTCAGGGAAGTTTTCTGTCAGAAGTTCTTCAACTATTTTCTCTGTGTTTTCAGTCCCCCCTCCCTGTTCTGGGACTCCAATCACCCGCAGGTTATCCTTCTTGATAGAGTCCCACATAATTCTTAGGGTTTCTTCATTTTTTTAAATTCTTTTATCTGATTTTTTTTCAGCTATGCTGGTGTTGATTCCCTGGTCCTCCAGATGTCCCAGTCTGCATTCTAATTGCTCGAGTCTGCTCCTCTGACTTCCTAGTGTGTTGTCTAATTCTGTTATTTTATTGTTAATCTTTTGGATTTCTCCATGTTGTCTCTCTATGGATTCTTGCAACTTATTAATTTTTCCAGTATGTTCTTGAATAATCTTTTTGAGTTCTTCAACAGTTTTATCAGTGTGTTCCTTGGCTTTTTCTGCAGATATCCTAATTTCATTTGTGATATCATTAAGCATTCTGTAAATTAGTTTTTTATATTCTGTATCTGATAATTCCAAAATTGTATCTTCATTTGGGAAAGATTTTGATTCTTTTGTTTGGGGGGTTGGAGAAGCTGTCACGGTCTGCTTCTTTAAGTGGTTTGATATGGATTGTTGTCTCTGAGCCATCACTGGGAAACTAGTTTTTCCAGAAAATCCACTAAAAAAAAACTGCAGTCAGATCCCTATCAGAGTTCTCCCTCTGGCTCAGGCTATTCAGATGTTAATGAAGCCGCCTGGGGAGGGTGGGGGAGGGAACAGAGAGATAGGAGAGTAGCACCTCAGAATATAGCCAGAGTTGCTTGTCTTGCTTGGAATGACTGTTATATCTGAGATTCCCGCAGGCGCGTCGCCTATGTGTGCTGGCTGTGTGGAGATTGCCCCCAGGGGGTCTGGCCCGCTGGAGTCACGGTCAGATCCTCCGCTTCCAGCCCCACGCCCAGCGTCAAGGCTCCCCTACTGGGACGGTGCACTCTCAACTCCAAAATCAGTCTCTGCCTCCCGGGGACTTCTCGTCCCTCCAGCCGCGTGGCCGTGCCGCCCCCGTGAACCAGGTGGGCCCCCTCCCGGGGTTAGTTCAGATGGGTGGAGTAGCTCCCCGTGCTTGTGCCGCGACCGAGTGTCCCGGCTGGAACGCTGTTCTCCCCACTCCAATACCAGTCGCTGCCTCCCGGGGACTTCTCCTACCGGCTGCGTCCCACGCCGCCCGCGCGACCCGGCTGGTCCCCTTCCCGGGGTTAGTTCAGGGGGTGGAGCAACTCTCCGTGTTTATGGCGTACCTGCGTGCAGTCCAAATCCCTGCGGGACGGTTCCCCGGCTCGGATGCTGCTCTTTCTGCTCCAAGATCAGTCACTGCCTCCTGGGGACTTCTCCTACCGGCTGCGTCCCACGCCGCCCATGGAACCAGCTGGTCCCCCTCCCGGGGTTAGTTCAGGGGGGTGGAGCAGGTCTCTGTGCTTGTGCCGTACCTGACTGGTACGCTGGCTCCAGGCTCTGGAAACTATCGCTGCTTCCCCGTATTAGTTCGTTCTCCGTCTCTAAATCTGTGTTTGTTGTTCGGGGTTCGTAGATTGTTATGTATGTGATCGATTCACTTGTTTTTCCGTGTCTTTGTTGTAAGAGGGATCCGAGGTAACGTCTGCCTAGTCCGCCATCTTAGCTCCACCTCCTCAAGAGAAGTACTTTAAAAATGTATGTTATTCTTCCATCTCAATAGCTGGGACTTGGTTCCGGCAGGTTCTACTTGAGAAAGCATCTGCTCAGAAATAGTTCTGATGCTTTCCTTGATTTGGGGTTGCTGGTGAAAAAAAAAAAAATGGCATCATTGATCTCTAACTCTTGTGCATATTCCGCCACCAAAACAATCCTCATTTGTCTGAGGCTAATCTCTAGTCTCTTTTGTTTCCAAAGTGAGTAACTAAGCAGAGGAAGAAAATGCTCGTGATAACCATGAAACAGTTGGTGAACATAACCACTTTTCAGAGTGTGCACAATGCATTTGGATCTTCTTAAAATCACTGTTAGTAGCTGTTATAGATTTAATTGTATCCCCCAAAAATATGTGTATCAGTTTGGCTAGGCGGTGATTCCCAGTATTGTGTGATTGCCCACCATTTTGTGATCTGATATGATTTTCCTATGTGTTGTAAATCCTATCTCTAGGATGTAAATAAGGCAAGACTCAATCTATGAGATTGGATTGTGTCTTGAGCCAATCTCTTTTGAGATATAAAAGAGAGAAGCGAGCAGAGAGACATGAGAACCTCATGCTGCCAAAAAAGCAGCATCAGGAGCAGAGAGTGTCTTTTGGACCTGGGGTTCTTGCGAGGAGAAGCTCCCAGACCAAGGGAAGACTATGACAAGGACCTTCCCTTAGAGCCGACAGAGAGAAAGAGTTTTCCCCTAAAGTTGGCACCCTGAATTTGGACTTCTAGCCTCCTAAACTGTGAGAGAAGAAATTTCTCTTTGTTAAAGTCGTCCACTTGTGGTATTTCTGTTATAGCAGCACTAGATGACTAAAATGGTGACCTGTTAGGATACATGATACATGACTTATTCAATGATCTTCTATTATAAGATCATGTTCTGATAGCCTTATGGCAAGAAGACTGTGAGATCACTGCAATGTTCTAAGACTCAAACGCACCTATTTTTAAGAATTACATCTGATCCTCATGGCTGTTCTTCTTTGGTGATTATTATGGCTTGAATTGTGTCCCCCCAAAATATGTATTGCAAATCCTAACCCCTATACCTGTGGATATAATCCCATTTGGGATCAGGGTTTTTGTTGTCATGTTAATGAGGCCACATAGTCTTGGGTATGTCTTAAACCTAACCCACTTTTGAGTTATAAAAAGAGCAGATTAGACACAAAAGCAAGCAAGCACAAATGTGGGAAATATAGATGCCACATGGAGATCGTCAAGAAACAGAGGAATGCCAGTATTGTAGAAGCTGAGACAAGGATTTTTCCACAGAGTAGACAGAGAAGAAGCCTTCCCCTAAAGCTAGAGCCCTGAATTCAGACTCCTAGCCTTCTGAACTGTGAGAAAAAATACATTTCTGTTCTTTAAAGCCACGCACTTGTGAGATTCTGTTATAGCAGCACTAGGAAACTAAGACAGATTTTTACACCTTTTTTTAATTGTCCTTTAGGTCAAAGTTTACAGCTCAGGTTGATTTCTTATGCAAAAATTTATACACATATTGTTTGGTGACATTAGTTGCAATCCCCACAATGTGACAACACACTCCCCCTTTCCACCCCAGGTTCCCTGTGTCAGTTCAACCAGTTCCTGTCCCTCCCTGCCTTCTCATCTTGCCTCCACACAGGAACTGCTCATTTGGTCTTGTGTACCTGATTGAACGAAGAAGCACACTTCTCATGAGTATTATTCTTTGTTCTGTAGTCGTGTCTAATCTTTGTCTGAAGAGTGAGCTTTGGTAATGATTTTAGTTCTGGGTTAATAAAGCATCCAGGGGCCATAGTTTCAGGGGTTGTTCCAGTCTCTGTCAGACCATTAAGTCTGGTCTTATTACGTGAATTTGAGTTCTGCTCCATACTTTTCTCCTGCTCCGTTGAGGACTCTGTTGTGTTCCCTGTCAGGGTGGTCATTGGTGGTAGCCAGGCCCCGTCTAGTTCTTCTGGTCTCAGGTGATGGAGTCTCTGGTTTTTGTGGACCTTTTGTCTCTTGGGCTAATATTTTCATTGTGTCTTTGGTGTTCTTCATTCTCCTTTGCTGCAAGTGGGTTGGGACCAATTGATGCATCTTTGATGGCTGCTTACAAGCTTTTAAGACCTCAGATGCCTCTCACCAAAGTGGGATGCAGAACATTTTCTTAAAAAACTTTGTTATGCCAATTGCTATAGATGTCCCCCAAAACTGTGGTCTCAGGCCCTAGTCCCAGCTACTCTGTCCCTCAAAGTGTTTGGATGTGTTCGGGAAACCTCTTAGCTTTTACTTTGGTCCAGTTGTGCTGACTTCCCTTGTATTGTGTGTTGTCTTTCCCTTCACCGAAGATGATCCTTATTTACTATCTAGTTCGAGAGTTCCCCTCTCCCTCCCTCCCCACAATCATAACCATCGAAGAATGCTTTCTTTTGTGTTACACCTTTTTTTGTTAATGCCTTTGAAATGCCTTTGGTCAACAATCCCAACTGGTGAACACAGTTTGAATGCTTCTCACTGTATATACCTACCCTCTCTGAGTAGTCTTTCTAACTTAAAGCCAATGACAGTAAGGGACAAGCTACTTAGGACCTTTCTGTTTTACTGTTCATAAAACTGGACTTATTTTTCATGATTACTTGGGCTCACCCAATTTTTCAATGATATCTGGTTCTGTTGCTAGTACATGCATTACACCTAGCCCAAGTTACATTTATGATTTCAAAACTCTTTATAGTATGATTGAACAAATCACAAAGAAATGCGTTTATCAGTCCTGAGATATATACAGAAGAAACTATGCTTTACTTATTCATTCATTTGGACAATTCAAATAATAAATAAGCAAGAAAGCTGTCAGGTGGTAAGAAGGGTTATGCAGTTGACTAAGAAGCTATTTTAGCTTGAGTGACCGAAGGGAACACCTGTGAGGATGTTTTATTTAAAGTAAGATCAGAATCCAAGGAAGATGTTAGCCATGAAAGGATTAGGAGGACAAGCCTTCTAGGCAGGGTGAACAACTAGGGAAAAGGCCTTTAATGTGGGAACAAGTGTGTTGTGTTTGAAGAACAGTACAGAATTCTGGTGTAGTTGAAGGCTAGTGAGTAAGGGTCAAAGGGGACAGGTCATGTCAGACCTTGTAAACCAGGGTGAGGGGTTTGGGTTTATTCTGGAAGGCACTGGAGGATATTAAGCATTACTCTGGCTGCTGTGGGAAGTACAGATTTTAAGACAGCAGCAGTGGAAGCAGGGAAATCAACTAGTGTCTTAGGCTGGGTTCTCTAGAAAAGCAAAACCAGTAAAAAAAAAAAAAAAAGTGTCTATATAAATATATATAGAGAGAGATTTACATCAAGGAAACGGCTCAAGTAGTTGTAGAGGCTAGAAAGTCCCAAGTCCATTGGTCTGGCTGGAGGCTTCTCCTGACTTATGTAGCTACAGGGACTGGCGAACCCAAGATTGGCAAGCTTATGTCTTACAGGCTGTGGAGGCCAACGAATCCCAAGATTGACAGGTAAGCTGCCAGCTCAGGTCCCAAGATCCAGAGGTCAGATGAACAGGAGCCAGTTGTAGGATCCAGAGCAAGCAAAATTCCACGAGTCTTGCCCAGGGTCCACCTATATTGGATACAGGCCACACCCCCAAGGAAACTCCCTTTCAACTGATTAGCTACTCACAGCAGATCTCATTATGGAGGTGATCACATTATATTAGATCTCGTAATAGAGGTGACTACATCATTATACAACTGCCAAACTATATCATAACTGCCAAACCACTGAGAAACATGGCCCAGCCAAGTTGACACACAATCTTAATGATCACATCTAGGATATAATTACAGGGATTCAGGGGAGGGATAATTATGATGACTTGGGTAGGAGCCCTGGTGGTGTAGTGGTTAAGAGCTCAACTGTTAACCAAAAGTTGGCATTTTGAATCTACCAGATGCTACTTGGAAACCCTATGGGACAGTTGTTCTCTGTCCTACAGGGTCGCTATGAGTCAAAATCCACTCAGTGACAGTGGATTAGAGGAATTTAGCAAATTGGAAGAATTTGGGGTGCTTGTGAATGTTGAATCTCCTTGATTGTGAGGCTAAAAACTTACATAGTCAGAACCATAAAGAAATGGGATATCTTAAACTATAGTCATATATTATTAGTATTTTTGAACTGAGAACTTCTAGTCATAATTTGGCTAGATTGTGTTGGGCACAGGAGGGCCCTGGTGGTTCAGTAGTAGATTTCACACCTTCCATGCAAGAGATGTTGCTGTTAGGTGCCATTGAGTTGGTTCCAACTCATAGCGACGCTGTGTACAACAGAATGAAACACTGCCCAGTCCTGTGCCATCCTCACAATCATTGCCATGTTTGAGCCCAGTGTTGCAGCCACTGTGTCAGTGGATTTTGTTGAGGGTCTTCCTCTTTTTTGCTGACCCTCTACTTTACCAAACATGATGTCCTTTTCCAAGGAATGGTCCCTTCTGATAACATGTCCAAAGTATGTGAGAGGAAGTATCACTATCCTCGTTACTAAGGAGCATTCCGGCTGTACTTCTTCCAAGACAGCTTTGTTTGTTCTTCTGGCAGACCATGGTATATTCAATATTCTTCACCAACACCATAATTCGAAGGCATCAATTCTTCCTCAGTCTTCTTTATTCATTGTCCAGCTTTAACATGCATATGAGGCAATTGAAAATACTATGGCTTGGTTCAGGTGCACCTTAGTTCTCAAAGTGACATCTTTGCTTTTTTAACACTTTAAAGAGGTCTTTTGCAGCAAATTTGCCCAATGCAAAATGTCATTTAATTTCTTGATTGCTGCTTCCATGTGCTTTGACTGTGGATCCAAGTAAAATGAAATCCTTGACAGCTTCAATCTTTTCTCCATTTATCATGATGCTGCTTATTGGCCCATTTGTGAGGATTTTTGTTTTCTTTTTGAGGTGTAATCCATACTGAAGACTGTAGTCTTTAATCTTCATTAGTAAGTGCTTCAAGTCCTCTTCACTTTCAGCAAGCAAGGTTGTGTCATCTGCATACAGAAGGTTATTAATGAGTTTTCCTCTAAATCCTGGTGCTCCATTCTCCTATATGTTGTCCAGCTTCTCGGATTCTTTGCTCAGCATGTAGTAGACCTGGTTCAATGCCTGGCCGATGCTTCTCATGTGCAGCCACCACCTGTCTGCCAGTGAAGGCTTGTGTATTGCTGGGATGCTGAACAAGTTTCGGCAGAGCTTCCAGGCTAAGAAGAAATGCTTAGTGACCTACTTCAGAAAATCAGCCACAGGAAACCTGGGGGATCACAATGGTCTGATCTGCAACCTCTCAAGGGGCTGGTACAGGACTGGGCAGTGTTTCGTTCCATTGTGGATGAGGTCACCAGGAGTTTGGGGCCAACTCTAGGGCAGCTTACAATAACAACAAACGCGGACACATAATCTGTCCTTATTGTGCCTGTGTATTCTCAAATGTATTCAAAACATGCTGCCCAAAGCTGTGAGGAAGGAATAAAGTAAGTACACGGTGCTAATTTTAAGAGTTTAGGTAAATTACTTTATTATTTGAGATGCTTATGGCTGTAACCAGCAGAAAGCCCCAACTCAAATGGATTTATATAAGGACATTTATTTTCTTTCATTTCTGGTAGTCCACAGGGTTAAGTGGGTTCCAGGTGTGGAATGAATAACATCTCAATGGTGTCATCGAGGATTCATATTCTTTATGTGTCTCTGCTTTGCCATTCTTGACACTAAGACAGGTTCTCCTCATGGGAAGAAGATGGCTTTGAGAGAGATCTAGGGTTTCATGCTGTTTTGTTCATGTCCAGCAAGACAGAAAGATGGAAATTCTCCACCCATGCAGTGTAAGTCTTTCTCTCCAATCTGTTAAAAAAAAAAAAATCTGACTAGGCCAACTTAAATCATAGGTTTTCCCTAGAACCAGTATCAGTTTCCTGGGCAATGCCATGTCTCAAGATTAGCTTAGGCTAATCAGGATTTCCTGGGCAGACAAGAGGATAGGACGAATGCCTGAATAAAACCAAAGCTCTGATAGGAAGAGAGAATAGACTTTGGGTCAGCAACCCACAACATCTATGACAACTACCTAACATTAGTTGTTGTATTTTAATAAAACCAGTAAACACTATTTACAGTTTAAGGTTTTAAGGGACTAAAAATATGGCTTGAATAATTTCTGAAATAATAAAAAAGCTTTACCTTCATGGGAAAAAATGTAATGAAGCAACCTCAGAAACATAGCTATTCAAATCAAATACGAAGATCTTAAGTCACAGAAATGTGGTCATTTAATTTTCTACCCCAAGCTGAAGGAAAATTTATGAGACAGGTATAATGTGGTATGCTGTGGACTGTTGGAATTTGAACAAGGTGTCTTATTTGATTTTCACATTTTGATATGTTTTTCTTCCCATTCTCACCTACCCCTTTTCTTTACATTCCTGTTAGATTTTGCTCTTTTGCAAAATAACGGCGTGCTAATAACGTGGCATACCTCATTTTCTATCCCCCTGTAATGACATTAGCAGAGATCCCAGAAGTGATTGACATTAAGAGAGATTCCAAGGAGAATTATGTGTTTTGAGAGAGCTTGATCTGACCTTTGTAATAATGATTTTGCAAGATGCTTTTTTTTATGTCAACTTAGTAATCATACAGTACAGACAAAAATGAAATCTACTGTTTTGATAAGTATCAATTTTGATTAGATTCAGATTGCAACTGGCAATTAAAGAATCCATAGGCAATCATCTATTCAAGAGGCAATGGCCATTTCATATCAATTGTTTACATAAGACAGAGATGACACTTCCTATTTTGTTCAAAGTACCCCATTTTTAGTCAACTCCTATTTCATTTATTTCTGTAAGAAGCTTAATTTGATTTAACATAAGCTGGACACCTTTTTTTTTAGCCGAACATTTTTTAAATATATTTTTCTCCAAAATAACATTTTTTTTTTGGTAGATTCCTGTTACAGCTAAGTTGAAAAGTACAATGACATTAAACTGCTACATTCTTTATTCATAGTTTGCACGAAACCTGGGGAGAAGGAGTGAAGTAGGTCCTTGTTAGGTTTTAAAAGTAGTGGTATTTGACAGCTGGCAAAGCTCCCAAAGGAGCAGAAAACTATGCACTTTGACCAGCTCAATTTGTACTTATTTTCAGGACAGCAATGTAACCTTAACTTTCCTCCTGAACAGAATTTACTTGATCAGCAGAAAAAATACAATTCCAACTAAGGTCCACTCTCTTCTTGGCAGTACTTTTGACACCCTTGGCCTCCCTCCTCTTCTCTCATTATATCATTTCTAACCTAATACTCGCTTCTGATCTCCTTCTTATGCTCTGCAGCCATCTTTAGTACCTTCATTGACTCTTTTTTGTCCTCTTGTCCCTTAAATGAAATCATTCCCTAAGGTTCTCTTCTCCTCATCTTCACTGCCCTCTTCTCCTCAACCTTCTTTTCTGCAACGCCCACCTTCCTTTCCTCTTCCCAGTAACCTCATCCACTCCCGTGGATTCCACTCCTTTTTATATGCCTAGGACTTCCATCTGCATCTTTCCTCTCCCTTCCCCAAACCAGACCTCAGCTCCCAATAGTTAGGAGCTAGGAAACTAATACAGGTAACTTCTGCATTCCCTTCCAAGTTCCTTGGTGCCAGCATAGACTGGGTGGACCCTTCACATCTATCTGTCTCATACTGCAGCTCTTCACACCAGTCACTTGTAACTCCATGCTAGAAGCCAACTCTGCATCATCTTCCAGACCCACCCTCTATGGAAGATGATGTTCTTAAGATGGCTGCCATAGTATCTCCCATTCCTCATGTTCTTCTTCAATGTGATCTTACTATGCCTGCATCAAAACTGGGAGCCTATGTCCCCTTTCCTAGATACAGGCTGATCTAAGCAATCTGCTCCACCACTAGAGTGAATCAGAAGGGATATTTCGGGATTTCTAAGGCTAGTAGTTCATGAAAAGTGTTGCAGCTTTTGCCTGGAATGCTTGGCTCTTGGACCAGTCCTTCTCAGGAACCACCCTCCCAAATATCGAGCTGTGAGAAGTCTGTGTGAAGAGGCTATATGTAGGTGCTCTGACTAACAACTTCGGCTGAACTCCCAGCAGATGCTCAGCATCAGTTACTAGCCATATGGGCAAGCCACTTTGGATACCTGGTCTGTGGAGCCTTTAAAGATCTCCAATTACAGCTGCTACTTGATTTGAAAGGAGCCCTAGTGACTCAGTGGTTAAAGCGCTTGGCTACTAACTGAAAGGTTGGTGGTTCGAACCCACCAGCCACTGCACAGGAGAGAGTTGTGGCAGTCAGCTTCCATTAAGATTACAGCCTTGGAAACCCTATGGGGCAGTTATACTCTGTCCTACTGGATCACTAATGACGTATTGCATTGGGCAAATCTGCTGCAAAAGGCCTCTTTAAAGTTTTTAACAGCAAAGATGTCACTTTAAGGACTAAGGTAGGCCTGACCCAAGTCATGTTTTTTTCAGTCACCTCATATGCATGTGAAAGGTGGACAATGAATAAGGAAGACCAAAGGAGAATTGACACCTTCAAAATATGGTGTTGGTGAAGAATATTGAATATACCATGGACTGCCAGAAGAACGAACAAAGCTGTCTTGGAAGAAGTACAGCCAGAATGCTGCTTAGAAACAAGAATGGCAAGACTTTGTTTATGTACTTTGGACATGTTATCAGGAGGGACCAGTCCCTGGAGAAGTACATCATGGTTGATAAAGTAGAGTATCAGCAAAAAAGAGGAAGACTCTCAATGAGATGTGTTGACACAGTGGCTGCAACAATGGACTCAAGCATAACAATGATTATGAGAATGGTACAGGATCAGGCAGTGTTTCGTTTTGTTTTACATAGGGTTGCTATGAGTTGGAACCAACTTGACGGCACTTAACAACACAGGTTCACTATGAGTCAGACTGGATGGCGAAGGGTTTGATTTGGACCTGACTGGAACTGCATGAGGAAATAATGAGTAAGACCATTCAGCTGAACCCAGTCAACTGATAGACTATGGGAGATAGCACATCGTTGTTTTGCCACGAAGTTTTGAAATAGCTTGTTGCACAGTAATAGATAACTGGAACACCCTCAAAACTTAGGAGTCTCTTGGGTCAAGTCTTTGGGGGAGGAGGGACAAGTTGAATGTTCCCCTTCTCTAGGGAGAGGTTAAAGAGGAGGCAGCTCCCTCCTCATGTCCTCCACTCTCCCTGTCTAGTCTTCTACGAAGAAAGTAGGGATAGGGCATGGTGTCTTGCACATTATTTTGGAATGAACCTCCTAGCTCACTCTTCATTGGGTATCAGGCTTTTCCAGGGGAAAGGGGCTGACACTTAACACCTTTTCTCCACAGTCTCAAGAGTACTTTACATCCTCACTACCCAAGTTTATAATGAGGTATGATATGGATAGCAAAGTTCCATGAATGCACGTTGAATGTTCTTTCTTGGGATTTTTTTTTTTTTTTAACCAAGATACCCTCAAACCTTCTTTCAATATACAATCATCCTTTAGTTTAATGATTCTCAATTGTTTTGTGAATTACCTGAGTAATTTGTTTAAAATTTTTCAACCCCAGTTTAGAGGGTCTGAATTTATAGGTTTGTAAAAAAAAAATTTTTTTTTTTAATGAATGTAGGTCTTCAATCCCATCATATGCATGTGAAAGCTGGACAATGAATAAGGAACACCAAAGAAGAATTGACTCCTTTGAATTGTGGTGTTGGTGAAGAATATTGAATATACCATGGACTGTCAAAAGAATGAACAAATCTGTCTTGGAAGCAGTAGAATCAGAATGGTCCTTAGAAGCAAGGATGACGAGACTGTGTCTTACATACTTTGGACATGTTGTCAGGAGGGATCAGTCCCCAGAGAAGGACATCATGCTTGGTAAAATACAGGGTTAGGGAAAAGGGGAAGAACCTCAATGAGATGGGTTAATACGGTGGCTGCAACATGGGCTCAAGCATAAAAATGATTGTAAGGTTGGCACAGGACCGGGCAGTGTTTTGTTCTGTGGTACATAGGGTGGCTATGAGTCGGAACTGACTCGATGGCACCTAAGAACAACAACAACAATGGGCCCATGAACTTGCATTTTAAAGAAGTGGCTCAGAGAATTTTTTACTCAAAAATTCAGAGGATCACATTGTGAGAAGTTTTGACCCTTTTTTCTTTGAAATTTTTGTTTTGTTTTTAATGAATTCTTAAACGTTTCTGAAAATTTTGAATTATTCTTACTCTGATGAAAATTGTGACAAAATGTAAGATAAATGATAGAATTCACATATTCCCACAGCCCACCTGTCAATTTGTAGTACGGTGTTGGCTCGCATGTTGCTGTGATGCTAGAAGCTATGCTACTGGTGTTTCAAATACCAGCAGAGTCATCCATGGTGGACAGCTTTCACTGAAACTTCCAGAATAAGACAGACTAGGAAGAAAGGCCTGGCTATCTACTTCTGATGATTAGCCAATGAAAACCGTAAGGAGCACAACAGAATAGTGTCCAATAGAGTGCTGGAAGATGAGCTCCCTAGGTTGGAAGGCATTCAAGAGTACTCATTTGCTGCAACAATGGGCTCAAGCACAGCAGCGATTGTGAAAATACCACAGATTAGGCAATGTTTCTTCTGTTGTATATGGAATCGCCATGAGTCAGAGCCAATGTGAAGGTCACTAACAGCCACCAAAGGCATTCGCTAGAAGTTGGAGGATAACTGAAGGTAGACTGAATCCATGGAGAATTACAAGAAGTATTAACTAAGACCCTTCCTAAACCACTAATTTCCCAGTATGGAATTGTGGGTGCACATGGTTAGAAAATAACAGCATGGAGTATTAGAAAAGAGATCCAGCAGGAAAGCACATCCTGTGTGTCTCTGAGGCTCACGGGTGAAAACAGGTAGGGTTATCTACCTGCCCTAGAAGACTCACTTCTCAGGCCTCCAGGGGAAGAGGAGATGGAGGTAACTCCGCAGCATCCTTGCTGTGGACACCCCCACTCCATTGCTATACATTCAATTCCATTCTGATAGTTCTCCAAGGAAACTTCAGATCTGTAGTTTGGCTTCCTGGAGCCAGATCTCTAGGGCTCAGTGCAGAGATCCCAAACTAGAGAGGCTTCCAAACTCAGATGCAAATCTCTCATCACATTAGTAAAATATGGAGTCAGGCATTATTTGCACCTCTCTTAGGAACCAAAAATTTAGATGTCTGGTATTTTACATTGCCTGGTCATCATAACCACCAGAACAGATTAGAGATTCACTATTAAGTAATTATTAAAATGAGGAGTTGATCCACTTAAATATTTCTAAGATTTAACTTTCCCTAAAGAATTAAGATTCTATAAGTTGTTTAGGCCATTGGAAATTAGTCACAATTTAATACTTTCCTCTGTGATGTCACCAATCATTAGCTCATCCAGTACAGCAGAATGAAGGACCATAAATAAGCAGGCAGACAGACTAATGACTCCTGTGGCTGAAACTTGTGACTGGCTAGATATTTACCAATCCACTTCCCACAAATTTGTGGCACACATATCTAGCTATCTTTGCAGTGGGTAATAAGTAGGGTCACATGCCTGAGTTATCACCAATGGAATGTGGGAGTAAGTGCTGCATGCCACTTCAAGGCCTGGCCCATGAAACCATGAGTCCTCCATGCTCTTGTTCTATCCACCAGCTTAATGCAGGATGAAGCCTGAGAAGATGGTGCTGCCACAAGATGGCAGGTGACTGGATCCCTGAATGATTACATGGAACAGAACCCCTGCTCTCCTCATTTGATTGTGATACTCTTAATGTCTTTATTCACTTAGATTTTGGGTTTCTTCAACATTTATCTAATCCTAATACTGCTCCTGAACATGACCTGTTTCCTAATATTTCAGGGGACCTGCCTTCTTTAACATCATATTTCTTTTGAACCCTAACTTGAGGGCTTGTGTCCCCTATGTATCCAGCTCTGGAATTCAGGACTCTCTGGGCACATTTGGCCAACTGATGTGGCCAATGCACTAGAGGTCTATTTGCAGGAGACACTGGTTAATCTTCTGGAGAGAAATTATCCTCAGGAACAGAGATCCAGGAAGACAAGCTTGGCCTGATAACAAATTTGTGATTGTGCAAGGAAAGCAGATGCTCTGAATGACTTGCTGTTTGCTTTTGGATTCATATTTGGCCCAGTTCCAGCTGCCTGAGCTGTAGGAAGAGAGAAAGTGGTAATAAAACTGAAGAAGTTGTGTAATCTGGAAATCTTTGATTCACTTGTGTGTAAAAAAAAAAACAACTTATATTCTTTTGTTTTTCTTAGTGAAAGAAATCACTAAGTTCCTTTCCACCAGAGTTTGTACTATATTAAATCTTGCTTGTGTTTTGGTAGGTATCCACCTTATCCTAGCGTCTTTATGGCAACAAATGAGTTTTTGCAACCCAGAAGATGTAAGCAAGTACTCTGGCCTTTAGTCCATCGTTGTCTCTTCTGAGATGCTCCATTGTCCAGGCCACCTCTTCCGTTAGGAAGGAGGTAGTGGCTCTGTGTTCTGGGTAAGAGGATTTCTAAGTGGTTATGCCTCAAGCCTTTATGCTCCTCTTCCTCAGAGGTTCTGCTGTCCTTTGAGTATGGGTGGGAGGGGAGCAGAGTTCCCATTCCTTGAGGAACCTGTCATCCTTGGTGTCTCTGTAACTCAGGGAAGCCACCCTAGAGATTGGGTTACTCTTTCTCTTCAGTTTAAAGCACCACTTCCATCCTACTTTTTCTACCTTGACTGATCTGAAATATAAAAGCAGTGTTTTTCACCCTGAAGTCATGGTAGAAGGAGAGCTTAGAGCTTTAAAAACAAATATTGGTATCATCTGTTTGGGGTGAAAGTGAGTGTATTGGTTTGTTAGAGATGTTGTAACAGAAAACTACAAACTGAGTTGCTTATAAGACATAAATTTATTGTCTCACAGTTTTGGAGTTTGGGAGTCGAAGATCAGGGTGTTGGCTTTGAGGGACAATCTGTTACATGCCTGTCTCCTAGCTTTGAGGGAGACTCTGTTACCTGCCTCTCTCCTAGCTTCTTGTAGCTTCCGGCATCTTTGGCTTGCAACTGCAGCATCATTGATGTCCTTCCTTTGTCTCCCTGTCTCTGTGTATCTCCTTCTCCCACCCCCCCAACCCCAGTCATAAAAGATTAGGACCCACCCTACTCCAGTATGACTTCGTGTTAACTGACACCATCTTCAAAGACCCTATTTCCAAACAAGGTCATTCATGGATACCAGGAGTTAGAACTTCAATGTATCTTTTTTGGGAGGTGTCATGGATTGAATTTTGTCCTCCCAAAAATGTATGTATTAAGTTGGTTAGGCCATGATTCCCAGTATTCTGTGGTTGTCCTCCATTTTGTGATTGTAATTTTATGTTAAAGAGGATTAGGGTGAGATTGTAATACCCTTATCAGGTCATGTCTCTGATCCAATGTAAAGGAGTTTCCCTGGGATGTGGCCTGCAACACCTTTTCTCTCTCAAGAGGTAAAAGGAAAGGCAAGCTAGCAGAGATGGGAACCTCATACCACCAAGAAAGCAGCATTGGGAGCAGAGATCCTTTGGACCTGAGGTGCCTGTGCTGAAATGCTCCCAGACCAAGGGAAGGCTGATGACAGGGAACTTCCTCCAGAGATAACAGAGAGAGAAAGACTTCCCCTGGAGCCTGTGCCCTGAATTCGGACTTCTAGCTTACTGGACTGTGAGAGAATAAACTTCTCTTTGTTAAAGCCATCAACTTATGGTATTTCTGTTACAGCAGCACTAGATGACTAAGACAGGCGGACACAATTGAATCCATAACATGGGCTAAGGAGGAGGTTTTTCTTCTTTTGTAAAATTACAAGAACCAAAACAAACAAATAAAAAAAAGCCAAAAAACTCAAAAAGCAAAGAAAAAACTTAAAAAAAAAAAGGAAGAAACCAATAACAAATAAGACACTAGTCAGTTTTTTTTTTTTTTTTCCCTTTAAAATCTCTAAAATCTGGAGGTGGGGTATAATATTCCTTTAGTATCCTCTGAGAGCACAAAGAAATGGAGAGATGTTCTTGTCCACTTTGTCCTCAAAACACTATATACATTTGGGCACTGAGAATGTCCTTAACAGAAACCATGATCTCCGGCAGAGCTGACCGAGGAGTCAGCCTGAAGCTGAACTATTAATCATAAAAAGAGGGACCTGTAACAAAAGACAGGTGTGCTAGAGGGCATCTGGGACAGGTGAAAAGGAAACATTTGATGGATGCTGATTTGATTTGTTTTTAGGCCCAGATGGGACTCTCACTAGGGACTCCTAGAAGTGCTTAGTGGTGGTGGTGGTAGGAGATTTTGGTAGCTAAGTTTCTGCAAAAGCAGGGATTCCAGAGAGACACAGATTACATTTATAGTGAAAATGTTTCCATTGGTTGGTGGTAACCCTTAGCCCCAGTCCAATTGTTCCCAGAGCCTCCATGTCGATTCAACCCTTTCCCAAACTGAACGAATCATTATATAAATGGCTCCCTTGCTGGATACTTAAAATACTTAGAAATAGTCATGTTTGCTCTGTGCTCTCAGAAAAGGACTTTGACGCCTTTAAGGGACTCTAAGATGGTAGCCCGTCCTCTTGAGCTATCTCCAGCCCAAGGACCTTGGGTCTCCATTGTTTTTCCATCTCTTTCCTTTACACTGGAGGAGGTTAGTAGGAAGTGGTTTCTGCTTGTTCCTGCTACTCTTCATTCTCTGAGAAGCTACTTCCTGTTCCATGTAGTATGGAACTCACAGAAGGACTGGTTCTTGTCTCCCCTCCCCACCTCCTGGTTTGTGTTTACTTATCCATTTATTCATTCATTTAAACATTGTTGCTTACCATGTGCCAGAGACCAGGCGTTTCCTGTAGAAATCCTATTGTCTCTTCTAAATTAGAGAGTTTTCCTCAGGCCTCTGTTTGATAACAGAACTCTGTCTCTAGAGATACATCTAAGCCTGGTCCTTTCCTTCCTGCCTTTGTTTCATAGTGCTGCTGCTGTAACAAAAATACCACAAGTGGGTGGCTTTAAAGAATTGAAATTTATTTCCTCACGGTTTTAGAGGCTGCAAGTTTGCATTATAGCCTCAGCTGTATTGATTCTTTCTGTGGGCCTTTCTTCTAGTTTCAAGTGTCTGCTGGCAATCCTTGGCATTCCTTTGCTTGTAGATGACCCTCACAGGGTGTCTGTCTTCCCCTGTGTGTGATTGTGTCTGTTTTGTCCTTTTTATTACATAAAAGTGATTAGGTTTAGGACCCATCCTACTCTGATATGACCTCATTAACATAACGTAAAACCTTTATACCCATACAGGATCACATGCACAAGTACAGGGGCCAGAACAATAATATATGTTTTTTTTTTTGTGTGTGTGTGTGCTTTAAGTGAAAGTTTACAAATCAAGTCAGTCTCTCGAACAGAAATGTATATACACCTTGCTGTGTACGCCTAGTTGCTCTCCCCCGAATGAGACAGCAAACTCCTCTCCACTCTCTATTTTCGTGTCCATTGGCCAGCTTCTGATCCCCTCTGCCCTCTTATCTCCCCTCCAGACGGGAGCTGCCCACATAGTCCCATGTGTCTACTGATCCAGGAAGCTCACTCCTTACCAGTATCATTTTCTATCCCACAGTCCAGTCCAGTTCCTGCCTGAAGAGCTGGCTTTGGGAATGGTTCCTGTTAATACATATTTTTGAAGGACACAATTCGATCCATAACACCCCCCTTTCTCAGATTCCTGCTGGTCCCCTGTTACTTTCTCTTGGTTAGGTCTGGCTTTGCTGGTGAACTATTTAGCTCACTGCTGGGGCAAGTTTTGACATATTTTTAACAACTAGAATCCCCAACCCAAGAGATAATGTGTAAACCACCTTTTCTTAATTGGGGTTCCTCACTGAACTGCATAATACAGAACATGATTGGCACAAGTATTTTCTGAATTCAGCATGGAATGTTGAAAGCAAGACATTTTAAATTATTTGTCAACTAGTCTAAGAGATTACAATTAGGTAAACTGACATAATTTACTAATTTTTCGAAGACTTTTTGGTTATAAAAATCTTACCCTCCTTACTTAGGTCTTTTTTTTTTTTTTTTTTAGGTCTTAGCTCTTCCATGAAGCCCCTATTTCTTCTAGACTTAACTTTTCTTTTCTCTATCACTTTACCATCTTTACAATATATTTTGTTATTTGATCAGTTATTATCAAATGACAAAGTACTAGTTCCTTGAAGTAGTTATTTTGCACTAGAATTAAGAGTGTTGAATTAATATTTGATAACTTGAATTGACCCATATTCCTCCCCACTTTCTTGATGCATGTCTCTGTCTTACATAAAAATTGGCCATTTGGATGCATGTTGTTAAGATGACATCAATTAATTCAATAACTACATTAACTAGAAGAAAAAAAAAAAAACCCAAAACTCATTGCCACCAAGTTAATTGCAATTCATAGCGACCCTATAGGACAGAGTAGAACTGCCCCCTATGGTTTCCAAGGAGTGCCTGCTAGATTTGAACTGCTGACCTTTTTGGTTAGCATTAACTAGAGCACACCAATATTTAGTTCTATCTTCTGTAGGTCAAAACTAGAGATTTCCTCTCCCCCATCCCATTCAATATGTTATAAAATCCTACCATTTCACCCCTTACTAGTACCAGTACTGGTTGCTGTTGAGTCCATTATAACTTATGGTGACTCTATGTGTGTCAGAGTAGAATTGTGCTCCATAGGGTTTTCAGCGGATTTTTCAGAAGTAGACCACCAGGCCTTTCTTCCAAGGTGCCTCTGGGTTGGCTCTAACCTCCAACCTTTTGGTTAGCAGCCAAGTGTGTTAACTGTTTGTGCCACCCAGGGACTCCTATTTTACCCCCTAAGGTTTCTTAAATTGGTCTCCTCCAGTCTTGCTCTCCCTTCTCCAGGTTAGGCTCGTTATCTCTCTCCTTGGCTACTACAGTATTTCTCTCATATTTGGAATTATTACTCTATGGTAAAAATAAATGCCTATGTTTTATTGACTATTGAAAGGCATTTGACTGTGTGGATCATAACAAATTACAGATAACATCACAAAGAATGGGAATTCCAGAACACTTAATTGTGCTCGTGAGGAACCTGTACATAGATCAAAAGGCAGTTGTTTGAACAGAACAAGGGGATACTGCATGGTTTAAAGTCAGGAATGGTGTGCATCAGAGTTGTATCCTTTCACCATACCTCTTCAATCTGTATGCTGAGCAAATAATCCGAGAAGCTGGACTATATGAAGAAGACTCTAACAACCTGTGTTATGCAGATGACACGACCTTGCTTGCTGAAAGTGAAGAGGACTTGAAGCACTTACTGATGAAGATTAGACTACAGCCTTCAGTATGGATTGAACCTCAACATAAAGAAAACAAAAATCCTCACAACTGGGCCAATAAGCAACATCATGATCAATGGAGAAAAGATTGAAGTTATAAAGAGTTTCATTTTACTTGGATCCATATTCAACTCCCTTGGAAGAAATCAAGTGACGCATTGCATTGCAAATCTGCTGCAAAAGATTTCTTTAAAGTGTTAAAAAGCGGAGATGTCACCTTGAAGGCTAAAGTGTACCTAACCCAAGCCATGGTGTTTTTAATTGTCTTACGTGCATGGGAAAGCTGGGCAGTGAATAGGGAAGATGGAAGAATTGATGCTTTTGCATTGTAGTGTTGGTGAAGAATATTGAATGTACCATGGACTGCCAAAGAATGAACAAGTCTGTCTTGGAAGAAGTACAGCCGGAATGCTCCTTAGAAGCAAGGATGGTGAGAATTCGTCTCACGTACTTTGGACTTGCTATCAGGAGGGATCAGTCCCTTGAGAAGGACATCATACTTAATAAAGTAGAGGGTCAGCTAAAATGAGGAAGACCCTTGATGAGATGGATTGGCATAGTGGCTGCAATGATGGGCTCAAGCATAACGATTGTGAGGATGGCGCTGGACTGGGTAGTGTTTTGTTCTGTTGTACGTAGGGTCTCTATGAGTCGGAAGCAACTCGATGGCACCTAACAACAACAACAACAACTCCATGATAGATAGATAAAACTTGCAATTTTTCCCATCAAAAAAGAATATATTTCCTCTCCCCTTGAATGTAGGCCAACCTTGGGACTAGCTCTGACAAATGGAATTTGGTAGTGATGGAATTGTCCGTGTTGTGAGTGCAAGGCTCAAATGGCCTGGCAGCTTTTGTTCTGCTGCTCTTGTATGGAGAATGTGGCTGAGGCAGCATGTGAGATCACCATGTGAATGAGCCCAAACTAGTCTGCTAGTGGGTGCAAGGCCACATGGAGGAAAACCAAGGAGATCTGATAGGTAGCCTCCAATCGTCACCTGAGTGAGGCCATCCTATACCATCCAGTTGCCAGGCAACTTGTCAGCTGACCCCAGATGTACAAGAGAGCTGAGTAGAATCGGCTGAGCTGGTCTGCCCAGAAAAACTGCCCTCAGGATCATGAACTAAATAAAAGAGTCATTCTTTTAAACCTTTAAATTTGGGTGTGGTTTGTTATGTGGCACAAACTGTCTTAGTTAACTAGTGCTGCTGAAACAGAAATACCACAGATGGGTAGCTTTAACAAAGAGAAATTTATTCTCTCACAGTCAATAGGCTAGGAGTCTAAATTCTGGGTGCTAGCTCCAGGGGAAGACTTTCTCTGTCTGTTGGCTCTGGGGGAAGATCCTTGTCATCAATCTTCTCCTGGTCTAGGAGCTTCTCAGTGTAGGGACTCTGGGTCAAAGGACCTGCTCCCTTCCTGGTTCTTTATTCTTGGTGGCAGGATGTCCCCCTCCTCTCTGCTGGCTTCTCTCTTTTATATCTCAAAAGAGATTGACTCAAGATACAACCTAATCCTGTAGATTGCCTCCTGCCTTATTAACATAAAAAAAAAAAACCTGTTGCCCTTGAGTGGTTTCAGATTCCTAGCGCGAACCTATAGGACAGAGTAGACCTGCCCCATAGAATTTCCAAGGAGAGGTTGGTGGATTCGAACTGCTGATCTTTTGATTAGCAGCTGAGCTCTTAACCACTGCACCACCAGGGCTCCCTCATTAGCATAACTGCCTCGTTAACATCATAGAGATTAAGATTTACAACACATAGGATAATCACATCAGATCCCAAAATGAAGGACAACCACACAATACCGGAAATCATGGCCTAGCCAAGTTGGCACACATTTTTGAGGGACACAATTCAGTCCATGACACTAACTGATATACCCCTAAAATTACGTAAGGAATTGGACAGTTCACTTAAAACCCTAAAATGCTTCTCATTGCCTGCTATAAACAAGGCCTCCAAGATCTGGTTCCTGCTGACCTCTGTAGACTAATCTCTCATCAATCTCTACTTCACTGGTTTTCCTTCTAGCAATGTGGGACCACTTTTCATTTTCCCTGTGCAGAGAGAACGCTCCTCCTTCCTGACCCTTTGTTGTCCGTCCACCTCCTCTTCACATGGCTACCTTCTCCTCAGCCTCTGAATCACAGATCAGCTTTCACGGCCTTCAGGAGGCTTCCTGGGTTAGATGACTCCTCTCTGTGCTCTTCTGATACTCTCTATTCATATCCGTACCATTACACTTGAAGGACCCCTGGTAACGCTCTGCTACTAACTGAAAGACTGGAGATTCGAACCGAACAGTAGTTCTGAGGGAGAGAAGACCTAGCAACCTGCTCCTATCCTATAGGACTTCTGTGAGTTGGAATCAACGCCAGGAACACAGCAATCTTTACACTTAGACTTTACTTTTAAATATTTATGTTCACACCCTATAAGTAGATCGTATGTGATCTTCTTGAGGGCAAAGGTTTTGTCTTATTCTTCTTGTATTCTTACTACCTAGTTGGGTGCCTGCCTTTCAATACATGCAAGCTCCAGAAACTGGGAATATAAAAATGAATAAAACATGGCAGGATATGGCACCCAAAGTTTGTGGCTACTTGTAAGATTTGCCTTGTAGAGGCAAATACTAAACACCCACGGATTTTAATCTATTCACCCCCATATTTAGGAATTAATTTGATTTCTGTCCTACCCAAGGAGTTACTTTATAATCAAAACAAATTCTATTGATACAAATCCAATTAGAAGCAAGAACACAGAGGATTATTTTTTTTTCCACTTAACAGCAATTATAAACTATTATGCTTACATCAGAGGGCAGTGATGGTAGAGTGGTAGAATTCTTGCCCTCCACGCTTCAAAATTAAGCCTTGGGGGGTAAAAGTGGAGTCTCACTTTTTCATAATACTGAACTCATAGTTGATGAGTTCACCTAGCTTGGCTTTCTGGGAAAATTCTACAGTGGGTTTTGAAGAACACTCCTACGCACCTATACATACCCATTCGGCAGTGAGGATCTTCAGCCTTCAACATTTATAAGCTACAGATATAAGTTTTGACTGAAAGTCTTTTGCAGACCTCAGGTAGAGGGAAAGGAGCGAGGCATTTGTATGTCATGAGAGGAGTCTATGGTGGCCAGATGGAAAATGCTGTGTTTATAATGATGTGATTCTTAGGTCTCTTGAGAACAACACCTGAGCTTTGCGATTATTATTATTTTTCTTTTCAGAGTGCTCAGGCAAGTGTCCTCTGTTACATTAATAAAAAAAAAAAGTGTATCAAAAATTATCTGTTAATCCTTTCGATTCATTGGGTCTTAAAAATCACACAAACGGTAACCTGTGAACATATCAATAGGAATGAAGGTGGAGGAAAAAAAGAGAATCCAATGAAAACAAGAAAAATTAAAATCTCAAAATCACCACACTCATATCAGAAAAAAATGAGTAAGATAAACCTACAACACACATACTCCCTTTGCCCTCAAAACTGTGGTAAGGTTGAGTCAGTCTATGTGCAGAAAAAGATATGAATATTCTGCTTGGAAATCAGTCTGAGAACAAAGAGAGGAAGTGACTAGCTGGAGATTTGTACAGGAGCTATTCGGTCAACTCTGAGCACAGCAACTCAAGCTGAACAACCTGGAGATATTTCTGCTTTGCTTTTGGAAGTTACTGGATAATCATGGCATCACGTTTTTAAAGTTTGCTTCGGATTCAAGTTTATCTGCGGGGCTCCTATCTTGTGATTTTGAAGCAAAGTTATCCTGGTAGTTTTGGGGATGCAGTTTGGACAACGCTGATGACAAGAAATGCTGTATTAGGGACTTAGGTAAAAGTGACCATCATGCTCTCTGCCCTGCTTACAAGTGGGGCAGTGCTTGCTTATTTGTGTAGGGGTTCACAACACAGATCATAGAATAAAATAGTGAAGTCAAAATGAGAGTGGGAAGCACAATGCATTTATTATTTAAATGAAATGGCTTCCTTCATTGCAAAGATGTCACTCAGCAGAAAAAGTGTGTGCCCCTTTTTCTGATTTTTTTTTTTCCCTGAGTCTCTCTGAGCTTGGAGAGGTCATACCTGCCAAATTATGGGGTGTCTATGGAGGGGTGGAGGGTGAGGAGGTGGGGACTGGCCACTTGCAGTCAGACAGGCATACTCAGGGAAGTTAATTTTATGAAATAGAGGCAAAAGGTAGAAGACAATTTGGTGGCTCAAGGAAAGACACGTTTGATGGTGTTACATAGAAAGTGTCGTGGTGTCTGTTTCTGTCTGGTTTGGCCCCACTTAAAGCTCAGACACCAATCCGAAAGTTGCTAGTTGTGGAGAAGGGAGCAAAATGTGGTACTCCTTCTTTATCCGGAGAGGTGTGGGATGGAGATATGCAGGAACTGTCCACATATGACCTGCAGTTAAAGAATATTATCTGGCGTTGAACCCATAATGGGATCACCATGAGTTAGAATCAGCTCAACAGCAACAGGTTGTTGAGCAAGTATAGTGAGGAGTCTTTCTCAGAGCAAGTAGTAAACAGTTAAACAGTCATTATTAGTGGAGTATTTTGGAAGCAGGCCCCTGGGCGGTCCAAACAGTTTGCACTCGAATACTAACCGAGCCCACTCCGCGGTGCCACGGGAGAAAGCACCACTTTACAGAAATCTGGTTCCATAGAGATTACGGTCAAGAAGATCCTGTGGAGCTTAGTTCTACTCTGTAGCCCATGGGGTTGCCACGAGCCAGAATCGACTTCACAATGTTTTTTTTTTTTTTTGTATTTCGGAAGCAGAGTCTCCTTTTCCTGAGGATAATTAGTGTACTGAAAAAGCTATTGTTTTAAAGAAAGCAGTAATAAAGATTTCGAATGAAGGAACTGCAACCAGGGTAGACAGACGTGGAACAAGAACAGAGTGGATAAGGATTTCCACAAGTTCCTGGAACTAGTTCTTTAGCAAAGTAATACAACATGGTGGTCTAGGCTGTGCTGTCCATACGGTAACCATTAGTCACATGGGGCTATTTAAATTTAATTTAAACTACTTCAAATTAAATAAAACAAAAAGTTCAGCTCCTCAGGCACTGTCGCGACATTTCAAGGGCTCAGTCGCCGCATCTGGTCAGTGGTTACCGCCATCAGACAGCACAGACAGAAGAGTTCCATTACTGCAGAAAATTCTATTGGACAGCGCTGGAGGAGCATTGAGTGAGGAGCCTTGGTTTGGATACTGGGTCGGCAACTTGGTCAGGGTGTGGTCTCTTTAGCCTCATATTTAAAATGGGGCTAAGAAATGATATTTACCTCCCAGAGCTGTTATGAGGAATAAATGAGTTCTTTTACAATCCCTGGCACATAGAGTTATGGATTGAAATGTGTTCCTCCAAAATATGTGTTGGAATCCTAAACCCTATACCTGTGGATGTAATCCCATTTGAGAATAGGATTTTCTTTGTTAGGTTAATGAAGCCATATTGGTATAAAACCCCCAAACCCAAATCCCTTGCTGTTGTGTTGATTCCAACTCATAGAGACCCTATAGGGCTGAGTAGAACTGCCCCATAGGGTTTCTAAGGAGTGGATCATAGATTTGAACTGCTGACCTTTTGGTTAGCAGCTGAGCTCTTATCCACAGCTCCACCAGGATGATTAAAACATAGACACTTAAAATATATATATATTTAATTGTGGTTTTGGTGAAAGTTTCCACAGGAAATTAGGTTCTCATTTAACAATTTATACACATATTGTTCAGTGACATGTTCTTCACAATATATCAGCATTCTCGTGATTCCCATTTTGGTCGTTCTGTTTCCATTAATCTAGCTTCCCTGACGCTCAAACCTAACTACTTCTGACACATAAAGAGCAGATTAGACACAGAAGCAAGCAAGCACAATGGGGGAAGATAGATGCTGAGTGGAGATAGCCAAGGAACCAAGGAACAGAAGCTGAAAGAGACAGAGATCTTCCCCCAGAGTGGGCAGAGAGAAAGAGCGTTCCCACAAAGCTGGTACCCTGACTTCAGATTTCCAGCCTCCTGGACTGTGAGAAAATGCACTTGTGTTCTTTAAAACCACCCATTGTGGCATTTCTGTTACCGCAGCACTAGATAACTAAGACCCTTAGTAAGTGCAATGTCAATGGTGTTTAAATTAATGGATGCCTGCTGTCTATACTCTATAGTTTGGATATATTTATCCTTTGTTAATTTTTAGGAATAATGATGACTAACATTAATTGCACACTAACTCTTCGTGAGCTAAGTTCTTCACCTGCTTTGTTTAAGTGCCATTAAAATCCCATAAGGAGGAATCTATTATTATTACTAAATAGATGAAGACATTGAGCCCAAAGGTCATGCAGTTAAGAGATGATTTTTTAACTGGGCTGATTTTTAACCACAACACCATTTTCTAGGGTGATGAGCTACCAGACTCCAAAAGCTATATACTATATTGTCTTTTGTCTTATAACCTGAAAACAATACACATTTCTTCCAGTTTTAACTCCGAGTTAAAGAAACGCTTCAGCCATTACCTACGTAATTTTAACAGCTAACTCTCATGCAGTATTTAACACATGCCAAACACTGATCTAAGAGCTTCACATGTATTACATTAATTTAATCTTTGCAAGAACTCTATGAGATAGATAGCATCAACAACCTATTTTATAGATGGTCAGTTGAAGCTCAGAGGGGTTTAGTAAATTTTGTAAATTCACACAGCTAGTAAGTTACACAATTACCCGCTTGGGATACAAATCCTATTCTGTTTTACTAACCCCTACACACACTGCATTGGGCAAATCTGCTGCAACAGATCTCTTTAAAGTGTTAAGAAGCAAAGATGTCACTTTAAGGACTGAGGTGCACCTGACTGAAGCCAGGGTGTTATCAATTCCCTCATATGCATGTGAAAGCTGGACAATGAATAAGGAAGGCTGAAGAATTGATGTCTTTGAATTATGGTGTTGGTGAAGAATATTGAATACACCACGGGCTGCCAGAAAAACGAACAAATCTGTTTTGGGAGAAGTACAGCCAGAATGCTCTTTAGAAGCAAGGATGGCAAGACTTATTTCATGTACTTTGGACATGTTATCAGGAGGGACTAGTCCCTGGAGAAGGACATTATGTTTGGTAAAGTAGAGGGTCAGCGAAAAAGAAGACGACCCTCAGTGAGATGGATTGACACAGTGGCTGCAACAATGGGCTCAAACATAACAAAGGCTGTGAGGAGAGGGCAGGACCTGGCAGTGTTTTGTTCTGTTGTACACAGGGTTGCTAAGAGTCACAACAGACTTGAAGGCATTCAACAACAACAACAGCAACAACATACTGCCTCTCTGTCTAAAGTACAAAGGTAGTTGCCCTAGGGAGATCCTGCCTGATCAGTGCAGAATAGATTCGGATGCTCAGAATGGGCAAAACCAAATAGCTTAATATCTACTTAACTACTTAAAGGAGGCTATTTCAGTCCTGAATGTTATGCGTGCATATCCTGACTCGCCCTTTCCTTGGGGAAAATAGGGTGAAAAGTACATAAATGGAAATGTACTATTAGCTGCTGCACCAAACCTGGCACGAACTATGGCTCACAGTCTCCCCGCAAGGGAGGGGCACATCCCCCCAGCAAATGGGGCGCCTGCTCAAGCCCAGATCCTTGCATCCGCCTTGCGCACCCAGATCTACACACATCCCAATCTCCCTCCGCGTCAGCTGGTTCCCTGTGAGAAAAAGGAAAGTGGTTTGTTTTGGAGGTCAGATCTAAGCAAAGACTAACTCTCTATTTGCAGTTCTTAAAACAATATTCAATGAAATAAAGCCTTTTGAGTCAGAGGATATGACATTCTCATTTGCATGATTCAGAATGGCAGTGACGCCACGGGTATCAGTCACCGAGGAGGAGTTCCCGACCGTGGAAACGCTGAACAATTAAAAGGTACAGTAATTGGCACCGAATGAAGCATCTTCGATAACTGAAACCTGTTCCATTGACCCCAGCACAGGAAGCTGGTGGCTATCAGAACTTCCCAGTAGGTGGTTCCTGGCACCGCCCCAACCTTTTCCTGGAGCCAGAGGCTGGCAGGAGACAGACAGTCTTCTGAGAGGAACTGGAGCCGCTGGCCTGCTTACCCAGACAGAGCACATAGTGTTTAAGTGCATAGGCCTCTTCCGTTTAGAACGCTCAGAGTTTTCATGTTGCTGTATTACAATGGGAATGTACAACCTGGCAGCCATGCGGAAGAAGGAGGTCCCTAGGCTATCTGTGAAGCCCTTGAAGTCATAAGCAGAATGTGGTTTTAGTGTCCTGGGAAAATGGCCCATAGTTTCCATCATATTCTCAAAGGGGTCTTTGGCTTCTTAAAGATTAGGACCCCGTTCCTGGTAATTACACAGTCAAGAGACCACAAACAAACCTTTATTACATATTTGAATCTATAGTATTAAAGTATTTCATGTTTCGTATGTTTTTATGTGCAATTGTAAAGTATGGTATATTTCTACTTCACATCGTAAATTCTTTGCGAAGCAGAATTTTAAAAGCTGGGCTTTGCCGAAGAAGCAACAAGCAGGATTCATTGCAAGGGTTATCTTCCTCTTTCAAAAACAAAAAACAAAATGAAAGTCCCAGGAATTGATATATTTATCAATTTATATTTAAAACCTGTGGCAACGTGGGCGTGACTATCATGTGCGACTTAGCCAGTCGCAGCCCATTTGGCAACCTTGGTGTTGAGTCTCTTCTCTTCAAATGCAGAACAAGAGAATAGCTCTGCATGCTTTTGGAGCAACACTTTCCACCTAAGTAGGAATTTAAAGCTTCGGATGTGGATGTTCAATGGTAAATGATGTTCTTTAAAGACGAGGGGTCCTAGCTTGAGGGGAGAACCCAGCTGTGCTCTCTGGTCCTCCAAGGTCGTGTGCGGTGATGATGGTGAGGTCTTTGACAGGTGAGATCTGCATTCCTCATCTCTCCAGAAACACAGCTTCTCTCTCTCTCTCTTTACATGGGTTCAGACCTGCTTCCTCTCAGGCCACTGAAGCAAACGCTCTGTTTACTCCATGCCAGTCCCCATAATCTCAGCCAGTGTGTGTGCATCTCAGGAGTAGAGTTTGGTTGCCAGTATTAATGTCATGAATGGCCCAAAATGGCTCAAATCAAGTGGCAATCACTGGAGGAGCCAGAGTCAGGGGAAATAGGACTCAGACTAAAAATGTCTTTAGAGACATGTTGACAATTGAAATACACCACCTGCAGCCACAGAAAACCTGTTAGAACGGTTCCTACTTTCCTTCGCACACCACTGTCAAACTCTACTGCTGTCTTTCCCATGATGATTCACTGAAGAGTCGCTTGCTGCCAAGAAATTACTTATTTTCGCTACCGTCATTGACTACATTCAAACTGTGCAGCAAGTATTGGGAGAGAGAGAGTTAAAAGAAGGTATCCCGATGAAGTTTTCCACAAATAGAACTCTTCTTCTCCTGAAGCCAAAAGTTGTAAGAGCAAGTAGTTTAATTTCTATTTCACTTTGGAGACCAACAAAGAGAGACAGAGTTGGTAATGTTGAAACCAACAGAAAATGGAAATGCATTGTGCTACCACTCTTTAGAACCTCTTTCCACGAAACAGAAAGTTTAGTTCGGATAATAGCTGGAAAAAATAAAAAGACCTTACACTGTAATTGATAACAATTGGTTAATAAGCTCTTTTGTTTAAAAGGATGTTATTTAATTAAAAAAATTAGAATACAAGAAAACCCACTTTGCATTACAATTTTGCAACCACAATGGAATCTTTTTTTGCTATTTATTAAGAACATCATGTAATATACTAAAGATCTCAGAGGATCACTTAGAGCTTCCCTAACTCAGATTGCTGGAGTCCCTGAGTGGTATGAATGGTTATTGTGCTCGTCTGATAACTAAAAGTTTGGAGGTTTGAGTCTACCCAGAGGTGCCTTAGAAGAAAGACCTGATGATTTGCTTCTAAAAAATCAGCCACTGAACACCCTACAGGAGCACAGTTCTCCTCTGATACACATGAGGTCCGCTTGAGTCAGAGATGACTCGGTGGCAACCGGTGGTACTCGGATTGCTAACAAATAGGGCGCTTGTTTGAAATGCATATTCTCGGGCGCCACCCTAGAGTCTACCTTGTAACGTGACCCTCAGGAGATTTGTATGCACATTCAAGTTTTGAGAAGCTCTGGTTTAGGGTAATATTTTGCAAGTTTAGATAATCCTCCTTATCATCTGTGTATGGAGCCATTAAGAAATACTGTAGAGATTCTATTAATGAGTCTTTATTCAGCCCATTTTCTGGTTTAGCAAACTTTCTCCTTCGGTAAAACGTACTGACTAGTGACCATGGCAAGCTGAATGTTCCTGTCCTGGCCGTTCTCTACTGGTCATTCCTGCACATTTCTACTCACACCAGTTGATTTATCCGCGGTTGTGTTTATTACTAACCCATTGACGACACAGAGTACATAATGTCAACTAGTAAGAAGTGGGTGAGAAGAGAGTGATACTATTACTTTTTTGTTATATTTGGAACTGTAAATGTTTGGAAAAGAAATGTGAATATCTAAGAGTCTATGATTGGGTTTCTTTTCAAATGTCTTTCAGTCCTTCCTCTACTGAAAGAAACGAAAACCAGAAACTGTATATCCTGCCTTGAAGCCGTGAAATACGCGAGGAAGATGGCTATACTGTCTAATTGCTAGACCTATCTATATGAAAGCAGAAGGCCTTCTCTCTATGCCAGAGTCTGTCAAATGGATACATTGGTATGTTTTAGGCTCACATAAAGTGTTATACCTTAGAGACTTGTGCATGCCATATATACATATATATACATTTTTTTCTGATTCCTTGCTTTCTAGAACTTCAGCATTGAATAAATCAAATGCTGGTTATAATTTTGTCAGGTAAGAGGGTTTTTACAACACATATTCCTGGGTCTCATTCCAGATCGCTGAATGAGGTTGGGGCCTTAGAATCCGTATTTTTAGAAAGATCTGTCCATCAGCTGGGTTTGGAAATTATTCATTTAGAGAATTCCGACTGACCAACCAACATTACACAAGTAGGAAAAATTCAGCAGGTTTAGATATTTTTAAAATGTTACTCACACATTTGCTGAAGCCTTTCCAGAACTTTTATAATAATAATAACGAGGGGGAAAAAAAAACCCTCAGCTGATTCCACAGATAATATTTTGGATACTTGTCTGTATTTCCTGGTATGATGCTTTTGAAGTTTTCCTGGGGCTAGACCAGCTGGCTCCTCTTAAAATAGTCAATCTATAAAGCAGGAAGATGGACAGCTTGGATTGTGATCCACATTTCCCTAAGTCAGTTTCAAAGTCATTAAATCTCCCTCTGCACTCCCCACCCCAGTGACATTGGTTAGAGTACCATTGCTCCATTGACTTTGAATCGATTCTGACTCACAGTGACCCTATAGGACGCAGTAGAACTGCCCCATAAGGTTTACAAGGTTGTCTTTACGGAAGCAGACTGCCTCATCTTTCTCCCGCAGAGTGGCTAGTAGGTTCAAACCACAAACCTTTGGGTTAGCAGCCGAGCGCTTAACCACTGCGCCACCAGGGATTCTTTGGTCAGAGCAGGACACGTATTTTCTTTGGAGGAACTCATTACTTTCTAGCAACTTCCTCTTTCCATAGTCACTGGTAATGTGACATGGGAAACTGAGAATAGGGAATTTTGAAGAGACTGCAGTGCATTGATTCCCACTGGACTAGTGCACCAAGTTTGTCCTTTGGCCCCCTGATCTGGTTTTATCTGCTCAGTGTATGCCTTCAGACCCCCGAGGAAGCCTGGATGCTGGTAGGTTATGGATTTTTGGAAAGATAAACAACCTTTCTTTGACAGGAGAGCTGGAAAATGAGATTATCACCTGCTCCTTAAATGAGAGTTGACAGCTACAGCTATTCCTGGATGAGATTTGAGTCTGTCTTTAAGGTCATAAGAAGGAAGATTTACAAATGATGTTTTAAGTGAGCCGTCTTCCGGACCTGTCACCCAGGCTGCATAGCATAACAGCTCTGCACAGCTCTAGTATTTGGCTGTCAGAGGCACGTCCAGCGTCTACCACTGCACTTGTTTTCACTGGGACCCTTGGTTTGGGAATGCACATTCTGGCTGTTTGGCACGAGAAATGCCATGATTTATTGTGATCTGCAGGGCGTGGGATGAACTATCTGCTCAACAGAGAGGCGATTGCCTGACAATAATGGATCAAGCCACTCTTATTTATAACTCGGGACAACGCCACAGTGACTTCGCCCTTGGCCTCAGAATCTAGCTGTCTGGTTATAATTTGCCACCTACCTCCTCCTCTAATTACCAGTGAGACTTTACACAAAGAGACAATCCAAATCAAAGCACACCAAGTGCGTCAAATATCTCTGAGGAGTGACCCGCCAAGACGCTGAGGTAAATTCTATGACTTCTCACATTAGGTCAGTGTTTCTCACATCTGCCTGATCCTGAAAGTTTTTCATGTGAGGAGTGGGGTGAAGGAGGGCTGTGCTTAGATATCTATATCTATGTACTCCCCAGGCCTCCTTTCCTTGGATTCCTACTCTCTAGATCTGTTGGGGTTGGGGACCAGTGAGTCTTATGGACCGGCAAGTTCGAGAATCCCGGCTTTAACCATTGTTTAAGATCTATTTTATTCGAATGCTCCATGAATAATGTGTGCTCTATTAATGATGACTAGACTGCAACAATGGGCTCAAACACAGCAATAATCTGAAGGTGGCACAGGACCAGGCAACATTTTGTTCGTTGTACATAGGGTCATTATGAGTAGGAACCGACTTGGCAGCACCCAACAACAACCACCTAGGTACATGGTTAACACTGGGTCCAGAAATGTTATGGACTGCACTACTTAAGTTAATTTTAGCATTTGCAACCATTCAACTGGAAAGAGACTTAGAAATCATTGTGTGTGTGTTTTTTTTTTTTACAGCTTCATTTTATAAATCAGGGCACTGAAACTTAGAGGGGCTAAAATGATGTGGTTAACACTGGAGCCTGGATAGGAGCTGACACCGTAAATATTTTGTTCAGGTTACATTTTTATTTTCTTTAAAATCAACTTTATCACAGTATAACTTACATGCTATAAAAGCACACATTTAAAGCGTACAACTCAATGATTATGAAAAATGTCTGCACTTGTGTAACCACCACCCTAATAAAAATAAGTGATATTTCTATTAAAAAAAAAAAAATTTTTTTTGCCCCCAAAATTCCCTTGTGTCCCCTTGCAGTCAGTCACCCACACTGGAAGCCCCAGGCAACCAATGATCTGGTTTCTGTCATTGTAGATGAATTTTGCCTGTTCTGGAACCTCATGTAAATGGAATCCTACCATGTGTACGCTTGTGCTTGGCTTCTTTTGCTCAGCGTGGTGTCTGGGTTTCGTTCGTGCTGTTGCCCATATCAGTAGTTTGTTTCATCTCTGAGTAATATTCTGTTGGATGAACATACCACAATCGCCTCACCCATTCACCTGTCTATGTACTTTTGGAGCTGTCTGCAGTTTTAGTTGTTGTGAATAAAGTTGCAATGAACATTCATGCACAGCTGTTTCTGTGGGTATTTGTTGTCTGTGGGTATATGAGGAGTGGAATTGTGTCACATGATAGGTATGGAGGCCTGGCGGCACAGTGGTTAAAGAGCTCAGCTGCTAACCAAGAGGTCAGCAGTTCAAATCTACCAGCCGCTACTTGAAATCCTATGGGGAGGTTCTGCTGTGTCCTATAGGGTTGCTGTGAGTCAGAATCAACTTCATAGCAATGGGTTTGGTGTTTTTTTTTTTTTTTTTTTTTTTATGATGGGTACATAGGTTTACCTTTATAGAAAACTACTAACCTATTTGTCAAAGTGAGTGTACAGTTTTACACTTTTAGCAGCGACATACAGGATGTCCAATAGTTCTACATCTTTGACTACCCTTGGAATTGTCATTTTTTAAATTTTAGCCAGTCTAGTGAGTTGGAACTGGTATCTCATTGTGGTTTTAATTTACGTCTCTCTGATGACTAGTGATTTTGAGCATCTTTTTATGTGCTTCTTGGCCATTTGCTTTTCTTCTTTTGTTTATACAAGGTTTTTGTCCATTTCTTTTACTGGATTACTTGTCTTCTTATTGAGTCATAAGAGTTCTTTATATATTATGATATAGCCCTTTGTCTGAATATATGTATTGCAAATTTTGCAAATATTTGCTCCTAGTTTGTGGCTTGCCTTACCATTTTCTTAATAGTGGATTAACCAGGTAACTTTTTAGTATTCAATTAATTTGCTCTATTAGCTTCATAGGTATGCTTCTGTTAATTGATGTTTAATGGTTGCTGTGGGCCTAAAACTTATCAAAGCCTAATTAGAATCAATGTTACACTACTTCACCATTCATAGTTAATGCTTACCATTTGCCATTGTAATAGCCTCATAATAGTATAATTTTATTTCTCACCCTACCTGTCTTTTCTGTCATTTCTTGTGGTATCTTTTACTTACACATACTTTATAAAGTCTACCTTTTAAATGCCGTTATTTTTGCCTTAAACAAAAGTTGTCTTTTAAGGAAATACATAGAAAAAAAGCAAAAAGGCTTTCGTATCTACCCACTTACCATTTCCAGTGGTCTTCAGTTCTTCCTGTAGATTCAAGTTTCCATCTGATACCATTTTTCTTCAGCCTGAAGAATATCCTTTAGCATTTCTTTTAGTGCAGTTCTGATGCTGACAGTTTTTTTTCAGTTTTTATTTTTCTTAAAATGCCCTTTTGTCATACTTGCTTTTAAGGGATAGGTTCAAAGGATGTATTTATGCTTTTAGTTCCATTTCTGGTGCTCTTCATTCTTTTGTGTAAATCCATAGTCCCATCTGGTATAACTTTCTATCAATCTGAAGGACTTTCTTTAACATTTCTAATAGTGTGGTTATGCTGGTGAGGGATTATTTCAGTTTTTGTGTGTCTGAACAAGTCTGTGTCTACCAATCATTTTTGAAAGATATTTTTGCTAGGTATAGAATTCTAGGTTGACTTTTTTTTTCTTCTTTCAATGTTGTAACGATGTTGCTCCTCTGTCTTCTTGCTTCTGAAGAGAAATCTATTGTCTTTATCTTCCTTCATCTATATGTAGTCTTTTTTTTTCTGGTCGCTTTCAGAATATTTTTTTAATCACTGGTTTTTAGCAATTTGATTATGGCGTGCCTTAGTGTAGCTTTCTCCTTCTTCTTCTCCTTCTTCTTTGTCTCTTCTCCTCCTTCTCCTCCTTCTGCTCCTTCTCCTTTTTCTTGTGCTTCAGGCTTGTTTAGTTTCTTGGACCTGTGGGCTTGTAGTTTTTTTAATCAAATTTGAAAAAACATTGACCATTAATTCTTCAAACTCTTTTCTATCTCCTGCTTTCCCTCTTTTACTTCTGGTTCTCCAATTTCACGTATATTAGGCTGCATAAAGTTGTCTCACAAGTCCCTGATGCACTGGTCATTTTTTAGATTCTTTTCTCTCTGTGTTTCATTTTGGATAGTTTCTGTTGGTTTGGCTTTTACTTCAAGAATCTGAAATATCTAATTTTCTGTTAATCCCATCCAGCATATTTTTCATCTCAGATATTGTAGTTTTTAATAATACACCTGTTGCCATTGAGTTGATTCTGACTCATAGTGATCCTATAGGACAGAGTAGAACCCTCTCATAGGGTTTCCAAGTAGCGGCTCATGGAGTCGAACTGCCAATCCTTTGCTTAGAAGCCGAGTTCTTAACCAATAATATAGAAGTTTGATTTGGGTACTTTCTATAAATTTGCATGTCTTCACTTTAATTTTGAACTTATGGAATATAGTTATAATAGTTGTTTTAATATCATTTTATGTGACTTCTAACATCTGTGAAAAATCTGGGTTGGTTTCTATTGGTTAATTTTCTCTTTTCTGTGGGTACTATTTTCCTGCTTCTTTGTATGGCTGGTAATTTTTGATTGGATACAAGTCATTGTGAATTTCACCTTGTTGGGAACTGAATATTTTTGTGTTCCTGTGTATCTTTTCGACCTGTGTTCTAGTTACTTGGAGACAGCTCCTTTCAGTTCTTGCTTTTAATATTGGTTCTGCAGAACCCAAGCAGCCCTCATTTTGTACCAATTATTTCTCAGTACCAAGGGAAGACTCATTTGAGCATTCTACCAATGCTTTGTGAATCATGAGGTGTTTCAGTTTAACTGGTTGGAATAGGCACTATTCTCAGCCTTTTGAGTACTGCAAATACTATTACCTCTAATCCATTCAGGTAGTTCTTTCTCCAGACTTAAAGTGGTTTCTGTACACACATAAGCTGATTAATACACAGATTATTATTAGAGAAGAAACTTCTGCAGATCTTGAAATCTCTCTGTGCAGTTCTCACCTCTGTGAACTCTAGCTGCCTTGGTCTCCTAAGAGTCTCAACTCTATCTCCTCAACTCAGGGAATCTGCTGGTTTCTGCCTATGTTCTCACTTGCTTGGGCATGGCCTGGAAACTCTCTCAAGGCAGTAAACTGGGACAACTGTCGAGTTCAACCCATTTGTTTCTCATCTTTCATCTCTTTTTGCTTGACACCCAGTTTTTGAAACCGTTGTTTTATGTATTTTGTTTGCTTTTGGTTGTTTCTGAAGGGAGGGAAAATTGATCCCTATTACTCTGTCTTTGCTGGAAGCTGAAATCTCTTAATTAGTTTTTCACGTCTTTTTTTTAATTTGACCGTTTTCAAGATATTTACAGATTTATTTCTGTAATTAATACTAATTAGTAATGAAAACAATACCTTATGTTTGTATAGTCTATCAGTTGATTTTGGTAAGTTGGGTGAATGACTTAGTAAGTGGATTTGTAAGAGACTAAAGCCTATTTTAAGAGTGAACTAGAATATGGTAAACATAAATATACCCGTTCATGTATGTGACAAAAGTGGTTAGCCCCTATCTCTCCTCCCTAGTTTAGCTGAGCCTTGGGATCTGGATCTATGGGTTCATGCATAGCAAGGAGAAACCCTATACCTACCACAATATGAGGTCTATCTAGTTCTTAGTGTGGCCACACTGAATTGTGGATAAGCATGATTACTTTAGCTATGGACAGCTCACAGCCCCACCTGATTTTTTTTCAGTTAGTATGTCTGCCTTTCTGCCTTAGGTTCCTGATTAGTGTTCCCACCCCTTCCTGGGACCTGCCCTAGGCTCAGCTCTTTGAGCCAGGAGCCTGATATTCTGCCTAACTTTTCCGGAGTCCTTCTCTGGAGCCTCCAGATCACTGTTGACTTGGAACTGTAATGGTACCAGATGCATGACTATGAGTATCATCACTGCCTAGAAACCCCAGCTGCTGCTGTCCTCTTACTAGATTGGTATTCTCTTCAGAAGTTGGTAGCAAACAGACTCCACATCTATTTTAATCCTTGCTCTCTTACTCTTTACTTTAGATAGGAATGAAAGAATATGGCTTCTTATGTCTTATGGAGAGAAGTAATTGATTTAGAATGATGTCAAATAGAAAATTCCATGGATGAAAGGACATCTCAGTGGATGGGAGAGGTTACTTCACCATGGTATCCAAAATCCCTGGAGTTGACTTTAGCATACACCATCTCTAAAATCCTGGATTAAACTCTAACATAAATTTTTTTTCTGTAAAAAGTACTTATGGTTTTTATGGTCTTACAGAGACTCAAGATGAATATATTTTTGTTGTTTCTTTTTGAAAGAAGTGTTATAAACTTTAGATTAATACAGCTAACAAAGCATAAATTAAAATTGTTTTGCTGCTAAGACGATAACTTCTCTGAGTTTCACAGACTTCTAGTTTTTCTTTGCTCTTGAGTCTGAAACTGTTGGCATTTGCTTGGCAGCACAAGTTGGCATTAGAATTTTAAGAGACATTTCCTTAGATTTACTGAGTCATGTGGTGTTTATCTCAGATTATGGCTTGTGGGAATAGTAGTTCCTTAGTGTTCTTTTGCTTTGCATGTTATGCTTGGTCCTTAGCAACCCAAACCAGAATTAAAACCATATTATTTTAATAGGAACATTAATTATTGTTGACAATGGAGAGGAAGGGAAAGAACTGAATAAATAATTTGTCCATTCAGCCCTTTTGCAATGAAGATGTAGTCTGTCCACATAATATTTTAAGGACTCTAAGAAGATACAATAAGGAGAGTGGGATAAAGTGAAAATTATAATGATAAACCCTGGGTAGCAAAGAGTAAGAGCTCTTTTACTAGTTTATTTTAGTATCTTTGGGAGAAGAACCAGTGGGTGGTAGAATTAATCTTTCACAAATGTCATGTATTACAGTATCATGTGATCTGGTGAAAGCAAATTCATTTAACAAAATGGCAGTAAATTTGCTTTGGATCCCATTTGCTATTTTAATGTCATTATACCAGCTTATGGTATTTACTTTATGTGGTCTCAAAGATATGTAGCCAGATAATGACTTCTCATAGGAGATAAAATCATGAGCTAGCTCTAATCTTCACAAAGTCTTTATCTGAAATCAGTGTACCTAGACTGTCTCAGCCAATAGGTAGTTTATTATTATAAATAAACTTAAGCTCAGAAATTTTAGGAGCTGAAGTTTAATTTTCCACTTTTACATTAGTAAGTCATACAAATGATCACTAGTCTTAAGTAGGATGTGTCCCACTGAGTGTTCAAAAAGTAAAAGCACTCATCTGAGGACAAGTGTTTTCTTTCAAGTGCAAAAATGAGTTATAGGATAGGGTTTTATAGGATCATCTACAGATTAAAAACTAGTTTTCCAACAATATCATCTTACATAGTAATTTTTAGAGGAAGGAGAGATCAATCCAAAATATACAGTTAAAACAAGGTTTGCCCATGATTCACCAGTATTTAACCAGTGGACCTAGACTTGCTTTGTTAATCAATTCCAAATAAGATTCCAAGTTCAATTTTGACATAATCTTTTGTTTGGGGGAGGGGGGAGTGATTTAAAAGTAAAAAACAAACTACAAATTATGGGTCAACATATAAGCCATCAATCAAGAAATAAGCGCCCAGTAAGTATAACAGGCCAGCAAATTCCTTCTGTAAGAAATTTAAGCAAAAACATTTTTTTTGTTTGTTTTTGTGGATATAGGGTGGCAGGTCATCAAATTATGAACATTTTATTTTAAAAAATAAGGTATTAGAGAGAGAGACTTATGAGGGATTTAAATTCTTGAATGATATTTCAAGTAAACTAATTTTCAGATGCTTATTGCACCACTCACACTATAAAATTTAATTTCCTATCCTAATTCTGATACCGGTTGATTCTACTCTTTCTATTATTTGTTTTGTGTTTAAGACCTTCTGGAATTCCAAATACCAAAGTATTAGGCATTGATGAGGCACTCTAATTTTGCTGTTTCCAGGCATAGCCCACCGTTTTAATTCATGGTTTTTAGCAATTTTATTTTATCCAGGCGTTGTATAAGGGAGTGTCATGTGATGGGCTGCTAGGACGATAAGAACAGAGTCTTTGGACTGTGAAGTAATAAACTTCGGATGCCTCCATATGGCAGTGTTTGAATATTGTGCATAGCAGAGAAAGCCCATAGTATTGTAAGGAGGGTGGAGTCTCCTAGAACTTATGCTGATGATCGGCTAATGAGGAGCCCAGCAGTAAACTGCTATGGAAAGTGAAATGTAGTCAGAGTGCTAGGATCATTTGAGACCCTTAAGAGCCTTCAGGAGTCCCCAGGTGGTGCAAGTGGTTAAACGCTATACTACTACCCAAAAGATTGGCGCTTTGGACCCAGAGATGCCTCAGAAGACAGGCCTGGCAGTCTGCTTCTGAAAGGTCACAGACTTGAAAATCCTATGAAGCAGGTCTACTCTGCACACATGGGGTTGCCGTGAGTCAAAATCAACTTGACACCAATTAACAACAACAGCAGCAAAGGCTTTCAGTATAGAATCAGCAGAAAGTAACATATTCTTAGCATGTCACACAACGTCCTACATTTTCTGGTCCCTGGTAGCTTCTCCAACCTCATTTTGTTCTCTTCTCCCTTCCACTTTATACTCTACCCCTGCCAGAGCACCTCTCGCTCCTCCAGTACTAAACTGCTTCCCACCTTAGGGCCTTTGCACTGGTCGTGCCTCTGCTAGGCAGCTTCTTCTTTGAGATCATAGTGTAAATGTAACCTCCCTCAGCAAGTCCACTCCGGACCACCCAATCCAATTTAGCCACTAAATCACCCCTGTCCTATCACGCTGTTGTAATTCTCTGTCCTGCTTTTAAATCTATGTACTAGTTTTCTACTTGCTTACTGTGGACATATCATCAGAAGAGACCAATCACTAGAAAGGGACATCACGTTGGTAAAGTAGAGGGCCAACGGAAACCCTCAATGAGATGGATTGACACAAAGGACGCAACAATAGATTCAAACATACCAATGAGCATGGTGGTGGTGCGGAACTGGGCAACGTTTTGTTCTGCTATACATAAGGTCACCATGAGTCAGACCCAGCTTGATGGCAACTAAAAAAAAAAATATATACATATATATATATTTATATATATGTATATATTTTTTCTTGTTTATTCTTTAATAGCTAATTATTTGTGGCCGCCTCACTAGAGTCTATGTTCTATGAAGCAGGGCTTTATCTTATCTTGTTATCACTGTACCTCCAGTGCCTTGAAAACTACTTGGCACATAGTGGGTTCTCATTTACTATTTGTGCAATAAATAAACAAGACGATGGTTTTACTACCCTCCATGTTGGTCAGATCCTATCCCGAAGGACATTTTGAGTTGTTGGGGTTGGAGACTGGCAAACTGGAATCCACCGAAGGGGAAGAAACTGGGATACCAAAGGATATAAACACCATGCCATAGGAGGAACTGTTAATATTCAACCTGACAAATATTTGTATGACTGAGAAAGAGAAAAATAAGTTACAAGAATGTGGTACTCAACTTGGTTAAAGAAAGAATTTCCTGATAATTTTGAGCAGTCCCATAATCAAAGGGGTTAACATACAACACTAGGAAACTGTCATGCAAAAACTACGTGGTCATGTATCAGGGAAGTTTTAGGGAGAATTTGGTAGGAAGGAGATAGAATTTAAAAATCTCTACTACTTCTTACAAATCTAGTACTTTACTATTATATGGGAGTAAGTTTTCATGTAAAAACTAAGTTCTTCTCAATTCTAAGAGTGCGGTAAAGAGCCTTATGTGAAAGGAAACTTAGCATTGTTGGATGTCACCAATTCCAGTACAGATGACATCTGTGGAAGAAAAATGAGGTGCAAGTCCCCACTCTGATGAGGTTCAGTTGCCTTCGAACCACTAATGATGAAACCTATTAGTGAAAAAAAAAAAGCACAATATATGTTTATTTCTTTATAAGTGAACTTATATCCTATTGTATTAATAATTTTGTAAACCAACACAAAATTGAAACTAAAAAGGGTGAGATAAAACCAGCAATGTTTTAAAATGTGTTGGTAATTGTGATGGCTTCATATTTTCATCATGGTTGCTGTTAGGTGCTGTCTAGCTGGTTCTGACTCACAACAACATTATGTACAACAGAAAAAAACACCGCCAGGTCCTGTGCCATCCTCAATCATTACTGTGTTGGAGCCCATTGTTGCAGCCACTGTGTCAATCCATCTTGTTGAGGGTCTTCCTCTTTACTTTACCAAGCATGATGTTCTTCTCCAGGGACTGGTCCCTCATGATAACTTGTCCAAAGTACATAAGACAAAATCTCACCATCCTCCCTTCTAAGAAGTATTCTGGTTGTACTTCTTCCAAGACAGATTTGTTCATTCTTCTGGCAGTCCATGGTATATTCAATATTCTTTGCCAACACCTTAATTCAAAGGCATCAATTCTTCTTCCGTCTTCCTTATGCATTATACAGCTTTCACATGCACATGAGGCGATTTGAAATGACCATGGCTTGGGTCAGGCACACTTTAGTCCTCAAAGTGACATCCTGGCTTTTTAACACTTTAAACAGCTCTTTTGCAACAGATTAGCCCAATGTGGTTGGTTGTTTGATTTCTTGACTGCTGCTTCCATGGGCATTGATTGTAGATTCAAGTGAAATGAAACCCTTGACAACTTCAATATTTTCTCTGTTTATCATGATGTTGCTTATTGGTCCATTTGTGAGGATTTTTATTTTCTTTGTGTTGAGGTGTAATCCATTCTGAAGACTGTAGTCTTTGATCTTCATCAGTTAAGTGCTTCAAGTCTTCTTCACTTTCGGCAAGCATGGCTGTGTCATCTGTGTAATGCAGGTTGTTAACGAGCCTCCCTCCAGTCCTGATGCCCCATTCTTCTATATATAGTCCAGGTTCTTGGACTGGTGAAAGGATACAACCCTGACACACACCTTTCCTCTTTTTAAATCATGAAGTATCCCCTTGTTTTTTTTCGATGACTGCTTCTTGGTCTGTGTAGAGGTTCCAATGGACACAATTAAATGTTTTCGAATTCCCATTCTTCACAGTGTTATTCATAATTTGTTGGGATTCATACAGTCAAATGCCTTAGCATAACCAATAAAACATAAAAATCTTTCTGGTATTCTCTGCTTTCAGCCAGGATCCATTTAACATCAGCAATGATAGCTCTTGTTCCACGTCCTCTTCTGAATACAGCTTGAATTTCTGGTAGTTCCCTGTGGATGTACTGCTGTGGCCGCTTTTGAATGATCTTCAGTAAAATTTCACTTGCTTGTGGTATTAATGATATTGTTTGAAAATTTCCACATTCTGTTGGATCACCTTTCTTGGGAATGGATGGTATAGATCTCTCCCAGTTGGTTGGCCAGGTAGCTGTCTTCCAGATTTCTTGGCATAAACAAATGAGCCCTGCCAGTATTGCATCCATTTGCTGAAACATCACAATTGATGTTCCATCAATTCCTGAAGCTTTGTTTTTCACCAGTGCCTTCAGTGCAGCTTGGAGTTCTGCCTTCAGTACCATCAGTTCTTGATTATATGCTGCTTCCTGAAATGGCTGAATGTCAACCAATTCTTTTTGGTACAGCGACTGTGTATTCCTTCCATCTTCTTTTGATGCTTCCTGCGTTGTTCAATATTTTGCTCATGGAACCCTTCAGTATTGCAGCTTGAGGCTTGAATTTTTTCTTCAGTTCTTTCAGCTTGAGAAATACTGAGCGTGTTCTTCCCTTTGGTTTTCTAGCTCTAGATCTTTTCACATTTCATTATAGTACTTTACTTTGTCTTCTCAAGCCACCCTTTGAAATCTTCTGTTCAGCTCTTTTACTTCATCATTTCCTCCATTTGCTTCAGTAGCTCTATGCTCAAGAGCAAGTTTCAGAGTCTTTTCTGACATTCAGTTTGGTCTTTTCTTTCTTTCCTGTCTTTTAAATGACCTTTTGCTTACTTCATGTTATCCCACAACTCATCTGTTGTTTAGCCATTAGTGTTCAGTGCATCAATTATCTTCTTGAGGTGGTCTCTAAATTCAGGTGGGATATACTCAAGGTGGTACTTTGGCTCTTATTTTAATTATCATATTTATAATATGATATAATTATATAGTTGCAATATTATCATTAACCTTCATATTCTACCCTTTACCTACCCAAGACAAAGGTTAATTTCCAGTATTAGTGGATGTAAATCCATATTTCAAATGATTTTTTTGTTCCACTTGCAAGACTTCTTATCATGCCTGATTAAAATTACCATTGCTTTTTGTGATGGTCAATTTTTGGTGTAAACTTGGTTAGGCTATGGCGCTCTCTTGTTTGGTAAACCACTAGCTTTTGTTATAATTTCAAAAAAACACCAAACCTGTTATTGTCATGTCAGTTCCCACTCACAGTGACCCAATAAGACAGAGTAGAACTGCCCTATAGATTTTCTAAAGCTGTAATCTTTACAGAGGCTGACTGTCACATCTTTCATAGAGGGGCTGCTGGGTTCAAAGTGCTGGCCTTTCCTTGGTTAGCAGCTGAGACTTTAACCCCTGTGCAACCAAGCCTCCTTATAAAGTAATTACATGTGATTAAACAAGTTGGTCTTGAGTGATTTAATCCATATTGTGAACAGGACTCAATCCATTAAACCTGCTGCCATCAAGTCGATTCTGACTCCTAGTGACCCTAGAGGACAGAGTAGAACTACCCCGTAGGGTTTCCAAGGAGTGCCTGGTGGATTCAAACTGCTGACTTTTTGGTTAGCAGCCGTAGCTCTTAACCATTACACCACCAGCATTTCCCTCAATTAATTAATTGGTATAAAAATGAGCATAACTAATGTGTTCTTATACCACAGTGGGTTATCTTGTACCTTGTGTGATTTATGAGTCCCACTTTGGAAATCACCACTCTGGTCCCTAGATAATACTGAGCATTACAAACATAAGCAATGGATAATGCTTTCCATTTAGGAACTAATTATAATATATTAGTAAAGGAGATCTCAGCATTACAAAAGGTATACAAATATAACATTCCATACCAAATGGGTTGCAATTCAAATAACTTCACTCTGGGCCTTTCAGTACTGTCTTGGTTATCTAGTGCTGCTATAACTGAAATACCACAAGTGGATAGCTTTAACAAAGAGAAATTTATTCTTTCATAGTCTAGGAGGCTAGAAGTCTGAATTCAGGGTGCCAGCTCCAGGGGAAGCCTTTCTCTCTCTCTCGGCTCTGGGAGAAGATCCTTGTGATCAGTCTTCCCTGGTTGAGGAGCTTCTCAGCTCTCTTCTCTCTTTTATACCTCAAAAGAGATTGACTTAAAACACAACCTAATCTTGTAGATTGAGTCCTGCCTCATAAACATAACTACCATTAATCCTGTCTCGTTAACATTACATAGAGATAGGATTTACAACACGTAGAAAAATTACATCAGAAAACAAAATGATAGATAATCACACAATACTGGGAATCATGGCCTAGCCTAATTGATACATATTTTTCAGGGACACAATTCAATCCATAACAAGTACCAAATTCAAACAAGGGACCAGCTAAAGGTACTCCTGGTTTTGAAATAACCAGAAAGCAAAAAACTGCGAGACAAAACAAAACTAAACAAAAAAGACGAAACAAAAAAAACACCCAAACCCATTGCTGTCGAGTCGATTCCAACTTATAGCAACCCAGGAAATAACCAGAAGAGAAAATAAAATTCCCTACAGCATTTGGCAGGGAGGAATGGCATTTATTATAATGAGAGTTTTGAAGCTCAGTTCGCTCTTGTTCTGCTGATATTTTGGTGATGACCCTGTAGTGTTCATGGTCTCTCAGGTTTAAGATTCAATGCTCTCCTTTGTTGGTCATGCATTCTAATATTGTTCTAGAGAGAGGTGAGAGAGAGGAGAGAGCCCTAGTGAAACCGCGAAGAATGTCGTTTTCATTCTCTCCTCCCTCCCAGCATCTTCCTGCTCCATTCTGGGTCATGAACTACAGAACTTTCTAAGAATCACCTGAATGCTATCACGCTCTGGGCAGGAATTTGAGACAATAGCAGAGTCAGCTTTGAATGAGGAAGTGGAGCAGCTTCTTTGATAAGCCTGAAATCTCACCATGCTAGGTCATGCCCACTCTACATTTGAGAAGGTCTGTCCCCAAGGAAAACTCTATGGGGCAGTTCTACTCTGTCCTATAGGGTCGCTATGAGTCAGAATTGACTCAACGGCACTGGGTTTGGTTTTGTTTTTGGTCCCCAAGGAGAAAAAGAAGCATTCTGAACTGGAGTTTTCTGAGAAACACTCGAACGTTAGAAAAGGGTTAGAAAAGGGTTGTTACCTTGTGTTCTGCATTGGGATTCTGTGTTAGATGGGAAAATACCTCACTGAAAAAGCAATGTGTACAATACTGAAAAATGACATTCAGGTTGTCAAAAAGTATTTTTGCAACTCTAAAGAGAATCGTATTTGTATTGTCCTCAGAGGCTGCTGCATCAGCTAATTCCCTAGGTGAGGCCGGGACATGTGGAGGCGCTTGTGCTACTTCCGATAACAAACTTCTTGGATGGGATTTCAGTCAGATGTCATCTATTAAATTCCATATTCTGGTGATTCATGCTTCAGTGAAATGTCACTGTAATCTAATTTATCTAGGACGTTTTATTCCAAAAACTATGTCATTTAATTTTACAAATTGCCTATCATGTTTTTCTTAATAGCCTCAGAACTCTAGAAGATGGTAGAGACTCAAGTTGAAATCTTGACTTTGGCTTGAGCCATTTGATCATGTTTTTCACTCTGAAAACTTCTGGAAAGCTTTTCATTTCAAGATTTTGTTAAGTTGCGAAATATTTGATGGACAGATTTCAATATTTTTTTTTCTTTTTGTGTGTGAAAACTAGTAAAGGTAAACTATAAGCAATAATCCTAACCAAAAATGTGCTTTTTAGTTAAAAGATGGAAAGAAAACCCACTATAATAGAAAAAACACTTAAAAAATAGATTTCAAGAGTATGAATCTAATTTAGATGATATGCATGCTCATAGATAGGAATAGATGTCTTATGTTGCAATTAATAAACAGTATGTGATTCATCTTTTCTGAGTCAATTATCTGACTTGGTGGTATGAGGTCCGTCTCCTCTCTGCTCGATTCTCTCTTTTGTGTCTCAAAAGAGATGACTCAAGATACAACCTAATCTTGTAAATTGTGTACTGCCTATTAACATAACTGCCTCTAAACCCGACTTATTAACATCGTAGAGGTTAGAATTTACAACACATGGGATTATCAGATCACAAAATGGTGGACAGCCACACAATAGTGGGAATCATGGTCTAGCCAAGTTGACATACAGTTTGGGGGGACACAAGTCAATTTATAACATTCTACCCTTGGCCCCCCCAAAATTCATGTCTTAGCCACATGTAAAACACATTCACCCCATTGTATCATCCTAAAAGTCTTAAATCAACTCTAAGTCCAAATTCCATCCTGGGGCAAAATTCCCCTTCCTCTGCCAAATCTAGGTACAAGTTATCTGCTTCCAAAGTACGATGGTGAAACAGGCACAAAGTAGACATTTCCATTACAAGTGGGAGAAACTTGGGGGGAAGAAGGGATAACAGGCATCAAAGCAAGTCAGCAGAACACATTACATTAGCTTTCAAGGCTTGAAAATAATTCTCTGTTCTTAGACCATTTAGGCAATAGGCCTACTCTCCAGACTCTGGGTGTTGACCACACTCTCTGGATTCTGGGTGGAGGCCTGTTGGCTCTGGGCTTCAGCTCCACCTTCTAGGCCCACTGGGGCAGCAACTCTGCTCCCTTGGATTTGAGTGGCCCTATGTGGCACAGTGGTTAAGAGCTCAGCTGCTAACCAAAAAGGTCTGCAGTTCGAATCTACCAGCTGTTCCTTGGAAACCGTATGGGGCATGTGTACTCTGTCTTACAGGGTTGTTATGAGTCAGAATCAACTCTACAGCAACAGGTTTGATTTTTTGGGTTTTATTCTCCTAGCCTGTCTGGGTGGCGACCCTACCTCCTTGGCCCTGGCAGACCCCGTTCTTCTGCCCTTTGGGCATAGCATCCCCCACCCCCCCCAACCTCAGCTTTGGGCAGTGGCTCTGGCCCCATCCCCCTGACATTCATGAATGGCAGTCTCACACTCTGGAACAGAGTTGATGAAGACCTGACTCTTTGAAATCCAGGAGGCTGTGGGCCCCACCTTTTGACCCAGCAAGCCGTGGTTCCACTCTTTGAGACCCCAGAGGTCATGGCCCCACATTTTGAGACTGAGGCAGCTCCGCTTCCTGTGATATTTATCTCTTCAACTTCTGTTTCCTGGTTCCTTGGCCTCTTGGTCCCTTGGGCCCTCAGCCCCTTGGGCCTCTTGGGCCAGCGTGGCATCTAACCTACTCAGGCAAGCGTTCCAAAGCTGTTTAGCTCTACCAGTAAGTACCTGGAGGCACCCTGCTCTGCAAGCAAACCTTCACGTGAAGGCACTTAGCTCTCTTGCTCCATGGGTCGGCTCCTGTGCTGGTCTCCTTGTTCTACTGCTGCTGTTTCTCTGTTGCTGCTTCCTTGAAGCTAAGAGGAGTTTTTAGTTTATTTGGATATACAAATTGACAAATGTAATTGATACCAACCCTAAAGTGAATTTTAAATAATTGGAGAATGAGCATGTTATTAAGCTGTTCTGGTTTTCACTTGAGAGTTTTTCATATTTTTTCACCTTTCAAGGCTGTAAAGTTACATCTCTAGATCCATCTTTTCACTTGAGTGTTCCATGTATATGTTCAACTTAATACTAGCCATTTACTTTTCAATATCCTGCCTTCTTTTAAAATTTAACCTGACCATAACTGCACATGTTACTGAAACCAGTGCTGCAACTCAATTCTTGCGTTTTGTAATGTTATCAGCATATTTTGTCTATTTGGGACTGGAAATTTGGGCAAAGTAGTTCAGAATTTCAAAGCTATTTGTGAAAGTACTGTGTGAATTATCAAGTTCTGTACAAATGCAGGAACCCTGCTGGCACAGTGGTTAAGAGCTCGGCTGCTAACCAAAAGATCGGCAGTACAAACCCACCAGCTGCTCCTTGGAAACCCACTGGGGAAGTTCTACTCTGTCCGTTAGGGTTGCTATGGTTCAGAAAGGACTCTACGGCAACAGGTTTTTGGTTTTTGGTACAATTGCAAACTTTTATTATTTTTGCCTCAACCCCCCTTCTTCTTCTATATAACATTATGCTAATCTAATTTTCAATGTTTTAAAATTATAACCTTAGCTCAAGTCTTCATTAACTCATATGCCCGTATTAAGTATTAGCTTTATTCATGTATTTATTCACTTCTTCAAAGCTGTCACTTTGAAGACCAAGGTGGGCCTGACTCAAGCCATGGTGTTTTTAATCATCTCATATGCATGCGAAAGCTGGACTATGAATAAGGAAGACCGAAGAAGAATTGACGCCTTCGAATTATGGTGTTAAGTGAAGAATATTGAATACACCACAGACTGGCAAAAGAACAAACAAATCTGTCTTGGAAGCAGCACATCCAGAATGCTCCTAAGAAGCAAAGATGGTGAGACCTCGTCTTACATACTTTAGACATGTAATCAGGAGGGACCAGTCCCTGGAGAAGGACATCGTGCTTGTAAAGGGTTAGCAAAAAAGAGGAAGGCCCTCAATGAGATGGATTCATGCAGTGGCTGCAACAATGGGCTCAAGCATAACAACGGTTGTGAGAATGGCACAGGATCAGACAGTGTTTCATTCTGTTGTACACAGGGTTGCTATGAGTTGGAATGGACTCTATGGTACTTGACAACAGTAACAACAAGCACTGGGCAACTACTGTGAACCAGACAATATGTTAGATGCTGTGGCTACAGAGATAAGTAAGATATATTTCCTGCCTCCATGAAGTTTACAGCCTAATGGCAAAAGCATGATGAATATAATGAAGGAAACAGTAGAGTCCTACATTAGAACGTATCAGGTGATCCTAATCTGGTCTTGGGTTTCAGGAAACCTTCTAGCTCATATCTTTTCCTCTGCCTACAAGGATTTTCCTCAAACACCATTTTTATTATGTCCCTCTCCTCAAAAATTGACTAAACCAACCTGAATACCTCCAGTTTTGTGGAAGTCTCCATAATCTGGCCCCACCTACTTACTGAAGTGCATTTCTAAGACTTTGAATCCTAGTCAAGAAGGTTTTCTCACTGTTCCCTGGGTACGCCATGCTTTCCTCAGTCTAGGCCTCCATTTATGACATCATCAAGGGTAGACAACATGCTATTCTACTCTTTACTCATCCACAGTTTTTCTCATTCTTAAAGGTCCTGGTCAAAATGAATTTCAAATATTTGGGGCTTGAATCTTGAAACTCAAGACTATTTCTTGTGTATCTTTTACGACTCCAGGTTTATACTCTTGATTTTTAACTTTTTGTGTATTTCACCTAGGACTTCCAGCACTACTTTTTAAGGTGATAACCATTTTTTTTTTCTTATCCTGAAACAAATTGTGTGAATGTATATGTATGTGCTTTCTTTCATAGAGATTCTGCTTTAGCAAGTTGGCCAAAGATAATTTATTACACTTGAAAAATAAGTAATAGGTGAAGATGGGAATTTTCTTTGTCCAAAATATTATAAATACCTTTAATGGAATATAATTATAGTAATTACATTGCTGCTGATTATGGCATTGAAAAAGAAACATCTTGGTTATGATAGTTATTAATAAGGTATATGGAACTTTTCATTCAAAACTGGCTTTGGGATTAGCATTAACATTTATACTCATTCACATATATACACACGTAAACACATACATGGACATTACCCACACTGATATACAGACTATGTATATATATATATATATATGTATATATGTATATATGTATATATATATATATGTATATATGTATATATGTATTAAAATGTTCAAGTGTGGGGAAATTTGGATTGGGTATCCATGAGGATGGAAAAATGTGGTTTTCATAATTAAAGAAAAGTTTCCAGATGCATTAATTGTGTTTAAAGAGCTAAAATAAACTGGCTTAGTTAAAAAAGTTGCCAACTTGCCATGGCCTTTATTTGTAATGGGAACAAGTGTCTTGGACCTATTTGAAGATGTTTGGCTTAAAAATAGCCAAGTTGAAAGTTTTTGGGAGTGACACATGAGCGCCATTCTCAGTTGCACTCAGCACTCTCTATCTGCTGCAGGAATCCGTCTCCTTGACTTCAAAGAGAGTTCCCTGGAATGAAACCACTGCCCAATGAACAATCTGGCCTTCTTCTGCTTCCACTGTTTTTGAAACTTAGCACTAATATCTGTGTAGGGTTGAGCCCAGTGAGGTCTTGGGTCTGGAAAAAACTCCCTACAGCACTGTGACACACACCAATGGAGTTCTTTTGCAAAGCTTATGGTTCCTAAATGGAAGCCTTGCCTTGGCTCTGCAGAGGCACTGAGGAGCTATGAGCAAGAACAGCTCAAGGCAGGGATGTTCACAGTTATGCCTGCTTTCGGTCAACATAAATGCATCAACATATGGTCCAATCCTAAAAAAAAACAAAACCCATGTAGGTCCAATCCTACGTGGTCCTAAAGTCAGGGGTAAGCAATATTTAAGTCAAGGGTAAGCAATATTTAAGGGCATATTCAGGGTCAATACAAAGTTAAGGTAATCTCCTACCTTTAAAGCAATTACATGCACAGACCAGAGCAATTCGAAGACAACAGTTCGAGGCACAGTATGATCCCAGTGTGTCAAAGAAGGCTTCAACTCTGACCCCTCCACTGTGCCACCAAAGCAGGAGAGTGGCAAAGATGTTTTAGGGAGATCTGTGCAAAGATCTGTTTGTAGAAGCAATAGAAAGATGTGAAGATTTAGGGAAAGTCGTGTGGCATAGAGAGTGCAGGCTTTGCTAGCAGACAGGTCTGGGTTTAAATTCTGGGAATATTCTTTACCATGCTGTCTTAAGTCACTAAAATGGGGAGAGCAATACTCATGCCATTGAGTTGTTGTGAAAATTAACCATAAGGCCTGGCACACAGTAGGTGCTCTAAAAATGATAACTTCTATTAATGTCTTAGTTTCCTAACCACTTGCCATTGAGTTGACTCCAACTCATGTTGACCCCATATGTGTTGGAGTAGAACAGTGCTCCACAGGATTTTCATTGGCTGATTTTTTGGAAATAGGTCACCAGGCCTTTCTTCAAAGGTGCCTCTGGGTGGACTTGAACCTACAATCTTTTGGTTAGCAGCTGAGCACATTAACCTTTTGTACCACCTATGGACTCTTTTTGGTTTTTTATGTTTGTTTGTTTTATGGACTCTTTTAGTTTCCTAGTGTTGCCACAACAAAATTACCACAAGTGGGTGGCTTGAAAGAACAGGAATTTATCCTCTCACAGTTTTGGAGGCTGAAAGTTCAAAGCAGGGTATCAGCTCTAGTGGAGGGTCCTTATTTGTCAGTGGCCTTGGCTGTTCCTTGACATTCCTTTGTGTGTAGATGAATCTTCATGTCATCTCTTACCGCTGTGTATGTCTCTGTGTCTGTTTTGATCCTTTTATAAGGCACCACTCAGAGGAGATTAGATTTAGGATCCAACCTACTCCAGTATGACCTCATTAACACAAAAAAAGGAAAACCCTATTTCTAAACAGGATCACATTCACAGGTACCTCTAGGGGTTAGGACTTCAGCATATCTTTTTGGGGAACACAATTTAATCCATATCGATGAATAATGATTGTTAGAAGCACAGTTTATTTCCATTCCTGAACACTGCTTCTGTTTAATTAAAGTATTACTGAAATTTAAATCTCATATATCACGTTCGACTCAATCCATTCAAATGAAAAATAAATATTTACTAGTCATTTTTATTACTCATAAAAATAACTGTTTAAAATCTAGAACTTGGAATAACAAAAATCATTGAAGTGTTCTACTATTTACAAGATTACTTTTTTACTGAAATATTCAATCCTAAAGAAAAATATATATATAACTTTGTCATTAGTGTAGGCCCAGGAGTGTAAATTGCCATGTAATTGTAGTGCCTTAGAAGCAAGGAGTTTCCACTTTATAACTTTGGGGAGCAATGCCTTCCAATCTCCTCCTCCTTGTTGAACATTTTGTACGCCGGGTCACTTGCTGGTCAACATGGTATGAAATGGACATGTCTAATTTCATCCACTGAAGACATTAGCTGGAAGAAAAGTTAAGTTGGTGACTCATCTGGAAGGTACCCATCTGCTATTTTCTGTACAAGGAGTGGCAAAAACCACCATAATCATAGGCAGAAACTTGAAAAGCCATCTTTCAAGTGAAAGTGACAGACTCTAGTTCTGTATGAGCAGTGTGGACTGGGAGCCTGGAGACCAGGACTCTAATCTCAGACATGGCACCAAAACTTTGTGCAACCTCGAGCAGCCTCAGTACCCTCCCTGAAAAGTCAGAAGTTAGATCAAGATAGCTTGTATGACTTCTCCAACTGTGGAAGTATTTAATTCTAGGACCGTGTTCACCTCTCCCTGTGGCAGTTGGCTGGCCTGGATTAGATGAATGAGCGGTGCTCACTGGGCTGACGAGTTTAGACAGGCCAGCCTGGGTAGCTCACCACCTTCCCTCTGGGTCAACACGCACCTCACCTCAGAGTGAGCCAGGGGGAACCGGAGCCCTGCCATGAACACAACGTCACTCCATCTCTGAGCCAGCAAGGGAAGTACATTTTTTTGCAAGTGTGGGCTCCAGCTGAGCTGCTGAAACCAGACACCACACTGAGAGTGATATCATGGCATTAGGAGCTCATTCGGACAACAAAAGGGTGAGAAAGAGAAAATTTCTCTGGGACTGCAGAGTCATGGTATGTATAAAAAAGGAAATGTGAAAATGAAATCACCTCTCAATAAAAACCGTTAATACTCAAGGACATTTTAAGGTTTTAACTAATTCTTTTCCTTTTCAACTTCAAGTACACATAAACACAAGCATTTCCCAGGTGGAAAAGAACAAACAATAATTTTTTTGGAAGACAGAGACTCTTTGGGGTGCCTTCTAAAAAGCAATACTGCCGTTTGCTAAGTGTCATGAAGGGGTCGTCCATGAATTTTCTGGGTCATCATAGAATAAGCATGCCTTATTCTATGTACCTGTAGGGGGATATCTGAAAGTGGGACTAAGAAGGAAGACTTAGATTGGGGTCCCCAGAAGCAGGCTCTGAGACAAGTATTGGTAGCAAATGATTTATTAGGGAAGTGTTCCCCAGCAGCATGGAGGGAAGGAAGATGGTGTTGGGAAAGAAATTAAGCAAGCGTGGAGGATAACGTCAGCCTGATTCTTCAGGGAAGCTCTGGTGTGTGGGTTCATCTTCAGTTTGTCACCACTGGAGGTGAGGGAGCTGGGCTTTCTTACTCCTCTACTTCATCCACTGAAGACATAGTGAAGATGGGCTGACATTTTCACGGCAGGGCTCTGGTTCCTACCTGGCTCACTCCAAGGTGCGTGTCTACCCAGAGGGAAGGCAGTGAGATGCCCAGGGTGGCTTGTCTGAACTCATCAGCTTGCTGATATCACTGTCATCAAGTTCACAAGTTCCCCTGGTGGTGCAAATGGTTAAGCACTCCACTACTAGCTGAAAGGTTGACGGTTCAAACCTAGCCAGAAGCACCTCAGAAGACAGGCCTGGCAATCTGTTTCCAAAAGGTCACAGCCTTGAAAACCATATGGAGTACAGTTCTACTCTGCACACATGGGGTCACCTTGAGTAAGAATTGACCCAACGGCAAATAAAAACGATAATACCTGCCAGTCATTGACTAAGGGCGGTGGCTGGGAAATGAAAACTCCCAAGCACTTTCTGCTCTCAGGAACCCTGGAGGGCAGTTATCTAAGGAAGATTCTCAGGTGCTGGCCATGGGAAGAAAAAAGACACCAAACAAGAGGAGATCTGGGAGGAGCAGTGAGTGTCCTCTACAGGTTCCTCCTCTCCACTCAGATCCAGTGCATGAAGTTCACTGCATCCAGTCATGATTTCTTCAATATGGTGGCTAGAGGGATAGTGGAATGAGCGGTAGTCATTTCTTCCAAGGCTATAACTGATACTCATCATCGCCATCTCTACCGTCTGTTGAAGAGTCTATTTAGCATTTCTGCTGGCCTAGGGAGCTTGCCTCGTAATATGGCTCAGACTGCAATTTCTGAGGGTCTAGCCCCTGATTACTATGCCCTTTTCAGGCTAGAGCTATTATAATTGCCCATTCAAGGTAAGAACTTAGCATGGGAGCAACCAGAGATGCCCTAGTGGATCTCTGGAATGGCATCAGTGGGCCATTATTTACTTTCAGGATTTACACACACAACATGGATAGTACAATTTCAAAGCCTCGCGTAATCATTTATTTATTTTAGATAATTTTTATTTTAATAAAATTGAAGTCCAGCAAAATAAATTGATCTATCTTATTGAGTTGACTAGCATATCAGGACTTAATAAATATTTGATTAAGTAAATACATGAGCACGTTGTAGGTACTCAGTAGATATATGTACAACTGAATGAAATAAAGTAACTTTGAGAACGTATGCTCCATGCATTTAAGTTACCAAAGGGAACCAGTGAAGTCCAGTTACTATTATTATTTTTTTTTTTTTAAGAAGAAAAGGGTGCAAAAAATTCTTTTTCTTATATACTAAAAAAAGGTTAATAAAAAGGCTTCTTTTGTTTGGAAAGACAAATTCTCTATAAAGAGAAAATATTGGGCTTGCACAAGCCAATGGTGTTGACTTAATATAAAATGGATTAAAAGACTGGAACATTCTGGTCTTCACTAAGAGAACTGTATGGCTCTATTGAGAAGTTTCCCTTGATCCTCACATTTCTTGCTTCCTGATGAGATAATGGCAGGGTGTGCCCAAGGCTGTGTCCATGGGTTTAATTGTGAGCCTACTGATTATAAAATGATCAACTATGCTACATTTTCCATTGCTTTTCAAACATTCGTCCATTCAACAAATGTTGTGTACTTATTCTGTGCCAGTTTCAGTTCGTGCCAGGGGAAAAGCAGTGAACAGGCAATTTTCCCTTACATGCCAGAATGAAAAGGGTTACCATAAATAAATAAGTTTCCAAAAAACCTGTATGCCAGAGGGTGATAAGTACTACAGAGGAAAAAAAAAAACAAGTTGGGAAAAAGGATAGGATTTGCCAGGAGGTGAGGTGGGTGGTGCAATTTTAAATAGTAAAAAATGTCAATTAAGAAGGTATCAATTGGGACACGGCATTTGAGAAGAAACTCCAAGGATCTGAGGGAGAGGAGCATTTAGCTGTCTGGATGTCTTCTTTTCCTAGTACTGCCATAACAAAATAGCACAAGTGGGTGGCTTTAAAGAACAGAAATTTATTTTCTCACAGTTCTGGGGGCTGGAAGTCCAAATTGGGGTCTTGGCTTTGTAGATTCCTTCTGGGGGCTTTAGTAGAAGAACTAACTGTTCCATGCCTCTGTTTTGGTTTCTGGTAGCCCTGGGCATTTCTTGGCTTGTAGACAGATGCTCACATGCTGCCTTCCCCCATGTGTGTGACTGTTTCCATGTTTGTCCTTCTCCTTTATAAGGTGCCACTCAGAAGGGATAAGAGTTAGGGCTCTCCCTACTTCTGCACGGCTTTGTTAACCGATAACATCTGCAGAGAATAGCCCCATTCCCCAAATGAGGTCACATGCACAAGTGCAGGGATTCAGACTTCAGTGTATCTTTGTGGGGAACACAACTCAATCCATTAACACTGGGGGGAAGAACATGCCATGAGGAGGGAACAACAAGTGCTGAAACCCAGAGCATTTGAGGAGCAGCAAGGGAGCCGATATGCCTGGTGAGCAATGCTTAAGGGGAAGCCTGGTAAGGGAGCTGGAGGTGGGGGTGGGGTGGAGGCAGTATGTTTAGGGCTTTGAAAGCCACTGGCAGGCTTTGGAATTTACTTATGGGTACAATGAAGGAGTTTGGGGATAAATGACAGAACATGACTCTCCTTTTAACAGAACCATTCTGGCTGCTGTGCTGAGGATAGACTTGGGTTGGGGACAATGGTGAAGGAAAGGAACCAGGAAAGACGACTTAAGGTGGTGAGAAGTGGTTGCATTTGGATATATCTTGAAGAAGAGCTAACCAAATATTCTGAAAGATTCACATGACTCAAAATGAGAAGAAACAGTTGCAAACATCCTTTAATAATTGGTATATGGAATGTACGAAGTATGAATTTAAGAAAATTGGAAATTGTCAAAAATGAAATGGAGCACATAAACATGGATATCTTAGGTATTAGTGAGCTGAAGTGGACTGTTTTTGGTCATTTTGAATCAGACAATCATGTGGTTTACTATGCTGAGAATCACAAAAAGGAATGGCTTTGAATTCATCGTCAAAAAGAACATTTCAAGGTCTATCCTGAAGTACATGGCAGTTAGTGATAGGATAATATCCATTAGCCAACAAAGAAGACCAGTTAATACGACTATTATTCAGATTTATGCACCAACCCCTAAGGCAAAAAATGAAGGAATTAAAGATTTTTACCAACTTCATTTTTTTTTTTTTTTCCAGCAAATCTGAGAAGCTGGACTGTATGAAGAAGAACGGGGCATCAGGGTTGGAGGAAGACTCATTAACAGCCTGTGTTATGCAGATGACACAACCTTGCTTGCTGAAAGTGTGGAGGATTTGAAGCACTTAACTGATGAAGATGAAAGACTTTAGTATGGAGTACAGCTCAGCATCAAGAAAACAAAAGTCCTCACAACTGGACCAATAAGCAGCATCATGATAAACGGAGAAAAATTGAAGTTGTCAAGGATTCCATTTTACTTGAATCCATAATCAACACCTGTGGAAGCAGCAGTGAAGAAATCAAAAAACTTATTGCATTGGATTAATTGGCCACAAAAGACCTCTTTCAAGCATTAAAAAGCAAAGATGTCACTTTTGGGACTAATAAGCCATGGTATTTTCAATCATCTCATATACATGTGAAAGCTGAACAATGAATAAGGAAGACCAAAGAAGAGATGACACCGTTGAATTGTGTTGGTGAAGGATATTGAATATACTATGGACTGCTAAAAGAACGAACAAATCTGTCTTGGAAGAAGTATAACCAGAATGTTCCTTAGAAGGAAGGATGGCGAGACTACGGCTCACATACTTTAGACATGTTATCAGGAGGAATCAGTTCCTGGAGAAGGGCATCATACTTGGTAAATTAGAGGGTCAGCAAAAAAGAGGAACACCCTCAAAGAGATGGATTGACACAGTGGTGCAACAGTGGGCTCAAGCACGACAATGATTGTGAGGATGGCGCAGGGCTGGGCAGTGTTTTGTTCTGTTGTATATAGTGTGGCTATGAGTTGGAATCGACTCGACGGCACCTAACAACAACAACAACATATGCATGTGAAAGCTGGAGAATGAATAAGGAAGACCAAAGAAGAATTGACGCCTTTGAATTACAGTGTTGGTGAAGAATATTGAATATACTATGGACTGCCAGAAGAAGAAACAAATCTGACTTGGAAGAAATACAGCCAGGATGCTCCTTGGAAGTGAGGATGGTGAGACTTCATCTCACATACTTTGGACATGTCATCAGGAGGGACCAATCCCTGGAGAAGGACATCATGCTTGGTAAAGTAGAACGTCAGTGAAAAAGAGGAAGACCCTCAACAAGACGGATTGACACATTGGCTGCAGCAATGGGCTCAAACATGGCAACAATTATGAGGATGGCGCAGGGCTGGGCAGTATTTCGTTGTTAGTATGTAAGGTGGCTATGAGTCAGAACTGACTTGACGGCACCTAACAACAGCAATGTGTATATGTGTGATAATGTGTTACTGTTTGTGTTCTTAATAGTATAATGGTATTGTGGCATGTTGAAGAATGTCATCTAGAAGAGATAATTGCTGAAATATTTAGAGATTAAATGTTATATCATATGCAACTTACTTTCAAATGTGGCAGAAGTTTTACAAGTGGTCAATTTAGGTAAGAGACAGATGGGCATTCTTTGTATAAATCTTAACTTTTCTGAAGTTTTGAAACTTACAAAATAAAAAATTGAGTGAAAAAAGAGAAAATATAAAAAAAAGAGGCTTAATTTTTGCAAGTTTTGAAGTTAAAATTATACCAAATATGTCTTTCTTGAATTAGTTGTGGTAGACATGGACAATCAGTGCTCCCTTTGGGTCACTAAAGAAGAAATTAGCTCTATATACCAGGAGGTACAGTGTGTTTGTTCAACTCTTTTGGGGGCAAGGTAAACTCTCGGTTTATCTCAAATGATTATTTTTTTAAAATATGGAGGCACATAGGAATACACAAGGCAGGGATCAGCTTCCCGCCCGGGTTTACAGATTCTCAGGAACAGCTTTTTTTGCAGGATCCCAGGAACAGCTGCAGAGCCTCAGGGTGAGTGGCCTTAGTTCAGGAATTGAAAGTGTTGAATGTAGCATCTGTAATACAGACTGTCTTGTTTCTTCAGTGACAAGAATTTGATGCTCTACCAACATGCTGGGCTCACTCTGTTTTTTTACCACTCTTATTACTCCCCAACTCCATCTACAACCCTCTACTCTGTGAATTTTTTTTCTCTTTTAGTCCTTTTCTTCTTTCTCACCCATGGCTTCTATTGCTTCATGGCATCTGTGTTGCTCATTCTTCCTGTATTTTTCAGCTTCTTCATTTTCTAACAATGGACTGATTTTCCCTTTGTAATTCTAATTTGAATTCCTCTCAAAAGAAAAAAAAATTCTATTAAGTAAGTGGATTATCATTATCCCTGGTTGAGCAGAGAATTTTGCTTATCCCAGATCACTTAGTGGATGCAAGCCATGAGATTTCAGCCCTTAGGTGCCCTGGTCTAATCAGGTGTACTGGGTCACAGAAAAGGTGACTTAAGTGTTACAGAACAAGGCCACCTACATGTAAGTGACCCTTAGGGTTGCTCCCTGGCTAGAGGCTGTGGTATAAGGGTGACAGTTTCCCACAGAATGAAGCCATAGGTGGGCAGGAAGCTCGATAGGCCTCTGTGGTACAGAGTCAGTTTTCATCCCACACTTTGTTCACCTTGCCTAAACATTGCTTCAGGACAGTGGAGAATCTCTTTCTACAAAGTGAGAATTTTATTTGCCATATAACCCATAGGCTCACCTTTCAAAGATCTAGGAGGTTTTGAAATCTGTGTACTTTCATTAGTTGAAGAGTGTCTATTAATCTCAGATGTTCATAGGGAGGGAAAGAGAATCCCCCTGCTTTTAATAGTCCTGACCTTTCTGCCAGCTGCAGCTGGGGTCATCATGGAAGTGGTCTTGCAACATCATTGAGGTTCCTTGTCCTTTGACTGAAATGCTCCATGTGTGTGTCCTATAAAGAACACCAAAGTAGGCCATGCCTAATCTCCGTGAGCAAATGAGTCACTTCTAGGGGACTCGTGATGGTCAACAGAGCCTGAACCATCTATTTATCTGCTTGGACTTAGGAGGGTTTCTGAACAGTTTGCATTTTGGAATTCTGAAATATCCATTATGTAATCTGTAAAGAGATGCTATTCTGCAAATCAAGTACTTCTTTTTTTTTTTTTCAATTGAACATATCCAAACTCACTGGCATTCATGAGTAGTTATATGGAAATATCACTTAATGGGGCTAACAGTAAATTATTAAGGAATGGGGCTGTACACACCCTTTTGTGCCTGTAATTGAGAGCTGGTGGAGAGGAGCAAATGATCCATGCCAGCAGGAAAGGAGGGTTTACACATGCATTAAATTAGTTTTAGAGGTCATCTGCCTGCTGATGAGTATGCTAGCAATTCCTAACAGTAAATTCACATAACAATTTCTGTGCCATTAAGAAGAATTTTCTTAAAAAGTCAGTCAATAAGTCTATCATATTTATTAATCTACCATATCAATCTGTCATATCTGCACAAGGATTAGAATAAGATAAGACTACATCAATTTAACAGAACCTACTTTGGGTGACTGTCTCTTACACAGGAAGCCTTAGTCTTGGTATAAGAGAAGTTCAGAGCAGTAACTGTGGAGTCAGGAAGCTTAGGTTTGAATCCCAGCTGAAGCCCTTGGTAGTTATTGACCCTAAGATCCCTGGGTAGTGCAAGCAGTTTGTGCTCGGCCGGTAACCAAAAGGTTAACAGTTTTAATCTACCCAGTGGCACCCATAGAAGAAAAGCCCTGGTGACCTGCTTCCTTAAAGATTACAGTCAAGAAATTCTTATGCAGCAGCTATACTCTGTAACACATGAGGTTGCCATGAGTTGGAATTGACTCGACATCAACAGCAATAGCTGTTGACCTTGGGAAAATTATTTAACCTTAATTAGTTTTGGCTTCTCATTTGCGAGATGAAGATAATAATGAGGTTAATAATATTATCTTACCTTATAAGACTGGTATGAAGCCTCATTTAGATAATGCAACCAAGTCACTTACAGCCTGGCTTTTAGTACGTACTTAATAAACATTGTTGTGTGCCATGAAATGGATTCTGACTCATAGTGACCCTATAGGACAGAGTAGAACTGCCCCATAGGGCTTCCAAGGGTGTAATTTTTATGGAAGTAGACTGCCACATCTTTCTCCTGCCACTTTATAGAAGAGGATATAAAATAGGGTTCTAACAAGTTAGACTTCCACTTGCATGAGGAGACCCTCACCTGAGCTCTCATGGTTTAATGGAAATGCCCAGAGAAAGCAGTTGTTTCTCTTGGTACCACAGGCCAATGATAACTTTCAATGACATGAGCATGTGCTAAAGATTTTATTTAACTCATTATTAGTGAGGGATCATGCAGAAGTTACAACTAGTTCAAAAAGTAAAATAGCAGAGATATTGAGGATCATAAATATTGAAATACATTTGCAAATCTGTGTCCGGTGTTACAGTGGTTAAGAGCTCAGCTGATAACCAAAAGGATGGCAGTTTGAATCCATCAGCTGCTCCTTGAAAACCCTATGGGGCATTTCTACTCTGTCCTCTAGGGTTGCTATGAGTAGGAATCAACTTGAGGGCAACGGGATATGTGGGGAGAGTTGTCCCTCCAAAAGACAAAATTTATTTGCAAGTCTAAGACAAGAATTATTTGTATTGCTACCAGCTATTTACGATGAACAGAGTTCTAACAGAGGTTAATGGCAATGAAAGGTAAAGAGCCTCCAAAGAATCCAAATCAGATAACTTGAAGGGTGTGCTCTAAACAACGAGTAGTTTTCTACTGAAACACAAATTCTTTTCCTACAACATCAAACCGAGGTTGATCAAATTATCAATTTAAGATGTCTTTATCTTATCCCGCAAAGTGAAATATTTAGGTTTCTAGGTCACCTTTGCATATTCACTATTTGTAGAGACTCACATTTGGAAATGTTGTTCTGCTCTTTGGAATTCTAAATAAAACTTTCCAAGAAGCAAGAGAAGCTTCTAGGAATACAGTCATGCTAAAAGGAGAGAAAATCTGCCATCTAAGAATATTCTTAATAAATCATCAAAAGAAATAAGAATGACCCAGAATTGCCTTCGCAAAATAACATGTATATGGGTAAGAAAGTCATGGAGTTCAGAGAAGTAAAAAATGGAAATGAAAGATCCCTTTACCCATCTTCAAGCCCCAGGTGGCTCTCCTATATTAACTGTTGTTGTTGTTATTAGGTGCCGTTGAGTCAATTCCAACTCATAGTGATCCTATGTACAACAGAACAAAACACTGCCCTGTCCTGCACCATCCTCACGATTGTTATTATGCTTGAGCCCATTGTTGCAGCCACTGTGTCAGTCCATCTATATTAACTACTTCTAGCAATGTGTATGTGTCCTCTTTTATATTTACTCAAAAGAAATTATATACAGTGTTCTGAATCTTACTTTTTAAAAAGTTTAAACTTTTAATATGTAAAGGACTTAGATCCTTAAAACAGTCAAATGAGATTAAGAGATAGGTGAAACAGAGTAAATAAAATTATCATATTTAAGAACACAATCAATTAGTAATCAAAGAAATTAAAATAAAATAAAGAGGTACCTTTTTTGTTTTTGCTTATTATACTTGCAACAGTTAAGTAAAAAATGAGGACAGAAAACATCAGCAAGGGTACAGAGAAAACTGTGCTCTCATGGAAGGCTGGATGGAATGTAAATCACTAATAGTTTGAAATGTAATTTGACAACATATACCATGAACCTTAAAACTGTTCCACCCAGTAACTCCCTTCTGAAAGTTTATCATAAGTGGTGGGGGAAAATACCCGTTGCCGGCGAGTTGATTCCAACTCATAGTGACCCAATAGGACAGAGTAGAACTGCCCTATGGGGTTTCCAATGAATGGCTGGTGGATTCGCACAGCCTACCTCTTGGTTAGCAGCCAAACTCTTAACCACCATGCATCAGGGTTTCCAAGGTGGTGGGGGGGGCACCTAAAAATATAGTGGATTCATAAAAAAACTTTTATTGTATCATTGCATATAATAATAAATATAATTAGAATAATCTAATCATCAAAATGAGAGAATGGCCCATGCTTCTGATGTAATATTAATTATACAGATGTTTACAAAGATTTAATAATAGTATGCAAAACACATTTATAAGATAAGATTAAGCAAACAATCATCATCATAACAATGTAAAATAAATTCATAGAGAAAAGAACAGAGTTCTTGTTATTTTTACACTTTGACAGGCGGGAGGAATTGATAGATGGACATAGAGGGAAATCTGGATACAGGGAAGCAAGTGGAGGACAAGGAAAATGAATCTAATTTGTTGTTGCTTAATTTCATCTACTTGCTCATTAGCTTTGTCCAAAGAATCTTTTAGTGAAATATTTTTTGAATCAGAATATCGTTTGGATGCCTCTGAATACCAATGAAAAAATACTGCCTCTTGGACTTGAGATAGCCCCTTTCTTTTCTAAGGCAACTCTCAGATAAACAATTTTGTTTAAGTCATATGTTCTCCAGAGCAGTGTTGATTGCCCCAATCATCCTTGGTGAAGTTATGCTTTCTAGAGAGATAAAGAGAGATAGGCACGGGGATTAGGATTGTACTGAGAGAACACATGGGAAGCAGGAACTTTTTCTGGAGAAGGGTAATTAGACTTAGATGATACTGTGAGAGCTGGCAATTGGTCGTCAGAAGCGATGCTTTGTGCACTTCATGCCTCGGACTGCCAACCTGATGACTGGTCACTCTTGAATGCACACCGACATTCTGTACCTCTGTCAGTTAGAAAACCAGAAAAAAGAAAAAACAAAATAAAACAAAAATACCCTCTCTGGATCAAAGCCAAGCTCTGAGGAGAAAAATCAAGATGGAAGGAGAATCTTACCTAGTTTTATTGATGATCCACAATGAAGTTTGTCAAAATGAATACTCTACTATGAATGATACCTGTCCAGTGGGAACCACCAACTCCTTGGTCTGTGAGGTTGGCTCAAACAACAGGTTTATGGAGTCTGTGATACTCCTTCTTATGACAAACAGTACTTTTAGATAGTACAACACAAAATGGAAGCACAAAAGAGAGCAAAAGAGATTAAAGAAAGGGCCTATTTCCACCAAGGATGCCAAACAAATAGAAACCAATGAAAAAACCCAGGTACAGAAAAATTCCCCCCAAACAGAAAAAAACCTGTTGCTGTAGAGCTGATGCCAACTCATAAGCACACTATAGGACAGACTAGAACTGCCCCATAGGGCTTACAAGGCTGTAGTCTTTATGGAAGCAGACTGGCATTACCTTTCTCCTGAGAAGCAGCTGGTGTGTTTGAACCATCAACCTTTAGGTTATCAGCCAAGCACTTAACCACTGTACCACCAGGGCTCCTCCAGGTACCAAACCGAGAGTAAATCACTGAGGAAGTCATTGCAAAAGAGAGTGAACTTCAGACTTGGTGCTGACTTACCACCTCATGACGAACTTGACAAGTTATGAGCAGCAAGGCCTCCTAGGGTGTTGTAACTGGTTGAAGGCTGGGGTTTGTGGTGACAGGCATTGCCCACTATATCTTGGTGAAACCTCCAAGAAAACTGTGGAAATAAATGAAGACCACTTAAATGAGAACAAAAAGAAGCTATTCATTCAGAGCTTGGCTATATAGTAAGAGAGTCAACTATCATCATCTTTTTTGGCAGACACTGAAAGCAGATGGGTGGAAAAGTTTTATAGTGGGGAAAAAAAAAAGGGAAACTTCAGGTAGGCTGTACTGGAGGTTATTATCATGGGGAGGCTGACTAATGAGAAGTGGGTCATCATATGTGATTGGCTTGGGGGGTGCGTTTAGTTTTGCTCTGGTTGGTGCTGAATTAGAAGTAAGGGCAAAAACAGAAAATTTGGCAGTTTTTGACCAAGTCCTGACCATTCTCGGTGGATTGTTGCATAGATTTCCCTTTGACTTCTTGGGCTGTTTCCTGCAAAGCTTGTGATTTTGTACATGCCAGCCGTCACAATTGCCTGGGCTAATTTCTTAACAGAAGACTGTCTGTCTCTATTTGTGTATATCCAATTTGTTCTGTTTCTCTGGAGAACTTTACTATAGCCACTGACAAACCCTGCCGGTTAAATCATGTCGTAATACTCTCTTGACATCTAAAATATTTATGTTCTAGTTATTAAAAGAGCTCTTTTATGTTTATCTAGAGATTTATTTTATCATATATTTTTGTTGTTGTTGTTAGGTGCCATTGAGTCGGTTCCAACTCATAGTGACCCTTCAGGACTTTAGCATGCATAAAAAAGAATATATGTTGCAAAAAAATGATTGAAGTATTCTTAAACTGCTGTCACATTCAGATATCAACTCTTCAGAAATACCTTTTGACTCAGTCGTTCGTTGTTAGTGTTTTTCCAACAACATCATCATCTGTGCCATCAAGAATGCTGGTGGTATAGCATTTCTAGAGAACGGTGGTGGTATAGCTTCTCTAGAGAACGTTGATGGTATAGCTTCTCTAGAGAACGGTGTTGGTATAGCATTTCTAGAGAACGGTGGTGGTATAGCTTCTCTAGAGAATGTTGGTGGTATAGCTTCTCTAGAGAATGTTGGTGGTATAGCTTCTCTAGAGAACGTTGGTGGTGTGGCATCTCTAGAAAATGTTAATCTATTGCCTCTGGAATTCTCTTCCACTGACACCTATTCTGTAAACTTTGATGCTGGCTCTCTCTTGATCTTGAGAGCCAGTATCAAAGTATTCAGATAATCAGGATTCATATGTCTTCCTCCAATGGTCTCTAAATGGTTTGCTGGTTGACTTTTTATGCCACCAGGAAAAACAAACAAGTTTTTGTATATGCAGGCGACTACCTTGCTGCTTACATTTTGACAGCAGCTTGGCTACTAGTGATTAGAAGATGTCATTAATTGTGTGTCTCAGAATCAATAAAATGTTTTGTATGGAAAATGCTGCTTGTGGTATTTCTCCTTAATCTTTTCTAATTATTCTCTGCTGTTTTTATATAGTCTTGTTAACTTGATTTTCTTAGTCTTCTGACAGGGTTTCATTTTGACGTTAAATGCTTAACTCTAGGATGGTGTACCCTGGCAGACCCTCTGTAAAGCCTTGGAGGGCTAGTCCTATACATTTTTTTTTCATAAAATATTTTACTCTGAATGGCCATAATGTACAATTTTCAGAATGATATTTTACTCGTAAAACACACTTGATTCCCTGGTGGCTTAAGGGGAAGTTTCAATTTCAAGTTATAACACGACATCAAACCAAAGAACTGGCCTTGGAAAGCACACCATCTGAGAAAGAAGTATTATTAATATGTCCCTTCTGGATTAAGTTATATAACCTCAAAGGTGTCCATGTGTGTGAGCTGGCCTACCGTCTGGTTCTGGAATGAAGTAAGTCTAATAAATTCATTTAAAATGTCAACTTCAGTTTAAACTACATGAACTGAATGGTTCCCAAACAGAAAACCCAATCGTTCAGTCCTTTGCTGTTCCGTTTCCTATTATACTCAGCAATAAACTACTCTGAGACTGGTGGGGTAAACTCAGTGGTTGTGACTCCTCACTGAGTTTGGATAATATGCCACTGGTTACAATATTATAAGGAAAAGTATGAAAACAAGATCAATGCAGTTTACGTATTTTGAGAATATATTCTCTAGTCTTGAGAAATACAGCAAAGGCTTATATCCATGATATATTGTCAATAATGGCTTTTAAAGTATTTTAAAATTTTCTTGACCCCTTAATCCATCAATCATTATAAACCTATTATTGTATTTCAGACCTTACTAAGATCACTGGGTGAAATTTTCTTTCAGTTTTGTCTGCAATAACAAAGAGCCTTTTTGGGGGGCATGGAGAGGCAACATAATTTGCCCTTATCATCCTTCTGACATATTAACATATTAAGATTCATTGGGCCCGGAGCAAATACCATAATCCACATTGGGGCTCGGGGTAAGGGAAAAGACATCCTTATTAAACCTAGGTATATTTAAGTATTGATTTTGATCAGGACAGATGCTAGGAACTGGGGATACAAGAGACAGCCCAGTATTTCCTCAGCTTGGCTTATTTTCTAGTTGAGGAATGAAAACATATACACAAACTTGTAAATTACAACAGAAGCAGTATGTGCACAGAGCAAAATGAGAGACGATGGCAACAAATTCTTAAAGATATTGTTATTCTTGTTAGTTACTTTTGAGTCAGCTTCGACTCATAGCGATTTTATGTGTAAGAGAACAAAACGTTGCCTGGTCCTGCGCCATCCTCACAATCCTTTCTATGTTTCAGCCCATTATTGCAGCCACTGTGCTAATTCATCTCATTACCAAGCTTGATGGCCTTCTCCATTGATTGGTCCCTCCTGATAACATGCCTAAAGTAAGAGAGACAAAGCCTCACCATCCTAGCTTCAAAGCAGCATTCTTTCTGTAATTCCTCCAAGACAGATTTGTTCTTTCTTTTGGCAGTATACTCACTATTCTTTGACAACATAATTCAAATGCATCAGTTCTTCTTTGGTCTTCCTTTTTTATTCCCTTCTTATCTTATTTTAACGCATATGAGGTGATTAAAAATACTATGATTTGGGTCAGGCACACCTTAGTCCTCAAAGTGTTATTTTTGCTTTTTAACAATTCAGAGAGGTCTTTTGCAGCAACAGATTTGTCCAATACAATCTGTCCTGTGATTTCCTGGCTGCTGCTTCCATATGCATTGATTGTTGATCCAAGTAGAATGAAATCCTTGACAACTTCAATTTCTTCACAGTTTATCATGATGGTGTTTATTGGTCCATTTGTGGGGATTTTTGTTTTCTTTATATTGAGGCATGATCCATACTGAAGGCTGTAGTCTTTTACTTCCATTAATAAGTGCTTTTAGTTGTCTTCATTTTTGGCAAACAAGGTTGTGTTATCTCCATATTGCAGTTTGCCATTGGGCCTTCCTCCAATCCTGACTCCCTATTCTTCTTTACACAGCCCAGCTTCTCAGATTATTCTGCTCAGCATACAATAGGTATTGACCAAATGAAAACCAAACCTGTCGCCTTTGAGTCAATTTTGACTCGTGGTGACCCTATAGGACAGAGTAGAACTGCCCCATTGAGTTTCTAAGGAGCTCCTGGTGGATTCGAATGGCCGACCCTTTGGTTAACAGCCATAGCTCTTAACCACTATGCCACCAGGGTTTCCGATAGGTATTGAAAAAAAAAAAAATTGAGGGGAGGGTAATTGTTGATGGTTGAGTTGAAGGGAGTTTCATGGAGGAGATAGAGCTCCAACAACATTTTCTTTTCACTGGTTTTACAGGACGCAGGGGAAGTGCTTTCATTTTGCATGCTCCGGATTTCTTTAGTTCATTAGAGTTTTCTCGTTGTAGCAAAGCCAGTTGGACTTGGTGAAAGTGGCTGGGATGATGCACCAGAGGCTATGGAATGCTGCCATTTTGGTAAAACGGGTGTGGTGTAAGGAAGAAAGCTCAACAGGATAGAGCAAGCAACTTGTTGCAGAGCCTTGCTCATTCTATCCTAGCCCTTCCCCCAGGTCACATTCTTTTTCTGGACCATTTGACCTCACAGGGCCCAGCACAGAATGGCACCCTGCGCTGAGGTGGAAAAGTACAACTCATCTCAATGGGAGAGTGCCCAGGAGAAGGTGAGGTGAGTGTATTTCCAGAGTCTGTCTTCTTGCATTTGTCCTAAAAAAATTTGTCCTAGCAGGAAAGAATTGTTTGCTTCTCTTACCTGGAGCTTCTCTGCCCACCAGTTTCCTGCAGCCCCTCCTTCTCCCCTAGCTCATTTATATAAGGAATGCAAAAAGTGATGGAAGCCGAGTCACATGTAAACTATCCTCAGAAATTGATGATGTTCACTTTTGGCAAAAACATCTCAGTTTTTGCTTACTGTCAGATGTCTTAATGATCTCTTAAAGGATGCAGAATTGTGATCTAGCAACTGTTTGTTTATACAAGAAAGTTCACTGCCAAGTCTCTTTTATGCTTCGTCAGTCAAAATGACACTTGAAGTTTTCAGGCATGATCTAAGCTACTCTTTAGTCATTGGAGTGAGCAGCCAAACTTTGACCTTAAAGGAAAGCAAAACTAAGACTTTCTGCATTTCCCAGAGGGTAGTAACATTTCTTCAAAATTTCTCAGCAAAGATTTGGGCCTGGGCTAATGCCCTCAGTGTTAAGGAGGACTAACACATATGTGTGCATTTGAGTAAATAAAAATCACCACAGTTTCTTGATCCACACATTTGCCTTCCCTATCCCATTTAATTTGTATTGTGATATATTTGCTTAGCTCTCTTAGAATTTATCATTTTAAGTTTACAAATTAATAAAAACATAGGGTAATAAACTGTACCCATACCCACTATCTTCGAGTCTATTCCAACTTATAGCAACCCTACAGGACAGAGTACAACTGCCCCATAGAGTTTCCAAGGTGGCAATCTTTACCGAAGTACACTGTCACATCTTTCTCCCGCAGAATGGCTGGTGTGTTTGAACCATGGACCTTTCGGTTAGCAGCCAAGCACTTAACCACTGTGATACTAGGGCTGCAATAAAGTGTAATATAATGTAACATTTGAGGTCATCTATAGAGTGGAAAAAGAGCCCTGGTGGTGCAATGGTTAAGCGCTCAGCTACTGCCTGAAAGGTTGATGATTTGAACCCAGCCAGTGACTCTGCAGGTGAAAGATCTGGCACTCTGCTTCTGTAAAGATTACAGCCTAGAAAACCCTATGGGACAGTTCTACTCTGATATATGGGATGGCTATGAGTGGAAATCAACTGGACAACACCTAACAACGACAGTAACAGAGTAGAAATAAATTATGTTCCTACTCTGGTGTGTAGTACTTAAGAGTTCGGCTGTTCGAATCCACCAGGCACTCCTTGGTAAACCTATGGGGCAATTCTACTCTGTCCTATAGGATCTCTATGAATAGAAATTGACTTGGTGGCAACTGGTTTGGTTTTTGTTTATCAAGATTTATTTTTATTTGCATTAATATGTAAAAAATCATTTGCATTATTATCAGTGTTCCACAACTTCTACCCACACCAAACCCAAAACCAAACCCACTGCCATCGAGTTGATTCCAAGTGACCCTATAGGACAGAGTAGAACTGCCCCATAGAGTTTCCAGGGAGCGCCTGGCAGATTTGAACTGCCAACCTCTTGGTTAACAGCCATAGCACTTAACCACTATGCCACCAGGGCTCCCTCTACCCACACAAAGTTTTAAAATAGCTTAGTTATTAGACCCACCACCTGTCTGTGAGTTTGTGGTCCTGTGGTGGCTTGTGTGTTGCTATGATGCTGGAAGCTATGCCAGGTATTTCAGATACTAGCAGGATCACTCATGGTGAACAGGTTTCAGCAGTTTCCAGACTAAGACAGACTAGGAAGAAAAGTCTGGTGATCTACTTCTGAAAATTACCCGATGAAAACAGAACACTGATGTAATGCCAAAAGATGAGCCCCACTAGGTTGGATGGCACTACACAAGCCTCACAACAATGGACTCAAACACACTGATGATCATGACGATGCTGCAGGACTGGACAATGTTTTATTGTATTACACTATACACGAGGTCGTCATGAGTTGGAGCCAACTCCATGTCAACTAACCATAACAGCAGCAGTCATTAGAAAGACAATCAAAAACACCTAGCTGAATAGAATCAGATAACTCCACTGAAAGAACAGCCGCGAATCTCTTTTGCCCATTTCCAATTCTTGGACAATTTTTCTGACATTTAATTAAATTTTTGAATTTGGGTGAAGGATAAACCTAGCCTTTCCTAGGTGTCATTCTGGAAGAAGGCATAAACAGTTCCATATTCTTACAAATTCATTCCTGTAGACAATTAAGTCAGAGCAGAGCAGGGGAAGGGTAAGGAATATATCTGATGGTAAATAGACCAAGGACCAGCAGAAGGGGCTAGACGGACTTACCGTATGGGATGGGAAAATGCTGCAGCTAGAAGAAAAGGCATGATGAGTGAATATTAGAATCAAAGGCCAGCATTTAGTTTTTTCAAGAGACTGAAAGCTTTTCCAGAATAGCTGGAGTATAAGGATAGTGAAAGGTGGTGATTGTTTAGAGATAAGCTGGACAGATAAGGTGCAGTAGTGAAAGCCAAGTTTAAGAGTTTAGACTATCTTAAAAACAACTGGAACAATTGGAGGGGTGTGATATGATCAGGGTTGTATTTGTAAGAATCATTATGGCTTTAAAAAAGAATGGAGGGTTTTGAGACTACAGTTTGGGAACCAACTAGGAGGCTGTTAAAGATATCTAAGGATAAATGTGGTGTCTTTTTGAAAAATGGTGGCGGGGATAAAAGTACATGAACTGATACAGAAAATATTCAGGAAATAGGATTGAGAGGGTTTGGTGATGCATTAGATATGAGTAAGGTTGACAGATTTAGCAAATAAAAATACAGGAGAACCAGTTACATCTGAGTTTCAGATATACAACAAATAATTTTTTGTATACATATGTCCCATGCAATATTTGGGACATACACACACCAGAAAAAAAAAAAAATTGTTATTTAACTGAAACTTAAATTTATCATTCTGTATTTTATCTGGCAATCCTAAATGTGCGAGTTGAGAAAGATGGAAGAGTTAAGAATGACTATGAGGCTTAAGAACTAAGAAGTTGTCAAAGGGGAGAAACAAGGGTTTTCTACTTATCTGTAATATGAATGCTTATTACAATTTTAACACTCTGACAGGAGAACCAAAATCTCAAACACATTTTTTTTCTGAAGATGATTTTATATTGTTATCTTCTTCATAAAGTATGATGGCATGTTTTATATTTTTTTCCCCTGGGAAGGGAAGAAAGGGAACACATGTCAGAAATAGAATGAAGTGAACATAGGGCGATATCAGTCCCAGCACAACTCGATGGCAACTGGTTTACTTTGGTTTGGTTTTATTATAAAATCTTCATTAGGAAGTCCAATGTCTGTGGAAGGGAGTTAGTTCTCTTTGGAATCATGCCAGCAGTGTTTGAGATGAAGAAGATCCTGACCTGGAGTAATTTGAGGTTGGGCTTGAACAGGACCATGAGATTTTAAGCCAGGTTTAAAGTCATTTTGGGCAAAATTACTTGGAGGAACTATAAGCACAGAATCCAAACTTCAGTTTATTGAAGGGAAAATGAGGAGTAAGAAATTAAAGCTAGAAACAAGAAGTTGGAAACTTCAGGTATCAATAAGGTAGTATGTTTTTGTTCCTAGGTGCCGTCGAATCAGTTCTGACTCATAGCGACCTTATGTACAACAGAATGAAGCACTGCCGGGCCCTGCACCCATCCTTGCAATCGTTATTATGCTTGAAACCATTGTTGCAGGCACTGGTTGTATTTCTTCCAAGACAGATTTGTTCATTCTTTTTGCAGTCCATGGTATATTCAATATTCTACACCAACACCACAATTCAAAGGTATTGATTTTTTTTCTGTTTTCCTTATTCATTGTCCAGCTTTTGCATACATATAAGGTGGTTGAAAACACCATGGCTTGGGTCAGGCACATCTTAGTCTTCAAAGCAGTATAGTAGTTCAAAGTATTTCCTTTTTATGAGGTTTGGGGTGGGGAGAAGGATATCGTACAAATGCATACAGAGAGTATAAAATCTCACAAATTCTGTTTTGTTGTCACATTAGGAGAAACATTGAAATAGTAAATTGAAAGAATATGTAAATCTGCCAAATGAGGCATGTAACTGGAAGCGGGATATGGTGGAAATGCAGAGAAGTACAAGGAGTAGCACATGGCCTGGGGCAGCATCCCAGGAAGTACCTGCCACACTATACTTCCTGGAGAGAAGAGCTTAGCCCTCATTGTAAAATATACATCCTGTGTTTTTTTTTTTTTTTTTTGAAGGAAGAGAATTGAACAGTTCTGATGGAGAAGTCCTCCTGTGATGGGATTTTATTCAAAGAAGCAGACTTACTTTCTTCAGACAGCTTCAAATTACTAGCTAGTATCATCTTTTCAACTGAAGGACTCCCTTTAGTATTACTTGTAGGGCGGGTTTGTCTGGTGGTAAGGAGTTTCCTCAGCTTTTGTTTATCTGGAAATGCCTTAATTTCACCTTAATTTTTGAAGGACAGTTTTGCTGAATACAGAATTTTTTGTTGACAGCTTTTTTTTTTTTTCCTTCTTTCAGTTCTTTAAATATGTCATCCACTGCCTCTGGTCTCCACAGTTTCTGACGAAAAATTACTGCTTAATCTTATTGAGAATCCCTTGTATGTAATGATTTACTTCTCTCTTGCTGCTTTCAAAATTCCCTCTTTATTTTTGATTAGTGACAGTTTGATTATAATGTATCTTCATGTGGATCTCTTTAGGTTTATCCTACTTGGAGTTTGTTGAGTTCTTGAATGTGTGGATTCCTATCTTTCATCAAATTTTGAAAGATTTCAGACATTATTTCTTCAAATATTCTTTCTGTTCTTCTCTCACTTTTCCTGCTGCAAATCCCATAATGGATATATTGGCTTGCTTGATGATGTCCCATGGGTATTTTACATAATAAGTTCATTTTTATTCTTTTCTTCTGTAAGTTCCTCAGACTTGGTCTTTTACCTTCAAATTCACTGATTTTTTTCTTCTGTCAGCTCAACTCTCCTGTTGAGGTCCTCTAGTGAATTTTTCATTTCAGTTACTGTATTTTCAGCTCAAGGAGTTTTGTGGAATCCCTATCTCTTTATTCATCTTCTCATTTTGTTCATAGATTGTTCTCCTGATTTCCTTTAGTTCTTTGTCCATGTTTACCTTTAGCTTTTTGAGCATATTTAAGACAGTTATTTCAAAGTCTGTATACATGGGGTCACCATGAATAGGAATCAAGTTGATGGTAACTGGTTTACTTTAGTTTGGTTGTATTTTAAAATCTTTATTAGTAAGTCCAATGCCCTCATTTTCTCAGAGATAGTATCTGTCTCTTTCTTTTGTTCCTTTGAGTGGGCCCTCCTTCTCAGTTTCTCTATATGTCTTGTGATTTTTTTGTTGAAAACAGGACATTTGAATAATACAATGTGGTAACTTTGGAAACCAGCAGTTACCCTTTCCTCAGGGTTTACAAGTTCTTTTATTTTTTATTGTTGAAAGCTTTAGTACTGCATGGGTTCAGTGACTTTTCCAAACTATTCTTGTAAAGACAGGAAACACCTCTTACAGTCTTCACAGATTGTTTCTGTGCTGGGGCACTTGTTCCTCTCTTACCCTAGGCAGCTAGAGGTCTTTCAGTACACCCTGTAATGCCCACTGCTTCTCTGCCCTGTGATTCTTCCAAGATGAACAAAACAGAGATGCACAATTAGCTTCAGTCCTTTAGTAGCAACCAACAGATTTGAACAGAAAAACACAATAACGCATAAGGCTTGGCTGCTCCCTTCAGAACACAAGACCATGATCCCAAGCTGGAAACTTGAATTGCCACTTCAAGCCAGCTGCTGAACTGAGGTGAAGGAGGGCACAGTTCAGTAACAACAACAATAAAAAAAGGCACAGACTTTTTCTACCATTTTTTTGATGTTGTCTTTTTCTTTATTCAGTATTTGCTTGATTGATGTGAAGCTTTGTTTATCAGAGTTCTAACAAAGTGAAGTCTGACAGTTTCTGCTTGTTTTTGGATGTTTCTTTGGTGGGGACAGCTGGGTGGACTTTTTTACTCTGCCATCCTGGTGACATCACTCCCCTTGCTCATGGACTCTTATTGGTCCCATCTTAGTTCTGGAAGCTTTAGCACAGCCAGGACAGGTATTTATTTATTCTTTTCTGTTAGAAGCCACAGAATACATCAGCTTGGAAGCTGGTGCTGAATTTTCCCTGCTTTGTCCTACCACCGTCTGATCATCTTTAGGGAGAAGAATAAGGCCATCTTGCTGGGAGTAGGATAAACAAAAGGAAGGTTAAATGAAGCAATAATGTATTAGGTTTTTGCCCTTGGGAGAAATATTTGTAAGAACATTATCGGAGCAGTGATAAACAGTATTCTGTCTATACTTTTTAAACTGTCATAATAAAGATTACTATGTGAAACCTGTGAAAGCTGGAACCTGTGTAAGGTGGAAGCCTGTCAGAGAAGGAAAACTCAAATATTTTCTGTTAACATGAGTAATAGAAAAGTGGTAAGACTGCACCCTGTCAAAGGCAGAAAACTTGTGAGACCTGGAAAAACAAAGCAGCCCATCCAGTTCCAGCTCTCACAGGTTTCAATGTATTTAGTAAGTTTATGTAACAATAATAATTAATAAATAGTTACTTTTCATTGATTTCAAGTGTTTCATTTAATATATATACCAATTCTGTGAGCTAGGCATTCTTATAATTCTCAGTTTACAGATAAGTAAACTGAGGCTCAGAGAGAATATATTCGTAGTTACACATCCAATAAGTGAAGCCAGACTTTGAATTTATGCTGGTCTTGCTCCAGTTGCCCATAATCTTATAGAAAATAATTTAACCATTTCCCTTTAAGTTATGAAAATGTTTCTAAATCTTCTCTTTGAGTCTCATTTACACCATCCCAGTTATCTTCCCCATATTCTACCCTGCCCTCAAAAATTAACCAAACATACACTGCTTCAGAAAGCTGACTCTAATTCTTCCAGTTTGTTTTGGAGAAAGCTTTACCATTCTGTATGTTTCAGCTTGTCTGCTTCCGTGATCATTCAGAACTAAATTTTGTGAATATGATACAACATCAATGACTTTTATTTTTTTGAGTAATCAGTTACCAATAATACTCTGGGTACTTATTGGAACTAATGTTAATTTAAGGAAAAAATTAACAAACTGATAGATGATATGAAGAAAGTACATTAGAAACTCTCAGTGTGTCCAAAATAATTATCTCATGTAAGGTGTTCTAGTTATTTAATAAAATTGTCAGAAATCTATGCTGCCATGCTTTTCCTTTTGCAAATGTCTGGAGTGGTAAAAACTTTCTCTAACTTTATTAGTCTAGCTTCAGTTTTGGAATATTAATGATTTCTCTCATTGTTTACAACCACTTGTCTGGCTTTCTACAAAACATTCCTGGATACTTTATGCTAGAAAGCTTCCCAAGAATCGAGGGCATAGAGGGTCGTATTGTCCTGACTTATCCAAACATTTCCAAGTACTCTGGCCCACCCAGCAGAGCTCCAGCTAATCCAGTGTCTTCAAAACACAAAAAAAGGTTACTGCCAAAGGCATGTCTTGCAACATTTTAGGGTGGGTTTCAATATTTTTTCTTGAGTGAGTTTCTGTCCATATGAGATGATGAAACTTTTCAATTCTTTCAGACTATGATTTCAGTTCCTACAGAAACTGACTTATTTGTCTAACTGATGTATATCAAATGCATACATTTTGGGATTCAAGAAATGGAAACATATAGGGTCTGTCATAGATCAAAGCAAAGGCAGGTGATTGAATAAAGTACAAATAGAAACTGGATAAGGTAAGGACGTTTGATGGCCTAAATAGTAGTTGCATTCAGAAGACTGCCATTGTATGCTGGAATAGCATGACCATGGAGATGGCACATTTGTATTGCCCTTCTCATTTTTATATTTGGCTGAGTATGACTTGCTTTTGTGGTTGTTGGAAATGATATTACTATTGAAATTACTGTACTTCAAAAGTAAGAAAAAATATGCAAAAAGGAAGTAAAAATCGCTTATAATTCCATTATCTTTTACACCATAAAATTATACAAAGAAAAAAGTGAAAATATATCTTCTATTTCTTTAGCTTATCTATTGTGATAACCACTGTTATCAGTTTGTTTTTAGTCATTTTGAATAATACTTCTTGTAGCGACTGCAGCCTCATCACCGGAAACTTTGGCTTTCCTGTGACCAGGGCAGTTCAGGTATACAACATGAGCCAGAAATGGGAGGCAGGTACAGTGCTCTGCCTAATTATTTGAGTCTGTTTCTCTGGCACATGTGTGGGACCTCTGTACTTATTTGCTCTTTAAATTCTTGGCTTTAGGGTTCCCTCTTAGACCTGGATCAGGCCCTTACCTCTTCTTTATTTTTAGAAATAGAAATGGAAGAGGTAGTCAAGAAATCAGTCAATGCATTGCATTGGGCAAATCTTCTGCAAGATATCTCCTTAAAGTGTTTAAAAGCAAAGATGTCACTTTGAGGACTGTGGTGTGCCTGACCCAAGCCATGGTATTTTCGATCACCTCCTATGCATGTGAAAGCTGGACAATGAATAAGGAAGGCCGAAGAAGAAGTGATGCCTTTGAATTATGGTTTTGACAAAAAATATACCATGGACTGCCAGAAGAATGAACAAATCTGTCTTAAAAGAAATAAAACCAGAATGCTTATTAGAAGGAAGGATGGTGACACTTTATCTCACATACTTTGGACATGTTATCAGGAGGGACCAGTCCCTGGAGAAGGACATCATGCTTGGTAAAGTAGAGGGTCAGTGAAAAAGCGGCCGACCCTCAATGAAATGGACTGACACAGTGGTTGCAACAATGGACTCAATCATAGCAGCGATTGTGAGGATGGCACAGGACCAGGCAGTGTTTTGTTCTGTTTTGCATCTGGTTGCTATGAGTCGGAATTGACTTGATGGAACCTAACAGCAGCAACAGTATGATTATTCTCCTTCATTCTGTTAATCAGAACTCTGGTGGCACAGTGGTTAAGAGTTCGGCTGCTATCCAAAATGTCAGTAGTTCAAATCCACCAGCTGCTCCTTGGAAACCCTATGGGGCAGTTCTATTCTGTCTTATAGAGTCTGTATGAGTTGGAATTGACTCAATGGCAACAGGTTTGGTTTTTGGTTTATTCTGTTAATCAACTATGTGAAATATTTACAAATATAATACTTGGTCAAGAAGGTTTATCCTCTTCTGTATTGATACATTGATATATTAATGTTTTGATAAAAATATTTGCATCTATCTATGTCATGAGGGATATTGGTTGTGATACTTTTTCTTGTAATGTCCTCGTAGGTTTTTGTATGAGAGTCATACTGACCTTATAACATTAGTGGGGAAGTATTCTCTCATCCTCTTTATTCTAAAAGTGTTTATTTAAGACTGATAATAAATATTTGGTAGAATTAATCAGTGAAGCCATCTGGGTCTGAAGTTTTCTTTGTGAGAAGGTTTTAATTATTACTTCAATTTCTTTAGTATTATTCAGAATTTCTCTTTCTTTTTGTATAAGTTTTGGTAAGTTGCGCTTTTTGAGGTATTTGTCGGTTTTATCTCAGTTTTCAAATATTCTGGCATATATTTGTTCAAAATATTTTCTTATTAGCCTTCTGATGTATGTAGGATCTGTAGTAATGTTCCCTCAATCATTTCTGATATTGGTGATTGATATTTTCTTTCTTCTTCCCTCCCTCCATCCCTTCTTTTTTTTAATTCATATTTTTAGGGACATATCAGTTTTGTTATTTTTTTTCATCAGTTTTGTTAATCATTTCAAAGCCAACACTTAGGTTTGTTGTTTTTTTCTATTTCATTGACTGTGAATAATATTAGCAATTTTCATTTTGTGCCTATCATGTTTATATATTTTTGTAGTATTTATCTCTAATTCTGAAAATTATATTTCGGAAATATGTAACTACTCTTAGTTTAAATGTGTGGAAAATAGGCATAAAGAGGCTCATTATTTTGTTATATCTTGCAAGTATCAGAGGATATGTTTGAATCTGGAATTACCTGATCTCAAAAATCATGTCTTTACTGAATTGTAGTGCCTGGTTGTAAAGCTGTAGAGTGTCAGAGTATAGGAATTATGCCTCTAAGTCCTACCCTGTCTACAGCATTAATCAACACCAATGAATTTGTCAGCATCGATATATTAATTCATGGTTGCTGAATTGATTCTGACTCATACTGACCCCATGTGTTACAGAGTAGAGCTGCTCCATAAGGTTTCTTGGCTGTAATCTTTATGGAAGCAAGTCACCAGGTCTTTCTTCCATGGCACCACTGGGGGGGTTCAAACCATCAACCTTTAGACTAACAGTTGAGTGCAAACCTCTTTTGCCATGCGGGGACACCTTATCAATAATAATAATAATAAAAAACCCAGTGCCCATATATAAGGGGGGGTCTAGGTTTTTAATTTACATAGCTGTAAAGTCACCAAAGTCTACCAGCCAGCTTTGTTGGAGTAGCAGAACCAGCATATGTACAAATTATATCTATAAACAGCATATTGATGTTTGATCATTTGCGAACAGGCAGTCTTATCAAGGGTATGAGTGGCAACATTCCTGGAGGGACCAATCACAGAAGGGGAATTCTCTATATCGGAGTATAAGAACTCTTGCCTTTCATTCTGCCGTGAAAGTTGCCCTTTCTGTAGTGCAGTATTTTCTCCCCTTGCTCTCCTAACTCTGGAAGATCAAGTTTCTAGAGTTTGCTTGGATGAGAAACTTCCTAGAGGATCTAGCCCTCAGGGGTGGCCCAGGAAGTTGCCAAGGAGGAAGAAAGCATCCACGCTTGATGGATTGCAAAAATATCCCCAAGTTTTTACCTCTTCCTGGAGACTAATGATCCATTATAGGGACCCATGTAGGGGCTGTTATCTACCCTGAAGGAATGTGTGTGTCAGGGTGAGATATGTGTGCATCAATAAGAATATCTGGTCTACAAGGATACATAATTTTATATTGCTATCATGGAATAGTCCTATAACCCATTAAAACCATTGCCATCAAGTCGATTCTGACTCAACAGCGACCTTACAGGACAGAGTAGAACTGCCCCACAGAGTTTCCAAGGAGCACCTGGTGGATTCGAACTGCTGACATTTTGGTTAGCGGCCATAACACTTAACTACTTATGCCACCAGGGTTTCCCAAACAATCATATAGTAAATATAAAACCAAAAAACTAAACTAGTTGCTGACAAGTTAATTCCGACTCATGGTGATTCCATGTGTGCAGAGTAGAACTGTACTCCACAGGGTTTTTAAGGCTGTGACCTTTCAGAAGCAGATTGCCAGGCCTTTTTTCTGAAGTGCCTCTGCGTGTGTTTGAACTGCCAGTCTTTCTGTTAGTAGTCAAGTGCTTAACAACTCAGTAAACATTAATTCCCCTTGAATCCCTCATTTCCTCCTTCTCTTCAGTGGCTTTCATTTATCCTTCACAATTCTGATCACTTCCTCAGTGAAGCCCTTGCCAAGGCCCCCAGGCAAAGTTTAGTTTCTTTTTCCAGGATGTTGCAGCATCAAATGAATATAAGTAATTTGAAAAGGCTACCTCTGATCAGGTTTCTGCTTATTATGTCAAAGCCATTAGAGTAAATGCAACAATAGTTTACTGTAGGTTTTAGACCCCTGTAGATTTGACCCAAGTAAGTAAGTATGACTACCAGGATGTCCCCAGTTTCTCTTTGAACACTTCATGTGTTTGGGAATTTCCATGTGCTCATGGAGCCTTCTGACTGTCCTGGTCCCTCTCCCCACCAATACTGTTAAAAGAAGCATCCATTCCTAAACATTTCCTGACTTTCCCATTCTCTACTTCCAGTTTTCTAAATGAAATGTATTTATCTGGTTTCTCATTCACTTCAGGCCTGGTAAGATGAGAAAAGACAATCAGACAGTTTTAGCTTTATTGATGGCCAGTAAAGTGTTAACATAGGAGTCCCTGGGTGGAGCAAACAGTTAAGCACTCGACTACTAGCTGAAAGGTTGGCGGTTCGAACCCACCCAGAGGCACCACGGAAGATAAGCCTGGTGATCTGCTTCTGAAAAACCACAGCCTTGAAAGCCCTATGAAGTACAGTTCTACTCTGTACACACGGATTGCCATGAGTAGAAATCGGCTTGATGGCAACTAAAAATAACACCAAAGTGTTAACCTGGGCCTTTGATGAGTTGACCCAAATTCTGGAAAAAGTGTTTCACATTTACAATAATGAAAATATTATAAATTTTAGGTGGTGGCTAATTCTGTGGTTGAGAGTTTGGCTGCTAACCAAGAAGCTGGCAGTTCAAATCCACCAGCTGCTCCTTGGAAACTCTATGGGGCAGTTCTATTCTGGGTTTAGTTTGGTTTTTGGTTAATTCTGATAACATATGAATCCATACATAAATTGTAAAGTGTGTGCTAATTAGGCTGAAAAACTTGGAATAAATATAATGTTAGTTGAACTTCCTCTTCTGTGAAATTGATATAAGAATATTTTTCTCGTAAAGTTATGACAATAAAAATGAGATGATGCATAAAACGCTCTTATCATAGTGTTTGTACCACAGTAAATACTCAATAAACATTAGCTGTATTACTATAGTTATTATTTCTAGAAATTTAGCAAAGTTCAAGAATAGGTAGATGGAAGTAAAGGGATAAGATTTTAACCTCCTTGAATATAACACTTTCCTTAGGAGAAAAACATTACTAAGAGTAAATTTTAGGGCAGTGATTTTTCCATCCTTTGCAATTAGTACCTTTCCTTTGGGCAATGTATAATATGTTGATTTACACATTTCAAAAGTGCTTTATAGCTGTCCCATGGTCATATTTCACTAATAAGGGTATAGTTTTACAAAAAGAAACTCTGTTTTGAGAGAACATGAGAGGCAAGGTCATAAAGAAGAGCAAGGAACCTCCACAAATCAAATAAGAGGGTGACAGTTGGGCAAGTGGGAGCCAGATGAGGGAAAGAAACTGCTTCTACAATTTAGACTAAAACATTTCCAAATACTGAGTAATCCACATTTCAACCCTTTCACATAGCACGTACTAATTTTTATAAATGGCATATTTATGGATGACTTTATTATAATTTTTTTCTTCCTAGACTATCATCATGAAGGTACAAAACAAACAAGGACTTAATAACGTCCCAAATCTAGACGGGGTCAACAGACACGTAATCATACTAAGACAATGAAATACAGCTAAGTGCTGCCACAGCCTGGAGAAAGAAACTAAACGTTGCTTGAGGGCCTTGGCAAGGACTTTATGGAGGAGATGATCACGATTGTAAGGGATAAATGGAAGTCATCCAGGAGAAGAAGGAAATGAGGGATTCAAGGGGAATGAATATTTCCTGAGCTTGCCCTACATCTTATCCTATGCACTATGGTAAATGTTTCATGAATATTGTCTTACTTGATCCTTACAACCACTACATGAGTTTTTAAATCCTCATTCTACAGGTCTTAAAATCGATGGTCATAAGTAACAAAGGTTCAAGTTTGCGCAGTTAGCTAGAGGCAGAAGTGACCTCCGAATCCAGGCCTGCATGGTGGGCGTATTTTTTCCATTCCATTCCTGAGAACGTTGTGGGAAAGCTTGCTAGAGTGGCAAAGTTGTGGCATTTTGTGAAAGAATGGCAAGTTGGGAAAGGGGTAAGTAGGTCAGTATAACTAGAGAATGGGTTTTTGGGAAAGACAAAAGAGTTCTGCAAAGATATAAGTTCAGGAGTTTTCTTATTCCATTCTCTTTAAGGTTTATCCTATTATTTAGATGTTTATGTTCATTCACACCTAAAAAAAAAAAAAAACACTTTCCCATTGAGTCGATTCCGACTAATAGTGACCCATAGGACAGAGTAGAACTGCCCCATAGAGTTTCCAAGGAGCAGCTGGTAGATTCGAACTGCTGACCTTTTGGTTAGCAGCTGTAGCTCACAGCAGTTCTTAACCACTGTGCAACCAGGGCTCTAACTATCACCCTACTGCTCATATCTATGATACACACATCATCACATCAAACTGCAATCTTATATTTTTACGCTTATTCTCTCTCTCTCTCTGAATAATCTCTATCTTCATGAAAAAATTATCCCAATCATAGGAGTCATTTATCCCAAGATTCAGATTAAAAAGTGCAGATATTTTTCCCCCCAAGCCACAGATTCCACCTTGTTATCATGAAGTTAAGAATAAACCTTAAATGAACCACTTGTAACTGACCTGTAGCTATTCATGTCTTTTAAGAGCCAATTTTCTAAAATTTGATTTACACTTCTGTTAAAAAGTGTTCTGGCCAAAATAAATTCCAGGCCAAACTTTCTGGTTCAAAAGTCTTGGCCTATTGGTTTTCAGTGGTGTTGCATTTCACATAAAGATGGCTTGGACAGTTCTAGTCCTGACCTACACTAGTCATTAAAAGTCCCACGACATTGTTAGAAGTGCCAAGCCTATACTACTGGTCAAATTCCGGGTTAGGTAATTAGGTTCTGCCTCTTAAACCCTCCCTGTGGCTTTTGATGATATTCTTGGTTACACCCTTTCTGTCCTTTCTTAGGATTGTTGGGAATCACTCTTCAATAATTTTCAGCACACACACACTTACTTGTACATGGTTCTAAGGTCAATAGGTTTGGGAGACTCCTACAACATTGTCTTATGGTAATAACTGGGGGTCTCTTGGTAGGCTTATGTTTCGGTAATCTATTGCTATGAAACAGACCACCTCCAAAACTCAGCAGCTTAAAAACAAAGATGGTATTTAATTTGGTTAAGTTTCTGTACTTTAGTCAGGGCTTATAGGGACAGAATGTTTTTGCTCCCCTGGGTATCACTGGGTTAGCTCAAAGGTTGGTGCTGGAATCATCTCATGGTTTGTTCACTCACACTTCTGGCTGATGAACCTGGAGCAATGGTCAGAACACCTATAGATGGCTTTTCTATTTGGCCACTTGGTTTCCTCGTAGTTTGGTGCTTGGAGTCTAAAACTGAGCATCCCGAGAGAGAGAGAGAGAGAGAGAGACAGAGTCAGGCAAAAGTTGAACTGTCTTTTTCTAAGTTAGCCTTGGAAATTATGTAATGTCACTTTGCCACATGCTATTAATTAGAAATGAGACTACATCCAGCCTATACTCAAGGCGAAGGGAATTAGGTGCCATCTTTTGAAATGAGTCATGTCAAAGAATTCATGGGCGTATTTTCAAACACTGTGCTTTATTCTCAGGCAGCATGGAAATTAACCAACTCTCAGTGCTCTATGGAAGGCCCTTGCCATCTAGTCGATTCTGACTCATAGAATCTATATCACAGAGTAAGAACTCCACCATAGGATTTCCTAGGTTGAAATCTTCACAGGAGGAGATCGCCAGGTCTTTTCTCCTGAGGAGCCACTGGTGGGTTTGATGTGTAAACCTTTCGGTTAGCAGCTGAGCACTTAAGCATTGTGCCACTAGGGCTAAACAAACCAGTTGCCATGGAGTTGATTCTGACACAAATTGCGATGACTGCTAACCTAAAGCTTGGCGATTCAGACCCACCCAACAGTACTGAAGAAGAAAAGTCCTGTTGATCTGCTTCCATTAATATTACAGCTAAGAAAGCACCATGGAGCAGTTTTACTCTGTAACACATGGGGTCACCATGAGTCGGAATCGACTCTATGGCAACTAAACGTGGGATTTAAAATGAAATTACTTTTGAAATATTCCTTAACTCAAACGCATTAAACCGTTGTATTTCTCCTTTAACTCTGGGTGCCTTTGCGGATGTTTGTATTATTTACATATGTTAATATGCAATTAAGTCAGCTAACTTCAAGAGAAGGGCTTATTCAAAGAAAACGATGAGCAACTTTATGGGAGAAAAATCAGTTTTATTTATACTACTGGTAATTTTTTTTCCTGACTTTTCTTATTAACATATCAGTAAAAGGTAAAGTGTTGAATCTAGTTTTTTTTTTTTTTTGGAAACAGATTACTGCCTTTATTTTATAGAAGAGGCACCATGATAACAAGAAGTTATATGAAATGACAAATGCCACTTAGAGGTGTACTGGAAAGCCTGAATCTTGAATCTAGGACTCCTGAATCTTAATCTTTTTTTTTTGGTATAGAGTTTTATTGAGATATAATTCACATGCCACACAATTCATTCATTCAAAATCAGTAGTTTTTAGTATATTCAGAGTTGTACAAACGTCACCACAATCAACTTTAGAACATTTTTGTCACTCCAGAAGAAACCTCCTATCTGTTCGCTATCATCCCCCAGTTTTTCCACCCTACTCCAGCTCTAGGCAACCACTGATCTATTTTCTTTCTTTATTGGTTTGCTTGTTCTGGACATTTCATATAAAAGGAGTCATAGAATATATGTGGCATTTTGTCACTGGTTTCTTCCGCTTAGCATACATAATGTTTTCAAAGTTCGTCCATGCATCAGTGCTTCATTCCTTTTTATGACTAAATAATATACCATTGTCATCTTGGAAGAAAGGCCTGGTGATCTACATCTAAAAAATTAGCCACAGAAAACTCTGTGGAGAACAGTTCTACTCTGACACATATGGGGTGACCATGAGTCAGAATCAACTCAACAGCAACATTTTTTTTTTTTTTTAGAATGGATATACCACATTTTATTTCTCCATTCGTCAATTGTTGGATATTTGAATAGTTTCCACCTTTTGACTATTACAAATAATGCTGCTATGACATTTGCGTACAAGTTTTTGTGTGGTCATATTTTTTCATTTATATATGTAGCAGTGGAATTACTGGGTCAGATAGTAATTGTACTTTTAACTTTTTGAAGAATTGCCAGATTGTTTTCCAAAGAGGCTGTACCTCAATCTAGTTTAATCTGGGCAATCTCAATTCTTAAATAGAGAAATTATTGAGACTCCTTTAAAACGTAATTTAGTAAACGTTTACTTTTTTTTTTTTTTTTTTAACACTTAAGAAATGTTCTTTACTGATAGAGTCCATAAAGAATAGAGGACTCTTCCTCCAAAATCTAGGCTCCAGGTAAAGACGGAGAAAATGTGGGATGTGATTATAAAGGAAAAAAAAATTTTAAATAAGCATATAAAAAAGTGTGTCCTTCACGGTGGTCACCTTGGGAAGCTAGGCTTATATTCCTTTACTCTTTGCATCAAAATACACTTGGAATTTATCTGTCCAATATTTTGAGAGAGAGTTTTTGAGTCATTTTAGGATAAAATTCTCTTTAATTTGTGCTTATACTAAATTCTGATTCCAAATTCTATCACTCACCTTTTTCACTAAACTTGAGGCAAAAATGACTCTTTTTCAAATTAAAAAAAAAAAAAAAACACAACTATCTGAACAACAAAAGTTTACAGCCACTGTGAAAATTAAAGACTGAATCTCAGGTTTTAAGAGAAATTCCAGAAGAGGAATTCCATGTATACTTGAAGTAAAGGTGATTCTTTAAAAACAACAAGAATAAATCTCATTTGATCTTTCTACCAACTATATGAGATAAATATTTTTCTTCTTATTCTTTTTTTTTTTTTTTTAACGAGTGAGTCAAGGGTTAAAGAAGAGTTAAGTAATTTGTACCATCTCATATTTGGTAAATGTGGAGATGGTTCTGAATCTAGAAACTGCCAATTCCATGCTCAAGCAATCGGCATGAGCAAGTATTTTCTTTCATTCAATCCTTCCAGTGAATCTCTCTCAAGTACCTGCTATGCATCAGGCCCTGTGTTGAGCCATGTAGGTGGGCTGTTAACTGCATGGAGCAGCAAGGTAGTGGTAGACACAGAAACTGAACAGAGACACAGGAAACTACATAATCATACATTGTGATTGGTGCAGTGAAGGAAAATTATTCTATCACAGAGCATCCTATACTTTTCCTTCACTGCACTGACCACAATGCTGTCTCTTCTGTATGTGGTACTATAGCTGGCAGGCATCAGAACAGGCAGTCGAGAAGGGAAGACAGATGGGAACTGAGGGAAGCACGGACAAAATGGAACTTGTGAGATTGAGCTGGAACCCACAAGGGCAAACTAGAAACTAGGAAATGAGTGGAACACATGAAGATGGATTAGAAGCTGCGATGGTCTCTTACTGCCTCTAACACTCCAACTCTGATAACGAGGTTGTCCTGTAGGAGAAGCTGGTGTCCTTTGTCATTTGTGTGGTCCAGGAGTCTGGGATGCTGAAGGAGGAGATTTTAAATGGCAGCAGTAGGAATTTCTATAGACTCAGATGCTGAACACTGTCACCAGGGTTAAGTCAGCAGATAGGATATGGGTAAGCAGCTATAACATCTCATGCCCAGTTCTTACCTCCCAAGAGTAAAATAATCTGGTTGCTACTTCACTTCTGTCTTCCAAATCTCATGCGACATACCTCTTTTGGCCCACACTGACCCACTAGAATTATGTGGGAAAATAACCTGGGAAGTGGAGATCCAGCCTAGTTGACAAAATACACATCCTCCACATCGTGAAAAAATAACTGCATAGACAATAATCTCCAGGGATATCACTGAGAGGATGTCCCACAGACACCTCAGAGCCTGCACATCCTCACCAAGTTGTCCCCTACCTTCTATATTCCGTGCGTGCTGATGACACCACATCAACACAGCTGTCTAAGCCAGGAACCTGGTAATCTTTGTAGATTTTTCCCTGTTCTCCAGCCAATCACTCACCAAGTGTCCACTCTACCTCCCAAATTTGTATCTAATCTTTTCCCTGCTCACCACTGCTGTTACCTTCATCCAACAATCATCATAAGATTACTTCATTGACATTATGGAGATCTGCCTTTGGCTAATCTTAAACTCTTTCAGTCATCTTCCCTACTGCTCTATGAGTAAGACATCTAAAATACAAATATTATGGCATAGTCCAACTGAAAGTCATTAAATGCTCAGAAAAAAGGTCTGGCAATCTATTTCTGAAAAATAAGCCATTGAAAACCCTATGGAGTGCAATTCTACTTTGACACATATGGGGTTACCATGAGTTGGAATTGACCTGATAGCAATGCGAGCCTAAGCATCACAAAACAGAGAAGAATATGGAATTTGTTCTTTTAAGAGTCCATATTCAATATTCTTCACAAACACCACAATTTAAAGGCGTTGATTCTTCTTTGGCCTTCCTTATTCATTGTCCAGCTTTTGCATGCATATGAAATGGTTAAATGTATCATGGCTTGGGTCAGGTACATCTTTGTCTTCAAGGTGATACCTTTGCTTTTCAACACTTTAAAAAGGTCTTTTGCAGCAGATTTGCCCAAGGCAATGTGTCTTTTGATTTCTTGACTGCTGCTTCCATGGGTGTTGATTGTGGATTCAAATAAAACGAAATCCTGGACAACCGCAATCTTTTCTCCATTTATCATAATGTTCCTTATTGGTCCAGTTGTGAGGATTTTTGTTTTCTTTATGTTGAGGTGTAATCTATACTGAAGGCTGTGGTTTTTGATCTTCATCAGTAAGTACTTCAAGTCCTCTTCACTTTCAGCAAGCAAGGTTGTGTCATCTGCATATCGCAGGTTGTTAATGAGTCTTCCTCTAATCCTGATGCCCTATTCTTCTTCATATAGTCTAGCTTCTTGGATTATTCGCTCAGCATACAGATTGAATAGGTATGGTGAAAGGGTACAGCCCTAATGCACACCTTTCCTGACTAAACCATGCAGTATCCCCTTGTTCTGTTCAAACGACTGCCTCTTGCTCCCTGTACAAATTCCTGGTGAGCACAATTATGTGTTCTGGAATTCCCATTCTCCCTCATGTTATCTGTAATTTGTTATGATCCACACAGTTGAGTGCCTAAGTATAGTCAATAAAACACAGGTAAACATGTTTCTGGTGTTCAGCCAGGATCCATCTGACATCAGCAATGATATCCCTGATTCCACATCCTTTTCTGGATCTGGCTTGAATTTCTGGTGGTTCTCTGTCGATATACTGCTGCAGTGGCTTTTAAGTGATCTTCAGCAAAATTTTACTTGCCTGTGATGTTAATTGTGATGTTAATGATATTGTTCGATAATTTCCACATTCAGTTGGATCACCTTTCTTGGGAACAGGCATAAATATGGATCTCTTCGAGTCGGTTGGCCAGGTAGCTGTCTTCCAAATTTCTTGGCATAGATGAGTGAGCACTTCCAGTGCTACATCCATTTGTTGAAACATATCAGCTGGTATTCCATCAATTCCTAGAGCCTTGTTTTTTGCCAATGCCTTCAGTGCAGCTTGGACTTCTTCCTTCAGTACCATCAGTTCTTGATCATATGCTACCTCCTGAAATGGTGGAACATGTACATAACACACACAAATTATATACATAATACATAAAAAAATATATAATATACATGCTTATATATGCATATTTATTATATGTGGAAATTATATAGCTCAAAAATACCTTAAGGGGTGTCCAGTATAAAGAGTACCGTTCTATTTCTATAGAAGATAGAAATAAAAACTTCTCTGTGCTTTACTTGTTTGGACATATTTGTATGAATATAGATAAACATGTGGAAAGATAAAGCCCAAGTTGTTGACATTGCTTACTTCAAGGAAGTTAGGTTATAATCAAGAAGGTGGAAGTAGATAATATTTTCTTTATGTGACTCAGTGTTTTTTGACTTGTTAAGATAAGCTTGCATTATTTTTTCAGCTAAAAAAAAAAAAAATCCAGCTAAAATTCGGAGTGTAAAAGTTTCCTGTAACCGCTAACATCATCTTATGGTGCTGAGTGAATTTTGGGAGGCAGCATGATGTCGTGGTTATGTACGCAGGATTGGAGTGATTTCTGGGTTTAAATGCTGACCCTTTATTTATTAGCTGTAACACAATGCTTTCTCCTTAAGCATCAATTTCTCCCTTTATACAATGGGGAGAGCGGTATCAGTTAGCTCTTTTCCTCTACCGCTTGCTATGGGACAGCTTCCCACTCCTATCATCTGCCTCACAGTGACCAGAAGAACTACAAAGGTTAAGAAGATTTTAGCTCATTGGTACATAGTGACCTCTTCAGTGGGAGGCTCACAGCCATTACCTTGCTGGACACAACTCAAAGCCCCTAACCAAAAGCCGCAATTCTTTTTTCTTAGCTGGCCTTGGAATAAGTGCAGGGGAGTGAGTAAATGAAGCGGTGTGAAGCAAGAGCTTGCTATGGCCCTGAAAAAAAAAAATCACATAAAATTCCTCATTCCTAGAGTTAGCAATTTTTCTCCATTTGTAACATATCTGTGAAAAATGGAGAGGTTTCTTTGTTCTTGCCTCTGTCTAGCATATGCCTCATATTAAATCAAGGATTGCTTTTAACTTACAGGTGTTAACCTGATGGACTCACTTTTAAATTCACCTTACTTATGTCTAAAATATCTACTTAATAGTGTTAAAAAATTAAAGGGATAGCACGCATAAGATTCTTAACACACTGTTCAGTATATGGTTATTACCTTTTTGGGCACTTGATAAGTGGTCCCCCTGTTTTGCCACTTAACATCTAGCTGTTTCCCTCATTTAATCTGATAAAGGACAGTTCTTCATTTCCCAGTGTGTCAACTTACTCATTTGATAGCTCTAACCACATCAGAAGCTCAATGCAGTCCTTTAGGAACTAGGAGTGTCTGCACTGGTATGTTGTTTTAGGATGTGGACCTTGGCCAAGCATTGTGTCATAACAAGGCTCATTTTGGGGCTGACATGTCTTCAGCCTTAGAAGAAATACAATCAGAATGCTCCTTAGAAGCAAGAATGGCAAGTCTTTGGCTCACTTACTTTGGACATAACATCAGGAGAAACTAATTGCTAGAAAAGAACATCATGTTTGGTAAAGTGGAGGGTTGGCAAAGGTGAGGGAGGCCCTTGGTGAGATGAATTGATACAGTGGCTGAAACAATGGCCTCAAACATATCAATGGTGAGGAAGATGGTGCAGGACCAGGCAACATTTCTTTCTGTTATAAATAAAGTTGCCATGAGTTAGAGCTCACTTGATGGCAATTAACAACAACGTCTTCTAAATATTTTTTTATAATCATTCTTAACAGAATGTTTTATTTCCATTGGGGTTTTAATGCATTTGAGAGCTGTGATGGATACAATTATGTTCTCCCAAAATACGTGTTGTAAATCCTGACGTCTATGACTATTGCTATAACCCCATTTGGGAATGGATTAGTCTTTGTCATGTTAATGAGGCAAGAATAGTGTAGAGTGTATCATGAGTGAGTCTTTTTTGAGATATAAAAGAGATTAAACAAGTGAGTAGGGCAGAGATGTGGGAAGAGATATGCCAAGCCACATGAAGATTGCCCAGGAGCGGAAGCTCAAAGAGACAAGGACCTTCCTCCAGGCCCTACAGAAAGAAAAAGGCTTCCCCTAAAGCCAGCACCCTGAATTCAGCCTTCTAGCTTCCTGAAGTGTGAGAAAATAAATTTCTGTTTGTCAAAGCCACCCACTTGTGGTATTCTGTTATACCAGCACTAGATGACTAAGACAAGTACCCTTCACATTTTCCCTCAGTTATGTGTTATAGGTCAATGGAGAAATAAATCAGTTTGATAGATGAAGACCTATGTCAGGTGCACTTTAGTCATCAAAGTGACATCTTTGCTATTTATTTAGAAGATGAGCAATCTAAAATGATATTTCTGTTGGAAGTGATTTTCTGTGAAATTTTATACTTTTTCTACCAGTAGGCTTTTCCACTTATTATCAGTGTGTCAAAGTTCTTTTGAAACTGTAGTCAACATGGCCACATTATAAATTCAACTTCTCATTTTCCTTCACAACATTTCTTCACCTCCCTTTTCAGTTATTAGTTATCACAGTTGGTGACACAGTCCATAACAGGCAGAGGTCCCTTAGCTTGACAAAATAGAATAGTTACAAGCCAACTTGCATTTGATTTGAGGGCTATTGTTTTCTAACTAATCAATTCAGCTAAGCAGGTTAAGTAAGTGAACAGGAAATAGCAATTATCGAATCATTGAAATTTGGCTTCTAGCTCTTTCTGGATAAGTAGACATATATTGGTTTAATGGACATCAAGTCTTTTGCAACTCTAGACTCACAGTTTCTAATCTTAACTTCTCCAAGGACTTTCATTTATTTCTCGGCAGCAAATCCTTTTTTTGTCCACACCTTGGAAATTTTCAGCAAGTGGAACTCATTCTCTTATGAAATCAAAAACTGGAATTTCCCTATTTTAACACAAGGGTCCTCTATTGTTGTTGTTGTTAGGTGCAGTTGAGTCAGTTCCGACTCATAGCAACAGAACAAAATATTGCCTGATCCTGCGCCATCCTCACAATCCTTGCTCTGTTGTTGTAGCCACTGTGTCAATCCATCTTATTCAGAGTCTCTGTCTTTGTCACCCACTCTCTACTTTACCAAGCATGATGTCCTTCTCCAGGTCCCTTCTGATGACATGTCCAAAGTAAGCAAGATGAAGTGTTGCCATCCTTGTTTCCAAGGAATATTCTGGCTGTACATCCTTCAAGAAAGATTTGTTCGTTCTTTTGGCAGTCCATGATATAGTCAATACTCTTTGCCAACCCCACAATTTGAATTCATCAGCCCTCCTTTGATCTTCCTTTTTTATTGTCCAGTTTTTTGCATACCTATGAGGAGATTAAAAATAAGATGGCTTGCGTCAGGCACACCTTAGTATTCAAAGTGACATCTTTGCTTTTTAAGATTTTAAAGAGATCTTTTGGAGCAGATTTGCTCAATGCAGTATGCCTTTGATCTCTTGACTTCTGCTTCCATGGGCATCAATTGTTACTTCCTTCTTGCCTGTCCTTCAACTTTCACCATGAATATCCATTTCTTTCTTTCTTTCTTTTTTTTTTATTGTGCTTTAGATGAAGGTTTATGGAGCAAATTAGTTTCTCATTAAACAATTAACACACATATTGTTTTTCGACATTGGTTGCTAATCCTTTGACATTTGTTGCTAGCCCTGCGACATGTCAACACTCTCCCCTTCTTGGCCTTGGGTTCCATATTTCCATTTGCCTAGCTTTCCTGTTCCCTCCTACCTTCTCGTCCTTGCCTCTGGGCTGGCGTGCCTATTTAGTCTTATATACATGGTTGAGTTGTGCATATTATTGTTTGTTTTATGGGCCTCTCTAATCTTTGGAATGAATTCCATTTCTTGACCCTCCTGTGTTCTCCAGGTCTAATATCCTTCTGCTTTTGCATTCTTTCCTACCATTTATATTTATGGAAATTTCTGTCATGATACTTTGACAATCTCCAATTCTGGACCAATTTAACTAAGCAATTTTTTTCTCCCTTTCTGACTTAATATGCCTGGGTGGGGGTTGGGGGAGGAAACTATGACAATGCTTTTTTGATTCACTATAAAGGGTTTACCAGAAGATAAACTATAGTACATTCTGACTTTAGTAGTCATTGTTCTATCCATGCTTTACTGAGATATAAATAGATGCTGTGGTGATTTATAATACCTATCCACAACAGTTTCCTGGCTGGAATACTTGCAGTCATAGTTGATGATAGAAAGCTTTGGGGCCACGGTTACTCATTTGCCCATGTTTGCAGCAACCCCAGAACTAAGTAAAATGTTCGCTATACTCAGAGTCACTACTTTGGTTCCGCTCTGTGCAGTAGTTGGGTGAGGGTCTATTCAAGTCCAAGTCTTGGTTAGGCTCCTTATTTTAATAAGGGGTGTCAGACCCCCCACGGACGCCACTGATTTTCAAAATATGAGAATCTGCTAGCTATTGCCTACATGCTATATATCACCACCAGAGAATATAATTTGAAACTCTCTGCTATGCGGTTTTTATCAAGACCCAGTTTGGGGAAATAATACTCAGGAGGACTGACTACAGAATTTCCAATTCATGTGTTTCTGGAGGTTTTGCTAAATTCTGTTCCTAGATGGTTCCAAATTAAGCCTTATTTTTTGTTTACTCATAAAATTATTTTCATGGCATTTATGTGTTGGAACTATGCCATTTGATTTACTTAGGGAGGTCGATTAGGATGTTGCTTTGCTACACAGTGTCCTTTTCATGAAGACCTATGGGAGACATTTCTCTTAGGTTTCTCTATTAGGAAAAGAAAAAATTTCTGAGGGACCATTCTGTTTCCTTCTCTGATCTGCTTTGTCAGCTAGGACTCTTAGAATGTAATTGTAGACCAGCTATATAAATAGGATTTTACTTCATGCAGTTCGGGGTGTAACTTTAACCTTGTCCATTATTCCCCCATACTGATTTTCTCTTTGAGACAATTTCCTCATCCTATTTTTCATTCCGTATATATTTTTTAAGTGTTACGAATCTTTTTAAGAATTAAACATGGAACAAACACATAACTCAGCAAGTAGTACACAGAAAGGATGACTTCTGAAAAAAACCTTGGGAAAAACACTTGATCATAAAACCCAAAACCAAACCCACTGCTGTCGAGTCAATTCCGACTCATAGCAACCCTATAGGACAGAGTAGAACTGCCCCATGGAGTTTCCAAGGAGCACCTGGCGGATTCGAACTGCCGACCTTTTGATTAGCAGCCGTAGCACTTAACCACTACACCACCAGGGTTTCCCTAGTTGATCACAGTGTCTTTTAAAACCAGGCTTTTTCTGTGGGCTTTGAGGGAAAAAACTGGCATGTTGCAGAGAGGGCCACATGGCAGGGAACAATGGGTGGCCTTTTGGAGCTGAAAGTGGCCCCCAGCTGACAGCCAGCAAGAACATGAGGATCTCAGACCTATAACTGTAGAGAACTGAATTCTGCTAACAGCCTGTGAGCTTGGAAGGGGACTCCGAACCTCACAAATAATTGCAGCCCTGTCTGCTCCTTGATTTCATCCTGACACCCAGAGTAGAATATCAAGTTAACCTGTGCTATACTCCTGACACTGTGAAATAATATATTTGTGTCCTTTTAAGCTATTAAAAAAAAAAAAAGCTATTTAGTTTATGGTAATTTGTTATGTAGCGATAGAAACCTGATACAGAGAAAATCTACCCAGATTTACCAACATCAAGACAAGTTCTAGTAAAATGATTGAATTTTAAAGAAAGTCCTTTCAACATCCAACCTAACAGACAATTTACAATGTAAATAAAATCAGATTGTCACCAGACTTGTTTATGCCAATGCTTTATGCCAGATGGCAGTGGAGTAACATAATTACTATATATATATATATATGAAAGAGCCAAGGACTTTATAATCAGCCAAATTGGCTTTCAACTATAAGGGCTGCAGAGGAACTGTTATGAGCATGTGACAGCTCAGGATAATTGTACTCATGAGCCCTTCCTGAGAAATCTATTACAGAACAATTTTCAGACCACCAAGTGACTGGAGAAATATTAAAAAATGTGTTTTTTTGTGCAGTTAAAATGTATACTTACCCATAGAATTCAGACTAAATGATGGCTATAACAGGGAGGCATATATATGCAATATGTATATCCTCTGACAATGTAGGTGCAGTACAAACATAACAAATGGAGGGAGAATGGGGAAACCAAATGAAACGTAGAATATGACTTTGCCTGGCTTTGTTGTTACCAAAGAAGCCCTGGTGGCTAAGTGTTTAAGCAAAACAAAATGTCGGCAGTTCAAACCCACCAGCTACTCCATGGGAGAAAGATGTGGCAGTCTGCTTCTGTAAAGATTACAACCTTGGAAACCTTATGAGGCAGTTCTACTCTGTCCTATAGGGTCGCTGTGGGTTGGAATCAACTTGACGGTGATGGGTTTTCTTTATTTTAAAATTGTTATCTATTGGAAGCAAAAAATAATATTTCAAACCAAATGGTGAGATAGAAGGAGAGAGAGGGGAAGAAGAACAGGCTAGCTAATTTAATATTGCTTGTAGTAGGAAATTCATAAGCAGTACATGTATGAATTGTGTGTATAATTTTTTTGAGAATAGAGAAAATCAATCAATAACAAAAAAATGGAGCTAATGTAATTATATGAAGGCATTCGTATATTGGTCACACTTAGAAAAATTTATACATAATATCTCCATATACTGGTCTAGAAAAATCACCTGGATATATTGTTAAGTTAAAAAGTGAGGTGAAATCCAGTGTGTGTTTTATGCTACAGTTTATATAATAAATTTGGGGATACAAATGCATTATACATATGTGTATCTGCTTATGTTAAAATAAACAACAATTAAAGGATAAATAGTAAGTTAAATTAAAAAAATTACCTTGGAGGTTGGACGAAATAGAGATAGAAGTCAGGTTACTTTGAATACATAACATTTTGAGATAAGACTTTGGAGTCATGTAAATTGTTCACAAAAGTATAAAACAAAAAAGCGATTCCAGTAGGTTTTAAACACAGTAGTTTGCACAAATGTTGTGGGCTATAGCCCAAGGACAAAAAAAATTGCAAAACAAATTTCTGAAACTGTTTTCAGTCACTGTCCCATTGGTAGTCCTATTCAGTGACTGCTGGATGTGGTCCCACACCTGAATGGCCTTTATATGGTTTGATTTATGAATGAACTACTGGGCTGGTTCTTGGTCAAAAATTTTGGCCACGATTTTCAACAAATTATTTTTAAAATCTTTTAAAATTCATCTCTTGAAAAAAATCTCTTAAAAAGAGTAAAGGAGAAAAAAAAAGTAGGAGTAATGGAGGAGTATTTTTATTTATCTCTTATCTCTCTTTTCTTCATTTATCCCATTTCTACCTTTCCATTTCTCTTCCTTGGATTGAGAAGAATCTAGTTGTCATGGGTTGAATTATGTCCTCCCCAAAATATGTGTATCAACTTGGTTAGGCCATGATTCCCAGTAGTCTGTGGTAGTCCTGCATTTTGTGAATGTAATTTTATGTTGAGAGGATTAGGGTGGGATTGTAACACCACCCTTACTCAGGTCACTTCCCTGATCCAAGGTAAAGGGAGTTTCCCTGGGGTGTGGTCTGTACCACCTTTGATCTCTCAAGAGATAAAAGGAAAGGGAAGCAAGCAGAGAGCTGGGGACCTCATACCACCAAGAAAGCCATCCTTTGGACTCGGGGTTCCTGTGCCTAAGAAGCTCCTCTACCATGGGAAGATTGAGGACAAGGACCTTGCTCTAGAGACGACAGAGACAGTAAGCCTTCCCCTGGAGCTGACACCTTGAATTTGGACTGGTAACCTACTAGACCGTGATCTGAATTTGGACTTGTAGCCTACTAGACTGTGAGAAAATAAATTTCTCTTTGTTAAAGCCACCCAATTGTGGTATTTCTGTTATGGCAGCACTAGATGTGTAAGATACTAGTCAAACCTTGTGACATCAGGAATGGTCTTCCACTGGTCTAGGATGAGACAGGGATATGAAATGCAGCACGAAGCTATTCGGAAATGCTGAAAATTCCCAGTGGTTTTCCTTGGAAGTTCCTCTGAGTCTATTCTTCCTTTCGTCAACATGCCTCCCTTTTGCACTGTATTCCCACATTGGAGGAAGGAGGAAAAAAAAAAAAGGTGTTTCTTGGTTTTGAGTCAGCAGATAAGCCCACCATCTTTCCTCTTTTCCAACCTCCTCCCCACCCCCAGTCTTAGAAGGTTTGCCTTAAATCCACTTTGCCTTAAACCTGATGAGACTCTTTCATGCCATTCTTGTTGTACTTGTTTTCCTTTGTGTTTAGGAAAGGACGATTATACTAAAATGTGAAAACTGTCCTTGCCACATTGTCCCTGCATGACCTATATCAAATGTGCTCTATTTATTTGGTTTTATAAAATAGTGAATTTCTTGATCCAATGGAACAAAAACTGGTTGAAGCCATAATTACATGTCCCGAGTGATTGGGAAATGCATATGCTGGAGGCTTAGCAAGCCTCCGAGACTATTATTTACATAACAGTTTGTGCAGTGGCTTTTTTGAATGACAGGTGCTGAACTTAATCTTTTTAATTTTTTGAAATTATTTATTTTCAAGTAGAAGCTTGCAGAAAATGCCTGTACCAGAAACTGTCACTCCCTTGGATCAGCACCAAGACCTAGTGATATAACTGGAGAGGATAAAAAAGGCCTTTCCTCAAATATCTCTCCGCTTCAGAGATGATTTATATTATCAAGTGGGATAAGTGTAAAAGTCTGTTAGCTCTTTCGTCACCTCACAGTCTTCATTACCCATCCTGGACCCACCCCATGCTTTCTCACGTAAGCTAGTTTAAGGTTGCCCCCCAGCAACCTTGACTTTGCTAAAACCTGCTGTGCTCTTTCCACAAACTCCCAAGTGGATCATTTTTTTTTTTCCCCTTACATCTGAGTTGAGGAATCTCCCATGAGCACTCAATAACATTTGGTGATCCAAAATACAAACAGGAGTCTTGGGATAGGGTGAGAATAGTTTTCATGTGGGAAAGACATGGGCTGTTGTGGTGGACTGTCCAAAAATATGGCTGCCAAAAATTCCCCCTATGTCTATAGTTATATGCAACTCCAACCTCAATAAAAAACCCAAACCTGTTGCTGTCGAGTCGTTTCCAACTCATAGTGGCCCTATAACAGAATAAAACTGGCCATAGGGTTTCTAAGGAGCAGCTGGTGGATTCAAACTGCCAACCCTTTGGTTAGCAGCTGTAGCTCTTAACCAGTATGCCACCAGGTTTTCCAACTTCAACAGGGAGATCCTATTTTCCTTTCTAGTTCATGAAGGCCAACCCTGTTTGGGTCTACCAGCCACTCCTTGGAAACCCCATGGGGCAGTTCTACTCTGTCCTGTAGAGCTGCTATGACTCAGAATCGGCATGATAGCAGTGGGTTATCTTATAGAAGGGAAATAGAGAGCAGCTTAGTAATAGTTGTTGGAGATAATGGAGTCCTTCCCTAGTTATTCCACTACCTAACACCCCTTTATGCAGATGATGGAGCCCTGGTGGCACAGTGGTTAAGAGTTTGGCTGCTAAACAAAAGGTCGGCAGTTCGAATCCACCAGCCACTCCTTGGAAACCCTATGAGGCAGTTCTACTCTGTCCTATAGGGTGTTATGAGTTGGAATCAACTTAACAGCAATTTTTTTTTTTTTAATGCAAAATGATCTCAAATCGTAGATAAGATAGAGCATAAACTCTCAGCCTCCCTACCAACACATTCATTGTTTAGGGGATGAGGGTTCTGTTCTCCTATGTAAAATTTCCATCCCTTTTCTTTATTCTCTCCCATCTTATTGCCTTACAGATTTTGCTCCCTGAAAGCACCCCTCCCTTCTCAGTTTTCTATCATAACTGTCCCTCAACATCTCAAGTCTCTCCATTATTATTACAAATCTCTCTTCATGGTGGATTCTTTCCAACTCCTTTCCTCTTCTTTTCATGACTAAGTTTTTCAAGGTAATTATCTATACACATTTTCCTCACTTCTTATCACCATGGAATATTGAATATACCATGGACTGCCAGAAGAATGAACAAATCTGTCTTGAAGAAGTACAGCCAGAATGCTCCTTAGAAGCAAGGATGGCAAGATTTCGTCTCACATACTTCGCACATGCTATCAGGAGGGATCAGTCCCTGGGGAAGGACATCATGCTTGGTAAAGTAGAAGGTCAGCAAAAGAGGAAGACCCTCAACCAGATGGATTGATACAGTGGCTGCAACTGTGGGTTCAAGCATAGCAACAATTGTGAGGATGGCGCAGGATCGGGCAGTGTTTCATTCTGTTGTGCATAGGGTCACTACGAGTTGGAACTGATTCGATGGCACTGAACAACAACAACAACAGCTGTCTCATGCCAGACCTTGACTCCTTCTCTATTTTGGTTGATGGTACAACCCTTTTGCCAATCCAGATGCCTGGGTTGGATCTTCCTCTACTTTCACTTCCCTCCTGAATCTATTCAGCTTCTGTGTCTTAAGTAGATCACCATTTCCTCCTCTGTCCTCAATTCGATTTCCACTGTCTTAGCTTAAGTCGTTTTTTTCCCCTGCCAGGGCTGATGCAAAAGCCTCCAAACTGATCAGTTGCTTTTTCCTTTTGTCAAATTTTTAGTCTCTCCATGTCTCTATCTTTCCTGAGATGAAAACCTGATTACATTGCCCTTTACTCTTCAGCTACACTCATGGTGCAGCCGAGGTGTCATCTCCAGTATGATGCTTTCCCCGGTGCCTCCCTTCCACCCCTCACTCTCTGTTTCCCACACCCTGTAGTGCACAAACCTCTGTAAACGCACTCAGCACATCAGTTTGCAGTTTATGTGTGTTTATAATTTCTTGAGGAATGGGACTGTTAATTTATTTTTCTTCACCTGTTATCTCTCAGTGGGGTTGGCAAAGTACACGCATGGGCTCAATACAGCCCACCTCCTCTTTTTGTTAATAAAGTTTTATTGGAACACAGCCATACTCATTGGTTTGCATATTGTCCGTGACTCCTTTTGTGCTACAATGACAGAGATGGTTATGTCAGAGACCATATGGCCCACGTAGCCTAAAATATCCGCTATTCGGCCCTTCACAGAAAAAGTTTGGTGAGCTCTGTTTATGAGTAAACGAATTAAAAGTGCCATGAAAAGGCTAAATCACATTATGAATGAAGGCTGATGTATTCTTTAGAGTAACTCTATTTGCTGCAAAAAACAAGCCCTACTATTTTTGTGATTTAAATGCAATTAAAGTTTCTGTGTTGTTCGTGATCACAGATAACAGGTTAGCAAGGCAGCCCTCCTTCACCTAGTCATTCAAGGGACCAGGCTAATCTAAGTTCTTCAACATATGGTTTCCACTGTAACCCTGGGGACTGCCTTTCTCGTAGCTGGTAAGGAGGGAAAGAAAGCATAAAAAAGCATGTTTGAGGAGTTTCCATGGGCTGGACCTGGATGGGCCACACATTTCTTCTTACATTCGAGTGGTTAGCATTGAGTCATGTACCTTCACTTAACTGCAAGTGAGGATGAGAAATACAGTCAGCATGCCCAGAAGGAAGGAAGAAAGAAAGAAAAAATCCAAATCTGTTGCCGTCAAGTCGATTCTGACTCATGGCAACCCCACGTGCTACAGAGTAGAACTGCTCCGTGGGGTTTTCTTGGCTGTCGTCTTTATGGAAGCAGATTGCCAGACCTTTCTTCTCTGGCACCACGGGGTGGGTTTGAACCACCAACCTTTAGCTTAGTAGTCCAGAACAAACCACGATAATTTGGTGAGCAGTTAGCAGTTCCTGCCACAAATAGTATCGTTTCTATTGGTTTAATTTTATAAACAAACATTCTCCTCATGCAGATGCTTGTTCATGTTAATTTATTAAGCAAAGAGTCATTCACGTTATTTTAATAAAATTCTTCTACCGGACACTAGAGTGAGCTAAAAGGCACTTTGAGTGAAGGCTCAATCTGGGAAGAAGGCAAGTCACTTTTGGAGCATGGGAGTTTTGAAAGGAGAGAACAAAACAAAACAAATCAAAAAACCCACTGCCATAGAGTCTATTCTGACTCATAGTGACCCTACAGGACAAAGTAGAACTGCCCCATAGAGTTTCCAAGGAGCACCTGGGGGATTCAAACTGCTGACCTTTTGGTTAGCAAACATAGCTCTTAACCACTATACTATCAAGGTTTCCCTTGAAAGGAGAGCATTTCTCATTTTGTGGAGTTTCCATTATTCAGAAAGCAGCATCAGAACACTGGTTTCTGAGAAGGTTGAGGAGAAATGAGACCTGAAAGGAGCAAAGGGAGACGGAAAGGAAAATGTGAGGGTCTGGAAGACAAACGTCACCTCTTTTCTTGGGCTGCCCACTGCACAAGGTTTCAGGGAACATATGGTAAAAATGACCAGGATTCAGGGAGTGTCCTGGAAGTAACATTGCAAGGCCACCACAGAACAGAACCCCACTTTTCAGGCAAAGTGATTCATTTTCCTTTTGAACAGTTTCCAAATTATAGTCATAACAAAAATAATGGAGAGAACAGATTAGACAGCTCTAGAATTTCGGTGACGGAAATGTGAAAGCTGTTAAACTGAAAGCACGTTCTTTTGGCAGATCAAGCTGCAGCTGTGTGATTGCAAGTTCTCCATGTTCATTGAGATTTGGGGCTCCTGGAGACTGAGGCTCAGAAAAATAAATACAGCAAAGGTAAACTGATTCTTCAAAAGAGAAGTTCCCTTTCTTTTAACATTAACCAAAAAAACTCAAACCCAGTGCCATCGAGTCGATTCCGACTCATAGTTTTAACATTAGGTAAGGAATAAAACCAAACCCAAACCAAACCCATTGCCGTCGAGTCGATTCCAACTCATAGTGACCCTGTACGACAGAGCAGAACTGCCTGAGAGGGTTTCCAAGGAACAGCTGGTGGATTCTAACTGCCGACCTTTTGGTTAGCAGCTGTAGTTCTTAACTACTGTACCACCAGGGCTCCGAGTAAGGAATAAGCAATGTGTAAAAAAAAAAAAATTTTTTTTTTACTAGAAATTTCAGGTTCAGGTTCTCAATTAGTCCATGAAAGAATTAAATATTTACTAAGCCAAATAAAAGCTAAGACGTTACCAAAACACATTGCCATCAAGTCAATTCTGACTCATAGTAACCTTACAGGAAAGAGTAGAACAACCCCATGGGGTTTCCAAAGAGTGACTGGTGGATTCAAACTGCCAGCCTTTTGGTTAGTGGCCAAACACTTAACCACTGTGCCATCAGGGCTCCTAAAACACATTGGACATGTTGTATTCCCTTAAGTAAGTTTAGAAATCAGTTCATGATATGAGACAACATATATACCTGAATGTGTGGGACTCATTATAAACACATGGTAAATTATCTAGGTAGGTTAGAGAAGGAGTTACCTATTGCCACAGTCCCAGGTGGTACAAATGGTTAACACATCCCACTGCTAACTGAAAGAGTGGATGTTGGAATCCACCTACAGGTGCCTCAGAAGTGAGATCTGCCAATCTACTGAAAAAATCAGCCACTGAAAATCCTGTGGAGCACAGTTCTACTCTGACACACATGGATGGGGTCGCCATGAGTTGGAGTCAACTCAATGGCAACTGGATAACTATCGCCACAATAATGTGCTTAGAAATCACCCCAAAACTGAATGGTTTAAAGCAAAAATAATTCATTATTCCTCATGAGTTTATAGTTTGACTGAGTGGTTCTTTACATCCAGGCCAGGCTCATGTGCTCTTGGCTGGGCCTTATTTATCCATCTGTGGTCAAATGGTGGGCCAGCTGGGGTTGGCTGATCTAGGATGGGCTCGGCTGATCTAGGATGGGCTCAGCTGGGATGCCATGACTCTGCTCCATGTGGTCTCTCATTCTCCAGCAGGCCTCAGAGCTTGTTCTCACAGAGAAGGCAAAGGAGAGAGAGAGGAAGGGAAGGGGGAGGGGAATGGAGAGGGGGGAGTAGGGAGAGTAAAAGCTTGCCTCTTGAGGTCTAGGCTTAGAACTGGCATACTATAATCTCCACTTTTTTTTTTTTTTAAATTGTGGTAAATATGTAACAAAACATTTGCCATTTTAACAATCTTCACACGCACAGTTCAGTGACATTAACTGTATTCATCATGTTGTTCAACTATCTCCCTTATCCATCTCAAATTCTCCCAGCACTTTAACAGAAGCTCAGTGTCCCCTAAGCAGCGAGTCCCCTTTCTCCTCTCCCTCCTACCTGCAACTGGTAACTACTAATAAACTGGTCTCTACACACTTAACTTTTCTAGATACTTTATGTAAGTGGGACTGTAGAATATTCGTCTTTTTGTGACTGACTTATTTTACTCGGCATAGTGTTTTCAAGGTTCATCCACGTCATAGCATGTATGAGGAATTAATTTCTCTTTATGGCCGAGTAATAGTCCATTGTATGCATGTACCGCATTTTGTTTATCTTTTCTTTTGTTGATGGGCATTTAGGCTGTTTTCACCTTTTGGCTGTTGTGAATAGTCCTGGACAAAGAAAATCACAAGGCTTGCTGCGTTTCAGACAGTAGGGAAATACACTCCCCCTCTTGATAGGAGAACTGCAAAGTGACACTGCAAAGGGAGTGGATACGGTGAGGTGTAGAGAATTAGTGCCATTTTGAGCAATCAGTTTACTTCATGTAGTTTCGCCAAAGAAATCTTAGAACGAGGAGGTAGAATTTAGCTTGACCTTTGGAAGTAAATGAAAGAATGCCTTTGTTGTTGGATGCTAGGGAGTCAATTTTGACTCAGAGACTCCATGTGATAGAGTAGAACTGCTCCATAGGGTTTGCTTGGCTGTAATCTTTATGGCAGTAGATTAGGTCTTTCTCTTGCAGAGCCATTGGGTGGATTTGAACCACCAATTTTTTGGCTAGCAGCTGAGCGCTTAACCATTTTACCACCAGGGCTCCTAAGAAAAGAATAGGGTTTTTTTTTTTTTTTTTTTTTGGCAAGGAGAACAACACAGGTGAAGGCATAGCTGGATGAGAATAGCAGAAATGTGGAGCCTGGTTCTACAGCATTTGGCACAAAATGGTGCCTGTATTGAGCTGCTTAGGGAGGCTGGGCTGGCTCATATTTCGTGTCAGTCAGAATCCTTGCAGAGGATGGGTCATCAATTCATCAAATAAAATGTAGAAGCAACACTCGTAACTAGTATTTAAACTCTTGCGTGGTGTGTATGCATGTTTGTTTTTGTTTGCTTCTTTCACACCAGTTCAGTGCTGCTGTCTTCTGTAATTCAGGGCATGTTGATCACCGCTGAAAGTTCTCCTCACTTGTCCTTTTCTGTTTATGACGCACATCGCGGCTACAGACGGGGAGTATCCTTACACGTTGTTTGACAGCGACCCTCAGATGCCATTTTAAATCTGAAAGATTTGCAGAAATGTCTCTGAGAGTTGTGCAGAAATACATAGTAGGTATTATTCCTAGCCAGAGTCCAAAGTAACAGGGGTTTCTCTATTTCAGCAGTTCTCAAACTTTTTGGCTTCAGGACCCCTTCGCATTCTTGTTATTTAGGATCCCAAAAAAGCTTTTGCTTGTGTTGGTTGTATCTATTGATAGCTATTGCATTAGAAATTAAAATTGAGAAATTTAAAACATAGTTATGATTTAATGCATTTAATAACAATAATAAACAAAACAAATAGTAAAAACAATAATATTTTTAGAACAAAGATGTATTTCTATAAAAAAATTACATTTTCAAAACAGAAAATATAGTGACTAAGTGGATTAAGTGCATGGTTTCATATTTTTGCAAATATTTTTAATATCTGGCTTAATGCAAGACAGAGTCTCTTATCTGCTTCTGCATTCAATCTGTTACAATTTGTTGTTTTGGTGGAAACAGGTGAAAAAATTCTGGCTTCACAACGATTTGTAGATGGAAAAGGGAGACATTTGTGGTGGATTCCCTGCGAGAGTCTTGGGCACCCCTAGGGTTCCTTGAACCACACTTTGAGAGCCTCTTTGTTCAAGTGCCACATGAAATTTATCACGACAGGGGAAAGACTTAAGAATGCAAAAAGAATATTATACAATTGAGTTTCTTTTTTTTAAACAAGGGTGAAATGTGAATGTGAATTCACTGTGAATGTCAAAAAAACTATTTCCTCTAAATTATTAATCTGCTTTAGTTAAAAAAACAAAAAAACTATGATTTTTGGGCCAAATAGCTTAACCATCATGCCAAAAACACGACAAATAAGAATTTTAATCATGGGAAAACGTTTCAAAGGATTTGACCCAATGCCCAGCTTGAAGTTGATAAAACTGTGACCTTTACTTCCATATACCTTGCTTTACTCAACGGAAAATTTTTCCACCACTCAGAAAATTCCAGCCAATTTCATTGAGATTCTTCTTGTTCCAGAAACTTCCTCAAAGCTGACCTTTCATTCCCTAGTGACCTGGGCAACAATTTCTCAGAAATAAAAACCCTGGCTGCTCACTATGATTGGGAGTGGCATTTCCTAACATCTTGATTGGAAAAGGAACCTTGAGTTCTAACAAATTAATTTCAAAAAGAATGAGCTGATGAACTTCCTTTGCCAAAGGTTATATACAAATTCCTTACAAAGTCACCATAGAAATAATGCAGATGATGAAGAATGTGATTATGAACTATTCTGTTTTTAAAACTCCATTGTATTATGTATCTCTTTCTGCTCTACTTTAAAAAATGTAATGAAGTCTGCTTTATTTTAGGTTATATTTTAGAATGAATGATCTTAAATAATAAATACCTTATAAAGTAGTTATAAAAGTAAATTATTGTTGTTTGCTGTCAAGTCGATTCCAACATATGGTTACCCCATGTGTGCTGAGTAGAAGTTCTCCGTAGAGTTTTCGAGGCTGTGACCTTTTGGAAGAAGATCGCCAGGCCTGTCTTCTGAGAAACCTCTGGGTAGGTTCGAATCAGCAACCTTTCAGCTAGCAGCCGAGTATTTAACCATTTGCACCATCGAAGGACCTGCCTATAAAAGTATACAAAATCTAAAAATTAAAAGAAGCACACAGAAGTGAAAAAAATCACACAGTCTTATCCAAAAGCTACCACTGTTATCCTACTTTTTCCAATGTGTTTAATTTTATTAGCATTATTAATTTTAAAAATTTATCGTATTCTCGTAGAGTCCCTGGGTGGTGCGAATGGTTAAGTGCACTCTACTAACTGAAAGGTTGGCTGTTTGAATCCACCCAGAGGTGCCTCTGAAGAAACCTGGGGATCTACTTCCAAAAAAAATCAGCCATTGAAAGCCCTATGGAGCACAATTCTACTCTGAAACACGTGGGGGTGGCCATGAGTTGGAATGGACTGGAATCTTACACTGATTCACAACTCTCCTTTTTATTTAAAGTCTATGATGGCTTTTTTTCCTTGTAATTAACCATATAAATAGTTTTTAAAAAAAATAGCACACGTACTTAGATGGGTTGCAGGGAAAAGGTTCTATCTTTTATAGGTGCAAATAACTTGTAAAAGGCATTACGAATGACCCCAAGGGAGCCAGGCAGAACAAATCCCTAGGAAGCCTCTGATCCTCCCAGGCAGCTTCCTTCCTGTTACCTTGAGAGGGACGTGTGGTTTGTGACGTTCTCCCCATTCCGCTCCCCCTGGGAGAATGATACTGTCACTTCCATTAGGAAGATGATTTATTGAGGGCAGTTCCTTTCAGGAGTGGACTGGGGAAATGAGCATTGCAGTTTGATGGGGCTGATTTCCTCTGCAGAGCTTTTCAACGCTTAGGTTGTAGCTATTACTCTGCCCTTAAACTGTAACACAGACACCTCCCTGATCCCTTCTGTACTTGTATCTGGTAACACACAACAGTAACCACTGTGTCTTCAGGGTTCAGATTAGGTGGGAGGCAGGGAACAAAGTCCCAAATTTCTCACAAGAGAGCACCTAGCCCTGTAACAGATATGCCCTCTAGCCGTGCTGGGGCAGCCGGATGCTGAGAGGGACTACGGCTGCAGAGGCGGTTGTAAAGCTGAGTATGACTGCAGCTGGGAGATAATTTTCTGTGAAAGCGTATGGCCAAACACTTTATGTCCATCTGCCAGTGTCTCTACGTCGCCTTTTCTTTCTCACTGAATCTCAAGCCAAAAACAAACAAACAAACAAATCATTGCTGTCGAGTTGATTCCTACTCATGGCAACCCCATGTGTTGTTACAGAATGGAACTGTTCCATGGAGTTTTCTTGGTTGTTACCTTTATGAAAGCAGATTGCCAGGCATTTCTTTTGTGGCACCACTAGGCAGGTTTGAATGGCCAACCTTTATGTTAGTACCAAAAAAAAAAAAGAAACAAACAAAAACTTTGATGCCATCGAGTTGATTCCGACTCATAGTAACCCTATGGGACAGAGTAGAACTGCCCCATAGAGTTTCCAGGGAGTGCCTGGTGGATTTGAACTGCTTACCCTTTGGTGAGCAGCTGTAGCACTTAGCCACTATGCCGCCAGGGTCTCCTTATGTTAGTAGTAGAACTCAAACTGTTTGCTCTACCAGGGACCCTCATTGTACCTTAGGGAACTCTTAGTTCATCAAAAGCCAACCAGTTGACATCCAGTTGATTCTGGCTCATAGTGATGTGTCGCAGAGCAGAAGGGTTTTCAGAAGCAGATCGACAGGCCTTTCTTCCAAAGCATCTCTGGGTGAGTTCCAACCACCAATCTTTTGGTTGGAAGCTGAGCACTTAACTGTTTACACCACCCAGGGACCTCATAACGAGTCAGTCCCTCTTTTAAAAGCATGACTGAAGGACACAGCTTTGCAAGCCAGGAGAGGGCAATTTGCTCAGACAGTGGTTGTTCACACCTTGTCCTTGAGAAAAGTAAACTTGTAGCCAGGGGCCTGGTAACACACAGCTTGTGTTATACTAAACTGGTCATTCACGCAGCCGCTTCCTTTAAAAAAACTGAGGGTGTGTGGCTGTGGTTTAAAGGCATGAGAGCCACAGTGAGCGAGAAAAGATCTGGGTTTTGGTTTTACGTTTGTCACTTAATAGTGTCACTGAGTAAGTTACTATAGCTCAGTTTCTGCTTCTCCAGGGAGCTGTTTCAGACTGTATGACCTAAAGACTTTAGATACAGTAGGATTTCATATATCATCTCTATAACTCTGATAAAAACATATTTCAAGGCAGGGGATTTGAAGTCAAAGAAATACTGATTCTTCTTTAAAGTACAATTAATTCAAAGAGTTTAACTGAGTCCCAATATAAGCTTTATATGTGGTCAGCACACTATTGTTTAGTGTCGAACTAAACAATCCTTCATTTCAGAAAAACTGAAACAGGCATGATTTGTGAGAAGAACTAATCCTGGTCCTGTCCGACCTCTTTCTACCCGGATTACCTTGGGTGAGTCACCTCAATTCTCTGATTTCCACTTTTCTCATTTGACACGTGAGTGGATTGAATGAGATCAGTGTTTTCCAAAACCGGATCCCTGTTGGAATGAGTTTGGGGCAAGAGGGCGTGATGATAAGCACGGATCTTAGTCATTCAACACGTATTTTCTGGGAGCTTGTACCTGGCATGTTCTTCCTCAGGGTGACAGGTAAAGCATTTAACCACTGGATAACCTGCCATCAACAGATCGGAGTGAATGGACTGCAGGCTGCAGCTCTGACCCTGCTCCTGAGGCCTGCTGGTAGCATCAGCCATTTGTGGCTGGATCTTGGGGAGGTCTGAGAAGGAGCTGGTTACTGGGGCAAGTCGGGCATTCTTCCAGTGGCTGTTTATCAGCCCTTTTTTTTAATGGAAGTTAGGATTTTAACAACTGCCATGGCTCTCAGAAAGTACCTGCAGACTGTCACCCCTGCGCTGCTCTAGGGCATGGCAGTCTACCATCTCATTTCTCAAAATATGGTCCTTGGACCAGCAGCTTCAGCATCCTCCCCGGTGCTTGTTAAAAACACAAACTCCTGAGTCCTATTCCAGACCTCCTGAGTCATAATCTGGGTTTCAACAAGTTCCCAAGGTGATTAGTATCCACCTTACATAAAACTTACTTAAAACTGCAAGGCTTATTTGCTGAAGCCCAGAGGCAGTTTCCAAGGAATAATATTTAAAGCCCTGGTGATATAGTGGCTAAGAGCTCAGCTACTAAACCAAAGGTCGGCAGTTTGAATTCACCAGCTGCTCCTTGGAAACCCTATGCCTAAACTGGCGGCTCCTGGTATATCTCTTCAGCTTACAAACTCACAAAACACAAGTTCAAAGATAAGACTATGAAAAATTTCAAGACGGCAACAGCGGAGCGTTAAATCAAGGGGGAGCACCCTTCTGAGAGTGGGTCCCTGTGTGACTGTGCAGGTCACACACCCGTGCTGCCAGCCAGGCTCTCAGGTATGATGGAAATTTTGCTTCCAAATTGGATATGTATCACTACTGGTTCAGGCAAACCATCTGGTCTTTATTGACATACCAATTTTATAGCATTTCCTATAATTATTTCGTTAGAATGTTATCATCATTCTAACGAAATAATTAGGTAACCACTTTGAAGATCCGTAGTGTAAAGAATGTATTATTATCTTCTTGATTAAATATTTACTTTCCTGTTGGAAATTAAAGATACTTGACATATTTAAACTCGGGCTAAGCCTATTTTCCTTTTGTATCTAGAAGTCTGAACCAGTTTCTTAATACTAGTGAATGAGCGAATGGAGTTCCCGTTGAGGGAAAGGCAGAGAAAACCTTCCCTCTAGTAATGTCTAGCTCAAGAAAGGCGGAAATGGAGTCAGCTGTTCTAGAATGGTGGTTTCTACATTCAGTTGTGCGTGAGAATCACTTTGGCAGCTCACAAAAAAATGAGAATGCCCACATCTCATTTCCAAGGGTTCCAATTGAATAGATAAGCAGCGAGACCCAAGGATTTGCCTATTTAGTAAGTACGCCAGGTGATTCTGATTCAGGTGGTCAGTGTACCAGTGAACTCAGAGTTTTAATGCTGCATGGGGATTCTGGATCTCATCTCTCAGCAAAACCAAAGAAAACATTAATGCAACCAGGCAGACCATGGTGAATAGAGCAGTACATTTCCTGCCTACCAGTTTCTGGCTCTGAATGAAAACAGCATTTCTTAGGTCTTTTTATCTTCAGATGTTGAGATTTCTATGACATGTGACATTTTTTTCTGGGGATGTTTAAGTCCTTCTAGAAAAGGTGTTATGGCAGTGGCTTATGCTTTTGAAAAGGCACAAGCTTAAATTGGACAATGATGTGAGCAGGAAGGGGAAAGAGGGAAGAATGAGAAGACCAAAGTTCTTAAGGGGAAGAAAAAGAAAAACTCACAACGTGAATTCCATTATACGTATTTATGGTTTATCTACTTGATACCAAGAGCTCTGTAAGATCCTGGGGAATTAGAAATCTAAAAGATCTATTCCTAGAAGACAGCGCCCACGGAGGGAGTACCATGCTGTTTGCCTTTATAAATAAATAGTGACAGCTGTTTTCCAAACATAATAGACCTGGTAGTTTAAGAATCATCTCAAGTGACAGGTGTCTGAGTTGACTACCGGTATTTCCCAAACCAGAGTCCCTGGGTGGTGCAAATGATTAATACTTTTGGCTGCTAACCAAAAAGTTGGAGGTTTGAGCCCACCCAGAGGTGCCTTGGAAAAAAGGCCTGGAGATCTACTTTTGAAAACTGAGTCATGGAAAATCCTACAGAGCACAATTCTACCCTGACACAAATAGAGTTTCCATGAGCCTGGCCGATCTAATGGCAACTTTATTTATTTATTTATTCTTTTTGTTCTGAAACTGCCAGCTTTGGAATCAATTGGACTCTTGTTAAAATGCCAATTTCTGGGCCTCACCCCAGGAGATTTGGGAATCCGCATTTTAGGCCTCAAATAATTCTGACGTGGCTAGCCTGCATCTGAGGGTCCTAGTCATGTGTGTCCCCAAATGACCTGAACAAAGTTGACATGGGGCACACAGGAGTCCCCCCAAGACCTGGCTTTCATTCCAAACCGGCCTCCCTCCCCCGAAAAAAAAGAAACCCATTGCCACAGAGTCTCTTTGCTGAAGCAGACTGCCACATCGCATCTTTCTCCCCCGGAGTGGCTGGTGGGTTTGAACTGCTGAACTTTGAGTTTGCAGCCAAGCGCTTGACCACTGCACTAGCAGGGCTCCATTTCCAAGTGTACCTAAATAAGTACATGCTTAAAATACTTTGGAAAAAATAAAAAACGCATACAAAAGCAGCCTGAGGCTAAAGGAACAATTTGTGTGAAGAATTCTTTCCTGAGTGGCTGTTTCCTCTTCTCCTCAAACTTCTCCTCTCTCACAGCAGCACCTCAGCCATCTCACTCCTCCTTTTCCAGCTCCACCTTTACCATCACCAGACGCCATGGAGCTGACTGGACTCCTGGCGACCCCCCATGTGTGCCAGAGTAGAGCTGTGTTCTCAAGGTTTTCAATAGCTGAGTTTTCAGAATTGGATGACCAGGCCTCTCCTCCTAGGTGTCTCTGGGTAGACTCAAACCTCCAATCTTTTGGTTAACAGCCAAACACATTTACTTTTTGCCTTTCTTTATCTTTAGGGAACTAGCCAATAACAAACCCATTACTGTTGAGTTGATTCCAACTCATATTATCTCATAGGACAGAGTAGAACTGTCCCATAGGATTTCCAAGGAGCAGCTCGTGGATTTGAACTCCTGACCTTTTGGTTAGCAGCCATAGCTGTCAACCACTGTGCCACCAGGGCTCCCATGAAAAACAGAGGAAGACAATAAAGCAAGGAGAGGAGGGAAAGGTACCCAAGCTTCTGTTTCCTGCTGTTCTGCCTGAGCTGAGTTCAAACCTTCTGTGCTTCCATTACCATGCTGGGCTACCAGGGAAGAGACGAGTTTTTACCTGTCTGCCTTCATCTCGTTTCTATTTAGTTGTGACAGATGAAATATTTTTGAATTTAATAATGAAACATGAATATCTGTGAACATATTCTAAGGGCAACATTTTAGTTTTATTCTCCTGTTTGGTTTATGGTTCCCAGCTGGTTAAATAAGTTTGATTTTCTGAGCTTTTGCTTTCTGTTGGAATGATTTATAACCTGGATAATTATTTTCATGGGTGCTAGTGGCTAAAAAGAAAAAAAAAAAAATTTAGGAATGAACCATTGCTGTTTTTATAACAGGATGATTTTTCTTGACTACTTCAAGAACTTTGGATTTCCCTGGAATTTTCATTTCCGGTAGGATGTTTGGACAAGACAAAACAAAACAAAAACTAATGATTCTCAGTGTTTTAGGCAAGCCACAACTTAACTAGATTGCCATATTTACTCAAAATTGACTTTTGATCTATTTATAATTAAGTGCTAGTTTAAGAAATTATACTGGAAGTTAATTTTCTTTAGTGGATTATATATAAATGCTTTCACACCAACATATTATATAGAATTAGCACTTGCTCTAGACTAAAATTTACCAGTCAATGTTGTTAGATGCTGTCCAGTCAGTTCTAATTTATAGCGACCCTATGGGCACTAGAACAAAACACTGCCCAGCCCTGCGCCATCCTCACAATCCCTGCTATGTTGCTCCCATTTGTCATGGATTGAATTATGTCCCCCTCCAAAATGTGTGTACTAACTTGGTTAGGCCATGATTCCAGTATTCTGTGGTTGTCTTCCATTTTGTGACAGTAATTTTACGTTAAAGAGGATTAGGGTGGGATTGTAACACCACCCTTACCCAAGTCACCTCCCTGATCCAAGGTAAAGGGAGTTTCCCCAGGGTGTGGACTGTAACAGCTTTTATTTCTCAAGAGATAAAAGGAAAGGGAAGTAAGCAGAGAGTTGGGGGACCTCATACCACCAAGAAAGAAGCACCCGACAGAGAGAGAAAGCCTTCGCCTGGAGCTGACGTCCTGAACTTGGACTGGTAACCTATTAGACTGTGAGAGAATAAATTTCTCTTTGTTAAAACCATCCACTTGTGGTATTTCTGTTACGGTAGCACTAGATAACTAAGACACTGTTGTTGCAGTTAACGTGTCAATCCATCTCACGAGGGTCTTCTTTTTCGCTGACCCTCACTTTACTAAGCATGATGTCCTTCTCCGGGGACTGATCCCTCCTGATAACATGTTCAAAGTATGTGAGACAAAGTCTCGTCATCTTTGCTTCAAAGGGCACTCTGGCTGTACTTCTTCCAAAATACCATTGGGTCAGGCACAACTTAGTCCTCAAAGTGACATCTTTGCTTTTCAACACTTTAAGAGGTCTTTTGCAGCATGTTTGCCCAATGCAATATGTCTTTTGATTTCTTGACTGCTGCTTCCATGGATGTTGATTGTGGATCTAAATGAAATCAAATGCTTGACATCTTCGATCTTCTCCGTTTATCATGTTGCTTATTGGTCCCATTGTGAGGATTTTTGTTTTCTTTATGTTGAAGTGTAATCCATACTGAAGGCTGTAAGTGCTTCAGATCCTCTTCACTTTCAGCAAGCAAGGTTGTATCATCTGCATATTGCAAGTTGTTAATAAGACTCCAATTCTGATGCCACGTTCTTCTTCATATAGTACAGCTTCTCAGATTATTTGCTTAGTATACAGATTAAGTATGGTGAAAGGGTGCAATGCTGACACACACCTTTCCTGACTTTAAACCACACAGTATGCCCTTTTTCTGTTCAAACGGCTGCCCTTTGGTCTATGAACAGGTTCCACCTGAGCACAATCAGTGTTTCGGAATTCCCAGTCTTCGCAGTGTTATCCATAATTTGTTACGGTCCACACAGTCGAATGCCTTTGCATAGTCAATAAAGCACAGCTAACCAGCTTTCTGGTATTCTCTGTTTTCAGCCAGGATCTATCTGATATCAGCCATGATATCCCTCATTCCATGTCCTCTTCTGAATCTGGCTTAAATTTTTGGCAGTTCCCTGTTGATGTACTTCTTCGACTGGCTTAGAATTATCAAAATTAGCAAAATTTTACTTGCTGATATTGAAATACCAGTGGCATGGCTTCCAGCATCACAGCAACACGCAAGCTACCCCAGTATGACAAACCGATAGACACATGGTGAATCAATCACTCTGATACTCTATTTAAAGAACTTTCAGAACTAATGTTTACCTTATTGAAGAAACTTCTTTACACTAAGGCATTTGGATTTTTTCTGAGACTACAAGGTATGTGTAAGTATATATTTTGGGGTGGGGGTTATAAGGATTGATAATGGGTTAATTGGATCACAGGATCTCAATGTTGGTGATGTTTAATTTTATAGCTCCAACTCCTAGCACAATGCTGGCACCTAGAAGGCACTCCAAAATGTTTCTTAAATAACATCTTGTTCATCGGATTTAATATTGGGTATGCTTTGACTTTGATATTGAAGGACTTGGTCCAAATAGCAGTTCCTGGCTTCTCTGGCAAAAGACTGAATGTTGCCAAAGTTCTTTAGAACATTTCCTTAGCCTTAGCATTGTGTTCATAGCATACCCGGGGTGTTTCCGGAAAGGTAAGTATATAAAGGTTTGAGGAAATTATCATGATAACTCATGGGAAATGAACAACAACAAAAAACATTGATATTGAGGAAGAGAAAGAATTAGAGTCTGAATAACCTATCTGTAATCTAATAATGTGATTGCTATTTTTATTCTCAGTAATTATGATAAATGACTTGGATAGTCACTGAATTAAAGCAATTATTTTTGACACAACTTTTATTTACTCACATCTAAATATACAGACCCCAGCATTATGAATCCTATCAGTTTGGTGAAACTCAGGCCATACAGATGATCTATTTGATTAAATTTCTTCATTGTGTCCAGACACAGAGATGGTCCCAGGGCAAAGTAACGCCATCAGGTCATACCTCATCCTTCTCTTTGTGCCTCTTCTTCCTGCGCTCCCTTTCTGTTGCATATGTGTGTGTGTGTGTGTGTGTGTGTGTGTGTGTGAGTGTATGTGTAGGAACTAATATTGAGGAGTTCTAATCCTGGCTTCAATAAGGCAGTCTTCAAATATTTGATGACATCCATTCTACCCGACTTGGGTCTTCTCTAGGCTAAATATTCTCAAATTCCTGCAACTATTCATTACAGGACACTGATCTAGCGCAGATTTCTAACAGGTTCTCAGATGTCATTATAATTTATTCTCACAATAACCTTGTGAAATAGATAGTAATCTGCAAAACTCGACATTTTACCATGAGAAAACTGAGGCACAAAGACAGTGGTTGCGCCAGGACTGATACCCACCAGCTTTTTGTATTGTGACGTTTTCATTGCCATCCACTTAAAAAATAATTAATCACTGTAAGAAAGGATCAATATTGATATTACTCTGAGGCCGTAAAAATTATATTGAGTTTTAATGTTCAGTTGGTCTCAATCTTTAATCAAGTACATAACGTTTAGGGTTTTTGGGTATGAAACAGGTAAATCATCAGATAGAGATATGAGACAAGCCATCAATTTTAGTTACTCAGGGCTTTTCAACAAATATGTTTTGTCTGGACTTTTATATTGCTGGAAATATCAAAACTCAAGTTAAAAAATTTACTTGTACCGCCTTCTTAAATAAAATCTTCTGTCTTTGTTTTATTTTTATACAGCCTTGATCTGCACTGCCTCTTTATTTTGCACGGGGAGTTCTAGGAGTTTTACTAATGGCTCAGACATTTCCAATTACTTATACATGATGAGATAGAGAGAATATTGTTTGTTTTTTTAACTAGAAGGTGCATTTTCTCATGGGAAAAATACTTCTACCTGAGAGGCATTTTTGCACACTCTACCTTCTAAATGCTTAATTCTGTAATGAACTCAAGAGGAAACTCTACCCTTTCCTCTAAATGACTCATGATGTAATGCCATTACAGATTAATAGCACAATTCGACTAATGGGCCTGATTCTTACTTATAAGGTTTTATACATTTCATCACGTTCACCCTATTGGACACACCACACACTACATAACTTGTTTTAAAAATAGAATGGATGAAAAGGGTTGATTCAGAAATTGGAGCTCTCATTCTCACTGAATCCTTAGCTTGGGATTTAACCAGTTAATCATTCTAAAGTTTAATGCCATGTAGGTATTATTACGAATGGGTAGAGTGTAAAAAAAAGAAAGCCATTGACAACATTATGGAATTGTTTAAAGTTTATCTCTATGAACTGTTAGAAATGGAACCACAGACTAGGATGCAGACTAAGTTCACATACAATAATGCCTATTTTTTGGTATGTTGACTATTTTGATTTTTTAAAAGACCAGTAATTCATATTTGTTATTGAACTTAACATTATAAAGAAATTTGTTTAGCTAGATGATCATATCTTTCTGTTTAATTGATCCTTAAAGATTCTAAATAATGAAGTCAATAAGATGAAGGATGATAGGTAAGTAAATACGGGTGGCAGGTGGAGAGAAGACACATGGAAGTCTTAGGTGAAAATGGTGCCATAAGAACATATTATGATTATAATAAATATAACTAATGTTGCTGATTTTTATTTTACTGAATAATTACTCATACCTTTAGAAAAAACAAAGAAATAAGTAAACACTGGAATGATATTAAATAAGGCATTAACGTTTACATTATTCATCTAATTTTTTAAGTATCATATTCTATTTTTTTAAGTCCTGTTAACCATTTTTTGAATAGCCATAAAATATCTCATATTTAGCAATTCTAGTTTTTTTTTTTCTATTTCATTGAAATTACTGAAGATTTGCTTCAGTTGGGACATGTGAAATTCAGATATCCGAGATACCTCTAAGCAGAGATGTCAGGTAGACTTTCGGCTAAGGAGGGAGAGAAGGGAGAAGCCTGGACTGGTGGTGAAGCCATGAGCCAGCATCAGGTTGCCTGCTGTTGTTAGCTGCCTTCAAGTCAGCCCTGATTCATGGCAAAACTGCATGAAATCTTCCTGGTCCTGCACTATTCCCACGATGGGTGGGGACCAACCATTGTGATCCTTAAGGTTTTATTTTTCTATATTTTATTTATTTTGTTGTTGTTGTCGAGAATATACACAGCAAAAATACACAAACCAATTCAACAGTATCTACTAAAATGTACAATTTAGTGACGTTGACTACATTCAAGTTGCGCAACCATCTCACCCTCTTTTCTGAGTTGTTCCTCCCTCAGTAACGTAAACTCACTGCCCCCTAAGGTTCCTATCTAATCTTTTGAGTTGCTATAGTCAATTTTATCCAATATAGATAGTTTTTAAAAGAGCATAATAATAAAAAAAGGCAGACCTTTTTTTTATTATTTCAGCTGAATTATTGTTTGGTTTTAAGATGACTTCAGGGGATATTTTTGGTTTAAGGTTTAAAGTTTCAGGGGTGCATCCACCCTCCATGGCTCCAGAAAGTCTAGAGTCCGTGAGAATTTGATGTGCTATTCTGCATTTTCCCCTTTGATCAGGATTCTTCTATGTAATCTTTGATCAGAATGTTTTATATATATTTTGGTTATTAGATTCTTGTTGCATATAAGATAAACTTCTAGTTGATAGCTTATCTTTTCACTTATTTGTTCATCTTTTTAAGTTGTCAATGTTTTATATATATTTTGGTTATTAGATTCTTGTTGGGTATAAGATAAACTTCTAGTTGGTAGCTTATCTTTTCACTTATTTGTTCATCTTTTGCTGAGCAAAAGTTTTTTTGAATTTTTATGAGGCCTCATTTATTTTGCCTTTTGCTGTTTGTGCTTTTGTTATCATATCAGATAATCCATTGCTGAAAGCTAGGCCTGACAGCATTGCCCCTGCTTGTTCTTCTAAGAATTTTATGATTTTATTTTGCACATTTAGATCCTTAATCCATTTTGAATTTGTTTTTGTTTTTGTGAGGCATGGATCCTATTTCATTTTTTTCCAGTTTTCCCAGCACCATTTATTGAACAGACACTTCTTTCCCCATTGAATGGATTTAGCACTTTTTTCAAAAATCAGTTGATCATAGATGAGTGGGTTTATTTCTGGACTCCACACTTCCACACTTCCTGCCCCTCCTCCCCCTCCTCTCCATCCCCTATACCCAGCTCACTGAGAATTTTATTTAGAAAATTTGTTTTTCTAATTATAGAATTTAGCATAATTCACCTACACTTTATTTTTTATAAATAGGCAGCTGAAGAAACTGGAACAATACACAGTTGAAAAATGCAACACAAATGGCTTTTTGTCCCAGAATTTTCCTACTTATGGCTAACATGAAGTAGCTTCCAAGTACATGGAATACAAATTTTTGTGTTAAATTTTTCAGAGATGATGGACTAGATGTTCCCGTACTGGGGGACTTATAGGTAAGGATGTTTCTACCTCCCTTTAGCACATTGGGAGCATTATTTCCATTTATCGGAAAAGGTTTGGAAATGCCTGTGGAAAGGCGATTTCAGAATTTTAATTGCTTATTAATAGACTGTTCCCGGTTGAAATAAGAGAAAAGGTTGGGAAACCAAATTTATAAAAAGGGGAAAACCCCAGATGTCTCCTCCTTTTTTATAGGTCCTTGGGAAGGGTGGGGACAGGAAGAGGAACGATATGTATTTACTGTATTTAGGAGAATGGAATATGAAGTTGGACACACTGTTCACATTTGAGCATGAGTTTTTAATGATTCCATTTTGTACTTGACCTTTAGAGGAAGCGGTGAGGGCAGCCTGCACAGTCAGTCCTTGAACTCCAAGGCAAACCACTTTCCATTCCAGGACACAGACTTTCTGTGCATGATGAAGCTCATTCGGAGAGCCACAGTAGAAACAATGATGCCAAGGCAAAGGAAGTTACAGCTCGGAGCTGGCAAGAAAAAGTGGTGCCTGCATAAAAGAAAATGGATTGTCAGAAGTCAACAACAACATACTCAGAGCAACACAAGGATCTAACTTCCACCTGGGCCCCTTGCACTATTGCTCTGTTACCCACCAAGTAGAGTAAATTAACGAACATTGAAAAGTAGTCCTCCGTGTCAATTATTTCATAAGCTAAGGCACTCCTCAGAAAAGCAGTCCCAGGGAGGGGCAAATGGTGAAGCAGTCAACTACTAGCTGAAAGGTTGGTGGTTTGAACCCACCTGGAGGTGCCTCCGAAGACAGGTTAAAAAAAAAAAAAAAAAAAAAAACCCGTTGCTGTTAAGTCGATTCTGACTCATAGTAACCCTACAGGACAAAGCAGAACTGCCCCATAGGGTTTCCAAGGAGCACCTGGTGGAATATGAATTGCCAAACTTTTGCTTAATAGCTGAGCTCTTACTCATTGTGCCACCAGGCCTTCAAAAAAAAAAAAAAAAAAAAAACCAACAACACCAAACCTGTTGTGGAGTCAGTTCTGACTCATATTACCCTATGGGGCTCTGGACAGCCTTAAAAACCCTACAGTGCAGTTCTACTCGGGACACATGGAGTTTGGCATCAGCTTGACAGCAACTAACAATAATAACACCAACCAAAGGACAATGTGGAAAACTAAGTCACCAGGGCTCAATTGCACACTATGCCCAGAATCAGCAGGTTTGAATTTTAGTCCTACAAGTGTCACTTACTGCCTGGGGGCAAGTTTGTTCATCTTTCTTTTGCTTGATTCTTACTGGTAAAATGGAAATAATTACTGAGGTAATTTACAAGAAGGCACTTTGTAAACCCAAAATTTTATACTGGAATACCAGTCTTACGGGGAAAAACAAATAAAATTTGTAGAATCAAGTTTGCTTATCCGGTAAAGGGGAAAAGGAAATATGGTTGGCCGAAGCAGTAGTGAAATAACCTTCTGGGGAGTTCCAAGGCCTCTGCCCATCGTCAAAATGGTATAAAAACCCGTTGCCATTGTGTCAATTCTGACTCATAGCAACCCTATAGGACAGAGTGGAACTGCCCCACAGAGTTTCCAAGGAGCACCTGGTGGATTCAAACTGCTGACCTTTTCAACCATAGCTGTTAACCACTGCCCACCAGGGCTTCTGAAAATGGTGTAGGGGGTTGTAATTTAACAGTTAAAGTTCTCAGCTGCAGAAATTTTATTTTTGAAATGATTTCTCTGCACCAAGTCTTAAATAAATATAATAGCTTCCTTTCTGTTGAGGAAAGCTTGATTTTCCAATTTAAGTTAACATAATCACTCTGCATTTAAATTTATCTAATTAGTATTTAAATTTCTTCAATTCAAGATTCCTTCTCTTCCAATTCCTTTCTTATCTCCTGGAAGTAATTCAGGTCCCAGGACAGGCTTATGTATCATCTTTGCTTTCAAGATTTTTGCTTCTGGTATGGATTCACAAAGTCTATCCAGAGTTTCGGAGCCTAGTGGCACAGTGGTTAAAAGCTTGGTTGTTAACCAAAAGGTTGGCAGTTTGAATCCACCAGCAGCTTTGGAAACTCTATGGGGCAGGTCTACTCTGTCCTATAGTGTCGCCGTAAGCAAGAGTGAGAATATGATTGAAACGAGGTTAGCTTTCTTTTTTTCTTATACAATTTAGCTTTCGGTTGTCATTGTTGAGAATATACACAGCAAAACATGCACCAGTTCAACAGTTTCTGCATGTACAGTCCAGTGACATGGAGTTCATTCTTCAACAATCTCAACTGTTTTGCTGGGTATATTCTCAACAACAATAAAAATAAAATAAATTAAAAGTAAGACCATAAAGAGGTGTCATAAAATAATAAAGTCCTCAGTGATATCCCCTCAGCAAGTACAGCAGCGAGTTTTGTGTTTCTGTTAATGGTGGAGGAATGACTCAGAAAAGGAGGGTAAGAATGATGGCACGGTCTCTACATGTACCATTTGGTGACATTGATTACATTCTTCGAGTTGTGCAGCCATTCTCACCCTCTTTTTCCAAGTTGTTCCTCCTGCATTGACTTAAACTCACTGCCCCCTAGGTTTCCTATCTAATCTCTCAAGCAGCTGTTATCATTTTGATCCCATATAGATAGATCTTAAAAGAGCATAATGCTCAAGACAGACATTCTTTACTAGTTAAGCTAAACTACCTTTTGGTTTTAAGAAGTTTTCAGGGGATATTTTTGGTTTCAGGTTGAAAGAATAGAGTCTAACTTTCTTAATGTGACTGTCAAACAGAGATTCTCACCTCTAACTGTGGATCAGAATCTCACCTGCATCTTTAAAAAAATGCAATTTTTTGTACCTCACACCAAAGCTACTAAATCAGAATTTCTGGGAATACTCACTGAACTGAACACGCAGAAACTGTTGAATTGGTGCATGTTTTGTTGTGCGTATTGTCAACAACGACAACCAAAAAATAAATCGTGTAAGAAAAAAAAAGAAAGCTAACCTCGTTTCAATCATATTCTCACTCTTGCTCCTTGGCTCACAATCAGATTGTTGGGTGGTTACAGTTGGTGAGTAAAGGTCATGGATATATATAAAAACATTTACTATTCCTCCTAAATTCTCTCTTACTCAGCACGTAGAACTTTCCAACTATCGGTAAGATGGTGCAGGATCTGGCAACGTTTGGTTCTGTTACAAATGAGGTCGCTCTGAGTTGGAGGTGACTGGATGGCAACTACCAACAACAGCAACAGAGTTGACAGAAGAACTACAGTGCTTTGAGGGGGTATAGACAGATACACAGGCAGTTACTGAACACCCAACTTACAGACAACTCCTACTCGCCCTTTAACCCGTTGCGGTTGAGTTGATTCAGACTCATAGCGACCCTATAGGACAGAGTAGAACTGCCCCATATTGTTCCCAAGGAGAGCCTGGTGGATTTGAACTGCCGACCTTTGGTTAGCAGCCATAGCTCTTAACCGCTACACCACCAGGGTTTCTACTTGCCCTTTAATGTTATGTAAATTTGCCCTCACTTTTAAACAATTGAACCAACCCCTACTGGCAACAAATTCTTTATCACAATTGCTTTCACTTGCTGCATGTGGAGCCTTTAAATCATTGACAAGGCTTCAAGACTTTTTTGCACTAAAAAAAAAAAAAAAAACCAAACCCGTTGCTGTTGAGTTAATTTCCACTCATAGTGACCCTGTAAAACCAACTGATCATTGCCATCGAGTTGATTCCAACTCATAATGACCCTATGGGATAGAATAGAACTGCTCTATAGGGTTTCCAAGGAGCGGTTGGTGGATTTGAACTGCCAGCATTTTGGTTAGCAGCCAAGCTCTTAACCTCTGTGCCACCAGGGCTCCAGGAACCCTGTAGTAAGGCTAAATAAGAACTGTATGCACCTGTTTCAACTTACCTACAAATTTAACTTAAAGACACGCTTAGGAATGGACCTAGTTCGTAACCCAAGGACTGCCTGTACCTACAAAACCTTTTCTTTGTTTTTAAGCATAAATTCTCCTGGCAAAATGGTGTGGCCCATTCAGCCTTGATGAGATATTCAGGCAATCTTCCTTACTATTCTAAAAAAAGTTATCCCTTTGTATCCGCCCCTTCTCCCTCTTGACCTCTGAGTGACGCCCCCCCGCACCCCACACACTCGAATAAAGTTACTGATGAGGAAATCGGTATAGAGATGAAGGAGTCGAAGTTACACAGGAAATCAGGGGGCAGATTTGGGATCCCGTTTCTAGCAGCCAATCCAGAAATCCCACCTCAGTAGTTTATCCAGAGTTCTGTAAGGGCAATCCAAACCTGCCAAAGCAGGTTTCAGATGAAAGGAAATACAAGCTGGTTTGTCCATTTGAAGAATTTGCTTCCTTCAGATAAAACACACACACAGAGACACACATTCACACACATGTGAGGATTTAACTTTTAATTTTGAGTCTCTTCAGTTTTTAAATCATCTCTTGATTTCGTTAGTTAAACATGCGTGATAATATCCACCAGATTCAAATGAGCAAAAGAGATTGTTAAACCTAAATTATTATTCTTTCCAAATCTGTTCTAAAGATGATACATATTCCTCACTTCAAAAGGTGGTGCTCTCTCTTTCTCTTCCTACCTTCAGATAAGGCTGATGAGCTAGAGTTATCAACCCCCAGAAGTTATTGCAAGGTATCTTCCATTCTTTGAAAAAATGCAATATTATTTTTAATTTTGCCATTGAATTCAACGCAAGTGCAGCTCAGAACATTTCAAGGCCTCCTGATTTGCATGGAAGAAATGACTAAAAGCAGTTAATGAGAACTCTTTGGGAACTTTCGACAAGAAGTTTATTGCAAAATGGGAATATGGAAACGGCTGTCATTTCTGTCTCTAAAAACCAGTGCCATAAAAAGAGTGAAAAACAGTATCGAGCCCAGAAAACCTTTGCTTTTACACAGAAGAGTGAAAATGGACTAAAAAGGCAAGTCAGTAGAAACATTATGCCTTCCAGATGAGCTTCACCACATGACCACAGAAGTGTGAGACAGAATTCTGAGAAATCAGTGACAGATTGAGGAAATTCCAATCGTAAGCCTTTTTTGTATTATCTAAAAAGAAAGTGACATGTGACTATGGAAAAATGGGAGTTGATCAATATAATTTATTGTCAAATGCAAAAGGCAGATGCAATCATCAAGATACTCCCTCTTTGCTCTTTACTCTGGGACTTGGAGGTGGGCAGGATAGTCTGGTGGGTAAGGAGTCATAGCCCAAGTGTACTGCTGTCGTCTACCACTGATTGTGTCTGTGTGAGGACTCTAAATCTTTGGGTCTCAGTTTACACATAGAAGAAAGGGGTAGGAATACCCTGGGGCAAGAATACACATGAGTTACAGAGAAACCCGCAAGGCTTATACAATCTCCTGAAGTCATCCCTCTTAATCTGTTAAAGGATGTTGTTGTTGTTGTTAGGTGCTGTTGAGTCACTTCCGACTCATAGTGACCCTATGTACAACAGAATGAAACACTGCCCGGTCCTGTGCCATTCTCCCAATCCTTGTTATGCTTGAGCCCATTGCTGTAGCCACTATGTCAATCCATCTCATCGAAGGTCTTTCTCTTTTTTGCTGACCCTCTACTTCACCAAGCATGATGTCCTCCTCCAGGGACTGATCCCTCCTGATAACATGTCCCAAGTATGTGAGACATAGCCTCTCCATCCTTGCTTCCAAGGCACATTCTGGTTGTACTTCTCCCAAGACAGATTTGTTCATTCTTCTGAGAGTCGATGGTATATTCAGTACTCTTTGCAGACACCACAATTCAAAGGTATCAATTCTTCTTCGATCTTCCTTATTCACAGTCCAGCTTTCGCATTCATATGAGGAAATTAACAACACCATGGCGTGGGTCAGGAGCACCTTAGTTTTCAAGGTGACATCTTTGTTTTTAATACTTTAAAGAGATCTTTTGCAGCAGATTTGTCTAACACAATGAGTCTTTTGATTTCTTGACTGCTGCGTCCATGGATTCAAGTAAATGAAATCCTTGACAACTTACAATCTTTTCTCTGTTTATCATGATGTTGCTTATTGGTCCAGTTGTGAGGATTTTGTTTTGTTTATGAATTGATGTTAAAGGATAGGCTGATAAAACCTGCCTGAGAAGTGGTGGCAAGGATTATGTGAGATATATGAGATGTAACACATAGTAAGCCCTGGCTGTGCAGTGGTTAAGAGCTTGGGTGCTCATCAAAAGACTGGCAGTTTGAATCTACCAGCCGCTCCTTGGAAACCCTATGGGGCAGTTCTACTCTGTCCTACAGGGTTGCGAGGGGTCGGAATCGACTCGACAGCAGTGAGTTGATTTTGGAGTGGATAGATACATCACAGAACGAAGGTCTGGAGAACGTGGTTTTGAAAAGGCTAGAAACCAAGCAGCCTCCAGGAAAACTTAGGAAAGAAGAAAATATTTAATAATTTCACAGAGCATTGCAGATGAAATAAGTTATGCTTCCCTCTAAACTTGTGTTGTTCTCTAAATTCCTAAATACCGGATGAGACTCATTGAATTAGGTCAATTTATGTGTATGCCCATCTATGAAGAAAGTGAGAGGTCACTGAAAAGACAGGAAAGATAGGAAAGACCAAGATGGATGTCAGAGGTAACTCTGAAACCTGCTCTTGAGCATCGAGCAGCTAAAGCAAAAGGGAGAATTGATGAAGAAAAAGAACTGAACAGAAGATTTCGAAGGGCCTCTCGAGAAGACAAAGTATTATCATGACATGTGCAAAGAGCTGGAGATGGAAAAGTAAAAGGGAAGAACACACTCGGCATTTCTCAAGCTGAAAGAACTGAAGAAAAAATTCAAGCCTCGAGTTGCAATAGTGAAGGATTCCATGGGGAAAACATTAAATGTTGCAGGAAGCATCAAAAGAAGATGAAAGGAATACACAGAGTCATTATACCAAAAAGAATTAGTCGATATGCAACCATTTCAAGAGGTGGCATATGATCAGGAACCGATGGAACTGAAAGAAGAATTCCAAGCTGCTCTGAAGGCATTGGCAAAAAACAAGGCTCCAGGAATTGATGGAATATCAACTGAGATGTTTCAACAAACAGGTGCAGCACTGGAGGTGCTCACTCATCTATGCCAAGAAATATGGAAGACAGCTTCCAGGCCAACTGATTGGAAGAGATCCGTATTTATGCCTATTCCCAAGAGAGGTGATCCAACTGAATGTGGAAATTATAGAACAATATCAGTAATATCACACACAAGCAAAATTCTGCTGAAGATCATTCAAAAATGGCTGTAGCAGTATATCAACAGGGAACTGCCAGAAATTCAGGCCGGTTTCAGAAGAGGACGTGGAACCAGGGATATCATTGCTGATGTCAGATGGATCCTGGCTGAAAGCAGAGAATACCAGAAGGATGTTTACCTGTGTTTTATTGGCTATGCAAAGGCATTCGACTGTGTGGATCATAACAAACTATGGATAACACTGCAAAGAATGGGAATTCCAGAACACTTAATTGTGCTCATGAGAAACCTTTATATGGGTCGAGAGGCAGTCGTTAGGACAGAATAAGGGGATACTGATTGGTTTAAAGTCAGGAAAGGAGTGCGTCAGGGTTGTATTCTTTCACCATACCTATTCAATCTGTATGCTGAACAAATATATGAAGAAGAATGGGGCATTAGGATTGGAGGAAGACTCATTAACAACCTGCATTATGCAGATGACACAACCTTGCTTGCTGAAAGTGAAGAGGACTTGAAGCACTTACTAACGAAGATCAAAGACCACAGCCTTCAGTATGGATTACACCTCAACATAAAGAAAACAAAAATCCTCACAACTGGACCAATGAGCAACATCATGATAAACGGAGAAAAGATTGAAGTTGACAAGGATTTCATTTTACTTGGATCCACAATCAACACCCATGGAAGCGGCAGTCAAGAAATCAAAAGACGCATTGCGTTGGGCAAATCTGCTACAAAGGACCTGTTCAAAGTGTTGAAGAGCAAAGATGTCACCCTGAGGACTAAGGTGCGTCTGACCTAAGCCATGATATTTTCAATCACATCATATGCATGTGAAAGCTGGACAATGAATAAGGAAGACCGAAGAAGAGTTGACGTCTTTGAATTGTGGTATTGGCAAAGAATATTGAATATACCATGGACTGCCAAAAGAACGAAGAAATCTGTCTTGGAAGAAGTGCAGCCAGGAAGCTCCTTAGAGGCAAGGATGGCGAGACGGCGTCTTACATACTTTGGACATGTCAGGAGGGATGAGTCCCTGGAGAAGGACATCATGCTTGGCAGTGTACAGGGTCAGTGGAAAAGAGGAAGACCCTCAACGAGGTGGATTGACACAGTGACTGCAACAATGAGCTCAAGCATAACGATTGTAAGGATGGCACAGGACCGGGCAGTGTTTCGTTCTGTTGTGAGTAGGGTCACTATGAGTCGGAACTGACTCGACAGCACCTAACAACAACATGTGTATGTCCACTCCTTGTCCAAGGAGGGCTGTGCCATGATGACTGTCCTACCAAGACATTTTAAAGTTGGAGGAGGGGGAGATTGATTTGACACAGAATCCATAGCCTTTCTATCAAAGAGGGAACATTCCATGACATGGGATGCCATTCAGGCTTATTCCCCTTGTAGGACATAAGCTAAATTTTTATCACTCTTTATACAACTCTCAGGAAGATTTGAAAATATAGAAAATATAGAACAGAGAGCACCGTTACCTGCTCTATACTGTAGTTTTTTTTTGTACTGTAGTATCATCTTAGTTATCTATATAGAGCCAGAGAAGGCCACATTTATGAGTTGCTGCTAGAGTTATTAGGTAGAGATAGCTCTGAGCTACTAACCTAGAGTTGGGGACTCTTGAACCTGAAGATATTCCCAGAGAAAACATAGCCAAGTATTATGGGTTGCGTTGCATCCCCCACAAAGATATGTTGACGTCCTAACCCCTGGTACTTGTGAAATGTGACCTTATTTGGAAATAGGGTTTTTGCAGATGTAATCAGTTCAGATGAGGTCATAAGAGTGGGCTCTAATCCAATATGACTGGCGACATTATAAGAAGGGAAGAAGAAATACAGACATACAGGGAGAACGCTATATGAAGAGGGAAGCAGAAATTGGAGTGATGCATCACAAACTAAGGAACACAAAGAATTGGCAGTCATCACCGGAAGGTAGGAGACAGACATGGAACAGATTATTCTTAAGAATTTTAAGAAGAAATCAACAATGCCCATACTCTGAACTTGGACTTCTAGCCTACAGAACTGTAAGAGGCTCCAGAATAATTTCTGTTATTTTAATCCACCCAATTTGGGGTACTTTTCGTGGCATCCCTGGATAACTAACATACCAGGAGATCAAAAAGTTTCTAAGAAGAAAGGAAGACTTTTGAAATGTCCAGATATCCGGAGGATATTTCAGAGCTTCTAGACAGGATATTCTGCCTTTAAAGTCTTACTCTGCAGGGTCCCTGTTCTGATTCATCTTAGCGTGTTGTGTTTGAGAAGAAGTCATGCATGACAGTTTTTTTTTTTTTTTTAATACATGCTTTATGGAAAGGATAGACGTTATGCCAGAGGTCAGAGAACAGCAATTCACCTCCAGATTTTACCTCCAGATAGCCTACTGGAATTGGCGTTTCAGAAAAGCAGAACAGAGCCTAAGGCCAGCTACAGAGACTCTGAACTGTAACTCTAGCTTGGTTAAAATCTTGTTGGAGAATACGGCATAAGAAAAAGGGTTATGGTCATATAACGATGATTATCTTTGGTTTCAAAACATTTACTCACCAAATGATCTTCAAGAGCATGTAATCACTGTGAAATTACAGCGTGTAACTTTCCGGTCAAACCGTGTATGATCGTCAGAGTGAAGAAAAGAGTAAAGGCAGTTCAGCTTAGAGCAGTGAGCCAAGCTTGTAGCAAAAGACTGGATTCCAGTGGTAGCTTAACCTTCCAAGTCAACAGTAGAGCCACTAAACCTCTATGTGCCTTGGTTTCTTTAGCTGCAAAACTGACACAATAAAGTATGCGCTTAGGTCATAGAGACTGAAGCTAATGTCAAGTATTTAGAAGCAATATTTGACATTATAAATAATCCCCTAAGAAGGGGGCATGGAATGACACCCAGAGCACAGCTGGAGGGCTTAGAGAAGTGGAAAGACACTTCTGAGCTTGCTGGAAAGTCACTAGATGCAGTTTAAAAGAAGCGGTATTATGAAAATCCTTCAGTTCCCATTTTATCAGGATTCTCTTCTTCCCTTTTACTCAGGTAAAAATTTTGTTTGGTATTTTAAAAATGTTTTTTTGGCAAGCCTTTCTGCTTTTTCTAAAATTCATTTGAAAAGCCTTCCATTTCTCTGGCAAAGCCAGGAGCACTTGTGCCCATATGACATGACTCTTGTTGCTGTGGCAACTGAATGTTTACTAGAAAAAATATCACCAGTTAATAATAGCCTGCATGGAAATAATAGCTACTGCTAGGCCTTTTGGAGTTACACACCATCAATTTCCAATTTGCTGAAATCGGTGCAATTTGCCTTTTGAGTTTCAAAGTATTACTTTTTCCAAGCCCTCGGTGATCTTTCCCCACACCATGCACCACCACAGGCCCACACCCACACATCCATGTGCTTCTAGAGAATGTTCTGCTTATCCAAAATGATGATAAAGGAAAGCCGTTACATTGGAGCCTTGTCATAATTTCAACAGTAGGAATAATGAATAAATTAGAAGGTTGCTATTTATTGGGTTCGGCTAATAGTGAAATCACAGAGGTGATGAATCACAGCAAGAAAACATAATTCCTGTGATTTCTCATGCACAGCCTTTTCCAGAATCTCACTTCCCAAAAGCAAACCAACAAGCAGATGTGTTGAATTACTGCGCCAAATAGCACGCCATGCATAACGAAAATGCCTTTCAAGGTGTTCAGCCCACCCTCTCTCTGAGTCTGGGCTATTTCTGCATTTGTTTATTTATTGATTAACTGGCTCTTTCCGTTATGCATTCGCTCAACGTATATTTATTGAACCAGTCACTAACTTAGCTCCTGAAGCTACAGCTCCTGCCCCTGCCCTCACGGGAGCTTGCAATTTAGTGAAGGCAATGTTTTGATGAAGTTTTACTTCCTGCCATCGGCCTTCGCACTAGAAGCCAACAAAGAGTGCAGCGTGGGAGGACACAGCTCATGACTCAGACTACTCGTCCTCCCACAGCTGGCCACCTTTCACCCACATGTTGGAAGCTGTGTGCAAACACAGGGCTGTGTAGTCTGGTGTGTAGGCTTGTGAAGGGGAAAATTCTTCTTCTAAAAGTCAAAGAAAGAAATAGTGCCTCTGAGAGTCCAAGCTTATGCTTCCTGAGAAAACCTGGAGAATCACTCAATTATCATGACAACCAGTTCCATCACATTTTCCTCAGATCTTGGAGGGGAGGAAAATTAGTGAGTGAATGATTTTTACTCTTTGTGGACGTGGACTATGAGGCAGTGGCCGCCTTTTGCCATTGGATCTTTTCCTCTAAGCCAGTGATTCTTCATACTTAAGATAAAGGAAATTCGCTGGTGAAGGGGGCGGTTAAGGATCACAGTCATGTGATCTCCATCATCTTATCTCTACCTTCAAGCTAAGCTTATTTGCTTATAGAGAAAGTTCATCCAGTGTAATTTTCAAAGTGCTGAGAAGTTCTTTGAGCCCTTGGGTATCTCAGCCAAAATCCCAGCATACAAATTCATTCCTATGAATCAACAAGTATGTCTTTTAAAATGTAAAATGCTCCTCAGAAAGTGAGCATTTTAAGTCTGCCTATAAAACACTTGCATTTTCAGTTAAAATGAAATGCTTTTCCTCTAATAAGGGAGCTATGACAGGTAGGTGAGGTGATGGGTGTGGAGGGCAATTATTTCCCACCTTGGCCAATGACACAGTAAGGCAGACATGGGAGGGGGCATTAGTTGGAGATATTAAGAGGGTAAGTATACATAAGTTACAGAGTTGAATCTCATTCACAATTCTTGCTCTTTTTTTAAACAAAGAGTGGCACTTAGACAAATGGATTATATGCCAGTTTGTTTTGTTGTGGTGGCTTGTGTGCTGCTATGATGCTGGAAGCTATGCCAACGATATTTCAAATAGCAGTAGGGTCACATGTTGTTGACAGGTTTCAGAGGAGCTTCCAGACTAAGACAGACTAAAAATTGGCCGATGAAAATCTCATGAATAGCAGCAGAACATTGTTTTGATAAAGTGCCAGAAGGTGAGCCCCTCAGGGTGGAAGGCACTCAAAAGAAGACTGGGGAAGAGCTGCCTCCTCAAAGTAGAGTCAACCTTAATGATTTGGTTGTAATAAAGCTTTCAGGATCTTCATTTGCTGATGTGGCAAGACTCAAAATGAGAAGAGGCAGCTGCAAACATCCATTAATAATTGGACCGTGCAATGTATGAAGTGTGAATAAAAAAAATTGGAAGTTGTTAAAAATGAAATTGAACACTTGAAAATCAGTATCTTTGGGATTAGTGAACTGAAACGGACTGGTATTGGTCATTTTGAATCAGATGATTATATTGTCTACTATGCAAGGAATGACAAATTGAAAAGGAATGGTATTGCATTTATTGTCAAAAAGAACATTTCGAGATCCATCCTGAAGTACAAGGCAGTTAGTGATGGGATAATATCCATATGCCTACAAGTAAGACCAGTTAATATGACTATTGTTCAAATTTATGTACCAATCATTAATGCCAAAGATGCAGAAATTGAAGATTTTTACCATCTGCTGCAGTCTGAAATTGATCAAGCGTGCAATCAAGATGCATTGATAATTACTGGTAATTGGAAAGTGAAAGTTGCAAGCAAAGGATTGGTAGTTGGAAAATACCGCCTTGGTGACAGAAACAAAGCCAGAGATGGCACAATAGAATTTTGTAAGACCAATGATCTATTCATTGGAAATACCTATTTTCAAAGACATAAATGGTGACTATATACATGGACCTCACCAGATGGAATACACAGGAATCAAATTGGCTACATTTGTGGAAAGAGAGAATGGAAAAGACCAATATCATCAGTCAGAACAAGGTGAGGGACCAACTGCAGAACAGACCATCAATTGCTTATATGTAAGTTCAAGTTAAAGGTGAAGAAGATTAAAACAAGCCCACGAGAGCCAAAATATGACCCTGAGTACATCCCACCTGAATTTAGAGACCATCTCAACAATAGATTTGACACATTGAACACTAATGACCGAAAACCAGAGAAGTTGTGGAATGACATCAAGGGCATCATACATGAAAAAAGCAAGAGGTCATTAAAAAGACAGGAAAGAAAGAAAAGGCCAAAATGGATGTCAGAGGAGACTCTGAAAGTTACTCTGGAACATAGAGTAGCTAAAGCAAAAGGAAGAAATGATGAAGTAAAAGAGCTGGACCGAAGATTTTAAAGGGCAGCTAGAAAAGACAAAGTAAAGTATTATAATGAAATGTGCAAAAACCTACAGATAGAAAACCAAAAGGGAAGAACATGCTCAGCATTTCTCAAGCTGAAAGAACTGAAGGAAAAATTCAAGCCTCGAGTACCAGAGGATTCTGTGGGTAAAATATTGAACAATGCAGGGAGCAACAAAAGAAGATGGAAGGAATAAACAGCACGAAAAAGAATTGTTCAACATTCAGCCATTTCAGGAGGTAGTATATGATCAAGAACCAATGCTGTTGATGGAAGAAGTCCAAGTTGCACTGAAAGCATTGGTGAAAAACAAGGCTCCAGGAATTGACTGAATACAAATTCAGGTGTTTCAACAAAGGGAAGCAATGCTGGAAGCCCTCATTTGTCTATGCCAAGAAACCTGGAAGATACCCAACTGGCCAATCCACTGGAAGAGAACCATATATATGTCCATTCCAAAGAAAGTTGCGCTGACAGAATGCAGAAATTATTGGACAATATAATTAATACTACATACAAGTAAAATTTTGCTGAAGATAAGTAAAAAACAGTCACAGCAGTACATAGACAGGAAACTGCCAGAAATTCAAACCAGATTCAGAAGAGGATGTGGAAAAAGGGATATCATTGCTGGTATCAGGCAAACCTTGCCTGAAAGAAGAGAATACCAGAAAGATGTTTACCTGTGTTTTATTGGCTATACAAAGACATTTGACTGTGTGGAATCATAACAAATTACAGATAACATTTCAAAGAATGGCAATTCCAGAACTCTTAATTGTGCTCATGAGGAAACTACACAGACCAGGAGGCAGTTGCTCGAATAGAACAAGGGGATACTGCATGGTATAAAATCAGGAAAGGTGTGCATCAGGGTTGCATCCTTTCACAGTACTTATTTAATCTGTATGCTGATAAAATAGTCTGAAAATCTGGGCTTTATGAAGAAGAATTGGGCATCAGGATTGAAGGAAGACTCATTAACAACCTGTGATATGCAAATGTCACAAACTTGCTTGCTGAAAGCCAAGAGGACTTGAAGCACTAACTGATGAACATCAAAGATTACAGTCTTCAGTGTGGACTACACCTCAGCATAAAGAAAACAAAAATCTTCACACACTGGACCAATAAGTAACGTCAGGATAAACAGATAAAATATTGAAGTTGTCAACCATTTCCTTTTTACTTGGATCCACGATCAATGCCTGTGGTAGCAGCAGTCAAGAAATCAAAGCATGTATTGCATTGGCAAATCTTGCCAAATCTTGCAAAAGATCTCTTTGAAGTATGAAAAAGCAAAGATGTCACCTTGAGGACTAAGGTGTGCCTGACACAAGCCATTGCTTTTTCAATCATCTCATAAGCATGTAAACGCTGGACAATGAATAAGTAAGAGTGAAGAAGAATTGGTGCCTTTGGATTACGGTGTTGGTGAAGAATATCAAATATACCACGGACTGCCAGAAGAACAAACATATCTGTCATGGAAGAACAGTCAGAATGTTCCTTAGAAAGGAGAATTATGTGACTTCATCTTTTGTACTTTGAACATGTTATCAGGAGGGATCAGTCCCTGGAAAAGGATATCCTGCTTGTAAAGCATAGGGTCAGGGAAAAGAAGAAGACCCACAAAAAGATGGATTGACATAGTGCCTGCAACAATGGGCTCAAAAATAGCAAATTGTGAGGATGGTGCAGGACTGGTCAGAGTTTTGTTCTATTGTACATAGAGTCGCTATGTCGGAACTGACTGGACAGCACCTAACAACAACAACAGCAACACATTCTTACCATCTTTTTTCCTGCTGCCCTATCACGAACCTAGCATTTCATTGCACAGTTGCCTCCATACTTGCAGCCTGGGTGCTGACAAGCTTCCTAAAGATGAGAAATTTGGTTTTGTGGGAACTTTGGAATTATATCCCCAAGGACATTTGTTGACATCAGAGTGTCACTGGAGCAAATTTGTGGACTCTAAATATTCCCTGGCAGATTGTAAATTTGCAAAGAGAAGAAGAAACAACGGCCAATGTCAGGACCACATGTTTGACTGTCAGAATATAGTCAGTGTGATATTTTGTAAGATACACTATGTTCTCTGCTCAAAGATGTTTTTGGGACTGAGAAGAGTCTTAGCACGTTTCTATTGTGCCAAGCCACGATTACTGTAGGGGAGAAACTGGGAGGGAAATCAGTTTTGATTTGAATGTTTTTAGAAAGAAGCCAGAGTCTTGACCCCTCATCATGGTGACGCCATCTTAACAAAGCAGGAACTTATTTTTTACTGTCTCACTTTCTGGAAGTTGATAGAAAATGGTGTTCAATTCAGGTATGTGTAATGTGATATGAAAACTTTCATTTTTGTAAGAACTTTCTGTAAAAAATAGAGTTGATAATACATGCCCTGGATCATGGAATTAACACGGAATTTATCTGTTTTGGGTAATTCTAATTAAATATAAATAGACAAAGATGCAGTTTTCATTTTTTTTTTATTGTTGCTCTTGTTAGATATCTGCCATTGAGTTGGTTCTGACTCATAGCAACCTTTTAGTTAGCAGTTGAGCTCTTAACCACTACACTACCAGGGTTCCCATTAACCATTAGGTTTCAATAATGATTCCATCTGTACCTTTTTTTTTTTTTTTTGGAGAATTTTCTTAAGTTGTGGGTGGACAGAACTGAACTGGGAGTGTCTTTCTTGGGTTCACTCTGCTCTTATCACTGCATTTTTCTGCCTCGATTTTGTTACTCATACAGTGAAGGAATTGAGTTAGCTTCTAAGATTTCTTTTATCTCTCTGAATGCACTTCTCTGTTTCATGTTAACCATGGACTCTGGTTAACATTCCTCTTTTTGCCTTTCGGTCCTTCAAAATGCCGTTTTCTCTTGACCTGACTCTTTAAAATTAAATTACTTTGCTTCAGATTCCTCATCCCTTATTTTTTTTTCCAGTCATTTTCCCCATGTGTTAGAATCCTGGCTTCACAGAATTTGAAGATACATAGATTAGAGTTTCATCTCATACCCAAAACATCCCTGAGGGGTTGTCACTGGAGTCTGCTTGTTCATCTCCAGGTGGAGTGAGCCTGTTACTTCCGAAGCTCAAATGTTTATGGTGACTTAATTTTAGTCGTTTCAAATATAGTCTTTTATGAATCTGGGACATATTAGATTTAGTTAAGGGTGAAGTTATTTATTATTTTTAAACCCCTTTATCTGGGTAATAATTGCGGCTACAAGAGTATATCACACAACCATTCTAACTAAAGCTTGTGAACCCTTATGATTCTCATCAAATTTGAAGGGAGGGAATGACTGATTGGTGGGATGAAGCAATGCCAATAATATCACAAAACACATAGCTCTGTTTTTAACATTGGTGAAAGTGTTACATGTACAATTTTACTTCAGAGAGATGGGGGAGATAGAAAAAGAGAGAGACAGAGAAAGAGAAATAAAGAGAAACAAGGGAAAGATACAGAGAGAGAGAGAATTAAGCAGAAAGATGGAAAGAGAGAAAGACAGAGAGAGAGAGAGAGACAGAGAGAGCTGTCTTAGTAATAATGGCACACTACGTATTATAATGGCAGGGAAGGTGATGTCCCAGACTGCTCTGAAGATTCCATTTGGAGTGACATTTCTGCTTACAACACTATAACTATGTTCACATGTAAAGTCCATCAAACGATTTCTCCCAACATAATTTTCCTTACTTCGTCCCAGTTGTCCGGAGATTGTGGAATGTGATGGAGTTGAGTCATAAGCCCACAGCTGTATAGGAGTGTTTAGCCAAGACAAGGGCCTGTAAGCTTGTTTTATGACACACATTGGGTTCATCTCTGCCTTTCTGAGAAAAACATCTTCGATACAGTGAATGATTCTTGGTTTCCCTGGGAGATGCATGATCGACCGTGGAGAGTGTGCATGAGTAGTGGTCAAACTCTTGACGATAAAACCTTTCCGAAGAACCAGCAGCCATCCTGAGACTGCCCTTAGTAATTCAACGTCCCAGTAGTTATTAGGGATGGAATTCTCTTACTTATAAACAGATCTCTCACAAGGCTGACTGCCTGAAGACAGGGTATGGATGGCACTTGTAGGCCATTTCTGCTGTTCTGGTTCTATTTAAAATACATCATTTTATCTGCCAATCTCTCTTATTCTTTGAATCAGACTGTTTCAAACAATAACAAAAGTTTACAACAAATAGTCTAGCTTTAATGTCAAGACTCCAGGCCAATGTCTGAAGACATCTATCTTCTTTTTCCAGAACATATATGCATATGCATTAAAATATGTATCACCAAAGGGAAGCAAGTTATTAGTTCAGACAATTAACAAAATAGAAATTGAAAGGCAGGAGAAGTTGCTGTTTTTGAACTGGGCTGTGAAAATGGACATATGGAGAGGAGGAAAGGGGACAAGAATATCAGTGACTTTAACTTCTGCTTTATTTCAAATTTAGCTGATTTGGGAGCGTGCCCCCTTCCTTTCTTCTCTACATTTGCCCCACAAGTGTTTCCTGTAAAAAAAAAAAAAAAAAAAACCCTCGAGAGGCATCTTGGCTGTGCATGTGTGGGGGAAGGTGGGTGAAAGATAGCATTTCCAGAGGACTTTTCTGACCCTCACTGTTTAGCAGTTCATGTTACAGATATTAAGTGTTGATATGTCAATCTCATTTGCTTTCGAAGTGGGGCTATTTAGAACCATTATCTTAACACTGGAACAGATACTTGTTTATTTTTCGGCCACCCCACATACTTATTCCAAAAAAAAAAAAAAAAAACCCAAATAAACTCATGAGTAATAATTGCAGCCACATGTTTTTAGAAATGACTCTAATCCATAAAACAGGTTTTTTTTTTTTTTTCTCTGCCGTAGATTTTCTATCAGAGTGTGTTTTTCAATTTTTCCTCTCAAGTGAATTATTGGCACAAAGTTGAAAAGTGAGGAATTAAAAATGGATGGATGACTTGACTTATTTTTTCACAGTTCAATAAAGGCTCATGTACAACATTAAGCTTTGTTCTATTGCTTGAAAGATGCAAAATTAAGCATTTGAAGGGGACATGAGGCATTTGAACTATTTCCAGGCAAAGATTCAATTTTTTTTTGTTGTTGCTGTATTTTATTGATTTTTGGCATGTGATTTCCACAAATGGGAAAGGAAGCAGATAAAGAAGCTATTGGAATCTGTGTGGACTATTTATTATGGCGATTAGAATCATGTCCCTAGGGAGGGAGGTAGACTTTCTTAGAAAAAAGCAGCTGTGACGGCTTACCGATTTCAGCTCTTCATTAACCCATTTATCCATTTTCAGTCTTTGAGTGTTTAATCCCAGTTTTCTGTTTCTCAGAGATGTCTCTAAACCCAGCCTCTGATGGAGAAGTTTCTTCTCTGTAACTTTTACCATCTGGAACAGACTATTTACATTTTCACTTCTAGTTCCAAGTCTCAGCTGGAACCAATCATTTTTCTCTTACTTTACGTTACTCATCTTCTTGGGTGTGTTGAGCAACTGCCCAAAGCTCAGCAAGTGACAGGGTCCAACGTGAGTCAGGTCTGTGTCTTTTGGAGGGAGCTAATCCATCCTGAGCCATGACCTAGAGCACCTGGAAGGAAAAAAGCTGCTGGGCAGTTTAGGGCTTCCCCTTTGTAAGAACTCTCAATTTAATACCTTTGGAAAACAATTAATAAGACAGAATGTGCTTAACAGGAATTAATAAATGGCCTTTGCCGCAGATAGTGGTAACCAAGGGTCTTGCTCTGTGTCTAGCCCTTCCCTCATGCTTCTGGGTATTCCCAGTCCCAGAGACATCTCCCTTCCCCTGTCGCACCCACAAGACTCCCTCTGTTCTTTGTCATGTGTTCGACTTTTAGAGTTCCTCTGATTTTGGACCCACTTTTAGCTTTTCCTTCCTACAGTGGTTCTGGGTCTTCTCCTGATCCCTCTTTCTTGATCATTCCAGGTACCTGCCCATCTCTTAGTTCAATTCTTACTCTTAGCTGGGGAAGACATTCGTTTTCTGCCTGTTGTCGTTGTTAGCTGCTGTCCAGTCAGCCCCAACTCATGGCGACCCTCTTCTCTGCTCCTTCTGTAGCTTCCAACCAAAAAAACCCAAACCAGTAGCCATGGAGTTGAATCCTACTCATGGCGACTCCGCGTGTGTCAGAGTATAACTGTGCTCCAGGATTTTCAAAGGATGATTTTTCAGAAGTAGATCACCAAGCCTTTCTTCTGAGGTGCCTCCGGGTTGATTCGAATCACCAACCTTTCTGTCAGCAGTTTAACATGCTGACTGTTCGTGCCACCTAGGGACGCTGAAGAATCATTCTCCTGAAATAGTATTTCAACAATCTCCTTTGACAGTACTTTTCTCTCTTCTCTCATTTTCTGAGACACAAACCAAGATTAACCATCCATCTTATTTGCTTCTCTAATTTGAATGTGCATGCGAATTGCCTGGAGCTGTTGGTAAAAAGCAGATTCTGGTCCAGTAGATCTGGCGTGGGGCCCAAGGTGCTCCCAGTGGTGCAGGTGCTGCTGGCCCAAGGGCCTTACTCTGAGTACACACACACACACTGAGTAGGGAGGCTTTATTCTTCATTTTCATTCCTTGGAGGCATACTCCCCACTCTCCCTCCTTTTTTTGTTGTTAATAAAGACTTGCTCTTTTCATATCTGGTGATTTTCTCCTTAAGCATAGTACACTTTTTTTTTTTTAATTTTTTATTGTACTTTAGATGAAGGTTTACAGAACAAGCTAGTTTCTCATTAAACAGTCAGTACATGGACTGTTCTATGATAACAGTTAATAACCCCACAACATGTCAACACTCTCCCTTTTAACCTTGGGTTCCCTATTATCAGCTTTCCTGCTCCCTTCTGCCACCTAGTCCCTGCCCCAGGGCTGGTACATCCCTTTAGTCTCATTTTGTTTTTTTGGGCCTGTCCAATCTTTGGCTGAAGGGTAAACCTCAGAAGTGACTTCATTACTGAGCTGAAAGGGTTTCCAGGGGCCATACTCTCAGGGTTTCTCAAGTCTCTGTCAGGCCAGTAAGTCTGGACTTTCTTTTTGAGCTAGAATTTTGTTCTACATTTTTCTCCAGCTCTGTCCAGGACACTTTATTGTGATCCCTGTCAGAGCAGTCAGTGGTGGTAGCTGGGCACCATCTTGTGCTGGACTCCATCTGGTGGAGGCCGTGGTAGATGTGGTCCATTAGTCCTTTCCCTTGTATCTTTAGTTTTCTTCATTTTTTCTTGCTCCTGAAGGGGTGAGACCAGTGGATTGTCCTAGACAGCTGCTCACAGGCGTTTAAGACCCCAGACGCTACTCACTGAAGTCGAATGGCATAGTACACTCTCTTGATCAGCAGCTGAAACATGAGAAACTCAGTGGCTTGGATATATAATGGGTCAGGAGACGTGCAGGCACCTGCAATGGCCAAGAAATAGGTAGTGCCCTGGTTACCTAGGGCTTCTGTAACAGAAATACCACAAGGGGTGGCTTTAACAAACCCATTTATTTTCTCACAGTTTAGGAGGCTAGAAGTCTGAATTTAGAGTGCTGCCTCTAGGGAAAGACTTTTTCTCTCTGCATTGGGGGAAGGTCTTTGCCGTTTTGAGCTCCTGCTCCTGGGCAACTTCATGTGGCTTGGCATCTCTCTTCCCCCTCTCTGCTTCTCTAGCTTGCTTGTTTATTCTCTTATATCTCTGAAGAGATTGATTTAAGGCAAACTTTTTTTTTTCCGCACGAATCCTGTTTCATTAAGATACAAAGGCTACCCATTCTCAAATGGGATTATAACCAGATATATACCAAAAACCAAACCCATTGCCTTTGAGTAGGTTCCGACTCACTGTGGCCCTCATCAGACAGAGCAGAACTACCTCATAGGGTTTCCAAGAAGTGGCTGGTGGATTTGAACTGCCGACCTTTTAGTTAGTAGCCGAGTTCTTAACCGCTGTGCTACCAGAGCTCTATCACAGGCATAGAGGTTAGGATTTACAACATGTATTTTTGGGGATCACAGTTCAATCCATAACAGGTGGCAAAGTAGAAACATTAAAGGAAAAAGCCCTGGTGTTTTGTTCCTCCAGGGTGTAGTAGTGGGAAAAATTTTGAACATTGGAGTAGGCCAGATGTAGAATTGGTAACTTGACCTGTCACTTACTAGTTCTGTGATTGGGGGGCAAGTTGCTTGCTTTTGCTTAATTTTTGCTTCCTTATAAGAAAAAGAGGGAGCCGCAGTAGAATTCTCACCTTTCATGCAGAAGACCGAGGTTCAATGCCCAGCCCATGCCCCTCCTGTACAGCCATACTCCGTCTGTCAGCGGAGGCTTGCATGTTGCTGTAGTGCTCAACAGGCTTCAGTGGACCACGATGGACTGGGAAGAAAGGCCTAGTGATCTACTTCTGAAAATCAGCCAATGAAAAATCATGCTGGTCCAACCCTCAAATGACCCTGGGGATGGTGCAGGACCAGACATCATTTTATTAAGCTGTGCATGAGGTCTCCATGATTTGGGGGCAGACTGGACAACCACATACAAAAAGGAGAATGATTAAAAAAAAAAAAAATCAAACCCATTGCCATTGATTCTGACTATAGTGGCCCTATAGGACAGAGTAAACTGCCTCATAGAGTTTCCAAGGCTGTAGTCTTTATGGCAGCAGACTGACACATTTTTCTCCTGTGGAGCGGCCGGTGGGCTAGAACCACCACTTTTCAGTTAGAAATGGAGTGTTTGAGCACTTCACCACTGCACCACCAGAGCTTCTTGGAGGGTGGTTCCAAATACCTATTGCTGTGGAGTCCATTCTGGCTCATAGTGACCCTATAGGACAGAGTAGAACTGCCCCATAGGGTTTTTCAAGGAGTAGCTGGTGGATTTGAACTGCCTACCTTTTGGTTAGCAGCTAAGTTCTCAATTACTGTGCCACCAGAGCTCCTATGAGGATGGCTAGCGCCTAGAAAATTAAGGCTGATTGATAATATCACTAAGCTTGCAAAGCGCCTGGCACGTAGCAGACACTCAGTTGATGTGATCATTGTTTTGTAGTGTGAGCCTGCACCCTGAATACCCAGGCAGAGCTGTCGATGGCAACTAGAGAAGTCACCTGGTGATCTGCTGAGTGCTGCCACGCCAGCCTGCCTGCAGAGAGCCTCAGCGTCTCTCCTTCTCCCCAGACAATAAAAATGGCCTGAAGAGCAGAGGACAAAGGGACTGGATTTCAGTTTTTTCCCTGCGTGATTGCCCATCCTGGAACTAAACCAAACATGTTGATTTCTCACAGGCGTCTGTATTTTAATGTATGTTATCATTTGCATCGTTGCATCCATATTTTTCATAATTTCCCCTAAGTGGCTGTCATAAGAGATATTTCCACTTTTGTTTGTATACAAAGGGGTGTATTTGAAATGTGGGTGCTTCTAAAACGAATTCAGCAGGCCTCACTCTAACGGGGCCGTTCTCTGGAGTGCGGGAGAGAAATGGCGTTATTCATCGCTTGTCTGGCATCTGAATACTCAATCCTGGGTCATTTATGATAGAGATGGGTTTTCTGAGGTAGAGTTTGAATGAAAAAATAGGAATGATTAAGGAAGATATGCTATAGTTGTAAATGAATCTGTTTTCCAGAGCTGTGTGAATCTTGCAAAAATAAAGGGGGTGGGGGAAGGCCACGCTTAGGCTGGGTTCGGTTCAAGTTGAAGCTGGAACAAGTGTTTCTTGCCTCTCGTGTGCCAACCGCGCTGGAAGCTCTCACACCCTAATAGTAGTGGATGCGGTAGTGGAAAACTTTATCCTCACGTTTTTTGCTAATGCTAAAGCAGATGTAAAATTCCCAAACCGGCCTATTATTACGGTCCATATGAACTACAGTGAACTAAGAGGATGCTCTGCGTGTGTGTGTGTGTGTGTGTGTGTGAATACGCACACAACCCATTACATACAACGCATATACTCATATATTTATAATTGCCAAAGAAAATAATTTGCTTCTAAGGAATAAAAGCAGAACATTCTTGAAGATTACTTGATTTTCTCCCCCAAATAGCTGGTATTGGAGGCACCTGAAAGCCCGTCAGAGGAAAACGTCAATCCTAGATGGGGGTTGATTTAAATCAATGTGAAATTCAGTCTCACAAGTGACATGGGCCAAAAGGAGCAAGCACAGCACCCCGAACACTTGCCTCTGATTTGATTCAGATGGTTTCGCGTTCGTGAAGTTTCAAAGGAAAATAAAGTTCGTAGCAAAAAGACACGCTATTTAAAACCATGTGAACTGGAGCCAGTGAAAAATGTATTCCCATAAGCGCAACGTGTGAAGTTCTGCCTGGTAAGTCATTTTTCAGGGAAGGTAAGCAAAATTAAATCAGATACACCTGCATGCTCAAGCTAGTCCTTGGGGTTAAATTAGGCCAGCCTTTCTCACCCAGTGTCTCAACAGAAGACTGGCCCAACTTTCCTGGAGCCAACAACTACTCATTGAGCTTCTACAATGTGTGAGGAACCACTATAAGTGCTATGGGTACTACAGAGACAGTGTGCATGTTGGTTCCTGCCCTTGAGGAGTTTACACTCTAGTGGCAAAGACAAAAACACGCATTTTTATGCTATAGAATCATTTATTAAATACAATTGAAGTTTGGAGTCCTGGTGGCACAGCGATTAAGAGCTTGGCTGCTAACCAAAATTTGGCTGGTTCAAATCCACCAGCCGCTCCTTGGAAACCCTTTGGAAACCCTACTCTGTCCTGCAGGGTTGCTATGAGTTAGAATCACCTCGACAGCAATGGGTTTGGTTTTTTTGAAGCTTGGCTACTAACCCAAAGTTTAGAGGTTTGAGTACACCCAGAAGGACCTCAGAAGAAGGGCCTGGTGATCTATTTCTGGAAAATCAGCCATTGAAATCCGTATGGACCACTATTCTATTATGACATACATGGGGCCACCATGAGTTGCAATCTACAGGAAGGCAACTGGTAATTGAAGCTGATAAAAGAGGAGAAGGAAGTAGAATTGGTTGCTCATCTCCTTAGGCCAGAGGGCTGAAAACAGATTTTTTTTTTTTTGGTGACCCCTCCAAGACCTTCCCTGCTGGAACAAATGAGGATTATCACAGCTGTTAAAACCCTAGATTGCTACTTTGCAAGGTTTTTGGGAAAACTCTTCCATAGTCAGTTACAAAAGATACCTGGATTAAGAACCTCCAAATAAGCATTATCTGCCATTGATGATCTGGGGCGTATATGGGGATACATCATCTCGGGAAAGACTAGACCTCATCCTACGGTTAGAGAGAGTTTCTCCTGTTTTTAGAGGGAGAACATTAAGAGTTTAGGACTTACGTTTGCTGTAAGCTGGCATCCACAAAGAAAACCAGTGGAATGTTTCAGGAAACTAGAAAGGAATCAGAGAGTGGAGCCATAGGAGTCTCTGTTCACTTGGCATCTTTGTCCTCTGCTTGCTCCAGAAAACCAAGACCAAGGATGGGTGTCATACTTTATCAGTCAAGAAAATGAAAACTGTTCTAAAGAGTAAAACCAATAAAATTTAATCCATGGAATTGATTAGATGATAAAAACAAAACAAAACAAAACAAAACCAAATCCACTGCTGTCAGGTAGATTCCGACTCATAGCGGCCCTACAGGACAGAGTAGAACTGCCCCATAGAGTTTCTAAGGAGCACCTGGTGGATTTGAACTGCCAACCTTTTGGTTAGCAGCCATATCTCTTAACCATATGCCACCAGGGTTTCCACAGATGATAGGAGTGCTGAAAAACCAAATTGGAGACGTGGAGCCAACCAATTTGTCACAGAAAGCTACATGCTAGAGGGCCTGGGATAGACTCACTAACGGAGGAGATGGTTTTAGCAGACTCCAGGGACAGGATCGCTCAGTAGAAGCTGGAATCATGGCAGTGCAGTCCTGGCGGAATGAGAGCTTGGTAAAGATGCAGCCCTGGCTGGATACCCTGCCTGTGGCAGAGAGTAGAAGGGACATTACCCAGCCCCCTCCCTTCTTTCCACAATAAGATCTCTTGAAGATGCTTCACAATGGCTCAAGCCAACAAGAAGCCAGAGACCAGTAACCTATACTATGCAGCCTGCAGGGTGGATCCTGCCTACTGAGAAGAGGGGAGGGTAGAGAGAAAGAGCAAGGCATGAACCTCAAGGCAAACAGGCTTGTGACCACACCCACTCGCCAGACCACACTGCCCTGGAAGTTAATACCAGCATAGATCAAAACCTGAGTCCGCTTTCCCCTGTAAAACACTGTGACTCTTGGACCTAGACACCTCACTGAGGGCAGCCCTGTAGCTGATTGAGTCTATCTCTCTCATTCTCAACCTAGTGTCCCACTGTCTACCTCTGGCAGTTCAACACCGTAGTACAATTTTACCTTAAACCAAGGACACATGCGCTATGACTGAAACAGTGCAGAGGCGGTTTTCTGAATGTTTATTTCACACACTGTGATGGAAAAGGAAACTGCCTGAAATTTCCCCTTTTAAGGCTTTGTTATTATTAACTGCCACCAAGTGGGCCCTCAATTCATGGGCATCCCATGCACAATGGGATCACACCATTGTGGTTCATAGGTTTTCATTGACCGATTTTTTGGAAGTATATCGCCAGGCCTTTCTTCCTAGTCTGGAAGCTCCACTGAAACCTGTCGACCATGGGTGACACTGCTGGTATTTGAAATACTGGTGGCATTGCTTCCAGTATCACAGCAGTGTGCAAGCCACCACAGTAGGGCACATATCTGAGGTTGTCATAAAAATTAGAAGGGTAGGCAGATTGTTTTGTTTCTCTAAAAGGGCATTTTGTTTAATTCTCCTATTTTTCTTTCTTATTTCTAAAAGAAGTTCAGGATGCTGTCTCTGATATCTTGTAGTGCTTGCTCTTGACTCATAAAAAGACGAAGTTTGATTATGGAAGAGCCCACTACATTATGAAGAAATGTGATCAAAGCATTTTCCAAGCAACTTTTCTAACAATAAACAATGGTAGTATGGCATCTTAAATTGAAAATTAAAATAAAAATACACATTCTGATTACTTCTAGGTGTCCTAATTCTCACTCTCCAATTGAGGTGTCATAATTTTTATTAGAGAATTGCATGGCAATTATTACCTGTTAAGCTGTAAAGCCTCACACTTATTCTATGTGAGTAAAGGCACTCATGCAGGTAATTTAGCCTCCAAACTCAGTTTCTCAGAATAAAGATGTGTTGAGGTTAGACATTACTTATGTTTAGCTATTTTAAACGAATAAATGCATCTAAAATCTCCTTCATTTGTTTTGATCATGAAGAAATACATTTAGTCTAAATTTTTTTTTTTAAAGCATAGAACAAACTGGTTAAAAAAAACAAAACTGCTATCTGGTTATACGATGTATATTCAGCAGAAATCCTTGATGTGGATTTTTTTTTTGTACGTATGAAGTCAACATGAAAAATCTGAATAGACTAAACTTTTTACTATTCCCTAAGTTGTTGTTGTTAGTTGCCGTTGATTCTGAGTCATGGTGACACCATGCGTGGAGAGTAGAACTGTTCTATAGGTTTTTCAGGATACGATCTTTCAGAAGCAGATTGCCAGTACTATCTTCTGAGGAGTGTCTGGATGGGTTCAAACCATCAACCTTTTGGCTAGTGGTCACATACTTAGCTGTTTGGGTCACCTGCTACTTTGAGGAGAAGGACATCATGCTTGGTAAAATAGAGGGTCAGTGAAAAAGAGGAAGACCCTCAGTGAGATGGATTGATACAGTGGCTGCAACAAGGAGCACAAGCATAACAATGATTGTGAGGAACAGCGGGACTGGGCAGTGCTTTGTTCTATCGTACGTGGGGTGGCTATGAGGTGACACCCACTCTAAGGCACCTAAGAAAAACAGCTGCTACTGATGAGCATTGAAGTATATTTACTCTTCGTCTGCTATTGCTGAATCACTGTGTTTTGTCTTCTATATGTTTTCCCAATCATTTAGTCATATCTACACTAAAAATGTTAAGATTGCTTCAAAAATAATTGTATGATGTATTGACTTAGGTCAATAAATAATCTCCTAGTTCTTTATTTTTTGAAATTTTAAATAAAAAATCCAAAAACAAAACAAATTCACTTGTCCCACAGGAAAAGTATTTTAGCTTGCTCAGTAGTTTTTTCAAAAGCTTATTTCCACTCTACCTGAAGTTTGTTTGAATGGTTGTCAGAAGTCCAGAAAAAGTATTCATTATGGCTGACAAGACTAAAGAAAGAGAATTTACTTTTTTTCTCTTTATTGTACATGAGTATAAAATCAGGCACTTTTAGCATCCTACATGTGAACTGAATTATCTACACTCTGCTGCTGTGACGGTTAATTTTGTGTGTCTTTTTTTACTTGGCTACGCTATGATTCACAATAGTTTGGAAGACACTAGACTGGTTGCTGTTCCATAATGTAATGTAATGCAATGTAATCATCTTCCATGGTGTGATCTGAGGTGATCAACCAATCAGTTCAAAGGCGAGAGCAAGCCGTACTGTCCAGCTTAATTTTGTGTCCTTCCCTTTTCTTCTAGATGCTGATGCCTCAAGGCTTGTCTGTCCTGGTAGCTCTTAAAGCCTGCAAAAAGTTTTTACAAAAATATTTTGTCCGTTTTTTTTCTAGTTGTTTTCAGTAGAAGGGTTAGTATAATGTAAACTAGCAAAATTGCCAAGAGGCAAATTTAACCAGAAATGTTCTTTGTTAAATGCTAGGTATTTAAGAATATTCAATGACAAACTAAAACTGTCAATATAGTGATACTACAGGAAGAATAATTTCAGTCCTAAAACCAAAAAAACAAAAACACCGTACCCGTTGCTGTTGGGTGGATTCTGACTCATAGAGAACCTATAGGACAGAGTAGAACTGGCGCATAGGGTTTCTAAGGAGCAGCTGGCAGCTGAGCTCGTAACCACTGTGCCACCAGGGCTCCAGGTTTCAGTCCCAGGAATAGTTAATTTTTCCACAGTGATGGAGTCCTGAAATAAGGTTAGAAATGTAACAGCGTCTTTGATGAGTTAAAGCACAAAGTGTACTTAAGCAGATTTCATATGCATGTGTTGGGCTTTCCGGTATCAGAATGAGAAGGGGGTACAACAATTCTATAGGATATTTAGAGTAAGATGTTTAAAAGGTCTCTGTAATTTATGTCCTAATAAAGATAACATATTTTTTAATGCTCAGCTCTAACACACAAAACTTAAAGGTCATGGCTGTCCCATCTAGAGAGGGGAAATAACATACGATGACTTGAATCCTCCAAAAATTATCCAAGAACATACAGTTTCATTTCATTTTTCATGCTATGTTGCAGTTCATTTTTTTCATATTGGAACACAACTGTTCTGAATGTTCAAACATCCTATTGGATAGAGCTAAGCACACCACATGGTAGTGGTAATCAAGGTCATTAAAAATGGTAGGCATTCTGGGAAAACATAGTCATGAAAACAAGTCCAAATGAGAACATGTTTTGGAAGATGAAGATTCAAAATCTCTCTTTACCTGAATCATATATTTTTCTCCTTTACTTCTATTACTGTTCATTTTTGGAAACATATATATTGTTTTCAGTCTACTGGCAGAGGATTTTGAGAGAAGCTGCTCTTGCAGTAGGAAGAGCATCCAAGTTTGATGGGCAAGGGGAGTAGAGTCAAGGGAGTGGGCGAAGCGTATCGTGATTAACTGCTTTATTATGAAAGCTTTTTTTTTTCCCCCCTGGAACTTCTGTGAATATCCAGACCGATGTGCTCTATCATGACTATGACAAAGAATAGACACCTGGCCATGTCTGGTGAATGGACTCAACATTTACAAATCATTTTGAGCTCCAAAGATCTGAATTTATTTCTTATTCTGCTTTTGCACTGACATTAGAAAGAAGCCAACCATCTAATTCCACAAGTTGGAAGAATTAGTCTTCAGAATTTGAAAATAGACTGAACGGGATTGGGTGATTAGTGTCCCACATTGCTGACCTAGTTTGTCTTCTTTCTGTTTACTTTCCTTATAATTATGAACTTTTAGAGCTGCTCATGGCTTCAAAAAGCAGTGTCTATGCCTGAGTAAAATGGAATTTTAAGGTCCACATGGGCATGTGGTCATAAGTCGTGTTGGTTATAAGGTTGTATTGTTTTTCAACAAATATTTCCTATTTTGGTGGAATGTTTGATATTGCCCACTTCTTTATTGAGAAATTTTAATGGGTTAGTTTTGAAAATAGTCTTTTGAATAAAAGCTCTTATTTTGTCTCTTTTTTTATAGTCCCTCAATCTTTCACATGACTGCTACAGAATCTTCCAAGCCTCATTTCCTGACACTCTTCTTTGTCCATTCCATGTTGTAATTCCAGCCAGTACCCAATACATCTTGTCCTGTCAAAGTGCCCTGTAATTTTTACATGTAGCTTCCCTAATGTGAATGCTCACTAGTTCCCACCCCCAACTTTCCCATATTCTTTAAGACTAAACATGATATTATCTTTGTGGGAACTCCAAGATTTTATGCAAAAATGTTGTTATTGTTAGGTCCTATCTAGTCAGTTCTGACTCATAGTGACTCCATGTACAACAGAATGAAATACTGCCTGGTTCTGTGCCATCCTCACAATCATTGTAGCCACTGGGTCAATCCGTCTCATTGGGGGTTTCCCTCTTTTTCACTGACCTTCTCTACTTTACCAAACACGATGTCCCTCTCTAGGGACTGGCCCTCCTGACAACATGTTCAAAGTATGTGAGATGGTCTCGTCATCCTCACTTCCAAGGAGAACTCTGTACTTATTCCAAGACAGAATTCTTTGTTCTTCTGGCAGTCCATGGTATATTCAATATTCTTTGGCAAACCATAATTCAAATGTATCAATTCCTCTCCAGTTTTCCTTATTCATAGTCCACCTTTTGCATGTATATGAGGTGATTGAAAATATCATGGCTTGAGTCAGGCTCGCCTTAATCCTCAAAGTGATGTCTTTGCTTTTCAATAATTTAAAGAGGTCTTTTGCAGAAATTTTTCCAGTGCAATACGTCCTTTGATTTCTTGACTTGTTTCCATGGTCATTGATTGTGGATCCAAGTAAAACAGAATCCTTGACAACTTCAATCTTTTCTCTGTTTATCATTATGCTGCTTATTGGCCCAGTTATGAGGATTTTTGTTTTCTTTATGCTGAGGTGTAATCCCTGCTGAAGGCTGTAGTCTTTGATCTTCATCAGTAAGTGCTTCAAGTCCACTTCACTTTCAGCAAGCAAGGTTTTGTCATCTGTATATTACAGGATGTTAATGAGTCTTCCACCAAACTTGATGTCATGTTCTTCATATAGTCCAGCTTCTCAGATTATTTGTTCAGCATACACATTGAGTAATTATTGTGAAAGGATACAACCCTGATCCACAACTTTCCTGATTTTAAACCATGTAGTATCCCCTTGCTCTGTTTGAATGACTCCCTCTTGCTCTATGTACAGGTTCCTCATGAGCACAATTATGTGTTCCAGAATTCCCATTCTTCACAATGTTATCTATAATTTGTTTAATAGCCAATAAAACACAGATAAACATCTTTCTGGTATTCTCTGCTTTCAGCCAAGATTCACCTGACTTCAGCGTTGATAAGTCTCATTCCAAGTTGTCTTCTGAATCAGGCTTGAATTTCTGGCAGTTCCCTGTCAATGTACTGCTGCAACCATTTTTGAATTATCTTCTGCAAAATTTTACTTGTGTTGTGATTTTAATGACATTGTTTGATAATTTCCTCATTAGGTTGGATCACCTTTCTTTGGCATGGGTACAAATATGAATCTCTTCCAGTTGGTTGGCCAGTTCTCTGTCTTCCCAATTTCTTGGCATAGATGAATGACCACCTCTGGAGCTGCATCCATTTGTTGAAACATATCAATTGGTATTCAGTCAGTTCGTGGATCCTTGTTTTTGCTGATGCTTTCAGTACAGCTTGAACTTCATCCTTCAATACCATTAATACTTGATCATATGTTACCTCCCGAAATGGTTGAATGTTGACCAATCTTTTTTGGTACAGTAAGTCTGTGTATTCCTTCCATCTTCTTTCAATGCTTCCTGTGTTCTTCAATATTTTGCCTGTAGAGTCCTTCAAAATTGCAACTTGAGGTTTGAATTTTTTGTTTAGTTCTTATCGGTTGAGAAATGCCTGATGTGTTTTTCCCTTTTGGTTTTCTAATTCCATAGAGGTCTTTGCACATTTCATTATCATACTTTACTTTGTCTTCTTGAGCTGCACTTTGAAATCTGTTCAGCTCTTTTACTTCATCATTTCTTCCATTTGCTTTAGCTACTCTAAGTTCAAGAGCAAGTTTCAGAATCTCTAATTTTTTATGCAAAAATAAACATTCTTATATTACAACAAATAACACACACTACATTATAATTGTTAATGTGTTTGCTTCTCTCTATGCAGTTTGAATTTACATATGCAAAGACAGTACTGTATTATTATTCTTTGGATTGCTGGTATTTAATATGGTGCTAGGCATGGATGGGTAAATAATTAATAAATCTTTTGTGAATAAGAAAAGGATGAATCAAAATTAAAATCCCCTAAACGAGCATTTATTTCAATATTGTGCACCTCATATTCAGGTTTTCTCTGTTCTTGTTGTTAATCATTTAAACATCTTCTGGGAAGAATAAAATTGTATTTATATCACTGTGCAGGACTGTGAAATGTCTGATGCTTGGTATCATTTCTTAAGACATACTGACTTTAATTAACTACAAGAATATATGCTTTTGAGAGAATGATGGTACACGTTTTCCCAGAAGAACTGATTCAACGTCTCTTCCCCTCAGGATTTTTTGGCATATATGAAATAAGTGGTGTCAACAATGCATTTACTGTATTTGTTCTTAATAGACCTCAACGCCAGCTTGAAATTTCAATGGAGATTTTGGGGTGTCAGAAAATAGATAGATGCCATGTATTCCTTTGATGGGAGAGAGGTTTATTCTGGAGACCCAGTGCCCTACCTCATGGAAGGAAATGAAGGAATTGGCCACTTTTTCTCAGCATGAAGCAAGAATGTGCAGACTTTACCTCAAAGTAATAGCCAACTTCTAATGAAAGGATAGCCAGGGTGGCACAAATGTTTAAGCACTTGACTACTAGCTGCAAGGTTGGTGATTGGAACCTATTCAGAAGCACCTAGGGGACAGGCCTGGCAATCTGTTTCTAAAGGGTCACAGCCTTGAAAATCGTATGGAGCAGTTCTACTGTGCACACAGGGACTCACGATGAGTCTGAATTGACTTGATGGCAACTAACAACAACAATGAAACAATTGCATTTGGAGATTGTCACCACCATGTTTGGTCACAATAGAAACTAACTGGTTATTTAGAAAGAGGCAATATTCTCAGTTATCACATACAGTGTTCACTCAGAAGGCTTTCATATAGTATGGAAATGACCCAGATCAGTAAATAAATGTAATTTCTGCTAGTAAAAACTTATCTTTATGGGAAAATAATGGCTTGTTATTGAAGAAAAAGGTTCTGAGGTTATTTAGAAACTTTCTTACTCGTGGAATAAATATTATTTCTTTATTATATAATAATATATGTTTATAACAAAATACATATTTATATAATTTAAAATTTTATAATGTTTATTTATAATATTTAGTGTATATAGTATTTATTTAGTACCATTCTGCATAAGGTATTGCTTACTAATTTATTAATTCTGGATGTTACTCAAATGCAATCTATATCCAAATTATTCAACTTTGACCAAATTCTACAGAATCACTAATATTCCTCTCATATTCTCTAGTATTTTGGGTAATGATGCCTATCCACTGCCCAGGCCAGCAAATCTATTAAAATTCTACAGACTTCCAACTGTGTTTGCTACTATGAGAACATTCAGTTCCTAGAAGTTAAAAACATATCTTTAAGCAGCTCATAAATTTTGGCCTCAGGCTTCTGATGTCAGATGCCAGAGTCAATAACCCCTTAAGCTAGAGTGATCTCAATTCCACATGGCCCCATTAACCCACTTGATCTTAAGCCAGGCCCATTCTTATGGGGAAATAAAGGGTCTTTAGTTTATTTCTTTGAAGTTTGAAGGTTGTTCTCTTTAAAATACTTGGAAATACTTGGAAGGAGTCCAGCCTGCAGATCTCAATATTGAGAGTCAGTAATATTCACTTTGAGGGTTTAAATGACACTCAGGGCCCCCATCCCCAAGATAATCTGATACAGTTTGTTGAGTTGTGGACACAGACACTAATGATTCTTGATCCAGGTGGTCCAAAGATCACACTTCAGGAGACATCACCTTATACCTTATGATTCTTTATTTTACAGCATTGGGAGCCTCCTGGAAAGTCACAGGGGCTAATAAAGAGATTCTTCAGAGAAAGAACTTTCAGGGGGAGGCTATGAAGATTGAAGATCAGGCCAAAGAGAAACAAGGTGGAGGCCTTTAAAAAAAGATCTAACTCAACAACAAAAAGGACAAATAACCCGATTAAAAAATGGGCCAAGGACTTGAACAGACATTTCTCCAAAGAAAGTATACAAATGAACAATAGGCACATGAAAAGATGCAAGGAAATACAAATCAAAACCACAACAAGATACCATATCACACCCATTAGGATAACTATTATCAGAAAACATAAAATAACAAGTATTGGGGAGGATGTGGAGAAATTAGAATCCTCACACATTGTATTGGAATCTAAATTGATGGCTAAAATCTACTGAGTCTAGGTAACATGTATGCCTAATTTTTCCAAAAATTTATAAATTAGGAACTAGAAGACACTGCCCAAATAAACTCTGAATATGAATTTCTTGAGAGCAAGAGTCTGCCTTATTCATCTGTATCATATGTCTTAGTTATCTAGTGCTGCTATAGCAGAGGTGTCCTGGTGGCATAGTGGTTAAGAACTTAGCTGCTAACCAAAAGGTTGGCAGTTCAAATCCACCAGTTGCTCCTTGGAAACCCTACGGGGGCAGCTCTAGACTGTCCTTATATCGTTGCTATGAATTGGAATTGACCTGATGGCAATGGGTTTGGTTTGTTTGGTTGCTATAACAGAAATGCCACAAGTGGATGGCTTCAACAAACAGAAGTTTATTCTCTCACAGTCTAGTAGGCTAGAAGTCCAAATTCAGGGCTCCAGCTGTAGAGGAAGGCTTTCTGTCTCTGTCAGCTCTGGAGAAAGGTCCTTGTCATCAACTTCCCTTCCTCTAGGAGCTTCCCATCACAAGAACCCTGGGACCAAAAGACATACTGTGCTCTCAGCTCTGCTTCCTTGGTGGTATGAGGTCTCTAGGTCTCTCTGCTTGCTTCTTTCTTTTATATCTCAAGAGATTGGCTCAAGACACAACCTAATCTTGTAGATTGAGTCCTGCCTCATCAACATAACCGCCGCTAATCCCAGCTCATGAACATCATAGAGGTAGGGTTTATAGCACATAGGAAAATCACATCAGATGACAAAGTGGTGGACAATCACACAATACTGAGAATTATAGCCTAATCAAGTTGACACATACTTTTTGGGGACACAATTCAATCCATGACTATATACATGAATATATATACCGAACCAAACCCGTTGCCATCGAATCAATTGCAACTCATAGCAACTCTATAGGACAGAGTAGAACTGCCCTCCACATATGGTTTCCAAGGAGTGCCTAGTGGGTTCAAACTGCTGACCTTTTGGTTAGCAGCTGTAGCTTTTAACCACTATGCCACCAGTGTTTTCATACACACACACACACACACACACACACACACACACAAAAACGTATAAAATCTCCACTCAGAGCTCCTGATGCAAAATTCTTTAAGATCTTCCTCTGAAGTACAGAGATAGGAAGCACTCAGCATATTGAGCCTATTGTAGTGAAGCCATTGAACTTCTGGCTCCATCAAAAAATAGTTAAAAGTTTTGGGGCAGATAATATCTTCATGGCATAATATCTGCTTTTTCTGCCTGGAACACAAGGATGTGGGAGATTGCTACTATTTGCATAGTGTTTCCAATAATGGAATTTGTAACACTTTTGCTGGTTTTTGGAATAAACCTCTTGCATAACCAAGTGAGGTGCTATCTAGAAACTGTGTGAGGTTTTATTCTACTTATAAATTGACAAGTTAGCTTGCTACAGATTCATGGATTCTGATAGAAGGCACAAGACCCCATAGGTCAGAGATGAGGGCTGTTAATTAGTCACAGCAATAGAAATAGCCAAGGCGTCGACATTTTTGTGCTGGTTCCTCAAGCCCTATTCCCACATGGTGATGTAGACAGCATCAGGTGATACGTGCACAGGTTGTTGTTGATGGATGCCATCTTGTCGATTCCAATTCATAGTGACCCCATGTGACAGAGTGGAACCTTTGTCTTCAGTATGCAAGGGCAAAATTAGGACTGCAGGAGTGAAAGTGAAAGAGTGGTAGTCTGCCTCTTTCTCAATCCCCCCTATTGGATTTCATTCCCAGCTGGTTTACCCAGGCCTGTGAAGCTACTGAGCTGTGTTCTCATTCTGCCTCTATGCAGGCCACATGCTTTTCAGGCCAGCTGAGTATGACAGTGATGAGACAAAGGGTGTTACAAGTAACCACCTGTTTTGTGTTCCTATTATTTCAGATAAGTTGGATTAAAAACCCTATTTTTACTCAGTTCTAGACAATTTCAAACTGAAGTATATTATGTCATCATGAAGCACAGGCTAGAAATCCTGACACTTAACTGCATGTATTTCTGTAGTAGATATTCCTTCCTATGGCAGTGTGGTGAAGTGGCTGGAAGCTCAGTACTACTCATTTTTCCCTTGCTTCCAGGAAGTAGCACAATGATGGTTAACAGACATGGCTATATAGGTCAATGGCAGAGTGAGAAAGGAGTTGTCCAAGAGCAAGAGGGAATCTGGCTTATTGCATCCTCACCACTTTGCCAGGTACTTCCATTATTTGATGCTCGAACAACCCCAGAGCTGCCCCAGAGAAGATATTTGTCTTCCATTTTAAGGATAAGGAACATGAAGCGTAGAGAGGCTGGTTCACTCTCCCAAAGCCACATAAGTGGCATCTTGTGTAATTCAAGTTTGAATTCCCATCTATGGGAGAATTCCCACCCACCACTCCCACTACCTTCTCGTAAGCAAACAGATGAGGCCAGTGGTTCTCTGCCCGGCTGGGTATTACAATCACTAGAAAAGTTTTTAATAATACTGATACCTGGGTTTGTCTCCCAGTACATGTGAGATAATTGCTCCGGGGACACAGAAATCAGTTCTTCTTGATGCTTCCTGGGTGATTCTAAATTGCTACAAGAGTTGAGAACCCGCCTCCTAAGCCCTAATGTCCCTGTAGTTTGTTTTCTCCTTTGTGTATGAGTAAGCATATTTTGAGTTTATTCATGGAGTTTTTACATAAGACTCATGGGGAATTCAATTTGCTATAATTTGAGTGACACAGAGCTACTTATTGGGTATTTTGCCTAATAAGGCAGAATGCTTCTTATTAAACCAGCTCTAGTAGGTGTTTATAATTTAAGATTATAAGGTCAATCATGATTAAGAAAAACCAAGGTTAATAGTATGAAGGGTAAGAAACTTTTTCAATCTGCTATACCTTGTCCTGAGAATCAGTTATGAGTGGCCTGGCTCACAATCAGAGAATTTTGAGACAACTGCCAAACTCCACAGTTTGAGGAGGACTGTGTGCTCATCCCAGCTCTTTGCCATGCTAACCCTTAGTTCAAAGAAGACTCTCCAGGCCTTTTGCATTCAGTTGAAAAATGGGTTCCTTATATCAGTATGCCTTTGTTTATGTTTTTTCCTCTAGGTTAAAGTATTTGTTTGAACTCTATACTGTGCTGTCTTGCATTTTGAAGCATAGATCCAATGACAATATTTTCTTCTCTGAGGACTAGGTCCTGCTGAGCGCTGAGCTATCCTTTATTGTACAAGGGGCTTACATGTCCTCTCAGGTAACTTTTCTTCATGCAGCTTCTTTGTTATTACTTTTAGCTACTGTTGAGTTAGCTCTGATTCATAGTGACTCCAGGTACCAAAGAACAAAACACTGCCTTGTCTTGCACCATTTTCACAATTGTTGGTATGCGCAACCCATTTTGTGCCCACTGTGTGTTTTGAGTACTTTTCAACCTGGGGGTTCATCTTTCAGCGCTATACTGGACAGTTCTACTATGAGTCACAGGGTTTTCACTGGCTAATTTTTGGAAGCAGATCTCCAGGCCTTTTCTCCTAGTTTGTCTTAGTCTGGAAGCTCTGCTGAAACCTGTCCACCATGGATGACCCTACTGGTATCTGAAATAAGGGTGGCATGGCTTCCACCATCACAGAAACATGTAAGCCACCACAGCATGACAAACTGACAGATGGGTGGTACATGCAACTTCTTACCATCATTTCATCATGTACTCTTGGTTATTTCCTAAGCTTCTATTCTCCCCCTTTCTCCTTTTCTGCATAAATGTTCCTTTCTGCCAACCTACATCTTAGGTCTTTAGGACTAAAGAGCTTGATTAGCCTTGAAGTAAGAGATCAAAATAAAAAAAAATTTTTTTTTTGGTTTATAGTTATTAGTATCGCATGTTAAGGGAAAAGCACGTAAGAGACATAAATTTTAAAAACAAACTGCATGAAAGTAAAATTTAACGAAGGGTGAGGTTATGCCTCAAAACAATGTGTTATAAACTAACGGCTCCAAGAAAGTCAGTTTTTTTTTTTTTAAAGAAACCTTTAGCCAAATGTGTCTATCAAACATTAAAAATTAAAGGTAGTAGCCAAGAGATAAGTAATAAAATGAAATCAGGCAAGTCTGATCCATGAATTTATTGATAGCGGAAATTTTAGCATTCTCAATAGCTTTGTTTTTGGAATATGAATGATACATTTTTAGCATGAAAATATATGTTTCATAACTATGCGACACATTTGAGTTACAAAGTTCCTTTGTATGCATTGCCCTGTTGAATGTGCACAATGGGCTTGATCGTCCTTATTTTGCCATGAGTTCTTTAAGGCTTCCTGAAAAACTGGAAGAGCTGTGCTGTGAGCTTAGGGTTTCTGCCCAGACTTTCCCTGCACTGTGAATGCCTTGCTGTGATGCTACCACGGACATCAGGGGAAATAAAAAGTGCTGCACCTGAGATCAAATATTAGCTCTTCCCTTCCACTATACTATACTATACTATATTGCTGTAGTCACCAATAAATGGTCTGTATTAGAAGGGCCAGAATGTTGTACTTTTATAATTTAGATAACTATGGGATCCCTCAGAGCCCTGGTACTGCAGTGGTTAAGAGCTCAGCTGCTAACCAAAAGGTCAGCAGTTCCAATCCATCAGCCACTCCTTGGAAACCCTATGGGGCAGTTCTACTCTGTCCCATAGGGTCGCTATGGGTCGCAATCGACTGGACGGAAATGTTTTTTTTTTTTTTTAATGGCACCCCTGTTAGTCAATTCCCTGCAAATGAAAATAATTCATATAAATAGCTGAGCTCTTAGCTACTGTGGCACCACGGCTCCATATGAATATATCTTGTTGTCGTCTTTAGGTGCCATAGAGTCGGTTCTGACTCATAACGACCCTATGCACAACAGAACGAAACACTGCCCGGTCCTGCGCCATCCTCACAATCGTTGTTATGCTTGAGCTCACTGTTGCAGTCACCATGTCAATCCACCTCGTTGAGGGTCTTCCTCTTTTCCACTGACCCTGTACTCTGCCAAGCATGATGTCCTTCTCCAGGGACTCATCCCTCCTGACAACATGTCCAAAGTATGTTAGATGCAGTCTCGCCATCCTTGCCTCTAAGGACCATTCTGGCCGCACTTCTTCCAAGACCGATTTGTTTGTTCTTTTGGCAGTCCATGGTATATTCAATATTCTTCGCCTACACCACAATTCAAAGGCGTCAACCCTTCTTTGATCTTCCTTATTCACCATCCAGCTTTCACATGCATACGATGCGATTGAAAATACCATGGCTTGGGTCAGGCGCACCTTAGTCTTCAGGATGACATCTTTGCTCTTCAACACTTTGAAGAGGTCCTTTGCAGCAGATTTGCCCAATGCAACGCGTCTTTTGATTTCTTGACTGCTGCTTCCATGGCTGTTGATTGTGGATCCAAGTAAAATGAAATCCTTGTCAACTTCAATCTTTTCTCCGTTTATCATGATGTTGCTCGTTGGTCCAGATGTGAGGATTTTTGTTTTCTTTATGTTGAGGTGTAATCCATACTGAAGGCTGTGGTTTTTGATCTTCGTTAGTAAGTACTTCAAGTCCTCTTTACTTTCAGCAAGCAAGGTTGTGTCATCTGCATAATGCAGGTTGTTAATGAGTCTTCCTCCAATCCTGATGCCCTGTTCTTCTTCATATAGTCCACCTTCTTGGATTATTTGTTCAGCATACAGGTTGAATAGGTATGGTGAAAGAATACAACCCTGACGCACTCCTTTCCTGACTTTAAACCAGTCAGTATCCCCTTGTTCTGTGCTAACAACTGCCTCTTGATCTATGTAAACGTTCCTCATGAGCACAATTAAGTTCTCTGGAATTCCCATTCTTCCCAATGTTACCCATAGTTTGTTATGATCCACACAGTGGAATGCCTTTGCGTAGTCAATAAAACAAAGGTAAACATCCTTCTGGTATTCTCTGCTTTCAGCCAGGATCCACCTGACATCAGCAATGATATTCCTGGTTCCACGTCCTCTTCTGAAACCGGCCTGAATTTCTGGCAGTTCCCTGTTGATATACTGCTACAGCCATTTTTGAATGATCTTCAGCAAAATTTTGCTTGCGTGTGATATTAATGATATTGTTCTATAATTTCCACATTCAGTTGGATCACCTTTCTTGGGAATAGGCGTAAATATTGATCTCTTCCAGTCAGTTGGCCAGGAAGCTGTCTTTCATATTTCTTGGCATAGACGAGTGAGCACCTTTAGCACTGCATCTGTTTGTTGAAACATCTCAATTGATATTCCATCAATTCCAGGAGCCTTGTTTTTCGCCAGTGCCTTCAGAGCAGCTTGGACTTCTTCCTTCAGTACCATCGGTTCCTGATCATATGCCACCTCTTGAAATTGTTGAATATCGACTAATTCTTTAGTCTATATCTTTAAACTAGATATATTTAGTAATATTTAATATATCTAGATAAAAAAAAAAAAAACCTTAAAATTTGAGAAAGCAAGCTGTCTGCATTAGGCTTACTGTACAGAAAATGAGTCAGTGTTTCATTTTTGTTTCTTTTTCGGGACAAAGAAAAAACCCAGGCAACATTTAAGCCTTCTGGGCTGGCTGATGAGTCGGAATTGACTCGACGGCACTGGGCTGGGTTGGGCCGGCTGAGCCCACTGAATGCCTAACCCTCATGCCGAGTGGAGGATTCTTTGTCCAGGACGTGGATCTGCGCTTTCATACAACAATCCCTTTCCCCACCTTCCTTCCTTCCCTGCCTGGACGTCTATCATGGCACCCTCTTACCTCTCTAACCAATTATTATTGAGTCACTTTCGACTCATGGTAACCCCACGTGTGTCAGAGTAGAACTGTGCTCCTTAGGGTTTGCAGTTGCTGATTGTTCAGAAATAGATTGCCAGACCTTTCTTCTGAGGCACCTCTGGGTAGCCTCAAACCTCTAACCTTTCAGTTAGCAGCCCAGCACATTAACTGTTCACACTGCCCAGGGATTCCCTTCCCTTTACAGTCTTCACTTCATTCCTGCATCTGCCATCTTGAGCCTTCCAGAAACAATTTTTATGTTTTACGGCATATGACAGCCTTCATGGGTTAAACTTTATAGGATACAAGAACTCTATTCTTCATTGTCATTGTTGTTATTGCTATTTTTTTTTTTTTTTGTTCTAGTTCAACGACTTTGGGGTTAGCTTTGGCCTTACGTTCTAAAGTTTCTCCTGTAGGAACCATGACTGAAATGCAGTCTCTTTTACTGGAAGTATGATTACACACACAAACCTTTGGTTGTGCTGTTGATTCAAAATTTTTGGACATAATAATTTCCTGGCAGAATTTGTCTTAAATCACTTGGTTTTTATTTGTATAAGGTTCATAGTTACTAGAGTCCATAAAGGATGCTTTACACGTTTCTTCTTTCATCCTTTGGAAAGTATTACAAATGAACAGCTTGCGATGACCTCACCAGCTCTGCTCGACTTAGTTAATGTGGGGTAAGGGTGAGGAGTGAGGGGCAATCAGCCACCTCCTCAGTGGAAGCACAGAGATATTAGGGAATTTTAAATGTGTGGCCCCTGTGCGTGTGGTCCAGAGTGAATAAAAAGGCGAAAACATGTCATAGGACGTGTGCGGCAGAAAATGGTGCATGTAGCGATGTCCTCTGATGACAAGGCTTCATGGAGGAAGTGGCATTCAATCTGCGTATTACAGTGTAGTGTGGATTCTGATAGGTTGAGATGTTAGCAGGAGGACCACAGTGAGAATACCTAAATAGACAGGGCAGCGAGTCCAAGGTCAGAGAGGTGGAAAGGCCTTGGGGATTGCCTTAGTTCTCTACAGTTGCTGTAAGGGAGATATTACAAGTGGGTGGCTTTAAAGAACAGAAATGTATTTTCTTAGTTTAGGAGGTTAGAAGCCCGAATCCAGGGCAGGCTCTCTCTGTGGGTTCTCGGGGAAGATCCTTTGTTTTACAGTGTTCCTTGGTGCTTTGCTGATCTTCTCATGGCGTGGCATCTATTTTCTGTTTCTGCTTGCTTATTCCTGTGCTATGCTGTTCCTTATGGCTCAGGAGTGATTAGGTTCAGGATACACCCTTCACTGATAAAGGAGCCCTGTTGGCATCACAGTTAAGCACTTGTCTGCTAACTGCAAGGTTGGTTGTTCAGACTCACCTGGTGGCTCTGTAGGAGAAAGACCCAGTGATCTCCTTCTGAAAGGACATAGCCATAAAAACCCCATGTGCAGTTCTACTCTGCAACATGGGGTCACCATAAGTAGGAATCGACTTGATGGCAACTTTTTTTTTTTTTAATGGTATATAATATCTATCTATCTATCTATCCTATATCTAAGGAGCCCTGGTGGTGCAAACGGTTAAGCACTTGACTGCTAACCAAAAGGTTGATGGTTTGAACCCATCCAGTGGTTCCACAGGAGAACGACCTGGCAATCTGCTCCTGTAAAGGTTACAGCCAAGAAAATCCTATGGGGTAGCTCTACTCTGTCACGTGGGGTTGCTACGAGACGGAATCGACTGGAAGGCACTTGACAACAACTGTACTGACGTGGCCTCATTGACATAACAAAGAAAACCTTACTTCCAGGCAGGATTACATTCACAGGTATAGGGCTTTGGATTCCAACACAGATTCTGGGGGGACACAATTCAATCCATAACATGTACAAACATGTTGCTTTGAGAGCTGAAGTTGGAAAAGCAGCTATTGAAGACTGTGTGCCCATGCCTTGCTGGAGATGATGCTGTATTTTCCCGCTGTAGAGATCTGGGAGTGAAATAAAAAACTCTAAAGAATTCACTTGGCATTTACGGATTGTCTCATCCAAATTTCTTACCTCCAAAATGGAAGTAGCATCATGTGCTGGTCAAGAACAAGGTGTTGGAACTAGGGGAAAAAACAAAAATAAAAACAAACAAATAAAAAAATCCCAACTCCTGATACTGACTCCATTATTTACTAGCTCTGTGGCCTTGGATGAATTACTTAACTTTCCTAAGCTTCATTTTCCACACTCACAAAGCAGAAACAATAGGGTTATTGTGAAAATAATGGAAACAATGCAAGAGTGTATAGCTTAGTGACTGGAATATAGTAAGTGCTAAATAAACCTTTGTTGGAGTCCCATGTGGTGCAAATGGTTAAATCATCCATCTGCTGAACAAAAGGCTAAAGGTTCAAGTTCACCCAGAGGCTCCTGGGAAGACAGGCCTGAAGGTCTACTTTGAAAAAATCAGCTGTTGGAAATTTTATGGAGCACAGTTCCACTCTGACATACATGGGGTCACCATAAGTCAGAATCGACTCAAGGGCAACTGGTTTTTATTAATATTATTATTATTACTGTTATTTATGACTTGGCACAAACAGTTGAGGGCTCAGCTACTAACCAAAAGGTTGGCAGGTTGAATCCACCGAGAGGTGCCTTGGAAGAAAGGCCTGGCAATCTACTCCTGAAAGGTCACAGCTATTGGCTTATGGGTCACCATGAGTCAAACCCTACTTGACGGCAGCTAGTTGCTTGGTTTTTCAATGCTACAGCCTCATATTTCCTACTATGCCTTTATTGAAATAGCATGCGTTCACTGCAATCAATTCGATCTAGGGACAATTTGATGAATGCAAAGTCCAAGGCTTGGAAGCTCATCCAGGATTCAGCATCTTCTAAGAATTAGCCTCCTGTGCCAACTTCTCTTCAGCACCTGGCTACATGCCTCTGGTCCCTAGACACGGGGGTGGTGAGAGCATAGAGGCAAGCAGGTGTCAGGCCTAAAGTCTCCCAGTTCTTCATTTTCTATTTCGAATGTTGCTGACATCAATATTTTCTATAAAACTTAGCAACTTTCCATCTAACAGAAAAAGGCAAGCTTTTTTTTTTTTTTTCGAACCATTAAAGTACTTTTATTAAGTCATCGGATGAGCACTTTCTAAGGGGAAAACCGTTTCTGTGGGGTTTGGATGCTAAGCATTGACTCAGCGTCAGGCCTGTGAAGGGGGGAGGCCAGGCTAGGCCTGCTGACACATAGTAATAATAATGGAAAAAATAAAGACTGTCCCAAGTCTGCTAAATGAAGCCATACGGTTGAAAAAGCACAGTATGCCAAAGTCTTATATGTTCCTTTTTTTTTTCTTCTTCTTCTTCTTCTGCAAGATTAATCTCTTCTTTGCCCACCAGCATCATATTTTTTTTCCTTCCAATGCACTTACTTTTCCAAGTTTCACCATTGCCATAATCTTCTCTTATGTGCTCTATATCTTAGCGCAGGGCTACTAATAGTTAGGTAATAGGAAGTGATACTCAGCAAAGCAAGCCATTTCAAGTGACTTTTTAGGGTAGGAATTTCATAGAGACTTTATGAAGTTGTTCTTACTGCAGGGATTAATTACTTTTACAACACAAACAATGACTGCACCCTAAGCTCCGAGTGACTAAGTCACTAAGGCAACCAGGCAGGTTTGGAAAACGGATCGCCTGCCATTGACGCACATGGGAGAACGCTTTAAAAACACGGTAACCTGAGAAATTTCATGGCCGCGTCACCGTTCACATAAAACTGATAGGATCAGTAGGGGGCCATGATGAAATATTCTGCGATTATACGATGGTTTCCAAGGGGGTTGCATTTTACAACCAGGTGTTTTCGTTTCTGGAAAGGAAAGAAAAGTAAACCAGCTTTCAGCTCTTGGGTGTTTTCTTCTCCGAGGAAATCATTCTGCAGACCAACAATGCGTATTAATACCTGTGGGAGATGAGAAAACAGGCGGAGGGACGCTGACCTGCCGTGAGCCACTTCTGGGATATTGCGCGCATCCTTCGTCTTTCGGTGCCTCATTTTGTTCCATTTCCAAAGTGGGAGGGGCTGTTCGAAACCTAGGGAATTACCCAGAATCCTTTTAGGAGCCACCGCAGGTGAGGGAAAATGGGGAGCCGAGAGTCCAGGAGGGTTGATTCTGAGCCTCCCAGAAGGGTTTCTACCAGGGAAAAGCCATGGCGTAAGTTCGCCTTTTATTGATTTTGGATTAAGCATTCTTCAGAAAAGATATTTTTAAACCAATGAGCTTCTAGATGATTTCTGTGTGTTTTCGGCCTTATAAACCTTTAATCTATGCCTGTTTAGAAGCATCTAAGCAAGAAAGAGGCCTGGTGGTGCAACGGTTAAGAGCTTGGCTGCTAACCGAAAGGTCTGCAGTTCAAACGCACCCAGCAGCTCTGGCTTCATGGGAGAAAGGCCTGTCGAGCTGCTGCTAAAGATTACAGTCTAGAAAATCCTATGAGGCAATTTTACTCTGTCACATGGGGTTGCTATGAGTTGAAATTGACTCCAGGGCACTTAACAACAATAATAACAAGCAAGAAGAAAGGGGGCCAAGGTGCTTCAGTGGTAGAATTGTGGTCTTCCAAGCAGGAGACACAGGTTTGAATCTCGGTAAATGCGCTTCATGTGCAGGCACCACCTGTCCCTCACTGGAGGCTTGTATGCTCCTGTGATGCTGAACGGGTTTCAGTGGAGCTTCTAGATTATGACAGACTAGGAAGAAAGGGCTGGTGATCTACTTCTGAAAATCGGCCAATGAAAACTCTGTGAATCGCAGTTGTCTGATTTGCAGTTTACCAAGGGGCTGGTGTAGAGGGGGCAGCATTTTTTTCAGTCGTTCATGGGGTCACAATGAGCTGGGTCTGACTTGACAGCAGCTAACAATAACAACAACAAAGAAGAAAAGGAAAACATTAAAGAAATTGATAGCTAGCAGTCCTTAAAGAAGGCCCTCTTTCATTCATTGTTTTCTTCAAAAATTTATTTAAAAAATTTTTATGATCTTGAAAGCAATATGTGTTAGTGCAAAAAGGTGAGAAAAGGGTTTCACAAATACATGCTAACATTATTTTGCAAGAGCTCTGCTTTCCTTGCTAACTTTTCCCGTTTAATGACAAGCTGCCGGGGCCAGCACTGTTCTTTTATTTCATCATTCGTTCTTAGTACTTGGCTTTCCCGAGTAGATAAGCCTAAGTCTTACGTGTTGTCCCTTTTCCTATGTCAATGTTAGGGATCATTCTGTCAGCCAGGAGTTTCTATTGCCTGGGAAACCATGAAAGCTAGGACTTATGCTCACAGATGCTTATATACACATATAAATATAAAAAGAATACGTAAACTCTCATCCAACTTTCTAATCTCAATACAAGGTTACAATTATAGGGCAATTAGTGTGTACATTTGTGTGTGTAGTGGGAAGACAAGTAGAGGAAATGAGAGACAATTTAATATGTTGGAGAGTCACAGAATTCCATGTTTTGTGTTGAACAGGTGACTCATTGTATGAGTGATCTTATTGTGCAACTTCGCTCAGTCATGGTTTCCTTGAAGTGAATTTGGTGCAGCTTTTCCACTCCAGTGTTGACAGCACGATAATGTATCTTCCATAACCTTTTCTAAGTGACAGATTATGATGTTATCAAGTGCTGCTGTAACAGAAATACCACAAGTGGGTGGCTTCAACAAAGAGAAATTTATTCTCTCACAGTCTAGGAGGCTAGAAGTCCGAATTCAAGGTGCCAGCTCCAGGGAAGGGCTTTCTGACTCTGTCGGCTCTGGGGGAAGGTCCTTGTCATCAATCTTCCCCTGGTCTAGGAGCTTCTCAGTGCAGGATCCCCAGGTCCAAAGGATACCCTCTGCTCCTGGCTCTTTTTGCTTGATGGTATGAGGTCCCCTTCTCTGCTTGCTTCTGTCTCCTTTTATCTCTTGTAAGACATAAGGTGATGCAGGCCGCACTCCAGGATTGTGACCTGAGTAAGGGTGTTGCATCCCACCCTAACACTCTTTAAAATAACCTAACCTTCCCTCCTTAACCACAAACAGAGTTTAGGATTTACCACACATAGGACAGTTATGGAGCCCTGGTGGCGAAGTAGTTAAGAGTTCAGGCTGCTAATCAAAAGGTTGGCAGTTCAAATCCACCAGCCGCTCCTTAGAAACCCTATGGGACAGTTCTAACCTGGCCTATAGGGTTTCTATGAGTCTGAATCGACTTGACGGCACACAACAACAACAGGACAGCAACATCAGATCACAAAATGGAGGACAACCACAACCACACGATACTGGGGAATCATGATTTAGCTGAGTTGACACACATTTTTGGGGGAACCAATTCAATCCATAACAATGAGGAAAACCAAATCCACTCAACTGGTATAAAGACACTAAAGGCTCCTCAGTGGGCCCGTGCCATCGGAATTGGCCTCATTGTACCCCAGCTGCAGAGGGAGGTCAGACAACAGTCTACAAGTAAGAGTCCCAAGTAAAAAAAAAAAAAAAAAAACTTTTTTTTTTTTTTTTTTTTTTGTAAAGGGGTCTCTTATTTACAGAAAAGATACCTTTCTACATTGTCCACTCCCTGGAATTTGTATATATTTGTAATGATCTTTCTTATATCCGGCCATAGCTAGTGCCATATCCCTCTGACTAAGGACTCGGCCAAATCCCAAACCTCAGAGACACTCTTCTCTAGGATTTTAACAACTCTGTGTAACATGTGAGGGGTTATTGGTGGTCCAGTGGTAGAATTCTCATTTTTCATATAAGAGACCCCACTTGGATTCCTGGGCCAATGTACCTCATGCACAGCCACCACCCATCTGCCAGTGGAGGCTTTCATGCTGCTACGATGCTAAACAGGTTTCAGTGGAGCTTCCAGATTAAGATAGACTAGGACGAAAGGCCTGGATCTACTTCCAAAAATCAGCCAGTGAAACTCTGTGGATCAAAACGGTCTGAGCTGCAACTGATCATGGAGATGGTGCAGGATTAGGCAGTTTTTTGTTCAGTTGTGCTCGGGGTTGCCATGAGTTGGGGCCAACTGGACCATAGCTGACAGCAACAACATGTCCCAGGCTACCTGCTCTTGCTTTACAGAGGCTGCCACTCTGGTCTTGTTTCTCTTCTCCTAAATTAGGCTCGTCTTGCTTTGTGTCTTTTGGCCAAGTTTCCATCTTATATTTGGAAAGGCAGTACGTTGTATAGAAGAAAAATCCTGGATTTGAGCCTTGACTATGCCCCTACTTGGTTTGTGTGATCTGTTAGGTCACAGCATTTCTTGCCTAAATTTCCTTATCTATAAAATGAGAGTAAGATCCATCCTGCCTTCTTCCCAGCCCTGTTGAGCTGTCTCAATGAGATGCTTTTCGAGCCCAGCAGCAGTAATCAAATTATTGTTATCATTCCAGTTCTTATAATGGAGTTGCTGCCATTTTTCTGTCCCCCATGACTGATTTCCTCTCCAGGGATTTTTCTGAGACCAGGATAGATTCCTGCCCTTGCTGGTCTTCCCAGAACCTGGAAAGTGGAACCTGAGCCCTGGTTCCTAAGATTAGGACTTATTCTGATCCCAAAATTGCTCAACCCTGATAACCTGCCTTCCTGGTGCAGATCTCTTTCTGCACCATGCTCACCTGGTACTCTCCCTGCCTAATTTGTTATGTATTGACTTCCTCTGCTAGAGTTTGATCTCCCTAGGGGAAGGCAATATACCATACGCATCTCTACCTTCATGCCTTAGCACAATATTTAGTGCATAGTAGTTGTTTAATAAATGTTTCTTAAGTGAATCACTTATCAGAACATTATAGTATAATCTACATACTTTAGTCAAAAAATTTTTGTTGGGATCATGATGAGTTGGAATTGGCTTGATGGCAAAGAGTACTGGGTATTGACTAGTCTCCGGGATCAACAGCCGGTAAGACACATGTGGTCTCCACCCTCTTGGAGTTTTGGGCTTGATATCTTCTGTTTACCCCTTCAGATCTATTCCTTACCCTCTATACCCTTGAGACTGACCAGAATGGGTTATATCAAAAGTTTCCTTGTTCTCCTGCTTACAGTGGCATTTGGCCAATGGGAGGCATTGGAAAACGAGCAGAGGGAGATAGGGGAGAGAGGGTGGGACATTTACTACACCAGCTTTCTGCTTAACCAAGTCACCATGGTTTTGGCTACCTCCCTGTACTGAAACCACAGCTCTCGTTAAATGGCATTCTCCATACAGTCACCCTTTCTGGGTCTTGGGAACCTCTCTCTAGGCTTCTCTCTTTACATCTAGGGGTGGTAGGTCCTGTTACTCCTGGAGTAATGTGCTACCTGTTTTTTTGGTTTTGCCCATATCTTTAGAAAAAATTCTTTTATTGTATTGCCTGAAATTATCCAGTCTGAGAGTGAAGCTGTTTCCTTCTAGGAACCTGGCTGAAGAAGACATACAATAAACACATAAACATATTTTTAAATGGGTAGTTTATAAATCGGTTAATAATACTAATGTTAATTACTATTACTAGTAAACAAATAAACCATTGCATTTTATTTTCTTTCAACAATGATAATTTTTAAAATAAGTTACCGTAATATCAAATTTGGTTCAGTTAACAACCAACCTGTTGCCGTTGAGTTGATGCCAACTCATGGCAACTCCATGTGTGTGTCAGAGTAGAATTGTACTCCACAGGGTTTTCGGTGGCTGACTTTTTGGAAGTAGATCACCAGGCCTTTCTTTGGAGCTGCCTCTGGGTGGACTCCAACCTCCAACCTTCCTGCTCACAGCTGAGTGAGATAACTGTCTGTGCCACCCAAGGACTCCTCAGCAACACAGAGGGTGAAAAAGTGTTTTAAAGATCACAGTGTCTAATGGCTATGGAAAAAAAATGACAAATTTTGTGAGGATGATGGCATCATGGTGTTGATTGCTTTCATGTGGCTTTGAGGTTCTTTGTAATTGGGAGATCACTACTGTATATAGTTTACACGTGGTTAGTGTGCAATGCTAGACGGCAGCTTCTTCCTTCTATCTCTTACATTCACCTAGTATTGGAATTCAGGAGTGAGATCTTGAATCTTTGGCAAATAAGATTGCCTAATTTCTATTTGTCCAAGAAGCAATGCGTGTAGTTAATAGTGCCTCCTCCTTTTGCAGTTAAAGAGCCACGAAAGTGAGTTATATTCCTATTTGAAGAATTCACACTCTTGTACCCAGGGCATGGGCTATTTTGTATTTTTACATGTGCAAAACCACTTTTTCTGAATGTGTGTGTTCTCAATGAATGATAAAATTTCTATGACATTTCTAAGATAACTCAAAAAAAAAAAAATACGGCCCTCAATAGTCAAGATAAATAAACCAAAAGATAAAAAAGAAACCCATTGCCATCCAGTTGATTCCAACTCATAGCAACCCTATAGGATAGAGTAGAACTGTCCCACAGGGTTTTCACGGACCACCTGGTAGATTAGAACTGCTGACCTTTTGGTCAGCTCTTAACCACTGTGTCACCAGGACTCTTAATTAAAAAAATAAAAAATAAAAAAGCCCAAACCCATTGAAGTCATGTCGATTCTGACTCATAGCGACCTATAGGTCAGGGTAGAACTGCCGCATAGAATTTCCAAGGAGCAGCTGGTGAATTTGAACTGCTGACCTTTGGCTAGTCCCCAAGCTCTGAACCACTGTGTCACCAGGGCTCCAAGTAATAATAACATAGAATATGCAAATATTTATTTGCCATCTTCTGATTATAAGAAACTTTGATTGTATCCTTTTCCCATATCTTAAACATAATTCTTCTAAATTTATTTTGGAGCCTGGTGGTGCAGTGGTTAAATGCTCAGCTGCTAACTGGAAGGTCAGCAATTCGAACCTATCAGCCAGTCTGCAGGAGAAGAGATGTGCAGTGTGCTTCTGTACAGATTTACAGCCTTGGAAACCCTATAGGGCAGTTCCACTCTGTCCTATAGAGTCTCTATGAGTCTGAATCAACTTGATGGCAACAGGTTTGGATTTTTTTTTTAATGTATTTTGTTTGATGTTATTAACGTATAGCACAGAAGTTTTTCTGTGTCTCTCTGCCATCTAAATGTTTAAGGCTTTTCTGATTTGAGGTTATTCTTTATCCCTTTGGTTTCACTGTTTCTGCAGACATGAACGTGGATACCTGAGTTGGAAAAAAAACTTGGGGTAGTCTATATTTTTCAAACTCCTTTCCAAAGTAGACCTGTATGGTGCTAATTCTAAACATAATAACTGCAAACAAAGCACCTCTCTACCCATAAGCTTGGGTGTCACTGGGTGGCCTAAGCAGTTAAGTGGTGCACTACTAAAGGAAAGTTTGGGACTTCGAACCCTGCCAGAGTGTCCTTGGAAGACAGGCCTGGGAATGTGCTTCCGAAAGGTCACAGTCTTGCAAACCCTATGGAACAGTTCTACTCTGCACACATGGGATCTTCATGAGTCAGAATCCATTCAAGGGCAACTAACAACAACCCATACCCTCAGAGATGTTTCCACCCTTAAAACAAAAGGCTCAGTTACAAAGCTTGGGATTACCCTCCCCAAGTTCTTTTATGGCTCCTACAGTTTCATTGCAAAAGCCTTTCCTTTTTTTCCCCCTTAAGATTTATTGCCATTCCTTTCCGTAACTTCTCGTTTCCTATTTCTCTAATTACCTGCAGCAGGAAGAACCTTCAATTCATGTGGATGGAAACCAGCACTCTCCCGAGGGTGCAGTGGAAGGGTAAATCCATCTGTACTAGAATGTCCCATCAGGAGAACTTGAGATAGGATATGAGTGATTGTCCAACACGTTTTTAGTGGAGTCTCTTTGCCTTTGCAAATGATCTTGCCTTCTCCCAGAATAGGTTTCTCTTTGCCACCTGGGAAACTGGTATTCATCCCTTAAAACCCAAATCAAATGCCACTTCCTCTGTGAAAGCTTTTCCAGCTTCATCAGGCAGAATTAGTCAGCTCCTCTGGTGCCATATGAACTTTTGGCCTCACTTTTATTACAGCAAGAACAAACAGTTTTGTTTTCAGCACCTACTATGTGCTTTGTGCATTGTGTTAGTATATGTCTGCACATCTGTCTTACTTGGCTGACTTTGAACTTTTCCAGAGCTATGATATTTTTTCTTCTTTACATCTACCTCAGGGTGGTGTCTGGTGTAGAGTAGGATTAAGTGTTTGATGAAGGAAGGATGTATGAATATTTGAATGACTATATTAAATAACCCATAGTCACCCTACAGGACAGAGTAGAAGTGCCCCATAGGGTTTCCAAGGCTGTAATCTTTAAGGAAGCAGACTGCCACATCTTCTATCTGCTGATGGGTTCGAACCATCAGCCTTTAGGTTAGTAGCCAACTGCTTAACCGTTGTGCCACCAGGGCTCAGAATAAGCTTGACAAAGGGTTTTATATTAAAGAAATTTGTAAGACTATTCAGTAGATTGATGTCAAAACTGATCAATTGAATGAATATATTTTTATCTTTGATATTTTATTAGGTGGACCACAAATTCTGTGAAAGCAGAAGCTGTGTCTCTCACACCCCAGTTTTGGCTATAGTACCTGGGTATAGTACATATAAAAAATAGTAAGCATTTAATTTGGGTGTAGTATCTATAGTAAGCATTTAATTCTTGTTTGTGGAATTTGTGGATAAAAAAAAGAAAAGAAACAATGCTAAATAGAATTAACTCAATCTTCAGTCTGGGTATTTTGTTCCGTTTTTATTTTAACAGAGACAAGCACATTTAATCTGATTATTTTTGGGGCCCAAACTGCAGCACTCTTGGAGCCCTGGTGGCACAGTGGTTAAGAATTCAGCTGCTAATCAAAAGGTCAGCAGTTCAGAGTGAAATTAGTCAGTTGCAAAAGGACAAATATTGTATAAGACCATTATTATAAGAATTGAGGAATAGTTTAAACTGAGAAGAAAACATTCTTTTGTGGTTACGAGACGGGGGAGGGAGGGAGGGAGGGCAGGAGAGCAGTATTCACTAATTAGATGGTAGATAAGAACTACTTTAGGTGAAGGGAATAGACAACACACGATACAGGGGAGGTCAGCACAACTGGACTAAACCAAAAGCAAAGAAGTTTCCTGAATAAACTGAATGCTTGAAGGCCAGTGTAGCAGGGGCAGGAGTTTGGGGACCATGGTTTCAGGGGACATCTAAGTCAATTGACATAATAAAAATCTATTAAGAAAACATTCTGCATCCCACTTTGAAGAGTGGCATCTGGGGTCTTAAATGCTAGCAAGCGGCCATCTAAGATGCATCAATGAGTCTCAACCCACCTGGATCAAAGGAGAATGAAGAACATCAAGGACACAAGGTAATTACGAGCCCAAGAGACAGAAAGGGCCGCATGAACCAGAGACTCCATCATCCTGAGACCAGAAGAACTAGATGGTGCCTGGCTACAACCGATGCCTGCCCTGACAGGGAACACAACAGAGAACCCCTGAGGGAGCAGGAGAGCAGTGGGATGCAGACCCCAAATTCTCATAAAAAGGCCAGGCTTAATGGTCTGACTGAGACTAGAAGGACCCCAGTGGTCATGGCCCCCAGACCTTCTGTTGGCCCAGGACAGGAACCATTCCCAAAGCCAACTCTTCAGACATGGATTGGACTGGACAATGGGTTGGAGAGGGATGCTGGTGAGGAGTGAGCTTCTTGGATCAGGTGGACACTTGAGACTAAGTTGGCATCTCCTGCCTGGAAGGGAGATGAGAAGGTAGAGAGGGTTAGAAGCTGGCGAAATGGACATGAAAAGAGAGAGTGGAGGGAGGGGACTGTCTCATTAGGGGGAGAATAATTGGTAGTATGTAGCAAGGTGTATATAAGTTTTTGTGTGAGAGACGACGGACTTGATTTGTAAACTTTCACTTAAAGCACAATAAAAATCATAAAAACTAAAACAAAACAAAGAAAAGGTCAGCAGTTGAAAGCCACCAGCCACTCTTTGGAAACCCTGTGAGGCAGTTCTACTCTGTCCTATAGGGTCTCTATGAGTTGGAATCAACTTGACGGCAATGGGTTTGTTTTTCTGGCTTTTGTAACCAACCCTCTTAAATCATTTTTATAAGCTACTGGAGTTGGAAAGGAGTCCCTGCATAGTGCAAATGATTAACACACTCAGCTGGTAACCAGAAGTTAGAGTTCACCCAGAGGTACCTTGGAAGACAGGCCTGGTGACCCACTTCCAAAAAACCAGCTGTTGAAAACCCTATGGAGCCAGTTCTACTCTGACATACATGGGGTTGCCGTGAGTGGAGGTCGACGTGATGGCAGCTGGTTTGGGTTGGTTGAACTTGGAAAAGGTGGAAGTACAGACAGAGGGTAAAGGTATAACCCCCTCAGAGCCCACTGGGAGACCCTTGTCTGGATAATTCCCCTCAATTCAACAGAAACAAATGGTTGGAAACAAAGGTGAATTCTTGGTGGAACTCATTTGCACACATAAAAAACTGCCTCACCACCACCTACATCAGGTGATTCTCTGGCAAACCATGGCTTTGCCCTTTTGTATCCATAACCTGTTTGTTTTTAAAGGAAAAAGGGCATTGTGCTAAAGGAACAGAAAAAAAATACATATATATATATATATAAGCAGGTATACATACATACACATATATTTTCTGACCATGTGTACTTGTGTTTCTTACTTCTGTTAAAATTATAGTTGTTGATATAATGCTGACCTCGTTTGTGCTGGCGATTCCTTTTTACGGTGTCTGCAGATACAAATACTGCCTGCACACGAACAGAACAGCACGTGCTGTACTAACGGCCAGTTACACAGAATGCTCAGGCCTCCATCTGCTGCTGGTTAGTTTTCTCCCTGCTATTTGCATCATTCTTTTGAAGACACTCCAGCAGTCTATTGCTTTGCCCAATTGTTTATAATGGTCTATAAATCAAGGGCTCGGACCAGATGAGATGTCTAGGTTGTGTTTGCAAAATATTTGGATATTGCAAAATATTTGGTTTTGTTTCACTCTCTTACTCTCAGAACACATATAGATGACGCTCTGATTTAAGCTTGTTTTCTAGTTACTCATTTTTGGGAAAATGGTGATCCTTTGAGCCAGTTAGAAGGCTCAAGCCATGTTTTGATGTATTGCTCAGTGTGTTTAAATTTTCTGATGTAAATGTTGACACTTTTTCTTTCTTAAAGCCTAAGGGTAGGCAAACAATACAGAACAAAACAAAAAGGCTATTGCTTCTGTTCTTTGAAATCAAGTAAAAGTGTTTGGTGAACAGGACTACGTTCTAGCACCAGTTTTTAATGGTCAGGCTGTGACGTTTTAACGTTTGAATAATAGTTTGATTACACTATGTTCAGATTTAAAGTGTCAACGAGCTGAATTCAGAATACAGGACTTTCTAATGGAAGCCCACGTCAGGTGGACCACTGCGGAGGGAATACAAGATTCCATGCACTGGATTTACTGATTGCTTACGTCAACAGCAGGCTTTTAACTTGCCTAGTAACATAAAAATGCTGAGGATCTGTGCTTAGGTAAATCACGGGTCTCTATTTTGTGCCACAGACATTGTATCCAGCCCTTTCCCTTTATTTCCTAGTCACAGTTTTACAGGAGGATGTGGAAGACGAGAAATTAGAGCTAACAGAGGGAGTGAATCAGTTACATAAAATGTTTACGAGATGCAGTGACTACAGGACCTTAAAAGAAAAACACAAACCCATTGCCGTCATGCAGATTCTGACTCATAGTGACCTTATAGGACATAACAGAACTGCCCCATAGGGTTTCCAAGCAGTGGCTGGTAGATTTGAACTGCTGACATTTTGATTAGCAGCTGAGCTCTTAACCACTATGCCAGCAGTGCTCCATTGCTTACACTAAAATATACAGAGCTAAACAGTTTACAGAGTACTTTCAGTTCCTGCCTCACTGGAGAGGAAGAACAGGGGCTATTACACCTATTTTGTAAATTTGTCATTACCTGTTGTAGAGTTAGTTGGTCCCTGACTCACGGGTGACCCCATGTACAATGACTGAAATGCTGCTGCCTGGTCCTGTACCATCCCCATGACTGGTTGGGGATCCGGCCACTGTGATCTCTAGGGTTTTCATTGTCTCATTTTCATAAGTAGATCACCAGGCCTTTCTTCCTGGTCTACCTTCATCTGGAAGCTCTGCTGAAGCCTGTTCAGCATCACAGCAACACACAAGACTCCATTGACAGACAGTTGGTAGCTATGTGTGAGGTGCACTGGCCAAGAATTAAACCTGGGTCTCCCACATGAAAAGTGAGACTTATACCACTCAACCACCACTTAAGATAGCACACTTTATTAATTTGAGATGAAGGTTAAAAATAAAAACAAAAACAAGTCTTATTCCAAGGTTCTTCTTTTTCAGTGTATGAAGATATTACTCATTGGATAAGATACATAAGCTGAAGTTAGGCAGCCACCTATTAAAATGCAGTTTTTAAGATTTGGGCTTCTGGGTTTTACCAGCAAAACGGAATTTGAAAGTAATTCCCACTAGACCTGGTGGTGTAGCGGTTAAGAGCTACTGCTGCTAACCAAAAGGTTCGAATCCACTAGGTGCTCCTTGGAAACCGTATGGGGCAGTTCTACTCTGTTCTATGGGGTCTCTATGAGTCGGAATGGACTCAACGGCAAAGGTATAGGTAGGCACTAAAAATTTCTGACATGCCTTGGGAATCCTGAAAGCAGGCCACTGTTCTCTCCAGAAGCCATTTAGCGTATTATGCATGAAACATTTTCTTAGGAACAATACCAAGAATTTGGCCATTTGGAAGAAGCCCCTGAAGAGATACGCCGTTGCAAACTATATCCTTTGGTGAATAGAATTAGTCAACCTGATTGTCTGGTTTCCTAGGGACAAACCAGCAAGCTCAAACAGCATCTCCCAAACTGATCTTCCAGTTAACATTAGCTCCAGGAGAGATATCAATAGATGCTTCGAGAACAAATAGTGTAGGTTGAAACGATTCAGGAGAAGGATGCCAATAGGTTCCTTTCTTGGAGATTAAAACGACAGTAATTTTGAAGTAAAGAAACGTGTTAAATGTTGTTTACCTAGTTTTTCAAGCTTATTGGAATACATATGCACACACATATACATAGTAATACTTAAATGTTAATAACTTGAGGAGCAGGGTCTGGGAAATGTTCTTTACTGACTGCTTTAACTTTGCATTATAGCATTTTAGAAAATTGCATGAACTTTGCTAGGTGATATGATTTTGAAATATACTGTACAACAATTAAATCAGACATTTAAAATATAAATGAAACATAAGTTCAAAGCAGAGTAGCCGATCTTTTATGTACACCTTCCGCTTATGTTTTATTATTCTACTCCTTCAAGAAGCTTCAGTGTTTAAGCCCACTGCTGAACTCCTCAACCTACAAGTCTAAGCCTCTGCAATCTGGACCCTTCTGCCTTCTCAACTTATTTCTTTATTCTGTGATTTGTTGTTGTCAGGTGCCATCAAGTAGATTCTGACTCACAGCGACAGCATGTGACCGAGTAGAACTGCCCCGTAGTGTTTCTTGGCTGTAATCTTCATGGGAGCAGATCGTCAGGTCTTTCTCCCGTGGAATAGCCAGGTGGGTTCGAAACACCAACCTTTCCATTAGGAGACAAGAGCTTGACAGTGGCACCAACATTTTGGAATAACCTCTCTCCCTCCTTTTGGGTGGGATTTGAATTCTTTTAAAGCTACTCCCACTGGGACTGTGTGGCCACAGCACCCCCATGTGTCAGGTGTAGACCCCCAAGCAGACCCAGGTCACTGCTTACTGAGGACACAAGGGCACCAGCTGATGGTGGCCAAGAATCTCCAAAGGGCAGCTCTCTCGTGGAGGGGTTGTCCTTGCTTGTTACACTGAAGAGAGCTGACTCATGATGTTCCATGCTTTATGCCCGGGCTTTTGTTCCTTGGCCTCTGACTCAGCTGCAGGCTCTTTCCACCTTCAGCTTCATTTCTCCCAGCTGTGACCTGTGTTCCTGATTCCATCCTTGGCTTTCAAGTCTGATTTTTTTTTAAAACTTTTTCCATTTTCCTGCTTCTGACTTATTGTTGATATGTCTTCTATGCTTTGCCTTCTGCCCTTTGGCAATGACTCTGACTAACTGGTAGTTGCTGGTCAACGGCTTGCGGTGGCCGCCTTGAACTCTCTGACTTGTACAGCCCAGGCACCACGATGACCTCATTTGTGCTGTGACAATGGTGACATTTCCCTCTTGTGAATTTCTACTGCGTTTGTGCTCTGTATTCCTTTCTTGGTGTTTGTTATACAGTGTTTTCGATGATAAACAAGGCCTTTGTGGGGCAAAAAATGAGGCTAGATTTAAGGGGATTCCAAAGATAATGGCTATACTGGAATAGAACTCCTATCAGAGCTGCACAGACATTGGTAGGTTCAGTGACACTGGGTCTCCTCCCTAACATTACAAATGTATCACAGGTCTACCAGTAGTCTCTGATCTATGTCTGCCCGGTCCCAAGAGGGCATAGTATGGAGGACAAGAAGTGAATGTTTGTAATCAGAGAGTAGGAAATACCAGCATTACAAATTGGTTATGTAGGCCAAAGCCTGGGAGGGGGAAGATGATGACAAGAAGTCCAGAAGTGCAGGTGAGAAAGGACATGCCTCACTTCACTCTCATTCTTTCTTCTTTCTCTTTATTCTCAATGTTGCCAGCCAGTGGCCATTGAGTTGATTCTGATTCACGGTGACCCCATGTGTGTCAGAGTAGAACTGTGCTCCATAAGCTTTTCAGTGCAGATATTTTTTGGAAGTAGATCGAGAGGCCTTTCTTCTGAGGCACTTCTGGGTGGACTCAAACCTCAGACCTTTCATTTAGCAGCTGCTCGTGTTAACCATTTGCATCACTCAGGCTCTCCATTCTCAATATTTCATATTTTTAAGGAACAAAACTGGGGTAAATATATTTAAGTGAGAAATAAAGTAGAAATTATCAAGTCATGGTCCCAGACATGTTTCTATTTTGCTCCATAGGCTGCGTATGTTACGTGAAGATGGAGAGAGAAAGGTAAGACACCTTGGTTATTAATGAGGCAATTCACGTTGTTGAAACATGCCCAAGGAAATCACGGGCACATCTGTATTTCTCAAACGTAAGTAGTTGTGGCAATAGATCTGCACAGGAGAGGAAAGCAGTGAACTAAATGGTGAAGAGAAAAGTCTTGATTGCTCTAAGCTGGTAGGTGACCAGAGAAAGCAGCTCTGTCACTCGTCAATCTTTCCCCTTTGGTCACCTTCTTCCCGACTCCCTCCTCCTGACTTTGGCAGGAAAGAACCTGTGGCCTGTAGGGATCTGTCCCAAACAGGGTTCCTTTGACATAGTATACAGAGCTTTTAACAAGAGGAAAATCCTGGAAGCATTTCAACTGTCCAGCTCTGAAAGTCTAGGGCAATAAAAAGGGCAGGGCCTCTGGTTTACAAAATACGTGAAACCATAGCGGAAAAGAGCAAAACCATATAACCCTTCTTATTGAAGTGATTTTAACAAGATGGAAACAGAGCACACAATCATGCTTAGTACACTATATCCCTGAAATAGGTTTTCAATCTATTTTCTATCACTTTCCAGACTTTTCTATAGTGGACACAATAGGAGTCATAATAGACTAATGTTACTGTTTCATTTAACAAAACACTTACGTCACCTAATGGTTTTCAGGGTTGTAGTGATTCTAGTGGACTGTATTCTCAGAATACTGTCCTTCTTCCTTCTTCTGGTCATGGACCCTCACAACCCCATCCCACCCTGATCCTCACCCCACTGTGGGTCCTCTGTCCAGATGTCACCAAGACCTTGCCAGAAGAAACAATAGTCCAGGGGCTGCCCTGTGACCTAACTAGGGCCAACCAGAATAATTCTTTCAGCAAACATGTCAACACATGGAGAGAATGCTAGCCTTTCATTTGGGAGAAAGTGGAACTGGGTTGCTGGCAAACATGCTTCCTGTTGGATGGGAGAAGCTGCCTGCAGGAAGAAACCAAAGACAAGCAGAGCTGGAAGATAGATGGTGAAAGGAATCTCAGTTCCTGTCCTTTTTTGTTTCCATCTTTTATGTTATACCAGCAGGACCAGGCAGTGTCTCATTCCATCATGCACAGGGTCACCATGCATCTGGACCTACTCGACGGCAGCTAACAACAACAACATTCCCAGCAATGTGAGCTATGAATTCCATTTAAAGTCAATATTTTTAAACTTAGTTTGACTTGGATTTCCATCAATCACAGTAAAAGGAGTCCTAATCTAGTGCATGATAATAAATCCAAGAATGGGTTGAGCTCAGTTCACCTCACTAAATTTGTGTGTGGAGTTGAGGGGAGGGGACATAGTGAATAAGTGAATCTCAGAGGGTGTTCCAACATTGATTTAAAGGGCATACCTTTGGGCATGTGTTCTCATCTGTGTCTGAGCCCCTCTGTAAGTGAGATTTGATACACATTCATTTTTATGTACCAACACCTAGTACCATCTGGCATAGGATGGGTGCTCAGTTCATGCTCAATGAATAAAAAGGGATGAACAAAACAGTATTCCTGCATCTAAGTCTGGCTTGACGGCATGGATTCTGTGGAAAGAGTAAATGTGAGATATATTTTGTGATGAAGCGCAGCCTCTTCTCTTAAAAGCCAGAGATCAGTCCTATAAGGTGGATGGGCAAGCTGACAATGGCCTTGAGACTTTATTCAATCTAACACCCTCAAGCCACCACCTGTCAGTTTGTCATGCTGTGGTGGCTTGCAGGTTGCTGTGATGCTGGAAGCTATGGCACTTTTATTTCAAATACTATCAGGGTCACCCACGGTGGACAGATTTCAGCAGAGCTTCCAGACTAAGACAGACTAGGAAGAAAGCCTGTCAATCTACTCCCCAAAATTAGCCAGTGAAAACCCTATGGATCACAAAACGTTGCCTGAGACTTCGGCTCGCTTACTTTAGTTGTGTCTTCATGAGAGAGCAATACCTGGAGAAGGATATCATGTTTATTAAAGTGGTGGGCCAGCAAAGGTGAGGGAAACTCTCAGAGAGATGGGTTGACAAAATGGCTGCAACAATGGACACAAATACAGCAATGATCATGAAGATGGTGCAGGACAGGGCAACGTATTTTCTGTTATCCATGGGGTCACCATGAGTAGGAGCCTACTCGATAGAAACTAACAGCAACAACAAACACTCGAAGTGAAGAATATGGTTTTAGTGCTGGCCCAGTGAGATTTTTATTTTAAACTGATTCTTACTTTACTTAATATGATTCTGATGAAGATTATTGCAGAAAATAGATGACTTAGTGACTGGCACAGTATGTCCACCATCAATGTAAGCTATAATTAAAAAAAAAAACTACAGCAAAAACTAAAACCACACACAAAAGGTCATGGAGTCCACTCCATCGATAAGTTGCTGATCAATTAGCAAAGTTTATGACAATCCAGGCCTTGTCCCCAACGATATGGGAGCACATCCAAGGGAGAAGGGATCTTACCACACACTTCTCCACCTCCTCCCTTCTTTCAGTTTACACATACTTTGGTCTGTGTTTCCAAACTCCCAAGCTAGAAGTGTGTATGTGCGGCTCAGGCAGGATGGCTGGTTGTGTTGGGGTCACAATGACTACAGTGTTGTTTTATTGTATATGCTTTCCTCATAGCAGAAGGCTCTGTTCCTGATAATGCCTGTGTCTGGGGGCAGCACAACTTTAGAATTAAGGCTACAAGTACAATTTACTCCTCTTTTTCTCCTCCTATGACTTCCATGGGTGGTGGGTATCCACTCGGCTTCACCCTCTGACTCCTGGTTGAGTGCAGCCAATGGGGGTCTCCAGTGGAAGATCTAAATATGGAAGAAGAGAGAGGATGGGATCCTGACTTCCTGGATGTCTTCCTGCTGGGCTGCAGGGTAACCCTGGTGCTTCACCTTTATTTCAGGCCAGCAGTCTCTAGGCAGGCACTCCTTTCCTTGTCGGGTGCTAGAAATTGCTCCCCCTTTCATCACATTTAAGGCTGGCTCCTCATTTTTCTCTCTTGGGGATATTTCAGCATTCCTTTTTGATTTTTTTCTTAACCCTGTTCATATTTTATAAACATGACTTTATTTAACTTAGGAGCCATGGTGGTGCAGTGGTTAAGAGCTACCGCTGCTAACCAAAAGGTCAACAGTTCGAGTCTACCAGCTGCTTCTTGGAAACCCTGTAGGGCAGTTCTACTCTGCCCTATAGAGTCACTGTGAGTAGGAATCGACTCAGTAGGAAAGGGTTTTTTTTTTTTTTTTGGTTATTTAACTGTCCTCAATTACTCTGTTAGAGTGTACCATCTATTTCATACTCAGACTCTGACTGATAACAAAAAATAAAAATAAACAACAAACGAAACCCGTTGCTGCTGAGTCAATGCTGACTCATAGTGGCCCTACAGGACAGAGTAAAACTGCCCCATAGGGTTTCCAAGGCTGTAAATCTTTATGGAAGCTGCTACATTTTACTCCTGCGAACCACCAACCTTTCGATTAGCAGCTGAGGGCTTAACCACTGAACTGCCAGGGCTTCTGGTAATAAACTTTTATAAATTTATCTTACTACTTACATTTTATTTCCTGGGAGCACAGGGTATGTAGGAAAAGAAAAGTGAATACGAATGAGAACAGTTCCGGGTTGCATTGCAAAATGAAGCATTTGCATTTAATTTCTTTTATCCTTTGCCACTACCCTCATAATTTTCATTACTTAATGGGTTCAGAAAAAATACTAGGCATACAAATTAGCAGTAAACTTTTTTTTTTTTTTTTCTCCCTCACTTGCCATAGCTTTAAGCAATACATGTGTAATCAAAAACAGAGGCTAATTCTCTTTCAGACTTGTGTTGTGGTCTCTTGACTTCCTTAAAAGGCAGAACTAAAACCACTAAGCCACATCATAAATTACTGTATTTGCTTTGAGGTATCAGTTATTATTAGTGAAATCCATTCAAAAGAATAGACATGTTAAAAGGGGACTTCATACTGTGTTCTTTAACTGAGTGTGAATTTCTAGTTGTCCAGCAGGATCATAAAGTTCCAGAAACTGAGATTATGCAGATTAAAGGCATTTAAGTCACACTGGGGGCCCTGGTGGTACAGTGATTAAGAGCTCGGCTGCTAACCAAAAACTCGATAGTCAAAAGCTCCGCAGTTCGAATACACCAGCCTCTCCTTGGAAACCCTAAGGGGCAGCCCTGGGTTCAGTTCATCAGAATTCGTAATTGTCTACCTACTTGTGGATCCCTGGTGGCCCAGTGGTTAAAGCACCTGGCAGCTAACCAAAAGGTCAGTGGTTTTAACACACCAGCCGCTCTGTGGCAGAAAGATGTGGCAGTCTGCTTCTGTAAAGAGTTGTAGCCTTGGAAAGCCTATGGGGCAGTTCTACCCTGTCCTATAGGGTCTCTCTGAGTCACAATTGACTCGGCAGCAGTGGGTTTTCTTTTTCCCTTTGGTACCTACACCCGATATGAATGTGTCAACAAAGTAATGAATAGTGCTTAGGGTATGCTGTATAGAAGGGTGTCACATACCCCTAACTCTTACCCTTCTTCCAGTTGAAGAAGTTGGGAAGCTATTAGGAATATTTCCCAGACCTTCTTACAGCTGGGGTTTAGATGCAATGAAGAGCCACCAGACTGACTCCCATAAGATTTGGAAAGTGGATGTGTGGGAGGGGCCATCCTGCTCAAGCTTTCAGGCAGCCAGTTGATGGACACAGAGGCTTTCTTATGTCAGTGTTCCAAGTAGCAGGAACAGAGGTGGTGGCTTCTTGATTTGTCCTCCTAGCCTAGGATTCACAGCTCCTGGTATGGATTCTCTGGTTCTTAGATGTGGAGAGACCACTGATTGGTGTCGGTGGAGCATCTGCCTTCTGGTACAGCTCCAGTTGCAACCTCAGAGGGTCCATTTTAGTTGTCCTAGAAAGTTCTTCCAGGAGGCCCAACTGAGAAGCTGTCCCTTGAGTCTTTCTAATAATTTTGTAAGGAACCAAATTCCGTATTTTAAATCTGACTCTGTTTAAAACACCTAGGGTGGTTTCTGTGTCCAGCACTGAATTCCCACTAATACAGTAGGCAAACAAATAAAGACATAAATGTTTAGAGCACAGAGTTCTATTTCAATCTTAATAAAGCCAGTTGCCATTGAGTCAACTCTGATTCATGGTGCCCCTGTGTCTGTCAGAGTAGAACTGTGCTCCACAGGGTTTTCAGTGGCTGTAATGTTATGGAAATAGATCACGAAGCCTTTCTTCTGTGGTGCCGTTCGGTGGATTCAAACTGCCAATCCTTCAGTTACGAGTCGAGCACAAACTGTTTGCACCACCCAGGGACCTTCAGTCTTAATGGTGATCAATAAATATTATCAGTTTGAAGTTATACCTCCACTTCCACCTCTATTAAATAATGGAAGATTGAATATGCCTAAATTCCCAACTCACAAATCAGATAAATTAGAGTAATTTTTCACAGTAAAACATGTATGTATATATATTTCATTTTATAACACAATGAACTGTTAAAAAAATAAGGGTGAATTTACATTTGACTGTATAGGATATAAGAAGCCCTGGTGGAGCAGCGGGTAAAGTACTTGGCTGCTAACTGAGAGGTCAGTGGTTCGAACCCACCAGCCACTCTGTGAGAGAAAGATGTGGCAATCTGCTTCTGTAAACCCTATGGGGCAGTTCTACCCAGTCCTACAGGGTCACTATGAGTAGGAATCAACTCGATGGCAATAGCTTTGGAATTTTTTTTGTTGTTGTTTTTTGGTATTTAGGATCTAAATCATTGATGTCTTTGAAAAAGTCTGGAAACGGAGATAGAGAACTTAATGTGATGAGAGAAGAATGCAACTGGGTTTAAAATAAAAAATAGAATAATACTCAATGAATTTAAAAATAATAACAGTACTTTTTTTTTTTTTTCCGTTCCGGGAGAGACAAAGGGTTTATGAAGTCCATGTGGGCAGACAGTTCTCCAGACATAAGTTCTCCATGGAAAACTCCTTGGAGCCTGTTCAAAGCGAGGACTGTCTGAGCTCAGCTTAAGTGATGGCTAAAAGTGATAAGCAGCCATGGAAAAAAGCGCCACCGCCTTGGACACCAAGAACCCAGAAGAAATCGGGGAAAGCCTCATGAGAATCACTGGACCTAAAATAAAGTGAGTGTACTGTCTCCAAGTTTGGTTTCCATGGGAATTTGTGTTTATGGGGGAAGCCTGAGATTGTGTCTTCCAGGCCAACATATCTGGATAGTCCAATCAGTTCAGCTATTCATGTTGCTTAGCTGACCGGATGTTTTGTCTTTATGGCTGGTGTGACGTCCTGATTAGATCGGGCAGGTGAAAAGTGTAGTCAAGTGTCAGACTCAGTTGTATTTTCTGCAGGCTGACATTTGACAAACTTGGCCCATCACTGGTTGGTGGAGTCATCTATGCCTGGGAAGGGAAGAGATAGTTTTAGCAATAGTTGGTGTGAGCAATGACAATCTAAGTGAACTGGATAGGCTGTTGGGGATTTGAACATGACTTAACCCAAACGCTTCATGGTTTTGAAATGATGAGCTCGTAATCTTTCTTGCCCCCGAGGGAGCAGGTAGGCAATTCATCAGATTGGGTGTCTTCATCACGATTATGTTACTAGAGTAGAAGTGAACGGAGGATTTACAATAGTTGGATTTTCTTTCTTGAGGAAATGGTGTATAATGCATCCCCAGGGCCTTTCAAATCAATTCAGCCCAATTTGCAAATATTCACTGTACACCAAGTCTGTGCAGGTTGCCATGCCAGATGCTGAGCATAAACTGAGGGACAACAGCCTGCCTGGGCTCCCCGCTAAACAAGCAAACAAACGAAAAACTCAAACCCATTGCCGTCGAGTCAATTCTGACTCATAGCAACCCTGCAGGATGGAGTAGAACTGCCCTATACAGTTTTGAAGGAGGAGCTGGTGGATTTGAACTGCCAACCTTTTGGTTAGCAGCCGAGCCTTTCAGCACTGTGCCACCAGAGCTGCGGGTTCCCCTCTAGATCACTTAAATCAGAATAACTGTGGGATGGGGACCAGGCACAGGTATGTTTTAAAAGTTTTTCAAGTGTTTCTAATATGCGATCAGACTTAAGAATTACATTTAGTCCAATAGATGTCCATATACTGAAAATGTGATAAGGCTGAAATTCACGGCTAAAATTAGGTTGGTGCAGGACCTTGTAGCATATGAACTTTTTTTTTAAACATCTTTTATAAACACACACAGCCTGTAACCCTAAGACCAAGCCCTCCTTAGTATTTGCTGTCATAGAAATTTGCACTTAGCCTTTCATAATACACAACACACTTGAAATCCCATGTCATGATCTGTCTTCCTTGGTAGAGCAGAAAACTCAGCGAGGCTGAGGTCCATGTCACTGCATTACCTGCACAGTGCCAGACACATCGTAGATGCTCAACAAAGAATTTTTTAATGAATGAATGAATGGCTTTGCAAAAAGTAAATTGCTACACCCATATAAGCCATTGATTATTACTAATTCCGATATCTATATTCAGGTGGAAGCCCTGGTGGCATATTGGTTAAGCATTTGTCTGCTAAACAGAAGGTCTGCAGTTCATATCCAGCAGCTGCTCCTTGGAAATACTATGGGGCAGTTCTCCTCTGTCCTATGGGGTTTCTAGGAGTCAGAATCGACTTGACGGCAACAGGCTTATATTCTGGTGAGGGAGAAAGATATGGCAGTCTGCTTTCATAAAGATCACAGCCTTGGAGACCCTGTGGGGCAGTTCTACTCTGTCCTATAGGATCGCTGTGAATCGGAATGGACTGGACAGTGGGGGGTTTGGGTATATTCTGGTGTAGTAGATCTTTCTTGAGGAAGGCCGTCGACAGCATAAGTAACAGATCTGGAACAAAAGCTAGGACTCTTAGAATGACTTTACTATCGCATGCTGCAGGCAGGTGGACCTCTCTCCTGCAATGAGGAAGCTTTAAGAACGTTTTTGTGCCTGAGGTTTTATTTTTTGCTCTTCATGTTTCAGTTAGAATTTTGTAGTTATTCCTCTATATTTTTCCCATATCACGTTGTGGTTGCGTGCTATCGAGTCGGTTCTGACTTACAGTGACACTGTAAACGCAGAACTGCCTGTTGGGTTTCTTAGCATGTGGTCTTTACAGGAGCAGGTGCTCCTGCAGAGCCACTGGGTGAGTTCACACCACTGACCTTTTGGTTAGCGGTTGAGCACATAGCCATTGTGTCACCAGGGCGCCTTATCATAGTGGCAGGTATTATCTCAATTATATGCCAAGTCAAAATGTCACCTTCTTAGTTACATTTTTTTTGTTCCACTATCAAACGGCTGTTTTCATTCTCCCTTTGGCACTCTTGTAAAACTTGATTTGTGCTGAAAATTTACCATTTCTGACTCACTAGCTACTAGGTGACACTGTTAGCGTTTTGTGAGCTGTGTGTCCTTTTACAGCTCATGGTCAAAATCTAGCTAATGTCAGAAGCAGGAAATAACTAGCAAGTTCATGCATTATCCTTCTGTTTACTCTTCAGATCCAAAGGCTATAGGTTACCATAATGATGTATCTTTTGATCACATGATTTTGTTAGAAAAAAAGAATGATTGGAATTTGGCTCAGTGGTCAAAAATAGAAAATTTCCCAAGTCTCAGAACCTTTTCTTTAAAAGTCAAACAAGTCATTTCAGGTGAAGGCAGGGTAAGTTATTAGCTTAAAAAAAACAATGTGTTTAAATTTTAAACAGAGGGCACTCATTTGCAGACACATCTACACATATATATAATAGTGAAAAAATCAGATCCATAACAATTAGTAATGCCTACACAGATGTATGACTGGCTAAGCATGAGGAAAATCAAGAGACGTATATTTCCACGCGGGCTTGGTGTGTGTATGGCCTTGCCAAGTGAAATACTGGCTAATGGTAAACTATTCTCTGATAATTCAAAAAAAATCCTGTCATGAAATGGGTTTTGTCCCCCCAAAATATATGTCAACTTGGCTAGGTCATGATTCCCAATATTGTGTGATGGTCTACCACTTTGTCATCTGATGTGATTTCCGTACGTGTTGTAAACCCTATCACTATGATATAATGAGATGGATTGGTGGCAGCTGTATTGATGAGATCTACAGGATTGGATGGTGTCTTGAGCCAATCTCTTTTGGGATACGGTGGGGAATGGAGAGCAGGGAGACATAGGGACCTTATGCCACCAAGAGGGCAGTGCTGGGAGCAGAGCATGTCCTACTCATTTCCCTGCCATACTTTTTGAGTAGTTATTGCAAGGCTTTGCTACTCCTGCTCCTCTGCTATCTTTCTTTCTGCTTCTACCAGAAAATAAAGACTATCAGAAGTTCATGTTTTTATCTTTCCAGTTCCTTTTTTCTCCAGACTCATCCGCACTTGGCTTTTGTTAACTCTGTCTTAACAAAGATGTGTCCGTCACTATCCGTGTTAATACCACCCTTTGGTGCTCCAACTCATATTTCTCTGCACCCCTTTAGGGAACTTGTTCCAAAATTGATTGCTTCTTTTCTGTATTTTTCACTTCTTGGTCTCCATTAATCTTAGCTTCAGGCTTGATAAAGTTATTTTTTTCTCATCTTAAAAAACAAAAACAACAACTTCTTAGACATAGTTTCCCTATCTAGCTACTGGCTAGGGTCTCTATTCCTTCTTTTCTGTTGACATCAGTAGCCATTATGCTTCAGTCTCACACGCCACCACTGTGTTGAAATTTTCTAGCAACCACCGTTAGTTCTGTCCTAGGTGTTAGAGCCAACGGGACATTTTTTCCCTCTTTTTACCTGATCTCTTTGTGACAGTTGGTATTGTTTACACTGGGTCCTCCAATTTAAATTTTACTTGTAGTTTCTCTATTCCCCAGGGTACTCATCAGTGTTATTTGTAGCTCTTCTCCATCTGTCCATTCCTTAAATGTTGGTTGTTGTTAGTTGCCATTGAGTCGGTTCTGACTCATAATGACCCTATGTACAACAGAATGAAACACTACTTGGTCCTGTGCCATCCTCACAATCTTTGTTATGCTTGAGCCCATTGTAGTCACTGTGTCAATCCATCTCATTGAAAATCCTCTTTTTCACTGACTCTCTACTTTACCAAGCATGATGTCCTTCTCCAGGTCCTGGTCCCTCCTGATAATATGTCCAAAGTAAGCGAGATGAAGTCTCGCCTTCCTCAGTTCTAAGGAGCATTCTGGCTGTACTTCTTCCAAGACAAATTTGTTCATTCTTCTGGCTGTCCATGGTATAGTCAATATTCTTCATCTACACCATAATTCAAAGGCATCAATTCTTCCTAGGTCTTCCTTATTCATTGTCCTGCTTTCTCATGCATATGAAGTGATTGAAAACACCTTGGATTGAGTCAGGGGCACCTTAGTCCTCAAAGTGACATCTTTGCTTTTTAACACTTTCAAGAGGTTAAATGTTTGTACTTACCAACATTTGATTCTTAGTCCTCTTTTCTTATTACTCTCTAAGGATCATTTCACCCTCTTTCGTACATTTATCCTTACTCAATTGCTGATAAGTCTCAAATTCATTTCTCTGTTGAGCTTCAAATGAAAATATTATGTTTCTACCTGGATGTCTCCATCTGCTGTCCCATAACTCAACTCAGCATCTAACCTTATACTGACTCTTCCACTATTCTCCCTGTGATCCTAAACATTACCCTAATTGCCATCCTACACTCTAAACCCAACAAGTATGCTCCTTAAAACCCAGGATGGCAAGATTTCAGCTCACTGACTTTGGCCATGCCTTCAGAAAAGACCAATTGCTAAAAGAGGCCACTATGGTTTTAAAGGAGAAGGTCAGATCATGGAGATGGTGCAGGACTGGGCAATGTCTTGTTCTGTTCTAAGGGCACCATGAGTCAGAGCTGATCTGACCACAAGTAACAATAACTTTTAACCCAATATTTAGTCAATCCATCATACCATACAGACAATGTGCCTTCTAAACACTTTATTCAGCGTCCTTTGTTGTTGTGTCAACTCATATCATCTCTTGCCTCAACTGTTGGTTGCATGTCTTTCTGCTTTAGGTCTCATTCTTCACTGGCCGATCCTCCGCTTTATGTCAAAAATCTTTCTTACGACTAAATATTAAATGGCCCCTGATTACCCACAGGGTACAGTAAAACTTTTTTTCTGCCTACTTGCCTATGTTTATTTCTCAGTATTTATTCCCCAACACCTCAAACATGCACATACACCAATGAATTACTCGCGTGGGCTGAGCAGACCATCCTCTATTGGCTTTCTTTGCCTAGAACATATTTTCCCCTTTGCGTAACAAATGCATATTTTTCACTAAAATCTCTGTTTTTAAAAGCTGTTCTTTTTTTTCAGTGACTTCTCCCCTGAATTGAAGATTCAGGCAGATGTGGCTGTGTCTCCTCCTAGGGTTCACAACATGCCGTACATAACTCAGTAATAATTACTTCATCACAATTGTGACCTTTTAAGTTGTTTACCCATCTGCTCCCCTGTCTGCTGTAAGTTACTTGAGGGACCATAAGCTTTTATCTCTGTTTCTGGATTGGCCAGAAACAGAGCCAGGAACGAGATAGACTGGCAAAATCATTTTCCATATTTTAGAGCTGGAATGAACTCTCCCTTTTGGGAAATAGAAAACAAACCTAAAAATTTTGCTATATAGAAGGTCAGAGAGCCATTTGTCCCACATGGTTTCTTTTACAGGGCAGGGCTGGGGCAGGGAAGAAAGCCTGCCGTGTAAGAGGAGTTCAAACCATGTTGCAGGAGAAAAGGTAGAAGGGGCAGTGTTCCTTGAACAAAAAGACATCACAGTGCTGGAGATGGGTTTTGTGGGTGTGGTATGCTGAGAGATCCAGTTTTTAGAAATATGTTACTTCAACAAAGCCATTTGTTCTGGAAGGTATGGGTATCTGGGAAAGGAAAACCGAAAAAAGAAAACCAATTGCTTCGAATTGACTCCAACTCATGGTGATCCCATGTTTGTCAGAGTAGAACTGTGCTGCATAGAGTTTTCAAGGGCTGGTTTTTCAGAAGTAAATTGCCAGGCCTTTCTTCTGACACACCTCTGGGTGAACTTGAACCATCAACTTTTGGGTTAGCAGTGTTAACCATTTGCAATGTCCAGGGACTCCTGGGAACAGAAAGTGGGGTTAATTGAATGGCATGTTAGAGTTCCATCTCAGGAACTCCAATAGAACATGAAAACTTAATCAATTAATTAACAGAAATTGTGGGTTGAATTGTATTCCTCAAAAATGTGTGTCAACTTGGTTGGCCAGATTGCCAGTATTGTGTGATTGTCCAGCATTCTGTCATCTAATGTAATTTTGCTATATGTTGTAAATCCTACCTCTATGATGTTAATGAGGCAGAATTAGAGGCAGTTATGCTAATGAAGCAGGACTCAATCTACAAGATTAGGTTGTGCCTTGAGTCAATCTCTTTTGAGATATAAAGGAGAGAAGCAAGCAGAGACATGGAAATGTTATGCCACCAAGAATGAAGCGCATCCTTTGGACCTGAGCTCACTGCACTGAGAAGCACCTAGACCAGGGGAAGATTGATGACAAGGGCCTTCGCCTTAGAGCCAACAAAGACAGAATGTGTTCCCCTGGAGCTAGCACCCTGAAAACGGATTTCTAGACTCCTTTTTTTTTAGGCTATGAGAAATTGACTCGATGGCACTGGGTAGACTGTGAGAAAATAAATTTCTCTTTATTGAAGCCATCAACTTTTGGTATTTCTGTTATAGCAGCACTGGACAACTAAGACAACAGACATACATATATATATATATATATACACACACAATTGTACTTTAGATGAAGGTTTACGTAAAAACTAGTTTCTCATTAAACGGTTAGTACACATATTGTTTGTTTTATTACACTGGTTCACAACCCCACGACACGTCAACACTCTCCCTTCTCGGCCTTGGGTTCCCTATTACCAGCTTTCCTGTCCCCTCCTGCCTTCTACCCTTGCCCCTGGGCTGTGTGCCCCTTTAGTCTCGTTTTGTTTTATGGGCCTGTCTATTCTTTGGCTGAAGGATGAGCCTTGGGCATGACTTCATTACTGAGCTAAAAGGGTGTCAGGGGGCTATACTCTCAGGGTTTCTCTAGTCTCCGTCAGGCCAACAAGTCTGATCTTTTTTGTTAAGTTAGAATTTTGTTCTATACTTTTCTGCAGCTCTGTCTGGGACCCTCAATTGTGATTTCTGTCAGAGCAGTCAGTGGTGGTAACTGGCCACCATCTAACTGTACTGGACTCAGTCAACAACAGATATTTTTAAAACATAATATGTTATAGGCATCTAGATACAGCAGAGATATTTTATGCGTAAAATAAATAACAAACTGAAACCAAAAGTAAACAAACAAACAAAAAAACTGTTTCTACTTCCATGGCACTTGAAATCTAGTGGGGAATACCGAAATCAATTAAAATCATACAAAAGTCTAAAAAGCTATTTTGGGTAAAGCATAGGACATGTGGACTCTATCTGTAGCTGGTTAGCACAAAACTCCATTACAAACCCAGGTTCCCAGGTAAACCAAAGCAAAAGAAAACAAGTGAGGCTGAATGTATTCAATTTCTCATAGATTTGGGGTATAATTTCCACTAGGCTCAAGCTGAGTAACTTCAAACTTTAGGCGGGTGGGATGGGAGCTTATTTCGTGGCCGATGTTGCCAGAAGTTACACGTGATTGTCAAGAGGAGAAAGTACTATCTGGATCATTCATTGCTTCTCTGTTACAGTGGTGCTGCTGTAACACTGTTGTTGTTGTTAGGTGCCATAGAATGGGTTTTGACTCATAGTGACCTTAGGTACAATAGAATGAAACACTGCCAGGTCCTGCACTATCCCCACAATCGTGGTTATGCTTGAGTCTATTGTTGTAGCCACTGTGTCAATCCATCTCATTGAGGTTCTTCTTTTTCTCTGACCTTCTACTTTACCAAGGATGATGTTCTCCTCCAGGGACTGGTCCCTCAGGATAACATGTCCAAGGTATGTGAGACATAGTCTCTTCATCCTTGCTTCTAAGGAGCATTCTGTAACACCAGCTGTAGATATAAATATCATCAGGACAAAAAGGCATTGAAGCCAGTGGAGAGAGAGATGCTAAATCAAGGCCTAGAGATTCAGTGAGAAAAGCACATGAGGTCACCTGAAAATTAGTGGAACATTGGGTAACTTTCTTCTCCTACCTGTTGAGTATTTCATACATTATTTTTAATTCTAACACTAATAATACACCGATATTAGTTGACAATGCAAACTTAAAAAATTCTTATTGAGGGAAAACCCAACTAGAAGTTAGGTGGCTTAAGGCATTTTGAGACTGACCTCATTAGATCTGAGTTTGGGAATTTCCTATGGCAACTAGAAATGAGGATGTAGATACAACCAGATTTTGGAGACCAGTTATAACAATATCTAACGTTGATTAGAAAATAAATTTCTCTTTGTTAAAGCATGTGTCAAGCAGCTTGAAAATTTCTTTACTCATCAAATGTATGCTTTATTTTCATTTCTTGTGCAGTCCCTCCCCACTCCTGATGGTATATCTAAATACTTCCAAAAAGACCATCCTCACATGTTGCAGCTGATTGGCGTCTGCAAAGGGAACAAAGTGGGACATTAACAAATAAATAATCTCTGCTGGTTCTGAAACATGGATTTTTGAAACCCACACTGTACAATATTAACTTTTAGAGTAAAATAGGAATATTTTTCATGAAAATTATGAAAGTGAAATTTAAAATATTCAAAACAGATATGTAACCTGACCCAACGAATGCCAGTAAATTTCCATTACTCCTTAAACTAGCCCAAGCCAGATTTGGCCCACCCTACATGCACACAGGAGGGCCAGCTGTGACCACTAATTGACCTTAACGGAGGATGCAGCAACAGGTGGAATGAATCAGAAGAAAAATCATCATCCAGACCCTATTCCAAAGCGAGAGGTCTGACAAGAACCATGTCACCTACTGTTTCCTGGCCACCTTCTAGAATTTTCCCTCCCTGGTATGCCTGTGTGGCCGCCAGCTTGCTGCCCAAATCACGTATAAGCCCTGCTTCCCTGTAGCTTGGGAGTTGGATCTGAGGAAATTCCTCTCAGCTCCTTGCTCTGTGTATTGCAATAAAGTTACTTTCTCAAAGACAGGTGTCTAGATTATTGGCAGGTCTGAGCATGCAGACAGAACTCACCTTCTGGGGTTCAGTAATAGACATAACACCCACTGAAGTATATTAAAAGTATATTAGATTGCAGAAGTTCCTGGGCAGTGCAAATGGCTCCCATGCTTGGCTACTGTCTTGGTCATCTAGTGCTGCCATAACAGAAATACCGCAAGTGGATGGCTTTAACAAAGAGAAATTTATTTCCTCACAGTAAAGTAGGCTAAAAGTCCAAATTCAAGGTGTCAGCTCCGGGGAAGGCTTTCTCTTTCTGTAGGGCTTCTCAAAAATCTTCCCCCAGACTAGGAGCTTCCCTGTGGAGGGACACCGGGTCCAAAGGACTTGCTCTATTCCATGCACTGCTTTCTTGGTGGTATGAGCTCCCCCTGTCTCTCTGCTCATTCTCTCTTTTATATCTCAAGAGATTGCCTCAAGACACAATCCGATCTTGTAGATTGAGTCCTGCCTCACTAACACAACTGCCGCCTATCCTCCCTGATTAACATCATAGAGGCAAGATTTACAGCATATAGGAAAATCACACGATACTGGGAATCATTGCCCAGCCAAATGGATACACACATTTTTGGGGAGACATAATTCAATCCATGACAGCTACTAACCATAAAGTTGGAGCTTCAAGTCCAATCAGGGGCTTCTTGGATGAAAGCCCTGGGGATCTCCTGAAAAATCAGCCACTGAAAGAAAACCTTACGGAGCACAGCTCTACTCTGACACATGTGAGGACTCCATGAGTTGTAATCGCCGAACAGCAACTTGTTTTATTAGACTGGAGATGGAAATAGTTAAATGGAATAATGGAAAATGGGAAGAATCCATGCATACTGGTTAGCATGAGGGAGGATTACTGTAGCCTGGGACCCAAATGGTACTCAGGGGAGAGAATCAGCAGCAAGGTTCCTCAACAGGGAAGGAATCAGGAGATCCCACAGGACAGAAGTAAAGAATTCACACTGCTTCATTTAATGTTGGAACAGCCATTCATCTTCTACGAAGGGACAATTTCTTGTTGGTTGGCTGCTAGTTAATCAAACACAGAAATCCCTGGTACCTGTGGCACAAAGGGAAATGTAGAGAGCATGATCTTTCAATTTTCATTCTCTCTTCAGGGTGAAATATGGAATCAGTATTTCTCTTCCATTTGAAGTCACCTGTGACATAAAAGCCCTGCTCTCCCATTTCTACGTTTTTTCCCCTTCTTTTTTTTTTTTAAACTCTATTCTTGTTAATCTGCTTCTTGGCCAGGAAAAATGACATTAGGAAAAACACATTGTACAGGTTGTGCAAAGGGCAAAAATGAAAGCGTCAAAGAACTATTCTTTATGAAAAAAAAGTCATTTCCTATTTTTTTTAAATAAAAATTTATTGTAGTGAAATATGGGTAATAAAACATTTCAACCATGGGTCTCTCTTTGATGATAAAAATACCACCCAAGTTTTGAAAGTTTTTATACTTACTTTTACTCTTCACCATCTTTTAGGAGAGTTGGGAATACAGGGTTCCTTGGGGGATAGCTTTAACTACACTTAGTCTTACCCAGATCTAGGAAATAAATATTCTCTCTATTCTAAGAACGCTTTTTTTTTTCTTTTTAAAGATACTTAAAAAGAAAAAGAGAATAATTCTTTTTTTTTTTTTTTTGGCCAGTAAATATCTGTTTTCCCTTCCTTCTCAAATGAGAAAGTGTTTTAAAATATTCACAATTACTTCTCATCTTTGGTTTCTGAAATATGTCCCTAAATATGCAGATGAAAGGGTCTGATCTATGTTGGCACATAACCTTCATCTCATTTACCTCCCCAAATAATGAAGTGACAGTTAAGAGGCTCTCCCAGAAGGGATCAAACCTGTTTTTGTCTCAAATTCTATCTGCCCTGACATTTAGAAAAGAATCTGAAAATGTTTCAACAGTCTGTTGCAGCTGAGCAATTTGATACTAGTTGTCCTGGTGCTCACTGAAGTGAAGCTCAGTTCCCAAGTTACTCTAAAATATTAAAGAGTCCAGATTAGAGATGGGGACATATTTCTAATGATTTGTTTAGTCTGGTGATTATCATCAACTTTTAACATGGGCTGAACTAGCTCTTTTCGTGACAGGGACCCTTATCATCTGTTACACTGTTATTAAGCAGACCTGTTCTCATAGGAAACATTATGGCAAATTACCCACCCCCCCCCCCGCCCTTGAATTTGGATGGCTGTTCAGTAGTTTAGTTACATAACTGGATTTGGGGTTGCTTGGCAGAGGCAAGCTTTTCATCTGGTTCTTCCCTTGGGAAGCGGATGATGGAGCAGGATTTCTGTGAAAGACAATAGACACAGAGAACATCCCAGAAGCTGACTCCTCTTTTCTTGAGAAGAGCAAGGCCTCATGGGATATGCTGTCAATTGTTTGGGGTTTCCTGATATGTAGGAGTCTCTGGGTGGTGCAAATGGTTGACAGGTTTCAATGCTAACTGAAAGGTTGGAAGTTCTAGTGCACCCAGGAACACATTGGATGGTGACCTATTACTGAAAAAAATTGACCATTGAAAACCCTGTGCAGCATAGTTCTACTCTGATACACATGGAGTCACCATGAGTTGGAATTAACTTGATGGCAACTGGGGTGAGGATTGCTACATAGCTCTCTTCATCTGGTCACTCTTCTTGAGCTCCAAATATCTCTTATAAAGTCTGTGGGCCTCAGCCCTTGGTGCTTCAATTCATCCAGGTAGCTACAAATACCTACCCCGGGTAAGGTATTTTCCTGAAAGGAATGGAGAGGTGTGGCTGTGCCTCAGCTAGCTTACTGTTAAGGGGGTTTGAGGTGGGCAAAAGCACACTCAAAGCGGCTGCAGTAATAGACTCTGATCTGCTAAGTGTCCTCTCCAAAGTGAGTCGCCAGGGAAAGTTTAATAAAGCAATTGACACGAGGGCAAGGGTTTTAACAAAGACCTAGGAGGACACCTTCGAGGCAGAGCAAACATTTAGCTTTGGGTTCTCCACCCACTGGCCCCAAGTTCCAGTTTAGGTGTTTACTATTTAGCCAGTCATTTTTAGCTAGACAGGGAGCCCTGGCAGCACAGTGGCTAAGAGCTCAGATGTTAACTAAGAGGTCAGCTATTTAAATCCACCAGCCTCTCCCTGGAAACCCTATTGGGCAGTTCTACTCTGACCTGTAGGGTCACTATGATTTGGGATTGAGTTGACACAAGTGGCTTTAGCTAGACAATTAGTCAAAAGGCACATGCGTATGTGGATTAATTATTACTGAGTGATTGGGGAAATGAACTTGGAATTAAAGAACCTTTCTGACTATTAGGCCAGAAAACCCCTGACTTAGTTGAAAGCTTTCAGAGAATAAACCTTAGGTTGGAAAGCCCCTATTATGAGGAGAGGTGCCATTTGAAGTTTTGAGAGTATTGGATTTAGGATACTAGAAGTGGACATGCCAAGAAAGTAATAACACACACAAGACTAGAAAACTCATGAAAGCGGTGGCCTGGGATACTGGCTTGCTGGTTTACTCATTCATTCATCCAGCCAAAAGGTTTTGATTGTGTGTGAGGGGTCAGATGTTGTGTTGCGTATGGCAGGCAGAGAAACTAGACAAATGATATCTGTCTGAAAATTATCCACAACCTGAAAGGGGAGGCCGAGTCTCCAAAATCAGTGATTAAAATAGAGCAAAGAGGAGTGTTTGCCTTAAAATAGGGAGGTAGGAAATACATATTAGGAAACTTCAGCTGAGTCTTGAAAGAAGATGTCAAAGAATCACACAGGAAGAGGAAGGTTGTTCCAGGTGGAGGGAAGTAATGGACAAAGGCTGTGAGATGTGACGGATCATGAATCACACCGTTTATTTGTACTGATTCTGGGAACTGCATGTAGACCTGAAGGGTGAGGGCAGAGTGCAAGTGTGAGAACGCTGTAGGGCCTGAGGAGGGAAGAGGAAGTAGGGCCAGGGCGTGAGGGACTTACGTGAGGGTGCAGATGCAGCACACGGTCAGGCTGTGAACCACGACAGGATTTTTGGAGTGAGCTGCATAGAGGCAATAGTTGATAAGGTGGTAGTAAGGTAAGGAGAATGGGTGCTTTCCAAGGCAGAACCTACAGGGAAAAAAGATCTGAGTGACAGGCTTTTTGTTGTTGTTAGTTGCCATCCAGTCGAATCTGACTCATGGCAACCCATGGACAACAGAACAAAACATTTCCCGGACCTGGGCCATCTTCATGATCATTGCCATCCATTGTGTTTGCTGCATATTTTGAGTGCCTTCCAAGCCGAGGGCTCATCGTCCAGCACTCATCAGACAATAATCTATCATAATCCACAGTGTTTTCGCTGGTAATTTTCAGCTGTAGATCACCAGGTCTTTCTTCCTAGCCTGCCTTAGTCTGGAAGCTCTGCTGAAACTTTTCTACCATGTTGGTGACCCTGCTGGAATTTGAAATACTGTGGCATAGCTTCCAGCATCACAGCAAGGTGCAAGCCACCACAGTCTGACAAACTGACAAGTGGTGGGATGGACTTTTAGAGCTGAGTAATACACACAGATGTTTCTTGGGGAGAAAACCAGGAAAAATAAGTAGGAATGATCAGGAGAGAGAGAGAGAAGAGTTCATGCCATAAAAGCCAAGAAAAAAAGGCTGTTAAGAAAAAGTGTCAAATACACTGAGGCAGTCCTGTAGGATCAAAATAGAGAGGAGGTCACCTGATACGGCAATAATCAAGTTGTTGGTGACCTTTGCGAGCATGAATCTGGCACACTGCAGGAAATGGGAAGCAGATTACAGCTGGTGAAAGGGGAAGTAGGTGGAGAGGAAATAAGGGTACTGGGCGTTCGACTGAGAAATCTGGCAGAGGTCTCGCCTGGCAGTGAATGGCCAGTGAGAGAGCAGGGTTGAGGGCTGAAGGAGGAAGCATGCTGTCATTTACTCTTGTACATAAACTGTGTGTTCCAGCCCAAGTCGCCTACTCTCAGTCCCTGATTGCGTGTCTGACGTTTCCTCTTCTGAACTTCCAGTCTCCTCCCTGAAATGTCTTCCGTTCACTTCTCTTTTTATACAAAGTGTATCACTCAGTTTAGGATACTGTTGTGCAAGCAGTCGCTGTCCAACCTATTTAATTGATTGAAATTTTCCTCTATACTTCTATGGTGATTGAAGACACTGCTAATGAACATCAGTTCCAAGAGAAGGAAGAATAAAAAGGATGAATGACATCTGGGAAAGAAGATGCATTTAATATTTCTCACAAAGGGAACATCAAATCTTGTCATATCAAGGGCAAAAAAGACTTTTTTTCCTGCTGGTACTACATTGGGAGGCACTTAAGGAACAATTGCAATTTTGGACCAAATCATTTGCTGCAATAAATGGAAGTACTCCTCCCCCAAAAGGGACTAAATTCACATTCGGAGCTACAAAACTGTTTTAGGATGACAGTCTGAAGATTTAGATAGATATATATACAAAGACTTAAAAATTTTCCCTGTATGTTTTCTAACAAAATACCTGAAACTGGAAATAAATAAGGAGCCCAGATAACTTAGTCGGCAAAGCATCAGACTTTTAATATGAGGGTCCAGGGTTCCTGTCCCTGTTTGGGCGAATGTCCTGCTGTTTGGAGCCCTGGTGGCACAGTGGTTAAGTGCTCAGCTGCTAACAGAAAGATCAGTGGTTCGAACCCAACCAGTGGTTCCCTGGAAGAAAAGACCTGACGATCTGCTCCCATAAATATTACAGCCTGGGAGAACCTATGGGGCGGTTCTACCCTGTCCTAAAGGGTTGCCATGATTTGGAATCGAGTCAATGGCATACAACAACAACAAAAATGGGTAACACTTCCAACAAGGGAAATAAATATTAATTTTGCATTTGTTTTGTAGCAGACATTGTGCTAGGAGCTTTCGTGCATGTTATTTTATTTGTTTCTCACTCTGAGAGCAGAATAATATTAGCATGAATTAAAGACGAGTAAGTTAAAGTTCACGCAGGCCTCGAGACAGGTCTCCAGTGATCTTTAAGACACACTGTCTCAACATTAACATTATTGCTATATTGCATAATCATTTTGTTCCAGAATTTGTCTAAGGAGTCCATAAAAACTTGATTTTCCTAAAAACATTCCTTCCTTGAAGCCTTTAAGAGCTTAAAAAAAAAATGAACTATTTGTGAGACAGCCTATCATGACAAATATTAGAAATATCAATACTAGAAATGATAATGAAGATACTACTACATTTCTTTCTAGCACATAGTGCTTCTAATATTTTATGAATTGATGTTTTCCCGCATGTGTTCCCATTCAGTGGTGTGGAACTGAGTGCTGGAGCATTTTTAATAAGGATCTTCTGGTGGAAAATGCACGGAACTGCATATGCTAGAAAAAATTGAATGTAACAAAGTCTGTTTATTTCTATTATAATTGGCCAGCCCTGAACATGCAAAAATATTGGAAAGGGACCAAAAATCAAGATGGGAGCTACGTATTATAGAGGGAGCTGGCCTTGAAGGTTTGGAATGAGGCTTGAGGGTTCCCAGCTCTGGAACACAGATGTTAAGCATAGCTGGCCAGCTCTGGAAATTTTCAGAGCTTTGCTGATTTGTTGGGCCTGGCTGGCTGGCTTTGGAGAGGCTGTGCTCTGAGCTCTCCCTGGTTCAGAGAACTGAGACATAGCCAGCTGGCTCCTCGATTTGGCCAAGTGAGCAGATAAACTGACTCTACAGTTGGAGGACTGAGAATCAGAGAGGCCCATGACCAGCTAACCCAGGAGCAAGGAGGAGGCTGACAAATTAGCTAATGAATTGTAGTCACCAGGAAGAACCAAATAGCATAGAAGGATGTTATGTCCTTACCAGTTTGGAGGTCCTGGGCGATACAAATGGTTAAAGTGCTTGGCTGCCAACTTGAAGTCTGAAGTTTCACATCCACTCAGAGACACCTTAGAAGAAAGGCCTGGCTACCTACTTGCAAAAAATCAGTCACTGAATACCCCATGGAGCATAGTTTTACTCTGGCACATGTGGGGTCACCATGAGTTGGAATCGACTCTAGAGCAGCTGGTAGCTGGTCCTCACCGGACCTTTCTCAAACCCTAGTGAGTTTGTATATTAATGAACTTGGCAATTCTGTAAGGGATAAGTGAATTCAAAGTGTCATAATATGGACACAAACACTGGTCTTTAAAAAATTAGCTTTGAAATGATCAAATACCAAACTCTAAGCACTATCACTTCCTTAGGAAAGTGAACTTAGGACAAGAGGTTTTCAGAGTGACTGTTGTAGGCAGGAGTCTTGGGGGTGGAGTGGTAAGGAACCTGGCTGTTAACCAAAAGGTCAGCAGTTCATCATCAGCTGCTCCTTGAAAAGCCTATGGGGCAGTTCTACTCTGCCCTATAGGGTTGCTTTGAGTTGGAATTGACTCGATGGCAAAGGGGCTTTGTTTCGGTGGTAGGCAGCATCTAAGATACTTCCCAGTCTTTCCTAGCTGCAGGTATCCATGCTCATGTCTAATCCTTGCATCTTGAGTGTAGGCAGGAATTGATTGCTTCACTGCTGATGAATAGGATATAGCAGAAATGATGGGATGTGACTTCTGATATTAGGTTAAAAAAAATTGTGGCTGTCTTGGGTCTTAAAAGCTTGTGAGTGGCCATCTAAGATGCATCAATTGGTTCCAACCCACTTGGAGCAAAGGAGAATAAAGAACACCAAAGACACAAGGAAAATATTAGCCCAAGAGACAAAAAGGAGCACATAAACTGGAGACTCCATCAGCCTAGGACCAGAAGAACTACATGGTGCCCAGCTACCACTAATGACCGCTCTGACAGGGAACACAACAGAGAGCCCCTGATGGAGCAGGAGAAAATTGCAGAGCAGAACTCAAATTCACGCAAGAAAGGCCAGACTTAATGGTCTGACTGAGACTGGAGGAACCCCCAAAGCCATGGCCCCCAGACACTCAGTTAACCCAGAACTAAAGCCATTCCTGAAGCCCACTTTTCAGACAAAGGTTAAACTGGACAAAAAAACATAAAATAATACTCTTGAAGAATGTGCTTTTTAGTTTAATCAGATATAAGAGACCAATTGGGCAGCTTATGTCCCAAGTCAGGATGAGAAGGCAGGAAAGAACTGGAACTGGTTGACTGGACACAAGAAACTGGGGTGGAAAGGGGGAGTGTGCTGTCACACTATAGGGATTACAACTAATGACACATAACAATATGTGTATAAATTTTTGTATGAGAAATTAACTTGAGCTGTAAACTTACACCTAAAGCACAATTAAAAAAAAGAACGAACAAAAAAAGAAAACTGTAGCTGCCATCTTGGATGTTACCTTGCCATGTCTTGGATCTCTCACTCTGGAGGAAGCTACCTGCCATATCACAAGGCGGCCCTGTGGAGAAGCTCAGGAGTGGCTAGAAAGCAGACCTTCTGAGTCTTCCCATAAACCACTTCAGTGAGCGTGGCCGTGGCTCCTTCCTCAGCTGAGCATTGAGATGACTGTGGTTGTTAGTTGCCGTGAAGTCGATTCCTACTCATGGCAACGCCACGTGTAAAGAGTGGAACCGCCCCGTTGGGTTTTCAAGGCTGTGGCCTTTCAGAAGCAGAACTCCAGGCTTGTCTTTCGAGGCACCTCTGGGTGGGTTGGAACTGCCAACCTTAGAGCTAGTAGTCAAGCACTTAACCCATTTGTTCCACTCAGGGACTCCCAGGAACTGGAGCTTCAGCCAACACCTTGATTGCAGACTCTTTAGAGACCACCTAGCTACGCTGCTTCCAGATTAGTGATGCACAGAAACTGTGACAGTTATAATAATGTTTGCTGTTTGATGTTTGTGAAGTTTCGGGGGTAATTTATTGTGCAGCAATAGGTAACTAATACAGTGATTGACCTCTCCCCAAGTGGTTCACCCCAGTATAGGTAAGATACCCCTACTGCTGCATTCAGATTTATATTAGTGCATTGTTCCCATAGACAGTTATCATGTCTAAAGAAGATACTGGGAAGGACTTGTCAGACTTTTGTTTGGAGCAGAAGTTCCTTAAGTTGCTGCTGTGATAATAGGAGAAACAGGTATTTCTACTTTTATTTCTTCTGAAGAGTTTCCGTGTGTTTGGATGTGTGCCATGGATATTCTTATTCAAATAAATTCATAATTTGCAGACACTGGGGTCAGAAAATACTTCACGATTCCTCTCAATCATAGTGAAAAATTACTTCCTAAAACCATGTAGCTTTTGACTGAATCCACTTTTAAGTGCCTTCAGCAATTTATATCAATCCTTCTATTTCACCTTAGAGGTCATGTATAGATGAGAGTTCCTACTTCTGTGGGGCTTTTCGTTCTGCATTCAATCTAAATATAGATCATTCTATTGCCACCGGCTGGGTTTACTGTGGCTGAATCTATCTTTTTCTGTACAGGATTCTCCTGTGTTTGTCTTCTCTTACTCATTTGATTACATCCCAGCCACAGGGTGAGCTCCGCTTTCAACTTAATTTCTATACAGCCTGTGGCAGACTTTCTAAAATAAAAGACAGCATCTGTGTGAGCCCTTTCTATACTGCAAAACTCATTTTGCCTAGAGGTTGCAATATTAATTTTAGTGGCAGCATACTGAATAGCCCCATAATTGGGAAAATATTTTAAAACTAAGTTTCCTGTCACCTGAGGCTCAAACCAAAAAACCCAGTGATTTTGACTCATGGCAACCGCACGTGTGTCAGTAGAATTGGGCTCCATAGGGTTTTCCATGGCTGATTTTCAGAAGTAGATTAGCACCGCTTTCTTCTGAGGTGCCTCTGAGCAGACTTGAACCTCCAACCTTTTGGTTGGCAGCTGAACACGTTAGCCATTTGCACCACCAGAGACTCCACTGCATGGCACTGCCCCTCAAAAACAGCTGTTCATGTTCTATAAAAACAGGTGGAAACATGAAATAACTGTCCAGAGTGAGTAAAATTGACTTCTTTTTGTTTCACCCTGTATTGACTCTAAGCTGATAGTATTATGTATTTCTTTGCACTTTCTTAGGAAAAGAAACCCCTCAGAAACAACCTGTGCTCCCTCACCATGATTTTAGAACCACTGCAGTGGTTAAGAGCTCGGCTGCTCACCAACATGTTGGCAGTTCGAATCTACCAGTCGCTTCTTGGAAAACCTATGGGGAAGTTCTACCTTATCCTATTGGGTCACTATGAGTTGGAATCGACTTGACAGCAAGGGATTTGGTTTTTTAATGGTTTTTGTCCTAGGCTGTGCTTCCCTGTAGAACTAAATTTCCTGTTACCACCAGGTCAGAGTGTTGATTGGTGTTTGAAAGACGAATATGTTCTGTGGTTGTATATGTGTATGTGGGTAGGTATGTGTACACGTGTTCACACACGAGTTTACATGCACATATTTGTGTGTGTGTGTATATATATGTGTATAATATAGAATGAAGTTCACAATTTAACCAAATAAAAAATCCAGCCTGTAATGGTAGTAGGCTGGATAATGGCCCCTCATAAATGTCTACATCCTAATCCCTGACACTGGAAATACATTACCTTACGAGGCAAAAGGGGTATTACAGATGCGATTGAGTTAAGGAAACCCATTGAGGTGGAGAAATGATCCTGGATTATCCAAGTGGGTCAGTGTAATCATAAAGATCCTTTTAAGAGGGAGGTAGGAGGACCAGAGGTAGAGAGAGACTGAAGTATTCTTCACTGCACTGGTTTTGAAGATAGAGAAAGGGGGGCAAGACCCAAATAATGCAGGAGACTTCTGTTGTTGTCATTAGGTGCCATCGAGTCCCTTCCGACTTGTAGTGACCCTATGCACAACAGAACGAAATACTGCCCAGTCCTGCGTCATCCTCACAATTGTTGCTGTGCTGGAGCCCCTTGTTGTAGCCACTGTGTCAACCCATTTCATTGAGGGTTGCCTCATTTTCACTGACACTCTACTTTACCAAGCATGATGTCCTTCTTCAGGGACTGGTCCCCCCTGATAACATATGCAAAGTATGTGAGAGAGAGTGTCATCACCATTGCGTCTAAAGAGCATTCTGGCTGTACTTCTTCCAAGGCAGATTTGTTCATTCTTTTGGCAGTTCATGGTATGTTCAGTACTCTTTGCCGATACCACAATTCAAAGGCATCATTTCTTCTTCAGTCTTCCTTATCCATTGTTCAGCTTTTGCATGCATATAAGGCTGTGGAAAACACCATGGCTTGGGTCAGGCACACCTTAGTTTTCAAGGTGACATCTTTCCTTTTTAAAGCTTGAAAGCAATCTTTTGCAGCAGATTTGCCCAATGCAATACGTTGTTTGCTTTCTTGACTGCTGCTTCCATGGTTGTTGATTGTAGATCCAAGTAAAACATAATCCTTGACAACTTTAATCTTTTTTCCATTTATCATGATGTTGCTTATTGGTCCAGTTGTGAGGATTTTTGTTTTTCTTTATGTTGAGATGTAATCCATACTGAAGGCAAAGTTTTTGATCTTCATCAATAAGTGCTTCAAGTCCTCTTCACTTTCAGTGAGCAAGGCTGTGTCATCTGCATATGAGGTTGTTAGTGAGTCTTCCTCCAATCCTGATGGCATGTTCTTCTTCATATAGTCCAGCTTCTTGAATTATTTGCTCAGCATACCCATTGTATTGAAAGGATACTGCCCTGATGCACACCTCAACTGACTTTAAAGCACCAGAATCCCTGTGTTTTCTTTAAACAACTACCTCTTGATCTATGCACGGATTCCTCCTGAGCACAATTAAGTGTTCTGGAATTCCCTTTCTCTGCGGTGTTATCCATAATTTGTTATGATCCACCAGTCAGTTGCCTTTGCATAGTACGCAAAACACAGGTAAACATCTTCCTGGTGTTCTCTGCTTTCAGCCAGGAGTCATCTGACATCAGCAATGATATCTCTCATTCCACGTCTTCTTCCGAATCTGGCTTTAATTTCTGGAAATTCTCTGTCGATGTACTGCTACAGCAGCTTTTGAATTATCTTCAGCAGAATTTTACTTGCATGTGATATTAATTATATTGTTCAATGATTTCTGCATTCAACTGGTTTGCCTTTCTTGGGAATAGACATAAATATGGATCTCTCTGAGTCAGTTGGCCCGGTAGCTGCCTTCCGGATTTCTTGGCATGCTTGAGTGAGCACTTCCAGCCCTGCACCCATTTGTTTAAACATCTCAGTTGATATTCTGTCAATTCCTGGAGGCTTGTTTTTCACCAGTGCCTTCAGTGCAGCTTGGACCTCTTCAGTGCCCTAGGTTCCCAATCATATGCTACCTCCTGAAATGGTTGAATATCGACCAATTCTTTTTGGTATAGTGACTGTGTATTCTTTCCATCTTCTATTTATTCTTCCTGCATCGTTTAATATTTTCCCTGTAGAATCCTTTAATATTGCAACTTCTAGGAGCTAGAAAAGGCAAAGGAACATTTCCCCTTAGATGCTACAGAAGGAAAGCAACCTTGCTGAAACCTTGATTTTAACCCAATGAAACCCATTCTGGACCTTTGATCTCCAGAAGTTCAAAGTAATAAATTTGTGTCGTTTTAAGTCACTAGGTCTGTGGTAATTTGTTTTAGAAGAAAAAAGAAAACTAATGCAGCAATCTAAATATGACAACCTCAGAACGAATTTCTTCATATTGAAAAAGTAGAACAAAAACAAACGAACAACAAACAAATAAACAAAAAACCAAATTTGTCTTTGGTGACATGCTGAGATTCTTTTGTGAGCTATGGATCACTTTCCTCATAATTGGGAGAGTATTTTCTCCCAATTTAATTGTAATAGTTACTTATGGCCACACACACACACAGTCTAGCACTCAATAGAATCTTGTCATAATATAACATATAAATAAATATAATTTATTTATTGATCTAATTTTCTTATCATTATTTTCTGAAGCCAGTGGTTTGTTAATACTTCTGGAGAAATAATAATGACAAAACAAACCAGGATGCAGGGCAAGAAATGAGCGCCTTTATCTCCATGACTGATTGTTTGAAAGATTTGTTTTTAAAATACCATTGAATTTAACTGTAATTTTTGTAAGCTAATTCTCATACCAAAGTTATCACAGAATGTAAGAAATGCATTTTAAATGAAAAATAACATAAAACAGATACTCATTTCCTCTTGATATTTAAAAAGAAAAATAAATTTGTTTCTATCTGAAACTTTTGTGTTCTTAAAAATATTTTTGAAGCTTTCGATGCCTGTCCCCACCTTCTCATGGGCCTGTGCTTTTCTGCATCTTTCTGTATCCCTAACTTCATCCTTTCCCTACGTGCTATTTAGACAGTCTGAACAATGATGCTATCTAAACTCTATGCAAACAAGGCATGCTACAAGGTTGTGTCCTAAATGTTGTTGTTAGGTGCCTTTGAGGCAATTTTGACCCATAACCACGCCATGTGAGAGAGGTGGACTGCCCCACTGGGTTTTCTTGGCTGTAATCTTTATGGGAGGCTGTAATCTTACCGATTGCTGGGCCTTTCTCTCACAGAGCTGCTGGGTGAGTTTGAATTGCCAATGTTCTGGTTACCAGCTGACCACTTAACCATTGCACCACCAAGACTACATGTGTCTTAAATAAGAACTTTAATTTTCCACAGAGATTTAAACTGCTTCTAATTGATGGCATTTTGATCTTTCAACATAGTCCAGAAAATGTACCTGCTTCTGAAAAATGAACTTATATTCTGTAATTTGACCAGAGGCAGTTCTAACCTGCACAAAAAATGGCTAATATTAGAGGAGTGAGTTAACATTATCCTTCACAACAATAGAATTACTCTGGATATTTTTTATACCAAACAAATCATGTGATATGTACATCTTGCACTCTGAGAGTGAGGGTGTGTCTAAAAAATGAGTTTTTTTTTTTTAATCTTTAGCTGTGACTTGACAAAATAATCACATTAACTTTAGCATACCATATACGTTGTTTTGATAAGTAACATAAATTTTATTGCCATATGTCTTAAAATATTAAGTTGGAAAGCTGTAGTTGTAATCTTCATGTAGAAAAAAAGACAGTCCAAGGAGTGCCGGTCCCATCAAGACACTTCGCTTTACCCTGGGAGGCCTGTGGACATGTTAGGCTCCACCTGCTTTGCTGTTGGGCTATTTTAAATTGAGAAGCAGGCAGGTAGGAAGACTGCTTAGGCCTTATGGTTCAAACTTAAGTCCCTGATTGAATCTGCAAGAAAGGTGGGGTGAGTTTTCTGGACTGAGCACCACATCCTACCTCATATTCCACCCGCTATTGCAAGAAATGTGGATGTTATGATGAAGGGTAATTTGACAGATATAAAATGTTACAATGTAGATGTGTGTGAAATAGTTTAACTAGTTAGAAATAAATATATTGTTTAGCAAGCGTGGAAAATTTATACAAGAGAATAAAATCATGCCCTTTCATTATTATTATTATTATTATTTATTTTTTTTTGGTGTGTTTGATGTTTTAGGAGTCCGTGGGTGATGCAAATTGTTAAGTGCTTGGCCACTAGCCAAAAAATCGGCAGTTCGAATCCACCCAGAGGCGTCTTGGGTGGAAGGCCTGGTGATCTACTTCAGCAAAATCAGCAACTGAACAAAATTATGGAGTACAGTTCTATGGTGACATACTTGGTGTTACCATGAAATGGAATCGACTGGATGGCAACTGTTTGTTTTCTTTTTTGATGAGTGGTTTTGTTTTGTTTGTTTGTTTGCTTTTTGATGTTATAAATACTAGCTGGATAGCACCAGTGGCCCCTACTGCATGGGATGCTAGGAGCACAGGAGGAATGTCCCAGCCTGCCCAGAAAAACAAGGAATGTTTTCTGACCCATATAGAAGAGAGAATATAAGACAGCGGAGGAGGATGGCTTGGCTCCCTCCCACTGAGATCATGGGCAAAAGTTCTGGCCCTCTTAGAGGCTCATGTGCTAAGCGAAGACTGAGCGAGCCCTGACTTTAAGACACAACAACCCCACGCCCCACCTACCCCCAGTCAAATATGACCCATGAACGTCCAGGCTCCTCGAGTCCAAAAGTCCACCCATGACTGTGAGCTAACAAAGCCTTTGCAAGATGGAGTGAGTGGGAGTTTCCTCACGCCTCTAGGCTAGGAGAGAAATAAGAGGAAAGGGCCGCCATCTTGTTCATTAGTCACAACCATCTTATGTCCTGCCTGAGTCTTTAGAGAGCCCTGGTTGTGCAGTGGTTAAGAGCTATGGCTACTAATCAAAAGGTTGGCCGTTTGATTCCATCAGCCCGCTTTTTGAAACCCTACGAGGCAGTTCTACTCTATCCTATAGGGTCGCTATGAGTGGTAATGGACTAGACGACAACAGGTTTTTGTTGTTGTTGTTTCTGGGTGTTTCGGCGGCTGAGGGGGAAGACCACAATGGTCTCGGATTAATTATTCTGGTTGAAAAACGTAAACATTGGTGGTAAACTCAAACTTCATTTTATCAACCACAAGAAGTAGTAATGAAGTAGACCCTTAGATCCGGGACTCCAGAGCAGATAAAGCAGCCCATGGTAAATGCTTAGCTGCTAACTTACAGGTTGGTCGTTTGAACTCAACCACCAGCGACTCAGGGGGAGAAAGACCTGTCCATCTACTGCCGTAAATACTAAAACAAAAACAAAAACAAAGCAAACTCATTTCCATCCAGCCAATTCTGACTCATAAATACTACAGCATAGAAAATTCTATGGGGGCAGTTCTACTCTGTCACATGGGGTCGCTAAGAGTTGAAAATTGACTGGACAGTACCTAACAACAACAACTACAGAGGAGTTACTCTTAAGTTATGCAGATAAATCCAAATTTCTATTTTGAAGGCATATATAGTTTACTGGTTTACAGGCACTGTGTTTGTGGTATTTACCAAGTTTTAGTTTAATATGGTCTGTTGCCTCTGTCATATCTATCTATGTGTGCATCTCATTAACCCAGCAACATAAAATCATATTTTTAATCTTAGGTGTGAGTGAAGTTGGTTTAGATTTTCTCATACCTCTTGGTTACACAAGCAACAACTTTAAGACATTTAGAAAAGTATATCACTCTACAGGAAATGCCAAATATTAGTTTCTTGATTTAAATGTCACTTTAGGCTTTCGTTGTTTCCTGTTTTCTTTTTCAGTTTTTCAAACACAGGCAAATTGACATAGAAGACTTTACATCTATAATGTCATTTTTAATCCATTTAAAGCAATTCAGATACATATTTTACTGTTAATACTAGCTTTCCTTTTTTTTCTCCTGAATTAGAACGTTGTCTCTCATTCTGAGTGCTATCATACTTACAAGTAGGAATATTTAATGTGTTTCATACATTAATTGATCTTCCAAAAACTCACTTGTATGTTCTACCAATTTAAAAAAAAAAAAAATTAAGTGATGTCAATTAATAATTGTCTAACAATAGAGAAATGAATGATGTAATGGACAACTTGCAATCCAGCTTTTGTTTATTTAGATTACTTAATTTTGGAGAAATAATTTTGGAGAATTCTATTGAGGACTAATATTCACCACAGAGGTGTTAAACACAACATGTCCCTACTCAGTCCGCTACATTGATGACAGTATTTTGGCTTTTTGAAGGGCCCCGCTGCTGTGCTTCAGAGTTTTTAATTTTCAGAGTGCTTAAACTTTGGCTGCAAAAAGACAGAGAAATCATTGTACAGATAGTGCTTGTTGCCCATGATTTGGTGATTTAATGCCTGCTCAGGGAAATGTCTGTGTTGTGGTAGGTCAGAAACAAAACATTGGAGAAAAATTTTTGTTTTCTCTTTAGTATCTAGCAGCTGAAAAATTCTCTTGAGCAAGAAACAAAAAAAATCATTAAACAAAGGTAATACTTAAAACCTTAAAATTTTTGATTTAGCTTTCATAATCATAAGTTCTTATTAAAAGAAACAATAATATATTTTGAAAGAGGATAAAGAAATACTGGGAATAGAAAGGAATTTTTTTTTTAAATGTGACAACTAATATTAACTAGATAATTTCCACAAAAATTAATAATACAAATTCTGATCCCAAGCCAGTTACATAAAAATGTTAGTAAGAAAAGGACTACACTTAAAAAGTTGGATCCAATAAAATCTAATTATACTTTTTCTCAGTAAATCATGGTTGTCGTGTCATGGTGGATCTAACCTTGCCTCCATATGCATGAAATGTGGTGTTCTTTTTTTTGGACAGTTTTTTGGACTTTTTAAAACTTCCATGTTTAGTACATGAAGTGTTATTTTCAATGGAAAATGAGAGAAAGAAAGTAAATGAAATCTATCAGGGTAAAGGGATAACAATTGCTATCCATTTTTCAAATGAAATATAAAATCTTGAGTTTAAAGCTTTGATTTAATACCTTTAACTGTGTTTTAGAACGAACAAATCTGTCTTGGAAGAAGTACAGCCAGGATGCGCCTTAGAAGTGAAGACATGTTATCAGAAGGGACCAGCCCCTGGAGAAAGACATCATGCTTGGTAGAGAGTCAGCAAAAAACAGGAAGACCCTCAATGGGATGGATTGACACAGTGGCTGTAGCGATGGGCTGAGGCATAACGATCGTAAGAATAGCATAGACAGGGCAGTGTTTCATTTTTTTGTATATGGAATTGCTAAGAGTTGGCATCTAACAACAACAACAACAATATATTGGATGCAATACTCCCATAGCCTCACTAATCCATAGCTGCAGTGGTCCACGGCCGCAGTGGTCCATGCCCGCAGTGGTCCATGGCCACAGTGGTTCATGGCCCCAGTGGCCCTTAGCTGCAGTGGTCCATAGCCACAGTGGTCCTTAGCTGCAGTGGTAAATGACAGCAGTGGTCCATGATCGCAGTGGTCGATGGCAGCAGTGGTCCATGGCCGCAGTGGCCGTTAGCTGCAGTGGCCCATGGCTGCAGTGGCCCTTAGCTGCAGTGGTCCATGGCCGCAGTGGCCCTTAGCTGCAGTGGTAAATGGCAGCAGTGGTCCGTGATTGCAGTGGTCTATGGCTGCAGTAGTCCATAACCACAGTGGTCCATGGTCACAGTGGCCCTTAGCTGCAGTGGTAAATGGAAGCTGTGGTCCATGGCTGCAGTGGTCCATGGCCACAGTGGTCTGTGGCCGCAGTGGTCAGTGGCCACAATGGTCTGTGGCTGCAGTACTCCTTAGCCACGGTGGTCCTTAGCCACAGTAGTCCATGGCCACAGTGGTCCTTAGCCACAGTGGTCCATGGCTGCAGTGATCCTTGGCCACAGTGGTCCTTGGCCGCAGTGGTCCATGGCCGCAGTGGTCCATGGCCACAGTGGCCCTTGGACGCAGTGGCCCATAGCTGCAGTGGTCCATGGCCGCAGTAGCCCTTAGCTGCAGTGGTAAATAGCAGCTGTGGTCCATGGTGGCAATGGTCTGTGGCCGCAGTGGCCCGTGGCTGCAGTGGCCCTTGGCCACAGTGGTCCTTGGCCACAGTGGTCCATAGCCGCGGTGGCCCTTAGCTGCAGTGTAAATGGCAGCAGTGGTCCGTGATTGCAGTGGCCTATGGCTACAGTGGTTCATGGCCACAGTGGCCCTTAGCTGCAGTGGTCCATGGCCGCAGTGGTCCTTAGCTGCAGTGATAAATGGCAGCTGGTCCATGATCACAGTGGTCAATGGCCACAGTGGTCCATGGCCGCAGTGGCCCTTAGCTGCAGTGGTCCATGCCTGCAGTGGTCCATGGCTGCAGTGGCTCTTAGCTGCAGTGGTAAATGGCAGCAGTGGTCCGTGATTGCAGTAGTCTATGGCTGCATTGGTCCATGGTCACAGTGGCCCTTAGCTGCAATGGTAAATGGAAGCTGTGGTCCATGGCCGCAGTGGTCCGTGGTCGTGGTGGTCTGTGGCCGCAGTGGTCCTTAGCCACAGTGGTCCATGGCTGCAGTGGTCCATGGCCGCAGTGGTCCTTGGTCACAGTGGTTGATGGCCGCAGTGGTCCATGGCCACAGGGGCCCTTAGCTGCAGTGGTAAATGGCAGCTGTGGTCCATGGCCGCAATCATCCATGGCCGCAGTGGTCCGTGGCCGCAGTGGCCTGTGGCCGCAGTGGCCCTTGGCCACAGTGGCCCTTGGCCGCAGTGGCCCTTAGCCGCAGTGGTCCATAGCTGCAGTGGTCCTTATCTGCAGTGGTCCGTAGCTGCAGTGGTCCTTATCTGCAGTGGTCCGTAGCTGCAGTGGTCTTTAGCTGGAGGAGGCCCATGTTAGGAAGTTGTCGCCATGGAAATCAATGAATGTATTCCAGAAAGTAGACAAAAAGGGCTGTGATACACACAAACATGTAAGGGAAGTTTTGAAAATGGATAAGCACTCATTTCCTCATTAGTTATGAATTAAAAGAGATAGGCTTAACCTGAATAAGGAAAATGTAAAGCAATGGAAAATCATATAATTCAGAAATTGAGCAATGCGTTATGTTGCTAAAGGTAAATTTGAAACCCACGCCCCCAGAGAATTTAAGACTCAGCTGCAAGTGTCTACCTAGATTGGTTAGACAAAGCCTGACATGTCAGGCAGCTGGATAGATGATCTCAGTTTAATTGATTTAGCTACTTTATTTATTAATTTTTTTGTATTTATGCTGCATTTTCTTACCTTTTTAACCTCGCCTTAGGTAAGGATAAAATTAGAGAATTTCTCTTTCTCCAAGAGTTGCCTGGTTGCGCAGTGGTTAAAGACCTCATCTGCTAATCAAAACATCAGTCATTCAAACCCACCAGCAGTTCCCTGGAGAAAGAAGTGGCAGTCTGTTTCTGTAAAGATTATAGCCTTGGAAACCCTATGGGGCGGTTCTACCCTGTCTGATAGGGTTGCTGTGGATCAGAGTCAACTCGACGGCAGTGGGTATGGTTTGGTTTTGGTTATCCTCGTGGCCAACTTTGTATTTCTTTACGCAGTTCCTTGCTTCCTGTTCTCTAGAGTACCTAGCTAATAACATTCTCTCTAAGAGCTGTTTCTTTAAAATTCCTATAAGAGGCTTTCGTAAAACTTAAATGAAAGATTAAGGGTAAGAGATGGCATTATGACATCTGAGACATATTGTGTGTGATCTCAAGCAGGCGCTAGATACCTGGAAGTGAATTCTAGCTCTCTGTCTTACAAGTTGTGCAGTGAAGGGCAAGTTATTAGTATTTTTTTTAAACACTTTTTGTTTGCATAAGTGTAAGATATATTAAGACTGTGCTTTTCTGTTTATAAAATGGCAATGAAAAGAACCGTACTTATTTATATCAATTAGATACTGTAACAGGAAAGAAAAAAACAGAAACCAGCCAACAAACAAAAAAACTCTCAACTACCTAAAAGTAAGAACAGTTAATTATCTCTCATAGCCAGAAGTCCTAAATCAGGGATGACCATGTTTAATGGTATCAGAAAGATCCTCAGTTCTCTCCACTTTTCTGCCATGTAGGGTTAGCTCCCTTTAGATTACACCCAGAAATGACAATGTTCAGACAATGAAGTGGAGAAGATCTTATTCTGGGTTTCCATTTTTGTGGAAGGGACCCTGGTGTCTCAATGGTTAAGGAGCTCAGCTATTAACCAAAAGGTCGTTGGTTTGAACCCACTAACTGCTAGGTGGGAGAAAAGACCTGGTGATCTGCTCCTGTAGAGATTTACAGCTTAGGAAACTCTAGGGGGGCAGTTCTACTCTCTCTTATAGGGTCACTATGAGTTGGAATCACAATAAAATTTTTATGAGGAAGGAAGCCTTATTCCAGGACACCCTCCTCAGATTCGTCTTCACAAAGCACTAGCCACAATTGTGTTGCATGTCCAACAATGACTCACTCACTAGAAAGGGAAATGGTATTAGTGTATCTGACTCCATTAAGTCCCAGCTCTTTGGAAGACAGTGAACACCAGGAGAAAAAAAAGGATTTTGTTAGAAAGAAAGAAAGAAGTGATGGCAAAGAAGGTCTGATCGTCACCCAGTCAGGTATCTCAGGCTACCTTACAGGATTATTGTGAGGACTAAAGCAGAAAACGTTGTGTGAAACACTTAGCATGCCCCCTGGCACATAAAGTAATAATAATACCCATTGCCATTGAGTGGATTCAGACTCATAGCGACCCTATGGGATAGAGTAGAACTGCCCCATAGGATTTCCAAGTAGCGGCTGGTGGATTTGAACTGCTGACCTTTTGGTTAGCAAACAAACTCATAACCACTATGTCACCAGGGCTCCAGAATAATAATAATAAGTAATAAACAGTTATTATCACTACTATTTTTACTGTTAAGTTCCATTTTGCTGCAGTGCACAGGATCCATACCTGAGCAGTCTGCCGAGGGGCATGTTTAGTTACTTCAGGAACTGTTTTTTGGGGGGGTGGGGATACACACTACACAGCGTTCCTTTGCACTGCAAGCACGGTTACAGTCGGATTCCAACATAATTCTAGTTAGAATGATTAATTCTATCAGTCATCCTATTCCCAGGTTTGAAGAACGGATTATATAATAGCTGGTAATTTATTTATATTCAAACTCATGCATCTCAGCAATACCCGAATTTCTAAATTGAAACATTGGGTTGGATGGTGGCCCTCAGAGAGATATGACCACATTTTCTAGACCTGTGAATGTGACTTGATCTGGAAAAGGGTCTCTGCAACATGTAACGAAGTTAAGAATTTTCCTGGATTATCTGGGTGGGCCCTAAATCCGATGATAAGTGTTTTTACAAGAGACACACGGAGAAGAAGAGATGTGAAGTCAGAGCAGAGAGAGAAGCTGCCACAGCCAAGAAAAAAAATGCCAACAACTGCTAGGAACTGGAAGAAGTACCAGCGAGATTCTCCCCGAGAGTCTGCAGGGGGGTAGATGCCTGCTAACAGCTTGATTTCAGACTTACAGCCTCCAAAACTGTGAGAGAATACATTTTTGTTGTTTTGAGCCACTGAGTTTATGGTAATGTGTTTTAGCAGCCCCAAGAAACTAATATAAACCCCATGCCTGTTGACTTCAATTATTTTGATATGTGATTTGGTATGTGGAATTCCTGAATTATGATTTTTTTAAAACAAATTTCTGTGTGGAAATTAGAAGAAAGCAAAAGACGAAATCCAGCGGAGACAGTGTAAGAGCACAAACCTAGATGTATAGTTTGCCTCAAGTTGTCAACTTATCCAGGGCCACCTTTCTAGAGGATAAGGATTTCTTTTGGATGCCAAACATTGCATAGATGGCTATATGCTAGATGGACACACTCAGGATCCATAAGTGGGAAAATACATTTCTGCTCCAAGCTATGTCTTAAACAGTGATAATAACACATTCCTTCTGCCAACTTTGAGCCACCCCAAAAGTCTGTAGTCCATGGAGCCACAGGTAGCTGCCCTTCCTCTCCCATTTCTGAGAAAAGGAGGAGGAAGGAGAAAGAGAAGGACAAAAAAAATACTGGGATGGGCTTTGAAGAGCTACGGCACAATGCCCTTGAAGAGAACGTCTTCAGTTATTCCCCATCTTTTCTAACTTTTGGATACGTTTTCTCCTATATCACATAAAACAAACAAACAGGACATTTATTAAATAATTAGGCAATGCTCATCTTTAGCGTTCTGGCCCTATGTTCCCAACAAATTAGGAATAATTCTGAAATTGTAACAATCAAACTTAGTCTTTGAAAAACAAAAAAACTAAACTTCTCATTCAGATTTGGTACCTATCGGCAAGATGGCTAAGTGTTGCGACTACTAAGAAATGAAAACCTGAACCAAACCCGTTGCCGTGGAGTTCATTCTGACTTGTAGTGACCCTGTAGAACAGATTAGAACTGTTCTATAGGGTTTCCAAGGAGTAGGTGGTGGATTTGAACTGCCAACCTTTTGGTTAGCTTTTAACCACTGTGCTACCAGGGCTCCCAGAAATGAAAGACATAGTTTTGAGAGTCACAAAAGCAGAAAAAGGAATTGAACTGTCTAGAATTATTCAGCATTGGGTTACAACAAATCCTTTGGATTTTTAATTTTGACTTTACATAGTTGACTTTCATCCTTTGTCAGTTTAAAGCCATAGTAATGCAGGGAGGGTAGAAGAGCAGTGCTCTGTCATTTTGAAATTTGGTTTGCTTTTGGCTGTTTCTTGGTATTCATGCCAATGTTCTACAAGGTATGAGTGAAACCCAAAGTAAACCTGCTGCTGTCACGATTCCAACTCGTAGCAACCCTACAGGACAGGGTCCTTAATCAAATGCCAGGTTCAACATAAATAATAATAATAATAGTCTTCTAAGAGTGTAGGGATAGTTTGTGACGATCAGTTCCAGAGTCCAAAACACCCACATTGTACAAACCTCAGGAAATTCCTGTCATTAACATGGACTTTTCATTTTCTTCTAAAGAAAAAGAAAATAATTAATCCCACCCAGGCACAAACTGAAGCTAATTCGCACATTACTTTAAAATCTTTCTTTCATGACTTTTACTTGCTTTTGTTAAGAAGTGGTGTATCCTGGCCCATAGTGGCACTGCACTGTTTATTCTAGTTTCCAACGGAAGAGATTGTTCTGAGGATGCAGATGTCTAAGAAGTTAACGTTACAACTTTCCTTAGTTGCCAAGGAAATAGGAAACCTTGAGCTCTTTTCTGCAAAACCACTTTGCTAAGCTTTGTCTTTGTATTTTGATTGTACCTCCTTGCTTTCAGTTATTGATTTTGTCCTCACTAACCTCACATCTCTTTTTTGATTCTGTATCAACGTCATTGTGGTCATCAACTGGTTTATAATAAGTGAGATCCAGCAGGTGCCATCTCTAACAGTTTTGGTGGACCTAACTGTATCCTTGTAACAATAAAGCACAGGAGATAATTCATAGGAAAATCTTGTTTTGATTTGATCGAGTTTACAGAAGGCAAGTATTTCCTCCAATACATTTGTATCCATCTAGTTGAATGTTGGAAACCCTGGTGGCGTGGTGGTTAAGTGCTACGGCTGCTAACCAAAGAGTCGGCAGTTCAAATTCGCCAGGCGCTCCTTGGAAACTCTATGGGACAGTTCTATTCTGTCCTATAGGGTCACTCTGAGTCGGAATCGACTCGATGGCACTGGGTTTTTTTTTGGGAGTTGAATGCTGGAGTCCCTTGGTGAGGCAAACTGTTAACATGCTCGTCTGTTAACCAAAAGTTTGGAAGTTTGAGTTCACCCAGAGGTGCCTTAGTATAAAAGCGTAGTGATCATTTGAAAAATCAGCCACTGAAAACCCTATAGAGCATAGTTCTACACTGATACATGTGGGGTCATCATGAGTTGGAATTGACTCCATGGCAATTGGTTTTTATTTGCGTGCTATGCAAAACACTATAAGTGAAGTATAATTTTTTTTTCTTTAGCTCCTTTTCAATTTTTAATTCACCTCCTCAACTCCTAGAGGAAGCAAGTTCTCTACCTTTATTTATTTAGCAAACATTTACTGCTTATCTCTGATATATATATATATATATATATATATATATATATATATACACATTTGTTTAAGGGAAACTATTGTGAAAAATTCGAAGGAACATGAGGGTAGTAGTCTGTTGGGTGATGAGAAATTACACTGATAGAAACTCTAGCTCAAGATATGATCAACCACACAGTGTAGGTACAACTAGAGAAACGAGGAAAAATTCCTGTTTCCAACTAGGGCCAACATAGATTAAAGCATGCATCTAACCATAATTAGGGTTTCGTTCAGCACCTACGGAGGAAAGGGAGCTGGAGAAGTTCACCTAAGAGTGGGTAAGAACAGCCTAAATGTATGTAGGTGGGAAAGGTATTGTCATGGTTGAATCGTGTCACCCCAAAATATGCATCAACTTGGCTAGGCCATGATCCTCAGTATTGTGTGGTTGACCTCCATTTTGTGATCTGATGTAATTATTCTCCATTTTGTGTTGTGTTGTGTTGTAAATCCTAAACTCTATATACCAATGAGGCAGGATCTGTGTGGGGTGTGACTTGTAAGGCTGTGACTCAAGTGTTACAAGCCTTACAAGTAACAACCTTACTTAATCCACACCTAAGATAGACCTGGGTTTAATTTTATCTCCACTAGTTTGGACTTTAAATGGCCCTGAATAAGTTTCTATGAGCCTCAATTTCCTCATTTATAAAATAAGGTTAATATTGCCAACTCATAGAATTAAAAAAAAAAATGAAAATACCATGCATAGTGCATAAAAAGCAGGTCCTTAAAATATGGTTTCTTATTCACCAAATTAGGGCAATAAATGCATGGGCGAAGGAGATTCTCTAATCTCGAATTATTAAGAGAGCCTTGGAGATCTTGCCTACAACTTTGGCTTACATTACCATCATGTGAATTAAAATTTTTCTATTTAGGTCTGATCTTTCTTCTAAGAAGCCTATTTTGCATCTCTTCGATGAGTCAAAATCTCCGACTTAAGATGTTCCAAAATAAACTTGTGATCTTTGTAACCAACTTGCTCTCTTTCAGTGTTTTCCGTGTTGGTGAAGGCCTCCACTATCCATTCAGACGTCATCCTTGGTGTCTTCTTTCTTCACCACTACCACTTCCCTATTAAAAAGCAAACAACAACAACAACAAATCTCCTTCCTTTCTGCTCTTGGTTCTACTTTCCTGTCCAGTTACTGGCCCATTTCTCTGCCTTTTTTATGGTGAGGCTCCTCACAAGTGTTGTATGTACTCACTGAGCCTACTTTTTCTCCCTTTTTTTGAATCTACTCCAATCAGGTTTTTCTCCACAAACCTCCACCCAAACGGATCTTAACAAGGCCCCAGTGACCTCCATCTGGCCAAATGCAACTGTCAATTCTTGGTCTTCATCTTACTCCACAGTTGATCATTCACTCCTTTTGAAGCATTTTTTTTTTTTCACTCAGCTTCTAGAGACTCATTCCCTTGATTTTTTTTTTTTTTTTAATCTTACTTCCTTTTTGGTTTCATTTGGGATTCTCTTCCTCTTCCTCAGAACACTCAATGTTGGAAAGTTCCAAGGCTCAGTGCTTTATATCTATATATCTATATCTATCTACCATCCCTCCCCAATGATCTCGCCTAGTCCCATAGCTTTATAGACCATGAATCCTCTATTGATGACTCCCACATTTGTATATCCAGCCAAGATCTCATCTGAAGTCCAAGGTTGACTTACTCAACTGCCTACTCAGTACCTACACTTAGATATTGAATGGGAAAATGTGCCCAAGAGCAGATAATACATTATTTTTATCTCCAAATTTTCACCTCCATAGTCTTCCACATCTTAGTGGCAAAAATCTCATGTGATTAAATCATTAATTTTATTCTGTGAGAGATTATTTGAAACATTTGTTCAATGCATGTCTACTTTTATTTGAGTCAAAATTATAAGAGTCTCAGTAATGTTTTTCTCAGTTAATAGCAGGTAAGTATCTGAAAAGTAAAAACATAAAAGGGTTTCCAGAAGAAGGCCCATAAAAAAAAATTAGGTAAAAGAGCCAAATCCCAAAAAGGAGCAGTAGGGGAATTTAAAATGAAGACAAAGTATGAAAGTTGATGCTCATAATAGTGATGTCAAGTCATCAATGAAAGGGTAATTTGTGTTTAGTATATACTCTGTACTGAGCATAAACGATCCTTTTAATGATTATTTGACATTATTGAGAAAGCTTTCCATCAGAATGACTAAGAAATAGTCAAAATGTGTCACTTGAATGGTAAGATTCACATTTGAGAAGTGTCTAATTCCAAGGAACAGCATCTTATTCCTTGACAATGCCACCAAAATACAAATGTTAATTCATTTATTCATTTTGCATTTTATGTTTGCGGCTATAAATTTGACAATGACTTAAGTGGATTAAAAGAATATCAACCCAATATCATCTTCCGTCTTGCATGACTTTCTCTAGCTCTTTCTATGCACCTTTCCTGTGGCATGGGATCCCACTGATCACAGCCTCAGTGCAAGTGTGCTTGAACTTCCTGACAAAGTAACAGTTGCATTTTACATATTTTTTTTTCCTAAGAATTCCTCCCTATAAGATATCAACTTTCTCTTTTGCTTGTGTTAAATTTCTCTTGTGCTTTGAATTTGGAAACCTGTGGCAATTTTCAAGAATGATCTGAGCTTTCAGCCAATGTAATGTTATTTTATACATGTTTTAGGCACACTAGCAGAATTCCTCTGTTTTGAATGCTACTCTGCACTACACAGAGATGAAGGTACATTGGCCATATGACTTTTAAGGTGGAAGTCAGTCTTAATTGTATATGTGTTAATTGGAAGTTGGCGACCTTTTACCTTTCTTTATATGCTACCTGGCATATTTTCATTATGCTGAAAATTAACTATCCTCTCTAATGTCGTTTAACACATGTTTATTGAGCAACTAATGGTGTTGTGCCAGGAGCTGTGGGAGGTGAAAATGAAATATGACCCTTGGTTTAGTTATTTGGTGCCTGAGTCTGCTAGGACAGGAAATGTACACGAACGACAGAGAGAGTTACCAGGGCCAAGCAGTAGGAGGTTACACACTTGAATAGAGTGATGTACCCAATAGATGTTATCACGTGATACAACAAGGTCCAGTGAAATGAATTCAAGATAATCTTCTTGAGAACTAATGTCGCAAAGTATTCTTACTGGGCACCACAGATACTTTCCATTAGTTGTTAAAATTGTGAAAGAGCTTATTTTTATTCTAATAAAGCTTAATTGTAAAAATAATAAAAAGATACAATAAACAAGGAAAGAGGAAAAGAGTTAAAAAAAAGGAAGGCAGCACCTTCAGTTTAACAAAATATGGGTAATTGAAGTATTGAATATCTTTGGATTTTTCAACGTCTTCCTTTAAATATGTTTTTATTTTTTGTGTGGTTTAAGTGAAAGTTTATAGCTTAAGTCAGTTTCTCATACAAAAATTTATACACTTGTTGCTATGTGACCCTAGTTGCCATCCTATAATGCGTCAGCACGCTCCTCCTTTCCACTTCAGATTTCCTGTGTCCATTCAACCAGTTCCTGCCCTATTCCTCCTCACCACCCTTGCTTCCAAGGAGCATTCTGGCTGTACATCTTCCAAGACAGATTTGTTCATTCTTTTGGCAGTCCGTGGCATATTCAATATTCTTTGCCAACACCACAATTCAAAGGCATCAATTTTTCTTCTGTCTTCCTTATTCACTGTCAAGCTTTCGCATTCATACGATGGATTAGAGGCAGGCGCACCTTGACCTAAACTAACTCCTAAAAAAGATCGACTGTATCTAATCCATCTTGATGTCCTCAAAACCTAATTCTTTGCCTAGTAAAGACAGAGAGTTGAGAAATGGAAGTGAAAACAACTTACAAACTATAAAACACTCACATTTTCCTTATTCATTTGAAAAATGTTTTTCAGGAGTTTACTATGCTGCCTATTTTTGTATGACTCTGGAGCGATGGATAATATTTGATTATCAAAACCTTTCTGAATGTAACTCCAGTAGTCATCTTGATGTGATGCTTTTACATCATGCATATGTCACCTACTTTTTGGGCACAGACTGGCCAAAATGTCAGCACCATCAATTAGCAGGTGAGATTAAATTAGCACAATGCAAAGAACATAACCAGAATACACGTGGTTTTCACTAAGTTATTACTCTTTTTAAATGAGGCCTATCATTATGTCATCTAGCGATCTAAAAATCATCTGATGTCTGAATAGTGGGCTTGTATGGAGCATGGTTCTGTTTATTCCCCAATGATTTTATAACTGGTCTAGTCAAATGTAATATTCTAAGGCTTATCCTTGAGCTAATTTTTCTGATTATCACTAAATTGCATTTTCTGGAAAGCAGAACTTTTCTAAAACTAGATTGCAGCTATTAAATGACTTCGTTTCAACTATGGAATTAAGTTATATATGCAAATGTATTCTCTGCTTCTTTTAAACATAACAGTACTTGCCACAGAAAAGAGAAGCTTCCAGATCTCATAATTTTGAGGAGACATGCTGAAAATTGATCAGGAAGTCAAAAGCGCCTGACTCAGAAAAGTTTATCTTGTGTTCTCATGACTGCCAGTTAACTCTGCACAACACTCTTTAAAGCGAACTTTTAAAAATATATGATTTATTTCATTTTTGTTGTTGAGAACATACACAGCAGAACATACACCAATTCAACAATTTTTACATATACAACTCAGTGACATTGATTACGTTCTTTGAGTCGTGCAACCATTCTCACCCTCCTTTTCCGAGCTGTTCTTCCCCCAATAACAAACTCACTGTCCCCTAAGTTTCCCATCCAATTTTCCTACTTTCTGTTGTCAATTTAATCTCATAGAGGTAGCTCTTTTTTTTTTTAATTATTTTTAATTACTGTACTTTAGGTGAACGTTTACAGAACTAACTAGTTTCTCATTAAACAGTCAGTACACACATTGTTCTATGACATTGGTTGACAACCTCATGACATGTCAACACTCTCCCTTTTCAACCTTGGGTTCCCTATTACCAGCTTTCCTGTTCACTCCTGTCTCCTAGTCCCTACCCCTGGTGTACCTTTTTAGTCTTGTTTTGTTTTATGGGCTTGTCCAATCTTTGGCTGAAGGGTGAAATCTCAGGAGTGACTTCATTACTGAGCTAAAAGCGTGTCTGGGGGGCATACTCTCAGGGCTTCTCCAGTCTCTGTCAGGCCAGCAAGTCTGGTCTTTTCTTTTTGAGTTAGAATGTTGTTCTACGTTTTTCTCCAGCTCTGTCCAAGACCATCTATTGTGTTCCTTTTCAGAGCAGTCACTGGTGGTAGCCGAGCACCATCTAGTTGTACTGGACTCAGTCTGGTTGAGGCTGTGGTAGATGTGGTCCATTAGTCCTTTGGATTAATTTTCCCCTTGTGTCTTTAGTTTTCTTCATTCTTCCTTGCTCCCAAAGGGATGAGACCTGTGGAGCATCCTAGACGGCTGCTCACAGGCTTTTAAGACCCCAGACGCCACTCACCAAAGTAGAATGTAGAACATATTCTTTATAAACTGTGTTATGCCAATTGAGCTAGATGTTCCCCGAGACCGTGGTCCGCACAGCCCTCAGCCCAGCAACTCAGTCCCTCAGGGAGTTTGGATATGGTCTACGGAGCTTCCATGACCTTGCCTTGTACAAGTTGTGCTGGTTTCCCCAGTATTGTGTACTCTTATCCTTCACCAAATTTACCACGCTTTTATTGTGTATTTAGTATTTTTCCATTCCGCCCCTCCCCTCCCGCATAACCATCAAAAGTTGTTCCTTTTTGTGTATAAACCTTCTCGTGAGTTTTTACAGTAATTTCCTCATACAACATTTGTCGTTTTGTGACTGGCTGATTTCACTCAGCATAATGTCCTCCAGATTCATCCATGTTATGAGATGCTTCACAGGTTCATCATTTTTCTTTATCATTGTGTAATACTCCATTGTGTGTATACAGCACGTTTCTCAAGGCAGATATTCTTCACTAATTAAGCTAAACTATTGTTTGGTTTGGAAAGACTTCAGGGGATATTTTTGGTTTAAGGTTCAAGATTTACAGAATATCTCAGGGCAATAGTTTCAGGGTTCCATCCAGCTTCTGTGGCTCCAGAAAGTCTGGAATCCATGAAAATTTGAAATTATGTTCTGCATTTCTCCTGTTTCTTAGAATTCATCTGTGGAATCTTTGATCAAAAAGTTTAGTAATGGTTAGTCAAGCACCATCCAGTTCTTCTGGTCTCGTGGCAAAGGAGGTATTTGTTCATGGAGGCAATTCACCAGGCTTTCTATTTCCTCCTACTATTCCTGACTCTCCTTCTTTCTCTGTTACTGCAGGCAAATAGATACCAACTGTTACACCTTGAATGACCACTTGGAAGCAGTTAAGATTGCAGGCACTATGGAATAAACTAGGAGGTAGAACAGAAGCACCGACATTATTAGACCAATTAACTGGGTTGTCCCATGTAACCACAACACTAACCCTCCAAACCAAGGAACCAAATCCCAAGAGGTGTCTGCTTGTACATAAGTAGACTCAGCAGTTGCTCTTTTTCTGGTTTTTGTTGTATTTCTATCACACAGCTTTTGCCAAATCAACTTTTTACAGCTGTACGACTTATTGACAGCAATTACAATACTGGACTGTGCAATCCTGCCCTTAATCAATGAGATTTTCCCATCACTGTAAGTGGAAACTCTGTTCTCCATAAGCAATAATGCCCCTTTCCCCTCCTCCCTCCCACCCCTGGTAACTACTAATAAACTTTGGTCTCTATATATGTGCCTTTTCGTGTCTTTTTATATAAACCAAAACCCAGTGCCCTCAAGTCAATTCCGACTCATAGCAACCCTATAGGACAGAGTAGAATTGACCCATAGAGTTTCCAAGGAACACCTGGCAGATTCAAACTGCCGACCTCTTGGCTAGCAGCCATAGCAATTAACAACTACGCCACCAGGGCTTCCAATCTTTTCATATAAGTGAGGTCCTACAATATTTGTCCTTTTGTGATTGACTTAGTTCACTCAGCTTAATGTCTTCAAACTCCATCCATATAATAGCATGTATCAAGACTTCATTTTTCTTACTGGGTGAGTAGTACTCCACTGTATGTTTGTACCACATTTTGCTTATCCATTCACCTGTTGATGGGCGTTTAGGTTTTTTCCACCTTTTGGCTATTGTGAATAGTGCTGCAATGAACAACGGTGTACAAGTATCTGTTTGAGTTTCTGTTCCCAAGTCTTTTGGGTATATACCCAGGAGTGAAATTTTACAGAGTTCACCTAGATTGCTGTTTCTTCAGGACATTTAGCAGCTGAAACCTAAAGATCCAAGGAAGGCACGTAACCATGCTTCCATCATAAACTTTCATGGATGTGGAGGAAAAATATATTACAGTTAAGACACAAGATGTAGGTCCAGAAAATAAAATAGATGCTTTTTTAGCAAAAAACCAGAGAATAAGGATTTATTTCAAATCATAATTGTCTTTCTCCTGGATTCCAGAGGGTTTAAACTGATATACAGCAGTTTTTGTTTCCATTTGACAACCAGCAATTCTCTTTTCCAACCGAAGTTCACAGACATTATTTTAGTCCATAAGGCTCTTGAAAGGAAATATCCATTAAGAATTGAAAAAGTACTGGAGTAATAGAAAGACTCTTATTGTGGAAAAAAATTGATTTTGTCCAATGCATTATGACGTGGAAGCCTTGGTTATTTTTCTGGATATTTATCGATAAATGAAACGATGACAATGAAAGAAAGTGGTCAAACGATTCCCAGCCAATATGTTCCTGATTGCTTCATCCAAATCAGCTCTGGCATATCAGAAGCAGATGGTTATTAGGGTTGTCAGGCTTCCTTCTTCACTGGCTCTGCAATTGCTTTGGGTAACGTTCAAATAAGTGCTTATACCATGGTTCAGTGAACTAGGTATGTCCTTGTACCCTGTGGGAATAAGAATTTCTAGTTTTCTGGAAAGAAATTTGGCACAGTCACAGTTTCCTAGTGCTGCTGTAACAGAACTACCACAAGTGGGTGGATTTAAAGAAGAAAAAATTTATTTTCTCACAATTCTGGGAGCTAAAAGTCTGCATCAGGGTCTCGTCCATGTCATTTTTTCCTTGCCCCTGATAGCATTTGGTCCCTTGGTGACACTCACATGACATCTGTATTCCACGGTGTATACCTATCTCTGTGTTTAATCTGCTCTTTTTATAGATTAGAAGTGATTAGATTTAGAACCCACACTACCAGATTATAAACTAAATAGCATAACAAAGAAAACCCTATTTCCAAACAGGATTACATTCAGAGGTATAGGGGCTAGGATTCCAACACATATTTTTTTGAGGGGGCACAATTTAACCCACACCAGGCGCTATTTATCAAGACTTCTTCTTTGTGTCTCTTAGCCAGATGCTTCATATCTAAGAATCTAACCTAAGAACAGAATTAGAGACGTGAGTTTTATGTGCAAATGTTCATAGGAATCTTTTTATAAAAATATGGAAAAGGCTTGACAATTCAAAAAGAGGGTATTGTAATAATGTGTTATTGGAGTATTTTTCCACCGTTAATCATCATGTGTTTCATTGGAAACAAAGTTAAGATCCATTAATAGTGAAATGGTTAAACTAATTATGGCAAATCTACATCTGGAATATTATGCAGTCGTGAAAAAAGAACAGACTTGAACTACACCAGTTGACTCAGGGTTTCCTCGAGATATAGTACAGTAATAAAGTAAGGATCAGAAATTATGTTTGAAAATTATTTTGTGAAATTATTTATGATAAGGTAAAATTCCAGCTAGGCCAAACAATACAAGGACAAAAACAAATCTTGTATATTTCTGTGTACATAAATGTTCTGTGTGCCTAAGCAGGATTATGTAGACACTGAAAAGGTAATGAAGAATACGGCTGCAATGTAGATTACCTTCTGGAAGAGGAGAGCTGATGTGGAGTGGAAAGTGGGATAACCAGGAAAAAAAAAAGGAAATGAAAGAGATTTAAAATAGCCTAAGAACAATTTTGAACTTGTGCAAAATTATGCATGTTTAGATGACTAAGGTGCACCTGACCCAAACCATGGTCTTTCCAATAGCCTCATATGCACGTGAAGTTGGATAGTGAAAAAGGAAGACTGAAGAATCCATGTGTTTGAATCATGGTGTCAGTGAAGAATATCGAATCATGAACTGGCAGAAACACAAATAAATGACTCTTACAAGAAGCACAGCTGGAATGCTGCTTAGAAGCAAGGATGGTGAGATTTTGTCTTGCTTACTGTCATAGATTGAATTGTGTCCCCCCAAAATACATATCAACTTGGCTAGGTCATGACTCCCAGTGTTGCCTGATTGTCTACCATTTTGTCATCTGATGTGCTTTTCCTACTTGTTGTAAATCCTACTTCCATGATGTTAATGAGGCAGGATTAAAGCAGTTATGGTAATGAGGCAGGACTCAATCTACAATATTAGGTTGTGTCTTAAGTCAATCTCTTTTGAGATATAAAAGAGAGAAGTGAATAGAGAGACACCGGGACGTCACACTACCAAGAAACAAGAGCCAGGAGAATAATGCTTCCTTTGAACCTGGGGCCCCTGTGTGGAGGACCTTCTCGACCAGGGTAGTTTGATGACAAGGACGTTTCCCCAGAGCTGACAGACAGAGAAAGCCTTCACCTGGAGCTGGCACCCTGAATTCAGACTTCTAGCCTCCTGGACTGTTAGAGAATAAAATTCTCTTTGTTAAAGCCACCCACTTGTGGTATTTCTGTTATAGCAGCACTAGATGACTAAGACAGTTACCTTGGACAATTTGTTGGGAAAAAAAAAACAATCCCTAGAAAAGGATGTTATGTTTCTAAAGTAGAGGGCCAACGAAAATGAGGGAAACCCTCAGGGAAATTAATTGACACAATTGCCACAGCAATGGACTCAAACATACCAACTATCACGAAGATGGCACAGGGCCCGGGCAAGATTTTATTCTGGTATACCTAAAGTTGCTGACTCAGCGCCTACTTGACAATAACCGACAACAACATGCATGAAGAAAATAGATATAATATTTTAAGCTACATTCGACGGTACTTAATACAGAGGGGGGATTCTCAGTCTACAATATTAGTGTGTGAAAACATCTCTCTACGTACCTTCTGCATCACACCCTCCCACCACAGCTCTACCCTTTCTGATCTTGTTGACTGACACCAATGGACTAATTTGCACTCGACAATTATCCCTGTTACCTTTGATACATTTCCTTCCCCTCAAATAAGTGGGTGGCAGATGCTGTGAACTGCACTTCTCTGCATCTCTCCTGCCAACATCCTTTCGCGAAGAAACTCCCTCACCCCCCTTTTTTCCTCCTGACATGACTATGATGGCTTCTTGATTTGTCTAACCTTCATCCTGTAGCCAGCATGGTCTTTTAAAAATGCAAATCAGATTGTTTTACTTGCTTCCTTCAAGCGCTCTAATCTGTGCAATTGCCTGTGGACAAAAATCCACTCTTCTTTGTCTGACTTCCTAAATCCTATGTGATCCTGGCCTCTCTGACTTTTTTCCCCTGGTACTACTTCCTCTCATCCAGTCAGGAAACTCTCAGCTCAATTCTCTGGGTCCTTTGAATATGGTGGCTTCAGCCCTTTTCTAAGGCCTTTGATCTGGGTGTGGCCTTGCTTGGAACACCCTTCCTCGTGATCTTCACACGTCTGGCTCATTCCTTCTCCCTACACCTCTTTGGGAAGGCCTCTCTGACTATGCAGTCTGAACTGGTCCCCAAATGCTTCCTATGAACCAACCCCATTTTATTTCTCTGAATTGCACACTCATCTCTATATGATATTTTACTTATTGGTTTCTTCCACTACTTGTCAGTTTGTCATACTGTGGTGGTTTGAGTGTTGCTATGCTGGAAGCACTGCCACCAGTATTTCAAATGCCAACAGGGTCACCCCTTGTGGAGAGGTTTCATTGGAACTTCTAGACTAAGACAGACTAGGAAGAAAGGTCTGGCAACCTACTGTCAAAAATTAACCAATGAAAATCCTATGGGTCACAAGAGAACATTATCCAATATGGTGCTGAAAGATGAGTCCCCTAGGTTGGAAGGCACTACACAATAGCCACAAGGGTGAACTCAAACATACCAACATTGTGAAGATGGTACGGGACTGAAAAACGTTTCTTTCTGGTGTATATAAGGTCACTCTGAGTTGGAGCTGACTTGGACTTGTCAGTAACTGTCAACTTTTGGTTATTATCAACCTTTCTGTGCCAGGAGGCTGAGTAAGATCACTGGACTTGCTTGTATAAATGACCATATGTTGCCACATAGAAGATGCTTAGTTAAGTATCTATTGAGAGGATGGATGAACAAGCATTGGATATTATAATCAGGTTTTTTAATCTGTAATTTTTGGATAATAGTAGTACCCAGATCCGTGAAGCGAAGTAACAGTTATTGAATAACGGCTCTGTGTCCCACAGCATGTTCAGGATTTTATATATTCTTATTCCATTAATTTTTCAGAACGAATGTGTGACCTGAGTATAAATCAAAAACCAAACTTCCTGCCATCGAGTCATTTCCTACTCTTGGAAACCCCATGTGTTATTGATTAGATCTGCTCCATAAGGTTTTCTGTCTCCAATCTATAATGGAAGCAGATGGCCAGGCTGTCCTTCCGCGGCCCCTCTGGGTGGGTTTGAACCGCAAACCTTTCCGTTAGTAATTGAGCACAAACCATTTTTGCCATCGAGGGTCATCATTGTGTTGTGTGCTCTCAAGTCGATTCTGACTCATAGCGACTCTTTAGGAAAGAGTAGAACTGTCCCGTAGGGTTTCCTAGGCTGTAATCTTTGTGAAGGCAAATCACCAGGTCCTTTCTACCGTCGAGCCACTGGGTGGGTCCAAACCACTGACCTTACGGCTAGCAGATGAGCACTGAACCACTGCACCATCAGGACTTCTTTTTGAGTGTAGTGTGGTCCTCCTTATTTTACATAAAAAGGAATCTGAGACTCCAAGAGATTACATGTCCCTGGTCACCCAGTCAGTTTCCAAAACAGATTTATTTTCTTCCAAAACACCTGCTTTTCACGCAACATGCAACCTCGTTGGCATTCTACTGCTCCTCACCAACACCCAGTCCTGGACAAGCCCCCAACGAAAAAAAAAAAAAAAATGTATGTCTGCTCCTTTTTTGGGGTTTCAGATGTTTTCCAGGGACTGTCAGAAAGCTATTCTTGATTGGCCTCTCTACCAGTTTGTGCTCTTTCTCTTAAACGGCCTGTCACTCTGCTTCCAAGATGTTTTCCTTCATTTTGTTTACTTTCTTCCTCAGCAGCTTCTCTTCCAAACCTTCTCTTTATTCCCTAGAATTCTCTCTTCCAGCTTCTGTCCCAAAAAGCTCTTAGGGTTCTGTTGCTACCTCCTCAGGCTTTAACCTATTCCTTTACAAGAGTGTGCAGAAGTTCAGCTCTGTTTTCTTCTTTTCCAAGCTGTCTCTATTCACGTTCATTGCTTCAGTACCAGGTTGGTACAGATTGCTCCCAAGGCATGAATATTTGCCCTAAAATCTCTTCTAAATGCTAATTTCTGGGCGATCTTTAGATACCTCTATATACCCGTCACCATTAAGCCCACGTCAGCTCGTGACAACCCTCTGTGTGTCAGACAAGAGCTATGCTCCATAGGGTTCCAATGGCTGATTTTTTTTTTTTTGGAAGATCACCAGGCCTTTCTTCTGGATGGACTTGAACGTCTTAACCTTTCGGTTAGCAGACCAGCACATTAACTGTTTGTACCACCCAGGGACTCCTATCTCTATGTGGACGCTGTTAATACAAATGGAACCAAATTCATCATTTCTTCTCCTGAAATGCCCTCTACACTGTAGCACTTCTCTCTTTTTTTATTTTTTAATGTTCATCTTCAGTCAACCAGAAGCGTCAGTTAACATGGCCTTAAACAGTATCCTCCTACCCAGCCAGTCTCACAATCTTGTGCATTCTGCCTTTTGTTTCTTTGATTTTGAAAACTGAACATTTTTGCGAGACAGAGCTAGGAAATGTCAGTCCACTTAAAACCTCTTGACTCCAACCTTACTCTTTCAACCTGCCTTTGGGAGGCAGTAATAGACTTTTCTCTTTCATCATCCTGGATGGAAGAAAATGGCAAGGAAGCACATGAGTTAAAACAATCAGAAGATGACCTTTTCAGTTATCAGAACCAGAGACTTGAGTTTTAACTCTCGAACTTCCTGTGTTCATGTCCACTTAATGGGTCTTTCAAGCTTTATCTCTAAAACTATGCAACCTTGACCTTTTGCTGCTTACGCTAATAATTACCTAGTTAACTTTGAAGGCATGCTTCATGCAACGATTTATTACTTTCCCACTAGTGCATTTGGAGCGACATTATTTCCACCTTTTCCTACCTTTGTGTCCACAATTCAGATCTCAATCTGCCTGTGCAAACATCCTTCATATTTTTAGATTAGCGCCAGGACAGAGGTTGAGGAAATGCCTGAAAACAGAGCCGTGCTTGGGCTAGACTGAAAGACTTCATTTCTGATGACAAAATTAGTAAGTGTTCATCATAAGGCAATTGCAAAACACACAGGCATAAAAGAACTGCGTAACTGCACAACACAAAGATCGTCATTATTACTACGCCTTGCAATAAAGCACGTGTAAATATTTGTACAGGTATATAATTGTTTGCATATATACATGTCTAAAGAAGAAGACTCATTACATGCTGTAGGAGAGCCTACATTTTTACTCAATATTTTCCCACGTCAATAAATATGCTCGAAATTTTAGCTCAATGACTATATAATTGGAAACCTGGTGGCACAGTAGTTAAGAGCTTGGCTACTAACAAAAAGGTCGGCAGTTTTGAATCCATCAGCCGCTCCTTAGAAACCATATAGGGTGGCTCTACTCTGTCCTACAGGTTCGAGGGGAAAGGTGTTATATTTTGTCCATTGTTTTATCTCCTAAGCCAAAACATCACTCTTTAAACATTGTACATTTTATATGTATGGGTACATGTGTGTGCGTACACACATAAACCAAAAAAACCAAATCTGCTGCCGTCGAGTCGATTCTGACTCATAGTGACCCTATATATGATACACACGTATATAAGCACATACATATATGTGTATATTTATATATACATAAGCACATACATACATATGCATATATATTCATAAACACACACATATACGTATTCTGTCTTATAAATGTCTGTCAGTCCTTCATTGAGCAGTTTTTTTTTTTTTTTTTCTGTAAGCACTTTGAATAATGCTGTTAAGTTAAAGGAAATTTCATTAGGGTTTTGTTTGGGATTGTGTTAATATAGTAAAAAGAAACCAAACCCACTGCGGTCAAGTCGATTCCAACTCACAAGGACCCTATAGGCTAGAGTAGAACTGCCTCCTAGGGTTTCCAAGAAGTGGCTGGTAGATTGGACCTACTGACCTTTTGGTTTGTAGCCAAGCTGTTTGTAGGGAATTCACAACACTGAATCTTCTGATCCTATTTGACCATTAAGCCAAGTTTAGCAGTTTCCTTTTTATGGTACTCATTTAAAACATTTTAATCTTTGGTATTCTACAATCTTTGTTGCTCTTGTGGCTAGGACATTTTTTCTATTTGACTTCTTAAGTGTTTATTTGCTCCAGCTTTCTTACTAACCCATATTTCTATTAATTGTAATGGGCTATTTTTGTTTAGAGATATGATTAAACTATTTTGCATTTCTATGATCTAGTAACTTAAGCAATGTGGGTTGTTGCAACGTGGGTTGTTGTTAGACTATGAAAAATTCCAGCAAGAGAATCTCATTAGTACAGTTGATATTCTTTTCTGAGAGGGAGCTGCTCTGGAGGACAGTGCTTTCCACTGAGTTCACAATTTGTCCTCTGTCCACTTGGGTATTAGATTAAACCAGAAATGCTGTATATTTGAAGGTTTTGACCTATCATAGCAGCAACTTTAAATTCAGATTGCTTCCAAATTCTTGCTGTGCCATCACAGAAGAGACTTGATACATTAAAGCAAGGTCCCTAAGAACTGAGACCACCGTCCATCGGTTTATATTTGTTCTGTTCGTTGTTGCCTTTGGTCTTCCTGAATCCGCTACTACTCCTGATTAAATTTGACTGTGATCTTTGCAAGGGAATTTAAATGTAGCACTTAGATTCTGTTTTACAGCCTTGCCCCCTCTAAATGCAGTTTAAAAAAATCATGTTCTACTGGAAACCCTGGTGGTGTAGTGGTTAAGTGCTATGGCTGCTAACCAAAAGGCTGGCAGTTCAAATCCACCAGGTGCTCCTTGGAAACCCTCTGGGGCAGTTCTTCTCTGCCCTATAGGGTTGCCATGAGTTAGAATCCACTCGATGGCAATGAGTTTGGTGTGGTTTTGGTTAATCTTTTTATTATTTCAGCCATTCTAGGGTAATTTCCTGGAAGTCCTCTGTTAATACTTCTACTTGGGTGGTCCATTGTGTCCAGGAGCATCTATCTGAGCTTTTAAATTGACAGCTCTTATCTCCTAGGAAATGAATTAGGAAGGACAGTTATTATGTGTTTAAATGTACAGAGCTCTGTCATCTTCATTCTTTCTGTGAACATGCACTGAGGATTTAACAATGCCAAGGCACCACACTGTGGGGTGGGGGGAATCCACAGGTGAGCAGGGCTTGTCATTGCAAAGCTTTAGAAGAAGAAACAGTCATATAAACTGACATTTAACCAAAACCAAACCAGTTACTGTTGAGTCGATTCCAACTCCTGGTGATCCCAGGTGTGTCAGAGTAGAACTGTGTACCATATGGTTTTCAATGGCTGGTTTTTCAGAATTAGATCACCAGGCCTTCTTTCTGAGGTGCCTTTGGGTGGACTTGACCCCCCAACCTTTAAGTGAGCAGCTCAACACATTAACTGTTGCAACACCGAGAATTGTGACACTTAAACAAACAAACCCAATGCTGCTCATAACAACCCTATAGGACAGAGTAGAACTGATCCATAGGGTTTCAAATGAGTGGCTGGTGAATTTGAACTGCTGACCTTTTGGTCAGCAGCCAAGCTCTTAACTACTGTGCCACCAAGGCTCCATTAATGTGCATCCTATGACAGCGGATGGTTGGTGAGCATGTAGGTGGGGCAGGCATAAGATTGATGGTGGATGGATTCTTCAGGGAAATCTTCCCAGTTGAGCTGCCCCTGGACTGAGCTTCAAAAGAAGTATAGAAGTTAAATATGTACAAAACAACAAAAGGACATGGTCTTTCTCAAAGGAACTGCAATCAAGTCACAATTGCTGGGTCATAAGAAGTTTTGACTGATGTGGAATAAGGCTGCAGAAGTAAGCAGGGTGGAAGAAAGGCCTTTAATGCCTTCTGAAGACGTGTGGGCCTTGTGCTGATGTTTTTATGAGCACTAGAAGGACAAAGAAGAGGAAAGAACCTGCTAGGAACAGTGAGTGGTTTTAGAAAGATCGGTAGCAGCAGTTTGGAAAATGAACGGGAGGGCCGCAGACTAGAGACAAGGAAAAATTTAAGGGGCTGGTGCTGTAATGCGGCTGCAGACTGTGAGAGCTTTCAGTTGGTGTGCTGATGGTGCAGAGACAAGTGTGTATAATTTGAGGCTTAGTCATTTTCAGCTTTCATTTCACAACTCTTTGAGCATGTTCTTATACTAAATGTTTAGTGTATTTTATGACTTCTTGCCCATAGTTTCAAACAGAATGCTTAGTTAAGAGCTAGATCTAGAAAGAGACTCTCTGGGTTGTATTCAAGCGTTGCCTTTTCTGACCTGAGTTAACCTAGGTGAGTTATTTAACTTCCTTCCCTATGTCTAAGTTTCTCATTTGTAAATTGAAGATAATGATAGTAAATAATTGATACAATTGTCATCAGGAATAAATGAAATAATATAGATTAGGTTCTTAGAATAGCTTCTGGCACATTATAAATGCTCTGTACATACTGGTTTTTATCATGAGAACACAATTGCAGGCTATTTGCTGTTAGAGCTATTATATTTTCTACAGTATAAAGCATATAATTTGAGGGGGGCCTTTTATCCGTGATAAAATACTCAGTTTTCTAAACTATTCTAAGATCTGATATTTTAAAACTTGCCTTTAAAATTAAATCTCTTTTGCCTTTTGTTTTTATCTCTTGGGCTATAAGAAGTCTCACCGATATGGGAACATCTTCCTTTGCAGAGTTGGAAAGCTTTTAAAAGGCAAATTTAGGGAACAATTCTTGGGTATCTTGTCCTCTTTTCAACTTTTTTGATTCTCTCAGTGGTTAAGAGCTTGGCTGCTAACCAAAAAGTTAGCAGTTTAAATCCATTAGCTGCTCCTTGGAAACCCTGTGGGGCAGTTCCACTTTGTCCTATAGGGTCGCTGTGAGTTGGAATCGACTTGACAGCAACGGAGTTTTGGTTTATACAGTGGCTGCAACAATGGGCTCAAGCACAGCAACGACTGTGAGAATGGTGCAGGACCGTTCTTTGATACATGGGATCACTAGGAGTTGGAATGACTCGATGGCACGTGACAAACAGTATAACATTATGGAAGAATGCTGTGTCCACCACTTTACTGGGCACTTCTAACTTGCCAATTCTTGCTAGACTGTTTTAGAACTCAGTGTTCAAAATCACGATGGGGGAACGTGATCTCTCTCAGAGTGCCCCCTTAGCTTCCTCTGCCATGGCACTGATTCTTGCACATAGTGCTGGTCAGCAGGAGAAGCAGTAAGCAGAGGCAGGAGGCTGGAGAGCACAGCAAAGATTGCTGTGTTAGGATAGAGATAGGAGAAGAAGGGGTAAAGATGAAACTAAAAAAGGTAATTATGCTTTGATGAGAAGGTTTTCTTTGTTTCTGTTTCTTAATGACACATAGGTGCCACCAGGCAAGAATAAAGGGCATGATTGAAGAAAAAAAAAAAAGCAGAGAGTAAAAACTGTGCAGACCACTCAGGCCAGAGGGCTCTGGATACCATGTGAATATGTTGGTGGGCAGTCTGGCACAACCCCAGAGCCTCACCTGGGCTGCTTAATCCAATGTCTGGAGCCCAGAGCATTCCTTCATAATGGGGGCTGGGAACTGAACCTCTCTTTCTACCCCAGTTTCTTCTCCTTCTTGGGGAATCTCACTCCCTGACCTGGGTACCTAGTAAACTTTCTCTCTCTGATTTGCTCATATGAGTGCTCATATGGTACCTAGCCAACATAATTTCCATATTCATTCCTGGTGAGAAGAGAATGGGATCTTTCAACTGCATCACAAGAGGGGTGTGTACAGAACACCAGACCTGTGTTGGCTACCAATAATGACCTCCTGGCCATTTGGGACAGGCATCCACTATTGAAGCTGACCTTGCTTTGTCTCTTTTCTGTGTAAGTGAAGTATTATTCCACCCAATGCCTGTGTGTGTCGTGTCTTTCTTGACCTTGGATATGGGCTTTACAGAAGAAAAGAAAGACACTGGCCAACTGTACTGGTCTATGCAGTTTTAACAGCATCCTCACACACATTTATTTATTCACTACACATTAATACATTCAACAAGTATTGATTAAGCGACTCCCGAAAAAAAAATTTTTTTTCTTTTTTCTCCTTTAGAAAATTGTATTCTAATGCAGGGATTCAGACAGAACATATAGAATATAATAAAAAAGTGGATTGTACAATATGTTAGGTAAGTACTAACCAAAAAAAAAACAAACCAAATCCTTTGTCGTTGAGTGGATTCTGACTCATAGTGACCTTATAGGGCAGAGTAGAACTGCCCCGTAGTGTTTCCGAGGAGCCGTTGATGGATTCAAACTGCTTACCTTTTGGTTAGCAGCCAAGCTCTTAACCACTGCGCCACCAGGGCTCCTCTTAAAAAAATTAAAAAAGTAGAACAGAGTACGAGAATTCTAGAGTATTGGTGTAGTCAGCACAGCTGCTAATGATCAGTGTGCCAAGCATTGTTAGATGAGGCATTTTCTGTGCATTACCTGATTTATTACAGCCAACCACTCTGTAAACATGAAAACTGAGGGCAGAGAGGTTAGTAACAAGGTCACACAACTAGTAAGCACACAACAAGAATTAAAACCTAGTACTGCTAAATCCGAGTCCTGATGGTACAGTGGTTTAAGTACTCGGCTGCTAACCAAAAGACTAGAGGTTCAAACCCCCCATCTGCTCTGCGGAAGAAAGATGTGGCAGTTTACTTCCGTAAAGATTAGAGCCTTGGAAACTCTATGGGGTAGTTCTACTCTGAATCAGAATTGACTCGATGGCAGTGGGTTTGGTTTTCTGGTTTTACTGCTGCCTCTTTAGAGCAGATTCAGTCTGGGGAAAGCAGGGGGGAGGCAGAGGCCCGTAGAATACAATGGGATGAATGGTATAAGGCAGGTCTGCAGATCAAGGGCTGGTAAACTACTACTTGCAGGCCAAATTTGGCCTGTCTTCTGCTTTGGTAAATAAAGTTTTACTGGAACCTAGCCATACTCATTTGTTTTCATATCGTTCATAGCTGCTTTCAAGCTGTGAGGGTAGACTCTGGTAGTTGTGACATTGGCTGCATGGTCCCCAAGTGTAAAGTATTTACATCTGGCCCTTTACAGACAAAGTTCGCAGTCCCTGCTTTAAAGGAAGAAGCACATGCTTTGGGAGGAGGTGAGTTCTCAACACCATGGACCACTTCTCTCTGGGTAAGAAATGAATTAAGTTGAAGTTAAATCATGGAAGTCTGTCTTCACAGTCAACTACTCATAGGAAGGGCACCCATGCTGTCTTCAACAGCAGGAAGATTTTCTGTTTTGTCTTTACATGATTGAAATCTTTAGTCTGATCCCTCTGGAGAAAATATGCCTGCAGGATTACGAGCCAAACACTAATTTAAAGTTAGTGGGATAAAAAGCCTAAACTGTGTTGATGGTATGCACCAAAATAGTTTCCAAAGGATATTTTGTGAAACAATGGAGTAACCTCCTCAGGGAAGCCCCTACTTACCCACAAGTCTTTTTCATGTTTTTTTTTGTTGTTGTTGTTATTGTTTTAAACTAGCACACTTTGGATGATATCATGTTAGTCACGTTATTGTACAAATGGAAATTTAAATTTTAGGTTTATGTAATGTTTATATGCCAAATATCACCATAACTGCTATAGAAGTACACAAAACCTCTGGGAATTCAGCACTGTTTTGCAGACTATAGTTTTCATAGTATTGCAACAATGCTACTGGTAAACACATAATTATAACTGACCCCATATTTGCAAAATTCTAGCAAAAAACACACAGCCTTTTTGATGAAAGATAATTGTTTATAAGACTAAGCTCTGTGTAGAATTCTAAGAATTACAAGGTAACTTTGGTGAAGGAAAAGACACGATATAGGGGAAGGCACCACAACTTGAACAAGACAAAGTCTTAGAAGCTTCCTAGACACATCCAGACACCTTGGAGGACCGAGCTACTGGGGCTGAGGACTGGGGACCATGGTCTCAGGGGACGTCTAGGTCAATTGGCATAACATAGTTCATAAAGAAAATGTTCTACATCCTGCTTTGGTGAGCAGAATTTGGGGTCTTAAAAGCTTGTGAGCAGCCATCTAAAATACATCTATTGATCCCATCACAAGAGCGAATGAAAATGAAGAAAACCAAAAACACAAGGAAACTATTATTCCAAAGGATTAATGGACCACATGAACCAGAGCCTTCACCAGCGTGAGCCCAGAAGAAATAGATGGTGCCTGGTTACCACCACCGACTGCTCTGACAAGGATCACAATAGGGGGTCCCAGACAGAACAGGAGAAAAACATAGAACAAAATTCAAATTCACAAAAAAAAGACCAGACTTACTGGTCTGACAGTGACTGGAAGGACTCCCAACAATATGGCCCCCAGCCACCCTCCTAAATCGGAACTGAAGCTATTCCTGACATTTGCCTTTCAGCCAAAGATTAGCCAGGCCTATAAAACAAACAAATCACACATGTGAGAAACTTGTTTCTTAGTTCAACTATAAGAGACCAAATGGGTGACTCTTGTCTTGCCCCAAAGCAAAGATGAGAAGGCAGGAAGGGACAGAAAAACTGGACAAATGGACATGCAGAACCCAGGGTGAAAAGGGGAAGGGGGAGAGTGCTGACACATTGCCACGTTGGGGGCATTGCAACTGATGTCACGAAACAATTTGTGTATAAATTTTTGAATGAAGAACTAATTTGCATGATAAACTTTCACATAAAACACAATAAAATGAAATAAAAATTCTAAGAATTGTAAAGATCATTGAATTGTAGGCCTATAAAAAAAAAAGAAAAACAAAAAATAACTCCCTATTCTTAGAACCCTGTTCTTGCATTAACCATTTCAGGTTTGGATTTTTCTGCATCTTTATTTTTGAGTTAATGGCAATTTAGGAATAAAAATAACCAATACTTATGCAGTCCTTCCAAGAGGTCAGGCATTGATGTAAGTGCTTCATGCATATTGAGGTATTTGATCCTTCCCACAGAAAATATTATTGCCACTTTACAGAGAGAGGAGTTGAAGGACAGAGGTGTTAAGCAGTGTGACCGAGATCATACCCCTAAATAGTAGGGTCCCCTGGTCTCTCAGTTGCACTGCGGTGGCTTGCATGTTGCTATGATGCTGCAAACTATGCCACTAGTAATTCAAATCCCAGTAGGGTCACCCATGAAGGATAGGTTTCAGTGGTGCTTCCAAATTAAGACAGACTAGGAAGAAATGCCTGGTGAGCTACTTCTAAAAATTAGCCAATGAAAACCCTATGGATCACAATAGAATATTGTTTGATATAGTGCTGGGAGATGAGGCTCCAGGTTGGAAGGCACTCAAAACATATTACAATGGACTTGAACATACCAACGATGACCAAGGTGGTACAGGACTGGGCAACCTTTCGTTCTGTTGTGTGTGGGGCTGCCATGAGTCACAGGCAACTGAATAACAACAAACAACAAAGGATATGAACCCAAGTAACTTGAATATAGAAGCTGTATGCTTAACTATTGAACTGAGCTGCCTCACACATGTGCATTTATGCCAAGTAGTTCTTGACCTCTGAGATATGCAGAAAATACCAAGAAGAGGAGTGAAAGAGCAGTCCGGCTAGACCAGAGGAATTTTCTTCTAGAAGACCTGAAAGGCTGCTAATAAGGGTTGCACGTGATTATAATATACTGGTGTACCTATAATTCATTTAAGGTTCAGCTTATTAACTTTGGAGCCCTGGTGGTGCAGTGGTTGATATTGGCTTCTAAACAAAAGGTAGACAGTTCGAATCCACCAGCTGCTCCTTGGAAACCCTACGGGGCAATTCTACTCTGTTCTATAGGCATGCTATAAGTCTAAATAGACTATATGGCAATGTTTTTTTTTTTTTCCTTGGGTGTGGGGCTTTTATTAACTTTAGGTTCTTGCTCAGCAGTTCTCAATATTGGCTATGCATTAGAATATCTTGGGGGTGCTTATAAAGTATATTGAATCCTGGTTCTACTCCAGGCCAATGAAATCAGGATCTCTGGGGACAGGGCAGATGTAAGTATTTGGTGAAAGCTCTCTGGGTGACACTAGCATGTAGCCAGTGCTGACAACCCACTACAGGTCTAACAGCACTGAGACTATGGATGGTTCTCCATAAATCACCCTGTTAAGAGATACAGAACATTTTCAATTACTTTATCATCAATCAAGATCGGAAAAGTGGGTGCACTGGGATAAGTACTTATATATTTTGGGTTCACTAGGAAATCTCCAGAGCCCTGATGGTGTAGGGGTTAAGAGCTCAACTGCTAACCAATAGGCCAGCAGTTCAAATTCACCAGTGGCTCCTTGGAAACCCTATGGGGCAGTTCTACTCTGTCCTACAGGGTCACTTGATGGCACCTAAGAACAACAGGAAATCTCTGATCACTTTTTGATAGTTTTAGCATTTTCCAGAGCCAGCATTCTGAGGCTTTAATGTAGCTTCCACCCCAGCGAGCTGGCTCTATGGGGAGAGATGGGAGGAATGTCTTTCTGGTGTAGATTATCAACTTTAGAACACCCACCAACCTAGAAGTAAGGGAAATATGTGTGTGGTCACTCCACCGGACTCTCCTATGTTGTGACACACCGGCCTGTTGCTATTCAATGCCCTGCATGATCAGCTTCATTTTTTTACAGAAAGAGAAGCCTGCTGATTCATAAGAAAAGCAAAAGGACTTGGGCAAACGTTTCCCGTATTCTGATTATAGGTCTGACACTGAACAGATCAAGAAGTCCTATTTCATTTCAAGCAACCCTAATATCCAGCACTACCACAAACTAAAGCTTCTTTTTTTTTTTTTTCCATGATGAAACAGGCCTCAAGTAGGCCAGCCATGGAGGCTGTGTGTTAAAGTGGTTAACCCCCATTAGCACAGTATACCAGGCTTTAAGACATAGATGATGTGGAGATTTTCTTCTAGTCCAGGTATGCACGCACGCGCGTGCCTGCGTGCACGCACACACACACACACACACAGTGTGAGTAGGAGAACTCAGCTGGATGCGTCCTCCAGTTTGTTCATAGCAATGAGAGGAATCATTGCATATGAATGTCTAAAAATTATTTTTTTCTGAATCCACCATCATTGTGTTTATTAATTTTAGAAGAAACACTGAGAGATGACATGTGATGGTAAAGAATGTTACTTTTTTTTTTTTTTTTTTCATAATTTCACAACATGAACCATAGAGTCTTGTTATGGCTTGCTCACTGGCTGGGTATATAAATTCCAGAGGTGTTCCTTGCCTTTTTCCTTGGAGATGCCCTAACGTGGAGAGTTTCGTCTGACAGCATCCTGGACTGTTTAGGGTTCCAAGAGAAAGGGTTGACAAGATGGTATAATAGATCTTTTATGTTTCTTACTTCTTTTATTGGATGGAAATAGTGCACAGATGTTCAGAAATGGATCCTATCCTTCAATGGGTGAATAGAAGATATCCATATTTGTGCACACTAAGTCTAAGTATCCTTTCATGCATGAATTTCCATCACTGCGGATCAGTAGAAAAGTCAAAGAAAAGCAGAAATTCTGGGACTCTGGCCAGAAGTTAAATGTGGCCCTAATAGCCCTTGGAGTTGGCACCATTGGCCACTTTAGAACTCTTTGGATGGGAAACTGGGTTTGGGCCAAAAAGGTTTCTCTTCTAGATTTGCCGTGTCTCTCAATATATTCTTTTATTTTTAAAGCTGACCTCCTCTGCAATGGAACTAGAAAGCACCTCTTTCATGGTCGCTGGATTTGGAATTCTCCAGAGTACAAAGGCCAGTACTGTAGTTGGGACAACATGCATTTATAAATCAGAATGGGGACACACCAGGGTCATGTCTTTACATTTTGATAAAGGGATAGTTAGATGATATATGACTTGCTTTGTGTTCTGTGGCTCCAACTCTACGATGAAGACAAAATGGCTACTCACAGAGTTTCATGGTGGAATACGGATGAGGAAGAAAGGAGATTATGTGAAAAGAATGAGATGCATGACTGTGTTATAGCTGTATTGTGGTCACGGAAGGCAGTCAATCACAGACCTGCCTTGTAAGATGGCCCTCAGTGCGATAGTCAGCAGATATGGCTTTATTTTTCTTTGCCATGAAATGTCCTCAATGTCTATTCCTCCTTTAAGAAGCTCCTAGCAGCGTTTGACTGCTTCCGACTTCTGCCCAGGGGTCCTAATCTCCATCTCTAATCCTTTGCTGATGTCATTTCTTCCACCTAAAAACACCTGTCCTTTTTTTCTGCCAATTTGTACTTCTCCGTGAAAATGATCTTTGATTCCATCTTTTCAAGGGGAACACATTTGTGTCTAGTCTTTTCTTTACATTTGTTAGCATGTACAATTTAAGGTTTTCAAAGTAATAGGTCATTTGGTTTATGTTTCTTCACAACCAGGTTACAATTTCTTTAAAGCAGGTCCCATGATTTCCAACCCCTCTATCTCCACCTCAGTACGGAGTGAATGCGATCTAATTTAGGATGATTGACTGCCTGCTGGATGAACCTGATATGTTAATTAGAATATTTAGAATTTTATAGAGAAAGGTAGCAATTGAATGAGAATACAGAAATGCATATGAATTTATACAAATTGTAAATACTTATCCCTTCTAGTCTAAAAGAATAAGAAAAACATTCTGAAGAACATTATGCTCTGGGCCCAAATAAGCCTTAAAAGCCTGCTGCATCAGGTCAATTCCAACTCATAGCGACCCTATAGGCAGAGTAGTACTGCTCCACAGAGTTTCCAAGGAGTGCCTAGTGGATTCAAACTGCCGACCTTTTGGTTAGCGGCCGTAGCCCTTAACCACTATGTCACCAGGATTTCCAAATAAGCCTTTAGTTTTAATAAATTTTATAATTGCTTGTATTTATGACTTCTGAATATATTTATTCAAAAGTCATACATCATTGAATGGGGATTTGAGAGAAGTCATTTAGCCCAGAAATTGCTATTAGAAAAGAGTAAAGAAAAAATGTAAGGCATAAATTTATTAACCTATTTTCAAGGTCTTGTTAAAATCATCATTTTTTGAGCACTTAAAAACCAATCACATTACTTTAAAGGCATATTTAAACTTTAATTTTAATTTATAGAGATAATTTTTTCCTTTTTTTTATTATGCTTTAGTTGAAAGTTTACAGCTCAAGTTAATTTCTTACACATATTGTTATTTGATATTAGTTGCAGTCCCTATAATGTGACAGCACACTCCCCCTTTCCACCCTGGTTTCTTGTGTCCATTCAACCAGTTAGTTCCTCTCCCTTCCTGCCTTCTCATCCTGGCTCCAGACAGGAGCCATCCATTTGGTCTCATGTTTCTGCTTGAACTAAGAAGCACAGTCTTCCCAAGTATTATTTTAAGTTTTATAGTTCAGTCTTATCTTTGAAGAGTGGGCTTTGGGAATGGTTTTAGTTCTGGGTTAACAGAGCGTCTGGGGGCCAGGCTTCAGGGGGTTCCTCTGGCCTCAGTCAGACCATTAAGTCTGGTCTTTTAACATGAATTGGAGTTCTGCTCCACAATTTTCTCCTGCTCTGTCAAGGCCTCTCTGTTGTGTTCCCTGTCAGGGTGGCCACTGATGGTAGCTGAGCACCACCTAGTTCTTCTGGTCTCAGGCTGAGGGAGTCTCCAGTTTATGTTGCCCTTTCATCTCTTGGGCTAATATTTTCCTTGTGTCTTTGGTGTTCTTCATTCTCCCTTGCTCCAGGTGGGTTGGGACCAATTGATGCGTCTTAACTACTTTTTAGATGGCTGCTTGCAAGTTTTTAAGACCTCAGATGCCACTCACCAAAGTGGGATGCAGAATGTTTTCTTAATAAACTTTGTTATGCCAGTTGACCTAGATGTCCCCTGAAACCATGGTCCCCAAACCCCAGCCCCAGCTACTCTGTCCCTCAAAGTGTTTGGTTGTGTTTGGGAAATGTGTTAGCTTTTGCTTTAGTACAGTTGTGCTGACTTCCCCTGTATTGTGTGTTGTCCTTCCCTTCACCTAAGATGTTTCTTATCTACTATCTACTTAGTGAATTCCCCTCTCCCTTCCTCCCCACCCTCATAACCATCAAATAATGTTTTCTTCTGTGTTTAAGTCTTTTCTTGAGTTCTTATAATAGTGGTCTCATGTAATATCTGGCCTTTTGTGACTGACTAATTTCACTCAGCCTGATACCCTCCAGATTCATCTATGCTGTGAGATGTTTGCTCATTCATCATTGTTGTTTTTCTTTGGGTAGTATTCTATTCTGTGTAGGTACCATAATTTGTTTATCCATTCATCCTTTGATGGGCACTTAGGTTGTTTCCATCTCTTTGCTATTGTGAACAGTGCTGTGGTGAACATGGGAGTGCATATATCTATTCATGTGACGGCTTTCATTTTTCTAGTATGTATTCCAAGGAGTGGATTTGCTATGTCATATGGAACTTCTAATTTCTAAGGAAGTGCCAAATTGATTTCTAAAGTGGTTGTACCATTTTACATCCCCACTAGCAGTGTATAAGTGTTCCAGCCTCTCCACAACCTCTCCAACATTTATTATTTTGTGTTTTTTGTATTAATGCCAGCCTTGTTGGGGTGAGATGGTATCTCATTGTAGTTTTTATTTGCATTTCTCTAATGGCTAATGATCAAGAGCATTTCCTAATGTATTCATTAGCCAGCTGTATGTCTTCCTTGGTGAAGTGTCTGTTTATATCCTTTGCCCATTTTTTAATTGAGTTATTTGTCTTTTTGTTGTTGAGGTGTTGCAATGCCTTGTAGATTTTAGAGATTAGACCCTTATTGGATATGTTGTAGCCAAATTTTTTTTTTCCAGTCTGTAAGTTCTCTTTTTACTTTTTGGCGAAGTCTTTTGATGAGCAAAGTGTTTGATTTTAGGAGCTCCCAGTTGTCTAGTTTCTCTTCTGGTGTTTGTGCATTGTTAGTTATGGTTTGTATTCTGTTTATGCCATGCATTAGGGCTTGTAACATTGCCCTTATTTTTTCTTCCATAATCTTTATCATTTTAGATTTTATATTTAGGTCTTTGATCCATTTTGAGCTAGTTTTTGTACATGGTATGAGGTATGGGTCTTGTTTCATTTTTTTACAGATGAATATTCAGTTATGCCAGCACTATTTGTTTAAAAGGCTGTCTTTTCCTCATTTAGGACTTTGGGGCTTTGTCAAATATCAGCTGCTCATAGGTTGATAAATTACATCTGGGTTCCCAATTCTGTTCCATTGGTCTATGTATTTGTTGTTGTACCAGCACCAGGCTGTTTTGACTACTGTGGTGGTATAATAGGTTCTAAAATCAGGTATTGTGAGGCCTCCCACTGTGTTCTTTTTCTTCACTAATGCTTTACTTATCCGGAGCCCCGTCTCTCTCCATACAAAGTTGGTGATTTATTTCTCCATCTCATTAAAAAATGTCGTTGGAATTTGGATCAGGATTGTATTGTATCTGTAGATTGCTTTGAGTAGAATTGACATTTTTACAATGTTGAGTCTTTCTATCTATGAGCAAGGTATATTTTTCTAATGCTGAACCATCCGTGCTCATGTAGGTCTCTTTTGGTTTCCTGAGTAGTGTCTTGAGTTTTCTTTGTATAGGTCTTTTATGTCTCTGGTTAGATTTATTCTTAAGTATTTTATCTTCTTGGGGGCTATTGTAAATTGTATTGATTTGGTGATTTCCTTTCCAAAGTCCTCTTTGTTGGTGTAAAGGAATCCAACTGATTTTTGTATGTTTATCTTGTATCGCGATAGTCTGCTGAAATCTCCTATTAGTTCCAGAGTTTTCTTACGTATTCTTTGGGGTTTTGTGTGTATAAGTTCATATCATCTGCGAATAGGAATACTTTTATTCTCCCTTACAATTTGGATGCCCTTTTTTTCTTTTTCTTGCTTTATTGCTCTGGCTAGGACCTCCAGCTCAATGTTGAATAAGAGTGGTGATAAAGGCCATCCTTGTCTGGTTCTCATTCTCAAGGGGAATGCTTTCTGTCTCTGTTTAGGATGATGTTTGCTGTTGGCTATTGGCTTTGTATAAATACCCTTTATTATGTTGACGAATTTCCCTTCAATTCCTATTTTGCTGAGAGTTTTTATCAGGAATCGGTGTTGGACTTTGTCAAATGCCTTTTCTGCATCAATTGATGATTATGTGTCTCTTATCTTATATTTATGTGAAGGACTACATTGATTGTTTTTCTAATGCTGAACCATCCGTGCATATCAGGTATGAACCCCACTTGGTCATAGTGAATTATTTTTTGATATGTGTTGAATTCTATTGGCTAGAATTTTGTTGAGGATTTTTGCATCTAAGTTCATGAGGAATATTGGTCTGTAATTTTCTTTTTTGTGTGTTGTCTTTACCTGGTTTCGGTATATAGAGATACTTTTGGAATTATCATTAATGAGGGAAAATTGCTGTTGAAGAAAGCAATTTTTCTGAAATTTACATTTTAGTCAAATTTCTGCTTTTGTCCCTCAATCATTAGATTGAAGAGCCAGTTTCCTCCTTCTGAATATTCATTAATGGCTACTACCTAAAATTTCATACCTGTCAACAGAAAATAAGAGTTACCTAAGGGCCACTGTGATTCAGAAGTGACTCAATAGCAATGGGTTTGGTTAGGCTTTTTTAAATGTTTGTTGTACTGTGGTGGCTTATGTGTTGCTATGATGTTGCAAGCTATACCACTGGTATTTCAAACACCAGCAGGGGTACCTATGTTGGATGGGTTTCAGCAGAGCTTCCAGACTAAGGCAGATTAAGAAGAAAGGCCCAGTGATGTACTTCTGAAAATTAGCCAATGAAAACCTCAAGGATCACAGAGAACATTATCCCTCTTAGTTGCTTTGGACTTGTCATCAGGAGGGAATCGATTGCTGAAGAAGGATATGATAAAGGAGAAGGCCAATGAGATCAAGGGATACCCTCACTGAGATGGATTGGCACCCTAGCCAGAAGATGGGCTCTAACATGCTGGCGATAGTGAGGATGATACAGAACAAGACAATGTTTTGTTCTATTGTACAAAAGGTCACTTTGAGTCAGAGTCCACTTGATGGCAGCTATGTATTTATGACAAATTTAGTACCAAAGTTAGTATTTGTTTCATAGGTTTCTATTCTACTTCCTTAGTATGTAATCTGTACTGAAGATTAACACCTTCAGTATGGATTACACTTCAGCATGAAGAAAAGAAAATCCTCACAACCAGACCAATAAGCAACACCATGATAAATGGAGAAAATATTGAAGTTGTCAAGGATTTCGTTTTACTTGGATCCACAATCAATACCCATGGAAGTAGCAGTCAAGAAAGCAAATGAGTTATTGCATCGGGCAAATCTGCTGCAAAAGACCTCTTTAAAGTTTTAAAAGGCAGAGACATCACCTTGAGGACTAAAGTGCAGCTGACCCAAAACATGGTATTTTCAGTAGCCTCATATGCATTCAAAAGCTAGACAATGAATAAGGAAGACTGAAGAAGAACTGATGCCTTTGAATTACGGTGTTGGCAAAGAATATTGAATATACCATGGACTGCTGGAAGTATGAACAAATCTGTCTTGGAAGAAGAACACAGAGTGCTCCTTGGAAGTGAGAATGGTGAGACTCTGTCTCATGTACCTTGGACATGTTATCAGGAGAGGCCAGTTCCTGGAGAAGGACATCATGCTTGGTAAAGTAGAGGGTCAGGGAAGAAGAGGCAGACCCTCAATGAGGTAGACTGACACAGTGGCTGCAACAATGGGCTCAAACAGCAATGATTGTGAGGATGGCACAGGACCAGGCGGCATTTCATTCTGTTACACATGGGATTGCTATCAGTTGGAATGAATCGGACGACACCTAACAGCAGCAACAATATGCTATTTTCTTAGATGTAATTGAAAAGTTTTCTTGAAAATAACAACAACAAATCAACTCTATTGTGCCTATCCTGAAATTAAGTGAATATTTTGTGTGACATTTGCATTCAAATATATTTTTCCAAGATTTTTCTTCTTTATTTGGCTCTAGTGTAAGTAAATTGCAAAGCCTGAGGGACCAAGTATTTTAAAATAAGATGTTTTGACATGGAAGAATTGCTTATTTTGGGAAGAATGAGCTCATCCATTCTTGATATTTTATGTAAAAAAGAAAATGAGAACTGTAATGTGTTATATTAGCATATGTGTTTATGTAATTTAAATACACTGGGTACTTGAAACCCATATTTGTACATGCAAATAAATTCCTGATCCTGCAAATGTCACTGATGTCACCATGAAGATATTTACTTGGGCATTCAAACAAATGAGATTTTACACTCATAGACTACACTGCTTCATACTTTTTATTTTAATATACAAACCTGTCTGTAGTTATGCAGAGGGAAATTATTTGCCCATATAATAACAAATATATTCAAAATAATCCCTTATATTCAAACTTTTAATTACGTTAAATGAAAAAAAAAAAGTTACAGCCTGGATAATATGCCTTAGAAGGGTATAAAACTATTTGATAATTTTCAAAATAATAATATAATGTAGCACACTACAAAAGGGGTTAGACTAAGAAAATACTATATCCACAATATTAAGAAATGCTAATATGACTGTGAAATAAAACCCAAAAAACAAAAATCCATAACCGACTATAGTAAAAAAAAAAAAAACATATGAAAGGTGTAACTCTCATAATTTTTCCTCTTTTCTATTGGTTTGGAGATGATGTCAAGTATTTCAGAGTCATAAATAGACAAGCATCGGTGGTTTTAGTACTCTGAAACATAATCTAATCTAAGATTGGTGAGCTTGTTTAGATGACTTACACAGCTCTTGCCTAGAGCTCTTATACCTTTAATCTGGCTTCCTCCTTTCCACTTAAATTCATTCCTACCTTGAGCTTCACTAGAAAGAAAGAAGAGAGACATGACTCCACATGGGAGGCATGGTGTGGCAGGAAAAACTCTCTGACCTGGATGTCATGGGTCCTGAATGAGGGTTCCTTTCCTGCCTTTCTGTTCTCTTACATATCAGCCATCATTAGAACTCCTTGGGCCTCAGTTTTGGGAGTGGAAGACATTCTCTCCATTTTGGCTGGCTGAATTGCCTTCTTTCAGATACAACATTCTAACATTTTATGATAAGAGGGAGGCCTTATCATATCTGCACAAATTTGCACATTTACTCAGATGGACAAAACCTTGTTTTTCTTAATGTACTACAACTGATCCGATCTTTTCCAGTAGCTGCCACCTCAAAAGTAGTTGGAGGAACATAAATTGTAGCTCGCCAGTTTATGATTTGACAGTCCCATCCAGTTTATATAGTATTGTTTTGGATACATCAGTCTTCTTTGGGCAAGTGCTTCTCCATCTCTCTTTCTCTTTGTATGTATATAAACCTGTTGCTGTTGAGTTGATTCCGACTCATAAAACCAAAACCAAATCCAGTGCCGTTGAGTTGATTCCAACTCATAGTGACCCTATAGGACAGAGTAGAACTGCCCCATAGAGTTTCCAAGGAGCGCCTCGCAGATTAGAACTGCCAACTCTTTGGTTAGCAGCCGTAGCACTTAACCACTATGCCACCAGGGTTTCCTCCAACTCATAGTGACCCTATATAATAGAGTAGAACTGCCCCGTAGAGTTTCCAAGGAGCGGCTGGTGGATTTGAACTGCTGACCTTTTGGTTAGCAGCCAAACTCTTAACCATCGTAATACCAGGGCTCTTCATGTGTGCATAACCCATTGCTGTGGAGTCAATTCCTACTCATAGCGACCCTATAGGACAGAGTAGAATGCTCTCAGGGTTTCCAAGGAGCATCTGTTAAATTTGAACTGCCAACTTTTTGGTTAGCAACCAATCATGTTTACATAGGAGGGGGAACTTAGATGGTAGGTTTCTCTGGTATCCAAGGTGTCCTCTGAATCCTATTAGTTGCTGGTGAACAAGGTGCCTGTCTGTTCTGCTCTCTGAACCAATGCCTAGTGAAGCAGGACTGGTGCTGTCTGCTATGTGTTCAGGCTTCTGGTCCCCATTACACTGGAGTCTGTGGTCCCAGCCACTGGTGACTAAGTTTTTGCATATTCTGGACTTTTCAGCCAGGCTGTATCAGACCCCTGCCTCATTCACTTTCTCTGTACTTTGTTGCTGAGCACATTGAAACTTCTATATTCTCTGACTATACCACTCATTCTGTGGAGATCCAGGAGTACCCTTTGGGATTATCAATATAGTCACCTCTTCTGAACATGTCTGGACATGGCTATTTAAAAATCTCCCCAAGTACATCCCAGAGAGTGCCGACTACGCCCACCAATGACATTGAGCCCCTCCACATTGAGCTGGGTTTCCTTTATACGCCTCCTTCTGTCCAGCCACTCCTTTCTTTTCATGTCAAAGGAAGAAATTGAGAACATGTGATTCTGACTCTGTCTTTCCCTCCTAACTCCCCTCTCTTTCTTCCATTAGTTTTACACATTTTCTTACTGTCTTAGTTACCTAGTGCTGCTGTAACAGAAATACCACAAGTAGACAGTTTTAACAAAGAAAAATTTATTCTCTTACGGTCTAGGAGGCTAGAAGTCTGAATTCAGGGTGCCAGCTCCAGGGAAAGGCTTTTTCCCTCTGTCAGCTCTTGGGGAAAGTCCTTGTCATCAATCATCCCCTGGTCTAGTAGTTTCTCTGTGCTGGAATTGTTACCAATTGCAAATCTGACACAAAGGGTCCTTGTCTTTTCGCGAGTAAGAATACACATGAAAGACAAACTTTATCTTCAGCAAGCATTATTTTGCTTGAGTCAAGCAAAAGGAGTCAGGGGGGATCTAAGCCTCTCCAAAAGTCTGACTCAAAAAGGGAAGCAACCAAAGATGTAAAAGACCTATACAAAGAAAACTACAAAGCTCTACTACAAGAAATTCAAAAGGACATACTTAAGTGGAAAAACATACCTTGCTCATGGATAGGAAGACTTAACATAGTAAAAATGTCTATTCTACCAAAAGCCATCTATACATACAATGCACTTCCGATCCAAATTCCAATGTCATTTTTTAATGTGATAGAGAAACAAATCACCAACTTCATATGGAAGGGAAAGAAGCCTCGGATAAGCAAAGCATTACTGAAAAAGAAGAAGAAAGTGGGAGGCCTCACTCTACCTGATTTCAGAACTTATTATACAACCACAGTAGTCAAAACAGCCTGGTACTGGTACAACAACAGACACATAGACCAATGGAACAGAATTGAGAAGCCAGATATAAATCCATCCACATATGAGCAGCTGATACTTGACAAAGGCCCAGTGTCAGTTAATTGGGGAAAAGCTAGTCTTTTTAACAAATGGTGCTGGCATAACTGGATATCCATTTGCAAAAAACTGAAACAGGACCCATACCTCACACCAAGCACAAAAACTAACTCCAAGTGGATCAAAGACCTAAACATAAAGACTAAAATGATAAAGATCATGGAAGAAAAAGATAGGGACAACCTTAGGAGTCCTAATACAAGGCATAAACAGAATACAAAACATTACCAAAAATGACGAAGAGAAACCAGATAACTGGGAGCTCCTAAAAATCAAACACCTATGCTCATCTAAAGACGTCACCAAAAGAGTAAAAAGACCACCTACAGACTGGGAAAGAATTTTCAGCTATGACATCTCCGACCAGCGCCTGATCTCTAAAATCTATATGATTCTGTCAAAACTCAACCACAAAAAGACAAACAACCCAATCAAGAAGTGGGCAAAGGATATGAACACACACTTCACTAAAGAAGCTATTCAGGCAGCTAACAGATACATGAGAAAATGCTCTCGATCATTAGCCATTAGAGAAATGCAAATTAAAAGTACGATGAGATTCCATCTCACTCCAACAAGGCTGGCACTAATCCAAAAAACGCAAAATAATAAATGTCGGAGAGGCTGTGGAGAGATTGGAACTCTTATACACTGCTGGTGGGAATGTAAAATGGTACAACCACTTTGGAAATCTATTTGGCGTTATCTTAAACAGTTAGAAATAGAACTACCATACAACCCAGAAATCCCACTCCTCAGAATATACCCTGGAGAAACAAGACCCTTCACACGAACAGATATATGCACACCCATGTTTATTGCAGCTCTGTTTACAATAGCAAAAAGCTGGAAGCAACCAAGGTGTCCATCAACTGATGAATGGTTAAATAAATTGTGGTATATTCACACAGTGGAATACTACGCATCAATAAAGAACAGTGAGGAATCTGTGAAACATTTCATAACATGGAGGAACCTGGAAGGCATTATGCTGACCGAAATTAGTCAGAGTCAAAAGGACAAATATTGTATAAGACCACTATTATAAGATCTTGAGAAACAGTATAAACTGAGAAGAACACATACTTTTGTGGTTACGAGGCGGGGAGGGAGGAAGGGAGGGTGGGAGAGGGTTTTTTACTGATTAATTAATAGATAAGAACTGCTTTAGGTGAAAGGAAGGACAATACTCAATACATGGAAGGTCAGCTCAACTGCACTGGACTGGACCAAAAGCAAAGAAGTTTCCAGGATAAACTGAATGCTTCAAAGGTCAGCGGAGCAAGGGCGGGGATTTGGGGACTATGGCTTAAGGGGATTTCTAAGTCAATTGGCAAAAGAATTCTATTATGAAAACATTCTGCATCCCACTTTGAAATGTGGCGTCTGGGGTCTTAAATGCTAACAAGTGGCCATCTAAGATGCATCAATTGGTCTCAACCCACCTGGATCAAAGGAGAATGAAGAACACGAAGGTCACACGATAACTAAGAGCCCAAGAGACAGAAAGGGCCACATGAACTAGAGACTTACATCATCCTGAGACCAGAAGAACTAGATGGTGCCTGGCTACAACCGATGACTGCCCTGGCAGGGAGCACATCAGAGAATCCCTGAGGGAGCAGGAGATCAGTGGGATGCAGACCCCAAATTCTCATAAAAAGACCATACTTAATGGTCTGACTGAGACTGGAGGAATCCCGGCGGTCATAGTCCCCAAACCTTCTGTTGGCCCAGGACAGGAACCATTCCCGAAGACAACTCATCAGACATGAAAGGGACTGGACAGTGGGTGGGAGAGAGATGCTGATGAAGAGTGAGCTAATGATATCAGGTGGACACTTGAGACTGTGTTGGCATCTCCTGTCTGGAGGGGGGATGGGAGGATAGAGAGAGTTGGAAGCTGGCAAAATTGTCACGAAAGGAGAGACTGGAAGGGCTGACTCATTACGGGGAGAGGAGAACGGAGTAAGGTGAATATAAACTTATATGTGACAGTCTGACTTGATTTGTAAATGTTCACTTGAAGCTCAATAAAAGTTAATAAAAAATAAATAAAGGGAAGCAAGGCTACGGCTTATATGGGTTCGGTGGAGACAGCAGAGTAATGAATATTTAGTAGGCTTCTTTCAAGGGTCTGGTACTTCTCAGAATGGCAGTGTATGTTAATTAGGTTGCCCGTGCATCTAGAATCTAAGATGGAACCTGCTGATATTCAAGATGGAGTCCTCTCAGCAGCCCTTGGCATCACTTATTATGGGATATAGGGCAAGTGCACTTGATCTTCGGCACTACATGGCCATCTTCGGAGGGCTAAGGAAGATCAAACACTCTGTTCCTCTGTGCATATGGAGCCTGCAAAGGAGGAAGGGACTAGAAAGACACTGAAAAGGAGATAGTAATTCACAGGCTGCCCCAATCCTATCTCAAGTTGACAAGGTGGGTTCCTGTTTACCCAACTTCTAGATGATAATCTTTTTAAAAGCTCTTTTGTTCCACCAGCACAGTTAGCCCTATTTGTCTCATGATATGGTATGGTTCCTGTTTACCCAACTTCTAGATGATAATCTTTTAAAAGCTCTTTTGTTAACCCTATCTGTCTCAGAACCCCAAGTCCAAAGGACACACACCCCTTCTGGTTCTTCATTTTTGGTGGTAGGAAGTCCCTCTGTCTCTCTGCTCGCTTCTGTCTTTTATATCTCAAAAGAGATCAATTTGAGATGAAACCTAATCTTGTAGGTTGAGTCCTGCCTCATTAACATAACTGCCTCTAACCATGCCTCATTAACATCATAGACATAGAATTTACAACACATAGGACAATCACATCAGATGACAAAATGGTGGATGATCACCCCATGCTGGGCATAAGTTGACACACATTTGCAGGGGTGAGGAAGGAGAGCAGAAGACGCAATTCAATCCATAATGCTCATTGTCTAGAAAAGTATCTCCCCACATAGATTTTGTTTGCAGTTTGACTATCACTGGCCATATACATTATGGCTTTAGATCAAATATGAAGTAAAAAAATACTACGGGTACAGAGTGCAATGACGTATAACTACCGTCTTGAGGATGATAGTGCGAAATCATTTTACAAAAGAAAAGGAAGAGGAAGAAGAAGGAGAGGTGAATAAAGTGGAGGAAGAGGAAGAAGAGAAGGAGGAGAAAAAAATTATGAGATTTGAAGTTAAGACAAGTCCCTGCTTCCTCAAGGAAAACTGTACATTAAAACTGAAGCTGCTGTTCTGTATCTAGCCATCTCATAGGTGCAAATATTCAGGCAATGAAGGGTAGCCATTTAAAGGAATGTATAATTGGCCTGAATCAATATTTAAATATGTGTAGAATTAGCTGTTAATTGCTTTAACTTTCTCTTCTTCATATTCATCAATTCTCTTCTTCACTATAAAATATTACTTCTTGTGAACAAACAACAGAAACAAAATGCCTCTTTGAGGCCATACTGACAGCATGTCCAATAAGCCAGTTATGATGGATTATATTTCCCATATGCTCTTACAGAAATTTGCCTCTCCTAATCAAGATGTAGGAGCCCTGGTGGTGCAGTGGTTAAATGCTTGGCTCCTAATCGGAAGGTTGGCAGTTCAAACCCACTCAGTGGCTCCGTAGGAGAAAGATGCGGCAGTCTGCTTCTGTAAAGATTACAGACTTGGAAACCCTGTGCAGCAGTTATACTTTGTACTGTAGAGTTGCTGTGAGTCACAATTGACGCGATGGCAACTGGTCTGGCGTAATCAAGATGTGCAGTGTATTTCCCATCTTGTTGAATCGTGATGGAGCTTGTGACTGCCTGGATGAATGGAATGCAGTGGATGTGGCGTTGTATGACTTCCAGGGCTTCGACCTTCTCTCTCTTCCTCTCTATTTCTACATCAATATCTTTCTCAGATCAGTTGCCTCTGGAACTCAGCCACCATTTTGTGAAGAAGTACAGAAGCCACATGCAGGCTTTCTAGTTGATAGCACCAGATAAAATCTCAGCAGAGAGCCACGATTTGCCATCAGAAATGTGCTTGAGCAAGCCTTCACATGGCTCTCAATCCCACCTTTGAAGCCACCTCAGCTTACTCTGAGTGGAGCAGAGAAAAACTATTCCCTATAAGTCTCGCCCAATTGCAGATTCCTAAGCAAAGTAAACACAGTTGAAGAAACTACCCTCTTTGACAATTAAAGGAATGAGGTGAAAATTGTAAGGCAATGAACCATATTATCCTTTCAATCGTGACCAATAAACCATCTCAACCACATGTCTGTATTACATGAGCATACAGGTGATAGTTTGCCACCTCAGGAATGGAGTTATGATAGATCTTTAGCTTTTCGTGATGTTTCCTAAGCTTGAAGACAATTAAAGATGGAATTAGTCTTCTCATTCATTCACCCACGTTTTACAAAGGAGACTGAGGCCGAAAAATTTAAAGAAACTGAAAAAAAAAGTATTCAGTTGGACAGAGGCACAGTCAGGCCTTTTGTTGTTAGTTGCTGTTGAGTTGGCTCTGACTCTGGTGACCCCATGGACAGCAGAATGAAAAGCTGCCCAGCCCTACACCATCTTCATGGTCACTGGTATGTTTGAGTCCATTGTTGTAGCCACTGTGTATTTTGGGTGCCTTCCAACCGACACAGCTAGTCTTCCAGCACTCTATTGCATAATATTCAGTTGTGATCCATATGGTTTCCATTAGCAAGGCCATGAGCCACTAAATGGTTTTAGGAGTGAGCAGCATAGAGGCAATATTAAATACGGTGTAGTTAGGCTGGCTGCATTCCAAGGAAGAACTTATATAGAGAAAAGACCTGAGTGACATGTCTTTTGTTGTTTTTGTTAGTTGCTGTTCAGTTTGCTCCGACTCATGGTGACCCCATGGACAACAGAACAAAACGTTGCTTGGTCCTGCTTCGTTTTCATGATTGTTGGTATGCTTGACTCCATTGTTGTGGCCACTGTGTATTTTTAATGCCTTCCAACCTAGAGTGTTTATCTTCTAGCACTATACTGGACAATATTATGTTGTGATCGTGGAGTTTTCATTAGCTAATTATCAAAAGCAGCTTGCTAGAACTCTCTTCCTAGTCTGTCTTAGTCTGGAAGCTCTGATGAAACGTGCCCACCATAGGCCCTGCAGGTATTTGAAATGTCAGTGGCATAGCTTTCAGCATTACAGCAATGCACAAGCCACCACAACACGACAAACTGACAGGTGGGCGGTGGGCCGTATGACAACCTCCATATTATACAGCCATTACCCTCCTGTCAGTGGAAGTTTATGATGCTGAAGAGGTTTTTCAGCAGAGCTTCCAGACTAAGACAGACTAGGAGGAAAAGCCTGGCAATCTACTTCCAGAAATCAGCTAATGAAAACCCTGTGGATCACAATAGTCTGAATTTGTTGTGCATGGGTTTTCCATGAGTTGGGACTATCTGGGTAGCAGCTAACAACAACATTACCCTATGATTGCCTTAAGTTGTTTATTTCTCTTTGATGAAGAATTTGATCACCGTTTACTTGACCTGATTATATATCTTTTTTAAAATGATTTTCAGCTAAGAATAATTATAATAACATAACATCTATACATCTTTGTTGTCTCCCTAAGTAATTCATGTGGCCTGAAAGCTTTAAATACTATGTAAAAGTTGATAACTCCAAAATGTATTTTTAAGTTATGACTTCTTTCCTGGGCAGAAGTTATAACATCCAATTTTCTGCTTGTTGGTTATTTATTAATTAGAATGCCAAAATCAACCTGTTCAAAACAGAGCATTGCACTATCTCTTATAACATACAGAAGTGTGAATGCCAATTTCCAGGTACATAGTCATGTTCCTGTTTTTCTTCCCTACAACAGTCCAAATGTTGGCTGATTCTTTACTTTCCATAATAATACAAAAATGTGGCAATGATTTTTTCCAAAACGGTTACACATCACAGATTAGAGATTCTTTTCTTCCGTTTCCTGTTTTCCTCTCATTATTTGAACCAGAGTTAATTACTAATTACAAGGAGGAACATCCGAGAGCTAAATTCACCTCCTTTATGAAATGAATGGATTTCCCTGTTCCAAAATATGCTAGAGTCATTTGTCCCCAGATACCACAAATTTGTGGAGTTCTCATATTGAAAAAATTTCTTTCTGTCTAGAAAAAAAAAAAAAAATTCTTTTCTACTAGCCCTTACCTAAATGGGGATACAGCACTAGCTTTATCTGTACACATGTTCTTTCTTCTGTTTTGCAAACCCACTTCATTTGAAAAACAGATTTAGAAATTTAATACTACGATCATTAGAATGGGGGACTTCTTAAGAAAACTTGAAAAGATAGGAAGTAAAAGGCAAAGAAAGCAGAGACAAGAACAAACTTAGAAGGGAGCAGGCATGGAAAAGTGGAGTGGTGGATAGTGATGAAGGCTTTTGCGGCATCCTAAAGACGCTGAGATATAAAAATAGTGAGTTCAAATCCCAGAAGCTGGAGTTCCCCCCAGGGCCACCTAGGGACTCAATTGCTGTTAGTAACACCAACAATAATGAAAATAATATTATTATTAAAGACAATGAGAATGCTATCATAACTGAAAATAACAGCAATAAATCAACAACCACTTATCCAAGGGCATAATATATTTAAAACATGTATGGCACAACATGAAGATTAGTGAAAACCCCAAGAGACAGATATTGTGTCCATTTTGCAGATAAGGAGCTGTATATCTCCACTCCCTCACTCCCCCTCTCTCCCTGTCCTCATAATAACTCCATGTTCCATTTTTTTTTTTTTTTAGCTAAACACATATTTGTCACATAATTGCAACATAGCGCTAAGATAAAACCAAAAACCAAACCAGTCACCGTTGAGTTCATTCTGACTCACAGCAACCCCACGTGAGCAGAGCAGAACTGCTCCATAGGTTTTCAAGGCTGTGACCTTTCGGAAGCAGATCACTAGGTCTTTCTTCTTAGGTGCCTCTGGGTGGGTTCCAAAGGCAAACTTTTTTTAGTAGTTGAGTGCTTCACTCTTTGCATCGCCTGGGGACTCTAGCACCAAGATAGATGACATAATTCCTGTTTTGTCAAGAGACTCATATTTCAGTGAGAGAGCAGACAAGTAGAAGACAAAAGACAGAGAGAGAAAGAGAAGGGCCATGTGATCAACTTGATAAATATCTGCATAGGAGGTAAAGGTATAGCTCATGTAATAAATGATTAACTGTTGAGCAGGTTGATTTGGAGGTTTGGTTCGGGTGGCATTTGGGCAGTTATGACTAAGAATTTACCTACTGAATTATGATTAACTCTTAACAAGTAACTGAGAATGATACCTCATTGCCCTATTGGCTACATTCTTACCACCCCAATGGAAAGGTCCCATTAGGTTTGTGAGAGCCATTGAGTAAATGAAACATCTGTTTATAGTCTCCTAGGTAACCATAATGATTCTTAGACACCCTGAGAATTGTGTAGTACTGAAAGGCAAGGACCACTGAAAAAAAAGAGGCCTCAATGGCCTTCCATAGACCTTGACCTCAGTGTCCTTCGCTCTGGAGATATCCTCTAGGCACAAATAAATTGGTGGCTATGCTCTGGCTCCAAAGCTTTACCGTTACCTGCTGTACAATGGAATTCTCCCCCTGATTCATGATGAGCTTACCAGCCTTGGAATCATTTCCTCACTGCACTGTAATTGCCATTAATATAATTCCTTCATCCTTTTCTAAAGGGTTTTAATATTGAAGACTGTTTTCGCTTCTTCTTCTGGCCAAGTTTTCTTTCAGCTTTATTGTCTTTAGAAATCCTTTAAATTCTATGACAGAGCAGTAGAGGAAATGAAGCAAGGAGCTGAGTGCATACCACCCGCAGCCAGCGCAAAGTTAATGCCTTCACCATTTCTCTTGAGTAGACGTCTGATAGTACAGCTTCATTCAGAGCACATGTGATGAAATGAGTTGTGACTAGTTGGAAAGGAGAGCTCCAGAAACCTAGCTGTCTGTCCACAAAAGGGGGTAGTAATGGGCTGTCTGTGGGGTCTGGGACAAAATGGGGACAACAGATACCTTTCCTGGTCCCTCAGGGGCTGTCGTAAGGCCTCCTGGAAGGTATCTTTGTTTCTAACCTGACTGGTGGTATTTGCACCCAACTATCTATGAATGAAAAAGGACAGTGGAAAGGAGTGGCCAAGCTAGAGCAGAGTGTGCTTTCATATCAAATCTGATTGGAAGAGCCTAGATCCTGCCAAGATTTCAGAGTGCAGGGTTAACCCGTGGTGGCTGGCTTAACCTGTGAATTGTATTGGAAATCATAACACACACTTCTTTAACAAATGTCAAATGTCTACTCTTTTGCTCCCTGGCTTTGAAGTAAACATGGGGAATTCGGAGCCTGTTCCTACAGAAGCAATTAGAAGAAGAGCTTATTGGCTTTAATGCAATAGAGGTCAGTCGTGAGCCTTGAAATTATGTGTTCCGTGAAGTGTGGGAGAAAGATGTGGCAGTCTGATTCTATAAAGATTTCAGCCTTAGAAGCCTTATGGGGCAGTTCTACTCTATCCTACAGGGTCACTATGAGTTGGAATTGACCTGACGGCAGTGGGTTTTTTGGGTATTCTATGAAGCATTTTTTTGCTAACTGCCAGTGTGGGAGATCCCACAAAGCACATATATTTTCCTTTCCCTAAGTGAGACTGATCTCTAACTATAGTGATGTTTTCTTCCTAGAAGGAAGCTGTTTACAATCTTTTTTAGAGATCCTTTTCTTTTATAACAATCTTTGTAATTGGGAAATCCTGAGTATCTAAATTACATCGTTCCTGTTGCGGGAATAGTTCGAGCCTGTCTATTTTGTGCTGTCTTTAGAAGAGGCAGAGAACAGCGGGGTACCATCTTTAATAAAACAACTTCACATAGTTGCTGGAGGTTATTAGGTCATTCATCAACTTGGGTTTTTATCTTAGTATGGAATAATCATTGGAACACTCATATGAAATCATAGCCTTGAACACCAGTCAAGAGTCTTAATTTATTTACTTTGACTTGCCATCCTAGCTGTCAGCATTTTCATCTTAAAGTGACGGAATGATAGCAGACCACACAACCCCATGAAAAGTAGGCACTCTTTGACCATCCCCCACATCTTCAATCATACAAACATTTTCCTGCAGAGATGAAACAAAAAAGTAAAGCCAATAAATGGAAAAAGGGAAGCCATCCCAAGACTGAAGCAACTTTACTCTTAAATACACTAGCCTAGGTCTGGCTGGGTATGTCATGCTTGAGAAATTTAGCCATGAGAGGTTGGCAACAAGAATTTTCCTGAATTGCTCCCTTGGAGGGAAAATTCAGGTCAGTTCAGAACAAGTATGAGGGAAAAAAAAAAAAAAAAAAAAAAAGCATGTTTTTCTAACATTTTCAATGAATTAAGTTGGTGACATGTGCTGGATTTGAAGTTCTTAAAAGTAATTCTCTCTTCCTAGGACGTATGTACTGATCCAAGGACAGCAAAAACCATGACCTCTTGTAGCTTTCAATTGCTATCCATTAAGGAAAACCAAAATCTTTTCTTGGGATCAAGTGATCTTGTTACCACTCATTCTCTGGTGTCTGCTGAAACTATAAACTATAGACCCAAAGTCAGCCAAGCAGATGATTTGCAAACGTTATGAGAAAAAATAAAATAAAAAAGACTAAACTTGCCAAATTTCCATTTTTTTATCTCTCTTGATCTCCCCTTACTCTGGTGTACAGTTCTCTGCGTCCACCCCATATCCACTTCCATTGGATCTTCCTTGACATTCTCAGCCAGGAACTCCTTCTATAGCACCTCAGCTCGATAGACAAACAAACTCCCAAGCATCGCATTACAGCCCAAAGCCGTTCTCATATATACAATACTCCAACAGAGAAAGTCAAAGAATAGAAATAAGGTTGTATGTTCAATCATCTTCAGGTCTTGTGTCTCTTTATGCCAGTGCCTTTCGATTTTATGAAAGTCTACTGTGGAGTCAATATTTCACAGTGGTGAGAGGAATTTTATAATCCTAATTCATAGAGCCCTGGTGGTGTAGTGGTTAAGAGCTCAGCTGTTAACCAAAATGTCGGCAATTCAAATCCACTACCCACTCCTTGGAAACCCTATGAGGCAGTTCTACTCTGTCCTATAGGTTTGCTATGAGTTGGAACCTCCTTAATGGCACCTAACAGCAACAACAATAAATTCAGTGACACTAGATGATATAGTTTGGATTTGAAATGTGTCACTGGATCTGTGATGAGCACACTGTGGTTGGTGCTGCTGGTCCAGTCTTGAATTTCATCTCAATGCTAGTTTTCAAATACTCTGGTGGTATCAACATTTTCATCTTAATATGACAGGTTCATAGTTGGGAGACAATGATTTTAATGGCTAAAGAAAGTGTGTCAAAAATTGGCATCCTTTTATTCATAAAGTATTTCTTGTAAGTTTTAGGAATATCATGTTTTTCTATCAAAATAAGTAACTCCTGAGTTAAAACATGTGGCTCATGCTTGTTTAGTATTTTCTGAATTTTCTTTTGTAAAGCTTATTAAATTTTAGTCAAATAGAGGTTGAATTGGATACATCTTGTTATGTATTAAAAAAAATTCCAGTTTCAGGGTAGCATAGAAACTCCCCCGATTTTGCAGGCATGGAGTTGCTGAATTTTTTACACAAATAGGAGATTGAAAAAGCAAAAGATTATTGACTAATTCTGAGGATAATAGGACCCACAGAAGGAAAGTTTTAACCAGCCAGTTCTCATACATCACTGATCATATACCCCTTTTACGCAAAAGATTTCTGACCCAGCTTTGATGTTTGAATAAAGATCTATCAGAACTGAAGTAAACTGAATGGCTTTCATGAGTTTTGACCTACAGACAGGTTAGTGCTGGGAGGAAGAAGAACTCTTGTGGCTTCATACTATCATTGACCTCTTAGAAAGACACTTGGCACCACAGGGACTCATTTGAAGTAGCTACAGGCCCTCTGCTTTCCCATCTGTTGGCTTGGACTCTGTGTATTTTGACCAGCATGTCAAATTCATGGCTTCTGTCCTATCCCCAGACAAATCTTTCATGACAAAGGAAAAACATCACCGGAGCATCTCAGATCTCATCTCACCGAGCTTCAAAGGGCAAACAGTTAGAAGCCATATGGCAAAGTCTGCTTTCTGTCAGATCTTTAGATGGTCATTTCTCCTTTCAGCTTAAAATGAGCATAATTCAAGATTCTGCTCAACAGTGAGCCACACTGGGTTCCTAGGGATGTGATAAAATCAAAATCCTATTTACTGTATCTGGGGAAAATTCTATCTCCCCAATTAAATTGCAATTGAAAGACTCTTTTCCCCAAATGTAATTTAAAAACATGTGTCCCAAGTTATTAGTACATGGTTATGTTATACGATTGCAAGTTATGGTGCATGTTTTTATTTTTTAAGGGAGTTCTTTATCTCTGATATGAAACTTCCCATCAAAACCAGCTACTAGAAAATGTGTTTGAGAAATAGGCCATAAAAAAGACATCAATTTATTAAAATGTTTACTGATAATAAGTGCTTAAGTTTTTGGCAAGTTTGAAGTATGTCAGAATATTTGTAATTCTGAGTACAACTTACAGCCAATTTATTATGTGAATTATTTAAAAGACTGGCATATTTACTGATTTTAAGCACATTCTCCTTTTGTAATTCAAGTGTTTATCTAATAGAAAGAAGTCAGTTATTCAATATGGTATTTAGGAGATTTACAACAAGTGATACATAAAATATATACATAATAAAACCATACTGATATGCAAAAGAAAAAAGATATATTTGGTTAAATTTTCAGAAATGCAAATTCATATCAAGGATGCCACATTATAGCCATCAAGTTCTCCATCATTAGAGATTTTAGTAACTGGTTTTATATTTTCATTATTATTAGAGCTACAATATTATAAAAAAAATTTAAATTCTCTTTCACATGAGAAACTATATGTGCCAATTCTAAAGGAGTTCTTGGGATGTCTCAAACACTGTCCTTGGAATTTACTGAGGAAAACAAATATAAACAAGATAATACTGGGTTGTATTTTTAAAGACCATAATAGCTGTGAAATCCCCTGTTCTCCCTCTTACTGTTGAAGGGATTATACCAAGACCAACATGCAGAAACATGGAATCACCTAGTTAGAGTTCTAGAAGGGCCCAGGAGAAAAGCATCTAACTTTCGGATGACGAGCAAAGCTTCTATGCAATATTTTGACGCAGACAGTGTTTGCCACCTGAAGTCCATATGTCTCTTTTCTTTCCTATTAGCTTTGCTTCACTTCCCTTGTCATTTCTAGTCCCCACCTGTGATGATTAATTCTGAGTCTACCTTGCTAGACACTGGCGCCCAGTTGTTTGGTCAAACACCGACTTAGATGCTGCTGTGAAGGTGCTTGGAGTCCTGGTGGCACGGTGGCTAAGAGCTATGGCTGCCAACCAAAACATCAGTAGTTAGAATCCACCAGCCGCTCCTTAGAAACCCTATGGGGCAGTTCTGCTCTGTCCTATAGGGTTGCTATGAGTCAGAATCGACTTGATGGCAATGGGTTTTGAAAGTGTTTCCATGTGAGTAATATTTATAATCAGTTACCTGGTGTAAACCGGATTACCCTCCATAACGAGGGTGAGCCTCATCCAATCGGTTGATGGCCTTAAGGGAAAAAAAAGATTTCTGGAGGGAGAAGGATTCTGCCAAAAGACTGCAATATAGAAATCCTGCCAGTAAGCCAATTTCTTAAAGTATATCTCCATCTCTCTGTATGTGTCTCTATGCATCCATGTAACTATACAACTATGTATCTATCTAGATATCTATGTATCTAGCTATGTATCTATGTATGTATGTATCTATCATCTACCTCCTGTTGCTTCTGTTTCTACTGAGACCCCTAATACAAACTCCTGCCCCTAAATAAGAAGGTCACTATGCCAATCCTATTGCCACTTGTGGGTGTGGGTCTAATAATTGGTGGGTCTTTGTGTGCATTTCTCCTTCCAGAAGTGATTGCATTATCTAATATTAGTTCAAAACCTTTATCTAAAAACCCTTAAGCCAGATGTTTTGGAAATTATTTAGAAACTGTAGAATTTTGGTTTCCAAAACATATTTGGTCCCAAGAGAAAAGTACAATTTTACCATTCCTGTGTATAGTTAACATTTTAAATGAAGCATATAGCCCATGGGGACAGGCTGGTTCTGTATATCTACTTTACTGGCTTTAGCATAAGAATAAAAGTCACTAAGAGTGCCATGAAAAACTAGTAACACTCCTGGGAGACACATTGCAGAGAACAGTGGGACTGACATTTTGATCTGGAACATGGACTTACGACACTCCTACACAGAGTAAAGTCAAAGGTTATTTCAACCTCTCAGACTTGCTCTGGATGTGCAAGAAGCTTATTCTGAGGCAGGCAGTAATTGGGCCAGCTAGACTGGATCCTGGCCACTAGATGATATTGGGGGTAGAGGGATGGATGGGGGCATTGGTGGTTCAGTGGTAGAATTCTCACCTTCCACGCAGGAGACCTGGTTCAATTCCAGGCCAGTGCTTCATGTACAGCCATCACCCACTGTCAGTGGAGGTTGTGTGTTGCTATGATGCAGAACAGCTTTTAGCAGAGCTTTCAGACTAAGATGGGCTAGGAAAAAAGGCCAGATGACCCAATTCTGAAAATCAGCCAATGAAAATCTTATGAATCACAAAGGAACATTGCCGTATTCCCCAAGTAATCATGCAGATGATGCAGGAAAGGGTGGCATTTCATTTCCTTGTGCTTGGAGTCGGGCCAGCTACCAATAACAACAACAAAGGGATGGGCACTTTGGTTGTCATCCTCTGTAGTGCTGCTGAATGTAATCTGGTCAACCCCCAGAGAACATTATCCAAAGGTCTTGAAGAAAGGAGGCTGAATGAGGCTAGAAAAGTTTTTGCAAAGGTCGTGTTTGAGGCACTGATAGAAGGAAGTATGGTTCTCATGGTGAGAATGAAGTCTTCATCCACCACAGAATAGTGCCAGCAGCAACCTATGGGTCAATGAGAATCACATCAGTGGAAGGATTTAAGAGGTCAACCTCTCTAGTTACTGTGAGCATGAAGAGAATTTTCAAGTCAAAATCCTGACAACGTCAGTGGCAGAAGATGGGAAGCTATGGCTGCATAATCAGGTCATTGGGAAGAGGGATGAAAAGCCCAGCCACCATTGGAGTAAAAGGCCAGGAATGATTGCTAAGAACACCTACTCTTCCAATATGGTGTGGCCAAGGGAGCAGAGGACACATGAAACAGGCCCCAGGTGGCAGGAAGCTGGACACATGGTCTTTGGAGGTCTTCTCTAGTTTTGTTTTTGCGATTTCTAAACAAATTTTGGGGGAGGATGTAGCAAATTCAAAGTTCCACCGTCCAAAGTCAAAGATTTTTATGCCTGGGCTCTTTTGTTATGAGATTGCTGAATTTTCTGCTTCTGTGCTTTGTTTTAATTGGTCAAGAAGCAAGAAATTGAAGGAAACACGGCTCTACAACCTTCTTTCTATCAGTTCCTGCAGCTCTTCCTCTGGGAGTGTCATATCAGATGGGCAGACCCAGAACAATGTGATATCCCAACAACAGCTTTGCCAACGCAGAGAGCTTGTCTGCCTCGGGCAAGAGATTCCATGAAACAGGGAAATGGCACTGACTTCAGAGACGCTCGTTCAAAGACGATTCTGAGTGGCTCAGAGACCAACCTGGAATCCCTGCCAATTCTATTTTAACTGAGGCTCCTATCGGAGGTACATGCATCTTAGATGCCTTGACAAATCCTATCATTTATAATATATAGGCCGCCAAATATATGATCAAAGGCTAAGACAAGGGTGAATTGACCCAGAAAATACGAGTAATGCTTCTTAATTGAAGACTTTGAATTAAACTCATTTTTTTTTTCTCCTAGGTAAAATTATAATATGAAGGAAATTCCTCCTGGGAAGATCATTTTATTTGCGCTTATTTTTATACTAATAATTTCTTCTTATTCTTTTGGCAATAGTGCTGTACCATGAGGTCAAATTCTCCCCCTCTAGTTTGTGATCTGGCAGAAGCAGCACTGAGTGGTACCCTCCCTACAAACCCACCGAATCAATCTTTTCAGAGTCAGCTTCAAGATCAGCCTCCCAGGTCCCTTTTCAGCCAAAGGACTACCTCAAATTTCCCTTTAAGCAGAAATTTAAGCTGCCAGAAATACCCTCATCGTACCTGCTATGGCTTTTACAAGTTTTCCTGACAATAGCGAGAAAGAATGTTAATAGCTCATCTCTCCAGTGGGCTCCAGACTACACTATCACTCAATGGCAGTGGCCAGCTCTCTGCAATGGTCTTGTCTTGAAGTTTGCAAGCTCATAATATTCAAAAGTCTGTAAAGGTCCACGCCTTCATCCCCAATTGTCAGATCAGCATTGGAACTTCTATATTTTCTCTCTGCTCTTCTGTGATGCATCTTATGTTTCTTAATTTAGAGAATATGTAAGAAGCAGATTTACTTTATGAACGCTTGAGCACAGTAGTGAAATCAGCACATACCATTTGGCTATCTAACTAGAAATTACAAAGCTGAGAAATTCTTTTGCTTCAGTGTTAAGAAACGAAGCATTTTTTGCTTCTGTTTGTGCTTTTTCAGTTTTTTTTTTTTTTTCAAGATAAAATGCCTAAACTTTAGAGAGTTTCAGACTGGCTCATGTTGGGCTAATATTTAGACTTAGATATAGCGAAAACCTTAAGGCTTCAAGATCTGAAAATTCCTTGTAGATTCACAATGAGAAAACAGTATTCCTTGCCTTTGGGTATAGAAAAGTTACAATCTGGATTTCCTTTCTTGGGGGATTCCTGCCACTTCTCATTTCTTCTCCAAATACCGAGTCATTTCAGAGCAAAATTACTGAGGGCAAATCTTTAATCATGGCTAGTCTACATTTTATTAAAGCTTTTTAATACTGGGAATCAGTGATATCTTGGGGACCTAGTGCCTGAAGTTCACGCTCTTTCTATATTCTATTCCCTTAAGTCTCTGGAGAATCCTGTAGGCTAAATCTGGGATCTCTCAGGACACTCAAGGACATAGGTTCTGTCTGGGATGAGACTGAACAATTTCATTCATTTCCTGCTCTGACATGGAGCAGTTTTCTCTGAATGAAAATTTAGGTACGATTTGTAGTCCAATGCCATGGAGATGGCTATGAAGAACCTTGAATTTGTCCAAAGATTTTCTTCAGAATATTTCCTCAAGTGCTGAGCTGATCACCCCAACCAGTACTCCTGATGGAAACTGGAAGAGATCTTTTTTAGACACTAGATGGCAGTAGTGTACCGTCTAAAGCTTAATGATTTGCTCACAGGGATTAAAACCAAAAACCAAACCTATTAGTCATCAAGTTGATTTCCAGCTCATAGTTGGACCCTGTTGGATAGAGTAGAACTGCCCCATAGGGCTTCCAAGGAGCACCTGGTGGTTTCGAACTGCCAACCTTTTGGTTAGCAGCTGTAGCTCTTAACTGTCACACCCCCAGGGTTCATAGGTTCATAAGGATTAGAGCTGTAAAAATTGACTCGGATAGGATGTTTTTTTCTTGGTGATTTTTATTCTTTTTGGGAAGCATGAGCCACTTTGAGAATCTGATGAAAATTATGGTTGCTCTTTACCTTAAATATCTATCTATCTATCTATCTATCTATATAGATAGATAGATAGAGATATTCTAATGAAGTGCTTCCATGGACTTTCCAGATTACAAATACTTGCTTTTAAAGTGTGGCCTTATGAAGGCTAACTCTCCATTTGAAAATGAATACACAGAGAGAACAGAATGCTACAGAGTTCAGTAATCCAAGTAACAAGGAAAAGAAAGAAAGACTCAGATGTAGAAGCCAACTTTTATAACTTGCTGTCTTCCTAGGGAAGAATTATGAATTAAAAAGCAAAAACCAAACCCATGCATGAATAGGGAACCTTAAAACTATGTGTTGTCAATTCTTAGCACTTTCCCCTCTAAGAGTAGAGATACACCAATTTGTTGAGTGATTTTTTATTGTAGTTATTATAATTTTTTAATCTTATGAATGGTAACCTTATAAAAGTTTAAAGTTTTGCGTCTACTAATAAATTTGAGTTCCAAAAAAAAAAAAAAAAAAAAAAACACCACAGCCTTTCCTGGCTCCTAAAAGTGCAAAATAATATATGCATATATTTAAAAGTAAGTTTTTTACTTTTACTGTCATTACTATTGTTTTTTAGAAATATAGATCAATATATTATTCTCTCCAGTCCAGGTTACCAATAGTAATTTAGTAGTAATTCAGTTGTATAGATAGAGCCTAAATTAAAAGAAAATATTGTTTAAAATAAAATTTCAAACAGAATAATGTGTGGTTTCAATTAAAATTTTGTTATTTGACTTAAAAAATCTTGGTAAAAATCCTGAGGAATGAGTCCTTACTCTGACACAAGACCAGATAAAGTTACCAGCTTCCATGATTGCTTCGTGCAAACTTGGAGGGAAAAGAAGAAGAAGAAGGGAGAGGGGCATAGCTGATGATTCTAGAATTCTGATTCAGAGTTATAACTTCCAAGTTGTCAAGAAACAATTGGCAATTTCCCAGAAACTTCTTTTTTCACAAAACACAAGGTGGCAGAATTGGCCTTTTGAAGTCACTGATCTTTAACTCGTGTTGCGGTTGAGTGGATTCCAACTCATAGCAACCCTATAGGACAGAGTAGAACTGCCCCATAGGGCTTCCAAGGAGCACCTGGTGGATTCAAATGCTGACCTTTTGGTTAGCAGCCATAGCACTCAGCCTCTGCCCTACTAGGGTTTCCTTAACTCACTGAAAGTTCAGAAAAACAAGTACAGAGCAACACATCGCAATGGCAGTTGTTGAGACACTAAACATCTACAAATGTTAAGGTGATATTACATAGAATGAAACCAGATATAGACTATGCAATATATACTATGAAAATATACTATGAAATATGGGCTGTGAAAAGCTTGTTACCTGGCTTCCTGGGACTCACATAATCAGAGAAAGGAAAGTGAAAATCTTCATGATTAGCTTCATTTTTCAAATGTGTTTAGTAAATTACTGAAGTCCCTGGGTGGTACGAATGGTTAAGTAGTTGGTTACTAGCTGAAAAAGGCTGGCAAATTTACCGCACTGGCCAAAGTTGAAATCCTACTTAATAAAGACTAAGCTTTTATTGTGATTTAGGATGGGGATTCTGCTTCACTAAATTAGTATTGTGAACCTGTCACAACATAAAGCAAGGAAACAAATAGAACTGTGCAGAACATACCATTAATACAAGCAGATCCCCTGCCTCCTCCTCCATACTCCTCACCAACCACACACGAAGGTGGCAAACTGGGGCGTTAGTATATAGAGATACAAATTACCTTATGTTAGAAAACAAAATGAAACAAAGCTATCACTTGTCTCTCTCTCTATGTGTGTGTGTGTGTGTGTGTGTGTGTGTGTGTGTGTGTGTGTATATATATATGATGTTCCATACACAGGTGTCAGGCATTAACAACTCTAAATCCATCTTAAGGAGCCCTGGCGGCACAATAGTTAAGCCATGAGCTGCTTCTGGAAAGGTCGGCAGTTTGAACCCACCCAGCAGCTCAGACGGAGAAAGACCTCACAATCTGCTTTTGTAAAGATTACAGCCAAGAAAACCATATAGGGCAGTTATACTCTGTCACTTGGGCAGCTATGACTCAAAATAGACTCGATGGTACCTTACAACAACAAATCTTTCAGAAAATATGACATTTTTGCTGCTATAAATCATATATCAACAAGCCTAAATCTATCTTTCAAAATACATTCCTTTTCTTCCTTTTTCCCCCCAGATACCATCTAATTGATGGATTCAAACTAACACATATTATTTCTTGCTCATGTGGGTAAGGGCGAGGGGGGATGGGGTGAGGGAATTGGGGCCCCTCGGGGTACTTGTGGGTGTTAATATCAAAGATTAACTCAAATGAAAAAGCTTCACTCTCTACCAGACTAACTGAGCGTCTACAGAGGCACCTGAAACTCGCTTGCTCAAGTGGGACCACTAGAAGGTGGTGTCCTCTTGTCTAATCCGAACTCCCCTCCCACCTGTTCCCATTGGCATGGGAACAGAGCCACAGTAAATGTTGGAAAGCAAAGGAATTGGCAAAAGCAATTCCCTGTCAGTGTAAGAAGGTGACCAAAGGGGACCCCAAACTCACTGACCAGGCTGTGGGGTGGAAGAAAACACGGTGTTGTCACTCTTTCTATTGGAATCCCTGGATGCTGCAAACAGTGAAGGTGCTTGGCTGCTAACTGAAAGGTTGGAGATTCGAGCCTACGCAGAGACAACTCAGAAGAAACACCTGGTGTCTATTTCGGAAAAAAGCAGCCATTGAGCACCCTATGGAGCAGAATACTATTCTGACACATACAGGGTTGCCATGGGTTAGAATGGACTTGTCAGCAATTGGATTTTTTTTTAAGTAACTAGAGGGTCAGTTAGTAAAACCTTCTGATATTTTAACAAAGACTTATACTTCTTTGGAAAACCTGGTGGTGTAGTGGTTAAGAGCTATGGCTGCCAACCAAAAGGTCAGCAGTTCGAATCCACTAGGCGCTCCTTGGAAACTCTATGGGGCAGTTCTACACTGTCCTGTAGGGTCGCTATAAGTCAGAATCAACTCCACGGCAACGGGTTTGGTTTTTGGTTTGTATTTCTTTAAAAGTTGCAATAATGGTTTCAATATTCAAATTTAGAAAGGATCCACTCATCAGATATCATTTTAGTCTATCATTTTGGTTGCATTTGCATGCAAAGACTAAAACTACGTTGACAGCAGATATTCTCACCTGAAAATTACATTTTGTTTATCACATGAAAACATAAAACACATTGCAGTCATGGAAAAGATGGCACCATAGTATGGTGGGAAGACCACACACCTTCAAAGTGTCAATATTTAAGAATTGTGTAACCTATAATCAATGTGTTTGTCATTCTAGGAGACATGACATAAGAACACTTTGTTGAATTTATCTGAAAGTGTTATAGCACTAAGGTTTTTAAATCAGGTACCACCATGAGTAAAATACTTACACATAGTCATGCTATAATGGATACCCTCAGAGACTATGTATTAAAATTAGCAGAACTCCGCAAAATCTAATCCTGGACTGAGCAACTACAGATAGGCTTTATTTTATTTTCATAGCGGATGTTTATGAAAATGTGATAGGAAGCAGTGGCTTCATTAGAGGGGTGAAAGCGGGTGGGGGGATGGTGGTGCAGACCATACCAGGTGAAACTGTCAGAGGGGGTGACACCAAAATAATTGTCTATAATTTTTTTTGTGCAGTGTTTCAGCAGAAACCTATTATTTTTTTTATGAAAATATCCCCATAGTTAGAGAAACAAAAACATTTTTTGTAAGCCCAGCTTACAAGTATCAATATACTTACAAGGCTAAAATTATAACTAATTTACTTTTTGAACTTTCTAATGTCCTCTGGTCAGAGCTGTCGTTATCATCCCATTACGATGATGCTGGTATCACGTAGTTTTGTCTGCATATGCACTGCAAACACGGCTGTTGTTTTTGTTGCTGCCGGTGATTTTTAAAGTGCCGATTTTGTCAAATTTTCTGGCGTTTTAACTACAATATTGTGGAAATTATTATTTGTGAGCCTACATCAATAACTTTTTTCAGAGTGAAGTAGTAATTAGAGAAAAAGAAGGAGTGAATTAAGACTGACGCGTACCGTTAGTACAAAAAACGTTACTAAGGATTCTGGTATGAGAGTTGCTTCACGAGGGGAGTGACACTATGAGTTACTTCACCGGATGACACCGACCCTAAGTGACAACATGGATAGGAAGTACAATATCTAGAAGTAGAACAAAAGACTTACAGCCTATAAAACCAAACCAGTTGCCCTTGAGTCGGTTTCAACTGTGGCAAAGCCATGTGTGTCAAGGTAGAGCTGTGCTCCACAGAGTTTAAAATGGCTGCTTTTTCAGAAGTAAATCACCAGGACGTTATTCTGAGGCACGTATGGGTGAACTCTAATCTCTAACCTTTAGGGTAGTGGGCAGGCTTATTAACCATTTGCACCACCAGGGATTATAACCCATTGCCATTGCGTTGATTCAGACTCATAGCGACCCTATAAGACACAGTAGGACTGCCCCCTGGGGTTTCCAAGGCTGTTGACCTTTATGGAAGCAGATTATCACATCTTTCTCCCGTGGGGTGGCTGGCGGGTTTGAACCGCTGACCTTTTGATTAGCAGCCCAACGCTTTATCCACGGCACTACCCGGCCCCTCTCAGGGACTATAAAACCAAAAACCAAACCCCTTACCTTTGAGTCTGTTCCAACTCATAGTGACCCTATAGAAAAAAAAAAAAAAAGGAGGGTTAAATTTTTGAGAGCTGAGAAAAATCTCTGAAGTCCCTCATTTTGGAGTGTGGGAAGGCAGCCTCCTTCAAGTCTGGGCATTTCCCTCGGTGAATGAGAGCCCCATGGGTATCAATACCCAGTGTTTCTGAGACAGGAATCAGCTTCAGTCAAGGCAGTCAACACCACCCACCATTTGCCTGGTTGCTGGGGAAATTCGGCAGGCATTTTCCTTTCCCACAGGTCAGCAGCTACTTCCTTGGCCTCCAACCACCCCAAGGGAAGAGGTAGTGGTGTGGGCAGTTTCTAATCTCTTAACCTCTGCATCAGTTTCCATGATTTGCATACACCAAAAGGAAAGATAAAAGCAAGAAGAAAGGTAAGAACCGTTGCCATGCAGGTGATTCCAACTCAAGGCAACACTATGCATGTCAGAGTAGAATTCTGCTCCACAGGGTTTTCAATAGCTGCTTTTTGAGAAGGAGATTGCCAAGTACTTCTTCCGAGTTGTCTTTGGGTAGGTTCAAACCTCCAACCTTTCGATTAGCACCCAAAAACCTTAATTGTTTACACCACCCAGGGATTCCAATAGAAAAAGTGACAACACCGTGTTTTCCTCCACCCTGCAGCCTGGTCAGTGAATTTGTGGCCTCTTTTGGTCACCCTTTCACAGGGACAGGGGTTGCTTCTGCCAATCCCTTTGCTTCTGAACCCTTATTGTGGCCCTGTCCCCCTGCCAAAGGGAACAGGTGGGAGGGGAGTCCAGGTTAGACAAGAGGACATCACCTCCTAGAGATCTCACTCGACCCGGCAAGCACTGACTGGATGGCAACGGTTTTTTTTTGGTGTATGAAACATCATATACAGAGATGTATTTTTTTTTTTCTAACATAAGGTAATTTGTATTTATATTTACTAATGCCCTATGTGGAAACCCTGGTGGCCTAGTGGTTAAGTGCTACAGCTGCTAGCCAAAAGGCCAGCAGTTCAAATCCACTGGGCCCTCCTTGGAAGCTCTGTGGGGCAGTTCTACTCTGTGTGAGTCAGAATAGACTCAACGGCAACGGGGTTTTTTTTTTGTACTTTATGGTTATCAGTTTTAATCGTGTAAAAACCATTATTTTTTCAAGTATATTGGGCTTTATACAAAATAATGTCTCCACTGGCAGAATTTCAGACACTCACCTATAGGTGACGAAGGGTGAACAGCATTGGCTAGGACAACACTCAAAATACTGCTAACTTTCGAGGCATAAAAAGTTGTTTCTAGGCATTGTCCACCGTAATTTTTTTAACGAATTCTCTAACATCTTGCAGATTAATAATTAATGGAATAACATTTTACCTATTCTAATAGGGAGGCCAATTTATTTTTTACAAAAAGGAATGGGCCTTATCTGTGTAAAGAAACTCTTCAGTCTCTGAACCATGACTACGCTTCTGAAGAATTCCCTTACACCCCAGCTGTACAACTCAAAAATTCTCATCTTCTCACTGTACCCATGAGTTAATGAGTACAGCTGATACACAAACACCTCTAATGGTTTAGTAGAACCATAAGGAATGAAAGAAGTAAACTAGTATCTTACGTGTGTTTTGCTTTGATTTATATTATCAAAAAGTCTCAAGTAAAAGATACAAAGGTACTTTTCTAATTTAATCCTGCTTAATACTCTAACATCTCTCTTTAAGACTGATCACCTCTCTGAATTATACTTGCCAGACTTTATAGTTCTATGAGAAAAACATTTACCAAAGATTCTGGGTGAGCACTATTTATATCATTTAGATATAACTCATTCCTTGGCATATTGCTAGAGTTTTTCTCCAAAACAAGCGTTTCAAAATGTAAGAGGGGTAGATTTTAAATTATGAATAAAAATGAAAACATTTGAACAAAATATCCTCAGGCCTGCACTCAGATATACTAATTAGTCTTTTATCAGTCCAATACGTTTTGCCAAAACAAACTTGTGCTTGATTTTCGTGTTGTTTTTCAATGAAGATCATTTTGTGGATAGCTTTCATGAAGAACTAGAAGGGAATAGAAGGAAAACAAAATAGAATCAAGAGTTATTTGTGTACGACATGGAAATGCATGGGACTGTTATTTCCTTTCAAAGTAGGGAACATACATCACTTTTCATAGAATTCTAAGTGGAGAAGATCACACGTGTTTATCTCTGCTTGAATTTTTAACAAACCCATTTGCCTAAACCCGCACAGCAACTATAATGTATTTTTTAGAAACACTCATCCTTCCTTCTTTTCCTGAATTGCATTCAGAATACTGGTATCTCAGGTTTGCTTAGGGCAACAGAACCAGTAAGGTATCTGTGTCTGTATCTCTATCTGTCTACATCTATCTATCGTCTATAGAGAGAAAGACTAATTTTGTGGAATCGGCTCATGAAATTGTGGGGATTGGTAAAAGCAAAATCTGTAGGTCAGTTAAAAAAAAATTTTTTTTTTTTTTTTTTTTTTACAAGCTGGAAATTCAGGTTGTCCTGTATCCAAAATGCATTGGTTATGCAGTGCGGGAGACAGAAGAATTCTGGCAGAAAGTCCACTTATAGTCAGGAGGCAGAATCCTCCCTTGGCAAACCTCAGGATTTGCTCCTAAGACCTTCAGCTGATCAGATGGGACCCACCCCCATTATGAAGGGTAACATGCTTTACTTAAGGCCAACTGATTGTAAATGTTATTCACATATTAATACTTCATACAAACATCTAGGCTCATGTTTTACCAAACAACTGGACACCCTAGCCAAGATGACATAACGATTAGCCATGACAACTGGTATGTATTTATGGCTATTTAAAAAAACAGCCAAATAAATTATGGGAAAGAAGTAGAATACGAAAAAAGAAAAGCTCAAAAGTCATGAAGGTGATCATATAACATCCTTGTTTCTGAAAAATACGTGCTGAAGTATATAATGGGTAAAGAATTATGATGTCTAAGATTTAATCTCAAAGGTTTAGATTTATACCTGTATCTCTATTTCTATCTCTACGAGTTGGAACTGACTCAATGCATACCTAACAACAACATGACGAAAGGACTCAGATTCAGACCTCTTGATTCTTCATTCAGTGTTCATACCAGTACAGCACACTGGTATTTTAAAATGGAAAGTATTTACTATAGGACTGAATTTAAGCAATACACTAATGGAAACTTAAAATGAATTTCCTCTCCTTATAGCGGTGATTTTGAAACTGCATAATATCATTCAAGAGACAAACTAAATGTAAGTTTTTCTTCTCTAGTTGGGTCATACGACCTGTGATTAGAGGACATATAAAAACATCACCAATGAAGATAATTACCGAAAGCATTTATAGCCATTTGACCTGACCCATTTTGATACTGTAAACTCTTTTTGCTTTTTGGCCTCCATAGCACAGGGTCTGGCTCTGTTTTGCTGGCCCCTACGTCACTAACACTGGCTTTCTGTTTGGGTTTGTGCCACAGGGTCTCTGCCTCACATCTCTGTGGCTTGGAAAACTGAAAGTGGCATCTCATTTTCTCTACTGAAGGACCTTCTTCATCATTTTGAAATGCCAATGACATCTATTGAATACAACCCTGAAAAGAAAATGACCACATGTTTTTGACTTGCCAAACTCTTACCCAAAGCAAGTGTTTAATATGCAAAAAAGATACTTTTAAAATGCCAACACAGTCATTTTTAATTAGTGAAAATTCTTTGTCAATAAGGTATGGTTTCACATTTCTTCAGATGTGAAGTTATATATTAACACTTTCTAGATCCTTTTGTTTAAAACAAACAAACAACAACAAAATACACACACAAATTCTCCACCTTCTGATCAAAGTAAGCTTCAATTTCTAATATTTAGATTATTGTGTGGCAGCCAGTCAGCACTGTTAAATCTGTTCCTCAGTACAAAGAGAGCTTACATTACCTTAATACATACTGTCTTCATTATCTAGTGCTGCTATAACAGAAATACCACAAGTGGATGGCTTTAACAAAGAGAAATTTATTCTCTCATGGTCTAGAAGGCTGGAAGTTCAAATTCACGGTACCAGCTACAGGGGAAGGCTTTCTCTTTCTATAAGCTCTGGGGGGAAGGTCCTTGTCATCAATCTTCCCTGGTTGAGGAGAAGGACATTCTATTCTCTTGGCTCTTATTTCTTTTTTATTAACTTTTATTGAGCTTCAAGTGAACGTTTACAAATCAAGTCAGTCTGTCACATACAAGCTTATATACACCTTACTCCGTACTCCCACTTGCTCTCCCCCTAATGAGTCAGCCCTTCCAGTCTCTCCTTTCGTGACAATTTTGCCAGCTTCCAACTCTCTCTATCCTCCCATCCCCCCTCCAGACAGGTGATGCCAACACAGTCTCAAGTGACCACCTGATATAATTAGCTCACTTTTCATCAGCATCTCTCACCTACCCACTGTCCAGTCCCTTTCATGTCTGATGAGTTGTCTTCGGGGATGGTTCCTGTCCTGTGCCAACAGAAGGTTTGGGGACCATGACTGCCGGGATTCCTCTAGTCTCAGTCAGACCATTAAGTATGGTCTTTTTATGAGAATTTGGGGTCTGCATCCCACTGATCTCCTGCTCCCTCAGGGGTTCTCTGTTGTGTTCCCTGTCAGGGCAGTCATCGATTGTGGCCGGGCACCAACTAGTTCTTCTGGTCTCAGGATGATGTAGGTCTCTGGTTCATGTGGCCCTTTCTGTCTCTTGGGCTCTTAGTTGTCGTGTGACCTTGGTGTTCTTCATTCTCCTTTGCTCCAGGTGGGCTGAGACCAATTGATGCATCTTAGATGGCCGCTTGTTAGCATTTAAGGCCCCAGACGCCACATTTCAAAGTGGGATGCAGAATGTTTTCATAATAAAATTATTTTGCCAATTGACTTAGAAGTACCCTTAAACCATGGTCCCCAAACCCCCGCCCTTGCTCCGCTGACCTTTGAAGCATTCAGTTTATCCTGGAAACTTCTTTGCTTTTGGTTCAGTCCAGTTGAACTGACCTTCCATTTCTTGAGTATGGTCCTTCCCTTTACCTAAAGCAGTTCTTATCTACTAATTAATCAGTAAAAAACCCTCTCCCACCCTCCTTCCCTGCCCCCCTTGTAACCACAAAAGTATGTGTTCTTCTCAGTTTATACTATTTCTCAAGATCTTATAATAGGGGTCTTATACAATATTTGTCCTTTTGCCTCTGACTAATTTCGCTCAGCATAATGCCTTCCAGGTTCCTCCATGTTATGAAATGTTTCACAGATTCCTCACTGTTCTTTATCGATGCGTAGTATTCCATTGTGTGAATATACCACAGTTTATTTACCCATTCATCCGTTGATGGACACCTTCGTTGCTTCCAGCTTTTTGCTATTGTAAACAGAGCTGCAATAAACATGGGTGTGCATATATCTGTTTGTGTGAAGGGTCTTGTTTCTCTAGGGTATATTCCGAGGAGTGGGATTTCTGGGTTGTATGGTAGTTCTATTTCTAACTGTTTAAGATAACGCCAGATGGATTTCCAAAGTGGTTGTACCATTTTGCATTCCCACCAGCAGTGTATGAGAGTTCCAATCTCTCCGCAGCCTCTCCAACATTTATTATTTTGTGTTTTTTGGATTAATGCCAGCCTTGTTGGAGTGAGATGGAATCTCATCGTAGTTTTAATCTTCATTTCTTTAATGGCTAATGATCGAGAGCATTTTCTCATGTATCTGTTAGCTGCCTCAATATCTTCTTTAGTGAAGTGTGTGTTCATATCCTTTGCCCACTTCTTGATTGGGTTGTTTGTCTTTTTGTGGTTGAGTTTTAACAGAATCATACAGATTTTAGAGATCAGGTGCTGGTCGGAGATGTCATAGCTGAAAATTCTTTCCCAATCTGTAGGTGGTCTTTTTACTCTTTTGGTGAAGTCTTTAGATGAGCATAGGTGTTTGATTTTTAGGAGCTCCCAGTTATCTGGTTTGTCTTCCTCATTTTTGGTAATGTTTTGTATTCTGTTTATGCCTTGTATTAGGGCTCCTAAGGTTGTCCCTATTTTTTCTTCCACGATCTTTATCATTTTAGTCTTTATGTTTAGGTCTTTGATCCACTTGGAGTTAGTTTTTGTGCATGGTGTGAGGTATGGGTCCTGTTTCATGTTTTTGCAAATGGATATCCAGTTATGCCAGCACCATTTGTTAAAAAGACTATCTTTTCCCCAATTAACTGACTCTGAGCCTTTGTCAAATATCAGCTGCTCATATGTGGATGGATTTATATCTGGGTTCTCAATTCTGTTCCATTGGTCTATGTATCTGTTGTTGTACCAGTACCAGGCTGTTTTGAGTACTGTGGCTGTATAATAGGTTCTGAAATCAGGTAGAGTGAGGCCTCCCACTTTCTTCTTCTTTTTCAGTAATGCTTTGCTTATCCTAGGCTTCTTTCCCTTCCATATGAAACTGGTGATTTGTTTCTCTATCACATTAAAAAATGACATTGGAATTTGGATCGGAAGTGCACCGTATGTATAGATGGCTTTTGGTAGAACAGACATTTTTACTATGTTAAGTCTTCCTATCCATGAGCAAGGTATGTTTTTCCACTTAAGTATGTCCTTTTGAATTTCTTGTAGTAGAGCTTTGTAGTTTTCTTTGTATAGGTCTTTTACATCCTTGGTAAGATTTATTCCTAAGTATTTTATCTTCTTGGGGGCTACTGTGAATGGTATTGATTTGGTTATTTCCTCTTCGATGTTCTTTTTGTTGATGTAGAGGAATCCAAGTGATTTTTGTATGTTTATCTTATAACCTGAGACTCTGCCAAACTCTTCTATTAGTTTCAGTAGTTTTCTGGTGGATTCGTTGGGGTTTTCTTTGTATAAGATCATGTCATCTGCAAATAGAGATAATTTTACTTCCTCTTTGCCAATCCGGATGCTCTTTATTTCTTTGTCTAGCCTAATTGCTCTGGCTAGGACTTCTAGCACAATGTTGAATAAGAGCGGTGATAAAGGGCATCCTTGTCTGGTTCCTGTTCTCAAGGGAAATGCTTTCAGGCTCTCTCCATTTAGAGTGATGTTGGCTGTTGGCTTTGCATAGATGCCCTTTATTATGTTGAGGAATTTTCCTTCAATTCCTATTTTGGTGAGAGTTTTTTTTTATCACAAATGGGTGTTGGACTTTGTCAAATGCCTTTTCTGCATCAATTGATAAGATCATGTGGTTTTTGTCTTTTGTTTTATTTATGTGATGGATTACATTAATGGTTTTTCTGATATTAAACCAGCCTTGCATAAAAAAAAACAAAAAAAAAAAAACAAAAAAAAAACCAGCCTTGCATACCTGGTATAAATCCCACTTGATCGTGGTGAATTATTTTTTTGATATGTTGTTGAATTCTATTGGCTAGAATTTTGTTGAGGATTTTTGCATCTATGTTCATGAGGGATATAGGTCTGTAATTTTCTTTTTTTGTAATGGCTTTACCTGGTTTTGGTATCAGGGAGATGGTGGCTTCATAGAATGAGTTGGGTAGTATTCTGTCATTTTCTATGCTTTGAAATACCTTTAGTAGTAGTGGTGTTAACTCTTCTCTGAAAGTTTGGTAGAACTCTGCAGTGAAGCCATCCGGGCCAGGGCTTTTTTTTGTTGGGAGTTTTTTGATTACCGTTTCAATCTCTTTTTTTGTTACGGGTCTACTTAGTTGTTCTACTTCTGAATGTGTTAGTTTAGGTAGGTAGTGTTTTTCCAGGAATTCATCCATTTCTTCTAGGTTTGCAAATTTGTTAGAGTACAATTTTTCGTAATAATCTGATATGATTCTTTTAATTTCAGTTGGGTCTGTTGTGATGTGGCCCTTCTCGTTTCTTATTCAGGTTATTTGTTTCCTTTCCTGTATTTCTTTAGTCAGTCTAGCCAATGGTTTATCAATTTTGTTAATTTTTTCAAAGAACCAGCTTTGGCTTCGTTAATTCTTTCAATTGTTTTTCTGTTCTCTAATTCATTTAGTTCAGCTCTAATTTTTATTATTTGTTTTCTTCTGGTGCCTGATGGATTCTTTTGTTGCTCACTTTCTATTTGTTCAAGTTGTAGGGACAGTTCTCTGATTTTGGCTCTTTCTTCTTTTTGTATGTGTGCATTTATCGATATAAATTGGCCTCTGAGCACTGCTTTTGCTGTGTCCCAGAGGTTTTGATAGGAAGTATTTTCATTCTCGTTGCATTCTATGAATTTCCTTATTCCCTCCTTGATGCCTTCTATAGCCCAGTCTCTTTTCAGGAGGGTATTGTTCAGTTTCCAAGTATTTGATTTCTTTTCCCTAGTTTTTTTGTTATTGATTTCTAGTTTTATTGCCTTGTGGTCTGAGAAGATGCTTTGTAATATTTCGATGTTTTGGATTCTGCAAAGGTTTGTTTTATGACCTAATATGTGGTCTATTCTAGAGAATGTTCCATGTGAGCTAGAAAAAAAAGTATATTTTGCAGCAGTTGGGTGGAGAGTTCTGTATAAGTCAATGAGGTCAAGTTGGTTGATTGTAGTAATTAGGTCTTCCGTGTCTCTATTGAGCTTCTTACTGGATGTCCTGTCCTTCTCCGAAAGTGGCGTGTTGAAGTCTCCTACTATAATTGTGGAGGTGTCTATCTCACTTTTCAGTTCTGTTAAAATTTGATTTATGTATCTTGCAGCCCTGTCATTGGGTGCATAAATATTTAATATGGTTATATCTTCCTGATCAATTGTCCCTTTTATCATTATGTAGTGTCCTTCTTTATCCTTTGTGGTGGATTTAAGTCTAAAGTCTATTTTGTCAGAAATTAATATTGCTACTCCTCTTGTTTTTTACTTATTGTTTGCTTGATATATTTTTTTCCATCCTTTGAGTTTTAGTTTGTTTGTGTCTCTAAGTCTAAGGTGTGTCTCTTGTAGGCAGCATATAGATGGATTGTGTTTCTTTATCTAGTCCGAGACTCTCTGTCTTTTTATTGGTGCATTTAGTCCATTTACATTCAGCGTAATTATAGATAAATAAGTGTTTAGTGTTGTCATTTTGATACCTTTTTATGTGTGTTGTTGACAATTTCATTTTTCCACTTACTTTTTTGTGCTGAGACGTTTTTCTCAGTAAATTGTGAGATCCTCATTTTCGTAGTGTTTGACTTTATGTTTGTTGAGTCGTTACGTTTTTCTTGGCTTTTATCTTGAGTTATGGAGCTGTTATACCTCTTTGTGGTTACTTTAATATTTACCCCTATTTTTCTAAGTAAAAACCTAACTTGTATTGTCCTATATCGCCTTGTATCCCTCTCCATATGGCAGTTCTATGCCACCTGTATTTAGTCCCTCTTTTTGATTATTGTGATCTTTTGTATATTGACTTCAATGATTCCATGTTATGAGAATTTTTTTTTTAATTAATCTTAATTGTTTTTGTGATTTCCCTATTTGAGTTGATATCAGGATGTTCTGTTTTGTGACCTTGTGTTGTGCTGGTATCTGATATTATTGGTTTTCTGACCAAGCAATTTCCTTTAGTATTTCTTGTAGCTTTGTTTTGGTTTTTGCAAATTCTCTAAACTTGTATTTATCTGTAAATATCTTAATTTTTCCTTCATATTTCAGAGAGATATATGATCCTTGGCTGGCAGTTTTTCTCCTTCAGTGCTCTGTATATGTCATCCCATTGCCTTCTTGCCTGCATGGTTTCTGTTGAGTAGTCTGAACTTATTCTTATTGATTCTCCCTTGAAGGAGACCTTTCTTTTCTCCTTGGCTGCTTTTAAAATTTTCTCTTTATCTTTGGTTTTGGCAAGTTTGTTGATAATATGTCTTGGTGTTTTTCTTTTTGGATCAATCTTAAATGGGGTTCGATGAGCATCTTGGATAGATATCCTTTCGTCTTTCATGATGTCAGGGAAGCTTTCTGTCAGGAGATCTTCAACTATTTTCTCTGTGTTTTCTGTCCTCTCTCCTTGTTCTGGGACTCCAATCACACGCAAGTTATCCTTCCTGATAGAGTCCCACATGATTCTTAGGGTTTCTTCATTTTTTTAAATTCTTTTATCTGATTTTTTTTTCAGCTATGTTGGTGTTAATTCCCTGGTCCTCCAGATGTCCCAGTCTGCATTCTGATTGCTTGAGTCTGCTCCTCTGACTTCCTATTGTGTTGTCTAATTCTGTAATTTTATTGTTAATCTTTTGGATTTCTACATGCTGTCTCTGTATGGATTCTTGCAACATTAATTTTTCCACTATGTTCTTGAATAATCTTTTTGATTTCTTCAACTTTTTTATCAGTGTGTTCCTTGGCTTTTTCTGCAGTTTGCCTTATTTCGTTTCTGATGTCTTGAAGCATTCTGTAAATTAGTTTTTTATATTCTGTATCTGATAATTCCAGAATTGTATCTTCATTTGGGAAAGATTTTGATTCTTTTGTTTGGGGGGTTGTAGAAGCTGTCATGGTCTGCTTCTTTATGTGGTTTGATATGGGCTGCTGTCTCCGAGCCATCCCTGGGAAACTAGTTTTTTCCAGAAAATCTGCTAAAAAAAAATGCAGTCAGGTCCCTATCAGAACTGCCTTTGGATTATAACTGCCACCTTGTTCCCTGTAAGAATGAAAGTCTGAGATTTGGATCATAGATGCTTGGCTGTAGCTGGTTCTGTGTTTTTAGTCCAATTAGGGTTGGATTTTTGGTCCCTGGGTTTTTTGTGGTTCCTTCTCTCAGGCCAGAAGAGTGGGTTAGGAAAACACCAAAAGAAAAAAAAACGGGGGGGGGAGGGGAAGCAAAGCCACCGTGGAGCTGGAGCCGTTCTCCCTCTGGCTCAGGAAATTCCAATGTTAATGAAGCCGCCTGGGGAGGGTGGGGGAGGGATCAGAGAGATAGGAGAGTAGCACCTCAGAATATAGCCAGAGTTGCTTGTCTTGCTTGGAATGACTATTTTATCTGAGATTCCCAAGGGGCGTGTCGCCTCTGTGTGCTGGCTGTGTGGAGATTGCTCCTGGGGATCTGGCCCACTGAAGCCGTGGTCAGATCCTCTGCTGCCAGTCCCACACCCCAGCGTCAAGGTTCCCCTGCTGGGACGGTGCACTCCCGCCTCCAAAATCAGTCGCTGCCTCCCGGGGACTTCTCGTGGTGCCAGCCGCGTCGCCGCGCCACTCTCGCGGACTGGCTGGGCCCTCTCCCGGTGTTAGTTCAGGGGAGTGGAGCTGCTCCCCGTGCTTGTGCTGTGACAGCTCCCAGTGAAAAGTCCGGTGGCAAGATTCCCCAGCTGGGAAGCTGCGCTCCCAGCTCCAAGACCAGTCACTGCTTCCCGGGGACTTCTCCCACCGCCTGCTTCGCCACACTGCCCGCGCGGACCGGCTGGGCCCCCTCCTGGGGTGAGTTCAGGGGGGTAGGGCTGCGCCCCTTGTTTGCGCCGTCAGCTCCCCTGGGCCCTGCCCTAAATCGGGCGCCAAGTTTACCTGACTGGGATGCTGGCTCCAGGCTCTGAAAACAATCGCTGCTTCCCTGTATTTGTTCGTTTTCCATCTCTAAATCTGTGTTTGTTGTTCAGGGTTCGTAGATTGTTATGTATGTGATTGATTCACTTGTTTTTCCGAGTCTTTGTTGCAAGAGGGATCCGGGGTAACGTCTACCTAGTCTGCCATCTTGGCCCCGCCTCCCTGTTCAGTTCTTTTACTTCATCAATTCTTCCTTTTGCTTTAGCTGCTCTATGTTCACGAGCAAGTTTCAGAGTCTCCTCTGACATCCATCTTGGTCTTTTCTTTCTTTCCCGTCTTTTCAATGACTTCTTGCTTTCTTCATGTATGATGTCACTGCACAACTCATCTGGCCTTTGGTCACTAGTGTTTGTTGAGTCAAATCTATTCTTGAGATGGTCTCTAAATTCAGCTGGGATATATTCAAGGTCATATTTTGGCTCTCATGGACTTGTTCTGATTTTCTTCAGTTTCAGCTTGAACTTGCGTATGAGCAATTGATGGTCTGTTCTACAGTCAACCCCTGGCCTTGTTCTGACTGATGATATCGAGCTTTTCCATCATCTCTTTTCAAAGATGTAGTCAATTTGATTCCTGCATTTTCCGTCTGGCTAGGTCCATGTGTATAGTTGCTGTTTGTGTTGGTGAAAGAAGGTATTTGCAGTGAAGAAGTCGTTGGTCTTGCAAAATTCTATCATTCAATTTTCAGCATTGTTTCTATCACCAGGGCCATATTTTCTAAAGATAGAATAGATGTACCTTTTCCTATCTCCTGCTGAAAACAACTTAAACCACCTTGACATTATATATAAACCAAGCATAGAAGGCTCCTAATGGTGGAGAGAAGGACGAATAGCTAAGAAGTTGGGGTCCAAAAAGTGACATGGTGGTAAGTTCCCCAGATTGTCCTTTATCCTTATATATTTATATATCTCAGACTTACAGCTAAAGATGCTGGCAATGTTGTTACCAATAAGTGAAGGCGGGGGGAGGCCAACTCTCCGTAGTCAGAGGACCGGAAAAAGGGCAGCCTAGGAGGAAAACTTTCAGATAATAACCACTCTATTTCAGCCAAATAGTACAGAAAACAAAACAAAAAATCTGTCACCTCCCCTTCCAGGCAGCAAAGGCTGTGGGGAATGTAGACTTCTATCCTACCAGGCTGTAAAAAGTCATCTCAAGTCCCTGCAAGGGTGGTGTCACAGAAGACTGAATGGGAAGTCAAAACTTTAATCCCCACCAAGCAGCAACGATTCACTTCTGTTTACCCCATGATATCAGCAGAGACCACTTGGGGAGCCTGGAATTTCACCCCATCAGGCAGTAAAGAGGAACCCTCCATCTGCCTTCTGAGGTGGAATCAGAGGAGGCCTAGAGAACAGTCAGAACTTTTACACTAAGCATCACGGTAGATAAGTCAAAATGAAATTCTAAAATGTGTTAATGCAACCTATAAAATCTCTTGCCATCGAGTTGATTCTGACTCATAGGGACCCTATAGGACAGAGTAGAACTGCCCCCAAATGGTTTCCAAGGAGTGGGTGGTAGATTTGAACTGCTGACCTTTAGGTTAGCAGCTGAACTCTTAGCCACTGTGCCTCCATGCAACCTATAGGAAGGTAGAAAAAAGGAAACAGAGAAACCAAAAGACAGAACAGACAGAAAACAAAACAAAAATAGATGGCAGAATTAAGTTCCAACATAATAATTGCATTAGGTAGAAATTATCTAAATACTACTATTAAAAGGCAGAGATTCACAAGGTGGATTGAAAATCATGATCCAACTATATGTTGTCTACAAAAACTCACTTCAATTATAGTGATATAAAAATAAGTTGCCATTGAGCCAATTTTGACTCATGGCAACCCCATGTGTGTCCAAAGAGAACCATGCTCCATAAGGTTTTTAGTGACCAATGTTTTGAAAGCAGATTAGGCCTTTCTGTGAAACACCTCTGGGTAGACTTGAACCTCCAATCTTTCTGTTAGTAGCTGAGTGTGTTAACTGTTTGCACCACCCAGGGATGTAGATAAGTTGAAAGTAAAAGGATGTAAAAATATATGCCTAGAAACATTAATGAAAAGAAAGCAGGAGTAGCTATACTAATATTAGATGAAGTAGATATCAGAGCAAAGAAAATTACCAGAGCTAGAGGACATTACATAATATAAAAGAGTTATTACATAAACAAGACATAAACCAAACCAAACCCAGTGCCGTTGAGTCAATTCCGATCATAGTGACCCTACAGGGCAGAGTAGAATGGCCCCATAGAGTTTCCAAGGAGCACCTGGTGGATTCAAACTGATGACCCTTTGGTTAGCAGCTGTAGAACTTAACCACTATGCCACCAGGGTTTCCAAAGAAGACATAAAATAGCCTTCCTAAATGTGTATGCGCCAAACAACAGACCTTCAAAATATGTGAAACAAAAGCTGGTAAAACTGAAAGGAAAAATAGGCAAATCCATAATTACAGTTGGAGACTTCAGCACCCATCTCCCATCAACTGACAGACCAACTAGACAGGAAATCAGCAAGGATATAGAAAAACTCAACACCATCATCCATGAATATTTAATCAGCATTTATAGAACAGTTCACCCAACCAGAGAGGAACGCACGTTCTTTCCAAACTTCCATGGACATATATCAAGATAGATCATCTCCAGGACTATGAAGCAAACCTAAACAAATTTAAAAGAACTGATCTCATACAGAGTGTGTTCTCTGATGACAGTGGAATCAAACTGGAAATCAGTATCAGAAATCTAACAGGAAAAATCTCCATAGACTTGGAAATTAAACAATATACTTCTAAATAATCTAGGGGTCAAAGAGGAAGTCATAAGGGAAATAAAAAACATTAATGGAATGAAAATTAAAATGTAAAAAAAAAAGTAAAATGTAAAATGCGTCACCTACTTTGGACATGTTATCAAGAGGGACCAGTCCCTAGAGAAGGACATTGTGCTTGGTAAAGTAGAGGGTCAGTGAAAAAGAGGTAGACCCTCAATGAGATGGGTTGACACAGTGGCTACAACAGTGGGCTTGAGCATAACAACAACTGTGAGGGTGTCGCAGGACCTGGCAGTGATTCATTGTGTTGTATATAGGGTCGCTATGAACTGGAATCAATTCAAGGTACCTAACAACAACAACACGTCAACATTGGAGAGAAGCAGTTAAATTTATGATGTAAGAGGAATTTATAGCATTAAATACATACATTAGAAAAGAGAAAAAATTCAAATCAATAATCTAAGCTCTCCCCTCAAGAACCTAGAAAAAGAAAAGCAAAATAAACCCACATCAAGTAGAAGAAAAACATAATAAAGAATATAAAAACAATAGAAATCAGTAAAATTGAAAGGACAGAAAAAATAGAGAAAATGAAGGAAGCAAAGAGCTGGTTCTATGAAAAATCAATAAAATTGACAAAATTTAACTGGACTGACAAAGAGAGAGAGAGACTAATTATTAATATCATGAACAAAATAAGAAATATACAGGCTACAGACATTTAAAGGATAATACGTGAATATGATGAATAATTCTACATACATAAATTTGACAGCTTTCATGAAATGGGACAGTTCCTCAAATAGCACAAAGTGTCACAGCTCATCCAATATAAAACAGATAATTTGAGCAGCCCTATAACTATTAAAGAAATGGAATTTGTAACTGTATTAAAAACGTGACTAAACTCCTAATGAAAGAAATCCTCAGACCCAGAAGGTTTCACCGGAGAATTCTACTGAATATTTAAAGATTTAACACCATATTCTACATAACCTCTCCAGAAAATAGAAGGGGAAGGAACATTTTCCAATTTATCTTAGAAAACTAGTATTACCTGGATACCAAAACAAACAAGCAAAAAACAAAATAAAACAACAACAAAAAAGCCAAAGACAGTACCAAAAAGAAAACTACAGAAAAATATCTCTTGCGAATGTAGATACGAACATATCCCATTTGATGGCTATAGGCAAAAAATGAAACTCCACCTTAAAAATGAAAAACAAAAAACTTTAAATGGATCATGGACTTAAATATAGAAAATGTAAAACGATTAAACTTTAGGGAATAAATAGTTAAAAATGTTTGGGATCACAGGCTAGGCACAGGGTTCTTAGCTATGACACCAAAAGCAGAATTCATTAAAGGAAAAATTAATCAAGTGAACTTCATTAAAATTTTTCTCTGCAAAAGACCTTGTTAAGAGGAAAAAAAGACTAGCTACACACTGGGATAAAATATTTGCAAACCACATATCTGACAAAGGAGTTTTACCTAGAATGTATAAAGAACTCTCAAAACTCAATGGTAAAAAAACAAAACGATTTTGTTAGAAAGTAGACAAAATACATAAAGATATCTCACCAAAAATCATATACAAATGGTAAATAATATAGAAAAGTGTGTCCAATGTCATTAACCACTAGGGAAATGTGAATGAAAACCACAATGAGATTGTTGTTGTTATTAGGTGCCATCGAGTTGGTTCTGACTTATAGTGATCCTATGTACCACAGAACGAAACTCTGCGTGGTCCTTCGCCATAAAATCGTTGCTATGCTTGAGCTCATTGTTGCAGCCACTGTGTCAATCCATCTTGTTGGGGGTCTTCCTCTTTTTCGCTGACCCTCTACTTTACCAAGCACGATGTCCTTTTCCGGGGTCTGATCCCTCCTGACGACATGTCCGAAGTATGTAAGATGCAGTCTTGCCACCCTTGCTTCTAAGGAGCATTCTGGAAGTACTTTTTCCAAGACAGATTTGTTTGTTCTTCTGGTAGTCCATAGTGTATTCAATATTCTTCTTCAACACCACAATTCAAAGGCGTCAATTCTTCTTTGGCCTTCCTTTTTCATTGTCTAGCTTTTGCATGTATACGAAGAGAGTGAAAATGAGATAGCACCATACAATTATTAGAATGGCTGAAATAAAAAAAAAAAAATCGTGACAACACCAAATGTTAATGAGGACGCAAACAAACTAAATAGTCTCAAAACCTAAACATGAATCTACCATTGCATTTGTATTGGTATTTGCATAAATGTTTGCAGTGGCTTTATTCATAACAGCCCAAAACTGTAATCATTCCAGCTGTCCTATAAGAGGTGAATGGCTTAACAAATTGTGATATGTCTATATCATGGAATACTAAAATAAAAATAAAAAACTTTTGATAATATAACAACTTGGGTGGATCGTCAGAGAATTATGCTGAGTATAAAAAGCCAATCCCTAAAGGTCATATACTGTATGGTTTCATTTATACAGAATTTTTTGAAATGACAAGATTATAAGGAATGGAGAACAGATTAGTGGTTGCCAGGAGTTACGGAATGAGAGAGGGAAGTAGTTTGCCTATAAAGAGACAATATGAGGAATCATTGTGGTGAAGGAAATACTTTGTATCTTGACTGTATCAATGGCAATATCCTGGTTATGATATTGTGCTAGAGTTTTACAGGATGTTATCATTGGAAATCTAAAATTATCTCAAAGTAAAAATTTTGATTAAAAATAAGACACTATAACTGAATATTGTTATGCCTGATTAAAATACAATAGTTAAAAAAAAAAAATTATGTCTTTCTCCAGGAGGTCCTAAGAGCAGAATACATGTCTATTTGTTTATTGCTCAATTGTCAGTCGTAAGCAGTGTGCTTGTATCAATTGTTAAATAAATGTTTGAAGAATGAGCAAATAAATAAATGCATAGAAACTCATCACCTTTAAGACAGTCTGAAAACTAATGGTTGTGTTTTTGGGTGCCATTGAATTGATTCTTTAAGGAAGCAGGACGTCAGGTCTTTCTTCCACAGAGCTGCTGGGTGGGTTCTAACTGTCAACCCTCCAGTTAGCAGCCAAGTTTTTACCTTTGTGCCACCAGGGCTCCTTGGCTAATGGTTACTCTTTTTAAATGTACCTTTGCTTGGTCCTGCATTTCTCTTATAGCAACATTGTGCTGCATCTGTGCTCAGTGTCTTTATTTTTTTAATTAGGTCATAGAAATAAAATGATTATTTTGCATTTTTTTTTTTTTTGTTACAAATATGTTGTGATATTTCCTAGGCAACGGTCTTCTAGATACTAGAATGTGCTCTCCCAAAAAGCAGGCACTGGGTGTTTTTTTCATTGCTATACTGTCTACAACCTAAAAAAAAATAGTGCATTGTAGGAATTTAATGCATATGTAATGAATTTGTCAGTGCATGAATGAATGAAGTATTAAATGCCTCTCGTTGCACAACTCAGGTTTTCATGATATTTCTTCAGTAGATAATTCTGATAAGTCCCTTATTAGACATATATTTAGCAAATATTTTCTCTAATTATGTGGGTTGTCATTTTACTTTCCTGATGGTGTTCTTTGAAACAAAAAATGTTTTTAATTTTACTGAAGTCCAATGTACCCATTTTTGCTTTTATTTTACTAAGAAAAAATTTCCTAACCCAATGTAACAAGTACCTACTCCTCTGTTTTTTAATCTAAGATTTTTATAGTTTTAACTGAAGGAACTGAAGAAAAAATTCAAGCCTCGAGTTGTAATAGTGAAGGATTCCATGTGGAAAATATTAAACGATGCTGGAAGCATCAAAAGAAGATGGAAGAAACACACAGAGTCATTATACCAAAAAGAATTAGTCGATGTTCAACCATTTCAAGAGGTAGCATATGATCAGGAACCAATGGAACTGAAGGAATAAGTCCAAGCTGCTCTAAAGGCATTGGCAAAAAACAAGGCTCCAGGAATTGATGGAATATTAATTGAGATGTTTCAACAAACGGATGCAGCCCTGGAGGTGCTCACTCGTCTATGCCAAGAAATATGGAAGACAGTTCCCTGGCCAACTGACTGGAAGAGATCCGTATTTATGCCTATTACCAACAAAGGTGATCCAACCACACGTGGAAATTATACAATATCATTAATATCACATGCAAGCAAAATTTTGCTGAAGATCATTCAAAAACAGCTGCAGCAGTGTATTGACAGGGAACTGCCAGAAATTCAGGCCAGTTCCAGAAGAGGACGTGGAACCAGGGATATCATTGCTGATGTCAGATGGATCCTGGCTGAAAGCAGAGAATACCAAAAGGGTGTTTACCTGTGTTTTATTGACTATGCAAAGGCATTTGACCGTGTGGATCATAACAAATTACGGATAACATTGTGGAGGATGGGAATTCCAGAACACTTAATTGTGCTCATGAGAAACCTTTACATAGATCAAGAGGCAGTTGTTCAGACAGAACAAGGGGACACTGATTGGTTTAAAGTCAGGAATGGTGTGCATCAGAGTTGTATTCTTTCACCATACCTATTCAATCTGTATGCTGAGCAAATAATCCAAGAAGCTGGACGATATGAAGAAGAACGGGGCATCAGGATTGGAGGAAGACTCATTAAGAACCTGCATTATGCAGATGACACAACCTTGCTTGCTGAAAGTGAAGAGGACTTGAAGCACTTGCTAATGAAGATCAGAGACCACAGCCTTCAGTATGGATTACACCTCAACATAAAGAAAACAAAAATCCTCACAACTGGACCAATGGGCAACATCATGATAAACAGGGAAAAGATTGAAGTTGTCAAGGATATCATTTTACTTGGATCCACAGTCAACAGGCATGGAAGCAGCAGTCAAGAAATCAAATAATGCATGGCATTGGGCAAATCTGCTGCAAAGGACCTCTTCAAAGTGTTGAAGAGCAAAGATGTCACCTTGAAGACTAAGGTGCCTCTGACCCAAGCATCTTTCAATTGCAACATATGCATATGAAAGCTGGACAATGAATAAGGAAGGCCGAAGAAGAATTCTCTCCTTTGAATTGTGGTGTTGGCGAAGAATATTGAATATACCATGGACTGCCGAGAGAACGAACGAATCTGTCTTAGAAATACAGCCAGAACGCTCCTTAGAGGCAAAGATGGTGAGACTGAGTCTTACATACTTTGGACATGTTGTCAGACGGGATCAGTCCCTGGAGAAGGACATCATGCTTGGCAGAGTTCAGAGTCAGCAGAAAAGAGGAAGACCCCCAACAAGATGGATTGACACAGTGGCTGCAACAATGAGCTCAAGCATAACAACGATTGTAAGGATGGCTCAGGACCGGGCGGTGTTTCGTTCTGTTGTGCATAGGTTTGCTATGAGTTGGAACCGACTCGACGGCACTTAACAACAACAACTCTTATATTTGGTCATCTTATCTATTTTGGGTTCAGATTTGGATGTGATATGAAGTAGAGGTTTAACTTAATTCTTAGGCATGTGGCTATCAGTTGTGCCCACATCTGTTGTTGAAGACACTGTTCACCCTACATCCTCATTTCCTAGTACTGCTGTAACAGAAATACCATACATGGATGGCTCTAAAGAACAGAAACTTATTTTCTCAGAGTCTGGAGTCTAAAAATCCAAATTAGGGTCTCAGCTGTGTCTATTCCTATCCTGTAGGTAGTCCCACCTTTCTTGTAGATGATCCTCACATGGGGTCTGTCTTCTCCCGTGAGTACGTGTTTGTCTCTGTGTGTATGCTTCTCATTATAACTCAGAGTGATTAGGTTTAGAACCCACTCTACATTTGTATGATATCAATCGATTGATTCTATTAATTTGAATGATGGAATGAAACTACATTACTTTAGATGTAAGGAAATTACATTCTATCCACAAGTATAGGGATTAGAATTCCAATACTTATTTTGGGGAACACAGTTTAATCCATAACATTTAGGATGTGTTTTTTTTTCTGACATCTATTTTTCTACTCATTTTCTTACAGTTTCTGAATTCCAGATTCTTGTAGACATCTTTTATTTAGTTGGAAAACCGTCTCATTGTCTTAATTCACCTAGGATTCTGCCTCTATTTAATTCTACTTTGAAGTTAATTTTTATTTTAGCAAGGTTTCAAAAGCAGAAGAAATGCATGTGCTATCTTATTGTTTTCCCCTTAACAAGAGACATTAGACCATTTCATTCAATTTTTTTTTTACTAGAATATACACTTCTATTGTCATTTTATTTTATATTTTTTTCTTTCTTTGCTGTTTTCTTATATTTTACCTTTTGCAATGTCTATAAGAATTTTAATTTCCTTTCTCTTTAGTTTTTAGGAAAATATAAATCTGGCTATAAATCCAGACCTTACATTTCTCAGTTGAAACAGCATCTTCTGACCTTTATCAGTAAGATTCAGAGAGTTTGCTAATTCTTCATGATTAGCAAGTCAGTCAGGGTTCAGCACAGGAAAGAGGAACCATTCTAGGTATTTGAAAAAGAATAAAAACCCGTAAACCAAACCCGTTGCCATAAAGTGGGTTCTGACTTATAGTGACCCTATAGGACAGAGTAGAACTGCCCCATAGGGTTTCCAAAGAGCAGCTAGTAGATTCAAACTGCCTACTTTTGGTGAGCAGCCAAGCTCTTAAACACTACACTAAGCAATTAGGTTCTTTAAAAATTATAGAAATATCTGGAAGAGCAGAAGTCCATGTTATTTTTTACAGGAAACAAAACTGATGACTGAAGAATAGAATATGGAATCGGAACACTGAAATTGTTTATTTCTGTAAGAACCTTTTGTCAGCCACCACTGCCGAAGGAAGGCAGCCTACTTTTCACCCCTGCTTTCCAAATCATGCTTGGAAGAATCTTATATCCAGAGAAAAGGTTCAAGGGACTTAGGGAAATGTTGTTTTTAACTTTCTAATCTCTCTAATAGAAGTTGGGAGAAACGCGTGATCTGAGAGCCAGTGTACAGTGAGCAAGTCAGTGCTAGGGCAGAGTCTAGGGCTTCTGACTCTAACTACTTTCCTCTCTATAAAAGCACCTCTACTCCCCTTGGTTTTCAAGACCTAATTTATCTCAGTCACAGTCTTTTTGTATTTCCCTCCATCACTTACTTAGTGTCTGTTCAATTTTTGTCAAAGACTCAGAACAGCAAAGCTTAATGTATTCCATAATCATTTGTGAAAAATAACATATAGCTAAAATTCAGGTATTTCACCCTAGTTAGGACTGTCTGAGGAGCCTGGTGGCACAGTGGTTAAGAGCTCAGCAGCTAATGAAAAGGTCCGCAGTTCGAATTCGCCAGCCACTCCTTGGAAACCCTATGGGACAGTTCTACTCTGTCCTATAGGGTCACTGTGAGTTGGAACCAACTTGACGGCAATGGATTTTATTCTTTCTTTTTTTTAGGGCTGTTCCTTTCTATTTTCCTTTATTTTGTTTAGCAAATTTAATATAATATAAATATGAACAATTTTCTAATGCAAAAGCTTTTATGGAGGGAGACGGAATTTTGTGTTCTTCTCTCTACATGACCATATGCTATATTGTCTAATAGTGATGTAAAATTTCCAAGTGTTCTCTTAGGCCAGAGTGACGTAGTTTCACAATTTGTCATTGACTAAGGTGTAAGTCACAAGGCATCCTGGAACATGAACCATATTGTTATTAGTAAATTAGCAATATGGTCATTCTCAAGTTTTATTTCTGCTTCGAGGAGAACAAAAGGTAGTGCTTTTTTGCAAGAAAAACATATATTCCTATTTTTAAAAAGTACACTCATCTCCCATAAAGATAACTTATTTATATGACATTTTATTACAACTTAACTCACATTTAAAACTACTTTTGGTCTAAGAGTCACTATGAGTTGGAATCCACTCAGTGGCAATTTTTTTTTTCTCTTTTTTTGGTTTTTGGTCTAAGAGTGAGTATATGCCTCCACTTAAATAATTAAAAAAGTCATTTATCTTTAACATATTTTTCTAGTTTTAGAGTTCTTCTATGCTTTTTTTATATCACTACAACCTGAAAAAAGACCCCCCCCAAAAGTACAACAAACATTTCATATATTTTAAAATATTTAGATAAAAATATTTCCTTAAATGTTGAAGGAAATCTTACTTTGGAAAGTACCTTCTGGAGATTATTTTTGGGAGAGGGTAAACAGCCAGTTCTTAGAAATTTGTCAGTTAGTGTGAAAACAGATATACCTGGAAATAAATATAGTAATGTTCTTAAAAAAATACCTCTAAATATCATATGGTTTGCTGGTTTATATTTAAAAAATACAATGCATTTTTCTGATAATATAAAAAGTAGCACATTGGGTATGTCATCACATTTTAAACTCTAGCTCATATCATACACCAGCTGTCCCCATGTTAACTTGCTCTTATGAGCCAGGAGTTTGTAAGCACTTTCTGAAAGTGTGGAAACCCTGGTGGCCTAGTGGTTAAGTACTACGGCTACTAAGCAAGAGGTTGGCAGTTCGAATCTGCCAGGCGCTCCTTGAAAACTCTGTGGGGCAGTTCTACCCTGTCCTATAGGGTTGCTATGAGTCAGAATCGACTCTATGGCAGCGGGTTTAGTTTTTGGTTTTGGTTCTGAAAGTGTATTTAACAACGTGGAGACTTTGCATCAATATCAGAGTTCCGATAGAAAGAGTGACAAAAGGTAAATGAAATTTGGTTTCAGAGTCTAAAAGATAAAATTACCATAGTGCTCAATTTTACTTATGTTGGATATTGATCAAGAAAGTGAAATAACATTTACAACAATAGAAAGAGAAAATAATTTTATGTAACCAAGATAGTACATAAAGTTGCATTTCTTATATAATATTGACTTTTTAAATCTTCAGTCATTTTCATTAGTAGTTTAATATTCAGAATAAATAACGATATAAAAATCAAAGATATTAGCTTCACAGAATCTAAGTCTTTTCATATTATAAATGTTAGATGTTATATATGCAAGAGATTTTCCTTTCTTATTAAAAGCAAAAAGCCCCAAAATATATATTATTTGCTGTAGTTTATTTTACACAGACACACACACACACAGACACAGACACACACACACACACGGAGTCTTTGGGTGGCGCAAATGGCTAATCCCTTAACTACTAACTGAAAGGTTGAGGTTCAAACTCACTTTGAGGTGCCTTGAGAGAAAGACCTGGCAATCTGTTTCCAAAAGGTCACAGCCTTGAAAATGCTATGGAGCAGTTCTACTCCGCACCCATTGGTTCATCATAAGTTCGAATTGATTAGATGGCAACTAACAACAAGAACGTGTATGTGTGTGTATATATATATTCCTTCTTTACAGGAAAACTTTTTAAAAAGGATTTATTAAAGTTGTCCTTTTTCCTGAATAAACAATATCTCCAAGCCATGAAGGTTTAGTTTAGATGACAATATGAAACTTTGTAAGAAATAGATCTCAAAATGATGTACATAGCTCAAAGGCAATAAAAGTTTATTTCTAGTTTACACAATAATTCCAGAAGTCTCTCTTACACAAGCTGACTCAGGATCTCAGGTCCCTTCCAAATTGTGGCTCTACTTTTTATTATATTACCACCCAGCTACTACAGGAGGAAATCGAATATGCAAGAAGCAAATCAGCTTATGAAGGCTTTTTGCCTGCAAGTGGCTCTCGTTGTTTCTGTTGGTATTACTCTGGGGAGAACACATTGAGTGACTACACCTGCATGTATGGAGAGCAGGTACATGTACCCTTCAATCTGAGCCGCTCCTGGGCCTAGTGAGGAAGGGAAAAACAGTTCTTCCCACAGTCCATTTCTTTGACCACCAAATTTACTCTTAGTTCTTTGCGTGGAAAGTGTGCACCTTTCTTCCCACCCAAAGAACACACTTCTTCCCTTCCCATGAGAAGCATCCTAAATTCTGAACAAGTCACTGCATCCAGCTCAAAATCTGGGATCTTTGGGTGATGTACAGTCCTTTGTATTGTCCAGATGTGGTTTCTAACAGTTCAACAACCTGTTAATAAAAAAGCTGTTTGCCCCTGCTTTCCCCCCATATATAGTGGAGAAAAAAAAAAAAAAAAACGGTAAACTCATTGCTGGTGAGTTGATTCCAACTCACAGCGACCTTATAAGACTGAGTAGAACTGCCCCATAGAGTTTCCAAGGATCTCCTGGTGGATTCAAACTGCCGACCTTTTGGTTAGCAGCCATAGCTCTTAACCACTACACCACCAGGGTCTTCATATAGTGGAAGAAGGCTGAAATATTCTTTAAAAATCCCACAGCAATCACTACTGCTTGGTACTGTTCTGCTGTGCAGACATCATAAATATTCTCTGTAGTCGATGACAGATTGTGCTTTAATATTTGCTCCTTGAGAATGGCTCCCTTGTCCATTGTTCTTCACGACCCTGGTTTCACCTCTGGAGTTTCTAACCTCATCCATTTTTCTCCATGACATCATTTGAAGTGGGTTTTGGGGACTCTGACTCTTTGAGGACTGGCAAGTTTTCGTAGATGACTTCTTGTTCATTCAAGCTTGGGGGCCCAAGTGCCAAGGCTTTCTCATTAGTCACAGGCTTTCAAGGTCCAAACTCATAGTTTTTTTGGCGACACAGCTCTCTCAGAATCTTGGTAGGCTTTAGAAATATTTGCTGCTAGTCAGCTTAGTATGCCTGTAATCATACTCAAAACTCTTTTCTAGACAGAGTTCTTAAATAAAATAAAATAAAAATTTATTTTTTAATTTTTTTTATTTAAGCCTGCCTTAAAATTTTGCTTTCTTGCTTCGTGCCTGCTTCTTTAAACTTAGTGGTGGGGTCATCACAAAGCCATCTAAAGCAATAACCTTGGGTGGGAAAACAATACCTTTAATTTGATCTTTGTGACAGGTCTGAGTTCTTTAACTGAAAAGTCTTAATGGTCTCAGGAAAATAAATGCTATGTGGGCTCCAAGAGCTACTGACTTTTCTAACCCTGAAAGATCACTGATCTCTGTTTGTTGGTCAGTCATGTGTGGTATAATCTCATTCTTTAAATACTTTTCTAAAAGCAGTATATAAAAGCCAAAGCACACTAACACTCAGGCTTTTTTAATACTTTCCTTAGAACTATAGTTTTAAGTGAGAAACACGGGTGGAGCAGTGGTTGAATGCTCTACTGCTAACCAGAAGGTTGGTGATTCAAACCCACCAGCTATTCCGCAGGAGAAGGATGTGGCAGTCTGCTCCCTTAAAGATTATGGCCTTGAGAACTCTATGGGGCAGTTCTAATCTGTCCTATATGGTCAATAAGAGTTGGAGTCGACTCTGGCAATGATCTTTTTTTTTAAAATAGTTTTCTGTATTCTGCCTTCCAAATATTGCAGGCAACAGTTTAATTATATATTTTGCCACTGTATAACATAGGTTCCCAACTTCCCAACCTCCATCCTCTATTGATCTATTTCCTCACTGCCCAACTGGCATGTTTGTATATTTTAGCTTTGTTTTTGTTTTATAAGTAGAGTACTTCACGTCGAGGTGTCAAATTCCCTATTAGTAAGGGTATACTAAACTATGATAAAATACACATGAAAAATGCATAATAACTCAACACAGGAGATAATCTTCATCCCCATGGTACCAGAGTAAGGTGAGTATTCCTGATTTGTGGGCAGCTCTTTTCCATATTGTAATTCAGGGCCCCAAGTTTCTCCCATTTTATGGTTCTTCCATTCCCTGGTGCCATCTTTATTTTCTTCTAGCTTGTATACAGACAGCATAGAGGATGCACAGTACTTCTTATTAGCATTGGTCAGAAAGTGTTAGAAGTCATTTCTTATCTCATTGGCATGAGCTAGTCACAATGCTAGGCTAGCTGCAAGGTGGGCTTGGAAATGAAGCCAACTTCACTATAAGGTCAATTATCAGCTCCAGCGGTTAGCTAAAGTGAAGAGGAAGACTTTGATGGATAGTTGCGCCTGCCTCATTGTCTAATTAACATTTTTATGTGTCTTTGTAATTCACAAAACACTTCTACATACATCAAAGTGTAATGTGACAATCTTAGCAATTCTATAATGCAGGCGAAATTACCTAAAGAGAAATTGGTGATTTGCCCAAGATCACATAGTTTGTAGACATCAAAGCCCAGACATGAACCCAGAAGTTTTCTTCCCACCACCCCCTCGGGAGTTTTGTCTTTTAGAAAAACTGGAAAAGAAAAAGAAAAAAGACTGTGTTCAACAAGATTTAAACTTTGAAATGAGTTTCTTCAAGTAATCTAATAATTATCCAAATGCAATTTGTCAGTGGCGCATGGCCAAAAATCTCAGACAGTTAAATATCTTATTTTCTTTACAGTACTAATGTTACAGAATCTAATCCCATCAATGAATTCAAGTTGGGTGTACTTTTTTTTTTCATAGCTTTAAAATGGACAAAAGAGTCTTCAAATGCAACTGTTTTCCTCTGAAGGGAAAGATATTACTTTTTTGGGAATGGGAACTCACAGTTCATATTTGCCATTCTGCAAACAACAGATATGTTTAGAGGTGTATTTAAGATTTCAAAATCAATTTCCCTAATGCACAGTGTACATTATAAAATTGTTTCATATTGTTGTTGCTGTTAGGTGCTATTCAGTCGGTTCTGACTCATAGCTACCCTATGTACAACAGAATGAAACACTGCCCAGTTCAGTGCCATCCTCGTAATTGTTGTTATGCTTGAGCCCATTGTTGCAGCTCCTGTGTCAATGCATCTCACCGAGGGTCTTCCTCTACTTCGCTGACCTTGTACTTTACCAAGCATGATGTCTATCTCCAGGGACTGATCCCTCCTGACAACATGTCCAAAGTATGTGAGATGCAGTCTCACCATCCTTGCTTCCAGGGAGCTTTCTGGTTGCACTTCTTCCAAGACAAATTTATTTGTTCTTGTGGCAGTCCATGATATATTCAATATCTTCTTCGCCAACATCACAATTCAAAAGTGTCAATTCTTCTTTGGCCTTCCTTACTCATTGTCCAGCTTTCACATGCATATGATGCTATTGAAAATACCATGGCTTGGGTCAGGTGCACCTTAGTCTTCAAGGTGACATCTTAGCGTTTCAACACTTTAGGAAAGGGCTTTCACAGTATGTTTGCCTAATGCAATGAGCCTTTTGATTTCTTGACTGCTGCTTCCATGGGTGTTGATTGTGGATCCAAGCAAAATGAAATCCTTAACATCCTCTATTTCATATCAGATGGCTATTTATTCCTTTTCCTTAGTTTTTTAAAGTCATTGAGAAATAATTGCTCAGAAGGAGACTCTGTACTAACTGTTCCAAGGCTGAGAAGACATAAAAAGCAAGTTTAAGAAGACAAATTTTCTTTGTGTGTGTGTGTATTTTAATCAAACTATATATTCGGCATTATGGAGAGAATTTTTTGTTTTCTCTCTTCCTGTTCCGTATTAAAGGAGCCCTGGTAGTGCAGGGGTTAAGAGCTCAGCTGCTGACAGGTCAGCATTTCAAACCCATCAGTTGCTCTGTGGGAGGAAGATGTGGCAGTCTGCTTCCCAAAATACTACAACCTCGGAATCCCTGTGGAACACAACTCTGTCCCGTTGGCTTGCTATGAGTTGGAGTCGACTTGATGGCAAGGGGTTAGGATCTACATTCAGCTCCAAGGTTACTACATAGTCATAGAATTATAAAATTTAAAATTGAAAAAGAACTTTGAGTTCTTGTCATTCAACCTACCATCTAATTTCAGTAGCGTTTCTTAATATAGTTTAAAAAAAACAGCTAAAGAAATATAGCCTCTTTTATTTCACAGATGATGCAATTTGAGCATATTTTCTTGGCCAAATTATTACTGGGATAACTTCCTTGGTGTTACAGGGAGACTACTGATGCCCTACCCTCCAATGTACAATGTAATAGCCAAGTGGCTCTTTATTTTTGTGAGCAACGTCTTGTGAATTATGTGGCTCTCATTAGTTTTTATTTATTACAAATTATCTGAATATATCCATTAAAACAAACAAACAAAAAATCAACCCCATTGCCATCCAGTGGATTCTGACTCATAGCGTCCCTATAAGACAGAGTAGAACTGCTCCATAGGGTTTCCAAGGAGCGGCTGGTGGATTTGAACTGATGACCTTTTGGTTAGCAGCTGAGCTCTTAACCACTATACCACCAGGGCTCTGAATATATCCATTAACTATGTGGAAAAGATATTTTCTAATTTACGAGGAAAAAAATGTACTCAGTGTGCTGCATAGGGTGATCCTTTTCTTTTTTTTGATGGTGTTATCGAGACACAATGATTACCTGCTGATGTATGAGAGATCAAAATTTTAGCACTTTATTTGCACATGATGAAATTTGCAGTTTACATTCTTAATTGCCTACTTTTAGGCTAAAACTTGCTTTTCACCTGTGAAAATTAGAATTTTTCAACGGGTAATGTGACTTTTCAACTTTGCTTAGATAATGTGGGTTTGCTTAATTGGATAAATGGAATTTGGCAAATAGTTAATTAACAAATGCTGTGTAATAGTGTCTTTGTTAGTTTGACAGTTTCCTACACATAGTAAGACTGGTCTTTTAATATCAAACATGACTTAAATTTGGCCATCTGTTACAACATACGATTATAGATAAGTTCTGTTTGACATGACTTCCAACTTTTATACAAATTCATTATTCTAGTATTTTTCCACAATGACTACGGGAGAAGAAATTTATTCCAGTTATGCAACAACAGATGCCTCTACATTGGGATCTGTGGCTCACTGACTGAATCATGGTCTAGACAATAGCAAATTCCTCAGTTCTGAACAGGCTGCATATAATCAATTGCCAACTTGAACATTGATTTAGCTGAAATATTACATTTCATATTTCAATGTTACATTCCATTTGATTGTACTAAAATGTTGGACATAGAAACAGAATTCTGGTGTTCTGATTCGATGATCTAGCTATGAGGTTGTGCTGCTTGGATACAACCCAGAGAACATTGAAGCATGCCCAGAACTCTGAACACCAATTATTTGACCACAAGCACTGGCCTAACTTCTTTCCTGTTTGCTCCATATTAAATACCGAAGTGAAAAGCCCAGTACACAACGAGACAGATTCTCCCAGAGTTCACATCTGAGAAGCTATCTTAGCCAACTTGATAGCTGAGTTAATTCTTATAAGTCACTAAAGATACAAAGAGATCATTTCTTGAAAGGCATTGCTTCCAAAATTACATAATTTTCTCCCAGAAATTTTGGCAAGGTTAAATAATGTAATTATTTTTTTAAAAGTTTGAATACAAAAGCATGAGTCAGTGCATGATTCAATCATTTATTCAACAAAGATGTCAATAATATATACATTGTGTTCTTTGAAGCAATGTTAAGAATGTAAAAAGGTGCTTGTTTTTGTTAATTGCCCACAAGTGGAGTCCTACTCATGACGGCTGTAAGTAGAATGGGATGAAGTGTTGCCCGGTCCAGTGCCATCCTCACGATCCTTGGTATGTCTGAGTCTATCGTTGTAGCTATTGTGTCAAGCCATCTCATAGAAGGTTTCCCTTATTTTTCTGACCCTGTACATTACCAAGAAAAAATGTCCTTTACTAGTGATTGGTCTTTCATGATGACGTGTCAAAGTAAGTGAGCTTAAGTATTACCATCCTTGCTTCTAAGGAACATTCTGGTTGTATTTCTCTTAAGACTGATTTGTTTGTTCCTTGGCAGTTCATAGTATATTCAATAATCTTCTCCATCATCACAGTTCAGACATAGTAATTCTTTTTCTGTCCTCTTTTTTCATTGTCCAGTTTTCACATGCATATGAGGCGATTAAAAAGACCACGGCTTGGGTCAATCTCATCTTAGTCATCAAGGTGACATCTTTGCTTCTTAGAACATTAAAGAGGTCTTTTGCAGCAAATGTGCCCAGTGCAATATGTCATTTGATTTCTTGACTGCTCCTTTCATGGATTGGTGATCCAAGGAGAATGATATCACTGGCGACTTCAATTTTTTCACCGTTTATAACAATGCTGTTTATTGGTCCAGCTATGAGGATTTCTGTCTTCTTCAAGTTAAGGAAAAATCCATACTGAAGACTGCAGTCTTTGACCTTCATCAGTAACTGCTTCAAGCTGTCTTTACTTCTGGCAAGCAAGGTTGTGTCATCTTCATATTGCAGGTAGTCATGTGCTATATCTTTTCTCTTAAATAATTTAGAGTGTAATTAGGGCATCAAGATATGCACACATTTAAATGTTGATGAAATATAAGACAACTGCTTCACAAAGGTGTTGAAAAGCACAATAGCATTGAGTGTCAAATCTGAGGCAAATATGAATTGAATAGAGGAAGTCACTGCAGCCTGGGCTATTGAACATAGATTTTATAGAGGAGATGGGTCTGACCCCAAATGATGCAGAAAAGAAATCAGTGAATTGTGGAAGAAAAAAAGAAAACAAAGTGGGCAAGGTAAAGAGGTGAGAAAGTGAATGATTCAAGGGATCGTAAACAGCTATCCTGACAAGATCACAGCACCTGCAAATAGGAGTTATTGTTTAAACTGGAGATAAAATAATTAGCTAGATACAGTATTTGCCTTCCAGCTTTCTAGTATGAGAGATAAACTGATACAGGATGATTTCAAAGCAATTCAGAAATTGCTACCATTTTTTTGTTTGTTTGTTAGGTGCCTTTGAGTCAGTTCCGACTCACAGCAACCCTATGTACCACAGAATGAAACACTGCCGGGTCCTGCACCGTCCTCACAATTGTCGTTATGCATGAGCCCATTGTTGCAGCCACTGTGTCAATCCGTCTCATTGAAGGTTTTCCTCTTTAAAAAAAAAAAAATTTTATTTTATTTTTTTACTTTATCAAGCATGATGTCCTTCTCTAGGAACTGGCCCCTTCTGATAACACGTCCAAAATATTTAAGATGAAGTCTGGCCATCCTTGCTTCTAATGAGCATTCTGGCTGTACTTCTTCCAAGACAGCTTTGTTTGTTCTTCTGACAGTCCATGGTGTAGTCAATGTTCCTTGCCAACACCATAATTCAAAGGCATTAATTCTTCTTCGACCTTCCTTATTCACTGTCCAGCTTTTGCATGCACATGCAGTGATTGAAAACACCATGGCTGGGGTCAGGCACACCTAAGTCCTTAAAGTGGCATCTTTAAAGAGACCTTTTGGAGCACATTTGCCTAATATACTGATTCATTTACTGAAAAAATATTTAGTATGTGCCTTCCTGTGTCAGACCCTTGATCCTGCCAAACAATGAATACAACAAACATGGCCTCTAGCTTCTTGAGGTTGACATATGCCTGTCTCCTCAATATACTCTAAGTATGAAACAAACAAAAAATTGATGAGGACAGTAGGAGTAAGTAAAAAAGATGGTGTTAGAGAAAAGAGCAGGGTGCCTATTTAGAGAGGTTATACAAAAACAGACCAGAAAATGGAGCAAGACCGAGGCTCAATCTTGAGAGATCATAGAATCTTTTTCAAAATTGTAGTAACCTAAGCAGAGATGTTAAGGATAAATAAGGATTGGAACAATGTAGGGGTAGTGCATCCCAGGCAGAAAAAATAGTATATGTAAAGTTTAGGGGAAAGGAAAACAAGTTTCTTAGTCCCTGAGGACCACTGTAACAAAATACCATACATAAAAAAAAAAAAAAAAAATGACCATACAGTAGGTCATTTTAAATAAAATAACAGAAACTTATTGTCTCACATTTCTGGAGGCTAGAAGTCCAAATCAGTGCATTGGCCCTATTAATTCCTTCTGAGGTCTCTGAGAAAGGGACTGTTCCATGCATTTCTCATAGCTTCTGGTGGCTGCTGGCAATGCTTGATATTCCTTGGTTCATAGATACATCTTCACATGGTGTCTTACACCTTTGTCTGTTCTCTACTTTCAGAAGACACTACTCAGAAGGGAGCAGGGCTCACCCTTCTACAGTATGGCCTCATGTAAACCTAAGCAATGACATCTTCAAAGACAGACTTTATTTCCAAACAAGATCACATTCACTGGTACAAAGGGTAGGATTTCAACGTTATCTTTTGGGGGGACACAATTCAGTCCATAGATGCATGGTTCCTTATGGCCAAAGGAGTGGAGTGGGGAGATATGCAGTTAGGGAGAAGTAAGGTAGGTTAGATCATGAAACGTAATATTGGCTGCTTGTTTAATATAAATAATAATCTATAATTCAAGATATAAATTAGGCACAACACATAGTTGGAAAATCCCTATGTTGCAAACTACGTGGGCTTCAGAATTTTACACAGAAGATCATTGATTGGCACATATTTTCATGTTGGATTCATACCACCATACTTGAAACCAGTAGACAAACAGGTGGAAGTTGAACGTGAAGATGTTAGGACTGTGGGAGGCAGGACCAATTCTAGAAAGCAATTACGTTGCAAGCAAGGAGGAGTTTGGGGACCCTGAAATATAAGCAGTGGCAAGTTATAGATGACTGGTGCATCAAAGAGTTAAGGGGCCTTCCCAGAAAGAAACTTATTCCTCTCTTAGGCATTTTTTAAAAAATAACCTGGGGTACTATGGCAATCTCAATTTATGGAAGATTTATCCTCTTATGTCAGTGAAATTGACTAATTAGTAAAAACTCACACACTAAACGGGAAATAAAGAAATCAACCAGAGATTTTTACAGAAAGTTCTTTTCTTTTTAGAAAGCAATTTATAATTCCAATACCAAAACCCATTGCTGTCAAGTCGACTCATCCCAATCCTGTAAAAAGAGGAGAACTGCCCTATACAGTTTCCAAGGCTGTAATCTTTACAGAAGCAGACTGTCATGTCTTTCTCCTGGAGAGCGGTTGGTGGGTTCAACCGAAGACTTTCTGGTTAGCAGCTGAGCACTTAACCACCGGCCACCAGAGTTCCTTTATAATTCACAATACTTAATGTAATCACACAACCTCTTAAAAAATAAAAATAAAAAAAAAACCTGTTGCCCTCCCAACTTATAGTGTCCTCATATGACAGACTAGAACTGCCCCATAGGGTTTCCAAGGAGCCCATAGTGGATTCAAACTGCTGTCCTTTTGGTTGGCAGCCAAGCTTTTAACCACTAAGCAACCAGAACTCCTTTTTAACCTCTTAGAGTTGTCAAATTTATTTTATTTTACACATTTTAAAGTAATAGAAATAAATTTTTAATAAGTATAATTCTTTATAATCAAAAAGGTTCAAAATTGTTTCTTTAACTTAATGAACGTTTTGAGGGAGAAAAAAAAAGATGTACATTATTAAGAAAAAGTGAGGTAGAGCTCAGAGAAGTTTGGACTCTGTGGAAGAAAGCATGAAGTTGAGCCTGATTTAAAATACCCTTTCTTAGTTTTCTCGTATGTAAAATGGGAGAACTAGTATATGCCTGATGACATAGTGGTTAAGAGCTATGGCTGCTAACTAAACGGTTGGCAGTTTGAACCCACCAGTCACTCCTTGGAAACCCTATGGGGCAGTTCTGCTCTGTTGTATAGGGTTGCTATGGGTTGGAACCAACTCGACGGCAAAGGGTTTGGTTTTTTGGTTTTAGTATATGCCTCACTTTCTTTGCACACTATCATGAAGACTGAAATTTATAAGAGGTAAGATCTGAATATTGGTTTGTATAAACTTAATTTGTTTAAGAAACTCATTAAAGTCATGTAACAGCTGAAGTGGTCCATTTTTGTAACCAAGATTTTGATAAGTACGCCAATTTTTTTGTTATTTAACCAAAGAATAATTTAAAATGGCTCTTTTTATATCAAATTAGGATTGCTGATTAAACAGGACATTATCACATTTACCTACCTCTTCCTCCTGATCTCCAAGGAAGACATTCAAAAAATGATTAAAAACAAACAAACAAACCAAAAATATATTGTCAGAGAGAATAGGGGAAAACCCATCACTAGAAGTAAGATTTTAATCTCCACACACAGGATATCACAGGAAGTAAGACAGTTCATCCCACAGAGGGCAAGACATGGAGGCACCATTTCCTTATCAGGCCCGTCAGGAGGGGTGCTAAAGATAGGAGGAGGATTGGTTGAAAACTTGTGTATAAAGAGGTTGAATTCTTCAATGTCCCTTATACTTCTTATCCCACACAATCCTACTCACAGAGTGCTAAGGAAGGCAGAACCTCTGCAGTGGATCGCCAGGCAAACTGAGCCTGAGGCAATATCTCTACAGAGGATTAATTATGTAACCGATACAGATGACTCTCGGCAGTTCATGGGCACTCATCTTGAGTGCAGCCTTGTGTTATGCTTTATTTCCAGATACTTCAAAATGTGTGAGTACTCTTATGTCTGTCCCTTGCCTTTCATTCTGAACGCTACTGAAAGGAAGTATTGAGTGGTTTTAGTCGTAGAATGTAACAGTGGGATTCCTTTTCCTAAGAATAGTCACTGAACTTTTAAGCTGACATATGTATCCATTAGAGTTCAGTCTAGAAATAAGAGTAGCTGACAGTATTATGTGTACAAAGGACTTATTATAGAAATGAAAGCTTACAACATGTAGAAGGATCTGGGGATGTGAAGGTCTGGAAGAGGAAAGTGAGATTCAGAGAAGGTCGCTAACTGTTATAGCCTCTTGTGGATGGGCAGGTCAGAGCTTACAGAAAAGTCCCAGAAAATGTGCATGTCTGGTCACTTGAAATGAAATTTTAAGTAGAAGCTTATGGAGAAATCTGTGGAAGCTACCACTTCTAAGGGGCTGTAATCAGAGCTTGGTGGTCACCTTTGGGCTGTTGTTTGTTGGTGGAAACAGTAGAATGATGAACTGAAACTGGAGCCCAATGTGTCCTTCTTTAAACTGTGTCATCCTGCCTTCCCCCCGTAACCTTCCAAGACTGTGAGCTTTTCACTCAAGCGAACCAGTTACCTCCAAGTCAATTCCAACTCACAGTGACCTCATGTGTGTCAAAGTAGAAATGTGCTCCCTAGGGTTTCCAGTGGCTGATTTTTCAGAGGTAGATCACCAGACCTTTTTTTCTGGGTACACTCGAACATCCAACCTTTCAGTTAACAGCTGAATGTGTTAACCATTTGCACCACCTAGGGACTCCCTCACCCCCCAAATTTCTCTTTTATCCAATTCAAATAAATCCAGAACCATATAGTGAAGGGATTCCGGGATGTGTTGTTTCCAGCACACATGTGTTTCTGTTAAGGCTATATGTGGTGAATTATGATGTGATTATTGAAAAGGTTAATGTACTGTACTGATTTCACTAGATGACATAGGAACATTTCTAGAATCAATTCAGATTTCAAGAAACAGAAACAGGCAACGTCTTAGTTATCTAGTGCTGCTATAACAGAAATACCACAAGTGGATGGCTTTAACAAAGAGAAATCTCTTTCCTCACAGTAAAGTAGGCTGAAAGTCTAAATTTAGGGTGTCAGCTCCAGGGGAAGACTTTATCTGTCAGCCTTCTCATAAATCTTCCCCTGGAGTAGGAACATCTCAGTGCAGGAACCTTAAGTCCAAAGGACACGTTCTGCTCCCAGTGCTGCTTTCTTGCTTGCTTCCCTTCCCTTTTATCTATTGTAAGATAAAAGGTGATGCAGGCCACACCCCAGGGAAACTCCCTTTGTATTGGTTCAGGGATGTGGCCTGAGCAAGGGTGTTATACCCCACCCTAATCCTCTTTAACTACAGGCAGAGATTATGATTTATAACACATAGGAAAGTCACAAAGCGGAGGACAACCACACAATACTGGGAGTCATGGCCTAACCAAGTTGACACATATTTTAGGGGAACACAATTCAGTCCAAGACAGGCAACATGCCATAAACTAGGGAGAAAAAGTATGCTAAAACTCAACATAGTTTGGTAGATTTGGCAATTTGGAAGTCACCCCTTTGAAAGGGTTGTTTCATTAGCATGGTGGTGCGCAAAATTCAGAGGAGGAGTGAGTAAAAAGTGAGGAAATGGGGAAGTGTAGTCTACACATGCACGTAAACAAATGTCTACAGAAATTGAAAGTGATGAGTATTTCCCAACAGCTGACAGAGTGAGATCCTACCACTAGAGCCTCTCCTAGATGCATGAATTTGGACGTCTACCCTCCTGAACTGTGAGAAAACAAATTTATTTCCTTTAAAACAACTCACTTGTGGTATTTTTGTTACAGCAGCACCAGGTGACTTAGACCCAATCCAAGTTTTCAGCTGAAATGCATTTTAAATGACTCAATTCCCTAACTCTGGTGATTCCCAGTGTTTTTTTCTTCTTTTTTTCCATTACTGAGTTTAGTTCCAAGTTTCCTCAGAGTCATGCAGAAATTCTATTCATATTCCAGTGTTAATAAAAATCAGCAGGAGAGCAAGCCAGGATGTCAATTGTCATGGAAATACTTAGGATAAATGACACTTTGACTTCCTATTTTTTTCCCAAAATATCTGTGGTCTATTTTTAGGATAACTGGTGTTTGAGGAGACTTTACCAAGCATAGAAGAAACTGAGAGAAAGGAAATATTTGGTAACAAAGCAATTTTATTTGGTTGTTAGGGATGAGCTAACCCATTAATCCATTGCCATCTTTCCCCTCCTTATTTGAAAAACTTGGGTTTATAATCATAATTCATGCCATAAAAAAACTCAAAGTCAAGAGTTTTTTTCTATAATTTTTTCTGTTGTCCTGATAGCATGAGCTTGACACTCTGATCTGTATTCTGGTTTAACATTTTCCTGTTTACAGCCTACCGGTGAAAAGAACTTGAAGTACCCTTTATAATTTTTACTTTTTAAAACAAAATTTTATTTGGGAAAATTGTTCTTTTTTGAGGATGAACAAGCATCTCTCCTAACACAGGAAGAGATTCGGACTCGTACTACGGTGGTATATATCACAGCTGTTGTTGTTAGGCGCTATCAAGTCAATTCTGACTCATAGCGATCCTGCATACAACAGAACTAAACACTGCCCGGTTCTCCACCATCCTCACAATCGTTGCTATGTTTAAGTCCATGTTGCAGCCACTGTGTCAATCCATCTCGCTGACGGTCTTCCCCTTTTTCACTGACCCCCAACTTTATGAAACATTATGTCCTTCTCCAGGGACTGGTACCTCCTGGTAACATGTCCAAAGTACGTGAGATGAAGTCCTGCCATCCTCACTTCTAAGGGGCATTCTGGCTGTACTTTTCCCAAGGCAGATTTGTTTGTTCCTCTGGTAGCCCATGGTATATGCAATAGCCTTCGCTCTCAAAGGCATCAATTACAACTCAAAGGCATCAATTCTTCTTCGGTCTTCCTTATTTGTTATCCAGTTTTCATGTGCATATGAGGTAATTGAAAATACCCTGGCTTGGGTCAGGTACATCTTAGTCCTCAAAGTGGCATTTTTTTTTTTTCTCAGCATGGCTAGAAGATGGAAAACAGTAATATAGCAAGATTCCATCACATGCTAATTTTGGACAAATCACAATTTCACTGGACCTGTGTCTTCTCATTTTGAAAATATGGAACATTTTACCTGCAAGAAGCAAGAAACTATCTTATCTTCCGTGTTATGAATTGAACTGTGCCACTCAAAAAGAAATGTGGAAGTCCTAACCCCTGTACCTTTGAATATGACCCTATTTGGAAACAGAGGTTTTCTCATGTTAAGTTAATGAGGTCCTAAACCCAGTCACTTCTTAAAAGAGCAGAACAGAACAATACAAGGCATAAACAGAATACAAAACATTATCAAAAATGATGAAGAGAAACCAGATAACTGGGAGCTCCTAAAAATCAAACACCTATGCTCATCTAAAGACTTCACCAAAAGAGTAAAAAGACCACCTACAGACTGGGAAAGAATTTTCAGCTATGACATCTCCGACCAGTGCCTGGTCTCTAAAATCTATATGATTCTGTTAAAACTCAACCACAAAAAGACAAACAACCCAATCAAGAAGTGGGCAAAGGATATGAACACGTACTTCACTAAAGAAGATATTCAGGCAGCTGACAGATACATGAGAAAATGCTCTCGATCATTAGCCATTAGAGAAATGCAAATTAAAACTACGATGAGATTCCATCTCACTCCAACAAGGCTAGCATTAATCCAAAAAACACAAAATAATAAATGTCGGAGGGGCTGTGGAGAGATTGGAACTCTTATACACTGCTGGTGGGAATGTCAAATGGTACAACCACTTTGGAAGTCTATCTGGCGTTTTCTTAAAAAGTTAGAAATAGAACTACCATACAACCCAGAAATCCCACTCCTTGGAATATACCCTAGAGAAATAAGAGCCTTCACACAAACAGATGTATGCACACCCATGTTTATTGCAGCTCTGTTCACGATAGCAAAAAGCTGGAAGAAACCAAGGTGTCCATCAACAGATGAATGGTTAAATAAATTGTGGTATATTCACACAGTGGAATACTATGCATCGATAAAGAACAGTGACAAATTCGTGAAACATTTCATAACATGGAGGAACCTGGAAGGCATTATGCTGAGCGAAATTAGTCAGAGGCAAAAGGAGAAATATTGTATAAGACCACTATTATAAGATCTTGAGAAATAGTATAAACTGAGAAGAGCACATTCTTTTGTTTTTTTTAGAGGGGGGAGGGAGGGAGGGTTGGGGAGGGTTATTTACTGATCAATTAGTAGATAAGAACTACTTTAGGTGAAGGGAAGGACAATACTCAATACACGGAAGGTCAGCTCAACTGGACTGGACCAAAAGCACAGAGGTTTCCGGGATAAACTGAATGCTTCAAAGGTCAGCGGAGCAAGGGCGGGGGTTTGGGGACTATGGCTTAGGGGGACTTCTAAGTCAATTGGCAAAATAATTCTATTATGAAAACATTCTGCTTCCCACTTTGAAATGTGGCGTCTGGGGTCTTAAATGCTAACAAGCGGCCATCTAAGATGCATCAAATGGTCTCAACCCACCTGGATCAAAGGAGAATGAAGAACACCAAAGCCACACGATAACTATGAGCCCAAGAGACAGAAAGGGCCGCACGAACCAGAGACTTACATCATCCTGAGACCAGAAGAACTAGATGGTGCCCGGCCACAACTGATGACTGCCCTGACAGGGAGCACAACAGAACCTCTGAGGGAGCAGGAGATCAGTGGGATGCAGACCCCAAATTCTCATAAAAAGACCAGACTTAATGGTCTGACTGAGACTAGAGGAATGCTGGCGGTCGTGGTCCCCAAACCTTCTGTTGGCCCAAGACAGGAACCATTCCTAAAGACAATTCATCAGACATGGAAGGGACTGGACAATGAGTAGGAGAGAGATGCTGATGAAGACTGAGCTGCTTTTATCAGGTGGACACTTGAGACTGTGTTAGCATCTCCTGTCTGGTGGGGAGATGGGAGGGTAGAGAGGGTTAGAAACTGGCAAAATTGTCACGAAAGGAGAGACTGGAGGGGCTGACTCATTAGGGGGAGAGTAAGTGGGAGTATGGAGTAAGGTGTATATAAGCTTATATGTGACAGACTGACTTGATTTGTAAACGTTCACTTAAAGCTCAATAAAAATTGTTAAAAAAATTATTCTATGATTAAAATTGATAATAAACTTACATGTATAAAAAAAAAAAAAAGAGCAGAACAGACAGTAACACACACCCAGGAGAAGACAAATGCAAGGCAAGGACCTGTCTACAAACAAAGGAACACCAAGGACTGCCAGCAGACACCAGAAACTAAGATAGAAGCCCACAGAAGGAATCAGCATGGCTGAGACCCTGATATGGACTTTTAGCCTCCAGAATTGGGAGAAAATAAATTTCTGTTCTCTAAAGCCAACTAATCGTCTTTTTTTTTTTTTTTTTTCACAGCCACACTAGGTAACTAAAGCAGTCCTCTTCAACCCTAAAATGATTTTCCTGAATTGTATGAAAGGCACTGGTGCTAGATTTTATGGCTAATGTGGATGCGAGTCACAGAGAAGAGAGCAACAGTACAGGGTGACACCAGGTACATACAGCATAGAATTAAAGGAGTGGATTCTTTGTTGGTCAAGTGGAGACAAGTTTGCATGAGATCTAAATATATGTGATATCTTTTTTGAATCAGGAAACATTCTACTAATGTCTGAATTCCATCAATGTGTAGGATAGCTGATCTCATGAAGCCTTTAGTCCAATTGGAAAGACTACATTGATGCAGATGAAACAATGGGCAACAGGAAACAATTAAACTTGGAGAATGCCAATATAGTCATTTAAAAAAAAAAATACCGAAACCTGTTTTACACTATATGTAATTTAAATCTAGACCCTAATCTGGTCATCAATATCTATCTAGCATATATATATATATATATATATATATATATATATATATATATAAAAAAAAAAAAAATATATATATATATTCAACCATTTCAGGAGGTAGCATATGATCAAGAGCCGATGGCACTGGAAGTAGAAGTTCAAGCTGTACTGAAAGCATTGGTGAAAAACAAGGCTCCAGGAATTGATGAAATACCAATTGAATGCAGTGCTGAAAGTGCTCACTCACCTATGCCAAGAAATTTGGAACACAGCTACCTGGCCAACCAATTGGAAGAGGTCCGTATTTATGCCTATTCCCAAGAAAGGTGATCTAGCTGAGTGTGGAAATTATCCAACAATATCATTTGTATCAAACCCAAGTAAAATTTTGCTGAAAATCATTCAAAAGCGGCTGCAGCAGTATATCAACAGGGAACTGCCAGAAATTCAAGCAGGATTCAGAAGAGGATGAGGAACCAGGGATATCATTATTGATGTCAGATAGATCCTGGCTGAAAGCACAGAATACCAGAAAGCTCTTTACCTGTGTTTTATTGACTATGCAAAGGCATTAAACACTGTGATCATAACAAATTATGGATAACATTGCGAAGAAGGAGAATTTAAGAACATTTAATTGTGCTCATGAGGAACCTGTACATAGATCAAGAGGCAGTCATTTGAACAGAACAAGGGAATACTGCATGGTTTAGTCAGGAAAGGTGTGAATCAGGGCTGTATCCTTTCAGCATACCTATTCAATCTATATGCTGAGCAAATAATCAGAGAAGCTGGTCTATATGAAGAACAGGCATCAAGATTGGAGGAAGACTCATTAACAGCCTGTGTTATGCTGATGACACAATCTTGCTTGCTGAAAGTGTAGAGGACTTAAAGTACTTACTGATGAAGATCAAAGGCCACAACCTTCAGTATGAATTACACTTCAACGTAAAGAAAACACAAATTCTCACGACTGGACCAATAAGCAACGTCACAATAAAGGGAGACAAGATTGAAGTTGTCAAGGATTTCATTTTACTTAGATCCACAATCAACACCCGTGGAAATAGCAGTCAAGAAATCAAAAGACACATTACATTGGGCAAATCTGCTGCAAAAGACCTCTTTAAGATGTTGAAAAGTAAAGATGTCACCTTGAAGACTAAGCCACATCTGACCCAAGCCATGGTGTTTTCAATCACCTCATATGCATGTGAAAGCTTTACAATGAATAAGGAAGACCAAAGAAAAATTGACACCTTTGAATTGTTGTGCTGGCAAAAAATATTGATTATATCATGGATTGCCAAAAGTATGAACAAATCTGTCTTGGAAGAGGTGCAACCAGAATGCTCCTAAGAAGAAAGGTTGGCGAGACTATGTCTCACATACTTTGGACATGTTATCAGGAGGGACCAGGCCCTGGAGAAGGACATCATTCTAGGTAAGGTAGAGAAAAAAAAAAAAAAGGTAGAGGGTCAGTGAAAAAGAGGAAGACCCTCAACAAGATGGACTGACACAATGACTGCAACAATGGGTTCAAGCATGGCAACCGTTGTGGGGATGGGGTGGGACCAGGCGGTGTACATAGGGTTGCTATGAGTCAGAACTGACTTGATAGCACCTAACTACAACAACAACATATGTGTATATATATATATGTATATATCCATTGCTGTTGAGTCAATTCTGACTCAGTGACGCTATAGAACAGAGTAGAACTGCCCCATAGGGTTTCCAAGAGTGTAATCTTTAGGGAAGTTGACCGCCACGCCTTTCTCCTGTGGAGTGGCTAGTGGGCTCGAACCACTGGCTTTGCAGTTATCAGCCAAGCACTTAGCCACTGAGCCACCAGAGTTTCTGTATATACACAATTTGGTTATGACCAAGTTAGTGGAGGTGAATTGTTTTGTGGCAATATATTGGTAAATACTTGAGGAATGAATGTAGGGTATTTTGTTTCTTAAAATCTGTGACCATTTCAGAATAAGAAAATGAGTCTAAAAAGTAACATAAGTAAACATTTACAAATATTGAAAAAATGGAAAACGTAACTGTGATTTGGAATTCGTTTAATTTCCTGTTAAGTCACCATATGAGGAATTCTTTGAATTCTGGAGAAAGGGAACATGCGTAAACATATTTCTTATATTTATTGACTCTTGGCCCAAATCTGACAAATGTTTTGAGTATCAATTCAAAACTATATGACTGCCAGCTGCTGGCAAGAACACATGGCAAAAGGAGCTTAGTGGTCAGAGGGGGCTTCCAAGCCTCACAGTTGCTGGACTAAAAGGCAGTCTGTGTTTGTAAAACAAAAACAAACACTACCTTGGAATAACAAACTGTCTGGTAGTCTTAAACATCTTAAAAGCACACTGGAATAAAAAAGAATATATATAATCTGGTGTCAATCCTATTGCTTCAAGTGGCTTTCAATTTAATATTGAATGGACATAGTAATTTGGTAACTATGTGTAAAGCCCTGAAACGATCAGTGCCTAGGCCAATCAAGCCTTGTGAGTTGGCTGTTTAACGTGACAATTCTTCAGATAATGCCTTAGCAATGTGACTGGCACAGAATAAATCTTCCAGGAGTGTTCGCTATTGTACTACTGTGATTAAGGTCCTGCTCTCAGAACAGGCCTATGGAAGGAGGAATCATTTCCAATTCTTCATGCCAATAGACAGCTCAGAGGTTTCTTTCTTAATCTCACAGTAAATTCATAGTTAAGGGAAAAAAAAAAAAAAGGGGCCGTGAGCATCAGATCAGGCGAAATGAAGAATCAATATCTACATTTCTATATTTTTCAGGTCAAACTATATACCTTATGGCCAGGAATGTGTATTAAAACAAACAGATCAAAACAAGTGTATGTATGTTGTTAGGTGCCATTGAGTTGGCTTCAGTTCATAGGGTCCGGAGCCACCTTTGCGATCTTTGATATGTTCACACCCACTGTAGTGGCTATCGTGTCAATTCATCTCACGGTGGGTTTCCCTTGTTTTCGCTGACTCTCTTCCAAACATGATGTCCTTTTCTAGGGATTGGTCTTTTCTGATGATGTGTCCAAAGTAAGCATGACTCAACTTCACCATCCTTGCTTCTAAGGAGCATTTCAGTTTTGTTTCTCCTAAGACTGATTTGTTCCTTCTTCTGGAAGTCTATGGAATATTCACTATTCTCAGCCAACACCATAATTCAAATGCATCATTCTTTTTCTGTCTTTTTCATTGTCCAGCTTTCACATGCATATGAGGCAATTGAAAAGACCATAGCTTGGGTCAGGGACATCTAAATGATATCTTTGCTTTCCAGAATTTTGAAGAGGCCTTTTGCAGCAGAAGTACCCAATTTAATAGGTCATTTGATTTCTTGACTGCTGAGTCCATGGAATTTGATTGTCGATTCAAGTAGAATTGAATTCTTGACAACTTCCATTTTTTCTCATACGTATACACTCAAGTATACTTAACAGGCTGAAACAGCTGGAAGATCTGATCAAATCACAAAATTATTAATTGATTCAGCACTTTATTTATTTATGTTTTTTACAGTTGACAAACTGGTTATTTTATAAATTCAGTCCAAAAATCTGACCATGTGTAGTTGTGATAAAATACATTCTTTCCTCTACTGGATATTTTAAGGTTATATGAAATCAGATCAGTTACTGGGAAATTTTATACTATAATGATCTCATACTTAAGTTTTATGATGTGGAAAAAATATGTTTTATTGAGAAGGAAAATATTTGGCCTTCCTATATGATGGCATTCCATTAGAACAAAACCACAAGAAACAATGTTTATTTTTAAGCAAATCATAGCTGGACCTACATGTGGTTAACAGTCATGTTCTCCATGTAATTGGGTGATATAGTGGTTCAATAGCAGTATATCAAAATCAACCTGTTTCTTACATCAACCAGAGATGGGGACTTACTTGTCATTTTACTTTATTGTTTTGCATCTTCATTTTCATCTTTGTCTCCTTAATTTGTGGGAGAAAAAAGGTGTCATTTTGGTTTTACAGATGATTAAGTTCCAGAATTTGACTTCTTTTTCAAAAAAGTTTATTATGTTTTAGGTGAAAGTTTACAGCTCGAATTAGTTTCTCATTTAGAATTTGACTTCTTAAGGAGAAATAGGAAGCGTGGTGCAAGCAGTTTTTGGTCAGCTACTAACCTAAAAGTTGGCAGCTGAAACCCAGCCAGTGGAACCACAGAAGAAAGGCCTGGCACCTGCTTCCATAAAGATTTGTTGTTGTTTGTTGACACTGAGTCAGTTCAGACTCATGGGCCACCCCACGTGTTCGGAGTAGAACTATATTTCATAGATTTTTCAAGGCTGTGACCATTTGGAAGCAGATCTCCGGGCCTGTCTTCCCAGGCACTTCTGGGTGGACTCGAACTTCAACCTTTGGGCTTGTATTCAAGCACTTAACTGTGCCACCCAGTGACTCCCTAAAGATTACAGTTGCAAAGATTATGACCAAAAAAAAAAAAACCCTATGGATTACTGTTCTACTCTGTAACACATGGGGCCGCCATGGATCTGAATCAACACAGCAGCAATGGGTTTGGTTTTTGGTTTTGGTAGCTTATATATTACTCATTCCAGGGCATTTTTCCCCAAATCTTGGAATTAGAGAAAACAGAGTCGAGATGTCACATGGTATGAGTAGGCTTTAGGAGGAAGTGAAGTGAGTGAAACAGACATCCCAGGAAATTACATTGTCAGTGCTAATGGAGGCGCCAGGGAGGGAGACAGGAGGCAGGAAAAAAGTTTGAGGCAAAGGTAGAAGAACCTCTGACAATAAAGCAGACCTAAAGGAATACCTTTCTGGAAAACCAAAATTTGGAGATCAGGAAAACCAAGTGAGTAATTATACTTAGCATTTATTGAAAAAATTACCGATTCAAACTATGCTGGCAAGTGAAAATTGGAACTTAGAAAAATCCTAGATGTTATAACAGGCGGGCAAATAGGTCTAACAAAAAAGATACAAGAGATAAAAAGCCTAAATAAAAGACAGAAGATTAGCAAGAACAGAAGTTAGAAGAAATCGACCTAGTCAAGTTATTTACTTACTGCGGAAGGAAGAGTGGAGCAAAGAAATCTAGGGACTAGTCTAGATAAGTGTCAAGATGGGAGCAAAAGGAGAACTTAAATTATGTAATCCCATGGCATCCCAAGGTTGTTAGTGGTTCAGTGGTAGAATTCTCGCCTTCCATGTGGTTCTATTCCCGGCCAATGCACTTCAGGTGTAACCACCATTCACCTGTCAATGGAAACTTGTATGTTGCTATGATGTTGAACAGGTTTCTGTAAAGCTTCCAGATTCAGATGGGCTAGGGAGAAAGGCCTGGAGATCTACTTCTAAAAATCATCCAATGAAAATCCTATGGATCACAATGGTCCAATCAGCAACCAATCATGGGGATGGCATAGGACAGGGTGGCATTTTTTGCTCCTTGTGCAAGGGCTTTCCATGAGTTAGGGGCCAACTTGATGGCACCTAACAACAACAACGACATTACAGTCCCTGGCAGGAGCTCATGAAGGCAGGAACCAATTCCATCCAGGAATCAGCAGAGGAGAGCTGTCCATGTGTGGTAATCAACTCAAGGGCACCCGACACTGGTACTGGTAAAGTAGGTCACACATGAGCCTTCCTGGCATGTCTTAGAACTTATCTCCAAATTCATTTACTTACAAAATAAACCTGAATCTTCAAAAGGTTAGAACAAATGATAAAACAAAAATAAATTCAATGTTTTTATTCTAGGTATATTAGTAAATTAGCTTGAAAAGAGGGAATAAGGGAAGAAAATAAAAAGCAAGTCAATTCGAGTAAGAAATAACTATCAATGGTTGATGAAGTCATTTTAAATACTTTGGCATATGCTTGGCATTAAAGGGGGATGAGATATGCAAATATACTTCCGGTGATTGTATCCTCAAAACTGATAACAGTAATGGAGTCAAAGGTTCAGGGAAGAATGGGGTGACGGGCGGAGACTTGTATTTTGCTGTATACCATTTGTATGTTTTCAGTTTTGGACACTAATATCTATTAATATTATTAATAAAGTTTTTAAAATTAAGTGGAAATAGCAAGGTGTAGAATGGTACTATAATATGACAGTTATGTACACTTTCAAAAAATTGCCAGTTGCTAAGCAATGGTATCTACTGGATATGTGCGACATTTATGTAGCTGTAAGTACACAGAATGAACTGGAAGAATTCACAGTGAAATCACGGTATTTGTTGCCTGTGGAGTATTATGTAGAGAAAAGGGAGTAGGTGGGAAAAATAAGATTTTAATTCTTAAAAATAGATGAAAAACTTTGAAGATGTTACCATTGCTAATTCTGTGTGTCTATGTCTATTTGTTGTAGTAGGCTTTGCATGTCCTTGTATTTTAAAAGTATCAGATATTTAATATAGTTTGGCTTTACCCTACAATGGCGCCAGTTTTTCTCCTTTGCCTTCTCACTTCCATGGTTGATACTTGAGCTTGGATGTGTGTGTATCAGACGCACATAAGGATCAACTGATAAGAGAGTACCTGTGTTCTGATCCACCAGGCACTCCTTGAAAACTCTATGGGGCAGTTCTACTCTGTCCTATAGGGTCGCTATGAGTCAGAATGGACTCGGTGGCAAAGAGTTTTGGTTCTTATGTGTCAAAGGTAAGTTGCTACAGTTTCCAGTTTATGTAATAAGTGCACTGAGCCCTCCCCACCAAAAAATCTGGAAGCGTAAAACCAAAATGACAAACCAAAAGGGAAAGGAAAATTGTTCTATTCACTCTGCCTGAATTAATGATTTCCTCCCAGTTTCCCCTCCTCTTGTATATTTTAAAAGTTATTTCATTGACTCATTTAGTTCCTTTTATCTTTCTCCTTCACTTCCAACTCCCACCCCTATAGACAATCTTTCTGACAGGTTTAATATGCATCTCTTTTTTGTATATATGATTTTGGAAAATGTTTGTTGTTTTATATGCATGTATATTTAATTTACATATATTGCATCCAGACAGTGAAAAGAGAGAAACTGAGAATGTCCGTTAATGGCTTCTGTTTGATCCCATGCTTAAATCTTCCAAGAAACTTGTAATAAGGCTTAGCCCTTCCCAGAAACTCTGATAAAGATTTAACCCTTCCCAGAAACTGAAAACTTGTGATACAGTTCTGGGGAAAATAATGCTAAGAATTTTGATATAGCAAATTAAGGAACTACCCAACTACAAATAACTAGATAAGCCACAATTAGCCTATAAAATACAGACACATGAACTTAAACCAATGCAAACTAAATTCTCCACTTTTAGATTGCCTGTCTTCTGCTGATTGAGTGAATGACAACCAATCCTTTTAAATTTTCCTTTTGGGAAATCACCTAACGGTTTGTACTCTATGTAAACTGATCAAAATTTTAATGTGAGGAGCTCATCTTCAGAGAGGAGTCTCCCTGTTCTCAATCAGTTTTCTTGCTCAATGTGGTCATTGCTGTTGTACTTGTTAGGTGTCGTCCAGTCAATTCCAACTCATAGAGACCCTATGTACAACAGAACCAACACTGCTGATGCTGCACCGTTCTCACAATCATTGCCATGTTTGAGCTCATTGTTGCAGCCACTCTATCAATCCATCTCATCAAGGGTCTTCCTCTTTTTCCCTGACCCTCTACCTTACCAAGCATGATGTCCTTCTCCAGGGGCTGGTCCTTCCTGATAACATGTACAAAGTACATGAGACAAAGTCTCGACATCCTGGTTTCCAAGGAGCACCTTGGCTATACTTTTTCAACGACAGACTTGTTTGTTCTTCTGGCAGTCCATGGCATATTCAATATTTTTGCCAACACACCATAATTCAAAGGCATCAGTTCTTCTTCATTCTTTCTTATGCATTGTCCAACTTTCACATGCATATGAAGTGACTGAAAATACCATGATGTGGGTCAGACACACCACAGTCCTCAAAGTGATATCTTTGCTTTTTAACACTTTAAAGGGGCTTTTGCATCAGATTTGCTCAATGCAATACGTCATTTGATTTCTTGACTGCTGCTTCCATGGGTGTTGATTCTGGATCTAAGCAAAATGAAATCCTTGACAACTTCAACACTTTTTCATGTTGTGGAGCCCTGGTGGAGCAGTGGTTTAGAGCTATGGTTGCTGACCAAAAGGTCAGCGATTCGAGCCCACCGGTCACTCCTTGGAAACCTTATGGGCAGCTCTACTCTCTCCTTTAGGGTGGCTATGAGTATGAATCAACTCGACGGCAATGAGTTTGTTTTTTGTGTTTTATCATGATGTTGCTTATTGGTCCAGTTGTGAAGATTTTTGTTTTCTTTATGTTAAGATGTAATCCATACTTGCTCAATAAGCCCTTTTAACTATAACTGACAGGTTGATGAGATTTTTTTCTTTCGACTTTCCTACTTCTATTATTTTTTCCACTATAAACTATGTTTTTAAGATGCATCCATGGTCTTTTGAGCACAATGAATCCGATGCTTCTAACCACTACATACTGTTGTATGGCGTCCGTTTTATCCAGCCATTCTCTTATTGGTGGACTTCTAGGCTGCCTCCACATTCTACCACTGCGTTGAACACCATATGCATGTCTTTCATGTGCCTGTGTGAGAATTTCTTTGGACCAGCCATCCAGGAGCAGAACTGTGGGCTTATGTAGGCTATAACCTGTGTATAAGGTATGTCTAAGGAGAGATGTGTTTGCTCTCCAAAATGGTGTCCTTCACACCCACTACTCAAACCCATTGCCACTGAGTGGATTCCAACTCATAGCTGACCCTGTAGGACAGAGTAGAACTGCCCTGTATGGTTTCTAAGGAGTGGCTGATGGATTCAAACTGCTGACCTTTTGGTTTGCAGCTGAGGTCTTAACCACTGTGCCACCAGGGCTCTGAGTTCCCGCTAGTCCAAGGCATTATCCAGCTTTCCAGTCTTTGTCTAAGAGGCTCAAAGTGAATCTTGGTTTTAATTTACATTTGTCTTAATTACCAATGCTTTTGAATGTCTCTTAATGGACTTGTTAGCTCTTCAGGTTCCCTCTTCTAAATATAGTCTGTTCATGGATTTGCTTCTTTTGGAGGGTCGTCTTAATATCCTTTTTGATTCATAGACTTGCATAATCTTACCATCTATTAACTTTGTCTATGCTGTGATTCATTCAATAGCAATCCTTATTTTGATGTAGTAAAAATTATTACAAAATTTTTCTGTGTGTTGGTGTTTTTGGATATTTTTGTTTAAGATGCCTTTCCAAGATCCTGCCACAAAGATATTCTTTTAAATTTTCTCTATAAACTTTATTGTTTTACCTTTTGTATTTAGGTCTTTCACTGATTTTGGGTCTGCACTTGCCTGTGGTGTTATGTAGGAGGCTGGGTTTACATTTCTCTATTTATGTCTTAGAAGAAGTAGAGCGAGAATGCTCCTTGGAAGCTAGGATGGTGAGACCTCATCTCACATATTTTGGACATGTTATCAGTAGAGACTAGCCCCTGGAGAAGGACACCAAGCTTGGTAAAGTAGAGGGCCAATGAAAAAGAGGAAGAGACCCTAGAAGAGATGGATTGACACAGTGGCTACAACAGTGAGCTTAAACATAGCAATGATTGTGAGGATGGCATAGGATGGGGCAGTGTTTAGTTCTGTTGTACATAAGGTTGCTATGAATCAGAACCAACTAAATGTCACCTAACGAAGACAACATTTATATTAGCGCTAATTAAATCTATGGATTAAAAAGGATTACAACAGCAGCAAAAATTTTGGCATTTTCAATAAAATTCCCACAGAGTCCAAATAGGTACAAACCAAGGAAAGAAAAATACTTGGAAGATCTAAAAAAATTTATACCCTGCCAAAATACCATTACCGAAGCATCATTGTTTTATGTTTGATATTTCTAGAATTACAAACTACCAGGGAAAGCTCAGACTTAGCTAGCAGAAGCTACTGGCAGCAGTGGAACTTTTCTTAAATATCAATGGGTTTCGTGTGGTGTTTGATTGATAGAAGGAGAAGGAAAACTTATTTTTGATAAGGTACAGACAATTACTTCAAGCACTATGACTTCACCTTGACCTGTTTCCAAGTGATTTATTTTATCGTATAAATAGCTGCACAAAACACTGACAGGGCTTCAGTTTAGACAACCCTTCACCCCTGGCTCTCTGGCTTCAAATTACTTTTCTATTTATATCTTTAGAGGCTGGCACTGCTTTTTCACGTAACGTTGCAACAATGACTACTAAATCTAGACCTTTTTATCTGTTGCCCAACTTCACAAAAAATGCTGATGTTCTTAGCATTGTACAGTAGACAATCCATCAAGTCAAACGTGCTGGCAGACTGGCCGACTTCTGTCTTTATGGAATTCAGAGTCTTGCCAAGTAAATAAATATAGGAAAAAAAACACATCCAAAATTAAACATACCCTAAATAATTATTATAGGTCATTTGCCAAGAGCTTTTCTTCTCTGTCTCCCAGACTGCCTATGTTTAAGGTTAAAAGGTCATATCACATTATGTCTTGCAGAGTCTAGCATTAGGTTGCTCTTCTCTGCTTAATCAACTTCTTTCATGTTTATCATAGCACGCCTAAGGAGTCTGCTGGATCTTACTGAAGGCTTGTTCACTCGTTTATAACCATTAGTGTTATCTCACCTTTGGGTCCAGAGCACAGTTTATCTTTTATCAAAAAGGCAGAAACGGAGACTCTAAAGGGGCACACTTTCTCCAGAGCCAATGATGAAAAATCAAGCCCAAAAGCTAGCTCAGATGAGGAGCTATTATTTTGCAAGTTCTGAGCTACTGGATCAATCTTTCTGCTTTCTAAATAGTTCCTGCCTTTGTTAAAGACATTTCCTGCTTTGAAGAATACAGCAGAGGTGAAAGGGTAGGAAAGCTGGGTCGGGTGAAGAGAAGAAACTTGGCTTAGAAATAACTGATAATGAAATGTCTTTCCCTTTTAAACCCAACAAAAAGAGGAAGATTAGGTTATTGTTCAACTACTCCAATTTCAATTAGCCTTAAAAAGATTTGCTTTTAGAAGTTTCCAAACCAAGGGAATTTGCCAAGAAGCTTTAAGAAGATTAGTAAATGCATCTCTTCTGTACATTTTAAATATGAAATATTTTAGCTCTAATTCTAATTGATCCTAGAAGCCAATGATCAAGTGAGTGTCTTAAATATTGCATATTGATGTGTAACTGCCTTTGGGTAGTTTAGTACCTCTCACATATCTGAGGCCCAGATATCGGTTATTGCATTCAGGTGATAACTGAAAGGTTGGAAGTTTGAGTCTACCCAGAGGTGCCTCAGAAGAAAGGCCTTGTGATCTACTTCCCCCCAAAACCAACCACTGAAAACCTATGGAGCACACCTCTTCTCTGACTACATGGGATTGCCATGAGTTAGAGTCAACTGGATGGCAAATTTTTTTTTTTTTTTTTAATTTCCGTATTGACTACAAGATCAATATTACACAAGACTAATCTTGGTAGAGTGTATTTGCATGTGGTATGATTGTAATGGCCACTCTATGAGGGAATGGCTTGTTTATAGAAATTAATCCCTTCAGGGGTACATCTAGTACCCTTTGCACGTGATAAGTATATTTCACACACACTAAAAAAGACTTCTTATTTCCCAAAACAATATTTTCCAAACTGTATCATAGAATATTAATAAGTGCTCTTAAAAAAGAAAACACTAGATTCAGCAAATAAATAATAATTAAATACATGTTTTTAAAAATCTCGTACTTTTATGAAACACTGTCCAAAACAAAGTTAAACTATTTTTTTTTAATTTCTCCTACCAGATTTCTCAAAACTGTTAATAGTCTATAAAAGAGAAATCATATTTAGCTTTGTCTAAATTTTTTAACACCTGTGCTCTGTGGAACAGTAATAAACATTTCTTAATAAGTTTCATAAAATTTCATGAATTTTTCTCTCTACACTTAGGAACAGAAAGTGGTTTACCGTTCCTAAATATGTATTTGGTTCATTTTTTCACCCTTATTGTGCATGCTGAAAATGTATAATTTCAGTTGAATAGGCTGAGGCACTTCTTTACAATTGTTGAAAAACTTTGTTAAGCTCTTCTTTTGAAAGTTAGAGCCCTTTTTTTCAGACCAAGTTATTTGTAATGCTTTCCTGTATTAATACATTTAATTTTCAGAGTGACTCTATAAGGGTATGGGTCTATTTATTACTCTATTTTAGAGACAAGGAGACTAAGGCAAAGAAGGGTGAAGTATTTTGCCCAGAGGGACAGCTAGAATACACTAGGATTCAAGCAAGCTGTCTTTACTCCTTGCCCTCTTAAGTACTACATTTTACTAAAATTTTAGGGAAAATGATGTCCTAAACATAAAAGGAGCCCTGGTGGCATAGTGCTTAAGAGCTTGGCTGCTAAACAAAAAGGTTGGCAGTTGGATTTCACCAGCCACTCCTTGGAAACCTTATGGAGCAGTTCTACTTGAGTGCAATATTTATGGTATCTGGCATTTGGCCCTGACCCACATGCTATTTCTCTGGTCCCTTTTCCCCTTATACTACTTCATTTAAGCAAAACAGGTTGGCCACTGAACGAATCACATGCGTCCTGCATTTCCTATTTTCCATACTCGATCTTCTTCCCATCAGTTCAACTTACAGTTGCCCAATGAAGTCTTACCTGACCCTTCCACATATAAGACTGTTTCACATGTACCAAAAAATCCATTGCCGTAGAGTCCATTCAGACTCATAGCAACCCTGTAGAACAAAGTAGAATTGCCCCATTGGGCTTCCAAGGGGCAGCTGGTGGATTCCAACCATCGACATTTTGGTTAGCAGCGGAGCTCTTAACCACTGTGTCACCAGGTCTCCTTCCACATATAAGAGGGGAGAAAAACATCAGTAACATCTGTGTGGACACTATTTTTGGTATGACTTTCTCTGGTTGCAGTGTGGAGGGAATCGCATTTAGAGATTTGTTAGCTTGAGAGGTTTGCTTAATAGTTAAATCTCTAGTGGAGATTCTGTTTACCTAACCAAGCACCTTGAAGACAGGGGAGATGTATTAGATTATTTTTTGCTGTAAGATCGAGGAATGTACCTTAGACATGGCATGCTAAGATGTATTGTAGGAATGTCGTCTGTAATAAGTAACACACACTTTGGAATCGTGTATGTTACAGAGTGAAAATAAGGTGAATCTCTTTATTAATCAAAAATCATCCTTATGAAGAGTGAGCTATTTTATCAGGTGGACACTTGAGACTGTTGGCATCTCCTGTCTGGAGCTGGGAGGGGAGGGTAGAGAGGGTTGGAAGCCGGCAAAATTGTCACGAAAGGAGAGACTGGAAGGGCTGACTCATTAAGGGCAGAGCAAGCGGGAGTATGGAGTAAGGTGTATATAAACTTATATGTGACAGACTGACTTGATTTGTAAATGTTCACTTGAAGCTCAATAAAAATTAAAAAAAAAAAAAAGACATGAGAGAAAGAAAAGGCCTAAATGGATGTCAGAAGAGACTCTGAAACTTGCTCTTGAACATCAAGTACCAAAAGCAAAAGGTAAAAAGATGAAGTAAAAGAGCTAAATGGAAGATTTCAAAGGGCAGCTAGAAAAGACAAAGTATGATAATGATATGTGCAAAGAGCTGGAGCTAGAAAACCAAAAGGAAAGAACACTCTTAGCATTTCTCAAGCTGAAAGAACTGAAGAAAAAATTCAGGCCTCAAGTTGCAATTCTGTGGGATTCTATAGTAAAAATATTAAATGATGCAGGAAGCATCAAAAGAAGATGGAAGGAATACACAGAGTCAGTATACCAAAAAGAATTGGTCGACTTCAACCATTTGAGGAGATAACAGATTATCAGAAGCCGATGACACTGAAGGAAGAAGTCCAAGCTGCTCCGAAGGCATTGGTGAAAAACAAGGCTCCAGGAACGGACAGAATACCAACTGAGATGTTTCAACAAACGGATGCAGTGCTGGAAGTGCTCACTCGTCTATGCCAAGAAATTTGGAAGAGAGCTACCTGGCCAACCGACTAGAAGTCCATATATTTATGCCTATTCCCAAGAGAAGTGATCCGACAGAATGTGGAAATTATTGAACAATATCATTAATATCACATGCAAACAAAATTTTGCTGAAGATCATTCAAAAGCGGGTGTAGCAGTGTATCGACAGGGAACTACCAGAAATTCAAGCTGCATTTAGAAGACAATGTAGACCAGGGATATCATTGCTGATGTCAGATGGATCCTGGCTGAAAGCAGAGAATACCAGAAAGATGTTTACCTGTGTTCTATTGACTATGCAAAGGCATTTGACTGTGTGGATCAAACAAATTATGCATAACATTTCAGATAATGGGAATTCCGGAACACTTAACTGTGCTCATGAGGAATCTGTACATGGATCAAGAGGCAGTCGCTCAAACAGAATAAGAGGTTACTGTGTGATTTAAAGTCAGGAAAGGTGAGTGTCAGGGTTGTATTCTTTCACCATACTTATTCAATCTGTATGCTGAGCAAATAATCTGAGAAGCTGGACTATATGAAGAAGAACGGGGCATCAGGATTAGAGGAAGACTCATTAACAACCTTTGTTATGCAGATGACACAATCTTGCTTACTGAAAGTGAAGAGGACTGGAAGCACTTACTGATGAAGTTCAAAGACCACAGCCTTCAGTACGGGTTACATCTCAACCTAGAGAAAACAAAAATCCTCACAACTGAACCAATAAGCATCATGATGATCAGAGAAAAGATTGAGGTTGTCAAGGATTTCATTTTACTTGGATCCATAATCAACACCCATGGAAACAGCAGTCAAGAAATCAGAAGATGCATTGCACTGGGCAAATCGGCTACAAAAGGCTTCTTTAAAGTGTTGAAAAGCAAAGATGTCACCTTGAAGACTAAGGTGTGCCTAATGCAAGCTGTGGTGTTTTCAGTTGCCTCATGTGCATGTGAAAGCTGGACAATGAATAAGGAAGATTGAAGAAGAATCAGCGCCTTTGAATGGTGGTGTTGGCGAAGAATATGGAACATACTGTGGACTGCCAAAAGAACTAACAAATCTGTCTTGGAAGAAGTACAACCAGAATGCTCCTTAGAAGCAAGGATGGTGAGACTCTGTCTCACATACTTGGAACATGTTATCAGGAGGCTTCAGTCCCTGGAGAAGGACATCATGCTTGGTAAAGTAGAGGGTCAGTGAGAAAGAGGAAGACCTTTGATGAGATGAATTGGCACAGTGGCTGCAACAATGGGCTCAAGTATAGCAACCATTGTGAGGATGGCGCAGGACCGGACGGTATTTCGTTCTGTTGTGGTTAGGGTTGCTATGAGTCAGAATCGACTCAGTGGCACCTCACAACAACTTACTAATTGCCATCTTAAAATTTATTTTTGAACCAATTTATGTAACATCCAAATGTAAAAGCAAAACTTTTATCATGCTGTTGTATTCTACGGCACCATAATGTCAGAGCCCACTTTTCTTTTTTTTTATTTATACGATACATGAAAACTTAGCAACTCTCCTATTAAATAAAATGCTTCTAAGCAACAGCCACCTTCTTTATAAAACACACTATTATAAGACATCCATCCAATTAAAATTTTTTGAGATTGTAATAAACCAAAAACAAACCCACTGCTGTTGAGTCGATTCCGACTGATAGCAACCCTACAGGACAGCGTAGAACTACCCCATAGGGTTTCCAAGGAGCACCTGGCAGATTCAAGCTGATTACCCTTTGGTTAGCAGCGGTAGCACTTAACCACTGCACCACCAGTGTTTCTGAGATTGTAATAAAGACCTTTAATTTTTTTCCAGAGAAATTTCTGAAACTAACAAAAAGTGCTCCCTACCCAGCCAACAAGCTGAAGGCATGAGGGTATCTACAAATTTTCAAAGCCTTTAAATGAATCCACCTGCTGTAGGAACTCCTCCTGGACCTGTGTGGTGCTGTGGGGGGAGATGCATGTCTAACAAATTATTATTTGAGGTAGAGCTTGCCATGTGGTTCTGTGCAAGATGCTGTTGCATGGCAAGGCCATCCAAGGATGGGGGCTTCCTGGCCTGGAAAACTGAATGAATAATAAACTGCTTGGTGCTGTTGAAATGAAGAGCACCTCTGTGGAAAGATTAAAAAGATGCTATTGAGAGAGTTGGCACTGGTGGTGCAGCAGGATGCAAGAATCCAGGTAGTCAGAGTGTGCGAGGAAGAGTTCTGAAGAGATCTGGGCAAAGGGAATGTTATGGATTGAATTGTGTCCCCCCAAAATATGTGCTGTAAATCCTAACCCCTATAATGGTTATAATTCCATTTGGGAGTGAGTTTTCTTTGTTATGTTAATGACGCAGTGTTAATGGAGGGTGTGTCTTAATTCAATCTCTTTTGAGATATATAAAAACAGCAAGCTACAGAGCAGAGATGGGGGAAGATAGATGCCATGCCACATGAAGATCACCATGGAGCTAAGGGATAGAAGCTGAAGAGACAAGGCCTTTACCCAGAGCTGACAGAGACAGAAAGCCTTCCCCTGGAGCCAACACCCTGATTGCGGACTTCTAGTCTTCTAATTCGGAGAAAATAAATTTCTGCTTGTTAAAAACCAAAAAAAAAAAAAAAAAATCATCCTTAAGCATACAAATGTCTTTTCGTTGAACTTTTTAACTCTTTCAAAATATAGTATTTGATTCAGAGAGAAATACATGAAAAAAAATGAATTGAAGACTTCATTTCTTTTTACTATAATATAGCAACAAAAATAAAATAATGATTATTAAACACAATTTTGAAGAAACAATTCTTAAGTTTGTGTCAACTTGAGGGTAACCATGTGGTGGCAGGGTTGGAGTAACCTTTCATCTTTTTGTGTCAGTATAAAAAGATATACCTCATAACCAGTCACACAGAGTTGGAAAACGATAATTTTCACATGGTTTGGAAATAAACCAGCTATCAGAAAAGACATTAAGACTTGGATAGTGGTCAAATTTGAGTCCACAACAAAGGAATATATACATCTGGCCAGAATTTAAGCTTAATAAAATTTGAGGAATGGTTTTTCTTTCTGCATTTAGAAACAGGTCACAGTTTATCATTCATACACATTTATTTGGTTTATTTATTTGTTTATTCACCGTTATTGTGCGTGTTGAAAATGTGTAATTCCAGCTGAGTAGATTGAGACACTTCCCTTTCACAGTTGTGTCTTGGTCGTTTATGTGACTGTGAATTTTCTATTGGTAAAATCAGCACATGATACAATTTGTTTTGAAAAAGGCCTGAATTCTAGTTGCATCTCTCACATGAAAGGCGATTAGGGATAGTTCTTAATACTTCCATATTAGTTTCCTATTGCCACTGAAGCAGATTACTATAAATTTAGTGGTTTAAGACATCCTAAATTTATTATGACAGTCCTGGAGGTCAGAGTCTTCAAATCAAGGTGTCAACAGAGAGCTGCATTCCTTCTGGGAGCTTTAGGGAAGAGTCCTCGCCCTTACCAGTCCAGTTTCTAGTGATTATTTCTGTTGCCATCCATAAGGTTTTTGTTGGCTAGTTTTCATAAGTACATATCCAGGCCTTTTTTCCTAGTCTATCCTCTGGAAGCTCCTCTAAAATGTGTCCACCATGAAAGCTGGACAATGAAAAAGGAAGACAGAGGAAGAATTGGTGCATTCAAACTCTGGTGTGGTGGAAAATATTGAATACACCATAGATTGCCAGAAGAATGAACAAAATAGAAGAAATAAAATTGGAATTCCCCTGAGAGGTGAGGTTGAAGAAACTTCTTACTTACTTCATTTACTCTTGGATACATCATCAGGAAAGACCAATTACTACAAAGGACATCACGTTTGGTAAAGTAGAGAGTCAGCAAAAACAAGGAAAACCTCAATGAGATGGATTGACACAATAGCTGCAACTATGGGCTCCAACATACCAGAGACCATGAAGATGGTACAGGACAGGGCAATGTTTTGTTTTGTTGTACAGAACATCACTATGAGGTGGAGTCTAATGGATGGCAACTAGCATCAACAACAAAAAAGACTATTTGCAATCCTTGGCTTATGGAGTTTTCCTCCATCTGCAAGGCCAGCAGCATAGCATCTTCAAATCTCTTTCTTTCTCTCTCTCTCTGATGTCTGCTTCTGTCCTCACATCTCCTTCTCTGACTCTCCTGCCTACCTCTTTCCCTTATAAGGACCCTGGTGATTACATCAGGTCCCTCATTCAATCACTTCTACCAAGTTCTTTTTGCCATATAAGGTAATATACTGCCAGGATCTGGGAATTATGACAAGGATATTTTGGGGGGCCATTATTCTGTGTTCCACACCCTCTGTAGTGGGTTGAATTGTTTCCCCAAGAAATCTGTATCTAAATCCTTATCCCCAGTTTCCGTGAATGTGGGTTTGTTTACAAAGGGGGTCTTTCCAGGTGTAATTAAATTAAGGATCTTCAGATACTATTTTCCTGGATTTAGGGTGGGAAGTGACAGGTGTCTTTGTCAAAGACAGAAAAAAAGAGGACACAGAGAGACACATAGTAGGAAAGACCCTGTAAAGAGGAAGGCAGAGACTGGGGGGCAGCCAAAAGCCAAGGAATGCCTGGAGCGACCAGAAGCCAAGAGACAAACACGGAACAGATTAACCCTCCGAACCGACAGAGGAAACCAATCCTGCTGACCCTTTGATTTTAACCTTGTAGCCTCCAGAACTGTGAGAGAATAAATTTCCATTGCTTTAATTCTCAATTTGTGGTAAATTGTTATGGCAGCTTTACACCCCCTAAGCCTAATTTTCATCCTGTATTAAATGAGAACTGTATACAGTACCCTACTCAAGCAGCTGAAGTAATCTCTTAACACACCCCTGGGCATATAGAGGGTGCTCAGTGCCACAGGCGAATTGAGTGAGAGTCTGTGCAGTCATAACCTTACCTGTTTTGCATTGTCACAGAGTAAAGTATTCCACAGACCAACATTTTCTGTATAAGATACTTAATATTTTAAGCTCTTAATTTCGTTTATCATAATGATTTTTAAAAGGAATCTTCTAAGTTGCATTATGCATACCATTTCCCCTTAAGTAGTGTGCCAAAGAGCCGTTGCCATCGAGTAGATTCCGACTCATAGAGACCATGTATAGGACAGAGCAGAACTGCCCCACAGAGTTTCCAAGGAGCACCTGGTGGATGTGAACTGCTGACCTTTTGGTTAGCAGCTGTAGCGCTTAACTGCTATGACACCAGGGTTTCCTAAGTAGTGTACAGCATTATAAAAATAAGGAAGGATTTTGAAATCAAATAAGTATGACTTCTAACCTAAATTCTGTCATTTACCAGCTGGGTGGCCTTCAGCAATTTTTTTGGCTTCTCTGAGTTTGTTCAGAGGTATTTGAAAAATAAGGATGATAGCATTTACTCCTGAGGGTAGCTTGGAGGATTAAATTAGGGAAAAAATGTACTGTGTCTAACACAAAACAGATTTTATTTATTTATTTATTTATTTTTCTTCTTAATATCTAAACCTCATCATGTTGAATCACAGAATTTCAGAATGTTATTTATTCAACAAATGATAATTATCCACTATGTACCAGCAACTGTATTCAGAGCTAGAGGCCCTGTGCTCAGAACCCTTTAGTTTTCTACAAGTTACATTTCCTCAGATTGTTCCTTTTTCTTGGTATTTATCACATCCTTCATGGGTCTCCAGCTTTCACAAGCCTCCCTTTTACAGTGGGCTCTTGCTGTCTCCACAGCCTGACCCTGCTCTCCTGGAGCACTGTAAGCCTTTTCCATGCCTCCCACTGGCTCCTTGACTAAAGGTGGCCTTGGGCTTCCTTTTAACAACAGAGTTTAGGAAAACCCGGCTTCCATCATCATGATCTGACACTCATCGCTAGGTCCTGCCTCATCCCCTGAGACTAGGTTCCTGTCCTGCTGTGTGTGTGTGTAGGGTGCTGTGAGACAATTAAAAACACTGGCAACTTAGTAAGGGATTCTGAGAGGCAGGATCTAGGAGAACGACTAGGGGGAAGGGGCATTGGCACAGGCAGCAACCAATGGGATGACTCTGAGAGGGAGATACAGGTGTGGTTTTTGATGCAACGGCAGTTGTTAGCTACTGTACAGTTGGCCCCCAGCTCATTGGGATCCCATGCACAACGGAACAAAATGCTATGGAATCCCCACGATTGCTGATGGATCAGACCATTGTGATCCACAGGGTTTTCACTGGCTGATTTTCTGAAGGAGATTGCCAGGCCTTTCTTTCTGGGTTGGAAGCTCCGCTGAAATCTGTTCAGCATCACAGCAACATGCAAGCCTCCACTGACAAATAGGTGGTGGCTGCACATGAGGTGCATTGGCTGGGAATCGAACCCAGGTGTCCCACAAGGAAGGAAAGAATTCCACCACTGAACCACAACAGCCTTGCAATGGCAGTAGGTGAGGTGAAAACATGGTGCAATTTCATGAGGGATTTCATCTGCTGTTTGCAAAAGGAGGCTCAGGCAGCTCCTTAACATACTAGGGGATAGCACAACTGAAGAAGTTTTCCTTTGATTCTTCTCTGTCTCTCAGTAAACCTTCAGGGATGGTAGCTGGTTCCTTGTGCCTGGTGGCCAGGCAGCTAAGTAGTCAGAAACTCCACAACAGGAGGTTGTTCTGGAAGAAAGGCGACAAGATATAAACCATTGTGATATTCCTGATGAGAAAAATTGAGGTTTTGAGCTACAGTCCTGGCAGTGGGAATGGAATGAATAGTACAATGTACATATGAAACGTGCTTTCATGGATGTTAAAATCTAGCAGTGGAAACAGGCATTCATCAAACAGTTACCTAAACATTCACCAAATTGCTTGCTTCTAAAGTATGCATTACTGTTTCCTCAGTTTCAAATACTGCTGAAATTGCCATGCATCTTACAATTGCTGGGGGCTCGCCAATAGTCATGACATAATTCTAATTAATTGCCAGTGCATCAAAAGATATTGATTTTTTTAAAAAGAAGGACTAGAGGCAAGTCATCTTTTTTTATGCACGTTCTAAATAAAACAACGATATCCATGAACGCATGAACAAGTGGGTGAATTGTGATGCCATTTTCTTGAGATAGGAAATGATGGAAAGCAGATTTAGGAACACCTGCAATGAGTTCCTACCACCTGTCTGTAAGTTTGTCTACCGTGATGGCTTGCATGTTGCTATAAGGCTGGAAACTATGCTACCAGCATCTCAAATACCAGCAGGGTCATCTATGGTGAACAGGTAAAGCTTCCAGACTAAGAAAGCCTGGGAAGAAAGGCCTGGTGGTCTACTTCAGAAATTAGCCAGTGAAAACTCTATGATATACTGCTGAAAAATGAACCCCCTATGTTAGAAGGCATCCAAAATACGCAATGGCCTCAAGAATAGACTCGAGCACGCCAATGATTGTGAAGATGGTGTAAAATCAGGCAACATTCTCTTCTGTTGTGCATGGGGTCACCATGAGTCAGAGCGAACTCCACAGTAACTATCAGCATAACAACAATAGTGAGTTCAATTGTGAACAAGATGAGTGCTAGGAGCCTTTCTGACACCCAAGGGAGATGTGTAGCAGGCAACTATATATACAGATCTGGAACTCAGAGGAGATATCCAAAGAGTGGCAGTATGGATTTCTGGATAGATGGCAATTAAATGCATAGAATAGGTTGAGAATGCTTCAGATGGGATTTTAGGGTAAGAAAAGAAGAATGACTTGTTTCTTGAAAAACTCCGATATGTAAAGCCTTAGAGAGGAGGGCAAGTTGACAAAGAAAGAAGAAATGAATGGAGAAACAGGAGAAATGAATAGAACTGTGATATCCTGAAGGCCAAGAGACGAAGGTGCTTCAGAAACGGAAGGAGTTGACAACTGCATCAAAAGCTACTGAACTATAGAGTAACTTGGGTCTAGATAGTGATCCTTGGGTTTATCTGCATGGAGGGTATTAGAACCTCTGCTCGCTTTAGCTGTTGTTGTTGTTGTTAGTTGCCATCAAGTTGATTCTGACTCATGGTGACCCATGTGTGTTAGAGTAGAACTGTGCTCCTTAGAGTTTACCAGGCTGTGACTTTTTGGAAGCAAATCATCAGGCCTATCTTCCTTTTTTTATCTTCCTAGGCTCTTCTGAGTGGGTTTGAACCATTAACCTTTTGACTAGGAGTCGAGTGCTTAACCATTTGCATCACCCAGGGACTCCTTTGCTTTAGCTCTTCTGTGCATAAAAGAAAGTCTCTTCTGACATCCATTTTTATCCTTTCCTTCTTTCCTGTCTGTCTTAGTCATCTAGCGCTGCTATAACAGAAATACCACAAATGGTTGGCTGTAACAAAGAGAAATTTATTTCTTCATAGTAAAGTAGGCTCTAAGTCCAAATTCGGGGCTTCAGCTCCAGGTGAAGACTTTCTCTCTCTGTTGGCCTTCTCATCAATCTTCCCCCGGACTAGGAGCTTCTCCACGCAGGGACCCCAGGTCCAAAGGACATGCTTTGCTCCCCACACTGTTTTCTTGGTGTTATGAGGCCCCCCATCTCTCTGCTCACTTCTATATCTCAAGAGATTGCCTCAAGACAAAATCAAATTTTGTAGATTAAGTCCTGCCTCACTAACACATTAATATCCTAGAGGCAGGATTTACAACATACAGAAAATCACACAATACTGGGAATCATGGCCCAGCCAAGCTGATATACACATTTTTGGGAGGACATAATGCAATCCATGACACTGTCTTTTTAATGATCTTTTGCTTTCTTCATGTAGTATGTCCTTGATGTCTTCCCACAATTCTGGTTTTTCAGTCATTGGTGTTCAGTGCATCAAATCTATTCTTGAGGTAGTCTTTAAATTCAGGCGGGATGTATGCAAGGCTGTCTTTGACTTTGATGATATTGAGCTTCCCTATTGCTTCTTTCCACAAATGTAGTTGATTTGATTCCTGTGTAGTCCATTTAGTCCATGTGTATACCTGTCAGTTATGTTGTTGAAAAAAAAAAATAGTATCTACAATGAATAAGTCTTTGGTCTTGCAGAATTCTATCATGCAATCACCAGCATTATTTCTATCATCAAGTAGTTTTCCAGCTGCTGATCCTTCTTTGTTTCCAATTTTTACATTCACATTTCAACCTCCAGTAATTATCAATACGTCTTTATCGCATGTTTGATCAATTTCAAACTATAGCAGGTCATAAAAATCTTCAATTTCTTCGTCTTTGGAATTCATGAATAGTTCAAAAAATTTGAATAACAGTCATTAATTTGTCATCGTTGCAGGAATATGGATATGAACCTATCACAGACAACATTATGCTTCAAGTTGTATATTGAGTGAGTATTCTTTATGACGAATGCTGTTCCTCTTCAATTTGCCGTTCTGGGATAGTATGCCATATGATGGCTGGATTCAAAATGGCCGACAGCAGTCCGAATTCAGCTCGCTAACTCCTAGGATACTTATCTTCACGAGTCCCATTTTGTTTCCGATGACTTTCAATCCTTGATTCATACTTCGTACGTTCCACTTTCCAATATCAATGGATGATTGTTGCTTCTCTTTTTGAGTTGTGCCACATCAGTAAATGAAGGTCCTAAAGGCTTCACTCCATCTGCGACTCCATCCATTTTACAACCTAGAGGGCTCATTTTCTAGAACTATACCAGTCTATGTTCTGTTGTGATCCATAGAATTTTCTTTGGCTAATTTTTGGAACTAGCTCACCTGGTCTTTTTCCTAGTCTGCCTTAGTCTAGAAACTTCACTGAAACCTGCCCATCACAGATGACCCTGCTGGTATTTGAAATACTGGTGGCATAGCTTCCAGCATCATAGTGACACACAAGTCACCACAGTATGACACTGACAGGTTTCCAGTAAGAGAAAACTTTCTGATTTTTCTTGATAACAAGTGTGGTATAATAAAAGAATTTCCCATCCTCCTACTTAAGACCAACTGTACCCTTTAGTTGAGATTCTATTTCATTCTACCTTTTCAAGAACCTAATCTTGTCTCCTAGCCTTTTCACATATTAAACATAATAACTCTTGATATTCAGTTTTTCAAAACTGGATTGGTACAGATAAGCCAGGGAACACTGGGACATTGGAAGAGAAAAATATGATGAGATAAGTTTGCTCAGGTGTTTGTGAGTTATGAAGCAGGTGGTTAAAGAAGATATTAACATATAAGTCATCTGTGCATGTTATGATCGAAGTTTTACATCAGAAAAAAAACCATTGTTGTCTAATCGATTCTGACTCCTAGCGACCCGATAGGACAGGGTAGAATGGCTCCATAGGGTTTCTAAGGAGTGCCAATCTTTTGGTTACCAGCTGGACTTTTAACCATCACACCACCATGGCTCTGATTGAAGCCTTAGGCATGGTTAAAAATTGACAAGGGCAAGAATATGAAGTGAAAAGGAAAAAGGGCTTAGCTCTGGGCCATGAGTTAAATGGCAGGGAAGAAAGTATGATTTCAACAAAAACTGAGAAAAAGTAGCCAAACAGGGGAAAACCAAGATACCATATTCCATACAGAAATTTACAGACAACACTTTGCAGAAATTTGACTGTAAAGGTGAAGTGAGAGCTATAGAGTTGTAGCTGGAGGGAAAGTGGGAGATATATAGGGATTGCTCTTTATCCGTCTAATGTAGGAGCACACATTCGTAACCTTGAGTTATAAATAGGTTTTTATTTTCTTCTTTTTTTTTTTTCCAGGGAACTCTGAGATCCTAATTATAACTTCCTACGCTGAGCCAACAAACACATTAAATCCTGAAGTCCTAAATTAGGCTGGGAGACTAGAAGTTGAATAAGACACATATGGTGCCCTCAAGAGGGTCAGTCAGGAAGATCACCCTCTGGGGATTTTTGTTTAAGGATCTTTTCACTGTACCTCTATGATTATGGATATAAATGCCCTCCAAAGGGGCTAGTAGAGTGAAGATGGAAGGCATCTAAAAATGAAAAGGATCAAGTATGCTTTTATAAACAATACCGTTCATTGTGTGATTAGTGATCAAGGCCTGAGACACCTTTTGAAGTTAGAATGAGTTGGGAAATAGAATAAAATAAGGAGCCAAATCACCTTTGCTATCTCAAAATGATCTCCAAATATGCAGCTCGCAAAACCTCAAACATGTGCTGTTGAAGTTACTTCTCTGGTTCAAGGCATCTTTTTTTTCCACAGATTATTTTTTGGCAAGTATCTTACCTAGTAGAAGGGTCATCCATAAGTATTTTCTTTACATTTGTATCATAAAATTATGCATTGAGATAAAATATCATATTGTAATCTCAGGAACCAAAATAATGACACAATGGAAGCACTTCTAGCTTGTCATGTATTTTGACTTTACCCAGAGTGCATCTGTCTAATACAATTTTTGGATATATTGTTTATATAGCCTCTGACCTTAGACTTGTTTAATACTATGTTACAAACAAAGCCAATTTTAGATAAATTATATGTGACTCTATGCCAGATTTCTTATGTGAATGTTCAAAATTCATGTTCTAATTTATTTCCTAGGCGAACAGATATTGCTTACTTTCTGAATTTCTAACTTTCTGGAGTAAGTGAACTAAATGGATGTCTTTTTGTGTTGTCTTTAAGGAAGGATAATTATTATGTAATATATGATCTGTTTATAGTTTCTGAGGATGTTATCTAGCCTAAAAAGTGAGTGATCAGCATGAAGCAAAGCAGACGGTGAGGTATCTGGTTTCTGTCTGAGAGTCAGCATATCAGAAGGCTATCAAGCCCTCCACACAAGTGTGGGTCCCTTGTTATGCCTACAGGCATTCTGAAATGAGGCCATTTGAGCCTGATGTCATATCCCACGTTTATTTGGAAACTTTAAGATTAGAAAGCCTTTGAGAAAATAGTATTATTTCTTTTGTCTTTCATTTGGATTAATCACTTTGTGTCAGTCATGCAGACAAATACACACATAAACAAAAATATGTAGAGACTGCAATGAACTCTTTGTGACAAACCCAGAACATTGAACATTTAAAAGTTTATTTTTCATAAATTACAGGTAAACTACAGGCTTTATAGAAATTAGCACTGAGTTTTGTTTTCGAAGTCAATATGGGTTTCTTCCCTGTGGCCCTAACCAGTTTGAAATTCCTTGGGTTGAAAAACAGGCATAGGATTCTCCATAAGTGCAGATCTCTTTGACTGAATTTCAACTTTGTATTATGATTAACTGGGCCTCTATCTTCTCTCTATTTATCCTTTGAAAGTTTAGTCTCTGTTGTACCCGGCACCTGGTACATGCCTTGGCATGTACTAAGTCCTCAGTAAAAGTCTATTGAATGCCTTGTTTGGAACTAACACATGATAGGGACCATATACATTTATTTATCAAAATAAATAAAACAGGGGTGTTTTTCCTTATTTTCTTTATACATAATACATAATAACTTTCTTCTTATTTACTATATGTATCATATAACAACTAACCACAATGACTATCTATAACAACTGCAATGACTATCTATCATATATGTATGTATGTATATATATATATATATATATATATATATACACACACACACACCTGGAGGAGCAATGGTTAAGTTCTCAGCTGCTAACTGAAAGGTCTATGGTTCAAACTCACTATCGACTCTGTGGAAGAAAAGGCCTGGCAATCTGCTCCTATAAAGATTATAGCCCATGAAACCCTATGGGCAATTCTGCTTCCTCTTATAGGGTCGCTGTGAGTGGGAATCGACTTGACAGCACACAACAAACAACTGCAATTATCCACATATATATCATCAAATTTCTTAGCATCTGGAAAGAGGATATATTTAATAAAATAAATTTATCACACATTTTGTTTAATTGTGCTCTTTCCACATTGCTTTTATCACACAAAATTCTAAAATAAGCCTGGAATCTGTCCCTATTTTATGGTTACAGTAAGCGTAACTATAGGTTTACATATGTCAGCAAGTCAGTGAATGTTTATAGAAAAATGAAGTCGCATAAAAGCACGTTTACAATTAGATTTTAACTAAAATAAATGGCTAGTGTGAGCTCTCCCTAGTACATTTCCTATAAAGTGGGAGTGAAGTAAACAGTGTCATATTTAAAGTTTGGGCTATCTTAAGAACTGCTATAGAATTGAATTATAGCAATAGGAGACATTAGAACAACTATTGCCTTTAAGCAAAGATGTCAGTGAATTCAAACTGTGGAGCTGAATTTGTCTCTAGTCAAAATGGTTATGTTCTTTCTCAGAATGTCTTTCCAGATGACACGATCTATCATATCGCCCCCAATTTTTTTTTTCTTTGCTTAATTTTTTTTTATTTGGAGGAGGTTAAAATTGGCATACAGGAAATTGCATAAATCTTAAGTGTGCAAGTCTATGAGCTTAGAAAATTGATACACCTGAATGACTCAAACCACTGTCACACTTAGAAAATCAACACCAGGGCAGAAATTCCCTCATGTCCTTTCTCAGTCGATCTCCATTGTCAATGTCCCCAGAGGCAATCATTATGCTGAATATTTCTATCATATATTTGTTTTATCTGTTCTAAAAATTCATGCACATGAGTCACATAACACGTACTCTTTTGTATAAATGTATTTTGAAACTTTCTTAAGGTGATTAGCCACACATTTCATATCCTCTTCCTATTCCTAACTTTCCTTCTGTTGTTGCTCCAGGTGAATAGAGACCAATCGTTGTGCCTTAGATTGCCACTTGTAAGCTTTTAAGACCCCAGGCACTATGCAACAAACTTGGGGAGTAGAACAGAAGCACTAAACATGTTATTAGACCAGTTAACTGGGATGTCCCATGAAACCATGACCCTAAACCTCCAAACCAGAGAACCAAATCCCATGAGGTGTTTGGTTGTACATAAGCAGCCTCAACAGCTACTCTTTTTGTTGTTGCTGTAAATAGATCTATCACACAACTTTTGCCAAGTCAAATTTTTGTACAACTCACATTTATATGCACAAATCTTTAATGAACTGTTTGGTTAATTTTTATGTATGTATGCACCCATGTATAGACCACCCAGATCAAAGTATAGAACATAGAACATTTCTAGCACCCCAGAAAGCCCCTGAATATCTCCTCCTACTCAATACTGCTCCCCAGGGTAGGTATCATATTGATTTCTATAACCATAGATTAGTTTTTTCCTGTTTTTAAGTTTCGTATAGATTGACTTATGTACTGTTTTGAGTCTCCTGACTTGACTCAGTATTAAGCCTGTAAGATGAATCCATGCTGTTGTATACATCAGCCCCTGGGTGTTGCAAATGTTAACATGCTCAGCAACTAAAACCTTTACATTGCTGATGAGAGGATAGATTGCTTGAACATCTAATTTGACTCACAGTATCACATAAAGAATAAATATAATTATTGTGCACAAACCAAGAGGAGAAAGCTAATATATTCTAAGATCATGTAGCTAACATGCCACCAATTGGGAATTTGGACATGGGTCTGTCTAATCCAGACGACACAAGTCATTTGCTGCATTACCTTGACTGGTGTGTAATTTTTTGCAATTGGAAGGATGTGAAAAGTGTATCCACCAGGGTACAAAGCAAGAGAGATTTTGTAGAATTAAGATTCTTGGTAAAGACTGGGGGATGTTAGTTGGGCTAGGAAAGAGGGTGTTGGAGAATGATGTCTGTAGTTATTGTCTTAGCCATGTAGTGCTGTTGTAACAGAAATAGCACAAGTGGATGGCTTTCACAAAGAGAAGTTTATTTTCTCACAGTCCAGTAGGCTAGAGGTCTGAGTTCAGGGAGCCAGCTCCAGGGGAAGGCTCCCTCTCTCTGTCAGCTCTGGGGAACATCCTTGTGATGCAACAGTCTTTCCTTGGTCTGGGAGCATCTCAGTGGAGAAACCTCAGGTTCAAAGACACGCTCTGCTCCTGGAACTGCTTTCGTAGTTATATGAAGTCCCCCTGTCTCTCTGCTTGCTTCTATCTTTTATGTCTCAAAAGAGATTGGCATAAGACACTATCTAATCTTGTAGATTTCATCAATATAACTGCTGCTAATCCATCTTATTACATTGTAGTGATAGGATTGACAACGCATAGGGGTCAATCACAGGGTAAAATGGTAGACAATCATACAATCATACAACGGAATCACGACCTAGCCAAGTTGACAGATATTTTGGGGGACACAATTCCACCCATGACACTTATTAATCCAAAAATGTGTTGCCAAATGGGTTGTTTAAATTTGTTTTGTATTTTTTAAATTTTCTTTTAAGGCTAAGTGTGAATTCATCAAAATTTCATCAACATCTATTTGATTAAAAAAAAAAAGCATCAGCGTGGTTCAATTCAAATTAGGTAAACTTTTAAAGTTCAAATGTGTGTACAATCATTGCTTTATATTCTAAGCCTCTTAACGTTTATAAAAATATACATCCACTTCAGTTACAGCGGACTGTCTCTGGCAGGTGTAACTTCAGCGGTAGCGCTGCTCCAGGACAATGAGTGAGCTCATCTTTCGAACATTATAAATAGCAGATTTGAAATTGGCACTAATTTTGTTTTCTATGTCTAAAAGCCTGGTACTGTATTAAAGTGCGGAGCCCTGGTGGCGCAGTGGTTAAAAGCTCAGCTGCTAACCAAAAGGCCAGCAGTTTGAAATCTACCAGCCGCTCCTTGGAAACCCTATGAGGCGGTTCTACTCTGTCCTCAAGGGTTGCTATGAGTCGGAATCGACGTGACGGCATCAGATATATTAAAGATGTGTGAATTGTGGAGAAGGTGCTAGATTTGAAATTTGTTTTTTTGTCCCTGACTTAAATGCAATATTTCTGCTTTCTTGTCACCAAAAAGCAGCTGCCTACATTTTCTCCCAAGACTGAGGGGAAAGGTTTAAATTTGCTGAAGAGCAAGCATTTCAAGTAGTAACTTGGAAGGATTTCTTTAATGCCCTATTTATATAAGCTGTTCCAAAATGAATTATATTGGAAGTTATTTATTATAAGAACAAAACCAGTGCATTGTATTTGTGCTAATATCATGAGATTTCCTATGTATTTCCTAAATAAGGAAAAAATAAAGAGTAATGTTAGCATTCAAATCCTTATTATAAAGTCTTTTTTGAATGCTTAATCTCTGTCATATATTGCTACAGGAATGAGGGATACACTCAGCAGTGAACAAGACAAATAAGATGGCTGGGCCCATGGAAATCACGTCCTAGAGGAAGCATATAAACTGAAAAAAAAAAACAAAAAAAAGATGCCAATACATGAAGTGATTCAAGATAACCAAAAAACAAAAACAAAACACAGCCCATTGCCATTGAGTCAGTTCTGACTCAGTGATGCTATACAACAGAGCAGAACTGCCACATAGGATTTCCAAGGCTATGAATCTTTATGGAAGGTGACTGCCACATCTTTCTCCCAAGGAGCAGCTGGTGGGTTCGAACAGTCAATCTACCAGTTAGCAGTTGAGTGCTTAACCACTGCCCCATTGGGGCTCCAAAAAGATATAAGTTACATTTCTAGGTGGCTTTACTTTTACTGGAGCCCTGGTGGCACAGTAGTTAAGAGCTATGGCTGCTAACCAAAAGGTCGGCAGTTAGAACCCACCAGCAGCTCCTCGGAAACCCTATGGGGCAGCTCTACTCTATCCTATGGGGTGCTATGACTCAGAATCGACTCCATGGCAATGGGTTTGGTTTTGGTTTTACTTTTACTAACTTTATAGGCGTACACTGTGCAAGAACCCATAGACAAGAAACAGAACATGCTCTTGGGTTTGATCAGAACTTCATTGCATGTGCAAATATCTATTAAACAATGTCTGGTTGGAAAACTTGTATTGGCTCCCTTTATATGCACAATTAATTTGATCACTAACTCCCTCGTTTAGTGCTTCTGTTACAATTGATTGGAATTGTAGACACTAATCCAATAAATTTGGAGAAGACATTGTTATCCTTCTCCAAATTTATTAGAAATTATATGAAATCACACTTAAGCACACTCTTTGTCCCTCTTCATATCTTCATGGTTATCTGCTCCTAAATCTTCACATTTCCTCTATTGCCAAACTACTATCATTTAATTTTGGGACTGAATTCTTCCTCTATCAATGATGATTTACAAATATTAGTAAAGACTCAGATGTGCTGCCATCATTCCTTCATGAGGATCTTGGAAAAAAGTGAAAATTTCTCTGAGAAGTGAGAATGTAACAAATCCAATAACTTTATCTGTAGGAGTAGCCTGATTTAGCATTATATAAAAAAATTGTTGTTGTTATCTGCCGTTGAGTCAGTTCCAACTCATATTGACCCTATGTGCAACAGAACGAAATGCCGCCCAGTTCTGCACCATCCTTACAGTCATTGCTATGCCTGAGCCTACTGTTGCTGCCACTGTGTCAATCCATCTCTTTGAGGGTCTTCCTCTTTTTCACTGATCTACTACTTTACCAAGCATGATGTCCTTCTCCAGGGACTTACTCTTCCTGATAACATTTCAAAGTATGTGAGACATAGTCTTGCCATCCTGGCTTCTAAGGAGCATCCTGGCTGTATTTCTTCCAAGGCATATTTTTTCATTCTTTTGGCAGTCCATGGTGTATTCAATATTCTTCATCAATACCATAATTCAAAGGCATCAATTCTTCTTAGCCAATTTTCATTCTTTTTCTCTCTGTCACTCTTGATAAGGGTTCACTTAGTCACATTTCTTCCTTGTGATGATTAATTTTATGTGTCAAGTAGGATAGGCTTTAGCTCCCAGTGGTTTGGCCAAACAGTAATCTAGTTAGTGTCATGGAATGACATGTAACCAACTCAGTTGGCCTTGGGCAGAGCAAATTTCCTTCCATAATGTAATCTATTGTAATGTAATCACCTTCCATGATGTAATCTAATGTAATGTGATCAATCAGTCAGTTGAGGTCATACAAGTGTAGACTGGATGCCAAACCTCGCCACTTCTCAGTTATGAAAACACCAGAATAGACCAGAGACCCACACACAGAGAAAGAGATGACATGTGAGGGTTGTCTATAAGCAAAGGAACTCCAAATCTTGCTGGCAGACACCAGAACTAGGAGAAAGGCTCACAAAAGGAGTCCATGCAGCCAAGACTCTGATTTGGAATTTTAGCCTCTACAGCTGTGAGAAAATACTTTTCTGTTCTTTAAATTCACTCACTTGTGTTTCTTTCGTGACAGAACTAGGAAACTAAGACAATCCTCTTTCTACGTGGCCTCTTTCCACATCCCTCACCACTTCATTTCTTCTAAAGAATGAGATATCCAGTTGATGAATTGGGAAAAGCAACTGGGCATGCTCAGCTCATCTTCTTTCACTGGGGGGTGTCACCTGTCAAGAGGTGCAGGGTTATGATCTGCTGTCTTCTCAGTAGTAGGAGGCTTATCTTTAAGGTTAAGTCTACTCTCCCCCAGAACTAAAGCTATGTTTTCCAGCAAACATTAACATTAATCATGGTCAATAGCTGTATTTTGATCTCTATCGCTGTGATTCTTCTGTCTATACTATAATTGGAGCTCTGCTGGCATAATAGTTAAAAGCTTGGCTGTTAACCAAAAGGTCAGCAGTTCAAATCCACCAGTCACTCCTTGGAAACCATAGTATGGGGCATTTCTACTCTGTCCTATAGTGTTGATATGAGCCAAAATCAACTCAATGGCAATGGTTTTTTTTATACCATAACTAGGGGGAAGAGAATAGTGATACCCTCTTCCTAAATTCCAACATTCCTCTCTTGCATTTTCAATCTGTGCCTTTCCATTGACTTTCTCCACTGTGTCTACAAATGTGAATATGTCTGATCTAGCTTACTAAATTTACCAGCTCTGCTCCCTTACTTCTATCCCTTCTCACCACTCACCTTCCAGTCTGTTTCTTACCGTGAAGTCTCTTAAATTGTAACCTGTGCTTGTGCTTTCAATGGATCCTCCTCTCTTAATCCTCTAATCTCATTGAAACTACTTTTGGAAAAGTATCCAAGTTCACCAAATCCAATATCTTTTTATTAGTTACCATCTTCTTAAATAAAAACAGGGTCAAACTTGACTATAGCATTTCTGACAGTCAAAATGAAAAGGCAATACAGTCAGTTCTATCAGTTCTGAGCACTAAAGTCTAAAATCAGTCTCCCATTTATGGATTTATATAGGAAATACTCATACTTGTAATGTAGTGGGCAATGTCCACTTCCTTTGAGCAACTGCACTAATACCCTGTAGAGTCTTTTGATACACATGGGAACAAAGCAGTCAGTGAAGGAGGCTCTTCAGAGCTCAGTCAGTCCTGGTAAAAGAAAGACCTCAGAGCATTGAAAAAACTGGATGAAAGGAGTGGTGGTCCTGTAACATTTCAATGTGTGCCTCTCAACCAGGTTTTTGAGAGTGTCCTCCAAGAAATAACCAAGAATCAGAATTCTGTGTCCCTGAAAGAAGGTCACTGACCATGCTTTAGAATTTTTAAAAAATTCACGTTTTTATTTCTGAGCTATTTCTTGAACGATGTCCTGAATGTCCAATGGTCTACTATTTATCCTTCTAGCACCTGACTCTCACAAAGTTTAAAAGACAACTTTTCACCTGTGTCCCTACCAGCCCTAAAACAGCTTCTCTTGATTTATCTTTTTTTTTTTTTTGGAGGGAGAGGAGGGATTAATTTTTCAGTGACTATTCATCCTAATTTCTTATTTCATTTTGCAGTGTTCTAGGAATGTATTTGACAGCCAAAGGTGTAATAATTTTGAGAAGGCAGAAACAGAATTTAAAGCTGAAAGAAGGCTGTCAAAGATGGCTGTGGAAGATATTGAGCTTATTGTTACGTAGAAGAATGATGTAGAATCTCAAATAATTGTTAACAGGAATGGGGGGAGATCAATTAGAAAGAGACTGTTAAGGGATGGCTTGAACCAGATGCTCTAGCCTTGGAATGAAGAAATATTTCTATGAGCTTTTCCTAGAGTTCTTTCTGAGTCTCTTTACATCAACTGTGGGATAGGTATGAGGTTGAGGATGTAAAGGAAAAGAGTCAAAGATATTTATATGTCAACCCTGAATCTAGGGAAACAAAGAGTCCTGAAGGCTTGGATGTGGCACAGCTCACAATTTCATTGGGGTTTGGAGGGCAATGTCCTGTTTGTACAAGCACATGCATCTGCCTGAATGTCACTATACATCTCTCTTGAGAAAATGCACAGGAGATGAGTGACTAATTGAAGATTCTTGACTACACAGATATGTCTTTCTACCAGAGACACCACTAAAAAAACAAAAAAAAATATGCTTTTCGAAGTTACTGGAAATTTAAGAAGTATACCCAGACACCCCTATAGGATGGAGTAGCACCCACACACCAAAAAAAACAAAAAAGAAAACATTGCCATTGAGTCAATTCTAACTGATAGAGTAGAACTGCCCCATGGGGTTTCTGAGGCTGTAATCTTTATGGAAGCTGATTACTACATCTTTCTACCATGATAGGTTCAAACTATAGACCTTTTGGTTAGCAGCTGAGTGCTTAACCACCGCACCACTATGGGTCCTTCTACCCAGACACCATTCTTCCTAATTTTACGTTAATGTCATAGGCATTACATGTCATAAGTTTGCTTCCATAATACTACAGCAATGCCATTTTAGTGGAATTCACAGAAACCTACTAATAACCTATTTTCCAATTGCCACACACAAAAATATGTCCTTATTGGAAATTTTTTTTTTTCTATTGGAAATGGACCTAAATCTTCTGATAGCTGTTTTACTAAAAGCAAAATCAAACAACAAAACCAAAATAATAACCACAGCAAACTTAGATGCTATATATATTTCCAAAGCTGTGAGTACATTCAACCCATTTTTTGAGGTTATTCGAATTATCGGCTGAGGTGATTGGTCTTTCAAGATGAATCTTTTTTATTAGCTTTGTAGCTTTCTTTTCTTTTCTTTCTTCCCTTTTTGCTCTAGAGAAGCAACGACTTTGGACATTACGTTTCCTAAAATTGACCTGATTCTCTATGTTATGTCTTTAACAAAACTGAATTTTGTATTTTTATTCATGTACCAGTTATTAGATTGATTCTAAAATAAACATACTGTCTAGAAGCTGATGAAGTCAGAAGAGAGAGTTCAATGACTAAAGGCAAAACAAATACAACCATCAGAGATTTTTGATATTGCTGTGTTTTTTTTTTTGTGATAGAGGGTACTGAAGGTAAGCTATACAATTCATAATTAGGTTTATTTTAACTTGGAAACTAATGATCAAGTATGTCTTTCTGGATTGCCTACTCTCTTAAAGTTTCAAGGAACACAAATAACTGTTAATTCAATCAACTTCCCTTACTCAACTGGATTAATGTGTTTCAAGAATGGAGAGTAAATTTTGACCAATTTTTGGAAATTAATGAGTCTGTTGACAACAATTGATTTCAGAATAACTTTAATTTTCTCACCAGCCAAATGGTAAGAACTAATTCAAATACTTTGGTATTTGAGGATTTGGGCAAAGGCTTGGAAAACTTGATTGACTTTTTCTACTTCCTTTACCCTTTTCTTATCCTTCAAACACTAAACATTTTTTAATGGGTGCCAGATTCTTGGAAGGGAAATTCACTTTCTTACTACACATGGTTTTTAGTCAGTTTGAACCCTCGTGGGATTACTATACTTACAAATAAAAATACCAGTGAGTTGTTGCAACTCACTGTGTCATGATGTATAGCACTTTTTTTTTTTTCCTGCTGAATAGAATTAATAGCAATCCATCCATGTTTCCCTTAAGTAACTGTCATTTTCTTAAACTGATGACTCTGAAATTCCCTGTGTGGGCAGGTCTGATTCTGCTTGATAAGGGTTTCGTTGCAAAATGATGATGTTGAGCTCCTTAATGTCCTGGGTAAATCACAATCTTCTGGAAAAAAACCTCTGTTGATCAATCATGAGGCACAAATCTAGGTAAGCAATAATTTAAATTATTAAAATTATAAGATTTAATTTTATATTACTTTAGTGATCTTACTGTATATTTTGTTGTTTATGGATTCAAAATTATATGAAGTCTCTGAGGATTGATTAAAAAAAATTGAAGAGGATTATATATCTTTGTCCCAAAGTTCCAGAACAAGTTGAAAATGTGAATTTTTATCTGTTGGGCTTATCAGAAATATCAAGAGTTATTGATACTGGTAAAAGTTGGTATTAGTATAAGTTATTAGTTAAGTTATTGGCTGCATGGCCTACTGGTTTCCCAGAAGTTATTAAAATTGCTTCTGTATAAGCTAACTCATGAAAATAAAGACATGTATCATAGTTAAGAGCATGGGCTCAAGAGCCAAAATCTTGGGGGCAAATCCTGGCTTCACCACTTACTGGTTGTGTGACTGGAGGTAAGTTACTTAACCTGTCTATGCTTCCATATATTCTGTGACATGAGCATTATAAAAACTTACCTTTTAGAGCTTGGTGATAAAATTAGATGACACACACAAAAACGCTTAGAACAGTGCCTGGTGTATAGCAAATAGCCACTCTGATAGTAATTATTATTACATTAAAAGCAAACTGAAAAGTTAACATTTCTCCTTAAGCAAGGAATTAATTTTTTTAGCTGTGCCAATATATTAGTAATATATTCATGTGGATAACAATTTATTTGAAGAAGGAAGGAGATAAAAGTCAAGGTCCTGGACCCACCAAGATGGGAAATGTATTGAAGACCTTGTTGTCCTTAATCTGAGTCCTCAAAGGGTTATACCCGCAGGGTACACGTGACCTGAACTATGTCTCGAAAAATCTTTCACCTCATGTGGATTTCAGGGAAGTTCCTCTTGGTTCTGAGTTGAAAGTAGCACATAAAGAAGGGCAAAAATAGTCCTGTGGATTTGCAGCCCAGCCTAGGATTGAGTGCCACCTAGTATTCTCAAGGAACCCTGGTGGTGTAGTGATTACGAGTTAAGCTGCTAACCAAGAGGTCGTAGGTTGAATCCACCTCCTGCTCCATGGAAACCCTATGGGGCAGTTCTATTCTGTCCTATAGGGTTGCTATGAGTCAGAATTGACTTGACAACAATGGTGTGTTTGTTTTAGCATTTTCAAAATAATAACTTGAATTTAATAACTCGCCGGCTGAAAGTCTCCTGAAAAGTAACTTTATATAACCCTCAAAGAGTGCAAAACATTTTTGTTCAATGAGTGCATGCTTCTAATATGACCAAGTACACAATCAAACAAAGTGCCACGAGCAAGAAAAAGCAGCAGGGGAAACAAAACAAAACAAAAACAGCAGAAACAGATCTGCAGAGATTTCAAGTATACGGATTATAGATACAAATTAAAAAAAAAACAACTCTCCTTTCTCTTTTAATCAAATACAAGACAAGCTTAAAATCTGAAGGAAATGGAAATGATAAAATGTGGCATATAAAAACAAATTGAATTTTTCAAAATGGAAAATCAAATAAACAATAGTAAGACCTCCATGGTCAATTTGAACATCATAATAGCACAATTAAAGAAGTAATTTTAATCTAGGATCTAAAAAAAAAAAACTAGGTCAGAGGAAATCCAAATGGTACACATGGAGCCAAAAAGGTGGAAAACAAGGAAGAAAGATTAAGAGCTATGGAAGATATTAATAAGTTTCAATATATATCTAATTGGAATTCTTGAATGAGAAAAAAAAAAAAAAACCTATTGCTGTTGAGTCAATTCCAACTCATAGCAACCTTATCAGACAGAGCAGTACTGCCCCACTGGGTTTCCAAGGAGGGCCCAGTGGATTCGAACTTGCTGACCTTTTGGTTGGCAGCTGTAGCTCTTAACCACTACACCACCAGGGTTTCCTCTAGAATGAGAAAAAAGAGTAGGATGAAAATGGAAGAGTGGCGATGTGTAAAGAGATAATACCTGAGAATTTTCCAATGGTGATGAAATATTCCGATGTGCAGATTCAAAAACTCAGTGAATCCCCAAAACCAAAAAAACAAATCTGTTGCTGTTGACTGGATCCTGAATCATAGCGACCCTATAGGAGAGCAGAGCTGTCCCATAAGGTTTCCAAGGCTGTAAATCTTTATGGAAGCAAATGGCCACATCTTTCTCCCATAGAGCATCTGGTGTGTTCCAATGGCTGACCCTTTGGTTAGCAGCCAAACACTTAACAACTGCACCACCAGGGCTCTTAACCCCCAGCAGGATAAAATGGAAAACCCATACTGAGATACCTCATAGGGGCACAGCAGAATATTACATGACAAAAGGTATACCTTCAAAGGACCCAACTATTTAAAGGCAGGTTACTTTCAAATGAATGCCAATGAGACTGCCAGCTTATTTGTCCACAGCCATGAAAGAACCCAGAAAAATGTCTACCCTAGATTTCCATATCCATCAAAATGAATTTCAAAAATAAGAACAAAATAAACATCACGAGAGAGAAGGGAAAGAGTGAACAGTGTATACCCTTACTTAAGAAAAATAACACTTTACTCAGACTCAAGGTGTGAAGAAAGGAAAATGAAGAGCGGAGGAAGTGGTAAATGTGGGTAAATCTAAGTTAGGGTTCCATTTACTGGATTGCACCCCCCAAAAAGATAGGGCAAAGTCCTAACTACTGGTACATGTGAATGTGACCTTGTTTGGAAACAGAGTCTTTGAAGATGTTGTTACTTAACATGAGATCGTACCAGAGTAGGGTGGGTTTTAATTCAATCTGAGTGATGTCTTTATAAAAGATGAGAGGAGACACAGAGATACAGACAGAGGAGAGATGACCATAGGAAGATGTATCTACAAGTCAAAGAATACCAGGGACCATTAGCAGGAGTGCTGGTGGCACAGTAGTTAAGAGCTCGGCTTTTAACCAAAAGGTCAGCAGTTTGAATCTACCAGCCACTCCTTAGAAACCATATGGGGCTGTTCTACCCTGTCCTATAGGGTCGCTGTGAGTCAAAATTGACTCTATGGCAACAGGTAAGGTTTTTTTTTTTTTTAATTATTATTATTAAAAGCTGTGAGAGAGAAGGAAAAAGGATCTTTCCCTAAAGACTTTAGAATGAGCATGGCCCAGCCAACACATTGATTTAGACTTCTGACCTCCAGAACTATGAGACAACACATTTCCATTGTTTAAGCCATTCACTTTATGCGACTTTGTTATGCGAGCCCTAGGAAATAATGGGTAGAGTTTCTCAGCATGGGCGCTATTGACCTTTTCAGGTAGACAATTCTTGGTTGTGGGAAGCTGTACTGTTTATTCTAAGACACTTAGCAGTGTTCTTGGCCTTGACCCACTAGATGCCCTAGAGCCCCACCACGTCTGAGTCACCAAAAATGTCACCAGACATCGCCAAATGTCCCCGGGGGGCAAAACTGTCTCAGTTGAAAACTACTAATCTAAATGAGTATTGATTTAAAAAACAGTAATAGCTACTGTCTTGTGGTTTAAAAAAAAAATGGTAGAATTAAAATACACAACAGAATTAATATATAAATCAGAAGAGGGCAATGGATCTGGTAGAAGAGGAAAAAGTAAAAAAAAAATAAAAATAAAAAAATACATCTTGAAAAAATGAAACTTATCAGCCAAAATGGTTTTTAAACATCAGGCATCAGTCAACATTCATCTTGATTGTTTCAAATCTGTGATGTAATGGAAAGAGTCAATTGTTTGTTGCCCTTTCCTCGTGTATTCATACAGTTTTTTTTTTAGATTTTATTGTTCTTGAGAATATACACAGCAAACATACACCAATTCAGCCGTTTCTATATGTACAACTCAGTGACATTGATTACATTCCTCGAGTTGTGCAGCCATTCTCGCCCTCTTTTTCTCAGTCGTTCCTCCCTCATTAACATAAACTCACTGCCCCCAAATGTTCCTATCTAACCTTTCAAGTTGTTGTTGTCACTTTGAACTCGTATAGATAATTCTCAAAAGAGCATAATGCTCAAGGCACATTTTTTTTACTAGTTAAGCTAAACTACTGTATGGTTTTAAGAAGACTTCAGGGGTTATTTTTGGTTTAAATCTTAAAAATTTTCTCAGGGCAGTAGTTCCAGAGGTTCAGCCAGCCCCCATGGCTCCAGAAAGTCTGAAGAATTTGAAATATTGTTTTTAATTTTCCCCCTTTTGATCAATATTCTTTTGTAGAATCTTTGATCAAAATGTTTAGTAATGGTAGCCATGCACCATCCAGTTCTTCTGGTCTCATGGCAAAGGAGGCAGTTGTTCATGGAGGCAATTAGCTACACAGTCCATATCCTCCTCCTATTCCTGACATTCCTTGACTCTCCTTCTTCTGTTTCTCCAGGTGAAAAGAGACCAATTTTTGTGACTTGTATGGCCCTGTGCAAGAGTTTAAGACGCTAGGCACTATGCAGTGAACTAGGAGGTAGAACAGAATCACTGAACACGTTGTTAGGCCACTTGACTGGAATGTTCCATGAAACCGTGACTCTAAACCTCCAAAACAAGGAACCAAATCCCATAAGGTGTTTGGTTGTACTTTGTGCATGTAAAGCCAGAGGGAGGGAACAAGAAGATTTTACTATAGCCAAGAGTAATACCGATAACAGCGAGGACTAAAGCATTTCCAGCAGGTTCTACACTAAAACAGATCAGTTTTCATCTTAGTGACACAAGTAAAAGTATTTTAGATGATATGTACTGTAACTCTTTGAAGGAGAAGACAGGCTTTCTGGTTTGTATTGAAAATACTCCTTAATTAAGAAAAATATCATTTATAAAATCACATTATCTAACTTTCTAGCAACTCTGTAACTATAATCTTTCTCCATCTCTCTCTGTTAGCATTGTTTTTCTCTCTCTCACACACACACAATTTAAAAAACAAACAAACAAACAAACAAAAAACCAAGAACCAGCATATGGAGACATTTTGTATTCCCTTAGAAAGAAATCTGAACCTCTTTAAAAAATGGTTTAGCATAACCCCACAGAATCATCTGCTTAATTTTATTTATTTTGGCATATCTGCTGTCACAGATGTTTGTTGTTATACACAAGGAAAACACGTTAGTGTTGAAGTCGATGGCTCAAAGCGAGAATGGAGGGGCTTTGTGTGGAGCAAAGAATCCCAGGAAACTTTATAAGCGAGTTTGTGTGACCTGGCCGTGGGTTGGTAAGTATATATTAGCAACTTGTGAGAGTCTGGTTTCTTTTAGAACACTGAGGCAAATTCACTGAACCCTAATAGGAGCTGTTGAGATAACTGAGCAGCTGTGTTAATGGAAGAGGGAAGGAATTGCACCTAGGCAAAAACGCCTTCAAAGAGATGGTTTAGAGGATCTGGGGAAGATAAAGTGCCCAGGCTGTTCTTTTATCACTTTCTCAGACCCGTGTACCTTCACCGCAACCAGGGGGATTTGGATCTTGAGGTCTGAGTTGTGCTTCACATGGGAATTCTCCGTGACCTTGTCAACTCTGAGAGCAGTACGATAAACAGCCCAGAGCCCTCAGGAATGGTCATGTTTTAAAAGTTCTATAAATAGTTTTGGTGGTTAATTATTAAGCTCTCAAGACTGTCTGGTAAGGGAACAATGAAACTACTAACCTGAAAGGCTAGCTCCTAAGGAGTTCCAAAGCGTCTGAAGTTCCCATTGGCTTCTTCTTCACACTCATTAGCTTCTTGATGCTCACCCTGTGTTACTGAAAGTGGTGTTTCTTTTTCTATCTGTATATTATTTGCTTTCCTTATAAATGCTCTGCATATACAGGCAGCATCTCGGTTTAATGACTGCAACCAAATTACTTCCTTATGTATGAATATAATTTTAATGCGAGCCTGTTGTTTAGGGGAGAATGTTTTGTATAGACTGTAAATATTTTTTGATGTGTTTAGGTTTGATAAAATGCACAGTGTTAGCCCTATATTACGGAGTTTTTTTTTCTTATGACTTTACTTAGAAAATCATCTTTACTACAATAATACCATTCTGAACTCCTTGGAACTTAATTCTTTCAAACCTTAGCCCCCCACAATTCAAGATTTTGCAAAAGCCTGTTACATTTTAAGAAGAGCTTATCGTATTCAGATACAATAATATCCAAAATGATAATACTGAAACAACGATGTCTTTGTTTTAGAGACTTGCTCCTTCCATAGCAGGGCCGATGAAAGCATATGTCAGACAGAACTTTCTGTTTAATAAAATTCACGGTAACTGGATCAGGCAACCACTGTTACCACGGGCAACCTGCCAGGCCATGTTACACTTGTTATATGGAACCAGCCGTTGCAATGGTTTTCATTTTAGTTGAATTCTGCTTCTTGGTCCAAAAGCATGTTTAAGTCCACAAAAATATTCACTGTCTCCCAAGTACGAATATGTTCTACACATGGCTAGCACCCTCGTTTTATGTCTTCTCTTGCCACTTCCCATTATTTATTCGAGGTCTGAAATTGCACTGCCCTTTCCTCATGAAAGATGATGCATTTTTACTTATCTGCTCTGAGTTGTTTTGCCAGAAATGGAGATTACTACCGGGTGAGTCCTGCTATTATTACACTTCACGAAAGGCCCACTTCTGCCTCTTGGTAATCCACACAATTACAGCTTCACCACAAAGCAGCCCTGACACCTTGCCCCTGTTCGTCTCACTCTGACACATGTCTATTTTGTTCTCTAATACTCCCAGGAGCTGAAAGTACTCATGTATATATTAATTCATGAATTAGGTGGGGCGTCAGAAATACGGACAATAGAATTTCAAAATGTTCAGTAGAGGGCATTTTAATGATCAGCTTGTAAAAAAAACCAAACCCATTGCTATCTAGTCAATACCAACTCATAGCAGCCCTATAGGACAGAGTAGAACTGCCCCATACAGTTTCCAAGGAGCAGCTGGTGGAGTTGAACTGCCGGCCTTTTGGTTAGCAGCAATAGCTCTTAACCACTATACCATCAGGGTTTAGGCAAGAGATACGAGTCCCAGAGAGAAAAAGTGACGGCTTAGTCTCTTAAATCCTTGTATCTCAGTAACAGCGACAAGGAGATAAATATAGGAAGAAGATATAAGTTGGTAGATGTTTGAATTTGCATTATGATATTATTTATTGATAGGCAGATTAACTCAACAAAGGCAACAAATGCACATAGAGCCTTTCTTTCGTTTCAGGCACTATTCTTGGTGATGAAGATGAAAAGACCCAGCCTCTGGTGGTTGGAGGTCCTCCAGCAGCTCAAATAGTTTGTACTCCACTACCGGACGGCACTGGTTTTTTGGGTTACCAGTGGCACTTCTAAGAAGGTGCAAGGTGTGGAGCAGAGGTGAGGGGGAGGGTGGACCACATCCGGTGACACTGTCAGAGGGGATGACACCAAAATGACTGTCTATAAAATTTTTATGCAGTGTTTCAGCAGAAATTTATTGTTCTTTATAACAAATACCTCCATGTTAGTTATAACAACAAAAACATTTTTCCTAAGCCCAGCTTACATGTATCAATATACCTACAAGGCTAAAACTCTGTGCTAATTTACTTTTTGAACCTTCTAACGTGCTTGGGTCAGAGCTGCCATTATTATCCAATTACAATGATGCTTTGAGACACGTGGTTTTGTTTGCACGCGCTACAAGCACATGTTGTTGTTTTAGTCGCTGGCAGAGTTTTTACAGTTGCTGATCTTCTCAAATTTTCTGATGTTTTAGCTACAATATTGTGGTAGTTAGTTCTTGTGAGCCTATATCAATAACTTTCTTGGGAATGAAGTAGTAAATAAAGGAAAAGAGGGAGAAAAATCGAAAGGCTTATACCGTTACTAAATATTGTAACCAGTTATGTAATTCAATATAGAAAGATTTTATAAGCAATTTTGTTATTAGTATTCATATCATCTAAGAAATAGTATATTTAAGCAATTTACAACTGTATTTATAGAATATTATTCTATGATTAAAATTGGTAATAAATATTACTAAGGATTCTGTATGGTCTGGTGAGGGATGAAGTCCATGGGGGAGTGAGTGACACCATCAGTTACCACACTGGATGACACCAACCCACTGTCTACTACCAACCCAAAAGGTTAGCAGTCCACTCAGAGATGTCGTGGAAAGAAGGCCTCATAATCTATTTTTGTAAGGTTACAGCCACTGAAAACCCTATGGAGTGCAGTTCTACTCTGAAATATGTGGGATCTCCATGAGTCGGAATTGACTCTACTGCTTCGAGTGTGTTTTTTACTTAAAGGGGTTGACAGTAGAGAAATTAGTCATGCTTCTTTTAATTTATTACATATATATGTATATGTACATAACCAAAAACCAAACCTGTTGCTGTCAACTCATAGCGACCCCATAGGACAGAGTAGAACTGCCCCACGGGATTTCCGAGGGGCAACTGGTGGATTCGAGCTGCTGACCTCTTGATTAACAGCTGAGCTCTTAACCACTGGGACACCGTGTGTGTATGCGGGTTTGTGTGTGTGTGTGTGTGTGTGTGTGTGTATATTTGCTAAAACCTAAGCTCCATGACAGCTCTGTTCTGTTCAATTATGAATCTTAAGCATCTACAAATGAGTCTGGCACATAGTAGGTACTTAATAAATATTCATTGAGAGAACAAATATATATATGCTTTATATTAATATCACATACCACTTGATTCATTATATTGCACATATTATTGAGTTTATTCCTGGGGGCAATGAGAAAGGTGTGCTTTCACAAAGGGGTGATCCCCCCGATCAGGTTAGCCCCACTGGAGGTCCTCAATTCCCAGCTGCTATTGAGTCAACTCTAACTCATGGTAACCCCATGTGTGTGAGAGTAGACCCGTGCTCCATAAAAACCCAGTGCCGTCGAGTCAATTCCGACTCATAGTGACACTATAGGGCAGAGTAGAACTGCCCCATAGAGTTTCCAAGGAGCACCTGGCGGATTTGAACTGCTGACCCTTTGGTTAGCAGCCATAGCACTTAACCACTACACCACCAGGGTCTCCTATGCTCCATAGGGTTTTCAATAGTTGATTTTTCAGAGGTAGATCTGAAAAATCTCCTTTCTTCTGAGATGCCTCAGGGTGGACTTGAACCTCCAACCTTCCGGTTAGCAGCCGAGCAGCGTTAACCATTTGCATCACCCAGGGACTCCCACTGATGGTAGGCTTTGACATTTATTTGGCTTGCCTGAAGTTTTAAAATACTAACTTAGCACCACTAAGCAAGTGTATCTCTGGATGTAATATACCTAAATACATTGATAACATCTTAACTTCATTGTTGTTACTTAAAATCAAATCTACAACAACTGTGCCTGTATTTTTCATAGTTTAAGACCAAACGTAGACTTGGAAATTAGTTATCCAATACCACCAGCAGCACATCTGCAAAGCATGCTAAAGGGGGAGGCAATAGAATCTCAAAATCTGTCCTGGAATATGTCAGGGTGTCCACAGCACAATACTCTGCTAAATGAAAACATTCCAGACAGTGGTTATTTTATGCTGGGTCCACAATTAGGATGGAACAAGTGTGAGAGGCAACAAGGGTAACTTAAAGCTTCTTGTTGTTGTTGCTTTTCTTTTTTCTACTATCTTCTCTTCTGGGAAAACAAAAAGTATAGTCCATCGTGGGCAAAGTCAAAATCACAATGGGTCATATAGTAAAAGTATGCACAGTAAGTGCAGAGTATCGGTTCAAGCATTTACTTTATACTTGCGGAACAGAGGCAATGAATTAGAACAGTATATGCTAGGGAAGGTCAAAGATATAATTCAAAATAGGAAAAAAAAAAAAGCCCACTTTTATAAGAAGGGAGGCCTAAGCTGCATAAAAACGTCAGAAATGCATATGAAGAGCTTGGATACTGGAAGTTAAAAATGACCCTGTGAACCAGGCTTATGTGGGATAAAACTCTACTGATAGTCTGTGAATAATCATTTTCTGGCTGTATACCTTCTTTCAAAAACATCTCATGCAATGGGCTAGGAAAACTGCTCATCAGTGAATTTCCTCATAGCTAGCTACAATCAAGAATGTTCTAATGTTTTGAAGAACATCGCTATGTACTGAGAGTATGCTTAATTACTTCTATGACACATTGTTTTAATTGTGTGCCACCCCCATCTCTCCTCCCGCACACGCATGGAGTTTCCACCCGTTTCCCCTTTTCTCCATTTGATCTTGAGTTTAAAAATATGGTTGACAAGAGAAAGATTAGTCCAACGGACTAATGGTACTACAGTCCCCACCAGACTAAGTCCAGCATAACTAGACGGTGCCCAGTTACCATCACTGACTACCCTGACAGGGATCACAATAGAGGGTCCTGGACAGAGCTGGAGAAAAATGTAGAACAAAATTCTAACTCACATACACACAAAAAAGACCAGACTTACAGGTCTGACAGAGACTGGAGAAACCCCGAGAATATGGACCCCGGACACCCTGTTAACTCAGTAATGAAGTCACTTCTGAGGTTCATGCTTCAGCCAAAGATTAGATGGGCCCATAAAACAAAACAAGACTAAATGAGCACAGCAGCCCAGGGGCAAGGACTAGAAAGCAGGAGGGAACAGGAGAGCTGGTAATAAGGAACCAAGGTTGAGAAGGGAGAGTGTTGACATGTCGTGGGGTTGGCAACCAATGCCACAAAACAATATGTGTACTAATTGTTTAATGAGCAACTAGTTTGGTCTGTAAACCTTCATCTAAAGTACAATAAAAAAAAAAAAAGAATGCTTGCAGCAGATGTGTTACACCTCAATTAAAAACGTTTTAAAAAGGAAAAAAAAAAATACTATTGATGTAGCCCTAGGAAGTTTGAGACACTACCCGTTTGCCATTTCTAATACACACAAAGGTGACTTGACTTCATGGGAAACCTTCTGTGCTTTTAAAAAGAAAACATTAGATTTACACTAAAAAAAAAACAAAAAAAAAAACCCCAAAAACCGAATCCACTGCCGTCGAGTCAGTTCTGACTCATAGCGACCCTATCAGACACAGTGGAACTGCACCATAGAGTTTCCAAGGAGCATCTGGCGGATTCAACCTGCCGGCCTCTTGGTTAGCAGCCATAGCACCTAACCACTACGCCACCAGGGTTTCCATTATTATTGTAAAATTTAACGTATTTAAAACAGGTTTCCAGTGAGGGAGTTGTGAAGCCAGCCATGAAACTCCACCTGCTGGACTCGCTTTATCAGAACACAAAGTCATGAAATGTTTCCTGGTTTCTCAATCTCAGTGAAAGTTTACAGATAGGACCTGAATACCGAACTGTAGCAAAATAAAATACAGGAAATTAAAATTTCAGATTAACAATGAAATATTTTTTAGTAGATGTCCCAAGTATTGCATAGTTCCAGTAGTATTGCATGAAAATGCCTGTATTAAAAAAAAAAAAATCATTGTTTATCTGAAACTTGGATTTAACTGGGTGTCCTGTATTTTATCTGATGACCTGAGAACTGAAGCACACAATTGAAGAAGCTGTTCTCAATCATCTTGATCAGATTATCCTCTTCTAGAGACAGAAAATCCCACACACAAGAAGATTTATAGTATGGTTAGGCCAGTGCTATGGCAGATTAATTGAGACAAAGCTGAGTTTTCATGGAGAGACTTAGCTCAGAATGGACAGATCACCACAGTGAAGCCTGCATGTAATATACCAGTGTGGGTACTCTTTGATGGTAAAAACTCATTTCTTCAACAAATATTTATTGAGTGGCTGTACTTTCCCAAGGACTGTAAAAACAGCCCACGGTTTTCCTTATGAAACAAAGAAAAGGCAAAAAACAAATTTAGAACTGACATGTATGAGTGAGTCCCTCACACTGGCATTGTGGTAGTATTCGGTGCGTATCAGTTGGTCAATAAACACGTAGCCCTCTTAACCTTTTCTTCACTCTTGAGTTAGAGTGGCACAAGTCACTCTGTGATTTAGCTTGCCACCTGCAGAAGGGTGACGTGATAAGGTTTCCATATCTCATCTCGGTTCTTGTCATTCTTTGGAAATTCTAGAACTCTTATAGGCTGCACCACACTACTCATTTCTTAAATGTGTTGTTGTTAGTTGCCATTGCGTTGGCTCCAACTCATGGCAGCCTTATGTGTAACAGAACAAAATGTCTGCTCCTGTGCGGTTTTCATGGTCATTGGTGTGTTGGAGTCTATTGCTGTGACTATTGTGTAGTGCCTCTCAACCTACGGGCTCACCTTCCAGCACTATATGAGATGATATCCTGCTGTGGCTCATGAGGTTTTCACGGGCTAATTTCAGAAGCAGATTGCCAGGCCTTTCTTCCTAGACTGTGCTAGTTTGGAAGATTTGCTGAAAACTGTCCACCGTGGGTGACCCTGTCGGTGTTTGAAATACTGGCAGCATAGCGTCCAGCATCATCATAGCAACACACACGCCCCCACAGTGTGGCAAGCTGACAGAGTTTGGTGGTTCTTAACTATAAACCACCTTAAATGATTTTGATCTGATTGTTGCGATTTTGGTAGTCTTACCTCGCAAATAACTCCAATTATCTTAATATTTTATTTCCCTTAATAAGTTGTGGTCTCTGCTTTATCAGTGAAGGACAGGCCTTGAGAAAGGTTTTAATTTGCTTGAAAATTTACTTCAAAAATTTCAAGGTAATTAACAATTCAGTTAATGCCTACTTCAAGTTATTCCTAAAAGAAGAACAAAAAGTAATCATGGGTAATCAAGAGAGATTTTACCCTTATTTGCCTCTGATTTTCATATTCCAAGTGAGCCATACACATTCCTTAGTTGGCCTCTTGGATCAGCCTGGAACCCAGCAAGCCGATGAAAATGACACTGAGTCTGTTAAATAAGAGTTAATATGTAATGATGATTCATGTTGATTGTTTTAAATTTTAATTCCCTAAGGAATGACTTAACTGCCCAGTAGAAACTGCTAAGCTTTACAGACATACAGAGTTATCTAGAAACCACAACAATAACGTACTGAAATTGGAATAAATGGTGTAGAAACTATTTTACTCACAGCTCTCATGCCATGTAGCGTGTGGGAGATTTCCTGTGAAACTGGCAAGTGCTTATGCATTTTTTTCCATTTGGCCCTTATCAGCAAGCCTTCATGTATTTATTTTGTCATGTTTCTAATAGAATACTGAATTTCCTTTTAAAGGTAGCTAATTTTTTATACTTCCTCTAAGACAAATTTTGTTATACATGCTGCCTTTTTACTCAAATAACTCTTTAAGGATAGGATCATCAATCCGCTAGTTGACTACATTTTCATAAATCATGAATTAATGATATGTAATTTAACTTTTGTGAGAGGGACAAAAAAGTGCCAAGTATGTTGATGAAGACTGAGTAAAATAGAGTAACTCAACACCAGGGAAGCACTTTGGAGGAAGCTTCTGACGGCAAACACAAACTAAAAGGAGATAAATCCTTTGCTATGGTTTTAAGCAGTGTGGCGCCTAACAACAAGATAAATGTGGTGACATTTACAGAGACCCCAATTAGAGCCAAGCTATCTTAATGCACTCTTTGGCATCTCGGAGCACACATACTCTATATGAAGGACTCTTAGATTTATGGTGGGAATGTAGCCTGCCATATGGGCCACGGTTCATTGCTATGCTGTGCTTTGTCCTAGCATCTGCACTCATGTGCTTCTTTGTTTTGATCATTCCTTTTTAACTCTTTGTCGACTACATAATTTTCTCCAAATGTCTTTCGTCTATTTTCTTCATAATCTTCCATTATTCATTTGCAATAGAATAGGAAAGGTATCATATGCCAATTTCATTACTCAAAATAAAAGGAGTCTCTAAATTACCTCTGATGTTTTCTCACACGACATGGAGTATATGTACTCTCTCAAGGGCGTTTACAAGGAGAATGGGTCAGAGAATACAGGGAAAAAAGGATATGCTAATTTTTTTCTTAATTTACACTTGAACGATAGTTCTGGAGTAATTTTTACTTAGGAAAATATGGCTTAAAGAAGAAGAAAAATTGAACACCCATAACTAATAACTTCATACTAACTTCATACTGTCATTCCTAGTCTAACATGACGGTTAATATTTTACATAACTAACATACTTATCAGAGATGTGATAAGTATTTCAGTTAAAAGATACTTTCAAACACAAAATGGCTGAAAACTTAGAGATTAATTCTGAATTGGGACTGTTAGGAATTTGATCTGGCGACCAATTATAATGTATGTCAGTCTATAAGGAACTGAATAGGATTGGTAGTTGGAAAATATGCCTTTGGTGATGGAAACAATGTTGGAGATGGCATGATAGGATTTTACAAGACCAATGACTTCCTCATTGCAAGTATATTTTTCAGCAACATGAACGGCGACTGTACGTGTGTATTTTGCCAGATGGTATACACAGGAATCAAATCAACTACATTTGTGGAAAGAGATAATGGAAAAGCTCAATATCATCAGTCAGAACAAGGCCAGGGGCTGACTGTGGAACAGACCATCAGTTGCTCATATGCAAGTTCGAGTTGAAACTGAAGTAAATTAGTACAAGTCCACGAGAGCCAAAGTACAACCTGGAGTATATCCCACCTGAATTTAGACACCATCTGAACAACAGGTTTGACCAATTGAAGTACTAAATACATACCAAAAAGTACATACCGAGAAATGTTGGTTGTTTTTTGTTTTTTTTGTTTGAGGAATGACTTAACCACCCAGTAGAAACTGCTAAGTTTCACAAACATGCAGAGTTATCTAGAAACCACAAGAATAATGTACAGAAATGGGAATAAATGGCGTAGAAGGTATTTTACTCACAACTCTCATGCCATGTAGTGTGTGGGACATTTCCTACGAAACTGGCAAATGCTGATGCATTTTTTCCGTTTGGCCCTTATCAGCAAGCCTTCATGTATTTATTTTCTTGTGTTTCTAATAAACCCCCCCCCCCAAAAAAAAACCCAGTGCCAGAATACTAAATTTTCTTTTAAAGGTAGCTGATGACTAGAACTGCCCCATTGGGTTTCCAAGGAGTGGCTGGTGGATTCAAACTGCTGACCTTTTGTTTAGCAGCCATAGCTCTTAACCACTGCACCATCAGGCCTCCTGAACGGGCTAATGCACGTAAAATGTTTGGTTCAGCTGAGTGAGCCATTGTAGTTATGTATTCTAGTTAAACAACACCCGTTGTTTCACACCAAATTTTTTTGTAAGTTAAGGAGTGAATAAATATGTGTTGGTACACTAATCTTCAAAAGGCTGTGATCATTTAATTTTCATTGTAGCTATTTTCATAAAACAAATCATGAAAGGAGAAATATCACAGTAAATGGAAAATGAAAGCAACTAACAAGTGAAATAAGGATCTGGTTAATGAAAAGAAATTTTTAACTGTAAATTCTCTATTTGTTTAGTGGACTTATCTTTCTATTACATTTCTTCTTTTTAAAGGTCAGTGTGTTGCCCATTAGAACCAAAGAGATTCTATCTCGAGTATTTATAATCTGAATTCCCAGAATGTGATCAAGATTTAAGCTACTTACTAAGCCAGACTTGATAGAAAACTTAACAGATTAATGAAGTGTAAAACATTGTTTAAAATTGTCATTCCTAGTCTAACACGACGGTTAATATTTTACAGACTAACATGTTTTTCCTTTTCACGCTTATTGAATCTCTTAAATCCCACGATTCAAAGATATTAATTAACTGAAAAAGTTACCATTTGCAAACATGTCACTTCTGGGAATTATGTGTCTAACATCAAATCTATGTCATTTTTTCGTACTGACGAGTGTTACTGGACAAGGTTGAGTCACACAATTTCCATTAATTTGAAAATTTCTAAATAATACATTATGGAACCAGGAGATTGAGTTATTTATAAAGGTTACCTGATGAACTCCTCTGTGGTGGGTCAGGGGTTGAGTTTGCTAGTGTCACAACAAATGGTGGCTTTTGATTTCTTCTCCCCATGTAATATCATAGTTGAGCGTGTTATTTCTAAGGACAACTTTCCCTTTTTCATCTCCATGTTATTGGGTGCTGACTCATAGTGAACCTACGTACAACAGAAAAAAATGCTGCCCGGTGGTCCTGCACCATCTTCACAATCGTTATTATGTTTGAGCCCATTGTTGCAGCCACTGTGTCAATCTATCTCATTGTCTTCCTCTTTCACTGACTCTCTTTCACTGTTCTTTTCCAGGGACTGGTCCCTCCTGATAACATGTCCAAAGTCCATGAGATGAAGTCTCACCATCCTCACTTCTAAGGAGCACTCTGGCTGTACTTCTTCCAAGACAGATTTGATTGTTCTTCTAGCAGTTCATGACGTACTCAATATTCTTCGCCAACGCCATAATTCAAAGCCATTAATTCTTCTTTGGTCTTCCTTATTCATTCGTTGTCCAGTTTTCATACACACCTGAGGTGACTGAAAACACCCCTTAGTCCTTAGAGTGACATCTTTACTTTTTAATACTTTAAAAAGCATTGGAGCAGATGTGCCCAATGCAGTACGTCATTTTATCCTCATAGCCCTCTGAATTTCCTTAGTCCTGTGGGCCCATAACATCTTTCACGTGTATCTTGTCGCAAGTGTTAAATGGTATGAGAAAGATCAGAAAGTGCCCTTATAAAGTATTGAAAATCTTAATAACCTCAGTAAGGTTGACTCATGTTCAAGGAAACAAACAATCAGTATTCTTTCCTTTTCTTACGAAATGTTTAGTTTCTAGGTACTCTCCTGAAAGTATCAGGAAAACTCAAGTGGCGTTAACATGGCCAAAATCACACCTTTGTGACTGAAAAATAATTGCCTGTAAGAAAAACAACTAAATTAATACTTAAAATTAAAATGGAAACTCTCAGTATTTAAGCATTTATCATTATCTCTGGCACCCTCAAATTGATTCATTATATAACTTAGCTGCCATTCATTTTAGTTTTAATTAATTAATCATTAAACTGAGTGGTGCCTTAGAGCTTCTAAATACAAAAGCAGATTGTACTGCAAAGATGAACACTTGACAATTTTTAGGAAACATTTTGACTTATATTGAGTTTTAAAGAAATCTATTAAGTTAGTTCAAAACTTCCACCCATTCCTTGCTATGTTCTGTCTCAAGTACTTAGGATCACTGAAGGACAAAATAAAATGTGTCATTTTTGGAGGCACATGTGAAGATAGGCCGTAGTTTTTCTTGTTTTCATTACAAAAGAGTGAGCAGAGTCCCCAGGGCCTGAAGCTGGGACATTTGGTCATGCTTACGTTCTTAAAAAAAGTTCAAGAACAAACAGTTCAAGTGCATACATGACATCTTCCTAAACTTTTCCTGGCTAGGTAGCAGAAATGTTTTTAGCAACTGACATATTATTTATACTTTACTTTTTATTATACCACTGGTGGCAAAAGAAATGCTTATACACTTGTTGCTTCTTTTTCCAGTTTGAATTTTTTTACATGTGAAAATATATTTTATACAGACAGAATTGGCTTAAATCTACAAAGGAAAAATAAAAATAATCGTGGCACTTATCTGAGAGTTGCAGATTGAGATTTCTTTTCTTTAGTTCCGCAGGCTAGTGCTTAAGCTGACAGAGCCCAGCACTGTTTTAATATACAGCGTTTACATGCATATTCACACACACACACCCACACACACACACACTTTCACGGGTTTGCATACAGAGTTAACCAACTTCACCTTCAAATTGCTGAGTAAAAACTGAAGAGTAGAGTGAGGCTAAACTATGAAATCGTGAGCATTGGGAATAATTCTCGAGAAGCAGATTTATGTTTTTCTAAAGGAGTTGTCCATTCAGTGGCTTCAGACTTTGGAGAGGTATTTCATATAAGCAGTTTCTCTTCTCTCTTTTCCCCTAACGACTGTTGGCTATTTTCTTCAATGACTTTAAAAAGATGTCAGTGTGAAATTAGCCCCTTTCTATGAGGCACTCGACTTCAACAACGTGTCCTTTTCACTCTATGCCATGGATGCCATCCAATCTGAAATCCTTTCTGCAGCAAGTTGGGATATTTATTAAAAAAAAAAAAAAAAAAGAATTTCTCCAGGGGAGATTTTTATTATGATTTTTACTTTGGAAAAAAAGATTATATAAACCTTTGAAATAGTCTCATTGTAGGAACCTAGTATTAATGTTAACAGATTATTCTCTATCCATGAAATTTTATCAGTGCATACCTGTGGTTCCTATACAATACTATGTACTCCTCAAAATTTATACTGAAGGATTATTTTAAATTAAATACATGTATAGTCTTTTTTCTGGTTAAAATTTCAAGCCTTTCATCTACTTCTTTTTAAAGTAAAATTTCTTATGAAATAAATCACCAATAAAAGAACTAAAAAACCAAACCCATTGCTGTTGAGTCTATTTCAACTCATACGACCATATAGGACAGAGTAGAACTGCCTCATAGGGTTTCCCAGGCTGTAAATCGTTACAAAAGCAGATTGCCACAGCTTTCTCATATAGAACGGCTGGTGGGTTTGAACAGCTGACCTTATGGTTAGCAGCTGAGTGCTTTAACCAATGCACCACCAAGTCTCCTTAAATCACTAATAGTCAGTATTAATGGAACATATGCATTATCCTAGGTGGAATCAATTTTCAGAAATACACATAGGAGAATCACAGATTAAAAACAAAGAAATTTACATTTAAAAATATTTTGACATTCCGCACATGAAAAAAAAAATGTCAAGTTAAAATTTGAGTGTTTCAATATCGTTGATAGTGTTATGTAACAAGAGAGTATAAGTAGTTATTATTATTGGTACTTTAATGACAGTAGTGATTAGTGAAAGAAAGAGACCCACACATGGCATTTCAGTATTCCTACTGGGGCCATTTGAATGTGTACTGCCTCACAGGTTTGCTCATTCACTGTCAGTGTTAAAAAAGGTTTTGTGAATTCAGTCTCAGTTTCATAAACACCTGCAACAGAGAGATTGGAAGAGAAGGGTGGGTGAGAGTTGGAGAATGTGGGTGCCTGTGCTACACTGTCTCTTTGTATATGCAGTCATGTATCGCTTAATGAACATGATATGTTCTGGGAAATAGAGCGGTACGTGATTGGAGCTGTGCGAATGCCATATTATACAAAGGCAGCCGTGGGATTATGAATTAGTTCTATTTTTTTCTTTTTATTGTACTTTAGATGAAAGTTTACAGAACGAACTAGTTTCTCATCAGTTAGCACATTGGTTAACAACCCCACGACAAGTCAACTCCTCTCTCCCTTCTCAATTCTGGGTTCCCTATTACCAGCTTTCCTGTTCCCTCTTGCCTTCCAGTCCCCGCCCCAGGGCTGGTGAACCCCTTTAGTCTTGTTTTGTCCCATGGGCCTGTTTAATCTTTGGCTGAAGGGTGAACTTCAGGAGTCACCTCATTACTGAGCTGAAAGGGTGTCCGGGGGCCATACTCTCAGGGTTTCTCCAGTCTCTGTCAGGCCAGCAAGTCTGGTGTTTCTTTTTGAATTAGGATTTTGTTCTACATTTTTCTCCAGCTCTCTCTGGGACCCTCTATGGTGATTCCTGTCAGAGCAGCCAGTGGTGGTAGCCGGGCACCACCTGGTTTTACTGAATAATTCTGTTCTTAAGTCTGTCTTTAAGTCAGATTTTTATGAAAGTGGGGTCAGTTAGGTATGGTTCATGTCTAATGTCAGTTAGTCAAATGTTAATATGTAGTTAATAATATATTGTTAATATATAATATGTACTGTACCTTTCCATGCATAAAAAACTTTAAAGAAACACTTCGAGATACATTAAAATATCTTTAACATAATAATACTGTGATGATAATAATAATGTTTTGATGCACGTCACAAAGCAGTACCCATTTGTTATTGTAAACCATTGTACGTTCACAGTGCATGCGGCAGACTTTATGGGATTTGGATCTATTCTTTCCCACTCCTATGTTCCCACCTCCTGGAATAGCAGGAGGACTAGCAGCAATGAGAAAATAATCTGGACACGCTTCCGTGATTGCTGAAACATTCAACCTCGGTGCTTTCAGCCTCGGAGCCTCCAAGAGTGAAGCAAGAATTTTGAGTGATGTCTGGCAGGCCTTTGCACAACTTACGTAACAATTATTATTTTTTTTTCTTTCAAACACAATTTTGTAATTAGATTTATGCCACTGATTTGTTGTCTCTGCAAACTTTGTTGTCCCACAACTCTTGCTGCTAGTTTGGCCCTGTGAGTTGAATGGCACAATGTGGTAACTGGAAGCATCTTGGTCATAGTGCATTGAGTGGTGTTCATCCGAGGCAAGTCCCTGAACCTATTCTAAGTAATTTTGTCTTTCAGGAGGGCCAAAGAGGTATGTTTCCCCTAACCCAGTACTTAAGAGAAAACTTTGCTGTTTCTGTTATGCACTGGTCCCTAGCTCCATCACAGATTATATGGGCATTCGTTTTAAAAGGTCGTTTCAAAAGAACTACAGAAATTAAGGAGACGTGGAGTTTGTGGTCACTGTTGTTGTTGTTGTTAGGTGTGTCAAGTTGGCTCTGATTCATAGCGACCTTATGTATAACGCTATGAAATGCTGCCCAGTCCTTTTGTTTTCCTTGCAATCATTGCTGTGTTTGAGCCCATTGTTGCAGCCAGCGTCAATCAGTCTCATTGTGTGTCCTCCTCTTTTTTTGTTGACCGTACACTTTATCAGGCATGATGTCCATCTCCAGGGACTGGTCCTTCCTGATTGCTTGTCTAAAGTAATTGAGCTGAAGTCTCACCATTCTCTCTTGTAAGAAGCATTTTGGCCGTACTTCTTCCATGACATATTTGTTCATTCTCTGGCTGTCCATGATATTTAATATTCTTCACCAACATCACAATTTGAATTCATTAATTCTTCTTCTGTCTTCCCTTTTTTGGTGTTTAGCTTTCACATGCATGTGAGGTGATTGAAAATACCATGGCTTGGATCAGGTACACATTTGTAATCAAATGATATCTTTGCTTTTTAACACTTTAAAGAGGTTTTTTGTAGCATATTTGCCCAATGCAATACTAGAAAGTCAACATTGTTACCCAAGTGTGACTTGATGTTCATGTATGTTGTTTTCATACAATTGAATGTTTCATATAATATAATTTAACTGAGAAACTAACCAAAAACCAGTTGTTGTCGACTCAATTCCAACTCATAGCGACCCCAGAGGACAGAATAGAGCCACCCCATACGATTTCCATGTAGCGCCTGATGGATTTAAACTGCTGACCTTTTGGTTAGCAGCCATAGCTGTTACCCACTATGCTACCAGGGCTTCCACTGAGAAACTAGATGAAGCCATTTTCTTCTATAATACCTGTAACAATCAGCCTAAGGTTTGAAGGATATTATTCTTTAGACCAAACTATCTCAATAAGTTATCTTTAGCTATAACCTAGGCAAATGCACCTAAAAATATTTTGAGATTTTAGTAATAATTGTAACTTTTATATTTAATATTTTTATGTCTAAAAAACTTTAAACATAGAAATAATAAGAAAAATAATATCAACTAACAACATCTAGAACTTCCTACATATCAGGTTTTTTACTTATACTAATTTATTTGATCCTTACAACAATCAAATGAGATAGGTACTATTTTTAACTGTATTTTAGCAATGAATAGTTGACAGACATAGGAGGGTTATACAATTTTCCCAAGGTCACACAGCCAATACGCTGCTGAGCTGAGATTCTAACCTAGGTTTGCTGGTACCAGTGTCCATGTTTTTAATGAATGTCTCACTACAGGTTAATGTAACAGAAAGTTCAATACTTAGTACAAGAATTAAAACAAAGCAATAGTAATTGTTTTGGCCAACTTTGGCCTTTGAATAATGTACCAGTTATTTCAAAACACAAGTATGCAACCAAGACTGATGGTGTTGTTCTAAATGTACAGGTAACGTTAGCCAAGCAGCACTAAACATAGAGGAAAATAAATTTAGAAATGAAGACATGCTTTGAAATATAAAAACTTGATATTTGAAGAAAAGGTGGCTGATAATGTTATAACAGGCAACAGTAAATGATTCCTTTTTTACTTCTTGGTTAATTAATAACTAAAAACACTTCATTTCTACTTGCATACCAGGGTAGGTAGCATGTAAGTGCATCTGTTCGTAACTTTGAGTTGTTCACACAGAGCCTCAAGGGCTCAAAATTTTCATGTCTACCAATGTTCATTCTTTCAAACTCTACCCGAGTCACCAACCAGAGCTTGACTGTCATTTTTTTAACAGAAAATAGATAATTGCCTTTTTAAGAGCTCAAAGATGTTATTTTACTATCTCTCATAATGCAAGTTTAAATGTAGTTTCAAACACAGCTTGAAATTTCTAAAATCACTCAAACTTAGAAATTCAAGTCTGAAGTCCAAAAGATTATAATGTCAATAATTTTTGATGTTTTATTTGTATGTGGTACATCAGGCCGTTTCTGCTTTCAACGGATATAACTTCATGTCTCTGCTACTCCTGAAAGAGGAAATTTCTCCACTGTTATTATTGGGACAAAGAAATTCTTGGACAAGTCCTTGGCTGAAGTATATTTAGGTAAAGAGGCATATATCTGGAAAATTTCAGATTTGAATTGCTATTGTAAAGTGATATTGAAACTTATAGACATAAAAGTATTTACAATTTTATCATGAAATACTATCCATGCAAAGGAATAAATATGCACACGAACAGAATAAAGAATAATAAAATGATTACCTGTGTACTCAGTCCCCTTCTTAAAAAACAGATCCTATTAGAACCTTGAAACCATGGGGTACCGCTCGCATCTCAAATCTTTGTTCTGCCTCCATGTATACCTGTGGAGTAAGGAGATAACACTATGTGCTGTAACACCTTTCCACTAACTTTTCTGCTTGGATTTTTTCCACAGTGTATTGCTTCAATTTTTGTCTTGTCAACTTTACATAAATGGAATCGTTCAGTATATTCTGTGATTTGCTGCTTTGTTTCAACATTTATAATTTTAATTCATTCATTTTAACTGCTTCATGGTATTTTGTTGTATTATCATACCATAATTAAGATATCCTATATTTTGTTGTTTATCACAACTGGACCGATAAACAACATCACAACAAATGAAGAACAAATTGAAGTTGTCAAGGATTTCATTCTACTTGAATCAGCAGTCAGTGTTCATGGAAGTAGAAGTCAAGAAATGAAACAACATACTGCATTGGGCAAGTACGCTATAAGAGACTTCTTTAAAGTTTTAAAAAGCAAAGACGTTTCTTTGATAACTAAGGTGTGCCTGACTCAAGCCATGGTCTTTTCAGTTGTCTCACAGGCTGTGAAACCTGAAAATGAAAAGGAAGACAGAAGAATCAAGGCATTTGAATTGTGGTGTTGGCAAAGAATAGTGAATATGCTATGACTGCCAAAAGAATCAACGAATCAGTCTTATAAGAAATACAACCAGAATTGTTCTTAGAAGCAAGAATGGTGAGACTTCAGCTGGATTATTTTGGACACATCTTCAGGAAAGGCAAATTGCAAAAAAAGGGCATCATAGTTGGTGAAGTAGATGGTCATCAAAAATGCGGGAAACCCTCAATGAGCTGGATTGACACAACAGTCACAACAATGGACTCAAACACAGCAACAATCGTGAAGATGGCGCAGCACTGGGTAATGTTTTCCTTTGTTGTACATAAGGTCAATATGAGCTGGATCCAACTCAGTGACAACTCACAGCTACAACATCAACATCTTTGGTTGAGGAACAGTGCAATATTTTCTGTTAGCAGATTATATAAAACATGTGACAAATTTTCTTACATTTGCCTCTGGGAGCAAATGTATAAAAACTTCTTTAGGATATACCGTAGGACGTTGGAGTGAAATTTCTTCATTATGGCATATAATTGACTCAATTATTAATGCCAATTAGTTTCTAAATAGTTTTAATAATTTATCCTTTCATCAGCTGTGGATGAGAGTTCTTATTACTCTACATTTTCATCAAAATTGGTGTTAAAATACTTTTTCATTTTTGTCAAACTGAGGTTTCAATTTTATTTACCTGTTTTGTGGTGAAACAGCATTTTTCAAGTGTTTTGGTAAGAATTTACTCACTCTTTTCCATTTCCTGTTGGCCGGGGCATTGGACTTGGTTCTGGGGATTCTTATCAATATGGAAGTACGGTTCTGGGGATTCTTATCAATATGGAAGTACCAGGGCAGGAATTGAAAAGTTCTAGACTAGGAGCTACCAGGAAGCTGATCAGAGTCAACCCAGCGGTGGTGAGGCAATTCTCGGAAAAATGTATGTTCAGGCCACAGTGATCTGAACTGGTGCATAAGTGTTGTCTGACTCATCAGCATCTTTTGTGTGTACTGGAAGAAGAAACCCGGGAATAATGTCCCAATTTGCCTACTCGTAAAAAAAAAACTCATTGTTGTGGCCTCGATTCTGACTCATAGCAACCCTATAGGACAGAGTAGAACTGCTCCATAGGGTTTCCAAAGAACTCCTGGTGGATTCAAACTGCTGATCTTTTGGTTAGCAGATGGGATCTTAACCACTGCACCACCAGGGCTCCAATTTATCTACATTGGAGGCCATTTAGAGACCCTAATATGTTTGTAAGGGAACCTGATGGCACAGTGGTTAAGCACTCATCTGCTAACCAAAAGGCTATCTGTTTGAACCCACCAGCCACTCCATGGGAGAGAGATGTGGCAGTCTCCTTCTGTAATGATTATAACTTGAAAACCCTAAGTTATTGTTGTTAGTTGCCATCGAATTAGTTCTGACTCCTAGAGACCCCTATGTACAACAAAAGCAAACACTGTCCGGTCCTGTGGCATCCTCATGATGGTGGTTACGCTTAAGCCCATTGTTGCAGCCACTGTGTCAATCCATCTTGTTGAAGGTCTTCCTCTTTTTTGCTGACCCTCTACTTTATCAAGCATGATGTCCTTCTCCAGGGTCTGATCCCTCCTGATAACAGGTCCAAGTATGTGAGATGTAGTCTTGCCATCCTTGCTGCTAAGGAACATTCCATTGTACTTCTTCCAGAGAGATTTGTTCATTCTTTTGGCAGTCCATGGTATATTCAGTATTTTTCACCAATGTCACAATTCAAAGGTGTCAATTCTTCAGTCTTCTTTATTCATCGTCCAGCTTTTGCAAAATCCTATGGGGTAGTTGTATTTTGTTCTGTAGGGTTGCTACAATTCCTGGGTGGTGCAAGGGGTTTGTGATCAGCTGCTAACCTGAAGGTTGGTGGCGTGAACTCACTCAGTGCTGCCCAGAAGAAAGGCCTGGTGATTTGCTTCTGTAAAGATTACAGGGAATACAACCCTATGGAGCAGCTCTGCTCTATAACAAAAGGGGTCTCCATGAGTCAGAATTGACTCATTGGCAATGAGTGTTTGTTAACGTGATATGGTCATGAGAGCAACGGTGGTTCACTGGTAGATTCTCACCTTCCATGCGGGAGGCTCAGTTTGATTCCCAGCTGGTGCACCTCAAGCTCAGTCATCACTCATCTGTCAGTGGGGGCTTGTGTGTTGCTGTGATGCTGAACATGTTTCAGGGAAGCTTCCGGACTAAGATGGGCTAGGAGGAAAGGTCCAGTGATCTACTTCTGAAAATCAGCCAATGAAAACCCTATGGGTCACAAAGGTCCAATCCACAAGAGATCATGGGATTGGCACAGGACTGGGCAGTATTTCATTCCATTGTGCATGGGGTTGGCATGAGTTGGGGGCTGACTAGACAGCAGCTAACAACAGTATGGTCACTCCTGTTACTGCATAGTATGGCCAGGAGCTGGACTTCACTCCATTTGCTTTGCATCAACACTAATGCCTCTTCTGCATCAGAAATGCAAGTTTGCAACCACTGGCTCCCCCAGACCTTATACATCTTCTGCCTTCTGCCTCCCCCCAAATGCACCCTCTGCCCAGAGCCTGCTTGCTTGTCACTCACTCCAAATCAAAGTCTCTTACAGATATATTTGATTAGAGCCCAATCCTCTATGTTTAGAGGCATGATGGCTGAGAACTTATGATATGAATTTTTTGTTGGGAGGTAGACTTCCCCAGATATACAAAGGCTGTCCCAAAATGACATATAAACGCTTGCATAAGAAATGCTTAACACAAGGCTTCTGGGAAATTTCTTCATCACTGGTGAGACTGAGTCACTGGCAGCCTCCGTCTTTTCTGACTATGGAAGCACGTGCTCTCAATGGCTGCTGGTGGCCAGCCTGCTAACCGAGAGGATCGGTCTTAGGAGGAAAGAGGCAGTGTGGTCAGCAGGGTGGAGAATGAATGTGATGATTTATCCACTGGGTCAACCATCTCTGAAACCACATTGACCTTGGGTTTCCCGTTATGCCAGCCGAGACATTTTCACACTGTTTAAGTCAAATTTGTGTTGTTTTTTTATCCTCTTTGTTAGTACAACCATCCTAATTTTTCAGTTATTTATTTATTTTTACAATAAACAAAATCCCAGTCTTTAAGATTACTGGGGGAAAAAAATCCATTTAATATAGGATATAATGTCATAAGATTCCAGATCCTAACAAGTACTTATTAGTTTTACTCAATGCAAATTATAATAATAATATAATTATAAAACCCATGCAAACAATTTGCTTTACAGTTTCTAAGGTTCATTCATGGAGATTAACTCATTTTATGCTCCCACTGCTGTGTGATGTAAGAAGTTCATGCTTTATTTTACTAATTTTAGGCCTGAAGATACTGTGTTTTAAAAAGTTAATTCACCTTCTCAAGTTAACATGGCTAATAAGTGAATAAATTAGACTAAGAAACTATGTCTCCTGAGTTCCACTCAAGGGAGCAATTCATTAGACATTTGTAAGTCAATACGTGTACCACATAAAATATTAAATTACATAAAAAATGCATCACCACTGCGTCGATTCTGACTCATCGAGACCCTACAGGACAGAGTAGAATTGCGCCATAGGGTTTTCAAGGCTGTAGATCTTTAAGGAAGCAGACTGCCACAGTCCAATGGAGAGACTAGTGGGTTCAAACCAATGGTTAGCAGTCAAGATCTTAACCTTTTGGTTAGCAGCCAAGAGCTTACCCACTGAGCCATCCAGAACCAAACCCATTGCCCTCAAGTCGATTCCAACTCATAGCTACTCTATAGAACAGAGTAGAACTACTCCATATGGTTTCTAAACAGAAGTTCATGGATTCAAACTGCCAGCGTTTTTGGTTAGCAGCCAAGCTCTTAACCACTATGCAACCACGGCTCCGCTGGACAACCAGGGCTCCTTAAGTTACATACTTATAAACAAAATTATTTAGGCTATTTAATTGTATCTGTAAATAAAGAGACCACCACCTGTCTCTCAGTTTGTTGCTCTGTGGTGCTGTGCATGTTGCTGTGATGCTGGAAGCTGCTATTTCAAACACTAGCAGGGTCACCCATGGTGGACAGGTTTCACAGAATCTTCCAGAATAAGGCAGATCAGGAAGAGAGGCCTGGTGATCTCCTTCTGAAAATTAGCCAACGAAACCCTTATATAACACAAGAGAGCATTGTCCAACTCACTTGCTCTGGGTATGTCCTCAGGAGGGATCAGCTGCTGGAGTAGGACGCGATGTTTGGCAGAGGGCCAGTGAGGAGAAGAGAGACCCTCAATGAGATGGATTGGCATGATAGTCGAAATGATGGACTAGAACATACCAGGAATTGTGAGGATGATGAAGGACCCAGCAAGGTTTCATTCTATAGCGCATATGGTCTCCATGAGTCAGAGTGACTCAATAGTAGCTATCTACTTACATACAAACGGGAAATAACACCTGTTTGGGGAGAAATGTCACTCATGAGTTGGGTGCCATAATGTGTGACGTCATGGGCTTTATATGACCTTGGAGCATGGTTGAAATGGAAAAAAAAAAAAAAAGATCCAAGATTACGCCAATTTCTTATCTGAATGTTTTACTCATGAACTATGTTGTTGTTAGGTGCCGTCAAGTCGATTCCGACTCACAGCAACCCTGTATACCACAGAATGAAACACTGCTGGGTCTTGCACCATGCTCACAATCATCGTTATGCTCGAGCCCATTTTTGAAACCACTGTGTCAATCCATCTCATTGAGGGTCTTCCTCTTTTCCATTGACCCTCTACTTTAGCAAACATGATGTCCTTCTCCAGAGACTAATCCCTCCTGACAGTATGTCCAAATTATGTGAGATGCAGTCTCACCATCCTTGCTTTTAAGGAGCATTCTGGTTGTACATCTTCCAAGACAGATTTATTCATTCTTTTGGCAGTCCATGGTATATTCAATATTCTTTGCCAACACCATAATTCAAAGGCGTCAATTCTTCTTTGGTCTTCCTTATTCATTGTCCAGCTTTCACATGCATATGAGGCGATTGGAAATACCATGACATGGGTCAGGTGCACCTTAGTCTTCAAGGTGACATCTTTGCTTTTCAACACTTTAAAGAGGTCCTTTGCAGCAGATTTGCCCAACACAACACGTCTTTTGATTTCTTGACTGCTGCTTCCATGGGTTACAGACATGTACTATATAGGCCAATAAATGCCAGTCATTTCACTGACGATTCAGTGTCTTCTAATTTTTAGATTTAAGTTGCTTTTTTCACTTGGTACTTTCAAATGATAGTTAAGAAAAAAATTTAAAGTATATAAAAAAAATTAAAGCAAACCTACAACCATGATTTCTATTGCCCTCTTTTATAAAAGGCTTGTTCATTCGTTATGTTAACTGATCAATCAACAAATATTTATTACATGCTGTGTGTTTAGTAGGAAACCCTGGTGGCTTTGTGGTTAAGTGCTATGGCTGCTAACCAAAGGGTTGGCAGTTCAAATCTGCCAGGCACTCCTTGGAAACTCTATAGGGCAGTTCTACTCAGTCCTATAGGGTCGCTATGAGTCGGAATCGACTCCTCAACGGCACTAGGTTTTTTAGGGGGGGGTGTGTTTAGTGAATAAGATTGCTAAGATCCCTGTCCTCATATAACCTGCAGTCTTTTGAGGGATATAAACAACTATCTATACAATTACAACACAGTCTGTTAGGAATTGTGCTGAGTGAAATGGGAACCTACACACTGACTGAGGAGAAGGATGGGTAGAATTAGCCTGTGAAGGGAGCTCTGGGAGCAGGGATCATTTTCCAGGCAGCATGGGTAAAATCCTAAAGGTCAGAGAACCAAGATACATTTGAAACCCTGAAGACGTTGAATAGTAAGTCCATAAAACACAACAGTGCAGAATTAGGGATTGGATTAGATTTTTCTGAGTTCGTATCAGGGCTTCATCATTTCCTACCTGATATGACATTGTGTGACGTGGGAGAGGTTACTTCACTTTTCAAAGGCTTAGTTTTAGAAAAGGATAGAAAATTTGGTAATTTGTTGCTGTTAGCTGTGTCCAGTTGGGCCCTGACTCCTGGGGTCCTATATACAACAGAGAAAAAATACTGCTTGGTCCTGAGCCAATACCAGGATTGGTGAGGTTTGGACTGATGTTATCCATAGAGTTTCATTGGCTGATTTTTTGGAAGTAGATAACCTGGCCTTTCTTCCTAGTTTGTCTTAGTCTGGAAGCTCTGTTGAAACCTGCTCTGCATCGTAGTAACATGCAGGCCTCTGTTGACATGAGGAGCATTGGCTAGGAGCTGAACCCAGGTATTAGGCACGGAATTCAAGAATTCTACCGCTGAACCACCAGTTCTCCCAAACTTGAAAAATTGTAGTGAGAGTTAAAGGTGATTTGCTATGTAAAGCATCGAGGACAGAATCTGGTACATAACAAGCTCATGGTGAGTACTCTCAAGTTCACAGTGACTGAGCTGAAGAGAGCTGGTGTGAAGACCGTGAGAGATATGACTGGAAGAGATAGCAGTGTCCAGCCCCCTATGGCTTTATAGGTCAAGTTCAGAATTTGGAATTTATCCTAAGTAATGAGAAGATTATGAAGGGCTTCAAGCCAGGAACTTAAATGTTCGAATTTGCATTTTAGAAAAATTTAATATTAGGGTGCGGTCAAGTAGTATTATAAGAATGAAAAAAAAATGATTACATAAGGATTACATAAGACACAACTGAATAAACACAAAACATGAGAACAATGGCAGCAATGAAAACCAATATTGCTCATAAGTGTACACACTATATATTTTCTCTTATGTATAGAAAAAATTTTTTTTTTTTTGTATAGAAAAAAACTTAAAGGCCAAATTGATCCTCAGTGACTCACACTTATCAGAGGATTTCTCTGGACCACCAAACCATTACTTAACCTGTTCGTAATTCTTACAAAAATGTATGGGCATTCCAGTTGTTAACACATCCACATGTGTAGAAAAATAAAAATCACACGTCCAGGAGATGGTCAGAAATTTTGATTACATTCAAATTCCATGTTGTAATATGTGTTATTTTTTAAATATACTTAGATTACTATTGTCTGTTACTTATTATATTCTGTGATTGCATTCAGTAAATGTTTGCTGGACCAAAAAATCACTTCACTTTTATACTTGCTGTCATGTCTTACTGATTCTACTCAAGAGCTCTCTTACTACATAATATCAAATTGTATGTTCCCTCTAGAATCATTTGCTCTTTTTTATTTCATTGTGTGGAATATGTACCCAATAAGCACCCAATAAACATTGTTGGCAATGCATTTCTGACGTGCCTGCCTTGTGTTCTTGTCGGCTGAAATTAGTACTTTTTTTCCCTACAATACCTAACTGCTGGTGTTTTTCAGAAGTATGGTCAGAAGACCAATTATGTCGAACCAACCTAGGGGTATAAACGGTTCCTTTGCCACCAATGCAGATTCCTGGGCCCTACCCCAAGTCTACTGGATCAAAATGTTCTGAACCTGACATGCTGGACCTGCATTTTAAAAAAAAAAAAAGTCTAGGTTTTCTTGAGAACTCAAGCTGGAGAGCTGTTGCAATGTACTTGTCTAACTCTTCTGCAAAATTGAATCAAACTGGACCATCTTATTGTTACCGTTTCTAAAAATATTACTTGGTTCATAAAATAATATCCATGACCGAGTAGCTCGATTTCTGCAAAGTTATTTAGTTACTCATCTCATGTAGCATTGGTGGATAGGGTGGTAATTCAGAGACAGAGTAAATAGTTTTCCCAAAGACAGAGAGATGAGAACGAAAATATTATCTTCCTGAAAGGCATACTCAGGTGGTGTTTACTTAGCCCCTTTTTAAATGGATGAGTTATAATGTTTCTATGTGGTCCAAAACTGGGATGGACAGCTAATTAGTTAGTGGTAAGAAGTCAAAATTCAAAAGGATATTCATAGACTTAAAGACGATTGAACATATCAACATTAATTTTAATTTCAAAATGGAAAACCCTAGACTAGGTTAGAAAAGATCAGTTATATAAAATTTAAGATGTGGACAGACCTGGATTAAGGACACTTTATGTGAAAAAGATCAACGGCTTTTAGTTGACTGCAAGATGAATATGAATCAATAGTATGAAGAAGTTCTCTAAGATAGAGAATTCATTTAACTTTAATCATAATGTTTCGACACAACAACAAAAATAATTATTACAAAAAAGTCATAATGCTATCAGCATTACAGCTAATTGTTGCATTTCATTCTCAAGATGTGATCACATGCATGCATAATTCAAGTAGTTCAGTCATAATGCACACATCGTTTCAATGCTGAGTTTCCTAACTAATATCGTATCATAAAGCCAATGCAAATCGCAAGCTTCTTTAATTGAAGTATGATGCTGAGGGGTGCAGAAAACCACCGCTGAGCCTTATTTTTCATTCCAGGCATGGGCCTGGCACAAGGGAGCACATCTGGAGTGGAGCTGTCAAATAGCATTGAGTCTGGGAACACAGAGATAGCACTCTGCCACGAAAAGACGATTCTTACGGCTTCATGGAAATTTCCTTTACGTACTTGAAGGATCATTATGTGGAAGAAGGATAAATAATTGCCTTTTTTTTTTTTAATCTATTTATCTCTAGAGAGCACTATTAGAATCAATGGAGGTCAAGTCAGTAAAAAACCAAAACCCACTGCCGTGGAGTGGAATTGTCCCATAGGGTTTCTAAGGCTGTAATGCAGACTACCGCATCTTTTTCCTGCAGAAAAACCAGTGGGTTCGAACTACCGACCTTTTGGTTAGCTTAACCACTACTGCTACCAGGGCTCCTCAATTCAACAAATGCTTATTAATTCCCTACTACATGCTGCGCATTTGGTTCAGAGTTTTATGACTGCAGTTGACGAGGTGGGATATATTTCTGCTCTTACAGATACAGTCGAGAGTTAACAAACATTAAATTTATTGTTAACTCCTTTATAAGCACTTGAAGTGAATTCCCAAATTGCTTTCCATAAGCATTACATTGGCTTTCTCTCACACTAGCCCTGTCCGAGAGCACTGCTTCAGCATATCCTTATAGACACATTGTGTGTTGACCTTTTTTTCTAGTTTTACACGAAAAGAGGCATAACATTGTGTTATAGATTGAATTGTGTCCCCCAAAGAGATATGTTGAAGTTCTAGCCTATGGTATCTGTGAATGTGACTTTGCATGAAAATAAGATCTTTGAAGATGCTGTCAGTTAACATGAGGTCATACTGGAATAAGGCGTGTCCTAAACCAATATGACTGGTGTTTTTATGAAAAGAGAAGAGAGGCAGAGACACACAGAGGAATTTTTTTTTTTTTTTTGATGCCTTTGGATTACAGTGTTGTCAAAGAATATTGACTATACCATGGACCAGCAGAAGAATGAACAAGTCTGTCTTGGAAGAAATACAGCCAGAGTGCTCCTTGGAAGCAAGGATGGCAAGGCTTCATCTCATGTTCTTTGGTCATGTTATCAGGAGGGAGCACTCCCTGGAGAAGGACATCATGTTTGGTAAAGTAGAGGGTCAGCCAAAAAAAAGGAAGACCCGCAGTGAGATGGATTGACAGTGGCTGCAACAACGGACTCAAACACAGCAATAATTCTGAGGATGGGGCAGGACCAGGCAGTGTTGTTATGAGTCAGAACCAACTTGATGGCACCTAACAACAACAATAAAAAAGGTAATAACGAAAAATAATAGTAATTTTTTTTCCGTGTTAGTAAAAATGTCTCTAGTATTTAGGTATTGGTTTTACATGTATATTCTTTATTGAACGAAGGAATAACATTCTCATATATTCTTGATTTATATTTGTGAAAGTAACTATTAGTGTGTTTTAATCAGAACAAAATAGTTAAAATTTGAAATGTGTTTTGAGATTATTGAGATATATTTAAAAACAGTTTTATCAGTTAATTTGATCATGTCTACTAATAGATTTCTTAGTATAAACTCATTGTTTCATTCCTGAGATAAATCCTACTTAGTTTTGGTAAACTAGTTCTTTAAAAAAAATGTATATTTGAACTAAAATATCTAGTGTTTCGTTTCCTCTACTCTATTCTAACCCCTTTTTAATGTGTATTAAGTTACTAGACTTTTTTAGTACTTAAACCAAAACCCACTGCTGTCAAGTCGATTCCTACTCATAGTGATCCTACAGGACAGAGCAGAACCATCCCATAGGGTTTCCAAGGAGTGGCTGGTGGATTCAAACAGCTGACCTTTTGGTTAGCAGCTGAGTTCTTAACCACTGTGCCACCAGGGTTCCACATTAGCACTTCGGGTTGGGAAACAACTCTGCCAGAAGAGGATGGAGTACGCTGAATTTGCTGAAATAGTAGACCCACAGAGTGAATGGAAAATTTAGAGTTTTTCTAGCGTCATTGTCATCTTTGCATCTGGGTGTAGGTTTGGGTAATTGGAAATATCTGACACCTTGAGCTTATGACTTGCCTGCATCCTGTAATTTTATATCTGAGGAAAAGTATTGGCTATGAGGTACTATTTAGAAAGTTCGATGCATAAATTAGACTATTACTCAGATTATAATTGTTAAGCCATGAGAACTACGAATAATACAGTTTGCTGCCCATTGAACTGAATACACATAATGATTTAGTCACCTTGAGTCGGAATCGACTTGACAGCAACTAACAACAACAACCATAATTTATTATCTAGTCCAGAGAGTTATTAATTTTAGTGTAAAGTTCATAGTTATTATGATCGGTGTCCTCAAAGAGTGGATTACTACATTTCCTCCAAATAAAGTCATCCCAAGGTTCTTGGTCCAGCAGAACATTATTTTTTCAATCTCTTTAAATCAGAATCTTGGCAGAAAGGAAGCCTTAACTTTTCAAATGATGTATTTTCTTGCTAGTTACAGTTTACTCTAAAGGTAGAGAAAAATGAGCAAATATTTTCAGTTTCCTCTTATGCAACGAATATATTTATGAGTTATTTTGCACATTGATTTTTATTTATATCTTTCTGCATATTAATTAAACACATTTTATTTGCAATGATGATCCTTCGGAAATGTTCTCATACATTCATTGAGAACACATGTTTCAGAGACAAAGGAAGTTTAGAACAAAATTACTAAAATTGGCATTTATGTTATTACATGATGAGACTTCTAAAAGAGTTAATAAAATAAAGAAGCTCATGCATTCATAAGAGGGAAAGATCAAATTGGGTAAGCTGGCCAGTAGTGACAAACTATGTTTTCACGAAGGATGATTCAACAAAGACTTTATATCTGCTTATGCTCAGTCATGGTTCTATCTTTTGAAATACAAGAAATATACATATTAGCTTCAAAACTGTCTATTGTATGACTCTTAGTGTTGAATGTTCTTATCTTTTATCCTCAGCTTTACCAGCTGCATGTTTCGGTAACAACATAAGTTAAGCTTGCGTTTTACTTCGCATACATTTTACTTTGCGTAAAATTTCAGGATGATATCATTGCAGTGTTAATAAACAATTACATTTTCAAAAATATATAATAAAATCCTGTATTGAATAAAGATTTTTGACAATTATAAAGTACAGGAGAAGTGTAGTTCTACATATGTACTACCGTGTTAAATATATATTATTAAGCTAAGAAAACAATTATCCTATAGGTTATGTTGCATCTCATAATTAAGGAAGTCACTGCTTTTCCATTTGGTTACTCTATATAACATCTACATTTTATGAAGCTTTTATGCAAAATGTGAGAATTTCAAGCATAATCTAATTGCATTAATTTCATAGAACTTAAATCACCAGATAATTGACACTGCAGTATCTCACAGTTTCTTTTACAGAATCTTACTCTTTCCTCAAATGGATAGACAAGCTGATGGATTTCAATAATATTATCACGCTTCCTTGCTATGAATGTGAAAGTTCAATTAGTGAGCTCAAACAATAAAGTACTGCTTACTAAATAAAAAAGGTAAAATTTGTAGTAAAATAATATTTAGCTAATTTTGAGATTTTTCCTGTATTTTCTAAATGTAATTTTCAATTATATACCCACCTGATGACGTTACTTACTAGAGGTAGATTTAAAAATCTACTGTAGGAAGCGAGATCAAAACCAAGAAATACCTGTTGCAGTTGAGTCGATTCCGACTCATAGTGACCCTATAGGACAGAGGAGAACTGCCCCACAGGGCTTCCAAGGAGCAGCTGGTGGATTCGAACTGCTGACCTTTTGGTTAGCAGCCAAGCCCTTAATCACTCTGTCACCAGGCCTACTGTGAGAAAGGTAGTCACCTTAAATTATCACTATAAAATGTGGAAGGCACTGTGACCTCTGGTCATAAAATTATGTTTTAAAAATCTTTATAGTTTTATTAAATTAGACAGCATTGCATGGTTAAGATTCTTCTTATGGTTCTTTTTTTTTTTTTTCTTTGTACCAAGGTGAAAAAGTAACAATCAAAAGTCACTACTGTAATTAATATTGCTGAATTGTACACATAAAAAATGTTAAGATGGCAAATGTTTTGTTATATACATTTACCACAATTTTTTAAAAAAATCGTCTACTAAAGCAACAGAGACAAAGGCAGTTCAGTGGTAGAATTCTCACCTTCCAAGTGAGAGACCTGGGTTCTATTCCCACCCAGTGCACCTCATGCAAAGCCACAACCCGTCTGTCAGTGGAGGCTTGCATGTTGCTATAATGTTGAACAGGTTTCAGCAAAGCTTCTAGACTGAAAGGGACTAGGAAGATAGGACTGGCAATCTCATTCTGCAAATCAGCCAGTGAAAATCCTACAGATTACAATGGTCTGATCTCAACCCATCATGGAAACGGTATAGGACCAGGCAGCTTTTAGTTCTTTTGTGCCACGACTGGGGGGACCTCCATGATGGGCATGAGTCAGAGCAGCCTTCATGGGGAGCAACAACAACATGCTCCCTCCCTCCCTCCCTCCCTCCCTTCCTCCCCCCTCCCTCCCTCCCTCCCTTCCTCCCCCCTCCCTCCCTTCTTTCCTCCCTTCCTTCCTTTCTCCCTACCATGCTTCTTCTCTCCTCCTCCTCCTCCTCTCTCTTTTTCTTATAGACAATACACACTTAAGTATTTGAGGATGGTGGAGCATTGGATTGGTAACTAATTATCAAATGTTTCAGGGGAAAAACTGATTTCTACTGTTCTTAAAAGGTTTCATAAGTTTGTGATTATTTCAAATTTAAATACGTGTGTTTGTGCTTTAGGTGTTGACTGTTCATGATTATTGTCAAAAAATACTTGGATATGGGGAAAATTTGATTTACCAGAATGCTTCAGGCATAGAATGTTTTCATTAGTTGGACTTAGTGGTTAGCCAAGAGAGAAGTGGAAATTCCCTTCTCTCAGTTTTTGTTTGGCGTATTTCCAAGTGTATCAATCTACGTCACTGCCTTAGAAAGTCCGGTAAAATGCGCTTGCGATAAGTATATTGGATGACTCAGCTGCCTCGTGACATGTTATCCATCGATGCCCATTTCGGAGTGATTTTAGTGGACCTGCACAGGGTGGAACAGACAGAGTCGAAAATGTGATTTTTTCGAATGATAATGGCTTCTAAGGTTGCTTTCAGGAATAAACCCTTAAATGAACTAAGGCCAGGAGAAAACCTGGCTCTAGCTCATAAGTACTTTGCAAATTTTCCTCTCATTGCCTTTTTCTAAAAGCTTCTGGCAGTACTGACATGAGGTTCTCCTCTAACTCCTGTAATGGAAAGCACTGTATGCCCTAGGTTATTTGATCTCTGTGCCTTGGGGTCTTCATTGTAAAATGGAAATTCTATCGATACTACTTATCCCATAGAGATTTTTCTGTGGATCACGTGAGTATAATCTGTATGGAGCTATGGAAAGAGCTTCGGTAAGTACTGTCACACCCAGATAAATAAGATTAGTCGGCACAGATCACTGAAAGGGCCACCCTTTACTTGGTTTTGCCCCTTGAGGATGTCAGAATCTTCATTTTTATATTAGTTGGTATCTGTCCAATATCTGGAAGGGATCCTTATTTAAAATTCTAAGAAAACAGTTGGGGGGATTATTTTATATATGACTAAACGTGCTCTACAGAATGAGAAATATATTTACTCTACCGAAGAATTTATAAATGGATGGCAATTATTTAAAATACGCTAAAAATAATATGCAATGGGGTTCTGAGTTAATTTCTTGTTTCTTCTTGGTTGAATTTCTAAACACGGAATGGCTAAGAAAATACATGGTCCCTCTTCTGGTTCAGCTTGGATCATTCTCTTGCTGTTCACTGACTGATACTGCTCAGGGGTCACACTGACCTACCATAAACTGTTGCTTCCTCGCATCATGGATATTAACAATCACAGAATTGCTTCTCATTCTCTGTCTGCAGTTGGTCAACTTTATTTTAAAATAATAACACTTTATTAATTATTCAACGAAGAGACAATTCCCTCTGCCCATAGCCTGGCATGGTTGCTTTTAGCCTGGGAAAGCATCAAGTTGTCCCTTTGCTTGGGTTGTCTTACAGCTCTATCTTTCTCTTTAATCTGGAGGGTCTGTGATCCTGTAAGTCCCCAGGCTTCCACTGTAATCTAGCTGTGGAGTGGGTAAGAGCCTGTGACTTCGCAAAGGAAGAATGTCTTGCTCATTAAGGGTCAGGTTAAAAAATACATTCGCTCCTTGATGGAGACATGACGCATGGCACTGTCCTTTGTGGTGCTTTTAACAAATTCTCTAGGTTACCAAAGCACAGTAATATAAGTGCCCCATTCCGTGGCAGAATTCTCACCTTCCATGCATAGACCCAGATTCAATGCCTGGCCAGCGCACCTCATGTGTAGCCACCACGTGTCTGTCAGTGCCAGCTTGCATGGTGCTATGATGCTGAACAGGTTTCAGTGGAGTTTCCAGACTGAGATGGGCTACAAAGAAAGGCCTGGCCATCTGCTTTAAAAAATTAGCCAGTAAAACCCTATAGATCACAATAGTCTGATCTGCAACTGACCGTGGGTAATGCGTAGGATATGGCAGCATTTTGTTCCATTGTGCTTGGGACCACCGTGATTCACGGCCTGCTCAGCGGCAGCTAACAACAACAATATTTTTTAAAAATCCGTATTTCCAGGCCACAGAATCAAGTATATCTACCCTTCTTACTAATTGTCTGAAATATTGTGGGGAATTTTATGGGCAGGGATGGGTAGAACAGAGTGTTATTTCTAATTTCTATTCTGCTTTTGTCCAGAATGCATTTAAGGCAGCAAGAGCATCCAAGTTACTGTTCCTGCTGTGTGATTAGCATGCTGGCTTTTGGCATGTTTTTGAGTCTTTGAGTCACAAAGATCAGCCCTTGTGAAGAGTTTTAAGATTAAAAATGACACTCTTCCTATCTCTGTGGTATGTCACTGAATTTTTTGCCCATTACTCAGCTTCCTCATAGTGTCTCAGTCATCACACAATGGTCACTGGGTAGATGAGTAAGTTTATGCCATCCCCTCCCATCCACTCCACCCCACAACAGGAAACATCATTAGGTACTAATGCCAATGTTAATAAATTCGATTAGAACAGCAGAAGTTCTTTGCAAATTTATATTCATCATTTCATATTTACTAACACACAATTTCTTTTCAAATTGAAGTTTTAAAACAGGGTAATTTGTTTCAGCTTGAACTAATTCCACTGGGACTATAATAATATCTGCAAAATTTAAATGTTGAAAGATTGAATTAGAGAAAGTTATGAGAAGTTTTTAGTCTTTTTCAAGATTTTATATAAATGCTATTGAAGAAGAATTGATGCATTTGAATTACAGTGTTGGCAAAGAGTAGTGAATATACCTTGGACTGCCAGAAGAACACACAAATCTGTCTTGGAAGGAGTACAGCCAGAATGCTCCTTAGAAGAAAAGATAGAGAGACTTCATCTCACCTACTTTGGACGTGCTATTGGGAGGGACCAGTCCCTGAAGAAGGACATCATGCTTGGTAAGGTAGAGGGTCAAGGAAAGACAGGAAGACCCTCAATGAGATGGATTGACAAGGTAACTACAACAATGGGCTCGAACATAGCAACGAGTGTGAGGATGGCACAGGACCAGGCACTGTTTCGCTCTCTTGTGCACAGGATTGCTATGAGTTGGAACTGACTCAATGGCATCTAACAAATAAGCATTGATAAATCATAAATGAAGAAATTATTCTAAACAAACCCATATAAAATTTTCTGTCAGGATTGCATTCGACACGTGGTCATGGAAACTTGATTTTCAGGGGCTGAACTGGAAAGGGGTTTATTTTTCACACCTAAAATAATCCCAGAGGTGGGGCATGCAGGGCTAGCATGAATGCTGTTTGATGCTCTCAGATACTCCTGCTCCTTCCAGCTTTCTGCTCAGCCATCCCTGTTGTTGTTATTAGTGACCATCTAACGACAAGCCACCTGACTCATAGCCGCTCCATGCACAACCTGAGGAAGCACCTCAAGTCCTGTGCCATCCCTAGGATCGGTTGCGGATTTGACCACTGTGATCCATAGGGTTTTCATGGGCTGATTTTCAGAAGTCAATTTCCAGGCCCTTCTTTCTAGTTTATCATAGCCTGGAAGCTCCACTGAAACCTGGTCAGCATCATAGCAACATGGAAGCCTTCACTGACAGATGGGTGGTGGCTGCATGTGAGGTGCATTCAGTGGGAATCAAACCCGGGGCTCCGTTGTAGAAGGTGAGAATTCTACCGATGAACCCCCAAAGCCCTTTCAGCCATCCTTAGTAGCCTTTAACCTCAGGCTTCTCTGACTCAGCATATTGTGACTGTGTTCCAAGAGCTAAGGACAAAAGAGTAAGAGCAGAGGAATAACTGCCGGTTGAGTCTGTCCCTCTTACCAGCTTTACAGGAAATCACAGTCAGTGACTCTTGCTCTTTTGTCTTTATTCTCGGTGGTTTTGCAACTATGTAATGATGTAATCACCTCCATAATGAGGTCTGATATAATGTAATCACATCCAGGATGAGATCTGTATGAGCAACCAATCAGTTGAAAGGGGGTTTCCTTGGGGAATGTGGCCTCCATCCAAAACAAGTGGACTTTCTGGCAAAACTGACTGGTTTTTTGCTTGCTCTGTATCCCGCAGCTGGCTCCAGTTCATCAGACCTCTGGTTCTTGGGACTTGAGCTAGTAGTTTACCTGCTGATCTAGGAATTTGTTAGCCTCTGCAGCCTGAGAGCCAGAGGCCTGCTCTCTGAGCTGCCGATCTTGGGTTCACCAGCCCCTGCAGCTACGTGAGTCAGGAGAGATCTCCAGCTGAAGCCATGGACTTGGGACTTTTAGCCTTTACAACAGTGTGAGCCATTTCCTTGATACAAATTTCTCCTATATATATTTATACACTTCACTGGTTTTGCTTCTCTAGAGAAGCCAGCCTAAGACAGCTTCCATCCAGATTTACAAAGCAAAACAAAAAGTTTTTGATAAATTTGAGTAGTTAGGGTGAGCTACTCCAGATAAATTCTTAGTTACTTATGCCTGAATTTATCAAATTATGTATTTTCTTTTTTGAAAAAACTAATCATAAAATTATTGAACTCTCCCATGGCTTATATGCATCTTGTCTCCTTTAAATACTTGTTAAACCAGGCATTAAACTAAGTGATAATAAATATTATGTACTTCATTCTCTTGAAGATGGTAGATGTGTGTGTGTGTTTTGAAGGGGTGTGATATAGAGAGTAGGATGTTTGGTAAAAGGAAATAAATAATTTTCAAGAATATTAGCCTCTTTATACCATCATGGGATAGTTGCAGAAAAAGGAATCTGCCGTCAAGTTTCTCTAATTTCCAGAACACAGTTCCAAGAACACTGGGATGTTACAGAAGCACCTGAAGGTAGGGCACAGTCCTTGAAGAGTGAGGTGGGCTGTGGTATAGGCACCGTAGAAACTCAGTAGAGGAGGAGGAGGCTGGCTGCCAGCCAGACCTGCATGGAGCCCCAATTAAGCTTTCTTTCAGCAACAACAAAAAAGTATATAAAGTAACATGTGAAATAATTTGTAGCTATGGATAAAGCTGTACAGATTCATTATGACCAAAATGAAAATAAATGACAATATTGGTGTGTGACTATGTGGGGAAAAGAATAAGAAGAATAAAGAATGAAGTCCAGAAAAGAAAGAGAAATGAGACAGAGAGAGATGGATAGAGAGAGGGACATAGGCAAAGAAAGCATGAAGTCAAGAAAGCAAAGAGATGAGACGGAGAAAGAGCAAAGAGAGTAAGAATATATCATGCAAACTGTTGAGGAAACCAAGGCAAGATTAGCTATTTAATGCATCCAAGGTTTCAGTTAATGGTAGAGCTTGGGTTTGAACCCAATGATTGAAGAAACCATATACTTTACCACCACAACAAACTGTCAAGAACCTGAAATTACTTAGAGGGTAATAAACCAAGGAGTCCTTCCGAAAAGAAGTTAGCAAATACAACAGAAAACCTAGAAGGTAGTGAAATTCATCCAGTGAAGAGATTAATTCAGAACAGACTGTAACTTGGCAAAATGGAAAAAAAAAAAGCATACTAGTGTATATACCAGTATAACCAGCAAACATGGGAACGGAGAGGAGGGAGATGACAAGATGTCACGGTTTTAATCTACTCATCTTTGAATCAGAGAGAAAATAGATGCTGCTTAAAATTGAAATATGCCATTAAAGTGATGACTCCAATTTACGCACACCACTCATAGTCTTTTTTTCTGGACCAGTTTTGTAGGACTCAATGTCTTTTTATCTGAAGATAGTTATCTGAAGTTCAACAATTTCCTTACTTTCAATGTGAACTTCCTTTCTTCTGTTAGATTCAAGTAGGAATATATAAAATGCTTTTAAATAAAATAAGCTAATTAGTGTAATAACTGTAATCTGTATGATATGATCTCAGTGTTATAATGTTATTTATTTTATCTATCTGCTATCTGAATCACAAGGTGTCTAAAACGATGCACCTGTTAGGTAATAACAGCTCTGTCTCCATGTGGGAATCAGAATTGAATAACTTCCTCTTTGCTTGCTGGTCTCTGGTATGAGTAGTCCAAAGGGGACAGGTAATTCAGCAGAACTCCTTTTATCCCCTAGTGGGTATCTACAGGGAACAGGGACCTGTGGTCTAGCACAGCCTCAAGCTGTGAAGGTGGGAGAAGTACAAAGTCTGCAAACGAGCCACTGGAAAGGATGAAGATTAAGTCCAATCTTAGGTCGAACTCTTGGATATTGGACCTGTGCAGTCTAGCTCTTGGAGATACAACTTTGTGTTCTGGCTATTGGTTCAGCACATATAGGATACGCTGGACCAGAGCACTCCAGTCCCATAGGGGAAGCACAATGAAGGCTTGGTCTGAAAGCAGCCATTATCCCAGGGGGTAGTTAGTGGTGAAAGCAGATAAGCTGGAAGCAGCAGAGGACAAGTGCTTGTCATCCCTGGGTTCTCTGCAGCTTGGAGACAACAAGCAACGGAGGCCCCAGTGAGGCAGGGACAAGAGGGCCTGATGGCAAAGAGGGGAAGCCTGTGAACTGGTTCCCTATAGTGCAACCATGAGCTTTGGATGGGGAAAGTAGTCCCAACCTACCGTAGGTTGAGTCATTTGTATTTCTGGTCCATTTTCAGGTTCATGGCCTCTGGCAACAAAGCAAATAAACAAATGTCCTTATTTAACTAGTTCCTGGAAGTTCCCGGGTGGCACAAAAGGTTTGCAATCTGCTACTAACCTAAAGGTTGGTGGTTCGAACCTACCCAGGGGAGCCACAGAAGAAAGGACTGGTGGTCTACTTCCATTGAAGGTTACAGACAAGAAAACCCTACGGAGCAGTTCTACTCTGCAGCATATGGGATTGCCAGGAGTTGGAATTGATTGGAAGGCAAGTGGTTTTTGTTTATTTTTAAATCTAGTTCTTTGGTATTCTTCAGCCTCTAGAACCTGCTCCTTGTCATCATCTTGACCAGAAAAATATGCGAAACTGATACTATTTCCTATTTCAGTTGTATAATACCACGGCTACATTATACCTTTGTTTTAGCAGAGCCCTGGTTGGTCAGTGGTTAAAGAGCTCGGCTGCTAACCAAAACGCCGGCAGTTTGAATCCACCAGCTGCTCCTTGGAAACCCTATGGGGCAGTTCTACTCTGTCCTGTAGGGTTGCCATGAGTTGGAATCAACTTAAGGGCAATGGATTTTGTTTATTGGTTTTGTTTTTTAGCAAAGTATTTGATGATTTATCTTCTGACATGCTTTTCACAATCTCTAATACTAAAACTTAGTATGTTTTACACTTTCATGTAGTCGTATTTTCCAGTTATACTGAAATGATTTTAATCTTGTCAGTGATGGCTGTTGTTAGTTGCCATCTAGTTGATTCCAACTCATGACTATGAGTGTTCAGAGTAGAAACTGCTCTGTGGGGCTTCCAAGGTTGCGCCCTTTCAGAAGCAGATTGCCAGGCCTATCTTCTGAGGCACCTCTGGGTGTGTTCAAACCACCAACCTTTGGCTAGTCCAGCTTTTCACTGTTTGTGCCACAGTATTTACATCAGTTTCCCCAGTGCCCCAGATACCATCTAAGATTCTTTCTCAAGGTAAAGAACATCAACATGTACTGAACTATAACAAGCGTGAAGTCTAGTTTTAGTAGTCACTTTTTTGAAGAATGAAGTATTGTTTTGCAATCAAGCTCACACAAAAGGTTTCTAATTGTGTAGGCATCTTCCTGATAACGTTTGAAAACTCCAAGACAATAATGCAGGAAGATAATTAATTATACCCACATTGAATCTTATTGGGGGAGAAATCTTTAGCCACTTTTTCCCATGCAAGTTCTACCTGTGTTCACATATTTGCTATCAATCCTCCTTCCCTCCAAATAAAGGAAAGAGATAAATCTGATTATTCAAATCTGGAAATACTGCTTGTATATTACTGGTAGATATTGTCACCGTGTGTACAGTTACTGAAGGAGCCCTGACGGTGCAGTGGTTAAGAATTCAGCTTTTAGCTGAAAGGTTGGTGGTTCGAACCCACCAGTTGTTCCACAGGAGAAAGATGTGGAAGTCTGCTTCTGTAAAGGTTAAAGCCTTGGAAACTCTATGGGGCAGTTCTACCCTATCCTATAGGGTCACTGTGAGTCGGAATTGATTTGAAGGCAATGGGATTTGGTTTTGTTTTTGTACATTCACTGGGTAGAGCTTCAATATACAGCTTCAAAGTAAAGGATTTGGGTTCCATGCTTCTCTCGTTGTCGTTTCTCTTTTTGTATCATGTTTCAAAGTCTGGCTCCCTCTGGAATTCTTGTCCCCTTTCTCTGTCTCCATGCTATGTCTGGGTGAATAACAGGACTCCAGTCATCTCTTTCTCTCTCACACAAGTACACCTGAGCATGCTGGTCTGCATAGGAGGTCTTTTTCAGACTAATAGCCTAAGCCTGGGGCTTTGATTAATCTTTCAACCAGGGCCTCTAGTTGGAGAATGCAGCAACTAACAAAATGATTCTTTCATGCCTGCTTTGTTTTGTTCTTTTCACGTCCTACTTAATAGCTAATGGAAGAAGGAGCACAGAACTTCAGTTTTCTGGCTGAAAAATGATCATAAACCAAAATAATAATAATAATAATAAAATAACCAAACCTGCTGCTGTTGAGTCATTTCTGACTCATAGCGACTCTATAGGACACAGTAAAACTGTCCCTTAAAGTTTCCAAGGAGCGGATGGTGAATTTGAACTGCAGACCGTTTGGTTTGCAGTCAAGTGCTTAACTACTTTGCCACCAGGTCTCTGTAAAACGATCATAATACCATCAAAACCTATCATTGACTTCCAAAATACCTTAGAACATTTAGCAAGAAATTTTGTGAAGAGTTATTTATAGGCTATGTCTATGTCAGCTTTTGCTAGTTGAGGTCAGAAATCATGTATTTCTTTTCTTTATCTCAGGCAGTTGGTATAGTGCTGGCATACAGATGGTATTTAGTGAGGGAATGAAAATGTAATTCCAAGTATGTCATTTTGAAAACATTTTTTTCAGATGTTTGGAGCTTCTTTTAAAAAAGCCTTTTATTGAGCCCATACCGTGTACCTAATGCATGCTAAATCTATCGTTTCCACAATCCTATTTTTGTAAGGTATACTACTCATTTTAAAGATGAGAAATTGAGGCTCCATGAGGTGAAGGCGTTTGCCCAAGTTTTCATGGTGAGGAAGTGACAAAGCAGATATTCAAGCAGAGGTATGTATGCCCAACTCCAAAGCCAGCTCTTGGCATAGCACCGTGGCCTCTAAGTTGGACCAGGAGTGCAGAGGATTTCCTGTTCTCATCCTTGATTAGCCAACATCACCTGGTGTGACTCAATATCAGCCCTCTTGGCTCTGGGCAACAACTTGGCTATTCTTGGAGATAAAATGTTTTGGTCTGGTGACTGTCATGAAGGCATAGTCAAAGAAAAATATCCTATGAATAGCAAACTTTTCCCTTTCTCCCCCCATATCATGTTGTTTATTTACATAAGACTTCAAATAAGATGAAAGAGGGAAAAAGGGAAGTAGGAAATCGAAAAGTCCAAAGGAGTCATGGCAGGAACATTTGTAAAGAAGAAACAGAATATGAGCTTCCTATTGAAACATGTGTATTTTAATATGTAGTAAATTATATAAAATTAATATACTATCTCATATATTAATATAATCTACAAATTAAAGGGTATATGAACTGCATAGGAAACCCTGGTGGCGTAGTGGTTAAGTACTATGGCTGCTAACCAAGAGGTCAGCAGTTCAAATCTGCCAAGCGCTCCTTGGAAACTCTATGGGGCAATTCTACTCTGTCCTATAGAGTCGCTATGAGTCGGAATCGACTCGGTGGCAGTGGGTTTTTTTAATAAACTACATTATATATAAAACACATCATATAAATTGCGTTGTATCATATTGTATTATATTATGTACCATTATATCATGTTGTAGTCTATTATGTATATCCTATATTATATTGCATCATATCATGTTATATACACACACTGTATTATATTTCACAGGAAACCCCGATGGCATAGTGGTTAAGTGCTAGGGCTGTTAACCAAAAGGTTGGCAGTTTGAATACACCAGGCGCTCCTTGGAAATTCTAGGGGGCAGTTCTACTCTGTCCTATAGGGTTGCTCTGAGTCAGAATTGACTCAATGGCAACAGCTCTTATTGTATTTCAAATAGCAGCAGGGTCACCCATGGTGGACAGGTTTCAGCAGAGCTTCCACATTAAGACAGACTAGGAAAAAGGCAATCCACTTCTGAGAAAGACATTAGCCAGTGAAAACCTTATGGATATCTGCAGAACGTTGTCTGATATAGTGCTGGAAAATGAGCTCTCAGGTTGGAAGGCACTCAGAAGATGACTGGGGAAGTACTGCCTCCTCACAGTAGAGTCCACAATGATGTTGTGGATGGAGTAAATCTTCTAGGACCTTCATTTGCTAATGTGGCATGACTCAAAATGAGAAGGAACAGTTGCAAATGTCCATTAGTAAATTGAAACATGGAATGTATATGGTATGAATCAAGGAAAATCAGAGGTGTCAAAAATGAAATGTTACACTTGAAGATCAATATCCTAGGCATTAGAGAGGTGAAATGGACTGGTACTGGCCATTTCGAATCAGAAAATCATATGGTTTACTACCTTGGGAATGAAAAATTGAAGAGGAATGGTGTCATATTCACCATCAAAAAGAATATTTCAAGACTTCTCCTAAATACAACACTGTCAGTGATAGGGTATTATCCATACAACTACAAGGAAGGCCAGTTAATATGCCTATTATTCAAATTTATGCACCAACCACTAATGACAATCATAAGGAAACTGAAGATTTTTATCAACTTCTAGTCTGAATTTGGTCAAACATGCAATCAAGACACATTTATAATGACTAGTGATTGGAATGTAAAATTTTGAAACAAAGAAAGATCAGTAGTTTGAAAATATGGTCTTGGTGATAGAAACTACGCTGGAGATCACATGATAGATTTTGGCAAGACCAAGGACTTATTAATTGGAAATACCTTTTTTCAACAACATAAACAGCAACTATACACGTGGGCTTCACCAGATGGAATACACAGGAATCAAACCAACTATACCCTGGAAAGAGACTACGGAGAGGCTCAATAACATCAATCAGAAAGAGGCCAGGGACCGACTGTGGAACAGACCATAAATTGCTCATATGTAAGTTCAAGACGAAAGTGAAGAAAATTAGAACAAGTCCACTAGAGCCAAAATACAACCTTGAGTATATCCCACCTGAATTTAGATACCATCTCAGGAATAGATTTGGTGCACTGAATGCTAATGACTGAAGACCAGACGAGTTGTGGAATAACATCAAGTGCATTGCGTGTGAAGAAAGCAAAACGTCATTAAAATGGCAGAAAAAAAAAAAAGACCAAAACAGAGTCTGAAGAGACTCTGAAATTTGCTCTTTAACATCATGTAGCTAAAGCATATGTAAGAAATGATGAAGTAAAAGAGCTGAACAGAAGATTTCAAAGGGCCTTTTGAGAAGAAAAAGTTAAATATTATAATAAAATGTACAAAGACTTGGAGTTAGAAAACCAAAAGGGAAGAACATGCTCAGAATTTCTCAAGCTGAAAGAACTGAAGAAGAAATTCAAACTTTGAGTTGCAATATTGAAGGATTCTATGGGCAAAATATTGAATGATGTAGGAAACATCAAAAGAAGATGAAAGGAATACACAGAGTCACTGTATCAAAATGAATTGGTCAAAGGTCAACAATTCTGGGAGACAGCATATGACCAAGAACCAATGATACTGAAGGTACAAGTCCAAGTTGCACTGAAGTCATTAGCAGAAAACAAGACTCGAGGAATTGATGGAATACAAATTGACCTGTCTGAAAAATGGATGCAACCCCGTAAGTGCTCACTTGTCTATGCCAAGAAATTTGGAAGACAGCTACCTGGTCAACTGACTGGAAGATAGCCATATGCATGCCCATTCCAAAGAAAGATGATCCAGTGGAAAGAGTAAACTACTGAAAAATATCATTAATATAATGGACAAGTAAATTTTGCTGAAACTATTTCAAAACCAGTTGCAGTAGTACATTGTCAGGAACTGCCAGAAATTCAAGCTGTATTCGGAAGAGAACTTGGAATGAGGATATCATTGCTGATGTCAGATGGATCTTGGCTGAAAGCAGAGAATACCAAAGGGATGTTTACCTGTGATTTATAGACTATGCAAAGGTGCTGGATTGTATGGATCAAAACAAATTACGGATAACATTGTGAAGAATGGGAATTCTAACCCAAAAAAACCCAGTGCCGTCAAGTCGATTCCGACTCATAGAGACCCATAGCAACTCATAGTGACTCATAGCGACATGATGATGTGATGGGAATTCTAGAACACTTAATTTTGCTCATATGGAACCTATACTTAGAACAAGAGGCAATCATTGGAAAAGAACAAAGGGATACTACATGGTTTAAAATCAGGAAATTTGTGTGTCAGGGTCATATTATTTCACCATACTTATTCAATCTGTATGCTGAGCAAATAATCCGAGAAGCTGGACTATATGAAGAACAATGTGGCATTATGATTGGAGGAAGACTCACTAACAACCTGTGATACGCAGATGACACAACCTTGCTTGTTGAAAGAGAAGAGGACTTGAAGCACTTACTGAAAAAGATCGAAGACTATAGCCCTCAGTATGGATTACATCTCAACATAAAGAAAACAAAATTCCTCACAGCTGGAAAATAAGCAACACCATGATGAATAGAGAAAAGTTTGAAGCTGTCAAAGATATCCTTTCACTTGGATCCACAACCAACGCACATGGATGTAGAAGTCAAGAAATCAAACATTGTATAGCATTGGGCAAATCTGCTACAAAACACCTCTTCAAAATGTTAAATAGCGAAGAGTTACTTTGAGGACTAAGGTGAACCTAACTCAAGCCATGGCATTTTCAATCACCTTATGTGCACATGAAAGCTGGAAAATGAATAAAGAAGACAAAAGAAGAATTAAAGCATTTGAATTACAGAGTTGGTGAAGAATATTGAACATACCATTGACTGCCAGTAGAATGAACAAATCTGTCTGGAACAAGTACAACCAGAACGCTCTTTAGAAGCAAGGATGGCGAGACTTCATCTCATGTACTTCGGGCATGTTATCATGTAGGACCAGTCCCTAGAGAAGGACATCATGCTTGGTAAAGCAGAGGGCCAGAGAAAAAGAAGAAGACCCTCAATGAGATGGATTGATACAGTGGCTGCAACAATGGGCTCAAACATAGCAATGATTGTGAGGATGGCAGAGGACCAGGCAGCATTTCATTTTGTTGTACGTAGTGTGGCTATGAGTTGGAACTGACTCATTGGCACCTAACAACAACATATGTAATATTATATTAATGAATAAGAAACTTCTGTATCCTAAGGCTGGTCAGTTTTACTACATGTGAAATATCAAAGGCTGACTCTCCAACCTCAGCAATTATGTCCTGCTTATGTTTTTTTTTTTATGTTTGGTTGTTTGTTGTGTGAAGTTATACCACTAGTATTAATCACTATGGAAGCTTGATTTGTGAACAATCAAGGCAGAGAATAAAAGTCATTCTAACCAGTGCTTTCATTTGTATAGTTCTTAATCACAAAGCTACTGTGGGATGTTTCTCTCTGTGGTTAAGACAAAATGAGATGCAGAGAACAGATTTTATTGTTATGAAAACACAGCTAATTTTGACCAAGTCTTCTGGTTTAGTCTCTCTCTCAGTCAGTATAAAGAAGCAGAAGAGCAACGGTGTAGCAGAATTTTGTTATTGTTTACATGTTTACTGACAGAGACATGTTTGAGTACCTTTGTTTCATTTCTATAAAGAGACGGAATCAGTTCATAAGATTGCACACAATAAAATCAAATAGAAAAAAATAAATGAGACAGGCCCATAAAACAAAATAAAACTAGAGGGGCACACCAACCCAGGGGCAGGGACTTGAAGGCAGGAGGGAACAGGCAAACTGGTAATAGGAAACCCAAGGTCTAGACGGGAGAGTGTTGACATGTCTATCAACACAAACCAATGTCAAAACAATATGTGTACTAACTGCTTCATGAGAAACTAATTTGTTCTGTAAACCTTCATCTAAAATACAATAAAAAAATAAAAACAAAAATGTCTTACAGATAATTTTGATATGTTACACTAATTAAACTGGGTTTAAAATGACATTTTAATTTTCTTGTCAGGAATGTCTAATAACCATAGTGAGTTACACATAGTAACCCCCAGACCCAGTGCCGTATAGTAGGCTCCTTTTTATGAACTGGAAGTAGAGAAGAGGTCTTCCTAATTCTTTTCTGTTCCATTTAATAAAAAGCTCTATTATATGAACCACCACCTGTCTGTCAATTTGTAGCACTGTGATGGCTTGTATGTTGCTAAGATGCTAGAAGCTGCACAACCAATATTTCAAATACCATCAGAGTCACCCATGGTGGACTGGTGTCAACAGACCTTCTAGACTAAGACTAGGAAGAAAGGTCTGGTGGTTTATTTCTGAAAATCAGCCAATGAAAACCATATGGATGGCAACTGAATAGTATTCAAAAAAATGTTGGAAAATGCCCGCCCTAGGTTGGAAGGCACTAAAAATACATGTTCTTCTGACATAATGACTCAGACTTGACAATAACCCTGAAGATGGTGCAGGACAAGACAATGTTTTGTTCTGTTGTACATGGGTCTCCATGAGTCAGATGGCAACTAACTAACTAACTAGCTAACTAATTAACTAACTATATATTTTGAAGGTTCTATCTGGCATGGAACATGGTTGATTGTTGACAATTCTTTAAAAAACAGTTCACCTGAAGAGATGAATCTTTTGTAGATTGCCTGTGTAATATACTCAGAAAATTATAACATTCTGTGAACATTGTAAGTACATATTAAGCACAGGCTTTAAAAGATAAGCAATACAGTCATCTGGCTTTTGTTAATAATTTTGATAACAACTGGATGGAAATAAAACAATATTTCAAAAGTGCAAATGGTGTACAATTTTGAGAGAAGGTAAGAAACACAATTACCTTTCCCCTTTAGTAGGCCTACAGCCAAGCCACTGAGAAGAAACGCATGGGAGACAAATTAGCTCATGTGGCTCAGATGCTTCTGGAACTTTTCCATGGTACCACTTGGCAGTGACTGGACAAGGTGATTTACCATATCTCTGAGTGCCTTGCTCCCAAGAGCACATTCGTCTTGCCTTCCCTGAAGCAGATTGAGGTCTGGAGTTTAAAGCTTATGTTCACGAAGTGTATTTTGGCCTGCAGAAGGACAGAAGGAGTTGTATTTGCAATAAACTCATCCATTAGCTTGACTTTAGAATGATTATATTGATAGCACCCGAGGAAAACAAGCAACTTGAAATAACGGATGAAACCTAAAATATGGTTATACCATAACAGGTCCTAGAGTGACAGGAAATGAAAATAAAATCATCTGGACATTGCCAAGTAAAATGATGGTCAGTGAAGAGAAAGATTTTATATAATGAAACAAGGCAAGGGAGAGCTCTTTATTTAGGTTTGTTTCAATATCAACTGGGTTCTGTTTTCAAAACTGTGAATCTCATTACTGAAAGAATAAGAGTAGACTAAAAGGCATTTATAGAAGATCTAAGAAGCTGTTAGAGGGCTTGAAGAGCTTATAGATAAGTATGAATATTTTGGGAAAAAATTGACTAAAATATTAATCTCAAAAAAAAAGGAGAGTGAATAAACTTAGGTAAGAATTTAACTAAGTTAAAAAAGTTACTGATAAAATACCTATTAAACATATAATGTGCATATTTTGAATCAGTCTAAACTTCTTAAAACTGGAAATATTTAAAAATAGGAGAAATTTAATGAAATATTACTTGTGTACCTGGCATTTTTTGTATTAGGAGTTTTTTTTTTTTTTTTTTTTTCTTTAACATATGCCCCATTTAGGGAAACATTGGTAGCCATGTTGTGTTTAGAAAACTGTTCCTTTTTTCTAATCAGTTATTTGCAGTAGAATTAACTGTGTCAAAATGCATAGTTACAGAAATGTTCATATTGGGAGCATTAAACCCTGTTAAGTCAAAGCCAGGAGCCCTGGTCATGCAATGGTTAACCGCTCAGCAGTTCATCAAAAGATCTGTGGTTTGAATGCCTCTCCATGGGTGGAAGATGTGGCAGTCTGCTCCCCAAAAGATTTAAAGCCTTGGGAACTCTATGTGGGCAGTTCTACTCTGTCCTGTAGGGTAACTATGAGTTGTAATCAACCAAACCCCGTGCCCTTGAGCTGATTCCAACTCAGAGAACTGGAATAGCATATTAGATTATTCTAATACAAAGAACCATTTCTTCATGATAGGTGTGATTTTTTTTAGCTTGTATCTTATTTCCCTGCCTTATCTCTCACTTTCAATTATTCTTCTATTTTTGATGAAATGATATTTTCCTTTTTTATTACTGCCTTATTATCATATGTGGTTGTTCTAATTGAGAGCAGAACTATGGATATCCATAAGTGTTCAGGTGGGGCACGAGGAAATGAGACTTATGCAAGAAAACAAATAAAATTTAAGACTCACAGCCCTGGAGAGTAAGCTACAGCATACCTCCATGCAGGGCCACACAGGAGATTGCACCCAGTGGCAAGGTAACAGAGTAGAACTGTCCCAGAAGGTTTCCAAGGCTGTAACTTTAAGGAGGCAGACTGCTACAACTTTATCCCATGGAACAGCTGGGAGGTTTGACCCACCAACTTTTTGGTTAGCCACTGAGTGCTAAACCACTGTGCCACCAGAGCTCCTTCAAGGGGACCACAAGATGGCGCTGTAGGAGATGGATCCGGTATGGTAAGCAGGATGAGGTCTCTCTGGGTCAGCACATACTGAAGTCTTATTGGTTAGCTTAAAATTTCTAGTGTATGGGGTTTGGGGAGGGAGAAATTCGTATCACAGGAAACCATATGGGTCATGGCTGGGAAGGGCAAGGATTAAGCACACTGTTGAGAGACTAGATTACAAAATAGGAATGGCCATGTCTGAAGCATGGGCAACAAGGAGGAATTAATGGATGCAGAGGCAGCAAACTACATAGGCTGCAACTTGGTTTGATGACAATAAGATATTTCATAATAGCAGAATTACAAAGGATTTTGTGTGTGTGTAGTGCTAATAGCAACTTCCAACGAGCCCTTATGTTGCAACAGTTAAGCACTCATCTGCTATCTGAAAGTTTGGTGGTTTGAACCACCCAATGGCTCTGCAAGATAAAGACCTGGCAGTCTGCTTCTGTAATGATTGCTGCCTAAAAAACCTTGTGGGGCAGCTCTACTCTGTCACATGAGGTTGCTAAGAGTTGAAAATTGACTTGAAAGCACCTAACAACTACAACTACTATGCCATCTTCAAGAATAACCACAGGACATCAGTGGGTCAGGAGAAATTTATAAGCAAGGTAGGCTCTAGATTTATGGTTTATGAACATGTCTGGAGAGACTGAACCATGGTCAGAAAAGCAGTGAAATATAAGTCCGGTCTAGACAGAACGAGAGAAAAAGAGAGAGACAGAGAGGAGAGTCTAGCTGATGAGGGTTCAAGCACAAATTAGAAAACAGATTTTGAATCTGAAGTCAATATACAGTCACATAATGTTCAGAAGAGTTGATCTAATAACTTATAAAACAGAACTTGAAACATACATTTTTAAAAAATCTGTAATGGTATGCTAAATACCTATGTGTTTTTTCCCAAATCAAACTCCTAAGTAGTTCCTTAAAGGGTCAACAAATAAGGAAAGAGAAAAATGCCTATTCGTAGGGAAACACATTCCCACTGAGTCTGTACCTTGCCAACACGGGTTCCATTACATTTCATTTGAATTTAAGACATCTGCAGCCACATAATCCTTGTCGTTTAGAAGATCGTACAGCAACGTTTCTCAAAAAGCATTGGCTTAATTACTTGAATTAGTTGTTATTTACTCAAAGTTTGGCTTTTTCCACATTTCATTTTGTTTCAGAAAATGTATTTAAATACAAAACATATCACCTTCTTTTTATTCTTTGGTGTGGCAGCTGACAGGAAACTTGCATAGTGTTGACTGCGGCACGGTATCACGTAGCATCCCGGACTCTACAGCGCCTATCCCAGTAAGGCCTTCAGTCTCTTGCCTTGCCCGTTGCAAAAACTGTTCAGTCATCCCTAACACTCTTTGCTGTTTGGTCATCCCTAACACTCAACAGAGTGGTTGTATCAATTTTTCAAACTGTAAATATAATCATATCAAAACCAAAATAAGAACCAAACCAGTTGCAGTTGAGTCGATTCCAATTCGTAGTGATCCCATGTGTTTTAGAGTAGAACTGCGCTCCATAGGACTTTCAATAGCTGTGATCCCTCAGAAGTAGATTGCCACGACTTTCTTGGTGGATTCCGTCAACCTTTCGGTTAGTATCTGAATGCTTAATCTTTTGCACCACTAAGGGACTAAATAATCATATCACTCTTTTTCAAAATGTTCTTAAATAATTTTTTATAATCCACAGGCTAATTTAAAAACCCCTTAGATTGTCATACACAACTCTAGGACCTGGGCCGTGCAGACCTGCTCAGTATCATGTTTCCACTCCCCTTCATCTTAAAGCACTAGCTTTCCTGAGAGTTTGACATCCTCCAAAGACAACATAGGCGTGGTGCTTCCTTTGTAATCCCTCTGTTACCAGACACCTTCCTTGGCTGACACACCTCTTTACCCTCCCTACTTAGTGAACTTGTACTCCTCCTTCAAGTTCAGTGTTAACTTTTCCACTTTGCTGAGAAAGACCATTGTGAAAACAGACAAATAAAAAATCCACAAATGGTGTTTATATTATTTTTATTCACCTCAATTATTTGTTAAATATTAAGTGCCTACTATCACTACATTCCAGAATCACTGGGTGGTGCAAATGGTTAATCCCTGGGCTATAAACAAAAGGTTGGTGGTTTGATTCCACTCAGAAGTGCCTTGGAAGAAAGACCAGAGTCACTGAAAATCCAAAGGAGCAGTTCTACTCTGTACACTTGGGATTGGCCATAAGATGGAATTCAGGAGCCTCGATGGCACAGTGGTTAAGGCTATTAACCAAAAGCTTGGTAGTTCAAATCTACAAGCCTCTCCTTGGAAACCCTGTGGGACAGTTCTGCTCTGTCTTATGGTTTTGCTATGAGTCTGACTCAATGGCAATTTTTTTTTTTTTGGTATGTTTAAGATACTCTACTAGATGTTATGGGTACAAAACAACTAGCATATAAATCCTTCCTTTCACATGATCATTCTTTGGCTTTTACTTGTCTTCTCTTGCTCCTTCTTCCATCCCCCTTTGTCACTGCCTGAGGAGGCTCTGTAGAGGCAGGGGACGGGTCTTCAGCTAAATCTTCAGAGTCGAGTGATGGAGTAAAATGATTATGGGCTGGGAACCCCTGCAGCCAGGTTTGGTTTAGACTCTGCCTCTAATACACTTCGAGGCTGTGACAATCACTTCACCCTTCTGAGCTTTGGCTTCGTAGTGCCAGTTAGTTCTAGTGATCTCTACCCTCTCTCTGCCATGGTCTGCTTTGAGAAGCAGGTAATGGCCGTTCTACATTTCAGAGCCATTAGCTTTAGAGGTGGAAGGGAAGGTTTGAATCCCAGCTCTGTTATTTGTGCTGTGACTGTATGTCCTTTTATTCAAAATGGGGCTTATAATATCCACATTATCTTTGTTGACAAGGTGTCCTGGTGGTGCAGTAATTAAGTGCTTAGCTGCTAAGCCAAATGTTGGTAGTTTGAACCCACCAGTTACTCAGCAGAAGAAGATGTGGCATCCTGCTTCCATAAAGACTACAGCCTTGGAAACCCTATGGGACAGTTTTACTCTGTCCTATAGGGTTGTTCATAGCGACTTATAGCAACCCTATAGGACAGAATAACATTGCCCTATAGGGTTTCCAAGGAGTGCCCAGTGGATTTCAACTGCTGACCTTTTGGTTGGCAGCTGAGCTCCTAACCACTATGCCGCAAGGGTCACTATGATTTGGAATACACTCGATGGCAATGGACTTGGTTTTGTTTTTTTTTTTGGATAGGGTTGCTATGAATCAGAATCAACTCAACAACAAAGGGTTTTGGATCTTTGTTAGCATTAGAAATATCACTAGTAGGGATAAAGGTCTGACATTTAGGATGTTCTCAATTAATGTAAATCGTACTCTTATTATTTATAGGTATGGGTGTGGGGTACTTTATAAACTCTAAAATTCTGCAGGCGTCTAAGAAATTGTTTCTCCCTAGACACATGTTATCTAAAGCCTGTCATTTATGAGGGGACAGATCAAGTCTCCTCAGCATGCAAACTAGGGGCATTATAATTCTCTCCCATAATCCCATACCTTTGCTACAAACAACAGCGATGAGTCTGGGTGCACAGCAGTAGGCTGGAAGCCTGAGGCTATGTGAAATGAGGACTACTCTGGAGAAAACTGTCATGTTCAAAAAATAGTGAGTGAGTCAGACCATGCCTAATTCCACAGGAAAGAGATTAGTTGCAGCAGAAAACATGTGGAGTTAATTTGGTTAGAAAGGAAATATTAACATCTTGAATTCCACACAAAGCTTTCTATTCCTTGGAGTTTGCTGGATTATTTACAGTCCTGTTTTAGCTCTACATAAATGTAGTGGGTATATTAAAAAAAGGAAAATTAAGCACGACTATTGTTACAGTGAATGTTTGTATTTTATATGTATTCAAAACCTTATCCCAAACATTTAGTCTTTACTGATATGGGACCTAGGGATTTTGAGTGAAATTAAGCAAGAAATGATATTTACATAATGTTCTCTCAAGTTCCAGTTTGGCTATGTTTTGAAATCTGATTTTAAATAGTGTGAATGTGGAGTGAGTTATGAGACTGTGTTTCTAGGAGAGAGAAGTCAGCTATAGTTTGTGTATCATGAATCTTTTGTATATTTAGTGTTCCAATTGACAGCTAATTTTTGTCATTCAGAACTTGCAGTTTGCTTTTTGTGATAACTCTTGCAATTACTATGATTTTCATAGTTGTGTAAGTCCTTGCTTTCACCCCTTTTCCTTTCTATTGTTTTAACACAGGAAGAACAGCCTTTATTTCTGTCTGAAGGGCTCTGTTTGTAGACTCATTCTCTAGCCTCTGCATTAGTTTGCTTTGTTTTTTGGAACTTTTTTTTCTTTCTAGCTTTGAACAAAATGTATTGTTCATCAGATGCAATTCTTCAGAGGATTTATTAAAGAACCTGCTTCAGGAGAATGTGGAAAAGAGTTTAGGGCTTCAATATTGGAAGAAAAATGAATTAGAATTTTAGAGATTACCAAATCGGCATCATTACGCACTAATTTAGCCTATCCAAAAAAAAAAAAAAAAAATTACCTTAAAAGGGAAATTGTTTCAGGGGCTTATCCAGTCTCCGTGGTGCCAGAAAATCTGGATTCCATGAGAATTTTAAATTCTTTTCTACATTTTCTACCTTGTGATCAGGATTCTTCTATAGAATCTTTGATCAAAATATTCAGTAATGGTGGCTGGGCACCATCCAGTTCTTCTGGTCTCATGGCAAAGGAGGCAGTTGTTCATGGAGGCAGTTAGCCACACATTATATTTACTCCCCTTCTTCCTCTGTTGCTCTACGTGAATGGAGAAATGTTGTTGTACCTTGGATGGCCACTTGCAAGCTTTTAAGATTCCAGGCACTACACAATGAACTCAGAGGTAGAATAGAAGCACTGAGCACATTATTAGGCCAATTAACTTGGCTGTCCAATGAAACCTTGACCCTAAACCTCCAAACCCAGGAACCATATCTCATGTTCTGTTGTATACAAGCAACCTCAGCAGTTACTCTTTTTTTTTTTTGTCATTGTTGTAAATATATCTATCACAAAACTATTGCCCTGAGATATTCTTTAAATTTTAAACTTTAAAACAAAAATATCCTCTGAAGTCTCCTTAAAACCAAACAATAGTTTAGCTTAACTAGTAAAGAATGTCTCACTTGAGCACTATGCTCTTTTAAGATCTACCTCTATGGGATCAAAATGACAACAGCAACTCAAAAGATTAGTTAAGAAACTTAGGGAGAAGTGAGTTTATGTTAATGAGAGATGAACAACTTGAAATAGGAGGGCAAGGACAGTTGTACAATTAGAAAAATACAATCATTGCCAGTGAATTGCATGTAGAAATTGTTGAATTGGTGTTCTGCTGTGTATATTCTCAACAAAAACAATGAAAATAAGATAAATTATTTAAAAAATGGAAATTATTGGCGCTGTTGTTAGTTGCCAAGTCATGGTGACCTCATATGTGCAGGGCAGAACTTCTCAAGGCTGTGATCTTTCCAAAGATGACCAGGCCTGTCTTCTGAGGCACTTCTTGGGTGAATTTGAACCACCAACCTTCTGGCTAGTAGTGGACTGCTTAATTAACCATTTGTGCCACACAGGGCCTGCAAAAAGGGAAAAAAAAATAAATTTATATTACATTTTTCCCAGAGAGTTTCCTGCATATTTGAAGATGCAAGAGAACAAAATCTTTTATTTGAATTCTTTAATATTCTTTAAGAATACAGTTTGTATTTGTAGAATATTCTTTTGCAAAAACTTTTACATTGATTTTTTTTAGTCAAGAAACTTCTTTTTAAAGCATTAAAATTCTAGATCCAAACTATTAATTTTCTTAAATTTCTAGAGAAGTATATTCAAATTACAATATACAAAGGTATGTATGTATATATATATATACATATTCCCCCAACACACCCACACACTATTTCAGTGATTGTTATAAACCCTAAAAAATCATAATCATTTTTGTATTTTCAAAATTAGAAATTTTCACAATCCAAAACAAAGAGTTCTAAATCCACCATTATGTCAACCATGATAATCTTTGTTCGTCTCTAAACTCTGAAACAATACCTTAAAGATAAAGCTATGCTTTATTAATGCTTAAATGTCAGGCAATAAACTGTCCTTCCTACCCAGGTACTCCTCAATTTAGGATGATGGGATTTGGTTCTGATGACTCTGTCTTATGTCAGATCTGATGTAATTCGAATACCTTATTTTTTTTCGTTATTATTGCCTTTTTTTTATCAGTACCTTTATAAATCTGATCTTTATTTGTCTTTGAGGGTTGCAGTGAGTGATAACATCAGCAAATTACGCACTGCAATGTTGTATGTAGTACATATTACTAACGATAAGCTGTACAAATGAAAAAATGGACGGTAGTTAAGTATGGTTCGTCCTAACTCGAATATGTCAAGGGGTCTACTTGTATATTAACTCATTCATCCCTCACAAGAATCTTAAGATGTATATGTTATTACCCCTATAAACTCAGGTGGAAAGAGAAAGTAGCTCAAGTTCTTACAGGTTTTAAGAGACAGAACAGGTATTCCATTAATTTCTTGATCTGAATCACTACTATGGGCATTGTGTATATCACATTAGCTGTCTTATCTTACTTAACCAAAGGGATGCAATAGAAAACAATTTTAGGAATTTAAATACAAGAGTGATAAGCCCATGTAGTTATCATTACATTTATAATGCAGAGCAAATAATAAAATACATTTATTCCTCATTATAGAGAAGCTGGATGGAAAAAGTATTATTAATAAAACAGAAAAATTAATAATTTTAATTAATAATTTTACAGATGAAATTATTATTGGTGTCCTTCAAAGAACATTTTCTCCTGCTCTATTTGAAACATTACCTCATATAGGTGTTTCGAGAACTTGAAATGTGTTTTTTACATAGGATCACAAGTCCTGGACATAGCAAGTTTTCTTCACTGTTGTTGAAAACTGACACAGCAAAAATACACCAATTCAACAATTTCTGCATGTGTAATTGATTACATTCTTCATCCATTCTCACCCTCTTCTCCGGTTAACATAACTTCACTACCACCCCACATCATCCTGCCCCCGGCCCCGCCCCCTGCCAGGTCCGTGTCTAACTTTTTGAGTGGCTGTTGTCAATTTGATCCCATATAGACAGTTCTTTGGAGACCCTGGTGGAGTAGTGGTTAAGTGCTATGGCTGCTAACCAAAAGGCTGGCAGTTCGAATCCACCAGGCCCTCCTTAGAAACTCTACGGGGCAGTTCTACTGTGTCCTTTAGGGTCACTATGAGTTGGAATCGACTCGACGGCAACAGGTTTAGACAGTTCTTTAAAAGAACATAAAACTTAAGGCAGACATAGTAATAGTAAATTTTATTTAAGATTAATTCTAAACAGTTTGTATTTAATCTAAAATCAAAGGCTATGAGGTAACTACTCTCTTTTAAACATAGTTAAATATATTTAAACATATAAAAATGCTTTTAAAGCAAAGAAACAGTTCACAGTGCCCTTATAATAACTAACCTAGCACCAAACCCTGACTCTTGGGGCAGAGCCAAAATGTAAATTTCAGGGCTCAATTTAGTGGGCGCCAATGTGATGCCATTTCCATCAAAGAATCAGGAATACTGTGGCTGGGGAGAGAAGTTTCAGTAATGAGCAAGCCAGGTGACCAGAAAAATTAAATAAGAAGAGAATATAGGAAGTTTAGGTATAAACCCATTGCCATGGAGTTGATTCGCACTCAGAGCACCCTTACATGACAGAGTAGAACTGCCCCATAAGGTTTCCAGGGAGCAACTGGTGGATTTGAACTGCTGAACTTTTGGATAGCAGCCAAATGCTTAACCACTGCACCACCAGGTCTCCAGTTCAGGTATATTGAGGTAAAAAGGGGAGAAAATAAGGTCAAGACAAACGATTCTCAGGAAGAAACGATAGTCAAGGAAGCGTATGGGGTACTTAAGCAGGCACAGCTGGGGGGAAGAAGTGATAAAGGAAAAAGAGAAGAGAATGTTCCCGAGGGTACCAGCAAGAACTATAGTGTTGACTAAGAGGAAAGCGTTCAGAGTAAAGAAATGAATGAGGAAGGAAGGTCCACGTGAGGACTTAAGATAGGTGAAACTCTGAGTGCAGTCGTCCTTTGTATATGTAGTAGACTGTCAGTGGTGTAGAGAAGCCCTGGTCATGCAGCGGGAGGGCTTGGCTGCTAACCCAAACGTCAGCAGTTGGAACCCACCAGCCGCTCCCCCAGAGAAAGACGTGGCAGTCTATTTCTGTAAAGATTACAGCTTAGAAAGCCTGTGGGGCAGTTCTACGCTGTCCTAGAGTGTCATTATGAGTCGAAACTGACTCAACGGCAATCGGTCTGGTTTTTGGGTTTTGGTTAAGTGTTTATATTTGGATAGTGAACTGTAGGGTAATTTTTATTTTCTCATTTATATCTGGTTTTCAAGTTTTTTTTTTTTTTTAATACTAATCGAACATCACTTACATAATTTGAGAAAATTTTGTAAATTTCCAAATTGATATGTAACGTTTTAGCTACGTAAAAAGATTGAGACATGGCGGGAGATAGACAAAAAGCATAAATAAAAGTTATCTCTGAATGTTGGGTGCATTTTTCGCCATTAAAATTTTCTTCAAATCCCACGTATTCTATAATGGTTAGGACATTTATTTTCTCTGCAATAGGGAAAAAACCCAACATTTCATACATGAAAACGATGCAACTAAAACAGAGCTATATGATATTGACCGAACATTTTCGCTGACCTGCTAACACACAACGAGGGTTTAAAATCCTTACTCCTCTATCAGCTGGGTTTTCCTGAATCGCAGAACAAGGCGTCTTTGCTTACGAAGGCTACAGTATAGTTACCAAGTAGAAGAGTAAGTATTTCTCAGGTCATTTATACCTTGAAATTCTCCTTTTATATGAGTCTATAAAATGTAAGTTAAAAAAAATTCTCCTCACCCAAAAAAGAAATCCTGTTCTCATGAGAGTTCACTCCCCATGTCCCCCTTCATATCAGCCCTCTGCTCCCTTGTCTAGATAACCATCAATTTAATTTCTGTCTCTAAAGAACTGCCTATTCTGGACATTTCCTATGAGTAGAATCATATGACATACGGCCTTTTGTGACTGGCTTCTTTTGCTTAGCATAATTTTTTTAAAGTTCATCCATGTGGTAGTGTGTAACAGTACTTCATTACTTTTTATTGCTGAATAATATTTTATGGTTACATCCCATTTTGTTTATCTCTTCGCCAGTTGGTGCCATTTGATTTATTTCCATTTATTTTGATGATTAACACTGCTATAAACATTCATGTAGAAGTTATTGCCTGAAATTTGTTTTCACTTCTCTTGGATGTATGCCTCAGAGGAGAGTTGCTGGATAATATGGTAACTCTAAGTGTAACATTTTGAGGAACCATAATGGCACCTTTTTACATTCTCTCCAGAAATTTGTGAGTGTTCCAATTTCCCCATATGCTTAATAGCTTGTTCTTGTCTGTCTTTTTTGTTATAGCCGCCCCTGTGGGTGTAAAGCGGTAGCTCAGAGTGGTTTCACTTTGGATATTCCAAATGGTTAAAGGTATTTAAACATTTTTCACGGGCCTTTTGGCCATTTGTGTATCCTCAATGGAGAGATGTCTCTTCAAATCCTTGTTCATTTTTAAATTGGGTTATTTGTCTATTATGAAGTTGTGTTACTTGTATATCCTAGACACAGTATCTTACCAGATACATGATTGGCAAATATTTTCCGGCATTCTTTAGGTTGTCCTTTCGCTTTCCTGATGGGGCCATTTGAAGGACAAAGCTTTTAATTTTAATTAAGTACAATTTTTTTTTTTTTTTTTTTTTTTTGCTTAGGCTTTTGGTGTAATATCTAAGAAACAATTGCCTAATGCAAAGATTTACCCCCGGGTTTTCTTCTAATAGTTTTATAGTATTAACTCTTACATTTAGGGATGTTTTTCATTTTGAGTTTTTTTTTTTTTTTTTTTTTGGTATGTAATGTGAGGGAGTTGTTCAACTTCATTCTTCTGCATGTGAATATTCAGTTGTCCCAGCACTATTTGTTGAAAGACTGTTCTTTCTCTATTTAGTTGTTTGGCATCCTTATAAAAAACCAATTGACTGGAAATGTGAAAGTTTATTTCTGGACTCTTGATCCTATTCCATTGATTTATATGTCCGTCCTTGCACTGGTACCATTCTATTTTGATTACTGTAATTTTATAGGAATATTTGAGTCAGGAAGTGTGAATAATCCAACTTTGTTCTTTTTGAAGACTGTTTTGGCTATTTTGGGACCTTGAATTTCCATACAAATATTATGACCAGCTTGTCAATTTCTGCAAAGAAGTAAGCTGAGATTTTGATAGGAAATGTGTTGAATCTGCAGATAAATTTACATATTATCACCATCTCAACAATATTTCAGCCTTCTGTATGGGTTATATCTCAACAAAAATAAAATAACAATCATCAAAATTGGACCAGTAAGCAACACCATGATAAAAAGAGAAAATATTGAAGTTGTCAAGGATTTCATTTTACTCAGATCCACAGTCACTACCCATGGAAGCAGAAATCAGAAAATCCAAGGATGTATGGCCGCTGGACACCCTGCTAACTCAGAATTGAAGCTACTCCCACAGTTCACCTTTCAGCCAAAGATCAGACAGGCCTATAAAACAAGCAGTAACACACATGAGGAACATGCTTGGTTCCATCAAGTACAGGAGGCCAAATGGGCAACACCTGCCCAAAAGAAAAGACAAGAAGGCAGGAAAGGACAGGAAAACTGGACGAATGGATAAGGGGAAACATTGCAGGAATTGCAATCAATGTCACAAAACAATTTGTGTATAAACTTTTGAATGAGAAACTACTTTGCACTAAAAACTTTTACCTAAAGCACAATAAAATTAAAAAAAAACATTGCCTGGGGAGCTTCTCAAAATAAAACAAACAAAAAACCTTTTTAAAGTGTTAAAAATCAAAGACGTCGCCTTGAGGACTAAGGTGTGCCTAACTCAAGCCATGGTATCTTCAATGACCTCATATGCATGTGAAAGCTGGACAATAAATAAGGAAGACTGAAGAAGATTTGATGCATTTGAATTGTGCCGTTGACAAAGAATATTAAATATACCATGGATTGCCAGAAGGATGAATAAATTTGTCTTGGAAGTACGGCCAGAATGCTCCTTAGAAGTGAGGATGGGGTGACTTTGTCTTATGTGCTTTGGACATGTTGTCAGGAAGGATCAGTCCCTGGAAAAGCACATCATGCTTGGTAAAGCAGAGTGTCTGCAAAAAAGAAGACCCTCAACAAAATGGGTTGATGCAGTGGCTGCAACAATGAGTTCAAACTTAACAACAATTGTGAGGATAGCACAGGACCAGGCAATGTTTTGTTCTTTTGTACATGGGGTTGCAATGAGTTGGAATTGACTCGAAGGCACCTAACAACAACAACAGCATTAAGACTTCTGATCCAAGAATGTGGGATGCTGCTCCATTCATTATAATCTTTTATGAAGTCAGGGATTGCTAGTGTACATCAGTGTCAACTTTCTCCTCTGCCTGGGTACATGGTTAAACTGGATTTCCAAGTCTCTTGAACTAAGTGTCACCATAAGTCTGAGCTCTGCCTAATGGAATTTGGGCAGAACTGATACACAGTATTTCTAGGTTTGAACCTAAAACTTTCCAAGACATCCTCCACTACCCCTTCCTTCCTTGTCTGGAGCCACTGTGGTGGATGCAGTCAAGGACTCTGAGTTCTGAAGAAATGGTGGATGGTGCAGACATTGAGGGGATGGAATCTTAAGTAACTAAGTGGTTTAGACCTCTCTAATCCCATACTTGGAAACCCTGGTGGCGTAGTAGTTAAGAGCTACAGCTGCTAACCAAAAGGTCAGTAGTTCGAATCTACTAGGCGCTCCTTGGAAACATTATGGGGCAATTCTACTCTGTCCTGTAGGGTCACTATGAGTTAGATCAACTCGATAGCAATGGGCTTGGTTTGGTTTACTCCCATGCTGCTAATCTATATTGGGCCATGACATGAGCACCTAAAACTACACTGAATCAGTAACAATTGCAGGCTGTTCGATAAAACTGTCAACCTACTCCGACAAATATGGTGTTAGGGATTGAATTGCATCCCCCAGAAATAAGTGTTGGAGTCCTGACCCCTATACTTGTCAATGAAATCTTATTTGGAATGGGGATTGCTTTGTTATGTTGGTGAGGCCATATCAGTGAAGGGTGTTGTATGCCTGTACCTTTATCTGCGTTGCACATGCAGAGAGGTTGTGCCTCAAACTTCCAGGTAGCCATAAGATGTCTAGGAATGAGACACATACACACATTGGCATCAACCATTCCATGGGTGCTGTTTTCATCTGTGATCAAACTAGACACATGAAACACACAGTACTGGCAAAGTGAATGCCATTATTACTTTTTGAAAAGAAAACAGTAAATCTGTTATTGCTTACCCCACCCCAAATTATCCATATCCCTTCTTATGTTGCTGGGCAGATATGCTGTGGTTCAGGTCAGATGCTATGTTCACGTCACCTCTGCCTCTGGCTTCCACCATGCTGCCCGAGGGCCCATGTGGCTCCTGCCATGCAGCACACGGTGGGAGATGTGTGGCCCCTGCACTGAGCACACTCAAGCCTCTGCTCGGCATAGACAAGTGTTACAGCTCTTTTAGCTCCGGACAAACCTTCTTCAGAGGCACCCCCTCTGCCAGCTGTCTCGGTGAGACAGCAAGCCCACCACTTTGCAAAATGCTGCCCTTGTTTCTCTGCAGCTCAGCTCTGCTGTGTTTGCCACTGTTTCTTACCATCTTGCACCATCTTCAGTGTTACAGCTCTTTCTTCTGGATCTCGAAGATTCTCAGGCTCACTCTGCTCCATACTCTCCTTGATTGTAGTGATATTGGCCCTTGTATAAGCCTATTCCTTGTCAATTTTCCAGCAGGACCATGAGCTGACCAATCCCCTTGGTGGACCACAAGCCACTCCATTTGCATTGTAATTGATGAATCCCTCTCAAGATTTTGGCCCATCCAATCATTTTGTGAGAATTATAAGACCACAAGTAGCCCTGGTGGTGCAGGGCTTAAAATACTTGGCTGCTAACCAAAAAATTGGCAGTTCAAACCCACCAGCCACTCTGTGGGAGAAAGATGTGGCAGTCTGCTTCCATAAAGATTATAGCCTTGGAAACCCTATGGGGCAGCTGTACCCTGTTCGACGGGCTTGCTCTGAGTCAGAATTGACTCAATGGCAGTGTGGTTTACAAGACTGTGGCTGAAAAGGTCATATAAAAGCAACTCATTGCATGGCAGGTGTGTCCTAAACCCTAAACTGTTCTCAGTTATAGAAAGACTAGATTAGACACAAAGGCATCCAAACTCAAATGGAGAAAGATAAATGCCACAGAGGATAGCCAGGGAAACTAGGAATGCTGGGGCTACAGAATCTGAAGGCGACAAGGCTCTTCCCCTAGAGGCTTCAGAGAGAGAGAATCTTCCATTAGGGCCAATCGTGAATTCTCACTTCTAGCCTCCTGAACTGTGAGAAGCTAAATTTTTTTCTTTAACACCACCCACCTTTGGTAGGAAGCTAAGACGTAAGGTAGCAGAAGAAAACACATGGAAGGATGATAATAAAAGAACACGTAAAACATACCACACGTTTTAGAGTTTTAACAACTAAAAGAGCCCAAATGAACTAAGTGATTTTACCAAATGACTTAAAAAAGCAGAATAGTATCACTCAGGTTGGTAGACAAAGTAGTTATTGTGTTACTTTATGTCACTCTGTGGGAGAATAAAAGCGCTTTCCCTTTTTTTAACTTTGACATTGTTGGAAAATAATGTTCCAACCATACAACCATGTGAAAGATTGAACCAGATTTAGCAATTATAGGTTCAGAAAAGCCCCAATTTTGTTTGTTTTCTAATAGTTGTCAAAACAAGAAATGTGGAGTAAACTTTGAGGAGCAGGATATAGCCAGTAAGCACATTCCTGGCGTGGGGTATGAAACAAAAGCTGAAGAATAACAATTGGCTGAGGTATTACACACAGATTCTTAAATTCAAGATCCACTCCTAGGAAAAATGTTCACTTACACCATGGCTGCAGACTGGAGTTCGAAATTTTGCTTCACTTCTCAAATGAAGAGAATGTTTTCAATAATTTATTTTTAAGGCATGGAATATGTGTGCTATGTTTTGAGCCATTACATATCTGTGGAGGTTTTCATGTTACCATTTTGGTAGAGAAAAATATGTTTAGTTCATTAGTCACGATAGGCTACTTTACGCTGGAATAAAAAATAAACCGCAAAATCTTAGCAGTTTTACAAATCCAAGTTTGGAAGGTAGTGATGTCCTCTACCTCACCCAAGATGTCTGCAACCTAATTCCTGAAACCTGTAAAGTGTTACCTTACAAGGTAAAAGGGGCTTTGCAGAAGTGATTAAGTTAAAAATCTTGGGAAGGGAAGATTATCTTGGATTCTCCAGGTGCACCCAGTGTAAACACTAGATTCCTTATATGGGGAGGTCAGAGAGGGAGCTGTGATGATGGAAGGAGAGGTCACAGTAATGTGACCATGAGCCGAGGAATGAGGGAAGTTTCTAGAAGCTGGAAAAGGCAAGGAATAGATTTTCTCCTAGCTCATCTACTTACACCTTGATTTTAGTGGGACATCAGACCTCCAAAGCTGTAAGATAATAGATTTGTTTTGTTTTAAGCCACTGCATTTGTGGTAATTTGTTATAGCAGTGATAAGAAACCAATACACCAACGTTTATTCTTACTAACATCATAGCACGAACACAGGTCTGGTTTTTCTCCCAGGAGTGATTCAGGGATCTGGGTATCTTCCAATCAGTAGCTCAGCCATCTCTGAGCAGTCCTAACTAACCTAACCCATTGCCAGGCCATTCCGACTCATGGCGACCCAATGGAACAGAGTAGAACTGCCCCATAGAATTTCCAAGGAACACCTGGAGGATTCAAACTGTCAACCTTTTGGCTGGCAGCCGTTATACTTAACCACGGCACCACCAGGGTTTCCAAGCCATCACTGAACAGTAGAGCCTCCTAATATGATGCATAAAGCAGGAGGGGGTTGAAGAACTCCATAGGATATTTTCATGAGCCAGACTTGGGGTTGCTGAATGCAGTCAAGTCATTTTCTACTCCTAGAGACCCCATGTGACAGAGTAGAACTTGGCTATACTGGTTACAGAAGCAATTCCTCTGATTTTTCTCCTTCAGAGCTGCTGGGAGGGTTAGAACACCAACCCTTTGGCAGAGGCTTATCTAGGGAAAATTGGGCCTGTGGCAGACACTGAAGTTTCTCCCCTGCAGGGAGTACTGAGGATAATGAGCATCCAGGGGCAATCTCTAAGTTGGACTCCTCCAATCTGAGGGCCCAGGGCCATCTCTAAATTGCATCTCCCCCACCACCCAACCAATTTCAAGATGGATAGATGTTGAAAACAAACGTGTCAGCAGAAACACCTTCCCCTCTCTCTTCCAGCTGCCTCAGGCAGGTGCCTTTCATGTTCGTGGCACCTCAGAATGTCATTCTGTGCCTTTTCTGACACCCCATCGGACTTTCGCCCTGGGGTAAGTGCTCCCATTTGCACCCCGCCCCCCTTGCTATGCCTCTGTTTCTACTGTGCTTGAAGAAGGATGTTGGGCCTTACCTGCTTAACAGAAACTGCTCAAGTGGTGCCCAGGGCACCTGCCATACCTGTCATACCTTAGGCATGCCTCTGCCTTTTGGTTAGCAGCCAAGCACTTCTACCTTCCCCCAATCAGAACTCAGTCACAGGGCTCTCTTTTAGCTGTAGAGGATGCTGGTAAGCATAGGTGGTGGAAAGGAAGAAGGAACTGTTCAGTGAATACATAGCATTTCTCTAGCACAGTTACCTATAAAACTTTTTTTCTTAAAATTCCTTAATATTGCTATATGTCTTCTTAATGTTGGATGGGCAATGATTCATACCAGTAAAAATATGTTCCTGTGTACAAACTGGATATTTTTTTCTCTCTAAATTATCTTAAGACAGTGTTAGATTTTCCCTTGTATTTCATTTTTATCTAAGAAATATTTCAGAAAGGGTATCTTTTTATTGATATTTGCATTGAACACAAGTCCTTCAAATTTAGTTGTATTGCTATTGATACAATATGTGTATTTATACTGAGTTGTAGTTATTAATCCAGGAAAAAAAGTTTTCCTTACTTATTTTAGACAATACTACTTCTTTTCACCTGTTTTTGTATCTCTCTCAGGAACAGCTACATTTTCAAAAAAAATAGGCCTCTGTTTTCCTTACCCTTTGTATATATATTTTTTTAATCGTTTGATTTTTGTCATTTTTTTTTTCTCTACTTTCTAGAATAATATCTCAGGTTGATCCTCAGACTCATTTAAAAGTATTTCCCCACTGCCAATTATGGTAATTCTTTTTAATATAGATGTTCAACCTATTATTAAAGTTTAATTTGGACTATCTTTCTGATAATGGTATTTAGCTGACATCATCATAAACAAACTGGTAAAACCAATTAAACTTCCATAGGGTTTTTATGAGGATAAAATTAGATAACATACGCAAAGTCTTCAGAACAGTCTTCAATTTCAGAAATGACCATCGAGTGAAATGTTTTACATGCAGGAGTATGACAGTTATTGTGAATTCCCTCCAGGGCTAGTGATAGAAAGATGGGTAGGACAACGTTCCTGGCGTTGGAGTACATAATGGTGTGAAAAGAAACAGTCATTGTAAGAGATGCTTAGACAAATAAGTCAGTCACAAAAAGACAAATATTGTATAATCCCACTTATATGAAATATCTAGAATAGAAATCAAAGTTTATTAGTTTATTATTTCAGCAAGGGCGGTGGAAAGGAAGACACAGCACTTAGGGGACACTCAGCTTCTGTTAAAGAGACAGAAAAATTCAGGGATGGCTAGTGGTCATGGCTGATCATGATCAACATAATTGTCACTGACCTGTACATGTGAAAGTTGTTGAAATAGCAAATGTTTTGTTAGCTGTAAATTTGCCACAATTAAAAAAAAAAAAAAAAAAGGAGATACCTAGAGAACCTAAGTACAAGCAGTTGGGGAATATTTTTATATTACTTGTATCTTCAAGAATTAATTTGTTAGTCCATTGAGGATATAGTAAATTGGTAAACGTGCCCAGGGTTTTTGTACTCTTCAGCTGGGAGTTTAATTTAAATCGGTCTCCAAAATCAATGCTACAGTTGAAATGTCGGTTTTACTTTATCACCAACTTAGGCTTCAACATGATTTGTCTTTAGATTTCTGGTTATTTGCACTATTGAGATACAAAATTATTCAAATTTAGTTCCATTTGAGTGGAAACTGAACTTATGACTTATAATTCATTGTTATAATTTGACATGCTAAATCCCTGGATTTTGTTAAGCCATTGAATTGAACAAAACATTAAAGTAGATCTATTGTTATTTTTACTAATCATGATTTAATACAATTGGCAATCTACAAAATCTGGTTCAGCATGTCTGCACATTAAGTGACCCTCTCCCACTGATTTTAACGAATGTGCCAGTTTTTTCTCTGAAGCATATGGGAAAACACTGAAGCATGAGCTCCAAAAAAGCCACCTAGCAATCAGCTCGTGAGTGCAGTTTTGTTTTTGACATATCCTGTTTTTTTTTTTTCACATTGTATATATTCCAAAACTTCAAACTAGTATTGTAATGATTATTACCTCTTGCTGCCATGGTTGGTATTTATATAATAAAAATGTCAGTGTTTAAAGAGAAAAGAAAAAAACCTGAAAGACTTAAAGAAAACAAATTTTCTATAATTTTTGCAATTTTAGCCTACACCAAAGTATTTTTTCAGGATGACTGAAATAGTCACCAGACATTTTCATGATCAAATTTTATTTGTACAGACTGGACTATTTAGTGTGTATAACAATTTTTATGCAAATAACGCTCACCTTCTCTATTTGTTTGCTAGCTGCTTCCTCCCCTTGTGAGGTATTTTCATAAGCATGATACGCTAATTTCTTTATCCATAAAAAAATGTCTTTGAGTTGATTCCCACTACAACAACATGTAAAAAAATAAACAAATTGGCGTAGTGGCACTTACAAAAATACCTTTCGTAGGAGGGCGGGGCTTTCAAATAAATGTAGAAGGCACGCTTTATTTGGATAAAAATACTGTAATGCCTGTTACTTAAGAGCTGATGATAGCAAATGGCAGCAAGCAAGTTTGATCCCTTTAAATCTTATGATATTTATAATAATGGGATAAATAAAAATCAATAAGGTTAATATTTGTTTGAGTATAATAATTTACATTTGATCAGTGTTTTACAAATTTCAAAGCATACCAATTACATAATTTTATCTTCAAACTACTCTGTGAGAAAGGTAAGGTATTAAAATCTTCATTTTACAGAAGAACAAACTCATGGCCAAAGAGTTAAGTAACCTAGTAAAGATCACAAGCAAGTTAGTTATAGATCTAGGAATAGAACCATGTTTGTGCTTTCCACTATACAAAATGAATTACATCATGATCTGGCAAAAGTGTACTCTAGAGAATTCTATAAAGATGCATACAGTAAATTTCTAAGAAAATGGCAATTCTGTCATATTTACCCCCCCAAAATTCTCAGTTTATCTCATTTAAATTTCGTTGTTACTTCCTCATTCCAAGACAAAGTCATCTTTCAGCTGAGCTCCTGGCAGGTAATTCTTATGTAAAACTCAAATTTACTCAGTTTAGATGAGAAGCTTCTTGTAAGTGTACATTTAACTTAAGAAATAACTGCCAAATTGTTGCTAAAAAAAAGTATTATGCTATTTTACATTTGAACTACCAATGCACATGAAATCTAGTTGTTTCACATTCATGCTAACACTTGGTATTGTCAATCTTAATTTTAGCCATCTTAATATATTTGTAGTGTCTCATTTAGAGTTTGATCTGGGTTTCCCCGATGAGTAATGATGTCTTTTCACACACTTATTTACCCTTGGATCTTATCTTTTGTGAATTATCTTTCAAAATCTTTTGTCCATTTTTAAATTGGACTTGCTTTCTTATTATTGAATTATATAGGTTCTTTATGTATTCTAGATACAAGTGCCTTAGCAAATATATTTATTGAGAATATTTTTTCCCAGTCCACGTCCTGTCTTTTAATTTTGCAACAGCATGTTTCAAAGAGCAGAAATCTTTTTATTTTGATTACATCTAATTTATTTTTTGGGGTGTTGTCTTCTTTTATGGTTTGTGCTTTTTATGTACTCTCTAAGAAATCTTTGCCTTAAATGATTTGGGCCGCAAAACCAAATATATTGTAGAAAATTAAAATGCTCAATATTTGAGGCTAAATTTCTTGGTATAGATTAAAAGAAAAAAAGATATGTACAGTAGCAACTACCTCATCTAATAATAATTTAATCCTTTCCTCATTTCTCATCAAGTTCAAACATTTTTACAATTTCTACTGCTATAGAAATCTGTGTGTATTTATATCTACCAACACCACCGCCTGTTGCTGTTGAGTCGATTCCAACTCATAGTGACCCTATGGGACAGAGTGAAACTATCCCACAGGGTTTCTAATGCTATAATCCTTATGGAAGAAGAACACCACATCTTTTTTCCGTGGAGCAGCTGGTGGGTTCAAACTGCCAACTTTTCAGATAGCGGCCTGAGCTGTTAACCACTGCGTCACCAGGAAAATTAATTTTTCCGAGAAGGTAGACTTATTTTCTTTCTCATTCGTGTCACGAAAAATTTAAAGGTTTCTTGAATGGTAGAAAGGTGTTGGCTTTCTATCAATTTGCTCTGACACAGGCCTTAACTATCTCCTTGAAAAAGTTGCTTCTAGGCAATGTATCAGCAGCCTCCCAAATCAAATTCGTATGTAGGTAGGTCTGCCCTGTACACTGTGCGTGCAAGCTTGTCCTCCTGAGGAATGTGTCAATTCACAGCAAGGTCTAAGTCTGAACAATGCCAGGACTGCAACATGGTTCATGTTTGTGCACAGAGACCCCTGTGATGACTACTGAGGGGAGTGAATGGTAGCAAAAGCTCTCTGACTTCAATTCTTTATCAAAATCAGATGGTAATTGTCTATATTCAACAATAAAAGTTTGTTCCATTTATCTTGTCCAAATCTTCAGATACTTGGCTACATTTCAGATATGCATCCAGACATATGAGTGTTTTTCTGAAGTGAGACCGAATCCAGATTCTTCCCTGTTTAGGAGGATTATAATGAACGCAACTCTCTCGAAAGTAAATAAAATCTCTTCAGTTACGCGGACTCCTCAAATAGCACTTTTGTTTTTGTTTGCTTATTTGTTTTGGCAGAGTATAGTTGGACCACCAAAGGGATCCAACATGGGTAACATTTACAAAATTAAAAACGATGGTCAACTCCATTTCCATAGCCCAAAAGGAAAACAAATTTGCAAGGGAATTTTGTTCTTGGTGGTTTTGTTCTCTTCCATGCATGGAAGAGGCAACTCAGAGGAAGTTAGCATTTTCTGTCCCTCTAAGCTGTGGATAGAAATTTTCTATATAGACCCCATTTCGGATAGTTACCATGGAATTCACTTACAGCCTCATCTTCCCTGTGGGTCTGAGAAACCCATAATAATGGAATATTTGGAGTGCCATAAGTTTTCATGTCACACAATCTGATGATGAAGACTGGCTTGTTTTCACTAAATTATCATTTTGTTTTTTTATAATTCTGCAGTGAGTCAAAATCAACTTGATGGCAGCTGGTTTTTTTGTTTATTTTTTCTTAAGAAATTTCCCCCCTGTCCCCATCATTCTATTTCTCCAGAGCTCTGGTGATGCAGTGGTTAAGCGCTGCGGCTGCTAACCAAAATGTTGGCAGTTGGAATCCACCAGCCACTCCTTCGAAGCCCTATTGGGCAACTGTACCGTGTCTTATAGGGTTACTATGAGTCAGAATGAACTCAACAGCAACAGGTTTGGGTTTTCTTGTTTTGTTTTGTTTTTTAAGTAGCCTGTTCAGTTTTGCAATTTTGAATAATTATTTATTAAAAAAAAAGTATCTAGGAGATTCCTGGCTAGATGAGTCTGAAATACCAAGCAGGAGATCCAAAATGTGTAATAGGGCTCAGGAGAGGAATGAGGAAGTCCAACATACAAATGACACTTAAAGGAAGAATCATCCATTTGTAAGACCAAAAAAGAGCAATTCGAGAGGGGGAGTAAATAATATAATCTTGTAAGATCCAAAGAGGTAGTCATTAACAGGTTGAAGCTGAGAGTTACATCCCAGAATGGGATGATCACACTCAGCTAATGTCACTATTTCACCTCTCAGAATTGCTTGCATTTACCATGTTTGTCATTTCAATTTCGCATCAAATATTTTCTGTGCCAGGTGATTTTTCAAGTGAGCAGATTTTATGCAGGCACCAAGTATTTTTAGAAGTATACCTGGCATTATTGTACTGATACCAAAAATACGCCCCAATATGCAGAGAATTTTCCAGTATCAGTGTTTTCTGCTAGAGATAATTTTTAAAAGGATCAAATATTCTTGTGTAAAAATTTTAACTTTCATAATAATTTATATGGACATGTGTTTATTAACTGATGTCCAACAATAGATTAATGAAAGATGAATGACCTACATCTAGTGCTTTTTTTTTTTTTTTTAAATGTTTATATCCTTCATGAAGTCAGTGAGGATCAATTTCTTAGTTTATTTGACTAATGGGAATTTTGAAAATTTGATCTTGATTAAAAGGTTTATCATGATGAAGCCAAAGGTACACACCATTTCCTGCCACCCAAGTTGAGTCCTTGCCATATTCATTGACCTTCTTTTCTTCCGTTTTTATTGTTAACATGACAGCAGCAGTTATGGCCCTATATTTTAAAGGAAAGAAGTTAATTTTAGAATCCTAAAACCAAATTTCAGGAGTCAGATAGTTTTCCATGGGAGCTTAACCCCTTTGTAGATTAAAGCATATATCCCGCTATCAAGACTAATGTTTCTGCAGCTTTTCAGAAATAAAATCGCCCAATTGTTTTTGGCTTCATGAAGGTTTTTGTGTGTGCTTATTACTGAGAATAAGGTCAAAGATTTAAGAATTTGAGTCTTATTTTAAATGAGACTTAAGCATAAGAAACACAATATCTTTATTACACAAGCTACAGAAATACAATCGGGCCATCAATGTTAAATTAGTTTGAAAACTAGGTTTGAATTTACATATTTGAAAATTGAAACCCATGGAAACAAAGAAGCATGCCAGGGTAAGCTGTAACAGTTCTGTTTCTCATTTTTTTTTTTTTTCCATAAACTTACCAAGTGGTAACTCAAGTCCAAATGACAGAAACATGATAAATTATATTAGAAAACTCTCATGTATTAATATCACAAAAGGAAACTCTTTTGCTCCCTTAGGGCTTAAAAAAAAAAAAAAAAAATCTGCTGTCCAGTCGATTCCGACTAAGAGTGACCCTATAGGATGGAGTAGAACTGCCCCATAGGGCTTCCAAGGAGCACTTGGTGGATTTGAACTTCTGACCTTTTGATTAGCAGCCATAGCTCTTAACCACTACACCACCAGGGTTTCCCCCTTAGGGCTTAGTCTGTGAGAGTTTACTCCCTGAAGCGTGCCTCTTTAATTTTCCTTATTGCCTAGAGCCAGAATTTGTGGGTAATTTTTCCATGTGCTTTGCCTTTTTCTACGGTTCTTTTTAGCAGAGGTAATCAGCATATCCAGAACACTAGCATTCTGAGAATATTAATTCTGAAATGAAAACGAGGTTAGTTCATCTTCCTAGCCCTCCTGTACTCTGAGACAAACTTAAAACCTTCCATCTGCGTTAACTTCCAGACCACACTCCTCCAGACTATTGAATGGGCTCCAGAAAGGAGGGCCAAGAGTCCCCCTTCCATTCTGCTTATCAGAGTAATGAGCTTAGGTGATAAGCTCTCTAAAAAATACTTGAAGAACCATTGGACCCAAAGCATTTCATAAGCACCCTGGCTTTAAACTCACTTGGCTATGATAAATTTTCAATCCTGTGGATTTATAGTGCTGGTCAGTTAAATCCACGATCATCTTTTACCGTTCACTGTCTGAAAGACTGGAATGGGTTGCACACTTTGTGTATTAGTTGTATTCAACTTTTCTTCTCCTAAAACTGGGGGTGTTGGTAGAGTCATGCTAAGTTATTCACCCTCCATGAAGATCTGAGTTTTCTAGAAAGGAAGATCAAGGTTAACGAAGTCTCATTGTCCTATAATTTATTAAAATGATAAGCAAGTTATTTAAGGATAATTGCCATGCTTTAGGAGGTCTGATGGTGTAGTGGTTAAAGCGCTCTGCTGCCAAACAAAATGTCAGTGGCTCAAATCCACCAGCCACTCCACGGCAGTCTACTTCTCTAAAGATTGCAGCCTTGGAAACCCTATGGGGCAGTAGGTGGGTCATGCTTTATAGAACCAGTGTCGATTCATTAGGAAAAATGAGGGGTTTTATAATTAATGGAGTCCTAAAAAAAATTTTTTTTTTTTTTTGGGTAGTGCAAATGTTTAAGTGCTCAACTACTAGCCAAAACGTTGGTGGTTCAAACCTATCTAGAGGCACTCTGGAAGATAGGCCTGGGTATCTGCTTCTGAAAGGACACAGCCTTGAAAACCCTGTGAAGCAAGTCTACTCTATACACATGGGATGGCCGTGAGTTGGAATTGACTCTATGGTGATTCAGTGGTAGAATTCTTTCCTTCCATGTGAGAAACCTGGGTTTGATTTTCAACCTATGTACTTCATGAGAGGAGACTTGTATGTTCCTACGATGCTGAATAGATTTCATCAGAGCTTCCAGACTAAGACAAACTAGGAATAAAGGCCTAGCAATCACTTTTGAAAATTAGCCAGATAAGTAGATTGATGTCTAACTTATCATGCGGATGATGCAGGACCAGGCAGTATTTCATTCCATTGTCAGTGGGGCCACCATGAGCTGGGGGCTGACATGATGGCAGCTAACAGCTGTATATACCTTGTCTGCAATAAAGAAAAATCTTTTATATATGTTCTGCTGCTGTTAGCAAATAGAAACAAGTCTTGACTTTTAGAGTATACATTTGAAATGTGCCTCAAGTTGTCATCAGTTTTCTAACATTCAGTGTGTCTCGCTCTCTCTCTTTTTATAAATTTTAATGTTTTTCTGAATTCTCACACAATATGCACCTTCCAAAGCTGTTACGATTTAGCATAATTGTCTTCAAGTGACTGTAAAGGACCCTACAGTGTTGGTAACTATGAAGAAGCTCTAACGTGTACCCAAAGTAACACATCAAATAAAAACAATTAAACTATATATATATACTTTTTTTTTCTTTTCATTTTCATTTCACAGAATATTTGGAAAGGAATGCTATGTTATAATACAACTGTTACTGTTTAGAATCTTTAGCATCCCATTGACCTCCTACTTTCTTTCAAAAATGTCATATTCTTATGATGCTCTTTTTTTTTTTTTTTTTACTGAAAGTTCTCTAAACTCAACACCTATTACAATGGAACACATGAAATTTAAGAAAACCATTTACTCCTTCTGTTGTGAAAGTCATTTGTAGCCTCTGACTGCAGACCTATGATCATTAACAGATAATAATATACAAACACACATTGTGTGTTTTCCAATCACTTGAATCAGTTTATTTTTTTCATTAGTAAAATGTCATTGTGCCTCATATCTTCCAACTCCCCATCCTTGGAAAATATCTGTGTTAGGCCAACTTCACCTCACAAAATTTTAACAAGAAATTGCAGGACTTGGCTGCCTTGAAATACTTCAGCGCTTTCTGGTATCTTGTGTGGACTTTCTGCTTCAGATATTTTTCCTGAAGGCAGAACATGGCTACAAGTAATTAAACTTAAAAAATATATTTAAAAAGCTTAGTATCCGTCTTATAATTTTCAGAAGATAGTCATAGCTTACCATCAAGTTACAGATATAAGAGTTTAAAAGAACTTGTGCCTGTTCCTTATAAGTAATAAATAGTAGAGGAGCAATATATATGATTTTTTTTCCTCTCTATTTAGATGCCTGAAATCAGAGTTGCTACCATCTCCACCCACGCACAAAAAAACAAGTGACAGGTTTTTAGATTATAACAACAATGACAAACTATAACACCCCGCCCAGCGAAGAGTGCTTTTGTAACCCCGTTATCAGTTTAACAGTGTAACATTGTTGATATGGGTTAACAATGTAATATGTAACTGCGGTAATCTGCTCTTGACATTTGCAATATCATTCTTCCTCATAATATTATTTGGTCTTTCTACTTCAATTCTTTTCAGTTCATTTAAGCAAAACTGCTTTTACTTAAAATAAGAAAATTTGCTTAAGAGAATGATTTGACCTGCTTACTTTAGTTCCATAGGGGCTCATAGCTACCCTATAGAACAGAGTAAAACTACCCCATAAGGTTTCCAGGCTTTGATTTTTATGTAAGCAGATTGCCACATCTTTCCTCTGAGGAGCAGCTGGAGGGTTGGACTGCCCACTTTTCAGTTGGCAGCCAAGCACTGAACCACTGCCCACCACTAGAGTCTCTGTGAGTCAGAATCAAGTTGATGGCAATGGGGACCTTAGCCCCACTATTTCTGATATAGATTGGTATTGAGGAATAATCTGATTCCTTTCTTTCAATTCCTAAAATATCCTGGTAGCAATAATCATACCTGCCTCTCAAGCTCTTCAAGGGCTATTTATTTGTATAAATTATATATTAAAATGAAAGTTCAGTTTTTTTTTTTGGAAGGGGATGGACAAACATCACATTAAGCATAAAGTTCTCATGTTAAATTGTTGTTATATTAAAATAACTGACCTAGCAATATAAAATTACTTCCTCTACAAGGAGGAAAAAAAAAAAAAAGATTCTGAACAATCATAGTCCATTGCTCACACTTTTAGAAACACAGTTATAATTATATTGGTCATTACACAGAAGAGCCTGCTGTGGTCTTGCAGTCTTCAGTCTCCTCTCTTACCTTTTAGTGGCAGACACCCCCCAAAGTATTAAGCCGAGCATATGTCCTTCCAAGTTAAAACTTTAATTCTCAGCCTCTCTTGCTTATAGGTATGATCATATGACTAAGTTCTGGCTGATGGGTATGCAACCAGAAACGATTTGTGAAGCTTAAGAGTGTCTTGACCTTGAAGATAGTTCCCTACGTTCCATTTTTATTTTCCTCCTTCCTGCCATTTTGAACAGGTAGACAAGGACCACACACCAAGGGGATGAAAGACAACCAAACTGAGGAAATCCTGATCCTTAGATATTCAAGGGACACAGAGGGATCTCTATTAGCTGAGGGAATATCTGTTGTAGGTGAGGCTAGCCTAGATTCTCGCTTACACAGTCAACCTATGTAATTGTGAAAAAAATCCAAATACAAAAAAAGCACATGGAAAATATAATAAATACATCCTACAAAAATAATAGCATGTTATTACACTCAAAAGTTTTATGTTTATCACATTGTACATTTGATATTGCACCTTTCTTTTTTCACATTCATTTACTTTTATCAGTTATTGATATATTTTGAATCTATTTATGGTTATTATATTTGTGTTTTTCCACTGGCTTTGATTTTTTTTTTTTTGTTTTCACCGTCAGATAATATGATAGAGTTTTGTTTTATTATATACTTTTGCTTTACCGACTTTCACTTGCAAGTTACAACTTCTGTATCCATTTGTTTAGAGAATATTCTTAAACTCACATGCATCATTAATCAACCTGAAGGTAAAGAAAAACCTGTATTCTACTCTTGAGTGATATGACTCTTAAAACACTAAAGAGTATGAGGTTTTTAGTTCCAACTTTTCATCTCATTTTTTATAATCAATAATTATTTGGACTTATTTGGACTTGTTAGCAGTTTTTATTGATTCTTCATCACTGATTCTTATAGTCTACATCTTCCTGGGTTAACTTCACTTTGTGCCCAAACACTTGAACAACTGTGTGTTGGCAAAGAATATTAAATATACAATGAACTGTCAGAAGAACAAATAAGCCAGTCTTGGAAGAAGTACATTAAGAATATTCTTTAGAAGTGAGGATAGCTAGACTTCAGCTCTCTTACTTTGGGCAAGTCATCAGGAAAGACCAATTGCTAGAAAAGGACATCATGTTTGGTAAAGTCAGCAAAAATGAGAAAAACCCTCAGTGAGATGGTGTCTTAGTTATCTAGCGCTGCTATAACAAAAATTCCAAAAGTGGATGGCTTTAAGAAAGAGAAGTTTATTCTCTCACAGTCCAGTAGGCTAGAAGTCTGAATTCAGGGCTCTGACTCCAGGGGAAGGCTTTCTCTCTCTGTCTGCTCTGGAGGAAGGTAGTTGTGATGCATCAGTCTTCTCTTGGTCTGGGAGCATCTCAGTGCAGGAGCCTCAGGTCCAAAGGACGCATTCTGCTCCCAGAACTGCTTTCTTGGTGGTATGAGGTCACCATGTCTCTCTGCTCGATTCTCTCTTTTATATCTCAAAAGAGATTGACTTAAGACACTATCTAATCTTGTAGATCTCATCAATATAACTGCCACTAATCCATCTCATTACACCATTGTGATAGGATTTAAACACATAGAGAAATCACATCAGATGAAAAATGGTAGACAATCATAAAATACTGGGAATCATGACCTAGCCAAGCTGACAGATATTTCTGGGGAACACAATTCAATCCATGACAGATGGATTGACAAGATAGCTGCAATAATGTATTCAAACATATCAGCCATCATGAAGACGGCACAGGATGAGCAATGTTTTGTTCTGTTATACATAAGATTGCCGTGAGGTGGCATCAACATGGTCATTATTAACAACAACATATTTTTGTAGTTCTTTTAGTGGCCCAGTACTATTCAGGGTCCAGTCTGGAGGTCAAGCAATAGAATTCACTGTGCAGCTTTTCCCCTAAAATACGAACACACTCACCAATTAAAAGTAAAATTTTACCTGTACAGTATATAGCCTCGTACAGTGTTTAAAGTGGCCTTCAAAGCCAACAATTTGTTTCCTAGGAAATCTAAATGAGATTGAAATCTAGATTATTTGATAAATTACTATATTTACATCAAATAGATTATTTGAGGTAAAATTTTAACATGAAAGTTTTATTGAATAATCAGAAGACTAATGGAAAGGGAAAATTTCATAAGCTTGAATTCATACGAAGAAAGTTTATTATAAGTTAGGTAGAAAATAGTAGCTGCCAGGGTGTGTTGACAATAATAGAAGTATATTTTTAATAAGATACCAACAATGGAAGGATGGAGAGAGAGAAAATAACAAATCAATTCAAAAGAACAATATTCTATTTATTTTCTTAAAAATTAAGCTGAGTTAAAATGAAACAGCAGCATCTAAACTCATAGGATGATTATGAGGATAACATGATTTAATATTTGTAAACTACATAGAATTATAAACGGTCTCAGTTCTCACCACGTGGGCCTCTTCATGGGATGCTTGGGTGTCCTCACAAGTGAGTGATCTAAGAAAGAGAAAGACATGAAACCTGGAATGCCTAGTATGCACTATAATGTCACACCTGCCATTCCACCTCAAAAGGAGGGAATTTTAGCTCTATCCTTTAAAGGGAGGCGTATCAAAGAGTTTGTGGACATGTTTTAATACCCCTACAAATACCGTTAAGTCTGCACCTCTATCATTCTTTTTTTCTTCTTCCCTAGAGGTAGCTGCTGTCCTGAAGTAGTCATAAAATCACCCAGGTCAAGCTGAGTAAACGTTACAAATATGCCCATGTCGCTGGTTCGCTCAGCTGTCTCTTCGTGGCTGCCTGGTGTGGCGAAAGCTGTGGCTGCAGGTGAAGAACTGCCTTCCCCATCAGCCTACTGAGGGGCAGTACAATATTATTAAGGGTATCATAAAATATTAAGACTTTTCATATTTGCCATGGCATGAACATGAAAAAAAGTTGAAAGCACTAGATGCTTCCCATATGGTGTTTCTTGGGGCCAGAAAACTTTTATCTTTAGCCCTGAAGAGATGGAAGAATCAAGAAAAAGGAGGGGCAGCCTGAAGAGTATACACTTAGTAAAGGGGGTACTAGTTAAGTGAATACTGTCAATGTATTTTTCTCACACGCTTAATTGCCCAGGGCCAGGTGATTTTTTCATAATATTTTCTGAATACTCTATAGTTCAAGGAAAAAAAATTCTTTCTTTGTTGATGGTTGTTTCAGAGTGAAAATAGTGATAGGGCAGAGGACAGCATGGGGAAGTTTACATGGAACATAATTTCTTGTTTTCACCTTCAAATGTCAAATAAAAAGAGATAAAGGGGCATAGTTTCATAAAACAAAACAAAGAAACATTCTTAGTCATAGTGGCAGAGATAGCACTCTGCATTTGTTCACCAACCCATTTCATCTTTGTGGGCACAGGAAGTCTACAATTTTCAAGCTCCTTTGAGTATATGTTGGGGTCATGGGATTGGGTTCTGGGCAATGGTATGTGGAGAATATTGAAGATGCTTTCAGGAATGATCCTTAAATATATATCTCATGTGATGCTCTAGTCTTCTTTTCCTATCCCATTGGAACAAGTGGCCTCCAGAGTCACCAAGGGATGGGAAAAGAAGACTAGCACATCACATGATATATATAGAAGAAGTCTGACCCTTGAGTCTCTGTTTGGAAGAGAGATACTGAGGAATGATTGCTCAGAGACCCATACACCCATATTGGACTATGACATGTTCAAGGAATGAAATTTTATTGCGTAAAGCCAGTGAGTTGCTGAAGTGTATTTGCTATCTCAATAGTCTATCTTATCCTGACTAATCATCACTGTGGTGGCTTATGTGTTGCTCTGATGCCAGTAGGGTTACCTTCAGAGGACAGACTTCAGTGGAGCTTCCAGACCAAGGCAGACTAAGAAAAAAGGCTTAGCAAGCTACTGAAATTAGCCAGTGAAAACTCTATGGATCACAACAGGATATTGCCTGATATAGTGCTGGAAAATGAGACCCCTAGGTTAGAAGACACTCAAAATACTCAGTGGCCGCAACAACGGACTCAAGCAAACCAATGATTGTGAAGATGGAGCGGGACTAGGAAATGTGTCATTCTGTTGTAGGTGGGGCTGCCATAAGTCAAAGTCAACTTGAAGGCAACTAACAACAAGAATCTTGGCTAATACAGAAATATAAAAGAAAAACTAAAATATGTGGCAACAGTTAAGAGATCAGGGTGTGTGGTAAAGACTCAGGTACTAGAGGCTACAAAGACGGCAATCACTGTTACACTCTAAGAAAAGATGGTAATAATGAAGTCTGCATTACTGCATTATTCTCTGTCCTACCTACAATGTGCTGGAAGCCTGTGATCTAGGTTGTAGAGTGTTAAAGCATTGATAGCTGTTGTGCATATTCAGTCTTTTGCAATACGAACATTTCCTTATTAATTTTATATTAAGACATATTCCTTATAGAAAATAGCTCAGGAATGTTCGGAGAGAGTAAATTACTCCTGAAGACAATATTTCTAAAATAGTAACCAGTGGGAACTTGTGGGATAGGTGACCCTGATGAGTCCCTTCTCTGTAAACTGCAGATAACAACTGCAGGTAACAAGATGTTTCTCTGTTTCTTGAAGAATTAAGATTGATGTAAAACATCAAGAACAAAGTCTGACACATGCCAAACCCATTTGTCATCAAGTTTATTCCAACCCAGCTACCCTGTAGGACAGAATAGAACTGCCTTGTAGGGTTTCCAAGGACCAGCTGGTGGATTTCAACTTCTGATCTTTTAGTTAGCAGCCAAACACTTAACCACTGGGCCACCAGAGTTCCATATTTTCATATGCAGGAGAAATCATGAAGAACATACAAGTTTTCCAATGGTGTAAGTGCTCTCACTTCAAATGTGATATTAAATTCAATGACTACTTCTATCTGACCGTATTAGAACGTGTCATCTGGGCATTGCGTTCTCCTGAATCTTCACATTTAAATGGGAGAAAAAAGAGTTGTATTAAGTGGTGACAGAGTATGCCTTCAACAGTTTGAACACAATGTGAGATTTCATCATACACTAACAGTATGCAGGAGTGAGACTCACTTGGTACCTCGTGAGGACTGGTTACTTTAAGGATTGGAGTGGAAGGAGAGGAACAAAGTCGCAAATCAGAGATCTGCTGGGGGCTGGTAGAACACCTACTCAGAATTCTAGTACTTGCTCTCAACTGTATAAAAGATTGTCTGTTAAATATTTTAAAATATAAAGCTGATACAAATCCAAAGCTTTATAACGTAAAGTTATTTGAGAAATTGCATTTGGAGGTAATTGGCCAATTGAGATTGCCCATTACCTTTTTTATTATCTGCTTTCCCCATTATTTTTCCCTGACTGTTTTACATTGTGTAGTTTTCCTTTGATTACTTCCTTCTCTACCATTACTTATCAGTTTAACAGTTAAAAATTTTTTAAATAAATTTTGATTAATTTGCTGGTTACCCAAATCCACAAATAAAATAAGAAAACACAAAATCTCAAATTATATTGGTTGTGATATGTTTCCTTTCAACTTTTTGTAGATAAAAGGAAATTATTTAAGCATGTTTTTGAAAACAATGAATATCAAACTCTTACAAAACTTTTTTGTCAGTTAATTGTAAATGAATGAGAAACATATGGATCAAGTTTCCATGAAAACATGCATATTTAATAATTCAAGCAAAACATTGCCTGGCAAAATTCATTTTTATATTGCCAATTTCAAAATATGTGAAAATAATATGAGTGTTTTTTGTTGGAACATAAAAAGTCATAGGATATCTATTTCCTTAATAATTCAAAAAAAAAAAAAAGGGAAGAAGAAAAAACTTACAAAGTGATTTCTACGGAAATGACTATCAAGAAAATAAGGTTGCCATCTTGATAGTGTCATGAATCATTTCAAATGTAACTACCTGAGGGAAAAGAACAGCATGTCCTGAAAATCAACAGTGCACTACAACACTCAGCAGAATATTAAGAACCCATGACAGAATTATGCTGCCCATTCTCAAATACAAAAAGGGTAGAATCATCCAAATTATAAAAAAAAAAACACATTTCATGTTACTAATATGGTTTATTGAACTTTTGAGAGTCAAATGTACTGCATATCATGGGTTTCAAATCATAATTAACCAATTTGACCATTATTGTTGTTGTTAGTTGTTGTCAAGTCAAGTCCAACTCATAGCCACCCCCTGAAGCCTTGTTGCTGTTGTTAGGTGCTCATGGGTCAGTTCCGACTCATAACAACCCCACGTACAACAGAATAAAACACTGCCCGGTCCTATGTCATTCTCAACGATTGTTGTTATACTTGAGCCCACTGTTGCAGCCACAGTGTCAATCCATCTCATTGAGGGTTTCCGTTTTTTGGCTGACCCTCTACCTTACCTGAAAACATGTCAAAATACACGAGATGTAGTCTCACCATCTTTGCTTCTAAGGAGCATTCTGGTTGTACTGCTTCCAAGATGGATTTATTCTTTTGGCAGTCCATCGTATATTCAATATTCTTTGCCAACACCACAATTCAAAGGCTTCAATTTTTCTCTGATCTTCTTTATTCATTGCCCAGCTTTTCCATGCATATGAGGCAATTGAAAACTCCACAGCTTGGGTCAGAAGCACCTTAGTCTTCAAGGTGACATCTTTGTTTTTGACACTTTAAAGAGGTCTTTTACAGCAGATTTGTCTAATGCAACGGGTCATTTGATTTCTTGACTGCTGTTTCCATTGGTGTTGATTGTGAATCCAAGTAAAATGAAATCCTTGATAACTTCCATCTTTTGTCCGTTTATCATGATGTTCCTATTGGTCCAGTTGTGAAGATTTTAGCTTTCTTTATGTTGTGGTGTAATCCATACAGAAGGCTGTAGTCTTTGATCTTCATCAGTAAGTGCTTCAGCTCCTCTTCACATTCAGCAAACAAGGTTGTGTCAAGACCCCAGTGAAGCTTGATTGAAACTAGTGGTGAAAATACAAGGTAAACTTATCAATCAGGACACTTGTTTAGTGCAGAAATTCTATTTAATCTGTCAAACCATAATTTAGAAAAACAAATAAAAAAATTAAAAAAGCAAAGGAATATATTGAATGACTCAATTGAGATGCTCAGGTATTGGGCTGACTTTTGTCATGGCAGGGTCCAATGCCTCACTTCCTGGCTCTTAATTCCCCTCTCTGTGTTGGCTTTATCTTAGGCAAGATTTCGCTACATGGCGGCAAAAATGACCATGACCACTTTCTGGCTCCCGTATTGCCAACATAATATCAGGGAAAAACAAACACTTCTTTTTGGACAGTTCTAAAAAAAAAAAAAAAAAAGCCTATAATAGCTCAGCTTGGGTTTTCTTAGAGATGCCTGCATCTCTTTCACTGTGTCTCAGCCATGAATGCCAGAATGGAACAGTAGAATGGAAACGCAAGGTCAGCACCACCCAAACCAGGTGGACTGTAGGGGGCAGGGGGAAGGATAGTTTAGAGTTAATGTCACCATAAATAGGATTGGCATTTACCAAATAAGTAAGAAAGAATACTGGACAGGCAATAACATAGAGGTAGAGGGAAGAGTATTTATTTTTCCTCTGGTCTGGTCTATTATTTCTATAACTTTATTGGCATTATTCACTATTCAGTGTATTATATTAATTTTTTTTCTCTGAAATCTGACAAAAATCAAAGATTTAATTTTCCTTGTCTAATTGATTTGCCAGTGTATTTGAATTGAATAGGGCTGAAAAAAAAAAAAAAAATCTCAAACCCACTGCCATTCAGTCAATTTCAACTCATAGCTACCTTATAGGCCAGAGTAGAACTGCCCCATTGGTTTTCCAAGGAGCAGCTAGTGGATTCAAAATGCCATCCTTTTGGTCTGTGGCTGAGGTCCTAACCATTGCTCCACCAGGGTTCCTGATTAGGGCTAGGGAGTGTGATTTCAAAGGGCAGTTCGAAAAGACAAAGTAAATCGTTATTGTGAAATGCACAAAAACCTGGAGCTAGAAAACCAGAAGAGAAGAACATGTTTGGCATTTCTCAAGCTGAGAGAACTGAAGAAAAAATTCCAAACCTTGAGTTACAATATTGAAGCATTCTACAGGGAAAATATTGAAAGATGCAGGAACATCAGAAGAAGATGGAAGGAACACACAGAGTCACTGTACCAAAAAGAATAACAACAATACAGGAGGCTCTTGAAATTTTTCCTTATGTCCCTTTCGTTTTCCTTTCAGATTGTGTTCTGGCTTTCTTCCCTCTTCTCTCCTCATCAATCCATCAATGAATTTGATATCAGAGGACTGGTCATGTGAGAGGCCTTCTGCCTCTGAAGGCTTGGGGCTGAGACAGACAGAGAAATCTAAAAAGGAAAATATGGATAGTGTTGCTATCTTGGATCGAATTGTTTCTCCCTAAAATGTGGGTCAGGAGCCCTGGTGTCAAAATGATTTAAGCTCTTGCCTGCTAACTGAAAGGTGTGTGGTTCGAGCCCACCAGCAGCTCTATGAGAGAAAAGACCTGGATCCCATAAAGATTGTGGTTATTGTTGTTAGCTGCTGTTGAGTCAGTTCCGACTCAGCGACCCTATGTACAACACAACAAAATGCTGTCCAGTCCTGTGCTGTCCTCACAATCACTGCCATGTTTGAGCCCATTATTGCGGCCACTGTGTTAATTCATCTGGTTGAGCATTCTGGTTGTACTTCTTCTAAGGCAGATTTGTTCATTCTTCTGGAAATCCATGCTATATTCAATAATATTCACTAACACTGTAATTCAAATGCGTCAATTCTTTTTTGGTTTTCCTTAATCACTGTCCAGTTTTCCTATGCATATTCAGCCTCATGTGTGATTGAAAACACCATGGCTTGGGTCAGGCACACCTTAGTCCTCCAAGTGACATCTTTGCTTTTTAACACTTTAAAGAGGTCTTTTTTTCTGCAGAAGATTTGCCCAATGCAATACATAGTTTGATTTTTTACTGCTGCAGCCATGGGCATTGATTGTGGATTCAAGTAAAATAAATCCTTGACAAGTTCAATATTGTCTCCATCTATCATGATGTTACTTATTGGAAGAGTTGTGAGGATTTTTGTTTTCTTTATATTGAGGTGTAATCCATACTGAAGGCTAGTCTTTTTTTTTCTCTTCTTTTTTTTTAAATTAACTTTTATTAAGCTTCAAGTGAACATTTACAAATCCAATCAGTCTGTCACATGTAAGTTTACATACATCTTACTCCCTTCTCCCACTTGCTCTCCCCCTATTGAGTCAGCCCTTTCAGTCTCTCGTTTTGTGCCAATTTTGCCATCTTCCCTCTCTCTCTATCTTCCCATCCCCCCTCCAGTCAAGAGTTGCCAACACACTCTCCAGTGTCCACCTGATTTAATTAGCTCACTCTTCATCAGCATCTCTCCCCCGCTGACCAGTCCCTTTCATGTCTGATGAGTTGTCTTTGGGGATGGTTCCTGTCCTGTGCCAACAGAAGGTCTGGGGAGCATTGTCGCCGGGATTCCTCTAGTCGCAGTCAGACCATTAAGTATGGTCTTTTTATGAGAATTTGGGGTCTGTATCCCACTGATCTCCTGCTCCCTCAGGAGTTCTCTATTGTGCTCCCTAACAGGGCAGTCATCGATTGTGGCTGGGCACCAACTAGTTCTTCTGGTCTCAGGATGATGTAGGTCTCTGGTTCATGTGGCCCTTTCTGTCTCTTGCGTTCTTAGTTGTCGTGTGACCTTGGTGTTCTTCATTTTCCTCTGCTCCAGGTGGGCTGAGACCAATTGATGCATCTTAGATGGCCGCTTGTTAGCATTTAGGACCCCAGACGCCACATTTCAAAGTGGGATGCAAAATGTTTTCATAATAGAATTATTTTGCCAATTGACTTAGAAGTCCCCTCAAACCATGTTCCCCAGACCCCCGCCCCTGCTCCGCTGACCTTTGAAGCATTCATTTTATCCCGGAAACCTCTTTGCTTTTAGTCCAGTCCAATTGGGCTGACCTTCCTTGTATTGAGTGTTGTCTTTCCCTTCACCCAAAGCAGTTCTCATCTACTGATTGATCAATAAAAAACCCTCTCCCTCCCTCCCTCCCTCCCCCCTTCGTAACCACAAAAGTATGTGTTCTTCTCAGTTTTTTCTATTTCTCAAGATCTTATAATAGTGGTCTTATACAATATTTGTCCTTTTGCCTCTGACTAATTTCACTCAGCATAATGCCTTCCAGATTCCTCCATGTTATGAAATGTTTCAGAGATTCGTCACTGTTCTTTATCGATGCGTAGTATTCCATTGTGTGAATATACCACAATTTATTTACCCATTTATCCGTTGATGGACACCTTGGTTGCTTCCAGCTTTTTGCTATTGTAAACAGAGCTGCAAGAAACATGGGTGTGCATATATCTGTTTGTGTGAAGGCTCTTGTATCTCTAGGGTATATTCCGAGGAGTGGGATTTCTGGGTTGTATGGTAGTTCTATTTCTGTTTAAGATAACGCCAGATGGATTTCCAAAGTGGCTGTACCATTTTACATTCCCACCAGCAGTGTATGAGAGTTCCAATCTCTCCGCAGTCTCTCCAACATTTATTATTTTGTGTTTTTTGGATTAATGCCAGTCTAGCTGGTGTGAGATGGAATCTCATTGTAGTTTTAATTTGCATTTCTCTAATGGCTAATGATCGGGAGCATTTTCTCATGTATCTGTTGGCTGCCTGAATGTCTTCTTTAGTGAAGTGTGTGTTCATATCCTTTGCCCACTTCTTGATTGGGTTGTTTGTCTTTTTGTGGTTGAGTTTTGACAGAATCGTGTAGATTTTAGAGATCAGGTGCTGGTCGGAGATGTCATAGCTGAATATTCTTTCCCAGTCTGTAGGTGGTCTTTTTACTCTTTTGGTGAAGTCTTTAGATGAGCATAGGTGTTTGATTTTTAGGAGCTCCCAGTTATCGGGTTTCTCTTCCTCATTTTTGCTAATGTTTTGTATTCTGTTTATACCTTGTATTAGGGCTCCTAGGGTTGTCCCAATTTTTTCTTCCATGATCTTTATCGTTTTAGTCTTTATGTTTAGGTCTTTGATCCACTTGGAGTTAGTTTTTGTGCATGGTGTGAGGTATGGGTCCTGTTTCATTTTTTTGTAAATGGATATCCAGTTATGCCAGCACCATTTGTTAAAAAGACTATTATTTCCCCAATTGACTGACACTGGTCCTTTGTCAAATATCAGCTGCTCATACATGGATGGATTTATATCTGGGTTCTCAATTCTGTTCCATTGGTCTATGTGCCTGTTGTTGTACCAGTACCAGGCTGTTTTGACTACTGTAGCTGTATAATAGGTTCTGAAATCAGGTAGAGTGAAGCCTCCCACTTTCTTCTTCTTTTTCAGTAATACTTTGCTTATCCGGGACTTCTTTCCCTTCCATATGAAATTGGTGATTTGTTTCTCTATCCCCTTAAAATATGACATTGGAATTTGGATCGGAAGTGCGTTATATGTATAGATGGCTTTTGGTAGAATAGACATTTTTACTATGTTAAGTCTGCCTATCCATGAGCAGGGTATGTTTTTCCACTTAAGTATGTCCTTTTGAATTTCTTGTAGTAGAGCTTTGTAGTTTTCTTTGTATAGGTCTTTTACATCCTTGGTAAGATTTATTCCTAAGTATCTTATCTTCTTGGGGGCTACTGTGAATGGTATTGATTTGGTTATTTCCTCTTCGGTGTTCTTTTTGTTGATGTAGAGGAATCCAAGTGATTTTTGTATGTTTATTTTATAACCTGAGACTCTGCCAAACTCTTCTATTAGTTTCAGTAGTTTTCTGGAGGATTCCTTAGGGTTTTCCATGTATACGATCATGTCAGCTGCAAATAGTGATAGCTTTACTTCCTCCTTGCCAATCCGGATACCTTTTATTTCTTTGGCTAGCCTAATTGCCCTGGCTAAGACTCCCAACACGGTGTTGAATAAGAGCGGTGATAAAGGGCATCCTTGTCTGGTTCCCGTTCTCAAGGGAAATGCTTTCAGGTTCGCTCCATTTAGAGTGATATTGGCTGTTGGCTTTGCATAGATGCCCTTTATTATGTTGAGGAATTTTCCTTCAATTCCTATTTTGGTAAGAGTTTTTATCATGAATGGGTGTTGGACTTTGTCAAATGCCTTTTCTGCATCAATTGATAAGATCATGTGGTTTTTGTCTTTTGTTTTATTTATGTGATGGATTACATTAACGGTTTTTCTGATATTAAACCAGCCTTGCATACCTGGTATAAATCCCACTTGATCAGGGTGAATTATTTTTTTGATGTGTTGTTGGATTCTATTGGCTAGAATTTTGTTGAGGATTTTTGCATCAATGTTCATGAGGGATATAGGTCTATAATTTTCTTTTTTTGTAATGTCTTTACCTGGTTTTGGTATAAGGGAGATGGTGGCTTCATAGAATGAGTTGGGTAGTATTCCGTCCTTTTCTATGCTTTGGAATACCTTTAGTAGTAGTGGTGTTAACTCTTCTCTGAAAGTTTGGTAGAACTCTGCAGTGAAGCCATCTGGGCCAGGGCTTTTTTTTGTTGGGAGTTTTTTGATTACCGTTTCAATCTCTTTTTTTGTTATGGGTCTATTTAGTTGTTCTACTTCTGAATGTGTTAGTTTAGGTAGGTAGTGTTTTTCCAGGAATTCATCCATTTCTTCTAGGTTTTCAAATTTGTTAGAGTACAATTTTTCATAATAATCTGAAATGATTCTTTTAATTTCATTTGGTTCTGTTGTGATGTGGTCCTTCTCATTTCTTATTCAGGTTATTTGTTTCCTTTCCTGTATTTCTTTAGTCAGTCTAGCCAATGGTTTATCAATTTTGTTAATTTTTTCAAAGAACCAGCTTTTGGCTTTGTTAATTCTTTCGATTGTTTTTCTGTTCTCTAATTCATTTAGTTCAGCTCTAATTTTTATTATTTGTTTTCTTCTGGTGCCTGATGGATTCTTTTGTTGCTCACTTTCTATTTGTTCAAGTTGTCGGGACAGTTCTCTGATTTTGGCTCTTTCTTCTTTTTGTATGTGTGCATTTATCGATATAAATTGGCCTCTGAGCACTGCTTTTGCTGTGTCCCAGAGGTTTTGATAGGAAGTATTTTCATTCTCGTTGCTTTCTATGAATTTCCTTATTCCCTCCTTGATGTCTTCTATAACCCAGTCTTTTTTCAGGAGGGTGTTGTTCATTTTCCAAGTATTTGATTTCTTTTCCCTAGTTTTTCTGTTATTGATCTCTAGTTTTATTGCCTTGTGGTCTGAGAAGATGCTTTGTAATATTTCGATGTTTTGGACTCTGCAAAGGTTTGTTTTATGACCTAATATGTGATCTATTCTAGAGAATGTTCCATGTGCACTAGAAAAAAAAGTATATTTTGCAGCAGTTGGGTGGAGAGTTCTGTATAAGTCAATGAGGTCAAGTTGGTTGATTGTTGTAATTAGATCTTCCGTGTCTCTGTTGAGCTTCTTCCTGGATGTCCTGTCCTTCTCCGAAAGTGGTGTGTTGAAGTCTCCTACTATAATTGTGGAGGTATCTATCTCGCTTTTCAATTCTGTTAAAATTTGATTTATGTATCTTGCAGCCCTGTCATTGGGTGCATAAATATTTAATATGGTTATGTCTTCCTGATCAATTGTCCCTTTTATCATTATATAGTGTCCTTCTTTATCCTTTGTGGTGGATTTAAGTTTAAAGTCTATTTTGTCAGAAATTAATATTGCTACTCCTCTTATTTTTTACTTATTGTTTGCTTGATATACTTTTTTCCATCCTTTGAGTTTTAGTTTGTTTGTGTCTCTAAGTCTAAGGTGTGTCTCTTGGAGGCAGCATATAGATGGATCGTGTTTCTTTATCCAGTCTGTGACTCTCTGTCTCTTTATTGGTGCATTTAGTCCATTTACATTCAGCGTAATTATAGACAAATAAGTTTTTAGTGCTGTCATTTTGATGCCTTTTCATGTGTGTTGTTGGCCATTTCATTTTTCCACATACTTTTTTGTGCTGAGACGTTTTTCTTAGTAGATTGTGAGATCCTCATTTTCATAATGTTTGACTTTATGTTAGTTGAGTCGTTACGTTTTTCTTGGCTTTTTTCTTGAGTTATGGAGTTGATATTCCTTTTTATGGTTACCTTATTATTTACCCCTATTTTTCTAAGTAAAAACCTAACTTGTATCTTTCTATATCGCCTTGTATCCCTCTCCATCTGGCAGTTCAACGCCTCCTATATTTAGTCCCTCTTTTTGATTATTGTGATCTTTTATCTATTGATTTCCATGATTCCCTGTTATGTGTATTATTTTGGTTATTTATTTATTTTTTAGAATTAATCTTAATTTGTTTGTTTTTGTGATTTCCCTATTTAAGCTGATATCAGGACGTTCTGTTTTGTGACCTTGTATTGTGCTGGTACCTGATATTATTGGTCATCTGACCAAACAATCTCCTTTAGCATTTCTTGTAGCCTTGGTTTGGTTTTTGCAAATTCTCTAAACTTGTGTTTATCTGTAAATATCTTAATTTCGCCTTCATATTTCAGAGAGAGTTTTGCTGGATATATGATCCTTGGTTGGCAGTTTTTCTCCTTCAGTGCTCTGTATACGTTGTCCCATTCCCTTCATGGTTTCTGCTGAGTAGTCTGAACTTATTCTTATTGATTCTCCCTTGAAGGAAACCTTTCTTTTCTCCCTGGCTGCTTTTAAAATTTTCTGTTTATCTTTGGTTTTGGCAAGTTTGATGATAATATGTCTTGGTGTTTTTCTTTTTGGATCAATCTTAAATGGGGTTCGATGAGCATCTTGGATAGATATCCTTTCGTCTTTCATGATGTCAGGGAAGTTTTCTGTCAGGAGTTCTTCAACTATTTTCTCTGTGTTTTCTGTCTCCCCTCCCTGTTCTGGGACTCCAATCACACGCAAGTTATCCTTCTTGATAGAGTCCCACATGATTCTTAGGGTTTCTTCATTTTTTTAAATTCTTTTATCTGATTTTTTTTCAGCTATGTTGGTATTGATTCCCTGGTCCTCCAGATGTCCCAGTCTACATTCTAATTGCTCGAGTCTGCTCCTCTGACTTCCTATTGCATTGTCTAATTCTGTAATTTTATTGTTAATCTTTTGGATTTCTACATGCTGTCTCTGTATGGATTCTTGCAACTTATTAATTTTTCCACTATGTTCTTGAATAATCTTTTTGAGTTCTTCAACAGTTTTATCAGTGTGTTCCTTGGCTTTTTGTGCAGTTAGCCTAATTTCATTTGTGATATCTTTAAGCATTCTGTAAATTAGTTTTTTTATATTCTGTATCTGATAATTCCAGGATTGTATCTTCATTTGGGAAAGATTTTGATTCTTTTGTTTGGGGGGTTGGAGAAGCTGTCATGGTCTGCTTCTTTATGTGGTTTGATATGGACTGCTGTCTCTGAGCCATCACTAGGAAACTAGTTTTTCCAGAAAATCCGCTAAAAAATTGCAGTCAGATCCCTATCAGAGTTCTCCCTCTGGCTCAGGCTATTCGGATGTTAATGGAGCCGCCTGGGGAGGGTGGGGGAGGGATCAGAGAGCTAGGAGTGTAGCACCTCAGAATATAGCCAGAGTTGTTTGTATTACTTGGAATGACTCTTATATCTGAGATTTCCATGGGGCGCGTCGCCTATATGTACTGGCTGTGTGGAGATTGCCCCCCGGGGGGTCTGGCCCGCTGGCGTCACGGTCAGGTCCTCCACTGTCAGCCCCACCCCCAAGGTTAAGGCTCCCCTACTGGGACGGTGTACTCCCGACTCCAAAATCAGTTGCTGCCTCCCGGGGACTCCCTGTCCTGCCAGCCTCGTGGCACGCCGCTCCCGCAAACCGGGTGGGCTCCCCCTTCCCCGGGGTCAGCTCAGGAGAGCGGAGCAGCTCCCCGTGCCCGAGCCGCGACTGCGCTTCCTGGCTGGGATGCCGCTCTTCCCGCTCCAAGACCAGCCACTGCCTCCCGGGGACTTCTTCCACCGGCTGCTCCGCCACGGCGCCCACGCGAACCGGCTGGGCAAGCGCGATCTGGTTGGGACCGCCCCAGGGTCAATTCAGGGGAATGTAGATGATCCCCGCGCTCACGCCCGCCCGCACCTGCCAAAATCCTGGCGGGACGGCTCCCCGGCTGGGACGCTGCTCTCCCCGCTCCAAGACCAGTCACTGCCTCCTGGGGACTTCTCCCTCCGGCGCTTCACACCGCTCGCGCGAACTGGGTGGGCACCGCCCGCGCGAACGTTTAGGCCCGCCCCCGGGGGTCAATTCAGGGGAATGTAGTTGGTCCCCGCACTCGCGCCACGCCCGCTGCCCGCCAAAATCCTGGCGGGACAGCTCCCCGGCTGGGACGCTGCTCTCCCCGCTCCAAGACCAGTCACTGCCTCCTGGGGACTTCTCCCACCAGCTGTGTGGCCAAGCCGCCCGCGCCAACCGGCTGGGCTCCCTCCCGGGATGAGTTCGGGGGCTAGGGCTGGGCCCCTTGTCTGTGCCGTCTGCCCCCCTGGGCTCTGCCCCAAATCAGGCGCTGAAGGTCACCTGCCTGGTATGCTGGCTCCTGGCTCTGAAAACAATCGCTGTCTCCCCGTATTTGTTCGTTCTCCATCTCTAACTCTGTGTTTGTTGTTCAGAGTTCGTAGATTGTTATGTATGTGATCGATTCACTTGTTTTTCCAAGTCTTTGTTGCAAGAGGGATCCACGGTAGCGTCCACCTAGTCCGCCATCTTGGCCCCGCCTCTGAAGGCTAGTCTTTGATCATCAGTGAATTGGATTTAATTGTGTCCCCTCCCTCCCCAAATATTTGTCAACTTGGCTAGGTTATGATTCCCAGTATTGTACAATTATCTACCATTTTGTCATCCGATATGATTTCCCTATGTGTTGTAAACCCTATCATTATGATATAATAAGATGGGTTAGCAGCAGTTATATTGATGAGCTCTACAAGATTAGACAGTGTCTTAAGCCAATCTCTTTTGAGATAGAAAAGAGAGAAGAGAGCAGAGAGACATGAGGACATCATACTACCAAGAAAGCAGCCACAGGAGTACAGTGTGTCCTTTGGACCTGAGGTTCCTGGGCGAGATGCTCCCAGACCAAAGGAAGACTGATGACAAGGACCTTCCTCCAGAGCCGACAGAGAGAGAAAGCCTTCCCTTGGAGCCATCTGCCTGAATTTGGACTTCGAGACTACCAGATTGTGAAAGAATAAACTTCTCTTTGTTGAAGCCACCCACCTGTGGTATTTCTGTTACAGCAGCAGCAGATGACCATCACAATCAGTGTTTCAAGTCCTCTTCACTTCAGCAAGCAACATTGTGTCATGTGTCTGTCGAAGTTTGTTAATGAGCCTTCCTACCATCCTGATGCCACCTTCTTCTTCATAAAGTCCAGCTTCTTGGTTTATTTACTCAGCATACAGATTGAATAAGTAAAGATTACGGCCTAGGAAATTCTGTGAAGCAGTTGTTCTCTGTCCTATAGGGTCATTATGAGTTGGACTCAACTCAACAGCACACAACAACATGTGTTGGAATCCTAGGCCCTATGCCTGTAGATGTAATTCCCCTCCGTAATGCAATCTTTTGTTATGTTAATGTGGTCATGTCAGAGTGAGGCACGGCCTAAACTTGTCACTTCTTTGCCGTAAAGAACAGATTAGACACAGAAGCAGAAAGAAAAGGGGGAAAATAGATGTCATATGAACATCTCCAAAAAAAACAAGGAATACTGGACGAGACTAGGATATTCCCCCAGAGCTAACACAGAGAGAACCTTTTCCTGGAGCTGTTGCCCTGAATTCAGACTCCTGAACTGTGAGAAAATCAATTTCTGTTTTTTGAAGTCACTTCCTTGTGGTATTTCTGTTATAGCAGCACTAGAAAACTGCAGCAGTGACGTAGGCCAGCTCTGCTCTAGGCTCGAAGAGAAATCTCTCCTTGGGTTTCTTTTCTGAACAGCTCTAATTGTCAGTGGTAAGACTTCAAGAGCCAAGATAAGCCAGAAAAGGGTCAGCCCTGGGCACAGGGGCCAAGAAGATAACCTGGTTGACCTGTAAAATATTTGAAAAGAGTAGAAGAATCTCGTGCTATGAAATAAGATAAAAAAACTGACTATATAGGGTATTGGATATAGCCCTGGATAGTGATGAAATCTGTTGCCTATTTTTGTCTCCTGCCTTCACTGCTTTGATCTCAGAAGGGGGCTAGTTGAGGATTCTGGTCATACTTGTTATTTTTGTATCCTCTTTAATGACAAAAAGGCTAGTCATAAAAGTTACCCTGTAGCTGGCTTCATTTAGAAAAGAAGATCTCCGTGGACAGAGCTAGAATATATGGATAAAGAGACTTAGTTTCCACGTCACTATGATCCATCAATATGACTATTAAAAAAAAAAAAAATCCTCGAGCAGATTCCGACTCATAGCGACCCTACAGGAGAGAGTAGAATTGCCCCATAGGGTTTCCAAGGAGCAGCTGATGCATTCGAACTGCTGACATTTTGGTTAGCAGCCGTGCTAAAACAAAACAAAAAAACCTTGCGGTGAGGTCTATTCTGACTCAGCAGCCGAGCTAAGCATTCCTAAATTCTTTCTCCACTTGGAGCTGCAGTGAGATAGTAATCACAGAGCATGAGTGCTTTATAGAGCTTGCATGTTTTCATGGACTTCAGAAATTAGGTCCCAGGGCATAAGCTAACAAGAAACTAGAGCAAAATCCAAACCTTTAATAATCAGACAAGCCATCAAAAGTATTGCTATTCTAATCATGTTAAGGGATTAAATGTTTTAAGAGTTTGATATCCTTTGAAAAAAAATAAAAATCATGAGTCAAAGAAAAAAAATGGTATTTAACTAAAAACAAATAAATAAAAAAAGAAAAATCTTAAAAGTAAAGAGTTTTTTTAAATATAGAAGAACTGGGGTGAATATTAAGTATTCAGTTTGTTTTATGGCTTCTTGAACCATTAAGAAGGAATGTTTTCCATGGAGAAAAGCAATTACGGTGATTAAAAAAACAAATTAAACTTTTAAAGTATGTTTAGAGATGTTTTTGAGAGATTGCTTAGAATTCTGTTTGCATAATATTAAGTAATTTAATCCACTGTGCTTATATTACATTCCATTTATTTGATGTTATTGTGGTAAAATATATATTAAATAAACATTTGGCATTTTAACCACTTTGAAATGTACAATTCAGTGACGTTAATCACATTCACCATGTTGTGAAATCATCATTGCTATCCACTTTCAAATGTTTTTCCTCATCCCAAACAGAAACTCAGTAAACCTTAAGCAATAGATCCCATTTCCCCATTTCTGCTACCCCCTGGTAACTACTAATAAACTTTTGCCTCTATTACATTCCATTTTTTACGAACTAGACAAACAATTTCTTTGCTGATGGCACTTAATCTACACATCCTGTTTACATTTTCATTTGAACTAGTCTATCGTTGAACAGAAGTACAGCCAGAGTACTGCTTAGAAGCAAGGATAGTGAGACTTCATCTCACATACTTTGGATGTGTTTTCAGGAGGGACCAGTCCCTGTAGAAGGATAATCATAAATGGTAAAGTTAAGGTCACCAAAAAAGAGGAAGACCCTCAATAAGATGGATTGGCACAGTGGCTGCAACAGTGGGTTCAAGCATAACAACAAAGGTGAGGATGGTGCAGGACTGGACAATGTTTCATTCTGTTGTGCAGAGCCACTATGAATAGGAGCTGGCTCAATGGCACATAACAACAACAACGTTGTTGAACAGTAGTTCTGTAATTCCTATTTTATTTTACATGTAACCCAGGAAGTCTTTACTACTGCTAGATACGTATAGCATAATAATAATTGTAGCCATTTAATTGTCATTTTCACCTTCAAGGTGTAAAAGTCTTGTTGGTAGAAAACTGTTATTAGTAAGCACTAGCTCCATCACCTGTCTGTCAGTTCGTCATACTGTGGTGCCTTGTGTGTTGCTGTGATACTGGAAGCTATTTTACTGGTATTTCAAATACCAGCAGGGATACCCTTGATAGACGGATTTCAGCAGAGCTTCCAGACTGAGACGGTCTAGGAGTAAAATCCTGGGGATCTACTTCTGAAAAATAGCACAACAAAACATTGTTTGACTCACTTGCTTTGGGCACGTCAACTAGAGGAGGACATCATGTTTGGTGAAGTAGAGTGCCAGCAAGGGTGTAGAAGACTGTCGATGAGATGGGTTGACATGATGGCTGCAATGATGGACTGGAACATACTGAAAGTTGTGAGGATGACACTGGACCAGGCAATGTTTCATTCTGTTGTACAAAAGGTTGCTGTGAGTTAGAGTCGACTTGACAGCAACCAACAACAACAGGGAGCCCTGGTGGTGAAGTGGTTAAGAGCTATGGTGGCTAACAAAAAGGTCTGTTGTTTGAAACCACCAGCTGTTCTTGGAAACCCTACGGGGCAGTTCTACTTTGTTCTATCGGGTTGCTGAGTCAGAATCGACTTGAAGGCAACAGATAATGGTAACAGGCAATGACAACAGCAAAACACTAACTCTTCATTAGTATAGCATTTACATTTCTAGTGTAGTGTAGTGTAGTGTAGTGTAGTCAAGTGACCCCATTCCTGGCACAAAACCTGCCTTGGAACAGCACCCCATGTAATCAGCACCTTCTTCACTGAGAAATGCAGCAATTATAGTGGTATAATTAATAAGGTTTGAAGTGAGCTAATCTTACATGGAAGTAGATGAGACTGAAATCAATGAAAAGACAAAAAAAACTTCAGTTCTGATAATATCTTCTGAGAAGAGATAATGTAGACTAGGTACATAAATCCAAACTAAATAATGTATGATGACTGGGTGGCACAAACAGTTAAACACTCAACTACTAACTGAAAAGTTAGCAGTTCAAACCCACCCAGAGATGCCTCAGAAAACAGGCCTGGAAATTTGATTCCTAAAGGTCTCATCCCTGAAAACCCTACAGAGAAGTTGTACCCTACATACATGTGGTCACCATGAGTTGGAACTGCCTCAAAGACAGCTAACAACAACAGCGGTGGGTGCATACACACACACACACATACACATATGTACATATCTCTGAAAATAGGGAAATGGAAAACACTTGGTCAAACACACACAGTGTTAGTTAGAATCACCAGGCTTTTTCTAGTTAAAGGACCAGAATCTCATTCCAAACGAGGTGGAAGAATAAAAATAATTTATCGCTGAGTAGTCCAAGGTGCTGCTCACATACGGTATGAAATAACAGTTCAAATGATGTAATCTGAAGCTTCCTGCTGTGCCTGACTATTGCACACAGTTTCTTGCTCCTTCTCCTTATATGTTGGTTTCTGTCCCCTCTCCTTATGAGTTTCCTTTTTGCAGCACCAAAACCTCAAAGGAAGAAGTAGCTCTCATAGAAAAGTCCTTGGAAGAACTGTCAGTCTGGGTGCTCTGATTGGGTAGGCAGGACACATGTGCCCCCACTATGCTAGAGATACTCTTAGTACTCCAAGTGGCATAGTGTAGCAGAGGATTTGCTAAGGTAGGGGGAGGCACCATTCCTTAAAACTGGGAGAATGAGAATTAATCCGGAAAAGACAAATATCAACTACCGGATTCTGTTATACCTATATTTACTACATGGCCAGTATGGAAGTGAAAGTAATCTCCATCATCCTTCTTCTCTTTTTCTCACTCATCAGATGTACAGATAGACTCAGATTTTCCTTGTATTTGAACTTACACAATATATATCTAAACACCTAATGCTTTTGTATATCCAGATTATTTCCAGTTCTAAGAAAATCTTTTATATGGTATTGCTTTCTGTATGTATAATTTGAAAAATTTTGCTTCAGCTTACCTTAAATGCTATAGCTATGCATGGTCACTTCCAGACTTTGAGATGAAGAAATCTACTTAAAAGCAACAGTTCATTCTATTTATTTGCATAATAAAATAATCTTGTGGGATTTATTCCAATCAAAATAATCATTTATAACTAAGAGAGTAACATGTATTTCTTCCCCATATCCACCTAGGCTTTAATACAATAAGTGCTAACTTATTTGAGAAGAATCAACATCTGAATTGAAGGGTACACTTCTTTCAATGAAATCAAAGAGAATTATTTCATGGAAATTTTACCGTTAACATCAAATAGTCTATTATACGTATGTTGGCACCTAGTTACTTAACTGTAACTCGTCAGTCACAACACGTTGAGTTTTACTTTGCCCTTAATAGAGTCCTGGAAAATAGTTATTGCAAGAAAGAATGAAAGAAATGACAAGTCATCCATCAAATAAAACAAAACATCCTTATTTTTATTTTCCATGAAAGAAAAAGATAAAAGGCAATTAAGATATAATTTAGGAACAAACAAACACGTACAGATTCAGAGAGAGAGAAAGAGAGAGAGAGAGCTTAGAATCTATTTCCCATTAAGATAAATCACTGTTTATTCTGAGGGAGGTTTTGTGTTTCTTTTAAGTAATGAGGTTAAGTGACGTGGGTTTTCTTGAAACTTAGCCATTTCAGGGAAAGTATATAATTTACATGTAATGTATATGGAGCTGTTTATCTTCAAATGTAATAGTTATATGTTCCTGGATTTTTTTTTTTTAATTTGTTATTGGAAACTGTCTTTCTAAATAAAACAGTTTTGAAAAAAGTTTCTTCTGGAGCTGATATAAATTATTAGGTGCCAAAAGATGTGCCACATAGCATGCTGTGATGTTCATCTTACTTCCAGATGTTTGCATCATCCCTCCTTATGCAAAACAGCCCCAGGAAGAGAATCGTGTCAGAGATTTGAAAAGCAAATATCCAGGCTCGGTACTCTTTAATGATAAACTAAAACAAGATGGAATGAATGACCCAAAGCTCTGTTTTTACTCTAAGAATCTGTAATTCTCTATGTTTATGCAGGCAGCATTATTATCCCACAATTAGCATTATTATTTAGAGTCTGGGGTTAGTAATTGTTAGTTTCAAAATGTCCGAAGCCATGATTTAACAGTTTAAATTTATCCAGACTTTCATTTTCTGGAATCAGCTTTATAACTTTAATCTAGAAGAATATTACACTGCCTATACTATAAAAACCCCATAGGTGAGGTCTTTGAGGAGGACACAATTAGGGATAAGAGTTGAAGCCTGCCTCTGAGGCACTTAATTAGTCCACTAAAGGTAATATGTTAAAAATATATGAGCTTAGCAGTCAGAGAGATTCCAACCACACTACCTTCTTGGGGTCTCATTTTGGGGCAAGCAGGTAATAGTTCAGATTTTCCCTCCATAAAATGGAGATTATAGTAACTGTTCACATTGTGAGGGAAATAATTGTATAAAATGGCAGAAGGATGCCTGACTTATAATAGGTTTTTTTTTTTTTTGCATTAATAGAACAAAAGAAAAAAGCATCCTTTTGAAAACATCAAAACTTATTAGGGGTGTTTTCATAGATTTCCATCTACTCTGTCACCTTTTAAATGATGCTTTGGTTTTTAATCACAACCACAAAGGCTTGCATATTGCATAGATATTGTGGAGGATTGGATAATGTAGAAAAATATAGAAAAAAAGTTAAGATCCTCTATTAAGTCCAATATGTGTTGAAACAATTTGAATTTGGTTGAAATATATTTGCAATATCATAAAACATATTTATATGTGGTTTTATTCATATTAATTACTGTTAAAGTATATGGCTCTTTTTTTTTGAACATCAGTGACATTCTCAATTTATCATAGAAGACCTGCCCCATAGGTTATACCTTTATGGAAGCAGACTGCCACATCTTTCTCCTGTAGAGTGGCAAGTGGGTTCAAACTGCTGACATTTTGGTTAACAGCCAAGCGCTTAACCACTGTGCCACCAGGGCTCCTCATAGAAAGGGATAACTGGGACAAAAATCACCTTCTTTCCTACTAATCGAAGTCTATTTGATAACTGAGCTTCCCAGACAAATAACTTTTTCTACTTAGCTTCATTGACATTTTGCCAATCAAGAATTCTCTAAAAACTCAAGAGATTCTGAATATTTAAAAGACATTCTAAACAGGGAAACTTAGTTTAATTATTGTGCTTGTAATGGCGGTGGTTTTCAAAACTGTCAAAAAATGTGATATCATTCAGACATAAGCGATATCTTTGAGACAGAAGTGCTATGTTATTGTTATTGTTGTTAGACGCTGTCGAGTCAGTTCCGACTCAAATGTACAACAGAACAAAACACTGCCTGGTCCAGTGCCATCCTCACAATCGTTGTTATGCTTCAGCCCATTGTTGCAGCCACTGTGCCAATTCGTCTCATTGAGGGTCTTCCTCTTTTTCGCTGACCCTCAACTTTACCAACCACGGTGTCCTTCCTCAGGGACTGATCCTACTTGATAAGATGTCCAAGGTGTGTGAGATGTAATCTCACCATCCTTGCTTCTAAGGAGCCTTCTGAGTGTACTTGTTCTAAGACGGATTTGCTTGCTCTTCCCATGGCATATTAATATTCTTCACTAACACCATAATTCAAAGGCATCAATTCTTCTTCAGTCTTCCTTACTCATTGTTCATGCATATGTGGCAATTGAAAACACCATGGCTTGAGTCAGATGCACCTTAGCCTTCAAGATGACACCTTTACTTTTGCTTGTTAACACTTTAAAGGTGTCTTTTGCAGCAGATTTGCCCAATGCAATTAGTCCTTTGATTTCTTGACTGCTGCTTCCATGGGTGTTGATTGTGAGTCCAAGTAAAATGAAATCTTTGACAACTTCAATCTTTTCTCTATTTATCATGATATTGCTTATTGGTCAATGTGTGAGGATTTTTGGTTTCTTTATGTTGAGGAGTAACCTAGGCTGTGGTCTTTGTGATCTTCACCAGCAAGTGCTTCAAGTCCTCTTCCCTTTCAGCAAGCAAGGTTGTGTCGTCTGCATAATGCAGATAACGAATACTATAATTGATGGAAAATGAAGCTTTATTAAAAAATAGAATTTATAAGGTGGCCAAATGCATGTCAACTACTATAGTTTACTATGTTCATTTAAAAAGTGGAACATCAGTATGACTGAATTGTTAAAAATCCACTTCTATATAGAAATACATTTTAATAATAGATTCTCTGGTAAGAATCTTATTCCCTCTGTCTTTAGTTAAAAAAAATAGTTAATGATTCATATGAATCTTTGTTTATGTTCTCACCATCATAAAAATTTCATAATTAATTGACATATCTGGCCAAAGTATTGTTGCTTCTGAATGACACCAAAGGACTTTTAATTAAGTTGGGGAAAACACTGACCTCAACACCTATCCCAGGAGAATCCTATTATTTATACTTTTCATTCAAAAATGCGTTCTCTCCTTAGTTTACTTTTTCTTAAGCCAGTTCCGTAATCATGTCAAAATGTTTTTTATAACTTAGCGATTTTGTTCTAGTAAACGCAAACACACACACACAGATTCTCCCTTGTTCACACTTTTTTTTTGCCTTCTTAAAAAATCTAGATAGACAAATGTAATTGTTCTGTATCTATCTGATGGTTATTATGTTGCTTAAATATTTATTTTGTATTCCTTACTAGAGATTCAAGAGGGCAGTTTGATAGGTGCTCAAGAGGTGTCACACAGCAGTTTCCATTGATTAAAAAGAAAAGATTGATGGAATTTTATACAGATGGCCAGAGTGGGAAGAAGGGCTCAGGAAGGCTCTCAATGGGCACTGGCTCTTGAATGACATGTTGAGGATGAGTAGAGGTTCTGAATGTGTGCATGAACACACACCAGTTCCCCCAAAACTACAAGCAGCAATAAGACTGCTCACAGAAGGACTCTACTGTCAAGTCCAATTTGGTCATACACACAAGACACTTCACCAGGTGGGTACCAGGTTTTAGCAGGTGCCTCTCTCTCTCTCAGCAGGTGTGTTGTAAAGGTCAGGACAGGTGTGGCATTGCTGTGTTTGTATTGCTCTGTCTCTCTCTGCCGCTTCTCTTGGCCAGGTCTGGTCCCCTGTGTTGGTTGGTCCAGCTCGTAATCAGTAGCTTCGGGACAACCCTGGTCCAATGCCAGAGTTAGGCTGGCATTACGACAGACCTCAAGGCAAATCTTTTACGTGCAACCTCTATACAGTGTATGCCCAAGCCTCTTCGTTGTTAACCTCCTGCCCAGAGGTGCACATCTTCATTCCGTCAGCTGACTCTGCCCACCTTCATCATCTGCTGATCTTGTAGTTTCCACCACTCACACTGCTGTTACCATTTCTTTGGATCTCAACTCTCCTGTGCTTGCCACAGTTATCTCTCGGTCTTCAGTATTATCAGCTCAATGGGTGATACAGTCTCTTCTATGAGGTTCTCAGGGCAGGGCACCATGTCCAAAAGGCATACTTCTTTCCTGGCTTTTGTAGATCAGGAAGCCCCCCAAACCTCTGTAAGATTGATCCCTTACACAGGAAAACTCCTTGTCTGTTTCAGACAGTGGCTTTTGTAAACCTACCAATCACTTATACAGATTGTAAGGTGACCAATCCTATTGAGTGGATTTGTAAGCCTTTTATGCAGAAATGCAAACTGACCATTCCTTTGTAAGCTGCTTATTCAGATAGTAAACTGACCAATCCCTTGCCAGACTGTAGATTGATCAATCATTTTGGGAGAATTACCTCTTCAGGGCCAGAAAGACCACACATAAAAGAAAACCCATTGTACTGTAGGCTCACAATACTACCATGCAACTTGTGGACTGCCTGTATATGGAGATATATATATAGATATATAGATATATAGATATATAGATATATAGATATATAGATATATAGATATATAGATATATAGATATATAGATATATAGATATATAGATATATATACGTTTGTATGTAACAGAAACAAATGTTTCATAGGATGATAATTCTTATGTCATGTATTAATTGGTGGCTTAAAACAACACACGTTTATTATCTTACATTTCTGTTAGTTATTGGGCTAAAATCAAGTGCTGTGTTCCTTTCTGGAGGCTCTAGGAGAGAATCTGTTTCTTTACCCTTTCCAGCTTTTGTAAGTTTCCCATAGTCCTTGGCTCATGGCCTCCTTCCTCCATCTTCACAGCCAGACACAGCATGTCTACTGTTTCTCAAGGTGCCACCTCTCTGGTTGTCTGAAAACAGTTTGGAAAAGTTCTCCACTTATAAAGACTCATGTGATTCGATTGGGTCCACCCAGATAATCAAGAATAATCTCTCCTTCTCAAGATTTTTAGTTTTAATCACAGGAGTCCTCAGGTGGCACAAATAATTAAGCCCTTAACTACTAGCTGAAAGTTTGATGGTTAGAATCTACCCAAAGGCAAGTCAGAAGTAAAGTTTGGTGATCTGCTTCCAAAAGGTCACAGCCTTGAAAACCCTATGGACTACAGTTCTACTGTGCACGATGGGGTCACCATGAGTTGGAATCAACTTGATTGCAACCGACAACAACAGTGACTTTAATCACATACAAATCATTTTAGCCTTGTAAGGTAACACATTTACAGCTTCTGGGGATTAGAAATGGATGTCTTAGGGGCACATTATGCTGCCTAGCATTGTCCGACTTCTGATCACATTTATTCCATATGCAAAATACATTAACCTAATCCAAGGTACCCAAAATGCTAAATCTATTTTAACATCAACTCAAAGTCAAAATTCTTATCTAAATCTTTTCACCTCAAAAGTCACAAATCTCATCATCTAAATTAGATATGAGCTAGGGTCTTTTTTTTTTTTTTTTAGGGTCTGGGTATAATCTATAGTGGGGCACCATTCTCCTTTGTCTATAGATTTGTAAAACTGAAGAAACTAGTTATCTGCTCCCCAACTACAATGATGGAATAAGCATTATACACATTCCAGCTCAAAAAGGAAAAATCAGTTTGAATCCAGCAGAGCAAATTCCATGCAATGTTAAGGCCTGAGTATCCTCCTCTATGTTTGTGGCCTCAGAGCTTGTAGCTTTCATCTCTGACTCATCCTTCTTTTTTCATAAAATGACAAATGTGCTTGTAGTGAGTAGTTTCATCAGCCCATTTCCTGCCAGTAGAATTTTGGAGGTACAGTAGCCTTCTTTTATTTTGTACTCTGTCTATTCCTCTCAGTCCAAGCTCAGAGTATTTCTGCTGATATAACATTCTTAAATATTTTGTGGATCTCCTGTGTATGTAAAATCTTTTTTAGATAATCCCTTCTCTACATTTGACTTCTTTGAAATGGTTGAAGGACAAAACCCTTAAGTTTCCTAGATGCTCTCTGGTTTGATTGACTATCTGTGAATCACATTCAGTCTTTTAAAAGAGCCTGAGTACTCTGAACTTTTGATCTTTCTGAGGTGTTAACAAAAGTTTACACAGCCACACCCTGAGCTCTTTCTCTAGATCATGCTTTCCTGACAGTGAGCTTCTTAATTTTAGCATTTTTTTGCAATCTTGGTTGGCTGACAATTTCCCAAAATCAGCAAGTATAGGTTCCTTTTTGTTTACTAAAAATTCTCTCAATTTATGTCTTTCTCCTCACATATTACTATAAGTGGAAAGCAAAACAAAACAAGACAAAAACACCAGATTGTGCACTCAACACTTTGCTTGGAAATCTCCTCAGCTAAGTATTCAATTTCATTGTTTACAAGTTCTGCTTCCTACATAACTGCAGGATGACATTCTACTAAGATGTCTTCCACCATGTACTAATATTCTACTTTCCTCCAGTTTCTAGTAATATGGTCCTCATTTCCTTCTGAGCCCTCACCAATAACACTTTTAACATCCATATTTTTACCAACAGTCTGCTTATAATGATTTAAGTATACTCTAAGGCAATTTATGTTTTCTCTACCATACTTCTCACTCCTTTCTGCATCATCATTAGCAGTGTCATTAATATCTGTATTACCACTAACAATCTGTTCAAAGCAGTCCAGGGTTTTTTTTTTTTTTCCACATCTGCTCTTCGCTGCAAACCTGTTCAAACCAGTTGAATCATGACCAACTGTCTTAGTTATCTAGTGCTGCTATAACAGAATTACCACAAGTGGATGGCTTTAACAAACAGAAATTTATTCTCACAGTCTAGGAGGCTAGAAGTCCAAATCCAGAGTGCCAGCTCACATGGAAGGCTTTCTCTCTGTTGGTTCTGGGGGAAAGTCCTTGTCATCAATCTTTCCCTGGTCTCAGAGCTTCTCAGCTCAAGGACCCTGGATCCAAAGGATGTTCTCCACTCCTGACTCTACTTGTTTGGTGGTTATGAGGTCCCACTTCTCTCTGCTGGCTTCTCTCTTTTATATCTCAAAAGAAATTGACTCAAGATACAACCTAATCCTGTAGATCCAGTCTTGCCTCATTAACATAATGCCTCTAATCCTGCCTTATTAACTTCATAAAGGTTAAGATTTATAAAGCATAGGAAAATTACATCAGATTACAAGGTGAAGGACAACCACACAATACTGGGAATCATGGCCTAGCCAAGATGACACGCATTCTTGGGGGACATAACTCAATCTATAACACCAATGAAGTGAAACCAGAACAGGCCCAAATTTTTAAAATTCAGGTGATCCATAATCCTAAATGGAATGAGAAAAATTACTGGTTGAAGCCCTGGAATGGGAGACTAAGAAGAGGCATAATGATCCCTTTCAAGAACGTGATGCATGAGATTGGATTATTGCCAGAACTGAGGAGAGTAACACACATTCAAAGCGGCGCAATCAGCCACCATCTTTTAGCAGGGTGCCATTGTTTCTGGCTCTGAGCAGAATCTGACAGCCAAGAGACTTGGTTGCTATGCAACATGTACACTGCCCTTGTTTTCTAAGAGGGAGATGAAGTTTCTAGCAGGGTTTCAACATAAAATTTTTCCCATTCCAGTTATGGTTCTCAGTCACCCAAACTTCAAAACTTCGAGTCCGTTTTGGTATTGCTTCACCTATCTACCTATTCAACCATCCATCCATTTATCCATCCGTCCACTTGTCTGTCTGTCTATCTAATCAATCAATCTATCAATCTATCTATCAATCTATCTATCTATCTATCTATCTATCTATCTATCTATCTATCTATCTATCTATCTATCTATCTATCTATCTATCTATCTATCTATCTATCTATCATCTATCTATCTATCTATCATCTATCTATCTATCTATCTGTCATCTATCTATCTATCTATCTATCTATCATCTATCTATCTGTCATCTATCTATCTATCTATCATCTATCTATCTTTCTCTCTCTCTCTCTATCTATCTATCATCTACCTATCTGTCTATCTACCTAACTATCTATCATCTAGCTACCTACCTTTCTATCTATTAATAAGATATAAGGAGGCTTTGTAAGGTACCATAGGGCTGAGAAAGAGTACCCAAGGAAGGGCAAACTTGGTTTTATCTCCCCTTTTATGTAATGAATGTCTTTATGTCAGTCCTTGATTTTAACATCTCTAGATGTGGAGGGTTTTTTTTTTTAAGATGTGGATGCTAAACCCATAAATTAGAAGGTATGATTTGGCGCACTGGATAGCAGAGAAGTTCATTGGTATGCTCAGGCAGGAGCTGGTCTGAAACTGCTGGACAAACAGCACATCTCCCTCCAAAGCTCAGGCTGGGAAGCAAGCAATCAACAGTCAGTGGGTATGGGCTCACAGTGAGCATTAGGGAAGGGCACCTGCAGGGGAGAGGCAGGGGTTTACAGAGGGAGTAGCTGCTCTGTGCAGGCCCTGTGGGATTCAGGTGGCTACTTTCAGGTTGCACAAGGCTCAATTTCTCTGTCCAAGAGGCCATGAAAACATTTTTACCAAGCCGATGCTCTAAAATCACAGAAGGAAGTCATCCTTGGTCCTTGGCTGAAGCGAGCATCACCAGATGTTCTCATACCCGTACTGTTGACCCCGGGAACATGCCAGACAGTGCAGGGAGTCTCTTCCTCTTCTTAGGACAGGATCCCTCCAGAGTCCTGTTCTAAGAAAGCTTAACATCATGCTCACTTTAAAGGAAAAATGCTTAAAGGGATTCCATCGCTTTTCATAGAGCATAAATCAAAGGGTGCATTCGAATCTGAGAGGCAATTCATTGATAACTGACACACATACTGTTTGTACTACGATGTAAAATTTCTAAGGAAATAAAGGTGACACAAGAAGGGATATTTAATTTTAGAAGCACCATTCTTGTTGTAACCAGTATAAATATGGTAATATTGTCTTTAGTCAGAGAGAGTGATTTTTCTAACTGAAAAAAAGGAGGCCACATCATCAACCAAGAAAAAAAAAAAAAAAACAAATGTTACAATACTGACTCATGGCAACCCCATGGGTACAGAGGAAAACTGTTTCGTATGGTTTTCTTGGCTGCAATCTTTATGGGAGCACTTCCACAGGGACACTGGATGAGTTTGAACTGCTGATCATGAGGTTAGCAGGCAATGGCAAACCATTTGTGTCACCCGGGAACGGTTGAGTTAAATTGCTACATTGGACAAGCACTGGCTTTTTGTTTTTCTTTTCAATATATTTCCCTGGTTTATTGTTACAATGCACTAAGTTAGTATTTTTAAAAAGGTTTTTATCAAAGCCCGTAATCACAACAGGCATCTTTCTATGCATGCACAGAGCTAGAGGTTAGCCAGCTAGTCAGAAACACTATTACAAAAATTGGACCATCCTATAGATTCTATTTTTTTATTAAAATTCTTATATTTAATTTTATTTGAATTTAAATTGAATTTGAAAATGAAGTGCCCCTAAAGAGACACTTCACCTTGAAATAAGTGGTTCTTTACCACAAGAGGTATTCATGTAGTCTCAACTCTGTAGGACAGGAACTATCATCATCATCTTTGTTTACAGGTGGGGAAACCAAGGCACAGTGAAGGCTCCTGCCTGTAGACAACATGAGAGAAAGAGGAGAGTCTGGAAGGCAAAGAGCCTGGCTACTGAGTTCAGCTACTTGCCAACCTGCTGGTGGCCACTTCTAGGAGAATAATTTTTTTTTCACTTTTATCTCTGTACATGCTTTTCTACATTGCATGAATTCTTTTAATGATGTATACTTGTAAAAAATATTTAAACAGTTAAAAAAATAAAAGCCCATCATCAAATGTAGGTGCTACCTAAGGGACAGACGAAGTCATTCCAAAACTTAGAAAGAAGTTGTAGTATTAAAAAGTAAACCATGGAAAGTCAATAATTAAATGGGTGTCTGAAGAACCTGGTTGTATATACTTCATTATTACTTCTGAAACAGCAAAAGGAAAAAGGTCGATATTAAAATGCATTGATCAGAAAGCATCATCATTAAACACTGGAAACAAAAAATCAGAGAGCATATAGTTGGCAGTGCCACACAAATACAGAGAGTTAGAGAAACTCAAAGTGTGTGCTCACTTTTTCCTTTGCCTATACACCTACTCCTCACTTATTGACTATCTTGTTATCCAACATGTCAGATTTACAATAGTGTCTTAGCCATCTAGTGCTGCTGTAACAGAAATACCACAAGTGGATGGCTTTAACAAAGAGAAGTTTATTCTCTCATAGACTAGTAGGCTAGAAGTCCAAATTCAGGTCATCAGCTCCAGAGGAAGGCTTTCTCTCTCTGTTGGCTTTGAAGGAAGGTCCTTGTCATCAATATTCCCTTGGTCTGGGAACATCTCAGTGCAGGAACCTCTGGTCCAAAGGGCATGCTTTGCTCCAGGAGCTGCTTTCTTGGTGGTATGAGGTCCCCATGTTCCTCTGCTCACTTCTCTCTTTTATACCTCAAAAGAGATTGGCTTAAGCCACTACCTGATCTTGTAAACCTCATCAATATAACTGCTGCTAATCCATCTTATTATATCATAGTGATAGGATTTATAACATATAGGAAAATCACATAAAATGGTGGACAATCACACAATACTGAGAATCGTGGACCAGCTACGTTGACAGATATTTTGGGGGAACACAATTCAATTCATGATAAATAGTAAAGAAATCTTGCACATTAATGACGTACATCCGGCAGTAAAAACGCCGAGGTGCTAAGTGAGAGTAACACAGCTGTGATGGTTAAGGTTGTGTGTCAGCTTGGCCAGGCCCTGAGTCTCAGTGGTTTGGCCATTATGTAATGATGTAATTTGGCATCTATGTAATGATGTAGGTATCCTCCATTTTGTGATCTGATGTTGTCTTGGTTATCTAGTGCTACTATAACAGAAGTACCACAAGTGAATGGCTTCAACAAACAGAAATTTATTCTCTTAGTCTAGTAGGCTGGAAGTTCAAATTCAGGGCATCAGCTCCAGAGAAAGCCTTATTGTCTCTTTTGGCTTTGGAGGAAGGTCCGTGTCATCAATCTTCCCCTGTACTAGGAGTTCTCAGTGCAAGAACCCTGGGTCCAAAGGATATGCTATTCTCCTGGCTCTTGTTTCTTGGTTGTTTGAGATCCCCATGTCTCTCTACTCGCTTCTCTCTTTTATATGTCAAAAGAGATTGGCTCAAGACACAGTCCAATCTTGCAGATTGAGTCCTGCCTTAACATAACTGCCACTGATCCCATGTCATTAACACCATAGCGATAGGATTTACAACACACAGGGAAATCAGATGACAAAATGGTGGGCAATCACACAACACTGGGAATCATGGCCTAGCCAAGTTGATACACATACATATGGGGGACACAATTCAATCCATGACAGATGTGGTCATCCTCCATTTTCACATAACAACCTGGTCTATTGTACCTATCCATGTTGGTAAGTTGAGGCATGGCCTTGTGGCAGAAATATACCAACAATGAGAATAAATATATCAGGGTCTCAGTGTTTGATCCTGAGGATCTACTGTTAGAAATAATTTCTTAACTTCTCATAGTGTCAGGGTTCCCCACCTCAGATTAAAAATCCTGAATCTGATTGGCTGTCAGGAAGCGAGGAGAGAGAATATCTCCAAATAGGAAGATGCTGAGTAGCCAAAACATAACAACTGTCCATGGAACCAAGGTAGACCAGCTCTAAAGTGATGATAACCCCAAAAGTCTAGACTTAAAAGTCTGGAGACCAAAACATGTTTCAGTTTGTTTTTATTTTCATGAAATGATCAGGTCCCAGTGACAGAAGAGTTGTTAAATATCATCTAGTCTGATGCTTCTCCAACCTACCTTCAGCTGAATGTGGGTAAGTTCACAAAGAACTTCACTGAGAGAGTACATTTTGATTTTTGTTTGTTTGTTTTTACTGAACAAATCCCTTTGTAAGAAAAATTGTTTGTACTGTATTTTATCCTTTAGTACTACTGCTTCTTCCTCTTAGACCAGGAAGACTAAAAACCAAGCCCGTTGCCATCGAGTTGATTCGTACTCGTAAAAAATCAAATTACTCTAAATAAAATCATCCCATTTAACTTAAATATACGCATGAGTTTTGTATCATAGCTCCAATTTACTCAGTCCCAGTTCGATTAACTGTTCTTCATATGACATACTCTTAAGTCAATATTCCTGCTTCTGCCACTTCTCGTTTGGCACACATGTATGTAAACACACACACACACACACACACAAAATTTGTAATACTGAATACTTAATTGTGATACTGATATTAAAAATAAAAACTCAGTAACGTCTGACCAGTGCATGACAATTCTCTTAACACCCTAAGATTCCTTAGGCTGTTTTGGAGGTCATATAACATTATTAAATCATTTTAACCTTTTCTCCTCATTTTTTTGAAGGGCCCTCGTATTGAGTCATGCCATTCCTTTTACGTAATATCTGTATTTCAGTCTTTGATTTTGACATCTTTAGACGTACATACTGAGCCTGTAAACTAACAAATGGACACTCTTTCTCAGAAGTCCTGGAGCATGTGTTTAGAAGTCTCTATCAGACTATATTACGAAAGACTCTGACAGATTCCTTCTGGAAATACAGATGCATAATATTTTGTGTAGACATTCTCAGCTGGTGGAGAGGTGTCAATATCCCTGCAGGAATTTGAAATGTACAGAATTTTTTGACTTCCTAAAGGTCAGAGAGCCCTCTCAGAATCTGCGTGATTTATACGGGGTGAGAAATGGCTTTGTCTTAGATCTTTTTCTATCCAAATTCATTCATTCATTCATGCATGCATTCATCCAAGCTTTTCGGGCATTTATTATATGCCAAGTTTTATCCAACGTCAATGTTATAAGTTTGGAGGGTCCATCTTTCCAACAAATTTGTATATATTTACACATTTTTTTGTGAAGCCCCAAAGAAGATTTTCCTTATGATTTAAAGCCAGGTGGATACTGTAAACTAGTTAAACAGGATTAAACATATATGATCATTCTTCACCTCTATAAGGAAATAATCTTTTTTATTTTTTTAACCAACAGACCTCTCATTCTACCTACTTAACCCTGTTTTGATAAAGAAATAGTTGCTTTGTAGAGAAATATTTCTCCACACTGTAAAACTACAGTGCAAGTGTCTTAGTCATCTAGTGCTGCTATAACAGAAATACCACAAGTGGATGGCTTTAACAAAGAGGAATTTTATTCTCTCACAGCCTATTAGGCTACAAGTCCAAATTTGGGGCCTCAACTCCAGGGGAAAGCTTTCTTTGTTGGCTCTGGAGGAAGGTTTTGTCATCAATCTTCCCCTAGTCGAGGAGCTTCTCAGCATAGGGACCCTGGGTCCAAAGGAGACACTATTCTCCTGGCTCTTGTTTCTTGGTGGTATGATGTCCCCCACTCTCTGCCTGCTTCCCTTTCTGTAAGACAAAATGTGGTGCAGGCTACACCCCGGGGAAACTCCCTTTGCATTGGATCAGGGATGTGACCTGAGCAAGGGTGTTACATCCCACTCTAATACTCTTCAACATAATCCAATCTTGCCTCATTAGCCACAAGCAGAGATTAAGATTTAAAACACACAGGAAAATTACAATGACAAAATAGAGGACACATCACACAATACTGGGAATCATGGCCTAACCAAGTTGACACATATTTTGGGGGGGACAAAATTCAATCTATGACAGCAAGTATGATGACAAATGGCAGCTTAGCTTCGGAGCTTGAGAGTATGAGGGAATGGTGAGGACTAGGGGAAACAGAAGAGCAAGTTTTTCTTGTTGAATGTCCCTACACAGATCTAGGGACTTGTTGTCATATAAGAATGTGGTTCAGGGTTGCCAGGTCTTCCAGTTTTTCAGCAGAAGCTAGAAAAAATAGGTCTGGGTTTTTATGTGAAATTTCCAGCTTTAAATTCTGGCTAGCTTTTTTTTTTAAAAAAACACTGTGTGAGCCAAATAAAACATATCTGTAGGCCAGATTCAGCCTGCAGGTTGCCAGTTTACAACCTCTGCTCTAGAGCTTTAGAGCTGGAGCCAGCTGCAGAAGCAACCTGTCTAGTAACTGTTGCTTCCTGAAGTCCCGTGGCCTTTAGCAGAAACAGAACCTTGATAAACCTTCCCAGGTAGTTTGCCTTCAACTGTCCAGACTCCGATGGTGGCAAATCCAATTCATTCCCCTAGGAGTTCTCCCCACGTAGACTGTAACTTTACCTTTACCACTAGACCATGTGTTCCTTGAGAGAAGGAATTTCCCCAGAAGAAAATTGCAACACTGATTTGGGGCATGTTAATTGCATAAATGAATGGGGTTTCTTTTCCTATCTTTCTTGGTTAGAATGGGTCTTACAGTTATAATTCCATATTTCTTTCCCTGTGTGCTAAGAAACATCCTGAAATACTGACTTATCATTTTTGGTTTTTATTTAAAAATGAAAGATCATTTTTGTTCTTCTAGTTAAGAAGTTTTTTAGATTAATACCAAGGAAGAATGAATTCTTTGCTGTTAAAAAAAAGCATAGAATAGTTGACAGTTTGATAAGCTGTTTTAAGATCAGTCACTTATTGAGAACCTTCTATATGCCACAAAAGGATCCCTGATGATGCAGTGATTAAGCACTCAGCTGCTAACTGAAAGCCAGCCAAAAAGTCAGCAGCACCTCTGTGGGAGAAAATCTGCTTCCGTAAAGATCACAGCTTTGGAAATCCTACGGGGCAGTGCTACTCTGTCCTATAGGGTTGGTATAAGTCAGAATCAACTCCATGGCAGCAGGTTTTGTTTTTTATTACCCCAATCAATGCCTATGGAAGCAGCAACTGAGAAATCAAATGACTTATTGCATTGGGAAAATCAGCTGCAAAAGGCCTCTTTAAAGTTTTAAAAAGCAAAGATGCCACTTTGATGAATTAGGTGCACCTGACTCAACTCATGGTCTTTTCAATTGCCTCATATGGATGTGAAAGCTGGACAACGGAAAAGGAAGATGAAAAGAGAATTGATGCATTTGAATTGGAGTGTTGGTGAAGAATATCGAATCTATCATGAACTGACAGAAGAATGAACAAATCCATCTCAATGGAAATATCATCAGAATGCTCTTTAGAACTGAGGATGGAGAGACTTCATCTTGCTTGCTTTGGGCATATTATCAGGAAAGACCAATTGTTAGAAAATGACATTATGTTTGGCAAAGTGGAGGGCCAGCAAAAATGAGGAAAACCTTCCATAAGATGGATTGACACAGTAGTTATGTCATGGATTGAATTGTGTCACCCCAAAATATGTATCAATTTGTCTGGCCATGATTTCCAGTATTGTGTGGTTGTCCTCCATTTTGTGATTGTAATTTTGTGTTAAAGAGGATTAGGGTGGGATTGTAACACCCTTACTAAGGTCACATCCCTGATCCAATGTAAAGGGAGTTTCCCTGGGGTGTGGCTTGCACCACCTTTTATCTGAAGAGATAAAAAGAAAAGGGAAGCAAGCAGAGAATTGGGGACCTCATACCACCAAGAAAGCAGCACCAGGAGCTGAATGCATCCTTTGGACCCGGGGTTCCTGTGCCTGAGAAGCTTCTCAACAGTGGGAAGATTGAGAACAAGAACCTTCCTCTAAAGATAACAGAGACAGAAAGCCTTCGCCTGGAGCTGACACCTTGAATTTGGACTGGTAACCTACTAGACTGTGAGAAAATGTTTAAGTTTAAATAATAACTTCCTTTGTTTTTTTTTAATGAGAAATATTTAAGATAAACATGTAACATAGCCTACACACATAATCACCTCCTGATAATTTTTTGTGAGGATTCAACAAAGTAATACGTGTGAAACATCTAACGTTTATAGTCCTCACGATATAAATAGCAGCTATTCTCTTTAGCAAGTTTTCCTTAAGTGACACCAACCAAAGATGTATTTCCAGATTCGAGCACTTAAAAGCATGTCTTGAGTAACTCTTTTGCACTTATTTTTCCTTTTTCAATTCTATTTTAAAATACACATGTGGAAGAGGCTCCTTACTGGGATTCATGGAAGTTGCATGAGTGCGGTGATTTGGGAACCTAGAGGTGATAGGTGCATGCACTCACAGGAAGCCCAGCCTAGCACAGGTGACTTGTGCACAGTGGCCTTGGAGCCAGGAAGCAAGGCAGCTTCAGATAAGGTACACACGCTGCTACTTCCCAAAGGGTCAGGACCTAAGACCTTTGTATGGAGACCTCTGTGCCAATGTTGGCAGACACTTGTTCATTTATGCATTCTGGATTTTTTGCCAGAAACTTTTGGCAAACACTTGCTTCTCAGGGCATGCATGCTGACTTCTATATCTATAGCTTTGGGGCATATTGTTATTGTTGTTAATTGCCTTCCAGTTAGCTCTAGTCAGATACGGTCTACTTCAACTTATGGCAACCTCAAGTATTATACAACCAAACATTGCCCTGTCCTGTACCAGCCTCACAATCTTTGTTATGTATGAGCCCATTGTTGTAGCCTGTCTTAGTCTTCTAGTGCTGCTGTAACAGAAATAGCACAAGGGGATGGCTTTCACAAAGAGAAGTTTATTTTCTCACAGTAAAGTAGGCTAAAAGTCCAAATTCAGGATGTCAGCTCCAGGAGAAGGCTTTCTTTCTCTGTCTGCCTTCTAATCTATATTCCCCTGGACTAGGAGCATCTCTGCACAGGGATCCCGGGTCCAAAGGACACAGTCTGCTCCTGGCACTGCTTTCTTGGTGGTATGAGGTCCCCAATTCTCTGCTTGCTTCTCTTTTCTTTTTATCTCTTCAGATAAAAGGTGGTGCTTACATATAAATTAGGAATGATTTTGGTCATAAGGGACAGAAAAGCTACCAGTGGATTAAACAATATTGAAAGTTGAGTTTTGTAAGAAGCAGATTTGAAACAGAGTCTAGTTTCAGGATGTTTTCATAAGGAATGTTCTTGGGAATACTCAACATACATCTCATATGCTTTGGACACGTTATCAGGAGGGATCAGTCCCTGGAGAAGGCCATCATGCTTGGTAAAACGGAGGGTCAGCGAAAAAGAGGAAGACCCTCAACAAAATGGATTGACTGCAACAATGGGCTCAGGAATAGCAAAGATTGTGGGGATGGCGCAGGATCGGGCAGTGTTCATTCTGTTGTACGTAGGATCACTAAGAGCTGGAACCCACCTGATGGCACCTAACAACAACAACATTCTTGGGAATATCACCTTCAGGGAAAGTGAAGGAAACAGGACTCTGGATAGAGAAAGAAACTGGGCTGCATTTCATTTACAACCAGAACTCAGCTGAGTTTGTGGGAATCTCTGAAGATGGAGTGACCCTTCAGAATGATTCTGAACTGGGGGAGAGGCCCAGGTCTTTATACCTCCACATCAAACAGTCATTGTATTCAGGTTTCCCCAGGAAAGGGGCATATCCTTAGGTGAAGAGACTCTTTCCAGATGAAATCCTATCTGAAGAAGGCTTGCTAGCTGAAAGGTGTCAGTTTATAATCTTCCCAGCAGCCAGGTGAATAAATTCTTCAGCCATGAAGGGCAACTCTAGGAAGTCCAGCACTGCATCCACCACAAACAAATATTTGTATTTTGCCTGATACGACAAGAGGATTGGATATGAGTGGCTGAGGGTTTTTGCTTCATCCTTTGGCTCAATGATGTCAGGATTTCCGTGTGCCTAAGTTTCTCTTTGTCATTTTTTTATATTTGCAACATGGTGACTCCAACTCTAGGCAACAAGACAAGAAAATGGGAGAAATGAGTTATACCAATTACCTTGGTCTCTCTTCTCAGGAAGGCTAAAATCTGTCCCAACTTCCTCAAGCAGGGTCATCCGTATTCTTATTGTCCAGAACCAGGTCAGAGGGCGAAGGAGGCTGGAAAATTTAGTAGTTCACTGAAGGACACAAGATTGTCTTGATAGGCTTAATCTTTTTTTTTCCTAAATTCAGCTGCATTTTGCCTGGGTTTATTTTAAAATTTTATTATTATTATTGTTGTACTTTAGATGAAGCTGTACAGAACAAACTAGCTTCTCACTAAACAGTACACATATTGTTTTGTGACATTGGTTACCAACGCTACGACATATCAACACTCTCCCTTTTAGATTTTGGGTACCCTATCCTTGGAAACTGTACGGGGCAGTTCTATTCAGTTCTATAGGGTCGCTATGAGTCAGAATTGACTCGACAGCACTGGGTTTTATTGGAGTAATGGTTAAGAGCCACAGATCCTAACCAAAAGGCCAACAGTTCAAATCTACCAGGTGCTTCTTGGAAACTCTATGGGGTAGTTCTACTCTGTCCTATAGCGTCGCTGTGAGTTGGAATCGACTCAACGGCAGTGGGTTTGGGTTTTTTGTTTTTATTACCAGCTTTCCTGTCCCGTCCTGCCTTCTCGTCTTTGCCCCTGGGCTAGTGTCCTCCTTTAGTCTTGTTTATTTTTGTGGGCTTGTCTAATCTTTGGCTGAAGGGTGAAACTTAGGAGTGACTTCAGTATAGAGTTAAGAGAGTGTCCAGGGGCCACACTCTTGGGGTTTCCCCAGTCTCTGTCAGACCAGGAAGTCTGGTCCTTTTTTTTGTTTTTTTGAGGTAGAATTTTGTTCTGTATTTTTCTCCAGCTCTGTCTGGATCCTTCTGTTGTGATCCCTGTCAGAGCAGTCTATGGTGGTAGATGGTCGGTGGTGGTAGCTGGGCACCATCTAGTTGTACTGGACTCAGTCTGGTGGAGGCTGTGGTAGTTGTGATCCATCAGTCCGTTGAACTAATCTTTCCTTTTTATCTTTAGTTTTCTTCATTCTCCCTTGCTCCTAACAGGGTGAGACCAGTGGAATATCTTAGATGGCCACTCACAAGCTTTTAAGATCCCAATAGGCATAATATTCTGAGGTTGGGGGTGTGGTGACCTGGTTTATTGTGATGTGGTTTATTAACAAGGGGGAAGCAGAAAATGGATATGTTGAAAGCAAACAATGTTTGTCACATGTCATTTTACTCTTAATTTGTAATTGCAGTGACCCCTAAGAAGCATGTGTCTTATGGCCACACAAAGAACACCAGAGTATTTGGGTAGGGAGAGAGAGGTTGTGGACTTGAGGCTTGGAGAAGAGCAAATAATACTTCCCTTAAGCTGGTGCTTATCTCAACTTAATCTCTGCACCCACAGAATACGAGAAAAGATGAAGAATAAGGTGGGAATGGAAAAGAGAACAGACATTATACGCTGAAGTTAGATGAAAACTCCAACTTTGTACATATTAGGTAATAAAAAGAATGACTGAAGAAATCCAGTTCTGTCTACTGAGAACTAAAACTGTGCTTTCATTGATATCATTTCAGCTCGCACCACCATAAACATTTAGCTTCTTGTAGTTGTTTCCCAATACTGATGTTTATTGACATTGATATTGGACAAGAGTGTATTTGCAATTAATTAGCTACATGAGGCTTGTAAATAGAGTCATAAGGTCCTAGAAATTTAGGGCTGAGAGAAACTTGGGGAAAACTCCCGGTTTTACACCCAGGAAACTGAGGTCAAAAAGGAGCAGATTTCCCAAGGTAAACATAGGTGCGAACTTTTGAAAAATCCTTTAATTTTTTTCTTTTCCATTATGCAATAGTTATGCATTTTGTTGGTCTTGGATTTTGTGGGCAGAGCACAGTGTGATTGTCACCAGAAAAAAATTAAAAAGATTCATTCGTATTCAGGGAAAAGAAATGCAGATGGCTTAAGTAATTTTCTTAAGAATGAAGTCTACTTCATGAGCCAAAAAAACCAAACATTAGAAGTACCACCTTTTGAGAAAGTGATTATTTTAAAATAATACATGATGATTATTGCTAAATTCAAAGAACAACTAATGTGTTCCTGAATCAGCAAAATAAAACAGATATTTTAGCAGGCACCTTTTTAAATTGGTGATGTCCCAACAGTCCAAATCTAAACATAGATTTAAATGGCAAAGGCTTGTTTAATAGGAAAACCAATCCAAAAAGAGACATTTGTTTCATGTGTAGTAGGGAAATATCCATCTACTATTCAGTTGGTACAGACAGCCAAGAGCTTTGCAAAAATTTCCACTGGCTGGCTATTGCATGGGAGCCAAGTGAAAGAAATATTTGAACAAAAAAATTCAGTGGGGGTGGGTCAGTCACTTTTTAAAATGCTACTTTGGCAAAAATTTATGTAGAGATTGGGTAGTTCAACAACTGAGTACTACTTTCCTGTTATTGGACGTGCTATGTTAGGAGTATGAATAGAATTAGCGTTCCAGTATGAGCGAATTGGCAAAGGTGAATATTGTGATCTAAATAAGAAAAACATCTGCAATAGAGGCCATCATCAAATCAACTCCTAAGATGCATGACGCCTTTTTAGTTTTTTTGTTACGCTAATTAGCAAACTATCCAAATTATTATTTTGCTTCTGCATTCATTGCCACAATAAGTATTTATTCATTCTGATTAAAGATTACATCATTAAAAATTTATGTTCAAGAGAGGAATTTGGAGAGACTGTCAGTTAACACTCTTCATTTTACGAAGGGACCAAGGCTAGATAAATGACTTAGCCAAGATCACAAGCTAGTTAATGAAGGGTTTCCAGATCTTTCATTATACTGCCTTAGTCTATTACGAAAGTCAAGAGGCTCTCTCAGTCTTAAATCCCTAGTGTCTTAACACAGTCTGCAAAATCAGAATATTTATTAAACCAACATTGTTATTTTTTTTTTTCAAAACAGGAAAGGATATGAGGGACAGGCCAAGGGAGAACTATGAAGAATTGGCAGTTAAGGGAGTAGACAGGCATGTTATATAGAAGTTTAATATATTTTTCAGAGGGACAAATTAATTTACATATTTCAATAGCCTTTGAGGACTTAGGAGCCCTGGTGGTAAGGTGGTTAAGCATTTGGCTGTTAACCAAAAGGTCAGCAGTTCTAATCCACCAGCCGCTCCTTTGAAATCCTATGGGGCAGTTCTACTCTGTCCTATAGGGTCACTATGAGTTGGAATCAGCTCAATGGCAATGGGTTTTGAGGACTTAACTACCTAAAATACACTGCAATAGTTGAAGTTTATATTGCTTATTTCAAATTGACAAGGCAGTTCAATATATGTATACTACATATTGTATATGCCTAAAATCTTCAGAGAAAGAAAGATTGCAAGGGGAAATTAACATCAGAATAGGACAAATCTTACCTGCAACCTCGAACATTTAGAAACAAAACACAAACCAGTGACATGAAGATATTTTTTAGGAATTATGACAGGAAATGATGTATTGGCATAATTAAAGTCAATGTATTTTAAAGCTTATTATGTATATGTATGCTATTGTAATTTTGCAAGACCAATGACTCTTTATTGCAAATACCTTTTTTCAACAACATAAATAGTGACTATACACGTGAGCCTCACCAGATAGAATACACAGGAATCGAATTGACTACGTCTGTGGAAAGAGACAATGGAAAAAAAGTTCAATAGCATCAGTCAGAACAAGGCCAGGGGTTGGTTGCAGAACAGACCACCAATTGCTCATATGAAAGTTCAAGCTGAAACTGAAGAAATTTAGAACAAGTCCAGGAGAGCCAAAGTACGGCCTTGAGTATATCCCACCTGAATTTAGAGATCCTCTCAAGAAAATACCTTGGCTTGGGTCAGGTACATCTTAGTTTTCAAGGTGACATATTTGCTTTTCAACACTTTAAAGAGGTCTTTTGCAGCAGATTTTCCCAATGCAATGAGTCTTTTTGATTTCTTGACTGCCGCTTCCATGGGTGTTGATCCAAGTAAAATGAAATCCTTGACAACTTCAATCTTTTCTCCATTTATCATGATGTTGCTTATTGTCCATTTGTAAGGATTTTTGTTTTCTTTATGTTGAGGTGTAATCTGTACTGAAGGCTGTGGTCTTTGACCTTCATCAGTAAGTACGTCAAGCTGTCTTCACTTTCAGCAAGCAAAGTTGTGTCATCTGCATAATGCAGGTTGCTAATGAGTCTTCCTCTGATCCTGATGCCCCATTCTTCTCCATAGAGTCCAGCTTCTCGGATTATTTACTCAGCATACAGATTGGATAAAAGGAAAGTAAGAGGTCATTAAAAAGATAGGAAATAAAGAAAAGACCAAAATGGATGTCAGAAGAGACTGAAACTTGCTCTTGAACGTTGAGTGGCTAAAGCAAATGGAAGAAATGTTGAAGTAAAAGAGCTGAACAGAATTTTTCAAAGGGTGGCTCAAGAAGAGAAACTAAAGTATTAAAATGACATATGCAAAGACCTGGAGTTAGAGAACCAAAAGGGAAGAACATGCTCAGCATTTCTCAAGCTGAAAGAACTAAAGAAAAAATTCAAGCCTTGAGTTGCAATATTAAATGATTCTATGGGCAAAATATTGAACGACACAGGAAGCACTAAAAGAAGATGGAAGGAATATACAGAGTCACTGTACCAAAAGGAACTGGTCAACATTCAATCATTTCAGGAGGTAGCATATGATCAGGAACCTATGGTAATGAAGGAAAAGGTTCAAGCTGCGCTGAAGGCAGATGAAACCAGAAACATGTTTACCTATATTTTATCGACTACACAAAGGCATTCCACTGTGTGGACCATACGAATTATGGATAACATTGCAAAAGATGGGAATTCCAGAATAATTAATTGTGCTCATGAGGAACCTGTACATAGATCAAGAGGCAGTTGTTTGGACAGAACAAGGAGTTAGTACATGGTTTAAAATAAGGAAAAGTGTGTCAAGGTTGTATCCTTTCACCATACTTATTCAATCTGTATGCTGAGCAAATAATCTGAGAAGCTGGCCTATATGAAGAATGGGGCATCAGGATTGGAGGAAGACTCCTTAAAACCTGCCATATGCAGATGACACAACCTTGCTTACCGAAAGTGAAGACAGCTTGAAGTACTTACTGATAAAGGTCAAAGACTACAGTCTTCAGTATGGATTCTGCTTCAACATAAAGAAAAAAAAAATCCTCACAACTGAACCAATAAGTAACATCATGATAAATGGAGAAAAGGTTGAAGTTGTCAAAAATTTCATTTTACTTGAGGCCACATTTAGTACCCATGGAAGCAGCAGTGAAAAAATCAAGCGAGGGATAGTCCTGGAATATGATGTGGTAGAAGATTCGAGGGGTAAACAGCTAGTCCAAGAGCAATGTGAACATATGACAAGCAGGTCAAGACGTTAGATGCTACCACTTGGAAAATAGCCTCCGCGTTCTATCTACTCACTGCCCTAAGAAAAGTAGAGCAATAAAAGAAACAGAAGAACATTGACAAAAAACTGAATGAGAGCACCCTTAATATAATAATTCACATGTCTGAATACTTATTTTAAAAGGATGTCTAATGTAAATGCATTTCCATGGAATGTTTAAAGATTCATTTTCAAAATTACTGTGCATTTATTATAATTACAACTTATAAATACCATTATTTGTAATATTGTTTTTGTAACATTCAAGTAAATTATCCATCCTTAATCATTCAGTACCTGGTTTATGAATTGGTTTATTTATATTTCCTGGATGGGATGAAAGAATGTGGAAATGTCTATACTAAATGTCTATCCATGAAATAAAAGCCATGGAAATGACTTATTCCTTGTAAATAGCTAATCCAGCAATTGCCTGTAAAACCACTTTTGGCTTATACATGGACATATGGAATAATTTATTAAATACCCTGGCATATTTGTGGCTCTATGCCATCTACCTTTATAGTTCTGGTTAAGTATAGATACTATTGGATGTTGCTGATGAACTAATATGGCTTACATAGAATAAAACAACTATGATATAATACTAAAACTAACAAAACATCTTTTTATTAACAGAAATTTGTGGTATATGTAATTTCATCGGTCCCTTTCTGCTTTTTCTTCTCGTCTACTTTCAGGATCCTTGGTGACTCAATGATTAAGCACTCAGCTGCTGAAAGGTTGGTGGTTAGAGCTCAGAAGACAGATAGGGTGATCTGCTTTTGAAAGGTCATAGCCTTGAAAACCCTACAGGACAGTTCTACTCTTTCACGTGCAGTTGCTGTGAGTTGGAATTGACTCCACAGCACAGAACAACAATGATATTTAATTCAGAGTCCCCGAGTGGTGCAAGTGGTTAACACACTTGACTGCTAAGCGAAAAGTTGGCAACTCAAGTCCGCCCAGAGGTGCCTCAGAAGAAAGCCTTGGTGATCTACTTTAGAAAAATCAGCCACAAAAACCTTTGGGGTCACCATTAGTCAGTCGGTTGAAGGGAACTGGTTTTCTATTTAATTCTCCCTTGAAAAAAACTATCAATTTGATAGAAGATAAGATCTAAAATGTAAAATGGGGGAAAAAAAGAAAAGTAGAGAAAATTGAATAGAAGAAGTGTAAATCCTAAAACGAGCTTTACACTGCAGTATCAATGAAAAATGAAAAGTACATTATAAAAACAGCATTGGCACGAAATTCAGGGCAGTGGCCAACAGCATACTCCCGGGAGCAGCACTCACCGGAGAAAACTCACACTCCCACAACTGCAGGAGCTCTGGCAAGACAGGGTATCAGTCTCTCAGAGAAGAGCCCTGACCTTGGGCTGCGGGGCTTCTAAACTATAAGATTAGGAAGCACCTGCTCTCTCCAATAGCCATGTGAGATGACAGAATCTTTGCTCTAGTTGTTTCTTGCCAGCCTGTCCCCCATCATGATCAGGATTAAGATCCAAACCCTACCAAAACAAAAAACCATACCCATTGCTGTAAAGTTGATTACATCTCATAGCGACCCTCTAGGACAGAGTAGAACTACCCCATAGAGTTTCCAAGGAGAGCCTGGTAGATTCGAACTACTGACTTTCTGGTTAGCAGTTCTTAATCGCTATGCCACTAGGATTTCCCTAAGCCCTAGAGATGACCATTATTGATTGTTTTAATTACTATATTGATGTTGTTTACATGGAACTTTGTAAGAGGGCAACTTCTTTGCTTTTAGGTCAATGGAGAGGAGCTCAGTCTTGGATGAGTTAAATGTTACCCATCAAACATGAATAACAACCATTTTACTTGAATATGGAAACTATCAATTATACATGCACATCCCAAATAAATGATCTCCTGAGTTTCTTTTTCTTTGTTCCTTCACTGAATTTTTAGTGTGGCTATTCAATTGCAATCTGACTTACATTTCTGGAAGGTGCTGTTATTCAAATGAGTAGCTTATTTTCACTTTCACCAGGCTATCATAGCACAAAAAGATCATCTTAATTATCTACTTAATTTTACTGAAGATAGTTTTTGTTTAATAGAATGTATGAATTGTAGCCATTTTGGTTTAAAATCGAATTTTTATTAAAGGACCCTAATTTGTTTATGTACAACTAAGTCAGATATCTGTTTACTAAATTTGCTTTTTCTTCCCTTTGGGTGCCCAGTATGTCTACACTGTCCAGCCAGCCATGAAGCTAGGTGTGGCCACATGACTGACTTTGACTAACAGAATGTGGGCAGAGTGAGGTGTTCCTCCCACATCCCTGGTGCACAAGAACCTCCTCCCACAATACTCTCTCTAAGGACTATTTTTTGGAGGTCAGTGCTCAAGGTGTTCTCGAGATTGGTAAACCATGAGTTGAAAGTAATAGAATTTCCTTTCGCCTAGGTCCCTGAGAGGCTGTGTGGATCAGAATGCCACCCTAAACCTCTGATGTAAATTTACAAAAGCAAAATATAAACTGTTATTGAATTAAAAATCACTGCAATTTTAGATTTATCTGCCACGGCAGTGACAGTTACCTGAACTACTACATAACCAAAACAAACAAACAAACCCAAGTCAGTTTTGAGTCATGGCGACACCACGTGTGTTAATAAAATCAGAGATGGGGCTCCTGAAAAGATGTAGACTATAGGACACAATTTTTAAAACATTTATAAACTAAAATATTCAAAAATCACAAACTTACTGATAATGTATTAACCGTTCTACTTAAAATAGAAATTACATTCTTAAAGCTTTTTATACCTGATGAAGTAAGTTTTTTTTTTTTAACTTTTGTAAAAGGTTAAAGAAAAAAAAAATCAAAGAAGAATATATAAAAGAGTTCATATATGTTCTTCCAAGTCTAAACTATTGCGTCCTTTACAGAAAAAGTTTACTGGCCCATGTTATGCAGTATTTGTTATGTATATACTTAGTACTTAATAAAAACTTATTGGAATTTTTAGGCCAAAAATTATCTAAAAAATTGATATAAAATGTTGATATCGTGTTTATGGAAATGTGAGTCAAAGGGTGTATGGAGGTGTGGATTAAATGTGCATTTGTTATTATAAACATAAGAGTTATGAACAGAAATTCCTCCATCAGGTCTTGGTATTCCTGCTTTGGTTATACAGGTAGATAGTGAGTAATTTATTATACATTATGTTTGATTTTAGCCAGAAGAAACAACCATTTCCGAACATAGCCATTTTTTAGGGAGTGAGGAGGCTAAGTAGAGAATCTAAATTTGAGTGATATAGGCACCTACTCAAATTGATGAACACCAATTTCAACATTTTCTAGAGCTGATGGGATTTTTAAAAAGTGGGCATTGCAAAGTTAACAATAGAGAAAATATTTAAATAAACCAGTAGCAAATATTTGAGTTATCAAAAGCATACTTTGCTACAGAAAGTTTTACTACAGTGTATTAATAATAATAATAATGTGTTAATATGATACTTTGACTCAGTATTATGATCAGAAAGCCATAACTTTAAGTTTTTTTCTAGTTCTGAAAGATTAAAATCAGGTTCAAAATAAAAACACGTAGCCCTGCTGGCACAGTGGCAAAGAGCTATGGCTGCAAATCAAAAGATCAGCTGTTCAAATCCACCAGCTGCTCCTTGGAAACCCTATGGGGCAGTTCTACTCTGTCCTACAGGGTCGCTATCAGTAGTGACTTCACAGTGAAAAACCAATGTTCTGGACCAGTCAACTGTGATCTGGTTTTTATTACTAAGGATTATTATTATTATTTTCTGTTCTAGACTTTTCTATAAATGGAATCATGCAATTTGTGTGCCTTTGTGTTTGGCTTCTTTTGCTCAACCTGCTGGTTTGAGATGAGTTCATGTATAATTTGCATGCATCAGTAGTTGGTTCTTTTCATTGCTGGATAGCAGTCCATTGTTTGCACATGGCACAATTTGTTCATCCGTTTTCAGGTGTTGATGGCCATTTGGTTTGCTTCCAGTTTGCAGCTATTATGAATAAAGCTGCTACAAACATTTTTGCACAGGTCTTTTGGTGGAAATATTTTCATTTCCCTTGGGTAAATACCGCAGAATGGCCTTGCTGAGTCCATATGGTATGTGTATTTTTAATTTCATGCCAATTTTTCAAAGTGACTGTACCATTTTATTCTTCTGACAGAAATATATAAAATTTTGAATTGCTACACATCCCCTCCAAGACTTGATACAGTTGATCTTTTACAAATTAAATTCATTCTACTGGATGTGTGTGTGATACCTCGTTTTTTTTTTTTTTTAATTAACTTCATTGAGGTACAACTTAAAATAAAGTGCACCATCTTAGGAGTGCAGTGATGAATATATATATATATCAATGTAACCATCATGATCAAGAATAGAATATTTCTATCTTCTCCAAAAATTCCCCTTTGTAATCAATCCTCCTCACCCCTCAATCCAGGCAAACACTGATCTGACATTTGCTACTGATGAGTATCGTATACATGGAATCATATAATATGTACTATTTTGCATCTGCCTTCTTTTGCTCGGCTTAATATTTCTGAGATTCATCTGTCATTTCTTGCTTATTATCATTGGGGGTTATTTGAAAGGGCCCTGGTTGTGCAATGGCTAAGTACTTGGCTGCTAACTCAGAGGCTCTGTGGGCCAAAGACCTGAAGATCCACTTTTGTAAAGGTAACCGCCTAGAAACTCTGTGGGGAACTTCTATTCTGTCACATGGGGTTGCTATGAGTCAGAATTATTAACTTCTTAACACCCAACAACAACAAAAGGGCTAACTGTATAATTATACCACAATTTCTTTTCCAAAGTAGTTGCTCCATCTTACATTCCCGCTGGCAGTGAATGAGTGTTTCCATTGCTCCACATTCTCTCTAACACTTTGTATTGTTTGTCTTTTTATTTCCAGCCACTTGAATCCCTGGGTGGCACAAAAAGCTAAGTGTTCCACTACTGGCTGACAGGTTGGCAGTTCAAACCCACCCAGAAGTGCCTCTGAAGACAGGCCTGGTGATCGGCCTCTGAAAGGTCACAACCTTGGAAACCCTATACAGCAGTTCTAGTCTGTACACATGGACTCACCATGAGTCAGAATCAACTTGATAACAACTAACAACACCAATAAATAGTAATACCTCATTTGCATTTCCTTGATAACTGATGATATTATACATCTTTACATTTATTTATTGGCCATCTATGTATTTTCTTTTGTTACATATCTGCTCAGTTTTTTGCTGATTTTTGTTAGGTGCATACACATTCAGGATTGTTACGCCTTCTTGGCGAACTGAGACCTTTATTAATGCCCCTTTCAATCCCTGATAATTTTCCTTGTTCTGAAATATGCTTAGCCTGAAATTAACATAGCTTTTTACTCAAGGTTTATTTTTATTTGTGTTAATATATCTTTCTCCATCTCTATGTTTAATTTGCCTGAGTCTTTATATTTAAATTGAGTTTCTTGTAAAAAACACATAGTTGGGTCTTGTTTTTGTACCCACTCTGATGTATTTATTGCACTTTACAAAAACAGTAAAGCCATAAAGCTGATGAACCATAGTTACTATTAAGGAACTACCATATTAATTACATTTATATAAGGGTATATGCGAATTTGAAAGTTAAACACCAAGACCCACATAAAAATAAAAGAAAAACTGGGAAAATGAATCAAAGATGTTCAAAAGAGTTAATACAAATAGATCGCGACATGGATAAGAAAGGAAGATGAGCCTAAGTTTTAAATAATGTTATGCTTGAAACAAACAAACAAATGGGGAGAAAAGACAAGCAAACACTTGTGACGCAAAATCTGGTCCTTGCCTTGCACTGCAGAGGGATTTTGCATGTGTTCGCCTTTAGGAAATTTGTGCAAAATAGACACAGTGAATCACCAAAGCAACAATTCTTAACTGTATAATTAATTTCTACTGAAATAAACACAAGAAAAGTTGTACATAATTGATGAATATCACATTCTTACTAGTAAAATTTGCTGCAAAATATTGTAACTGAAATCCTTTCTTGGTTACTTAAAGAGAACATTCTGTTGTGAATTAGTCAGCTTGAGAGCTTGTTCTCCTTCGCCTCTTAGACTTTGCTCACACTGTTCTGATTCTCAGCCCTTCATTTATCATGCTTTCTCTTTCCCTCACTGAACATACCTAAATTAGCCAGTGGCAAGCAAAGCCACAATGTACCACTGTCTTGGTTACCTAGTGCTGCCATGACAAAAAATACCACAAGGAGGTGGTTTTAAAGAACAGGAATTTAGTGTCTTACAGCTTGGGAGGCTAGAAGTCAAAATCAGGGCATCACCTCTAGGGGAGCTTCCTTTCTTGTTGGTAGCCCCAGAATTCTTGGGGTTCCTTGTTATTCCTCGGTATTCCTGGCTGTCCTTGGCATCTGTCTGCCCCCATGTGGATGTCTCTCTGTGTCTATTCTGCTTTTTTTATAAGGCACCGATTAGAATTGTTTAGGTTTAGGACCTTCCTTTTCTGGTATGACCTCATTAACACAACAAAAGAAAAATCTTTATTTCTAAACAGTGTCACGTTTACCGGTATGAGGGTTAGAACGTTCACATATCTTTTTAGGGGACACAATTTAATCCATAAAACTCCCCACCAAGGTCTCACCTGAATATGTGAGTCTCTAGTCATCTCCCCCTTCTGGTAATTCTCAGAGTTAGAACCACTTACTGGATTTTTAACCACCTTGTACTGTTATTGCATCATTACTTTTCTGCTAATATCTTCCCATTGAGATTCCTAACACACCTCTGATTAAAGGCAAGCATTATAAGGTTTGTGTGTCCTGTATTTCAAATAGTGCAGTCACACTTAAGATTCCATAAATACTTGTTAATGCAAACAAGCTTTTTATTATTTGTCTCTTCCGTTCCTCTGTTTTTGACATTATGTTTTTCATTGACTTCTTAATTATAAGTCAGCAATGGAAAAAAATGATTTTCAATACAATTTGAACATAAAATGTTATACTGTGTTCTTCAGAGATTCAGGTATAGACAGTGCACACACACATACACAAGCACACACACATGCCATATTGGAATTCTTTACACTGAAAAACCATGAAATACCCTATGTATCATTTAAGCAAACCATATATTGAGCTCCTTTTAAACTATATTTTACAAACAGTAACTGAGCTTTAGGTAGTCACCGAAATAACATCTATTAATGGTTCTTAGGCCTTAATTCCTTTCAACATTTCTATATAGCCCAGCTTCAATAGCACTATAAATTGAGAAAGTGATCCAGAGAAAGCAAATAACTTACATAGGCTTACCGGTTATCTTTAGGACAGCCAGGAACTTGTCTAAGCACCACTGTGTTCTTGGCAGTTAGAAGAGGTATTATTGAGTGAGTACTCCAGCTGACCACCACTGGTCTGTTAGTTTGTAGTACTGTGGTGGCTTGCATGTTGCTGTTATGTTGGAAGCTATGCCACCAGTATTTCAAATATCATCAGGGTCACCCATGGTGGGCTGATTTCAGCAAAGTTTTCAGACTGAGAGACTAGGAAGAAGGACCTGGAAATCTGCTTCTAAAAGAAAAATGGTGACTGAAAACCTTAAGAATACCAGCAGAATATGGTCTGGTATAGTGCTGGAAGACAGGCCCCTCAGGTTGGAAGGCACTCAGAATACAACTCGGGAAGAACTGCTTCCTCAGAGTAGAGCCAACCTTAATAACATGGATGGTGTAAAACTTTCGGAATCTTCATTTGCTGATGTGGCTTGACTCAAAATGAGAAGAAGCAGATGTGAATATCCATTAATAATCAGAAAATGGAATGTACAAAGTATGAATCTAAGAAAATTGGAAGTCATAAAAAATGAAATGGGATGCATAAAGATCAACATCCTAGGCATTAGTGAGCTGAAATGGATTGGTATAGGTCATTTTGAATCAGACAATCATATGGTCTACTAGGAATGATAAATTGAAGAAGAATGGTGTCACTTTGTCATCAAATAGACCATTTCAAAATGTGTCCTGAAGCAAAATGCTGTCAATGATAGGATAATATCCATACACCTACAAGGAAGACCAGTTAATATAACTATTATTCAAATTTATGCACTAACCACTAAAGCCAAAGATGAAGAAATTGAAGATTTTTACCAACATCTAGGGTCTGAAATTGATCAAACATGCAATTCATATGCATTGATAATTACTTTTGGTTGAAATGTGGAAGTTGGAAATAAGAAGGATCTGTAGTTGGAAAATATAACCTTGGTGACAGAAATGATGCCAGAGATCAATGATAGAATTTTGCAAGCCCAATGGTTTATTCGTTGCAAATGCCTTTTTTCAACAGTGACTACACACATGAACTTCACCAGGTGGAATATGCAGGAATCAAATCGACTACATCTGTGGAAACATACGATGGGGAAGCTCAATATCATCAGTCAGGACAAGGCCAGGGGCTGACTGTAGATCAGACCATCAATTGCTCATATGCAAGTACAAGATGAAGCTGAAGAAATTAAAATAAGTCCACGACAGCCAAAGTAAGACCTTCAGTATATCCTACCTGAATAGATTTGACACACTGAACACTAATGACTGAAGACCATATGAGTCATGGGATGACATCAAGGACATCATACATGAAGAAAGCAAAGTCTTGTTAAAAAGACAGGAAAGAAAGAAAAGATGAAAATAGATGTCAGAAGAGACTCCGAAACTTGCTCTTGAGCATGGAATAGCTAAAGCGAGCAGAAGAAATGATGATGTAAAAGAGCTGAACAGGAGATTTTAAAAGCTGCTCAATAAAAGAAAGTAAAGTATTGTAATGAAATGTGCAAAGACCTGGCATTCGAAAACTAAAAGGGAAGAACATGCTCGGCATTTCTCAAACTGAAAGAACTGAAAAAAACATTCAAGCCTCAAGTTACAATATTGAAGGATTCTGTGGTGCAAAATATTGAATGATGAAGGAAGTATCAAAAGAAGGTGGAAGGAATACACAGAGTCACTGTACGAAAAAGAATTGGTTGACGTTCAGTCATTTCAGTAGGTGGCATATATATGATCAGAAACCAGTGATATTGAAGGAAGAAGCTCAAACCTCACTAAAGGCACTGGTGAAAAACAAGGCTTCAAAAGTTGACGGAATACCAGTTAAGATTTTTCAACAAACATATCCAACTCTGGAAGCACTCACCCACCTATGCCAAGAAATTTGGAAGACAGCTACCTGGCCAACTGACAGGAAAAGATCCATATTTGTGGCCTTTCCAAAGAAAGGTAATCTAACAGAATGTGGAAATTATCGGACAATATCATTCATATCACATATAAGGAAAATTGCTGAAGATAATTAAAAAATGGTTGCAGGAGTACATCAACAGGGAACTGCCAGAAACTCAAGCCAGATTTAGAAGAGGATGTGGAATGACAGGTATCATTGCTGATATAAGACGGATCTTGGCTGAATGCAGAAAATACCAGAAAGATGTTTACTTGTGTTTTATTGACTATGCAAAGGCATTTCATTGTGTGGATCATAACAAATTATGGATAACATTGTGAAGAATGGGAATTCCAGAACACTTAATTGCGCTCATGAGGAACCTGTACTTGCCAAGAGGTAGTCATTTGAACAGTACAAGAGGATACCACATGGTTTAAAATCAGGAAAGGCGTGCATCAATCTGTATGCTGAGCAAATAATCTGAGAAACTAGACTATAATGAAGAAGAACATGGCATCAGGGTTGGAGAAAGGCTTATTAACAACCTGCAACATGCAGATGACACAACCTTGCTTGCTGAAAGGTAAGAGGACTTGAAGCACTTACTGATGAAGATCAAAGACCATAGCCTTCAGTATGGATTACACCTCAACATAAAGAAAATAAATATCCTCACAACTGGACCAATAAGCAACATCATGATAAACAGAGAAAAGATTGAAGTTGTAAAAGATTTTCATTTTAGATGGATCCACAATCAAGGACCGTGGAAGAAGCAGTCAAGAAATCAAATGAGGTAGTGCATTGGGCAAATCTGCTGCAAAAGGCCTCATTAAAATGTTAAAAAGCAAAAATGTCACTTTGAGGATTAAAGTATGCCAGATCCAAGGAATGGTATTTTTAATTACCTCATATGCATGGGAAAGCTGGACGATGAACAAGGAAGACTGAAGAAGAATTAACACCTTTCAATTATGGTGTTGGTGAAGAATATTGCATATACCATGGACTGCCATAAGAATGAATAAATCTGTCTTGGAGGAAGTACAGCCAATGAGGTTGGTGAGACTTTGTCTCATGTACTTTGTACATGTTATCAGGAGGTACCAGTCCCTGGAGAAGGACATCATGCTTGATAAAGTAGAGGGTCAATGAAAAAAGAGGAAGATCCTCAATGAGATGGACTGACACAGTGTCTGCAATAACGGGCTCACATGTAGCAATGATTGTGAGGATGGTGCAGGACAGGGCAGTGTTTCATTCTGTTGTACATAGATAGGGTCGCTATGAGCTGGAACCAACTTGATGCCATCTAACAATAAAAACTTCCCCAGCTCAGTTTAGGAGCCAACCACCAGTGACATTTGAGGTCTTGTTAGGGTGTTTGCAAATATCATTATTTTTTTTCTCCACGATCTTCATACATTTGTGACTTTCATGTTAAGTCAACAAAATTATTCACAAAATGGATAATCTATCTGGTAAAAACATCTTTAATATGTTCACTTATTCAAAGGGTTTTTATGAAAAGTCTTCAAATAACTATTTCTGAAAGTAAAAAAAGAAAAAAAAAAACAACACACCCAAACCCACTCATTAACTATAAAGCATCCCGTTAAAAATATAAGAATGTGAGGCCAAAAAGATGGACACACCAAGAGAAGCAGAAAACACTTACATAGAGAATAGAGAAAGATATTTTAACTTACAATTGCTTTAAACAAGTGGTTACGTTTTTGTGACAGACAAACGTCAAACCTCCACAGTCCTTAATGAGGTGCCATGATAGTTTCATGATTCTTGTAGCAATTAATACAGTAAAAAAAGCAAATTGTGGCAAGGAGTCAAATTTTGAACCTCAGTTATGAGATAGCTGCAGCACCGTACTCATAAGCCTCATAAAGAGGAAGATCCAATAAAAGCAAAACTCAGTTCACATGAAGCCAGAAAATAAACATTATTAGATACCTCCTTACTCTTGCTACAGAAAATTATTATTTGATGTGCTATTATCACCTGGTTTCTTTCATTTATTATTCGCTGCTAACAAGGGCTGGAGTGCAATTTTTGTCTTGGGAGCAAAAATCTACATATACTACCAGGTCTCATTGCTTGCTGAGGGCAGACAAAAGCCCTTAATAGTGTGTGTGTGTGTGTGAGTGTTATGTTTTAACCAGACTTTCAAACTATTGCTCTTGGAATGAGAATTCAGATTTTTGTGGTAGATAATATTATATTTAATACATATAATTATCTTAGATAAATTTAGAGAGAAAGGAATCTTTGAAATGTTGGTGTCTTTTGTTTGGTACTTTCCAGTTAAACCAGTTGCCTTTCGATCAATTCCAACTCATGGCGACCCCACGTGTGTCAGAGTAGAACTGTGTCCCACAGAGTTTTCAATGGCTGATTTTTCAGATCACCCAGGCCTTTCTTCCAAGGCGTCTCTGGGTGGACTCAAACCTCCAACCTTTTGGTTAGCAGCTGAGCACATTAACCATTAACACCACCCAAGGGCTCCTGTTTGGTCCTTTCCCTCCACTGTATTGTTTTTCTGCAATTCCAGAAGAATTTTAACCTCTCAATTCAGTCTTATTTTCTTTTGAATGGACAGCGAGGTACAGGTAAGCCATAAACTGCAGTACAGTACACCGAATACTTTTTAAAAAACATGATAGGAACTAGCAATTGCAAGAACTATTATTTATCCTAATTGATTCCAGCTGAGCTTGGAAGAGAGCCTGGCCCGAGAGCCTTCAAAGGCTTGCCAGAAGGCTGTCAGATTTGATAACTCACACCACTCTGAACTTGGCTCAGAAAGGTCAGTTACAGAGTGAACACTAAGCTCTCCCCGATATCCAAGCCTCCATAAAAATGCAGATACGCTGCCAGCTGACTCGCAAGCCACTAGCTTTTCAACTTTGTTTTAAGAGGCTCATGTTTTCTTGGAACTGTGGATGAGCTGCTAAGCAATGAGAGGACATTCCCAAGTGGAGCTACAGGGCAGATGTCACTGTCCTGTGTGCTGAGAGTCATCTGTTTTTGTCAAGATGTGGCTTATACAACGGCATAAGAGATTTAGGAACAAACTGGGGACATCACAAAACCTTAAATTATGCTTATTTGATCAAATAACTGAAGGTATCCATGAATTTGTGTTTTATTGGGTTTTATGTTATATTAAACTTTTTGCATAAAATTACTCATTTATAGCCTATACAAAGACTGTTGTTCTATACTACCAGTCCTCCAGCTGACTGATCTTCCAAGTTGGAGTAATTTGTAATATTAAGTTGTAAGCACCATGCTGGAAATAAAACAATATCTGCCTCTTCAGTATAACAGCCCCTTTACCTCACATGGAGCCCTGGTGGTGCAGCGGTTAAGAGCTAAGGGTACTAACCAAAAGGTCAGCAGTTCGACTCCACGAGCCGTTCCTTGGAAAGCCTGTGGGGTAGTTCTATTCTGTCCTATAGGGTCGTTATAAGTCAAAGATGACTCGACAGCAACAGCTTCGGTTTATTGGTTTTACCTCACAAGTTCCTTAGAGGCATGTTGGAGCCTCAAGAAATATTTATGAGATGAAAGAATAAACGAACAAATTGTGGAATCAATCAAGAAACTGCGTAATATGTTTTAACGCTTTCCTTTTTTTTTTAGTTCAGTATACTACTCCACTATTGCCACTTTTTAAATCATTTTGGCAGAAATATACCATTACAGCCAGGTATTTCAAGCTGGAAAATGGGGTGGTTCAGTGGTAGAATGCTTACCTTCCATGCAAGAGACTACGTTTGCAACTCTCATGTAAAACATGCCCATGTGCCTCACGTGTAACCTCCACTAGACTCTCAGTGGAGGCTTGCGTGTTGTGGTGATGTTGAACGGATTTCAGGGGGGCTTCCAGAATAAGATAAACAAGGAAGAAAGGCTTGCTGAGATCTAATTCCTAAAATCAGCCAATGAAAAACCTTATGGATCACAAGGGTTTCGTTCCATTGTTTACGGGGTCGCCAGGAGTCAGGGCCAACTGGATGGCAGCTAACGACAATTTAAATACCACCTGAAGAATTGTGGTATATTCACACAATGGAATACTACGCATCGATAAAGAACAGTGACGAATCTCTGAAACACTTCATAACATGGAGGAATCTGGAAGGCATTATGCTGAGCGAAATGAGTCAGTTGCAAAAGGACAAATATTGTATAAGACCACTATTATAAGGTCTTGAGAAATAGAAAAAACGGAAAAGAACACATACTTTTGTGGTTACAAAGGGGGGAGGGAGGGAGGGAGGGAGGGAGAGGGCTTTTTATTGATCAATCTGTAGATGGGAACTGCTTTGGGTGAAGGGAAAGACAACACTCAAAACATGGAAGGTCAGCCTAATTGGACAGGATTAAAAGTAAAGAGGTTTCCGAGATAAAATGAAAGCTTCAAAGGATAGCGAAGCAGGGGCTGGGGTCTGGGGAACTTGGTTTGAGAGGACTTCTAAATCAATGGGCAAAACAATTCTATTATGAAAACACTCTGCATCCCACTTTGAATTGTGGCACCTGGGGTCCTAAATGCCAACAAGCAGCCATCTAAAATACATTAATTGGTCTCAACCCACCGGGAGCGAAGGCAAAGGAAGAACACCAAGGTCACACGACAACTAAGAACCCAAGAGACAGAAAGGGCCACTTGAACCAGAGACCTACAATATCCTGAGACCAGAAGAACTAGTTGGTGCCCGGCCACAATCGATGTCTGCCCTGTCAGGGAACACAACAGACAACTCCTGAGGGAGCAGGAGACCAATGGGATGCAGACCCCAAATTCTCATTAAAAGACCACACCTAATGGTATGATTGCGACTAGAGGAATCCCAGAGACAATGCTCCCCAGAACTTCTGATGGCACAGGACAGGAACCATCCCCAAAGACAAATCATCAGGCATGAAAAGGACTGGTCAGTGGGGGGGAGAGAGATACTGATGAAGAGTGAGCTAATTAAATCAGGTGGACACAGGAGAGTGTGTTGGCAACTCTTGACTGGAGGGGGGATGGGAAGATAGAGAGAGAGGGAAGAAGGTAAAATTGGCACGAAACGAGAGACTGTAAGGGCTGACTCAATAGGGGGAGAGCAAGTGGGAGAAGGGAGTAAGATGTATGTAAACCTACATGTGACAGACGGATTGGAATGGTAAATGTTCACTTGAAGCTTAATAAAAATTAAAAAAAAAAAAAAAAAGTTGTTGGGAGGAGGTGAAGGGAGAAGCTATGGGTTTGCCTCTTTTGGGTAACTTGCCAATTATGCCACTGGATAAGGCATGTGTCTAGAAAAATACAACAGTTAACCAAAGTTGTGCTTTACTACAAAAAGTGAAGATTTACATTAGAGTATAAATAAATGTGAAATTTATTTTTTAAATCAAAAAAAAAAAAAGAAAAATACCACCTGAAGGGTTCTAAAATCTTCATATTCTTCCAAGATAAAATTTTAAAAAAAACAGCCCCAAAATTCAGATGGAAACTTCATATTGAAAGTTTTTGTCTTATTATTCCTTTTCTTCTAATTTATGATATTTGTTTCATCTTCATGTGTTTACCTTCATATCTGAAATCTGATTTTTATGTCATAGTGGGTTAAAGATGGCCACAAATTCTTTGTCCCAAGGACTGTTTCCCTGTCCTTGAATTAGGGTGGGCCAGGTGACTGACTTTGATCAGTAAAATGTGGCAGACAGGACATGATCTAACTTCTGAGTTTAGACTTAACAGTCTTGCAGCTTCCTATTTCACTTCTTTCGGTATGCTGTTTCTTGGAAGCCAATTCTCATGTAAAAAAGTCCGATGACCCTGAGACTATCTTTTTGTGAGGAAGCCAAGTCTTCCACCATGGAGAGGAAGGGGACATCTGAAGGAACACCAGGGTGCTAGATGTGCGAGTAGACTTCTTGGACCTTCCAACAGAGTGCAAGGAGAAAGCAAACGATGACAAGGCCACATGGCTACAGACATTCCAGTCAATTCCTTCCCAAATTCTTGATCCACAGCATCGTGAGCAAATAAAACTATTGTTGTTTTAAGCCATTAATTTTAGGGTACTTTATTACACAGCATAGATAATAAGAATGTATTTTCATCATTGAACATGTTGCTCTTCCAAATATAACTGTTTAAAACATATGCATTATGTTTATAATACACACTTTGAGAAAAATGAAAAATAAGTCCATATTATATTATAACTTTTATTCAGTATGATATCTTGGGAGAGAAATGATATATTCCAACACCTGTAACATTAAACTTTTACCCTCATAGTTAAAAATCAAAACTGCTTGAAGCTTTATCATGCCATTATAATGTTGATATGCAAAAGTCAATCTTTAGGAGTATGGCTCTCAAAGTTCGATGTTTACCTGAGTTTATTTTATTTCCTTATTGAACTTGAATACAATCACATCAATTTTTATTCAGTTATTCCCTCTTTAAACAAACAACAACAAAAAAAACAGTGCCATCGATACCCTCTTTACTGTAAACAAATACCCAAAGTTTGGATTATATATAATGCCATGTACAGTTCCATTTTGTGGGCTTAGTAAGCACAATTGTCTCCTGTATTTGTGATAAAACAGATTCAGTAACATATTCATTCATTTATTCTTCAATAATATTTAAGAGCTTATGGTACGCTAACATCTGTATTGTAATTTTTTTTTTTTCAATATAAAGCCATACTTGAAATAGCTGTGCTGACAGATATCGGTAGTCAGACTTATCGTTTATCTAGTTTAGGGATATATCATCCCTTGTATCAATTCACTTACATTTAACCATCTTGTAAACTGTTAGAGTTCATCATCAAAGGAAGAAGGTGATGATCCAAGGAAGAAGAAACTAAAAAATTTCAAGTGTTGATTTTTTAAATTTTTGGTTAAGGGTCTCAAGTGTACTGCTGGACAAAGTCTTTAATTACTTGAAAAACAAGAGATGTGTTATTAAGTACTGTGTTTCTCCCTGTCCAACTATTACAAAGTTCTTTTCATGTTTTCCTTTGCTGCTAGTTGTGAAATGATTCAACCACATGTTGATTTGAATTAGTGATTATCGTAATATAGATCTGTTGGGGCTGAAGTTATAAGAAATGTTATAACTTGCTGTGGTGAAGAAGAGGAAACTTGAACTCCAGTGGATTTATAAACTTAGTTGACATTTTGGGACAGTCAACATAAGTGAGCCATCACGTTTCTTTTGAACCTAAACATGTTGACCCCTTACTTAAATACAAGAGTTAAATAGGAACCATCGTCCATAGTATAATACTGAAAATGTCCAAGATATAGTTAAAAGTTAATTGACATACCAAGAACTGAAAATCTCAAACTAAATGAGAAAATATAGACAAAAGAATCTAACACCAAGATGACAAAAATGTTAGGATTATTGGAATTTAGAATTATTGGAAAATACTTTTGAAGCAACCATCACAAAAATGATCCAAGTAGCAGTTATGAACACACCTGAAACAAATGAAAACATAGAAAATATCAACCCAAAGAAAAGAATATGTAAAGAAACAAATGGAAATTTTGTAACTGAAAAATACAATAACTAAAATAAAAATTTCACTTGGTGGGCTAGATAGAATAATGGAGATGACAGAAGACTCAGTGATGCTGAAGGTATTTCAACAGAAATTATTCAATTTGAACAGCACAGAGAAAACAAATAGGAAAAAAAAAATTGAGCCTCAGGGACAGCTGGAGCAGTAAAAAAGATCTAAAATTTGTCAGTGAAGTCCCAAATGAGAGGAGAAAGAATGTGGGGCTGAAAATTATTTGAAGAAATAATGACTGGAAAACTTCTCAGATTTTGATCTACAGATTTAAGAAGCTGAGTGAACCCCAAGTAGGATAATTCAAACTTATAAAAACTTCAATATTAATTTTATTATTTACTAGTCTAGTTTAGCCAGAAATAATGCTAGAAAAGGCCACCCTTACGGTATTGAATATGTTAGAACTCCAGCAGAATGAACTAAACTATAAACAATTTAAGCAACATATGAAATACGCATAGCAACTGAGAAATTATACTTAAATCTTGGAAAACTAGGTTGTTGGTTTATATTTGACCCGCCTGAACAGGGCAACCAACCTATTAAAAACAATTATTTTATTTCTTAAATCAGTTTTCATGTCCAGTATTATTACATTTGTTGGTAATTGTTCTTTTTTTTTTTTTTTTCTGATAAAGGGTATTACCCTTTTTGTCAATACTTTGGCATTAATTTTTCCTGTTAATATTATTTCTGGAAAATAATCTCCTTTTGTGTTTGAAGCTTCTTCACACTCCAGAACTAATTGATTCACGTATCTTAATTTTGGACCTTTTGACCTACGGTTACATTAATACTTTTCTGCTAAGTAGGAATCATCATTTAAGGAATTTGGATTTATGAAATAATGTGTCCTTTTCAAAAACATTTTAATTTATTGATCATTTCTGATTTCCTTATTTAGAAAATATTAACAGCCACTAAAACTAGTCATGGTTTCTGAAATAGCTTAATAATTGTAAACCATGAATTTCAGAAGTGAAAATAATTTATTTTTGTCACTGTCAAATAAAACCCCTCCAGTGAGGATTGGGTTTACCATGTCCTTTTTAACAGCTCTTTTTAATCTAATAGTTCTCACCTTCTTGCTCGAGACATTTCAGAGTCGAGGTAAAACTGTTCTCTTTTATTGTTCTACTTTCTATTAATTGTTTCCTTTTGTAAAATTTTGTAGAAAATTTCAACATACCCTTGTGTGTCTGTGTGCGCACACGTATTGCTGCATGCTCACTCGCACATGTTTGTGTGTGTGTGTGTGCGTGTGTGTGCGTGTGCATCCTGTTTATATTTGGTACATCCAGCAACCCAAAATGACCCCATGATTTCAATCAGTATGAGAGGACATATTTCCAGTTTTTATAACTATTATAACTTACACTTAGATGGTGTTGTTGGTCCATCATCTATACTGTGATTTTTTTCAAGGAATTATGTTTCATTCAGTTATCAGAAGTACATATTTTAATTACTTCTTCCATGCTCAATGTGAATATTCCACTATCTGATTTTTCCATACCTGTTGTTCAAATTGCAGTTGTTGATAAAATATAAAATATATGCTGTCCATATCTGCTTCAGGTTAATGTTATTCTTTCATTCTTCACTTTTTTAATTGTGTGTTTGATGAAAGTTTACACAGTAAATTGTTGACAACTTGGTCTAATATAAGTGATTTTTTAAAGGTTTACAGTACTCACTGATAATATTCATTTTATGAGCCATTCTGTTGTTTAGCTAAAAGGTGCCCTCAAGAGGTAACTTCAGTTCAAGGTTTACGGAGTATCTCATGGCGATAATCTCAGGGAGCCCTCTAATCTCAACTGGTCCAGTAAGTCTGGACTTTTTAAGAATTTCAGCTCCGTTGCACATTTTTTTCCCCTTCTATCAGGATTCATCTATTGTGGCCCTGATCAGAATGGTTGTCAGGTAGCCAGGCACCACTAGTTCTTCTGATCTCAGGGTAGATGAGGCTGTGGTTTGTGTAGAATGTTAGTCCTGTAGACTAGTTTTTTTCTCTGAGTCTTTGGTTTCCACTTTCTCTTTTGCTCCGGATGAGATGAGATCGATAATCGATAGCTATATCTTAGATGGCTGCTCATAAGCTGTTAAGACCCCAGACAATTCTTACCAAACTAGGATGTAGAACATTAACTTTGTGCTCTATAGTATGCCAGTTGACCGAGTTGTCCTGGGAGACTACGGCCCTAAGGCTTCAAACCCAGAAACCTACCCCGAGAGGTGTTTGGTTATGTCTAGGAAGTATCTGTAACTCTGCCTCCTACATTCTTCATTATATATATGAACACACATGAATGCATACACATATATGTATGCATATATAGAGAGAAAGCTACATGTATATATGCACACATATATACATATACACATATATGCATGTATATGTATATATACACACACATATATAATCACAATTCTTTCTATTGTTGCGAGTCCTACCTCTATGATGTTATTGAGGCAGGATTACAGGCAGTTATGTTAATAAGGCAGGATTCAAATCTAGAAGATTATGTTCTGTCTTGAGTCAATCTGTTTTGAGATATAAAAGAGAGAAGTGAGCAGAGAGTCAGGGGACGTCATACTACCAAGAAACAAGAGCCAGGAAAATAGCATCTTCTTTGGACCTTGGGTCCCTGCACTGAGAAGCTCCTCAACCTGGGAAGATTGATAAGGACCTTCTCCCAGAGCAGACAGGAAAGAAAGCCTTCTCCTGGAGCTGGCACCCTGAATTCGGACTTCTAGTCTCCTTGGCTGTAAGAGAAATAATTTCTCTTTGTTAAAGACAAATACCATATCATGGTATTTCTATTATAGCAGCACTAGACGACTAAAACAGTGTGTTAAATGTTATACTTGTGATTCTTCTTTCTCTCCTTCCCAATTATTTATATTTTTTCTTTATCTTCATGTATTTTTTGGTAGAACGACGGACCCTTTTCTCCTTTCTAAGGCTGTCTTCTATATGGTACACATATGCCATTGCCTTACAAATGCTGAGCTACTTCGATCCCACTACCTCTTGTCTTTCAATCTACAAATATTATCAAGTCTTAATGTAAAAATTGTCTTCCCTAGATATAATTATTTGTTGACAATTTTAAAATAATTTTTGCTACCCTGAGTATACTTTGCTCATAAAAAAAAAAAACATAATACAGTTAAAATCCAGTTTCTATCCCTACCCCTTTCTGAAGCTTACCAATGCTTTATCAACTTTCAATTCAAATCTCTTTATTTATTCTTCACCTTCCCTGAATATCTCACTCCCTGAAATTGTTTTTTTCAACTATTTATTCAGTCATTACTCTTGACAGGAAAAATCTACTCATCTCTTACTTACTAGTTTTATTTTTTTCTCTTCTGTGAAAATATCCTAATATCTCCAGTTTCTCGGACTTAGTAGGTCTGATTTCATTTACTCTCTACTCATACTGCTGTCATAGCTAATTCACAATTGTTTTCATTTTAGACAAAGCTTATAGTACGAGCAAACAAATTGAGAAATATATTTTTAGACTATAATGATTGTTCAATCTGACGTATTTGAGCCACAAGTTCTGAAAAGATGAATCTGGGAAATAAAGGTGAATGCTAGGTTATTACCAAATTGTGAAGGTCCAAGAAAGCCACACTAAATATTGTGACCTCTAATCTTTTTTGTGACTTTCCATATTGAAGGTATCACTACCATTCGTTATTTTGCCTTGGTGGAGACAAGGGTGGCCTGGATGTAACAGGGTGATTTGATTAAATGTTAAAGAAGCACTTTATGAAATACTGGACATTTGTAATGAGATTACTACTTATTTCACCAGATTTTGATCCAATGTTTTGGTAAGACTGAACTGAATTTTCTCAACATATTTATCTCTGGCCTAAATGGATATGTGGATGCCTTAGCTATTTGGAACTAATTTTAATAGCTTTCTGAACTTTATATCATCTGAGCTCCCATTAACCAAAAATAATTTAAGGAAAAGAATTTAATGTCAAGATTGCCCATGAGCCCCGGAACCTTTACCCATAAAAAATCTGAGTTGTGAAAGTTACTTTTCTTTGGGTTATTTCTCCAGGAGTAGATGGCTAAATGAGTCCCTTGGTGGTCAAACAGTTATGCCCTCAGCTACTAACTGAAAGGTTGAAGGTTCAAGTCCACACAGAGGCAGAGGTGCCTTGAAAGAAAGGTGTGGTGATCTGCTTCTGAAGTTCACAGCCGTGAAAACCCTACAAAGCTGTTCTACTTTCATGTACATGAGTTTGCCATGAGTTGGAATCAACTCGATGACAACTTTTTTTTTTTAAGATGGCTAAATGAAGGAAGTAAATTTTTTTGAATACCGTCCATTGTAGCACTTTAATAATTCTTAACAGCAACATAAATAATATCCTTATGGGAAATTTAGAGTAGAGTTTTAATTAAGCACTGGCTTTATTGAATAAATAATAATCAACTCATATTTTCTTTTCCCTACTCAAGATATTTTAGAGCAGAATTTCTTAAAGCAGATGGACGATGACCCTCCTATGCCTCATATCACAAATGTGACTATTCACATAATTAGAGATATGAGATTATAGAAGTAACAAGATTAAAACAGAGTTCCATTATTTCCAATTGCGTAAGTACTCTACTGACGCCAAAGAAGATAGACTAATCTACTAAAATGGGATTTTGAGGGAAGCTTTTATCTAATTACATGCAATTGGATTTCTAAAAGATTAAAAACTGCCTTGCCTACCATGTATCTGGGCAACAATCCATCCTATATCCTGAGTCACTGAAGACATCTGGGAAGTAAAATGCAAATTATATCCTAGTGAAACAGCAAGATATCACTCTAAGTTGCTCTCAAATGAAGTCAGTATAAACCTAGTAAGTTCAAGCCATTATCATTTTAGTAGATATCCTTTGGGAATGGAAAGAAATCAGTCAGTAGAGATTATTATAGGATGTTTTGAGCTGAGTTACCAGGCCCCGCAATAAACATAGATATAGAAACAGAATAAAGTATGTCATGGCTTCTAAAGCAAGATAATTAGTAGCATTCTTCTATATTGGTGATTGACAGCACATTTTACTTGAGTTTAAGTTTGAAAATGTTGCATCTGAAATTTGTGTATTTGAAGTTTCTCCCTAAGATTATAAGCTATTCTGAACTATCTCATCAATCAATAAAAAGTAAGGATAAAGATCTAGGAGAAGCTCTTCTGCCACTAGAATTGACTCTCAATTATTATTTAAAAAATCACCCTTAATTCACAGGTAAAATTCGATAAGCATGCAATAAAATATTTTTCTCAAAAAAAATTGAAAGATACAGAACAAACATTTGAGGCTACCATAAATGTACACAAAACCTACTAAAGACCCAACCTATAATCTTCTAACCAAAATACAGCAAAACAAATTTAACAGAACATTGAAAGAGTTGCCCACAATGGTTATGTAAAGATCAGCTGTTGGTTGATTGTTTTAATTTCAGTCTTAAGTCTCAGCTTAGATATTCTTAGATATTAGATATTTCCTCTAGGGGTTATTCCTTGGCCTCATCAAATCTGGGTTAGGTTCTTCCCTAACGTACTTACATAAAAACCTGGACTACAATTCCCTGCCAATTAGAATGCCTAAAATTAAAAGACTGACAATATCAAATGTTGACAAGGGTGTATAGCAACTGGAACATTTATATATTGATGGTGGGAAAAAAAGCGATTGATACAATTGCTTTAGAAAAATTTGTCTGCTTCTTATAGTTAAATATATGCCTAGCCTATGACCAAGCAATTTCATTCTTATGTATTTACCCAAGATGAATGGCAATATATGTCCACAAAAAGACTTGTACAAGATAAAGTCCAACACCTATTCCTGATTAAAAAAAACTCAAAAAAATAGGTATACAAGGGAAATCTCTCAACATAATAAAGGGCATCTATGCAAAACCAACACCAACATCATTCTCAAAGAAAAGAGGCTGGAAATATTCCACTTGAGAACAGGAACAAGATAAGGATGCCTTTTATCACCACTCCTATTTAATATTGTGCTGGAAGCACTAGCTAGAGCAATAAGGCAAGAAAAAGAAATAAAAGGCTTCCAAATTGGTAATGAAGAAGTAAAACTGTCCCTATTTGCATATGATATGATACTATACATAGAAAACCCAAAAGACTCCATAAGAAAACTACTGGAACTAACAGAAACATTCAGCAGAGTAGCAGGATACAAGATAAACACACAAAAATCAGTTGGATTCCTATACACCAATAAAGAGGATGATGAATAATAGCACCTAAAAATTAAAATACTTAGGAATAAATCTAACCAGGAATGTAAAAGACCTATACAAAGAAAACTACAAAACACTACTGCGAGAAACTAAAAGAGATCTACATAAATGGAAAAACATACAATGCTCGTGGATAGGTAGACTCAACATTGTGAAAATGACAACTCTACCCAAAGCAATTTACAAATACAATGCAATCCGCATCTGAATACCAACAACACTCTTTAAAGAGATGAAAAACTTATTAACTTTATGTGGAAAGAGAAGAGTCCTCGGATAAGTAAAGCATTATTGAAGAAGAAGAATAAAGTAGGAGGACTGGCACTGCTTGATCTCAGAACCTACTACACAGCTATGGTAGTCAAAAAAGCCTGGTACTGGTACAAGAACAGATACATTGACCAATGGAACAGCATTGAGAACCCAGATGTAAACCCATCCACCTATGGTCACCTGATCTTTGTCAAGGGCTGAAAGTCCATCAAATGGGGAAAAGACGTTCTTTTCAACAAATGGGTCTGGCAAAACTGGATGTCCATCTGTAAAAAAATGAAACAGGGCTCATACCTCATGCCATACACAAAAGCTTATTCAAAATGGATCAAAGACCTAAGTATAAAGCCAAAATCTATAAAGCTCATAGAAGAAAAAAAATAGGATCAACACTAGAGACCCTAATACATGGTATTAACAGGATAGAAACTGTAACCAAGAACACACAAACTCCATAAGAAAAACTAGATAACTGGGATCGTCTAAAAATTAAACACTTATGCTCATCAAAAGACTTTACCAAAGGAGTAAAAACAGAAACTACAGACTGGGAAAAAAATTTTGGCTACTATAAATCAGACAAGGTCTAATTTCTAAAATCTACAGGAAAATCCAGCATCTCTATGACAAGAAGCCAAATAATTTAATTTAAAAATGGGCAAAAGAAATGAACAGATTCTTCAGCAAAGAAGATATTGAAATGGCTAAAAGACATATGAAGAAATGCTCAAAATCACTAGCAATTAGAGAAATGCAAACCAAAATCACAATGAAATACCATCTCATCCTGGCATTACTGGCATGAATCAAAAAACAGGAAATAACAAATTTTGGAGAGGCTGCGTGGAAACTAAGACTCTTATGCACTGCCCATGAGAATGCAAGATGATACAACAATGGTGCTTCCTTAGAAAGCTAGAAATAAAAATACCATATCATCCAGCAATCTCATTCCTAGGAATCTATCCTAGAGAAAATAAGAGTCATCACACCCATGTTCATTGCTGCATTGTCCACAATAGCAAAAAGATGGAAACACCCTAGATGCCCATGAACAGATGAAGGGATAACCCAGCTATGGTACATACACGCAATGGAGTATTATGCAATGATAAAGAACAATGATGAATCAACGAAGCATGTCACAGCATGGATGAATCTAGAGGGCATTATGCTGAGTGAAATAAGTCAATCACAAAAAGGCAATTATTGTATGAGACCATTGCTGTAAAAACTCATGAAAATGTTTACACAGAAAAAGAAGCAATCTTTGATGGTTATGAGGAAGGGGAGCAGTAGGGTGGGGACGGGAAAACAATAAATCAGACAATAGATAAGTAGTAAATTTGGTGAAGGGTAAGAGGGTAAGACAGTACACAATTCTGGGGAAGCCAGCATAACCTGTACAAGGCAAGGTCTTGTAAGCTCCAGAGACACACCCAAACTCCCTGAGAGATGGAATGGCTAGGCTGAGGGCTATGGGGACCACGGTCTTGGGGATCTTCCAGTTCAATTGGCGTAACATAGCTTATAAAGAAAATGTTCTACATTCTACTTTGGTGAGTAGCCCCTGAGGTCTTAAAAGCCTGTGTGAGGTCATCCAAGATACTCCACTGATCTCTATCCTTCGGGAGCAAGGGAGAACAAAGAAAACTAAGGACACAAGGCAAAGATTAGTCCAAAGAACTAATGGACCACAACTACCACGGCATCCACCAGGCTGAGTCCAGTACAACTAGATGGTGCCTGGGTACCACCACTGACTGTTCTGGCAGGGATCATGATAGAGGGTCCCAGACAGAGCTGGAGAAAAATGTAGAACAAAAGTCAAACTTACACACACACACAAAAAGACCAGTTTTGCTGGCTGACAGAGACTGGAGAAGCCCGGAAAATATGGTCCCTGGACACACTTTTAGCTCAGTAATGAAGTCACTCCCGAGGTTCACCCTTCAGCCAAACATTAGACAAGCACATAAAACAAAATGAGAGTAAAGGGGTACAATAGCCCAGGAGCAAGGACTAGAAGGCAGGAGGGGACAGGAAAGTTGGTAGTAGAGAACCCAAGGTTGAGAAGGGAGAGTGTTGACATGTTGTGGGATTGTTAACCAATGTCATAAAACAATGTGTGTACTAACTGTTTAATGAGAGGCTAGTTTGTTCTGTAAACCTTCATCTAAATTACAATAAAAAAAAAAAAAAAACCTTGTACAGGGATATGAGTAACTGCTTTATGCATAATAGCCCCAAACTGGAAATAACCCAAATGTTTATCAATAGGATAGTTAAGAAGCTGATTATGGAATGATGCTCCACAATGGGGAAAAAAAGAATTACTGATGTACGCAACAACATGGATGAATCTCTTTAGCATTATTCTGACAGAGAGAAACCATTTGAAAAAGAATACATACAGTGTGATTCTATTTATATGAAATTTTACAGTAGATATGTGGTTTCCTGGAATTGGGGTGACAGCGTAGGGTGAATGCAAAGATTTATTGTTTAGTGAGTGTAATAGCACATACATTTGTCAAAATGCATCCAATTGTGCCCATCTTATTGTAAATGTGTCTATTTTATTGTATATAAATTATACCTCAATATTTGTTTTAAAATATAAGGAAATCAGTCAATATTATAACACATCAATTATTCCAGTAACAAAACACATATGATCATTTCAAAAGATGATAAATAAACAAGACAAAAGAAAAAATGATAACATTAGGACTAGAAATTTCCCTTTTATTAGTTAATAAACAATGAAATTAACAGTTTTTGGCGTATTTAATTATGAAATCATAAAGGCATCTAATTAAAACTGGTTAAAAATTAAAGAAAAAGAAGACGTTCATCCATTAATATGATGCTTAAGTATAAGAAACAAGATCATTTTCAGACATTTTTATAAATGCCTAGAAATCTCAAGATGGCTAAGTAAAAACAAAAAATAATTACCAAAAGATCAGTTAGGAGCCAAGAACAAGTATAGAGAATACCATAATTTTCTGTATAAGTGATGAGTTAAAAAAAAAATGCACACAAATCAAATGCATAAAAACATAAGTCTTCATAAAAAACAAGATATATACAAAGAATATAGTAATAATTATGGATTATGGATGTATGGTAAATGATTTTTGAAAAACCTGAAATATATTTTGGTTAAGCTATTTATTTAAAGAACAAATATTGTCACATAGTTCGTTTTCCCCTAAATTAATGTACACCTTTGTGGTAGGCAGCCAGCAGGAAAATGAGAACTTTAATCCAACAGCTGCAAGGAACTGATTTTGCCAACAACAGAAGTGAACTTGGAAAGGATCCCCAACTCATGCTGGCTCCTAGGCGTGAAATCTGATTCAACTATTTCCTTGGGAAGCTAGAAATGTTGGGGCAATATGACTCTAGTTGAGGGATTTCGTCAAGGCACAGGAACTCTTCAGTGGGAAACTAGGGGAAGTTCACAATCAGAAGACTGGTTTTTCATAAAGATTTATGTATGTGTGTATGTGTATACATCCTCTCCTCACTTATTAACATGGTTAGGTTCCAAAGGCCAGCTCATTATGTGAAATCAGCATTATGTGAAAATGGAGGATGACCACATCAGATCACAAAATGGAGGATGACTACATCATTACATAACTGCCAAATCACATCATTGGATAACTGCCCAACCACTGAGAATCATGGGCCAGGCAAGGTGACACATGATCTTAACCATCACAGTCAATGTTACTCTCTCCTTGCACCTCGGCATTCATTACCGCCAGGCGTACATAATCAGTGTGCAAAATAGCTGGATAGTAGGTTTTTTAAGATAGTTGCAAATGTTGGATAAGGAGATAGTAAGTAAGGAAAAGGTATATATATCTATATACATAATCTCTATATCAATAAAGGTATCTAATTTGCAACAACAACAAAAAATTGTAGAAAAGATTGAAGTTGTCAAGGATTTCATTTTACTTGGATCCACAATCAATATCTATAGAAGCAGCAGCCAAGAAATCAAATGACACATTGCATTGGGCAAATCTGCTGCAAAAGATCTCTTTAAAGTGTTAAAAAGCAAAGATGTCACCTTGAAGACTAAGGTGTGCCTGACCTAAGTTGTGGTGTTTTCAATCACCTCCTGTGCATGTGAAAGCTGGACAATGAAAAAGGAAGACTGAAGTAGAATTGATGCCTTTGACTTATGGTGTTGGTGAAGAATACTGACTATACCACGGACTGCCAGAAGAGTGAACAAATCTGTCTTGGAAGAAGTACAGCCAGAATATTCCTTAGATGCAAGGATATTGAGACTACATCTCATATACTTTGGACATGTTATCAGAAGGGACCAGTCCCTGGGAAAGGCACCATGTTTGGTAAAGTAGAGGATCGTAAAAAAAGAGGAAGACCCTCAATGAAATGGATTGACACAGTGGCTACAACAATGGGCTGAAGCATAACTATTGTGAAGATGGCACAGGGCCAAGCAGTTAGGGTTGCTATGAGTCGGAATTGACTTGACGGCACCTAAAGACAACAATAACAATTTGCAACACAGCAAGAAAGCCTGTGGTTTCTAAGGAGGAACATTTATGTATATGGCTAAAGCATGTGCTTCTGTTTCCTCAAAATAATAGTGTTGGGATTGTTAGAATGGTGAGGAGACCAAAACTGGCTGTCAGAAGTACTCTTTGCAAATTGGAATACACTCATGCATGACGGAAGTTTTAACTGTTCCACTAGTATTTTATTTTTGACTTAAATAAAAAGTAGCATATTAAATTGCTTTGTGACTGAATGTATTTACTGTAACACTGTAGGCTATGGATGCATAGAAAGAGGATGGTGAATATATTTGGACCAGATGGAGCTTCTGGGTGGTCTTCCAAGTAAAGCCCAGTATAAGATCCATTGCAACAAGGTAATTTGAAAGGGTTCATAAAATCTATGGATCAATACTGTGTGGTCTATATTACACTGAAAATAATTAATATTTTTGTAATGACACCTAATGCAAGTACAGTATTTTTATTTGGTATATAAAAGCTCTGCTTATAAGATCCCTTAAGGGGATATTTCAAAATATTGTAGACTATAACTTTGGCCTAATCAGGTTTAAAAACTTGGACTAAAATCAAGTAGAACTAATATGAAAATCTGGCTTCCAAATTTAGGGGTAAACCAGATGTTGAATGTCAGATTTATTCTTATTTCCCTGAGAAAAAGCAGCAAAACTGATGTAATGCTTTTCAAAGATTTGTTCTACACCACCCTCCCCTCAATCCAGCTACAATATTGAATTGTATGACCAAAATGCCTACTTTTGGTTTCAATTAGCATTAACAAAAGAATTTTCTTGATAAATTTTTTTGCTATCATTTCCAACTTATGCACATTATGCAGGAATATAGTAGATACCAACCATCAACAAAACCATGTGCCAGAAATTGCACCATTACTGCCAAACAGAACTAGGTGTTCTGATCTCATATTCTTTGTTCTTTCCACCAAATGATAATGTACCATCAAGATTCTTTCACATCTATTTATTTAATTTTAAATTGAAAAGAAAAGAAAACAACGATCTTTGTAATCAATTAAAAAACCCAAACCCACTGCTGTCAAGTCGATTCCAACTCACAGTGACCCTTTAGGACAGAGTAGAATCTCCCCGTAGGGTTTCCAAAGCTGTAAATCTATGGAAGCAGACTGCCACATTTTTCTCCAGCAGCCTTTGAGCCACCGGCCTTTTGGTTAGCAGCTGAGCACTTTAACCACTGTGCCACAAGGGCTCGTTCTGTGATCAATAACTAAAAAAAATCAAACCCATTGCCATCAGGTCGATTCTGACTGATATCAATAGTAATTTCTAATTTGACGTCTTTACCTGACGAATTTGCAAAGGAGCTCCAGTTCTTGTCTGGCTGTAGACATATTTGCTGGTAGGAGTGGCTTTCCCTAAAAAAAAAAAAAAAAAAAAAAAGTGCCATAAATTCAAGAAGCTGTATTTTCTCTTATAAAATAAATCATACATCAGTATGCAATAGCTGACAAGTGCTTGCTGGAACACAAATTACTTGAGTATTTTCAGATAATTTATACTATCACCAGTGTAAAGCTAAACCATTGGCCCTTGGCTGTTTTATATGCTTGTTAATGCTTACTTCTTTTTTTCAGGACTCCAGAGCTTGTTTAAACCAAAAAAAACCAAACCCGCTGTAGTCGAGTCGATTCTGACTCATGGCGACCCTATAGGACAGAGTAGAACTGACCCATAGGGTTTCCAAAGAGCGCCTTGAGGGTTTGAACTGCTGACCTCTTGGCTAAGAGCCATAGCACTTGACCACTACGCCCCCGGGGTTTACAGAGCTTGTTTAGACCTCCTTAAACTGCAGGGTTTAGAGGAACAATAATCAAGACTATAGTCTTACTGTTTTTAATTGGATCAAACTTTTGGAAAAATAACTTCATATGATTTTCAGAAAAAAATATATCTAAGAGATAATATATATGGGACATTGCTATAAATCTTAAACCCAACACATGATGAACGGTGCTTTAACATCTTAAGGTTGTTTTATAGTCCTTGCAAAGTAACACACATAGTGTGAAATGGGCTTTACATTTCCTTATTATTACATTTCACTGCCAGCAGATTTATTCTCCAGGATAATTTTCATTGCATATTTAATTTCTTAAATGTATGCATAATACTTTTAAGAAATTAATACACATACACAAGTGAAATAATGTACGGAATCTGAATCTTTCAAGAATGAGAGCCATTTTATTATCCTCAACTACTCTAGAAGGTCTGATTCATGACGCCAAAAAATGTCAGCCCGACAGGAGCTACTAGACCAAGCAGAATGTAAGGAGAACTAATTAGCTTCAGGATGAATCTATTAAAAGTTAAGTCAACTTATCAAAATTCTTTCGTTCCGCTTGCATTTGTGCTGCTTATTTTATATTCCGTTCTTGCCAAGAAACACAGTCAGGATGAATTAACATTTATACAACAACTTCAGTAAGGACTTAAAAAATGTAGTTATATAAAACAGACCATTTAAACAAGCTCCCACTTAACAACGTGATTCTTGATACAAAGAACAGTATCAAAAATTTGGCTTAAGCAAAAGTAGAGAAATTACAGTTTAAACCAAACCTACTCCATTCAGCTCATGGCAATATTTTAGTAAAGCTTAAACTAGAAGCATTTGGAGGCACATATATGCAGAAAGGTATAGTGTCCTCATTAACAATGGAATGTTGTTGTTGCTGTTAGGTGCCGGTCAAGTCGGTTCCGACTCATAGCGACCCTGTGCACAACAAAACAAAACACTGCCCGGTCCTGAGCCACCCTTACAATCGTTGCTATGCTTGAGCTCATTGTTGCAGCCACTGTGTCAATTCACCTCATCGAGGGTCTTCCTCTTTTCTGCTGACCCTGTACTCTGCCAAGCATGATGTCCTTCTCCAGGGACCGATCCCTCCTGACAACAAGTCCAAAGAATGTAAGATGCAGTCTCGCCATTCTGGTTGTACTTCTTCAAAGACAGATTTGTTCTGTCTTTTGGCAGTCCATGGTATATTCAATATTCTTCGCCAACACCACAATTCAAAGGCGTCAATTCTTCTTTGGTCTTCCTTATTCATTGTCCAGCTTTCACATGCATATGATGCGATTGATAATACCATGGCTTGGGTCAGTCGCACCTTAGTCTTCAAGGTGACATCTTTGCTCTTCAACACTTTAAAGAGGTCCTTTGCAGCAGATTTACCCAATGCAATGTGCCTTTTGATTTCTTGACTTCTACTTGGGATAGCTCATTTTAAATACATTTCATCATTTTTTTCGCTTAAAATTGATGTGGACCTAAACCATTAATTTAGGATAGAATGCACTTAATTTGTATATAATAACGATAACTTTGAATAAACCTTTAAAATAGCAATACACTATTTACTCATTCATCAAAACAAAATATTTGTATTGGGAGAATCTGGAAACGTACCAAATTATTAATCGACTGCCTTGGGAGATATAAGTGGCATTTGAGAGCAGGGAGAAAGTTAAGAGAGGTTTTTCATTTTTACTCTGAGCGTTTCTCAGTGTTTGCAATTTTTAATAATAATGGCATATTTCTGTGTTCTGAAGTAATTTAAATGCATGGTAATTAAAAACAATGAAAATTAAATGTAAGAAATAGATTTTATATCCGCGCAGTACTTAAAAGCATTTATCAGCATGGGGCAAGCACACATGATGAGCAAGAAAGGACCTGGGAAGGGTCATGGAGCCCCAGGCCACACCATGCTGTGCAAGTGGCTTGGGCTTACCTGGACCCTTGTGACTGTCTGTAAGAGCACAACATGGGGTAAGGTTGTTAATTCATGTGAGTCTGACTTGACAATCTGATCATTTGTATTTTCATCAAAAATAACAGTAGTTCTTAGAAGAGGGAATCTTAACATAAGGAAAAAAATCAGTTCATTAATAATCAGGGAAAAATTCAATTAAAAAAAACAAGAAACCAGTTTCCTCAAATTTTATAAAGCTAGCACCAAGTAAAGACCAAAAAGAGCCCCCCAAAAATGATGCCAAATCAGGTTCAACCCATAACGACACTACATGAGTCACAATAGAACTGCACTCCATAGGGTTTTCAGTGGTTGATCTTTCGGAAGTAGATTGCCAGGCCCTTCTTCTGAGAAGCCTCTAAAACCTATTAAACCCATTGCTGTCCAGTCAATACCGACTCACAGCAACCCTATAGAGAAGACTCTAGGTGGACTCAAAACCCCAACCTTTCAGTTGGGAGCTGAGCATGTTGGCCATTTGCACTACCCAAGGACTCCACGTAAAGAAAAGGATGTGGAAAAACAAAAAATCTCACACATCACTGGTGGGAATATAAACTTGAATCAACAAAATAGAAAGTAGTTTAATAATACAAATACAGAGGAAGGTCCAAAAACACTAAACCAAAAAAGCCCTAAAGGAGCCAAAAATTACATACATGTGTGTATGTATGTGTACATGTACGTGTATATACATAAGCAGAAAGAGAGAGAAAGAGAGGGAGAGTGCACACTTGGTGAATCTATTACTCTTGTGTATTAGAAGCCATAATCGAAGGTTTTCATTGCAGCTCTTTTTGATATAATGCAAAAATTAAAAATAACTAAAATGAGTATCGATCAGAAAATGGACAACCAAATTTTAGGATTTTCATACAATCAGTAATCATCAGTTAAACTAAAATTACTTCACTCAGCTCATGGCAAATATTTTAGTAAAGCTTAAACTAGAAACATTTGGAGGCACATATATGCAGAGAGGTAATGATCAAGGCACAGTGTCCTTATTTAGCACTTATTTAACTGTATATGAGGGGAGCTTTATGGACCAACACTAATAAATTATTCAGAACAAAACTGAGCAAAAAAGAAGGAGGTTGCAGTGCAGTAAAGTGCTATGTATTAGGGATTTTTGTAGTAAAATAAAAACAAAATTAGGAGTTATGAACACAGTTTTGAACAACAATTAACTCTAGGGTAGACATGAGAGATAATGGAATTTTTAGAAGGGATTTAACTGCATATATATATATATATATATATATACATATATAATTAGACATAACCAAGGCATTAGTAACCTGAAAGGGGCTGGTATTGGCTGTTACGAATCATAAGCTCATATGGTCTTCTTGTCGGAAATGACAGATTGAAAAGGAATGGCATCACCTTCATCATCAAAAAGAACATTTCAAGATCTATCCTGAAATATAATTATGTCAGTGATAGGGTGATACCCATAAACCTACAAGGAAGATCAGTCAATACAACTATTATTCAAATTTACGCACCAACGTTAATGCCAAAGATGAAGAAATTGAAGATTTTTATCAACTTCTGCAGTCGGAAATTGATAAAACATGCAATGTTGTTGCTGTTGTTAGGTGCCGTCGAGTCAGTTCCAACTCATAGTGACCCTATGCACAACAGAATGAAACACTGCCCGGTCCTGAGCCACCCTTTCAATCCTTGCTATGCTTGAGCTCATTGTTGCAGCCACTGTGTCAATCCACCTCGTTGAGGGCTTTCCTCTTTCCTGCTGACCCTGTACTCTGCCAAGCATGATGTCCTTCTCCAGGGATTGATCCCTCCTGACAACAAGCCCAAAGTATGTAAGACGCAGTCTTGCCATCCTTGCCTCTAAGGAGCATTCTGGCTGTAATTCTTCAAAGACAGATTTGTTCTTTCTTTTGGCAGTCCATGGTATGTATATTCAATATTCTTCGCCAACATCACAATTCAAAGGCGTCAATTCTTCTTCGGTCTTCCTTAATCATGGAAGGATGCGATTGAAAATACCATGGCTTGGGTCAGGCACACCTTAGTCTTCAAGGTGACATCTTTGCTCTTCAACACTTTAAAGAGGTCCTTTGCAGCAGATTTACCCAATGCAATGCATCTTTTGATTGCTTGACTGCTGCTTCCATGGCTGTTGATTGTGGACCCAAGTAAAACAAAATCCTTGACAACTTCAGTCTTTTCTCCATTTATCATGATGTTGCTCATTGGCCCAGTTGTGAGGATTTTTGTTTTCTTTAAGTTGAGGTGCAATCCATACTGAAGGCTGTGGTCTTTGATCTTTGTCAGTAAGTGCTTCGAGTCCTCATCACTTTCCACAAGCAAGGTTGTGTCATCTGCATAACGCAGGTTGTTAATGAGTCTTCCTCCAATCCTGAAGCCCTGTTCTTCATATAGTCTTGCTTCTCGCATTATCTGCTCAGCATACAGATTGAATAAAAAAAAAATAGGTATGGTAAAAGAATGCAACCCTGACGCACACCTTTCCTGACTTTAAACCAATCAGTATCCCAGTGTTCTGTCCGAACAATGGCCTCTTGATCTATGTAAAGGTTCCTCACGAGCACAATTAAGTGTTCTGGAATTCCCATTCTTCACAATGTTATCCATAATTTGTTCTGATCCACACAGATGAATGCCTTTGCATAGTCAATAAAACACAGGCAAACATCCTTCTGGTATTCTCTGCTTTCAGCCAGGATCCATCCAACATCAGCAATGATATCCCTGGTTCCATGTCCCATGTATCTGTCAGTTTGTCGTACTGTGGGGGCTTGCATGTTGCTGGGAAGCTGGAAGCTATTCCACCTGGTATTGAGATACCAGCAGGGTCACCCATGGAGGACAGGTTTCAACTAAGCTTCCAGACCAAGACAGACTAGGAAGAAGGACCTGGCAGTCTACTCCTGAAAAACATTAGCCAGTGAAAACCTTATGAATAACAGCAGAACATTGTCTGATATGGTGCTGGAAGATGAGCCCCCCAGATTGGAAGGCACTCAAAAGATGACTGGGGAAGAGCTGCCTCCTCAAAGTAGAGTCAACCTTAATGATGTGGATGGAGTAAAGCTCTCAAAACCTTCATTTGCTGATGTGGAGTGACTCAAAATGAGAAGAAACAGCTGTAAACATCCATTAATAATCAGAACCTGAAATGTATGAAGTATGATCCTAGCAAAATTGGAAATCATCAAAAATGAAATGGAAAGCATAAACAAACATGCATTATGATGCATTAATAAGTAATAATTACTAGTGATTGGAATTCAAAAGTTGAAAACAAAGAGGAAGGATTAGTAGTTGGAAAATATGGCCTTGATAATAAAAAAGAGACCACAGATCCCATGATAGAATTTTGCAAGACCAATGATTTATTCTTTGGAAATAGTTTTTGTACCAACAATGAAAGCCAAAGTACAAACTTGAGTATAAACCCAGTGCCATCGAGTGAATTTAGAGACCATCTCAATAATAGATTTGACACGTTGGTACTAGTGACCCAAGACCAGAGGAGTTGTGGACCAACATCAAGTACATCATACATGAAGAAAGCAAAAGGTCATTAAAAAGGCAGAAAAAAAAAAAGACCAGATTGGATATCAGAAAAGACTCTGAAACTTGCTCTTGAACTTCAAGTAGCTAAAGCAAATGGAAGAAATGGTAAAGAGCTGAACAGAAGATTTGAAATGGTGGCTTGAGAAGACAAAGTATTGTAAGAAAATGTACAGAGACCTGGAGTTAGAAAAGGACAGAACATACTCAGCATTTCTCAAACTGAAAGAACTGAAGAAAAAAAATCAAGCCTCTAGTTGCAATATTGAAGGATTCTCTGGGTAAAATATTGGATCACACAGGGAGCATGAAAAGAAGATGGAAGGAATATATAGAGTCACTGTATTAAAAAGAATTGGTCACAATTCAACCATTTCAGGAGGTAGCATGTGATCAAGAACCAACAGTAATGAAGGAACAAGTCCAAGTTGCACTGAAGTCATTGGCAAAAAATCAAGTCTCCAGGAACTGATGGAATACCAATTGACCTGTTTCAAAAACAGATGAATTTGTCTATGCCAAGAAAATTGGAAGGCAGTTACCTGGCCAGCTGATTTGAAGAGATCCGTATTTATGCCTATTGCAAAGAAAGGTGATCCAACAGAATGTGGAAATCATTAAACAATATCATTAATATCACATGCAAGTAAAATTATACTGAAGATATTTCAAAAATGGCTGCAGGAGTATCAATAGGGCACTGCCAGAAATTCAAACCAGGTTTAGAAGAGGTTGTGGAGTGACGGATGTCATTGCCAATGAAAGCAGAGAAAAAGATGTTTACCTGCATTTTATTGACTATGCAAAGGTATTCGACTGTGTGAATCATAACAGATTATGGATAACATTGAGAAGAATGAGAATTCCAGAACACCTAATTGTGCACATGAGGAACCTGTACATAGTCCAAGAGGTAGCTTTTGGAACAGAACAAGGGGATACTGAATGGTTTAAAATCAGGAAAGGTGTGCTTCAGGGTTGTATCCTTTCAGAATACTTATTGAATGTGTATGGTGAGCAAATAATCTGAGAAACTGTACTATATGAAGAGGAGCATGGCATCAGAATTGGAGGAAGACTCATTAACAACCTGCGATGTTTAGATCACACAACCCTGCTTGCTGAAAGTGAAGAGTACTTAAAGCATTTACTAAGGAAGGTAAAAGCCCACAGCCTTCAGTATGGATTACACCTCAATATAATGAAACCAAAAATCCATACAACTTGTTGATAAGCAACATCATGATAAACAAAGAAAATGTATACTTTGCCAAAGATTTCATTTCACTTGGATCCACAATCAATGCCCATGGAAGCAGCAGTCAAGAAATCAAATGATGTATTACATTGGGCAAGTCTGCTGCAAAAGACCACTTTAAAGTGTTGACAAGCAAAGACAGCCTTGGGGACTAAAGTGTGCCTGACTCAAGTCATGGTATTTTCAGTTGCCTTATATGCATGTGAAAGCTGGACAATGAATATGGAAAACCAAAGAAGAATTGATGCTTTTGAATTTTGGTGTTGGTGAAGAATACTGAACAAACCATGAACTGCAAAACAAACAAATCTGTCTTGGAAGAAGTACAACCAGAACGCTCCTTAGCAGCAAGGATGGCAAGACATTGTCTCACATACTTTGGACATGTTTTCAGGAGGGACCAGTCCCTGTAGAAGGACATCATGCTTGGTAAAGTGGAAGGTCAGTGAATAAGAGGTACATCCTAGATAAGATGGATTTACACAGTGGCTGCAACAATGGGCTCAAGCATGACAATTGTGAGGATGGCACAGGACTCGGCAGTGTCTTGTTCTGTTGTACATAGGGTTGCTTTGAGTCAGAACTGACTCGATGGCACCTAACAACAACATAAAGAGATTCTGATGACTTCTTTCACTAAGCAAAGGACATGGTGGGCAAATTCCACCTTCATTGCTGACTGCATGGAAAGGACTATCGCGAACCCAATCCAACCTGGAAATGGATCCAATCCTCACCTTCTCACTTCTCATCCTTTTTGCCAGCTTTTCCAAGCTGTTATCTCTCATCTCCAGCCACCTGGGGTTAGGTCACAGGGTACTGGCCCTCCACTTCAGACCAGCCAGCCCTCTCTCTCTCATCCATACATACCCAGGGCCAGGTCAGCAGGCACCAGCCACAAGTTCAGAAATCCCATGATTTCCTCCACTTCAGACCCATTTCTCAGATCCCAGTAACCTTGAGCTACATCAGAAACCAAAATCCAAACCCACTGCCATCAAGTCAATTCCAACTCATAGTGACCCTATAGGGCAGAGTAGAACTGCCCTATTAGGTTTCTAAGGAGTGACTGGTGGATTCAAACTGCTGACCTTTTGATTTGCAGCCGTAGCTCTTAACCACTGTGCCACAAGAGCTCAGAGCACACATTAAAAGGGCACAGCCCTTCAGACTGCCAAATAAGCAGATGCCAGACTCTGCTAGCTCTCACTGCGTCTGTGAGTTTGAAAATTCCATGGGATGGCCCGTAGAATTTGTGAGAACACACATAATTACGATTACAATTTATTATAACCAGAAAAGATACAACAGAAGAGACCCGTGAGGTGAAGTCCTGCAGAGGTCCCAGCACAGAGCTTCCATTGTCCACAGGGATTCTCCCCAGGGGTGTGCACAGTCCTCCTCAGAGCAGAAGTTCTCATCAACCAGGAAACCCCAAAGAACTTCCATATTCAAAGTCTTTTATTGGGTTCATTGCAAAGTAACAATAGACACATCATTGCAGTCATGTTTGGTTGATTAAATCATGCCCCAATCCTTTCCTGACATTACCTGACCAGGTGTGGTCTATGTAGCCCCCACTGATTTGTAGGCAATTTCAAGTGTTGCCTGGCAACACTTAGTAACACTTTGATAACAAAGGCACCTCTGTTTCTTGGGAAATTCCAAGGATAATCTTTCAGGAACCAAAAACAAAGGCCAAATCTAGTTCTTTGTCTCACGCTCCTCCTCCCACCAAGCGCATACCTTTCCTAAGAATAACGCTGCCTCTTCAGCTAGGAATCAGTGAGCTAACGCAGTATCAAAACCTGATTTTTAAAATACTTATTTACTGCTTCAATTATCAATTTATGGGACAAGTGTATACCAGCATCATGCAGGTCACTGAAGATAAAAAGATGAAACAGAAATGGCCCTGAGCTAGAAAAATGGACAAGTACGATGTGGGCAGAGAAAAGCCCAGTAAAAGTATACAGTGGAAAAATCGTTGAGTAATACCAAATGTGCAAAATATGTAAGATTTCCCAGAGTAAGCAAGGCTGTGGCTGAGCCTTGAAGGGTAAATAGAGTTAACTAAGCAGTGATTAAGCATTTGGATGCTAACCAAAAGGTCGGCAGTTCAAACCCACCAGCCACTGGAAACCCTGTGGGGCAGTTCTACTCTGTTCTATAGGACTGCGGTGAGTCAGAATAGGCTTGATGGCAATGGGAACAAGGAAGGTGAATGTAAATGGAAAGATGATGATGATAGCAACATGGAAGTGACTGAAGCATTTGCCTTGATTATGTTTATGATACAGAACCTTAGGGAAAATGTGATTAAAATAATTGGTTGTCTTTCTGAAGTGTTCTTTCTGGTTTCTTCTGAGTCTCAACAACCCGAGACTTCAGTTCTCAAACAATTAAATCCCAGGGCCTGCATGAGCTGCCAGGCATTCAATCATGAATAAGGCATGGTCTTACTTTCAATAGTAGATTTGCCAAACTGCTTTTTACTTTAGTGGCACCAAAGTAAAGGGGCCCTTTTTTTAGTTGCTCTGTGGTTAAGCCTTGGCTGTTAACCAAAAGGTGAGCTTTCAAACTCATCAGCCTCTGCAGGAGAAAGGTGTGGCAGTCTGCTTTCCATAAAGATTTACAGCTTTGGAAACTCTATAGGGCAGTTCTACTCTGTCCTGTAGGGTCACTACGAGGCAGACTAGATGGCAGTGGCTTTTTTTTTTTTAGGGGCACCAAATGAATAAATTTTACTGACCAAACACCATAAAGTAGTCCTTAGTGAACTCTAAGTACCTTTCTTTCCCTAAAATTTGTGATTTAAATGCCACAAAAACTCAAATTAAAATACCACAGTAATTAACTAGTACATTCTTATTTTTCTTTTTTTCAGGTCAGTTACTTCTTAAGGTACATATTGAGTTTATCTAGTAAACGATTTTGGATAAAAATTTAATATACTTTTAGACATTGCTTATTTGTATATTATCCCGTCAAAAGAAACTGGGTCAATAATAAAATTAATCCATTAAAAAAAAGATAAGGTTTATTGGGGCAGAAGATTCACAAATTGGGTAGCACCAAACCACATCTGGAAAGGTACTCCACCGAGTATCAATAGCGATTGGCTCATATAGACAAAACTTGGAAAGAAAAGAAGCTTATTTCTGATTGGCTTATACAGTTCATCACTGAAATGCTGGCAGGATTTAACTGGTCAACGATAATGGAAGTGCTTAAGGATTTCATTTGTCAGTGAGGGTGGACTAACTTACAGGCAAGCTAGGATTAAGTTTTGATAAAGACTAGTCTTGGGGCATTGTCCACTAGCCCGAAGGTGCCATTTCGTCAACCACATGAATCCATTTTGATTTCACTTAACAATTCAAACATGAATGGACAAGGTCTTACTTATACTAAAATTAAGAGTCCCATGGATTTGCCAAATTGCTGTTTACTTTAAGGGCACCAAACAAATAAATTTTACTGACGAAACACCATGAAGCAGTCCTCAGCAGAACTCTACTTTTCTTTCTCTTAAATTTTGTGATTTGAATGCTATAAAAAGTTCAATTTAAATACCACAGCAATTAATTAGTACCTCTATTCTTATGTATTTTATTTTATTTTGGCGGGTCAAGTACTTACCAAGGTACATATAGAGTCTATCCAGTAAATGATTTGGGATAAAATTTTAATATACTTTTAGGACATTATTTATATATTACCTGAAGGGTTATTGAAAACAAGTCAAGCAAAACAAAAACTCTGGTTTTCCTACAGCCATAAAATTTACCAGTGATCTCTCTGCTATCTCTCAAATTTAAAACCACGTCACAATATATTTTGAAAATATATTGATTAGCTATTGTTTTGGGTTATTTATATCTCCTCCTACACTCACATAGATAAGGACCTACAGTTAAAGGCCTGTCTTCTTTTACATTCACACTTAATCTAACTCAAATAGTAGCAACTAAAGAGAGATTATTTGCCCAAATACATTATGTAATGGTTTATATAAAACACACAAAACAATCTATTGACATGATTCATAATCCATTTTTTTCCCCCTTATAGCAAGTTGTATCCTAATGTTTTACTGCAGTTCTTGGAAAAGTAAGAGTGTATTTTAAAGTTCCGGGTTCTAAATTGGAACATACTGTGCTGTCAATTGATCTTAAGACTGGGTTTATTTTTTCTTTGTTAGCAAGTTGTTATAGCATGCGTACTAGAAGTTATAGCATGCATATTAGAAGTTACAGCATGTGTATTAGAAGTTATATAGCGTGCTTAGCATTTCTTAATTAGGTATTATATCCAGTGAAGGCAGGGACCACATTTTCAGCATCCTTTTTTTTATAAAATGTATGCTTAGCTATTGTAGCAAACAGGGCTACATCAGCATGAAAAACATGGGCGGCTTTCTTTTTAGCTGCTTATTTCTAATGTTTCAGTTGGATGGTTAGTAATACTTAAGCAATACAGCAAATTTCAGAATCGTGATGAGAACCATCCTGATGCTGATGCCAAGATTCCATGTAAATTTTTTTTCACGGGAAACACACAATATATGGTTGTTTTAAAAGAGAAATGAATGAGCAGAGAAGATAACTGATGCCCTTTCTCTTTTACAAATACTGTTCTTCCTTTCTAGAGAAAAGGTAGTGGTGTCATAGAGAAACATTTAAGCTATACCGTTATTTATTTAGTAGGAATACTTCAGATATAAACAGTCAATCAGATTATTCATTTAAAAGGGGCTACCCTGGAGCCATGGTGGCACAGTGGTTAAGAGCTACGCCTATTAACCAAAAGGTTGACAGTTCAGATCCATCAGCTGGTCCTGGGAGATCCTGTGGGGCAGTTTACTTTGACTCAAAGGCAATCAGTTTTAGCTCCTGACCCACAGTGCTCAGAAACAAAAATCATTCTAATTACAACTCCTCATGGGAATTTATTAGCAGCACCAGTACTCATTGCACCCAGCAAATCGCTAGCTTGTTAACATATTTCTTGATGTATTATCCATTTATAAGTTAAACAAACCAGTTTCATTTCTAAATCATTGACGCAAGCTTTTGCACATAAAATAAACTGATTTACAAGAAAATGATTAAAAACATCTTCAATTAATCTCTTTACTGATATGGCAAAAGACCTAGTGTAAAATCAGTTGTAAATATCTGTTAAAATGCACTGAAGTTAATATCGAGCAAAACAAATGTGTGACAATCTTGCCAGAGAGACAAATGTTCACAAGCCTTCCTTTCTTTGCATTCTTAAGTAAATCCATTATTAAGGAAATGAGTTAGCTATCAAGACATTTCCCAGCCTGCCTCCTAGTAAAAAAAACTAAAAAATATATGTTCTTGTTGCTATTGTCACATGCCATTGAGTTGGTTCCAACTCTTAGCAACCCCATGTACAACGGAAGGAAACACTGCCCGGTCCTGCGCCTTCCTCACAGTCCTTGCTGTTTGAGCCCATTGTCGCAGCCACTGTGTCAATCCATCTCATTGAGGGTCTTCCTCTTTTTTCTGACCCTTATCCAGGGACCGGTCTCTCCTAATAACATGTGCAAAGTACTTGAGACAAGTCTCTCTGCCCTCACTTCTAAGGAGCATTGTGACTGTGCTTCTTCCAAGACAGATTTGTTTATTCTTCTAGCAGTCCATGGTATATTCAGTGTTCCTCACCAAGACCATAATTCAGATGCATCAATTCTTTTTTGGTCTTCCTCATTCATCATCCAGCTTTCATGTGGATAGGAGGCATTTGAAAAACTATAATGTTTGATAATTTCATAAATATCGAAGATCTCTTTTTGGTTACACTCTCCCCACCTCCCACCCCGTGAATAGGTTTCTTTTAATTTTCTGAACATTTTTATTTCTTGTTGAAACTACTAAATCACATTTTTTCACCAATTTTAAATTCCACGTGAAGGGTCACAGTAGATCAGAGAGAGAGAGTGGATCCTAAAGAAAATGGCTGAAATTCTACATTCTGCCATGTAAGGTAAAAAAATTCTAAAGGCAAACCTGAATTTATCTTTAGTCCTTTGTCTGTATTCTTACTATTTACTATATAATCTGTCTTGTTTAATGGGGAACATTTGCAAGTCTTGTTGAATGTATGCCTTAAAGCTTATTTTCATTTACTGAAAAAAGTAATTAGTGCCTACTTGAATTGATAGCGCTTTGGATCCAGCCTAGACCCAAGGTAAGTATCTAATATTTGCCTCTTAGAACTAGCCTTTCATTATATTTTCTTTTGTAGTTTATCTATAAAATTTGGTGGAAAAGTCCTGCTATATCCACCAAAAACCTAAATTAGAGATCCATTTCCTTAAAAGTCCTTTCCTGGTGGAGCTCACAGTTTTCTAGAATGAGGTCCATTTCTCCAGTTTCTTGTACCCAGGTTTTGTTTTCCTAGCACTTTGAGTACTTTGACCTATAAGCCAGTGGAATTAACTCATTAAGAACCATGTCCTAGGATATCTAGAAGATTAAGTTTGGTTCTGAGTTGTTTGGCCTCAGATTTCAAATACCCAACACGGTAATTTGAACGTCAGAAAACGTCCGAATCAGTGTATGTCTGATTCAGGTGCCCATTTCTGGTTTCTAATACCGGACTTCTTTTTGATATCTGGAAAGTGCTTGTCTAACTTCTCAATGTATGGGAACTTTACAGGGTTCCTCCCTGCTTCTGCACACTTTTCAAATGGGGAAGTTGGTGTGCATATTCTATTGACTGAGGAAAAATAACAGTTCCAGTTGGGATGATTTCATTGTCTGCTCCCTTATTCGTATGTTGAACTTAGCGGTTCTTGGTGTGTTGGGCTCTGCAGGATGGTTTGAGGGTTTTTTTGTCCACTTTTGCATGATTCTGTGTTCTCTTTCTCAAAAGTAGAAAATGATGGCTTCAGTACTACCTGTGGTTTCTCACTTCATTCCCGGATTTTATTCAGATGGAATCCTATTACAGCAAACTTATTGAAGCCTTACTGTATAGCCTCACACCCATTTTCAAGTTGAGTTACAGATCAAAATTTCTGGAGTTGACCCCAAAATTGGACAAATATCTCCTAGTGGTCCTGTTTTTCCAGTGGACGCTTGACTGATGCACAACATATAGCAATGACGTACCTACCATTTCCCTTTGACATTATCCAAACTTGCAAAATGTTCACTCCTCCTCCTAGAATGGAGACACTGCTGCTAGCTAGGTCCCTGAGACAGATTTACATCTTAAAATAGGTGAATTGATTAAACTGTTAGAGTAATTCCTGGTGAGATCAAAAGGGTTCTATGATAGTTTCTATTCTTTTACATCTTATCTTCTTTATAATATATATGTATATAGATTCAGGAGAGATATTTTCTTTTAGGACTAGACTATAAAACCTATACATATAGTTTCCAGATTCAATTCTAATTTACACTCAATAAAATAAATAAATAAATGCATGAATGAATATATAAATAAACACCGAATATGGTTTTAGATTTTAAAAATATAAAGATGAAAATAAATATAAATGCCCATAATCTTGCATTCATGTTCTGTCAGCCTCATAGGCTTGTTCTAAAGAAGCAAGGCATTGTGTTTATAGTAGGTCTTTGATACAAAATAGAACTATATTGCCTTTAACTTCCCACTTACCTTAAACTATGAGCGCCCACTTAGAAATGTGGCCACTTCATAGTGTCCCCCAGGTGCCACTGCACGAGAACCCAGGACAGACCCCTCATGCTCTTTCACTTGGGTTATTTCACAGGCAACTTCACCCTGGTGAGGTCATATGTCTCCTAAGGCCAGTGTCCCTTCACTACAAGCATGAGGCAGGGTTGTTTCTTTACTCCTCAAAGGAGACTACATCGCTGGCAACTTACAGGTTTAATAGCTATTTGCAATGACCAATTTCAGAGACTACAGTTCCAGAATTATTCTTAGGTTTCATATGGGTTAGGTGACTATAAAACTTAAGACTGAAACAGAGCACTTTTGAGAATGAAAGGGTGCCGTTAATAACTATGCTAGGAAAATAGGTGTGAACTTGAACTGACTTGACAAACCGTGCTACTTAGAGGCAATCTTCCTGCTTTTGTGTGGCACAGGCCAACTCAGAGGACATCTTGGAGCATATATATGCTTTGGAATCCAGATCTAAATGCCAATACCCAAAGGAGGAAAATAACGTCTCCCCACCCCATCCACCTGGCTGAGCTCTTCTTCCAATTCTCATTTACCATCCCATGGTAATGAGTTAGAATATCCACTTCCTTCAGAGGAATGATAGAAATCACAGCAACTATAAGAATTATGGGGCCCTGAGGGCACAGTGGTTAAGTGTTTGGCTGCTAACTAAAAGGTAAAAAAAAAAAAAAAAAAAGGTAGGTATTTCAAATCCACCATCTGCTCCTTGGAAACCTTATGGGGCAGTTCTACTCTGTCCTACAGGGTTGCTATGAGTTGGAATCAACTCAGTGGCAGTGGATTTGCTTTTTGGTGAATAGGAATTATGGAAGCATCCATGCGTTCTGAGTGATTCTCTTTTAAGTATAACAAAGGCATTAACAAAGACAATTGCTTTTTCTAGTTTCTTCTCCAATTTTAGCTGATGCCCAGTCCTGCCTTGCCCTCTTGCAGTCTTCTTCATGGGAGCTCCTTATCTCCTGTAAACAACTGCTCTCAACAGGCATCTGTAAGGCTGCAACAACACATGATTTTATTTCTAATAAAATTTAATCTCATAAGAGAGAAAAAAAAGTGGCCTTCGAGTAGGCTCCCACTCATGATGACTCAAAGTGTGTCAGAGTAGACTCATGCCTCATAGAGTTTTTGGGACAGTTTTTTCAGAAGCAGATCACCAAACTTTCTTCCTAGGTGGTCTAGGTAGTCTCAAACCTCCGATCTTTTGGTTGGCAGCCAAGTGCTAAACAGTTTACGCCACCTAGGGACTCCACTAAATTTCATACTGAGCTAAAAACAACGCATGTTCTCCTGCCCTACTCCAATTCAAACCAAACAACAACCTACACAGAAAGTCCAGTGATTTAGCTCTTTCTTACCAAAAAGATCTATCGACAATGAGTTTGCATTTGAATACACAAAAACCGAACCAAACCCAGCCTCATGGAGTCGAATCCTACTCATAGTGACCCTATAGGACAGAGTAGAGCTGCCCCATAGAGTTTCCAGGGAGCCCCTGGTGGATTTGAACTGCTGATCTTTTGGTTAGCAGCCATAGCACTTAACCACTAAGCCACCAGGGTTTCCTTGCATTTGAATAACATGTCTGAAAGTTTAAGATTTCAACTTTTGGGAGACAGAGAATTTACAGATTGGAAAAAAACAAATTTTCCTTGCAATCACCCAACAGATTAAAGGTTATATATATTAGGAATTAGTCATTGCTGACAAGGGAGTTCTGGTGACACAGTGGTTAAGAGCTCGGCTGCTCACCAAAAGATCAGCAGTTCAAATCCCATAGCCACTCCTTGGAAACCCTATGGGGCAGTCCTACCTGTCCTATAGCATTGCTATGAGTCTGACTCAATGGCAACAGGTTTTTTGGTTTTAGTCATGAGTGACACACTTTAAAAATGAATTATATTTCTGATAAATAAATAAATAAAAATACGTAGTTGAGCATGTATAAAGATTCTAAAAAGGGTGATCACTCTTGCCTAATCATTTGATTTATTTTCACCATATCAAAGAAAAACAAGTGAAATTTTACCCTATAGATTAGTAAGTAAGAACAATTAAGCCCATGCATACCTTGCTTACAGGGTATCTGTCCCTGGGCCTATAGGTGTCAGATGCTAAAATGTCCTCTATTGTCTTTTTTGGTCTCCTCTGTTGTCTTTGAGTTTCCCTAGAGACTCCTTAAGTAGGATCCGAGGGTTGCAGATCTTTCTGCTTGTCCAGGCATGGACCAGTAACTTGAAATTTGCCTCTGAAAATGGAGGGTGCTGAGAGACCTGAGAAAAAGACGGGCAACTCCAGTGTAGCAGCAAAGGAATGTATTAGTGAGATTTACATATGAGGCCATGGTTCCTGGCATCCAAAAGACCAAAGCAGACCTCTGCACGCCACAATGAGAGGGTAGAGGCTTTATAGTGGTGGTTTACAATAGTGGCTCTATGCCATGGACTTACATAAGAAAGCAAACTGTAGTGAGCTGGCCAGCCACATGAAGGCGCTCATGTTCAGCCTTGCAAAGCTTATTTCCCCTTCAGTCCACTGCCCCCAAGGTTGGCTGTTATAATCTGGCATGTTTTCTCTCTTGTGCCCTAGTGCAAAAGTCCCCATTCCCTCCCTACCAGGAATGAATATAAAAGTGGAGTTGGCCAGATGTTGTGTGGTACCTGCTCATGTGCAACAGATGGAGAAAGTTACTGTACACCCAGTAACAGAACAGAACAGAGGGAAGACTTCTCTCTTAAGGAGAAAGAACTGAGATAAAGAAGGCAACCCACTTTCCAGTCCTTATCAGAGACATCTCTGGGCCCAAGGTCTTCACTCAGGCAGCCTGGATAGGGGATGTAGAGGCAGACCATTCTTCCACCACTGCTATAATACTCTGTTATTATGAGAAAAAAAGTTGCCATCGAGTCAATTCTAATTTATGGCAACTTCATGTGTCAGAGTAGAACTACACTCCAGGGAGGTTTTAATGGCTGATTTTTTGAAAGTAGATGTGCTTCTGGGTGGAGTCTTAACAGCCAACCTTTCAGTTCACAGATGAGCACGTTAACTGTTTGCGTCACCCAGGGACCCTCCCTTTTATTCTGCATGTTCCTATTGATGTGGTGGTAAGGTATAGGGGGAGAAGAAGCGTTCTATGATTCTCTCATCAGTCTCAGGTTTTTAGTGATCCTCTGCCTAAAATGCTTAGAATAGTGACTAGCACAGTCTAAATGCTCAGAAAAAGTAAGCTATTGTTATTATTATTCTAAATTTATGGGCATTTTTATTTCTACTTCATGATATGTCATGTTTGATTTAATATTGAAGCAAAAAAGAAGCTCCAGGAGGTAGACCGCATGTGGGTTAGCATACCCATTGTCCATCACTATACATCCGCAGTTTTCAGCACTTCGGCATTAGATGCGTGGTCTTAAAAATTCTGAGATGAGATGTGTAGGCTATTCCTTGACCTGAGATACATAAAGAACCCCCAAAACCTTGGGTTGGGAAAGGAGGCTGTGTTGAAGTTATTACCAGGATACCTAGTAACCTGAGTAAAGGACACAATGGACATGGCCAAAAGGGATAGGGCCTTTATGTTTTGACCTCTGCGGGGAGGGGCATCACCAGGAACCATGGAATTATCCAAGCTAGGGGAGCGTTATTCGGTAGACTCTTTAACCTAAAGATCTAACCCTGGGAGAACTGTGGGAGAGACAGAAGGTGAGACTCTGCTGTGTTTGTTGTTGTTAGTCGCCATTGAGTTGGCTCTGACTCTTAATGACCCCGTATACAACAGAATGAAATATCGCCTAGTCCTGTGCCATCTTCATGATTATTGGTATGCCGAGTCCATTGTTGTGGCCACTATATGTTTTTACTGCTTTCCAACCCAGGGGGTTTACCTTCCAGTACTATATAGGACAATATCCTATTGTGACCACAGGGTTTTCATCGGCCAATTTTTGGAAGTAGATCCCCAGGCCTTTCTTTCTAGCCTGTTTTAGTTTGGAAGTACCAGTGAAACCTGTTTACCATAGGTGATCCTGCTGGTGTTTGAAATATTGGTGGTGTAGCTTCCAGCATCATAGCAACACACAAGCAGCCAGAGTAAGACAGGCTGACAGATGGGCCCTGGTGGCACAGTGGTTAAGCATTTGGCTGTAACCAAAAGGCTGGCAGTTCCAATCCACTTTGGAAACACTGTGAGGCAGTTCTACCCTCTCCTATAGGGTTGCTATGAGTCAGAATTAACTCAATGGCAATGGGTTTGGTTTAATCCCCCAGTGAGGACCCATAGCAGAGCTGCCTAGCACACAGTTCCACCCACTGCCTTCGAGTTGATTCTGACTCATAGCGACCCTATAAGACAGAGAAGAACTTCCCCATAGAGTTTCCAAGGAGCCCCAGGTGGATTCGAACTGCCGACCTTTTGGTTAGCAGCCACAGCACTTAACCACCACCCCACCAGGGTTTCCAATTAGGTAGCATGAAAGCTCCTATGAAAAAACACAGTAAACTTTGGTCCCTGGGATTATATCTGGAGTGTCAGGCATGGCAGAGGGTGCTAGAGATGGACAGGGTAAATGATGGTGATCCCTAAAGAGAAGAACTGTAATGCAATTTGGCATAAAGTGATGGTTTTCAATGTGATGCAGAGACTTTTGTTAAAATCTCTTGGGGAACATTTTTTGGTAAACCATTCCAAACCAAACCCTTCTATATTTTCCCCTCTCTTTTATTGTTTTCTTTTTAATCATTATGATTTTTGGGGGTACATTTCAAGCTATTTTTTTAGCCCTATTAATAATCAAAACTAATACTTTGTAAGTACGCATTCATGTCAAAATTAGTAGGTAGCAAGTTAGAGATAATAGAAAAAATGATACGAATGTTCAAAAATTTAGAATCTGGATAAAAAAGAAATTTTGGATTTTTCTTGTAAGTATCTTCATATTTCTTATGTAACACTCGTTCAACACAACATAAGATTAATTTAAAAAGAAAACATGTGACACCCACAGATTATTTTTGCGGTGATAATACTTTGCCAAGTTTCAAAAAGAAAAGTAACGGCCTAAGAAGTGAATTTATTTTCACACCGACTTCATGTTTTGCTTTCATTGTGGAGCAGGGATAATGCGATTTGCGAGGATTTTAGGTATTTATTTTGTGTGATTTCCCTAGACTAAACCATACCCTTTTTGAATTTTTGGTATTTCATAATGAGAACGATTTTCCTGCAGGCTGAACGGGTTGGGTTTTACAGGTCTCTCTTAAAATGTCTTCTTCCCCGCCTCATCTTTTCTTTCATCAAACAGCAATTATTCAGAGTCCTCCATCATATTATTTGATTTTTCCTTTTACAAGACCTTCTAGTCACACAGAAAAAAAAAACGATAATTTTCCTCCTAAATGTTCTATTATAGAATTGTCTTTTCACAAAGTGTCTATCTATGGCCCCCATTACAGTGATTAAAGTCAGTTTCATGTAGTGCCAGCTGGAGGATCCTTTCTCTCCCTCAAAGAACTATTGTAAACAGGTAATCTCCTTATCGATGTTATTTCTACTGCGGAAGGCCTCTTTATATAGCCCTGATTCTAGGGTCACATTGTCATGCCCGCAGCTTTATAGGTACATAAGGTCTTTCATCTTGCTCCAACATTTGCTTTCGAAAGGGATGAGATTTGATTTTGACTTAGGTAGTCCACACTCCAGCATCAGTCGACTTATCAGGATCCAAACCCTCTCCCTGCCATCTGTGGGGACCCAGCACACCCACATTAGACAGTAGGTCAGATTATGAGGTCTTCTCTGACCACAGGGGTTTAAAACAAAACTCTAACTGCCTTTATAGCTTTCAGCACGTTAGGAAAGTTCCAGAATACTCTGCCTTCTTACCCTTTCTCTCTCCTCCCCATCCCTGACACTTAAACAAAATGCTTTAAAAGCTTATAAATATATAAAACCAAACCCATTGTTAACAGGTCAATTCCAACTCATAGCGAATCTACATGACAGAGTAGAACTGCCCCCATAGGGAGTCCAAGGAGCGGCTGGTGAATTCAAACTGCTGACCTTTTGGTTACCAGCTGAGCACTTAACCACTCTGCCAACAGGGCTCCACATATGTATGTATATACGTGTATGCACACACACACGCACACACACACACGTATATAAGGAGTCCTGGTGTTATAATTCTGAAGCACTCGACCTTTGAAAGTGCTAAAAGAAAGGTCAGTGTTCGAACACACCCAGAGACTCTGTGGGAAAAAAGACCTGGCAATCCGCTCATGTAAAAATTACAGCGTAAAAAAGTTTATGGGGCAGTTCTACTCTGTCACATGGGGTCGCTATAAGTTGAAATCAACTCAACAGCACACAACAACAGATACATAATATACATTATATACATATATGTTTTAGTTTTATTTTGTTTTTTACTAAATGTCCTGTATTGGGCGGAACTCTGTAAACAGTTCCCCCATGGCCCCAAGTCTCTCAGGCTATCCGTAGGAAGTCTCGTCAGGGCGTGTTAGCTCTCATTACCCCCCAACCAGATCCCTCCATCAGGGGCTAACGCTCCTAGAGCAGAGGTTTACCTTCTGACTAGGCAGAGCTAGCTTACTGTGGATACATTTAACCCTCCTTCCAACGGCAGGCCTGCTCTACCAGAAGGGGCTTCTCTGTCTCTGCTAGTCAGGAATTCTGAAGGGTTAAAGGAAGGTGATCTCGTGTCAGAATGGTGTTGTTTTAGCTGCCCTGAAGCCAGCTCACGACTCAAGGTAACCCCACGCACACTGGGCTGAAACGCTGCCCGGTCCTGCACCATCCCCACAATGGGAACTTCGTAATTCACAGGGTTTTCATTGGCTGGTTTTTTGGAAGTAGATCATCAGGACTTTCTTCCTAGTCTGTCTTAGTCTGAAAGCTCTGCTGAGACCTTTTCAGCGTCATAGCAACCTGCAAGTTTCCATAGACAGGTGGTTAGCGGATGCGCTGAAGTGCAACAGCTGGTAATCAAACCCAGGTCTCCAACATGGAATGTGAGAATTCTACCACTGAACCAACACTCCCTCTGTGTCAGAATACCAAAACCCATTGCAGTCAAGTTGATTCTGACTCATTAGAAACCCTATAAGAGAGAGAACTGCCCCATAAGGTTTCCAAAGCTGTAATCTTTACGGAAACAGATGGCTACATCTTTCTCCCACAGAGTGGCTGGTGGGTTCAAACCTTGACCTTTCAGTTAGCAGGTGAGCACATAACCATTATGCCTCCAGGGCTCCTTCATGTCAGAATACCAGAGCTCATATTCAGGTTTTCTCTTGTACTAACTGGGGGACTTTAAGCAAATTTACTACTTAACTGTTCTTGGCCTCAGTTTTCTTATCTTTAAAATGGGGCTACTGATGCATTGCTTATTTCATGGAGTTGTTATAAGTATTACATGTAAGACATAATAGTGTCTGGAAAAAATAATCAAGGAATATTAGGATCTTTTTAACATTGGTAACTCAGCCATTCACTCTCTTTTTTTCTCTTTGGGAAACAGGTTGCATATTAATAACACTGTCTAGAAAAATTATGACTGAAATGTATCCTGATAAGGGTCCAATTTAGGTACATCTTTAACATATTATTCTGTTTTTATTTACATCATAGTACATGTTTTACAGTACAGAAACAAAACTTAATTAGCATCCAATCGTGTCATATGCATGTGAAAGCTGGACAATGAATAAGGAAGACTTAAGAAGAACTAATGCCTTCAACTATACCACGAACTGCCAGACTAATGAACAAATCTGTCTTGGAAGAAGTACAGCCAGAATGCCCCTTAGAAGGGAGGATGGAGAGACATCGTTTCACATATTTGGACATGTTACCAGGAGGGACCAGTCCCTGGAAAAGGACATCATGCTTGGTAAAGTAGAGAGTCAGTGAAAAAGAGGAGAACCTTCAATGAGATGGATTGACAGAGTGGTTGCAACAATGGGCTCAGGTATGACAATGATCACGAGGATGGTGCAGGACTGGGCAGTATTTTGTTCTGTTGTACATAGGGTCGCTATGAGTTGGAACCTACTCGATGACACCTAACAACAACAACAATCCAATATTGTATTTTTTTGCAAACCACTTTGAAGCATATCCAGTAGAGATTTCATTAAGTATTAAGTTATTAAGTAATTGGTTTTTAATTATATTATGCAGTTATTTTGATGAATTATTATTTTGGCGTTCAAGTTTTTTTGGTGATATTTGGAGATATTGGTTAGAGTTTTTGTATGGGCTGGATTACATAATTATCTTTTCCTAAATAAAAGAATGGAGTCTGGGCCCTTGCTAGCTGACATTCACTCTCCAAGACATTTCTAGGGAGGGATTTTAGATAATAAGGAATGCATAGTCTGCTTTATTGGCTTTCCCTTAAGCTTATCCTCTCTGTTGACTTTCTTTCACCTTTAAATCTCCAGGAATAGTTACGGTATTGTACCTCACTTGCTCACTATTTTCACGCTCAACTCCAAGCACTGTGACTACTTTTGCAGCTAACCCTTTCAGATCTAAGTCCTTAAAGTTGCCCAGTGATCATGTCCAAACACCAACAAACCAAACCTGTTGCCACTGAGTAGATTTCAATTCAGAGAGACATTTAGGATAGAGTAGAACTGCTCTATTGGGGTTCCAAGGAGCAGATGGTGGATTTGAACTGCCGGCCTTTTGGTTAGCAGCCAAGCTCTTAACCACAGCGCCACAAGGGCTCCAGTGACCATGTAGTGGTTTTTTATTACTCTTGTCTTTATTCCTGGGTACTGGAAATATTTAACATCATGGGCCTCTCCTGTTTTTGTTACTCTGTTTCTAGTTTCTCTGACTTGAGAAAGCGGTTTTTTTTTTTTTTCAGCTGGTAGCTAGCTCCTCTTCTTTTTCTTGCCCTCTAAAAATAAGTATTCAGCATTGTGCTTTCTTCTGTTGGTTTTCTTCCACATCCTTGTAGTGTCAACTGTTACTTTCTAGCTGGATGCCCCTTCAAGTTTAGCCCTAGCCTAGATCTAAAGTCCTATTTCTAGTTTTTCTTATACTTCAGTGATAGTCCAGGGTGTCTCACTGGCATTTTAAATTGAAAATAACCAAACTGAGCTCATTTTCTGCCACAAACCAATTAGAGTAAAATTGTGAGAGTTGGGACTCTATGGGGCTGCTTTATTTTTCCAGGTCTTGCAAGTTTTCTGCCTTTGACAGGGTGTACTCGTACCAATTTTCTATGGCTCGTTTTAGTGGAGAATATTTGGGTTTTCCTTCTCTGATGGATTTTCACCTTATACAGGTTCCAGCTTTTGCAGGTTTTAGTTGGTTTTCTTTGTTCCTATTTTTACTCCTGTTTTTACCATTCTCATTGTCACCCAGCTTTGAAATCCTTTTCATTACAAATATCTTATTTTTCTTCATTCCTCAAGAGTAATTAACTCGTGCATCCTACCTTTCTCAATTTACTAGCATCTATTGAATCTATCCTTTCATTTTTATCTCAGTTTTCATCATCCCAAATCAGGCCTGATTGCCATTGTCCAGGCCTACTCCAGTACTCTCCTGACTGGTTTGATCAGGTCTTGAAGAGTAATCAGAATTTCGAACAGTTGAAGATGAAGGAAGGGAATTATGTACATAAGGCGTACATTTCTCTGAAATCCAGGGCTCCTTTTGGGAACTTTAAACAGTCGTAGTTGGAGATGGTTATACAGATAGGAAAAGCAATGACACCTGAGAGGTAGTTGGGAGTAAGGTTTTGAACTCCGGGCTACTGGAAAATATTAGTATGTGCTAATTCTTCCATGTTTTGATTTGTTTTTGTGTTTCCTTCAGTATCTATAACCTGAAACCCTGGTGTTGTAGAGGTTAAGTGCTACAGCTGCTAACCAAAACGTCGGCAGTTCTAATCCACCAGCTGCTCTTTGGAAATTCTATAGGACAGTTCTACTCTGTCCTATAGGGTCGCTATGAGTCGGAATTGACTCAACAATAATGGGTTTTTTGGGTTTTTTTTAATCTATAAGCCAAAAGAAAAAAAAAGGTGTACCCATTGTCTTTGAGTAGTTTCTGACTCATAGAGACCCTATAGGACAGAGTGGACCTACCCTATAGGGTTTCCAAGGAGTGGCTGGTGGATTTGAACTGCTGACCTTTCAGTTAACAGCCAAGCTCTTAACCACTGTGTCACCAGGGCTCCTCAGTATTCATAGCACCTAGCAAAAAGCTTTTCATACTTTAGATGACCAAGAAATAATTATTTTAGGAAACAAAGGAAACTATTGACAGTACCCAAACTTACTAAAATGCACACTGAATTATATATTTTAAAATTATCGAGAACACAGGAAATGGTTTTATTATTTTGCTTCCATAGTTAATTTTTAAGTATTCAACCAATAATAATATGGATGTTAATATTTTTTATAATTATCACTGATTAAATGATATGTAATTTATTAATCAAAGATGTCACCTTGAAGACTAAGGTGCACTTGACCCAAGCCATGGTATTTTCAATAGCTTCATATGCATAAGAATGCTGGACAATGAATAAGAAGATCAAAGAAGAACTGAAGCTTTTGAATTATGGTATTGTTGAAGAATATTGTATATACCATGGATTGCCAAAAGAATGAACAAATCTGTCTTGGAAGATATATAGTCAGAATGCTCCTCAGAAGTAAGGATGGCGAGACTACATCTCACATACTTTGGACATCTTATCAGGAGGGATCAGTCCCTGGAAAAGGACATTATGGTTGGAAAAGTAGAGGGTCAGTGAAAAAGAGGAAGACCCTCAATGAGATGAATTGACAAAGTGGCTGCCACAATGGGCTCATCAAGCCTAACAATGATTGTGAGAATGGTGCAGGATTGGGCAGAAAGGGCTAAAATTATGCTTTGCTTTTGAATTCTTGTTAGGGTTTGCTCTCTTTACAAAACTTCCATCTCTGTAATTCATTGGGGAACATCTTGAGCTAAAAAAAAAGTCACTTCTGGGAAAGAACTCAGCTCTCGGTACCTATATTATTAATCTTAATGGCTGATACATTTATAGTGCAGTGATTCATATACATGTGGCTTTTTAATTTTTTTTTTCAGAAAATGCAAGGTCATATATCATAAAAAAAAATTATTCTCACCACCCCCCCATTCATACACAAAGGTCTCTTGTGGTTGGTGATATTAATCCATTCCTGTTGTTTTGCAGGCTAGGGGAATATACCACAGTGTGTCTCCTGGTTTAAAACAAAAAGACTCATGGTGTTCTTTGGCTTTATGATCTCTTGGCTTTCTACAGAGGCCTGCATCCATGGAAGGATTTGCTTTGTTTTTCTAACTATTGGCAGCTGGGCGAAACAGCATCCAAAAAGGGGAAAAAGCAACACAGAGAACTTCAGGCCATGTTACTAACAGGTGTTCCCAAGGATAAAGTTCTTAAACAACTCTACAGCAAGATGAACTGCACTTTGCAGCTGAGCTGCCCCTGACGACTGACTAAAAACATGAGGATTTTGTATACAACAGCTGACTTGGTTCCCTTCCCAGCGTATTAAAGGGTTTAACCATTTTTCAGAAGGGAATTTTAAGTATAGTGAAAGTTGTACTAGCATGAAATACCTACACAGAACAATTTCATTGGTTTGGGTATTACTCCTCTCCTTGCTATTCCTCTACCCCCAGTGCGCATGTGCACACACATGCACACATACACAAACACACGTGTATATGTGTGTACTTGCACTCCTATGTAGATGCACTCATGTGCATGCGCACACGTGGTATTAGTTTCCTAGGGCTGCCATTACAAAATACCACAAACTGAGGAGCTTATAGGAACAGAAGTTTATTGTCTCACTGTTATGGAGGTTAGAAGTCCAAATCAAAGTGTCATTCGAGCTCTGTTCCCTCTAAGTCTCTAGTGGGAAATTCTTTTCTGTTTTCCAGCTTGTAGTAGCCCCAGGTGTTCTTTGGCCTGTGGAGGCAAATTCACATTGACTTCCTTCCTCTGCCTGCCTCTCTGTATCTATTCTCCTCTTTAAAAAGGAGCCCTGATGGCGAAGTGGTTAAGAGCTCAGGCTGCTAATCAAAAGGCCAGCACTTGAATTCACCAGCTGCTCCTTGGAAGTCCTACAGGGCAGTTCTACTCCATCCTATAGGGTCGATACGAGTCAGGATCGACTGGACGGCAGACAACAACAACAGATTTATTAGGACTTACCCTAATGTGAACATAACTGATAATATCTTCAAAGACCCTGTTTCCAAAGAAGACCACACTCACAGGTACCAGGGTTTAGGGACTTCAATGCATTTTTGGGGAGGGAATCCAAATCAATCCATACCATGCACCCATCAAGCACCTTATCTAAACTGTTGAGATGGTATATAGGGTCCTTCATCTGAAATTCGATTAAGTTAGAAGTTAAGTAGAACTGAAATGACAGATCCTGAAATAGCTGCTTGGGCCTTCCTGAGTTGCTAGACTTATTAAATAATTTTGAATTTTATCTTGAGTTTATACCAGCTGATAAAAATCTTAGTGTGATAGATTTAAGCAAAGGTAGAGACTATTAAATATATCTACATGAAGCTTTATAAACCAATATAAACATACATCAAATTTATTGCAAAATCATGATCCCAAAGAGGTTATCTATCGTTCACAGAAAACATCAAGGTTCAAGTTTTAGCAACATATGTGTTCTACCAGAGCTTTGAGGAGGTGGATGAACTAGCCCACAAGCTCCAATTACCAGCATGGCTCTTTCATCAACATGTACAAATCAGACAACTTATGGCAGCTCAGGGGGCTTCAAGGGTTAGGGTAAGACAGAAGCAGTAAAAATAAGAAGAGAGAAGATTACAAAAGCAGACAGTTAAGAGACTCATCCCTTTGGCTGTTTCTCCCCACTCCAGCACCCTGAAGGAGCTAATCCCAGAAGAGACTCAGGAGATAGCTCAGTTGGTTTTTTTTTTTTTTAATCTCTTACCTTTTTAAACATACATGTGAAATAAAAAGTAGAAAACTTCGTAGCCCTAGCTCCCTGCACAAATGCTTTCTGTAAAGGCTATATTTGAGATTATTAATTATGACTCAAAGAATTTTGAGTTCCATTCATCATGCCATTTTTAACATCATCAGCTGTGTCTTGAGCACTGAAGTTTTCTATGAGTTTGTAACATATGTGACTTCATTTTCTATATAAGTGCTTTTTCTGTTTTATTGTTGGTTTTAATTTCGGTTAACCAAGTTTAATGACAAAATATAGTTTACTATTTCCAAAATCTGTGCTTATGATTAATTTTTCTAATGAATTTTTCCTCTTTAGAATTGTGTTTTTTTTTGAGGGGAAGGATCATTACTGGTGGTAGGCACAATATCACAGCATACTTTCTTCTAAGATCTGCAAATTTGGCTTTTAATTAAAATTGATGTTTATACAAATACAGCACAAGGAAACACTGCCAGTCCTGCACAATCCTGACAGCCGTTGCAGCCATTGTGTCTGTACAGCTCATTGAGAGTCTTCCTCTTTTTCGCTGACCCTGTACTTTATCAAATATGATGTCCTTCTCCAGGGACTGGTCCCTCCTGATAGCACATCCAAAGTACACGAGACAGAGTCTCGCCATCTTCACTTCTAAGGAGCATTCTGGTTGTACTTCCTCAAGACAGATTTGTTCATTCTTCTGGCAGTCCATGATATAGTCACTATTCTTCATCAATACCATAATTCAAAGGCACCAATCCATCTTCAGTCTTCCTTTTCATTGTCCAGCTTTCACATGCATATGAGGCTATTGAAAATACCATGGCTTGGGTCAGGTGCACCTTAATCCTCAAAGTGATGTCTTTGCTTGTTAACTCTTTAAAGAGATTTTTTGCAGCAGATTTGCCCAGTGCAATGCGTTGTTTGATTTCTTGACTGCTGCTTCCAAGGGTGTTGATTGTGGATCCAAGTAAAATGAAATCCTTGAGAACTTCAATCTTTTCTCCTTTTATCATGATGTTGCTTGTTGGTCCAGTTGTGAGGATTTTTGTTTTCTTTATGTTGAGGTGCAATCCATAGTGAAGGCTGTGGTCTTGATCTTCATTAGTAAGTGCTTCAAGTCCTTTTCACTTTCAGCAAACAAGGTAGTATCATCTGCATATAGCAGGCTGTTAATGAGTCTTCCTACAATCCTGATGCCATATTCTTCTTCACATAGTCCAGCTTCTTGGATTACTTGCTCAGCATACAGATTGAATAAATATGGTGAAAAGATACAACCCTGACGTACACCCTTCCTGACTTCAAACCACGCAGGATCCCCTTGTTTTGTTCAACCGTCTCTTATTCTATGTACAGGTTCCTTATGAGCACAGTTAAGTGTTCTTGAACTCTCATTCTTTGTACTGTGATTCATAATTTTCTATGATCCACGCTGTTGAATGCCTTTGCATGGTCGATAAAACACAGGTAAACATCTTTCTGGTATTCTTTGCCTTTAGCCAAGATCCATCTACCATTAGCGAGATCCCTTGTTCCACATCCTGCGCCTGAATCCAGCCTGCACCCCTGGCAGTTCCTCACAGACACACTGATGCAACTGCCCTTGAACCATCGTCAGCAAAATCCTACCTGTGTGTGATATCAACGACACTGCTAGACAATTTCCACACTCCACTGGATCAGCAGCCTCTTGCGATCTCTCAACCCAAATTCTTCACTACACCAAGGTCTCGAATATTATGTAAATTTATTTAGGCATATAATTCATGCAACAAACAATTCGAGTATATTCATATGCATGGAAATCTCAACAGTTTACATTTCCAGTTCACTAGTATAACTTCTACTTTGGGGACATTGGCAGGGCTGATGACTCACATTCACTCTTATCATCTTAAAATTTGTGTTCAGTATGCTTTCTCTTTGCCCTGCATCCCGTCTCTGAAATGTTTTCACCCCTAGGCTGTGCTGCATTTTGGCCATTTTTAGCTATCTCTTATGTTTTTTCAATCTTTGTAATTTTTGTTTTCTTTCCGTCAGGCATTTCCTTTTATCCTACTTTTTCCTTTCTGTACACAGATTTTTCCACTTATTTCAGTTTTCTTATCTTCCGAGCTCTGGCCCTTGAATGACTGTTTTTCTAGCCTTTTGTTCAGTGGTTAGAAAATGAGGCCCACTACTCCTTTGGATTTAGAATCTTCTTGGTTAGTGAACTGAGTGATCACTGTGTTTTCTTTACTTCAGCTCCACTGAACTTTATTTGAACTGCAGTTTTTCGTTCTTCCTTTAGCAGCAACTTTTTTTCCTTGAAGAGCCACACATTACTGGAGGGTTCAGATTAATCAAAAATTGCTGTTGTCCTTGAAAAAGGGTCTAACATAAATGAATCTGGCACCCAAGAAGAAACACAGTTATACCTTCAACCTGACTTTTGTAGAATTAAACAAATAAATACAGGTTACAAGAGTGTTTTCTTATTCAGTAAACCAAGTCAAGACTGCTCTTTTTTTTTTTTTTTTTTAACTTTTTTCAGAAGGTTTGGGCCCAATAAAATGCACATTATCCTTTGCCAAGAAATTTTTTTTTTTTTCCTTAAGCCCATGGGTATTTGCAGGGAAATTCGATCCACATGTTTCTGATTTATTTACACTTAATTCATTAAAATGTTGTTTTGTAAGAGTTATTTGATGTCCAAGAGCCTTATGAGTCTTTTAATACAAGTTTTTATGCCATTTTTTTTCCTCAAAAACAGGAAGTGGTATCTTGCCAAGAACTGAAACTCCAAAGGGACTGAATTGCATATGAATTGCATAAAGGCACACCAAGATGATTGTGTCTCTCCTGGGTCATCTTTGCTATAGGAGAGCACCTGAACCAGTTATCTAAGTAGATTATGTGTTCTGAAGTAAATTCTAAATTTCTCCAACACAAGATAGGGAGATTTCCAAAGTCAACCTTTAAAAGCACGTACAGAATGGATCCATTTAACTTAGTGTTCATATGAATGCAATGTTACTAATTAGGGCAGGAAGCATGTGGATGCAGAGATCGCTGGAGTCTGTTTATTTAAATTCACCTCTTCCCTCTTTCCTTCATCTCAGCCCAAGAAATGAAGATTATATAAAAAAACAGAAGATAGAGATTGTAACAGATTTCACAGATAAATGTGCGTTCGATGACAATAAGAAACACTGTAATATGACACTGCCCTAGTCATGCTTTCTAAATTGCTAACGCCTTCTAACCAAAGACTATTTAAATAGCAGGTGTGCAATATTTTCTTTGTGACAACTAAACAATCCCATCTAGGTGGGAAATGGTGCCCCCATCAATGAGTAACTAACAGATCTGATTTAGTATGGATGTTTGTATAGACATGGCTATAGTTTTTTTTTTTTTTTTTTAATTGCATCATTTAGCAATGCTGTGTAACAAACCACTCTAAAATTCAGTGGCTTAAAACAATAGCCATTTCTCATTTTTCACAAACATTAAGTTGGCTAGTTGGTTCTTCTAATTTGAGCCATGATTGACCAGTCTCTGCTGGGCTTTTTCTTGCATCCCAGGTCAGCTGGCAGTTGGCTGAGGACTAGCTGGTGTGGGATGACTTCATTGTCCTCCCCATGGTCTCTCAGCATCCCAGGTTAGCCTGGGCAGTGTGGGATGACCTCGTTGTCCTCCTCATGGTCTCTTGGCCTCCAGCAGGCTAGCCTGGGCATGGTCTCATGGCAATACCAGGGGCCTTACAGAGGAAAGAGATACTTCAACGTGCTTTTTCAAGACTTTGCTTTTATCACATTTACTAACATCCCATTGACCAAAGAAAGTCTCTTGGCCAAGCCTGGGGTAAGACTAAGAGGACCTTCCAAAAATCACAGCAGAGAGAGGTGGTTTCAGAGGAGCTGCTTATTAAAAAAAAGAAAAAAAAAAAACAAAACCCATTGCCGTAGATTCAATGCCAACTCATAGCGACCCTAAAGGACAGAGTAGAAATGCCCCATAGCGTTTCCAAGGAACGCTTGGTGGATTCAAACAGCCGACCTTTTGGTTAGCAGCCATAGCACTTAATCACTATGCCACCAGGGTTTCGAGCTGCTTGTTAGAGCCACTAATATAACCAATCTATCGCAATGATCCTAGAAAAATTCTCATTTTTTTTTTTTTCCACAAGAAAATCCTTGTTCTGACTTTTCTGTGTGGGTTAGTAGGATCAATGATACATATAATTAGTATGAATACATATCATTTCCCATTTTTATCATTAGAATTTTCTGTATCTTATTTTTTTCTAAGTCAATACTGTGAAATTATTCTATTTACATACCACCGTGCTTGCTCAAGGAGCCACTCTCTGAGTCTAGGTTAGTTCATTTTTCCATATGTTCTCTTACTGTTTTTGCCTTGCCCAGTGCTCATCCCTTAACTTGAACCTTGTTAAAAGAGTATCTTTATTAGTCTGTCAGCTACGCTGGAACAGACATTGTGGTTTACATTTTTTAAATCCTATTTCCTTAGCACTTAACTAAATTTCTGACATACACTAGGCACTCAACACAGAACTGTGCAATGAATGAGAAGGTGAATTAAAGAATATAAAACCAGATAAGTACCCGAAAATATGGTGGTAATATAAAGGACATTGAGACCAAGAAGTGGAAGTTACAAAGAACTAATAAAATGAATCAGCTGGGATAGAAAGGAACGAGATTAGATATAAAACATGGAGTGAGAAAATGTAATAATGCAGAAAAGGGACAAATGAGTAAAGTGCCTTAAATAGAATAGAATGTTGTAAAGGAGAGAAGAAAGAAAAAAACAATAGGATGGGTAGAGGGGAGAAAAGGGCAAGTACTGAATTTGAAGTGGTATTTCCTTAAATCCAAAACACTTGACTTGCTCATTGGAAATACTAGAATTCCTAAATAAAGCACATGCTTAAGTTGGAGTAATTAGAGCATCCACAATGTTATGACACACCCTATTATTCACTACTGAGCCACTAGCAGATTGCCTGTGCCAAACTTTTGATGTAACTTCATGTAACAAGTACTGAAACTAATATATAACCAAACTCTAAGCTCAGCATTTGGATGGAAGCCTACTAACCATGGTGCAGGTTGACTGCAAATGGAAAGAGATACCCCTACTCCAGCAACCCTGCTTTATTCTGACATCAACCTATTTCCATTACCCCCAAACCATAAATATACCATGTAAACATCAGGATTAATGTGTATTCTTGCTCTCCACAATATCTTCTAATGTGTGCCTTTAACACTATTCTCCTTTCTTCACAGAAAGTACATACTGTGTAAAGAGAGAAAATTAGCACTACTTATTTCGTAAAAAAAAAAAAAAAAACCATTGCTGTTGAGTCCGTTCGGGCTCACAGCGACCTTTTCAGACAGAGTAGAACTGCCCCACAGAATTTCCAGGGACTGCCTGGTGGATTTGAACTACCAACCTCTTGATTAGCAGTTGTGGCTCTTAACCACTACACACCAGGGTTTCATAAAATTTCTATAATGACTTAAAAAAATATATTGACCGCTGTTATGGATTGAATTGTGTTCCCCAAAAAACATGTGTCAGCTTAATTAGGGCATGATTCCCAGTATTATGTGGTTATCCAACATTTTGTGATCTGATGTAATTTTCCTATGTGTTGTAAATCCTAATCTCTGCCTGTGGTTAATGTGGCAAGATTAGGTTATGTTGAAGAGGGTTAGGGTGGGATGTAACACCCTTACTCAGGTCACAGCCCTGATCCAGTGTAAAGAGAGTTTCCCTGGGGTGTGGCCTGCATCACATTTATCTTACAAAGAGATAAAAGCAGAGAGAAGGGAGCAGAGAGATAGGGGCCTTATGCCACCAAGAAACAAGCACTGGGAGTGGAGCATGGCTTTTGGACTCAAGGTCCCTGTGCTGAGAAGCTTCTCAACTGGGGGAAGATTGATGACAAGGACCTTCCCCCAGAAAGGACAGAGATAAAGCATTCCCTGGGAGCTGGCATCCTGAATTCGGACCTGTAGCCTCCTGGACTGTGAGAGAATAAATTTCTGTTTGTTAAATCCATCCATTTGTGATATTTCTGTTATAGCAGTACTAAACCAAAAAACCAAACCCAGTGCCACCGAGTCAATTCCGACTCATAGAGACCCTATAGGGCAAAGTAGAACTGCCCCATGGAGTTTCCGAGGAGTGCCTGGAGGATTTGAACTGCTGACCCTTTGGTTAGCAGCTGTAGCACTTAACCACTACACCACCAGGGTTTCCCCTATAGCACTAGGTAACTAAAACAACCTCTAACGATTCGTTTCTTCAGGAAGACTGCAGCTTATTAGAGGTAAGAGGCATGAAAGGAACTACAACTTAAGGTAGTATATTAGATTTCATAAAAGGGGTATAAACATATTTCAATAGAAGCTAAAAATAATTGAGGGCATTATTGAAATTGGACCTATTGGGATGGTTTTGTATACGAGTTAAGATGTGAATTAGGAAGAATTTTAGTAGGTATGAGTGGAAAAAACTAAAAAGAAGGAGCTAAGACACAAAAGCAGTTAAGTGGGAATGCCTAGAAAAACAGTTTTAGCGGGAAATGATATTGGAAAATTGAATTGAAGCCATACTGTGGAGGACCATCCATACCAGACCAAATATTCTGAACAAGTATGTAGCTCATTAGACCATGGAACAATAGAAAACACTTTTGAAAACAGGAAATTTTAGAGCTCTGACTGCAAAGTTCAAGAACCTCCAGAAACTGTATAAAAAATATTTGGTGTATCTTCTGAGACAAATTTCATAGTTTCATAAGATCCCATGACCATTCAACAGTTTAAAAATCGTTTGAATCTGTTAGGATGCAGTGCTTCTTTAAAGATTTCATGTTTCTGTACAGTCAAAACTTTCTAAGAAAAGAGCACCGGTAACTAGTTTAAAGGATAATTGGATGGCAAGCAAAGCTTGGCAATTAAAGATAAAAATCTCTGGAGATATTTAGAGATTTATCTCCTTGAATCCATTTGCTTATATTCCAGGGTGGTTTTTTTTTTTTTTAAAACAGATACCTTCCTGTCTTCTCCAGAGAGAATTTTTTACATCCTGGAACAAATGTCTCTCTGTGTCTCTCTTTTGGTCTCTCTCTCTGTCTCTGTCCCTCTCTCTGAGGATGGCCAGATGTCCTGTTGTTGCTGTTAGTTGCTGTCGAGTTGGCTCCAACTCATGGTGAACTTATTTATAACAGAACGAAGCATTGTTCTGTCTTGGGACATTTTCACGATCATTGACATGTTTGAGCCCATTGTTTTGGCTATTTTGTCAACCCAATTCATGGAGGATTATCCTCATTTTCATTGAGCTTCTACTTTATCAAACATACTGTCCTTTTCCAGTGATTAGTCTTTCTTGATGACCAAAGTAAACAAGCCAAAGTCTCTTCATCCTTGCTTCTAAGGGGCATTCTGTTTGTATTTCTTCTAAGACTGATAAATGTGCTTGTAACCCGTATGTGAATGCGAATTTTCATAATTTGGTGTTCCTTTCCTGTGGTAGAAATCCCACTGCATGTGCAGGAGACATCTGGTTCTCACCACTTTTCCTCATACCAGTATGAGGTGCCAACACAAGCTTGGCTGTGAGAAAATGAACTTCTCTCTGATCCAGAAGGCTAGGATTATGTATATTTAAAACTGTGGCAGGTTAGTATGTTCCTTTGCATTAGGTAACATTTCAGAACCTTTACAGTTTTGAACATAACAAGATCAAGCTAAATTAGATTCCAGATTAATATTAAAAGTATCATGACCAATTAAGATTTCTTCCAGAAACCCAGTGATGCCTCAGCATTATTAAATCTACTTGTGACCTTAAGATACCAAAAGATAAAAAAATAATGTAATTATCTTATTATTTCAGAGTAATATGATACACCTTTGTATTTTCTCATAATAAAAAAGAAATCTCTTAGAAAATTAAAAAAAAAATAAGAAGTTTCTTTAACTCTATTAGTAAACCACCAGTAGAAATCCCATATAAAATTTATACTTAATAAAGGAAAAACAAATAAATACATTAGGACACTAAGGAGAGAAGGAAGATTAGTTAACACAAGTGGAAGTCTACTACAAATGCTCATAATAATGAAATATTAGCATAGTAGAAGCTTTTCCATTACACTAAAAACCAAACTAGTTGCTGTTGAGTTGAGTTGACTCCAATTCATGGCGAACCCATGTTGTCAGTAAAATTGTGGCCAATAGAGTTTTCAATGGCTGATTTTTTGGAAGTGAATTGACAGGCTTTCCTCCTCAGGCACCTCTGGATGAACTCAAACCTCCAACCTTTCAGTTAGTAGCTTAGCACTTAAACATTTGTGCCAAAGATTCTTATTTCTGTTACAGTGGGTAATAAGAAATGTATACCATTATCATTACCATTTATTTTCAATAATGTATTTTGGTCCTTGCTAATTCTGATGATGAGACTGATTATTTTCAAGTAAAACAATTATTACATAAAACAGTGATTTTCAAAGTGTGATATGTAGACTAGCAACATTAGTGTGACCTGGGACCTTATTAGAAATGCAAGTCTTTGGGCTCTATCATGGACCTATTGAATCAGCCAAGCAACCTATGTTTTAGCGAGCTCTCTGATTCTGATGTATTCTAAAGTTTGAAAAGCACTGATACAGAAAATTTAAGTTGATAAATTAAGAAAATTGAAGAGAATAAATGGAAAAACTATTAGAATTAGTGAAAAAATAACAACACCAAGGCGATTAGACATAAAATATCTAAAGCTTCCTTATATTTATAGTTTATTAGCAAATGTAATAAAGAATTAAATGCTCATTGCTAATATCATGCTGAGGGAAATAAGCCACAAAAGGACAAATATTGTATGATTTCACTTATATGAAATATCTAGAATAAGCAAGTGAATACAAATCTAAGGTTATTAGTGGTTACTGCAGACTCATTGCTTAGGACTCACTGAACTTCTATTAAGGGTGATGGAAAAAATTGGAAAAAGATAGTGATGATGATTGCCCAACACAGTGAACATAACTAATCTCACTAAATTCTACATGTGAAGAATGTTAAAATAGCAAATGTTTTGTTACATACATATTACAATTTTAAAAAGTAATTAAATATAATAATAAAATCCATAACATAAACCTGAAATAATGGAGATACTTTCTGAATAAAAATATTGAAGTCTTACTGAATGTCAGGAAGATACAAAGGGTAAAAATGTTTGTAATATATATTATATAAAATATCAATATAAATATATAAATATACTTTCAAAGAGGAGCCCTCGTGGTGCAATAGTTAAGAGCATGGCTGCTAATGGAAAGGTAGAAAGGCCAGTGGTTCCAACCCACCGGCTGCTCCACTGGAGAAAAGATGCAGTCGTCTGCTCCTGTAAACCCTATGGGACAGTTCTACTCTGTCTTATGTGGTGAGTATGAGTTGGAATCGACTCAACAGAACACAACAACAACATACTTTCAAACAATTCAAAACAAAAAATGGACAAATAACATGAACAAAATAAATATGAATGACTGATAAATATATAAAAATATTCAATCTCAAATATTATAGAAATTAATGCAGCCATAAAATATTTTTCATTCATTATATTAATAATATTGAAAAGCCTAATCCCCAGTACTGTCAAGAACGTAGAAAAATGCACACTCTTTAAAATTATTGCGAGATTGTAGATTATTAAAGTTTTTGGTAGATTAGGGACTATTTGGCAGTACCCATTAAAATTAATATTACATTTGCTGTTTGGCCTGGCATTTGTAATTCTAAGATTTTATCCCATAAGAATTCTTACCTATGTGCAGAAAGATGAAATTACATTTGTGGTCATCAAAGTATTATTCACTTATAGCAAAATAAGGAATAAACTTAAATGACCTTTAAGAGAAACCATACAATAAATTATCTAAGGTGTGTATGTGTGTAAATGCATAGAAAAGGGGCTAGAAGGAATGGGATCTGAGAGAGGAAGTTTCACTGGTAAAAGGGAAAAGGAAAAATAGCACAACCAATTTGAAAAAGGGGGTGGTTCTGCTCCCAAGTGGTATCACAGATTGATTCCAAGCTCTTGGTTTTCTCATGGGACTTTGATCTGGGAGGAGACACCTGCTCCCATGACTGAGGTACATGTGTCCAGCCTGTTGGCTGGTAAGGGGCAGGCCAGGTAGCTCCTTTGAGTTCAGAGAGTCACCAGGCAGTCAAACTTACACTTTAACTAGTTAACAGACTGGGGTGGGCTTCCTCATTCTGCAGCAAGTATAGAAAAATTGGAAAGCCAGTTTCAAGTGGGACTTGTATGACACTGAAAAGGAGGAAAAGGAAATATGAGCAGGTTTAAAACGATACCACTCAGGAAACAACCTTCATAATGAAAGACTGTATTCCAGGTTAGGCAGATGACAAGGTTATTTTAAGAGATGCATTCTTCCATATTCTCTTCTGAATCCTAACTATGTTCACAGGCCTCATTGGTAGTTTCCTTAAAGACTTTACATGTACAATTATTAAAACAAGAGAAGAAAGTCAATCACATAATAATAATGTATATCTCCTTTTCATTTTATTTCAAATAGTTTTAATAATGATTATCACTAAAAAAAAAAAATTTTAACACTAATCATATTAATTTACAGCCTGCTCAAAATGTGTAGCTTCTAAATTTAGAAATGAATGCTATGATTTTCAAATACAAATTCCATTTGTTGCTAGGACAACAAACTATTTTTTATTTTATTTTTGCTTTAAGGAAACACATATTTTAGAAAAAAATTTACATGTTAGGTTACTCCAGTATGGGCACAGCAACAGATAGATTATATTTCTTTAAAAATCGGTAATACCCTTGGCGATCTAATTCAGATACTTTGCCAAACCACCAAACTAGTATTGTAAATAAGTTGAAGACTTATCAAGACTTACATGCCACTGTGTTATTCATAATGGAACAGTTAGGTTCCGCTGTGGATTTACTCATGTTCATTTTTCCATTGTTCATTCTGCAAGTATTTATGAAGCACATATTACATGAATAGCACTTGCCAGACGTCCAGTTCCTGCCATCCTCAGGGTTAATCCTGAGCTGGAGAAACAAGACATGGGTACCTGGATTGAGTAACACCATCAGGCAATTTTTTATTGAGTGACAAAATATGTGGTGCTTTGTCTTATGCATCATGCTGCTATACCTTCTTATAAACTCTTCTTTCTGGGTTCTATACTCTTCTTCCACCTTGTTTATAAGCCTCTGATTCATTCTCCAAACTCAGTACTTGCATTATTTCATCCAGAACCAACTTCCTTATTTCCAGTTTTATTTATGAAAAAGGAAGATAGAAGAATTGACACATTCGAATTGTGATGATGGTGAAGAATATTGAATATACCTCGGACTGCCAGAAAAATGAACAAACCATTCTTAGAAGAAATACAACTAATATACTACTTAGAAGCAAGGATGGCAAGACTTTGGCTTACTTACTTTGGACACATCATCAGGAAAGACCAATTACTAGGAAAGGACATCATGTTTGGTAATGTAGAGGATCAGCAAAAACGAGGGGCACCCTAAATGAGATGGATTGATACAATAGCCACAAAAACAAACTTGAACATATGGACTCAATCGTGAGGATGACACTTTCTTGATAGTGTCATTTGAAGTACGAAGGTTTTAATTTTGATGAAGTCCAAATTTTCTTTTTCTTCTTTTTTAATGTAATTGGTTGTGCTATTGGTGCCATATCTAAGAAGCTATTGCCTAATCCAAAGTTCCAAAAGTTTAACCCTATTTTTTCTTAACAATTTTATAGTAGGTGGAGACAGTTCAAAATGGTTGCTTAGTCAGACACACCATGCCATTCTCTGACAGCAAAGACCAGAGAAACCAAGTGAAGCAGATACAAATGACATTATTGGGACCCTGAGCAGCAAACAGAAGGATGAAGAATTAGATTGAACACTGAATGGAAGGAGAAACTGATTGAAAACAGTGGACAAGGAGAGTTACAGATCATAGACACCCAAACAGCTGGCCTAGTACAGTGTGGCCATCTTGAGACAAAGTGAGCAGCATTCTTGGGTGAAGAGTACGGGAAGGCAACTTCATGGAATTCCTAATAGGAGAGAGACATTGTGTAGGCATACCTGGAATGAAGCAAGTCACCATCTGCACCTCTGCCAAACAACAAACAGGAGATCCTAGTGCCCAGACAGTTTCTGCAGGGTGACTACACATGCACTGAAACCCCTTGATCCCCTCCACCTACTGAGATGCCAATTTGTGCATACATCCCATCTGTTTGGGAAGCATGGCCTTGCATTGGCTACAGAGACATCCTTCCCTGATTTCCAAAGGATGCACTAAATGATTACACCAACCAGGAAGGACCCCACAGTTCCACAAGGGCTATGGAGGGACTCTGACCACCCAACATCTGTTCAACATCAGGGAAAGAAACTGCTCTCCCACCTCCACTCAATCCTGTAAGAGAAGATAGACAAGACTAACCACAGAGGACTCACACATGGGTGTGATCCACCATATCCGCTAGTGAAAGGATCTCACACCCAGTCAACCAACACCACCAAAGTCACACGTAGACCAGTACTACAAAACAACAACAATTAAAATAATACACAGGAAAAAAGACATCCTAAAGAGAAAGAGAAGAAACAAAGCACCTGATATATCAAAATAAAAAAAATCAGGACAAAACAAACTAGCACACAATCAATAAAGAAATATATAAGTAAGTTTATTAACACCTTAATGGCTTGGAAAGAGCAGACAATAATAAATCATACAAACAAATGGTATAAGATGATTCAAACAAGTGAGAAAAACAAAAGGACAGAAAACCTTTCTGAGGAAGAAATGATAAGAGAAAGTCCAAGTTATGTGGGACACCATCAAGAGAAATAATTTATGTGTGATAGGAATTCCAAGAGGAGAAGAAAAAAATGAGAGACGTTTTGAAAACATATTGGCAGAAAACTCCCCAAATATCATAAAGATGAAAAGATTTCCATCTGAGAAGTTTAACAAACACCATACAGTTTAGACCCCAAAAGAAATCCAAGATGTATCATAATCGAACTTTCCAAAAACAAAGAAAGAATTCTGAGAGAAGCTCGTGAAAAATTAAGTATCACTTACAAAGGGGTATCAGTAAGACTAAGCTCTGATTTCTCATCAGAAACTATGCAGGCAAGAAAGCGTATATGAAATTCAGAAACAGAAGAATTGCCAACCAAGAATCATGGTAGTCCTACAGATGGAAGACCAAAAACATTAGACAGCACCCTGAGATAAAGATACATGACAGCATCACCCAGATACCACCCTGACAAAGACTTCACAAAAGTAAAATAAAGTCACGAAACTGATTATGGGGGACCAGAGATGTTAAGCTGTAAACAATGACAAATTCAAAACAAAAATGGAGAGCTTCCATATAGAGAGGAAGTCAAGGGTATTTCAAGACATAAAAGATTGTTTTAAACTTAGGAGGAAAAAGATAAATTTCAGGGTAACTACAAAGAAAATTAATAAATATACTCACCAAAACAAAGGAGACTATAATAAAAAAAGACTCAGTAAATACAAAAACAACAATGTATGACAGGAAAGAGAAATTCATATACAAAAAGAACTCAGTAAAGAAAACTAAGAGGAACAAAGAAAGCATTAACACCACACACACAAAAAAAGTATAACAAAATGGCAGCAGTGAATTCATACCTATTGAGAGTGGTAGAACGGATTAAAAAAAAAAAATGACCCATTAACATGTTGCCTAGAAGAGACACACCTTATATACGAGCACAAAAATAGGTTAAAAATCAAAGGATGAGAAAAAGTTTCTTATGCAAACCAAAAGAAAGCAGGGGTGGCAATAATAATTCATGATAAAATAGACGTGAAGTCAAAACCCATTATAAGAGACAAAGCAGGCCATTATATAATGATTAAAGGGTTAATTCACCAAGAAGACACAGCAATAATAAATAATACATATGCACCCAAAGACACAGCTCTAAAATTCATAAAACAAACTCTAAAAGAATTGAAAAGAGAAATAGTTCTACAATGATAGTAGAAGACCACCCTAACACACTACTTTTGATGATGGACAGAACAACTAGAAAGAAAATAAAGATACTGAAGATCTGAATAACACAGTCAACAAACTCGACTTCATAGACATACGCAGAACATACCACCCAACTGCAGCACAGTACACATTCTTCACAACACACATGGATTATTCTCCAGGATAGACCATATTTTAGGCCACAAAGGGAAAATCAATAAATTAAAAAAAAAAAAAACAACACTGAAATAATACAAAGCATCTTCTCTGACCATAAAGTTATAAAACTAGAAATCAAGAACAGACAGACCAAGGGGGGATAGGGTAGGGGGACATAGAAACTGAAAATACTTTACTCAGAAACTGTTGATTAATTGAAGAAATTTTAAAAAGTTCTTAGAATTAAATAAGAATGAAAACACAACATGCCAAAACCTATGGGGCACAGCAAAAACAGTGCTTACAGGAAAATTTATAGCAATAAATACACACATTAAAAAAAGAAGAAAGGTCCAAAATCAATAACTTAACCCAACAACTCAGACAAATAGAAAGGAACATCAAAAGAAGACAACAATTGGCAGAAGAAAGGAAATAATAAAGATAACGGCAGAAATAAATGAAATAGAAAACAGAAAAACAATAGAAAAAGATCAACAACACTAGAAGATGGTTCTTTGAAAGGTTCAATAAAAATGACAAATCATTGCCCAAATTGACAAAGAGAAAAAAAATGAGAAGATGCAAATAACCAAATAAGACGTGTGACTTTACAACAGAACCGAGTAAAAGAGTATCATAACAAAATATTATGAAAAAAAATTGTATAAAAAAAATGAAAACCTAGAAGAAATGGAAAAATTTCTAGAAAAGCACTACCTACCTAAACTAAAACAGAGATGTTGTTGTTGTTAGGCGCCATTGAGTCAGTTCCGACTCATAGCAACCCTATGTACAACAGAACAAAACATTGCCCAGTCCTGCTCTGTCCTCACAATCATTTCTATGTTTGAGCCCATTGTTGCAGCCACTGTGTCAATTCATTTCATAGAGGGTCTTCCTCTTTTTCGCTGACCTTCTGCTTTACCGAGCATGATATCCTTCTCCAGGGACTGGCCCCTCCTAATAACATGTCCAAAGTACATGAGACGAAGTCTCATCGTCCTTGCTTCTAAAGAGCATCCTGGCTGTACTTCTTCCAAGACAGACTTGGCAGTTCATGGTATATTCAATATTCTTAACGAACACAATAATTCAAATGCATCAATTCTTTTTCAGTCCTCCTTATTCATTGTCCAGCTTTCACAAGCATATGAGGCGATTGAAAATACGATGTCTTGAGTCAGGCACACCTTAGTCCTCAAAGTGGCGTCTTTACTTTTCAACACTTTAAAAAGATCTTTTGCAGCAGATTTCTCCAGTGCCATACCTTGTTTGATTTCTTGACTGCTGCTTCCATGGGTGTTGATCATGGATCCAAGTACAGTGAAATTCTTGACAACTTCAACATTTTCTCCATTTATCATGATGTTGCTTATTGGTCCAGTTGTGAGAATTTTGGGTGTTGTTATATTGAGGTGTGATCCATGCTGAAGGATATAGTCTTTGACCTTCATCAGTAAGCTCTTCAAGTACTCTTCACTTCCATCATGAAAGGTTGTGTCATCTGCATTTCACAGGTTGTTAATGAGTCTTCCCCCAAACCTAATGTAAAATGTTCTTCACATAGTCCAGCTTCTTGGATTATTTGCTCAGTGTGGAGATTAAATAAGTATGGTGAAAGGATGTAACCCTGACACACACCTTTCCTGACTTTAAACCACACATTATCCCCTTGTCCTGTTCAAACAACTGCCTCTTGGTCTATGTACAGGTTCCTTACGAGCACAACTAAGTGTTCTGGAATTTCCATTCTTCACAAAGTTATCCATAATTTTTTATAATCCACAGAGTCGAATGCTTTTGCATAGTCAATAAAACACAGGTAAACATCTTTCTGTTATTCTCTGCTTTCAGCCAAGATCCATCTGACGTCAGCAATGATATTCATCATTCCACTTCTGAATCCAGCTTGAATTTCTGGCAGTTCTCTAATGATGTACTGTTGTAACCACTTTTGAATGATCTTCAGCAAAATTTTACTTGCATGTGATATTAATGACTTTGATATTTTTGGATTCTTTTGGATCATCTTTCTTTGGAATGGGTACACATATGGATCTCTTCCAGTTGGTTGGCCAGGTAGCTGTCTTCCAGATTTCTTAGTATAGATGAACAAGTGCTTCTAGTGCTCCATTTCATTGTTGAAACATCTCAATTGGTATTTCGTCAATTCCTGAAAACTTGTTTTTCACAAATGCCTTTAGTGAAGCTTGGACTCTTCCTTCAATACCATCAGTTCTTGATCATATGCTACCTCCTGTAATGGCTGAAAAAAAGAGGTACAAAATCTAAATAGCTCATAACAAAAGAAGAAATTGAAGATACCATAAAAAAAATACCCCCAAAAAGAAAAACCCCTGCCCAAATGGCTTCACTGAAGAATTCTACCAAACATTCACAGAAGAGTTGATACCAATTCTACTCAAACTATTCCAGAACATAGGAAAGGAAGGAATACTACCTAATTCATTCTATGAAGCCAATATAACTCTGTTACCATAGCCAGGAAAGATACCATAAAAAAGAAAATTACAGACCAACGTCCCTCATGAATACGAAGAGAAAAATTATCAACAAAATCTAACCAACAGGACTCAAAAGCATATCAAAAAAATAATAATATATCATGATCAGGAGGGGCTCATACTAGGGATGCAAAGGTGGTTAAACATCGGAAAGTCAATCAGTGTAATTTACCACATAAATAAAACAAAGGAAAAGAAACGCATGACCATCTCAATCAATGCAGTAAAGGCATTTGATAAAATCCAACACTTTTTCTGATAGTCTCAGTAAAATAGTAATAGGTGGGAAATTCCTCAATATAATTACAGGCATGTATGTGAAATCAACAACCAACATTATTCTCAAAGAGGAGATATTGAAAGCATTCCCCTTGATAATGGGAATGAGGCAAGGATGCCCATTATCACCCCTCTTATTCAATATAGTACTGGAAGTCCTTGCCAGAGCAATAAGGCAAGAAAAGGAAACAAAGGACATTCAAATTGGAAAGGAAGAAGTAAAACTATCCCTATTCACAGGTGACATGATCCTAGACATGAAAATCCCAGGGATTTCACAAGAAAGTTATTAGAAATAATATAATGGTTCAGCAAATTGGTAGGGTACAAGATCAAAACACAAGTGTTGATTAAATTCCTCTAGACTAACAAAGAGAACTCCAAAAAGGAAATCAAGAAAACAATACCTTTTAAAATAGCTCCCAAAACGATAAAATACCTGGGAATAAATTTAACCAGGGATGTAAAAGACTTTTACAAGGAAAACTACAAAACACTACTTCTAAAAACCAAAAGAGACTTACGGAAATGGGAAAAATCTCCAAGCTCATGGATTTGAAGACTTAACATTGTGAAAATGTCAATACTACCCAAAGTGATCTATAGATATAATGCAATCCTGATCCAAATCCCAACAACATTCTTTAATAAAATAGAAAAACTACTCTCCAACTTTATTTGGAAAGGAAAGAGGTCCTGAATGGCTAAAGCAATATTGAAGAAGAACAAAGTAGGAGGCCTCATACCTCCCAGTCTGAAAACTAACTAAACAACCATGGTAATCAAAATAGCCTGATACTGGTTCAATGACAGGCACGTAGACCAATGGAATAGATTTGAGAACCCAGTAGTAAATCTATCCATCTATGGGTAGCTGATCTTCAATAAAGCATCTAAGTCCAATCAATGGGGAAGAAACACCATCTTTAACAAATAGTGCTGGCAAAACTGGATATCCAATTTCCTTCAACAATGTTTTGTAGTTTTCAGAAAATACGTCCAACACTTTTTTTGTTGTTGAATCTATTCCTAATTATTTTATTATTTTTGATGCTATTGCAAGTAGAATTTTTTTATCCACTCATCTTTTCCAACCCTACCTGTTATGGATTGAATTGTGTCCCCCCAAAATATGTACACTATTTTGGCTAGGTCATGATTTCCAGTAGTGTGTGATTGTCCACCATTTTGTCATCTGATGTGATTTTCCTGTGTATTGTAAATCCTGCCTCTACCATGTTGATGAGATGGGATTAGTGGCAGTTATGTTAATGAGGTGAGACCCAATCTACAAGATTAGATTGTGTTTTAAGCCAATCTCTTTTGAGACATAAAAGACAGAAGTGAGCAGAGAGACATGGGGACGTCATACTACCAGGAAACCAGCTAGGAGAATAGCTCATTCTTTGGGCCCCAGGTTCCCTGTGCTGATAAGCTCCTCGAACTGGGAAGATTGATAACAAGGATCTTTCCCCAGAGTGGACAAAGAGAAAAAGCCTTCCTCTGGAGCTGGCTCCCTAAATTTGGACTTTTAGCTTCCCAGACTGTGAAAGAATGCATACCTGTTTATTCAAGCCACCGACTTGTGGTATTTCTGTTATAGCTGCACTAGATGACTAAGACACTACCATCATCTAAGGAATTATATTTTCTTCCGTTAAAATGTGTAAGAATCTAGAACACAATATAAAATGATAAAATAATGAATGTTGTTCAGCATAATACTACATCTAATACTAAGTATAAGAGTTCTTGGTAGCACAAATGTTTAATCTCTTGACTATTAGCTGAAATGAAACCCTGGCAGCATAGTGACTAAGAGCTATAGCTGCTAACCAAAAGGTCGGCAGTTCGAATCCACCAGGCTCTCCTTTGAAACCCTATGAAGCAGTTCTTCTCTGTCCTATAGGGCTGCTATGTGTTGGAATCGACTCAATGGCAAGCAGTTTTTTTTTTTTTTTTGATTAGCTGAAAGGTTGGTGGTTTGAACCCACCAAGTGGCACCTGAGAAGACAGGACTGGTGATCTGCTTCCAAAATATCACAGCCTTGAAAACCCTATGAAGTCCTAGCCGTCACACATGGGGCAGAACTGATTCAGAGCTGACTTTATGGCAATTACAACAACAATGATTAGCATAGAAAAATTAAAAATCTGAAGGTCGTTGTTGTCATTGATTCTGACTCATAGCCACCCTATGCACAAAAGAACCAAACACTGCCTAGTCCTGCAACCATCCTCACAGTTGTTGCTATGCTTGAACCCATTGTTGTAGCCACTGTCTCAATCCATTTCGCTAAGGGTCTTCCTTTTTTTTGCTGACCCTCTACTTAGGGTTCTTCATCCTAGACTGTTGCCAATTTACCATTTCCTTCAGGAAATAGAAAATATTCATGTAAAGCACAATAAAAAATACGTAAAATTTCTACACTACACTGGGAATCATTTGAGGCATTTTTTAGCATTAATGTAGTTGGGGACTGAGAGTTATTAAAATTTCTTGAGTAGGGCTGCATTCGTCTTTCAATAGTTGGCTGTATGTGTAAGGCAAGTACAACAACTGGCTTTGGAGTCATAACAAACTGCTTTTGAAAATTACATATGAGGTGTAATTGCTCCATATTCCTTAAATATTTTAGGGGGAGGATGATGTTAGGTTTGAGTAGCCACCAATGAGTGGTATGTCAAAATTGTTCATGTGAAATTACTTCTTATGCTTGAAAATCCCCAAGGATATCAGCCAGTTTGACCTTAGCTTATGTGGAAAGTCATTGTAACTTTCAAAGAAAATCAGGTGTAGAACGACCGTTCTTTCCTTATCATGAGTTTAGTGTCTCAGACATAAGCCAGTGGCTGAGTGAGACAGATTTTTGAAGGAAAAAATAACTTCTTGCAAAGCAGCACTTTGGGAGCAAGAAGTCTAGATTTTAATTGCAAAAGAGTGCCCTTATTTTTCAATTGCCAGTATTTTCCACTTTCATTTAGTATTCTAAGGATATTGGATATTAAAGACAAATCATTTGATAATAAGTTTTATTTTGCCTTGGAAATGTATTCAAATTTTATTAGCCTCTCAAGCACAGCACAGAGATATTTTTCCATATAAGGTGAATACATTCCCTTCTTCTGTTGCTCCAGTGCTATTCCATATAAGAAGCTCAGGCCCTCTGGCACTTGTCCACTTTATGGAATTTACTATATTTTTCCACTATTCAACTTATCGTCAGTTTCATTTCTGCTTCCCTGCCCCTCCCCATAATTCAACCTGCAGGGATACATTATTGGCCTGTGGAATATTATCCTTCAACATATGCAGCAGCTTGAACAAGGGCTGTAGCCCTGTTGCTTTGATGTGTCCAAGCTAAAAGAATGCAAACGTCATTATCGGGGATAGCGTTGGAAAGATCTTAAATCATGGGTAACTCTATCTCTGTGAGTGAGGAGTGACTGTCCACAGGATCCAGGAAGATAGAGAGAACACATGAAATCCCCGGGCCCAAGTATGTTCATCATAAGGAGAATGGAGGGTCTGAACATCCCTATTAGTTTACGTTCATAGATAACGATCACGAATATAGATTGCTTCAAAGCTTCCAAACTGTGTTCCATATGCATCTGCACATGCCTTAGCCACATTCCTCTGTAAGGAGCAAAACTATAGTTGCCAAACTTCCTCCCAAAACACACACAGAACCTCACTCTCACTTTTCTAAAAGCAATTTCTAGAACATTTCTTCAGGACCGGCCAAGAGATGGCCCCAAACCTATTCCGTGGGTTTTAATGCATTATCCATTATATAAGAAAAGGGATGGGAGAGAGCAAGAGTTTGTTTTGAGAGAGTAGTCAGTGTGACTGGAATCCACTCATCCATCGCCTTCCATGAGGGAAAAGGGAGAGGGAATTTTCCCTTTAGCTTAGTGAAGTGAGAAGGGAAATTTCCAGAAAACAAGAGAATGTGACTTCTTCCCTGCATTTCAGGTGACACTGGGAATGGTTTTGGAGCATGTCTAAGGAATTGAAAGATATAGATATTGTAGTTTACTGAACAAGGGTGCAGTGAACTAGACATTTTCCAATGGTCAACCAGAAGCATGGGTTTTCACTGGACTAGATCTAAGAGTGGGCTGGGCTGCTGTGTTGGTAAAAGGAACCTTGACCAAGAGGACCATCAGAAGGGGAAATATAACTACAAGAGGGGGAGATGACCTGAAGTCTAATGGACTGTATCTTGGCTTCTTTGTGCTGCTGTAACAGGATCACCACAAGTGAGTGGCTTTAAAAAACAAAAATTTATTTTCTCACAGTTCAGGAGGCTAGAAGACCAAATTCAGGATGTGGCTGTAGAAAGAAGCCTTTGTCTCTTTCAGCTACTAGTAGCTGGCAATCCTTGCAGTTCCCAGGCTTGTAGATTCATCTTCCTCCATTGCCATCCTCTTTATCGGTAGTGTCTGCCTCCCTCTGAGTCTGCATGTCCCTATATCTACTCTGCTTTTAGGTTTAAGAGCCACAGCACGCTGGTATGATCTCAACTGATTGATTACATTAGAGTGAATTATGGAAGATGATTACATTAGATTAGATTAGAGGGTCAGCAAAAGAGAGGAAGACCCTCAACAAGATGGACTGACACAGCGGTTGCAATGATGGGCTCCGGCATAGCAACAATTGTGAGGATGATGGAGGATTGGGCAGTGTTTTGTTCTGTTGTGTTTAGGGTCGCTACAAGTCAGAACCAACTTGAGGGCACCTAACAATGACAACTACAGGTTAGATTACATCCACAAGTAAAGGGGTTAGGATCACAATACATATTTTGGAGGGACACAAGTCAATTTATAACACAGTGCTTCAAAGACTAGTAGGTGAAAAGCCCCAAAAGGAATCTCTGAGGAATTTTCAATAACTTCCCATCAGACCACTTCCAATATTCACCATGTTACAATTGTACCTTATCCATGAGTCATTGTTCATTATACCACAATAGCAACTCCCCTGAGACCTACCCAGCAGCACAGGAAGTGGAGGGGAAAGTAAAGTAAGTAAGAAAAGAAGCTATTGGGCTTTCTTCTTCCACTACAGGTTTCTAAGCTTGGGACAGGTCCAGCTTAGGGTGGTCAAAAAAAAAAAAGAAAAACCCATTGCTGTCGAGTTGATTCTGACTCATGGAAACCCCATATGTGTAAGACTAGAACTGTGCTCCATAGGGTTTTCTATGACTGTAGTACAGTGGTTAAGCACTCGGCTGCTAACCAAAACATTGGTGGTTCAAACCCATCAGCCTTTCCACAGGAGAAAGATATGACCATTTGCTTCTGTAAAGACTGCAGCGTTGGAAACCCTATGAGGCAGTTCCACCCTTTCATACGGGCTGGCCATGAGTTGGAATCGACTGATGGCGACTTTTTTTTTTTTAATGGTACAGAAGTGGATTGCCAGGCCTTTCTTTCTTGGTGCCAATGGGTGGATTTGAACCACCAACCTTTCAGTTAGTAGGCAAGCACAAAATGTTTGCAACAGCCAGGGACTTAGGGAAGTTGAGAAGCTTTATTTAAAATAGATGTTTGGAATTTGGATTTCTACACTAGTTGTTGTTGTGTCCTGTCTAGTCAATTCTGACCCATAGCGACCCTATATGACAGAGTAGAAGTGCCCCTAGGGTTTCCTAGAGGAGCAGATCGCCAGGCCTTTTCTCCTGCAGAGCCACTGGTGGGTTCAAACTTCCGACTGGACTATATTTATTGGATGGATTGGACATTTTTTTTATGCCAAAACATAAGTATTAACTGTTGACTATATAAGTGAGGAGTATGTTCTGCTAGAAATTTTATTCAGTGGTTTCTTCTACGAACTAGATTTTCCAGGGTGTGTTACTTTTCTACAACCAATACTCTCCCATCCAGGTGTTCAAACAAACTCACGTGAGTCTTGCTCTTACAATATGAAATACACAGAATGTGCTTTAGAACTCACAAACACCGAGGGACCGTAAATTCCTTTTCACTCAATCAGATTTTTTAAATGGCTATCTTCATCTATGCCCAGTCAATTGATCTAGGCCAAATATAAGCGCTAGCTCCATCCAGGCATATTGCAGCCAGATTATTCTACAAGTCCGGCATATTGTGAGATTAAGAGATTAATATTTAATAAAATTCTGAGCATTTCTATGAAATGCTAGTCTTGGTATGTTCAAAAAGTAAATGTTGCTGAAAATAGTAAGCATTTACACTTTAAGTTAAATATTAATCATTTAAATATATATACATATGTTAAAATTCCATTGCTTTTACAATACAGAAAGGGGAACAGATACAATAAGAAACTGGTAATTAAAAGGTACTTTAGGTGTTATTAAGATACGAACACATTTTAACACAGGAAGTGCTAAGTATGTCCAAAATATTTAGTCCTACTAATGTATCATGGAAACCCTGGAGGTGTAGTGGTTAAGAGCTATGGCTGCTAACCAAAAGGTCAGCAGTTCAAATCCACCAGGCACCGCCTCTATGGGGCAGTTCTACTCTGTCCTTTAGGGTCGCTATGAGTTGGAACCCACTGGATTGCAATGGGTGACTAATGCTTTTGTAGCTTGTTTTCAAGACTCAGGAAGTTCAGCATGCTAATTGCACCCCTAGAAGGTGACAGGTATGAGGTATTCACAAATCTGGAGCCAGTTACTTAAGGAAAAAAAAAAAAAGAAAAGACAGCAGCACAAATCAAAAGGGAGAAGCAGCTGAAAAGATAAGCAATACAGAGGCTAAACGCCATTTTATTATTATTTAGCTCAGATTTAAATGCATACAACATATCAAAGTGTGTTAGTTCCCTCACAGCAAACATACTCCCCATTTTAGGATAATCAATTCACAATATTTATTGAGAAACTCACAGGGCAGGCACTAGGCTCCGACTATAATCCCTTCACTCTTTGAAATAAGGTTGAACCAGAAAGTTTACATGGAGTTAAAAAGTGACCAAATATTTAAAATGACTCAAACTGCATAGGCTTTGTTTAGTTCAGGTCTGTTAAATATCAAGGGTGGAAGTGCCAACTTTGTATAAGGTCAGGATTTAAATCGGCCAGCGATCTCATGCTGATAAATAACAAGCAGGCAAAGGTGACATTTGAAACTAAATGATTCTGAGAAGTTGAAAGCCAAGCCCTCTCGAAACACATCCGTGAACTCACACAGACACACACACAACCTCTTTTTCCCTTGCCCTCTCTGTCTTTGTGTGTGTGTGTCTCTCTTCCCCTTTCTCGTACACACACACACACACACACACCTCTCTCTCTCTCTAGTTCTGACTCTCTCTCACATACAACAGCACCCTCCCATACATACCCCTCCTTTCCTCTCTGTCTCTCTTTCTCTCCCGCCCACCCCCCAGCTCAGCTTCTCTCTTTATCTCTCTCTGTCACACACACACACACCTCAAGTTACTTCTCAGGAAACCATTTCTCCAACTACAGTGTGCACATTTGGGGCAAATAAATGTGGAGGAAGGGAGGGGAGACTAGGTTTCAGATGTAGCTAAAAATGTCTACACTTCTTGGCTCTTCTTAAATGGGATGCTTGGGTTAGGAACAAAGGCTTTGTTGCAAAAGGGGTTTAATTATCGCCAAGCTTTCCAAAGCAAGGGACAAAACAACCTCTGTGGGATTTCCGACCAGTCATCAATCTCTCTTGCATTTCACTCATCACGAGGCCCCCAGATCTAACAAGCTCTCACCCTCTCCCACTTCAAAGTCCACAGGGAAACCCATCTCTGCAACAAAGTCCCCTCTGAGCCTATGTGGAGTGATTTTCTTCTTACTCTTCATCCCAGTGGTTAATTCCAGGGTTTGCTAATATAATAGCCTTGAACAATAGACCCTGCAAATCTAAACACTTATTGGCCGAGTTGTTCCCATTTAAAATATAGAGAGAAAGTAATTGTGATTCAAGATATGTCCAAGGTGCTGATGTATAGAAATGCCTATGATTCAGGAGACATTTCCTTTTAACTTGGTTCATATTGTGGCTAAAAGTGTACTCTACAGCGATAAAAAATTTAAAAAGCATTTATTGATAATCTCCATGGTTTAAGGACTTCTGATCCACGTGTATGGCATAAATCCTAAGAACCCATAGCATGTGTATTTTAAATAGATCGCCATAAACTATTTGTAATCACTTTTCAAATTACCATAGAGATGGTGAAGTGTGAGGAATATGGTATTTATTATTACCTATTTTTTCTTTTGGTTCATTTTCCTTTCTGCTTTCTCAGGTAATTATATTTGATCTGAAGACTTTCTTTTTTTTATTTATGTAGAATAAAAATGACTCATAATTCATTTCATGCCACATTCTAGGTACTACGCAAATCTTCACCGTACAATATTAGATAGTTAAATAGATAGTTACAGGGGTGGATTAACCAATAGCCCAAGTAAGCATGATACTTACCTTGCTTACCAGATCATCTATAGTGAACAAAATTCAAGTGAAATTGTTCACTACAGATTAGGAAGTAAGCACAAGTAAGCCCGAGCTTACCTTGCTTACTGGATCATTTGCCCCTGTACAAACTGTAAATTTCAAAAGAGGTTTTGATTCTGTAGGAAAGTGCTGTGGCGTTGGAAGGGAGGTAGAGGCCAGCAATCAGAGTCTTTGACATAGTGAAATTGTTCACTACAAATGACCTGGTAAGGAAGGTAAGCACGGTGGTTACCTTGACCATTGGATAATCTGCCCCTGGATAGATAGATAGACAGATAGATGGATAGACAGATAGATAGAGGTAGCTGTTGTCAAGTAGACCCTAACATGGCAACTTTATGCACAACAGAATAAAATGTTGCTTGGTCCTCCAACATTCTCACAACTGTTGGAATGTTTGAGCCCATTATTACAGCTGTATGTCAGTATATCTCACTTATCATCTCCTTCATCTTACCTGGCCCTCTACTTCACGAAACATGATGTCTTCTCCAGTGATTGATCCCTCCTGATGACGTGTCCAAAGCTAACAAGTTGGACAGTGTCCTGTTGTGGTCCATAAGGTATTCGTTGGCTGGTTTTCAGAAGTAGATTATCAGGCTTTTCTTTCAAGTCTTTCTTAGTCTAGAAGATCCACTAAAACCTGTCCACCATGGTTTACCCTACTGTTATTTGAAATACTGGTGGCATAGCTTCCAGCATCATAGCAACATGCAAGCCACCACAGTACAACAAATGACAGATGGGTGGTGAGTATGAAATAGAAACTAGGATTTATTTCTGCTGTACAGTTGAAGAAACCAAAATGTAGAGCCGTTAGGGAGCTTGCTCAAGATCACACAGCAGGTAAGCACTGAGACAGGATTCTCACTCAGATGGACTGAATCAGTGCCTGGTCCCTTAGAAGTACTTTATGTTGCTCACCTGCCCACCAAAGAGCAGTTCAAACCTATCCTCCTCCAGGATCCCTCCAGGGGTGGAGTGATCAATAAACAAACTATACATGGGCTTCATTGTGTTTACTTACTAATCCATAGTGCAAAATTTCACATGGGTTTCACCATATGGTTGGTGTGGAAACAGGTGAAATTGTGCGCTACAGATTATGAAGTACGCACAAGTAAACCCATGCGTGCCTTGCTGATAGAATAATCCATCTCTGATCCCTTCTCTAACCTCTCAGATTCCAAATCATTTGCTGTGTCTCTAAGGTGCTCTTATTTTTGGGAGATATCAAGTACTGGTTTCCCTTGTCAGTTATGTAGGCTGATTCAAAGCTACTGGTAGGCAGTCAGATCCCAGATCTTGTGCCCTCAAGGACCTAAACTCAGTGTCCATTCTATGGACTCAAAGCTTAACAATTACTTAGTCTTATAACCTTTCTGGAAGGACCAATACATATACACACACACACACAGACATAATGTAGCTTTTAACAATAAAGCCATAGATTTAATAGCATGATTTTACATTTCATATGTGCATAAACACAGAACATTTTGTTGTCAAATAGACAGTATGAGGAAGAAAGCTAAAACTGTTTTTTTCATTTTTGTATCTAACATTGATTGATTACCCCAGTCATAGCTATCAAAAGCAGGCATCGATTATAGGCAAGTAAGAAGGTGTCACAAGCCCCAGTGTGCACAGATTGCTGAACACAAGCAGATTCTCATTTCCTGACGTGTGGTCCAAAAAACAGAATAAATTAAGAACAGCCTTTCTTTTTTGGCAGTGAAGAGTGTCACATCTCTGTATCATCCTCCCTTCCATTGTCAGGAATGAAGACTCCAGACCAACATAGGTTTACTCCCTACCAAAACCGAAACCCCTTGACTCATAGCGACCCTATAGGACAGAGAAAAACTGCCCCACAGGGCTTCCAAGGACTGGCTGGTGGTTTCGAACCAGGCTCTTAACCACTGCAGGCCAGGGCTCCCGGGTTTACTTAATTCCTGGCACTATTTAATTTTGGTAATTTCCTCATAGTTTCCAATTCCAACCACTAGATGTCAGACAGAGACCACAAAGTAGACTATCTTGACTTTTTTTTTTTATTTAAAATCCTCTTAACCCCTAAGCCACCAGGGTTTCCAAAAGAGTTTTTATCCTCAAGCCTACCCAATTCCTGCGCTTCAACATTTAAGGTGGTTTGGAAAATTTTTAAGCACCAGTCAGGGAAGATGCAGGTCGGTACACTTGATTTCATGGAAGTATGCATACAGGTTATCCAAAACACGGAGAATTCGAGGTGGTACCTTATCCACGGCAGTGTGCTCTTTGAAGAGTGAAAACTTAATGCAAATGGTTCCAGAGAATGTGATTCAACCGGCCTCCCCCAATCAACAGTCATGTACCTGCCCTCGGATAGGGGAAACCTGGAACTAAAGTACTTGGAAAAGTAGAGTCATGTAATAGGGAAAAATAAAAAAATAATAGTAAAAAACAAACAGTGTGGATTTGGGGAGATTTTGGATTAAATACTAGCTTGACCTAATTGAGTAAACCTGATATATAACCCTTGGAACCCTGGTGGCACAGTGGTTAAGAGCTATGGCTGTTAACCAGAAGGCCTGCAATTCGAATCTACCAGCTGCTCCTTGGAAACCCTGTGGGGCAGTTCTGCTCCGGACTTGATGGCAGTGGACTTGGATGGATTTTTTTTTTTTTTTTTTTTTGGTACAATATTAACTTCTGTGAGTATCTGTTTTCCAGTCTGTAAAATGAGGATTTTCCTGAACATACAGTGATCGTGAAAGTTCAATAAAATACCATGCACAGATTATTTGGAAGAGTTCTTGGCATATCGTATATGCTCAACAAACCTAGCCAATAGTTCTAATTTAGTGTCATCATCATAATTAAAATATGATGTAAAATGTGATAGAATCATGGCACTCAGATTGGGAGCTTACAGAGGAGACAACAGTGGATACGTGTTCTTGAGGAAGAAGAAGGGAATCCCAGACTATCAAATGGTGCAGACTTTGCCTTCCTTTCCAAGTGCTTGAATTCCAAATTCCCCCTGCCAGAGAAAGGTACATGACTGTTGATGGAGAAAGGCTGTCGAATATCATTCTCTTGAACTCATTTGCTTCTTTTGATGAACTGCATGAGGTTTGTCGTGCCTAGATTGGGAGTTTCTGGTGGGAAATAGTATGAAATGAATTAGCCAGGGGAGGGAGAAGCTATAAAGGTCATTTGAGGTCGTTTTACTGAATTAGGAAACATGTTTTTGTGCAAGAGTGTGTTTTCAAAGAATTTTAAATTAATTGAGTCACAGAATGAGATGCATGTCTTATTAAGATGTCCCTGCTATCAGTGTATACACGGTATATTTGAGGGATCTGAGGCTGGTGACTGAAAAGCTGGTTAATTGGTTACAACAATAGCTTTGGGCCTGACGTAAGGCAGTGTCAATGTTAATAAAGAGTTGAGACAGATTCAAGAGAGTTGCACGGATTCATAAGGTATAGAAAGTGAAGGTTAGGATTCAATGAAGAATTCGGATTTTTTGTTTGGAGGATAAACGGGAAAGATAGCAATAAAGGTGGTGAAGAAGAAGAGATTGGACCAGTTTAAGGGTGAACAGGATCAGACGCTTTAACGCATTAGGTAATTGCCAATATAGATTTGGATCTCAGAGGAGATATTTTGAACAGAATTATAGATTGCGAGTCAAGAAGTTTTAAGTGAGTGCTGAAGCCACTGGAAGCAGGGTAAAAAACAACCAAAAAAACAAACCTTTGCCATCAAGTCAGTTCTGACTCATAGCAACCCTGTAGGACAGAGTAGACCTGTCCCATAGGGTTTCCAAGGAGCGGCTGGTGGAATGGAACTGCTGACCTTTTGGTTAGCAGCTGAGCTCTTAACCACTATGCCACCAGGGCTCCGGAAGCAGGGCAAGTTATTCAAAAAGATTGTATAGATTGAAAAAAGAAGAGCGTCTAGCTTGAACAAGAACACGTTAGCAATGGGTAAGTGAAAGAGAAGAAAGCCTGCAAAGCAGACTGGTACATACAAGAGAATTTCAAGATCTTTTCTTAATTGTTTATAATTGGATCATCCTGCATTAGTGGGAAAGGAGAGAGAAGAGAGAAGGGGAAATCGACCTATAAAAAATCTCAAGGAGGTGTGAAGAGATAAGATCCAGCCAGACGGGGCTGATTGGAAAGATAAAGGATCCCTCCCAACGTATAATTCAAAATGTAAACAATAATAAACCCAAATAACTCTAAGGAAGGCCAACAAAAGTTGTGTATGGGGGGGGGGAGAATAATAACACTCCACCCACCACCCTACAAAGCCAGTTTTGAATCAAGAGAAAATTATAAACTAGAAATCATGGCCATTATTACCAAGAACCATGCTGGATATAAACCACTGTGTAGCACATAATATATATTGAAATATTGACTCCTCTATTTAGAACTTTTTTGAAATATAAAATCGTAAGACATTTCTCCTCTTTCTGCATTCTTATATCTTTAAGTCCTGCAAAATCAAGTTATAAGAGAAGCCAATTTTCTCAAATACCATAAACAATTTGCCTGTACAGCTTGAAAAATGTATTTATGAAGACAATTAGAAGTGATTTTTTTGTGTTAAGATAATTTTTAATTCTTTAGATTTAAAAATATTGAGATCGCTACTCTAGAAAACTAAATCGAAATGCTAAAGTTGATATTTAAATAACATATTCCTATAATTAAATAGTACACTAAAATGTCAAACAGTAAAATTTGCAGTTTGTATGTGAGTAGGAATCAACTTGATGGCAATGGGTTTTTGGTTTTAATATCCTACATGGAAACCCTGGTGGCCTAGTGGTTAAGAGCTTCAGCTGCTAACCAAAAGGCTGGCAATTTGAATCCATCAGGCACTCCTTGGAAACCTATATAGGCAAGGATAAGGGATCTTTTGACTATAAAAGAAGAAACTAGGAAGAAAGGTCATCTTTTATCAATATAGGGGCATGTTGAACGATGCAATTTCTTTTTAAGTCTTCAAACTTTTTTAGTTTTTAAGGCTTTTTCCAAATCATAAACACATTTGATGGCTTTTATAATCCACTGAAATAAAATTCAAATTTTACTGATAAAAAATGGAACTATTTGATAGGGTTGTGTACAATGACTGGATGGACCATATAGTTCCTGATAACGATTTGCTCCCCAAAAGGTATGTGTGTGCACCTTAAAGTCCCGGGTATAAAGATTTTTGTGAAAGCTTCTTGAGTAAGAGGAAAGAAAGGGGTGAAAACAGAATATATTTCCATTCAGGGCCTGATTTCAAACATACATAGCCCAACTACGTAATCCTGTATGCTAGGATCACATTATTTTCATAGTGGCTGTTTTATTTAAAATTTTGTTTCTAAAGTTTATTTTTGGCAAGACCAATAATGAAAATAAACTTTTTTTTTTTCTTGTCCAAGGTGTGCCTATGTATACGTGTGTGTATGTTTTAACTTCTTGTGGCATTTCTAGATGAAAGAATCATCTTGGAGCCATGGTAACCCATGTGGGAGTGTTTATAGACAGTGTGGTGAAGAAGCTCAATCATGACCAAATCCTAATTTAAACCACTTTTATGTTGGTGGAGATAAAACTGTATGACTCTCCTGAGCTTCTCTGTTCTCTTTCTTTCCCACACCGTGGCTCAGAAAAGTGTGTCAGTTCACCTCAGATATATTTATTAACATTCTTCAATTTCAGGTTTCTAAAAGTCATTGGAATCAGAACCATGTTGTAAATTTTCTCACTAAAACATTCCGTTTTATAAATTATGTGTATCTAGATGGTGATGTTATTGTTAGGAGCAAAAAAAAAAAAAAAGAAAGCATTTGGTAACTATGGTTACAGAGATGTTTCAAAAGAAATATGAACTCTCTTTCCTTGAAGAAAGTAGATACTCTCCTTGACTGGTACTTAGGAATCCAAGTCTAGAGAAGGAATAGAATTTTTTTAAGGCTCACTATTTCAGTCTCATTTTTGGGGTATTTTTCATCCAGCCACATCTGACAGAATAAAGGACTAAATTTGAAGCCGCAGGAATAAAATTGCTGTTGAGATTTGCTCGTTCCTAGTCTATGTGAGGATAAGTAACCACAGTCAGCTCCCATTTCTCTAAACTTTAGGCAATGATAAGGCTCAAAAAACAATTTCTTTTCCTTCTTATTTCTTTTTTTCCTTAAAAGGTAGATAAAAAGTGAATATTCTGAGCATAGAGATTTATTGCAAAGAGTTACTTCCAACGTAAGTCATTACTTAATGATTAAGCCTAACTCCTAAGTCAACAGTTTTGAACAACAACAACAAAAAACTTACCACAAAAATTCTGAGATATTGTATGATTATGAATTGTTATCTAAATCAGACTAAGTTGTGTTTGGCATCACTTTAGGGTTCGGGTGCACTATTTATACATGGACCCATTGAAAATGATGATAGTAAGATTGCACTCATCCAGCCAACAGTCTGTAACAGGGGATCTCATTGTGAGCTCTCAGGGAGGGCATTGAAGTCTGTACATGGGTGTGGAATGATACCAGTTGCAAGAAAGAGGTTAAGTAAGGTAACAAAATAAAACTGAATTTAATAAAAAGGAGTCTGAGAGAAGACAAAAATATTCCACCAAGATACAATAGGCATCAAATCCAAGCTTGTGTATGAATAAGATCCAGAGTTAAACAAATCTATGTGCTTTTTTTTTATGTGCAATCTGGCAGCAGTAAATATAGGGGTAAGATGACACAGGGCTAACAATGTTTTGTTGTTTTGTCCTCAAGGTCGCCATGAGTCAGAGTAGACCTGGTGGCAGCTATCTAACTGTCTGTCTATCCACCTACCTCCCTACCTATCTAATAAATATTCCTACTTTTCCCCATGTACTTGTGATCCATTTTTATTACTTATTATATACTTTTACATAAGGTGATCTATTTCCAGGACGTCTCTTTACTTCCACTTATCTTTCCGATGCCTCTGTGGCATATTCTCTGTTCTTTGCCACCATAGACTTTATAACACTGGGCTGTAACTGCTGGTTTACTTTCCTGTGTGCTTTAATACCTATCTCCTCATAGTAGGAATCTTGGTCAAACAGTATCAGTATCCCCTGAGAGCTTGCTAGAAAATCAGACCCTTGGATGCCAGCCCAGACCTACTGAATAGAATCTACATTTTATCAGGGCCACCCAGTGACTTGTTTGAGCATGAAAATTTGAGAAAAGAGGCTTTACTGGAGCTATAAGAAGAAGAATACTGCATCAAGATTGGAAAAAGACTCATTAATACCCTGAGATATGCAGATGATGCAACCTTGCTTTCAGAAAGGAAAGACAACATGAGGCACTGATTGATGAAGATAATAGACTATAGCCTTCAGTATGGATTACATATGAAAACTAAAAAACCTGTTGCCATCGAGTCTATTCTGACTCATAGTGACTCTATAGGACAGAAGAGACATACCCCATAGGGTTTCCAAGGAGCAGCTGGTGGATTCAAACTGCCAACCATTTGATTAGCAGCCTGGATTTAACCACTGTAAAATGAAAATCTTTACAACTGGGCCAATAACCAACATCATGGTAAATTGCAAAGAAATTGAAGTTGCTTAAGATTTCATTCATAAGTCAACAATCAGTGCTCATGGAAGTAGCAGTTACCCAAAAACCCATTGCCATCGAGTCGATTCCGACTCATAGCGACCCTACAGGACAGAGTAGAACTGCCCCATAGAGTTTCTAAGGAGCACCTGGCGGATTTGAACTGCCGACCTTTTGGTTAGCAGCCGTAGCACTTAACCACTACACGGACAGGGTTTATGTATTAATTGGGGAAATATGCTGCAAAAGACCTCTTTCAAGTGTTAGAAAGCAAAGATGTCATTTTAATGACTAAGGTGCACCTGACCCAAACCACGATATTCTCAATCACCCCATGTACATGTGAAAGTTGGACAATGCAAAAGAAAGGCAAAAAAAGAGGTGGTACGTTTGAATTGTGGTGTTGGTGAAGAATATTGAATACATCATAGACTGCCAGAAGAATGAACAAATCTGTCTTGGAGGAAGTACAATCAGAATGCTCCTTAGAAGTGAGGATGGTAGAATTCATTTCACCTACTTTGGATATGTTATCAGGAGGGACAAGTACCTGGAGAAGGATATCACTCTAGGTAAAGTAGAAGGTCCACAAAAAAGAGGAAAACCCTCAATGAGATGGATTGAACACGGTGGCTGCAACAATGGGCTCAAGCATAGCAACAATTATGAGGATGGCGCAGGACCAGGCAATATTTCATTTTGTTATACGCAAGTTAGGAGCAAACTTGAAGGCATCTAAAAAGAAAGCTTTACTAGAGTAAAACCCTTTGAGGGTATAAATCATTCATCTTGTTCTCCATCATATCATTATGACTTTGGATTGTGCCTGGCATGTAGCAGGTGTTTAATATAAATTTCAATGAATAAATGTATTCATGCCTGTCATGGATTGAATTGTGTCCCTCAAAAATATCTGTCAACTTGGCTAGGTCATGATTCCTAGTATTGTATGATCGTCCACCATTTTGTCATCTGATGTGATTTCCCTATGTGTTGTAAATCCTATCTCTATGATGTTGATGAGGTGGGATTAGCAGCAATTATGTAAACTCAATCTACAAGATTAATCTATAATTTAAGCCAATCTCTTTTGAGATATAAAAGAGAGAAGCGAGGAGAGAGACAAGGAGACCTCATACCACCAAGAAAGCAGTGCTGGGAGCAGAACGCATCCTTTGGACTGGCGTTTCTTTGACTGAGAAGCTTCCAGACCAAGGAAAGATTTGTGACAGGGACCGTCCTCCAAAGCTGACGGGTAAAGACTTCCTCTGGAGCTGACGTCCTAAATTTGAACTTGTAGTTTACTAGACTGTGAGAAAATAAATTTATCTTTGTTAGTGCCATCCACTTGTGGTATTTCTGTTTTTAGCAGTACTAGATAGATAGTTAAGACAATGCCTCAGGTGTTTTAAGAGTATAAATAGAAATATGTTTGTATATCATTACTTAGGAACATAAGCATACTCATTTTGATGAAGTGAACACAATTTTGAGGAGCCACCTGAATGCTTTTGAAGGCTTGTTGTCCTGGTTACTCTGAGGTCGCCATGATTCAAAATTGTCTCCAAGGCAGTGGGTTTGATTTTTTTATTGTTGTCCTGGTGACAAATTTCACATAACATGATCCTTGGACATTTCTTTTTGCTACAACACCAAATTCAACCTAGTAGCACATAAAATTGGAAAGAAAACTTTTATTTTGTCCAAGCCGTGGAGAACTGTGGAACCATAACTTTCCTCAAGAAATTGTGCCTGGACCTTCCACCTTTGACTAGACATTCTTTGTCTATATTCTTATAATTATTGTCCTTATTTCTACTCTGTACTTACCGCCTAGGGTCTGTACGTGTATCTGTCTCTCCCACTATATAACGTTATCTCCTCAGAGGCAGGGACCTGTTCCGATTACCTTTGAATCTTCAGCCCCAAAATATCCGTCTACTGGTTTATTTTATTCTTACTGTAAAAGGAAAACTGCTTAGTTCATAAAGATCATGAAGATATTTATAAATATTTTTATTTTCAAAATTTGGTCATTGTTATTATCAGAACACAGAGTTTGATTATTCAATTTCCTACCATACGTAAGACCTTCACTCTTACCACAATTATTTTATTGCTATAATTACTGTAATGGTCAAAACCTAAAGAATATTTTAAAAAGTGTATACAAGCACTTAAACATTAACGAAGGCTTTGCACATATTTTGTCACTTGATCACCAAAGCAACTTTTTGAGATAAACTATTGTTATTGTGATTATCCCCAAACATATGCAAAAATAGAGATTCAGAACCATTAAGTCGCTTAATAAATTAGATGAAGCTGAGACTGAATTCTAAGTTTAGACTGGAAATTCCAAAACATTTCTAGTACACAATGAGATAAACAACATGGTGGCTAAAGTGGAGGTTAGATGATTCCTTCATAGAAGGAGTACTGGAAACAATACGAAACAGGAGAAAACAATGCCTAATTTCTCTGAAAATTCTGTGCTGCAAAACAATGCAAATAAATATCTTTTAAGATAAACCACCAACTTATTCACAAATTATCCTGTGTTAAATCCTTAGTTCTCTTATGTGTGCCCTAAGTATTCCTATAATGTAAGAAAATTATGCAAAAAACTACTAGGAACAAGAGACTTGGAGATACAATTAATGTTAGCTTTATTTGAAGAATCAGTCACAAATATTGACTGTCCATGTGTTTATATATCTGTTTATGATACGATCCCAAACAAGTCCTTTATTTGCTAGATTAGTAGGTATAGTGCCAACATGGCAGTAGATCTTGGATGGGGTTCCTGGATTTCATAGATTCAAAGATGCTGTCAAATATAAAGCACATTGTCAATATAATGACAACTTTGGGGGCACCAGTTCATTAAACGTATGAAAAAAATTTAAGAAGCCGTTCCTTTTCAGAGAGATCTTACAAAAAAGGAAATACAGAACTATGCTATGCTATGAACGTGAAAGTGACCAAGCCGAGTAGGGATATATTTGCTCTTTGTAAAGAATCTTCTGACCATTTATCCATTTCAGTGCCTCAGCTAGAGAGCACTGCCAGTGCCCAATAAAGGCATCAACTGAAATCACCATCACGCCTACACAAATTGATTCCCTCTGTGGAAAAACAATCCCCAAACTACTGATGGCCAATTTAGTATCTTAGATTCCATGTTATTTTCCTAAAATCTAAGGTGGATTTAATCAGGTCCTACTTCATTGTTCAATGTGACTAAGATCTTTATCATTTTGACATTGAATGAATAAATTACTCTGAAGAATGAACACAAACAAATGACACCATTGCAATGATCTCTGACGAAATTGAGTTTTTTGGCTTTAAATAATTGAGTACCCAATCAAAATGGCCATTTGTTAAATCAGAGAACAAGGAGCCTAGATGCAGGGTGGTTTCATTGGTTAGTTTAAGAGCTCCATGATGGAATCCATGTGCTAGGTGCTTTCCATCTCTGCAACGTGCTCTACTGAGCATATCCACCGTGTATAAGTCCGTATTTCCTAAAAGGCTGCAGCAAGGCCAAGCATTGTAAGCAGACATGACCATGACACTGGCTTCTAAAGAAGAGGGATATTTCCTGCCCTGAGACTTATTTTACTAGATAAATTAATAAACCTTTCCACATGCTTATCCCTCACCCAAAAGACTCACCCCAGGTCCCAGTGGATGTTGCTGGGCCCTATGAAAATATTTTCCATCCAAGAGAAGCTGGTGTATCAAACGTTGGACATTTTCAGCTGTTCTAGTATGTTGCAGGTTCTACCAACAAGGAAGAAAAAGGGTGCTGGGCAAGACTAGGCAAAGCTAAGGTAGGCAATGAAACATCTCCACCACATTCATACTTATTACTCTTTAGAAACAATTTTTGTTTTATTTAAAATAATTCATGACCGCAAAGCAACACAGTTCAAGAAATTGCTGAAATATGTTAAAAAATATCAGGACATTTCCTGGTTCTTATATCTAATATTTCAAAATAGTCTGTGTTAGGAACTAATTTATGAAGTGTTAATATAAAGCAACCTCCCAAAGTATATTTCATGCATAAATTGAAGGAACTATGAATTAGGAAATACTTGCTAAGAAATTTTGGTTAGGGAAGGAACTCCAAAACTACTTTTTGTCCCTATGAGACTTACCCACAGTGATATTTGATTTGAAGACTCCTTGTATAAAATCAATATTGATGCAAGAGGCAGTTTTTATATAATCATTTGGAGAACGATCTTGGAATTAGAATTGGTTTTAATTGATTTTCCACTGTGTATTAATTTCCTATGGCTTCTGTAACAAATTAACACAAGCTTGGTGACTTAGCACAACTAAAATTGATTCTCTAACAGTTCTGTTGGCCAAAGTACAAAATCAGTATCATGGAATGGAAACCAAGGTGTTGGCCAGGCTGCATGCCCTCCAGAGACTTTAGGGGACAATCTGTTCCTGGCTTTTTCCAGCCTCTGGTGGCTGCAGGCATTCCTTGACTTGTGGCATATCACTCCAGCCTCTGCTTCCAGGGTCATATTGGCTTCTCCTAGTCTCTATCATCAAATGTTCTTCTGCCTCCCTTGGATAAGGATATATGTGATTGCATTTAAGGCCTACCAGAATAATCCAGGATAATTTTCCATCTCAAGTGCTTAACTTAAAACACATTTGCAAAGACTTTTTTTTTTTTTTTTTTCCTTCTTGAGGCAAAAACATAACATTCACAGGTTTTCAGGGATTAGGACGTGGATATATTTTGTGGAGCCATTTTTCAGCCTTCTAGCCTGGTGATGCAGTGGTTAAAGCAATTGACTGTTAACCAAAATGTTGGCTGTTTGAAACCACCAGTGGCTCCGTGAGAGAAAGATGTGGCAGTCTGTTTCCGTAGAGATTTATAGTCTCGAAAACCCTATGGAGTCACTATGAGTTGAAATCAACTGGATGACAGTGGATTTGGTTTTGGGGTTTTACACATTACTTCATTCATTTGTTCATTTATTCACTAATGCATTTAACAAATATTCAGTGACTACTCACTATGGGCTGAGCACTTTCTAATGCTAGGGATGTAATAGTGAACTGAAGAGAGAAAGTAGTTTATATTCTACTTTACAGGTTGGCAAACATTTTTCTGTAAAATACCAGATTGTAGACATTCTAAAAAGCATTAAAAATCGTGTGGCCTCTTTTTTGCAGCTACTCAACTACTGTTGAACTATGAAAGGGGCCATAAACAGTATACAAATGAATGGGTGAAGCTGTGTCAAAAAATGTATATTCAAAAACAGGAAAGAGCATAGATTTTGCACGAGGGCTGTATTTTTCCTATCCTTGTTCTAGAAGAAAGATATGGGGGAAGGAGGGGAAATGACAGATAAACACAGAGTATGTCACATAGTGATAAATAATATGGACATGAATAAAGTACGGTCATAGGAATGCGGTTGTTGCTGTTAGGTGCCATTGAGTCGGTTCCAACTCATAGTGACCCTAGAGAACAGAGTAGAACTGCCCCATAGGGTTCTCAAAGAGCAGCTGTTAGATTCGAACTGCCAGCCTTTTGGTTAGCAGCTATAGCTCTTAACCACTGCGCCAAGTTCTAAGGAGAAGGGGATTGTAAATATTGTTAACAGGTAAATCCTGGAATTTCAGTGGCTTCTTTTTTTCACATACAGAAGTTTCTTCATTGTTTACATGAAGTCCAGTAATGAAGTTTCAGTGGGAAGGCTTCCAATTGGTCATTCTGGAATCACATCTCCTTCCCTCTGAAGTCACTGCCTTCCTGAGAACTTCAAAATCCTCTTCATTCAGTTGGTGGGTGAGGAAATGAAATGGAGTTGAGCACATATGAGCTTTTTAAAGGAGCGGGATTGGAAGGGTTGATCAACCTCAGACATGTTATATACATTTACATGCTTACCACTCAATCGTCTGAGCTCACCTAACTTCAGGAAAGGCAAGAATTGTAGTTTAGCTGTGTGCCCAGAATCATGAAGAAACAGGACTGGTGATCTGCTAGCAACTTTTAACTCAGGGGGCATTGATTTTTTAAATAGGGTGTCTAGAGAAAGCTTCATTGACCCATGAGAAGAAAATAGGGAGCTAATGTGTCAGAGACTTTGGGGAGTACCAACATATTTGGGCTATCTCTCTGCTTCTGCCCATTTTTCTTCCTTGCTATGTGACGGAATTATGGCTATTGAGATGTGGACAGAAAGGATGCATGCCAGTTTCAGGCCATATTCCTAAATTATGCTACATGATTTTCCTGACTTTCTCTTTGTCTCCCATTCTGTGTCACCAAATGGTGGAGTTACCCAATAGTACCATTTGCCTCTGAGTCAGCTCTGGCTCATGGCAACAGTGATGAGTTAGTGGTAGATGTCTTACCTTCCATGAGGGAGACCTGCATTCATTTCTTGGCCAATGCACCTCAAGCACAGCCACCAGTGTCTGTCATTGAAGGCTTGGGTGTTGCTATGATGCTAAACAGGTTTCAGCAGAGCTTCCAGACTAAGATGAAGTAGGAGAAAGGCCTGGCGATCTACTTCCAAAAACAACTAATGAAAAGCCTATGGTTCACAACAGTCCTATCCTAATACACATGGGATCACCATGAGTCAAGGGCAAACTTGATGCCAGCTAAGAACAATAACACAACGGTAACTTAAATTTCTGCTTCTAGGAGAAGAAGGAGCTGCCCAATACTCAACCATCATCATTGGACTGTGACATTAGCAAAGCATAGACTTTATTGTGCTAACACTGAGATTTGTGGTGTATATTTTAAAATAACCCCAAAAAACCCACTGCCGTCGAGTTGATTCTGACTCAGCGACCCTACAGGACAGAGTAGAACTGCCCTGTAGAGTTTCCAAGGAGCGCCTGGTGGATTTGAACTGCCGACCTTTTGGTTAGCAGCCGTAGCACTTAACCACTACACCACCAGGGTTTCCTATTTTAAAATAGCAAGTTTTAATTATCTTGACCAATGTTCTATTTCTGCAGCTATCTGAGAGAAGAGGTCCAGAATCTGGATCAAGTTGGATGTGTTCAAGGATTCCAGGGTGTCTGGAATGGAGTTAGGGGAGGAAAGAAGTAGTAACTCAAGTTAGGAGACAGAGTACAAATCATACATTGCTATTTCTAGATTTGACTCTTTCTCTAAGTGAGAATATTTGCATTAAAAGAGAGATATAATCTAGCTTTCATTTAAAATGATTGTCTTGGCTGCTATGCTGAGAACTGACTGTAGGAGAGTGGGGAAAGCAGAATGACCAGTAGGAGGCTATGGTAACAATGCAGGTGAAAAAGACAAATCAAGGATGAATAGAATCTGAAAGAATGTGTTTGCTATTGAAAGACAGTAAGAAAACTTGAGACCTTTATCAGAGAATGGAGAAGTGGCATAGGTCAAACACAGACATGTTATATGTGAGATTCCATATAGACATCCAAGAGGATATGTAGAGCAGGCAGTAGGGTATATGACTCTGGAGTCCAGGAGACAAGTCTGGTCTGGAAATGCAAATTGGGGAAGCATCAGCATATAGATAAGATTAAAGGATTAGATCAGTAAAGCAGTGAATGCATTAAAAAGACGCCATCAGTGGACTGAGCTCTCCTACACCCCAAAGTTCAGCGGCTGGAGACATGAGGTCCATCCAACAAAGAAACCTGAGCAGAATCTCTGGAGAGTAGAAGGAGAATCAAGAAAATGGTATTCTGGAAATAACTGGAAAATGGGCTTCATGAAAGAGAGAGTGATTAGCCAATTCAAACACTGCTGAGTGGTCAGAAACTGATCTGAATTTAGCAACCCAAAGACAGAGCTGGTCTGGGCTGCCTGGGCTCTCATGGTGGAGTGAAGGGGCTGAGAGCCTACCAGATCAGGTTAAGGAGAGGATCATGGGAGAGGAACTGGACACATTTTGAGAAACTCTGATGTAAAGAAAATTATATTGATGGAACAGAAAATAGAGACCTTTGATCAAGGGAGACTTTTTTTTTTTTTAACGCTGTAAATGATTATAATTGGAACCCTGGTGGTGTAGCAGTTAAGTATTCAACAGGTAGCGAACAGGCTGTTCAAATCCACCAGCTGCTCCTTGGAAACCCTCTGGGGCAGTTCTACTCTGTCCTATAAGGCCACTATGAGTCTACTTTTATATTTAAAGGAATTATCTTTAAAAAAAGGGGGGGAGAGGGAGTTGCTGATCATGAGAAAATGAAGGAAATTGTTAGAATAGTTTAAGTGGGATCTAGTGAAGGGGGTTTCTATTTGGAAAAAAATTTCCACAGTAGGAGGAAGGAAGGCCAAATGTTAGGACAGATAGTGGTTGTCATAGTCAAGGTTCTAGAGAAACAGAACCAAGAGATTTACTTCAAGGAATTGGCTCACGTGATCATGGGGTGCTGGCAAGTTCAAAATCCATAGGTCAGGATTCTGAAAATTTGCATCCCCAAATCCACAGTCCAGGCAACAGGAACGGACAAGAGTGAGAGAGTCCTGGCAAAAGGTCTATTTTTAGTCTGAAGGCAGAACTCACCCTAGGAAGATGTCCTAAGGCCTTTAACTTATTGACTGAGGTCCACCAACATTATGAAGGTAAGCTGCCAACTCTTTTAATCATATATAACTGCTTCATAACAGCAACTAGACTAGTGTCTTACCCCAAACCAGGCTCCATTGCCTAGACAAGTTGACACATAAAATTAACCATCACAACATTACAGTGGTCACTATCATGATGGGAGCTTGTATACATTCTCTTCTGATTTTTACTATTTTCTTTGTGAAATAGGAATCAAGGTTATTAGGTGAAATGGGGATGAGGCAGGAGGTATAGATATTTTGAGGAGGTAAGAAAAGGATTGAAATAGTCATCTAGGCAAGGACAGGAGTCAAGGGGGCAAACCAACACAGTAGAGTCTTTAGTGCTCACGAACCGTCCATTTGCTATTCGTGGCTATTAACTTATAGTGAAATTAGGCAGGCCTGGCTATGGATTTTACTATGTATAGCTGGAAGGCATGAAGTAGGCACAGAATTGGATTTAATGTGTGGAGGTTTTTGTCCTATTTATGATGAAAGGAGAGTGAACCAAAGAACTTAGATTAGATGTAAGGAAGTGAGTATGAGTGATGGAGGCAAGAATCCTTGTTTGTCTTGTTGACTGATGTGTCTAAAGCACCTGGAAGCGTACCTACCACATGGAAGCACACAATAAATATTTGAGGAAGGGATAAATTAAATAAATTTAATGCCCTGAAATCTCGGTTGGGCTGTGACGTATCTGAGAACAGGAGGGTGTTGAGAAAGAGTAAATGGTAATAGGATTCAGGAATTACAACCTTCAGAGAATTAGGAGACATTTAAATATGAGTGAGCTACTTGCTTTTTTAAGGCTTGTTTCCCTCAAAGATAAAATTTGGATATATAATTACATGGAATCATCACAATAATTTATTTAAAAAAAAAGCTTATCTGACTGCCTAGCATATGGTGAGTACTCCTGAAATTTTCTCTGTCATTACATAAAGAGAAATATTTATCATTTTCACTTTCTTCATTGGTTTCAAAAAGTATATATACTTTCATTATATGTGACTGGGCGTTTCTATGTATTAGTGCCAAGAGAGGGCTTTTATGACTAAAATAAAAAGCGGTTTACTCAATTGAGAGGTGAAATTAAGTTAAATGCACTTTCTTGGGACTTCCAGGAAAATCAGTTTTTTTTTCACTATTTAAACTCCAAGACTTGCCTAAAACCCCCTTCTAAGATGTTAGCATTCTATAGTTTATAAAACTTGCCTAGAACTTTCTTTTCTAGCGTATATATTTTATTAACTTGTACCTAGAAGCATTATGACCTGGAGCCAGCAGCCATGGCGGCGGCAACCTCTGCTTTAGAAGAATAGATTGGATTCCAGGTAATGAATACAGATCTCCTTGTGAGGTGTTCAGACAGATTAGTGTTGTACAAATACATAAGGGAGCTGTGTTCTTCAGCTTCTCCTGCTTACTTGCCATCTCTCCATCATTCACTTTTAATTAAAAGATTAGAGGATAGTTTTGAAAGACCAGGGGAGGAAGTTCCTGTCTCCTTCTATGATTTCAGGTAGTGGGGCCACTGATAGCAAGAACTTCTTGCCAGAAAGTCTTGGAAGAAATACAGATCTCCTCTTTTCATACATGCAGATTTCTTCTTGACCTATGTTCTTGGAGTTATAGATCAATAAGAAGCATGCTTACAGTGGGTCTATAGTTACTGTGTTAGGGTAGCATATTAGTTTTTTTCCTGCATATTTGGTTGGCTTTTTGGTATGCTTATGTTTAATGTCAGGTTCTTGGCTGCTACTGAGTTAGCTTTATATTTTGTATCTCAGAGTGAAGGTGAGTCAGGCTTGCTCACCTCACTTTGAGTCGTTATCTAATAGTCTCCCATAGTCTCTTGATTTCCTTTATTCTGATTTACGAACTTCTGTACTCAATTGAGTAGTTAAGCAACAATATTTGGGTTCTAAGATCAGAAAAAACACGGAAGTTTTACAGTGTCCCGGAAAGAGCACTTAGTTGTAAGACCTGGGGCCAGGGTCCTTACTGGGGGTCTACAGCTAACACATTCTGTAGTTGTTACTGTTTTTTTCCCTAATGTTTTAAATGAGAAACTAATCTGGGAAGTCTTCAGTGATCCTTCCAAAGTGAATATTTAGCTAGGATTCCATGAATGTTGATTGATTACTGGGATTGACCTAAGAATCTTTGTAGGTATAAGTACAGATGAGAGTGGAATATAAAAGGCTAAGGTGTGAAGAGCCCTGGTGGTACAGTGGTTAAGAACGTGGCTGCTAACTGAAAGGTCAGCAGTTCAAATCCACCAGGTGCTCCTCGAAACTCTATGGGGAAGTTCTACTCTGTCCTACAGGGTCACTATGAGTCGGAATCGACTCAGTGGCAACTTTTATTTTTTTTTTAATTTTAGGGGTGTGTGTGTATAGCGTGTGTGCCTTTATAATTGGAAAATAGGTAAAGGGAAAGGCAAAAGCCTATCTAGTGGCATAAACTACATTCCAGGCAGGAGAAAATCACGACAGATTCAAAGAGCATCTTTATCAGCTCAGACAGCTGTGAAAACAGAAGAAGGATTTTCTTCCCTCAGGAATTAGACTGAGGCAATTCTTCAGGACATCTAGGAGCGATGGCAATAAAGATCTCTCTTCTCACTCAAATTAAAACCCAGTGTCCCTTTTGCTTTTTTATTGTCATTGGTGTTGATTCAAGAAAATATACACGTAACCTCTGTGCATCTCCTGGCACTCTTACAAAAAACTACCAATACAAAGAGAAAAACGACCAATGTTTCAAATTCATTAGGTGGTAGGCATTATTTTCTCCTATTCTACATATCAAAAAATCCCAAGAAAGAGACAATAAGGAGAATGATCAAGGACTAGTAGTAGCGACATGCCATCTATTATGTCCAGGAAGCCAGGGGACCAGTCTAAACAACAACAACAAAAAAAAAACAGTGGCCATTGAGTCAATTCTGACTCATAGCAACCCTTTAAGACAGAGTAGAACTGCCCCATAATGTTTCCAAGTAGCAGGTGGTGGATTCAAACTGTCAACCTTTTGTTTAGCAGCCAAGCTCTTAACCACTGTGCCACCAGGACCCCTATAAATGTATAAGTATAGAAAAAATATTTTGCATGAAGATGCAGGTTTTAAAGACCATGAGGAGAGAGATTTAGGAAATTACTTTCAATGTTTGTTGTTTTAATTACGTTAGAAGACAGTTTCTCCCGCTAATGTTCCTGCAAAAGGGTAAGAACTAAGGATTTATCCAGAGACTAAATTTTAATGGCTGTACTTGTAAGAATTTGAAACAGAGTAAAGGTGGAGTCTCTGGGTGGCATTAACTGTTAAGCACTCCAATACTAGCCAAAAGGTTGTTGTTTCGAACCCCACCCCCCCAGATGCCTCAGAAGATATGCTTGGCAATCTGCTTCTGAAAGGTCACAGCCTTAAAAACTCTGCAGAGCAGTTCTACTCTGCACACATGGGGTCGCCATGAGTCAGAATCAACTTGACGACAACTAACCACAACAAAGTAAAGATGATGTCAAGAACTGCAAAGTGGCGATAAAATTCCAGGGGAAATTAAGTAGTATTTTAGTGAACTCTATTATGGCATTTAATTGCTTGGCTTTCACACTTAGTAGGGGAGGTTGCCAGATTTCACGGATTGAATTGTGTATGTTCATAATATGGGTTGGAATACCCGTAAACCAGTCGCCTCTGAGCTGATTCTGACTCATGGTGGCCCCATGTGGGTCAGAGTAGAACTGTGTTCCATAGGGTTTCAATGGCTGATTTTTCAGAAGTAGACTGGCAGGCCTTTCTTCCACAGTGCTTCTGGGTGGACTCAAACCACCAACCTTTCAGTTAGCAGCCAAGCTAGTTAAACATATTCACTATCCAGGGACTATGTGTTGGAAAACTAACCCTTATACTTGTGGATGTAATCGAACCACCCTCCATGATGTAATTTAATGCATTGTAATAAATCAATAAGTTGAGGTCTTACCAGTGTGGGGTGGATCCTAAACCTAATCACTTCTTAATTATATAAGGAGCATCATAGACACAGATACATGGAGACACAGGGGAAAGGCAGACTCTATTCGATGAAGGTGTAGGCAGATGAATTTACAAGGCCAGGAACTCCAAGGATTGCTGGCTACTAGAAGCTAAAATAGACCAAGAAGGACATCCCCCTAGAGCAACACCCTGAACTTGGGTTTAAACTGTAAGAAAAAAAACTATTTTTAAAGCCACCCACTTGTGGTGTTCCTGTTATAGCAGCACCAGGAAGCTAAGACAACAGGATAATTAATTAGGAAAGGCATGTGTGTCAGAAAGGCAGGAGGACACGGACATCTGGGATGCTAGGGAGGACGTCATAGTTGACAACGTACCAGGAGGTTATAATTGGCGTATTTTCATACACATGGATAAATCTCTCTGGCTTCAACCCCAAACTTTTCAATGAGCTAATGCCTGCTTCCTGATTATATGTTACCTCTTGAAATGGTTGTATGTTGGCCAATTCCTTTGGGTATAATGGCTCTGTGTATTCCTTCCGGAAACCCTGGTGACATAGTGGTTAAGTGCTACGACTGCTAACTAAAGAGTTGGCAGTTTGAATCTGCCAGGCGCTCCCTGGAAACTCTATGGGGCAGTTATACTCTGTCCTATAGGGTCGCTATGAGTCAGAAACGACTCAGTGGCACTGGGTTTGGTTTGGTTTTTTAAAATTTTCTTTTGATGTTTCCTGTGTTGTTTAATATTTTCCCAATGGAATCCTTCACTATTACAACTAGAGGCTTGAATTTTTTCTTCAGTTCTTTCAGCCTGAAAAATGCTAAGCATGTGTTCTTCTCTTTTGGTTTTCTATCTCCAGCTCTTTGCACGTCATTATAATGCTTTACTTTGTCTTCTCAAGCTGCCCTTTGAAATCTTCTGTTCAACTGTTTTACTTCATCATTTCTTTCTTTTGCTTTAGCTACTTGATGTTCAAAAGCAAGTTTCAGAGTCTCTTCTGACATCCATTTTGATCTTTTCTTTCTTTCCTGTCTTTTTAATGACCTCTTGCTTTCTTCATGCATGATGTCCTTGGTGTCATTCCACAACTTGTCTGGCCTTCAGTCAGTAGTGTTCAACGCGTCAAATCTATTCTTGAAATGGTCTCTAAATTCAGGTGAGATATACTCAAGTTCATACTTTAGCTCTTGTAGACTAGTTCTAATTTTCTTCAGTTTCGACTTGAACCTACATATGAGTAATTGATGGCCAGTTCTGCAACTGGCCTCTGGCCTGTTCTGACTGATGATATTGAGCTTTTCCAGTGTCTCTTTCCACAGATGTAGTTGATTTGACTCCTGTGTATTCCATCTGGTAAGGTCCACGTGTATAGTTGCCATTATATGTTGGTGAAAAAAGGTATTTGAAATGAAGAAGAGATCTCTGGCATCATTTCTATCACCAAGACCATATTTTTCAACTTCCAATCCTTCTTCTTTGTTTCCAACTTTCGATTTCCAATCACCAGTAATTATCAAAGCATCCTGATTGCACGTTTGATCAATTTCAGGCTGCAGCAGCTGATAAAAATCTTCAGTTTCTTCATCTGTGGCCTTAGTGGTTGGTACTTCCAGCTGCACTGAAGGCATGGGGAAAAAATAAGGCTCTAGAAATTGACGGAATATCAATTGAGGTGTTTCAACAAACGGATGCAGCACTGGAAGCATTCACTCATCTATGCCGAGAAATTTGGAAGACAGCTACCTGGCCAACTGACTGGAAGAGATCCATATTTATGCCTATTCCCAAGAAAGGTGATCCCACTGAATGCAGAAATTATCAAACAATTTCATTAATATCACATGCAAGTAAAATTTTGCTGAAGATCGTTCAAAAGCGGCTGCAGCAGTATATCGACAAGGAACTACCAGAAATTCAAGCTGAATTCAGAAGAGGACATGGAACCAGGGATATCATTGCTGATGTCAGATGGATCCTGGCTGAAAGCAGAGAATACCAGAAGGATGTTTACCTGTGTTTTATTGATCATGCAAAGGCATTTGACTATGTGGATCATAACAAACTATGGATAACTCTGCGAAGAATGGGAATTCCAGAACACTTAATTGTACTCATGAGGAACCTTTACAAAGATCAAGAGGCAGTTGTTCGGACAGAACAAGGGGATACGGATTGGTTTAAAGTCAGGAAAGGTGTGTGTCAGGGTTGTATTCTTTCACCATACCTATTTAATCTGTATGCTGAACAAATAATACAAGAAGCTGGACTGTATGAAGAAGAAAGGGGCGTCAAGATTGGAGGAAGACTCATTAACAAACTGCTTTATGCAGATGACACAACCTTGCTTGCTGAAAGTGAAGAGGACTTGAAGCACTTACTAATGAAGATCAAAGACCACAGCCTTCAGTATGGATTACACCTCAACATAAAAAAAAAAAAAATCCTCACAACTGGACCAATAAGCAGCATCATGATAAATGGAGAAAAGACTGAAGTTGTCAAGGATTTCATTTTATGTAGATCCACAATCAATACCCATGGAAGCAGCAGTCAAAAAATCAAAAGACGCGTTGCATTGGGCAAATCTGCTGCAAGAGACCTCTTTGAAATGTTAAAAACCAGAGATGCCACCTTGGGGATTAAAGTGTTAAAAATCAAAGATGCCACCTTGAGGATTAGGGTGCGCCTGACCCCGGCCATGGTGTTTTCAATCGTTTCATGTGCATGCAAAGGCTGGACAATGAATAAGGAAGAGAGAAGAATTGACACCTTTGAATTATGGTGTTAGCGAAGAATATTGAATATACTATGGACTGCCAGAAGAATGAACAAATCTGTCTTGGAAGATGTACAACCAGAATGCTCCTTGGAAGCAAGGATGGCGAGATTGCCATTCACACATTTTGGATATGTTGTCAGGAGTGATCAGTCCCTGGAGAAAGACATCATGCTTAGTAAAGTAGAGGGTCAGCGAAAAAGATGGAAACCTCCACAAGACAGACTGACACAGTGGCTGCAACAATGGGCTCAAGTATAGCAAGAATTGTGAGGATGGCAAAAGACCAGGCAGTGTTTTGTTCTGTTGTGCATAGGGTTGCTATGAGTTGGAAACGACTCGACAACACCTAACAACAACAACAACACACAGTAGAAAACAAATTAGTTCTGCATATTTCAATACTGTTAATGTCTATAACATAACAGTAACTAGAAAAAAATGAATATCATTCTATTTACTAATTTTTTTTTAAATGTAAAAAGCAGTTGTTTGTATTGTTTGTGGATACACATATGCAATAAAAGCATAGAAAGTGAATAAGAATGTCACAATCTAACTTCCAAATAACTCTGGAGAGGGAAGGACGGGGCTGGCGTTAGGAAGGATTCAGACTGGGCTTTAATTTTTATAAAACATATATATGTTTTTATGGCCTTAAGAGAGTTAATCTTAGCAGGGCTAACTAGGTCTGTAGTTAGTTCTGTATTTCCTCGGTAAAAAAATAATACCAAAAATTTGCGTTATCTTCCTTTTAAATGTGCTTAGTTTTTAAAAATTCCTTTTGATTCATGCACACTCTACCTCAAGCAAATATAATATAAGAGAATCTAGATAAATTAGGTTGTGTTTGTTTATTTTGTACAAAAGGATTTGCTATTGGATCCCTTTAAATTCTGAAAAGATAACCTCATGGATTGAAGTGTGACTACAGTCACTTTATGACCAATTCATTGTTTCCTTCTTGTGTAAATCCCCTGGAATTGAGCTGGTTAATATGTAATACAAAGGTGTGATTTCAAAATTTCTCAGATCGTGGAATCTCATCAGTATTGGGTATTGCCAAGATGCATTTTTTTTTAATAAAAAGAAATTAATTTGATTAATTATGAAATCCCTGCAAATAATTAGGAATATTCTTGTCTATGTGTGGTGCAACTGCTACCACACAGCAAGATGGATGCAGTAAGACCCTACCCTGCCAGTGGCAATGGCAGCCAACCTGGTGGGTACGCTATGTGGAGGAGGGTCAGACAAGTTGCTATAGAATCGACTCTGACTCATGGGAACACCATGTGTGTCAGAGTAGAACTGTGCTTCCCAGGGTTTTCGCTCTCTCTCCCCCTCTTATTTTTTGTGTCTTAGGTGAAAGTTTACAGCTCAAGTTCATTTCTCATACAAAAATTTATACCCATATTGTTATGTGACATTAGTTGCAATCCCTATAATGTGACAGCACACTCTCCCTTTCCACCTTGGGTTTTTTGAGTCCATTCAATCAACTCCTGTCCCTTCCTGTCTTCTCATCCTGTCTCCAGACAGGAGGCACCCATTTGGTCTCATGTATCTGCCGAACTAAGAAGCACAATCCTCATGAGTATTATTTTATGTTTTACAGTTCTGTCTAATCTTTGTCTGCAGAGTGGGCTTTGGGAATGGTTTTAGTTCTAGGTTAAAAAGCATCAGGGGCCATGGTTTTGAGGGTTCCTCCAGTCTCAGTCAGATTATTAAGTCTGGTTTTTTGTTTTTTTGTAAATAATTTTTACTGAGCTTTAAGTGAACGTTTACAAATCAAGTCAGTCTGTCACATATAAGCTCATATACACCTTACTCCATACTCCCACTTATTCTCCCCCTAATGAGTCAACTCTTCCAGTCTCTCCTTTTGTGACGATTTTGCCAGTTTCTAACCCTCTCTAACCTCCCATCTCCCCACCAGACAAGAGATGCCAACACAGTCTCAAGTGTCCACCTGATACAAGTAGCTCACTCTTCATCAGCATCTCTCTCCAACCCATTGTCCAGTCCCTTCCATGTCTGATGAGTTGTCTTCAGGAATGGTTCCTGTCCTGGGCCAACAAAAGGTTTGGGGACCATGACCGCCGGGATTCCTCTAGTCTCAGTCAGACCATTAAGTCTGGTCTTTTTATGAGAATTTGGGGTCTGCATCCCACTATTCTCCTGCTCCCTCAGGGTTTCTCTGTTGTGCTCCCTGTCAGGGCAGTCATCAGTTGTGCCCGGGAACCATCTAGTTCTTCTGGTCTCAGGATGATGTAAGTCTCTGGTTCCTGTGGCCCTTTCTGTCTCTTGGGCTCATAGTTATCGTGTGACCTTGGTGTTCTTCATTCTCCTTTGATCCAGGTGGGTTGAGACCAATTGATTATCTTAGATGGCTGCTTGTTAGCATTTAAGACCCCAGACGCCACATTTCAAAGTGGGATGCAGAATGTTTTCATAATAGAATTATTTTGCCAATTGGAAGTCTGTTTTTTTTTTAAGTGAATTTGAGTTCTGCTCACAATTTTCTCCCACTCTGTCAGGGACTCTCTGTTGTGTTCCCTGTCAGGGCGGCCATATAAAACATATTCTTATAAGACAATTTTATGAAACATATTCTGAAGATTATATATCAAAATTTTAACATTTGTTAAACTGGGATATGTAAATATTGTTACATTATCCTTTGTTCATTTCTGTGTATTTTCAAATAAACTTTTTGCAGTAAAGGATTTGTAGGAAAAGAGTATTAAAAGCAATATTTCCAGAGGATATTTCCTTTAGATAATAAAAGCAAATAAATGGTTCTTGTAGATAAATTTTTCTTTGAAGTCGTGCTCGTGAGAAGCTTGAGACCTCTATAAATAACCTGTTGTTCATAGACTCTGGGAAAAAAAAAAAAAAAAAAACCTTTGCTGTCAAGTTGATTCCAACTAATAGCTACCCTATACGACAAAGTAGAACTGCCCCATAGCACTTTCAAGGAGTGGTTGGTAGATTCGAACTGCTGATCTTTTGGTTAACAACAGTACAGTTTAACTACTGTGCCATCAGGAATCCATAGATTCTGAAGTGGGAGGCATTTCACAAAGTTGATTAACATATTTTTCTATAATTTAGTTTTGTTTTCTTACATTACAATAAAGTTACATCTCCTACTTCAAAAATCTCTCACAAGATACAAACAGCAAAATTTTAAGTTTTTTTCTTGGTAAATATTTAACGAATGAGTGCAGTGATTGAATGGACTCTTACAAGTCTATTTAGAAGAGAGAATCCTTTCTAGTCTTAGCAACATTTTCTACATAAGATTCAGAATTTCATATTTTTTATTCTTTTCATTTATTCAGAGCCTGACAAAAGTCTTTACGGGGAGATTTACAGTGGATCTACTGAACCAAACTTCAAATTAAAATATGACTCTTTGCATTCTCTAAGTCCTGTGTAACCAAAACAAGCACATTTCGACTCATAGCAACCCTATAGGACAGAGTAGAACTGCCCTATATAGTTTCCAAGGCTGTGATCTTTCCGGAAGCAGACTGCTTCATCTTTTTCCTGGCTGAATGACTGGTAGGTTCGAACCAGTGACCTCCCTGGAACTGTTGCTTTTAATACTCTTTTCCTACCAATCAGTGACCTCTTGATACAAGCAGCTGAGTGCTTTAACAGCTGTACCACCAGGGCTCCTGTGTTGACTGTCAAAAAGATAATTTTTTGGAATCAACCCTTTTCTTTAGAGTTAGTTGATACAGATCTAGTCCTATAGACATGACACTTGCAGCCAAAATCATTATTTTAGTGAAAAAAATCCAAATTCAATAAAGCTGAATTCCATCTAGCTGAAAGTTCAATGTTAATTTTTCCCAAGTGATATGGATTATGATTTAGATTTACTGTGATAAATGTCCAACTAATGAAATCTGATAATTTTTACCTAATACTGACCATACACTGGCCTCAAAATATACAACACTTTTCCTCACTTTGTATCCTAAAACTTATTTTGTCTCAATGTCATGCAAGGTCTCTATGTGCTGCTCTGTTTCAGCCTTTCAACAGTAACCAAAACGCCGGGAAGACTGTGGTTTGAATAATTCATGAAAAACAGATCAATAGGAAACACTTATTGACCCTTTCGATATGCTTTCAGTATCTTAGATCAATATTTAGACCCAGGTGGCATTGTGTGGACCTTTATCCTTATTTGGAGCCCTGGTGGTGCAGTGGTTATGAGCTCCGCTGCTAACCAAAAGGCCTGCAGTTCGAATCCACCAACTACTCCTTAGAAACACTATGGGCAGTTCTACTCTGTCCTACAGGGTTGCTATGGGTCAGGATCGACTTGGTGGTGGGTTTTATCCTTGTTTGACTTATACACTTCATTTAACAAGTGTTACTAAAAATCACTTCAACTAACTTTGGCTGACTTATAGACTCAACAATATAATGAAGGATTCCATGAAACGTTCTAAGTAATTTTCTACTTGTTCTCTGCATACATCAAGTCTCCAGCAACAAAGACAGAAATGCAATGTCTCCTGAATATCCAATGAATATTGCTTATATAGAAAAACTAATCAAGATGATTTATTCTTAACAGTAATTATAAGAATTGAATAGATCTGGTAAATGATTAACATTTGCTCACCAGCTGACCATTTCGGGGCAATGTTTGCACATGGTTAAACAAATAGGTTTTTGCAGAGCATAATAAGATACGAGCCTGCTTTTTGCTTTCTAGATTGATTTGGATAGCCGTACACTCATTAAGCTAAAGTCTACCTTGAAGGGTAGAGAGGGCCGTTGGCAGGAAGCCACTTTGGCTGGCTTTTCCGTGTTGTGGTCTGTTCGGTTCATCCAGAGACATGGATTAAGATAGAATTATAGGAAATCCTATTGAGTACAGGCCTACCGGAGGAGTGCAGGGAAAATTAATTTAAGCCTCTCTACTCCTTCAGCGTGACCTTTTAAAATACTAGGTTACAGTGTGTTCATTTCTGCAATTCTGATATAAGGCACTAATGGAAGTGACGTTTGAGCAGGGACTGACTTGAGTATGAACTGTCACTGGCATGTCCTAAAAGTACCTTTCCATGTGGACTTTAAATGTGATAACATTTTCCAAGATGTGAGCCTACTTTAGAAGCTATTAAATTCCAAACCTGCAAAGATAAACATGATAAATCTCTATCTCTTAAAGAGTAAAAAATTCTGAGAGGCTGCTTTATAGATTAAAACATTAAGCCACACGCTGTTATGGATATGACAATTTTGTTGTTGATGTTTTAACCTGGAGATAAGTCTTAAAAGAAATATTATTGTTTTTCCTTGCTTTTTCAAAAGCCTGTTGCGATGACACAAACTGATGCTTTAGAATGCGAAAAGTAGCTAAAAGGTAGCCTTGGAACAGGGAATTGGCTCCCTTTGATCATCCACCTGCGTTCTGGTCAGCCGTAGATAAGAGACCACCTGACCTAGCAGTGATACTAACGCATTACATGTGCCAGAGTGCAGACTTCACAAAGCTCTTCCATGCGTATTAGCTATTTTCTTCTCATACAGTCCTATAATAAAACCTGTTGCCATCTAGTCAATTTCAATTCATAGCAACCCTGTAGGACAGAGTGGAACTGCCCCATAAGGTTTCCAAAGAGTGGCTGGTGGATTTGAACTGCCAACCTTTTGGTTAGCAGCCGAGCTCTTAACCACTGCACCACCAGGGCTTCAGTCCTATAATAGACTTCATTTTTATAGATAAGGCTACCAAGGCTGAGGGAACTTAAGTGACTTCTCCATACTCACACAGTGAGTCAGAGATGGAACCAGGAGATGAATTAACGCCTTCAGAATCTACTCCTGAGGGTATGTTTTCTCGTAGTGTCAGCTATGGACTGTCAGATATATGTGCAGCTCATATTTCTCTCAGGAATTGGGAAAAAAGAAAAAAAAAAAAGGAACAGAAAGGAAAAAAAAAGCAAACTACTGGAGTTTTGGATGAAATATGGCTGGCACCCTAAAATGAAGGCTAGGTCTGAGATTCCAAGGGCACAGATGTGTGGTGTGCCATAAAATGGCCACCAGCCAGACAGCTGAGTCCCCATCCAGGGAATGGTCCGTCCTGGTGTTAGGGGAGTAGAAGGCAGGAGGGGCAGCAAATGAAGAGTGTGTCCAATAAAATGAAAAGGCCAAAATGTTGCTTGCTCAGTTTAGCTTACTATTTTAGCCAAAGTTTTGGAAGTCACAGCTAATAGAAGCATCCAAAAAACGTTTGAATAGTTGCTGTATGAAAACAGCCTGGAAAATGGGAATGGGAAGCCAAACAGAGGGAGTGATACTGCGGGTTTCTCAGCACTTCATGCTGCACTAACGATGTCTCAGCTCATGGGAAATGCCCCGGGAAGATGATTACTTCTCAGTAGCAGCTGTCCAGCCATTCTTTTTCCAAGTGTTTATTTCCACACATCACTATTTTAGCCACTGATGAATACAAAGAGTAACTGTGAGGTGCAGCATAGAAAAACCACAATTAACATTTTTAAAGGAGAAATCTGCCTGGATTGCTTTAGTAATGGGGTGCCATAGATTATGTTTAATTAACTCAGACCGACTTCATACTTGGCCAGGAAGAACCTGCCTCTTTCACTTACTGACTATTCCTAATTCATGCCTCTTTTTCTTTATTGATGTGTATGGTTGAGGGTGGTTGGACAGAAAGGGAAGAAAAGAGACTGGAATTTCAAAATTCTGGCCTTTTTTTTCCACTTATTGTCTTTATTGGAAGCCCTGGTGGCATAGTGGTTAAGAGCTATGGCAGTGAAACAAAAGGTAGGCAGTTCGAATCTACCAGGCACTCCTTGGAAACCATCTGGGACAGTTCTACTCCGTCTTTTAGGGTCGCAGTGCTTGAGGTGCTCACTCGTCTATGCCAAGAAATATGGAAGACAGCTTCCTGGCCAACTGATTGGAAGAGATCCATATTTATGCCTATTGTCAAGAAAGGTGATCCAACCGAATATGGAAACTATAGAACAATGTCATTAATATCATATACAAGCAAAATTCTGCTGAAGATCATTCAAAAACAGCTGCAGCAGTATATCGACAGGGAACTGCCAGAAATTCAGGCCTGTTTCAGAAGAGGACGTGGAACCAGGGATATCATTGCTGATGTCAGATGGATCCTGGCTGAAAGCAGAGAATACCAGAAGGATGTTTACCTGTGTTTTATTGATCATGCAAAGCATTTGACTATGTGGATCATAACAAACTATGGATAACACTGTGAAGAATGGAAATTCCAGAACACTTAATTGTGCTCTTGAGGAACCTTTACAAAGATCAAGAGGCAGTTGTTTGGACAGAACAAGGGGATACGGATTGGTTTAAAGTCAGGAAAGGTGTGCGTCAGGGTTGTATCCTTTCACCATACCTATTTAATCTGTATGCTGAACAAATAATACAAGAAGCTGGACTATATGAAGAAGAACGGGGCGTCAAGATTAGAGGAAGACTCATTAACAAACTGCTTTGTGCAGATGACACAACCTTGCTTGCTGAAAGTGAAGAGGACTTGAAGCACTTACTAATGAAGATCAAAGACCACAGCCTTCAGTATGGATTGCACCTCAACATAAAGAAAACAAAAATCCTCACAACTGGACCAATGAGCAACATCATGATAAATGGAGAAAAGATTGAAGTTGTCGAGGATTTCATTTTACTTGGATTCACAATCAACACCCATGGAAGCAGCAGTCAAGAAATCAAAAGACACACTGCATTGGGTAAATCTGCTGCAAAGGATCTCTTCAAAGTGTTGAAGGACAAAGATGTCACCCTGAAGACTAAGGTGCGCCTGACCCGTGAAAAGCCATGGTATTTTCAATGGCGTCGTATGCATGTGAAAGCTGGACAATGAATAAAGAAGACCGAAGAAGAGTTGATGCCTTTGAATTGTGTTGGTGAAGAATATCGCATATACCATGGGCTGCCAAAAGAACAAACAAATCTATCTTAGAAGAAGTGCAACCAGAATGCTCCTTAGAAGCAAGGATGGCGAGACTGCGTCTTACATACTTTGGACGTGTTGTCAGGAGGGATCAGTCCCTGGAGAAGGACATCATGCTTGGCAGATTACAGGGTCAGCAAAAAAGAGGAAGACCCTCAGCGAGGAAGACTGACACAGTGGCTGCAACAATGAGCTCAAGCATAACAACGATTGTAAGGATGGCTCAGGACCGGGCAGTGTTTCGTTCTGTTGTGCACAGGGTCACTATGAGTCGGAACTGACTCGGCGGCACCTAACAACAACACAACATGAGTCGGATTTGACTCCATGACAATGGGTTTGGGGTCAACGAAAGAGAGGAAGCCCCTCAACAAGATGGACTGACACAGTGGCTGTAACGATTGATTCAACCACAGCAATGATTGTGAGGATGGCGCAGGACCGGGCAGTGTCTCCTTCTGTTGTACATGGTGTTATTATGGCTTGGAAGTGAATAGACTGCCCGTAACAACAACAACAGTAATAAAAGACAAAAGACAATTTGCTATGGAATTCAAAATGCATCACTTGAAAATTTCATGGTTTTCCATGCTGCTCTTTATCTAACCCAATTATGTAATTAATATTTATTATAAGTTAAGTGTTGTCTTCTCATATAGCGGAACACATGCCAGTGGATCATGCATACAAGTCCCTGAAGTAAAGATGATTCGTGTTGCTCCCTCTTGCCTCTTTAGTTTTAGGTTGTGTAGTTTAGATTCTTTTCTTTAGTTACTGTGTATTACTGAATGATTTTAGTCAACAAATTCTCTATCTAAGCAAAAGGACATCTTGAAGGGTGTCACAACAAGCAGGCAGAAGCAGTATCACAGGGTCACTAGCTGTTTAAAACATGGCCTTACCAGCAGCAGGTGATGAGACATTCTGGGACTGACAGGTGGTGAGAGATGACTGCTGTTCTGCTAAGCAAGACATCAAGAAGCACCCCCAGCTGTTGGCCAGATGACAGGCCGGTGGGAAATATTTGGTGTGAAATGGTCATTCTCACTCACACCCTAACTTTTATGCAACGACGTCAGCATTACCGTAGAGATAAAACAGGAGAAGGACACACAGAGGCAGACACCCAGAGTATCTTGTAGAGAGATGTTAAATTTTTCTTATTCCCTTTTTAGTGGTTGTTTTAAATTATTTGGAAAGTTTCATACCGTTATAATTGATACCTGGCTTGAAGATCCATTGGTGGACTGCTATGGGATGGACTTGGAGGTCCACTTTGCTATGGATTAAGTCTAGGTTATCATTCGGGCCTGGCATAAAGAGGACTGTGATTTCTCCAAACAAAAATCCCTCTGGTTTAAGAATGTCTTAATATCTCCTGGAATGAATCCTACCTGAGTCTTGTAGGGTGCCCTGCACAAAGGGGCTTCTCAAACGACTGATGTTAACGGCCAACCCTAGTGATGAACTGCCCTTCTTTAACGGCTCTTTCTTACATAGCAGACTCAAGATAATCAGCTGTGAGAACACTTAGGAGGAGATTTCAAGAGTCTGTCGAAAGGTTCCTGATGCACCTAGAAGTTAACCAAAGTGTCCTGGTAAGCAGATAGAAACGGAGACTAATGTAACCTAAGATAAAGTAGTAAAAGGCCAAAGAATGACCCAGAAAGCTGAAAGAGATTAGTACATTTGGACAGAAGACTACTGGGAAATTCAGCTCACAGCTCTGCTTAATGAGTACTTTCTAGCTGTGACATAAGACAGTCCATTAAATATTTTTCCTGATTTAATTGCTGTCTAGATACCTAGGTGTTCAAAGATCTAAATGTGAATCATTCTTGGGCCTTGGTTCCCTTAATATATATGTGCTAAAAACCCAACTAGTTGCTCATGGCGACCCTGTGCGTTGCAGAGTGGAACTGCTCCATAGGGTTTTCATACCTGTGACTTTTTAGAAGCAGATTGCTGGGCCTTTCTTCTGAGGCATCTCTGAGTGAGTGTGAGCCACCAATCTCTTGGTTAGTAGCCTAGACCTTAACAGTTTTTGCCACCCAAGAACTCCATATGTGTGCTACGTAAGCGCCGTTTCACATGAAGACAAAATGACCTGTTCAGGTAGTTACCTTTCACTTAAAAAGATCTGTATCAGAGAGCGTTAATACTTACAATTTTATCCTCCATGGTTACCAGCGATGACCTTCATCTATTTAATTAATTTGACTTTATAATAAAATTAAAATTTGGTAGCATTGGCGATCTACAATACTCTTGTCAATAAACTTAAAATACAAAAAAATAATTTGTTTTCTATTTAATTTTCTCCTGGAAGCTTAAACAGGAGTTTTTGTGTGCCATTTGTTGATACAAAAGCTATATCTGGCTGGAAAAATGGCAAAATCTCTTTATGTAAAGCCCACATACATCACTCCTTACAACTGCTTCTTTCTAAGGCTCAGGAGAGGCCAGATCATGATGTTTACACAAACCTGTTCATTTACTTCAAAACAGCCACAAAAAGAAATGTCACACAATTTGAACAGCAATGCTACTATTCAGATATTTTTTTCCATGAAAATCGAACCAAGTAATTTTTCCCAAAAATATTCCCCAAAGAAAGCTGAGCTTTGCCGTATCGTGGCAACTTCGTCTTTTTCCATGAAAGATTCTAAAGTTTATTTAGAATTTAATAGGTGTATTGCAGTATATGACTTATAAAAATTGCCTTTAAACCTGTTTAGAATTCCAGCGCTGCACCTGAATGCTCCATGAAACACTCTTAATTGCCTTCCCACTGCTCTATAATTCTGCACTGGAAAAAAGGTAGCAGTGTAACAGGAAAGCTAAAAGTTCCCTCCTTTCTGTTACGATCCATAAATATAAAACCACAATTAAGTCAGCACAAATTGTTGTTTGATTTTGCTGGGAAAAATGGACTCAAAATACTTTTATCATATACTGTATCCTCAATTTAGTAGTTTGTTGCTAAGCAGACTCTGATATAAGAACGGTTGCCATTTGAGAAAATTACTTATGTGCTAAATGGCCCCGTGGTGAAGTAATTCCTACAGCAAACCGGTCCCAGGACTTGGATTCAAACACAGCATAATAGCCAGTTTCTAGGGCAAAGCATCTTACCTGTAGCTTAATAGAAAATAATTAGAGTCTACAACATACTTTATGATCTTCCATCTAATTTGATTACTCCAAAGTATACATAAATAAAAAGTTGCAATACATATTTTTTTTTAAATAATATTTTTTGGAATGTAGCCAAGTTCTAGCAGAAGTTGGATTTATAAATTAAGGTCTTAAGAAACTTTTATGTGTTCGGGCTGTGATCCATCATCATCTTTCTTTCCTTTTCACTAAATTTAAGTGAGTGTGAGAGTGTGTGTGGGTATATCTGCATTTTGAGTTGATGATAATAAAGGAAATAGAATCATACAGGTCCCCTCATGGTTACAAGGAAGGGATTAGATTCATGTCATGTGAATACATTCTAGAATCCCTAAGTGGTGCACAGGGTGAAGATTCACGGCTACTAAACCAAAAGGCTGGTGATGCAAGTCCACGAAAGGCACCTCAGAAGAGGGGCCTAGTGATCTACTTGTACTTCTAAAAAGGCGGCAATTGTAAACCCTGTGGAGCACAGTTGTACTCTGATACAGGTGCGGTTGCCAGGAGCCGGAGTTGACTCTACGGCACCTGGTTTGGTTTTGCTTTGGATATATCCTCATGGCCTTAATCTTCCTAAAACTAATCAAAGTAACATTTTCAAAAGCAAGACATACATAATACCACGAAATAGCAAAAGTTTTGGTATTTCAACAAAAGGAATGAAAACCAAGTGTGAACTTTTCTTCTACTAAACGGTGGGGACACACTTTAGGTCTAGGACACCTTTCTCTTTCTCTTTTTTCTTATCTTGCTTTTGTCTTTGTTTTTCCCCTTAAAATAGGCCTTTAGGAGTATCATCCACTTTTCCCTCTTCTTTTATGTTGCCATCATCTGGCTGGTCTCTCACCGTGGCCCCTTCCTACAACCAGGCCCTGGAGTGGAATGTGGTTACCCAGATGCCCCCCTTGTTGGCTGCCCCCCAGGAGAAGCACCTAGCCCCTTTTCATTGTAAAGTTTACTGCTCAGTGCCATGGGGAAATGCATAAAGGACAAAAATATTTCGAGTGAAGAGGTTAAAGGTGTTTATAGTGTACATTCTAGGAGTTAAGACCAGAGCCTTGGAGCCAGATTGCCAAGGTTAGATTACCAGATCCACTATTTGCTTTGTGATCTTGGTTAAGACATTTAATTGCTCGTTTTCCCCATTAGTACAAAGAGGATAATGATACGCCTACTTAACATGGCACTGAATAGATTAAATGAAATCATTCCTGGAAATTGTTTAATGTAGTGCCTAACATATAGTAATAAGTAGATTCAATACTCATTAGCTCCCCTCTCTCTCTTTCCTCCTTTTCCTTCTGCCTTCTCTTTTTAGTCCTCAGAGTATGGTACAGCATAAAATATTCCTCCTTGTCCTGATATTTCACCCTCCCTGAAAGCAGAATAATGGGAGTCTCTTTGCCTCAAGTGAGCATAATGAATCTTCAGAAATCTTCAGATTTAATGATATTTATTCCCCTTGGATGAAGCTATCCCAAAGGATGGTTTCTGTAATCAGTTATTGCAAGTTAAGAGCTTATGACAAAGCACATGGCAGTGCTCTTTCAGTGACATCTATTACTGTTTACAGAAACCCTGGTGGCATAGTGGCTAAGAACTACAGCTGCTAACCAAAAGGTCGGCAGTTCTAATCCACCAAATGCTCCTTGGAAACGGTATGGGGCAGTTCTACTCTGTCCTATAGGGTCACTATGAGTCAGAATCAACTCGATGTTAATGGGTTTGGTTTTGGTCTTTGGTATTACTGTTTACAGGCTCCTGGGTGGGGCAAGTGGTTGTGCACTAGACTACTAACTTAAAGGTTGGCAGCTGAAACACACCCAGTGGCACCACAGAAAGACCTGGTGATCTGCTTTTTTAAAGATCAGAGCTAAGAAAACCCTACGGAACACTTCTACTCTGTTACACGTGATGTCACCATGAGTTGGAATCAGCTTGATGGCAACTGGTCTGGTTTTTTTGTTCTCATAGTACTGTTTGCTGTCATTATTATTACTAATACTATTATTCTTTGGGGCATTTCTTTACAACTGTTGAAACTGCAGTGAACAGTTCAGTCCTAAATTTTACATATGGGTTCTCTTGAGCTAATTCGCAGTTCTTGAGTATGTGCACCTCCAGAAAAAACTCTCCTCCTGTACTACTCAGAAGCTAGGGTGTCCCTTATCTCTCACCCCTGATGTTTTCAACCTTGAGAGTGCACGATGATAAGGTGCTAACAATTATAGCAATACCAATACATCCTCAATGTGCACACACTGACTCCCCGCTACTAAAAAGAACCAAGAGTTGGGGCATGCCAATATATAATTAACTCAAATTTGGGAAAATAATTTTTACCCTGAAGTACTGCATTATCCACTAAGGTACAGAGTAGGCCAGGAATATGATGTAGGGGTCAAAATAACTAAATCCAAAATATAATGAAACATAAACACAGGACTTTACAGTACTGCACCCTCTTCTAATTTTTTAATGTAACAAACGAAGTTATGGAAGTTCCATATACCAGAGTCTACTCAGCTGACAAGTAAGTTTCTTTGATTATTTGGTTTATTTCTCTTTCTTTCCTTTCTTTTTTTTTTTTTATACTATTATGGAGGGTGGCCATTCAGATGTACTTCAAAGTATAAAATTTTCATACAGAAAATGAATTCTTAGGAATTTAGGGTAAGGATTTCCCTAAAATGTAGTATAAAGGAAACATGCTGCAGTACAAGTGAATTTTAAGAAGACTAGAGGATATTATCATAAGTCAGAACAAGGCCAGGGGCCGAATGCAGAACAGACCATCAATTGCTCATATGCAAGTTCAAGTTGAAACTGAAGAAAATTAGAAAAAGTCCATGAGAGCCAAAGTAAGACTTTGAACATATCCTACCTGAATTTAGAGACCACCTTAGGAATAGATTTGATGCTTTGAATACTGATGTCCACCAGACGAGTTGTGGAATGACATCAAGGACATCACACATGAAAAAAGCAAAAGGTCATTAAAAACACCGGAAAGACAGAAAAGATCAAAATGGATGTCAAAAGAGACTCCGAAACGTGCTCTAGTATATTGAGCAGCTAAAGCAGAAGGAAGAAATGATGAAGTAAAACAACAGAAGCTTCCAAAGGGCCATTTGAGAAGACAAAGTATTATAATGACATGTGCAAAGAGCTGGAGATAGAAAAAACCAAAAGGGAAGAGCACACTCAGCATTTCTCAAGCTGAAAGAACTGAAGAAAAAATTCAAGCCTTGAGTTGCAATAGTGGAGGATTCTATGGGGAAAATATTAAATGATGCAGGAAGCATCAAAAGAAGATGGAAGGAATACACAGAGTCGTTATACCAAAAAGGATTAGTTTACATTAAACCTTTTCAAGAGGTAGCATACGATCAGGAACTGATGGTACTGAAGGAAGAAGTTCAAGCTGCCCTGAAGACTTTGGCAAAACACAAGGCTCCAGGAATTGATGATATATCAGTTGAGATGTTTCAACAAACTGATGAGGGGCTGGAAGTGCTCGTTCATCTATGCCAAGAAATTAGAAGATTAGCTACCTGGCCAATGACTGGGAGAGATCCATATTTATGCCTATTCCCAAGAAAGGTGATCCAACCGAATGTGGAATTATTGAACAATATCATTAATATCACACACAGGTAAAATTCTGCTGAAAATCATTCAAAAGTGGCTGCAGCAGTATATTGACAGGGAACTGCCAGAAATTCAGGCCAGATTCAGAAGAGGGTGTGGAACCAGGGATATCATTGCCAATGTCAGATGGATCCTGGCTGAAAGCATAGAATACCAGGAAGATGGTTACCTGTGTTTCATTGATTATGCAAAGGCAGTCAACCATCTGGATCATGACAAATTATGGATAATATTGCAAAGAATGAGAATTCCAAAGCACTTAATTGTGCTCATGAGGAACCTGTACATAGATCAAAAAGCAGTTGCCAGGATAGAACAAGGGAATACTGCATGGTTTAAAATCAGGAAAGGTGTGCATCAGGGCAGTGTCTTTTTACCATACCTATTCAATTGCATGCTGAGCAAATAATCTGAGAAGGTGGACTATATGAAGAACAGGATATCAGGATTGGAGGAAGACTTATTAACAACTGCACTACACAGATGACACAACCTTGCTTGCTGAAAGTGAAGAGGACTTGAAGCACTTACTGAAGAAGATTAAAGACTATAGCCTTCAGTATGGATTACATCTCAACATGAAGGAAACAAAAATCCTCACACTGGACCAATAAGCCACATCATGATAAAAGGAGAAAATATTGAAATTGTTAAGAATTTCATTTTACTTTGATCCATAATCAACACCTATGGAAGCAGCAGTCAAGAAATCAAAAGATACATTGCATTGGGAAAATCTGCTACACAGAACCTCTTTCAAGTGTTGAAAAGCAAGGATGTCACCTTGAAGACTGAGGTGAGCCTGACCAAAGCCATGGTGTTTTCAATCACCTCATATGTATTCGACAGCTGGACAATGAATAAGGGAGACCAAAGAAGAATTGAAGCCTTTGAATTGTGGTACTGGTGAATAAATTGAATATACCATGGACTGCCAAAAGAATGAACAAATCTGTCTTGGAAGAAGTACAACCAGAATGCTCCTTATTAGCAAGGATGGCGAGATTGCATCTTACATACTTTGGACGTGTTGTCAGGAGGGATCAGTCCCCGGAAAATGACATCATGCTTGGTAAAGTACAGGGTCAGTGGAAAAGAGGAAGACCCTCAACATGATGGATTGACACATTGGCTGCAACAACTGGCTCAAGCATAGCAATGATTGTGAACATGGGGCAGAACCGGGCAGCGTTTCGTTCTGTGGTACGGTACATAGGGTTGCTGTGATTGGGAACTGACTCCATGGCACCTAGCAACAAGAGTACACTAGTTACCTGAAACATTTTGTTTGACTTATTTTTGTGGTCCTTTCATTGATTAGAAGCTATGTAAAGAATTTCATTAGGAGGAAGGATAAGGGGGGAGGAAGAAAAAAGAGGAGAAACAAGAAGGGAGGAAGAGAAGCTAAGAAAAGTATCTTGTTAGGCAGTCTGGAGTCCTTGAGCGCTTTGCTGGGAAGTGAAGTCTGCCTTGCTGAAGTTTTTTGGGTTAATCAAGTTTTTTGCCTTACATGTAGCAATGGAAGCAGCAATGGCAATTATACATTCATGACATTTATTTATTCGTTCATCCATTCAACAAATATTCATTGCACACCTCTTATGTGCCTGGCATTGTTCTAGGTGCTGGAGATATACTAGTGAGCAAAATCAACAAACACCCCTGTCTTACATAGTTTATGTCCTATGGGGGTGGGAAGACACATATTAAATTACATTTTTATATTTTATAAAAATATATAATGCGCTAGAGGGTGATAGGTGCTATAGGAAAAATAAACAAAAGCTGTGAAGTGGAGGAAGGAATGTTAGGAATGGAGGAAACTTAAATAGTTATGTCAGAGAAGTCCTCTTTAAGAAGGGAATGTTTGAGCTAAGTCTGAAAAAAAATGAGGGAAAGAGCCATGTGTTTAATTCTGAGGAGGACATTTCCAGGCAATAGGACAAAGAAGTTCAAAGGCCTGGGTTAGAAATACACTGGGCAAGGCTAAGGAATAGCCCATAAGCCAGTGTGTTTGCAGAGGGGTGGCAAAGGGGAGAGCAGTTGGAGGTAGGTTGAGCAGAAAAAGAAAGGAAATTCAAGTTAGCAGAGTGTAATTTTAATCAAAATCTGTTTACATTGGGAGGTGTTACGTTACAGAGCACCTTGTCTCTTCTCATTTCTCTCATCCTACCTTTTTTGGCTGGATGCTTGGTAATATCTTTCAGTCTTCTCGCTCAAGAGCAGATCATTTCGTGCTTTGAAGGCCATTGTAAGGAAGCTAATGGAGTCTTGTAAGAGAGGAAAGTCATAATCTGACTTCCATTTTTAGAAGATCACCCTGGAGGCTATGCCAAGATTAGGTGGCGTAGGAGGAAGCAAAAGGCCAATTAAGAAGCCATGGCAATAATCTAAGTGAAAGATGAAGCCCTTCCCATCTCAATCATCAACAGCTCCATCCTTCCAATTCCTCAGGTTCTACTTTCAAAATACTTCCAAAATCTGGAATCTAATCACTTCTTACCACCTCCACTGTTCCACCCCAGGCAAGTCTCCACCATCTCTCAATATCATTAGATCACAATCTACTCCTAAAACTGTTCCTCATACCCTGCGTTTACACCTCCTCTGCCCAGTCTACAGGCTCATCTGGCACCCAGAATGAGAATTACTTCGGCCTCTATAGCGTCTGGCCACATTAACCCCTAACACATATGATCAAGTTGTGGATAACTTTTTCAAAACAATTTTCTACTAAGGAATTAACAAAAAGGAAAAGGAGTTCAAGCAAGTGAAGCTCAATTTTCCCGTTAGTGTTTAATAAAAAGCTAGTCATATTGAGAATGGCTGAATTATGAGCGTCCTGTCTTTTTACATTTGTCTCGTCCTAATTTTGCCTGCTGGATGCTTAATAATGTCATTCTACCTTGCAATTCAAGAGTGAATTAAGATTCTCTTCTTTGGCCTTTGGCATGATTTCAGTCACTGCTACAATCTGATTCTAGTCTTTTCTGTAGATATGAATCAGTGTTAGGGAAAAATTGCATCAATTCAGACCCATTTTTTTAATATTAAATATTGTGTTTTGTTTGTCAAAAGTGTATTTAATAGCCCAATTTAAGTAGAATCATTCAATTTGGTAATGGGGCTTTGGCGCCAAATTTTTAAAGTTAATCTCTATGCCTGTGTTCATTTTCAGTCGGCCCTGAAGGCCGACACCATCTTATTCTGGAAAAGACTTATCTTGATCAAGCCTTTGCCAATAACCACACCAGAACTTTTGGTTTCAAATGCTTGCCTTTTCCACCCACAGGTCCTTGAATTCCTTACCAACATTCTGTGTGCAGGGAAACATAATTCAGCCTCTCCTGGTTCAAGTTAGTACCTCTACCTGCGTCTCCATGTTCTCATTCCAGGTCCCTCTAAGCACTAATACCAATTAGCTTAATGACTTCTGAGAAATTTAAAAACATTCTAAGCATGAAACCTGCTGAATATACAATATTGTTTCTAAAATCAACAAACACTACTTTTAGAAACAATAAGCATCCTTGTTTTTAGAAATAAAATACTGGCTATATTGACTGTGAGTCTGAAATTATAAAGCAGAGGCATTACTTTACCCATTAAATAGATAGGCATGTGAATAATTATTTTAATGCAGCCATACAGCACTAGATATTTAACACATAAGTACAATTTTAATATCAAAGATAATATTACTCGCTATGAGTCGGAATCGACTTGACGGCACTGGGTTTGGGTATTTATCCATTTAACAAACTTCTTGTTGCCTGCCATGCCCTAGGCACTGGGATTGCAAAGGATGGTGAATAAGTCACCCTATTGGCCCTTAGGTATTTATAATACACCAGCAAATAGCATTACTGGGATTTATGGTAGAGATGTCTATAGCTTCTATGGGGATAAACAGAAAATTACATGATCTATATTAAGAGAAAGGAGCCCAGGAAATATTTGTTGGAATAGTTGCTTTTACTTAATGATGGGGGGAAATTGAAAGGCGAACGAATATGCGGAAAGGCAAAGAGATTCAGCAAGTTCCCAAGAACAGAAAAATCCATGAAAGAAACCTTTGCAAAGACCTAGAGATGAGATAGGATACATCAAGTTTGAGAAGCTAGGAGTATTTCATAGGATTAGGGCATCAGATGAGCTTGGGGAACTATTTAAAGAATAAGCCTGAAGCAGCTATCAAAGACAAAATCTTTAAGGACTATGTAGAGCATTTTAAAGAGTTTAGGCTATTTTCTGAAGGACACTGTGTATGTGTGTGTGTGTGTGTATTTGTGTGTATATGATGTGAGCATGAAAGAGGGATAAGAAGGGGGCTGGTGGCTGGATCTGAATTTCAGAAGGATTTCTAGATGCATTGTAGAGAAAGACATGAGTAAGGGAAGGATAAACAAAGATTCTGGAAGTAATTTAACTCAGAACTGATATAGAGATGGTCAGAAAACAAAATGGTATTTGTGGAGTGGGGGAATTAAGTCTAAAAGAAGTAAGCAAGTACGATTATCAGTCACAACTGAAAATGGATAGATTTCAGATGGCATTTCCTGAGCAGGAGTTGTTTGGAAAAGGCAAAGGGATTAGCTTTTTGTTAAGCTGCTGAGCAGGTAGAAAATGCTGTAAGTAGAGAATATGTGTAAGCATTTGAGACAGGGGACATCACAGACAAGTTTACCTGCTTTACAATTTGGCTTCAAGATTCAAGAGGCTGAAGATATGAGTGGTGTTAACCTGGAACTTTCCCTGGACAGAACAAGAGGCCAGGTGGACCTAGGAACCCTGTTTTGGACAAATGGTGGTGACAAGGGAGAGACTGAAGTGGTGAGTGATTACCTGGAGTCAGGGTTGATCTTTAGTGGTGGAATGCAGTTTGTCAGGACTGTGGATTTTAAACAGCATGGTAGAAGCCAAGGCTCCATGGGAGCGTGTAAAGTTTTCAAGAGCCCTGAGCTGGGATTGGCCCTGAGCCACGCATGTGTCAAATCTGGATTCTTCCCCCATTAGAAAGGGAGGAATTTTCCCAACAGTAAGCAGTATGCAGTGTTGGGTGTTCTGTGAGAGAAGTCTTTAAGTAGAATGAATGTCAATCTTCATTTGTGATCCGGTGTGGAAACTAAAATGAGAGACACTTGATTTTGTTCTAGAGTTTTGATTGTGGGTACAACAGAACATATCAAGCAATAAGCATTCTTAAATCTTAATTTTAAATAAAAAATAAAGCATATTTAGACTTTGGCAGCTTGGTTCTGAAACTTCCAGGTTTCTTCACACAAAAAAACAAAAACCAAACCCGTTGCCGTTGAGTTGATTTTGACTCATAGTGACCATATAGGACAGAGTAGAATTGCCCCATAGGGTTTCCAAGGAGCGCCTAGTGGATTTGAACTGCCGACCTTTTGATTAGCAGCTGAACTCTTAACCACTGCACCACCTCGGTTTCCTTCTTCACACAAAGTAAGCACTAAATACTCATCGAAGAGAAATGTAATTGCTGTAAACTCGTCTTTTTATGATTTTTAAGATCTCTTTTTTTTATAATTCTATTAAAAGGGAATATTAATGAGAGTATGTATTTCCTTCTTGAATATTTTCAAGTAATAGTCTATTTCCAGTATCAATGCAAGAGGAAGCAATAATAATGATTTTGTACCTCTAGGAACTGGCTAGATAGCGCCCAACAGCAAAAACAACAAATTCTAGGACAATAGTTTCATTGAAACTCTAAGCAAGCATATTCTATACAAACAATGCTTTAGAAATTTGCTAAATGATGTTGGACATTAAAATGCTTTCTTCAAATATTACAAAATATTGCAGATACAGAATCTCAGGTCCTGTACTAAATGATTCAAATGGGAACAAAGCTTAACTGCCCTGAGGTCATATCCAAGAGGTTCACTAAATCAACACTTTCTAAACCTTGTTTATTCTTGACCTGTTTCTGGAAGATTAAGCAAAGAACATGCCTCAGGCCCAGGCTGAATGTCAACATTAAAAATTAGCAGGAAGAATGTATCCAAAGGGAAGGGGAAGTGGCTAGAAGTAGGAGAGATAACAGTACGCAGAGGAAAAGCATGTCAAGAAAGAGTACAATCCAAAAAGGAAACATTGCACAAAGCCCCAAGTTACCTTACCTTACACTTAGACCTGGAAGTATGAGCTATTCATTAACCTCCATGAACATGGGAGAATGCTCTTTTGTGAATTTTGAAGTCTGCATATACAGGCTAGAGCTCCAGTTCTAAAGAAAAGTAAAGACCCAGCTCCTCACACAGACATCATTACATTAGTGTAATCTCATCCCTTTGAGTTAATCTGCACGGCAATTTAATAAGTAGCAAATGGATTAAATAAAAAAAGGACATTCAAGCCAGCATAAACCTGATTTGGACTCACAAGAACAGACTGAATTTTCTCTAGTTTGTGGAAAGATTGGGTCTAACTTCTTTTGACTCACCTAAATCTTAAAAAAAAAATCTCTGGTTTATATATACAAAATTATGTTCAATGAGTTTTTTGCAGTATGATTAATTTCCTCAATGTTTGCACCCTGTCTCAATGGCAACACAAGAAATATACAATTGGATGTATTTCAATTTACCAATTGATAAAATACCTCATTGGATGAAAGAAATTAAGTCCAGACAATATTTAAAGCAAGGCATTCCCAACTCATGGAATATTTTATTCACCAAAAAAAAAAAAAAAAACAAAAAAACCCAGCATGTGTCTGGTTAACTAGACTACAAGAAATCTGAGGCTAGGAATTGAGTCTTAGCAATATGTGCAGCCCTACACACACAACCAAAACCCTGGCAGCGCAGTGGTTAAGAGCTATGGCTGCTAACCAGTTGGCAGTTCCAATCCACCAGGCATTCTCTGGAAGCTCTATGGGGCAGTTCTACTCTGTCCCATAGGGTCACTATGAGTCAGAATTGACTCGACGGCAGTAGGTTTTCTTTTTGTTTTTTCGTTTACATACCCAACCTGCCTGATACAGCAGATGCTGATCACTATTTATTGAGTTGTATGAACTCTTGGTAAGGAGTTCAATTTTATAGAAGCATCCTTATCTCAATAAATTCACAAACCACACCATTTGGTTGTACAGGTAAAGCATATGAAGAAATCAGTATTTGTAGAAAGGGAATCTCATGCTATCAGATGCTAGCATTCAGTTACAGAAAATAAATGATGAATAATGATATGTTCATTTGGAATGACTGCTCTGGGACTTTGGGTAACAAGTTTAAGCATCAGAATTGATCTGAAAAGATGTATGTTGTTATTATTAGTTGTCGGCTAGTCAATATGACTCGTGGCGACCCCATGTGTTACAGAGTAGAACTGCTCTATGGGGTCTTCTTGGCTGTAAACTTTACAGAGCAAATCGACAGGCCTTTTCTTCGGCAGTACCGCTGGGTGAGTTTGAACCACAACCTTCAGGTTAGCAGCCAAACACAAACCGTTGCACACTTAGGGACTTGAAAAGATATATGGAGCGTCAAAGTTGATGGAATTCTTCAATAGCAGAATGAACCCTGCTTCATTAAGAGGGTCTCAACTGAATTACGAGCATCACCATTTGGTTATTTTAAGATGTTTTATACAATGGAGTTTCTTTTGCGAGATTCTATGGAATAGGAGAGAAGGAAGGGGTTGGGTTGTAAATATTTTCCCTTTCCATGGATCCTCCAAAGCCTGGCTAAAGAAAAATCTGTCTACTCAACTTCCTTTTATTTCTGGCGAAAACTTGTTTTTTGTTGTTGTTGTTGTTAATTATCCCCAGCTGTACCAGATTCTGTACTTCTTTATTTTTAGCTTTTCTCCACATGATCATATCTCTGTGCACCTCTTGTGTGGAATATTGGGTCTTAGAATGGGAAATCTGTTGGGAGGGGTGAAACACAATGTGATTGACAATAGAAACAAAGCAAAAAGCAACCTCGAAGTTAAATAATAGTTCACTCTAGTCTTCCTATCTGTTGCCAGCCAAACACTTAAAAGCCATTCTATCTGTATTTGTGTATGATAGCAACGGAAGCTTGCTCTATTGGATATCAAAAATTTTTATACAATTCAAATTTGTAAAGCCTCCTCCCGTTGACCTTCTTTGTTTTCTTTCACAGGTAGTCAACTCGCAAACCTCTCGTTTTAATAGCAGCACCAACTGCTCCTATTATGCCGATTTTGCCTACTGCATTCAAGCCTCCTCAGATCACTCTTCACATTCCCTGGTGAAACATGGCTCTAAGATTGTGATGAATAAATAAGGCGTTGGGCTTGTCGTTTTACCCTCTTCGTTTGGGTGGTGATGATAAAAACACAGAACGGCACACAGTGTGGTACGGTGATGGTTAACCTGGAAAGCGACTTTGCAGGAAAAAGCAAGTATTTTATTATAAATGTGGAACCAAGTAAACTGGGGAGAAGAGCGGCATGTCATGTAGCTGCTCACTTTGAATTTGCCCCTTGTGGGTATTATGTTTTCCCTGCTTCAGCAGCAACTTTGTCATTTACATTTGGGTAAAAACAATGAGAAAAATAATATAAAATAAAAATTAAAAAAACTAGTAATTTTTTTGACATTTAGTTGGCTCATTTCCTAATAATTTCAAAATCTTAAAACTGACAGTTTGGGTAAATGTTAAAACAATATGCATTTCCATAAGCTATAATATAATCCTTTATAAATGGCAAAAGCATGTCCACCTTTTGATCAGAAAAACTTGTTAATTGGAAAACCATGGCACCCAGAAAGTGGTACCTACTCCAAGACGTTTGACAGGCTCCATAATAATAAAAGTCAGACATCTTTAATACTTTGCAGATGTTCATAGTATAAATGTGATAGCTTTTTTTTACACACGTGTCCACATGGTCATTATGAAAGTGTGTTGGTAAACATACAAGGGTAAGATACATTTTATTCAATAGGACTTTAGGTGATTTATAAGTTTTAAATATTTCGACATATGGTATATGGAGCTTTAGTTGAATGCTTGCCCTTGGCCCCACAGATGTTAGGGCTACGCATATCTGAATAAACAGCTATTTGAGTAGTAAACAGAGTTTCAACTTGGTTCAAACCAGTTCAGTCATGACCAATAAAGCAAAACCAGAACAGACTTGGGTGATCTGGAATGATGAACAGAATTCGAAAAATTGTGGGTGGAAGCCCTGCAATGGGCTTCTGGAACTCAGAAGAGGCACAGCGAGCCCTTTCAGGAGCCAAACGTGTGAGAGTGGATTACTGGCAGGACTGTGGAGAGCCACACACATTAAAAGGTGGGATTGGATATTATCCACTCAATATGCATATATGTCTGACCTTTTCCACACAGCTTTATATTTTTAAAATCTACCCAAGTTACTGCCCAACTATATTTTCCCTCATATGTAGTCTATTAAAGAACGTAACCAAACCAAAAACCAAACCCATTGCAGTTAAGTAGATTCCTACTCATAGCAACCCTAGAGAACAGAGCAGAACTGCCCCTTAGGATTCCAAGGAACAGCGTGTGGATTCGAACTGCCAATCTTTTGATGAACCACCATAGCTCTTAACTGCCTCACCAGGGCCCCTGCCCTCTTCTTATTAGTTTGTGACGGCACTGTTATCACATATCAAGGCCCTAAATATCGTGGGTTTTCTCTGAATTCTGTATTGTGCTCCATTGGGCTACTCATCTCTTCTTGAACTATAACTACGCTCTTTTTTTCATCGAAAGAAAGTATTAATATCCCTAGGGTAATCTTTCTCAGCTTTTACAAGAAGCTATTTGTGTATTTTTAGTTTTGTTCACGTGAGTTTTTAGAATACATGTATTAAATTATACAGAAAAAATGTTATTTTGATTCAGATTGCATTATTTATAGATTAATTTGAAGATAATTGATATATTTAAAATGTCGGTGGTCCCAATTAATAGTATAAAATATCTTTCCATTTATCCAAACATTATTTTATCCTCTTTAAGAACGTTTTAAAAATTTCCCCATAGAGTTGTTATGGACTTAATTGTAGTCTTCAAAAAGTGCTAACCCCTGTATCTGTGAATATGACTTTGTTTGGAAATAAGTTCTTTCTTCGAAGATGTTATCAGTTAGGTTAAGGATTACTCACCCGGAGTAGGGTGAGTCCTAGTCCTTCTGAGTGGTGTCTTATAAAAGCGAGAGAACAGAGCTGACGGCAGAGTCACCCAGGGAAAGCCGGTATGCAGAGGCACACCTGGGAGCCAGTGAACAGCAGCTGATGCCTGGGGCTGCCAGAAGCTGGAAGAAACAAGGATCTTTCCCTAGAGTGGGCAGAGACAGCATGGCTCTACTGATGCCCTGAATTTAGATTTCTAGCTTTCAGAACTGTGAGACAATGCATTTCTGTTCTTAAAAGCCACCTACTTTGTGGTACTTTGTTATGGGAGTCCTAGAAAGCTAATGGTCTTTTCTTTCATTCTTTTAGTTTATCATCATTAAATTAGTGAAGAGAGTCATCAGCAGGGGCCTATGGTAATCACTGTCTTCTCAGGAACAAGGAGTCCCCATGATCCATTTCTGCATCACTCTGCTTACTGATCCTGTAACTATTAGAGCCTGCTAAGGGAAGGAGTGGAACACAACTTTTTTTGTTGTTGTTGTTCTTGCCTGCCTCCCTTTACTACTTGGAATTTGTGGAATTTTTATGGAAGTGTTAGAATAATTTCAGAAAGGGACTGAGATGCAGAAGGTACAGGCATTACAGGCCTAGCTAACCTACATTTCCCCTGGGCCTTCAAGGTGAGGAAGGAGTCACTGTGGCTGCTTCACTTACTGCCGATGTGGCTTTTATGTGAACCATTTTTCTGTGTGTATCTCCCACAAATTTCAAATCTGAGCTCTCCATCATTCCTGGAAAATTCCATCTGGCGGGCACTTCTTTCTCCTACCCCTTTTTCCTTCCCATGCTGTACCTTTCCCCACTCTGAATTCTGTGTTGTTTGATGGACACTTGTTCCACAGATGGGTGGGAGCAGAGCTTCTCTGACTTGACTTTCCTTCACTCCCACCAGTGAAAGGCCAGTCTCTGCGCCCCTTACTTGCTGAACTGTAAGGCAAACACATCTCCCAGAGACAACGATTATTACATATTTCTGGGGCGGGGGGAGCAATTCAGGTGTACTCCCATCTCAAAGAAAAAATGTCTTCAATTGGTTAAGTGTCATCTAATAATGAGGACGTTTTTGTTTGTTTTAACTGCGCAACCAAGGTGGCCTCCTAGAATCTCAAAAATGCAGCACTGTTTATTAATGGGAGCTCTCTGTGTTCCTTGGGAATGGATGCCAGCCTCCATTAAAATATTTTGCTTTATGGCTTTTCTCTGGATGGAGGGTTGCCAATTACTCTTAGCAAGTTATTATTCCAGACAAAGTGTTCGTTCATACTATTCAATAACTATTTCCAACCTGATCCACTCTCCCCAGACATTTGTCCTCAGACTCTACCTTATGCCCTACCATCTCAATGAAGATATCTTGGACTCTTATCTCAGATAAAGCAGAAACCGTCAGAGATGATCTCCCTCAGCATCCTGCTAACAATGACTTCTCCATCAGTATCATTAACATTCAAAGGTCTTGTGTGATCTCCAGACCGATACGACCAATTGCTATCTCACATCCACTTCCCTGTCCCAAAGATTGGCTCAACTCAACCTATCCAAAGCCAAAATCATGATCTTCCCACTTAAACCTGGCTCTCTTCCAGTGTTTTCCCTCTCACTCTGGCACTACCATGCAACCAATTGTTCAGGCCAGAATCTGGGTGCCCAATCATTATTCTTATCAATAAATTCTGATGTGTTTGCCTGTCAATTTCTCTTTTACCCGTTTTATTTCTCTCCTCTGTTAAGACTGCAGACACTACTCAATGAGCTAGGAGGTAGAATAGAAGCACTAAGCACATTATGAGGCCAATTAACTGGGATGTCCCATGAAACTATGATCTGAAACCTCCAAACCAAGGAACCAAATCCTATGAGGTTAAAATGTTCTTTTAAAGTTGCAGATATCTGTAGAAAACTCTCTTGGTCAATAAGTCTCTTAAAAACAAAGCTCTAAAGATAAATCGATGCAATCCTATTATGTCCGTTAAGGGGTCAACAGTTTAATATCAATGCCATTATCTTACTTTAGCTTCCTGAAGACTTGTGAAATCTTATCAGTGCACCATTCTGAACGTGACTAACTAAACTATAAATCTGCCAACACCACATCACGACATTTGCTTTTTTGGTTGAGGTATGGTTGAAGTGGTGCCCAGGAGATACATAATATTTATGATAATGACATGGATTAGTAAGCAGAAAGTTAAAGATACAGCAAAATTATGATACTCAGCCTCTGGTTTTTATCAGCTCCTATAAAATTTTATTTGTCAGTACTCTGAACCATGTAAAACATTTTTCTTCAATCATTAAATTGATATAATGTTTCATCAAAGGATATTATTTTTATATTTGTTGTAAGTAAGAAATAATAAAAATCTTGTATACATTACAATTAAAACATGGATTAAGATTTGTATTTTTTGTCACTCTTTGGGCTATTTTTGAAAGAATGAATTTCCAAGTAGACAGATGAAGACAGAGTTTTAGTTCTTTAGGTTTGAATAAGGTACAAACAATGTATGACATGTTGGTTTTTCTCAGAATGAGAAAACCCTTTACACTTCAACCTGAATCTTTTTTTTTTTTTTTTTGCTTAATCAATTAAAACATTACCTTTAAGAGTCAGGTTTACATATGATCAAGCCACTTTGTCAAAGTGACAGTTTTGTTTTCTCAGCCAGTGTATAATCTTGGGCCAAGTCTTAGCGAAGCTTTAGTTCAAATGGTTTCAGATTTCAAAGGACATTAATATTTAACCAAATTTTCATCTCATATTCTAACTGAAATGGAAGCTTGACTTGTATTTCACATGAACAACCGTGATATAATTAGTCATACACATTGATACATGTATAAATGCCTTTATAAATTATACATAAGCAAGCTTTTAAGCATAATCCATACAAACATGACACTTCTTATACATTCTATAACTATACTTATTTTCCTTAACTGAATAAACTCTTCTCATCCCTTTGAATTTCAATCCTGGCCCAAACTTTGTTGAATAAAATAAATATGAACTGTTCTTTTAGCATCACTATATCATAAACCACATAAATACACACTTCTTATATTTTGATACATACTTGCATTATCAAGTTGGGATCAATAATTTATGTATTTTTTATAACATCTGACAACAGGATAAATGAAAGGAAACCACTTGCTAAAATCAGGTATTTTAAAGGGGAAAGAAGGCCAACATCATTATTCCCATAAAAAGTCCTGATCCCCTTAACTAATTTTCCCACACATCTGCTCCACTGCCTTCACTCAGAATCATTGGAAAGCAGTCACGAAGACAGGTTTCCCATTCCCTTGTTCTCTCTTCAAGGACCCAAGGACCGTTGGACAGAGAAGAGGGGTCAGAGTGTGTTAGATATTGTGTTCCATTGATATTTTTAAATGTCTGCCATGATCTTTATCCAGTTGAATATATAACGTATTCTAGGATAGGTAGTTGATTGGGTTATGGACCAAAGAGGTTTCTCCTCCCCTCCCTTCTTTCCCTTCTTTTTCTCTCTCCTCCTCTCCCCTCTGTTTCCTTTCCTCACCTTCTCTGCTCTCTTTCTCTTTCCTCACCTTTTATCTCTGCTCCTCTCTCAATCCCTCTCCCTCTCCCTACATAGGATTTCTAAGGAGCCCCTGGTGGAGTCAAACTATCTTTTGGTTAGTAGCTGAGCTCTTAACCACTTTGCCACCAGGGTTCCCACTTACACACACCCTTAAATTACATTCAGAATTGTCACAACTTTGAGTTTCTTTCCCTATTGTGCTTTTTTTCCACAGAACATTAGCAGGACCTCTGAACGGTAGGATGTTCATCCTTTTAAAAAAATGTTTGTGTTCGAAAAAAATCACTTCGATAAGTAATTATTCACTTTATAATTTAAAAATGTTCTTAAAAATAACACGTGGTGTTGGGGAGTGTGCAGTAAAAGATACACAATCATACACTGCTACCGGGAATTGTTCTAGAGGATTCTTAGATATGAATAAGAGGCTGGAGCCACCGTGTGAGACTCACGTTACCTGTCTTGGCCGTTCTGGTCCAGCATGTCCACTGGAACTGGAAAGTTAGAAATGTCACATGCCAGTGTGGGAAAATGGGTGGGTGAAAACATGGCTTTACTAAAAGAAAATTGATATATTAAATGAAGACATCAAAGAGGATGCTTTCATAACTGCACAGCAGGAAAAGAGGCCTAGACATTTTGCATCCTCAGGAAAATAGTCAGCTTTCTGATTTCTCCCAATTAGTGAACTTTAAGAGCTTAATGGTAGACTGCATTAAAAATATTTTTCCTCTATTTACGATACACGTTTGTAACTATTGTCACCATTTCTCAGTGTTTTCCAAATGTTGATACTTAAAAGCAATATTTTTAGTAAAATAGAAAAAATTCCTAAAAAATGTGAAGCATTCTGATAGTGTAAAATACAAAGAAAAAAAAAAACCTCCATGCAATTCTACCATTTACATAATATCACCTAAATATTGCTGTGTATTACGTACTAACTTTTAATAAATACATATACAGTGTGCATGCAAATTATATAATTAGACCTATATTTATTATTAACTAGAAAGAGCCCTGGCGGAGCAGTGGTTAAAGCGCTTGGCTGCTAACCAAAAGGTCAGCAGTTTGAACCCATCAGCCACTCCACAGGAGAAAGATATGGCAAGATGCTTCTGTAAAGATTCGCAGGCTTGGAAACCCTATGGGGCAATTCTATTCTGTCCTATAGTGTTGCTAGGAGTCGGAATTGACTCCATGGCAGTAGGTTTGCTTTTGGTTGTTGTTGAGACATGCAATTATTTATAATTACTCTACTGGCACTCTATCCCTGTATCATTAAATATTCTTCCAATGCATGACTTTTCATGGTGGCACAATTCTTTTCACGATTATTTCCTGATTACATCCACTACTCACTTATCAACATGGTTAGGTTCCAAAGACCAGGTCCTTATGCAAAATCAGCATTATGCAAGGAGGAGGCTGAGGCTGGCTGGAGCCTAGACCCTTGGAACTGCTGTGCTCCTGGCACTGCTGTGCTCTGGATCCCTAGGCCCTGCAGTGGGGGCTGTTGCTCAAGTGGACATGGGGCCTGGTGGCTGGACTAGTGACAGTGTTGGCAGCTCTGGGGCTGAGTTAACCAGGAGGCCAAGGTTCAAGACAGTTGGCAGGGGTTGCTGCCCCTGCCCAGGCCCCACACAGCTTTGCCATTCACAGCCTCAGCTGCCTCCCTGTCACCCTGCAGGCTGGGGAAGACCCCATGGAAATGTGTGACATGTTGCTGGTCCAGGAGGGCTTGAAATACGAGGCCCAGAGCCTGGAGACTAACAGCTGCTTGGAAGTAGAGCTTGGCTGGCTGGCTGCGGAGCAGGAGGGGGAGGCCAGCTTCTGCTGCAGTCCCCAGACCTCAAATTACCCTCAGTACCCTATCTGCTGCAAGACTTGGTCCCTCCAGGGTGCTAGAGTAGAGGCGAGCTGCAGTAGCAACCTCTCCCATACCCATTTCCAGGGATTCTAGGGACTTTCCAGCCACTCGCTGGCGCTTTTTGAAATGGCTCCCTCAAAATCCAGGTCAGTCTCCTCTTTGGCAGGAAGATCTGCAGTGGTGCTTCCTGTGTGAAGATGGAACTGGAAAAAGACCTTCTGGAGGGCTAGCTGCTCCAGCGGGGAACCTGGCAGACATGGGTGACTGGGCAGGGAGGACACCCAGGTTTAACGTGCAAAATAGGCTCATAGTAGATTTTTTTGCTATTGTTGTAATAAAATAGTCAACAAGTGAGGAGTAAGTGTATGTCTTAGTCATCTAGCGCTGCTGTAACAGAAGTACCACAAGTGGATGGCTTTAACTAAGAGAAATTTAGTCTCTCACAGCCTAGGAGGCTAGAAATCCAAATTCAGGATTGCCAGCTCTGGGGAAAGGCTTTTTCTCTCTGTCAGTTCTGGGGGAAGATCCTTGTTGTCCTTCTTCCCCAGTGGAGGAGCTTCTCAGCACAGGGAACCCAGGTCCAAATAACATGCTATTCTCCTGGCTCTTGTTTCTTGCTGGTATGGGGTCCCAATGTCTCTCTGCTAGCTTCTCTTTTTTACATCTCAAAAGAGATTGACTTAAAACACAACCTAATCTTGTAGACTGAGCCCTGCCTCGTTGACATAACTGCCGCTAAACCCATCTCATCAGCATTGTGGAGACAGGGTTTACAAAGCATAGCAAAATCACATCATGACAAAATGGTAGACAATCACACAATACAGGGAATTATGGCCTAGCCAAGTTGGCACATGTTTTGGGGGACAAAATTATTCAATTCATGACAGTGTATATATTATATAATATACATATAATCAAAATATATATATTTATACACATATGAATACACATACATTCATAATTACACACATCTTTTTAATGTAGATATGTGTTTACAGCACCTGATTTTATACTGACTTCTAGCTCTAGACCAAAGTAGACATCCTGCTTCAGGCATGCCCAAGCAGGCCAGTTGAGCTTCACATGGTTTCTTTGGCTCTCACCTCTATCCCTTTTCCAAATTCTTCTCAAGGTCTAGTAATCCGTTGGTCATGAACTCCATGGAAGATTACTACAAACTGTAAAACAAAAAAGAATTTAGGTTAATTAGCTTTCATTTTCATTCTACCCATTGTCTGGTGCTTTGAAGGGCTTGCTGCTTCGATTTTAAACACCTTACAAAGGCAACTGGGCTTTTGCCATTTTTTTATATTCTCCAAGATTCTGATCCTTTAAACTCTGTCCAACAGCTTTAGGTAGCACATGATTCTAGTTAAAAGCCTCCACTAATACTTGATGGCATTACTTTCATCACTGATTATATCAAAATAAATTGGCTGCTCTGTATATTTAAAAATATGTTAAAGCTTACAAATGTTGGCTTATCCATCTTCCCACATTCTTTCACTGGTATGAGTTATGTTTGCAAGTAATCATGTGATTTATCTACCTATACCTTATAAACAATAATGATCAAGATCCCGAAACAAACAAAAAAACCAAAACCCTTTGCCATTGAGTCAATTCTGACTCATAATGACCCTATAGGACAGCGTAGAACTGCCCCATAGAGTTTCTGAGGAGTGCCTCATAGACACAAAGTGCCAACATTTTGGTTAGCAGCCTTAGCTCTTAACCACTGTACCACCAGGACTCCAATGACCAAGATAGTCTTGGTATTATTAAAGAAAGTAATGTGTCAGAAATAAACTCAGCCTCTAGTAGAGGGAAATAATTCCACACAAGTCCAAGCCCTACCATTTCTGACCAAGACAATTTCAAACATCACCCACTCCCGTGTGTGTGCGTGTGTGTGTGTGTGTGTCTGATTTTGGCTTTTCACTATTTTGAATGCTCAAATGACTTAGCACTTTTGTCTAAAACCATTTACTCAACATAGTACAGCATTGTGGGAAAAGCAAAGATTAGGTTAGCAGAATCCTCTATGACTTGTTAGTTACATAACCCTGGAAAAATTAATTTTAACCATATAAGCCTTATTTTCTTCATTTGTCAAGTAAGGATAATGATTCACTTAGCTCCTCAACACCTTGGGAAAATTCCTACTCTTAGCAAATTCCTACTCAGGTTATCTTGAATTAACATTTACATTAATAATTTCTCTTTCAAAACTCATATCTACTTGGGAGATTAAGTACATCAAACCAGCTTTTTACATCTCAGCACAATTTAAAATTCGAGTCCTCGTATGAGGCTGAAGTTTCTATCTTGATACAGAAATACTGCCTTTTAGGGAATTTGATCTGTTCACCTAATGTAGTTTCTGAATCACAAAGAGAAGGAAAGGAGAGGGGGCTAATGTTTATGCCTACCACATGATAGTCACAGTGTGAGGCTCTCACATTCATCAGGTCCTTTAAACTTCCCATCACCTCCAGGAAAGAAGTTCTATTAGTTGTCAATCAAAATTTACAAACACTAACTTTAAAATTTCAGAAAGACTTAATTGTTTTTTATTTCCCCAGCCTTTTCTTTTTAAAGATATTATGGCTAAAGAGAATTCAAATTAAAAATAAATAAATAAATAAAATCTGAGTTCCATAGAGTTAACCTCCATCTTCTATTTTTTCTCTGTCTCTGATTAAAGCATACATACGCCAATTGCCTTTCCTAATTATCAGAGTCAAGTGGCGTATAAGAGGCACAGAGAGGTCGCTTAGGTGACTACACACAAAGTTTTTCCCAGAACTTCTTACATTTCAACTTTAATCTAGTCTTCATTACACTGGGATCTTAATAAAGAGAAATATAGAAGCTTAATAGCAGGCAAAGGCATTATATTGAATTCATTGAACTCTAACAACAATGACTTTTCAAACATTTCCATTTAATTACTCAATTGAGCTACCCAAGTTTACTCAGTTGAGCTATCCCCAATGCTATTTTAAAGAGAATGTTATTATTAAAAGGAATGTTATGTCATTATGACTCAATATAATCTATGTAACGGTGAAAGTTAAACATAGTACCTACCAAATTATAAGTTTTATACATATATAGAAATGCAAGAAATGTGCCTTTTTGTGCTTTGTTTTCTCATATATACCGGTAGTATCTGATATGTCTTAAAAAATCTTCTAGGTAGTATTCAATAAGGTTTGCCTGAAAATACATAGGAAGCAAAATGGCACACAAATGCCTTCAAGAGTTAATTTAATTTTCTTATAAATTATAAAAGTTTTTTTTTTTTTAAAATGACTATTAAGCAAATCATGAAGACCTATTTCTGATGAGTTAATAAAATGGGATTGTATTTCATAAATAAAAACCAAGAACAAATTTCATTTTTTTTACTGTAGTTTGGTGTTTGTTGTGGTACAGTTTTGGTAGGAACACATAGCAATTTCAGTAAGCAATAAAATAAGCTTTGACTCTTCTTAATAAGATTCAAGGACATTGGTATATTTGATAGTCATGATATTTATTGGTAGCTATGGGGTGAGTTCTCTTCCACCAGTACTAACATTCTTAAATGAATTAATATATTTAAAAGTAACAACTGCTTGGGGGCAGTATCTGACCTCCTGTGACTTTACAAGGGGAAAGGAGAGTCAAGAACAGCCCAAGGCTGGTTCCTATGAGGTAGGGGTTAGACCTGCTTCTCCTCTCTGCCTTCCTTACTAATTCTGACACCAATCGTCCCTTCCACAGCCCTCTCTACTTCTCTGCTGGGTTTGATAATTCATTGCAATGGCCACAGAGAACACACAGATCATACTCACAACTATGGGGTTTATTAGAGAAGTAACAGGTTACAATTCAGGCTCAGGAACATTCAAGGATACAGTTCTTCCGTCATGGCAGTCTCTTCCCAGCTGTGCTCATAGGCACACCTTTCCCTGGCCTTCAGCCCCTGTCCAAAGGTACTCAACTTTCTTATTCTGTGGGCCAGGAAGCCCCCTGTGCCGTTTCCTATGGGTCTCTCCTGCTGATCTCTCCTTCCTTGGTGGTGGTAAGTTCTTCTCTTGCCTGCTTTGAAGGTGGCTCATTTCAAGCCCAGCAGGATGGCAAATTGACCAATATGTTTGGTGGGCTACAATTACCCTATCTGCACAGTCCCACCCAATCACCTGAGTTGGAGTTATCAGACCATGGCTAGAGAGGCCATACAAAAGGGATCCATCACACCACAGTAAAGTATTTAGAAATGTATTTGGCACAGTGTTTAAGCTCATTATGAACGCTAATGGTTTAATAGCTATTATAACATGAATTAAAATGTGTTTGTTGCAATTAACAGAAGTATAAACTAACAGACATTTAGTTTTATTATTTTACATACTCAGACATCCAAAGGGAGGAAGGTTACAGTGGCCCAGCAAGCCCATCTGAACCTAGTTTCATCTTTTCTCCTATCATCTGGGGCCTGTTACATGTTGCCCCTTGTGGTGGCAGGATGGCCTAATACTTCCTATCATTGTGCACAGACATAAAGACAGCTAATGTTGAAGAACATCTCCTTCTGTGCAGCTTTTTCTTTAGAGTAGGACTTTTTTTCCCTGAAATTTCACTGGTCAGGGTTACGTTTCTTGCTCATATCTAAACCAATCATTGTCAAGGAGACTGGAATTTATATAGTTGCCTAAAACCAATCATGGTTCAACCAGTAGGACTTGGAATTGAATGGTGCAAGGGCAAAGCTTTAATGGTATCAGACTTTGTCAGCAAGGAATAAGAGAGATAGGTGTGGTGATAATGGTGGTGAATGGTTTTGAGGTGGATGGGTAGCTATGTCTACCATAGTATTTTAGAAATTCTTGGTATTGCAGATTAAAATTCCACATTCCTGTAGACTGAACAATGTTGGTGCCTCATGCAGAAACCCTCTTGTTCTCTTTCTGGGAACTGTATTTTTATCCCTTAGGTTCTATGTTCTTTGCTGCTGAAGGCTGGCAGTGTCAACCTTCAGAGGACAGACTTTGGCTTACCAGAGCTCAGCTGTCTGTATTGATAGGGGTAGCCATTCCAAAGAAAGGTGATCTAGCAAAATGTGGAAGTTATCAAACAACACCATTAATATCACACAAAAGTAAAATTTTGCTGAAGATGATTCAGGAATAGTTGCAGCAGTACATGAACAGGAAACTGCCCAAAATTCAAGACAGAATCAGAAGATGTGGAACTAGGGATACCACTGCTGATGTTATATGGATCTTGGCTGAAAGAAGTGGATACTAGAAACCTGTTTACCTGTGTTTTATTGACTATGGAAAGACATTTGACTATATGGATCATAACAAATTATGAACAGCATTGTGAAGAATGAGAATTCAAAGACACTTAATTTTTCTCTTCTGGGACCTGTACATAGACCAAGATGTAGTTGTTCAAACAGAACAAGGGCATACTGTGTGGTTTAGAATTAGGAAAGGTGTTTGTCAGGGTTATATCATTTCACCATCCTCATTCAATCTGTATGCTGAGCTAATAATCCAAGAAGCTGGACTATATGAAGAAGAATGGGTCATCAGGATTGGAGGAAGACTCATTTAACAACCTGTGATAGGCAGGTGACACAACCTTGCTTGCTGAAAGCAAAGAGGACTTGAAGCACTTACTGATAAAGATCAAAGATGACAGCACTGTTTGTCACACAGTGCTCATCCTAAATTCACCTGGTTATTGGGTAGTATCAGTGTTTGTGGTTAAGGGATCAGCTGCTAACTGAAGTTCTGCAGTTGGAACTCACCAGCCACTCCCAAGGAGAAAAGACCTGGTGACCTGCTCCCATAAAGATGCAGTTATTGTGTGCCCTCAAGTTTATTCTGACTCACAGCGACCCTATGTTGTTGTTGTTAGGTGCTGTTGAGTCAGTTCCAACTCATAGTGACCCTACTTATGATAGAACGAAACACTACCTGGTCCTGTGCTCTACAGGACAGAATATTTGTCATTTTTTAATATTTGCCAATAATATAACAATTGTGTTTATAGTAGCTTTGATTTAATATCAGGACAAAGGAAGCTGATGTAAACAAAAACATAATTATCATTTCCTCCACTCAGTTTATTGATTTAAAACCTTTGTAACTATTCTTTTAATAATTGGAATGTATCTCATCGCTTATCCATCTATTTAACTGATTTGCTATGATTTATGAGGAGATTTATTTCACTACGTTCTTGTCTTAATTAGGCTTTAGACACCATAGGTCAGATGTAAACGATTAAAGACATGAAATAATTTAACGGGCATGTTAACATTATAACTACTCACATACAATTACTGTTAATTATCTGAAGACATCTATTTTTCCAAAAGTTTCAACTAAAGTATTTCACATCTACAGAGAAATTTATACAAAATTGTCTTTTTTTTTTTAATTTGGTGAAGCCATGTAGTAAATAGTATTAGAATATTTTATTTTTCAAATTAAAATTTATTTTAATTTTATTACTCTAAGCTTCTGGAACAGATGTAACCTTCAATAGCTTACAATCCTCAATCACAAAAGTACCAATTCAGAATCTAAGCAGTTAGTAAAAATTTTGAAAAGTTAGACTTCTATAGAGCCCATTTCTATTTATGCAGCATAGCTACACATTGACGAAACACCCAAGTACTTTAAAATTCATTGGCAAATAGCTCTTGCTTACTCTTCCCCTTCAGGAGAACAGGATCTAATAAAGCCTATACTTTGAAACTCCCTAAGATGTCAAAAGGCTGCAGTTACTCTCAAAATAAGACATTTCCTTTGGGGATGACCTCATTTGAAAGGTCAAGGAGTAAAAAGGAAATTCTTAAAGATTGAGATGGCATTGCCAAGAGAACTAAGGGAACTACTTACTTCATTATTTTCAAAGGACTTTTTTGTTTGAAGGTCACATTAGGGCTTTCCATCCTCTGTTTTTCCCTCATTAAATCTTTCACAAGAACAAAAATGTGTTTCTTGCTTAGTTCCTCTGAGTTACAGAGGGTAGATTCCTATACTTCCTGTGTGTTTTCTACAGGGAAACTACATAAAGAAATGACAATAATTGGCCTCTAATTTGAAGAATACACGGTAATTTTTTTTAAGTCATCATGACCTAATTTATATATACACAAAACCAAACATGCCTTTATTTTAAAGCAGTATGTTACTTGATATGATGTATATAAAATACCTGTGTAAAAGGGTACACAGAAGTCGTCCCTGGGTGGTGCAAACTATTAACCAAAAGTTGACAGTTCAAACACACCTAGAGACACGTCACAAGACAGGCCTAGTAATCCGCTTCCAAAACGTCACAGCTTCAAAAACCCTATGGATTAGTTCTTCTCTGCACACATGGGGTCACCATGTTTATTCATAAGCACTACATTTCTCTCAGTCTTTCTTCTCTTTACACTTGAAGATATGAAGGAGTGAAGCCGAAATGCAAAGAATTGGATGTAGATAAAGCAGAGTTTAACTTTTTGAGCATTTTCTTCTCATCCCCATAAAGGGTAATTATGAAGAATAAGCTCAATAACATGTTTGTTGTTGTTAGATGCTGTCAAACTGGCTTCAACTCACAGTAACTCTAGATATAACAGAACGAACACTGCCTGGTCCTGCACCACTCAGAAGGAGGGATATCATTGCTGATGTCAGGTGGATCTTGGCTGAAAGCAGAAAATACCAGAAATATGTTTACCTGTGTTTTATTAAATGAATATACAAAGACATCAGAATGTGTGAATCACAAGAAAATATTGATAACAATGTGAAGAATGGGCATTCCAGAACACTTAATTGTGCCAGTATGGAATCTGTACATAGACCAAGAGACAGGGGTTCGAACAGAACAAGGGGATAACGCTTGGCTTAAAATCAGGAACGGTATATATCGGGGTTATATTCTTTCACCGTATTTATTCAACATGTATGTTGAGCAAATAGTCTGAGGAGCTGGACTATATGAAAAGGAATGGGGCACCAGAATTGGAAGAAGACTCATTAACAACCTGTGATATGCAGACAGTACAACCTTGCTGGAGAAAAGCAAAGAGGATTTGAAGCACTTACTGATGAAGATCAGAGACTATAACCTTCAGTATGGACTACACCTCCATAACATAACAGTATAAATGTGTGCATCTACCTGTGCATGTTGATATGTACAAAACACACATCACTACAAAATCATTTCACAGTCTTTCCTATTTCCACGAAGATGAAGATAATAGAGACCATCCAGAAGACAGAAGCTATAACCTACCTTGCGTGACTCACTCAATTGTCAGTGGCAACTCCTAGGTTCTAGTTGTAAACTATAGCAATGAATCAGAGATTTAATCCTGGACGTGCTCTTCTTATGTGAAAGCTTTGATGGCACATTTCCATTTGGAAGACACACCAAAAGTGGTTTGTGAAGATCCGGACTGTAGAGCACTTAATCTGGGAGAAAGGATTCAGTTCAGAGAGAATTTTTGACTCAGGATTTCACTCCTGCCTTTGTTTGCCAACTTCAAACCATAAAAGGATGAACAATATCCTTAAAAAAATGACTTATAGCTTTCTTTCCCTGAAGAAAGATTGAAATGGGAGAAGCTGTCAGGAAGTGACTTCCCGCTGAATTTTATTCTTTTCGTGTGACTTGAAATCAGCTCCTTTTTATTTCTAGTAAACTCCCTCACATGCACAATTTCTCCCCCATATGAGATGCAAACACAGAAATGTTCTTTGGTAATTTACTTGTCTTTATAAATAAAGATTAATGGCAAAGAAGTGCCGTATTTCATATGTATAGAAATAGTTTTATATAAATATATTTGAGGGAAATAGGAGAGAAAGCCTCAGGTCAAAAGTATCTGTGGAAACTATCACTACTAAATAGAGCAAGTTTTCACTTTCTGTAAGATTGGTCCTGCATCGATAATTCAGGTAATTGTTTTTAATGAAGAATAATTTTACAAATAAAGATTTTGTGTTAGGGAGCTATTGCTATATTAGTCAATCTGGCATTGCTGGTCTTATTACAAATGATCTTCGTTTTACGTTGCTGCTGTCACTTGGTGTGGAGTTGATTCCAATCCCTGGTGACCTCATGTATGTTCTGTAGGGTTTTCAAGGCTGTGGTCTTTTGAAAGCAGATCACCAGGCTTGTCTTCAGAGGCACCTCTAGGTGAATTCAACCTTTGGGTAGGTTCCCACTACTAACCCTTCAGCTAGTAGTCGAACACTTAACCTATACACATATACATATATATATATATATATATGTATATATATGTATATATATGTATATATATGTATATGCTTTCTATGTATATGTGGAGCCCTGGTGGTGCAGTAGTTAAGAGCTCAGGCTATTAACCAAAAGTTGGCAGTTCAAATCCACCAGCTGCTCCTTGGAAACCCTGTAGGGCAGTACTACTCTGTCCTATAGAGTTGCTATGAATCGGAATCATTGACTCTTTTTCTTGGAGGTCCCCTAAGAAAATATTATTTCATTGGAACTTTCAATTTAAGTTCTATTTGGATTTGTTCATATTGCTTTGGCCAATGGATAATTACAAAGTTAAAGAATTGGTAGGATCGAGTAGAGGTAGAAAAGTATATTTGTTCATATTTACTTAGGAAAAAATACTGGAAAAGTAAAAATGACTTTCTAAGGTCCAGAATTAAGGTAAAATAACATTTAAATTAAAAATAATTTTATAAATGAGGATTTGGCATCATAAAACTATTTCCTTGTGGTAGCAAAAGACTCCTTATTCATATTATTGCAAAAAAAAAGTTTATAAAATATGTACTTTCTGTAATCCTTTATATGTAGAACAGATCACTCTCATTGAAAAGAATAGAATACGTACTGTTTCATTTTAAACAGAAAGAAGAAGAATGATGTGATATGAATCTGCGAGTTTTCAATGTAGTGGTGATAATATCAACTTCATTATTAAGAAAAGTATTGTGTATAATGACCTAAGATTTTACAGCCTCCCCTTCCTTTTTGCTCATAGTAATCTGTGAAGAAAGAATGAGGTGTCACATGGTTCACTGAAGGACGTGAGTGGGGAAGTCAACAGAGAGAGAGGTGAGATTCTGTTGACCTTCCTTCCTCTGCCAGCATCTCCCTTACTTGCATTCACCTCCTTCATTTATCATCTCAAAGGTTGAAATCATCAGGGCAAAATCCACCCAAATCCCCAAACACGTTAAAAGCAAATACCAAAATGATCCCAGATCCTCAAAACATAAAATTATTAGTGATTGAAAACCCTGTGGAGCAGAGTTCTATTCTGACATACATGGAGTCACCATGAGTCAGAATTGACAGCAACTGGTTATAGAGTAATTGATATTACTGTAGCCATTTTTAGCAATATCGAATTAAAATAAAATAGTGATTTCCTGTGAAAACAATTTTAAAATGATTTTACTCTTATTTTAAGAATGAGGCTTGCCCCAAAGCATAGTATCTTGTCTAATATATTTAAAACCACTGACTTACGACAGCCCCAACTCGCGGCAACCCTATGCGTGCCAGAGTAAAACTGTGCACCATGTGGTTTTCAATGGCTGATATTTGGGAAGACTGTTTTGTTGCTAGGTATTTCTTCCAAGGTGTCTGTGGCTGGGCCCAAACTTTCAGGCTTTCATTAGCAGCTGAACATGTTAACTGTTTGCACCACCCAGGAATCCCCTTATATATTTAGTTCCCAGAAATTGGTGGAAGTGCAATATTCAATGGCCTCAAAAATTTAACTAATTTTTTTAAACTTTATTTTATGATACATGTTTTTTAAACTTTATTTTATGATACATGTTTTTTAAACTTTATTTTATGATACATGTTTTTATTATATTATACAACTGATGTATTTTGTTAAAGATATATATTGAATGTTATTTTTTAGCAGGATAAATATAACCTAAGTTGAAAATCTTTCAATTCTATATTTTCAAAAGTATAGCTTGGTTGCATCTGGATGGGCTTGTGTGGATGTGCATAATGGGTGTCTTAGATTTCTCTGGAGACACAGAGCAAGGGAAAGAGAAAAGAAGAAGAGAAATGAGAGTGAGCAAGAGAGAGAGAGAAAAAAAAGAGAAAAATTAGTTGTGAGGAAGTGGCACATACAATCGTGAGGGCTGGCAATTCCAAAATTTGTAGGTCAGGAGACAGGCTGGCAATTTCAACAGACTTGTGTCCCAGATCTGTAGGTCAAATGGTGGGGGGCACAGAGGAGCTCTGGCAGAATGTCCATTTTATAATCTGGGGTAGAATCTTCTCTTGAAATTCCTCCTTTTTCTCCTTTAAGGCCTTTAACTCTTTGGATGAGGCCCACCCACTTGTAGAGGATAAGCTGCTCTATTTAAAACCACTTGATTTAAATGCTAATTATATGTAAATACTTCACAGCAGCATCTATACTAGAGTTTGACCAAGCAACTGGGCACCATAACCCAGTTGAATTGACACGTAAAATTTATCACCTCAACGAGGGACTAGGCTCAGGCTTAAAGCGTGCACCTTCAGTAATTTGGACATCTCTCAGCATATACAGTAAGGAACCTGATGGGATGGGGAAAAAAAATGATGTCCCACCATTTAAGCAGGTATTGTACATGCTGGAGTAAACAACACATATTCATTTGCAGTTACTCTGTGCTAAACAGTTAATATATATCATGTACGACGCAATTTAGAATTTTCAACATTCTTATAAATTATATGAAGACATGATGGTGCAGTGGTTAAGACCTCACCTGCTAACAAAAAGGTCGGCAGTTCAAATCCACCATCCGCTCCTTGAAACCCTATGGGGAAGTTCTACTCTGTCCTGTATGGTTGCTACATGAGCTGGAATCAACTCAAGCAAAGGGTTTGGTGTTTTTTTTTTTTGCTGTTGTTGTTTTAAATTATGTTACAGAAATGCCGACATTGTAGATGAGAAGATTTCAGTTTCAATAGTTGACTTTGTCCAAAGTCATGAGTCACATTATAATAGATTAAAATGATATAAAGTATGTACAGTTGGTGTGGATTTGATATACAGGTTCAACATGGTTGAACTAGCATGTGTATGTATCATCATATTTGTCCCCTTTGGTTTTCAAACCTGAAATTGAGAGAACACAAAATACTGTCCATTTTGATCCAACCCAGGAGAAACATATATGGGAATGCAAATGTTTTTCCTAATTCATTTGAGGAGGAACATGGAAGATGAGCTTGACTACAGCAATAAATTTACCTTTTAAACCAGAGAGAAGGCTTTTTAATGAGTTTAGAATTCTAATGGTGGACCTTCTACTAGCAAATTAGAGGGAAAAATATGGTTACTGTTTTGTTTTATCTTGTGTCACATATTAGCCAAGACTGGTGGATGGGAAAAGAGAGTAAAACCTGCAAAAACCAGAATTTATGTAAAGCAGAAACCTATCAAGGAAAACTCAAATACCTTCCATAAATGGAGAGCAATAGAAAAGTGGTAAGACTGTACAACGTCAAAGGCAGAAAACTTGTGGGACCTGGAAAATCAAGACAGTCTGCTGAGTTCCGGCTTTTCCAGGTTTCACTGTACTTTGATTTGTTCTCCCCTTATCATTTGTTCCTTCACAGAGATGTTGTTTATATGGAAGGAGATGACACATTAAAGCAGCTTGCAAATTGTTGTTCTTGTTAGGTGCCCTCGAGTTGGTTCCAACTCATAGCGACAACAGACAACAGAACAAGACACTGCCTGGTCCTGCACCATCTTCACAATCTTTGCTATGTTTGAGCCCATTGTTGCAGCCATTGTATCAATCTAACCCATTGAGAGTCTTCCTCTTTTTCATTCACTACTTTACCAAGCATGATGTCCTTCTCCAGGGATGGGTCCCTCCTGATAACATTTAGAAAGTGCATGAGACTAAGTCCTGCAGCTTGCACAGTATCTGGTATATAGCAATTTCTTAATAGATGTTAATTCCCTTTCCCTTTTTTCTTTTTCCTGAGTAAAGTAGAACTGCTAACTCAGACACCTGCAGCTCTTAGGACTGCTTCTTGCCAGAACAAGGAGTCTTGGAAAAGTTTATGCATTTGGTTATTACTGGCATGCTAAGTGAAGCAGCACCTTAATTTAGAATCCAAGATCAAGGGATTTTAGTATTGAATACTGCTCAGTTACAGTTCCTCTTGGGCCTTTTCTTAGGCATCACATGTCGTTACAACTTCCCACACCATCAGGAGTCTTCACTGTAAAAAATCACATTCCTGTTTATTTTATTTAGCACATGTATGGAATGTACATGTGTCAAAACAAAGCAACAACTGAGAACACATCGGCATCTTGTGATGCGCTCACCTTCCCTCGGCAGAGCAAGATGTTTAGATATTTCATGATGTGTGCTCCTCATGATGATCTGAAAGAGCCCCGGGCTTTTCAGATTCCTTTTCTTTTCTGGTAATATCCACATTGCAAAAGAAAATTCCAATCTGTCTTCAAGGATATTTTTCAAAGTGACATCTCATTAAGTGAACTAACTCAATGGGGAAAGAAACATGCCACTTGTTTGGGAATCATTGGTGAAAGCTGTGAAATGTATACAAAAGAACGCTATTCCAAGAGAAGTCCACCCACTGAACTTCCTCATTCACTCACCAAATGCCGGAAGGGCTTTAATTCACGCCCTGAACGAATTGGTGAGACAGCATAAAATAATTGATACCTGTTCATTCTTTTCAAGGAGTTTGCAGAATGTTCAGTCTTCAGGCTGAAAAAGTGACTTGCTCCCATGAAGATTATAGCCTAGAAGACTCTATGGGGCAGTTCTGCTCTGTCACAAGAGGTCGTCGTGAGTCAAAATCGACTCAATGGCACATGAAAACAACAACAATCTTACTGCGGAGTCCCTGGGTGGTGCAAAAGGTAAAGGCACTGGGCTGCTAACCCAGTTTGGGAAGTTCAAATCCACCCAGAGGCACTTCAGAAAAGCACCTGGTGATCTGCTTCAAAAAAACCGGCCATCGAAAACACCGCGGAGCCCCGTTCTACTCTGATACACACGGTGTCGCCGTGAGTCAGAGCTGACTCCACAGCAACTATTTAGTCTTGATGTGAAATTTGAGAGAACTTCTCTCTCGATGTTATATTCCCAGCACCAAAACCCAACCAAACCCGCTGCCGTCAAGCTGATCCCGACTCACAGCCACCCTATAGGACAGAGCAGAACTGCCCCACAGGTGAGTCCCAGCACAGGTAAATGCAAAATGTTTATTTGTGAATAAACGAGTGAATAAATGAAGTAGAGAGCCAAAGTGCAGGCAAAAATGCAGTCCCTTTGGGTGAAGTGCCATGATTGCAATCCCTGCTAGAGCCAGTAATGACAAATTACGGAAGTTTGGGAACATCCTACGTCCACTTGGCTGTCCATTTACATATGGTGTTTTGCTTCCATTTCTGGTTAATGTTTACAAAACATCAAATAAAAAAAATCACATTTAGAGAAAAAGAAAATGAAGACAACAATCATACACTTAACCAATCACCGGATTTATTTATATACATGAACAACTTTGTATACTTACATGATTAACAGCTTTGTAATTTTCAATTTTTTAAAAGTCTATTTATTTTATAGATTATTCCTTTAAATAAAACACTTTGCTTTCTGGAAATAAGTCATGAGCAAATAATAAATTAAAAAAAATTTTTTTTTTAAATAAAAAATAAATACAGGACACTAATTCTAGGCCTAGGATTTTACACGTATAATACTGGAATGAGAAAGTTAGGATATTAATAATACACATCCTAAAAGTTTTCAGTATATTAGGTGGCAATCTGACAGGAACAAAGAGGTAATGTGTAGCATCTTGCCAGTTCCTCATACTGGTGACCCAACTTCAGATTTCTAAAATTACTGAGGAGCTTATGCCTGTCTCTTCCCACTCTATCTGGGAGATGAGACTCTATTCTATCTGACCGTGATTATATTTTGTGTGTGTGCAGCAGTGAAGGCACATCATAAAAGATAGGAAAAGGATTTTCTCCAGTTATTTTTAAAAGAATTGAGGCTCACTTTGAACCCCAGCTCAGCCACTTGCATGCCACGTGACCTTATTTAAATGTCTCATTCCTCTCTTAATTGATGTTCTCATGAGTACAGTGTTAATAATGATAGTAATTATGCCTCCCAGCAAGTGTGACTAGAGGTTTTATTTCACACATTTATGTAGATGGATAGTATTAAAAAACAAACAAACAAAACATTGCCATCAAGTCGATTCCAACTCATAGAGACCCTGTAAGACAGAGTAGAACTGCCCCATAGGGTTTCCAAGGAGCAGCTGGTAGACTCGAACTACCAACTATTCAGTTAGCAGTTGTAGCTCTTAACCACTACACCACCAGGGCTCCAGATAAATATATATATAAATGTTAGATACATTATATGATAATCCATAAAGTCTCTAACAAGTATCACATAATTCATTCTCTGTATATATTAGTTCTTTCTTTTCATCCTTTGGGAATGGCTCCTACACAGATGCACTGTCTCTCACAAGCATTGTGACTGTTGTCTGGGTGGCGCTGAGTAAAATTAAGGCAGAAAAAGACAACGCTGGACAAACATGTGCCCCTGGTGACTGTACTCTGAGGCTCCCTTGATGCCACTCCTACTCAGCCATCTGCAGTTATTGAAGTAGATCCTGAGGGGAAGTAATGGGGAAGTTATTCCTCTCCATGTCTTCTAAGACAATAGTTCCCAAACGTGGCTCTACGTGTAAAGACTGCTGAACTACAACACAGGTGATTCTGATTCAGTATCTCTGGGCTGATACCTCAGGAATAGGTATTTTTAAAAAGCTTCTCATATGCTATGAAAGCATATGGTCACCACGATTCTAAGACAATGTGCTCAGTCTAATGTCTATGATTAATCTTTGCAGAGCAAATTTGTTGTACATTGCCATCGAGTCACCCCGACTCACGGCAACCCCACGCATAACTGAAGGAAACACTGCCCGGTTCTATGCCAGGCCCATGATCAGTTACAGATCAAACAGTTGTGATCCATAGAGTTCTCACTGGCTGATTTTCAGAAGTAGATGACCAGGCTTTTTTTCCCAGTCTGTCTTAGTCTGGAAGCTCTGCTGAAACCCGTTCATCATCATAACAACATGTAAGACCCCACTGACAGGTGGGTAGTGACTGTGCGAGAAGTGCGTTGGCCGGGACTAAAACCTGGCTCTCCTACGTGGAAGGCTAGAATTCTACCACTGAACCAGCACTATAGACCAGATAGATCGCCCTTACTTCCAAAGGTCAACAATAGTTTCAAGTGTAGATTCTTTGTTTTGAAGAAGACACTGAATTCATCCTGCTGCTTGAAGTGAAGTGGACTTAGTATGTGCTTAGTCATAAGCTCCCACTTTCCAATTTCTCTCTTCAAAGCTGCCTTCATAAAAGCAACTCACTGGATAATGACTCGCTTAAAGAACCTGATTCATTAGCAGCTACAGATTATGACCATCAGCTTAGAAAATCCTTTATTTTAATACAGGTATCATCTGCTGAGAGAATTAAGTTGACTATTTTCCTGGAAGCTTTCCTAAAGTTATTATAGTTTATTTCTCTGAGATATATTTTTGCTGTTTCTGGCAGGACATTCTGTTCCATTTGGTTGTTTACATTGAATTTCATTTAAGATCACTAACCTTCCAGTTAAGACCATTCTGGATGAAATTGTTCCTATGTGATAGTATCCATCTGCTTCTTCTATTCTGTATTAGGAAATAATGGCATTGAAATGAACTTTCAGTTCTAATTTAATGCTATTTATTTAATTACAACCAAGTTCATTTTTGATATGAAATCGTCATGCTTCTTTAACTTCTGGACAGTCATAGGACTGATATTGCCTCGGCAGCATCTGGTTCTGTAAAATAGATGTCACTGTGTGCGTGGTTGTCCTAACAGGAATATAAACTTGTTATAAAAATATATAAACACGAGAAGTACGTTGCCGAGGACTAGTTCCAACCGCAGTAAGAGGACACTGGAACAAAACTCTGGCTCTCCTTTTTGTGTATGTATGTGTATGTGTGTGTGTGTAGATATAGCTGATAATATTACTACTAGAAAAGATCCATGTTTATGCCTATCCCCAATAAAGTTGATCCAACTGAATGTAGAAATTATGGAACAACGTCATTAAAATCTAATGCAAGCAAAATTTTGCTGAAGATCATTCAAAAGAGGCTGCAGCAGTATATTGACAGAGAACTGCCAGAAACTCAAGCCAGATTTAGAAGAGGACGTGGAACCAGGGATATCATCACTGGTGTCAGATGGATCCTGGCTGAAAACAGAGAATACCAGAAAGATGTTTACCTGTGTTTTATTGACGATGCAAAGGCATTGAACTGTGTGAATCATAACAAATTATGGACTACATTGTAGAGAATGGGAATTCCAGAACACTTAACTGTGCTCAGGAGGAATCTGTACATGGATCAAGAGGCAGTTGTTCAAACAGAACAAGGGGATACTGCATGGTTTAAAGTCAGGAAGGGTGTGCGTTAGGGTTGTATTCTTTCACCGTATCTATTCAATGTGTATGTCGAACAAATAATCTGAGAAGTTGGACTATATAAAGAAGAATGGGGCATCAGGGTTGGAGGAAGGCTCATTAACAACCTGTGATATGCAGATGACACAACCTTGCTTGCTGAAAGTGAAGAAGACTTGAAGCACTTACTGATAAAGATCAAAAACTGCAGCCTTCAGTATAGATTGCGCTTCAACATAAGAAAATAAAAATCCTCACAACTGGACAAATAAATATCATGATAAATGGAGAAAATACTGACCTTGCCAAGGATTTCATTTTACTTGGATCCACATAAACACCCATACGGAAGCAGCAGTCAAGAAATCAAAGGACATATTGCATTGGGAAAATTTGGTTCAAAAGACCTCTTTCAATTGTTAAAAAGCAAACATGTCACTTTGAGAAATAAATAAGGTTTACCTGACCCAAGCCATGATATTTTCAATCTCCTCATATGCATGTGAAGGGGGGACACTGAGTAAGGAAGACTGAAGAAGAATTGATACCTTTGGATTATGGTGTTGGCAAAGAATATTGACTGTACCATGGACTGCCAGAAGAACAAACAAATCTGTCTTGGAGGAATTACAGCCAGAATGCTCCTTAGAAGCAAGAATGGTGAGACTACGTCTCACATACTTTGGACGTATTATCAGGAGGGATCAGTCCCTGGAGATGGACATCATGCTTGGTAAAGTAAAGGGTCAGCGAAAAAGAGGAAGGCCCTCAACGGGATGGACTGACACAGTGGCTGCAACAATGGGCTCAAGCATAGCAAGCATTGTGAGGATGGTGGAGGACTGGGCAGTGTTTCATTCTGTTGTGCTGTAAGTCAAAACCGACTTGATGGTACCTAACAACAACAACAATAATTGCTACTGTTCTATTAGGTGCTCTTAGATGGGATGAGAAAAGTGTTTAGAAGCCTGATGTATGTTAGTATTTGGTTAAACTACTGTGTCAGGCTGATTAAATGAGATTAAAGGTGGTTTGAAAAGCAAACAACAAAGTGTATAGATTTTATACAATCATTAAAAACATGTGCTCTCTGTCTCTTTTTCACTTGAGAAGTCCTTTACTTGTGAATCTTTTACCATGAACTTCTTTGGGATATTTTGCCCCTAGTTTCTGTTTTGCTGAGCGCAGGGCATATATGCTAAACATGTTTTCTCTTAAAATGTTCACGTGTGTACTAAAGAAAATTAAATCCTTGTGTTTCTCATTTATTTATATTTACACTGAAACTCATCAACACGGGGCTATGCCAGAGCTTTTGAATTCCATGAGACATTACGGGTCTTCTAAATCCCAAGAAAACACTCTGCTGAATTTAACATATTTTATAATCTGGATGTTCATTTTTCTCTATTTTTAATGTACATTCTAAGAAACCAAAACGATACACAGAATTTATTCCCTTCTCTCCCTTTGACTAGAATTTCTTATAACTCAAAACTAACAATTTTTAAATAAGTAATGAATACAGGACACGAACGTTTATTGAGGCCTTTCCTTGCCAAAAGCTCAAAACTATGTGTGTTGTAACTCCTCAATATTTGATTCCATTATTCTGGCTCCAGTATTTTCATGGCTGTAATCCTGAAAACGTATACATGATACCTGTTGAACAGGAAGCATATAGCTTTTTAAATGTAGAGCTGCTCACGAGAAGTGAAGGAAATTTCTAGACATGGCAGAATCTGCATGATAAAAAAATTCTAAAGTCAGATTGCCATGACGGGAATTTCCAATTACAGAAATATAAATATTTTGACATATGCTAAGTAATATATTGAATATATATAAGCATAATAATACAAAAATAATTTTGTATCTACCACCTATTTTAAGAACTAGAATATTACAAAAATATTAGAATATTGCTCTATCTGGATATTCCTTCTTTATTTTATTCTAGCGTCTTCCTCAAAGGGAAAACTATTTTTTCTGAATCTTGTTTATCATCCTTTTTTATTAAAAAAAAATATATAGATAGATCTATCAGATTTACTTGCTATGAGATTTTTAAATATAGTAATATACTCTATGTAACATATTTAGGCAATGTTTCTTAACTTGATTTTTTAATTCAAAATTATATTTCTGAAATTCATCTCTTTAACCACAAAGAACGGTCATCCACTGAATTTTCATGGTTATGTAGTGTTCAGTTATGTGGATTATGCTATATTTCTTCTTGTATGGATGGGTATTTGGGTTATTGCCATGTTTTTGTTATTATGAAAAATAATGCTGTGAACATGTTGGAGCTTCAAAGTGGCTGGAAATTCTTTGGCACTCTTCCCACCAAAAGGTGTAGACCATTTCCTCCCCTTCTGAATTTGAACTAGCTTGTCATTGCTTTATGGAGTCCTGGTGGCACAGTCCTTAAGACCTATGGCTGCTAACTAAAAAGGTCAGCAGTCCTAATCCACCAGCCGCTCCCTGGAAACCCTATGGGGCTGTTCTACTCTGCCCTGTGGGTTTGCTATAAATCAGAATTGACTCGACAGCAACGAGTTTGGTTTCTGGGTTTTTTGTCATTGCTTTGACAAGGAGAAAAGGGGCGGGGGGATGATGCCGTCCTGGTTGCGGGGTATTGTTTTAGAGAGGATTTGCAGCTCCTGTTTTGGAATCTTGGAGACCTGAGCTGTCATGTAAGGAGTCAGACTCCTATGTTAGAGGGACCTCACTGAGAGGCTCTGAGACTGCACGCAGAGGAAGGCTAGCCCACTGGAGGCCAACCTTATGTTTGTCTCCATGAAGACACCAGGCATGTGAGTGCAGCCTTCACGAAAATGTCATACGGGACAACCACAAACAGAACACTACTGAGTGGCCCCATCGCTGCCACCCCGAGCAGCAGAATCACTAATCTGAGCCCTGCTTGAATTCCTGACCCAGAGTATTAGGCACATAATAAAGCGATTGCTCTTTTAAGCCACTAAATGTATAGAGAGCTTTGTTACGCAGCAAGAGAAAATCGAAGCGCTCCTGGTATATCGTAAACGTTAGTTTTGCTAGGAAATACATTAACAGTGGAGTTACTGAGTTGTACACTAGGAACATTCTCAAATTCACAAGATAACGCGAAAATGTTTTTCAAAGTCTCTACACCAACTTACACGCCCACCAGTGGGATTAGATGTCGACCAACTTTTCCTGTAATTATTCACACTTTTATGCTTCCTTGTTAGCAAAATGCCCATTTCTGCCTTTTGCCCACGTTACGGATGATTTAGATTTTTTCTACTGATTTGTAGAAGTTAGTTACAGATTTTGAAAACGTATCTTGTCTTGATTATATGTGTTCCCTCCTGACACACATGCACTTTTTTTTTTTTTTAAATCTTCTCTTTGGTATGCTTTGGTGAACAGTTTTTTTAATTTTCATTAATCACACGCATGAGCATTTTCTCTTTTGCTTAGAGCTTTATTGTACCTTGTTTAAGAAATGTCTTTCTAGTATCAGATTGAATTTATTTTCCTGTATTTTCTTTTAAAATTTAACATTTGCCTTTCTCATTTGTCTAATATCTGTTAGGAACTCAGTTTGTGTGTGTTGTGTGTGTGTGTGTATGTGTGCAAGCGAGACAGTGATCCAATTTTGTTTCTTTTAGTGTGGATAATCAATTGTCCCAGTACAATTTGCTGATGACATTCCTTTCCTAAAAAGCTATGTATCAAGTGTCAATATATTCAGGGCTCTATCCTTGGCTTCTCTGTTCTGTTTAGTTCATGTATTTGCCTGTCTCTGCACCAATACTATACTGCCATTGCTATATCCTCAGTACTTTTAAGAGCTCATTGAAATCATTGCAATTGCTGAATAAGCAAATTATACAGCTTAATAACAAGCTTGAAATATGACAAGATAAATCCTCTTACCTCATTCTTCTTTAGAAGCACCTCACCTAATCCTGGGTCTTTGATAATTGTGTAACTTTTAGAATCAGCTTGTTAAGTTACTTGAGATACACAACTGGCTTTTTAGACTTAGTTATGGAAATCCTACAATTCACCAACTCATCTTCAACTATTATCAGTATCTTAAAATCTTGTTCACACATTTCTCTTTAACCTAGAATATTTTAAAGTCAACCCCAGACATCATTCAATTACATTAATACATACTTTGGTATTCATTTCTAAGACACCCGGATGGTATATACTTTCCATCCTGTTATCAAACCCAACCAAGTTAAAATAATTCCATTTTCAATAAAATTCTAATTTCAATAAGTGCATTTTCAAATTTTCTAATTGTCTCAAAGAAGTTTTATCCTTGGTTATTTTAACTAGGTTCCAAACAAGGACTACCCAATGTTTTTGGCTTTTTTTTTCTTTTCTCTCTCTCTCTTTTGTCTCTCTTTTCCATAGTAGTCTCTTTCTCCACTAAAATTTTTTTTTTCCAGATAAATGGTTAACTTTCTTGCTTTTCTCTACAATTTGTCAACTTTCTTTTCCTTGCTTTCCACTCTCATTTTATTATTCTGTTTCATATACTTTGAATTTAATTTACACTTACTTCTCTAGCTTCTTAAGATGGAAGAATATACCACTGGATTTATTCTTTTTTTCTATCGTAGGCATTGTTGTTGTTCACTGATGTCAAATTGACTCTGACTCATGGCAACCTCATGTGCAACAGTCCAAAACGTTGCCAAGTCTCACGTCATCCTCAAGATGACGTGTTCGAGTCCACATTGTGGCTGTTGTGCCAATCCAGCTCACTGAGGATCTCCTACGCCCTCCTTGGCCCTCTACTTCACCAGACATGATGACCTTCTTTAGTAACTGATTCATTTTGATTATATGTCCAAAGCAAGTGAGTTGAACAGCGTTCTGTTGTGATCCACAAGGTTTTCACTGGCTAATTTGTGGAAGTAAACTGCCAGGTCTTTCTTCCTTGTCTGTCATAGACCGAATGCGCCACTGAAACTGTCCACCATCGGTGACCCTGCTGATGTTTGAAAAATGGTGATATAGCTTTCAGCATCATAGCAACATGCAAGCCACCACAGTATGACAAACTGACAGACTGGTGGTGAAATATAGAATGTAAAGCTATAAATAACTTTCTAAGAACTGTTTTAGCTGTATCCCACAGGTTTTGATATGTTTTGTTCACATTATCATTCATATTAATTTTTTCCCTATTTTCCATGTATGTGTTCTGAACTATAGATTATTAAGAAGTATGTTGCTTAATTTCTAAAGATTTTGGGGTTTTTTCTAGATAAGATATTGGTTTCTTATTTAATAATGCTTTGATCAGAACACACACTCTATATGATTTTTTTTTTTTTTTACTTTTAAAAAATTTATTGGGATATTCTACAGTGCAGTGTATGTTTGTCTTGATTAATTTTCCACATGTGTTTCAGAAGAATTTTTGTTCTGATATTATTAGGTATTTGCTGTCGATGTGTGTAATCCAGTTGATTCCAATTCATAGTGGCCCCATGTGACAGAATAGAAGTTTTCCACTGGGTTTTCATAGCTGCGATCTTTCAGAGGCAATTTGCCTGATCTCTTTTTCCCACAGAGGAGTTGAGTCACTTCAGACTGCCATCCATCGGTTAGCAGCTAAAACTTAACTGTGTGTCACTGGGGTTCTGTGGAATAAATTGGTCAATTTTCTTATTAGTGCTATTAAATCTCCTATATATATGCTTCTTGGTTTTTGTATATAATTCTATCAGTTACTAGAAGAGTGCATTAAACTCTCCAACTACGGTGGTGGAATTGTCTGTTTCTCCCCTTAGTTATGTTATTTTTTTTTCCATTTGGGGGAGCTTTATATTAGGTAAAAGCATATGTGTGGCTATTATCTTCATAATGAATTCAGTATTTTGTTGTTATGAAATGCATTTTTTACCTTTCAGAATGCTCTATCTGGAAGTCTACTTGAACTAATGTCAATATAGCCATATCAGCCTTTTTGCTCTTAGTTTTTTCACAGTGTGTACTTTTTCATTCTTACTTTTCACTTCCTTGCCTCTTTATGCTTAAAACGTGTTTCTAATTAAAAAAAAAAAAAAAAAAAAAGCAGAAAATGAAAATCAAGAACACATAGTTTTGACTGGGTTATACAAGACATTAATGAGTGAATAAAGAAATTCATAGAATGCAATGAGAATGAAAACACTTCCTATCAAAACCTCTGGGACACAGCAAAAGCAGTGCTCAGAGGTCAATTTATATTGATAAATGCACACATACACAAGAAGAGCCAAAATCAGAGAACGGTCCCTACAACTTGAACAAATAGAAAGCGAGCAACAAAATAATCCGTCTGGCCCCAGAAGAAAACAATTAATAAAAATTAGAGCAGAATTAAATAAATTAGAGAACAGAAAAACAATTGAAAGAATTAACAAAGTCAAAAGCTGGTCCTTTGAAAAAATTAACAAAACTGATAAACCATTGGCCAGACTGACTAAAGAAATACAGGAAAGAAACAAATAACCTGAATAAGAAACGAGATGGGCCATATCACAACAAACCCAACTGAAATTAAAAAAATCATCAGATTACTACAAAAAATTGTACTCTAACAAATTTGAAAACCTAGAAGAAATGGATGAATTCCTAGAAACACACTACCTACCTAAACTAACACAATCAGAAGTAGAACAACTAAATAGACCCATAACAAAGAAAGAGATTGAAAAGGTAATCAAAAAACTCCCAACAAAAAAAAGCCCTGGCCCCAACGGCTTCACTGCAGAGTTCTATCAAATTTTCAGAGAAGAGTTAACACCACTACTACTAAAGGTATTTCAAAGCATAGAAAAGGATGGAATAGTACCTAACTCATTCTATGACGCCACCATCTCCCTGATACCAAAATCAGGTAAAGACACCACAAGAAAAGAAAATTACAGAACTATATCCCTCATGAACATAGATGCAAAAATCCTCAACAAAATTCTAGCCAATAGAATTCAACAACATATCCAAAAAAAAAAAAAAATCCACCACAACCAAGTGGGATTTATACCAGGTATGCTTTGTTTTTTTTATGCAAGGTTGGTTCAAGGTTAGAAAAACCATTAATGTAATCCACCACAAAAATAAAACAAAAGACAAAAACCACATGATCTTATCAATTGATGCAGAAAAGGCATTTGACAAAGTCCAACACCCATTCATGATAAAAACTCTCAGCAAAATAGGAATTGAAGGAAAATTCCTCAACATAATAAAGAGCATTTATACAAAGCCAACAGCCAACATCATCCTAAATGGAGAGAGCCTGAAAGCATTTCCCTTGAGAATGGGAACCAGACAAGAATGTCCTTTGTCACCGCTCTTATTCAACATGGTGCTAGAGGTCCTAGCCAGAGCAATTAGGCTAGACAAAGAAATAAAGGGCATCCGGATTGGCAAGAAAGAAGTAAAATTATCTCTATTTGCAGATGACATGACCTTACACCCAGAACACCCTAAGGAATCCTCCAGAAAACTACTGAAACTAATAGAAGAGTTCTGCAGAATTTCAGGTTACAAGATAAACATACAAAAATCACTTGGATTCCTCTACATCAACAAAAAGAACATCGAAGAGGAAATCACCAAATCAGTACCATTCACAGTAGCCCCCAAGAAGATAAAATACTTAGGAATAAATCTTACCAAAGATGTAAAAGACCTATACAAAGAAAACTACAAAGTACTAGTGCAAGAAACTAAAAGGGACCTACATAAGTGGAAAAACATACCTTGCTCATGGATAGGAAGACTTAATATACTAAAAATTTCTATTCTACCAAAAGCCATCTATACATACAATGCACTTCCGATCTAAATTCCAACAACATTTTTTAATGTGATGGAGAAACAAAACACCAACTTCATATGGTAGGGAAAGAAACCCTGGATAAGTAAAGCATTACTGAAAAAGAAGAACGAAGTGGGAGGCCTCACTCTACCTGATTTTAGAACATATTATACAGCCACACTAGTCAAAACAGCCTGGTACTGGTACAACAGGCACATAGACCAATGGAACAGAATTGAGAACCCAGATATAAATCCATTCACATATGAGCAGCTGATATTTGACAAAGGCCCAGTGTCAGTTAATTGGGGAAAAGATAGCCTTTTTAACAAACGGTGCTGGCATAACTGGATATCCATCTGCAAAAAAACGAAACAGGACCCACACCTCACACACCATGCAGAAAAACTAACTCCAAATGAATCAAAGACCTGAGCATAAAGGCTAAAACAATAAAGATCATGGAAGAAAAAATAGGGACAACGTTAGGAGCCCTAATACAAGGTATAAACAGAACACAAAACATTACCAAAAATGACGAAGAGAAACCAGATAACTGGGAGTTCCTAAAAATCAAACACCTATGCTCATCTAAAGACTTCACCAAAAGAGTAAAAAGACCACCTACAGACTGGGAAAAAATTATCAGCTATGACATCTCTGACCAGTGCCTGATCTCTAAAATCTATATGATTCTGTTAAAACTCAACCACAAAAAGACAAACGACAAAGGATATGAACATGCACTTCACTAAAGAAGATATTCAGGCAGCTAACAGATACATGAGGAAATGCTGTCGATCATTAGCCATTAGAGAAATGCAAATTAAAACTACGATGAGATTCCATCTCATTCCAACAAGGCTGGCATTAATCCAAAAAACACAAGATAATAAATGATGGAGAGGTTGTAGAGAGAGTGGAACACTTATACACGGCTGGTGGGAACATAAAATGGTACAAACACTTTGGAATCTGATTTGGCGCTTCCTTAAAAAGTTAGAAAAAAACTACCATACCATCCAGCAATCCCAGTCCTTGGAATATATCCTAGAGAAATAATAGCCTTTACAAGAAAAGATATATGCACACCCATGTTTATTGCAGCATTGTTTACAATAGCAAAAAAGCTGGAAGCAACCAATGTGTCCATCAATGGATGAATGGATAGATAAATTATGGTATATTCACACAATGGAATACTACGCACCGATAAAGAACAGTGAGGAACCTGTGAAACATTTTATGACATGGAGAAACCTGGAAGGCATTATGCTGAGTGAAATTAGTCAGAAGCAAAAGGACAAATATTGTATAAGACCACTATTATAAGATCTTGAGAAATAGTTTAAACCGAGAACACATTCTTTTGTGGTCAAGAGAGCGGGGAGGGAGGGAGGGTGGGTTAGGGTTACTTACTGATTAGATAGTAGATAAGAACTACTTAAGGTGAAGGGAAGGACAACACTCAATACAGGGGAGGTCAGCACAATTGGACTAAACCAAAAACAAAGAAGTTTCCTGAATAAACTGAATACTTCAAAGGTCAGCAGAGCAAGGGCGGGGGCTTGGGGACTATGGCTTCAGGAGACATCTAAGTCAATTGGCAAAATAAATTCTATTAAAACATTCTACATCCCACTTTGAAGTGTGGCGTCTGGTGTCTTAAACGTTAACAAGCGGCCATCTAAGATGTATCAATTGGTCTCAATCCACCTGGATCAAAGGAGAATGAAGAACACCAAGGTCACAAGGTAATTATGAGCCCAAGAGACAGAAAGGGCCACATGAACCAAAGACTATATCATTCTGAGACCAGAAGAACTAGATGGTGCCCGGCTACAACCAATGACTGCCCTGACAGGGAACACAACAGAGAACCCCTGAGGGAGCAGGAGAGCAGTGGGATGCAGACCCCAAATTCTCATAAAGAGACCAGACTTAATGGTCTGACTGAGACTGGAAGGACCCCGGTGGTCATGGCCCCCAGACCTTCTGTTAGCCCAGAACAGGAACCATTCCCGAAGCCAACTCTTCAGACATGGATTGGACTGGACAATGGGTTGGAGAGGGATGCTGGTGAGGAGTGAGCTTCTTGGATCAGGTGGACACTTGAGACTGTGTTGGCATCTCCAGTCTGGAGGGGAGATGGGAGGGTATAGGGGGTTAGAAACTGGCAAACAGTCATGAAAGTAGAGACTGGAAGGAGGGAGCGGGCTGACTCCTTAGAGGGAGAGTAAGTGCGAGTGTGTAGTAAGGTGTGTACAAGTTTATATGTGAGACACCAACCTGATTTGTAAACTTTTACTTAAAGCACAATAAAAATTATTTAAAAAAAAAAAAAAAGAACATATAGTTTATGTGGAAGTTGTTTTTGTATTGCTGGTAAACTTCCTGTGAATTGCAGTTGATAAGTTTATCTAACGGAATTATTATACACATCAGTCTGCCATCTTGATGCTTAACTTCTACTTGCCCTATCTGTTCATTCTTTCTTGTTTCACTTTTCCTTTTTTTAAAGAATCAAGTATTTTTTGGTCTCACATTTTAGCTATGCCTGTGTGTGTATATGTGTGTGTGTATGTTTGCATGTGTGTGTTTGTTAAGTGTGTGCACACACATTGCATGCGTATCTACTGGTTGCTCTCTAGTAGTTCGCTGTTCAGTTTGAATAAACTAGTCCTCATTTTTGAAGGGACTTCCTAAGCTCATCCAGTTAAACATGCCTGATGGTCCACACCACCAGCTGAGCGGCATTCATCTGCTCCTTCAGATGACTGAGCAACAGCGATTGGAAAGGAAATGAAGAGGACATCAAAATGTATTGATATGTGTTCTTCACAGGAAGTTCAGGAAACCCACTGCAAACCTGGAAAAAGACTAAAAATGAATTCTCTCGAGAAGGCAAAAAGAAGATTCTATGCTTGTGGGCGATGAAACAGAATTGAGGTCAAGGGAAGCAGCTTGAAAACAGAGAGATTAAGTGAAGATTTACTTTGGAATGCTGAGAGCCCCCTCAACTCTCTTCCCACATTTGACTCTTGGAAGGTTTGCACCCACACCTTCCCTTCCTGAGCAGAAGATTGGAGCAACTTTCTCTGAGGAATCTGATCAGCCTACGAAAAAAAAGAACAAAAGTTGCTTTGCCCAACTAAAGAGTCAATCCAGATAATTTTGTGATTAATCTCAAAATTAACAACAATCACTTGCATGCTCCACTGCTATTAATAAGGTTCTCACTGGCTAATTCTTTTCAGAATTAGACTGCTTAGTCTGTCTTAGTCTGGAAGCTCAGCTGAAACCTGTCCTCCATGGGTGACCCTGCTGGTATCTGAATATCAGTGGCATAGCTTCCAGCATCACAGGAACATGCAAGCCCCCCCAGTACGACAAACTGACACACTTAATTGTGCTCATGAGGAAATGTTACATAGGTCAAGAGGCAGTTGTTTAGACAGGATAAGGGGATACTGATTGGTTTAAAGTCAGGAAAGGTTTGCATCAGGGCTGTATTCTTTCACCATACCTATTCAATCTTTATGCTGAGCAAATAATCCGAGAAGCTGGACTATATGAAGAAGAACAGGGCATCAGAATTGGAGGAAGACTCATTAACAACCTGTGTTATGCAGATGACACAACCTTGCTTGCTGAAAGTGAAAAGGCCTTGAAACACTTACTAATGGTGATCAAAGACCACAGCCTTCAGTATGGATTACACCTCAACATAAAGAAAACAAAAATCCTCACAACTGGACCAATGAGCAACATCATGCATGATAAATGGAGAAAAGATTGAAGTTGTCAAGGATTTCATTTTACTTGGATCCACAATCGACAGCCATGGAAGCAGCAGTCAAGAAATCAAAAGGCACATTGCATTGGACAGATCTGCTGCAAAGGACCTCTTCACAGTGTTGAAGAGCAAAGATGTCACCTTGAAGACTAAGGTGAGCCTGACCCAAGCCATGGTATTTTCAATCGCATCATACGCATGTGAAAGCTGGACAACGAATAAGGAAGACCAAAGAAGAACTGATGGCTTTGAATTGTGGTGTTGGTGAAGAATATTGAATATATCATGGACTGCCAAAAGAATGAACAAATCTATCTTGGAAGAAGTACAACCAGAATGCTCTTTAAAAACAAGGATGATGAGACTGCATCTTACAACTTCAGACATGTTGTCAGAAAGAATCAGTCCCTGAAGAAGGACATCATGGTTGGCAGAGTACAGTGTCAACGGAAAAGAGGAAGACCCTCAATGAGGTGGATTGACACAGTGGGTGGAACAATGATCTCAAGCATAGGAATGATTGTGAGGATGGCGCAGGACTGGGCAGTGTTTTGTTCTGCTGTGCATAGGGTTGCTTTGAGTTGGAACCGACTCAACAGCACCTAACAATAACAACTTGCATGCTCAGAGACTTTAATTAGCTTTTTACCTCTCTTGTCTCAAGTAGATGCAAACTTGTAAGGATCAACAATAATCTAATATGACAGGTGAAGAAAGAAAAAAAGAAGAAAATGTAACAAATAATGAACACTGGTCCCTCTAAAAACCAATAAATAAATAAATAATTGCCATTGAGTCAATTGTGATTCATAACAACCTTGTAGGACAGAGTACAACTGCCCCATAGGGTTCCCAAGGAGCGACTGGTGGATTCGAACTGCCCATCTTTTGGTTAGCAGCCGAACTCTTAACCATAGTGCCACCAAGTCTCCAAGAATTGAGTTAAGGTAGTGCTAAGTAATCGTGGTAACATCCAGGGCTCATCTCAAGTAAACTCTAGGGCCATAGCCCCCAAGATCTAAATTAGCAACAATAAAAATGAGAGTGAAACACAGAGGTTGATGTTTTCGTCACATGGATTTCCTGTTTTGCTCTCTCATGATTCATAGTACAAGTGAGTCTCCACTCTCCCTGTCACTCAGCTGCCCCCTCTCACCTAGCTATGGAGTTCTCTCTGTCCCAAGGCTGCCAGGGCCAAAAAATACTGTCAATAAATTAATGACAAATCTCAGTAGAAGTGGCTGTGGTTTAGTCCTGCACACTTCTTGGGAGGTCCGAGCCACGGCCAAGGATTCAGAGTAAGTCTTCCCCTTAGGTGTATACTTCTATTATTTTCAAATTTTAAGACAAAGATTTTAAAGCATAATTTCCTAATTATCCATCAATGTTCTCCTTTCAGTGAGGCATTGCCCTTTCAATTAATAAATCGGTACCTGCTTTGAGTGACATTTATAGGCCAAGGGGCTAATTATTCATCTACCATTTGTGTTATGAGCTTGAATTTCTTCAACGGCCATGCTTCTGTGTATATGGGAGAATTTCAAGCCTCACTTTTGGAAACCACACCCTTGACCCAAAGATCTACTGGCTTGTTAGTAACTCTGTCAAACACACACACAAGTTCATCATCCTGTGGGATTTCAGGTCACCTTGTACATGCCCCAACATTCTGGGATGAAATCATTTCTTTCTGCTTAACTTGAACAGCTGTACTCAGATCAAAATGTTCTCTCTAAAAAACTGTTTCCAATTCAAGGAATGCATTCAAATATTTTTTTAAAAAGTCTTTAAAGGTTATCACAGTCTAGTATGTATGAACAATGTGAAAATCTTGAAAGTGCTCCAGTTTATTTTGAAAGTCTGCACGTAGTAAAGTAGCTCAAAACATAACTAGCAATTTACACATAGTTATTTTATAGACAGATATGGATTGTTATATACAGATACAGATTGTTATACATAGATACAGATAGTTATATATATATATATATTTTACTTCTACTATTTTATACATATCTATATGTAACTATCTACTATTTGATAATGGAGGCAATAAACCAAAAAAACAAAAAATACTTGTTTCTGTCTAGTCAATTTCTACTCATAGTGACCCCATAGGACAGAGTGGAACTTCCCCATAGGGTTTCCAAGGAGCAGCTGGTGGATTTAAACTGCCAGCCTTTTGGTTAGCAGCCAAGCTCTTAACCACTGGACCACCAGGGCTCCAATGAGGGCAATATATTTTAAATATCCCATTACATGATAGGTTATTCAAAAACTAGAAAATCATATAACTATCTAATCTTGGAATGACCCCATTGTACATAGGGCCGCTATGAGTCAGAACCAACTCCACGGCACCTATCACGGATTGAATTGTGTCCTAAAATATCTGTCAACTTGGCTAGGTCATGATTCCCAGTATTGTGTGGGTGTTCTCCATTTTGTGATTGTAATTTTCCTACGTGTTGTAAACCTGTGGTTAATGAGGCAAGATCAGATTATGTTAAAAAGCGTTAGGGTGGAATGTAATACCGTAGCAAAGGTTACATCCCTGATCCAATGTAAAGGGAGTTTCCCTGGTGTGCGGCCTGCGCCACCTTTTGTCTTAAAGAGATAAAAGGAAAGGGAAGGAAGCAGAGGGTGGGGGATCTCATACCACTAAGAAAGCATTGCCGGGAGCAGAGTACATCCTTCGGACCCAGGGTTCCTGCTCAGAGAAGCTCTTAGTCCAGGCGAAGATTGATAACAAGAGCCTTCCTCCAAGGCAGAGAGAGAAAGCCTTCCCCTGGAGCTGATACCCTAAATTTGGACTTCTAACCTACTAGACTATGAGAGTATAAACACTAGTAGTATTTCTGTTATAGCAGCACTAGACAACTAAGACAGCACCTAACAACAAAAACCTATATATATATATATATATATATATATACACACACACACACACACTTCTTACACTTCTTAGTTTGTCCTGTCTGGAATTATTAAAATTAGTCTGTAATGACTGTCAGTACGATTCAATGTGGATTTTCCCTTTTTCTTTCTCTCCAATGAAAATGATTTCCAGTTTAAGTGCTCTACGTATGGGAACAATGGGAGGACATGTCCCTTCCTGACCAGACCACAAACATTCCATATGATCATGTTAAATTACTATTCCAAGAATCTAAACACTTGACATGTCCCACGTTTTAAGAATTGTTAGCAAGTACTGAGTACCTAGTAATAGAACCTACTTAGCTCAAGGCATCAAAGGAAATAGACTGAAATAAAATATTCAGCCCCTAACCCTAAGACACATGAAATCTTCTCTGAGTCCAAGGCATGCTTACAAAAATAAAATCAACAACGAAGCAACAGGGGACAATAAATGACGGTAGAGATAATCAATGCCAGAATGGAGATATTTGTGGTCTGGTCATGGAGTAAAGACCTGCATTTGGTCTTATGGGTTTGTAAGGTTTCAAATAAAGATTTTTTCTGTAAGTATGGTTAAAAGTCAAAAGAAAAAAAAAAAATCACATATTAAAGTATCTGTAAAATGTGGTCTTAAAACTACCCAGGAAGAGTTTTGAAAACTTCTAAGGGGATCCTCCATAAAGTAGAGAGTGTGCCTAGCAGCAGGTCAGATGTACTTGAATGTGGCCCTGGAAAGTTGCCTCGTCCAGGATGGAGGAAGACTTTAGATGCTCTCATCTGCATCCCGTCCCTCTCCACTCCCTGCTGACTGACAAGCAGGGCTTTGAGAAGTGGGCACTGAGCCACTGCTGAGAACAGCTCTGGGTCGATCTGTTCACTTAGGACCAGCCCCAGAGAAACCATCTGTGGGTGACTGCTTTCACATGAAATTTTGAATAAACTGGAAATAATGTCCTAGGGGCAAGATTCTCTTGTGTCTTAGTCACAAGTAATCTTTGAGTACAAATGGGTCCCCAGCTAGAACTGACTCACTTGAAATGTACAAACATCTCCAATCAACTCTCTTCTGTCTAAGTATGCATCATTCCTCTACATGGCGGGGGGGGGGGTGCGTGGGTGGGGTGGGGACTATATTAGGTACCATCTCCCTCTTCTGCCTTTTAGGCTTCCCTGTTGCCATGGAGCCCATTCCGACACCTAGGGACCCTATAGGATGGAGTTGAACTTCTTCACAGGGCTTCCATGACTGTAATCTTAATGGAAGCAGACTGTACATCTTTCTCCATCAGAGTGGCTGGTGGGTTCGAACCGCCAACCTTTCAGCTGGCTTAACCACCAGGGCTGTTTCCCTTTGAGGCTAATCAGTGTTAATTCTCAATGTTGATTCTCAGATTGTACAGGACACTAAGCTTAGGTAGAGAGGTGTGGGTTAAGGATAAGTGTGCCAACAATATAAATAAGGGTGTTTCTAAACAAAAAGGGTCCCTGCCTTCGAGCCTTCTACCTGTGCCCCAAGGATTCTGGCTTTGTTCTAGGAAAGGTGGCTGCAGTTAGAGAGTGGTACAGGGGTGCAAGTGAGCAGACTGTGAGAACAACACTCCTGTTCTATTGCTTGAGGTAGAAACTGATCCAATGATATTAGGAGGCAATTTGGCAACATACGTTTAGAGGCTTAAAAACATTTACCCTTCTGACAGGGAATACAATAAAGAGTCTCTGATGGAGCAGGAGAAAAGTGGGGTGCAGAACTCAAACTCTAGTAAAAAGACCAGACTTAATGGTCTGACTGAGACTGGAGGGACCCCAGAACACATGGCCCCCGGACTCTCTGTTAGCCCAAACCTAAAACTGTTCCCGAAGCCAACTCTCCAGACAAAGATTAGACTGGACCGTAAAACTTAAAATGACACTTGTGAAGAGTGTGCATCTTAGCTCAAGCAGATACGTGAGGCTAAGTGGGCAGCTCCTGTCTGGAGGCGAGACGAGAAGGTGGAGAGGAACAGGAGCTGGCTGAATAAAAAAACAAAAATTTATTTATTTATTTTTGAAATACAAGGTGGGGAGGAGGAGTACGCTGTTTCATTGGGGGAGAGCAACTAGGGTCACATAACAATGTGTATATCAGTTTTTTGTATGAGAAACTGACTTGAGTTGTAAACTTTCACTTAAAGCACAATAATTAAAAAAAAGGAATAAAAAAAAAATTTACCCTATTGGGCTCCATAATTCTCAACTCTGTAAAAAATGCTATTCACACATACAGAAATGCCTTCAGAAGGGAAATTAAAAAACAAAAAAAAATTAGTTTTTGAATGGTGGAATTATGGGTGACTTTTCAAAATATCAAACCTCACCATAGCTTGTTATTCAAGGAATCTATCAAACAGACTGTCCCTTTCCTTGATTGTTTTCATTACTCTGTAGCAAATCTAGAAGTTTTCACATCACATGTGCACACACACACACACGCACACACACCCTTCAGCACACACATCCTAAAAGAAGACAACAACCATTCAACAAAACCATTCATGTGGGGAAGTGGCTTTCTAGAAATATGTTTTGCACGTAAGTTCCTCAGCCGTAACTCCCAATCTCGTTTAACTGTCTTAGATCTCTTCTTCCCTCCCATTAAAACACAGATATTCAGCATTTGATATGAATCGCTGAAAGGTTGGGATGGTGGGATTATACCGCGAGTGTTTGAAATACCGATGGCAATGCTTACAGCCTCACAGCAACGTGCGAGCCAACAAAGTACTACAAACTCACAAATGGGTGGTAGATACCCTCTTAAAGATGGTATTAAAGATTAAATGGCTTAAATATTTAAAGCACTCTATAGAGAACTTGAGGCTTGGTAGAACTTTCAGAATTTATTCCCCTTTGTCATCCAGAGATTTCACAGCAACTTGAGGCATCAGGTGTGTGGCACATGTTGGACCCAGAATAAAAATAGGATTTGCATTTGTGTATGAATCTCAACATTACTGTCACCAGCTGTAGTTCAAGTACCTACCAGAGTCCAGCGTATTAAATTTTGTACATTTAGAAAATTTCCTGGATTAGCTTTTTGTGGTCCTGGTTTTTACTCTCTTATCTGGCATTGATCTAGGCTACGTATTCTTATTTATAAAAAGAAATATTCAAAATAGATATTTTTGCTGGTATTTTCTAGAGTTAATGTTATGATACAGAACATGTGATTCCTATATGTGGTTTGGAACCCTGGTGGTGCAGTGGTTAAGTGCTTACCGCTAACCAAAAGGCTGGCAGTTCGAATCAACCAGGTGCTCCTAGGAAACCCTATTAGGCAGTTCTACCCTGTCCTATAAGGTTTCTATAAGTTGGAATCAACTCGATGACAAGTTTTTTTTCTTTTTTTTTAATACGTGGTTTATGTTTATCTTGGCTTAGAGTTCCAGAAATATTTGTAGTTTAAATATCAGGAGTTTAAAAAGTTAGAAAATATTTATGCTCTAATAACTAAGAGTGATGAAATGGTTACACAAAATATTTCTTTGATGGCATACTTTTCCTGAAAGTTTATTTTTTAGGCCAGTTTACCTCCACCTCTGTCTCCATAATATTCACCTTATTACCTGATACCACAGCTCCCAGGCAAAAGGTCCTTATCCTTTAGCAGAAGTAATGAGGACAGAAAAATATTCACATTTTAATGAAGACTAGAGTAAGCACTAGAAACTGACTGGATGGCTTTAATAAAATACTATGAATAAAATATTATTTAATAAAATCAACCGTATGCCTGTCGGTTTGTCATATTTTAGTGGTTTGACTGTTGCTATGACTGTGAAAGCTATGCCACTGGTATTTTAATTAACAACAGGACCACCCATGGTAAACAGGTTTCAGCAGAGCTTCCAGACTAAGGCAGACTAGGAAGAAATGCCTGGTGATCTGCTTCAGAAAATTAGCTGGTGAAAACATTATGAATCACAGCAGAACGTTATCCAACTCACTTGCTTTGGACACATCATCATGAAGGATCAATTGCTGGAGGATGTCTTCATATTTGGTGAAATAGAAGGCCAGTGAGGGTGAAGGAGAGTCTTGGTGAGATGGCTGCAATGATGGATTTAAACATGCCAATCATTGTGAGGATGGCGCTGGACCAGGCGAGGTTTCATTTTGTTGTACATAAGGTCGTCATAAGTTGATGCCAACTTCAGCAGCTATCTGTCTGTTTAAAATCATATAATCCCTGTCATATAGATGAGGAAACAGATTCACTGCCCCAACTCACAAACTTAATGAAGTGAAATTAAAATGTTAATGGAAATCTGTCTTATTTTAAAAAGTTCCTGCTCTCTCTACTGCATCAGAAGGTATTTCTTTAGAACTCTTTAGTAATGTATGTGGCATAAGATTTGATACATGATTTTGCTTTTTATCTTCAGATGGAGGGGTCAATGTCATCCTGAAGAGAGGTGTCTCTGGGTCAGCTAAAGGGCTTGCATTTGTTCCTAACGTATTCAACATGCTTGTAATAAGAAACAAACACACTCGAAATAGAAGCATTCTAACAAGTTTTATTGGCAAAGGGCTAAAGAAAGGTATAGAATACTTATTGAGAACCTCAAAGGACAGAGCAGGAACCTGAGCTAGCAGCAGTGAAGCTATTACTAAACCTAGACCCAAAGGCAGAGAGTAGGGGGAGGTTACCAGAAACTACAAGGAGAAAAGTTTACTGTGGACAACAGGCTGCTTTGAGAGAATCAGTTACCTGTGTCTGGGAGCAACCTGACAGTGCAGCATCTAAGGGATTTAATACCCTGACTTCACCCTCATTTTTCCTTTGGTTGATTAGGACTCCCCAGGAGTTTTGTTTTTGTTGTAGGCTGTCGAGTCAATTGCAACTCATAGCTACCCCATGTGAGAGAGTAGAACTGCCCCGTAAGGTTTCTAAGGCTGAAATCTTTATGGGAGCAGATCACCAGGTCTTCCCCACACACCCCGGGAGAGACTGGTGGGTTCAAATTGCTGACCTTTCAGTCAGCAGCCGAGCATTTGAGCATTGCACCACCAGGGCTCCGTAATCACCAATTCAGTGCAAGCAAATTAGATGATGAGTTGTCAGCAAAGCTAATGCCAACTTTACCCTTCATTGGTAAAAAGACAGGATTCAGAACAAAGAGGGAGTCAGTATACAATGTTCTGTATTGGTCATGTGGCAGATTTCTGGGAAATTAATTTTAAGAAAAACATTGAAAAATGTATCGCTTTGCAGAAAGAGCACCAGTGTGGCAAAGAGTCTGGAATGGTCTTTACACTGCGTATGGAAAAAGAGTTGTTACAGAGGAAATAAAAGAGGAAAACATGTTATAGACAAAGTGTATTAACAAGCCATTCGTTGTTAATGAAGGAACAGGAATACAGCTCAGATTATCTTAAGAAGAAAAGGGCAATTGTGGCTCATTTAATTAAGAAGGCCATAGAGGGTCCTGCTTTGTTCCTGTGCCAAACCCTGGAATCATCCTATGGACACGGTGTATACTTCTGGTCACCTCAACCCCATATTACAAAGTCAGTCTCACCAAGGCTACAAGGAATGGAGAAAGCAAAGATAGCTCAAGGGGGGGTTGTGTGCAGAGAAGAACAACATATTCACCATAGATAACGAGAGTTGGTCTTAAAAGATTGTCATGAGAAAGAATTAGAATTGGCCTATGTAAGTTTATAGGGCTTAAACTAGGCAATTAGTGTTGTTATTAGTTGGGATTGAGATGGCTCTGAGACATGCCGATTCCATGCACAACTGTCTTGATGATTATTGGTATGTCTGAGTCTATTGTTGCATCCATAGTAGTACCTTTTGATCTAGAAAGGACAATATTCTTGCAGCTCTATATTGGACAATATTCTATTGTGATCTATAAGGTTTTCATTGGCTAATTTTCACAAGTAGATCACCAGGCCTTTTTTTCCTACTCTTTCTTAGTCTAGAAGGTCCATTGACAACCTGTTCACCATGGGTGACCCTACTGGTATTTTAAATATGGTGGCATAGCTTCCAGCATCACAGCAACACACAAGTTACCACAGTATGATAAACTGATAGACTGGTGGCAGAGTCAATTTTAAGTAGTCAGTTATTGGCTCAGTTGTTTAAATTTGTCTATAAATAGAATTCTACCTATCTCTAGAAATGTTCCAACAAAGATTAATATTATTTTTCATGTATGTTATAGACACTTCTTTATGTGTTGTAATGTTGGAAAGGGGAGAACTCTTTCTAGCTTGAAGGCTCTTTCTGTGATCCATTAGAGGGTAGAGTTTGGGAGCATAATATATATATATATATTTTTTTTTTTCTTGAGCATTTAAAATTCCTTTGCTTTCTGTATCAATATCCCCCAGAGCTCAACATGTGGGAGAGGAGCCTTTTGCCCCAGGCACAGCGACATGGCGGTGAACCAGTGGATTCACTGCAGAACACCGCATATTCATAAACCCACTTAATGAGTAGGCTGTCGGGTAGGAAGCACAGGAAAGAGTTTCCCTTCTTTATCATACCTATACCTCATCAAGCTGTTCTTTTCTAAAAAAAGTGTAGAGAATTAAAGGAGTTATGAGTACTGCATACCATTTATGTAGTTCCCAAGAAGAAAAAGACTTTGGGAAAACATCCATAAGGATTACTTCTCATGTCAGCACTATTTCAGAATAAGCAGTGTAACTATCCAAAAGATCTTGCGTTCAGTTTTGTTTAAAAACCAAGCAGAACATAACAAAAATTAAAAAATAAAATAAAACAAAGACATCAGTTCAGTATTTTGTAAAGAACTTAAACTGGATTAAAAAAGAGCTGGGCAATTTCATGGACAAAGGATCAAGTGTTTGTTCATAAAAGCGTATGATACCTGAGACTAAAGGCAATGATGCACTTGAAAGAAGAAAGGTGAGGGCTAGATACTTGATGTACTTTTCTGAGATGAAGCTTATTAAAGATTAAGGCAAGAGTTAATCCTTGATAAGCGTGCATAATTATACATTTGTGTTTCCCATATAATGGCTCCTTTAGTGGTTGTTTTCTTCATCTTTACCTGTTAGCTAATTTCCAATAATGATAGGAAAAATGCACTGTGTATTTTCAGGGTTTTTTAGAAGTTATAAAAATGATTCAGATGGTTTCTTACCTACATTTACATATTAATTTGAAATATAAAAATCTATGAACAAATATGTTTAGGCTTATTCTAAAACACCCTGTGATAAGATCTTCACTGCTCATAGCCTGTCTTTGGCACTTGGTGATGATAAAATATTTTCCTACTTCACAGAGATCTCAGAATACCAACTTAGGTTACAAAAATGATCTTCTCAGAAGAAATCCTTATAAATATTTCTAAGTTATTTCAGTTATTATAAAGCCACTATTGACTGGATTTCACTGGGAATAGGATGTTCTAGTTAATTTAATATAATTTTCTGTCAAACTAAGCATTGATGGATAAAACCATTTTATTTTGGCCTACATTGTGAAAATGGTTCATAAAACCTCTTGGGCCATTTTCTCTCTTTTTTTTTTTTTTTTCATTGCCTAACTTCAGTCCAGTGAATATAAACCAAGCTCTCTATGATAAGTTATAGTTTGATAATTTTATATATGCAGCATCTATAAGATATGGAAAAGTTAACAAAGCCTGCATTGACACTAATGGAGATGGGCAGTTGACTAACAATCCTGGCAGTAAAATTTGCCCTTGCCAGTGTCCCCTCACTTTATATTTTAGGACCATAGTCGTTTGGATTCTAGATGGACAATTATCTATGGCCCTTAAAAGCAGTTTAGTACAAACTCATTAAAAAATTCCAGGGAGAAAAAACTGCAAAATTTGAAGAAATTCTGTAGACTAGTAAGAAAAATAACAAGTGAATCCTTTCTCGTAATAAAAATATACAAGAGAATGTGGGGTAACGGGTTTTATCTTTACGTCTCATTGTGATCAAATCTATTATTCTCCCAAAGCTTTTAATCAAAAGACTCATTTATCTGGGTTTGAGCCTCTTCTCTATTTAGTGGCTGATGATAAACAGCCATTTTCCTGTACTTCGAATAGTCAGCTAATTATCTTACTTCGCTGACTGTGTAGATTAGAAATCTGATCATCCCGTGTCTGACCTTTCTAATGTTACTTAACTTCTATAAAATAAGGGATTATCAGTGAAGCACTAGTAACTGCTAGTTCATTTTCCTAGTTCATTGCATCTACATATTAATTTATTAATCTTTAGATCATGTACCTGGAGCCAGGCCAAGAGAAGGAAACATTTGTCTGGTTTTGGCTAGGATGAAAAAAGCTGGGGAAAAAGAAAAACATCACTCCCATTCTAACAATGAGATAAAGCCAAATAAACTACAGAATTTCATCTTTTTTTTTGAGCCTATTAGAAAACTGAAGTTGCAATCCAACCAAGTAACCTGAATTTCAACAACAAACAAGCCTTTGTAACGAGAGATAAGACCCAAGAACTGGCCAACCCTGTCTAAAGCACTGAGGAAAGGAGAGGTCACATAGCAGCTGCCATAAAAGCGAGCAAAATAAAATAAAATCAGCTAAAATGTTAACAAAATTATGAAAAGCTAAGTGTGAGCTAGCATGTAAGATTGGAGAAGCTGGGGGCCCGCACACTCTCTCACAAACTCTTCTTTTTATGGACATCCCCAGTAACTTATGAGAAGGTGTGGAGGTAGGTCAAGATACCAAAAGAGCCTGATGCAGTCCTGAAGAAAATAATCTACAACTTCCAGGGGAAAGTTATAGAGCCCTACCTGCTTTCCCCAGACTTTCCTCTCCTAAGAAACACAAGTCTGAAACTCCAACAAGAAAGACAGAAACTTATCACCTTACAGGCACAGGCAAAGATCCTTTGTCAGGGGGAAGTGGGCAAAAGAAAAACCCTTCTTGTCCAGTGCGGAGGCAGAAAACTATCCTGGGCCTAGTGTCTTATATCTAACCCTATACCCAATTTTATACCCAATTAGAGGTTTGACTTCAGTGAGGGTAGGGCCAGGGAATATCTGCTCAAGACAAACCTCAGATCGAGGGCAGAGTTTTGCTGAAATGGGGAGGAAGAGTGAGACTGCTGAGAAAACTCCCTCTTTCCTGGCCTATGAGGCTGGGCACGCAGGGCTTGCCTAAACTGAGACTGAAACTGGATGACAGAAGCCCCTTGCCAGCCACCACAGTAGCTCAGAACCCCATAATGGGCAACAGCCGTCTACCACTGGGAGGGAAATCGCATGGAGCAAGACACCCTCTATAGCGCAGGTATGCAGAGATGATGAAAGTTGAGGGCGTGTCACAAACAGTAAGGGGAAAAAAAAAAAAAAAACCTCTGGCACCTCAACACCCACTTTAAGCACAGAAAATATTTCTGCCAAATGTGGTACAGTGGTTAAGAGCTTGGCTGCTAACCAAAAGGTCAGCAGTTCGAATCCACCAGCCAGTCCTTGGAAGCCCTATGGGGCAGTTCTACTCTGTCCTACAGGGTTGCTATGAGTCAGAATCGACTTAATGGCATGGAACAACAATAACGGTAAATGGAAGAATAAGCAGTAGCAAAATCCAAACCCAGTTTGACTGAAAAAATGTTGAAATAACCCAACAGAAGGGAAGAAAGGAGAAACAGAAGAATAAAAAGTGGAGGGAAAAGAAAAAACAAAACAAATAATGAGATGGTAAGAATAATTCCAAACATTAATCATTACATTAATATATATGTTCTAAGTACACTAAGTAAAATACAGAGGTTGTCTGAATGGCTAAAGAATAAAGAAACTCAAGTATGTTTTACCTGCAAGAAAACCACTGAAATTATAATGATAAAATTAAGCTAAAAGTGAATGGATGGAAAAATATATGCAAAGGCTAATAAAAGAAAACTGAGGAGGCTAAATTAATGTCAGACGAAGTGGATTTCACAGCTAGAAATTTAGCAGGAACAAAGAGGGACATTACGTAATAATAAAAAGGTCAATTCACCAAAATAAAAACAAACCAACCTATTGCCATCAAGTCATTTCTGACTCATAGTGACCCTAAAGCACAGGGTAGAACTGCCCCACAGGGTTTCCAAGGAGCAGCTGGTGGATTTGAACTGCTGACCTTTTGGTTAGCAACCAAATGTTTAACCACAGAGCTACCAGGGCCCCTTAAAATTCCTACTGTGAATGTACCAAGCAATAAAACCCAAAACTGGATACTCTGAAGTTGATTTTGACTCATAGCAACCCTATAGGATAGACTAGAACTGCCCTTAGGGTTTTTAAGGAGCTGCTGGTGGATTTGCACCATCGACCCTTTGGTTAGCAGCAGAGAGCTTAACCACTGTGCCACCAGGGCTGCTGTGAAAAACAATAGAGCTTCAAAATACAAAAATGATACAACAGAAAGAACAAATAAGCAAATATACTATTATAGCTGGAGACTTCAATATTCCTCTCTACTGAAAAAACAAGTGGACAGAAAATTAGTAAGAGAGAAACTTGTTGGATAATGACTTAAAATCACTATTTAAATCTAAATCTACCGTAAAATCTACCATACTAGAGAAGAAATATGGGGACTGAGGTACTGGCCAGCTTACATTTCCACACTATCTCCTTGTCCCAGCCCAAAGCCCAGTACCGTCGAGAGAATTAGCAAAATGTCTATTAGTTACACTCTTGCTGACTTATACAATAAAACCAATCACACAAATACACACAGACATACACACACACAATCCCACTACTTTCACAGCACCTGTTTTGGGGCTGACAATCTTTGATGTTTCCATGTATGAAAAAGTAAGAGAGTTCAACGCAATGATTTTAAAGATTACTTTTGGCTGTATACATCAATCATTTTACATTTATAAGTAGAAAGCAGTGTGACTTTTAAGGATGAGCTTGGGAAGATGTAAAGTTTCATTACCTGGCTTTGACAGGCAGGCTTGTTGGTTGTCAGTAAACTTAAATCATAGTAGCTGAAGTTCAAAGGACAGGGTCAGATGATGGTCTGTTGTGTCCTGAGTTGATCAATAATGGAGAGGTTTTCTGACCAGTCTTGAACTGTTTGCTTCACATTTATTTGGAGGAGAGATCAAGTGCCACGGGGTATGGGGAAGATGAGGAACTCCTGTTGGGTACACTCAGCCTCCTCTGCAGAGCTCCGGCCATGAACTTGTATACCACCATGATGCTTAAGGTTGTGTGTCACCTTGGCTGGGTCATGGTTCATAGTGGTTTGACAGCTATGATGTAGTTTGATAGCTACATAATAATGTAATCACTTCCCTGATGAGCTCTGCTATGAGTAGCTAATCAGTTGAAAGGGAGTTTCCTTGGGATGCAGACTGTATCCAATATTGGTGGACTTTCTGTCAAAGTTTGTTGGCTTTTGCTCACTCTGGATCCTGCAGCTGGCTTCTATTCATCTAACCTCCCGTTCTTGGACTTGAGCTAGTGGCTTGCCTGCCAAGCTTGGGTTTTGTTGGCCTCCGCACCCTGTGAGCCAGAGGCCTGTTGTTTGACCTGCCAGTCTTGAGTTCACCAGCCCCTACAGCTACATGAGTCAGTAGAAGCCTCCAGCCTGACTCATGGACTTGGAACTTTCCAGCCTCTGTAGCCATGTAAGCCATTTTCTTGATATAAATCTCTCCCTATATAGATACATTTATACACTTCACTGTTTTACTTCTCTAGAGAACCCAGCCTAAGACAACCCCACTGTCCGCAAAAAAACCAAAGCAATCCAGACCCACCTTTCTAAGTAAGTCTTTTACCGGTCATCTGTTTTGACAAGTCATGCCCCCCTTTGCCAGCCCCAAGCACTACCCAGCTTGAGAAAAACACTGGTAAACACAATTTTCTATACCTCTCTATAGTTCTTATGTATTCCAGGACAATTGCTAAAAATCAAGTGTTTTCTGCTCCCAGCGTGTCTTTTTCTCTTCCCCAGGTGGAGCACCTTCCTGTTCAATTGTGATCTAGAGAGTGCTTATGTCTTACTTCTAGAGAGGTTTCTCCAATGGTCTTATAGCCCAAAGAGAAATCTTTCAGGGGAGATATTAAAAAACAAAAAGCAAGCCTCTCCACCTTCTTTTCTAGGCAATGTTGCAGGGATTGGGGGTTGAGGGGCAGGGGGTAAGAATCTAGTTAAGTTCAATGAATTTAAATGGCTGAATGGTGTGTGTGCAGCCTTCATCCAACAGGATCAGCCAGAGCTTAACTGTCCTGGGACCCGCCTTGGGCATCTATGAATGCCTATAAAGATACCTTCATGGCAGTTCTCAAAGAGAAAATGAATAAATAAGTTAACATTTCCTTAACTGTGGTACTGAGTTTGTACTCTTATAGACTTGATTCTACCAAAGGAAAAAAACTGTTTTTCCCCTATTTTCCTTACCTCTCTTCAGGAGTCTTATACTGGCCCACTTAGCCAAAATACTTCCCCGGCTTAGAAAAGAAAGGAGGAGATCGTCCCACTTTTGCTTTCATGCAAGGGCACATAAAAACATGCGGGGGCACGTTAAATGGCTTCAAGGCACTTGGGTACTAATCACACCACTTTGCGGATATAATTCCAGCCTGCAGGCTGGCTGGCTGGCTGAGTTTTGATTGATGGTACCAATTTTGTAGCGTCTTTATATAAAAGATTCCAAGCCAGAGCTAGTTCTTCTTAAAAAGTGTGAGGATTCAGAGAGTAGCAGAAAAAACAAGAGATTAGGCAGCTGGTTGCTTAATAAAGGATGGCTACATTAAGGAAAAGAGAAGTGACCAGGGGCCCCGAAAACAAATAGGAAAAACAAATAAAACCTCTCCCCTGTGTAACTCTACACTAGAACAAAACTAAGGTCTATATTATTTATAAATTATTAATCATGTTTTAAAAAACCAGTCTCCTAGTGCCCTACTAAGTTACAAAAGTGACTCATGTGTATATTTGTATCGAGTTGCTTTGAATGAGATGACAAAATCTGTATCCTACATGGAAAAAAAAAAAAAACCCTATTGCAACATAAAGAGAGATATCCGCCATCAGTTATTAATACGTAAAATCAGAATTTTATAACCCTTCTAGTTATTAGAAATTATTTCAACATTTTCTAAAAGAAGGAAAAAAGAAGTTCCAGAAATGTTTACAGAAGCGATTAGGAAGGGAGACGTGACTAGAACCCAGGTGTTCTGACTCCTTGACTAACAGTTCCGTGCTAACTCCAGGTTGCAAATAAATGTGTGGATATTCCCTAGAACAAGAAAGATGAGTTGAAGAAAATTCTTTAAACGTTAGCAGAGAGACGGATCAAAACTGGGTAGAAGCGTCACAAAGCATCTCTCCGTGTTCCATTTTGCACAGTGCATAAAAAATGGGTGTGTTAACTTCCCATCCCATTTCTCCTCTGCCACTGGCTAATTTTGGAACCTGAAATCCAATACTTTTCAGCCAAGGTTTCTATTCAGGAAAAGAGAATCATTGTCCATTAAAAAAAAAAAAAAAAAGATTTGGATTCCCTGCTTAAGTATAATTCAGAAGTGAGACAGAAACACTAAATAAAACTAGGAACTGATCAACAAAATGCACCTCTGTATCTCTAAAACTTTGTGTATTTCTGCTGTCAGAGGCTACCATATTTGGAAATCTGCATCCACAGTTTGAGTTTGTTGGTCAAACAACTTAACTCAAAATCTTATATTTTGAGGAAGTTGCTTCAGTAACATGAAGTTTAATGAAAATACTAGCTGCTACTTCTTACTTAGAGCGGACCCAATGCATAGAGATAATCACGGAAGTCCAAAACGCTGGCTTCACAACAGATCATTCCCAAATTGTGTACGTCTTGATTCGTACTAAAGAACAGAATGTGCTCATCTTTGCCACACAGATTTTATATAGTTTTGACGAAAGCATATGCTTAACTCAGCAATTTGACTGCAGGATTATAATCAAAATTCTCTTGTGGAAAATGCCAGCAGCTCAGAACACCATCTGGGAGCACAGGCAGAATTACTGGAGGATGGAGAAGCAGTAACAAAAAACTAAAGATGAAAGGGTGTGCTGTGACTTAAACTAGAGTGAAGCAAAACCTGATTCCTTTTTCCTAAGAAGAGAGAGCCAAACATTATTTCATAGTGCCTTGCTTTCCACCCTGGGCTCCAACCCATTCTGCCGTGGCAGGTCTGCGTGTCCTTTGCCTCGAGTTAACATAAAACCGTTCCTGGGCATCTAATTAAAACAGTCAGGGCCATTACTGATGAAAGGTGGGGAAGCAGAGAACTGTTTGCATCTTATTCCAAATTAGTTTGAGCTCATCCAAGATCAAAGGAAACCCAGACCTGAGAAAACAAACAGACCACATACAAGTCATTTGTTGACCTGATGCTATTTCCTGGAAGTAAAATCACTGTGTCACTTTGGAAGGCTGGCTCAGCCACCACGACACCACCAAGGGACCTTCTAGCCAGGGGAGTGTCTCAGGATTCCCTGTTTCTGAAAGCACATTTTCAAAACAAGGTTTTAATAACACGAAGTCCACTCAAGCTATTTTCAAAGGTCAAAACAATGGATTCACAATGAAACCTATGTGCGTGAGCACACACAAACACACAAACACACACACACGCACACACACGCACACACGGCTACTTCCCCCATATGCCACACTTTGCTTACCTAGGGTTTTTGATTGCATGTGTCTCATTAGGGCAGCCTGTAGCTAACTGCTCAGTCACTTAATATGTTTTGCTGGTAAAACAACCTTCAGGGTTTACCCTGCCAATACATCTGCTGTCTTACTGTATTCAAAATATCAGGCCGTTTCTGCTAGAATCAATTACTTTTATGAGATTTTTTTTTTCCTCAGAGGAGTAAGGGTGATCTACTCATTAAGTCCTAAAACTGTCAAGTACTTTTTCCTCAACCCTGGAATCTGGCTACAAAGCAGAATTAAGATAAAGGCTTGGAGAGTCCGTAAAAGTGAACATTTTGGACTTGGGATTATAGTGAACGTTTCAAGCAAAGTCAGAGTGACCAAAAGCAAACATGTAAACTGTCAGATAAAGAAGTTTCTCTTTGATCCTAAACAAAGCCACGGCTATCTCACAGCACAATGCCATTTTTTCCATGAAGCACACAATGGTTTCCAAACTGAATCCTTGGCCATTAAGTTATATGACTTTTTAAAGTGCTGTTCTTCCTTACTTTTGAGGGTGAAATTTACAGATGAGGATGAAGTCAACACATTCTTACCAGTTGTGTAATAGGTATGGATGAACTGAACGATAGTCTGCTAGTTCCAACCCTAATGGAAAGGAACAAATCCATATGGTCACGAATACTTATATGAGTTACAGAATCAGAGTTCTGGAGTCAGACTTCTGAAAAATAACAAGCCCAACGGATACAAACAGGGATTTTTAAGATTTGGTATTGCATAATTATAAGAACCAAACCCATATCCATCGAGTTGATTCCGATTCCTAGTGGCCTATAAGACAGAGCAGAGCTGCCCCATAGGGCTTCCGGGGCTGTAATCTTTAGGAAAGCAGACGGCCACATCTTCCTGCTGTGCAGCGGCTGGTGGGTTTGAACCACCAACCTTCCAGTTAGAAGCCAAGCACTTAACTACCGCACCATCAGGGTGTTTAAATTGCTTGGTTGTCTCCATTCTAATTTGTTTGGTAGTATTTTAAGCAGAATTTGTATACCAGAACTTTTTTTTTAATGAAGCTGAAAAGATGAAATATGTACATTGTTGTTAGATGCCATCGAGCCAGTTCTGACTCACAGAGACCCCAGGTGACAGAGGTGAGCTGCCCCGTAGAGTTTTCTCTGTGGTAATCTTTATGGGAGCAGATCACCAGGGCTTCCTTTCTTGGGGCCACTGGGTGGGTTTGAGCTGCCGACTTTTTGGTTAGCAGTCAAGTGCTTAACCATTGTGCTACCAAGGCTCCTTGAAATATGCATGGTCCTCAATAAATATTTCAGCCTACCTGGTTTATAACCATTTCTGTCCTCAGGATGGATGAAAAGAGAAAATGAAAGAGAGTGAGGAGAGTAAGAGGGACCCAATGGCAATGCAAAATTTAAAATCATTTTAATGAAAAGTTTTAATGAAAAATTGTCTTGGCTTAAGTGTGACTTAATTTATTTTCTTTCATATATTACCCAAGAGATATAATATAACACTATATTTATATCACTTTTGCTCTAGTTTATTTAAAGTTTATTCTTTAATTTTCATTTCTTTTTGATTTTTAAAAAACACAGACAAAATGATTCAACGGTGTACATGGGTCCATTTTTCTCTCTCCTTGTTCTAAATAATGGATATGTAGTTTTTTCAGTGTGTTCCTTCATAACTAAAGCAGCTTTAATATTTGCACCAATAGATCCAATGATAATAATTAAAAAAAGCCATTCACACATTCTTTTTTTATGATGCAGTATATTTCTCATTGGTAACAACAGTAGGAAGCCTAACAAGTTCTAAACGAACTCAGAGAAGGAGAACGTATTATGGCAATGGATTCATTTTCTGGTTCTACTATGACAAATTACCACAAACTGAGATTGAACAACATAAATTTATTATCTTATAGTTTTTGGGTCTAAAGTCCAACACAGTCCTCAATGAACTAAAATCAAGGTGTTGGGCAGGGTGTGTTTCTCTCTGAAGGCTCTACTGGGATCTATCCATCCATTTCCTTATTCAAGTTGTTGACTGAACTCAGTTCCTGATGTTTATAGGATGAAAGTTCCCATTTCCTGACTGGATCTCAGGTGATGACCGACTGCTTCCAGCTTCTGGAGGTCACCTGTACTCTTTGGCTTTTGGACCCTTTCTTCCATTGGGTATTATTGTTCTCATAGTTTGAATCTCTTCTTCTTCTACTCATTTCTCTCTGGCCTCACCAGGAAACAATCTCTGCTTTGAAGGGCTTATGTGATTAGATTGTGCCCATCCAAATAAATCCAGTATAATCTCCTTGTCACATGGTCTTCATCACCTTAATCAAAGTCCGTTTTTCCATGTAAGGTAGTATATTCATAGGTTTTGGAGATTAGGACACGGACAACTTTGGGTTGGCATTATTCTTTATAATACCATTGCTGTTGAGTCGATTCTGACTCATACTGACCCTATGGGACAGAGTAGAACTGTAGCATAGGATTTCCAAGGAGGGGCTAGTAGATTTGAACTGCTGACTTTTTGGTTAGCAGCCTTAACGCTTAACCACTGTGCCATAATAGAGGCTTCTAAATTATGCTAAATTTCTAAGGGAAGAAGTAGAAGGTTTGATAAGAGCATAAAGCTACTGGGGAAAAGAATTATAGGATGAGATTGTCATTATAATGAAGCATCGTTAATGCATTAATGCCCCACAAGTGTGAACACCAATTTTCTAGGCAATGAGGAGCTATGTAAAGATTATGTGTGGAAAATGATGGGTGCCAAACAGTTTTTAGGAAAGACAAGTAATTTGTGAAATCCTCAGTTTAACACGTGAAAAGGAGATTTATTTTATTTCTATTCTTTTTTTTTTTAATTTTGGCTGCATCCATAAATTAATTACTTTAGACACTGAATCTACAGAGAAAAACAATGTCCCCAAATCAGCAGATGCCACGAAAGCTAATAAGTATGTTTAAAAGTGAATAGAGTCACAGTCTCCACGGAATTTTTTTTTTCAACCTAGACTTTATTACGCTGATGAAGAACTATATCATTATGATTAAATTTGCAGAATTTTAAAGTCTTTTTTTTTTACTTATCGCACGTAAAGTTGGTACATAAGTCAGACAGATCAGCCCATGCTAATGTGTTTCTTTTACACCCTTGAGCACTTCTCATTTTGGATAGTAGCGATTTGTGTATTTCTTATTTCCACTCGACTCCATATGTTTCTTGAGGGAATAGACAGTGTAGCATACAAGTTGCATTCTCCATAGCACTGAATAGGTATGAAAGAAATATTAATACCAAATAGGTAGACGAATTAATTGCCTTCGAGGGGGTTCACATTCTTGAAAGTTTAGGGCCATGGAAATGTTTTATAAGAAAAAAATATCTTTCAAATTCATCAATTCGTTTGTGAGAGGTACCTTAGTATATGCAGTGTGCCATGCACATTGTTGAAATCTCAGGATAGAAATACAAACAAGCTAAAGCAAGTATATATTATGCATTGACTTTTTTTCATGCCTCATTCAAAAAAAATGTATATTATTTAAGGAGGCTTATGACTTTGAACATTTCAGAGTCCAGTCAAATACAGTAGTATAAATATAATGCAAATGCCTCCAAGCTTTCTCCATTAGGAAACAGAAGGTAATGTCATTAATTAAAGGATAAGCTGTAACAGAACATACACACTGAGAAGTATAATCACGTACCTTGGCAACACAGCAAACAATGCAACTAATTCTGCCTGCAGGGGTTTTGCTCATCTCCTATCTCCACTGATGGTGACAAGGCATTGCCTTCCATTAGATTTTATCTCTTTTTGAGTTCAAGACTCTTGACCTTTAAAATTCAACTCCTGTGCAATAAAACCATGCAATTTCATCCAAAAAGGTAATAAAAAATTTTGTAAAACAATCCAAAAACCTAAAAATTCCCATTCATTTAATAAAGTTGATATAAGCGATAATAAAGCATTTTTAAAGAATAACAAAACACAGATGAAAAGATTCTATATAATACCTCATTCTCCTTTCTGTTTAAGACTAAAGAAAAGCTATATTTTGGACCTAGGATATGCTAAATTAGCATGACGATTCATCTTCTAGAATTTACACACTTGTAGACACACTTTCCCAATTCTACAGAGAAAGTGTGCATCTGCTTACTATTTTTGTTCAGGAAAATATCACACTGCCAGGGCAACATCTAACCATTCTTTATGTAAATATGGGATCTGATGATATATCTTAGGTAATAACAAAATATATTAAATGTCTTAATGATTATCAGTGGATATCTTGATGATTTTTCTGGTAAACAAACCATGGAGCTAAGACCATTGTTATTCAAGTTTTAACAGGAGAAAGATTTTCTAAAAATGAAGTCTTCTATAAAGACTCAATATTAATTAACTAATGAATATGTTCACTATAAGCAGCCTTACGACGCAGTGGTTAAAGCAAGCGATCGCTAACTGAAAGGTCCATGGTTGGAAACCACCAGCATGGCTCCACAAGAGAAAGGTGTGGCGGTCGGCTTCAGTACAGATTTACAGTGTTGGGAACTCTATGGGGTCACTGTAAGTCAGAATCGACTCCATGGCAGTGGGTTTTTTTTTTTTTTTTTTTTTTAACTCACTGTTATCATAAATCATGAATATTTTATGAAACTTACTATGAGCCAGTGACTATATGAAAAACTATATAAAGGAAAGAGCTTAAGTGCAGTTACTGGGGTTGAAGTCAGGTGAACCATCTGTAGTCTCGTTTGCCCATCTTCCTCCTTTCTCATTTTGCTATCCCTCAGGCGCTTGCATTGACAATCTAAGGTTCTGTGGAGACATCATTTTGAATGGCAGTTGCATTTTTTTAGAGAATTCCACAAAATGTGAATAATTATTTTGTGGAGTGTGAGTGTTCACACTATACTATTCACTTTCCTAAGTGCTTTTCATGTGTTAAATCAGGTGATTCCCTCAACACCCTTTTATTCCCATTTTACGTGAGAAGAAACTAAGGCCCAACAACTTAAATAGCTTCCCCAACATCACATGGTTGGCAAATTGTGGGAGCACGAATCAAACCTAGGTACTCTGGGCTAAGTTAAAATTTCCACATTCTTAAAGAGAAATAGACAAATAAAAAAAAAATGGAAGTATTATAATAATTACATACTTTGAGTGTTACACTTTTTATTATACAAACAGACTGGGAATATTTCCTGACTGAGTTTGTTTTAAAGTACAACTACAGGGGAGTCCTAGTAGTGGTGCAAATTGTTACGCTCCTGACCACTAGCCAAGAGGCTGGCAGTTGGAATTCAGCCAGAGGTGGCTCAGAAAACAGACCTGGTGATCTGCTTCTGAAAGGTCACAGCCTTGAAAGCCCTATGGAGAGTTCTACTCTGCACACATGGAGTCGTCATGAGTCGGAAGGGACTTGATGGAAACCAACAAGGTACCAACTCAGGCAACAATAAAACAGGTACTAAAAATACATGAGCTAATTCATACTCAAATCAAGTTCTGTGAAGACAGCTAAATTGCAACTACTGCTTACGATTATTGATCAAGCCCTAGGTGAGATAAAGCAGGTTAGAATTTTACTTGGCCAATTGAGCATTTTCTGCTGTATAAAATCTGGGTGCGTAATTTACACAGAGCTTCCCGTGTTTGTATCTCCTAAGAGATTTACCTGTAATACCAGGATCTCTCACCAACTGATGCATTCGAATGGTGGTGTTGGCAAAGGAGACTGCCAGAAGAACAAACAAATCAGTCTCAGAGGAAATACAATCAGAATGCTTCTTAGAATCGAGGATGGTGAGACTTCTGCTGCCTTACTTTGGACATAGCATCAGGAAAAACCAATCCCTAGAAAAAGAGATCATGTTTGGTAAAGTAGAGGGTCAGTGAAAATGAGGGAAATGCTCAATGAGATGGATTGACACAACAGAAGCAACAATGCAATTAAACATACCAACGACCATGAAGATGGCACAGGATTGGACAGCCTTTGGCCTGTTATACATAAGGGTACTGTGAGTTGGAGCCACCCCAAAGGTAAATAATAACAAGTGTGAATTCCTGTGTGTTGAAATATTGCAGATCAAAGGGGCAGGAGATAACACCGAGTGCACCATACTAACTCAAGAGGAATTTGTTCCTGCTCCACCGCCCTCCTCACCCCCCGCCATCCAAACCTTCCCCCACACCTTACCTCTTAAAGTCTTTGAATTCAGCTGGGATTTTAGGTTACTGCTGGGAAGTATTAAAACTCATTATTTGGTTGACCAGAATATTTACCGTCTCTTATTTTCCAATAATGCTCTCTGAATGGTTTCCTTAATATTTTTAAAAGATGTGTGGCACTGCCGCCGAGTACAACATGGGACAGGAATTATAGTTATCATTTCAGATGAGGTGTGTTGAAAGAGTTCAGGATGACGCAGTTGGCAGCTTTCAGACCTTGCTTCCTTATTATTACCATCTGTGTCAGCTTGGAGCCTCCTTTTCAGAGAGGACAAGGAAAATGAAGCTGTGCTGTGGGGAGGTTTGATTTATTCATTATTTTCATTATGATTGACCCTGGTATACTACGTTGGTGAATGAAACTGAGAAACCATTCCAAGCTTTTACTGGATAGCGTATGTAACTATCTGCATATACAATTAGCATTTAAAATTTTTTACCCTGTGCACAATTTTCTTATGGACACAATTTTCTTATGTGCATCTCTTTAGAGAAACAGTAATAACCATGATAAAAAAAAAACTTTCACCTTTCTTTATTGAACCTGATGATATTGCAATATAACCTTTATAGCAAATATATTATTGCTGGCACAAAAAAAGTTTTTCATTTTTATAACAAAGTACATTGGCAGTGAAAACGAGCAAAGAACAAGTATTCTGCAACCTATAAGAAGTGCTTGGAGTGCTAACCTATTTGGAAGGAACCTGACTCATTTCAGGGAATTTATATAGACCATAAAAAAAAAAAAAAAAATCAACCGCAAAATGAAGAAAGCAAAGAAAACGCTGAGAGCCAAGATTTTGACTTCTTGTGCTGGATTTATAAGCAAATGATATCACTTAAAAACATCATTGTAGGGTTCACTAAAAAACTTCAAATGCATGTATAAGTTATAGGGATTAAAAAAGCTAAACTATGCATTTTCTTCTTCTTAACAATACACACTAAATCCCTTCCATACAGCAAGACCAGAACAAGTCTTACTTTATAGCACTGGAGTATAGGAAGTGCAGTTTCATATACGAGAAAGGTTTGGAATTTAATATGTACACTTAGTTTAAATATTCAATAAAAGTTCTAAGTTCTTTTTTTTTTTAGGCTGAGGCATCCATAGTTAACGTTTACTTTGCTAGTAAAACGTCCTGACTAAAGAAAGTTAAATATTAACTCCTTGAACAAGGTTCACCTAAATAAGGAGAAATATCAAGATTCATATGTATAAATATGTAAATCTTAATTCCCCTTATTCCTGTTGTGTTGTGTCACTGGATCTAGTAATATATTAAAATAGCTAACAAGGAGTCTCCATTTATATATGAGAGAATCCAGCAATGCGAGGACAGAGATAGAGGAGAGGCCCCTCATGAGTCAATGAGGTCTCTTTCACCAGTGAATCCCACTATCTCTTCTCTCTGAAATTTTGACAAGGTCTTGTGGCTCTTAAACTAATCACCAGTTCAAACAGAAACATCTAGGAGTTTACTTAGAAGGGTCATTAAAATTATGAAAAGATGATTTTCCACTTCTGCAACTAGATTGTGAATTCTAGAATGACAGAAATAAATACTGGTGGGATGCTGGTTGAGTTGAAGCTGAAGTTCAGAGATACCAGTATCTGAAGAGCATAATCAGACAGCATGTCCTCCATAAGATATCAATGGATTCATCCACCGATTTTTTTAACGGAGTTTTTTGGCCCACGGCAGGAATGATTATTTTCTAAAACTTAGGTTCCCTTTGACATACACTGATCTGTCTGATATAGTTAAGTGAACAGGTCCATTGGAAGAAAGACTAGAAAGAGGAAAGAATAAAAAAAATTCCCTGAGAAAAAATGAGGAAACAGTCTGGAAATGAAGACATAGAAAGAAGTCTTACATATATGAAAGAAACAATGGTGGGAAGATGTATACAATTAGAATCTGTACTTGAGTCCACTTTTGATTATATGTTTCTGGAAACCCACACGATCTTTGTAAAATCCATCCCATAGCAGATAGGTACATCAGGCATTACAGATTGTTTGTTGTTATTGTTGGTTGCTATCGATTCAGTTCCGACTCATAGCAACCCTACCTACAACAGAACAATATGTACAACAGAACAAAACGCTGTTCAGTCCTGCTCCATCCATCCTCACAATCATTACTATGTTTGAGCCCACTGTTGCAGCCACTATTTAAATCCATCTCATTGAGGGTTTTCCTCTCTTTTGCTGACACTCGACTTTACCAAACATGACGTCCTTTCTCAAGGACTGGCCCCTCTTGATAACATGTCCAAAGTATGTGAAACAAAGTCTCACTATTCTAGTTTCCAAGAAGCACTCTAGCTGTACTTCTTCCAAGACAGACTTGTTCTTTCTCTATCAGTGCATGGTATAACCCATATTCTTTGCCAGTACTCATGCAGATTGTATGAGTAGAGAGAAAATGCCCCAAAGAAAGTCTAAGGTTCAGAATACCTCAGCAGCACCAAGTAATAAGCTGAATTAGAGAGTAAGTGGCATGCTGTATGGAGACAGTCAATTTTAGAGTAATGGGAATCTGGAGGCAGGCTATGATTGAGCTGGAGACCGCATCGGCATAAGGGAGCTCCAGCGAGAGTAGGAAATTGCCAAGAGGTCTGTATGAACGGTATGAACAGCAGGACCAACGGGTAGCTGTGGCAAGCAGCATCAAAATACACATACAATGGAATAAAGAGAAAGGAAGTCCTGCAACACACCACAACATGGAGGAGACTTGAAAACGTTATGCTTAATGAAGTCAGTCGATAGCACAAAGCACAAAATATTGTGTGATCTCACTAACATGAAGTACCCAGAATAGGTAAATACATAAAGATTAGAGACGAATGGCAGTTACCAGGAGTGGGAGGGGGGGAGATAGGGGCAATTATTACTTAGGAAGCATTGAGTTTTTGTTTACGGGAATGGAAAATTTGGTAAAAGACATCGGTGATGGTCACACAACATCATAGATGTAATTGATTTCACTGAATTGCACACATGCAAAATGTTGAATTGGCAAATGTGTTGTTTATATTTTTACCAAAAAAAAAAAAAGTACATGTGAGACAAACTCTGACCCCTTTGGTGATTCCCAGAAGCATTCAGAAAGGAAAGGTAAATAGCGAAACCCTTAAATAATGCTTTTTTTTTCCTTCTGTAATCCATCCATGGATGGTATGATGACATACATATGCGGATGCTCAATAAAGTTTTTGAATAAATAGCACATCTTAATAAATGGAAAGTGTAGGTGTCAACTTCAGCTGAAATCTTCAACAATGCAAACATAGTCATCATGCTTCTTAACTAAACTTAGGTGAACGTAGACTTCTGTGATATTATTTACTGACTCCAGATTAATCAAAACTATTATTAAAGTATAAAAGTACTTGCAAATAGTCAATAAACATAGGGAAATATGGAAGAAAAATATGTGTGCAATAATATGGGTCATTCCCTGTCACAAGTCGTGGTGGCTTACTAGGGAATTCATTCAGGGTTTTCGTGGTTACTCTCAGCTGGAAAAATGGCCAATCCAGCCTTCCTCAGTTTTCCCTATCTCTAGAATGGGACTACCATCAACGCATTTTGTACCTAAGGAACCGTCCTTGACACTTTTCTCTTATTTCATCACTTATTTCAAATGCATCATGGAGTCCTGCCAATTTTACCTGCTATGTGTCTCTCCCCATATACCATGGACTCCCAGACGAATGAACAAATCTGTCTTGGAAGAAGTACTTTGAACATTTAATCAGAAAGGACCAGTCCCTAGAGAAGGACATCATGCTTGTTAAAGTAGCGGGTCGTCGAAAAAGAGGATGACCCTCAAGCAAATGGATTGACACAGTGCATGCAACAATGGGCTCAAGCATAGCAAAGACTGTGAGGATGGCACAGGACCAGCCAGTGTTTCGTTCTGTTGTACATAGGGTTGGTATGAGTCAGAGCCAACTCAATGGCACTAACAACAACAACGACAACATATGTCTCTCAAATCTATTGATTTCTCTTTATCTCCACCACCACAGACTTAGACCAAGTCATTAACTCTGGTCTGGGCTATTGAAAAAGTCTCCTGTGCGGTTAAATTTCCATTTGGCAAAGAGAACTGTGTCCTCACGAGGCAAAATGGATCATGTTATTGCTTAGCGCTGCCCTCCTTGTACTCCCAATTCTCTTTATTTTCATCTCTTTTTTCCACATTATTAGTTTCTCATTCAAAAAATTATACAAATTATTTTGTGATCTTGTTTGCAATCCCCACAGTATGTCAGCACTCTTCCCCTTTCCCTTTCCACCCTAGGTTCCCTGTGTCCATTTGTCCAGGTTTCCTGTCCCTTCCTGCCTTCTTGTCTTTGCTTTTGGGCAGGTTTTGCCCATTTGGTCTTGCATAATTGACTGAACTAAGAAACCCGTGCCTCACGTGTGTTATTATTATTGTTATTATTTTATAGGCCTATCTAATCTTTGGCTGAAAGGTTGACTGTGGGAGTGGCTTCAGTTCTGAATTAGCAGGATGTCTGGTGGTCATAGTCTCAGGGGTTCCTCCAGTCTCTGTCAGATCAGTAAGTCTGGTATTTTTTTTTTTTTTTTGCGAATTTGAATTTTGATCTACATTTTTCTCCTGCTTTGTCCGGGACCCTCTATTGTGGTCCCTGTCAGAATGGTCAATGGTGGTAGCCAGGCACCATCTAGTTCTTTTGGGCTCAGGCTGGTGGAGGCTGTGGTTCATGTCCATTAGTCCTTTGGACTAATATTTTCCTTGTTTTTTTTTTTCATTCTCCTTTACTCCGGATGGGATATGACCAATAGACGTATCTTAGTCAATCGCCAATTTCTTGATGAAATGTCCCCTTACACCAGTACCTCTCTTCTCTGTTAGCTAGTTACTCTCTTAGGGCATGATTCCTTTCCCTTAGAGGCCTTATGTCAGCTTATAATTAGAAATTATTTCATGCAATTAATTGTGTAAGAGCCGTCATCTCTATTGGAACACAGTTTCAGTAGGAAAATAATGACATGCCTTTTAGCTTCACATTTCTTGGCACTTGTAAGTAATTTATTAATATTTATTTGTATCATTTGCAAACTTTTGATGGCTGGAGAAAGAAGGGAAAAGAGAAGAGGAGAAAAGAAAATAATAACATATGGCCCTATCTATATTCATGGCTCCTAAAGAAATAAAAGAAATACCTTCTCACTAACTGAAAGCAAGGAGATGATAGTCATAAACCATGGCAATTTTTATCTATTCCTGTGTTGCATCTTAATTATTTCTTTGGTGATGCTTAGGAAGTACTTTGAGAAAGTGGATGCCTTTTTCCTCATTCTGAACCTCATTCTGAAACCTCACATATGCGAGAAATTAAAGAAGATGAAATAGGAGTGATAACCTAGAGAACTTCTCACTTTGTTCTTTATTACCCAGTTTTAATCCCATTGCTCTTAGTAATAAGGAAAAACATACTTCATATACAGGGGGAGGAATATGATATAAACCTGCTAGTAACCAATACAGAGATGTACCAGTGATTCAGTGGTAGAATTCTCCCCTTCCATGTGAGATACCCGGGTTTGATTCCCAGCCAATGTACCTCACGCACAGCCACCATCTGTCTGTCAGTGAAGGCCTACGTGTGACTATGATGTGAACAAGTTTCAAAAAAGCTTCCAGACTAAGAAGAACTAGGAAGAAAGACCTGAAGATATACCTCTGAAAATCAGCCAATGAAAACCCTGTGAATTACAACGGTCTAATGTGCAACTGATATGGGGATGGAGCAGGACTGGGCAACTTTTCATTCCGTTGACTTGGGGCCATCATGAGTGGGGGGCTGACTGGAGGACAGCTAACAACAACAATGATATTAATGAGTATAGACAGTATTATGCAGGTATGGATAGGGCAAATCCTTTCAATAGTCAACTACGAATGTCAAATGTTGATGACCTGAATTTTGAATAGATAAATTGTGGCCTCCTTGCAAAGTAATCTTAGAGTTATTCTCTTTTTGCTCTGTGTGGTTCTATAGTCAAGTCCCCAGGAATGCAGGAAATTAACAAAGCTAGCTGTAGGCATGATACACCCTTTTAATAACCTACACACCTGCACTCACACTGGAAGAATAGCACAGAGAATTTACAGGTTTGAACCTTTGCCAGAAGTAACAACCCAACTCTGCTAGGACAAAAATGCAATGTTTAAAAATTTTTTCCCCCATAATGGGAAGAGAGACAATTAAATTTGCCTTTTTGACTTTTACTTTTATGGACACGGTTTAATACATGCTTATTTTGTACTCAGTTATTTCTCTTTCTACTGGCTGTTACCATCTATATGTCTTTTAATTCTGATTCATTTCCTCTGGCTCTTCCCAGACTTTTACTTCTTGGTCTCTTTCTCTTATTTTGTTTTTTATTTAAATCTTTTACTACTTTCTTCTGAGGGCTCTGGGTACAATTTATTTCTGTCATTCTGTTATATTCTATTTGACTTCTTTCCTGTCTCAGTTTAACTTTCCTATCTTTTGGTGAAAGGACAAAAATATTGGTCAGGCTTCCTTTATATGGACTGGAAACTGCTTATTTCATAGGGTAAGTTGTTCTCTCTTTGCTTCCAAGAATCCTTTAGTTACTGAAAAAAATATGTGTAGGAAAAGATATATTCACATAAAACGGCAAGTTAAGACCCCTCTCTGAATGGCAAACCCCAGTGCTTACATTTAAGGAGAGAGGATTCCTGGAAAGACTTTCTGTTTTGCTGAATTTGATTAAAGGTGGACATATAATTGGAAGAAGGCTTTCTTTCCATTCCACTTGTCATGAAGTCAATTCTGAGTCATGGTGACCCATGCGTGTCAAACTGTGCACCATAGGATTTTCAATGGCTGATTTTTCAGAAGAAGATCACCAGTCCTTTCATCCAAGGTGCCTCTGGGTGCACTTGAACCTCCAGCCTTTCAGTTAGCAGTCAAGCACTTAACTGTTTGCACCACCCAGAGACTCAAGAAGAAAGCTAGGAATACTTAATTGTAGCATGCTAAAAAAAAAAACAAAAACAAATAACCAGGGTTAGGGAGAAGACTTCTTCCTTCAATATTATCTGTTCTTGGTAATATGCTGTCTCCTGAAATGGTTGAACATCGACCAGTTCTTTTGGGTACAGTGACTCTTGTGTATTCCTTCCATCTTTTTTTTTTTTTTTTTGATGTTTCCTGCATTGTTCAATGCTTTGCCCATAGAATTTTTCAATGTTGTAACTTCAATTTTTTCTTTAGTTCTTTCATTTTGAGAAATGCTGATGGTGTTTTTCCTTTTTGGTTTTCTAACTCCAGGTCTTTGCACATTTCATTATAATACTTTACTTCGTCTTCTTGAGCTGCCCTTTGAAATCTTCTATTCAGCTCTTTCACGTCATCATTTCCTCCGTTTGCTTTAGCTACTCGACATTCAGTAGTAAGTTTTAGAGTCTCTTCTGACATCCGTCTTGGTCTTTTCTTTCTTCCCTGTTTAATAACCTTGCTTTCTTCAGGTATGATGTCCTTTATGTCATCCTACAGCTTATCTGGTCTTTGGTCACTAGGTTTCGACAAGTAGGTTTTTCCAAATATAGTTTTATAAAATAAGATCAGGCAGCATACAACCCAGATGACTGGATTTTTTATCATTTCAACTAATTAAAGATATGCAATTAATTTTTTGATGTAAACTTATGAAGACTTCAATAAAATTTGCATATGATTTATGCACTCTTTTCAACTCTGATTTATTCGATGATGCATCAATAGGGTAAAAACCTTCAGTCCTTTGCAGGAACATGAAACTATAGTGGGTCTGTGGTAAATAAATAATAAATGTATAAGATGTTGTACTAGTTAAGATATATCATCTATCATGAACCGGATTGTTATTTTAATGTCCCTAGGGCATTATCGGAGCACTGGTGGTGTAGTGGCTAAGAGCTTGGCTGTTAACCAGAAGGTTGGCAGTTTGAATTCACCAGCTGCTCCTTGGAAACCCTATGGGGGACAACCAGAATGCAGAAAAATGTGACAATGAGCAATGACTGGTGTGAATTGTGTTGACCTCAACACTCATTTGTCTACTTGGCACAGTCTTATTTGCCCCTTTCTTCCACAAGATCTTTAGTTTTCATTTTTGAAACTCCTGTGTTAAGACTTGTGGTTTCTGGTCATTTTACTGAACATTTAGCCTCTGCTGTCTTGCCTCAACTATCCTGTGAGGGTAATTACTTTGAAAAGCTCACCCTGTACATTTTGATATTTAAATTTCTTGGTGTATACTGTCATCTTCATAATATAACTAGAAGACAGTGTATTTCTCAGTCCTTGAGCTTATGTTTACATCAAGAGAGTCACCAAGAAATCTTAAACAGAGTTTTTGGCTTATACACTGTGATTGGAGTCACACAATTTTCTAGAAAACTTCCTCATTTCATCCTCTCATTGTCAGTGGCTGTAATGTAACTTTATTTCTTATAAACAAGAGCAGGTGCAAATGTGATGAAGAAAGTAGTCATTTTTCTTTTCATAACAACGTAAGGTGAACAACCAGGGAAATTAGGTAAAGTATGTGACGGAGAAGTTTATATCCAGATTGCTCCTAAAGTTATATCTGTCTGCTGCCTAGAGTTCTCCATTCTGAGATGCCCTCCCAAGAAGGAATTCCATGGAAAAGTTTCTTTTCTCTTTAGCCTCATAATACTTTCAGATAGTATATTATATCCACATAACATTTGCTTTTTAGTTATAACTTTACAGGAAAGCATTAAATGTTAATAAAAGAGGGTTTCATAACAAAAGAAAGTAAACATTAAAAATAAAATCACGCATACTTTTATTAATGGGTATTAGCTAATGCCAGTATTTTGCACTTATTTTCATATGCTTTTTGGACTCATTCAACATTCATACATTATTTATGGATTTTTATTTTTTGATATAACATCGTATTTTAAATGTTCTTTGTAACAGTACGTATTTTGCAAATACATCATGTTTAATGAGTAGAAAATATTGTAAGATATAAATATCATCCCATTGCCCTTGAGCCCAGACACATACCAATGTTATAGGTCAGAGTAGCACTGCCCCATAAGGTTTCCAAGGCTGTAAATCTTTATAGAAGCAGGCTGCCACAGCTTTCTCCTGCAGAGCAGCTGGTGGGTTCCAACCGCTGACTTTTCAGGGAGCAACCCAATACTTAACCACTATGCCACCAGCGCTCCTCATAAATGTAAATATATCATAATTTAGTTAATAATTTTGAAATCGTTGACTACTTCACTTTTTTCTTTCTTTGTTATTTAAATAATACAAGGATTTTGATATGTATGCATAAAACTTGTCTTTGTAGTGATTAAGATGAAAACTTTAGAGTCAGTAGAACTGGATTGGAAATCAAGCCCTCTCCCTTAATAGTTGTGCAGACTTGGGTAAGTAATTTAATCTCTGTGGGCCCAATTCCTCACCTGCAAAATGGAATGATAACAATACCTACCTCATTTGGTGGTTGTGAAGATAAACTGAATTTTTTATATTTATGCGTTATATGGATTAGGACAAAATGTTTGCCACATAGTAAGTTCTCAATACGTGTATATGTTCATTCTTTAGAATTGTATGAATATATATATACACACATATATACATATGCATATATATACATCTTCATGTATATATATATACAGGTATATATATATATATATATATACTTGTATACACACGTGTGTGTATGCACGTGTGGGTGTGTGTAACCCTGGCAACCCAACAATTAACTGCTTGGCTGTTACCCAAAAGTTGGCAGTTCCAACCCACCCAGTGACTCCATGGGAGAAAGACCTGGCAATCTGCTGCTGTAAAGATTATAGCCTAGAACACCCTATGAAGCAGTTCTACTCTGTCAAACGGAGTTTGGGTTTTTTTTTTTTCTTCTTCTTCCTAGTCTGTTTTAGTCTGGAAGTTACTCTAAAACCTCTTCAGCATCATAGAAACACACAAGCCTCCACTGACAAAAGGCTGGTGGCTGTGAGGTTGCATTGACCTGGAATTGAACCTGAATTTCATGCATGGAAGATGTGAATTCTAACATGGATCCTCAACTTTCCCCATTCTTAAAACAATAAAAAACAATAGCTAACCTTTACTGAATGACACATATAAACCAGATATTTTTCTTAGTACTTTTCTTTTTTTTAACTGTTTTTTTAAATAATTTTTATTGTGCTTTAAGTGAGAGTTTACAAATCAAGTCAGTCTGTTGTATATAAGCTTATATACACCTTACTACATACTCCCATTTACTCTCCCCCTAATGACTCAGCCCTCTCCCTCCTTCCAGTCTCTCCTTTCGTGACCGTTTGCTAGTTTCTAACCCTCTCTACCCTCCCATCTCCCCTCTAGACAGGAGATGCCAACGCAGTCTCAAGTGTCCACCTGATACAAGTAGCTCACTCCTCATCAGCATCTCTTTCCAACCCATTGTCCAGTCCCTTCCATGTCTGATGAGTTGTCTTCGGGAATGGTTCCTGTCCTGGGCCAACAGAAGGTTTGGGGACCATGACCGCCGGGACTTTCCTAGTCTCAGTCAGACCATTAAGTATGGTCTTTTTATGAGAATTTAGGGTCTGCATCCCACCGTTCTCCTGCTCCCTCAGCGGTTCTCTGTTGTGCTCCTTGTCAGGGCAGTCATCGGTTGGGGCCAGGCACCATCTAGTCCTTCTGGCCTCAGGATGATGTAAGTCTCTAGTTCATGCGGCCCTTTCTGTCTCTTGGGCTCATAGTGTGACCTTGGTGTTCTTCATTCTCCTTTGATCCAGGTGGGTTGAGACCAATTGATGCATCTTAGATGGCCGCTTGTTAGCATTTAAGACCCCAGATGCCACACTTCAAACTGGGATGCAGAATGTTTTCATAATAGAATTTATTTTGCCAATTGACTTAGAAGTCCCCTTAAGCCATAGTCCCCAAACCCCCGCCCTTGCTCCGCTGACCTTTGAAGCATTCAGTTTATCCCGGAAACTTCTTTGCTTTTGGTCCAGTCCAGTTGAGCTGACCTTCCGTGTATTGAGTATTGCCCTTCCCTTTTTTTTCACCTAAAGTAGTTCTTATCTACTAACTAATCAGTAAATAACCCTCCCCTACCCTCCTTCCCTCCCCGCTCTCGTAACCACAAAAGAATGTGTTCTTCTCAGTTTATACTATTTCTCAAGATCTTATAATAGTGGTCTTATACAATATTTGTCCTTTTGTCTCTGACTAATTTCACTCAGCATGATGCCTTCCAGGTTCCTCCAGGTTATGAAATGTTTCACAGATTTGTCACTGTTCTTTATCGACGTGTAGTATTCCATTGTGTGAATATAACAATTTATTTAACCACTCATAATGGACCACCATGACAGATACCTTGGTTGCTTCCAGCTTTTTGCTATTGTAAACAGTGCTGCAGTAAACATGGCTGTGCATATATCTGTTCGTATAAAGGCTCTTATTTCTCTAGGGTATATTCCGAGGAGTGGGATTTCTGGGTTGTATGGTAGTTCTATTTCCAGCTGTTTAAGATAACGCCAGATAGATTTCCAAAGTGGTTGTACCATTTTACATTCCCACCAGCAGTGTATAAGAGTTCCAATCTCTCCGCAGCCTCTCCAACATTTATTATTTTGTGTTTTTTAGATTAATGCCAGCTTTGTTGGAGTGAGATGGAATCTCATCGTAGTTTTAATTTGCATTTCTCTAATGGCTAATGATCAAGAGCATTTTCTCATGTATCTGTTAGCTGCCTGAATATCTTCTTTAGTGAAGTGCATGTTCATATCCTTTGCCCACTTCTTGATTGGGTTGTTTGTCTTTTTGTGGTTGAGTTTTAACAGAATCATACAGATTTTAGAGATCAGGCACTGGTCGGAGATGTCATAGCTGAAAATTCTTTCCCAATCTCTAGGTGGTCTTTTTACTCTTTTGGTGAAGTCTTTAGATGAGCATAGGTGTTTCATTTTTAGGAGCTCCCAGTTATCTGGTTTCTCTTAGTCATTTTTAGTAATGTTTTGTGTTCTGTTTATGCCTTGTATTAGGGCTCCTAACATTGTCCCTATTTTTTCTTCCATGATCTTATCATTTTAGTCTTTATGTTTAGGTCTTTAATCCACTTGGAGTTAGTTTTTGTGCATGGTGTGAGGTGTGGGTCCTGTTTCATTTTTTTGCAAAGGGATATCCAGTTATGCCAGCACCATTTGTTAAAAAGACCATCTTTTCCCCAATTAACTGACACTGGGCCTTTGTCAAATATCAGCTGATCATGTGTAGATGGATTTATATCTGGGTTCTCAATTCTGCTCCATTGGTCTACGTGCCTGTTGTTGTATCAGTACCAGGCTGTTTTGACTACTGTGGCTGTATAATATGTTCTAAAATCAGGTAGCATGAGGCCTCCCACTTTCTTCTTTTTCAGTAATGCTTTACTTATCCGGGACTTCTTTCCCTTCCATATGAAGTTGGTGATTTGTTTCTCTATCACATTAAAAAATATCATTGGAATTTGGATCGGAAGTGCATTGTATGTATAGATGGCTTTTGGTAGAATGGAAATTTTTAATAAGTTAAGTCTTCCTATCCATGAGCAAGGTATGTTTTTCCACTTATGTAGGTCCCTTTTAGTTTCTTGCACTAGTACTTTGTAGTTTTCTTTGTATAGGTCTTTTACATCCTTGGTAAGATTTATTCCTAAGTATTTTATCTTCTTGGGGGCTACTGTGAATGGTATTGATTTGGTGATTTCCTCTTCAATGTTCTTTTTGTTGATGTAGAGGAATCCAAGCGATTTTTGTATGTTTATCTTGTAACCTGAAACTCTGCAGAACTCTTCTACTAGTTTCAGTAGTTTTCTGGAGGATTCCTTAGGGTTTTCTGCGTGTAAGGTCATGTCATCTGCAAATAGAGATAATTTTACTTCCTCCTTGCCAGACCGGATGCCCTTTATTTCTTTGTCTAGCCTAATTGCTCTGCCTAGGACCTCTAGCACAATGTTGAATAAGAGCGGTGATAAAGGGTGTCCTTGTCTGGTTCCCGTACTCAAGGGAAATGCTTTTAGGCTCTCTCCATTTAGAATGATTTTGGCTGTTTTTTTTTTTTATAGATGCCCTTTAATATGCTGAGGAATTTTCCTTCAATTCCTATTTTGCTGAGAGTTTTTATCATGAATGGGTGTTGGACTTTGTCAAATGCCTTTTCTGCATCAATTGATAAGATCATGTGGTTTTTGTCTTTTGTTTTATTTATATGGTGGATTACATTAATGGTTTTTCTAATATTAAACCAACGTTGCATACCTGGTATAAATCCCACTTGGTCATGGTGGATTATTTTTTTGATATGCTATTGAATTCTATTGGCTAGAATTTTGTTGAGGATTTTTGCATCTATGTTCATGAGGGATATAGGTCTGTAATTCTCTTTTTTTGTGATGTCTTTACCTGGTTTTGGTATCAGGGAGATGGTGGCTTCATAGAATGAGTTAGGTGGTATTCCATCATTTTCTATGCTTTGAAATACCTTTAGTAGTAGTAGTGTTAACTGTTCCCTAAAAGTTGGTAGAACTCTGCAGTGAAGCCATTGGTGCCAAGGCTTTTTTTTTGTTGGGAGTTTTTTGATAACCTTTTCAACCTCTTTCTTTCTTATGGGTCTATTTAGTTGTTCTACTTCTGATTGTGTTAGTTTAGATAGGTAGTGTGTTTCTAGGAATTCATCCATATCTTCTAGGTTTTCAAATTTGTTAGAGTATGATTTTTCATAATAATCTGATATGATTCTTTTAATTTCAGTTGGGTCTGTGGTGATGTGGCCCATCTCGTTTCTTATTTGGGTTATTTGTTTCCTTTCCTGTATTTCTTTAGTTAGTTTGTCCAATGGTTTATCAATTTTTTCAAAGAACCAGCTTTTGGCTTTGTTAATTCTTTCAATTGTTTTTTCTGTTCTCTAATTCATTTAGTTCAGCTCTAATTTTTATTATTTGTTTTCTTCTGGTGCCTGATGGATTCATTTGTCTTTCCAGTAATCCGCTAAAACAATTACAGTCAGACCCCTATCAGAACTGCCTTTGCATTATAATAGCCATCTTCTTCCCTGTAGGGACGAAAGCCCAAGACTGTGGATCTCATATGCTTGGCTGGAGCTGGTTCTGTATTTTTAGTCCAATTTCGGGAAGTCAGGGAAGGATTTTTGGTTCCTGGGTTTTTTGTAGCTGCTTCTCTCAGGCCAGGAGAATGGGTTAGAAAAGACAAAACAAAACAAAACAAAACCACAGAGCACATCACTCTCTGGCTCAGGAAATTCCAATGTTAATGAAGCCGCCTGGGAAGAGGAGGGGAGGGATCAGATAGATAGGAGAGAGTAGCAACCAGGAATATAGACAAAGTTACTTATCTTGCTTGGTGATGATTTTTTTTTATCTGAGATTCCCGAGGGGCATGTAGCCTGTGTGAGTTGGCTGGGTCGAGATTGCCCCAGAGGGTCAGGCCCCATCCTGTGCTTGTGCTTTCTCAGAAGCTGTGGTCAGTTCCTCTGCTCCCAGTCCAAAGCCCAGCGCCAAGGTTCCCCGGCTGGGACGCAGCACTCCCGGCTCCAAAACCAGTCACTGCCTCCCGGTGACTTCTCCTCCTGTCATCCGTGTTGCTGTGCTGCCTGCGTGCACTGGCTCGGCTTCCCCCGAGGTCACTTCAGGGGGCTTGGGCTGCATCCCATGTTTGCACTGTATCAGGAAGCCATGCTCAGCTCCCCTGTGCCCAGTCCAAAGCCTGGTGCCAAAGTTTTCTGACTGGGATGCTGGGTCCAGGCTCCGAAAACAGTCTTTGCTTCCCCATGGTTGCTCATTCTCTCGTGTCAGTGCGCAGCCTGCTTGTGCTGGCTGATCCTCTGTCACTCAGATCAACTCTTTAGATCTGTGTTTGATGGTCAGGGTTCGTAGATTGTCATGTATGTGATCGATTCACTTGTTTTTCTAAGTCTTTGTTGCAAGAGGGATCCGAGGTAGCTTCTACCTAGTCAGCCATATTCAGTACTTTTCTTGAAACAAGTGACTTAATCCTCTGAACAGATCTATTGTATAGCTCGAGCATTATTCTTTCTTCATAGGTGAGGGAAATGGGACACAGGGAGCTAAGCACCATGCATGGGGTCACATATCAAGAAAGTGGTGTAGCTGACATTCAAACACAGGCCACCTTACTACAAAGCCATGCTTCCAACTGATACAGCACTCTACCTCTTGCCTTTGAGAAAGGGATTCTCCTCTGAATGAATCAGTCTCCTAACTCTTCCTGACCTTAATGGAAATAAATGAATAATGGAAAGAAAGTGTAAAGTGCAATGTGAAAATAATATTGTTCCAATACGAGAACAGTGACTAAGAAATTCAACAAAAAAGAAAGAAAATCAGAAAAAAAATCTACACATGTAAGGTAATAGAGAAATACTGGGGCTTTTTCAGAAAGTAGACAGAATGAAGAGGAGGAGAACCACCAAAAAAAAATTATGTTAAAAATAACTAAGAATTTTCAACCCACATTGTTTCTAAAGTAGTAGGTAATTACAAAGTTGGGGACGGTAACTTTAAGCTTCATTCAAATATTTTAAAACTAATTAGTGTTTTAGAGTCTAGCAGATTTTTAAATTGAATTATTTTAAAGTGATGGCAGTCTTTACAATGTGCAATCTCATTGAAACTCAGTAATCATCATTGGAATTCATCTGGTGTTTAGGTTATACAGATCAATCCAAAAGTTTTCCATAAAGGACCTATACTTTTATGAATTTTTGTGTGCATGTGCGTGCATGAGTTTTTATGGGAGAATTTCCTAGACAAGCTACAAATTTGTATTTTATATGTATATGTACATGTGCCTGTTCATGTATAAACAAAGCCACATACATATTCATATTTAGCTGAAAACTGGACATCTTTAATAATGCAATTTGGCAACTCTGAAAATCAGATTTTGTTTCCTCCCTAGGTATTTTGTTGTTGCTGTTGTTGCCATTGCTGTTTGTTTAGTGACTTTTTAAACTAATTCTGTGAAGTGTGCTCTGGTTGTCATGTGCAGTCACTGAAGTCCCTGTAGTTATCTAATATTTGGAAAAAATTTAAATGCCTTCCATAAGTCTACCAGCCTCTCCTTGCAGCTCTCTTTCTCTGTGTGTGTGTGTGTTTGTGTGTGTGTGTGTGTGTTGGGACATACCTGTAATGATATAGCAAAGTTTACAACTCTGCCTTAGCCTTCACTTCCTATTTGCACAAAGTTCAAGGTAAGCCTAGGGTGAAAGACTAGGGCTTTCTCAGGTCTTTTCAGTGCATGTGCACACAGCCTTGTCCATAGATGTGGCCTTGTAAATCCCCAGTGATATATGGGGATTTTTAAACCCCCTCAAGAAATTTTATTCTCCATATTTCTTTTAAAATTTCCTGACCAGCTTCTTGTTTACCCCATTTGATATCATAGCTTTAGGTAGTTTCAGTATTTAGCAATGGTCACTAATGGTTTTCAACAAATGCCTTGAGTATAGGATTTTTCCCACCAAGCAAGCTTTGAGTCAGGTCAAAGAAAGACAAGCAATGTGAATATGTATGTGTGTGTTTTCCAGGAAGCTGCCAGCTCAATCAGATAGTGACAGTTTTCCGAGGATTGGGTTTTCGGGAGCTTCAAACCTGCCTGCTTTCTCCAGTGGCTGTTCTCCTGCTGGTTTTCAAGGCTACTGAACAGCTGGGAACAGGAGACTGTTACAAGGGCAAGTTAAAATGCTACATAGCTGGTTCTTCCTCCTAAGACTTAGCTATTTTTCCTTGGTAACACTCCTCAGACTGTTGCAAGTTTTCAATTAATTTACAAAATTTTCAAAATTTGATTTTGACAAGGATTTTCCAGTACTTTCTTTTTGTAGGAAGCCCTGGTGACATAAATGTTAAGAGCTATGTCTGGTACCCAAAAGGTCAGCAGTTTACATCCACCAGGCACTCCTTGGAAACCCTATGGGGCAGTTCTGCTCTGTCCTTTAGGGTCGCTATGAGTCAGAATTGACTCAACAGCAATGGGTTTGATTTTTTTAGTTCATTTTATAAAGGAGTTGATTCTTTTAGGTTCTTACTTCAACATTCTGGAAGCACTTCTCTCCCATGTGTTTCCATGGGTGTTGTAGTTTCTCTAGCTTGCATCATACCCTGAGAAAGTGTGCTAGAATTCTTGACAGGGTATTATTTTAAAATACTGGATACCTTATTATTTAAGCCTTAATTTTTGCCTTATGCATCCTGTCATTAGAAACAAATTTTAATTAATAAGGAGAAAAACATTGGAGTTCCTATTCCTACAACTGTCAAGAAAAAAAAAATCTGTCCACTTCTTTATTTTTATTATGCCCCCTATTTCAATCATCGTGCTTAATATTTTTCCTTCTTGGAGTCCTGGTGGGTGTGCGTCATACAGAACACTAAATTTCAGGATCTTATTTTGGAAATAATTGGCTAAATTCTGGCTAGTGTTAAATACTTGAAAACTTTTTCTGAGTGAACCCATGCAATCAATCCTTAACATTTTATACTAGTACAGTTACTATTAATAACTTCCACTCATTTGTTGGTGGCCAAAGATGAACTATGAAATTAAAAATGTTTTTGGCTTTAACTCACTGTTCTGGAAACCAGGAAACTCCAGAAGCGCTGGGATATATCTCTCTTAGAATCTTGGAATTAGATTATTATAACCCCACCTCCTCCATACACACGCTCTTAATCAGAGAACAGTGGCTTAACATTAACAAAAACAGCCCTTCTTTAGAAGGTCTTTAACAAGTTCCTATGTAGAAAATTTCAACACCATGATTTCCCTAGGTGATTTATTTCTGGAAAAATATGGGGGACAATTTGTTCATGATATAGATACAATTGTCTGCTTTAGCAATGATAAAACCACTCTTGCTACAGATTTGGAAAAGTAGCAAATGATATATCTAGGTTGGTTCCATGGATACGTTCTCTCAGAATGATAACAAGGGAAAAATTGACCTTATTATTTTTGAGTTACTCTGTGGTAGAAGTGTTAGACATTGAGAGGCAATGATCTTTGTCCCAAAGTTGTTCAAACCCAAGGAGAGCAGTCGCACACAAAGTGAAAAACACTGAACTGGATGATGACTCAGATTTCCTTCCGACTTTAAGTTTCAATCATTTTAAACAAGTCTGTGGTGTCTAGGGTTATGAGATCAAATTGTATTTCTTTGTTACTGGAAATCCCCACACCAAACCTTAAAACACAGACCATTCAAGAGCTTGTACTCAGGCAGCACACTTAACAGAAAACCATGACTTCATTTTCATGTGATTTGTTTTCAAATCAGGTCAGTGATTTGGATGTGAATGAGTAGATTGTCCATGGGAACTGGATCAAATTAGACTTTCACTTATTTTTAGAAATTCATTAGACCAATTATGACAACCACAAAGGGATGTCTTATGACTGAGACGTGCAAATTATAAGAACAGTAATATTCATTGTTAAGTGAGAGATGAAAATTTCTGTGTAGCTTACTCATTAAATCTACTTCCTTTTACGAAAATGTCTTTCATATAATGTAGGTTGCAGGTAAACGGCACCGGACCGAAACATAATTACTGGGTGTACAACATACTGGTAAATTCAAATTGTTTGTAAAATTGAATTAGGTCAAAGCTTATAAAAGAAACTGAAAATACCAAGTTTCTCTTTCACCATTATGTTTTCAGTAGTGGAAATGCATTAATTGGGTTTCAAATATGTGGAAACAGGACCTAAAATTATTATATTCTAGGGAGTTTTAGGGAGTTTAATGCTCACATTTAAGCTACTCAAATAAAAATACTTAATGCATACCTTAATTTTGGAGAAAGGGCATGAGATTTGGAGTTTGACCATTTTGTGTCTGTCTCCACTGCTTTTTTGACGACTTTGGCCAGTCCCTCAGACTTCCTCAACCTTAATTTTCTCATCAGTGAAATGGGGACACGAGTTTATTTTACAAGGCAAAACTTCGATTCAATGAAAAAAAGATGCCTATGAAGTATCTATAGGGTCGCTATGAGTCAGAATCGACTCGACAGCAACGGGTTTGGTTTTTTTGGTTTTTGAAGTATCTGACTCATAATCCATTCTTTATAAACATTAGCTAATTTATATACGCTCACATAATTATGCACATAAGAGTAGGTGGAAAAATATTAACATTAATTTTGCATCTTTCTTAGCAAATTGTTCGAAAGATCAGAAAGCAAAGGTACACTATTTACCAAAATGCTTTTCATTTGCTATGGCTCACCAGTCCCTAATCTCTGAATGTTCTTCTTTCGTGAAGAGCAAAGATTGTAAAAGGATCCCTAACAGCAGACAATGTGTGCATTGAATAAAGACTTGCTGGGAGTTTCTATCTTATTATAACTGAAAGTTTTAATATAGGAGAAACCCCTAATCATTTTGCCAGGCTGAAAAACGACCCACTAACAAATTCACAGTCTATGTAAAAGTGTTGGTGTTTAGCAACTATTTTTTTAGTATAAATTAGCAGTTCCAATGTCTTCATGCTCATTGTAGCTAAGTGACTAAATCAACTATAAAAAGAAACTTCTGAGTAGTATTTGTCTCACTGAGGTATTATGCGGAACTACGTAATAAAGAATACTTCACTTTTTTTCTATTTAGAGATTTCAATGACAATGCCTGTACAAACAGCTTCTGCAGTAAAATTACACTGTGTGGGTTTGATTTGTGGAGCCTTCTTGTAATTTGATTACTGTGTTTGTAAAGCAAATATCTTATTTTACCTTGAAGAAGCAAAACCAAGCAGTACTTATAGAAATTGTTCAAATTTGAAGCCAATACCTCTGTGAAGTAAAGGCACCAAGTGAGATTGTTTTGCTTTGTCACAAATACAATTCAGAGCACCAGCTTTACCTTCAGTTCCTTCCATTGAGAAACCTATTTCCAATTAATATTAGTATCAATAGCTATATAAATCTTGATATTATTATGAATATAGGTTTTAGGGTCAGGCCAACATGGTTTTAAATTAGGGGTTCAAAGGATTCAACTGTTATTAGCTTCCATTTTCTAAAACTGGAAATATATATATATGTATGTATTTTTTTTAAGGCTTATGATGATGATAATTCATGATAATGGTAATAGAATTGTCATTCATACCACAGATTAAAAACAAAAGTCAATAAAAACAGAGACTCTCTGTGCTCCTTCCGCAGCTGTAATGACGGCTCATCTTCCGTTGCTCAGTGTGTTGTTTAGGAGTGAGTCAGTTATAACCGTCACTAAGATTTCCGAAGCCTTTACAACTAACAAAGAAGCTGTGGTTTCCGTTGATCGTACCCTTGGGTAGCCTTGTAAAAAATGGAAAGTTGTTTTAAGAAACCGCATAGATAACCAAGACAGTAACTAGAAAACACATCTGCATGCAAATGCCTCCATTGGATTAACTTGTCAAGTCCCTACCAAAAACCAAGTTACTCTCTGATGAGGTCCTTTTTATGGGAACTGAGTAATATCTTCAAACAAAGCAGACTTGCTGTCCCTGTGTACCTTAGGCTCTTGTCTGGTTACCTGTCTCAGAAGAAGGCAGAGCGAGAAAGACCAGGAGCTCAAACGCACTCCACACCACGTAGAACTGAAAGTTCTACAGGGGTAGACACTGCCCTTTAGAAAATCAAAGCAGAGCATGGAAAACTTTAACAGAAGTTTGCGTTCCAGACAAGCAGCCAGCAAGGTCTAAGAGAGTCAGAGAGTAAAGTACTCTAGAAGGGAGAAGATATTTCCCAGGAATACAAGGCCAGAGGTAGAAAGCAAGTGCCTTCAGAAATGTCAATTCATAGCCAGAGCAATTGCTAATGGAAAGGAGGATACTCTTCATGGCAGGATTGGGTTCTCAGCACATTACTAAAGCAGAGCCTTAGACATAAGGCATAAGACTGAGGTCAAGGGCAAATTTACAAAATCATACACTGCTTTTTAGATCATTGGTTTTAAGAGAAGATTGCATACTTTATGTAATCTAGACTGGGGGGATTGGTAAGCAAACATTTTCTGTAAAGGGTCAGGTAGCAAATTTTTTAGGCTTTGTGGGTCACGTAATCTCTATTACAAATAATCAACTCTGCCCTTGTAGCTCAAAAGGAGCCATAACAAGTTGTAAGTGAATGGTCCTGGCTGTTTTCCAATAAACCTTCATTTACAAAAACAGGAAGGAGGACTAGATTTTTCCAGCAGGCCATATTTTGTGGACCCCTGGTTTAGAAGCTAGAACAGAAATGTTTCATGTTGTCTGACAACTTAGATCAGTGGCTGTTTAGGCTAATGTGTCCAGTATAATTCTATACTGTATTTTGGACCCAGTGGGAATATGGGCCAGGATTAGTGAGTCTTGCCTCTCCTCCTCCTGCTCAATCTCTTGGTTACTCCATTTAGCCACATCAGTTTTGCTGTTACTCAGATATCCAGCAAAGCTATAACTGTAACTGTAACTATAACTATAAAACCATAACTATATATATATATGGGTTTAAGAACCAAGTGGCAGAAGTAGAAGTAGGCCTTTTGGCCACTTTGAAGAAATTGTGATTCTCACTATTGAAAATTTAGTATTGGTAGGTCTAGAGGTTTTAATTTCCCATGATACGTATGTGTGTGTGTGTGTGTGCGCGCGCGCGTTGGGGTGGGAAGTAAGGCTTCTACCATGGAAAAAAGTAAACATTCCACTGAACTAAAAGCTGTGGCTGCCAGAAATTACTAAGAGGAAGCCACGTATTCCCAAGAAAGGAAGATGGCCAAACAAGGCATGATATCAACAAAGTTCCACCTGGGTAACTTTGGCTCATTCTTTCAGAGAAGCTCAGAAGACACCGTAGGTCACATCTCAGTGCTGCCCCTATCACAGTGAGGAAGCTAGAGTATTTATACTCCCACATCAGTCAATCATTGGTTAGGGATGCTCCAGGGTAAAGGGGGACTCCCAGGCACTTCTAGATCTGCACGCACAAGAGAGCTACTGGGATCTGAACACAGTCCTCTGCTGAAACTTGCTGTTGGGATGGAAAGCACACTGACAAATGTTAATAAAATTGGGAAAGCTACCCGAAAGGATCTGCTAAAACCTATGCCTTGTGCTTCTCAGATCCACTGATGCCCCACATTAACGTCGTGCTACTGATTGTTCAGGATGATGACTGGTCATTATGTCTTGGATAAAAAAGAAAGCAAGGAGTTATTTAACAAGCTATAGCCCCTGCTCCTGCAGATGGTCTCAAAGCTATAACTGAAGTTTATAATTATAAATTATAACCAATAAAGTATAATTCAGAATCTATATACCCTCTCTAGATTTCACTCAGCCTTAGTTAGCAATTCTACTAGCTGATTGGCTAACTGGATAACCTTGACCTTCAGTACTGAAGAGCTTGACCTCTGGTTACTATATTCCTGTCAGGCCATGGTTGCTGTAATTGTCCACTTTACTGGGTTGTATAGCTTCCCTCCCCCCCAAAAAGTTTGTCTGTTCAGTACCTCAGAATGTGTCCTTTTTTGGAAATAGGGTCTTCGCAGATACAATTAGTTAAGATGAAGTCATACTGGATTATAACCAAAAAAAACAAAAATCTGTTGTCGTCAAGTCAGTTCTGAATACTGGATTACAGCAGGCCCTAATCCAATGATTGGTGTCCTTAGGAGAAGGAGGAGTGCCACGTGATGATGGAGGAAGAGATGGAATTAATGCACCTGCAATTCAAAGATTGCTGGCAACCACCAGATGCTAGAAAAAAGGCATATATGACAGCCTTTCCCTCAGAGCCCAATCTTCGAAAGAACTTCATTTTGGACTTCTGGTCTCCAGAACTATGAGAGAATAAATTCCTGTAGTTGTAAGCCATGCAGCAGCCCTAGGAATCTAATACACCCACTAGCACTTGAAACTGGGCGTGAGACAACAAGAGATGCCCCAACAGATTCTAGAGTTCCAGGCATACTCCTTCTTTCTCAATTTTGTAGCAATACCCTTACCTCCTAGGGACGAGTCAATTTCCTCTATCAGTGTAGTAACACTGACACCATACCGTATTTGGCTGTCTTGCCTTTTTGGTCATACAGTCCTATTCTTCTACCAGGAACCATTCCTAATAAGTCACATGTACATAAATCTTCGTCTCCTGGTCTAGGCCTGGATTTCAGGGATAAAAGCCAAAAATTCTGTAAGTTGGTTATTAGGTAGACTAGAAATAGGGACTGTCCCCACCTTTGGCTCTTGATTCCTCAACTCATGTATTCTGTTAATGGGGGAAAGATCTCCACTAACTGTTCAATAAATTAAGCCATATACTACATCTTGTACAACAGTATCTCGACTTTGCAGAGTGTTGTAACTTCCGTGACCACAAAGATCAAAGATGATGAAAAAATATACAAATGTTATTGTGTCAGGAGTCCTCCTCAAGACCACCCTCAGGCTCAGTAGTTCACTAGAAGGACTCACGTGACTTAGAAGCTGTGATACTCGGAAAGAGCTGTAAAATCGGAAAAGAGAAAAGGCACATACAATGAAGTCCAGGAGAAAAAAAAAAAAAAAAAAATTCCTCATGGACTTTCCTGGCACACACGTCATTTTCCCAGCAAGAGCCTGTGACAGCAGATGTGAAGTGCTGACAACCAGGGGAGTTTGCCTGAGTCTTTGTGTCCAGGATATTTATCGGGAGTCAGTCATTTAGGCATGGAGCCCCCGTGTGACTGAACTCAGCTACTCAGATGCCAGACCCCCACAGTAATACAGGTTTTTACCCAAAGTCACACTGTTAACAAAAGCTAGCTTGTCAAACACATACAGCATGGCCCAAGGCCTGAGGCATGCAAAAATCACTCTTTATCAGACAGAAGTGGCCAAGAATAAGATGCTTCGTTTCCAGGAGCCAGTCAAGGGCCAGTCCTGAACACAAGCATCTGTTGGGAATGTGGATAATTTTTGAGCAACCCAGGGCTATTGAGTTAACCCTTTTCTGCAGTTATTTAGAAATATAGAGGTAAAGCCAAATGAATACCAAAAGGAAAAAAGAAAGCTAGAAAACGTGGAAGTGTTTGTTTCTATGCTGTAGGACTAAGGAGATTTAAAGGACTGCACAAGGTACTCCTGGTTTGGGTAACAACTCTTATGAATTGCAAGGCCAGAGGCATTATGGATGTCATTATTTCTATACAACCCCCCCCCCCCAAAAAAAACAAAGCCACTACCATCAAGTCAATTCCAACTTATAGAGACCCTGTAGAACAGAGTAGAACTGCCCCATGGGGTTACCTAGGAGTGGCTGGTGGATTCGAACTATAGACCTTTTTGGTTAGCAGCTGAGCTCTTAACCACTGTGCCACCAGAGCCCTCATTCCTATATACAGCCATATATTTCTCTAATACTCATACTCCAAATTAAGCTATCTTCTCTTGTGTATTCTTTATTGAGAGAGATTGATATCTTACTTAAAATGTCTTTCCTGTAATCATTAAACTTAAAATTTAAAGTAAACTTAAAATATATTCTGTGTCAAATCATTTGAACATATGTGGAAACCCTGGTGTTGTAGTGGTTAAGTGCTACAGCAGCTAACCAAGAGGTTGACAGTTCGAATCCTCCAGGTGCCCCTCGGAAACTCTATGGGGCAGTTCTACTCTGTCCTATAGGGTGGCTATCAGTCGGAATCGATGGCAGTGGGTTTGGCTTTTTGGGTAACATGCTAATAATTTTCTCAATTTTTTCTAATCTCTTCTTTGATTCCACTTCCATTTCTCCACAATATATTTTTCTCTGGAAGATCAAAATCATACCTTAGTACTTTAGCAAGTCTTTTTTTTCTGAATATATTTTAAAAATAGACAATTTATGCTATTTAATTATAATTTCATATTTTTTCTACTCTATTTAAAATACCATTCCTTAGACAATAAGCAAGCTGTTGGTGTCAATAGAAAAAATGAAAAAAAAGTCATTCTTAGCCTTCCCTGTGCCCAAATGTAACCTGTAATCTGAGACCGTGCCATGCCAACTCCTTGTCAGGGGTTCAAGAAATTGCATCTGAAAAGATACTGGTTATGTATAAAGACAATAGCAATGGAAAGGTAGCTATGCAAATCACACTGTCAAGAAAAGACAGTCTTTCTGTTGTGGTTTTCCCTGGCATATCCATTTCCTTGGCTACCAAATGTCATTTAGCATTAAAAAAAAAAAAATTAGGACATGAAATTTACATTTCCCACAAAGGACAGAAACACTTTTGATCTCTTTTTTTTTTTTTTAACAGTAAAAGGATTCTGGTTTATAATCGAGTAGGGCTTTAAGTAGACTCCAACAAAGAATATTCTAAAAGTTTGTTCGCACCGGTTTTAAACAAAAATGACAGAGAGGAAGCTGCTACTGTGGCTTGATGACATCATTTTGGATTTTTTTTTTTTAGTAATTATGGATGATTCTCAGTATTTTCTCTGATGCATTTGGCCTCTGTAAGACTAAAAACACCAGGAGAAAAAAATTGAAACGTTTCATTTTAGTATTCTTATCCCTATGTGAAGACATAAGGCTAAAACTTTGTTAATAATGTAAAGTCCTTTGTTTTTGTATGTATTACAGTCTATGTTAAAATACATTTCGATAGCCAAATAGTTCTTAAAGAAAATAATTTTGTCCTAATTCTAAGGGCAAAAGTCTAATAAAAAGAGACGGTCTTTTCTAATTGCTACAAAATGCTGAAACTCAAACATACTGAAAGGAACAACTAAGGTTTTTAACGGAAAAGGCTTCCTGGTATGCTGTATAGTTTTGTGTTTTCGTTTGTCCTTTTTTTTTTACTATTACTTTTTGAATTAATTTTCTCTTTCTCCTAGGTATTCACCTGGTATCTGAACTACTGTGCTTAATAAAAATAAACACAAGCTTGAGGCAAGAATTGAGTCTGGGAAACTGCATAAATGCACATGTCTTCATTGCCATTTTGTATAAAAAAAATATATATATATATATATTTTTTTTTATAAAGGTTAATCTACTGAAATGATTAAGTAACCCACCTTGTGGCGGAAAAAATAAAACACTTGTTGGAATTCAAATGTAAAATACTATTGTAGAAATATCAAATGGAATCCCAGTTCAGTTCAATGGGCCATATCTCAGTTCCAAATGTTTCCTTCTTTGAAAGAAAAAAAAAAAAAAAAGCATTTTGGGTATATTACAGAAATTAAATCACCAGTAATTGGTGACTTCATGATATCAAGACCACAAAGACTAGAGTTTATTGAACAACTAAATGATTTTGTTCTCTACATTTGGTTAGGGAAGTGAGAAAAGCATAAGACATAAAATCAGCAAAAATTGAGCTAGATCAAACTTGCATAAAATGATTAAAAAAAAACATTGTTGACCCATCTTTATAAAAAAGTTTCACGTGAAAGTGTCATTCAGTTCTTACTGCTTCATGTGTTTCAGCTTTAAGAAGATGAACAGTTATTTCTCTTTCTTTCCAGTGGGGAAACAAAGCTCATTTTTATGTCAGAACATCAGATTATTTTCTGCTTATGGGCCCTGTAATTTTCCTGAAGTTACTATGATTTTAATGAGGCAAAAAGACTATAAACTATGACTCTTTACAGGAGACTAAGATTCGTGTAGTGAAATTCTAACTCTAAAAGGTGTTTTTGCATTTGAGTGCTAGAAAGCAATCTTCGATTTTTAAAAAGCAAGGTAGGTTGAGTACTTGAAAATTGTCCTAGCCAATTGTCCATAGTATCTGTTCGGTTCCCACTTCATTGTCTATAAACGTATTTCTTCATTGCATTTATTCTCCTGAATAACACAGCACTAGCAAGCACTTGAAAACCCTGGTGGTTAAGTGCTACACTGCTAACCAAAGGGTCGGCAGTTCAAATCCGCGAGGTGCTCCTCAGAAGTTCTACTCCGTCCTATAGGGTCGCTATAGGATTGCTATAGGGTCGCTTTGAGTCAGAATCGACTCGACTGCACTGGATTTGGTTTGGTTTTTGGTAGCAAGCACTTCTGAAACACGAAGCCAATAATTGCTAGTACGTTAGGATGAAGTCTGCTTCCAAAGAGCAACGAAATTTAAAGTGTAGATTTTTGCTTATTTGTTTAATTATTTTTTTATCTTGTAAGAACCATCAGCTGCCTAGTCTAGGTTTATATCACTGTTAGTCAGTAGTTCTGAACTGAATATGAGAGATATTTTATTTTTAAAATTGCTACCTATACCTGGCAAAAACCACAGAAGTATCAATATTTTCATTGCCTAGTAACTTACTTTTCTTTCATTCCCCCTCCCTCCCTCCCTCCCTCCCTCCCTCGCTCCCTCCCTTCCTCCCTCCCTCCCTCCCTCGCTCCCTTCTTTCCTCCCTCCCTCTCTTCCCTCTCCTTTCCTTTTCTTCTCGCACCTTCCCTTCCTTTTCCTTTTCTGTTTTTTGCAAATTATAACCAAATGATAAAGTAGTGTAGTCCTAGGAAGCTGTGTCAAAAATAAAAATGTAGGCAAGTAAGCTAATGTTTTATGGCGTCACTGAGTCCTAAAAAAAGATGGATACAGATTAATATCACTATAAATCAATATAAATAACAAACTTGTGGTTGTGTCATAGGAAACTATACATAGTTGTGTTGTAGCAAAATAAATATAGCATTTATGAATTCTTTTAATTTACTTGAATTTTTTGTATATTTGGGCATATAACTATAGTAAAAACCCAGGAAGAAACATTCAGAAGTAATATACGCTAGTTTTTATTTTACTACATCACAAAGTTAAAGTTCCTCAAATAAAAGTAATAAATTTCATCTGCATTTCAGTTCATTCTATTATTTGACTTACTTTGGACATATTATTAGAAGGGACCAGTCCCTGGAGAAGGACATCATTCTAGGTAAGGTAGAGGGCCAGCGAAAAAGAGGAGAACCCTCAACGAGATGGGTTGACACAGAGGCTACAGCAGTGGGCTCAAGCATGACAACAATCATGAGGATGGTGCAGGACCTGGCGGTGTTTCCTTCTGTTGTGCCTGGGGTCTCTATGAGTTGGAACCAACTAGATGGCATGTAAGGATAACAACCATTTGTACTGAAAGCAATTATTTAGACATATGATAAATGCTTGAAAACATTGTAACAGTTAGTTGTCTGACTAGTTTCCACCCTTTATAATGATAAGAAATAATTTAATAATAATTTAAATAAAAATTAATTACTTTAGATAGTTAAGTAACTCATCTAATAACTTAAATGTTAAGTTTTTAGAAGCTAGCCTAGGAATTTTTCTCATTCTTCCTTTTATAGGAAGAATTCTTAACAGTCCACATTCTTAACAGGCTTGCTTTTTATTGTCCTTTCAAACAGCAGAAATTTCCCCCATATTGTGCATTTATATGAAAAAATTACAGAGTGAAGCGTACGCCTCCTTTGGAGTGTGCGAATGAACTTCCCTCCCCCTTAGAGAAAAAAGAGCACTGGAATATTCAGCTTTAATAGCCTCTCCCCAGAGTAAAAGAAAATCATTTTATTTCTCACTATAAAAGAAAGAATGTGTCTATGTCAAGATTTCCTTAATAGCCGGGACCAGTTCTCACTGTCTTTATATGAACCAAGGTCAAGGGTTCATGGAGTTTAGGAGCATGCCAGTGACCAACACCACCAAAAGCTCTCCCAACATAAAAAATCTACTCCACATTTGTTTTTAAGGTAGTTTTGAAAATATCTTGGCTATTTCCCACCAACTGGAGCTAACGTGAAGCTTTACATTAATTTTATTTACACTATATGACTCATAAATTGTACTCCAAGGAAGGAGATCTAATTCCTTTATTTTCCTTTTCAGAATTCACAGATACATTCTAAAGTATGCCTACTACCCAAAGCAACCGTTGAAAGATCTAGGGGAATCATGGATTAAAAACTGAGGCAAAATCATTGCAAAAGTTAATGAAGATCAAAATAATCTTTAAAATACTTGTTAACTGAACATTGTATTGCTCTCAAAGTTCCTCTTATAGTACAAGAGTTAACTTCACTTAGGCCTTACAAATTTGTAACTGCTACCAGACTTTTTTTTTTTTTTACCAGACTACCCTGACGGTCTTGGTTAGCATGAGAAAAGTGTCAGAGAGGATAAAACGGCCAGCTACACTCAGAGGAAGGGGGAATCAACCAACAATGGTATTTTTCTCCATCCCCCAAACGTATTGCCTGAGAAGCTACTCCATGAGGGTGATTCACTATCGACTTGTTGTTCTCAGACCAGAGTAAATTTCTGAATTTTTTGTTTGGAAGTTCCAAATATCTAGCTATGAGTGTGCACACTCAGAGTCTCCAAGCTCTGAAAGAATAGGATGTCTTTGCTTGCAATCATGGCAGAGTAATCTGATAGGGACTCTCTCTTTTACTGGTAAGACACTTATTTTATTTTAAGGCCCTGGTTATTTCTACACCATTTTAGGAGTGGATTTGACAAATACCACAGTGAGGAGACAGACATGGCCAGAGTGAAGTTGTTTAGAGGGAAGTTTTTATTGGGATTTCCAGATAGTCCTTCTCTATGGCTACTCCAATCATGGGCTTTGCTCTCAAACAAGACAGAGTCTACATATTTTTTTCTCTTTGTCCCTGAAGTGATTGAGAATGTCAAAAGTGTGTGAGTAGGAGAATCAGTGGATTTCATAGCACGTTTAATAGTCATATATATCTCCCAGTCACCCCAGCTCCCTCCACCACCTGATCATATGAGGTTTCTTTAGCTTAGCCACACCCAGATTCTCTCTGTCCCTTGGCACCTTCAGCTCTCAGCTTTCTGGGGGCACTTCAGAATGACAGGGCACAGTGTTAGGCCTCTCTTGGAAATCCTTCAAGTTAAACAAACTCTTAGAGTTTTTTGTAAATCTTATTTTTCAGTAATTTCAAATTCCTAGTTTTTAAATGATGACTTTAAGATAATAATATTTATATTATTATAATATTTATCAGAAATAATATATTGCACCATGTACTGTGTAATATAGTAATAACTGCTGCCGCTTATTGAATATGTGTGTTTGTGTGTGTGTTGTGTGTATGTGTGTATGTACGTGTCTGTATATACATATATGGAAACCTTGGTGGAGTAGTGGTTAAGAGTTATGTTTGCTAACCAAAAGTCTGGCAGTTCGAATCCACCAGGCGCTCTTTGGGGCAGTTCCTATAGGGTCAAGTACTTTGGACATGTTATCAGGAGGGATCTGTCCCTGGAGAAGGACATCATGCTTGATAAAGTAGAGGGTCAGTGAATAAGAGGAAGACTGTCAAGGAGATGGATTGACATAGTAGCTGCAACCATAGGCTCAAACATAACGATGATTGTGAGGATGGTGCAGAACCAGGCAGTATTTCCTTCTGTTGTACCTAGGGTCACTACGAGTCAGAATCAATGTGACTGTACCTAACAACAACTAACAACACATTATGTATATATATGTGTGTGTATACATATATATATATGTATATATATAGGGTTTTTAAGAGTCGACATGAGTCAGAATTGACTCGATAGCAACGGGTTTTGGTTATATATGTATATATATGTGTGTGTGTATATATATCTCGCTTTGCTGTCAAATTGATTCTGATTCATGGCAATCCCATGCATTACAGAGTAGAACTGCTCTATATGATTTACTTGACTATAATCTTTAAGGAAGCAGATCGCCAGGCCTTTCTTCTGTAGTGCCACTGGGTATGTTTGAGTCACCAACCTTTCGGTTAGTAGTCAAGTGCAAACCATTTGCACCATCCCCGGGTGGCACAAACAGGTAATGTGCTTGACTGCTAACTGAAAGGTTGGAGATTTGAATTCACCCAGAAAAGCCTCAGAAGAAAGGGTGGGTGATCTACGTCTGAAAAATCAGCCACTAAAAACCCTATAAAGCACAGTTTTACTCTGACATGCAAGGGGTTGCCATGAGTTGGAGTTGTCAGCAACCAGTTCTGGTCATATATTCCCAAGAATCTAATTTAATCTCTCCACATATCCAGGATCAATTAGACTCCTGGGAATATAACCTCTACATATATCCACGTATATATACCATTAGTAAGTAATACTTTTTCTAATCCTCTGATTGTCCGGAGGCAGTGTGTTGTGCATAATGAAATTTTACAACTGTAGTGGATACTGTGACATGCTGCCCAGATCCTGCTACTGGACAGAAGGACAGATTCCCTCAACTGCTGGGTGTGCTGCCAGCAGAAAAGCTCTCAGCTGTCAACCCTCTCCAGAAATAGCCTTCCACCTTTCCCTGGACCTTGCTCCCTTTCTTGCTGCCACACCACATGCAATGGATGGGACAATGCAGAAATATGAAGGCTCTGATCCCTTGCTCCAAATGGAACAAATCCAAAGCCCCCTGTGGAGTTGGCTGAGGTTTTTGTTTCTTCCTCTGTCCAATTTTGCTTCCTTTCCTTCCCCCTCAGGTAGAGATCTAGAGAGCATTCCCCAATAAATTTCCAGCAAGCTAAACTCTGGCTGAATTATACAGTCACTCTTGCAGGCTGGCTTCCTGGGAAACCTAACCTGCAAAAGTGACCATATAATTTACTGTCCAAACACACTCTTTTGAGAGCAAAACGCTATGCTAATCAGATGAAATGTGGGTACAATAGGCATAAACTGGAATAGGTGCAGGTGAACTAAGTCTCATGGTCACATTAGGTTTGAGGTTATATAAACCTGAATTCCATACCACCTTACTTATGGAATGTTGGGCTGCTGAGTCTCAGTTCCTCTTGTTCAAAATCAAGATAATAATACCTGTTTCACTGAAGAATTGGAAGACGTGATTATGGTAATAAATATAAACCATTGGTGTACGCCCAGGGGAAACCCTGGTGGAGTAGTGGTTAAGTGCTACGGCTGCTAACCAAAGGGCCAGCAGTTCAAATCTGCCAGGCACTCCTTGGAAACTATGGGGCAGTTCTACTCTGTCCTATAGGGTCACTATGAGTAGGAATCGACTTGAAGGCACTGGGTTGTTTTTTTTTTTTTTTTTTTGGATATGCTCAGGACATAATAACCGCTTAATACATGTAGCTCTTACCATCATTAAACACATTTCAAAGATGTGGATGTGAACCTCTGAGAGATTAATTAAATTGAAAGTTACCATGTCTCATAAGTGGAACAGCCAAGGTTCAAACTTTTATTATTCCAAAACTCATCCTCATAACCAAGTTGATAAACTCTTTGTTATACAACTTTTCTGGTCATTTGAAGATTTAACTCTTTAAAGCTTAATTCTATACTCCTCAGGAGCCCCGGTGGTGCAGTGATTAAGAGCTCGGCTGTTAAGCAGAAGGTCCGTTGTTTGAACACTCCAGCCACTCCTTGGAAACCCTATGGGGCAGCTCTACTCTGTTCTATAACGTCACTGTGAATCAGAATTGACTCCATGACAACCGGTTTATATTCCTCAGCCATCTGATATAGTAAGTACTCTTCGGGTTGCAAGTGACAAAAACCCAATTCTAAAAAGCATAATTAACAAAGGTTTTTATTAGTTTGTGTAATAGAAAAGTCCAAGGGGAGTTTTGGCTTCAAGTTTGGCTACTTCCATGTCCTCATCTGGTGACATCAGAATTTTACATCTCTCTTTCCACATCTGGGCTGTTTTTCTCTCACTGTCTTTATTTTCACGAGCTCTTTTCTGCCCCTTTGAAAAGATGACTATTAACAGTTCCAAGCCAAAACAGCGTGCAATTACAGCATTGAAAACAGAATTTTTTTTTTTTTTCTTTTCCACCATTCATATCAATCTGTCAAAAGACTCTTTGTTCCTGTTGGGGATATGTGCTCATCCCGGTTTTACATCTGCCTCTCCCTTCTCAGGCCTCAGCACTTCCTCTCCTTCTTTTCTCAACTGATGACCTTGCTTTTCATTTCACTGAGAAAATAAAAGCAATACAAAGACAAATTCCTGCTCTTCCTACCACCAAAACCATCAATATACCTGCATCCAAAATCATACCCTTGGTTTTCCTTCCTTTGAGAGTGGCTGTTCTTTCAGTGTTCCCACCAAAGACCAAACCGCATCCCATCCTCTTACGACAGAACGTTTTTCTGAAAATTATCCTCTCTGATTTCTGCACCGTTATTTCCCCCATATTGAATCATTCCCATCAGCATTTATTTTAAGGGAAGAGCTATGATTGAAATATTTCTTTTAGTGTAACAAGAGAAAGAAAACAATGATTAAATTTAGCATGAAGGATTGTTTCAGGAGACAAGAGATCTTTTTACACCGAGTCTGAATCTAATGAAATAAAAAAAAAAAATACTTCAAAATTTAACTCTCCATACATGCATTTCATTTCTCCTCAAATGTTCTTCTTTTCTCCTTCAAAATAAACACACTTGCAACTGTCCTATTTTCTATTCCCTCAGGCTCTTATTTTTTCCTAAATTAGAGTGAAGAGTAATGAATATTTAACAACTGGGTGAAAACCAACTCCTGGGATTGTACTTGCTGCTAAATAGGTGAAACCATCTGCTCAAGTTACTAAGACTTAACCTACTTTAAAACTACTAAAGGATTAATTCTTGAGGAGATAATTTTAGGTGAAGGGTTGAGTCCGTGAAGAAAGGTTGTCCACACAAGTCCTTAGACCCCAACTTTTACCGGGTTTGAGATACATTTGGTATCAAGAAGGGGGAGGCACGGTTAGTCAGAGACGGCTTTGGAAAATGAGTTATGTGTTAAAGCTATTTCTACACATAATCATGAAATACCATGGTGGTGGAGGTGGAGAATGGGGTTCATATGATAAAATTTGACCTGGAATTTATAATCTCTGAATATAGAGATGTCGTTAGTGAAAAATGACTGGTTTTCAAAGATCAGAAGCTAACATCGAATGCAATATTAATAAATGAGATAACACTTTGTAGTTTGCAAAGTTCATTCATGTTGGATATCTCATTTAAAATGTATACAACCTAGTAGGAAACCCTATGGAGCAGTTCTGCTCTGTCCTATAGGATTGCTAGGAGTTGGAATCAACTGAACGGCAATGGATTTAGTAGATAGCAAATGCTATATTTTCAACAGGTATGAAAGCTAAGGACAAGAAAAATTAAGTAACTTTCCCGAAGTCATCTAATTAATAAGTCATTCCTTGCTTATAGGTAAGGAAAGTAGTCATCCAGCTCTACAGTCTATATGCTCATCATTGTAGCACAGCGCCTATTACAGTTAGTCTTCATAGATGGTCCCTCAATGAACCATGTCTTTCAGTACTCACATTTTTGTATAGGCTTTATCCACAATGAATTGGGTCTCGCCCTGTGCACACAACAGAATGTAGAATGCTTCTTCCTTGCTCTCTTGGAATATGAACTCTGGGAAAAGCCAGCTGCTGCTTAAGAAGCTAAAGCACCATGAGACCCGAAGCTGTGAGGAAGCCCAAGCTAGCCATGTGGAGAGGTCATCCTCTCTTTCAGCCATCCTAGCTGAGGTGTAAGGCATGTAAATGAAGAGATTCTCTCGGCTGTCCAGCCCATTTGAACCTCCAGATGACTTCAGCCCTTATCATCATCTGACCACAACTTTACGAGAGACCTTAAATAAGAAAACACTCACTTGAGCCCAATCAACACATACAACCATGAAACATTGTAATAAATAGTTGGTGCAAGTGACTAAGTTTTGGAAGGTTATTTGCTACACAAATAGGTAATGAAAACCTTGCCTGTCTTAAAATTGGGAAAGTGGCAGAAATAAAAGGATCATACAAGGTAATTAAAGGGAAGATGTCTTGCAAATTTTAAAAAGTGCTATTTAAAATATGTGGGCACAGTGAAATACACAGGGACCCAGGAGTTATAAGCCCTGAGCTTGAATTCCTTTCTTGACATTTTTTCACCAGTGGCTCTTGATAACTCTAACTCAAACTCTTCCAGGGCAAGTGTGGTTATTCATGAAACTGTAATAAAGCCTTGCTCTATTCAAAGTCCCAGATCAGAAAATGTAGTGTTTAAGTGTTTTTGTAAATTTCAAAATCTTACAGAAATATACAGTATTTTGATTATGAACAAAAATGCCAGGCAGGAAAGTGTGGTTCTGCATACAAGAGGTAAATTATGGTTAAATTAATGAAACAGAATTTGAGCATGGGAGTCACTCGTTCACTCACTCCTTCAGCATATACTATTGATTACCCACTATTTCATCAGGTATGGTGCTCAAACCTGGGATCGAATGCTGAAAAAAGAAATCATTGCCTACATAGAGTTTACAGTCTAGTCTCAATGAAATGGATGGCTTCTGTTTAGGCACTATTGCTGAGTACATTTTTCCCTCTGATTATTAATGATTATAAAGGTCACATTGATTGTGCAGGGTTGGCCTATGTTCTAGTTACAGGAGCTGATAACTTCTATTTTAGGAATAGTGAAAGTGTAAACAGACAGTCACTGATTGCTATGAGAAAGTTTGCAAATTCTATGTCTGACATACTGTCTGGTCAAGGTAAGGGAAGAATTCAACACTATATTGTCCTTGCAAAACCAAAAAACCCATTGTTGTTGAGTCAATTCCCACTCAAAGCGACCTTATGGGAAAGTAGAACTGCCCCATATGGTTTCCAAGGAGTGGCTGATAGATTCAAACTACTGACCTTTTGGTTAGCAGCAAGCTCTAAAATTCTGTAAAATAACCCTAATTTAAAAATAGTGAAATATGGAATTCAATGGCACTTTTGGTAAGATAATAAAACATATTTACATTTGCAGAGATTATCTCCTTCCTATCAAAAAGACACTCAGAATTAAACGTGGGCTTGTTTTCCTTGAAAATCATTTAATTTAAATTCTTGGCAATTCCTCAAAGGAAAAAATGTATTATTAAAATGGGTCTAACAAGTACATGAATATACAGGATCTACTTTGAGGGCATATGAGCTTTGCCTTTCTAGATTTACAGCATGCAATTTCAGAAATTATAGCCCTTGAAAAGATTTGATGTTAGTTTGGCATAATATAGCCAAAAGAAACAATATCACTTAAACGCCTCCAAGAACTCTCAGGCCTGGAAGCACGGGATGAATCTTGCTTAGTCTCCATAAGCTAATCCATGGCCACTATACCTAATACACAGAAGGTTTGTAATATTTATATGCTTGCATGTCATTTGATGACACTTTTTTTTTTTTTAAACTTCAGAGAGAATTGAACCTCAATAGTTGAATAATTCTAAAGCATCAGGGTGTTTAGAGAAAAGATATATGTTGAAGGAAAAGGGTGAAGATAAATGTCACTAAAGCATCAGTTGAGAAATCAAACAATGTATTGCACTGGGCAAATCTGCTGCAAAAGAACTTTTTAAAGTGTTAAAAAGCAGAGACGTCACTTTGATGACTAAGATGCTCCTGACCCAAGCCATGGTCTTTTCAATAGCCTCAAATGCGTGCAAAAGCTGGACAATGAAAAAAGATGATAGAAGAATCTACGCATTCAAATTGTTGGGTGAAGAATATTGAATATACAGTGGACTACCAGAAGAACAAACCATCAGTCTTAGAAGAAATATAACCAGAATGCTCCTTAGAAGGGAGGATGGTGAGACTTCAGGTTACTAACTTTGGGTACATCATCAGAAAAAAACAATCCCTGGAAAAGGATATTACCGGTAGATGTTCTAAAGTAGAAAATCAATGAAAATGAGGGAAAACCTCAATGAGCAACAATAGACTCAAACATACCAACAATCATGAAGATGGCCCAGTACCAGGCAACCTTTTGTTCTATTATAAACAAGATCTGCATGAGTTGGAGCCTACTCAACAGCAACTAACAAAGTAAAGTGTGTTATTTAGGAAAACATTCACTGAATTTGGAAGAGTATTTACATATAGGCAGAGGTTATGACTAAGGTTTTGATAATAAATCAGAATTAAAGTCAGATATAAGATATCTTATTAGAATGTGCTAATGTACAATTTTTTAAATTAAAAATAGATAGTTTATTTTCATTTCAAGAGATATTTATTATCCAAGCACCTAAAAATTTCTGACCCCAAATTAATCCTGCCAGTGGTTCCTCTGGTCTGTTTTTTTCACTCAAAGTTGCTAGTAGACTTTTCTTACCTCTTCCTATTCCAAAGAAAGGTGATTTAACGGAATGTGGAAATTTTGAAACAATATCATTAATATTACCAAAACCCATTGCTGTCTAGCCAAATCTGACACATAGGGACCCTATAGGACAGAGTAGAACTGCCCCATGGAGTTTCCAAGGAGTGGCTGGTGGATTCAAACTGCTGACCTTTTGATTAGTAGCCTTAGCTCTTAGCCACTGAGCCACTCACATGCAAGTTAAATATTGCTGAAGATCATCCAAAAGTGGTTGATGCAGTACCTGGACAGGGAACTGCCAGAAGTTCAAGAGCAGTCAATAGCAAAACCATCACCTAGTGATTGAATGAAAAAGACTCTAGGCTTACTTAATTTAAATTTCAAAAGGTCCCATGGTAGCAGTGGAATAGAAGGCCAAATATTTAGTTGCTAGGCCAGAGACGACTTAGTAATCTGCTATCAATTGATTTCAGTAAAACAAGAAGGGCAGGGTTCAATCATGTTAATATTAGCCAGTGAATGATCTTCTATTCTTCCCCTCCGCCTTCTTTCTATAAGGAAACCCTGGTGGTGTAGGGGTTAAGTGCTATGCATGCTAACTAAAAGGTCGGCAGTTCATATCCACTAGGCACTTCTTGGAAACTCTATGGGGCAGTTCTACTCTGTCTTATAGGGTCACTGTGAGTCAGAATCGACTCAATGGCAACAGGGTTTTTTTTTTTTTTTTTTTCCTCTTTATAATCTTTGCTGCAAGTAGTCTACTTTGAGCCATTTGCTTTTTTTTTTTTTTAGAATCAGAATGGTCTCCCTATAAGCATATAGAATAACTGTTCAGAATAAACCTTCTGTTTCAATTTCTTTTGGTTTTGATTATTTTTAAAGCTAATGATATTCAATCCTATAGTAACACATAGGACAGAGGAATGATGTCAATGAAATGGTGGAGTGAAAAAAAAAAACCAAACCCAGTACTGTTGAGTTGATTCCAACTCATAGTGACCCTATAGGACAGAGTAGAACTGCCCTGTAGAGTTTCCAAGGAGTGCCTGGCAGATCAAACTGCTGACCCTTTGGTTAGCAGCTGTAGCACTAAACCACTACGCCACCAGGGTTTCCTAGTGGAGTAAGGACCTGTGAAATTTATCTCCCCCATAAATGTAGTAAGAAAACTGGCAAAAATGGTCATTAGGAACGTTTTCAGGACTCTAGGTATTAACCACAACTTGCAGCAATCTGGTACATGTTTATTCAAGAAAAGTGGATGAATCTCAGCAAAAACAGCGCACTCTGTGATTTTTTAACTTTTATTCTCATTACCCCTTTCTCCCGCTCTGCAAAGGCCTTGAAAACCAATAGCCCTCAATCATGGTGAAAACCAGCATCCTGGCAGCCACCAGGCTCATTTGCAGAAAATTGTTATTATTTGACCTATTTGGTGGTTCTCTGGATAACCCCACTTTAAAGCCTATCATTATTTGACCTATTTTGGAGCTCCTGATCTGAGAAAATACTTTTCCCTTGGGCATTTGTCAAGAACATTTAGAGATAATTATTTGACTTGACATTTGCCTGATGCAGTAGATAAGAGTTAGGGGAAATAATACCTTACCCAAAGAGCATAAAAGAAAAAGCTTGGAATGAGATGTCCATGAAGGCTTTGAAAAGCTTTGACATAATCCTGGGATTCTAAAAGATCACTTACATGTGTAGGGCTGTGTACTTGCCCAAGATACTGTGCCTGCTCAAGTAAGACCTGAGAAGGTACTAAGTCCAACCCCTAAATGACTTTGAGGCTCTAGGAAAGCAAACAGTAAAGATTAAGGCAGATTTGTCAACTGCCCGGATGCACGTTGAAAGTATGTCTCAACTTTTTTACCTATAGCTGCTTGGCAAAGACTGTCAGAATTACTGGTTGCAGGGACCTAAGGAAATCTCTGTCAAATCATTGACTTACTACCAAGGTATCTGAGGAGAGACTTCAGTGTCCACACGCAATAATGAATTCATTAAAGTATTTAACTGAAGAAAAAAAAACAAAAACAATAACCACAAACGGCAAAAACAAACTCTGGGAGTAGGGAAGAATATGATTTTGAGAGTTACCACATTATGTTATTTTAAAAATCCAGTTTAAAACAAACAAAAATCAGGAGACATGCAAATAAACAAAGATGTAAGTGTAAGACCAAAGCATAGGAAAAAAAGCAATCAGTTGAAACCATCCACTGAGATGGTTGATTTGATCCATAGGCTACATGCTAAATTTTTTTAGCAAATGGTTTTCTAGCCACTTGAGTATGGTTTCTTAACTTTTACAGTAAATTTTTCAAATCTTCAAGTTCTGTTTTCTTTTTCCATAGTTCTTTTCTCAATCTATCTCTTTCTTGCTGCATTTTACAATAAACAGCAAGGAGAAACCATGCTATACATTCAAAATTATTTTTAGGAATCTCCTCAGATAAATATCCAAGTTCTTCACTTACAAGCTCTATTTTTCACAAAAGATTCCAACATAATTCAGTCAAATTCTTCATCTTTTTATAACAAGGGTCATCTTTCCTCCAGGATCCAATAACATGTTTATCATTTCCTTTGAGGTTCTCACTGAAGCACATATAGCACTCACATTTTCAACATTCTATTCATGATAGAAGCTTTCACCATAGTATTCTTGTTTCTTTCTGAGTCGTCACCAGAATTGCCCTTAATGTCCATAATTTTACCAATCAGGTAGTGTTTTGTACTGTTGTACATAGGCTTGTTAAGAATTGCAACTGACTCAAGGGCACCTAGCAACAACAATCTCTCCAAGACAATCTAGGATTTACTATCAACTGCCTAAAAACTTTTTCAGCCTCTACCCATTATCCAATCTAAAGCCACTTCCACATTTTCAGGTATTTGTTACAGCAGCACCCCCACTCTCTGGTACCAAACACCTTCATTTCCTATGGGTGCCATAACAAAGTACCACAAGTGGGTGATTTTAAAGAACAGAAATTTTCCCACATTCTTCCACAGTTCTGGAGGCTAGAAGTCTTCTTTAAGGCATTGGTAAGGCTATGCTCTCTCCTTCTCTTATCTCTAAAGGAAGCAGTTTCTGGTATTCCCATGTGTTAGTTGGTGTGCCTTGGTGTGTATATGGATCCTTACATGCTGCTTCCCTCTGTGTGTATGACCCTGTCTCCATGTCTATCCTTCTCTTTTATAAGACACCACTCAGAAAGGATTAGAATTAGGACCCACCCTACTCTGGTAAGACCTAACTGATGATATCTTCAAAGAAAGACCTTATTCTTCAAACACAGTTACAGGGGTTAAGTCCTCAAGACATCTTTTTTAGGGGATACAATTTAACCAATATCAGATTATCCAAAGTAAGAGACATAAAAAATAAAGAGAAACAAGCTGAGTCTCAGAGACTTGTGGGTCATCATTAAGCATTCCAACATATCTATAATGGGGGTCCCAGAGAGAAAGGGAAGAGAGATAGGCACAGAAATAATATTTGAAGCAATAATTGTCAAAAATTCCCCAAATTTTATTCAAAACATTAATCTACATATTCAAGAACTCAACAAACCTAAGGTGCATTAATTCAGATTTGCACGTAGGCACAACATTATCAAAAGTTAAAGATAGAGAGAATCTTGAAGCCACGAAAGGAAGTGACTCATCCCATACAAGGGAGCCTCAATAAGATTAACTGCTGATTTCTTGCCAGAAACCATGGAGACCAAAAGACCGTGGGTGACAAATCAGTGGTCTAAAAGAAAAGGACTGTCAACCAAGAATATATCCAGAAAACGTATCCTTAATAATAAAGTAGTTGAATAGGGATGAATAGGTGGAATACAGTATGCATTTGTCAAAACTGATAGAACTGTACAACATAAATGTAATATAAACTATAGACTTTAGTTAATAACAATATGTTAATATTAGTTAATCAGTTGCAACAAAGGCGCCACGCCTGTACAAGATGTTAGTAACAGGGGAAACTGTGGGCAGAAGGGAGAGGAGTTTACGGAACGTTTCTGCATTTTCTGCTCAATTTTTTTGTAAACCTAAATCTGCTTTAAAAACTAAAGAAAAAATTATTACATGATCTGGTAAACAAAAATTCTTGACTCATTGCTAGCAAAGCTGCCATACAAGAAATACTAAAAAGGAGTTATTAAGGCTAAAATGAAAGGACACTAGTGAGTATCTTCCATTCCCATGAGAAAAGAAAGATGGCTGGTAAAAGCAGCACAGGTAAATATAAAAGACAGTATAAACATATTTTTTGTTTGTTTTATCCTTCTATCTGATCATGAAGACAGCTGCATAAATCAGTAAATAAATCTGTTTTTATAGGCATGTAGTTTACAAAGATGTAATTTGTATGACAGTATAACATAAAAGGAAACTCTGGTGATGTTGAGGAAGTTCTACTCTGTCCTATAGGGTCACTATGAGTTGGCATCGACTTGACAGCACTGGGTTTTTTCATAACATAAAAGAGGGAAGAAGGACTGGTGGTATACAAGAGCACATTTTTGTATACTATTGAAATTAACTTAGTATTAATACTAACTAAATTGTTAAAAATAAAAATTGTAGTTGTAATCCATAGGGAAATAGCTAAGAAAACAATTAAAAAAAAAAAAAAGGTAAAATAAGTGACAAGAGAATTAAATAATGCTCTAAAAAAAAATGCTCTAGAAAATATATATTTAACATGAACATGGCAGCAATGGAGGACTAGAGGAACAAAAAGGCATGGCATATAGAAAGCAATCAGCAGAATAGCAAACTTATACACAAAATTATTAGTAATTACATTAAATGGAAAATGTGCACACATTCCAATTGAAAGTAGAAATTGGAAAGAACAAAAAAAAAAAAGGCCTATTTATATTCTGCCTGCAATAGACAACTTTAGATTCTAAAACACAAGTAGTTTAAATGTAAATAGATGAAAAACAATTATACGGTGCAAACAGTAACCAAAAGAGAGCTGAAGCAGCTATACTAATACCAGACAAAGTAGGTTTTAAGGCAAAAATTGCTATTAGAGAAAGAGAAGGACATTATAAAAAAGATAAGTGTTAATTCATCAGGAAGATATAATAATATACATGTATCATCTTATAGAAGAATGCCAAAATGCATGAATCAAGGACTGTCAGGATTGAAGGGAGAAATAGTCCATTCAACAGTAATAGTTGCAGACTCTAATACCCCACTTTCAATAATGAATATAACAACTAGACAGAAGAACAACAAATAAATGAAAGACTTAAATAACTTTCAACCAACTAGTCCTAAAAGACATCTGCAGAAAACTCCCCCACGAAGCAGTTAAATATACATTCTTTTCCATTGCGCCTGGGACTTTTCAAAGATAGACCATATGCTAGATCATAAAATAAGATTTAACAAATTTGGAAGAACTGGAATCAATAAGTGATATTCTTCAACCACAATGGAATTTAATTAGAAATTAATAAAAGAAGGAAATTATTCTTGATGCTGGGAAATCTTTGATAAAGTATTTTCATTTGAATTTCACTGAAAGTAGCTGGCAAGAAGAAGAGTTCAAAAATTTCCAGTTGTTTGATTAGAGTTTTCCTCATGAAGTATATGTGCATTGTTATGGATTGAATTGTGTCCCCAAAAAATGTGTGTCAATTTGGCTAGGCCATAATTTCCAGTATAGCATGGTTGTCCACCATTTTGTGATCTGATGTGATTCTTACGTGTTGTAAATCCTAACCTTGGAAACCCTGGTGGCATAGTGGTTAAGTGCTATGGCTGCTAACCAAGAGGTCAGCAGTTTGAATCCACCAGGCACTTCTTGGAAACCTTATGGGGCAGTTCTACTCTGTCCTATAGTATTACTACGAGTCGGAATTGACTCTATGGCAACTGGTTTTGGGATGATGTTAATAAGGCAGATATGTTAATGAGGCAGGACTCAATCTACAGTATTAGGTTGTATCTTAAGTCAATCTTTTTTGAGATATAGAAAAGAGATTGGAGCAGAGAGGAAAGGGACCTACTACCACCAAGAAAGAAGAGCCAGGAGTGGATTTCATCCTTTGGACCTGTAGTAACTCTGCTGAGAAGCTCCTAGACAAGGGAAAGATTGATGACCAGGACCTTCCTCAAGAGATGACAGAGAGAGAAAGCCTTCTCTTAGAGCTGGCACCCTGAATTTGGACTTCTAGACTCCTAAACTGTGAGAGAGTAAATTTCTGTTTGTTAAAGCTATCCACTTGTGGTATTTTTGTTATAGCAGCACTTGATAACTAAGATATACATCAAATACCAAAGTCTCTGAGTCAAGAGCCAGAGGCTTTCTGGAATTCTAGGCTTCCTGTTTGATCTCTGTCCATCTTTCTCTTCTGATTCTTTTTTTTTTCCCCCTATAACTGGTGGACTAAAACTAGGACATACAGTAAAATGCTAAAAAAATAACATGCTTAAAAAGTAAAAATTTTTGATCAAAAAATACATAAAATTGAGAAAAGTAAATTTGGTTGGAATCATTGGGATCGAGATAAAATGAGTGAATAATCCCTCTTACTGTAGCATTTCAGTACAGAGAGGTAAGTCAGAGAGGGGGCATGAAGGAATGGAAAAACGCAGTGCGTTTGGGAAGGTGATTTTGTGGCTGAGTTGGTGTGGTGGGAACATGAGTGTGTAGCAAGTGCTGGGTGTGTTGTCTGGAGATTAGAATGGAAAAGAAAATTGAGAGTCAGATTGAGATGTTCTTGGATGATAAAATCAGGAGTGTTGACCTTATATTTTAGAAAATTTGGAGGCATTACAAGTGATTTAACCAAGAAGTCGTTAAAAAAAAAAATTATCACGATTTAATACATAGAAGGTAGGGGGCTTCTCCAAATAAGAGACATGTTATTAACTCACCCTCACTTAAAACTGTGTCATCCATTTAACTCTTGACAATCTCCTAATCTCTTCAGACAACCACCCCTGCATTTGGGCAGGCTCCTAAAACCTAAACCTTGGTTTAAATCAAAAGGCAAATGACCGATTTTGGCCCCATTCAGAATTGTCTATTCTAAGGGTGGGAAAATGCATAGAAGTTGCCATTCATTCCATGTGGTTCTAACACATGTGAATTAGAAATATTTGGATCTTAATTAATTCTTTATAACATATTAATAAACTCTCATTTTCTGTGCAGAATTTGAGGTGGTGTTTCAGATAATGTCAGCTGAGTATATTATGAACTATTCTTACACTCTGGTCTTGCTAAGATATCATTTAGGTTTTTTAAACAGAGTTTCTCATTGTTTTTATTTGAATCAATTTTGATTTGCATGAGGTTTGATTAATGTGTTCCCATATAAAAGATATAATTAGTCTGTAGATTGTGGAGTTCTGAGTGCCACAGTAAATACGCAAGAAAATTTTCCCCAGCTTTTCTCTATATTGACTCCAATAATATCAGATGGTGTTCAACAAATTACATTAATTGGCAAATTCTCTGTTGAACATGTTTAGTCTATCTCTACAAGTGTGCCCCTCAGGGCAGCTAGCCTTTCGTGCCTCAATAACTCCATATGGAGACCCATTGGAATTCCAGGCAATCCTGATGTTTAGGTCCTAAATTGATTATCTCCATCACAGGGTATATAAAATAAATAAAGTCTAAAACATCATAAAAATGGGACCATATGTCTAAACATAGCCTATGGCCTTTGGCAGAGGAACTGTATGTTAACCCAAATTGATCCATCTTTGCAGGAAGCTGAGCTAGACACAGCTAAGGAGGCTCTTGCTAAATGAACGGGCCATTCTGGATTTAGGGCAGAGTGATATAGCTATCATTCTGCTACCACTGTAAAAGGAGTTTTCTCTGGCAGCTGGGAAACAAAGGGGTCTAACACTCCCAGGTGAGAAAACTAAAGTTCTAAAATCCAAATTTCTTGTAGATGCTTAAAACTAAAACTCAGAAAGCTCTCCTTACCTTTGTGTTCTCACGCAGTAACATTCCAACAGGAATTTTAGCCCCCGTGAAGCACTCTCCTGGAAGTTTTAGGCTTAGAATTGATTTTGCTGGATGGCCTGTTGCCCTGCAGGACCCTGCTTCCCAAGGCGGTGCCCACCCATCATCTGACTGCCCCACAGCTCACAGGGGCTATTTTGAAACTGAATAACTGACCAATTCCTGGTGGTATGAGAGTCTTCAGGATTTCAGGACCAAATCACCTGTGGTAGCAAGGAGTGAGATTATGAGAAAGGCTGAAGAGGATCTCAAAAACCTCTCTGGAGAAAGAGGGGTCGTGGGAGGAGAGCTTGGGCACACACATTTTTACACTGTGTGAACTGAAATGAAGAGGTCTTTTCTAATCACTAACTTAGTGGGGAATCGATTCCTCCATGATCAGGAAAATGTACAGAGTTCTCCTCTGTAGGGTCTCAGAAAGGGATGCAAAAGGAGATTTGGAGCACATAAAAATATATCAAAATGGTAACAGTATTGTCAAGGTCTAAATTTCAGGTTAACCACATCACCAGCAGAGATTTCCTTTTCCTCAAAATAACCCCACATTGCCCATAAGACAGCAGGCAAAAAAATGATTAATTGCTAACATTGACCATGTTTACTCTGGGAGCTTTGCTGGCAAAGTTCAGGGATTAAAAATGAAGCTGGGATAGGAGGAACAAAGATTCAAACTCAGAATGCAAAAGAAATTTCCCTTTTTAATTAAAATGTGTCCTTGGGACAGATGTGAGTTGCTATGTATGTGGTCTTATTGTTAAAAGAAGCAGACAGACACCCAGAAGGCAGCATGGTCTAATAGTTTCCCCTTAGCCTCCTATGATGAAAAAGCACTGGAGAAAGAACTGTCCTAGGCAGATTCACACACTCACACTCTTGCCCAGACATAAGGGGAACCATCCCAGTCATAGTGAGTAGCTAGGAGGTGGATGATTTACAATGATGCTAATCCCACTATCTACCCGGTGTCTCTGCCCAGGAAGGTCTGTTCGGTCTTGCACTGCCTTGACCCATACCAAGCAGCGTATGGCCTGAGGGACCGACCTGGTATGTTTGCTGGCATGTGGCATGTGGCATGTGTGTGGTTGTTAGGTACCGTAGAGTCTGTTCCTACTCAGAGTGACCCTACATATAACATAACAAAACAATGCCCAGTCCTGCACTATTCTCACAATTGTTGTTATGCTTGAGCGTATTGTTGCAGCCACTGTGTCAATCCATCTTGTTGAGCGTCTTCCTCTTTTTCTCTGATGTTTTACTTTACCAAGCATGATAACATATCCAAAGTAGGTGAGACGAAGTCTCACCATCCTTGCTTCTAATGAGAATTCTGGCTGTACTTCTTCCAAGGCAGATTTGTTTGTTCTTCTGGCAGTCCATGGTATATTCAATATTCTTTACAACACCATAATTCAAAGGCCTCATGTGTAGTTTGCCTGTAATCTGGGAGACCACCACTATGAATATACATATAAAGTTCCTGATATAAACAATAGATAATGAGGATGTTACTAAAGCCACTCTGTTCTCAGTTGGGACCCAGTTTGGGAAAGCTGCATTGAACACCTGGGCCTAGGCACAAAGCAAAGCCAGAGCTGACCATCCCCTCTGAAGCCATCTAGCAAGATGCGGGAAAGACTGCCTGCAGTCTGCAGCTAATATGCAGCACAAAAAAGAGCTTGCTAGCAAGGGCTATATAGACAGGGACATGGGCATTGAATTCTTTTAAAACCTTAGACCATTGCTTACTAAAACTGTAAATGAACAAATCAATACATCCCCATCTTCCCAAGAAAGTAAGTCAATCAGAAATTCTTTGAGCTACGTTCCTAATAAGAAAAGATAAAATAATTGTGATTTTGGCTCACAGTGGCCCTATATGACAGAGTGGAACTGCCCCACAGGGTTTCCAAGTCTGTAAATCCTTATGGAAACAGACTACCACATCTTTCTTCCACAAAGTGGCTGGTGGTTTGAACCATCAACCTTTCAGATAGCAGCAGAGTGCTTAACCACTGTACCACCAGGGCTCCTCTAGATAATAGCTAACAGATAGTCAGTCTCATGATAAAAATTCCATTGTTGTTGTTAGTGCCAAGGAGTCAATTTTGGCTGGTATTGACCCCGTGTGACAAAATAGAACTGCCCCACAGGGTTTTCTAGGCTGTAATCTTTACGGGAGCAAATCATCAGGTCTTTCTGCCACAGTGCCACTGGATGGGTTCCAACGACCAACCTTTCAGTTAGCTGCCCAGCCCTTGACCATAAGTGCCACCAAGCCTCATTAAAGTCCCCTCAGTGGCTATGTAAGAGATTGCCCTTTACCCAAGGGAGAAGGCTACAGCTGTTCTCGGATGCAAATGGCAACCACACAGGCTGAGGATGGGCTGCCACTGACTCAGCATCTGCTCTCCTAGCTCCACACCAAAGCTTACCTCTCTCTTGCTGCCCTGCCCATTGCCACCAAAAAACACTGTCAATTGAGATAACAGATGACCTCGTCCTTTCTCTCACATGTGAAACTGCATGATAGCAGATTGATGTAGAATAACAATTAAAAAAGGAAAACTAGGTGTCCTTCCTTTTCTGATACTAGAAAGTAGGCTCTAGTGTCCAAATCCCTACATTAAAATCTTGACTCAATCTCTTGCGAGCTATACCCAAACCCATTGCTGTCAAGTCGATTGCAACTCATAGCAACCCTATAGGACAGCTTAGAAAAGCCCCATAGTGTCTCCAAGGCTGTAATCTCTAAGAAAGCAGACTGCCTCATCTTTCTCCAATGGAGTGGCTGGTGGGTTCCCGCCATCAACCTTTCTGTTAACAGCCAAGTACTTAACCACTGTGCCACCAGGGCTCTTTTATGAGCTATAAGATCTAGAAAAAGTTGCCAGAATTTTCTAGGCCTTAGAAACAATAACACACACCTCATAGATTTGCTCGAGCAGCAAATGAGATAGATAAATATAGGTGAAGTCAATGACACTGAAACACAGTAAGCACTCAATTCATGTTCTATAATTACTATTACCATCATCGTTAATCAAAATCCACACCCTCAACAAGGAAAGAAAAAGAAAATCATTTTTAGAAATCCTGAAGTACAATAAATCTTTTTGACATTTCTGAGGACAAATCATGCATGCCTTCTCCACACTGGGGTTTCCAGACCTGAGACGACTTAATTGATGATTCTCCTAAATCTCCACGTGCGAGGCCCTTGGAGAAGATTAACAGCTGGAGGGTCTGTTCTAAAACCTCAGAAGACAGGCACAAGGTCCACTGAGAGCAACAAGGACTCCACGGTCCTTTTGTAAAGTGAGCTGCTCCCAATATTCATGTTCCTCTTCACTCACTCCCAGCCCTGGTGGTACAGTGGTTAAACCGCTTGGCTGCTAGCCAAAAGGTCAGTGGTTTGAACCCACCAGCTGCTCCATGGGAGAAAGATGTGGCAGTCTTCTTCCATAAAGGGTACAGCCTTGGAAACCCTATGGGCACTTCTACTGTGTCCTATAGGGTCGCTGTGAGTCAGAATCAACTCACAAAGGGTTTAGTTTTATTATTATTATTATTTTGGTCACTGGCTCCTGTTGAACTCTTACAGATGAAAAGGTAGAAGACAGGAGGAATAGAAAAAAAAGAAACATGCAGGTTTTGAATAAGTATATAACCCTTGATATGAAGGTTGTGGAAGACTTTAAGGAAAACATTAAGTAACATGTCAAAAAGGGAATATTTGAAGTAGGAGAAGAGAAAGGCAGATATTAAGAGAAAAGAGAGTTAAAACTTGGATAAAAACTCTACACTGAAGGAATAAAAGTTTACAATTAATAGTAAATCAAGGTAATCTTTAGATTTAAAAGAAAAACTGAGAGCCTGTGAAACAGAGCATTAAAACATAAGCTCTGAGACTAACATTCAAACTAAGTTTTCTTCTTTTTTTGACTTTCACCCTCTTAGGAACTGTGTTGTTACTGTTAGCTGTCCTTGAGTTGGCCGCTGACTCATGGTGACCCTATGAGTTACAGAGTAGAACTGCTCCATAGGGTTTTCAAGGCTGTGGCCTTTCAGAAGCAGATTGTCAGATCTGTCTTCTGAAGCACCTGTGGGTGGGTTTGAGCCACCAACCTTTCAGCTAGTAGTAGTCCGGTGCTTAACTATTTGTGCCACCCAGGGACTCCATATGAACTATATGGTCTCTTCTTTGAACTATATATACAACTCTTAGGAAAGCTATATATATGAACTTTAAGACCTATAAAAAAAATTGCTGAAATTTAATGTTCCATAGTTAAGATAATCAGAAGAATGAAGAAAGAAAAAGAGAAAAAAAGAAAAAAAGTGACAAGATAGAAAGTGAATAGAAGTGAGGTCATATGGAAATGTTTTGGCCGTCAACAGTTAATCTAGGCTCTGGATTCAAGAGGATAGTTTTGCCAGAGATGAAGAGGTTGCTTCTCTCCTGACTGGAAACCACCTAATTTCAGGAAGCCACTTTCCTCTTGGCCCATGAGAAGAGTCGCTGGGGAGAAGGAATTCTTTCCTTTCTAACTGTACAGGAGAAAACATTCATGACTTCTTAATCTCAAGAGTCACCGCACATTGGGCAGCAGAAAGTCTCCCAATGAAGGAGGTACAGCAAACTTCTCTAGTCACATCGATTTTATCTTGACATTCCCAACCCAATGATCTTACCTCTTTGTAAATTACCAATCAAGGAATTATCCAGTAAAGTGTAAGTTATGTTCCTCCACCAACATTAGAAATATGACTTGAAACAGAGCTACTGTTCAGTAGGAAAGGAACTAATAAACTATTTTATAAAATACCATTTGGGGAGAAAGAAATATAAAAAAAACAAAAATCCACCTCAATGCCATCAAGTCGATTCTGACGCATGGCAACTCAATAGGACAGAGTAGAACTGCCCCATAGGGTTTCCAAGGAGCACCTGGTAGCTTTGAACTGCTGACGTTTTGGTTAGCAACCAAACTCTTAACCACTATGTCACCAGGGTTTCCATTATATATATATATATATATATATATATATATATATATATACATATATAACTTTATACTGGCTTTATTCTGTATTTATACTGAATCTCCTAAGCGTCGTTTAATTTAGGACATTGTCTGGTCCTGTGCCTTTATGTAGAACAGCATATTCTTATAACTAGGAGTCTTGGTGGTGCAGCGGTTAAAGCGATTGACTGCTAACCGAAAGGTGGTTCAAAACCACCAGCAGCTCCATGGAAGAAAGATGTGGCAGTCTGCTTCAGTAGAGATTTACAGCTTTGGAAACTCTGTGGGAGCCCCACGGGGTTGCTATAAGTCAGATTTGTATCGAAGGGAGTGAGTTTGGTTTTGGATGCTTATAACTATAAAATAAATACCGTGGTAAGTGGTGAGTTGCAAAATTTTAGTAACTCCTCTCTTGATTTGTTTTTCTGTATCTTTTTTTGTATTAAAGAGCTTTGACCTTGGAGTTAATTTCCAAGGTAACAGCAGTTTCTTTACTAGACGATAACAAAACAATAAGAACAAAAGTCAGCAGTGTGGACTGATCCAGGATTAACCCTGGCATGGCAGCAGAGGTGCAGGTTGGTGGACTGTGGCCACCATGCGTGTGTTGACAGGGAAATTACACAAATGGTGATGCTGAAGAAAAGCGGGGCTCTGGGCATCTAGCGCCATTAGGGGCAACAGCTAGCCCTTGGACAACTGAAAATATTTTTTGTTAGTTTTGTTTCATTTAAGAGAAAGAACAAAGTATTTGAACCCGGATGACTGACATGACATGGTATGGTTCTGATAATATTGAGGGAACATCTTTTACTTTTCTGAGACAAGCATCTAGAATGTTTAAAAACTGGAAATGATGGGTTTGAATTCGATGAGCTTCAGCTCTCTTTCCAGCACTAAAAACCCCTCATTATAATAAAGATCTGCCTCTATCCTCAATGGACTGCTGATATTTTTTGGCACTGTTCTTATATCTCAACCTCTGGAAACTTACACAGAATCCTTATGGCTCAGCTAATTTTATGGATTTGGTTAAAGGGATGCTTTCCAACGTTCCTTTCCAGCACAGCCCTTTCTAAAGAATGGCTCCTAAGGTTTAATTTCTTATCCTAATTCAAATCACACACATGCCGTAATTTTCTGGTATCCAAACAAATGCAGTGGGGAGGCATGAAAAAAATCTGGCCCCTAAACCTAGTAATCACCGTTTTCCCCAAGCTTTAATAAGAGGTCTGTGGTTACAGCCTCATTGGCCAATGGGCAGAAATCCTCATATCAACCTTGGCCAAGGATTTCACTCATTAAAAAGTGGAAGAAAGCAGAAGTTGTCTGTGGTATGAACCTTGATCAGCCTACCAGAGTCACCATCCAGCACGAAGACCCCTGAATAAAGGAAAAACAAACAAGACTAAACCAATAAAGAAAATATGGACAAAGAGAGATAAAGCAAAATATTTCAAGTATTCTATGTCAGAGTGCTCCTAATCTGTGGTCATTTTTTCTTTCCTTGAGAGGTAATAGCTTAAAATTTTGATAATATGAGTCATCTCACGTGGCTGTGTCCACAAAGATTCTTTGAAGAATTGATAATTATAATAATACCAAAAAAAAAAAAAAATTGCCTTCCAGACTCATAGCAACCCTAAAGGACAGAGTAGAACTGTCCCATAGGATTTCAAGGCTGTAAATCTTTACTGAAGCAGACTACCACATCCTTCTCCCTTGTTGTGGTTGGCACACTCAAACCATCAACCTTTCAGTTAGCAGCTGAGTGCTTAACCACTGCATGCAGGGCTCCCAATAGTTTTAACCATTACGCTCCATCACGTCTCACAGAACCAGTGGGAATCCATCAGCAGATGGGAATTAATTTTATCATGTAAAAATTCCATAGCTGGTAATAAATAAATACAAAATATATCACCTAAGGGGCTTCTCTACTCTCCAATAAAGTCAAGCAGTACAGAAATGTTCTCAATCCTGCAATTCAGCCAGCAGAGAGCAGGCAATGGAGACTTACAGAAATGTGTACCTACCAGATGCCAAACGCTGTTTCCTGCATTATCTCATTTAGTCAGATGAAAAATGGTAAGCTTAGAGAATGGTTAAGGGAACAAGTGAACAGCCTGGGCCTTTTCTTGACTCTCTTTTTGTTTTTGTTGTAGTTGCTATTTTCTTTCTTTTTTTTGCAATTGAGAAATAATTAAAAAAAATTCAATAACAGCAGCATGATTCCAAAATACATAACTGTATTCCAAAATTATATAAATTGTAATTCACTCGATCGCTAGTTTTTACTGTGTGCTAGTGTGATTGGAGTGGCTAGTAGTGTCTCCTCAAAAATGTAACAATGTACTGTAAAATATGCATACATTCATGTCTCAAGTTCGATTGAGAAATAAAAATAATTAGATTAAGACCTCATATTTCCAATGGGCTTCTCTAATAAATCTAGTTTTTCTAATTTCTGTTGCTATTGACGCTGCTTAATTAAAAGTTAGCATTCCATAGCTATATGTTGTCCCACCACCAAAATAAAGGAAAAAGGTAATAGCGATGATGCTTGTTAAACATTTGTTTTATGCCAACCCCTGGTTTAAGTACGTTAAGTCTATTAAGTTATTTACTCCCCGGTAGAAACTGTAGGTACTATTTGGAATCAACTCGACAACAATGGGTTTGGTTTGAATTTACTATCATCATCGAGCCCTGGTGGCACAGTGATTAAAGGCTCAGCTGCTAACCAAAAGGTTGGCAGTTTGAATCCACCAGCTGTTTCTTGGAAATCCTATAGGGCAGTTCTACTCTGTCCTATACGGTCATTATGAATTAGAGTTGACTTGACAGCAATGAGTTTGATTTCTTGGTTTGTTAGGATGGCACTGATTTTGCAGAAGTAGAAACAGAGTCACGGAAAGTTTAAGTCGCCACAGAGCTAGTCATGAGAAGTGAGTGGGGCCAGTACTGGAACACAGACAGCCTGACTTTAAGAGCTGAAATTCTTACCCTTCACTCTCATTTACTGTCTTTGGAACCTCACCAATTTGTGATTAAATGACTTAAATACAAGCAATATGAGGGTTATAAAATTGTTTTCAATGATCCCTTGGTTGGGGCATGTGGCTTAAAAAGATAAACAACTCACCAACAGCTGAAACATAACAAAAAGGAGACCACATACCTCCTAGCCACACTGCCGCAGCAACAATGACAACATCATTTTCCCACCAAATTTTCCCACCAGTCTCCACTAAATTCAGGAGGACAAGCCTTGGTGCACTTCGCGTTCCTCTTCATCCAATAAGCCCCATGGTATGTCACAGCAACCAGGATCATTACATTCAAGGGCAATTAATAAAGGTCGGAGGAACTATGGGAGGGTCAGAGAGTTTAGAAATATAGCACCCAACCACAGTAGTTTTCAGTAATCGAAATCCGAAAATGCAATTAGACATGTTATTTGTTTACCTTCTTTTATTATTAATTATTGTTTAATTCATTCCTATTCTCTATCCTAACTTCCAGACAGGAAATAGGGGAGAAATATGCACATGGATCAATTTTCTTTGACTTTGGCTACATCCTAGAGTAGGCTAAAATTGCACAGTAAATTACTCTCCCACACCAATAATAATAAAACATATAAAAGCAAACTTACAAATCGTGCAAATCCATATGACCTTATCAGATTTAAACTAAGCTTAAAAATTGAGCAATACCATGGATGTCTTAGTTATCTAGTGCTGCTGTAACAGAAATGCCACAAGTGGATGGCTTTAACAAAGAGAAATTTATTTGTTCACAGTAAAGTAGGCTAAAAGTCCAAATTCAGGGCATCAGCTCCAGAGGAAGACTTTCTCTCTCTGTTGGCCTTCTCATCAATCTTCCCTCAGGCTAGGAGCTTCTCCACCCAGGGACCTCAGGTCCAAAGAATGCACTCTGCTCCCGGCACTGCTTTCTGGGTGATATGAGGTCCCCCACTCTCTGCTTGCTTCTCTCTTTAATATCTCAAGACTGCCTAAAGACACAATCCAATCTCGCAGATTGAGGCCTGCCTCACTAAAACAACTGCGACCCATCCTCCCTCATTAACATGATAGAGGCAGGATTAGCAACGTATAGGAAAATCACACAATACTGGGAATCATGGCCCAGCCAAATGGATAAACACGCATTTTTGAGGGGACATAATTCAATCCATGACAGTGGGATGCACAGACTTCTGATTAAAAAAAAAAAAGGATACAACTAAATTCAAATTCAAGCTACTCCACATTTTGCCATGACAGTAAAACTGATTCTACTAAGTTTTAAAAAATAATTGGGAGCGAGGCCAAGTGTCATCTAGAAGTCAGTTTCTTGTTTTCTCAGCACTGTGGTCCACTTTTATAAAAATAAAAAAATTAGATTTACTGAAAATGAAATTTTGATGAAATGCTTTTGAAGTATAATGTTCTATGAAATCCCACATTGCCCTAGAAGGAGATAATGACAGCTGCCAAATTATTATGAGACTAGGACGATTTTACATTTGATTTTCATTTTTTTGGTAAATTATGGGGTTGTAACTATTTTGGTGTTCCCTGTAATGTGCAAATAATATTTCCGAACTCTTAAGTCCAGATTTTAGCTCAGTGATTTCCTGAAACCCAGTTTTACTACAGAAGCCTTCCTTGTTCTTACTTAGCCTCTGCATGAGGACGCATTTTAAAATTTATACCATGTAATTATCTTCTACTCAGTGATAATGTTTCATGCTTTTTCTTCTTGTTTTCTCAACTGGTTCCTAAACTCCCGGGACAAGATCCATGCCTTATGCAGCTTTCCTTCTTTTTATATCACATCCATGTTGCTGATTGTAGTAAATTCTTAAGATTTATAGATTCATTGGTCAATTTATTAACAGTATTATTATATTAACAAGAAGAGCAAAGTCAATTCCGTATTAATAGGTATATGGATTAAGACAACTGCCTATCTTAAGAATTTAAGAAGAATTTCAGTCCTCGTTCTGCTAATTAAAAAAAAAAAAAAAATGCTGCCATTGAGTCCATTCCGGTTCATGGCAATGCTCCACAGGGCTTTCTTGGCTGTAACGTCTAGGGAAGCAAATCACCAGGCTTTTCTTCCTTGGAGGCACTGGGTTTGCATTGGCAACATTTCAGTTACCAGCTGAGCACAAACTGTTTGTGCCACCCAGGGCCCACATTCTGCTGATACACAGACTCACACTACTCATTTCCTTAGATAACCAACTTCATTTGACAATTTTTTTTTAAACTTTAGAAACAGCTGCTAAACTGGTGGAACCTTAATGTTGCCACTGTCAAACATTTACTTACAATCTTTGTAAAGATTGCACAGAATATTGAATAAAGACAACTAAACAAGTATTGGTGAAGAATAGTGAATATACCATGGACTGCCAGAAGATTGAACAAATCTGTCTTGGAAGAAGTACAGCTAGGATGCTCCTTAGAAGTGGGGGTGGAGAGACTTTATCTCATGTACTTTGGACATGTTATCAGGAGGTACCAGTCCCTGGAGAAGGACACCATGCTTGGTAAAGTAGAGGGTCAGTGAAAAAGAGGAAAACCCTCAATGAGATGGACTGACAGTTGTTGCAACAATGGGCTCAAACACAGCAACAATTGTGAGGATGGCACAGGACTGGGCAGTGTTTCATTCTGTTGTACACAGGGTTGCTATGAGTCAGAGCCAACTTGATAGCACCTAACAACAACAACAACAACAAAGAGACTGTGGCCTATACTTCAGATAAGTAGTTTAAAATCTGAGTGAGTAGAAGTTACCTGGGTTATTTGTTTAAATTGCAGATTTCCAGGTCCCAGGCCCAGAGACCCTGAGTCAATAGATGAGGCATTGTTTGTTGTTAATTGTAGTTGAGTCAATTCTGACTAATGATGACTCCATGTGTTACACAGTAGAGCTGCTCCATAGGGTTTTCTTGGCTGTAATCTTTACAGAACCAGATTACCATGTCTTTTCTTCTGTAGAACTACTGGCGAGGCATAGTTCTTGGGAATCTGCATTTTAAGTCCAGGACATTTTAAGAGATGATAAGATACAGTAACTAAAATCTCTAAAATATCCTTGGGAACGCTTTCAAGGTTGGTATTAAGAAAATAAATTATCACTGCAAGACAAGAAGTCCATTTTCTTTGGCTTTAGTAGAAACCTCTAGAAAAACTGAAGAGATATAAATTCAACTTTATCAATAATCACTTTAAGTGTGAATGGTCTAAATATACCAATTAAAAGACAAAGATTACCAGAGAGGATAAAAAAATAAGACCCAAGTATATGTCAACTATAAAAAATCCACTTCAGGTATAAAGGAGCCCTGGTGTCACAGTGGTTAAAGATCTTGGCTGCTAACTGATCATTATCAATAAACCCAGTGCCGTCGAGTCAATTCCAACTCACAGCGACCCTATAGGACAGAGTAGAACTGTCCCATAGAGTTTCCAAGGAGTGCCTGGTGGATTTGAACTGCCAACCCTTTGGTTAGCAGCGTAGCACTTAACCACTACACCACCAGTGTTTCCTCAATAGATGCATAAAGAGCATTGCACAATGTCCCGTGCCCATTAGTGATAAAACTCTTAGCAAACTAGAAATAGAGGGGAACTTCTTCAACTTGGTAAAGAACACCTACAAAAAACCTGGAGCTAACATGATACTCAATGCTGAGAAACTAGATGCTCTCCCCAATGCTGAGAACAAAACAAGGATGCTCCATCTTACCACTCCTATTCAGTATTGTACTGGTAGCCCTAGCTAATGCAATTAGACAAGAAAAGAAAAGGAGAAGCAAGCAGATTGGAGAAAAAAGAAATAAAAGAGTCTCTGTTCACAGATGATATGATTGCCTATATAGAAAAATCCCAAAGAATTGACAAAAAACCTTCTGGAACTAAGTGATAACAGAAAGGTTGCTGGATTTAGGATTAATGAATTGGTTTCTTAGGTCTGCTGTAACAAAACGCCACAAACTGGGAGGCTTATAAGAGCATACATTTTTTACCTCACAGTTCTGGAAGCTGGAAGTCTGAGATAGGGGTGTTGACCTTGTTGATTCCTTCTGAGGCTTTGAGGGAGAATCTGTTCCATGTCTCTCTCCTACCATCTGCTAGCTCCAAGGGTTCCCTGGCTTGCAGCTGCAGTGTTACATAGCATCCTTCCTTTTCCTCTCTGTGTCTGTGTGTTTTCTCTTTCATAAGGACACTAGACATGCAGGATTAGGGCACACCTTACCACGGTATGACCTCATGTTAACCTAAATGATAATGTCTTGAAAGGCCCTTTTTTCTGAACAGGATCATGATCACAGATGCAGGGGTTAGAATTTCAACATTTCTTTTGGTGGTACATAATCTAATCCATAACACTTAATATACAAATGTCAGTAATGAAAAATTGATATTTGAAATTAAAAGGACGTCATTTAGACTAGCAACCCCCCCAAATAAAATAAAATACTTAGCTATACATCTAACAAAACATATATAAATATATATACATAGATTTTATATAGATTATGGAAACTCTGGTGGTGTAGTGGTTAAGTGCTGAGGCTGCTAATCAAAGGGTCAGCAGTTCGAATCTGCCAGGCGCTCCTTGGAAACTCTATGGGGCAGTTCTACTCTGTTCTGTACAGTCACTATGAGTTGGAATTGACTCGATGGCACTGGGTTGGTTAATATAGATTATATGATATGATATATGATATGATGTGATATATGATACATGATATGATATGATATATGATATGATATGATATGATATGATGTGATATGAGGAAAGCTACAAAACTCTAATAAGAAACATCACAAATGGTCCAGGTAAGTGGAGGTATATTCCATGTTTATGGATAAACCCACCAAACCCACTGCCGTGGAGTCAATTCCTACTCATAGCAACCCTATAGGACAGGGTAGGACTGCCCCATAGAGTTTCCAAGGAGCTCCTGGTGGATTTGAACTGCCAGCTTTTTGGTTAGCAGCCGTAGCATTTAACAACTACACCACCAGGGTTTCCTGTTTATGGATAGGAAAATTTAATATTATTAAGATGTCAGTTTTTCCCAAGTTCAGGGTGTGACCTGAGATTTTGCAGTTTCTAACAAAGTTCCAAATGGTGGTGCGATGGTTAAGCTAAAGGTCAGCAGTTCGAACCCACCAGTTGCTCCACCAGAGAAAGATGTGGCAATCTACTCCCTTAAAGATTACAGCCTTGGAAACCCTGTGGGGCAATTTTACTCTGTCCTATAGGGTCACTGTGAGTCAGAATCAACTAGAAGGCAATGGATATTTGGTTTCCAGATCTATCTTTCCCATGCACCTTGCTACTTAAAGTGTGGTTTGTGGACCAGCAGCAGTGACATTATCTGGAAGCTTGTTAAAAATGCAAAATCTCGGGTCACACCCTACACTTACTTAATCAGATTGTGCACTTAGACAAGATTCCAAGACGATTAGTTATGCACATTAAAGGTTGAGAAGCATGGCCCTCTCTGGCCCAATTTTTAAACTACTGTAAGGTATGTTTTGGAGCCCTGGGCGGTACAAACTGTTGACTTGCTTGGCTCTAACAGAAAGACTGGGGGTTCAAGTCAACCCAGCAGCACCCTGAAGGAAAGACCTGGTGATCTACTTCCAAAAAACCAGCTGCTTAAAATCCTTGGAACACAGTTCTACTCTGACCGATATGGGGTCACGTGAGATGGAGTCAACTCACCTTCAGCTGGGTTTACTGGTTAAAGTATGCTCCATTGCCACTTGGCGGTATGGATTTGAGCAAGCTGCTTAATCTGCCTGAGTGGGTTTTCTCATATGTTGTTAGGTATCATCCATTTGGTTCTGACTCATAGTGACCCTATGTACAACAGAGCCAAACACTGCCAGGTCCTGGGCCAACCTCACAATCATTGTTCTGCTTGAGTCCATTGTTGCAGCCACTGGGTCAATCCAACTTTTTGAGTATCTTCCTTTTTTTTTAGTGACCCTCTACCAAGCATGATGCCCTTCTCCAGGGACTGGTACCTCCTGATAACATGTCCAAAGTATGTGAGGCAAAATCTTGCCATTCTTGCTTCTAAGGAGCATTCTGGCTGTATGTCTTCCAAGATGGATCTGTTTGTTCTTCTGGAAGTTCATTGTATAGTCTATATTCTTCTCCAACACCATAATTCAAAGTTGCCGATTCTTCAGTCTTCCTTATCCATTGTCCAGCTTTTGCATGCATGTGATGTAATTGAAAATACCATGGCTTGAGTCAAGCACACTTTAGTCTCAAAGTGACATCTTTGCTTTTTAACACTTTAAAGAGGTCTTTTACAGCAAATTTACCCAATGAAACATGTCCTTTGATTTTCCAACAGCTGCTTCCATGGGTGTTAATTGTGAATCCAAGTAAAATGAAATCCTTGACAACTTCAATATTTTCTCCATTTAGTATAATGTTGCTTATTGGTTCAGTTGTGAGGATTTTTTTTCTTTATGTTGAAGTGCAATCCATGCTGGAGGCTGTAGTCTTTGGTCTCCATTTCTCCCATAAAAGTATAAATTTTGAACACACCCACGCACAGACATACATACACATACACCTTGCAGTGACACGTTAAAGATCTATTACAAGGTGTATATGTCCCACACTATGCTTGTCTTCTTCATATTATCAATGACAATAATGTTGATCATGACCATAACTCTGAATATAGAAAAATGAAGAAGGGCTTAGAAACACGAACAGAGGTTACTACTTGGCAAAGAGGTAGGCAGAGAACAAATATAGAACAACATGAAAGAAGCCAAGGAATAGAGATTTAAAAAGGAAAAGTGGCTGTATTTCATACAACAAATAGTTCAAGGATATTAGAAAAAAAAAGAAGGCAATAGATTTGACAAATAGAACACTGAAGATATTTTTTAAAGGCTTGTTTCAATGGGCTGGGTTTAGTAGACTCAATTCTAGAAGGATTTCCCTTCCCACAAAAGAATGAGTCATATCATGAACCACCTGCTCTGACTCCCAGCAGCTTTTGGGTCACTATTGGAGCCCTGGTGGTGCAGCAGTTAAGCGCTCAGGCAGCTAACAAAAAGGTTGGCAGCTCAAATCCACCAGCTGCTCCTTGGAAACTCTATGGGTTTCCAGGGGTATCTATGAGTTCTGTAGGGTCGCTAATTTGGAATTTACTGAGGCAGAGCCAAGGGTCTGTTAATTCATCGCTTACTTATTTTCTGATACTGACAGTGTTTCCCTTAGATATCCATAAATGAATATTAGTTACTCAGGAGGACTTCAAAAGTCCTTCTTCATCTTTGTGACTTCAAAGTCTAACTTTTAATATAAAAAAAGACAAACTGATGCTGAAAATGAACCTGGAATATGTGGAAACAATGATACAAATGAGCTTAAAATGCTTTTCTATTAATGCTCTAATAAAGGACAGAATTAAATAGATAAGAATCTTTAGAATGTCTGTGTATATGATATATTAAGATTTTAAAAATAATTTCATTGTGCATTAGGTGGAAGTTTACAGAGCAAATTAGCTTCCCGTTCAGTAGTTTGCACATAAACTGTTTCATGGCCTTGGCTTCATTCCCCGCAATGTGTCAGCACTCTCCCCATTTCCATAGAAGGTGTCCCATTTCCTTTCATCCTGATTTTCTACCCCTTCTTGCCTTCTCATCTTTGCTTTTGGGCAAATGTTGCCCTTTCGATCTTGTGTAATTGATTGTTCTAAGGGGTACGTTCCTTTCGGGTGTTATTGTTTATTTTATGGGCCTTTTATGATTTGACTGAAAGGTGGTCTTCTGGAATGCGTTCAGTTCCAGGTCAGAAGCATGTCTTAGGGCCACAGTCTTGGGAGTTCCTCCAGTCTCTGTAAGACCAGTAAGTCTAATCTTTTTTGTGAATTTGATTTTTTTGTTCTATAATTTTTTTCCCGTTCTGTTCATTATCTTCTTTTGTGATCCCATTCAGAGCGGTCAGTAGTGGTAGCCGGGCACCATATAGTTCTTCTGGTCTCAGGCTTGTATAGGCTGAGGTTCACGTGGTCCATGTGACCCATGAGTCCTTTGGACTAATTGTTTCCTTGAGTCTTTGGTTTTCTTCACTGTCCTTTGCTTAGGGAGGTAAGAGACAAATAGCTGTATCTTAGATTGCTGCTTGCAAGCTTTTAAGACCCCAGATGCTACTCACCAAAGTAGGATAAAGAACTTTGTCTTTATGAACTATGTTGTGCCTGTTGACATAGACGGTCCTTCAGCTTCAAGCCTGGGAACTTCGTCTTGCAAGGTGTTTGGTTATGTCTAAGACTTTGCCCTCACTATGGCCCTTGTGTGCTCTATTGTCTATATTAACATATAAGCAACACCTACAGTTATGTATGTAGGAATATTAACCACCAAAGCTATATCTGAGTGTGGGCGTGTTCCCTTATACCCTCCCAAACCTTTGGCATACCTATTTACCTATGTATCCATTCATAGATTACCATTTGTTAATACTATAGTTGCAGGATTGTCTATGCTATAGTCATTGTTCTTTGTTCTTGAGTTCCTCTCAGTGTCCCCCTTGCCTAGGTCATATTTTGCTGACTTCCCCCATATTGTGTATTGGCTACTAAGATTCTTGAGAACCGTCATTTTCATTTTTAACATTGTTTATAAACTATATACATTGCCAAAGTGTAATTTTTAAAAAGTTAAAAACATGACACTCACCAAAAAAAGGGTAGTCATGCGTTAAAAACATATTCAACCAATTAATAAGAGAACCAGTACGTTGGTAAAGGTGGGAGAAAGAGTATTTTGAAGAACTAGGTATTTATAAACATTTTAAGAAAAGAATGTTAGAATAAGATTGCTATTGGACATACAAACTGTTTAAGGTCTTAAAGGGCAATAAAACATAGTCTTTGGAATTATGTCCTCTTGTGGGCAAGAAACTCCAAGTTAATATGTAACTCCAGTGTCTGTTCTCTGATGCATTGCAAAGTTAGTTACAGGTTTCTAAAATATTAAATAATCCTCTTAAACAATTTCCTGGTATATTAATAGACCGTATCACCCAACTTTTGCCTTATTTCCAAGTGTTAAATAATTTTTTGTTACATGCATTTGAATTTTTACTACATTTCAGTTTGCACACTTTTATAATAGCATAGTAGATACTCCCAGTGGATTCAGGGATTTCTATTTCAGTCTTTATTAATTTACCCCCCCCCTTTTTTTTTGTCCTAGAGCTCCTTACTTCTCACATACTCACAGAATCATAGGCATTTTCTAATTTCAGGGCAGACATCCCTGATTAACCAGCGGGGGAATATAATTAACACTGTATTCCAAGCTTACAAATGTAGTCAAAATACCTGCATGTACTATTTTCCTATTAAATAATAAAATCGCATAAAATAGTGTTAAAAGTTGCCTTCTAATTTTAATGCCAAAATGATGGCACTGGGTGTTTTTTTAATGATAAGATTCATCATTTCCTTAGATTCTTCCCAAATAGGATATATCATTAATATACATTTAAGTTTAATTCAACGATCATGTCTCAATGGATTTGAGAGCAATTACCAGTATCCTTGGAGATAGCACCTTTTTTAAGAATCGCTCTACATCACTCTGTTGCACAGCTTGGACTGTGGACCGCTGTCATGCCCTTCAGCCTCTTTTGCCCACTTTTCTGGGAAGACGTAAATGATGGGCTTCAGGCAGCTTCAGTTATCCAGAACACTGCACATTTGAGATGCCCAGATGCTTTCTCTGCAAAAACCCACTGTCATTTATTTATACTCACTTAGTGAGACAGAAAAATAGTTTAATAATTCAAATATGCTTTAAATGATGTCAAACTCTGGTAGGAGGCATTCGTTGCCTAGTTGTAGAAGTCTCACCTGCCATGCTGGAGAACCAGGTTTGATTCCCAGCCAACGCACCTCGTGTACAGCCACCACTCGTCTGTCAGTGGAGCCTTGCGGGTTGCTATGATGCTGAGCACGTTTCAGCAGAGCTTCTAGACTAAGACAGGCTAGGGAGTAAGGCCTGGTGATTCATTTCTGAAAATCAACCCACAAAATCCCTATGGATCACAGCAGTACAATCCAGGAAAGATCATGGGGATGGTGCAGGCCTGGGCAACGTTTCATTTGTTGTGAATGGTGTGACCATGAGTCAGGGTGACTCCGCGGCAGGTAACAAAAACGACAACTGCAGTATACAGTTTTTGAACCTGCATTTAATTGGCTTCTATGTAAAATAAGTTGATGTAAAGAGAAATTAAATACTCAGGAGTTCCACAAAGAGGATTTTCTTGTCGTTATAAAAGGTTAAACGAGATCAACTATGTATAGAGGAATAAAGAAGTAAAAGTGAAATGCCAAAAGTTTAGTCACTTAGCATTTAACTTTTTGCACAGCTGCCATGACTAAGGAAAAGTCTTGTGGAACACATTATTTACATAAAAATATCATTTAATATTTCCACGGTGCTGGAAGAGGAGATTTTCCCCAAAAAATTACAGGCAGAGAATTACTCAAAAACTTAGCTATTTAATAGAAATGCCTTTAATTTTTACTTAGCTCTTTCTTTTGTTCATTTTTTTCTTTCTCATTTATGCCTTTAAAGACACGGAAACTTCCCAAGTATGAAAAGTATTTAAATGAACTGTAGTTTATGCTACCAAAAAAAAAAAAAAAAAAAAATGCACGAAGAGTTTGAGGTTGTTTTTAAGCATGAAAAAATATATTAAATTATTAATAAAGAAAAAAATTTTCTGCATGTCTGCCTATTATAACACATATCCTGCAGTGGGCACAGGCAGGTCCCATGAAAGCCAAGATTCTGCCTGCATTGGCTTAGAAGTTTATTGTAAAATATTTCAGAGCCAAGGACATTTAGAGGCGCAATGCCAGGTTAATATGAAGATGCCATTGTAATCTTTAAAAGGTGGGGACTCCATCACTGAGGTAACTGAAAGTACAAGTCATGTCATGTCTTTTTAACTGGATACATTTGTTACCAAGATACAGAAGCCTACCTGCGTATTAATTTCTAGATAGAGCTATTCAGGTTATACTCACCCATTTAAGTTGAAAATAACATGCTCTATAAAAGCTTCTCTTCAAGTGCTATTTTTATGAAGCCAAATTTCAATCTGTGCTATTCTTGGCTATTATTTCCATTTGCAAGTATAGATAGAAAGAAAGAAAAAAAAAGACAGAGTTTAAAAAGAAAATATTAACCCCTGTTGGAAGCCTGGCATTTTTCAAGAGATGTTGTTCTCCCTTATTGTTGGTTTTGTTGTCCGTTGCCATTGAGTCGATTCTCACTCATGGTGACCCCATCTGGGATCCTCCACAGCGTCTTAGAACCTTACACATTACTCATCTGTTTGTCATTTTGTCCAATGTGAATCTCTGTTGAACTGAGCTTGACATGTTACAAGTTTTCAATAAATATTTATTCAAAGACTATCAATTAATGCCCCAGGTTTCTTGTAAGAGTATAAATAATGACAAGCAGGTTAATGACAGACTTTCTGAAAACTGATGATTTACTAAGTAAGAGAAAGAATTGACCGGAGAAGATAAGATACATAGCAACAGCCAATTTAATATTGGGACAGGTAAGCCTTAGAGATATGGCAGCTGGTAGAACTCTGAAATTCAAGGTATATATATTTCACACATTTTGTTCTCTTTAATAGTTGATTCATCATTTTATTTGGCTTATCATATGCTGCATTTCTTACTTAAAATAATGGTTCTTCTCACCTTATAGTTTGTATTGATGTGTTCTAGAATCTGTCTCATTATCCATGATGAGATGCAGCAGCCTATCCTACTAAAAAACATAAAAGGCAGTGATTGTCCAGGAACTTCCTACCATCTGTTGACAGCGATAATCATGTCTTCCGTTATTGTTTCAGGCAAGTTATACAATGAAGGCATTGAGATTGGAGAGATAGCTCTTACGGTTCTGCATGGATCTAGTGCCTAACGTCAATCCAAGCTTCACAAATTGGGAACGTTTAGGTCGGGCACAGTCAAGCACACTTAGAGGAGCTCTATGGGACTTTCATAGGTCCAGCATCAAATAGAAGATTATCTGACTCAATTTATGACAGGGCTGGAATAAATCAGAAAAATAACTTATCTTCTTTAGTCCCAGAACAGACTTTTCTGGATATAGTGTTGTCGTCACATGCTGTCAAGTCAGTTCCGATCCATGATGACCCTATGCACAACAGAACAAAACACTGCCCTGTCCTGCACCGTCTTCACAATCATCGCTATGCTTGAACCTATTGTTGCAGCCACCGTGTCAGTCCATTTCATTGAGGATCTTCCTCTTTTTCACTGACCCTCTACTTTACCAAGCATGCCTTTGAATTGTGGTGTTGGTGAAGAATATTGAATATACGATGAACTTCCGGAAGAACAAACAAACGTGTCTTGGAAGAAACACAGCCAGAATGCTCCTTAGAAGCTAGGATGGTGAAACCTTGTCTTCTGGATGTCGTAGTTCATTAAAAAAAAAAAAATATATATATATATATATATAAAGTATCAATAAAGGGGTTCAATTATCATAATTAACTCATTAGGCCTATATGGGTTTTACATAGTTCTGTAAATTAATATAATATTTTTGAGTTACACATGGAGTACATTATTAAGGAACCGTCAAAACCCTGGTGGCATAGTGGTTAAGTGCTATAGCTGCTAACCAAACGATAGGCAGTTTGAATCCACCAGGCACTCCTTGGAAACTATGGGGCAGTCGTACTCTGTCCTGTAGGGTCACTATGAGTCGGAGTCGACTCAATGGCAATGGGTTTGGTTTTTTATGGGTCAAAATCCAGGCTCTCTCAAAAAAGAATATGACTGGATATTGATTAAAAGATCTTAAGTAAAAGCTGTTTTTATTTCTTCTGGATTCAAAATATCATTTTAAGGCCAATTGTTTGGGAAGTTAATATTTAGTGTTAACTGATTGAAAACCCTGCTGTATACTTAGGCATTAATAGTTAAATACAGGTTTCTACATTAAATTTAGTTAGTTGGGCTGAAGAGTAACCTCAGATTTAGGAGAAAAAAGAAAAAGGTACACTTCCAGCTGCTTATGCAAACCATGGGTGTGAAGCCAAGGCTAACTCAACAGAGCAAGACATGATTTTTATATTTCACTAGCATTTCCCAGTTTCTAGGCCAAGAGCAGGCTTAACCGATAAAGTAAAAACCACATTTTAACTTTAATTAAAAAAGAATTAAATTAACAAAAAACAAATTTTTATTTAGCTATGTTTTTTAAATATAGAGTTTTAATCTGATTTTTTCTCACATAGTCTTTGAAATTCAATTTTAAACACTAAAACTACATATTTACCACTACAAAATAGACACCAATCTCCCTTTTGAGCAGGAACCTCTTAATTCCCTTGAGGAAATAAGTAAATAAATTAATAAAGTACTTTAAGTATGCTTCAAAAGATAACACTGGTGAATTACGTGGAAAACATTACTTTAGAAAATACCAATATCAAGACCAAATTATAAAAATAATATTAACTTTGGATCCACTTCATTATTAATATGTGAATTTTTTTAACTGTGACTGTATTTAAAAGAGTAAACTGGTGTGTGTTTTCAACTTGTGGCCATTTCCCTCTTGTATGCTGTAATTGCCAAAACCACTGATGTCAGGAATAACAGCTCAGCTGTCTCCCTTTGGGACTGGGGACACAGAAATAAAACATTAGCTGCTACACAGATGCAGAGTCTGAATCAGAAGATGCCTTATTCTGGCTTCAAGAAAGGCACCCCACCGCTAAAGTGACAGGAAACACTGCAAGTTAACCCTGAGTTCTGGTTTAACCTCTGATATAAATGCACAGGTATTGGTATTATAAATAACTTCTTATCAGAAACATTAAAAAAAATGGTTCTTTTAAATAATGTATTTGAGGTTGAAGGGAACAGAGGGAAAAAAAAATCAAACTTTATTTCAGTGCAAAATTAAAAGGACAGAAAAAAATCTGCCTGATGAGCATATTGAGCATATAGTTATGGTTCTAGGCCTCTGTCTGATGTTCACTTATTGTACCCTATTCAAAAAATGAGAAGAATTCTTACTTCATATTAATTTTCAGGGACATGGGTCCTGTAAGAAATCCCATAAGAAATGAAGGTAGTATATAAATCAACTTAAAATTTGAGAAGTAAATATATTATTTATTTAATTGATAGAGAATAGAAATTAGCATCTACAAAGTGAGGAAACTGATAACTTGGGCACCCAAAAAAAACTTTTGGTACATGAAAAATTTACTGTTGGCCTTTGGTCTTCAGCCTCTTCTTTCTGAATCTTTTTTTTTTTTGACGTAATATCTTAGGGTTTTTTTTTTTAGCCTCTTTTCACCTTTTCACATCAAGAGAAGGTGGATCTAGGTAACCAATTATACTTTGTTTGTAGCTCATGCACATCAGAATAGGTGTTCACCCTGTAAGCACCTTAAATTGAAAAAGAGAGTGACTGGTATTTTACGTTTTCAAAGCAGTTTCAAACCAAGTGTGAGATATTTTGGGAAGAAATATTCCACTGAAATTAAGTGTTGCTAGTATGGCTGACAGAGGAGCCCTGGTAGTGCAGTGGTTAGAGCATTTAGGCGTTAATTGGAAAGTCAGTGGTTCAAACCCACCAGCCACTTTGCAGGAAAAAGATTTGGCAGTCTGCTTCTGTAAGGATTTACAACCTTGGAAACACTATGGGGCAATTCTAGTCTTGTGGGGTCCTATAGGGTCACTATGAGTAAGAATCAACTTGATGGCAATGGGCTTAATATGGCTGACTTCACAGTAAGTTTAAGTTAATATTTGTTTTACAGATGACATGACAAGTGAAGGAATGTTTCTTAGGGGTCTTTCCTCACCACTTCTTATACAGGTCAGTGCTTGAATGGGGGGATTGGTGAATGCTGGTAGGGGCTGAATTCAAGCGCCTCTTGTAAGGTGATTGTTTATTTGTTTGAAACCCGTGTAACTTTATCTCAACACAGGGTGCACCAGTTTTTTTCTTTCTTCCACTTTCACAATTCAGAATGCAAGGTTCCCCTTCTTACATTTTAAAACCACTATTGTTGATTTTTTGGACCCATTTATGTATCCCCACAATTTAAATGCATATTTAAAAATATGTTTTTATTATTTAACATTAAATTTCCTTCTTTTGCCTTTATCGGACACCCTAGAACACTTGCTAAAATATGCTCTATTGTATTTGAGAAATACATTTGTCATTGGAATGTTACTCCTTTACCAATAGAGTTTTTACTTTATAATATGGATGGCATATGATGAAAATAAAATTTCAAATATATAATGTTAAAGAACTTAGTTTAATTTTCAAAAGTAAACACTTTCAGATGTATTTGTTTCATAAATCTATGCATGCTTTGTTTAATAAGTAACGTAAACATTGAAGTATGTATAAAGCGAAAGTCCATCACTCCTCCTCCAAAACAACGTATCTACTCTACTGGGTTACTTAAACTCACAATCCAGATATACTTTGCTTTATACAATGTTCTACTTGCTCATAAAAGCCTGTGTAGGGTTGAAGTGGCTCTTGGGTGTTTTAAGATAAAAATCAAACTCTATATATATTAAAAAAATAAAATTCTAATTATTATGCACCTTTTCCACATATTGATAGAAACAGACCTTTTTTTTTTTTTTTTTTTAATTCTTCTTGGTGCATATCATATATATATAAAAAAAAAAACCCAGTGCCATTGATCAAATATATACACATATATAATTTTACATAAATGGGTCATGCCATATATTTTAGTTTGATCTTCTTTTTGAACTACTGTTCTTCTCTTCTCTTCCCACACATCAACACACTCCCACATTCACCCCTCTATATTGCTGGTTAGCAACCTTGTATGAATCCTCTTAGTTTTCTCTCCAGACTTGTATTATTTTTTGAAACACACAAACACACACACAATTTTTCCATTGTTTGTTTTAAATATTGTATCTTATTGCACATATTGTTTTATATTTCATCTCCATCCACAATAAATCATGTGAATCATTTCAAGACAACTACATCATTCTAATTAATTCTATTGGCTGGAAATTATTCCACAGAATGGTATACTCTGATTTATTCCACTATTTCTGTTCTGATAAATGTTAGTTTTATTTCAAGTTTCCTGTCACTATGAAAGATGCTGAAATAAACAGACATGCACATCCTGGACCAGTTATGTTCAATGCATAGACTTCTAGGAGTGGAATTCCTAGGTCAAGAATGTGTGAGTTTTTCATCTTCCATCAGCAGTGTATTACACTTTACTTTTCAAAAAATAATAAAAGAAAATTGCCCTCTTCCGAACAATTTAAAAAAATTAAATGATTTATAATTGTACTTTTTTCTTTGGTGGTCTGAAATTCAGAGCCTATCTGTATTTCTAGTTTCTTTGAATTTAAAATCCTCTTCCTTTATTTCAGCTGTCAGTACAGCGTCTTCATTTGCTACTAATATCCTGTCTGAATGACCACACTTTTTTATATTGGAATTATTTGTTCTCAGGATTCAGAAACCTTCAAGACAACCACATAATGCTTTGTAAGTGTTGGGAATAAAGGGAAGGAGACATGCATTTAGTGAATGTATAAAGATTTGGATTTCTTTCTGATGTTAGAATCTTTAATAGGAGAAGTTCATACAGTAACTAAAACCATGGAAAAAAATCTATAAAAAGGAGTGGATGGAGATATTTAGGTTAATGACCTTCTCCAAGGAAGAAGGTAATTTATCAGAGGGTAATGTATGATTTAAATACAAAATAGAATCTTTATTTCTGAAAATTCTTTGGTGTACAGACCATTCTTCCAGTCTTGCTATGCTTAAACATCAATTAAAAATCAATTAAAGGCATTGTGGGCTTTTCTTAAAAAAGGGGTAACATAAATACGTTAAGAATAATAACATTTAACTAGAAGTTACAATTCACAACTTCTTTATAATTGTTCATAGTATATAGGACATTCAAAGATTTATTCTGTAAAAATGTATAAAAAATGCACCATGCAGTGAATCAAATCTAGCAAGACCATGGTATAAGAGATTCATTAAAGAGAGGGCTGTCTGCAGGAGTCTTTTCATGTAGATACAAATAACGTTTTAGTAAGCTTAGAATTTTAATTGAGGAAATTCCTATGAGTAATAACTAAGCTAATGCATGTGTTATGCTTACTCAGTTTGTCAACATACCAGATAATCATATTTAATGAGGGTGGACGCTAGAACTACTACTTTTAGTGTGTAAAAAATCCCAGCTATAAACTAATACAATTTCATTCAAAGAACAATTTCAAGTGATTTCTTTCATTATCCCTAAAAGAGTCTTGGATTAAGACAAAGAGATGGTGATACTTTTCCAGATGAGAAATGCTGAGGAATTCATATATCTCTTGCCCAAAATCACAAAGTCAGTTGGCGTAGAATCTGAGTTAGGGCCAATGTCAAATTACTACTAGCCCCAAATTCTATTAAGTGATTCCTTTGGTGTGAAGGGAATTTAAAGGTACTTGTTAGTGTGGCTATTGTTTGAAAATCACAAGTGTTTCAGTATTCTGCCTTTTTATTGACGATCACATTTTACAGACTTTTTTTTTATCCCCGAAATATAATTAGATTTTCTTTTAATAATTTTTTTTTTGGTAGTTGTTCAGTTTTTTGCATTACTGATCTTACTACTTGGTGTCAGTATTCATGTCATAGAAGCTATTATTTACTAGAATCAATTGCAAGTAACCCATTTACCAATTATTTCCTTCGATGTCAGAATCCATGTCAATCCATATTTATATGACAAACCCAATGTGCTAAGAAACACATTTCTATTGAAGACTGAGATTCAGCCACACAGACAATTGGATTCATTTAGCAAAAATTTTTTGGAAATTGTGGCACCACTACTAAAGTAAAACAGTCTGAATTCAAACTCAAGACAATGCTGCAGTCAGGAATCCACATTCCACCGTTGTGGTGGGCAAAAGACATCCTCTGCTCTTATGTGCAAACCATATCCACACTCACATCAAAACAACAAAAGCACTAAAAATTCCAGTAATGGCTGGAAAAAAAAGTGCATAACACACATGGCTTAAGTGAATGTTTTTAGATTTCTCAGTTATATTATTACAGGAAGTTTATTTTTGATTCACCTCCAACACTTCAGATCAAATATTATGTTGAAATGGAATTGACCAGGGATATAGTCTTGAACTACCTTCATCCTTTTATGAACATCTTCCTTGAGTAGGCTTTATTGTTGTAGTTGCCATCAAGTCAGTTCTGACTCATAGTGACCCTATGTCCAACAGAATGAAACAGTGCCCGCTCCTGCACCATCCGCACAAATGTTGCCGTGTTCTAGCCTATTGTTGCAGTCGCTGTGTCGATCCATCTCATAGAGGATGTTCTTCTTTTTCACTGACCCTGCGCTTTACCAAGCGTGATGTCCTTCTCCAGGGACTGGTCATTCCTGCTAACCTGTCCAAAGTATGTGAGATGAAGTCTTGCCATCCTTACTTCTGAAGAGCATTCTGGGTATACTTCTTCCAAGACAGATTTGTTCATCTGGCAGTCTATGGTACGTATATTTAGTATTCTTCACCAACACCGTAACTCAAAGGCATCAATTCTTCTTTCATCTTCCTTACTCACTGTCCAGCTTTTGCATGCATAAGAGGTGATTTAAAATATCACGACTTGCGACGGATATCAAGGTGTTATCTCTGCTTTTTAACACTTTAAAGAGACTTCTGCAGCAGATTTGCCTAATGAAATATGTTGTTTCATATCTTGTCTGCTGATTCCTGACTCTCAGAAACTGAGACAAATGGGTGGTGTTTTAGTTTGCGGCAATTTATTGTGCACAGAAAACTAATATACTATATGTAAGGATTCTGATACTCCAGGGACCCACAACTGGATATAGATGTTGAGATAGATTATTTATAAAAATTAAAACACAAAATGACGTTATGTAAGGTTCATGGGAGGGGCACAAACATTACAATTATATAAGGTTATGGGAGTTTAGAAAGAAGGAGAGAGAAGTTATTTCTGAAGGAATCACGGATGTTTCATGAAGAAGGAGATTCTGTGTTCATTTAAATGTGCAGTTCCTCTAAGTGAAAACGGGGAAAGGAATCAGCGTGGAAACTGGCATAAACAAAGACATGTTGGCAACTGCCTATAGACCAGGGTGCTGTTCACATAGGCTTGAATGTAGAGTATGTAAAATAGATTGTTAAACATTTACCAACACATCACTGGATGGTTGTTATATTTGGAAACTGAGTAGGTAGGACAATGATAGTGCCATGAATTGACAAAGAAAAGTCCAGAGAAGGAAAATTTGAATTGAGAAAGGTAAACAAGGTTAAAAAAATAAATAAATAAGTATGACTTCTAGGAGAGATGGGGGAGAGGATGATGATAAGTTTGCTTGGGGGTCTCCTGGGTTTAAACTTCCAGTGGTTAGCACAGCATTGGTACAATGGTGATAGCGGGAATTCAGGTTTGAAAGGTAATATGGGCATACATCAGATTGGGGGAATTTTGGGTACTGTATCTAGTATGAAATGGAGAATTACTAAAAATGTTTTTGAAGGGGAGAGGATTGAGAAGGTTTTCTACTTAGTATTTGTGTGACTCTGCACAAATTACCTCCCTGAGCCTCACTCTTCTTGTCTATAAAATAGGAAAACAGAATCTACCTGTAGCATAGCTCTTAAAGAGTAAATATGAACATACAATGACAAAGGCGCCAGTTGCTCAATAGGAAGAGGTGTTTATTGTTGTTACCTACAGCATCTCTGGCCACAGTATGGAATAGAAAGTAGACAAAAGGATGCTAATGGCAAGTTAGAAGGTACTGTGATGGTCCTGGCCTAGCCTCTGATAGTGCAGTAGATGAAGTATGAGAGATAGATACAAGATTACAGAAAGGTACAAAGAACCAAGCATACTTTTCTTTCCAATGTAAAACATGTCTAAAGGCAAAAAGAAAACATCACAATATATTACATTTTTCAATTAAAATTTTTAAGAAAGCTAAAAGTTAATTGTTTTTATTGCTGGGTTCGGTCTGTTGTTTGATGTCTTTATTTTAACCAGTATTTTCATTCTTAGAGCTGCCCCAGCAACATCATGATAAATGAAGAAAAGATTTAAGATTGAAGTCATCAAGGATTTCATTTTACTTGGATTCATAATCAATGCCTGTGGAAGCAGCAGTCAAGAAATTAAATGGCACATTGCAATGGGGCAAATCTGCTGTGAAAGACCTCCTTCGAATGTTAAAAAGCGAAGATGTCACTTTAAGGACTAAGGTGGGCTTGACCCAACCCATAGTGTTTTCAGTCGCCTCATACACATGCAAAAGCTGGAAAATGAATACGGAAGACCACAGAAGAATTGATGCCTTTGAATTATGGTGTTTGAGAAGAATATTGAGTATTGAATATAACATGGAGTGCCAGAAGAATAAACAAATCTGCTTTGGAAGAAGTATAGCCAGAAGACTTTGTCTCACATAATTTGGACATGTTGTGAATAGGGACCAGTCCCTGCAGAAGGACATTATTCTTGGTACAGTACAGGGTCGGTGAAAAAGAGGAAGACCCTCAATGAGATGGATTGACACAGTGGCTGCAAGGATGGGCTCAAGCATAACAACAATTGTAAGAATGGTGCAGGACCAGGCAGCCTTTTGTTCTGGTGGCTGTGAGTCAGAATCTACTGAATGGCACCTAAAAACAGAGCTGCCCCAGGCAGAGAAGATTTTATATGCAAATGGCGATCATTAAACATTTTGAAACCTAGGGTGATATGATCACATCTGTTCTTGGAGAACAGAAGCATCCTGACATGCGGAGGGTAGGCTCGAGTTGAGTAAGACTAGAGTGAGTAGATAAATATAAACTGGAAAAGAGACCATATGCCTAGATGAGAGCCATGATGGTGAAAATATAAAGGGTGCAGTAGAGGTTATAAACATAACCCAAAGGGAGAATTTATGGGACTTGGTGAACAGCCGAATATGGGATATGAATATAGAAGAAAAGGAAATTATTCCTGTGATACGCTGTAGCCGGTTTGCATTTCCCCCCAAGAGCAGATCTGATATGTGTCCTCCTAACTTCTCATTCAGTGAAATGAAATTTTTACTTGAATTAGCCATGATGCGTATATTCACAATACTGAAATGGCAAGCACTACAAATTAGGGCTTTTTTTTTTTTTTTTTTCCCCTTGGAAACTGGTTGTTAAATATTTACCAGCACACCACTGAGGTTCTTATATTTGGAAACTAAGCAGGTAGGAAGATGGTAGTGCTATGAATTGACAAAGATAAATTCAGGGAGGGTAAATTTGAGCTAAGGAAGGTCAATAAGGCTTAAAAAAAAAAAAGAGTACGACTTCTGGTGGAGATGGAGAAGAAGATGATAAGTTTCTTTGGGGGGCTCTTGGGTTGAAGGTTCTAGTGGTTAGCACTGTGTTTTGTATTTGGTTTTGCAACACCTAATATTTGTTGAATGACTAACCTATGAACCATCCTGGAGAAAATTCTAAGAAGAGACTGGAAATGAAAAATTCAAAGTTAGGACTGGAGATATATTTTTGTTAGGAGCCATCGAATCAGTTCCGTCTCATAGCAACCCTATGTACAACAGAGGGAAACACTGTCTGGTCCTGAACCATCCTGACAATTGTTCTTATGCTTGAGCCCATTGTTGCAGCCACTGTGTCAACATCTCCTTGAGGCCCTTCCTCTTTTTCACTGACCCTCTACTTTACCAAGCATGATGTCCTTCTCCAGGGACTGTTCCCTTGATATATAACTTTAGGAATTCTTTATATGCTATGGCAATTGAAGCAGTTGCAAGAAAACAAATAAACAAAATCCAAACCCATTGCTGTAGAGTCAATTCTGATTCATGTTGACCCTATATATTACAAAGTAGAGCTTCTCCGTAGGATTTTCTTGGTTGTAATTTTTATGGAATCAGATTGCCAGGACTTTCTTCCGTGATGCCACTGGGTGGATTCAGATCACCAACGTTTAGATCTGCAGCCAAGCACAAACCATTTGTGCCACCCAGGGACCTTAGCACAATAAGAAAAGAGGACATTAAAGAAAAGTGTGTGAAGTTATAAATATGAAAACAAAAGACAGAAGTTTGGGCAATTTATGAACAGTGACATTTGAAAAGAAGGAGATAAAATGACATTGTAAAAACTCTAGGAGGGAAGGAGGTGAGTTTGAGAATGAGGAAGTTGGGCCCATGAGGAAATGCTGTAGATCAGACAAGGTCGAAGTCTGAGACTTAGCCAGAGGATTTGATTGTTAGTGACATGAGGGATGCAGTACTGGTTGGGGTATTGGAACTAAATTTACATTTAATTTCTTAAAATGTAGTCATTATAAGAATCACTTGGAGGGCTCATTGACAATGCAATTTCTAGGCTCTTCTCTCAGCAGTCCTGATTCAGTAATTGGTTGTTTGCTGGAAGCCTGCAGCTCCTGGCTTGAGAACCAGTGTGGAAGGGATTGAGAAGTAAACAGGAAACAGAATGTGGACGCATACTTTTAGGAGCATAAATTTCTCTTTCTGGGACTTTGGCAATGACCAGAAAAAGACAGAAGTATGGGAAGTTTGGTTGGCGGTGGGCTTGTGAAGCATATTTTCAGTTTAGGAGTGAATTGATTATGTTGATGAAAAGAATATAAAAAAATCAGAGGAGAGAAAATGATCAAAGATGTGCAAGAAAAAGAGGAAAAACAAGCAGAGTGTGGCATGGAAGACCGAGAAGTGATTACTTACCTTCTGAGATACCAGACAGAGAAAATTCTTGCCATTTATAAACTTTCATTAAAGAAAATACTGAAAATATTGAATACATTGTGCCACATCATGTTAAAAAAAGCAACACCTCTCATTTAACATTTCTGTCTTCATACCAAATACAATGTATTTGATAGGAAAATGAGTTTTCCTCTTGAAATTTAAATTGATTAGTTTTCCACTATCGTTAAAAATTCCATTTTTATTCAAGAGACTTAAAAATTTTTTTTAATGAATATGAATGAACACAAATTTCTACTGCTTTCTTAAAGATGAATATATCATTAAGAAGAGAGTATCTAGTCAGTTAACAGATACCATTCTGGATTTTTCAAACAGAAAGATATTTTATGTAGGGATTTGGTTTGAAAGGTGTGGGAAAGTCAGGAAGAATAAACGGGTAAAGTGTTAGCCAGAGATTAGAAAGTCACCACCACCCCTGGAGTTCCTGGGAAGTGAAAATGGCTACACACTGGGCAACTAATGGAAAGGCTGATGGTTCGAATCCATCCAGAAGCATCTTGGAAGAAAAGCCTGAGGATCTACTTCTGAAAAACTGTGGCCATTGAAAATCCTGTGGAGCACAGTTTTACTCTGTAATACGTGGTTGCCATGAGTCAGTACTGACCTGACAGTAGCTAGTTTTTTTTTTTTATGTACCATTCCTGGATGCGGGCCAGGAGCATACCCTTGCTACTGAGCTCCAGGTACTGCTGCTCTAACTGGGTGCTGCACCATCGCTGCGAAGGAGGAGGGGCCGCTCCTGAAGCCACTGCTGAGCAGGGGATGATCCTGGAACCCACCGTCCCCGAGCTCCAGCCCTGCCAGAACCAGAGGCTTATTAACTTCTGCCTTCCTCCAGCTTCTCTGTAACCTCTTGCTGGCACATCTCACTGGCAGAACCTAGGTGACTTCCATTTGGCAAAGGAGCCTGGGAACTATGATTCCCAAGCTTCTAGACCTTTGTGATACTGAGATCACAGAAATGTCAGAATGGGACTCAGTGCTGACAAACAATATCTGACAAGCTCATCCATATCTCTCCAGGTGTGGAAATCGGTGTGCTTGAAAACATACAAGGATAATTTGAATAAAATGATAAAAGCTGTGAAAATACAGTGTTACAAATGCCTGGCTGCATGTTACCTGAGTTGTAAGCCTGAGACACTTCTTTCCGTCTCTTTTCATTGCCTTCGTACCAGCAGCTTTAGCCAGTGTTTTCCTCACGGCCAGAGAGACACCGAAAGCATATAGCCTGTGTGTATTTGTTAGTCCTTATATTTGAGGGATGACACATTTTTTGAGAAGCTTTCTTAGAAATAGCTGATTCGTAGATTATGATCACTCACTCATTGAGTTATTCAAGAAATATTTATGTGTAATTCACTATGTTCACTGCACCAGGCCCCAAAGAAAGTACAAATACTGACAGTATCAGTTGACATTTATCGAGCACTTTTTTTTTTTTTTATTTTGTGCTGTTTAAACCACTTTACCTGTCCTATCTCATGTCATCCTTACAGCTGCTCTACAAGGAAGCGTGGAGACCTTGCTCAACACCCGATTGCATCCATGGTGCAGCAGTCAGGGCAATAAGAATTGTACAGTGTTGTAAGAGAGACACAATATGTATCAAAACATTATAAGGTAAAAGCTTTTATTTACACAAGGCTGTCGAGCTGATTCTCATTTATAGTGACCTTGTAGGACAGAGTAGAACTGCCCTGTAGGGCCTCCAAGGCTGTAAATCTTTATGGCAGCAGACTGATACATCTTGTTCCCAGGAGAGGTTAGTGGGTTTGAACTATGGACCTTCCAGTTAGCAGTCAAGCGCTTTAACCACTGTACCACTGGGGCACCCTTAAAAGCTTTTCTATACCATAAGAAATTAAACAGAATGGGTTGAAGAAGTACTTACTTAAAAACAATTTCTCCCCCTTTCAGTGTAAATTCCAGTTGTCTAGTCGATATTCAAGGAAACCCTGGTGGTGTAGTGGTTAAAAGCTAGGGCTGCTAACCAAGAGGTCGGCAGTTTGAATCCACAAGATGCTCCTTGGGAGCCCCAGGGGGCAGTTCTGCTCTGTCCTGTAGGGTCACTGTGAGTTGGAATCAACACCACGGCATTTTTCTTTCTTTTTTTTTTTTGGTTTTAGTCATTATTCAAATATTTTAGTTTATATTCAAATATATATTTTTAAAAAAATTTATTAAAATCAACTAAAATATTGATATATATGTTTGTGTATGTATATACAGACACACATATATATGCACCTATACATATATATGTGTAATGTTGTTATGTGCCATCCAATTGGCTCTGACTCATAACGACTCTAGGATAAAGTAGAACTGGCCCATAGGTTTTCCAAGGAGTGGCTGGTGTATTTGAACTGTCTGCTTTTGGGTTAGCAGCCAAGCTCTCAGCCATTGCACCACCAGAGCTCCATATATATGTATATAGGACAAAATATAAGTAATTTGGCTGGAACATTTTTCTGAAGTGTTTACTTCCGAAGAGATTGCAAATTTGCGTGATAGTTTCAGAAAGACCCATTACCCACTGCTGTCAAGTTGATTCCTACTCAAAGTGACCCGATAGAACTGCCCCATAGGGTTTCGAAGGCTGTAATTTTTACTGTGCAGACTGCCACAACTCTCCCCCACTGAGTGACTAAGTTAAAACCGCAGACCTCTTGGTTAGCAGCCGAGTGCTTAACCACTGTGCCACCAGTACTTTAGACAGACAATAGCATCATATTTAATGTCAAAACCATTATGGAATTTCTGATTTCAGAAAAAGAAATGTTTTTATGTACACTGAAACATGTTGAAATCTGAATATCATTTCTATTTGTTGTGAATTGAAGTGTGTCCCTCCAAAATATGTGTCAACTTGGTTAGGCCATGATTCCCAGTATTGTGTGGTTGTCCTTCATTTTGTGATGGATATAATTTTCCTGTGTGTTGTAAATCCTAATCTCGGCCTGTGGTTAATGAGGCAAGATTAGATTATGTTAAAGAGAATTAGGGTGGGATGTAACACCCTTACCCAGGTCACAACCCTGATCCAGTGTAAAGGGAGTTTCCTTGAAGTATGGCCTGTACTACCTTTTATCTTACAAGAGATAAAAGGAAAAGGAGGTGAGCAGAGAGTGGGAGACCTCATACCACAAAGAAAGCAGCGCCAGGAGCAGAGCCCATCCTTTGGCCCAAGTTTCTTGCTTTGAGAAGCTCTTAGACCAGAAAAAGATTGATGACAAGGACCTTCCTCCAGAGCCTACAGAAAGAGGAAGCCCTCCCCTGGAGGGGATGCCCTGACTGTGGACTTGTAGCCTACTAGAGTGTGAGAGAATAAACATCTCTTTGTTAACGCCGTCCACTTGTGGTATTTCTGTTATAGCAGCACAAGATGTCTAGGACACTATTCTGGAAAAAAGAAAAGAAAAGAAAGTGAAATCTGAAGTGGTTTTTGTATATCCTTATGTTACGTGACGTAGAAAACAGCCCCAGAATGGCAGATGACATCACTTCACTACTTCTGAGATCATATTATTCTCCATAAGTATCTCTCTACTAACCTAACCTACTGACCTCCATAAGTTTCTCCACACTGACTAACAATGCTACTACCATCACAGTCTTAGACAGCAGCTAGTTGCTTGATTTTTTTTTCCTCTAATTTTAATGTGCTTTAGGGGAAAGTTTACAGCACAAACTAGTTTCTCGTTCAGAATTTATGCACAAATTTTTTTCTGACATTGGTTGCAATCCCCACAATGTGTCAGCGCTCTGCCCCTTTCCCTTTCCGCCCCTAGTTCCCCTTGTCCGTTCGTCCAGTTTTCCTGTTCCTTCCTGCCTTATCGTCTTTGCTTTTGGGTAAGTGTTGCCCACTTGGTCTCATATACTTGATTGGACTAAGAAGCACTTTCCTCACTTGTGTGCTTCATAGGCCTATCTAATCTTTGGCCGAAAGGTGGAATTCAGGAGTGGCTTCAGTTCTGAGTTAGCAGCGTGTCTAGGGGACATAGTTTGCAGATCCTTCCAGTCTCTGTCAGACCAGTAAGTCTAGTTTTTTTTTCATGAATTTGAATTTTGTTCTACATTTTTCTCCCGCTCTGTCTGAGACCCTCTATTGTGATCCCTGTCAGAGCAGTCAGTGATGGTAGCCAGGCATCACCTGGTTCTTCTGGGCTCAGGCTGGTAGAGGCTCTGTTTCATGTGGTCTACCAGGACTAATCTTTGCCTTGTGTCTTTGGTTTTCTTCATCCTCCTTTGCTCCAGATGGTAGTTGCTTGATTTAATCCCTTCTGACAGTCTGTACAAAAATCAGGTCAAAAAAAAAAAAAAAATTAGGTCAGAGTGTCTCAGACAAATTAACCAAATAGCGTTCAACAGTAATATTTTTAATTAAATCACGATGTTTAGACAATCAGGCTCATTTCGACCACCAAAGTGGTTTTCCCAACTTTTTTTTTTTTAGTAGTTGTGACCCTCTACTTAATTTATACAACAATTAATGGCGGCAAATTTTTTTTTTTTTTTTTTTTTTGGTGATGTGGGGAATAAAATAGAAGCAGCCATTTAAATGCATGAGCCCTATGGGCTCAAAGAATTTTTATTTAAGAATTAGGATGGTTAAGTGCTACGGCTGCGAACCAAAGGGTCAGCAGTTCGAATTCACCCGGCGCTCCTTGGAAACTCTGTGGGGCAGTTCTACTCTGTCCTATAGGGTCGCTATGAGTCGGAATCAACTCAAAGGCACTGGGTTAGTAGAGGTAGTGGAAATTGGAGGAAGAGAGAACATTAAAATTGAGGTGAGAATGGTAAATCTGGGTTATCCAAGAGAAAAGAGAGAGTGTGGCAGGGGTAGTGGATGTGTGGCTGTGGGAATAAGAGTACGTTGTATAAGCAAACATTCAAATACACAGATTTGTCCAGAGATTAAAAATGATTGGGCCTAAAAAATAAGAGAAGAAGTGAAAGTAAGGAATTTCCACTGAATTATTGGTAAATATAACTTTTTTTTTTCTGCTTTTCTATTATCTTAGACCTTGGGTTGTATCTTACGTATAAATACTGAAGAATGAATCATTAGCTTGGACAGCTTCTAACCTTCAAAGAAATGAATTCCTTTTAAGGGTAATAAGATGGGATCTGAACAAGTTTTGACTCACATAAAGGCCAAAGAGAATCAGTATTAACATCTGTACTATTTTATATATTTCCCTGGGGAACTACCACATCTGTTTTCCTATTTTATCCTCACAATAACTTTGTAGAGTAGAAAAGACAAATATTACACTCCTCATTTTATAGATGGGGATCTGGGGTCCATTAAGGTCAACTAGCTTGGCCAAAGTCAAACAGCGAAGATTAGAACTCGGTTCTCCCAATTCTTCTTCTAGAAGTCTTTCTAACACACCCTGATGCCTCCCATTTAGGCCTCTTGAAAGCAGCTTCGTGACGTAGTGTTAGTCAAGTTTTCTTCCTTTGGATGAATTATTTTCTTTTGCTTTATTTTCCAGAATTAGGAATGTTGAGAGGTCTAACACCTTAGTGTATACACAATGGATTTTTCCTATTAGGTAACACTGCCCTTTGGTTCACCCACCACACAGCTGGGCTAAGTAATTCTAAAGGAATGCTGTCATGCCAAAGATTCAAGGGAAAGTAAGTTGAGTAAAAATCAATTTATTAAAACAAATCCAAGTTTTTTTCACCGGTTATACTTCTTAAGAGTCCCTTGGTTAAACATTAAGGTGTTTTTACCACAGAAATAAATAATAATTTTATGTATTTGGATATATAGCAAAAAAGTAAAAAAGATTACATTTTCTTAAAATGTGACTGTTTACAGAGCCCCGGAATGTCTACTTTCTAAAAGCTTAGAAACCAAACTCATAAAAACACAAACAACAGTGCTTTGACACATAGAAGCATTCGAGTGTAGATAGATGAGTTATTTTGACTATTAATTACGAATGCCATGTTTTTTCCATTTAATTATGAATTTAGTTGATTTGTTTGGGAAGTTCTATCGGACAACTCTCAGAGATGGATTTGTTCCAGGTGTTCATTAAAGAAAAAATTATATTCATAAAGCTCGTCAAGCAAAGATTAAGAGTTAGTTTTGTTTTCCTCTGGCCTAGAACTTGGCTTGTTTGCTGCACATGAGATGTACCTCATATGACTTCCTCCCTGAGATCTAATCTGTCAGCATACAGCGGATGCATAGTAGTCAGTGCTAAGAGATCTGTTACTCCCCACAGTCTGGACCCTTTAAATAGAGTCCACTTGAAATGACACTGGGGCTTAAATTTCAGTCATGGCAGATAAACACCAGCCGTTGAATTAACCAGAGAACTAGATTTTCTTAGATGTGTCAGTGAATTTACAATGCGAAGTGAACTGAAATCTGAAATGATAGGATAATGATACTGTTTTGATAATAGCTAGAGAAAAATGTGGGTTCTTTTAATTATCCAAGGACAGGTCATTATGTGTAACAGTCTCTAAAAATACAACGTTATGGTAAGACTGAATTATCTACTAGATAGTGTTTAATGCTTTCGTATTTGGAGATCTGGGTCAGCAGAAAGCAGTAGCCAGGATGCCCAATGAAGTGGTCGAGAGGTTGTCAGAACAGAGGGCACGCCAAACAAGAACTCAGGAAGCTGGGCCATGTTCGTTGATCTGTAAGTTTGTTTTGTTTTCCTTGCCAAATATTTTCATGTTCTTTGGGAAGAAAAAAGAGATAACAAACTGAAGCACTGAAATTTGGGTTTCTATTTGTTTAAATGGTAGTAACTATACCGTGAATTTTGTTGTTTTATACTCTAAAGCATGAGTCCCTTGTGGTGCAGTGGTTAAGCCTTTGACTGCCAACCAAAAGGTTGGCAGTTCGAGTTCACCAGTCACTACTTGGAAACTCTATGGGTCAGTTCTACTCTGTCGCTTAGAATTGAGTTGACTATAATTTTTTTTTTTTAATACTCTGATGTTTGTTTGAAAGCACACCAAGATGGCCCTTGGAGGTAATGCAATACCGGAAGAAACTATGTTGTCAGATGCTGTCGAGATGATTTTTGACTCATTGCGACCCCATGTATCAGAGTAGAACTGCCCCATAGTATTCTCTTGTGTCTAATCTTTATGGAAGCAGATCACCAGGTCTTCCTTCCGTGGACCTGCAAGGTAAGTTCAAACCCCCAACCTTTTGGTTAGTAGCTGAGCGCTTAACCTTTGTGCCACCAGGGCTACTTGGAAAAAGCTATAGCCTGCTCAGTAGACTACATCACCAATTTCTATTCAGAAATTACTAGGAATTCTCAGCTATTGTTATATTCAGAAACCATAAATATAAAAAAACAAAATATATATATTGTTAGATTCAGAAACCATAACAGGGGTGGGTTCACCATGTTTACCGGACAAAGGGAATCTTAGCCAGGCATTTTCAAATTGTCCTACCCTCAAGTCATCCTACCAACTTTGACATGGCAGCAGCACACTTCTATGGTCTTGTGATCACTAGTAGAATAAGACCATTTTCTCCACTGAGGACTCATCTTCAGTTTTCTGGCATTATTTCTACTGTTGAAAATCCAGCAAACAACCACTGCTATTGAGTTGATTCCAACTCAGTGACCTCATAGGGTTTCCAAAGATGTAAATCTTTACAGAAGCAGACTGCCACATCTTTTTCCCGCGGACCACTGGTGGCTTTTGGTTAGCAGTTGAATGCTTTAACCACTTCACCACCAGGGCTTCAATTATACAATAAGATTGAGGATTTTATGGTGAATAGAGTCCCTGGAGAGCCCTGATGGCCCAGTGGTTAAAAGCTACAGCTGCTAACCAAAAAGTTCAGCAGTTAAAATCCACTAGCTGCTCCTTGGAAACCCTACTGGGCAGTTCTACTCTGTCCCATTGAGTCGTTATGAGTAGGAATTCACTTGATGGCAACAGTTTTTTTTTTTTTTTTTAAGAGTCCTCGAGTGGTGCAGACAGTTAACAAGATCCCTGCTAGCTGAAATGCCGGAAGTTCAAGTCCATCTAGAGGCACCCTCAAAGACAGGCTTGGTGATCTACTTCTGAGAAATCAGCCATTGAAAATCCTATGGAACAAGTGCAATTCTACTCTGATCCACGTGGGATTGCCATGAGTTGGAACTGACTGGATGGCAACGAGTTTTTTGTTTGTGTGTTTTCTCTTCTTTTGGGTAACCATCACTGTGTTGAAATCATTACATTATCAGGGAAATTATTGCTAACCTTTGTATAACATACCTTACAGGGCAGGTTTGTTCTAGATGCTTTACATATAGTAACTCACCTACTCCTTCTCAATGACCTCATTTTATAGGGGAGAGGACTAAAGGAAAAAGAAGTTTGGGAGTTTGTTCAAGGTCTTCTAATTAGTAAACGGCAGAGTTGATGTTTGCCCCTAAGTAGCCTAGTTCCAGAGTCTAGTTTCTCATCACCAATAATCTACAGTCTCCCAGGGAATTGTGGGATTCAGTCCCAGAGTGTCCCATGGGATCCCACTACCACTGACTCTGTCACTTTGTCACATACCCTTGCCTCTCATCTAGAACTTTCAATGCTTCAGCCATTGAATAAGAATCGACTCCATGGCAGTTTTTTTTTTCTTTTTTCCCCCTGCTTTTTTTGTGCACTGAAATTCCTCTATTATTCTGTCTCATGGCCAGCTTTCCATGACCCAAGGGTTCTATTCTCCAGAAATACAAAGCAGCCCTTACTCCCTGGGTAAAGTCAAAAGCAGATGCAGGATGGAAAACAATTCTGATTAAATTAATTCGCCCTAAATGAAAAAGGTTCTGGGCAAGCTTACAAGATATAAAAGTTTATTAAGATATGCAGGTATATAAGTTAACGTATTTAATAACTTTTTTAGGCCTGAAATGATTGAATGTCAGCAATTTGATTCGGTTCAAACTAATAATGTAGGACATTTTCCTGATGTCCCATAAAACTAAGTACACCCAGTCAGGCTCACCTGATGATAAGGCTGGTGGTTAAAATTAGTACGGACCCAGGCAAGAGCCTTCGGCAACGTTTCCCAAGTTCTCAGTGCACTTTTGTGAGGGCCGCCATTTTGTTCTACGTAAGCTCCCTTCGTTGGCCAGGGGAAAGTCGGATAATCCCAGTTTTGGAGAGGCTGCCTCACCAGCAGAATTGGCTTTGTATGTACTGTTTAAAATGCTGGGTCCTTGTTCTTATCAGAGTCACTTCCTCAAGAGTCTACTAGCAACAAATGGTGATGTTTGTTCAGATATCTCCCTTGATCTGTTAGAAATGCTTCTCATTACATTTGGATAAATCTGTACTGGAGAGAGTACAGGGACATCGGTACGTTTGCTAAAAGAGAAAAACATTTCATAAAGTCTGTGGAAAACTCTCATGTTTTTACTTGATAAGGTTTGGATTTTCAAACATAAATATTATATATAATACCACCAAAAATGTTATTGTTACAATGACCCTAAAACTTATTTTAGCTGGTAAACATCCACATACCTAGATGTTCAGCACTCGTTTGAGATTGTACTATGGTATGCCCAATGACGTTCCAAGCTTATAGTGATAAAGAGGTGCTTTTTAAACCCTGGCGAATTGCTAAAGAAAAATCAAATTGTGTTACATGCAATTTAAATGTTAATTGTATTTTAATAATGGTAGTCAGGGTTTTCAGTGGTTTAAATTTTCATCTACTCATCACACCATCCAGAAATTTCTATTCCTAAATCTTTCTGATTAAAGAGCCCTTTGCCCTGTCTTTTTCCACAGGCAGGTTGTAGCTCAGGATCAGATGTGCCATCTCCTGGAATCCTGCTCTGGCCTCAAGAAGACATTGAGTACAGGCTACAATAAGGAACACATCAAATACTAAGAATAAATGTGTAATCCTAGTACAAACTGATGTCCACTCAGCTGAACTTGTAAAACGAAAGCAACAACAACAACAACAACAGCAAAACCTTACAGGCACAGAGTCATGTAAATAATCATAAGGGCATAAAGGTGCGTTATATGTGTGTATATATATGTAATGCATACATATATACACATACTTACATACGTAAATATACATTTATATATTTGCTCTAGTCAGTCACTCCCTCTATTCATCATGGTTTCTTTTGCTAGGTGGTTTCTCATGAAAAATTCCCAATGCCATTTATCTCATCATTATTCTCTTCCAAGGTAAAGGTAGGATTCATACTCTTTGAAAAAAAAAAAATAGTTTTTTGTTTTGTTTTTAAAGACATGATTTTATACCTGTAATTTTACATTTTTAAGGCCTATTCAGTGTGTGGGGGAAATACTCACCTTTGAAGAAAGTAAGGAAAAATCTATGACTCTGGCAGTTTTTTTTTTTTTTTTTTTCACTCCCACTTTCGCTACCAAAAAGAGCATGTGGTAAAGTGCTTGCCTCCCAGACACTGGCCTTTTCTTCTTGTGGAAAAAGGCACTGCTGTTTTACGGAGGCCTGGAGGCCACGAGCAGCTCGCTGCCAGGCCTGCTGCTCCAATGGTGTCACCAAGCCTGAGGCTGCAGCTGCAGGGAGAGTGGGCGGACCCTGCTGGCAGCTTGTTTGCTCCGTAACCTGGATTAAGGCTCTCCCCTTCCGGAGCCCTCCTCTCTCTCCCTCCTTTCTCTTCTCTCTCCCTTCTTGTTTTGTGCCTCCTAATCAGAGAATCAACGCCAAGTTTATCAGAAGTTTTCCACTGCAGTTGGAAAGGGCATTTTTCTTTCACTTTTATCAGTGTTGACCTATGCAAAACATATGCCTAGATGAACCAGGTTATTATATTTAAACTCATGAGTTTTAAGGTGACATACAGAGTCTGCTATTGTTGTATTATTATGAGTATATTAACCATGAGACTTAGCAAGAAAAGTGTTTACAACAGTGCTAGGCTCTGAAAGAAACCGTGGCTCTGCTACTTAGGAACCGTGTAAACTTTTCTTTGCGTCTGCAGAATGCAGGAGTGAGATGAATATAAAAGATTATGTGGGAGAGTGCCTGGCTGACCCTTGTTTTAAATCACCTTAAATTTAGAAGTAAACTATCAAATAAGCAAATAACTTCATAAATTAAAAATAAAAAACAAACAAGATTTTTCTTGGCCCTAACTCTGAGCAAGACACATCTATAATTTGCAAATAAGTTCACCAATTGGGAAAATTACTTAAAAAGCTCACACACCAAGAATTTGTGTTACAGTACTGGATTCTTGTTATTCAAAGTGCAGGCTCCAGATCAGAGGCATCAACATTTGCAGAATATCAGGCCCCAGCCAGGCCCAGGTGGTTGGTATGCTCGTGACTTGGCTAGATGTTCAATGTTACTTACCTCTAGATGGAGAATCATCTCGCAGTGTTTGAATGTGCCCAGTGAGGAGAAGATCTTTATATCTGGGAGCAGTTCATACCAGTAGTGAACAGTCTCATTGCTGCCAATGTATTTCCTGTTTGTAAAACAATATTTCTTCTTTCAAATGGACAAATACCTAAACTTCCATGGCTTTTACTGAACGCCCTCTATGTTGTCTTCTGATCTCTGAGCAACACAGTTTCTTACCCTATCCCATTCAGAATAATGTTAGGAGATCATCTGAAAGAGAAAAAATCACTTCTCTAACTTATCTTTTTGGTCTATACTAAGGGGTCAGCATCAGCAAGCTAGTGCCCATGGGCCAAGGCTGGCCAGTTGCCTATTTTCGTAAATAACATTTGATAGGCTCATGGCCTTGCCAGTTCTTTACATATTATCTCTGCCTGCTTTCCTCTGTGACGCCAGAGTTGAGTAGTTATGACATAGACTGCGTGAACCTACAAAGTCTAAAATATTTATGCTCTGGCCCTTTATAGAAAAAAAGTTAGCTGAAACCTGGTTTACAGTACTAAGCATTTCTGGTTGTCCTACAGCTGATCCTTATGAAACCTGTGTGCTACAAGTCGGGGTTTCAGAAATAGAAAGAGGCCCTACCTTTGAGAAGATCGTCCTTGACCTGTTCTTTTTACTATTACTGGCAAATGTCACTTTAATATAAGGTGCCTGGAATTACACTTCAGATGAGACCGAAGGACAACAGAATAATAGTATCTTTTTTAGCACAGAATATTGTACAGAAACAGATATCCATTCTGATAGGAATTTGCTGCTTCTCTTGGTGACATCTAGGACTGTTTTGGCATTTTTAGCTTGCACGCCGAATTTTTCATGAGCAAAACTTTCCAATTAATAAATGTGCGTGCGTGTTTGTATATATGAGCCTCCCTCTTTTTAGCCTACTCTCTTTTATCTTGTGTTTATGCAACTAGTCAGCTTTTTAGTAAACGAAAAATAGTAAATTAGAAAGAACCTGGTCTGTGGAATCAGATAAACCTAAACCTGAATGATATTTTGACTTGGGGGAAAACAGTTACTTTCAGAAAACTCAGTTTCCTAATCTCTATAAAGGGAATAAATAATAGTACCCTCTTGAAGATTTTGGGGATGAGCAATTGAGATAGTGCCCACAATGTGTATAACATTTTGCCTGGTTCCAGCCAGCCCTCAAAAAAAAAAAAAAATTTTTTTTTTTATTATTATTATCATGAGAATTGTTGTTATTATCTTGTAGTGTTGATTCTAACTCATAGTGACGCACCCCATGCATTACAGAGTAGAACTGCTCCATAGTGTTTTCTTGGCTGTAATCTTCATGGAAGCAGATCGCCAGAGATTTTCTTCCGCAGTGCCACTGGGTGAGTTTGGACCGCCAACCTTTAGATCGGTAGTTGTGTGCAAAAAGTTTGTGGCACCCAGGAACCTTCATAAAGATTACTATTATCTTAATATTTTCAAACACTTTTTTTCTGTTCTGTGTAATAATAGTGAATGTTGATCTTGGCATATTTTGCTAACTCGTTAGCTTTGTACTCCAAACTGGATGGGTTTGTCTTAAAGGCCTGAAAACAGAACCCTACTTCCTTGTAAGCTAGTGATTTTTTAGTATTTTATTTTGAGATGATTATAGAGTCACATAAAATCATAAATCCACCATCCTGCAGACCCTGGTGGTGGCCATCTGGCCTGATGGCCATCTGGCTGGCTCTCCTTTCCAGGTGGACTTTTTCCCCTCACAGGTTGCAGAAGTACAGACGATCCCACCATCAGCCACAATCAGCACCTACCTGGTGGGCTTCCTGCCTACCTTCTTTGGCAGCTTGGTGCTGGCTGCCATCTTTGGTCTGGTTATGACTTCAAAGACCATTCCCTGGTTTGGCCACTGCTAAATCTCCCAGGAGATGCTGGAGCTTTCTAGGTGAAGGACTTCACCTATTCTGGGGTCCTCCAGGAGATCCACCAGCCTGCCTCATCCTTCCCACCCCCAGGCCAGTGAGGGTCAGCTGTTCTGCTCAGACCCAGATCTTCCCAGCCAAGGCAGCTGGGTCCCAGAGCCTGGAATACCTCAGTGGCCCCCTACCTTCCCTGGTAGATCCCATACCCCCAGGGGCTCTGGGCCTCCAAGTAGCAGCCACACCTGGCCGGGCCACCATCGTTTAACAGGCTGGTCTGAGACTGACCTGGGCTGGAGTTAGGCCTTGCCCCCAGCAGTCCCCACCCCCACCCCTGCTCCCTGATCAGCCTCTAGCCCCATCTCCTCTTCCTGTTAGCTCTACTCTAGGTCTCTATCTCTTCCCCCTGAATGACTTTCTAGAAATAAAAGCAGTTTTTTATACAAATTGAAAAGAAAGAGAGAGAGGCTTAGAGAGTGCATAGAGAGACTCTTATGTCCTTCAACCAGTTTCACCCGGTGGTTATATCCCAACAGAGTATATAGTACAATATCACAACAAGCAAACTGACAGTAATATAATGCATGAATCTTATTCAGATCTCACCAGCTTTATATGCCCTCATTTGAGTGTGTATGTAATTAATTCTTTGCAATATTACCTTAAAATTATAGATTCCTATGACCACCAAACACAGTCAAGACATAGAACAGTTCCATCTCAAGGATCCCTGCTGCCACTTTTTTATAAAAACCCTATTGTGGTTCGATTTCGACTCTTAGTGACCCTATATATCAGAGTAGAACTGCCCCCTAGGACTTCGAAGTCTGTAATCTTTATGGAAGCAGACTGCCACATCTTTCTTCTGCAGAGCGGCTGGTGCGTTTGAACGGCCGACCTTTTGGTTAGCAGCCTAGTGCTTAACCGCTGCTCCACAGTCCCTGCTCCCTACTTAACCTCTGACATCCACCAATCCATTTCTATGATTTAGTCATGTAAAAGATATTTTATGAACGGAATCATACGGTTTGTAACTTTTTGAGGTTGGGTTTTCAGTCAGCATAATTCCCTTGAGATACATTTGAGTTGTGCATATACACACGGTCATTCCTTTTTATTACTAAATCAGGTCAGTGATGTTAAAACATTTTTTATCCTCTAATATGAAAAAAAAAAAAAACAGGTATTAGTGGAACTCCTCTGGGTAAAGCTGAATAAGAAGCTCGAGCCCAGCGTAGCCATTTCCTCCTGGCCCCCTTTCAGATGCTCAGGGGTGTGCTGTAGAACACTTACACAGCACAGTTTTAAAAACAATGGCTCCAGGCCTATTAGGCTGTATCATAACTTGAAATTAAGAAACGTAATGCCCATGGTGTTCCTCTGTTTTATAAGCTTAGCAACTCTCTTAAAATGGGGAAAAAGGTTAGTTTGCCCTGACTTCTTCTTAGTCACCCCATTCTGGACCTAGTGACCTTCTCCTCATATTTCTTTTCTGGAGATAGAGCCTGCAAGGGGTCACGGGAGATGCCCTGGATTTAACATTGCTTAGCAACATGCCCAGTGTGATGCATACAGCAAGCCACTTAACCTTAGGAAACTTGGTAAATCTCTGCTGTAATATTTACAGAAGCAGATTGCCAGGCCTTTCTCCCATGGAGCCATTGGATGAGTTCGAACCTCCAACCTTTCAGTTAGCAGTCACCATTGAGCCACCAGGCTCCTATATATGAGTGGAAATAATTCATACCCTATGAGGTTTTATGTGGATTAGAGACAAATACTACGCATAGAATTAATTCATTGACTAAAAATTGCAGTAAAAGCATGGCTACTGATATACATACAACAGTAACATCTCTTCTAGAACAATATGTGCTTAAGTAACCAGCTCTCGTTTAAACCACAAGCCAGTGTCCCTGCTGGAGGCTAGTTTTCCTTTCCACAGGCTCCAGGGGCTCAGCCTACTCTTCTTTTTCCTGCCTCACCTATTCCTGCATCTCTGCTTTCCCCAAAAAAAGACTGGCTGTGGAATGACAAACTGTGCTTCAGTTCCCTCTCTTTTTGCTCCATGGAAAAAATGGTTGTGTTTCAATGGTTGTAATTTAAAGTCAGTCCCAATGGGAAACAGACAGGGATTAAGCCACTGGCAAAATACATTGAGTAGTTTCAGGTTCCTGCAATCTTATCACATTTTCTGCTTTATGGAACTTGGCTCACGGTTCTTAACTTCTTCCGGGGGCAGTAAACATCACTGTTGATGTTTTCCTGATGATAGGACTAGCTACATTAGTCCCTATCCTAATTAGGATTGCACTCCTTTGCCAGGAGAAGGACTAAAGAGTGAATTAGGAAAAACAGTAGGCAACATCTCTCGAGTGATAATCTGTATTTCTGAGGGTCTTTAGACTAAGTGACACCAATGTTAATGTGATAGATTATTTTTTGGTGACAACTCATGCAAATTTAAATGAAAAATGGTTTGCTAACTGGAATTTATAAAAGGAAATAAACTTCATAAAACCAAACCAAACCAAACCAAACCCATTGCCTTCGAGTCGGTTCCAATATACAGTGACCCTACAGGACAGAGTAGAACTGCTCCATAGGGTTTCCAAAAAGCAGTTGGAGAACTTGATTTACTGACCTTCTGGTTAGCAGCCAAGCTCTTAACCACTTCGCCACCAGGGCTCCAAACTTCACAAAAGGGTACAATATTTATATGCTGATGCCACACAATTAAAGGTACTTGGTTAAATAGACTCCTAGGATCCTTTGTTTATTAAATTCCAACTCAGGCCTATCAGACACTCAAAACTGGGTTTTTCTTACTCTTGTAGGCTGTCTCTGGGTCATCAGTTGGGAGCTTGATCTCAGCTCCTCACTCCTCCCTGCTCCACACCCATAGATTGGCTTGACTTTGGGCTTTGCCAAGTTGACTCATTTTGACCAATAACACTGGTTAGAAGTAACAGTGTGCCAATTTTGAGCTTATGTCTTAATTTTGAGCCTTGTATGCTTATACTTGGCCTGTTACATATCTACCATGTACTGGCCAGCTTTCTGGTCCAAGGAGGAGGAGAGACACGTATAGCAGGGCTTCCCTACCTAACCAACAGAACTCTGAAGAACAATAGAGGCCTCGCTTCCCCCAGCCTGAACAGAACCATCCAGCCAAATCCACCCCAGGGTAACCCATACCCAAACCGGTCTGCAGCTGTGTGATGAGTGAAAGTTCATTGTTGTATGCCATTGAGATTTTGTGGTTGGTTGTTGCAAAGCATTAAGGATTACAGCTAACGTATCATTGGTAGTATATCTTCTCAAATGGAGATGAGAATTTAAATAAAGAAAATAGAAGAATATGCCAAGTTAGCAAGTAAATAAGAAGACAGAGATGTATTTAGCTTTGGGAATAATACAGTTATGGGTTTTATATAGCAATTGTTTCTACTGAAGAGATATTATAGAAAAAAAGGTAAATTAAAGAGAATTTATTAGTATTGAATGCTTCAGGATAATGGAGGATGAGTACCTGTCTTAGGCTGGGTTCTATAGAGAAGCAAAACCAGTGAAGTGTATAAATATATATATAGAGAGAGAAAGAGATTTTATATCACGGAAGTGGCTGACATGGTTGTAGAGGCTATAACCTCCCAAGTCCGTAGGTCAGGATAGAGGCTTCTCCTGATTCACGCAGCCGTGGGGGCTGGTAAAGCCAAGATCAGCAGGTTGGAGAGCAGGGCTGCTGCTCACAGGCTGTGAAGATCAATGATTCCCAAGATTGGCAGACAAAATGGCAGGTAAGCTGCTAGCTCAAGTCGCAAGAATCAGAGGTCAGACTACCAGGAGCCAGCTGCAGGATCCAGAACCAGCAAAAGCCCCCAAGCCTTGCCAGAACTCTGCTCATATTCTACACATGCCATACGCCCAAGGAAACTTCCTTTCACCTGGTTGGCTACTTACAGCAGAGCCCACGTATCGAATTTCAACAAGGAAGTGGTCACAAAATTATACGTCTGCCAAAACGCTGGGAATCATGGCCCAGCCAAGCTGACACACAAGCTTAACCATCACAGTATCTGAGGAAAACAGGAGATTCGTCAGTTTGCAAAATGTTGAAGGATGAATGAGGAGTGAAAAGCAAAGGCAGACAATGGCTAATTAAATAGGAATTGAGGTGATGACCATCCCAGAAATAAATGGATAATAACCTCAGAATGTACCAGAGTCGAATGAAGGTTTTGTGTTTTCTTTTTCTTTATTGATAGTTAAGATGGTGAAATGCTCAGAAGACAGCTTAGAATTAAAGATTCAGGGTAGAAAGATAAAGTTTGAAAAAGCAAAGCACCATATAGACAGCAGATCATCACCTGTGACTCCAAGGACAACCTTCTTCCACGATGGTCCCCCCTGAGAAGCTGAGGAGGCTCTGTTTTCCAAGGACGCCGAGGTGGATCTTAGACCAGGGCTTGCTGTCAGCTTATGGAGTCCACTCACTTGTCATTTCCACCAATTCCTTTTATTCCTCATGCAAATAGCCCTCTGACAACGCTTCTCCACTGCTCTCAGTCCTGACATGTCTTTCTAAATGTCTCCATCTTCACAGACTATGTGTTTTGGTGCTTTGCATGCTAATTCTTGATACATAAGCAATTTTCTTAATATACTGTTACCTACTTACTTGATTGATTAGCGCAACTAATATTTCAATCTCTACTCTATGCCAGTCACTGGACAGATGTCAGTGATTGACAGTAAGCAAAATGAGTACCTCTCCTGCTCTGATAGGCTTTACAGCCCAATGGGTGATAGAATTAAGTCACCATGGCCTTTTAAGCTCTGAAATAAGGGAAGTTTTCAATTTCTTAATGTGCCTTAATTCTTCATCCAAATCAGTATATAATGGGATATAACCATATACTATCCATTGTTATATAGTGCATTTCCAATTTAACCCACCCCCCAGTGAAAACCTAAGACAAACCCCCCTAAGGAATTGCCCTCCCCCCCGCTTTATTCCATATTCTGTCTACTGGGGATTTTATCAGTTTTCATGACAAGATATACCGTTGCATATAAAACATTTTTGTATAAAATGAAAAACCGTTTCTCGGTACAATGTGTCATGCACCCTCTTCTAGTTTCCAACAATAGAGAAAATACCAATGAAATTAGTGTGACAAAAGTGTATTTAGCCTATTCTGCTCTCCGAAATTCATGAAATGACCAAAAGAATGGACCAAAAAAAAAAAAAAAGAAATTTTCCAATTCAATAAATCTAGGAAAATTGCAAAATTCCTAACATTTGATTGCAAAAATTATCTTTAAAGTACAGGAACATTTGAACCAAATTTAGGGAGATTGCCTAGAGCTGATCCAAACCTAATAGAAAGAGACTGGAAACATTACAAAAGAGACACTTTTTACTATGTTTGTCTTCTTAGCATGTGAATTCTCTCCAAATGGGGGAAATCACAGCTTTGTGTATCTCAGTGGGAGCCAAAGGTATCGTAGAAGCCAAATACAACAAACACAAAACAAACAAGAAAATAAAGCAAAGGAGGCCCTCATTCCTGCAACCTCACCACTCTGCCACTTGTGATTAAATATGGCTAATGTTTCCCAGGGAAGAAACAAGAAATTAAACATTGCATTGCATTGGGCAAATCAGCTGCAAAAGACCTCTTTGAAGACTGTTTTGAACATTATAAAAAGCAGAGATGGCACTTTGAGGACTAAAGTGCGGGGAACCCAAGCCAGTTCTTTTCAGTCTTCTCATACGCATGTGAAGGCTAGAGAATGCAAAAGGAAGGCAGAAGAATTGAAGCATTCCAGCTGTGGTGTTGGTGAAGAAGACTGAATATGAACAAATCAGTCGTAAAAGAAATACAACCAGAATGCTCCTTAGAAGTAGGAATGGTGAATCTCTGGCTCACTTAACTTTGGATATGTCATCAGGAAAAATGGTCTTAAGAAAGGGACATGATGGTTGATAAAGTGGAAGGCTCGCAAAAGTGAGAGAGGCCCTCAGTGAGATGGACTGACACAGTGGCTGAAAAAATGGACTCAAATGTAGACACCATCATGAAGATGGCACAGGACTAGACAATGTTTCATTCTGTTCTACCTAAGGAGGCCATGAGTTGGAGATGACTGGACAGCAATTAATAACAATTAAAGACCCTGATCTAGGTTTACAATGGTGAATCAGAGATACACACAAGCCCTGCCCAGGTGCTTCAGTGGCCCTGTTGCTGATGATGGAAGCCAGGGGCCAGGCCACAGGGCCAGGGCCAGGGCCAGGGCCAGGAGTTGGAACAATGTGAGCTGTAGTTCCAAGGGTTTAGCAGTGGTTGTGATGCCCTTGCTGATCTTGCTGTGTGGCACCTTTTCACCTAACCTCTGGTTTTTGCCTGTTTTCTCAGTCTGTTCATCAGAGCTTCCAGTAATTCTGCGAACTCATCAATATTCTTTCAACAAACTCCTTGTCACCCACTGTTAGTTTTTTTGTGGTTTATAGCTAGTAGCTCTTTCTGTTAATAATGGTAAGAAGAAAAAGATTCCTCGTGTAGTCAGTATTATTTAATATCATGATTGATGTACCTGTTGGGACCCTGGTGGCACAGTGGTAAAGAGCTTGGCTGCTAACCAAAAGGTCAACAGTTCAGATCCAACAGCAGCTGCTTGGAGACCACGTGGGGCAGTTCTACTCTGTCCTATAGGGTCTCCGTGAGTTGGAATCAACTCAGTGGCAATTTATTTTTTATTGATGCACCAGTCAATACATCAACAAGAAAAATAAATTTCGTTCAAAAGTTAGAATCGCCAAACTATCATTATTTGCAAAATCTATGATTTTTTTTCTAGAAAATGTACATACAGAGGGACAATTAAAGATGTAAATAGTTGATTCAATAGGATCATAGGTAAAAATATCTGATATATTTTTTAAAAAACAAATAGCTCTCCTTTGTTTGTTGTCAAGTCACTTCTGATTCATGGTAGTGACCTTTCAGACATAGATCACCAGTCATGTCTTCCAACGCGCCTCTGGGTTAGTTCTAGTGGCCAACTGTTCAGATAGAAGTCACCTATTAGCACCACCCTAGGAATACGCCCTCACCCTGGCAGTGACAGTTTACTCCAACAGTAGCATTTGTGGTCTTTCCAGAACTTATAGATAAGCCTTGTCATTTCCTCTCAGAAACACAAGCAGAACCAAGCAGTGCCACTTCCTCAGATGTCCGAGTTCCCACTCCCTGGGGCCACTTCCACAAGCTTCTAAGTTTTAATATTTTCCAAATGCTCCTCTTTGTTCCTCCAGCCCTACAGTTGCTGTCACAGAAATATTTTTAATTTTTACCTTCCCCGCAAGTTCTTTTTACCTTCCGAGCCCTTACCTTCAAGAGCTGTATAAAAAACAGCTCTTTATATTAATTTTTTTGTTGTTGATAAATAACTAATGCAGCTTCTTTGTCCTGAGAAAGACCTGGCAAGCTCCTTCCAAAAGATCACAGCCTTGAAAACCCTATGGAGCACAATTCTACTCTGAAACACATGGAGTCACCATGAGATGGAATCAACTATGAAGCAACTGTGCCTTGTTTGTCTGTTTCCAGGAATATCAGAATTTTCATTACATCGATCATTAAATTTACTTTTATTTGAAGTTATATGAAAACAAGAAATCATTAATTTCGAAATATTTAACTAAGGCAGATTTAATTAGCAAAATAGTTGCTGGCTTGAGCTAAAGATGTAATTAGTATTCAGTTGTGCCTACGTGTAGACATTCTAGACTTGTTTATTAGGAAAAATGGCTCTGCTCTGGCCTTGTCTGGATTGTTTTAAGTTTAATTGTTCAGTTTTGCACCTTTTCCAGGCCTAGTCTCTTCGCATGTTAACACATTTTTAAACTTTTTTTTTTTTTTTTCTCTATCCCTTCCTCCCTCCCTTCCTCTCTTTTAATTTTTGGAAAATTTCCCTCCCTTCCTCTCTTTTATTTTTTGGAAAATCTCTTTTTGGTATTGGATCTTTTATTCTAAGTCCTGATAACTCCCAGTTCCTTTGTATGAAGACATTCAAAATTTGGATGTTGAAGCACACAATTATTATTTGCATCTCAATCAAGTTTTTCCTTTCAACCCCTCCACAGAGTTATACCAGTTTAAATGGCGCCTCTGTGATGTTTACTTGGGAAAAGGGATCCCTGCAGCTGCCTGTTGACAAAAATGAGCTACTTTCCTTCTTTCTATATTGATTATGTTTCTTTATCTGTATACGCATTTCCATTTCCATGTACATCTGTCTTCTAATAAACTTCCCTTGAGTGGAGCAGTTGGGAGGTTAAGCTGGACCTTTTCTCTGTAGCAGAAAAATGGTATCCTCATGTCTTATTACTGCATCTCGGTCTCTACCTCACCCAAGGTTGTTATTGTTTTGGTTGTCTTGGTAGCTTGGGGAAGACTGAGTTGAAAGCTATGTAAAGAGACAAATATGCACATTATCTATCTCAAAACACTTCTGCATTGGGATATATTAACATATAAACAGATAACTACATGCCTTCCCTGGATTCTATAACCTTTTAAAGTCATTCTTAATTTTCTTACCCAGTGTATTCACTAGCATTTTAGGGTGGGAGTGAGATTTTCTATCTTTCTACTTCTTAGCTGGAAGAGAAACTTCCACGTATCTTCTTAATACAAGCTACTTCTCTTTCCACACAAAGTTGGTGACCATGCTTTTCCCCAAATGGTACCCACTGGGAGTACTTTGTCACACCACTTTTTTTCGGGGCCACTCATGAGCTTTCATGGACCTCACAGTGACACTCTCAGCCAAATCATTCGTGAAGCAAGGTTGCCCTTTTTCTCCCCTCTCAGCTTGTTATATAAGAGACCTCCAGTACGCCATGCTTGAGCTGAAGAGGAGGTGAAAAGTGACTGGTAGTGTGAGTGCTGGACTAAATACTCATAGGGTTTATTTATGTCTCTTCTGCCCCTGCTTTCTCCTGGTCCCTCAGTACCACTTATCTTGTGATAGATTGCTGCAGGGTCTCTCCGGCTCTGTGGCACGGTAGGTCTGATAGGATGCATTTCAGGTTGGGTATCTCTAATTGCAAGGTAGCTTGATAACTTATGATATCTATTTTGTCTCTACTTTTTCAGGTAACATCAAGAGCTACTTTACAAATGGGGCACTGTTTTCTACTGCAAATGGCCTTGTTCTAGAATGTTAGAAATGTATATTTTGATTCTTTTATTAAGACTTGTAATAAACTCCATAAGGCACCTTTCCCCACTGCAGACAGCTCTAGAACAATAGGGACTGCCAGGTCATAGGAACTCACTGGGAGAGCTACTTGCATCATAGGCTACACCCACTGTGGAGCCTTTTTCTACTCTGGTCTCAGAGCTGTCAGCTGTTCATTGTTATCCATAAGAGGCTTAGCACAGTCTTCTCAACTGTAGCATATGCTAGTTTAGAATTCAAAATGCCTAACAAGCTTTGTGGCTTCTTTCTTAGTGCTGGGAGGTGTGAAATAACAACTGTGTGTTCTTTTCTTTGGGAGAGTATGTCTTGGCATGCCTAAGATCACTGAACCCCAAAAACTTTACTGATACGATAGGCTGAAAGAGTAAATGTCTCTGTCCTAAAGGCAGGATCTGGGTGTACACTACAGCGTCCACTACAGTCTGACTGGCTCCAATACTGTATTTTAGATTTTTTTTTTTCGTATCTATTTCCTCTACTAAATTAAAGAAAGATTCATTTCTGATTTACCTGGCTATTTACCAAATTATTTAGTATATACTTTCTTGTATGTGGTAGGTGTTCAATGAAAATTATTGCATTAATGTTAAACATCATTCTACCAAACATTTAAGAATACTGCCATACATTGCTCTATAATTAATATCTGTCTGTCCGTCCGTCCGTCCGTCCGTCCGTCCATCCATCCATCCATCCACCTACCCGTCTGTCTATCTATCATCTATTTCTCTATCTATCTATCTAGCACCCATCTATCAGTAATGAAGGACAACATAATGAATACATTAACACAGATAGTATATTTCAATATAGTCATAACAATGTTGAAGAAGTTGAGAAAAAAATAGCTTTGTTTTTATTCAGTGAGCACACTTCTTAAAATTTATTTTTTGTTTTAAAAATATATATAACAAAGCATTTGCCAATGTAGTGTTTTTCATGTGTACAGTTTATTGACGTCAAGTACATTAACCACTTTGTTCAGCCAATAGCCGTTGCCAGATTTTCCGTAACCGTAAACAGAAACTCAATGCTTCCTAAACAATGACTCCTGCTTTCCCCCTCCGTCCCACCCCTGGTAACCACTAATAAACTTTGGTCTTTATGCATTTGCCAGTTCTAGATACTTCATTTGAGTGAGATCATTCAATGTTTGTCCTTTTATGATTGACTGACTTCATTCAGCATAATGTTTTCAATTTTTTTTTTTAATTTTTAAATAAAATTCTTTGTATTACAATCTCTTTAGATTTACAGAAAAGTTGTGAGGCAGTACAGAATTCTGATCTACCCTACACCCGGTGCCCCCTTTTATTACTATCTTACATTAGTATGCTATTGTTGTCACAAATAACCATTGTTGATACGTCTTTCTTAAGTATCATATATACTTGACTTAGAATTCTTCAGTTTTTACCTAAGTCACTTTCTGGTCCAGGATCCCATCAAGGATAGTACATTATATTTAGTCATCCTGTCTTTTTAGGCTCCTTTTGTCTGTGATGGCATCTCAGACTTTCCTTATTTTTGAAAACCTTAACAGTTTTGAGGAGCACTGGTCATGTATTTTGTAGAGCGGGTAAACAAGTTTTAATGTGTTTAAGTATAAAGATGGGATGGCTCAAGTGCTGGTTTACCGGTAAACCTTTTTTATTTTTATTTTATTTTTTTATCAATCTTCACATTCCTAGAGTGGAGTTTTCCTGTTTTGTTACAGCTATACTCACATTTCTGGACATGGTCACAGCGAATAAAGAAATTAAAACGAGCATGCTGTTATGCTGAATTTTGCAGTAAAAAAGAGAGTCAAGATTCTACAGTAGTGAGCGTATTTGAGGACCGAGTTTTTTGTGACAGTTGATAATATGTGCCTGCTTATTTAATTAATAAGCATCCCATAAAAAACCCAAACCCATGGCTGTCGAGTCGATTTTGACTCATAGTGACCCTATAGGACAGAATAGAACTGCCCCATAGGGATTCTAAGGACTGCCTGGTGGATTCGAACTGCCGACCTTTTGGTTAGCAGCTGTAGCACTTAACCACTGTGCCACCAGTGTTTCCAGCATCCCATAAAGGGGGTTTTCAAGCCTCAATTTTAAAGCCAAAAAGCTATTCGAATTCCTATTTAAAGAAGACCCTCCCTCTTGCTGACAGTTAAAAAGTGGAAAAGTTTTGCAATCCTTGCACAACTAGCATTGCTTGTAAATCCTGTTCCATATAAAACGATTACTTAATATAGTCATATTTTTCAAAATCAATTTCAATCCCTTTCTTCCATTCACCCGAATACCTTCTTAGAGTCTGTTTATCGGCTGGCCATTATTAGCGTGCTGTTTTTTGAGTCGTTACCCACGTCATAAGTGATTTTTAAATATTCTAGTTGCAGTCAAGTAAAGGTCATTTTAGAGTGTTAGTTATCATGGTAAGAAATTTCAGGAGAAATTGGTAGTGGAATTCTACCCATCATGCCTCTTTTCTCTAGCATATAGTCTAATGGAGGAAAAAACCCTGGTGGAGTAGTGGTTAAGTGCTACGCCTGCAAACCAAAGGGATGGCAGTTTGAATAGAATCCGCCAGACACTCCTTGGAAACCCTATGGGGCAGTTGTACTCTGTTCTATAGGGTTGCTATAAGTCAGAATTGACTTGAAGGCAACGTGTTTCTTTCTTTCTTTTTTTTTTTTAAAAAATATATCCTTTTAAGACACAGAGTAGAAATACTTTTAGAAATATCTCAAAAATGAAAGGAGTTAGGGCACCCAGTAGCCTACCTTGGGTTATATTTGTTGTGGGCATTGTTCTGTCTTATGTCTGTGGTGGCAGGGCCATGCTAAGACCTGGTTAAGAAGGGAAAGAAGCTGTTTTTGTTGTTAGTTTCCTTTGACTTGATTCTGATTTATGGTGACCCCAAGTATGCAGAATAGAACTGCCACACAGGGTTTTCAAGGCTGTGACCTTTCCAAAGCAGATCACGAGACCTGTCTTCTGAGGAACCTCTGAGAGGGTTTGAACTGCCAAACTTTCAGCTAATAGTTCAACAGCTTAACCGTTTTGTGCCTCCCAGGGACTCCACATAAAGAGGCTAAACCTTCTGATATACCTGGCCAGGAAGGTGGAAGATACAGTGAAAGGACACAGTTAATGGCAACAAGCGGGGAAGGCCAACAATGATAACAAGTGCAACCACCAGAACCAAACCAGTGCCGTCGAGTCGATTCTGACTCTTAGTGACCCTATAGGACAGAGTAGAACTGCTCCACAGAGTTTCCAAGGAGCACCTGGTGGAGTCAAACACCCGACCCTCTGGTTAGCAGCTGTAGCACTCAACCACTAAGCCACCAGGGTTTCCAACAAGTGCAACAGGACCTATCAGAATATATGTTATATTCATACATAAACTCATTTGATTCTCATAATAACCTTGTTGATTGTATATTATTATCCCTATTTCTAAGACACAGAAACTAGATAATCACCTAATATTGTGCAGCAGTTAATGTTGTTAGGTGCCATTAAGTCGGTTCTGACTCGTAGCAACCCTGTGTACATATAGAGGGAAACACTGCCCGGTCCTGCACCATCCTTACAATTGTTGTTTTGCTTGAGCCCATTGTTGCAACCACTGTGTCAATCCATCTCATTGAGGGTCTTCCTCTTTTTTTGTTGACCCTCGACTTTACCAAGCATGATGTCCTTCTTCAGGGACTGGTCCCTTCTCATAACATGTCCAAAGTATGTGAGAAGTAGTCTTGCCAACCTTGCTTCTAAGGAGCATTCTGGTTATATTTCTTCCAAGGCAGATTTATTCATTCTTCTGGAAATCCATGATATATTCAGTATTCAAAGGCATCAATTCTTCTTCAGTTTTCCTTATTCACTGCCCAGCTTTCACATGCATATGAGGCAATTGAACACACCATGGCTTGGGTCAGGCGCACCTTAGTCCTTAAAGAGATATCTTTGTTTTTTGACAGTTTAAAGAGGTCTTTTGCAGCAGATTTGTGCAGCTAGTAAATAGTATAGCCAGAATTAGAATAATCTTCTGGCAAAAGTGATCAAAATCAAGAGAGAAGGCAGATAGGGAAAGAGATAGATACAGACAGACAAGATTGTTGTTGTTAAGTGCCGTCGATTCGGTTCCGACTCACAGCGGCCCTATGCACAACAGAATGAAACACTGCCCAGTCCTGCACCATCCTTACAATCGTTGTTATGCTTGAGCTCACTGTTGCAGCCACTGGATCAATCCACCTCGTTGAGGGTCTTCCTCTTTTCCACTGACCCTGTACTCTGCCAAGCATGATGTCCTTCTCCAGGGACTCATCCCTCCTGACAACACATCTAAAGTATGTAAGATGCAGTCTCGCCATCCTTGCCTCTAAGGAGCATTCTGGCCACACTTCTTCCAAGACAGATTTGTTCGTTCTTTTGGCAGTCTATGGTATATTCAATATTCTTCGCCAACCCAATTCAAAGGTGTCAACTCTTCTTCGGTCTTCCTTATTCATTGTCCAGCTTTCACATGCATATGATCTGATTGAAAATACCATGGCTTGTGTCAGGCACACCTTAGTCTTCAGGGTGACATCTTTGCTCTTCAACACTTTGAAGAGGTCCTTTGCAGCAGATTTGCCCAATGCAATGCGTCTTTTGATTTCTTGACTGCTGCTTCCACGGGTGTTGATTGTGGATCCAGGTAAAATGAAATCCTTGACAACTTCAATCTCTTCTCCACTTATCATGATGTTGCTCATTGGTCCAGTTGTGAGGATTTTTGTTTTCTTTATGTTGAGGTGTAATCCATACTGAAGGCTGTGGTCTTTGATCTTCATTAGTAAGTGCTTCAAGTCCTCTTCACTTTCAGCAAGCAAGGTTGTGCCATCTGCATAATGCAGGTTGTTAATGGGTCTTCCTCCAATCCTGATGCCCTGTTCTCCTTCATATAGTCCAGCTTCTCCTATTATTTGTTCAGCATACAGATTGAATAGGTATGGTGAAAGAATACAACCCTGACGCGCACCTTTCCTGACTTTAAACCAATCAGTATCCCCTTGTTCTGTCCGAACAACTGCCTCTTGATCCATGCAAAGGTTCCTCATGAGCACAATTAGGTGTTCTGGAATTCACATTCTTCCCAATGTTATCCATAGTTTGTTATGATCCACACAGTCGAATACCTTTGCATAGTCAGTAAAACACAGGTAAACATCCTTCTGGTATTCTCTGCTTTCAGCCAGGATCCATCTGACATCAGCAATGATATCCCTGGTTCCATGTCCTCTTCCGAAACCAGCCTGAATTTCTGGCGGTTTCCTGTGGATATACTGCTGCAGCCGTTTTTGAATGATCTTCAGCAAAATTTTGCTTGCATGTGATATTAACGATATTGTTCTATAATTTCCACATTCAGTTGGATCACCTTTCTTGGGAATAGGCATAAATATGGATCTCTTCCAGTCAGTTCACCAGGAAGCTGTCTTCCATATCTCTTGGCATAGACGAGTGAGCACCTACAGCGCTGCATCTGTTTGTTGAAACATCTCAATTGATATTCCATCAACTCCTGGAGCCTTGTTCTTTGCGAATGCCTTCAGAGCAGCTTGGACTTCTTCCTTCAGTACCATTGGTTCCTGATCATATGCCACCTCTTGATATGGTTGAATATCGACTAATTCTTTTTGGTATAATGACTCTGTGTATTCCTTCCATCTTCTTTTGATGCTTCCTGCATCATTTAATATTTTCCCCGTGGAATCCTTCACTATTGCAACTTGAGGCTTGAATTTTTTCTTCAGTTCTTTCAGCTTGAGAAACGCTGAGTGTGTTCTTCCATTTTGGTTTTCCATCTCCAGCTCTTTGCACATGTCATTATAATACGTTACTTTGTCTTCTTGAGAGGCCCTTTGAAATCTTCTGTTCAGTTCTTTTAGTTCATCAATTCTTCCTTTTGCTTTTGCTGCTCGACACTCAAGAGCAAGTTTCAGAGTCTCCTCTGACATCCATCTTGGTCTTTTCTTTCTTTCCTGTCTTTTCAGTGACCTCTTGCTTTCTTCATGGATGATGTCCTTGATGTCATTCCACAACTCGTCTGGTCTGCGGTCACTAGTGTTCAATGCATCAAATCTATTCTTCGGATGGTCTCTAAATTCAGGTGTGATATACTCAAGGTCATATTTTGGCTCTCATAGAGTTGCTCTGATTTTCTTCAGTTTCAGCTTGAACTTGCATATGACCAATTGATGGTCTATTCTACAGTCAGCCCCTGGCCTTGTTCTGACTGACAATATTGAGCATTTCCGTCGTTTCTTTCCACAGGTGTAGTCAATTTGATTTCTTTGTGTTCCATCTGGCAAGGTCCATGTGTATAAAATAGTCGCAGTTTATGTTGGTGAAAGAAGGTATTTGCAGTGAAGAAGTCGTTGGCCTTCCAAAATTCTATCATTCGATCTCCGGGATTGTTTCTATCCCCAAGGCCATATTTTCCAACTACTGATCCTTCTTTGTTTCCAGATTTTGCATTCCAATTGCCAGTAATTATCAATGCATCTTGATTGCATGTTCGATCAATTTCAGACTGTAGGAGCTGATAAAAATCTTCTGTTTCTTCATCTTTGGCCCTAGTGTTTGGTGCGTAAATTTGAATAATAGTCGGATTAGTTGGTCTTCCTTGTAGGCATGTGTATATCATCCTATCACTGACAGCATTGTACTTCAGGAAAGATCTTGAAAGGTTCTTTTTGACGATGAATGCAACACCATTCCTCTTCAAGTTGTCATTCCCAGCATAGTAGACTATATGATTGTCTGATTCAGAATGGCCAATACCAGTCCATTTCAGCTCGCTAATGCCTGGGATATTGATGTTTATGCGTTCTATTTCACTTTTGAGGATTTCCAATTTTCCTAGATTCGTACTTCTTACATTCTAGGTTCCGATTATTAATGGATGTTTGCAGCTGTTTCTTCTCATTTTGAGTCACTTCACATCAGCAAATGAAGGTCCCAGAAGCTTTACTCCATCCACGTCATTAAGGTTGACTCTACTTTGAGGAGGCAGCTCTTCCCCAGTCATCTTTTGAATGGCTTCCAACCTGGGGGGCTCATCTTGCAGCACTATATCAATGTTCCGCTGCTATTCATAAGGTTTTCACTGGCTAATGCTTTTCAGAAGTAGACTGCTGGATCCTTCTTCCTAGTCTGTCTTAGTCTGGAATCTCGGCTGAAACCTGTCCTCCATGGGTGACCCTGCTGGTATCGGGATACCGGTGGCATAGCTTCCAGCATCGCAGCAACATACAAGCCCCCACAGTACGACAAACTGACAGGCACATGATATATTGCCAACATTAAGAACAAAAAATATATTAAGTGCTTTGCAGATATTAGCAGAATAATAAGAGTGTATTTTGAAGACATTCATGCCAATGAAATTGCAAATTTAAATAAGATAAGCAGATTCTTTGGAAAATAAAATTTAGTAAAACTGAGATGAAATCCGAATAGTTTTGTATCACTAAAGAAATTGAATCTTTAATTAAAAACCATTGCACATTTTGTGACACCATTCTCTGTTTTTAGTTTTCTTTTATTGCTTATCATTTGGTATCCATAAACTTATTTATTGTGTAATTTTCATTCTGTTCTGCAAGATCTGTGAAGGCAGGGGTCTTCATCCCTCACTTCCTCTTTCCCTCCCTTCCCCCTTCTCTTTCTTTCCTCTTTTCTTCTTCTTCTCTCTTTCTTTTCTTCCTCTTCTTTTTCTGTTGTGCTTTTTCCCATGTCCTCAATGCCTGGCCTGTAGGAATGCTTATAAAGTATTAGTTAAATAAATGAATGAATGAAGGAACAGGACAAAAGATTAAAAACCAAACCAAACTCATTGCCATAGAGTCAATTCTGACTCAGAGTGACCCTATAAGACAGTGTAGAACTGCCCCATAGGATTTCCAAGGAGTGCCTGGTGGGTTCGAACTGCCAAACTTTTGGTCAGCAGCCAAGTCACAGGCAAATGTTAAGGGTGTTGAGATGATTACTTATAGATTTTGGAATAAAACACCTTAAATACTGCCTCCAGTTAGAAGTATTCTAGCAACACAGGCAGAAATAAAGCCTTAGCTGAGCCATTTGTTTACTTTTTAGTGTTTAAGAAATAAGCCAGTGGAAGGGTTTGTTCACAGCTTGAAGCTGCATTAGCTGGGAGAGAGCCTCCTGAAAAGAAACACGGTGACTTTATTTCACCCTTTAATGATGAAAATAAGAATTATATCCATAGTCTTTGTAATCTGGGATTCTAATCTGCTGAACTTGTTTTGAACTCTAAATTAAAATGTTCACCCCCCGCCCCAAAAAAGAAAAAACCCAACAACAAAATTACCGTGCCGTAGAAGTCTGTCTCTTCTTGGAGCTGAACACTCTTTTCACACATATGACAAAATCCCCAAGTAATTGAATTACTGGAGGGATATTTATTATTAAAATGATATTTTTTCCAGACTTCAAAATGCTGTTTTGACAAGAACTGATAATAGAGCTTGAAAAGCTATTTGCTAAGCAAAAATCTTTCGAGAGTGGCAATTTGGATAAGACTGAAACAGAATTAAATCACAACAGGAGTTAGGGAAAATGAGCCAAATAATATGAGATTTACTGGAATTTGGTTTGGGAGTAGCTGAGAAGCTTGTCTGATTCATTTCCAGTTACAAAAAGGATTTTCACATGGCGCTTTCACAGAGACTTAACTTCAAAGAGATTATTAGCAACTGTCACTAGGAACGTGTGGGAAAGACCCTTGTTCACGCTGCATGAACCCCTCAGCATTTCATAACAATTAATTAGATTTTGGGAACAGGATCTTGGCCTTTGTCCGAATATTTCAAATATACAACATTCTTTAGAGCAGAAGTTCTTAACTGAAGATGCCAGGGCCCACACTGGAATCACTTACGGAGTTTAAAGACGAGCTGATGGCCAGGCTCCCACCTGTATCTTCCAATTTTCCCAAGTGCTTTTTTCCTTTAAAACTTAAAAAAAAAAACAAAACTTTAATTTCATTTTAACTTAAAAAAATTTTTTTTTTTAGAGTTTAAAGAAACGCTAGGAACTGAAATCCACTATCTTTATGAGAGCTGTAATTTTATTCCAGAGCCCTGGTGGTCCAGTGGTTAAGCATTGGGCTGCTAACCAAAAGACTGGCAGTTCGAATCCACCAGCACTCCTTGGAAACCCTATGTGGATATGACAGTCCTATTCTGTCCTATAGCGTTGCTGTGAGTCAGAATCAACGCAACAGCAACTTTTTAAAATTTTATTCCATCTGAATGAAATATTTGAAATGCCTTGATTTTTAAAATTCAGTTGAGGTTAGCATACCTGTATGTGCAAAGGGTTAAAGTGCGCTACTAAGTGGGTTACTGTGTAATATAAAATTTGAAAGACTCCAATGTTTTATCCAACATGTTACATAGCCATTTCATTGACTATACCCAGATGATTATTAATCTGTTTATTGAATTTTTTTCATATAATTGCTCCCTAAAACTGTAGATAAGAACTTATTTAAGGAGGAGATGAGAACAATTTACTTTTGTAACCCTTTGCAGCCTTCTCTTTCTCTCTTCCACCATTATTCATTCTTACTTAGCCAGGACATGATTTCATTTACTAAGGGAAAAAAAAAAAAAAAAAAAAACTTGAGTGTTTTCCCAGAAACCTGTTGTAATTGATCAGGAATAGGGTTTAATGAACACCAAATTGGGTGAAGGCCACAGAAGAGCCCCCATTAATGATCAGCTAGCAACCTGTTCTCATCAGAAATGCAGGATGTAACTGAAGACACATCTGAGGAAATGCGGTCATTCTTGGTTGGTATAAATTATAACTGCTTGAGTACCCAGGGCCCTGCGCTCCTGAATCATTCCTTATAAAATGGTTTCATCCTCTTATTAAATTTCTGGTCACGTACACATTACTCAGGGCAAATCTTTCCCTTGCGCCAATGAAAAAACCCTTTGAATAAGAGTCTTTAACACCTTTCCATGACATAAGACTCTCTTTTGGAAACATCTTAGATTATAGACCCCTTTCATTTCATACTTGTGAATGCCAGCTCTTGGGCCATATGGTTAATTAAGGTTCCGAACACAATTCACACCTCTCTTCTTTGGCACAGGTACTTATTCCTCGTGTTGCGGAATATTTTTGGATTGTAAATCTACTTTCTACCTCTCCCCTCACTCTGGTTGTGTAATTGCTTGCTAAAATCCCATGAGAGTGTGGAAGTCTTTTTTTCTCTACGGTGAAGGAAGGGTGGGTTTGTAGAGCAAAATGCCATTATTTAAGTTGGCATTTAGCCAGAACTCTGAGACTTATGACCTATTCTTGAATGAAGTTTTGAGGGTTTTTCCCCCCAACCCTGACCACAAATAGTCAAAGGATGTTTTATATAACTCATAGAGGACTCTCATAACACACTAGAGAACTAGTTTACTGCTAACTTGAAAGGGAGACGTCCAAATGGACCAGGTCATACATAAAAAATTCCTTACAGAAGGTGGGCTTTTCTGCCTGAGTAAAGTGTGGTAATTTACTACAACTTAAAAGATAATTCCTCCAGGTCATATATCCAAGGTGCCTGGAGGCAATAGGGGATTCTACAGGGAGAATAAGGCTTTTTTTGGAGCTTACGTTTTCTGGTACCTATAGGATTAAACAGATTCAATTATGGCTGAGATTTATGTTTGCAAAAATAATTCTATTGACAGAAAATTTGATAATTTAGTGGAATTCAAGCAGCACATTTGTGCTACTTTTAACATGAAGCTTTTGACATTGCAATAAAAACTCATAATAATAATGATTGTAGCCTCCATTGATCGGACACTTGCTTTGTCAGGTACTATGAAGAGTGTTCTATACATATTATTTCATTTAATCCTTGAAACAAACATAAAAAATAGATCTTATTCTCTGTCTTTAAAGATGAAAAAATTAAATTTTCTGCAAAAAATGAAACCACTAGCCTAAGGTCACACAAAACTAAAAGTGAGTAAAATGGGTTAAGGAGTGAGATATGCTGTAGTTTTTGTTAAAAAAAAAGTTTTTGTTAGGTGCTGTCAAATCATTTCTGACTCATAGTGACCCTATATACTGCAGGAGGAAACACTGCCTGGTCCTCCACCATACTCGCAATTGTTGTTATGCTTGAGCCCATTGTTGCAGCCACGGTGTCAGTTCATCTCATCGAGGGTCTTCCTCTTTTTCACTGACCCTCTACTTTACCAAGCACGGTGTCCTTCTCCAGGGACTGATCCTTCCTGATAACAGGTCCGAAGTATGTAAGCCATAGCCTCACCATCCTTTCTTCTAAGGAGAGCATTCTGGTTGTACTTCCTCCAAGATAGATTTGTTCGTTCTTTTGGCAGTCCATGGTATAGTCAATATTCTTCACCAACATCACAATTCGAAGGTGTCAGTTCTTCTTCGGTCTTCCTTATTCATTGTCCAACTTTTATATGCATATGATGCAATTGAAAATACTATGGCACGAGTCAGGTGCACCTTGGTCTTCAAGGTGACATCTTTACTTTTCAATACTTAAAAGAGGTCTTTCCCAGCAGATTTTCCCAAAGCAATTTGTCTTTTGATTTCTTGACTGCGGCTTCCATGGGTGTTGATTGTGGATCCAAGTAAAATGAAATCCTTGACAACTTCAATCTTTTTTCCATTTATCATGATGTTGCTTAGTGATCCAGTTGTGAGGAGTTTTATGTTGAGGCGTAATCCATACTGAATTCTCCGGTCTTTAATCTTCATCAGTAAGTGCTTCAAGTACTCTTCCCTTTCAGCAAGCGAGGTTGTGTCATCTGCATAGCGCAGGTTGTTAATGAGTCTTCCCCCAATTCTGATGCCCTGCTCTCCTTCACACAGTCCAGCTTCTCGAATTATTTGCTCAGCATACAGATTGAACAGGTATGGTGAAATGATACAATCCTGACACACACCTTTCCTGACTTTAAACCACGCTGTATCCCCTTGTTCTGTTCGAACAACTGCTTGTATGTACAGGTTCCTCAGGAGCACAATTAAGTGTTCTGGAGTTCCTATCCTTTGCAACGTTATCCACCATGTATTATGATCCACACAGTCGAATGCCTTTGCAAAGTCAATAAAACACAGGTAAACATCCTTCTGGTATTCCCTGCTTTCAGCCAGGATCCATCTGACATCAGCTAACACCAAAGTCCATGCACATATGCACAATGAGGTTCTCCCTGTTGTTGTTACTGTTTGGTGCCATCGACTCAATAGTGGTTAAGTGCTATGGCTGCTAGCCAAAGGGTCGGCGGTTCGAATCTACCAGGTGCTCCTTAGAAACTCTATGGGGCAGTTCTACTCTGTCCTACAGTGTCGCTATGAGTCAGAATCGACTTGACGGCACTGGGTTTGGTTTTGTTGGTTTACCTACCCCATGTGACAACGTAGAATTTCGCTATAGGATTTTCTAGGCTGTAATGCTTACAGGAGCAGACCACAACGTCTTTCTCCTGTGGAGCCACTGAGCAGGGTCAAACCGCCAATCTCTCAGTTAGCAGCCAAGCCCCATTGCACCACCAGGGCTGCTTAGATTCTTCCCACTGTGCCATATATTCTGTGTCACTATTTGCCAAGGGTGACTAAGCCCTGAGAGTAGAGGTTTCTCTAATACTAGAAGCATGACATTATTTAGTTAAATCTAGTTTATAAAACATGCAATCTGTAGTGAAGTGCCTATTTACAGACATGTGGGATATATTCAGTAATTGATTGGCCAAGCTATTAATTCGTGGTAAAATGGAGATCCAGGCAGTTTACCTGAGTAGGGTCACCTTGGCATACCAGAACCAGAATTGGAGCCCTGCGTCATGATTTTTGTCCAAGACTGTACTAGTTCAGGTAAATTTTTGTTGCCACGTGAGACTGTGAAATACTGGGTTAAAAATGATTATTGTTGGTAATTGTCATTGAGTTGGCTTGAACTCATGGAGACCCTATGTACGACGGAACAAAATATTCCCTGGTCCTTTGCATTTTCATTTTCCTTGGTATGCTTGTGCGTATAGCCACTGAGTATTTTGAGTGCCTTCTAAACTTTGTGATCCATGGAGTTTTCACTGGCTACTTTTTGAGAATAGATTGCCAGGCTTTTCCTCCTAGTCTGTCTTAGTCTGGAAGCTCCTCAGAAGCTTGTCCACCATGACTGTCCTGCTGGCATTTGAAATATCGGTGGCATGGCTTCCAGCATCACAGCAACATGCAAGCCCTCACAGTACAATAGACTGACAGACGTTGGTTCTAAAAAAGATAGAGGTGTGGTTTTCTTTCAAGTAAATGTTTGGACATGTTTTCCAGGGCTAGAATAGTGACTGTCTGGTATCAAGGACCTTGTTACTTCTCAATCACCTAGGTTGTTCTCGTCATTGGAAATTTTGAGGCTGGTGCATGCACTACCTACTGGTTCAGCATTAGCTCCTGTAGAATGAGAACAGGGGAAATGGAGAGAAGGTGCTTTCTTCCTTTTAAAAATATGCTCCAGAATTTGATCATCACCATGATTCACATCTCATTGTCCAAAACTGCATCACAAGGCAAATCAAGGTGCAAAGAAGAGTGGGATACTTAGGTCAACTTTAAGAAAGAAGAAGAAGAAGGAAGAAAGATTAAATGTATATGGGGACAAACTGTTTTTCCTGCCAAAAGAAACGTTTCATTATTTTAGGCAGTTACTTTACTATATTTCTTTTCTGATATTTGCTCATTTAATAATTGTTTCTGTTGAGGATCAAGGCTAGATTATATTAAGAAGCCATGAACTTTATTATTAATTCTCTTCATTAACAAGCTGGTCATCAAGCAGATAAGGGAAAAAAGCATTGTTTTTTCTAAGAAAGATATAGTTGCACATCCTAGTGAAGGACACATGAATGAAATTAGGGTACACACAAGGAAAACTATAGAGAAAATAGTAACTATAAAGCAAGTGATGAGTTAGAGATAACAATCATAAAATGATTTCTAGAAAATATGTGTGTTCACTGTTAAATGTATGATGTTTTGAATACATTTCTAAGTATTATTTAATAGGTATTTTTTTCTCTTTTGTCTTCCATTTTCCTGTTTCTGAGTAATAATATATTTGTTCACTCATTTATTCTAGAAATATTTATAAATCACCTTCTGCATGCAAGAAATTGTTATAAGGTCTGGGAATAGAGTTGGAAAAAACACAGATAAAACCCCTCACCTTTATTAAACTTAAAATCAATAAAAAAAGTAAAATATGCTCTATGTTAAAAAAAATTAGAAGGTGGTAACTACAAGGAAGTAAATCAGGGAAAAGGAATAGAATATAAAAAAAAAAAAAAAAAATTGCCATCAAGTTGATTCCCACTCTTATTGACTTTACAGAACAGACAACTGCCCCATATGGTTTTCAAAGAAAGCCTGGTGTATTCAAACTGCCTACCTTTCTGTTAGCAACCGATCTCTTAACTATTGAGCCAACAGGACGTGAGTGTCAAAGGTGGGGGAAGCTATAATTTTAAGATAAATACTCAGGGAAACCCTTGCTGAGGTTACATTTGAGAGAAGATCTGAAGCACCTGAGAGATATAGGCATGTGAATATCAGCTTACTAGGTGGTGGCGCAGTGGTTAAGAGCTACGGCTGCTAACCAAAAGGTCATCAGTTTGAATCCACCAGCCACTCCTTGGAAACTCTATGGGGCAGTTCTATTCTGTCCTTTAGGGTCGTTATGAGTCGGAATCAACTCAATGACACCAAACAACAACAGGTGCCATCGAGTTGATCTCCACTAATGGCGACCCCATGTGTGTCAGAGTAGAACTGTGCATCATAAGATTTTCAATGTCTGATTTTTCAGAAGTAGATCACCAGGGCCTTCTTCTGTGGAGCCTCACTTGAACCTCCAACTTTTCAGTTAGCAGCTCAGTGTGTTAACCATTTGCAACACCCAGGGACTCCTACTTTCTACATAATCAAAAACAAACCCATTGCCTTCAAGTCGTAGAGACCCTATAGGACGGAGTAGAATTGCCCCATAGGGTTTTCAAGGAACTACTGGCGAATTTGAACTGCCGACCTTTTGGTTAGTACCCAAGCTCTTAGCCATTGTGCCACCAAGGAGTCCCCCAAAATAAACGCACAACAAAACTCAGTTCATCTATTTTCAAGCCTTAAGTATACTCTTAGCTCCAAATTCAATGAATGTTTAGTTTCTTACCTTTTTCTGCTGTTACGGATTGAATTGTGTCCAGCAAAAATGTGTATCATCTTGGCTATGCCATGATTCACAGTATTGTGTGATTGTCCACCATTTTGTCATCTGATGTGATTTTCCTATGCATTGTAAATTCTACCTCTATGATATGAATGAGGCAGTATTATAGGCAGTTATGTCAAAGAGGTAGGGCCCAATCTATAAAATAAGATTATATCTTGAGTCAATCTCTTTGGAGATATAAAAGAGAGAAGCTAGCAGAGAGATGGGGGACCTCATATCACCAAAAAGGAAGCACTGGAACCATAGTGTGTCCTTTGGACCTGAGGTCTCTACACTGAGAAGCTCCTCGACTAGAGGTTTATGGCAAGGACCTTTCCCCAGAGCCAACACAGAGAGAAAGCCTTCCCTTGGAGCTGGCTCCCTGAATTCAGACTTCTAGACTCCTAGACTGTGAGAGGATAAACTTTTCTTTGTTAAAGCTGTCCGTTTGTGCTGTTTCTGTTATAGCGCGCTAGATAACAAAGATAGGTAACTGCCAATGGAATATTCCACTAAAATACTGCTTTATCACCTTGAGCCCACTGATTCTAAGTTGAACAATTTATATTTCTCCTCCAAATCATTTGCCATCCCACATTTGACCATCTCTCATAGTATCACCACTATTCTTTCAGTATTCATTGTTAAAACACCTTGGCAACATGTCTGCTTCACCACCTTCCCTCTCCACCCTCCAGCACGGTCATATATTCCAGCTGTGAGGTCTATATCCTCTTCACTCCCTAAAGAATCTGGAAAATATTTATGGATAAATAGTAAATTGCATATTTAGAATTTACGTTTAGTTTTTATTTCTATCATACAGCCTAATAATGGCCTCATTTCTAAGGAGAAGCCAAAATGACTTTCAGCTGCAATTTTGAGGTTCTTTTCTGATCCAACTTCCAGGCCAAGCTCATTAGGTGTTGGGATCAATCCAAATTCTTGGATCAGTTCAGCCTCTCATTATAAATAAAAGCATGGCATTTGGGGGTGTCTGTGGTATAGGGGGATTGGTGGCTCCTGAGCACGTATTCCTGAGCAATTTCTTAAATGACACAGACTGATTTCCAGATTCAGAAAATGGATATTGGCAAGTCAACAAATGGAGCACTTCAAGTTCAATATCTGACCGTAATTCGTAATAGTTTTAATATTTTCAGTGTAACAATGCAGGGGCAAGCAGCTTTTAGCTGCTCCTTACAGGTTTTGCAATGTAGTGATAATGACAACAGAAGCAGTTCTTAGATTCCAGTCCTTTCTTTAGCAGAAAAAACTTCAATAACTCTTTCTTCTTCTACTGCTACAACTATATCTCTCCTCTTACTGTGGTAAAAATATTCTGATCTCTTCTGAATATAAATGCTAGGATTTCCAAAGGGAAATATTTGCTTTGGAATACTTGGTTTGCTGCTTTTCTTATTCAACTCTTTGTCATTTTTATCATTTTTAATTCTTTGTCTATTTGTTAATGGCCTTTGTGACTTTGCAATTTATGTCATCTGCTTTCAAATATTACTAAAATTTTCTTTCTTATAAGCACTTTAACGCTCTCCATAGAGGAAAATGTGATGAATGAATTTGATTTAACTCCCCACCCCACCCTCCTGCCATTGAAAATTAAGTGAATATGGTAACTTAGAGCTAAAACAAAGCAAAAAGTATCATAGGTAACTTGACCTTTCTACTGATTTAATTTTAGCTGAATAAAAACAAGAATGAAAAGTTTTTAGTTTCTTTCTAATTTAGGAAAGGAAACAGGTCAGACAATTAAAAATAAAGATGGATTTGAGAAAACTGAGGAAGTAAGAGACAAATCTATTTCCATTCTTATTGTTTTCTGAAACAATATGTTCCTTCCTACTTTGGACTTGGATCAGTCACAGAAGACCATTCAAATGTTCTTTCTTACTGAATAGTTAAAGACAGGAGCATGGTCTATTTGAAGCTTTTTGTGAATATGTGCTCACTCCTTGCCTACAGTCAACTCTTGAATGAGAAACAACTGCTGAAAAAATGCTGAAACTGGCACGTTGGAACTAGAATAGGCAAGAGCTCTATTGGAACTAGAAGAGGCAAGAGCTCTAAATCCCAGCCTTGTCATGGAAGTTCCGTGTGGTCTTCTTTACAGAATCCGTCTTACCTACATTAGACATGATTCTCTTGTATTTGAAAAGTGCTTATGGGTGTGAATCCCTAATCAAAAAGTCTTCATTTTCTTTTTAATTTTCCTTCCCAGTAGAGCAATCATGTTCGCACAATGTGGAATCTAAATAAAAAAAAAAAAGAAAAAGAAAAATTGTTAACTTACAGAGAATATTTCTTCAAAGTCATGTTAGCATATTGTGAAATCTCTTTAGAATTATTTTCTTTTATTTAATATGACCTCATTCTTCTTTAAAATAGCAATTTGTCTTTTAAAATAACAATGGTGCCGGAAAGATCTTTTCATAGAAGTAAATTCAAAAATAATTCCTGTATCTTGACTAGTTGGCCTTCCTTTTGAACCTTGTGCTGTCCTCAATGGCTCCTATAGGAAATTATAAAAATAACTGAAGTCCTAATGAGAAAACAAGTTTCTAAAGCATTATTCAGAGATTGTCATCCCTTGAGTTGTTTTTATATGTGACATAGTTCTATTGTCTTATGTCATTGTACATGGTCTCAAACTGTCTGTTCTAATTTCTAAGAAATGCTGAGCAAAAGGAGTGTTTCAAATTCAGGAAGAAGTTTTTTCCTCTTTCAACGAGATAGAATCATAGCTGGAGCCATGGTGGATTAGGTAAACTCTACTTGTTTACTTCTGAATTTCTATAGATGCTACTGAGGATCCTTTGTTAAAATGATACCAAGGTCAAATTTGGGAAAGGGCTAATCACAAGAAATCCTCTTAATATTACAAAACAGACTAGAAAGTGTTTTATTTTCTTGTTGGTTTAATATTAAACCTAGTGTTTTTGATGTTATATTTGCAAAAGAAATATTAAAAAAAAATGGGGAAACAAGTTTTGTATCACTATTTTTTACATATATACTCAGTTTAGTCTCTGAATAAAGAAAAAACTGCATAGTAACGTGGAAAATGCAGATAACTTTTTAGTTTTTGATATAGCAAAGAGCATTGTAGATTATCTACAAGAAATATTACTATTTATAAAGTCAATTGTTGCAGTAAAGGTTACTTTGAACAATATCTGCAGATATTAATATCAGACTATAAAAAGCATTGGGGCCGTGCTGGTCCACATCCTGTTTTTCGAAGGAATTTTAATGGGTAAACCATAATTTCACAGGACTTTTAATGGGTAAAAACATACTTTAGTAATTCACTCTGCAAGTATGCAACCTCTAAGGAATTAGTCCGTTGGTATTTCTTATCACTGTGGACCAGCTCTTTATGCAGGAACTAGTCTTAGTTACGTTTACAGCATTGGGAGAAAAGGCAAGGCAATCATCACATTGTACAATTATCTGTTTGCAAAGAGTACAGTGGTGTATTTTTACCTATTTGTATTCCCTGACCTGTGAAATTATTAAATGGTCTCCAACATTCAACGTACTTGAAAGAAAGTCAGTGTAGGTAAACACATTCCCCTACACATACACAGACCTGAACCCACCATGGATGTACATTCTCCAATAGTGGAGGGGTCCAGATTTATTTTAAACAGTATTCAAAGACTAGAGCAGTTTAGTATCCGACGTTAAAACTTGGTCATTCATTTTAACATTCACTTCACAACAGTTACTCTGTAACATTTCTGGCCACAAGAGTCAAAGAAAGAAAAATAAAGCAAAACAGCAAAAAAAGGTCACTGCTTTGTAGACCGTGAAATTATAGCTCTAATCTGAATCTAAGAACCAAAGGAAAAAATGTGAATTCACTAGAAATTTAGCTTTCCTTCTTTTGGATGAAATTGGAAGTTCTTCCTAGGCTATCTGAAACCAACCAGCCAGACTTTTAATTGTCCCCACTCACAGTGAGCCTCTCCTGTCACCCGAACGCTAGGGGAACTTCTAAGCTTTGTGCCTGTCTTTACTCTGTCTGTACTCTTCTACTTTTTCTCTGCTTAGAGAAGGTTCGACCAAGGCCCAGCTTGAGCATCACTTCTCTGCAGCCTTTTCCTTTCTGGCCCCTTAGGTAGCGTGTCTCTTCTTTGCTTTCCATCACACTGTGGCCCACATTTCATTTAGCTTCTGCAACAGAGCATTATATTGATTTCTTTACAGGTATGTTTTTCCCACTAAATAAAACTGCGGACTTTTCAAGAGCGGTGACTGTAAGTTATTTTTTCTTTACACCTCCAGACAAAAACTAACAAAATGCCTAGAGCATAAAGAGTCAGTCATGTACAACAACTGTCACTATTCGCCTGGGGCAACAGAAGAAGAAGAGACAGGAAGAGGAGAAGGAAATAGAATGTTTGGATGATTGCCTCCATGAACAACTGCCTCCTTTGCCATGAGACTGGAAGAACTGGATGGTCCCCATTTTGATCAAGGATTCTGTAGAAGAATTCTGATCAAAAGGGAGAAAATGAAGAACAGAATTTCAAATTTTCATGGAATCCAGAATTTCTGGAGCCATTGTGACTGGATGAACCCCGGAAAATATTGCTATAAAATAACCTTTAAACTTTAAACCAAGAATATTCCCTGAAGTCTTCTTAAAACCAAACAATAGTTTAGCTTAACTAGTAAAGAAAGTTGGCCTTAATCATTGCACTCTTTTAAGAACTATCTATATGGATTCAAACTGACAACTAGAAAGGTTAGATAGGACATTTAGGGGGCAGTGAGTTTATGTTAATGAGAGAGGGACAATTTGAAAAAGGAGTATGAGAATGGTTGCACAATGTGAAGAATGTAATCAATGTCACTGAATTGTACATGTAGAAATTGTTGAATTGCTGTGTGTTTTAGTATACATATTCTCAACAATAGGAAGCCCTGGTGACGTAGTGGTTAAGTGCTACGGCTGCTAACCAAAGGGTCGGCAGTTTGAATCTGCCAGGTGCTCCTTGGAAACTCTATGGGGCAATTCTACTCTGTCCTATAGGGTCACTATGAGTAGGAATTGACTCGACGGCACTGGGTTGGGTTGGGTATTCTCAACAATAAAAAATAAAAAAAAAATTATAAAGAAAAAAGTCATAAATGTTTGTGGATTGAATATATGAGTGAGTGAAATATGAGTGTAACCAAATGCATGACCTCTACCTGGGGGTATGTTTACATTTTCTATTCTGTACTCTACCAATAATATCTGCAAAACATCCTCAATAATGATGTTAATGACCAAGTTTTATTATTAATTGTAGGCCACAATTGATTGAACTGATTATAAAGCTCAAAATAATCTGTAAACTAAAGACACTGTCACACCCATGAATGAATGACTTCAATAGTAGCTTGGTGTCTGCCATAAGCAGTGGCTACTTGGATAGGTGCTGTGCATGCCAACCTTGTTCAGACAAGGGTGAATGTGGAGATCACTTTCTTTGTTGGTTGTAATGATGGTAAAACCTTTTTATACTGATGAATTGTTCATAAAATTATGATTCTTGAAATTTGTTTAAGATACTGTCTTTCAGCCTCCATTGGTACCATTGACTTGGTGACTCATCAACTTCTATTAAGTCCAGAAATGGAAATCAAATTAGATAAAACTAATTCTAGGCCCTCAGGTAGAGCAGAGCTAACATTCTATGCCACTGTGTTGTTCACTTCACTTGGCAAGGAGTATCTACTGAGTACCTTTGTGATGGTGAAACTTTTTCCTCTATCAGTTTAAGAGAATGATTTGTTTCACCCCTTGGCTTTCCCACAGGGTTTGTCTCATTCTTGGACTCCATGGTTCCAGTGGCTTTTGAGTTGATGTTCTCTTCCTCAATAAATAATTGTCCCCTGAAATATCTTCTTATTGATACTTTGTTCACCAAAGTTATAATTATTCAGTTAGACTCAGAATGAAGTTGGAAGCCATTCTCCCAAATTCTAATATTAAAAAGTTGAAGTTCATCTATTTGGCTGCTGATGCTAAAGCTCCGTTATTTTACTTGTTCTGTCCATTTTTATAGTCTCTTATGGAGCAATACATAATGTTGTTTTCAATTTTTTTCTGCATTTCAAAATAACAGTTCCCCTAAGTGGGCTTGAATTCCTGACTCTTCCATCTCATGTGGACGTAGGGGACTCATGTGTTGAATTTATTTGTGTATCTCCAGCTATCTTACACATACCCATTGCTCAGTAAAAGATTTTAAAGTGGATAACTCGTTGCTGTCGAGTAGATTCCAACTCATAGAGACCCTATAGGACAGAGTAGAATTGCCCATAGAGTTTCTAAGGAGCAGTTGGTAGAGTCTAACTGCTGCCTTTTTGGTTAGCAGCCAAGCTCTTTTTACCCAATATCATGAATCTGAAGTTACCCATACTCTTTAGTTCTTTGGGGCCATTTTTAGCCCTGATATTGCCCTGATCCCCAAGATCTCTGTTAACCTCCCATTCATTTCCACTCTGCATTGCAGAGTATCAGTGTTCTTGGCCAGGTGCGTAAAGAAGGAGCAAAACTCTGAGAGTGGCAACTGCTTTGTGGAAAGGATAAATAAGTACAATTTTAATTCCCTTCATCTCAGTAGATTGGCATTTCCCACTTATGTTATAGAATTTGACATTACCTTGTAAAGATTTCTTCTATCAGATTGTGTGTGTGTGTGTGCATGCGTGCGTGTGTGAGAAAGAGGAAAACAATGTGTATGGGTGTGTTCTGCATACCAGAAGTATATGGAGGGGAGTTTACACATCTCTTTCATTTTGTATTTAATGCTGGTTTGTAATGACAAGGATTACCTGCATATTTGTATTGATGAATGTAGCCAAAAGTTTTTAAGCCTTGGGGATATTTAATACAAATATGTGACATAAATAAATAAATAACATAGCATGTTGTCTTAAAGTTTTAACAAAGAACCATACCCATCTCCTTTTAGAGAAACGTTCTACCCTGGGACACTGTCTCCCTCTGAACTCGCACATCACTTATCCATGTGTCATCAAGAGAACAAAGCTGTCACTGCCAGAGACAGAGCTTGTCCAGGAGCCACCAGTGAGCAGCTGTAGACATCTCAGACCCCGTGTATTAGGAGGTGTGAGTTTCCCTCCTGGCTCTCCTCCCCAGCTGGCTGAAGCTGCTCACCCACAGTCTGGGGTATCAGCTCTGTCATCCTTAAATGTGGGGCTGGAATTAAATGTAAGGCAACTTTTGAATCATTACACCTGTGATGTTTTAAAATCTCTTCACTTTTTTTTTCCCAGTCAGCACAGTATTCATTTAGCATGAGCCAATAAACAAACGTTAATGTTGTTTGATAGAAATTAGAATTGTGTTTCCTTTTTTGTCTTAGTCATCAGGGGTATAATCAAATAATCAATCCATTCTGCTTTGCGAATTCTAGAACTAGTATTGGAAAAGTTTATAATCTATTTCAGAAATGGAAAAAAAAATGCTTCAGTTGAATTACATACGTCAAGTTATGGTTACATAAGACGAGTCATTATTCTCATAATCCTTCCTGTGGTTTCCACCTCTATTTGGTCAAGCAACTCTCCACCCTCCTCCGCTTTTTTAAGTCAAACGTTCCTTTAAGGCTCAGAAAAAAAACAGAGAACAAGTCTTCTCCTGTTTCACCATTCCAAGTGGATCCCTTTATTCTCTGAATCCATGCATGGTTACTCTGTTTTTATTTTTTCTTTAACACTTTGGATACTAACAGGTATTGTTATGTAAATGAAGGGGGGTTCATAAGGTTGAATTTTACTCTTGTGTTGTTGAAGGGGATTCACTCTGTTTCTTCCCTGAAATCCTGTACCTTAAATATTAAGCATCATAATCTCGAGTATCCTGAGATTCCATTATGTCTATGGTGGCAATGACAACGGTGGAACGAAGTCACACTTTCAGGGAAGAGAGGGCAGCAGCTTGCCACATCTGCTGTGAGAGCCATGGGTGTACCCTGAGATAAGCTCTGCAGGTAAATAGAAGCATCTGTTGTGGTAGGGCCAGCAATAGGTACAAAACCCAAGACCAATGTGGTTGCACAAAGATGAAAAGAAAATAACCCAAAATGTTGAAACTAATTATCTTTGAATTGCAGGTGTATGCATGACTTTCAAAGTGTTTATATGGTTCTTTATTTTTATTGGCACAGTGCTTAAGAGCTTGGCTACTAACTAAAAGGTCGGCAGTTCGAATCAACCAGCCACTCCTTGGAAACCCTATGGGGCAGCTCTACTCTTTCCTGTAGGGTCACTATGAGCCGGAAGCAACTGGGCAACAAAAACAGTTTCAAACCAAAAAAAGCCAGTTGTCATAGAGTCAATTCCGACTTATGGATATGCCATGTGTTACAAAGTAGAACTGTGCTCCACAGGGTTTTCAGAGCTGTGACCTTTTGGAAGCAGATTGCCAGGTCTTTCTTCTAAGTTGCCTCTGGGTGGGTTTGAGCCATGAGCCTTTTGGTTAGTAGTCAAGTGCTTAAATATTTGCCCCACCCAGGGTCTCCTCATTCTACAATAAGCACACATTATTTGAATAATCAGGAAAAATTTAATAAAATTGGAGATAGGGAGTTAAAAAATTACAGTAGCTAATAGATTTCATGAAAAAAGAGATTATAATTATGTTCTTTTTGCTTCAGTTCAGGAAATAGATGTTTTCATTGAATAGTGGTGTATGTATGCGAGTCTGCATGCACTCATGCGTGTGTGTGTGTGTGTGTGTGTGTATGTGCGGTAGGGTAGGGGAAGGAAGTGTTGGGTCTGGTGATTGCTAAGGTTTCAGTGCTTATTTTGTGCTTGTAAGGGCTCAGTTGCCTGTACTCCTTTATTTATTTATTTTCTCCCTTAAGATGGTGTCTTGGGGCCAAAAATGGTTAAAAGTCTCAAGTTGTTTCACCTAGATTGTAAATCCTTAAAGTTAAAATAGGTTTAAGTCCCAATAGTTTTCAACTCTAATTACCTAGATATTAAAGAAGTAAATTTATTAATTTATTTTACAAATAGTCACTGAACACCACTGTCTCAGGGTCCAGTCAAGAGAGAGAAACCACACATTAAGTTATAAGGAATTGTCAACTGTAATAGGGAATTGGAATAATAAAGAATAGGCTAGTAATAAATAAAAAGAACTCTGAAAAGCATAGGGTTAGCAGATGCACGAACGAGTCCTGCCTCCAGGGTTTCTGGTGAGAATCACTAATTCCAAGGGAGAGACTTAATCAAAAGGTAAGTAATAATCAAATAATCAAAGTAATTTGATTATGCAATTAATTAATTTTATAGTCATAAAACTTGTAAGCTGGTAGTTGGGCTCAAATTAATTTATTTAAATTCATTTTATTCAATAGGAGTGCTTAAGTGCTCTGCTGTGATTGGTCGTTTTCATGGTGGTTATTTTTTGCTATCCATGATGCACACACAAAAAACCTAAGTCAATGTAGAACATGACATAGCCCTCTGATAGGTACACATTGATGTAGAAAGAGAATCAAGGAGTAGGCAATTGGTTAAATTTAGGAGAGTTAAAAACAATGTTATTTGAACTTGGCTTTAAAAAAAATTGAATAGACATACCATGAACAAGAAGAGAACAGAGAATGAAGGCATATTAACCACATAAAGGAAGAAAATAGAAATATAATAGTGAACTATATTGGAAGAGAAAGGAAGGGACAAACAGAAGGAGAAGATGGGGAAAGAGTGATGTCTGGAATATAAAGAAACAGGAAAGAGAATTGCGAAGGGAAGGAGAGAGGAATGAAGGGAGAACTCAGGGTATTGATCAAAGTCGTTTTCTCAGATGACGTTGTCGTTACCTGCTGTGGAATAGGTTCTGACTCATCGTGATCCCACGTGCAACAGAACAAAACACTGTCTAGTGCAGCGCCATCCTCACAATCATTGTTATGCTTGAGCCTATTGTTGTAGCCACTGTGTCAACCGATCTCATTGAGGGTCCTCTGTTTTTTGCTGACTCTCTACTTTACCAAGCATGACGTCCTTCCCCAGGGACTGATCCCTCTTGATAACATGTCCAAAGGTTGTGAGATGAAGTCTCCTCATTCTTGTTTCTAAGGGGCATTCTGGCTGTAGTTCTTCCAAGACAGACTTATTCATTCTTCTGGTAGTCCATGGTATATTCAGCTTTCTTTGCCAGCACTATAATTCAAAGGTGTCAATTCTTCAGTCTTCCTTATTCATTGTCCAGCTTTTGCATACATATGAGGTGACTGAAAATACCATGGCTTAGGTCAAGCACACCTTAGTCCTCAAAGTGATATCTTTGCTTTGCAACACTTTAAAGAGGTCCTTTGCAGCAGATTTGCCCAATGCAATGCCTCATTTGATTTCTTGACTGCTGCTTCCATTGGCATTGATTGTAGAGCCAAGTAAAATGAAATCCTTGACAACTTCAATATTTTCTCCATTTATCATGATGTTGCTCATTGGTCTAGTTGTGAAGATTTTAGTTTTCTTGATGTTGAGATGTAATCCACACTGAAGCCTGTTGTCTTTGATCTTCATTAGTAAGTGCTTCAAGTCCTCTTTACTTTCATCAAGTAAGGTTGTGTCATCTGCATATTGCAGGTTTTAATGAGTCTTCATCCAAACCTGATGCCACATTCTTCTTCATATAGTCCAGTTCTTGGATTATTTGTTCAAGATGCAGATTGAATAAGTATGGTGAAATTGTACAACCCTGATGCACGCCTTTCCTGATTTTAAACCACGAAGTGTCTCCTTATTAAGTTCAAATGACTTCCTCTTGGTCTATGTACAGGTTACTCATGAGCACAGTTAAGTGTTCTGGAATTCCCATTCTTCTCAATGTCATCCATAATTTGTTATGATCCACAAAGTCGAAAACCTTTGCACAGTAAATGAAACACAGGTAAACATCCTTCTGGTATTCTCTCCTTTCAGCCAAGATTCATCTGACATCAGCAATGATATAGCTTAGATAATAAAAAAATTTTTTTTTCAGATGATAGATAACCATTAATTCAGGTGCTATAAACACCTCTTATCACTGACTCCTGAAGAGAAAATTAGCTAATGGCATACTTTCCTAAACCCTATAACTTTCATTGTCTTAATTTAACAGTTTCTCCTTGAAGGGAGGCACCCATTCCAGTTTTGTTGAGGGAAAATTTTTATTATCTTTAAGAATATTGGCCATGGTAATGATAAAAACATATACAGGACTCCTGTGGTTCACACATTTGCTTCATCCCTACGCTATATGTGATGGGCTAGGCCAAGATATTTTTGGTGCTTACCAAGCTCCCAGAAATCCTAGTGGTGTAGTGGTTAAGAGTTTGGCTGCTAACCAAAAGGTTGGCAGTTTGAATCCACCAGGTGCTCCTTGGAAATCCTATGGGACAGTTCTACTCTGTCCTTTAGTGTCGCTATGAGTCAGAATTGACTCAAGGGTAATGGGTTAGAGCTAATAAAGGAAATTGACTACGTGACTGACATAGAAAATTCAGAGTTTATCCCTAGTAGATCACCAGGATTTTTTTCCAAAGCACCTCTGGGTGTACTTGAACTGCCAACATTTCAGTTGACAACTGAATGCTTTAAACTATGTCCACCACTCAGGAACAACAGAAGTTTCTTCACCCACCCACCATTGCTGTCGAGTCAATTCTGACTCATAGCGATACAGTCAAGTGATATCTTAGTCATCTTGTGCTGCCACAACCGAAATACCACAACCGAAATACCACAAGTGGATGGCTTTAACGCAGAGAAATTTATTCTCTCACAGTCTAGTGGGTTCCAAGTCCGAATTCAGGGTGTCAGCTCCAGAGGAAGGCTTTCTTCCTCTGTCAGCTCTGGAGGAAGATTCTTTGCCATCAATCTTCCCCTGTTTGAAGAGCTTCTCAGGTGCAGGGACCCTGGGTCCGAAGGATGCGCTCTGCTCCTGGTGCTGCTTTCTTGGTGGTATGAGGTCCCCAACTCTCTGCTTCCTTCTCTTTCCTTTTATCTCTTGAGAGATGAAAGGTGGTGCAGGCCACACCCCAGGCAAACTCCCTTTACCTTGGATCAGGGAGGTGACCTAAGTAAGCATGGTATTACAATCCCACCCTAATCCTCTCAACATAAAATTACAACCACAAAATGGAGGACAACCATACAATATTGGAAATCATGGTCTAACCAAGTTGACACATATCTTTTGTGGTACACAATTCAATCCATGATAACTGACTATTTTTATGTGAAAAAACAATAAAATTCTTCAATGTTTTGGTCACATTACTTGGGGTTTTCTGTTTTTGATTGCCATTAGTATTTGTGAGTATATTAAAGAGAAGCCAGGAGATAATCGACTGCTCCTTAGAGAAAACAGATACTTAGCACCTCCTTGCCAATTACAGGACCCCAGGTGGCACAGTGGTTAAGAGCTAACCAAAACATTGGCAGTTCAAATCCCTCAGCTGCTCCTTGGAAACCCTATGGAGCAGTTCTACTTTGTTCTATAGGTTTATTATGAGTCAGAATCAACCCGAGGGCAGTGGGTTTCTTTTTTTTCTTTTTGCCGGTTACAACTGAAGGCTTTATTCACTATGCAGACAGTATGTCTTTTTTTTTTTTTTTTGGTCACTGTAATTTATTATTAAAGTTAAGAAAATAATTCTTATGGGGAAACGATATTATCTTGAATGATATTCATCCTGGAGCCCAGTGTTGCAATTTCAAGCATTTCGAATTATCACTTTATTGGATCATCACATCTTGCAGATGGGAAAAAAAAAAAAATCTGTTTCTTACAAATGCAAATTTCCTAATCTCTACTCAGTTATGTAGTACATTGCAGAAACAGCCCTTCTCTTGCTAGTTTAATCTTCGTGCGCCTTTTCCCTGAATAAGCTTAATGTTGATTTCGATCCGGTTTGCAACATAGTATCCGTATTAAGTTAGACCAAGCTACACAGATAACACAGATATGCCATTAAATGAAAGTATCCCGCTTATAAATGTTTTAATAAGTTTCCTAACTATCATTAACTTTATGAATTCTTACTCCTTCAAAACTTTCGGACTAATACAACAGGAGACTCTTGAGTATTTCCATATCATCCTTACACAGTAGTACGCTGTTTGTATAACAATGTATTTAAACATTGTGGCAAAGCAGATGCTGTTGAGTTGATTTTGACTCTTGGTGACCCCAGGCATGTCAGAGTAGAATTGTGCTGTGTAAGGTTTTCAGTGGCTGATTTTTCAAAAATAGATCTCCAGGCTTTTCTTCTGAGTCACCGCTGGGTACACTCAAACCTCCATCATTCATAGGGGGAGGCAAGTACCAAGAATTTTATTTATAGATATATACTTATATATATATTTGTGTATTTATACATATATGTTTGTATATATATACCCAGTGCCTTATAGGTATATGGAAACCCTGCTGGCATAGTGGTTAAGGGCTATGGCTACTAACCCAAGGGTTGGCAGTTCGAATCTGCCAGGTGCTCCTTGGAAACTCTATGGGGCAGTTCTACTCTGTCCTACAGGGTTGCTATGAGTTGGAATTGACTAGACGGCACTGGGTTGTCTGGTGGGATATATAGGTATGAGAGACCCAGACCACTGGTATAGGTGTATATATATACCCAGAAAACCCAGTGCCGTAGAGTCGATTCCGGCTCATAGCGACATATACATATATACACACACATATGTATGTGTATATATATGTGGTGATGTGGTGCCCTGGTGATGTAGTGGTTAAAACATGGCTGCTAACTGAAAGGATGGCAGTTCAAATCGAATCCACCAGCCAGTCCTTGGAAACACTATGGGCAGTTCTACTCTGTCCTTTAAGGTTGTTATCAGTTGGAATTGACTCAAAGGCAATGGATTTGTTTGTTTTGTTTTTTTGGCATATAGACGTGTGTGTGTATATGTATATGTATAACCATATACATATATATGTATATATATATGTATATATATGAGTTTAACAATTTGGAAAAGACATTTTCTCAAGTTTTTTTTTTTTTTAAAAGTCCACAACACTCGAGTTTTATTGAAACAATAAAATACGGAAACACTAGATTCTCAGTTTAAATTAAAATTGACAGCATCTTCAAGAACTTTCCTATTACTACACTATTCTTGTCACTATTCTTGTCTTGTCACCAAGTTCTAGATCCAAAATAACAAACTTGCTGGTAAACATTCTCCTCATGGCTCTGGCCATCGCCCTAGGAATTTTTCTAAATTTTACATTTGTAGCTTTTCAAGAACGAGTAGCAGTTTTCTTATTGAACTGATTAAACATTTGTGAGAACCAGTCTTTCTCATATTAATTAAAAAACCACACACACACACACATCCTACTCAAACTTAGAGAAAATATACATTTGTTCATTAAAGCTCACCTGCTTTAGATATTTTTTCTCTTCATACATTAGCACAGTAGGCCAACGTTTGATCCATACTGCAAAAAGTTGTATAAAATGAAAGGGACCTGGGAAGACAATCTTAGGGCAAAAGCAAAACCCCTACGTTCCAAAAGAAAAACGAAGCAGAGGCGTCGGGACTATGGAGATGGCTCAGAGGAGTAAGCACCACAAGATGAAGAAAACAATCTTTGTACAAACATATACAAGAAGATAAAATTCAAAAAGGAACATTAAACTTTCATTTGCCTGCAGAAATAAATATCTTATCAGATAACTTGACTCCTTCAAGTATTTTATAAAAACCTCTTGTTTAAATTAATATATTTTACCATTTTAAGAGTTTTCAACAAATAAGAAAAATGTCTGAAGTTTTCATATGTCACCCCAATCGTATAAATGCCATTAACCAATCAGATATCAGGAAACACAAGAAGGGCCAAGTAGGGATACAATCAGGTTAGGCAGATTCAGCAGATACAAATATATTGTACTTCATGTTTCTTATCAGATGACCCTGAGAACAGAGATATTATTTAACACACTGGTATATAATTGTCTGCTCAAATTATTTATGGTAGAATGATATGATTAAAAAAAAAAAATGTAAACTTGCCCTCATTGGACGTATAGTTTAGTGTAGAATATGTATAAAATTTAAAAAGTCATATATATATATTTACAATGAATAGTTTGATGAAAAGTTATAAATAAAAGAGCAATAAAGACATAGGTATTTAATTTTGTAATGAAGTCTAGGAGAGTTTCCCTTTATTATGTGTCATTTACTCTAAGGCCACACAGTAAGCAGTATTGACGAACCAGGGGTGGGAGGAAGAGTCAGGAAACAGCAGGGATGGAGGGAAGCAGCTCCGAAGGGGTGGGTTGAAGGCATGAAGAGACAAGGCATCGTGTCAGTTTATTCTGGTGGCTGAGAATGGGAAACACAACAGTTCAGTTTCATACAAGTAGACAGTTAAATATACAGGCATAGAGTTTAAAAAGAGTTTATTTATTTACAAAGAATAAATATATTGAGCAACAGAACAAAAACGAGTATGTATATTCTAAGCTTTAGTGCAAAATCTTTAACAAAACTGTTGTAAAACTTTCAAAAGCTTAATGTTTATTCTTCTAGCATCCTCAGAATGAAACCTAAAGCAGAACCATACAGACTCTGAGATGTTTGGTCAGTCCAATCGCCGTGAGCAACAGGCACAATATTGCCAGATCTCCATTTCATACAGCTCCAAAAGGGCTGTAACACACCCTACAAATTAGATATCTTGGTCTCTTTGATCCTGTTGTGCTTTCCAAAGTCAAGTCCACATGATGTTAAGCAAGCATTTTAGTCTGGGCTCATTGTAGTTTGGCACATCTCTACACAGTAGCAAACTAATAAGATCAAGCAAATAAACAATTGCATGGGTGGCCCCATGTACATGCTCACACTAGAATGAATATAGCCAGAGTTCTTTGAAGCTCTGCATTTAATAACATAAACAAAAAAGGGAGGATATCAGTGGCTGTGACCAATAAAATATAATTTAATTTAAAAATTACTAAAGAAAGTTAAGCTGTTTCAAACGAACAGGCAATGAAAACAAATGAAGATAAGTGAGCAAAAGCAGCTAAATTACTGTCTCTATCATAAAGGTTTTGTTTCATTATCAGATACAGTAAACACACACACCCTCACACTCATAGGCACACATATCCACACAAACATCGTTTTTATCTGCAACATGAAATAGTCCTAGACTTGGCCCTGTCAAGAGGAGAAGAACTGGGCAGTGGAGGATGAAAGGATTTAGAATTAGACTGGCCCATGGATTAGGACAGGACCTAAGGAACCAGAGATTGATTCAGATGTTGACTGGAAGTTTAGTAGTGCCATGGTAGCTGACATTAGTTGGAATGAATAAGGTCCAATTTAGGGAAACGGTATTCTAATAGACAGTGAGATCTGTAAATTGGGTCTTCACTTGGGAAGACCATTCCAGAGATGATTATCACAAGGTAGCAAGGTCCCAGGCACCAGACAGAGGTTAAGATTAGGATGTTTGTACTAGGAGGAAAACCAGGAAGAGTAAGATGGTATTCCATGTTTAGAATACCAAGGAAAGTACTCAGCTTATAAACAGAGACTTGGGCACAAATAACACAGTAGATGACCAGAAACCAGAAGTGAGGTGTGAGGTAGGTATTTCATCTCTAGGCATTAGCATTAGTACAAGTATTCAAATACAGTAAAATCAATGGTTGTGATTGATTTATTTACTAATCAGTATTCAATATTTAGCTAGATACAGATATGGATACAGGTATAGGTATATTTACTATATTTAAGCTGTTTGTATACAAACGTATATCACAGTCCTTAAATATTAATTTCTGTTTTATTATAAATGATATTTAATTTTTTTCTAATTCTGATTTTCAGTGGTCATGAGCCATATGCTCCTGTAGCACTAGCTGTGATGTCAGGGTTCTCTTGGACTTGAGTACATGACTCAAGTCTCAATCAAAATCCCTAGATAAAGCAAGAAACTTTTTGAACTGGTTGTCCATGTGAATGTCATGCAAAAAAACAAACAAACAAAAAAAAAACCAACCAAACAGACAAACATCATGACACTGGCCTAGACTAATGGACTGAATAACTTTGAATTTCATTTTATAGAGTTACTTTTATCAGTTTTTATCTTCATTTTTGTTCAAAGAATGCATGCTCATCAACCATCTCAGGTACCTTTTCACTTGGGAGGGAACATGTGACTGATTAATGGACAATGGAATGGACAGAAATGAAATATTCTGCTTACATCTGCATAAAAATTTCCAGGTAATCCCACATTTGTGCTACCCTTTCTTTTAGTTGTATGGAAGGACTGCAGGGACATAAAGCAAGGCAAAGCCAAAGGGTGCAAGGAGCCTCAAACTTTAAATCTCCAACTGGAGAGTTGTCAAACCCAAGCACCAGATTTGTGTTGGACTATTGCGTGAGCAAGAAATAATCTTTTATTTCTTTAAGCCATTGAAATTTCACAGTTGTTTAGCCCACCCTTACTTTCAAAAGTTTTAAACAGATTATATTCCTATCTAAACCTAAGAAGGCCAAGGATTTTAAATGTTCTGTTAAAAAATCTAAAGACATTTGAGGTCAAAAAAGCAAGTAAGTTTTACAGCACTTTAGTAGTTTGTATTTAAATGTCTCAGAAGGGAGCTTTTATGTAAGCACCAGCAGAATATCACAAGAATGGCCGATTCTACAATTATTATTGCATTCAAATTCTCAGTAAATATACTGTCTATAAATTACTTTAATGACAACAATTTTGTCCCTTTTTATTTGAAGTGGCTTTTGAATAAACGTACCCTAACATAATGTGGGAAGAAAATGACCAGTTACACAAAATAAAGTCTAGCTATAAATTCAAATTGACTAAGTAAACAACATTTTTAAAGATAAAAGCTTTAAAAATTGTAAAAAACCAAAACCAAACCCATTGCCGTCCCGTCATTTCCAACTCGCCGTGAACTTAGGATAGAATAGAACTGCCCCATAGGATTTTCAGGGAGTGGCTGGTGGATTTGAACTGCTGACCTTTTGGTTAGCAGCCAAAAGCTTAACCATGTGCCACCAGGGCTCCTTAAAAATTAATTAATTAATTAGCAAATGTCAAAAGAGAAATAAGAGACAGAAGAAAAATTTTCCACACATGGCAAAGGATCAATATCACCAATATGTGATCACTATCACCAAGAGAGAAGTTCTACAAATGACTCAGAGACAAAAATGTGTAGAGAAATAGGCAAAAGATGTTTGCCACTACATGTAAATGAAAGGCAAAAGACTCCAAATGCATGAAAGCATATGCAATTCCACATGGAGTCAAAGAAATGAAAAGGAGGTATAATTTTCAACCCCCCATCTATCTATTACAAAATACTAACGCCTTTTCCCTCCAGCAATCATAGTGTTGGGCTGTTGGCCTTTGAATATAATGGTACCAGTACTTAATGTTATATGACAAAAAAAATGCTTATTAGAAAAAAAAAAGAAAAAAAACTCTAATGCTCATCAATGGGGCAGAGAGTGAGAAAATCATGGTTCCTCTTCGTTATACACTGTGTAGCTTTAAAAAGAACAATGAGTTCTCCATCCATAATGTGGGAGCAGAGTCATGATTTACTCATGAGTAAACTAAACCCAAAATTCAGAAAAAAAAAAAGTGCGTAGTATGTTCCTATTTTTGTAAAACACCACAGAAAACAGCAGCAGAAACTTATAGTCATTTATTTAACAGATAGTTGCTCAGGGGCTCATATATTCCAAGCACTGGTACCACACGTCAGTGAAACAAAAGAGAAGATTCCTTGAATTTGAAAAGCTTACATGTTAATAAGGAAAAATGACAATAACAATAAAAATAGGGAAAATAAGGTGAAGAGTGTGTTGGAAAGCGATGTGTCTGTGGAAAGAAAATACAGCAGAGTGAAGAGGTTGGAGAGTGTGAGTGGGTGGAAGTCGCTGTTTTGAATGCAGTGACGAAGAACCATTTCAGATCACGCTCGCTTACAGGGCTGGGGTAGCAGCAGATTTAAGGCATGAGAACTAGACACTGCCAGCCTTAACCACTAAAGATGTGAATGCCTAAAACTGGCAGAAATCACACAAAATTAAGATTGTGGACCCTTCTTTGATAAGAGTGAAATGAATATCTGTTTAAGTAACTGCTTACACTAAAGCCCTTAAAATAACTGAAGACTGTCAGAAACAGCAACAACAAAACATTTCAGCCAGAATAATAAGTATCTGCAAACTAAACCTTAGGAAATATGGATAAAAAAAAAATTGAATTACTAAAACATTACAAAATAATGAAAACGACAGACAGTTGTGAGAGAGTATATGCAACTTTATTTCAAAAATCTGTAAAGAAAAATATTTGTAACTTTAGAAAATGGCTCTCCTTTTTGTCATTTGGATTAATGACAATACAAAAGAGCAAAATTAAAACATCGGTGAAACAAAATGGAAATAATAATAAAGTTAAAATGTTGCAATTTTATGTAAAAAAGATCAAGTTCAAAGTAGCTTAACCCATAAAGAAAGTATATTTTCTCACCTACCTTGAAAATACAGTTAGGTTATGCTTCAGGCAGGGCTTGATCAAGACTCTTACTTGGTTTCAGACTCTCTCCCATTATTGCTTTCCTTGTCAAGTTGGATTTGGTCTCAGCTTAGGATTTTTCAAGGTAGCAAAACAACTGAAGCAGTGACATGAGTCACATCCATAAACTCAAAACAGAAGAGAGTTTCACTTTCCACCAGTTGGCTTGAGTCTTATTGAAGAAATTTAGAATAAGTATCCAACCCTCAGTGAGTTGTCCCAAAGAGGCTAAGAATTTATGAGTTTTCTTAGACCACTCATGTTCTATTGTTGGATCTGGGAGCAGAGTCAATCAAACACTCAAACCTCCCAGCTACTACACAGTGGTGGGATGGATCCTGGGAAGACAACCAACCATGCCCAATAAAATCACCATCAAAGCAGTAACTAGCAAAAGCAACATTGTAGAAAATGCAAATCACACAAGAAAGACTAGAGAAACTTCCAGAAGAGCAGAAGGAATTAATTGGAACACAGGAGAGTATTTGGTTCAAGAGGGAAAAAAAAAAAGATCACAAAGAGACAATCTGCAAGTAATAACCATTTAAAAAGAAGAAAACAAAACACACAAAAAAATGGCTATCAATAAAAAAAAACTTTTTTTTTTTTTTATTCGATAGCATCATAAAAAAACTTCAAGCCATCAAGGGAATGTAGATTGGAAGGCAAAAACTAACACAAGCTATAACATGGTGAAATTGTTAAATCTCAATGGGAGAAAAAAACATTCTCAGATATTTCACAAAGAATAGTTTGCTCTCAAGTGAGTTGAAACTGGGCTCTGTCCTGTGTATTTTCCAAATGTGATCTTAGTTTCCATCCTCACTGTTGTAAAACTGTGAGGTCTGCCCTATCATCCCCACATGATGCCTGGGGAAACTGAAGCTCCAAAGAATTAAAAGAACACAACTGATAAAGTTCCCAAGCTTCCATTTGAACCTAGGCCCACCCCAAAACAAAATCAGCATTTCTTCAGTTGTCTTATGTAAAAAAGTGAAAAAGAATGACAGTTTGCCAGAGGTTTGAATAAAAAAGTAGAACTCTAGTACAACCACGTGGTTGTTGATGTGAACTTGTGATGACCACTGAAATGAAATACACATTATACAGGTAAGGAAATAGGAACACTGCCCCCCTCTCTCTAAAGAGGGACTTTCCACTGAAGTGAGCCAAAATTGGTTTGCAACTAACTCTTACTCGGCAAATGGACGGCACCCTGAATGAGAAGAACAATTCTACCTCTGTGTTCCCTATAATAGACACACCTAACAGACAGGTAAATATTCATAGGCTTCTCCTCAGCTAATAAAGAAACATATTCAGTACTATTAAAACAAGTTAAAACATGGCAGAGGAAGGATATTTTAGCAAAGCTATTTCTAAACTCTTCCCAACTGCCAAACCACTAGCTTCCTTTAATTTGGGCTTTTCCTTGTTAACACACGGCATTCTCAGTGGCTGGAATATCTTCAAAGGAAGACCAAAGGGGAAAAAAGAAAATAGAAAATTTCATTTTTGTTTCAATGCTAAAGAGCATGGAAACTATAGAATGATATAAACAAACACTCAAATATGCTTTGGTGCAGAAAGAGAAGGTTGGAGAACATGTCTTTTCTGTTTCCCAAATTCAGTAGGCACGATACTTTTGCTTGGTGAGGAAAGTTTTGGCATAGGATGCAAAACAGAGTTTGCTCGTCGTGGTGTGCTACCTAGTGCTAACACTGACATTGAATAGGGTCTTTTTCCTAAGATACCAGATTATGTTTGAGTAAAACCTTCATGCAACACCAACCACTCATCCAGTAATTTCTTACTGGACATCTGTTGTAAGTAACACACTCTTCCCTGGGCAGGGATGGTTATGCAAAGATGGTGAACATATGTAAACAACAGACTACAATGCAGATGTAACTAAGACTTTCATTCCTTGCTGTTCTCTTCAAGGCACTCCATCACGGTTCACATTTTACCAAGCCCAGGTATATGAGAGCCCATTATTCTGATAGTGGATCTGGGATTTCAAGGTATAAAGTCATCCTGGGTTTCTGCTGGATGGGGTTGTTATCGGGTAACATGAAAAATACCAAGTGTGGAAAGATCCTTGCTCCCATTTGCATGGTGACAAAAAGTGTGGAGAGTGGAGGAACTGCCTGTGAGATCACTCACAAAATCTCTCATTCAACAGAGCAGTGGCACACCCATAAAGGGTCACCGATGGGGGGCCTTTCCTCAGTGCACTTGCTCAAGGATATCCCAGGAAGTAAGCCCACTTAAAAAAAAAAAAAAAAAAAAACTCTCCAGGAGTGGGATCCATCAGCCTGTTCTTGCTCCAGCAAACTTTCCTCCATGTTCCTTCCTCAGCTCTCCTCACACTCCTTTAAGCGTTACACCCAACTCATCATTGCAGTTCAAGTAAAATGCGTTGTGGCCAATTGGTACACATATTCCCTCCCTAGAATGGAATTCAGACTTTGAACTTCATAAAACCTGGTCAAAATTTCAGTCTTTGAAAAAGTTATTTGATTTGGCTCCACATTTGGGAGAGCCATCTTCAGGCTTCAGGAAAGAATCCATTGCCTTCGTGAATCATGAGAGGAAAAAAATTAAAGTTTTTCTGTAATAGAGTATTTATACCTTTTTACCAGAGGCAGAAGCACTGGTGGCATGTGGTTTAGTGCTCAGCTGCTAAACGAAAGGTCAGTGGCCTGAACCCATCAGCTGCTCTGAGGGAGAAAGATGTGGCAGTCTGCTTCCACAAAGATTACAGCCTTGGAAATGCTATGGGGCAGGCAGTTCTACTCTGCTCTACAGGGTTGCTATGAGTCAGAATCGACTAGATGGCAAACAATTTGGGTTTTTTGGTAACCAGGGGTCTACGTAATGCTTAAAAAGGAGAGATGGAAATGATGTGCTGTGAAAATTGAGAGGAAGGGGGGATGACCAAGTGAAAAAGAAATGACTCTTTCTTGATCTTACCTTGACGTCTGAATAGGACACCAGTGAGCTGAGAAAGTGAAAGGGCATTTCATACAGAAGGAAGATAAAAAGAAGTAGAAAGCTTGAGATTACAAGTCATGTTAAAGAATGGCAAATATGGCAGACAGTTAGGTGGATTTTCTGAATAAAGCACATGAGAAAGGAGGCCGAAAACTTAGAGTTTGTCTGGAAGGCTTTCAGTACGGTGCTGATCTGTCCGGCCTTTATTTTGAAGCAATAAGAGGGAGAGATAGCAAAATATAACTTTCTGAGATAAGAATATTTTACTTCATTTAGGAAAACTACTTTGGTTTCGGTGTGAAGGAAAACTCAGTGGACAAAGGATTGGCTTCAAGAGGATAAATTAAAAGAATATTGCAACAATCCAGGCAAGAGATAATGTGGATTTATGGACTGAGGCATTGGGACATCAAAGGAGAGAAAGGACTAGATTGGAAAGGTATTTTAGGAGAAAAGAATGATAAGGTTTGATGACTAATTAGATGCATGCTATAAAGAATATGAGGAAATAAACATGCCTTGGGTTACTAGGTCATTGCTGGGTATAGTTAAGGAAAATAGAAAAAAAAAAAACAAACTTGTTTTGAGACGATTGACCCTACAGGACAGGGTAGAATTCCCCCAAAGCGTTTCCAACGAGTGACTAGTGGATTCCAACTGCCAACCTTTTGGTTAGCAGCTGTAGCTCTTAACCACTGTGCCTCCAGGACACCATGATGATAGAAAGAACAATAGAAAGAAGTGCTGAATTGGAGAGACAGACACCATGTTTCATTTAAAATGTTAAGTTCGAGACACTTTAAAAATTCCCCACAAATTAAAAAAGAGGTGGAATTGGAGGTGTGGATTTAAGCAATATCAAACTATGTTGGTTAATGCTACTCAAATCAATTGATTTGTAAGCTGTTTTCATCAGCTGAGACAGGATAAGGAGCTTATGTCAAAATTTAAGCACTAGTTTCTTTGTCAAAAAGTCTTTCTAGAGAAAAAAAAAGAAAATGCCAGCTGTACTAAGCAGTGTGCTTGGTGACATGGCTGACTTGCTTTTCCGGTACAAGTTTCCTTTTCCTGGTGGACTGCTAGGGAGTAAGCATTCACCAAGGCACCGGTCCAGGACCAGTATTCAAGTAATAGTTAACAGTAGATAAGGAAATACACACTGGTACTGGTCATCCAGTTTACGTGGGAATGTATGCATATCACTGTCCTAGGAAAAGCAGTAGAATGAGAACAGGAAAAAACAGACTACAAAACTTCACTCAGTACCCACAGGTACAGGAAACACTGAGAAAGAGATGCTAGAGAAAGACATGGTGACCCTGAGCAGCAGGGTGTATGGCAGCAACAATTGTCCACCCACCCGTACAATGACATTTGTTACCATATAGTGGATCAAATAATGGCAAGCCATATGATATTACCAGAATAGGGACTTTACAGGTGGGTAATAGGAGAAAAATTAGGCTTTGTGGCTTGTTAGATCATTCTTCTTTTTTTTTTTTTAACCATTAAAAGGTGTCATTATAAAGACAAATAACCCAATTAAAAATGGGCAAAAGATATGAATAGACACTTCACTAAAGAAGACATTCAGGCAGGTAACAGATATATGAGGAAATTAGCCATTAGAGAAATGCAGATCAAAATTACAATGAGATTTCATCTCACTCGGACGAGGCTGGCATTAATAAAAAAAAAAAAAAAAGCACAAAAGAATAAATGTTGGAGGGGCTGTGGAGACATTTGAACACTTCTACACTGCTGGTGGGAATGTGAAATGGTACAACCACTTTGGAAATCGATTTGGTGCTTCCTTAAAAAGCTAGAAATAGAACTACCATATGATCCAGCAATCCCACTCCTTGGAATATATCCTAGAGAAATAAGAGCCTTTACACAAACAGATATATGCACACCCATGTTTATTGAGACACTGTTTACAATAGCAAAAAGATGGAAGCAACCAAGGTGCCCATAGACAGATGGATGGATAAATAAATTATGGTATAGTCACATAATGGAATACTACACATCGGTAAAGAACAGTGAGGAATCTGTGAAACGTTTCATAACATGGGGGAACCTGGATGGCATTATGCTGAGTGAAATTAGTCAGTTGCAAAAGGACAAATATTGTATAAGACCACTATTATAAGAACTTGAGAAATAGTTTAAACTGAGAAGAAAACATTCTTTTGTGGTTACAAGGGGGGAGAGGAACTACTTTAGGTGAGGGGAAAGACAGTAAACAATACAGGGGAGGTCACCACAATTGGACTAAACCAAAAGCAAAGAAGTTTCCTGAATAAACTGAATGCTTCCAAGGCCAGCGTAGCAGGGGCAGGGGTCTGGGTACCATGGTTTCACTGGACATCTAAGTCAATTGGCATAATAAAATCTGTTAAGAAAACATTTTGCATCCCACTTTGAAGAGTGGCATCTGGGGTCTTAAACGCTAGCAAGCAGCCATATAAGATGCATCAATTGGTCTCAACCCACCTGGATCAAAGGAGAATGAAGAACACCAAGGACACAAGGCGATTTTGAGCCCAAGAGACAGAAAGGGCCACATGAACCAGAAATTGCACATCCCAAGACCAGAAGAACTAGACGGTGCCTGCCTACAACCGATGACTGCCCTAACAGGGAACACAACAGAGAACCTCTGAGGGAGGAGGAGAGCAGTGGGATGCAGACCCCAAATTCTCATAAGACCAGACTTAATGGTCTGACTGAGACTGGAAGGACCCCAGTGGTCATGGCCCCCAGACCTTCTGTTGGCCCAGGACAGGAACCATTCCTGAAGCCAACTCTTCAGACATGGATTTGACTGGACAATGGGTTGGAGAGGGATGCTGGTGAGGAGTGAGCTTCTTGGATCAGGCGGACACTTGAGACTTTGTTGACATCTCCTGCCTGGAGGTGAGATGAGAGGGTGGAGGGGGTTAGAAGCTGGGGAAATGGACATGAAAAGAGAGAGTGGAGGGAGAAAGCGGCTATCTCATTAGGGGGAGAGTAATTGGGAGTGTTTAGCAAGGTATATATGGGTTTTTGTGTGAGAGACTGTCTTGATTTGTAAACTTTAACTTAAAGCACAATAAAAGTTACCAAAAAAGGTGTCATAATAAAGATGTACAGTAGATTATACAACTAAAAAATGTGTAGCAGAGTTAGAAACCAAATCCAGGTTTGTTCATACACATTCCATATGACAGGCTACCAAGGCCCAGTGATATATCTTATGAAATGAACTCAACAAAAGTGCTTTTGTGCAATTAATATTCAAATTGTATTATATTTTAAAAATATGTGAAGTTATATTTTGTTTTATTCTACATGATTTCTCAAGATTATAAGACAACTTCTGAAAATACAAAAACTAATAATATTTTAAACATAACTTACTCATAATTCAAATAGTAATTTCAAAAGAAAAAAACTGAAAAATTCTGTTAAAATACTACAGTCTGCATTGATATTTGATTTGGGAAGTAGTTATGTTTCCGTATATATATACACAATATTACCAAAAATCTCTCAACATTACAATCCCTAGAACAGAAGAGTTTCTTAAAATATAGCATATTAGGGGATCATGCCAAATATTCAGAAATGAATTTGTGAGTATTCACATTATAGATTTGTGAAAAAACTAATTTAAAACACCACCAAATACTAACTTTTTAGAAAACAAATAAATTATTAGCAAATCAAAAATGGTTGATTTTATCTTACATGATAAACATGTTAATGTTTCACATGGAAAGAAGAAGACCAAAAACAAGAAATTCAAATAAACTTTAAATGAGAAAATGAAAATCTTCATGGAATTGATGAGTCAGAGTAAATATATATATATATATATATATTAAATTTTAACTTTCAAACAGGCAGCTCTTTAATATCTTCAGAGATTCTGAATCAACATGACACGTGGTTAAAAGAAGAAATTCAGATTTGTCTCCTAGAGTGATTTTCAGCGAAAATCCTAGAGACTCTCTAAAGCTAACAGCAATGCCAGATGACATCCTAAACTACCGCCATTGAGTGGACATTACATTCTTTGAATATTTCTTGTGACTAATATTTTCATCAAATCAATTATTTTTTATTTAAAGAAAGTTGTTTTTGTGACTTCGATCCTAAAGAGCTTCTTTTTTTTTATTTTGATGATGAGTATTTTGAATGCTTTGTTTTTCATTGATATTTGGATTGTCTCTCAATCTCCAGTTCATCTTCCTTCTATTTGAAGAGGTTAGAAAGGCAAAGCTGTATTTCCAAGACTACTTTGAAGCTTGGGTAATCAAAGTGAATTATGGTCATCTAATCAGAGGTTCTCAAACAAGGTTGAAAGGCAGATAGGAGGCAAAGACAATGTTCTTCCTACTTCTCAATGTTGCTTTTGGTTTGTAAGGACCAGGAAGCAACAGGGCTCTTTCTTCAGCAATCCTGGGTATCAGTTAGAAAACCTGTGTCTCTGCCTTTTAGAATGGGACTTTGGGAATACATTTTTATTTTTACTTCCTGGTGTTGAGACCACCATAACTTTAATGATGATGGCCACAGACAAATAGCTTTCCTGGTGGATCAGTTTTAGAACTTGGTCCTTCAACCCTTTCATTTTGATAGTACTTAAACCTGTTGTTCTTCTTACTAAGTGCCCTCTAGTTGGCTCTGACTCATGGTGACCTTAGGTACCACAGAAGGAAATGTTGCCTGGTCCTATGCCATCATGATCATTGCTATGTTTGAACCCATTGTTGCAGTCACTGTGTCAGCCCATATCACTGAGGGTCTCCTTTTTTACTGATCTTCCACTTTACCAAGCATGAGGTCCTTCTCCAAGGACTGGCCCACCTGATGATGTGTCCAAAGTAAGTGAGATGAAGTCTCACCAGTCTTGCTTTTAAGGAGTCTTCTGGCTGTACGTCCTCCAGGACTGATACATTATACCTAGTACCTACATTAAATCTCTTTTTCCTTAAAATACCTAATGTGGTTTCAGTTTTCTGAACTGAATCCCAAGTGATACATAAACTTGAATAAAAATCCATCACTGGATTGCTTTTTTTTTAAAAAGGTTGAGAAATATAGTCTTCATAACGGTGGGATGAAGAATGAACTTTATTCAAAGGATTAGCCTTTGTCCCCAGTTTCTGAGAAGTAACTTCTAAAGATTTGGAATTTCCCAGGTGATTGGAGTGTCTGTTACTCATGACAGGCTACTGACCAAACCTGATAATTTATTCTGACAAGGTGACTCATAGTGTGGGCTGGTCATGACGGAAAGACCCACCACGTGCTAGCAGCCAATTTGTGGAAAGAGGCTGATGATTGAGTTCAGTCGCGCTGCCATTGATTCAATCTATCATGTCTATGTAATGAAACACATGTCTACACAGTTAAACCCCAATAAAAACTATGTATACTGAAGCTTAGGTTAGCTTCTGTGATTTACAGTACGCAGATGTGTCTGCAGGGCGATGCTTCCTGTCATCGCAAAGAGAGGACACGTAGTTTCACATTTTGGACCCTCCCCGATCTTTGCCTATGCATTTTTTTTTTTTCTTTTGCTATAGTCGTTTTTGCTTTATACAACTTTAATCACAAGTCTAGTGCTTTCCTGGGAGTACCTGGCTGGTACAAATAGTCAGCTTGCTTGGCTGCTAATTGGTATGGTACCCAGTACCCAGTCCCATTGAGTCGATTCTGACTCATAGCGACCCTATAGGACAGGGTACAACTGCCCCCATAGAGTTTCCAAGGAGTGCCTTTGGTATGGTAGTCCCATTTAAATGGGATTGTGTGGATATGACTGTCTTGGGAAGTGTAGACTGAGAGGAAGAAAAACAGACTACAAAACTTCACTGAACACCCACAGGTTCAGGATACCCAAAGTCGAATAGTCACGTACGCTCAGAGGCATCTCAGTAGAAAGGCCATGTGATCTACTTCCATGAAATCAGCTGTTGAAAACCCTATGGCGCAGAGGTCTACTATAATGCACGTGGGGTTGCCAAGACTCAGAGTCAACTCAACAGCAACTGGTTTATAGCTTTTTCTTGAATGCTGTGAGTCATTTTAATGAATTACTAAACTTGAGAAGGTAGTGGGAATGCCTGAATTTGTAGGCATTTTTACAGAGGTGCAGGTGTCTCTAAGAACCTGAGCTTGGGGCTGGTGTCTGGAGGGGTGGTGGAAACCCTCAAATTAGAATCCAATTAAACAGAATTGTGAATGTCCTGGGAACCTGCAAGATTGCAGCTGGTGTCCTGAGGGGGTAGTGGGCACTCTCAAATTTGTAACTAGTTAGTCAGAAAGAAGTACAGGTGGCCTGAAAATTCCTAAACTTGTTGCTAGTGTTTGAAGTGAGGGCGACCTTGTGAAGGACTGTGTCCTTAACCCATGAAGTCTGGCCTGAACTCAGGGCACTTGGGTGTCTGAATTGTATTGCAGTACTTACTGATCAGACAAATTTCTGAATGAGATTAAAGTGTGAATGGATAACTAAAATGTGGTTTATACATACAATGGAATACTACTCAGCTAGAAATAGAAATTAAGTCTTAATATATGCTGTCATGGATTGAATCATGTCCCCCCAAAAATATCTCTCAACTTGCCTAGGTCATGATTCTCAGTAATGTATGATTGTCTACCATTTTGTCATGTGATGCGATTTATCTCTGTGTTGTAAATCCTATCACTATGATGTGAGGAGATGGATTAGTGACAGTTATATTGCTGAGATCTACAATATTAGATAGTCTTAGGCGAATCTCTTTTGAGATATAAAAGACAGAAGTGAGCAGAGAGATAGGGGGACTTCACACCACCAAAAAAGCAGCACTGGGGCAAAACATGCCCTTTGGACCCAAGGTTCCTGCACAGATAAGCTCCTAGACCATGGGAAGATTGATGACAAGGACCTTTCTCCAGAGTTGACAGAGACATAAAGCCTTCCCTGGAGCTGACACCCTGAATTTAGACTTCTAGCCTACTGGACTGTGAGAGAATAAATATCTGTTTGTTAAAGCCATCCACTTGTGGTTTTTCTGATACAGAAGCACTAGATGACTAACGTATATGCTACTACATGTATGGAGATTGAAGACATTACACTGAGTGAAATGAATCAATTACAAAAAGACAGACATTGTATGACCTCCCTTATATAAAAAGACAAGAACAGGGATCAAAGTATATCAGTGGTTACCAGGGGAGGAAGGGAATGGGGAAGGGGAGGTTAGTGCTTATGGAGTACTGAACTTTCATTTAAAGTGATGGAAAATCACACTGATTAATTAGGGTAAATGTTGCATAGCCCGATTAATGTGATCGATGTTAATAAGTTGTACAACTGTAAAAAGTAGAATTGGCAAATGTGTAATAGATATATTTACAGCAACAACTAAAAGAGCAGCTACTAAGGCTGCTTATATACAACTGAAACCTCATAAGATTTGGTTTGGAGGTTTAGGGTCATGGTTTCATGGGACATCCCAGCTAGTTGACCTAACATTGTGTTTGGTGCTTCTGTTCTACCTCCTAATTTGTGGTGCAATGTCTGGGGTCTTAAAATCTTACAAACAGCCATCCGATGTACAACTATTGGTCTGTATTAAACTGGAGCAACAGAGAAAGAAAGAGAGTCGGGAAGAGGAGGAGGAAATGGAACGTGTGGCTAATTGCCTTTGTGAACGATGGACCACTTTGATGACGGCTACCACTGCTGAACATTTGTCTAACAATTCTATGGAAGAATCCTGACCAAAACGGAGAAAATGAAGGTCAGAATTTCAAATTCTCATGGGATCCAGCATTTAGGGAGACATGGAGGCTGGATGAACTCCTAAAATGATTTTCCAGAGATAATCTTTAAATCTTAAACCAAAAAAATTCCTTGAAATCTTCTTAACACCAAACAATAGTTTAGCTTCACTAGTAAAGAATGGCTGCCTTGAGTACTGTACTCTTTTAAAATCTATCAAATTGACAATAACAACTCAAAAGATTAGATAAGAAACTTAGTGGCACTGAGTTTATGTTAATGGGGAAGGAACAATTCAGAAAAGGAGGACGAGAATGGTTGGACAACTTGGGGAATGTAATCCATGTCACTGAATCGTACATGTAGAAACTGTTGAATTGGTGTAAGTTATGCTGTGTATATTCTCAACAACATCAATAACAAATAAAATAAAATAAAAAGTACTGCAGAAATTTAAAAAAAAGAGAGAGATGATGTAAGCTAAAAAAAGGTTTGACTATGATTCAGCATTATCAGCAATGTGGAAATCTTGGGTAAAACTTTGAAGATGATGATGAGCCAAAAACAGTAGTGGCAAGTGGGAAGTGGAACTTTTCTGGAAACTTTATAGAGTTTTTTAAAAGGCCGCTTTTATATCAACTCAATCCAAGTTCCAGAAAATTCTCAAATGGCTTTGATTGGAAGGTCATGAGTCATGGAACTTCACAGTGCCCCCTAGAAGAAAGTGCAGGAGAGTAGGGAGAAGAGGGCTGAGAGTACAGTGCTCTCATGCTTTTTTCTTTTGAGAAAAAGACAAGAAGAGCCTCTTTTTCATCAGTTCCAACTCAGTTCTCTGTCTGATTAAGTCTGCATGTAGAGTCTACAATTGAAGACCCATGTGTGGTGCTATTTTTATTTGGAATAACTCAGATGTTCTCTCTTCATATCTACAACTGAGTACAATACCTGATTTCAGAAGTAATGATTCAGATATACCAATAAGACATAAAAAGCAGAAAATGCCAATGTGGGGAGCTGACTGTAAATTTCATCTTCTTTAATTTATGAAGAAAAGCACTGATAGTCCTTCATAAAGAGCTTTGGTCAAGGCTAAAAATATACTTAAATTCAGAGACCAGATTAGAATCCTGGCTTCATTAAATTATTTTTTAATCACATTGTCTCTGTTTTAGTAAGAAAGATCTTTTTTATGAATGGCCTAGGTGATTAGATGCTTCATATACTGTTTAGAGGTACAGTTACCTTTCCAGCATTCCAGGGTACAATTTATAGACATGAGGCTAGGAAAAGAGAACTGTAACATAGGCAACCTGGAACAAGAACAAACTATGGCAGCTCTTGTGCTGCACAAGCCCTTCTATGACTAGGCTTCAGCTCACCTCCATGTTTCAGGACAGGATCCATCTTATTGCTCTCCAATGACCATGTTCTTGAGACTCACTTACCTGGAGCTGAGCACCTGAACTCCCACAAGTCAAAGAAAGTAGCTTCCTCACTGCCTTTCCTTCTTACTAAGTCTAAGGTTGGCTTCCCTAGTTCTAATTTCTTCCTCAGAACTGGCTGCTTTTCAAGATGACTGGGCTTGAGAATTCCAACTCTTTTCATGGAAAACAGAGCTTTCGACATACAAGGACTGGTTCTGTCCTAGGATTTCGTGAGTATAATCCATTAGAACACATGGATCCTATATCAGTACATGTGTCAATATCTGAGTTATTTCAAATAAAAATAGCACCATACATGGGTCTTCAGTTGTAGACTTTACAGTAGACTTCAGCAATTCCACTCAGGTCTTTTTAATGGTCTCTCAGCTAGCATGAGGTGCATTATATCCCGACTCACTTGCTCTCAACATCCATTCAAGGATAAGACCTCACACACAATACACACGTTTGCCAAGAATCAATAAAGATAATTAGGAAAAGCACAGTCTAAATCCATCTTTATAAAAGAAACATTTCTAAATGGGGTACTAATCTGTAGACATAATGAATGAAGAGCCTTTTATATCATTCAGTAGCGTGGTTTAGTTTCTTGGAGCCAGTGTGTCTGCAGCATCAACATCCCAGAGTGGGAACTTTGCGTAATTGAAAGGCCATTAGAGTGATTATCTGCAAACAATAAACCTCCCTGCTCTCAACTTAAAGTCAAGTCTCAACCTGGAAAATCAGAAACCCAGTTTACAGCTTTCATGCGTTAATGTTGTCAAGCTTCGAATCATCAAGGTCTTAAAAACCTTTGGGGTCCAAAATAAGCTGTTGCCCATAGAAACCTTGACTCATGGAGAAGGAGAGACATTGCAAAAGAACAACCAGGCCAAAGGAAAAAGGAGTGGTGACAAGACTGACACAGAGCAAAGATAATGCATTGACTGGTACTAAGTTCTCCCAGTTTTTGAGTCATATTTCAATTTTCATAAAGCCTGTGTAGTTTGCATTATCAGCAAATGCCATTAGTTCTTATCTTGTAATTTAGTGATTATGTTCCCTATTGAAGTTGGCCCTTTATCCTTGTTATTTCCCTGGAAGTGTCTATCCTCTTTTATCTGAAACAATGAAGACATTTGAATTAATATTGTGGTGTATTTTCTCTCAGCTTTTTCAACACAAAAGCTTAAAACTCCACATAATAGTCTATAACCCTTTTTATGTCCTGAGGTTTTTCCCTCAAAATTTGTTAAGAGCATATCAGATGTCTTGAAATATTGCTCAGAAAATTGATCCATAACAGAGGTGTATAATCCACTGTGTGAAATAAATGCATTGAACATTTTTTTAACTATCCTTCATTTTAGCAGTTCAGGATGGGCACAGTGTGCTTTGCTCTTACAACTAAAACCCTAATAAATGTTCTTATACAGAAATGTTTGTGGGTTGAGTTTATTATCCCATAAGATAAATTCATAGAGAGGCAAACTACAGTATTTATGAATATGGGCATTTCCCAGGCATCGGAAGTATTTTGTCAACTTTCTTTTCAGAAAGAAGTTATTTTATGAATTGCACCACCATAAATCACTATATAGGACAGAGTAGAACTGCCGTATAGAGCTTCCAAGGAGCGCTTTGTGGATTCAGCTGCCCAGCTTTTGGTTAGAAGCCGTAGCTCTTAACCACTACACCACCAGGGTTTCCAACAAATCACTAGTAACACAAAGTAAATGACATAGTTTTTGTTCAATGTGATTTATAAAAATTAGCCTTCATTTTTGTTCAAATTGCATTTCTTCATTAAATATTAAAGTTGATCATTTTATTTAGATCTTTATCTCTGCATACAGCTTACCTTTTTTTTTTTTTTACCCTATTGCCATATTTGTTCTTATCGAATTGATCTGTACAAAGTTGCCATTAAGATCAATTTGAAAATAGACTTTGGTGGTTTGTCCACATTTCACATCAGTAATGGGGCCTTGCCAACTTGAGTTACACACTTTTATCTTTCAGCCATAGAATGCTTGAGTTAGGGTCAATAATAAAGACGAATTCCCTAAATTTAGAGTCAGTGTACCTATTTTGTGTTTGTATACGGGAAGAACACAGAGTTTGGACAATTCAGTCAAGTTTTTATCTCCCTGATTAATTCATTTGTTGGCTGGGTAGGAGAAAATAAACATAATTTGATTGTTTTAAATCTCTTCCTCCTACTTATTAGAGAAATCTGCATTCATTCATTCACATATTTATTTTTGAGGAGAAGACAGCAATGACATTGCTTTATTTTCGTTCTCTTAAGTGATAGTAGGTCCACTACACCGCTGGCACAGAAAAGCTCTGTTATAGGCTTATCATGGCTATTCACCATCATAGCTTGGTGAGGTAGACGGTCAGCGAGAAACAGGAAGACTCAACGAAATGGACTGACACAGTGGCTGCAACACAGTGCTCAGCCACAGCGGTGAGGGTGAGGTTGATGCAGGACTGGGCAGCATTTCGTTCTGTGGCACATGACGTCCCTGTGAGTCAGGACTGACTTGATGGTACCTAACAACAGCAACGACATTTACCACTGGAGCAAGGGAAAGCCCATATAAATATTAGTTAAAAGAGATAAGGTATTTATTCTGAAAAAAGAAGAAAAGAGGAGCACTGCAGGGGCTGAAGGAGGCAAGAAGTGTAGTAAATTGTTTGTGGAGACAGTAAGTAAAGGAGGGACCTGGTAGCCTTTAGTGTTGGAAGGGTTGTCATTTAAAAGAATAGGCAAGCTTGTGCTGAAAGACTGCTTGTCTGCTGACAGTTGTGCTAACAAGCAATCAGTAAAATTAAAGAAAGGTAGATATTGGCTCTGTATCAGATGATCTTCTTTGAGCTTCTAAAATAAGGGAGTGTGAAGACTTTCTGATGGTGTTTTACTATGGCCTTATAGGAAACTACAGGAAACATCATATTTATTGCAACATTAAAAAAATAGAAATTGTGCCAAAGGAAATTTTGTAATATGATCACAGGCATAACCCCTTTTGTGATTATTAAAATCATGGGGACATGTCCTGACATGTTTTTATTAAATCTAAGGATATCGATTCAATTGGAGATAAGGTGATTATTATGTTAAGTTCAAAGAAAACACATAAAATAAGCTTTTGTAAAATAAGTATTTGAAGCATGTTTTTCATGGTATTTTATTGCAAGTTATGTGTACTTGCAGAATGACTGTTTTCACAATTTATCCAATAACAAGGTTAAAAAAAAAAAGAATAATATTAAATCCGTGACTCCAAGATAAAACAATTGTTACAAAGTTAACGGTTAGTAAAAATTATTTAATTTTATTTTCTTGTACCCCATGTAGTTGTTGTCAGGTGCCATCAAGTTGGCTCCAACTCATAGTGACCTTATGTATAACAGAAAGAAGCGTTGCCCAGTACTAGGCCATCCTCAAAATCATTGCTATGTTTGAGCCCATTGTTGCAGTCTGTGTCTCTCATTAAGGGGGCTCCTTCTTTTTCTCTGATCCTCTATTTTACCAAGCATGATGTCCTTCTTCAGTGATTGTCTCCTCCTGATGACATGACCAAAGTAACCTGTACTAAGTCTTGCTATCCTTGCTTCTAAAAACCATTCTGACTGTACTTCCTCCTGTTTGTTCTTCTGACAGTCCATTGTACATTCGATATTCTTCACCAACACCACGATTCAAATGTGTCAATTATTAGGTCTTACTTTATCATTTCAGCTTTTGTGTACAAATTAGGAAACTGAAAATACCATGGCTTGGGTCAGGCACACCTTAAAAAGTGACATCTTTGCTTTTTAACACTTTAAAGAGGTCTTTTGCAGCAGATTTTCTCAATGCAATAAGTTGTTTGATTCCTTGACTGCTGTTTCATGGGCGTTGATTGTTGATCCAAGAGGAATGGAATCCTTGATGCTTTGTTTCTTTGCCATTTGGTGTGATATTGTTTAATGGTACAGTTATAAGGATTTTCATTTTCTTTATGTTCATGTCTAATCCATACCTTCATCAGTAAGTGTTTCAAGATGACTTCACTTTAGGCAAGCTAGGTTGTATCACCCGCATACAGTAGATCGTTAATGAGTCTTCCTCTAAAATGATGCAAAGTTCTTCGTGTAGCTCAGTTTTTCAGATTTGTTGAACATAAAGATTTAATAAGTAAGGTGAAAAATACAGCCCTGCTGCACAACTTTTCAATATTAAACTGCACAATATCCCCTTGTTCTGTTCGAATTACTGCCTCTCGATTCATGCACAGATTCTGCTGAGCAAAATTAAGTGTTCTGGAATTCCATTCTTCCCGGTGTTCTCCGTAATTTCTTAACATCCATACAGTTGAATGCCCTTGCATAGCTGATAAAACACAGGCAACTTCTTTCTTATATTCTATGCTTTCAGCTAAGATCCATCTGCACATCAGCAATGATATTTCTCTTTCCACGTCCTTTTCTGAATCTGGCTTCAACTTCTGGCAGTTCCCTGTCGATGTACAGCTGCAATCATTTTTGAATGATCTTCAGCAAAATTTTGCTAGCATGTGAAAATAATGATATTGTTCTATATTTTCACATTCTAATTGATCATCTTTCATTCAACTGGGCATGAGTATGGTTCTCTTCCATGCAGTTGACCAGGTACCTGTCATCCAAATTTCTTGACATACGTGCTTAAGTGCTTCCAGTGTTGCACCTGTTGGTTAAAGTATCTCAACTGGTTATTTCATCACTTCCTGGAGGCATGTTTTTCACTATTGTACTTTTTCCTTCGGTACTAGAGTTTCTTGATCATATGCTACCTCCTGAAATGGCTGGACATCGACCAATGCTTTTTGGTTCAGTGACTGTGAATATTTATTCAATCTCCTTTTGATGCTTTCTATGTCATTCAATCTTTTGCTCATAGAATCCTTCAGTGTTGCAACTTGAGGCTTGAATTTTCTCATCAGTTCTTTCAGCTTGAGGAATGCCGATTGGGTTCTTCCCTTTGGTTTCTAACTTCCTTGATGTCATCCCACAACTCTTCACACTTCAGTCATTAATGTTCAGTGCATCAAATCTATTCCTGAGATGGTCTCTAAATTCAGGCAGATAGATGTATTCAAAGTCATACTTTGGCACTCTCGGACTTGTTTTGATTTTCTTCAGCTCCAACTTGAACTTGCATCTGAGCAATGATGATCTGTTCCACAGCCAGCCCCTAGCTTTGTCTTCACTGATAATATTGAGCTTTTCTATTTTCTCTTTCCACAGATGTAATTGATTTTATTCCTAGTCTGTCTTCTTCTGGAAGCTCTGATGAAACTTGTCCACCATGAGTGTCCCTAATGGTATTTAAGACACTGGTGACATAGCTTCCAGCATCATAGCAACACTCAAGCCGTCATAGAAAAACAGACTGAAAGGCAGATCCTAACCCCATGTAACCTGAAATGTTCCACCTGCAAAGCTGAGGCATGAGCCTCAAATATTAGAGGATATAAGGGGGCAAGTCATAGATCCCTTTGACAACGAACCAACCAAAATGCAATCAAGCTTGATAATCCAGGTATATTAGAGAGAAAGCAATCCCTAAATTATTTTAAATTGTCAATGATCAAGCCTGGAAGTCTCAAGGCATGGATGTATAGGTATATTTCTTAGAGTGAAGAAATTCCACATTGACATTAATGACATTAAAAATAATTTTGCAGAATGAACTTCATATTGATTGGAAGTGACAGCTGACAATAGTATTGTGACAAAAGTCTAGGTGATTTTAATCTTCATGTTAATATGAGGATATGTCTCTTTAACACTGTTGTTATAGCAAAGATCTTATTCATTTAATTAAATGTTCAGTACAACCATTTAATTTTGTTGTATTTATTGTGCTTTTACTATTTTTTTTTTTAGCATTTTTTTTGTTGTGATTTAGGTGAAAGTTTACAAAGAAAATTGGTTTCTTACTTAAAAAGTTAATACACAAATTGTTTTGTGGCATTGGTTGCCAACCCCATGATGTGTCAACACTCTCCTCTACTTCAGTTTTCCGATTTCCATTTGTCCAGTTTTCCTGTCCCTTCCTGCCTTCTTGTCTTTTTTTTTGTTTTGGGGCTAGTGTACCTATTAGTCTCGTATACATGATTGAACTATGAAACACTTCCCTCGTCTGTGTTATTGTTGGTCCTATAGATCTGTCTAATCTTTGGCTGAAGGCTAAACTTCCAGAGTGACTTCAATACTGAGTTAAAACTGTATCCAGGGGTCATATTCTTGGGGTTTCTCCAGGGTCTGTCAAACCAGCAAGCCTGGTCCTTATTTATTTTTGTGTGAATTTGAATTTTGATCTATATTTTTCTCCCACTCTGTCTGGACCCTCTATTGTGATCCCCACCAGAGTAGTTGGTGGTGGTAACTGGGTACCATCTAGTTGTTCTTGGCTCATGCTTGTGGAGGTTGTGGCAGTTGCTGTCCATTAGTCCTTTGGACAAATCTTTCCCTTGTGTCTTTGGTCTTCATTCTCCTTTGCTCCAGCCAAGATGGGACCGATAGATGTGTCTTAGATGGCCACTCTCAGGCTTTTAAGACCCCAGTTGCTACTCACCATGGCTGGTTGTAGAACACTTTCTTTATAGACTATGTTATGCCAGTTGAGATAGATGTCCTCCAGGACCATGGTCTCCAGCCCTCAGCCCAACAGCATACAAACCATAATTAACAATACACAAATACCAGAAGATAAGCTAGATAAAAATTTAACACTATGTTCATCAAAAGACTTCACCAAAAGAGTAAAAAGAGAACCTGACAGATTGGGGAAAATATTTTTGCCATGACATATCCAACAAATGTCTGACCTCTAAAATCTATAGGAAAATCCAACACCTCTACAATAAAAAGACAAATAATCTGATTAAAAAATGAGCAAAAAACATTAACAGACACTTCATCAAAGAAAACATTCAGGTGATTAACAGACACAGGAGGAAATTCTGATGATGACTAGCCATTGGAGAAATGCAAATCAAAACTACAATGAGATACCACCTCACCCTGACATTACTGGCACAAATAAAAATACATAAATACAAATGTTGGAGAGGCTGGGGGGAGATTAGAACTCTTATGCACTGCTGGTGGGAATGCAGAATGGTGTAATCGTTTTGGAAAATGATATGGCACTTCCTTAAAAAGCTAGAAATAGAAATACCATATGATCCAGCAATCTCACTTCTAGGAATATAACCTAGACAAATAAGAGTCAACATAGGAATAGACATACGCACACTCATGTTCATTGCAGCTTTGTTCACAATAGCAAAAAGAAAAACCTAGATGTCCATCAACAGATGAATGGATAAACTATGGTACGTACACATAATGAATCTGAGAAACATCTCACGACATGGATCAGCCTGGAGGTCATTGTGCTGAGTGAAATAAGTCAATCATAGAAGACAAATACTGTATGAGACTATTATAAAAAACACCTGAAAATGTTTCTACACAGAAAGAAATAATCTTTGATGGTTATGAGGGAGGGGAGAAACGGGGAGGGAAAAACACTAACTAGCTAGTAGATAAGTGGTAACTTTGGTGAAGGGTAAGACAGTACACAATACTGGGGAAGTCAGCACCACTTCACCAGGGCAAAGTTGTAGAAGCTTCACAGACACAATGAAATGCCCTGAGAGACTGAGTTACTGTACTTTTACTATTTAAAATACCATTTTTAAAATTATGTTTCTTTTTTATTTTGGCAGGTGAAGGTAATAATTTGGTCAAGACAAAAAACATATTAGCCCTAAATCTTTCTTTGGTCATAGGAAAGTGTTACTACTCAACCATTTCCTCTATTAGGCCATAATTCCCAGTACTGTATGATTGTCCACCATTTTATCATTAGATGAGATTTTCCTATGTGTTGTAAACCCTATCACTATGACGCTAATGAGATGGATTAGCTGCAGTTATATTGATGAGATTTGCAGGATTGGATAGTGTCTTGAGTGGATCACTTTTGAGATATAAAAGAGAGAGGTGGGCAGAGAGGCACGGGGACCTCACACCACCAAGAAACCAGCACTGGGAGCAGAGTGCTTCCTTTGTACCTGACATTCCTGTGCAGAGATGCTCCCAGGCCAAGGGAAGACTGATGATAAGGACCTTCCTCCAGAGCCAACAGAGAAAGCCTTCCCCTGGAGCTGACACCCTGAGTTTGGACCTGTAGCCTAGCGGACTGTGAGAGAATAAAATTCTTTCAGTTAAAGCCATCCACTTGTGGTAATTCTGTTATAGCAGCACTAGATGACTGAAACACCCACTGAAGGCTATAAAGCAATTTAGTTACCAAAATTTCTGTTTTTTTTTTTTAATTAATTGATTTTTTATTATAGTGAAAATATACTTAACAAAGTATACACCAACTCAACAATTTCTACATGTACTACTCAGTGACATTGATTACATTCTGCAAGTTGTGCAACCATTATCATGATCTTTCTCTGAGTTGTTCCAGCACCATTAACATAAACTCAATGTCCTCTAAGTAAAAACTCCTCCATCCCCTCCCTGCTAACCATTAATAATCTTTGTTTTCTACTTATTTGCTTATTTCGTAAAAGTGAGGTCATACAGTATTTCTCCTTTTGAGACAGACTTAGTTCACTCAGCCTGATGGTTGCAAAGTTCATCTGCATTGTGCCATGGGTCAAGACTTCATTTCCCTTTATGGTTGAGTGCTATTACATAATATGTATATACCACATTCTTTTTATCCATACATCTACTGATAGACATTTTGGTTGTTTCCATCTTTCGTCTGTTGTGAAAAGTGCTCCAATGAACATTGGTGTAAAGGCTTCTGTTTGTTTTCCTGCCTTCACTTCTTCTGGGTATATACCTCATGCTGGGATTGCTGGGTTGTATGGCAGTTACATGTTCAACTTTTTAGAAGCCACCGAACTGTTCTCCACAGTGGCTGCACCCTTTTACATTCCCACCAGCAGTGATGAGAGTTTCTCCACAAGCTCGCTAACACTTATTGTTTTCTTTCTTTGTTTGTTTTTTAGTCATTACCAGTCTAATAAAATTAAGTGGAGTCAGCAAAATATCTTGAAAGTTACTCCACAGATTTTTATACATCATTCATGATGATTATCATAGAAGTTGGAAAAGTTAATTGATTGATTAGCAGTAAAAACTATCAGTTTTATAGACAAGATTTTGATATTTTTTCATACCTATCTAAGCTTTCTTTTTACTTTTCAAGATACTTTACAAACAAAGAGGTAAATAGAGGAGGTTTAAGATTAACAATGTAGAAATTTTCATGTAGTTAACCAGTTGGTGTCAAGTTGTTTCAGACTTATGGTGACTCCATGTATTTCAGAGTAGAACTGAGCACCATAAGGTTTTCAAAGGCTCTAACCCTGGTCTGCCAGTTGTCATTGTTCAGTGCCATCGAGTCAGTCCCCATTCATAGTGACCCTACGTACAACAGAAACACTGCCCAGGCCTGCACCATCCTCACAATAATTGTTATATTTGAGCTCCTTGTTGCAGCCACTGCATCAAATCCATCTCAAGAGTCTTCCACTTTTTTGCTGACCCTCTACGAAGCACGCTGTCCTTCTCCAGGGGCTGGACCCTCCTGATAACATGTCCAAAGTATGTGAGATGAAGTCTCACCATCCTCATTTCCAAGGAGCACTCTGGCTGTATTTCTACCAAGATAGATTTGTTTGTTCTTCTGGCAGTCCATGTCAACATCATAATTCAAAGGCATCAATTCTTCTTCAGTCTTCCTTATTTCTTGTCCAGGTTTTACATGCATATGAGGTGATTGAAAATATCATAGTCCTCAAAGTGACATCTTTACTTTTGAAGATCTTAAAGAGGTATTTTGCAGTAGATTTGTCCAATGGAATACGTAGTTTGATTTTCTGACTGCTGCTTCCATGGATGTTGATTGTGGATCAAAGTAAAATGAAGTCCTTGACAATGTCAAACTTTTCTCCATTTATCATGTTGTTACTTGTTGGTTCAGTTGTAAGGATTTCTGTTTGCTTTATGTTGAGTTGTAAACCATACTGAAGTTGCAGTCTTTGAACTTCATCAAGTGCTTCGAACACTCTGCTTTCAGCAAGCAAGGTTGTGTCATCTGCATATTGCAGGTTGTTAATGAGTCTTCCACCAATCCTGAAACTACATTCTTCTTCATGTAGTCCAGCTTCTCAGATTATTTGCTCAGCATACAATTTGAATAAGTATGGTGAAAGATGCAACCCTGACACACACCTCTCTTGATTTTAAACCTTGCAGCATCTACTTCCTCTGTTTGAATGACTGCCTCTTGATCTATGTACAGGTTCTTTATGAGCACAATTAAATGTTCTGGCATTCCCATTCTTTGCAATGTTATCTACAATTTTTTCTGATGCACACAGTCAAAAGCCTTTGCATAGTCAATAAAACACAGGTATACATCTTTCTGGTATTCTCTGCTTTCAGCCAAGATTCATCTGACATCAGCAATGATAGCTCTCATTCCAAGTCCTTTTCTGAACCTGGCTTGAATTTCTGGCAGTTATCTATCAATGTACTACAGCAACTGCTTTTGGACTGCTAGAAGAAGGAAAAAATTCATCTTGGACGAAGTACAGCCAGAATGCTGCTTAGAAGCAAAGATGGCGAGACTTCCTCTCACATAGTTTGGACATGTTACCAGGAGGGACCACTCTCCCCGTGAAAAAGAGGAAGATCCTCGAGGGACAGATTGACACAGCAGCTGCAACAATGGGCTCTACCGTAGCAATGATTGTGAGGACTGTGCAGGAACAGGCGGCGTTTCTTCCTGTTGTACACAGGGTCACTATGAGTCAGAACCAACTCGACGGCACCTAACAACAACTACAACAACAACCTTTCAGAAGGAGGCCAACAGGTCTTTCTTATGAGGCACCGCTGGTTGGATTCAAATCACCAGCCTTTTGACTAGTACCTGAGCATTTAACAATTTGCATAATTCAGGGACTCCTGAATGAATAATATACCAATTGAATTTTTACTGATTTTTCTGATAGATATCCATTTATTTTTCCATTCTGTGTAAGTCTTTTTGCGTATGTATGTTTTCACTTATCTTGGTCTAAGCGATAGGAACTTCTAAATTATAAGGTAGGTGTATTTTAACTTCAGACATTGTCAAGGACTTTTTCAAAGTTATTGTAAAATTTTTCACTTTGAAAAGTAATGTATAAGAGTTTGAATTACTGCATTCCTTCACCAACATTTGGTTTTTTCAGCTTTTCTCATTTTCATCATTCTCGTGGGTGTGCTGTGATATTTCACTGTGGTTTTACTTTGCACTTAAACTCATGATCCTGAGAACATTTTTGTATGGTTATTGATTATTTGTATATGTTTTCTTATAAGTTACTTGTTCAAATTTCTATCCCACGAGTACAGTAGACATTCTGGATATATGTCCATTTTCAGATACATTTATTATTTTCTTTCAGATTATGATTGGCTTTTTCATTTTCTTAACGATCCATGTTGCTGAATAGATATTTTAATATTTTTTTAATAAAGCGCACTTATCATTTTTGCTACATTTGGTGCTTTTTGTTCTCTCTATGAAATTTTTGCCTCCCCAAAATGGTGTATATTCTTTCCTATGTTTTCTCTTAAAACGTTGAAGTTTTCATTTTACTTTTAAGGTCTGTGATCCATATGAACTTATTTGATTTCTTTTTTTCAGAGTATCAGATATGGGCTGAGGTTTATTGTTTTTACATACATTTATAAATTGACCCCAAAGAGATTTGACCTAATTTCTTAAAAATAACTTCCCTTTCCCCCATCGAATGGCCCCTGCACATTTGTTGAAAATCCATGGATACAACCTTTGTAGCTATTTTAGACTCGTTATTCCATTCTGTGAATGTATTTTTTTCTTATAGCAACAACTTGGGCACTGAAAATTTTCTGTTCCTACAAAAGTTTTTTTGGAATTTGCTGGAGACTGCATGGAATCTATAGATCAGTTTGGAGAGATTTGACCTTTCAACAATGTAGACTCTTCCAGTTTATGACCATAGTGTGTCTCATAAATAGGTCTTATGGAATTGCTTACAGAGATGTTTTATAGTTTTCACTATAGCAGTCTTGAATATCTGGCTACATTTATAACTGATCATTTTGTTTTTAGTATTATAAATGGATTTTTTGCTTGTTTGTTTATTATCTAATTGTTTGCCTCTAGAGTAGAGAAGAGAATGACAACTAAAAATATATGTTACCTTGTATCCTGGTGGAAACTGGTGAGGTAGTGGTTAAGAGCTACTTAACCAAAAGGTTGGTAGTTTGAATCTACCAGGTGCTCCTTGGAAACCCTACAGGGCAGTTCTACTCTGTCCTATAGGGTCACTGTGAGTTGGAATTGACTCAGAGGCAACGGGTTTGGTTTAGTTTGATTTTGTATCCTGATACTTTAGTAAATTCACTATTCTTTAAAATTTTCAATATCAACATTGTGCCATTTGAAAATAGAGAAAACTTTCTTTCCTCTTTTCCAAACTTGAAGTCAGCTATTTCTGTTCCTTGCCTTATTACAGCCCGCTAAGTTGTGAGGTTTGCCTTTGGTTTCAGGTCAAATCTCTTAATCCTGGAACATATTCTTTTGCTATGGTATGACCCTTGTTGGATTTTAATGGAAAGCCTGAGGTTTTACCAAACTGGAAACTCTCTCTCCCTTCAATGGATAGCCAAGGAAATCTCTGTTCTGCATTTTCAGCTTTCTGCCTTTGGTGCCTGCTGGGTTACCAGCCGTTCCTCTGTACACACTCAGTCCAGACTCTTTCAAGGAGTCGAGAGAAGTGTATATGTAGATTTTTGGCTTCTCCTCTTCTGCGGCTAACCTCCTTTCTGAGATTTAGTCCCTCGACTTACAGTCATGCTGGCAGCCCCAAATGTGTTCCTTGATGCTTCAAGCCAAAATGACTGTGGCTGGCATTGTGTGGACTCAGGAGGCCTTCTGTGGAAAATGCCACTGTATAAATGAGGCTGTCACCACTGCCATTCTCTTCCTCAAGGGCCAAACCTCATCTACTTTTTGCCCAACTTTGTTTAGTCTCCAATAGCTTCAAATTGCTGTCTTTGTTATTTTTGTCCGGAGTTTATTTATCTCTTTTCTAAGGGATAGTCTGATAGAAACTACTCTGCAGTTCCTGGAACTGGACTCCCAGTTGAATGCTTGTGCAATGATATTCAGAGATATCTTCTAGAAAATCTGAGATGTATGCTGAAAATACGGTCAATTAACCTTATTCATAGGGGTTTTTAGCAACAAATTCAAAGAAGTTGTGCGGTGGTTTCAAAAGTCGAATAAATTCTTTGTGAGATGGTGCAAGGGAAGGTTGCTGGCCCAAGCTTTGTAGCTCTGTTACTGGGCCCACTCCCTGCCTCAAAATACAAGCTGTTTTAACTAAGTGCTTGCTTCAGCAGCACAGATACTAAAATTGGAATGATTAAAGGCTACCTACTTTGTTTTTTTTTTTTTTTTTTACTTTGCTACCTTTGGCTGACATAAGGACTACAGTATGTAAAGTGCTGTGGTTCAGAAAAGGCAAATTGGTATACTGCAGGAAAGCTGACTTTGAATCAGACATATAAAATTTGAATCAGCACTCTATTAATGGCTAGCTGTATAGCCTTCGAAAAGTCTCAAAACCTATGTTTGCCTCATGTTGACAATCTATAAACAGAAAAAGAAACATGCATGGCATAATTACAAAGAAAAGATTCAGTCTTAGACTAAAAAAGGCACTTATAATTACATATGCTCCTTATTGTCAAGCTTATTCCATTATACCCTCTTCAGAGCCCACCTAGGACATGCAAAAAATTAAAAAGTTTTGTGTGTTTTAATTGTATATGATTCATTCCAAAGAGACTTGACAACAATGTGCTCCTTATGTTGCTAGTTTTGTTTGTAAATGTGAACTGGGTGGGCTCAATCTGTTTGTGGATCTGGGCCTCAGCCAGCTGCTGAGGGTGGTGGAAACAAAACCCGTCTCCCAGATTTGGAGGACCTTAGGCGCAGGGCAGGGTGTCAATGTCTACCTGCTTAGAGATGGAGAGAGTTGAATAATGAAAAGCCTGGGCAGATAATGTGTATGGAAAGTCACTCAAAATTAATACACATGTAGGTTGAAGACACATTTTTGTTGAAAACACTAATTTAGGATCCTCTCAAACAATGGGGTTTTCAACTGAAGAGGAAAATTATCATTGTAAATACTTTCAGAATTAGACTTAAATGACATTATTTATACACCAAAATTAGTGAAGGATCTATCCTCATGTAATCTCATTATGTTCCCTTTGATGAAAAAATAAAATCTAATAAGTAAGTAAAAATATCAAAGCCTTAGAGACAAGACACATAGGATATAACACAGCTGTGCAGGACAAACTAAAACGGAACCTTCAGAAAACTACAGGGTAAGACAAAAATAATATAAAACTACATAGAAATGTTTTTGAAATTGACTTGAAACAGTCATTAACAAATGAATATCTCGTACTAGCGTATTTTACATGTTACATATCCAGTGGTTTTAACAGAGGACCAAAACCCTAAGTCAAACTCACCATTGAGTTGGTTCCAACTCATAAAGGCCCTATAGGACAGAGCAGAACAGGTTTTTCAAGGAGCAGCTGATGGATTTGACTGCTGACCTTTTGGTTAGCAGCCAAGCTCTTAACCACGGTGCCACCAGGGCTCTTTAATTGAGTACAAAGATAAGATAAATCATGTTTTGATTTTTGTTGTTGTTTTTTTTAATTTTAGCAACCACTTTAATGTACTAAGAATGAAAATGCTACATTATCTTAAAAGGAAAAGGAAGTTAAACTTAAAATTCTTGGTTTGAAATATTCAGGTGCTAGGAAAAGATGGCTACTCTTTTTTTTTTATTATTTTACAATCACTCTTACTATCATTGGAAGAAGATGTTCAATTCAAAGTTAAGGAAAATCAATACAATTAATAACCCAATCAATTGTAAGCAGATAAGGACAAGGTATATCCTTATCTTGATCACTGTAGAATATTCAGTCTTTACCAGAATGCTTGAAAAGTAGACGAAGGTGAAGAATATTTGCCAAATTAAAAAATGATAAGAGATGAATGAATGAAGTATGTGTGATCTCTGGGTGGCAGTATTTTAAGTGCTATAATGATAGAAAATGAGTTCCTTCCTGATTCCCTATACTACCCATCTCTTCTTTCACTTTGAACAGCAACAAACGAGGTATAAACATTGCCTCAAAAGCAATGCTACCGTGGGATAAATCCTAAATTGAAAGAACATCAATCTGGGTATGAGCCATACAGAGTTGCAGAGTAGGGTGAATAGTCACAACTGTGTGTTTGCTCTGTCCCAGAGTAGGCAAGAGTAGCACTGGGTGGACAAGAGAACTGAGAGAAAAAAGAGATAGAAACTGCATTTTATTCCCCACTTGTGGAATAAATTCTATAGAAGAAGAGGGAGGTAAATATGTGAGACCCCAGGGAAACCCTCACACTGCTATCTTAGGGTCTGCGATGAAGAATGGATCTATGCTTGACCACCACTGAGACACATTTTGTGAGTTTGGATCAACATCCTAATAGATTTGTCCTGTACCAGAAATCATGTTCTCTGTGTACAATTCTTTCTTCCCTCCCCACATGGTTCACTAGGGGTATAATACCTTTACCAACCAATTTATCTTAGCACATTGAGAAAGGAGAGTGGCTTAGACCACCCACCCTATTTCCTAGGCGGAGCTCCTCTGTTCTCACATCTCAAGAGGGACAAAAAGCAAACTGGGGTATGAGTAGGAGGATCTCTGGGGTGGGTTGAAAAGCTTGCACCCAAAGAAGCAGTGTGGGAGCCAGGATGAGTATCAGAAGGGAGATATGTTAGTGCTGAATGTGTACCCCCAACTCTCCATAATTCTAAAATGGGGAGAAACTTCTATGACACTCTCCAAGGGAGAAAAGTATAGAAGGAATGCATCTAGGCTCTTGCTTCTCACTCCTTTTTACCAAGGAGTGAAGGCTGAGGTGCCTGGTGGTCAGACTGGGATTTAGGAATTGGCTGTGGACATGGCTCATCCTATTCTGGGTTCCTTTCTTTTTAGAGATGCCTGCCCAGTGAAGACCAGTTATAACTGCCAGCTTTGCAGTTCTGGGCAGGTAAGTACAATTCAGGGAGTCAAATATTTGAAAGTCTGATTTGCCCACAGAGTGACATTGATTTCCCTAATCAGTCTTATTAGTAAGAAAAGATGATGTTTTGTCAGTGATCTCTGCTTACATGGTCTGTTTTTGTTCTGTGCTATCCCGCTTAGTCACCTTTTTCTTCCTTGGTTTGTCAATTGCCTTCCATGCTCCAGAGAATCAGCGAATACTCAACTCTTTGGGAGACCTTCTGGGGGATATTACTGCCAAATGTTTTAAAAAGTGTACCTATTCATCAGATCAGTGACTATATTTCTTCTAGGTGTTTCTATAGTACATAAAGTCTATGTAAAAAACAAAACAAAACAATCTCGTTGCTATCTAGTTGATTCTGACTCATGGCGTCCCATGTGTCACACAGTAAAAATGCTCCATAGTGTTTTCTTGGCTGTGATATTTACGGAAGCAGATCGCCATGCCTTTCTTTCAAGGCACTACTAAAGGTGGGTTTAAAACAACAAAATTCAGGTTAGTAGTCATGCTACGGTTGCTAAGCAAATGGTCAGCAGTTCGAATCTGCCAGGAGCTCCGTGGAAACTCCATGGGACAGTTCTACTCTATCCCGTAGGGTCGCTATGAGTCGAAATCGACTCAAAGGCACTGGGTTTCTGGGGTTTTAGTCAAGCACAAATCATTTGTTCCACCTTACCAAACCCTGTCAAGTCAATTCTGACTCCTAGCGACCCCATAGGACAAAGCAGAACTTTCCCATAGGGTTTCCAGGGAACAGCTGGTGGATTCAAACTGCTGACGTTTCGGTTAGCAGCCAAATGCTTAACCATTGCGCCACCATGGCTCTTTGTGTCACCTGAAAGCCTGTGTAAGGGATTTCTTTTTGGTTGGTGTTGTGGATATTTTGACTTTTTTTTTTTTTTTTTTTGGGTTGATATCAACCAGAAAAACACTCATCAAGGGGTATGGAAGGGAATTTTTCACACCAAAAAAAAAAAAAAAAAAAAAATTTTATTTTTTTTTATTTTTTTTTATTGATATATTGGGAGCCCTGGTGGCCAACTGGTTAAGAGCTCAGATTGCTAACCAAAAGGTCAGCAGCTTGAATCCACCAGCCGCTCCTTGGAAACCCTATGAGGTCGTTCTACTCTGTTCTACAGCATCACTATGAGTCGGAATTGACCAGATGACGTGCAAAAACAATTTCTACGTTGACATAGTCCCATCCGTTGAAGCTTATGTCTCCGTGTTTTCACTGAGATGTGGAATCTTTAAATTCTCAATATGATGACCTGCACCTTACCTCAGCTCTTGTATGTTCTAGTTGAAACAAACAGAAGTTGTTCCCCGGATGAATCACATCTCAGCCTCTGGGCATCCAAAAGCAATATAAATAACAATCTATTTACTCTCGCGAGGCATAGGGGCTCATCAAGAAAATTAAGAACACACACATGAAATGATCTCAACAGTCACCATATGCTTCGCTGGCAAAATTTACCCTATTTATCATTTTATCAATAGCTTAATCTTAAATATTAAACAGACCAAGCATTTTCTTAGTCTCATAAGCTAAGTGAAAAACAGAATGTAAGTGAAAAAGGGAACAAAAAGTACGTATTGGAGCACAATTGAGAAAATTCTGTTTTCAGGAAAACCTTGAAGGTAGCGCCTCTGTGGGCTGAAATGCTTCATTGCAGCAAAGACCATTTTTATGTGTCAGTGTCTGAACAGGTCGCTGCCAGTGACAACCCTCTAGGAATCTGCCGAGATGTTGGCACTGGTAACGTGAAAGGAGAGAGCTGTCAGCACTGGTGGCTGAGCAGATGAGGACAAATAAATATTTAAACTCCGCTTGCTGCAAGTGACGACTTGAGTTGTGAAATCAATGTCCACATTGCAAAAACAACATCACTGTTTTACTCTGAAGAGGACACCATCTAAAAACACTCTTTCCTGGGTCATTTAAGGATTCAAAAAAGAGAAAGAAGAGCATTTGGAGATACCGTGATTACTTGTCTTGCTCATAATGGAAATGCAAAGAGAGCCAAAACTGGAATCTGAAGATTAGACATTTGCATATTAAGAAAGCTTTCAAATGAAATAAAATTTTGTCGTTCATGGCTCTCCTTTTCATCAAGTTACCTCAAAATATTTTTGCCACACGTGGAACACATTTAGCAGTTTTCATTGCAACTTTTTGTTTAAAATGTTCTGATGAGTTGAAAAGGTATGTGATATACATTCTTGAATGTATATATGGCATCTCAAATTAGTGCCAACAATGTCGATTATGTGCACCCGCCTAATATAGATAATAGTAGCTGTAGCAGGAAATATATTAGCATGCTCAAGTGGTGAATTGGATCCTGTCTGTACTAACCTACTGCTGTTGAGTTGATTCCAACTCATAGTAACCCTACAGGACAGAGCAGAACCGCCCCGTAGAGTTTCCAAGGAGCACCTGGTGGATTCAAACTGCCAACTTTTGGTTCAAAGACATTGCTCTTAACCACTATGCCACCACCAGGGTTTCCTTTTTTTATTTTAGTTACCTATAAACTTATTGTCTCACAGTTCTGGAAGCTAAAAGTCTGAATTCAGGGTGTTGGCAGGGCTATGTTTTCTGTGCCACTCCTAAGAGAAGATCCTTTGTTGTCTGTTCAAGCTTGCAGTAACCCAAGTGTTTCTTGGTGCTCCTTAGCTTCTAGATTCATCTTCACATGCTCATCTCTCCATGTGTCTCTCCATGTCTGTTCTTTTATAAAGACAGCACTCACTCTACTCCAGTATAATCTCATGTTAACTGATAACATCTTCAAAGACCTTGTTTCCAAACAAAATCACACTCATAGATACTGGGGTTTAGGATTTAAGTGTATCTTTTTTGGGGGAAGACAATTAAATCCATAAAACTCTTTGATTTCAATGTGAAATTGGAATGTTTTAACTATAGATAGAATTACAGTAAAGACCAAAAATAAATTCTTTGATGTCTTATGACCCTTTACGCAAGCTTACCTCCTTTCCTATGATTTTTTTAAACTTTAATTCCAGGAAGAGCTTTAAAAAAAGAGAAATCAGTGAAAAGACCGGGACCAGAAACATAGTCCATTTCACTAACATTCTTATCTGAACTGAGTTTATTGAGTTCCCATATGTGACAAGCACTTTGGGCATGTGTGTACCTATGAGACAGCAAGACTGCAAAATGATGAAAAGGTGACATTGACCTTGAGAATTATTTTACTTTGTCCTCTGGCTACATATTCATAATGACAATTGTCACAAGGCAAAACCCGCTAAAACTGCTGCTGCACCCCAGGCAGAGGGAGAGAAATACGGAAGGAAAGGAGGGAAGGAGAGGCTCCATGCAGAGGAGCGTTTGCTCTTTCTCTTGTACATCCTGATGATTGAAGCCATTGGCTACGTCCTGATACATCTATGAAGGCATTTATCACAACGTCTGTCCAATCACTTTTCATAATTTTTGTATTAAATTTGGCCTTGATCCTGTCTTCAGCACCAAGAGAACTCAAAATTGACTTTCATCTCCTTGTTATGGTCACAGCAGGAGTCTTCCAGCTATCTAGGTCATCTAAGCTCAAAGCATTGAGTGTCCTAGTATTTTTAGAGTGAGAATGTCTTTTGGATGGAACTTAAAGAGACTTTCCAAGAGTTAATAAACTACCATTCCTGTCACTTAATTCCTCAGCCAACAGAAAACACATTTAAAATAATTATTTATGAAATAAGGAAAAAGAAATCTCCACCATTACCTATTCAAACCTGTTGCTGTTGAGTTGATTCCAACTCATAGCGACTCTACAGAATAGAGTAGAACTGCCCCACAGGGCATCCAAGGAGCAGGTGGCAAATTCGAACCGCTGACCTTTTGGTTAGTGCCAAACAAATAACCATTGCACCACCAGGGCTCCACTATCACTTCTTATAAACCTGTAAATCAGTAGTGCTATTGTTCAGGACTTTGACACTAGACAACAAGATTTTCTCTAAAAAACATGGTAGGAAAGTATTATTTTATTAAATGTTGTTGTTCTTAGGCAGGGCCAGGCCAAATTTCATCATATCAACCACATGTGACAGGGTAGAACTGTCCCGTAGGGTTTTCAAGGCTATAATCTTTACGGAAGCGGATCACCAGGTATTTTCTCCAGTGCAGCCTCTGGTGGGTTCGAACTGCCAACTTTTTGGGTTAGCAGTCAAATGCTTAACTGTCGTACCACCAGGGGTCCTTATTTTGTTAAATAATTACTTAAAAGTAAATTACAGTCCAAAATGATTACAGCAGCTTATAGAAATGAATGCAATGCAATAAAAAAAATACGTGAGTGTAAAATATAAAATCAGTATCTCTGGAGCTGGTTGACTGCTTGAAGTGACCAGGTCTAGGTGTTGCCATGGATACAGACCGTGGCCACTCATATCTTGTCCAGTCTAAACGGAAGTCAGGTGCTGAAAAGCAACTATAAGCATGCTGGGATGTATATATCATTGTGTATCTTCTTTAATGAGCCGAATACCACCATTGCTCTTTTGCAAAATCTATAAATAGGAAAAAGAGAAATTCTATTAGTATCGCCTAGTAGGTAGACTATCTTAAAAATCTTAAGACTGGAAAATCACCCAAAATGGGAGTTTATTTTTATGCCATTTTATAAGAAGTAAACATTGATTTACAGAGGGAAATGTTAAGTAGGGAAAGGGACCCAGGTGATTATTCACATTTATTTTGTTTCAAATCCTCTCCATATATACATGAGGTTTATTAAGTTTATACTCGCAGAAAAATCTAACTTGATCACTTAATTAATTTGACCTATTAATTTAATATGAAATTGTGTTCTTAGTCTAGTTTTTTTAAAGTGATTTTATCAATCAGATAATTTATAAAAGTATGCAAAGAGTTTTTTCTTTTGATATTGTGTATGCTGTAAATATTTTTATTCCTTGTCCTTTGGGTTAGTTTTATCTCTTAAGAAGACTCTAAATTAAGACAGAAAATTACTTAGAAGATATTTAAAATTCATTACTTCAAAATGTTCAGCTTTTCCCAGACAGAGCTGGAGAAAAATATAGAACAAAATTGTAAGTCAAAAAGAAAGACAAGACTCGCTGTCCTGACAGAGACTGGCGAAACCCTGAGACACCCTTTCAGCTCAGTAATGAGGCCACTCCTGAGGTTCACCCTTCAGCCAAAGATTGAACACACCATGGAACAAAACAAGACTAAGGTGGTGCACCAGCCCTGGGGTAGGGACTGGAAGGCAGGAGGGAACAGGAAAGCTGGTAAAGGGAACCCAGGGTTGAGAAGGGAGAGTGTGGACATGTTGTGGGGTTGTTAACCAATGCCATAGAACAATGTGGGTACGTTCTAACTGTTTGATGAGAAAGTAGTTTGTTCTGTAAAGCTTCGTCTAAAGTACAAAAAAAAAAAGTTCAGCTTATCTGTAAAGGGTTATTTTCCAAGTCTCCTTAATTGTAAATAATGCTATTGACTTTTACTAAGAAATTTTATGAAATAACTGTAATGTTTTTCAACATTCTCAATTGAAGCTACACATTTTTGCTGTCAGCTTTTATCTTTACTTCACCAGTTCACGTATGCTTGGCACTAAAATTCATTACATTAAAGGTGTCAAATGCTTGGGCTGTGCTGCACTCTTGAAAATATCTCCTGTGAAATGGTTAAAACAAAGATGAGATTATAATATTTTCTAATCTGGGAAACCATAGAGAACATTTCTAGGGCCTTTTTTTTTTTTTCAAAGGGTGAACAAAAGCTCACATCCAGACAGTTTTGTTGGCTTGGTAAAGGTCACACAGCTGGTTAGCAAGTGAATAATTCCCATTGTAATGACTATTAGTGATTTCTTTTTTCGTCATGTCGTCATTCCTATTTTGAGAAAATGAATCTTATTTAGAAAATATTATAAAATTCTATATGGATTCTTGGAATTTCTTGACGTTATAAAATCATATCATACGTAGAGGGATGATGTGTTTTATGTTGCTAAATTAAACACACATGAACGCTTTGACACGGTTTGATGAGAAATTCTCAGTCAACCACCTTCCTTAGATAGAAATCACATTGTGATGTTGGAGCTGAAGATAAAGAACACACACACATAGTCAGGTGCCCTGCACTAGGATGTAACAGTAAGTAGAGGGACGTTGCTATTCATAAGGCTAATTTTTGGAAGTAGGTCACCAGACTTTTCTCCTAGCCTGTCCTAGTCTGGAAGTTCTGCTGAAACCTGCTACCATGGGTGACTTTGTTTGTAATTAAAATGAGTGTCATAACTTCCAGCATTAAAGAAACATGCATTCAATCTGCATGCTGAACAAATAATCTGAGAAGCCCTAGACCATATGAAGAATGTGGCATCAGGATTGGAGAAAGATTCATTAACAGCCTGCGATATACAGATGACACAACCTTGCTTGCTGAAATTGAAGAAGATTTGAATAACTTACTGATAAAAGTCAAAGACTATATCCTTCAGTATTGATAATACCTGAATGTGAATAAAAAGAAAATTCTCACAACGGGACCAATAAACAATACCACGATAAATGGGGGAAAAAAAAATTAAGTTGACAATGATTCAATTTTACTTGAATCAACAATCTAAGTCCATGGAAGCAGTATTCTAGAAAACTGCTAGATCTGCTGCAACAGGCCCCTTTAAAGTTTTAAAAAGCAAAGATGTCATTTTGATAACTGAAGTGAGCCTGATCCAAGCCTTGGTCATTTCAAATCGCCTAAGGTGCGTGTGAAAGCTGGACAATAAAAAAAGAAGGCTGAAGAAAAACTGATGCATTCAAACTGTGGCACTGATGAAGAACACTGAATATAGTGTGGACAGAAGAACAAACAAACCAGTTTATCAGGGAAAATACAACTAGAGTGCTCATTGGAGGCAAGCACGGAGAGAGCTTGGCTTGGCTTGCTTACTCTGGACACATCATTAGGAAAGACCAATAGGTAGATGAGGACATCATGGTTGGTAAAGCAGAGGGTCAGTAAAAATGAGGGGAAGCCTCAATGAGATGAATTGACCCAATGGCTACAATGACAGACTCAAACATATCAATGATCATGAAGATGGCGTAGGACTAGACAATGTTTAATTCTGTTATACATAAGGTTGCTGTACTCAGAGCAACAATGAAACTGCTCAGAATTTTGAGTCAGACACTTATGGATTCAAATTCTGGCTATATCATTCTTACCTGCTCCCCTCACATCTTTTTTCCACTCTGTTTTATCCTCCTTTCCTTCCTTCCTGAATAATTTAGTAAAAAAGATGGTAGACAGACTTGAGTGAGAAAGGAGGCCTGGCTGTCAGGGGTTGGGGACCTAGAGAAGAAGATGGTCACAGAGGACAGAGGCCAGAGCAAGGAAGGTGGTAGATAAAGCAGTGGTCTAGCAGAGGCCAGGGCTCCAACAAGGAACGTGACTGGGGAGAAAGTCAGGATATTGGATACACACGGGGAACCTAAGCAAATAAGTAAATATGTTGAAGACGGTGGGAGTCAGGATTCTCACTATTAGAGTAGTGAGGTTAAAAATAATGGAAATGAGAACACTAAAATAAGTGCTGTGGTGCTGGATTGGAATTGGAAATATTGATGTGAACTCATAGTTTATTCATAGTTTTCAATATAGATGGATAGAAGATAGATGATAGATTGATAGATGATAGAAAGATAGAGAGATGATAGACAGATAGATAGATAGATAGATAGATAGATAGATAGATAGATAGATAGATAGATAGATAGTTGATAGTTAGAAAGAAGTAAGAGTAAATATAGATGTAAAGGTCTTTGTGTGTGTATATGTATGTGTGTACATATATTTTCTAGCTCTTTTCACTGAGAAGTTCCCCAGGTGGTCCAAATGGTTTGCACTTGACTGCTAACATAATATTGGTGGTTTGAACCCACCCAACAGCACCACAGAAGAAAGATCTGGAAATCTGCTTCTGTAAAGATTATAGCAAGAAAACCCATTGGAGCAGTTCTACTTTGTAACACACGGGGTTACCATGAATATGAATCAACTGGATGGTTTGGTTTTTGTTATGTCACTAAGGGGGCCTGGAGCTCTGATGCTCTGGTATCGATAAGCATACCTAGTCCCAAGATCTTGGTTTCTAAATACTACTCTTCACTAAAAGGAACCACAGCTTCTCGGGAAAATTGCTGGTTCTAGGTCTGGGATGGGAAAAAAATACAAGACGGACCATGTTATTAGTCATAAATTAATTAAGTACTCAAAGAATGATGGAAACATGTCAAAAAAGATGTAACACCCAGCCTTAAGGGTTCCACACTGGCCAAATTCAAGATAGCTTATTATATCTGATTATATTCCCTTGATTAAAATAGGAACTCATGAATATGGTGTGATAGAAATAAATAAATGAATAAATGGGGAGAAGAGATAGGTCTTACCTAAAGTGGAATGGCAAGTACTACACACTGAAGGAATGATGGAATCGGAATATCACTACTTGGCAACAATCACAGTCATAATTAAGTCAAATAGGAATTATCAATAAATACTAAAATTGGTGGGTAAATATTGAGAAGTAATAGGATATTTACATAGTTTCTAAATATCTCTCAGTGTCCAAGTCCTGAAGGAAATAAATTTGGTCGACCTACAAACTTCAGCTAAAAAGCTTGAAGAATACAGATCAGATCGTTTCTATAACTGTGTAAAACAGGGCCATCTAATTATGGATTATATCTCTGAATATCCATATGAACTGTGTCCCCCAGAAATATCTGTCAACTTGGCTAGGCCATGATTCCCAGCATTATATAATTGTCTACCATTTTGTCATCTGATGTGACTTTACTATGTGTTTTAAATTCTACCTCTAAATCAACCTTTTGGTTAGTGGCCCAGCACTTAACTGTTTGTGTCATCACATATTATGTCGTGGGAAGGAAATCACTTGTGAAGGAGACTGGCGACTTTTCAGCTTGGATGTGCTGTGGATACGAAGCTTAATTTCAGAAGAGTTTTTTCAAGTAAGGTTTCCTGCATTCCACTGAATGCACTAACTCCACATTGTGTCCTACTTATAAAGTGCTAGCTTAGACGATCTACTTTCCAAGTAAGCTAACCTTTGAAGAACTGTATATTTCCTGGAGCCCTGGTGGCACAGGGGTTAAGAGCTCAGCTGTAGGTCAAAAGGTCAGCAGTTTGAATCCATCAGCTGCTCCTTGGAAACCCTATGTGGCAGTTCTACTCTGTCCTATAGGGTCGCTAGGAGTCAGAATCTACTTGACGGCAATGGGTTTGGTTTTTGTTTATTTTGGTACATTTCCTGAGTTGTTGTTGTATGCCATCGAGACTTGTAGAGACCCCCATGTAATACAGTAGAATCATTTCATAGGATTTCCTAGGTGTAATCTTTATGGGAGCATTGAGACTTGTAGAGACTCCATGTGATAAAGTAGAATTGCTTCATAGGATTTCCTAGCTGTAATCTTTACGGGAGCAGACCATCAAATTTTTTCTCCTGTGGAGTCACTGGTGGGTTTGAACAGCTGACTTTTTGGTTAACCTTTTTCAGTTAACCAGAGTGCTTAACCATTGCGCAACCAGGGCACCTTATTTCCTGAGCTAGCTGACATTTGTTTAATCTTTTACAATCCATGAAATAGAAACATTGCTATAAAGCAATATAAGTTATATAGCCTGTTTTCTCAACCAATACTACCTTTCTTCATCAATCATATATTGAGTTATTCAACTGATGCTATGGGACAAGCACTGCTCTCTAGCAGTTATAAAAATAACTAAGGAATTTTTGTTTTGAAGTCCATAAGGATCTGAACCATTGCTAACAGTGCTTACCTGGGACCTTCTTCACTGTGTCAAGTTTGGGAGTTAATATATATATCAAGTATTTATGATTAATAAAAGATGGAACTGTACTTTTATTCATCCAACAAATACTTTTTGAGTGTCAGTCAACCCGTTTGGTTTTGGAGAAAAAAAAAAAACTTAATAAAAAGAAAACAGTCTCTAACATCATAGCTCTTACAGTCTAATGGTGATATTAGTTAAATGATCATACAAATAAATACGTAATTACAGCTATAATAAGAGCTATTAACTATAACCCATTGCCATGGAGTTAATTTCGACTCATAGAGACCCTATAGGACAGAGCAGAACTGCCTCACATGTTTTCCAAAGCTGTAATCTTTACAAGAGTAGATTGCTACATCTTTAGTAACCCAGTAACTTATAAACTAGTCTGAAAGATCACACAATGCTTTCTTGAAAAGAAGTGACATTAGAACTGATATCTGAAAGAGGAGAACTCTTCCCCTACCTAAGGGAATATAGAATGGGAGACAAAGAAAAAGGATTTCTAGCCAAAGGGAAAAGATGGTAAAAATCCCTCTAAATGGAGGAAGATTGGTGAAAGAAAGGTGAAGTGAGTGTGGCTTCTTGCAAAATTAGCCGTAGGAGATGAGTGAGGGCCAAATTATATAAGGCCTTGCTGGAATACTGGTAGCATAGTGGTTAAGAGCTACAGCTGCTAACAAAAAGGTTGGCAGTTTGAATCTACCAGGTGCTCCTTGGAAACCCTATGGGGCAGTTCTACTCTGTCCTATACAGCCGCTATGAGTCAGAATCGACTCAATGGCAATGGGTGTTTTTTGGTTGCTGAGCACATGGAAAGATTCTGGTCTTTAGTAAAAAACAATGGGACTCTACCGAAGGGTTTTAAGCAAAAGAGTCTTTGAACTGTCGAAGTGGAGATAACAGACATTTAGAACACTATGTCTGGTGCACAGAGGAGAGGTCAGAGAGGCAGATGTGAATCTGGGAGTCACTGGCATGGGGTTCATAGCTACAGATATGTGTGTAGATGAGATTAATAGGGAGAGGACTTAGAATAAGAAGAATTAAAAAAAAAAAAAAAAGGAGAGAGAGAGCCTGGGGTCAAACCTTGAAAAACTTTAACATTTAGTGGTCCCAATGAGGAGGAAAATGAGACAGAAAAAGGGCAGCCAACAAGACAAAACAGAGCAAAATAAAAAGAAGCACCAACCCAGGAAAGGGTAGAAGCTGTAAGTAAAAATAATATTGGTTGGTTTGTTTATTTTTTAAAGGATACAGCCAATGATCTGACCATGTCGGATGGTTCCTGGAATCTTGAGTGAAGTGAGAACTGAAAACTGTCCATTGAATTTAGTAACATATGAAGTTCACTGATGATTTTAACAAGAGTTTTTGGAGAAAATAGGAGAAAGTCTACATATTAGAAAAGACTGAGAGGTAAGAACAAAGTGGAAAAAAAAAAAAAAAGAAGACTGTGAAGAGAAGCATTTTTTCAACACATTTGAATGTAGAGGGAAGTAAGTTAGTACCTGGAAGCGCATGTGTAGTGGAAAGAGAGATTATTTCAAATCATTGTTGTAGCTGTTGTCATTAGCTGCTGCTGAATCAGCTCTAACTCATGGCAACCTTACGTATAACAGAACAAAAAGGTAGAAACTTGGATATATTAAATACTAATGTAGAAAGATACAGATAAAACGTTGAAGGGGAAACAGCAATTAAGGCATCTAAGGCTGAAGGAGAGGATGAGATAAGTGCCCAGATGGAGGAATGGGCCTTAGACCTTGAGAACCTTTGTTAGTGTTCTAGGACAGCCATCACAAATTAACACAAAGTGGTGGTAACTTTAGTCTTTCATAGCTCAGGAGGTCAGAAGTCTGAAACTAAGGTGTTGACAGGGTGGTTCCTTCTGGAGGCTGTCAGGGAGTATCTGTTCCATGCCTCTCTCCTAGCTTCCAGTGACTGCCAGCAGTCCTGGGAGTTTCTTGGCTTGTAGACGTATCATTTCAATCTTTGCCTCTGTCTTCAAAAGGCATTCTTCTCTGTGTCTCTGTGTGTATTCTTTCCTTATAAGGATACCAGTTACTGGATTTAGGACCCACTATAAACCAGTATGACCTTATCTGAAATAACCACATATGCAAGAACCCAATTTTCAATAAGGTCATATTCTGAGATTCCAGAAGGATGTGAATTTGGGGAAGAAAGTATTCAACCCGCTCCAGACCGTCTTCTTTTTTTTTTTTTTTTTTAACACAGTGGATGAGGAGCAGGTTGATGCTAACACAGGAGGGTTTATGTCTGAATGTTCATCCTGATTCTGGCTCTGACTCTGTCTGCAGGACTGTGGAATTGACCCACATTTTCATGGCCTTTTTCCTCATTTGTAAATTAAAGAAGTAGAGTCAGGTAACTTAATGATTAATTTCCTTTTGATTCTAAAATCCATTAACTTATTTCTTATTTTCAACTTTACCAATGCCAGAAAAGGCTTCAGGTCTTGAATACCATTGAACTTTATGCGGAAAGGACATTTTTAGCAAAGTGTACTTCATAAAAGGAGCCCCAAGTTGCACAGTGGTTAAGCTCTGGGCTGTTAACCAAAAGGTTGGTGGTTCAAATCCACCAGCCCCTCAGGACAAAGTTTGCTTCCTTAAAGATGATAGCCTTGGAAACCCTATGGGCAGTTCTACTCACTCCTAAAGGGTCACTATAAGTCAAAATTGACCCCATGGCAACAGGTTTTGTTTTGTTTTGGTACTTCATAAAGATCCTGTGAGTGAGTTGTAGTGAATTAGTGATATTTTTACGTTCTCACTGATCATAGTCCTGATGTGAATAGGGGTCATGTCATTTCCACAATGACAAGGGCTAAAGTCCTTGAGAAAATTAAAGAAAAGGTATTTCAGCTCTTCTCTCTGTGGTTGGAAGTTTAGGCTTGACTGCTCCCAAATTCTTCATGTATTATGAACACATAGACCTTTCACTGAAGACTTATAAGAGTCCTAAATAGAATTTTATTAGTGATGGTTTAAATCAGCTTTTCTGGCTGACCTCAAGTTTTCCATGGTAGATTTAAAATGTGATTATAGCAATCATTAAAATGTTTTGTGAAACAAATCTAAAATTTAAGACCCTGACTTCAGTATATCAGACCCGTTGCCGTCGAGTCGATTCTGACTCATAGCAACCCTATTGGACAGAGTAGAACCGCCTCATAGGTTTCCAAGGAGTGGCTGGTGGATTCAAATGGCTAAACTTTTGGTTAGCAGCCTAAGCTCTTAACCACTATACCACCAGGGCTCCCAGCATATCAGAAAAGGATGAAATTATATGATTCATGTTGACACCCATAAACACATTTAAGGCATTCACAAAAGGCATACTTTGTTCATATGGGCCAGGTAATCTCACTTTGGCCCTTTTAATTGTGGTTGTTGTTGAGTCCATTTTTCAAACCACCTGAATCAAGTCCCTTTATGTACTTCCTTTACAGCATGTCTTCCTGGTTTCATTATGATGTATCAGTACTGCCTCTTGGGGAGAGAGAAAAGTGTCTTTCTGTCTTAAATTACGAAATACCAGGCAGCATTGTCAAGATTTTTTCCCAAAAGCAAGCAGATGATGACTTAACTTTTTTCTGGCAAAACATCTATTTTTCTGTAGATCCATTTCACAACTTCTTTTTGAATTCCCTGTCTGTTTACTTCCCTCAAAATGAGAAACAAACGCTTTGATTAGGCTTATGGCTAGACAACTTCTTTATTTTATTTGACATTCAGAGCTCTATTGGCCTAAAAATGGATGCTTAGGTATAATTTTCTTGAAACCTGTTATAAAAAATTGACAAGATTATGTCCTAAAAATGTCCTCTTTCAAATTGACCAAGTCTACATTTATTTATTTATTTATTTTAAGTAGGAAAGACCAGAAGAATGTTTTGAGAATTGACTCAAATCATTTCAAGACTTTTCTATACCTGCTATAACTCATTGCTTTTTATTTTACTTGAAGCACACACGGCTACTTTGAACTACTAGTGGAGCTGTATAGGTCACTGAGAGGAAATGTACCTTTAAAACTTCCATATTTTCATTTATAGGTTATTTCTGATCAGTTTTTGAAGGTTCTGTTTTCATGGTGACAAGCAGATACTCAAGCACCAGGGGGCAGCCTTGGATCACTAAAGTTTATCAGCATTAATTTTTCTTCAAATCTATACGGCTCTTTATGTGGAACAGTTTTGCAATCAATTTGTTTTTACAAATTATATCTTTGAAGAGAATAAGCCAGTTTGCATTATCCGTAAGTTCAAGAGGCATCCTTCATTAAAAAAAAATTACTTTTTAAATTTTTTGTAAAATACATTTTTTTCTCAGTATCAGTTTTTTATTTCGTTTTACTGCTCTAATATATTGGTACAGGTGAAGACATTTCACAGTTAGTAACTACCTCCTAAACAGTAACACACACAAAAAAAAAAAACACAAAAGAGTTTGTAAAAGCAAAGGGATAAGTAGAAAATGCTAGATATGATAAAAAAAATTTTTTTTTAACATATCTAGATATGATAGTGGCAAATGATAGTGGCAACATAATTTGAAATCTTGAAATTTGTCTTTGATTTTCTTTTCACAAAATTAATACCAATTTCATTATGGAAAACATAAATTAAAAAAAAAAAAAAAACATAAATTACTGAAGTGCAAAAGGAAGAAATACTAAAGAGCCATCACCTTAACACCCAAAGAGAACCGTGTCAGCATATTTCTTTTAAGAAGTATTTTTCAATCTAGAGGCCTCTATATACCGCAATCTGCTTGTCATTTCAAAATATGGGATCATCTCAGGGTGTAACTCCTTTCTCTTTTCCATTTAATAATAATTGTTGACAACTTTCCTGTCACTGAACATTCTTCCACCACAATGCGTAAGGGTTTGGTAGTATTATATTGTAACAACGGGCATAATTCACCTCCTCCAGTACCTTACTTCAGATCATTTAGATTATTTTCAACTTTTTGCTAAATTATTTTTAAATACAAATGAAACACAATATTTTGCCTCCCAGTTAGATAAATCATAATGCATACAAAGTTAACATTTTTCAGATTAAAAACACTTTTAATACATCAAGGACAACAGCATAGTTTACCTTCAAAGTAATATTAATCTTAGATAAGGCTGCTGTGTTAATTTATTGTCTCCTGCAGAAAGGTGAACGGTAATTTGGAGACTTCACACTCCTCTTAGGTCTTAATCACCCCATTCTCTGACCTACCGCATTAGGTCAAATTGCATTAATAACCTCTTACCAAAACAAGGTATTTGAAATATGCGTCCTCACTGTGACTAAGGATATGATAAATTTACTTGATTCCCACTGTTTAAGTCATTCTTACTTAATACCACTTTCCAACACCTTAGGGGAATGTTTGCCCACATTCCAGAAGTGATTTCGGCTTGGTGTCTGCGTATATCAGTGCCAGTTGACATCAGCACTGAGTGCTGAGACTAATTCCTTAACACACAGAAGTAGAGCTACTGAGGGATGTTCAGGGTTTGGAAACCACAATTTAGCTTTCAAGGTGGTGTTTGTGTTGAAATGGATTATGAAAATAATTAAAGAATTAAATGGTCAAGAATAACAACCAGTGTGAGCTTGGGCAAGTTGTCCGAGACATATTTAAACCCCAAATTCCTCTCCTGTGAAGTCGTATTGCCCATAGCTAGTGTTTTTTTTTTTTTTTTTTTTTAGTGTTTCAAGGTGACTGTACGAAAGTCTTTGTCTATAAACTGTGTTGCTTTCCCCCACCCCCAAGCACTGAAAGAGAAGGAAAAGCCATGCATCACGCTGCTGTTCTAAAGTCTTACATTCATTAATAGGGCAAGTTGAGCCCTTTTACTTGATATAAGCTCTATCCTTCACCATCAGGATTAAGACTAAGCACAGTAAACTGGGTCTAAGGTGATGCCACCTCTTGGCTTGCAACCACAAGTTTAGTGTTTAAGAGTAGGTTTAAACACTGGAGTTAAGGGCTAGATTTCCAGACCCCCTTGTCTCCATCAACAATGGGAAGAAGAAATCTCAGATCTTCATACATTGCTTGTAAGAAAGTGTAATGAAGCAGGCACATTGGAAAACAGCTCAGTTTCTGAAAATGTTATACATGGAGACACCGTATGGCCCCAAAATTCTATTCCGAAGTATATGCCCAAGAGAAAAGAAAGTGTACATCCACATAAAAATTTATACATGAATGTTCATAGAAATTTATTTATGATAGCCCCAAACTGGAAGCAATTTAAATGTCTATTAACTGATGAGTGGGATCAATGGAATATTATTTGACAATAAAAAGGAATAAAGTACTGATTCATGCTGCAACATGGATAAACTTTGAAAATATTATGCTGTGTGAAAGAAGCCAGTCACAAAAGACCATATATTGTAAAAGCCCATAATATAAAATGTCCACAACAGGCAAATCCACAGAGACAGAAAATAGATTAGTAGTTGCCTAGAGTTGGGGATAGGATTGTGGGGGGGGGATGGGAAGTGACTGCTAATGGCTTCAGGGTATCTTTTGGGGGTGATGAAAATGGTCTAAAATTAGTTTGTGATGATGTTCATACAACTTTGTGAATATCCTATAAGCCATTGAATTGTATATTTTAAATGGGTAAATTATATGCTATATTAATTATATCTCAATAAAGTTGTTTAAAACAAAGGAGGAGCCCTGGTTACTCACTTTTTTCTATCCCCCATTTCCAACACTCACCACTTCACTGAAACTCTCCAACGCTACTGATCTTATTCTAAGGATAAGGGCTTATTCTAAGGGCTTATTCTAAGGATAAGGGCTTATTCTAAGGGCTGATCTTATTCTAAGGATGGTAGGTAAGTCAGTGGTTAAGTGCTCTGCTGTGAACTGAAATGTCAACAATTGGAGCTCAACAGCCTCTCCAAGAAAAAAGACATAGTGATGAGCTTCTGTAAAAACTACTGCCTTGGGAACCCTATGGGGCAGTTCCACCTTGTCCTATAGGGTCACTCTGAGTCAGAATTTACTCGATGGCAATAGGTTTTTTTTTGGGGGGGCGCTGTATCTTATTATATCCTTTACCCCTATTATTTTACGTATCACAAGAATCTCCAGAATCTCAGATCATTCTTTACCTTCCTACTCTAATCCCTATAAAAGGTTGTATATGTCCCTTTTTTACTTTTTTTCCCATTCCTCCTCTACTACCATTCCCTTCATCTTCTTACTTTAATGAAAATCTGGCTCTCCTCTCAGAACTCTGCTTTCCCCCAAGCCTTCTCAATGACTGGCTCTTTCTTCTCCCACAGCCTCATTCAGGTAGGCTTGGAGCAATCTAGATGTTCTTGCTCCTCATTTCTACTTTTAAGCCTTCCTATTTTTGTTCCCTAAAATCCACCAACTTAAATAGCATTTCATCAGATATATTAATTCACTGTTCCTTATGTCATTATCATCCATTATCTCCAGGTTCTTCCACATCTTTTAAGGAATTTAGCTCATGGATCACTGATTGTCTCTCACCAACACTCCTATCTTAATTCTTGATGATGTGGATACCCACAAAAATAAGCATCCCAACATACTGGCCTCCAACCACTACTGTTTATTCTCTTCCACCCTACCCCAGTGATGATATCCCATGACTTTGCTGTCCAGTATGGCAACCACTGGCCACATGTAGATGTTGATCACTTGAAGTGTGGCTAGTCAGAATTGAGATGTGCCTGTAATCATTAAATACACACCGGATTTGAAAACTTAGTACAAAAGGAAGTTTAGATTCACTAACAGTTCCTTTAAAGGTTGTATAAATTGTTATCAAAAAAGATATTGACAAATGTCCCTCTTGCTTCACATGAGGAGTATAAAAGCTAGACGTCATCATGTTGTCCTAAATTAAGCCCCCCAGTGACCCTCACTGCTTATAGGGCACCAGCATTTTCATAATATCCATGGTCTTTTGGGTCTCCAGCCTCATTTCCAGTCACATTCCACTCCCCTTATGTAGGACAAATTTTGTCTTGAAGCTCTTCCCAGGATAATCCTGGGAACTTCAAGTTTCATCCATTTTCCCTGGTGGAAGAACACCATAAACGGGAATCCAATGTAGATATGAGAATATATTACTCTATCATCAAGACTCAAGCTTTATTTGAAATGTATAAAGACAAGGAGTTAGTGGGTGTAAATCAGATCATGCAATCGGTCAGTTCAGTTCTTTTAGTCAACACTCTCTTAACACTTTTTAATACTTAAGGGAACCAGGTCCAAATATACAAAATCATTCGGAGTTGCAGACTTCTGAAACAGTAGACCTGTAAAATAACCTCAGAAGATCTTTTTTTTCTTTGCCTATATACACATTTTTATATACTCAGTGTAGAAAAAGAATGATTTTTAATTAGCTGTTTTTAAGAAACATACTCATTTTTATCTTAATAAGAGAAATAGTTGACTGGTGTGTTATTTTAACACCGGCATGTTATTATCTCTTCTCTTAAAAATAATAAACACATTTTATTAAAATAATAAAGAACAGGCGAGTAAATAAATACGATTGGCATATGAAAGCAGAGGAGCCTTGGTGGCACAGTGGTTAAAGCACTTGGCAGCTAACCAAAAAGTCAGAGGTTTGAACCCCCCAGTTGCACCACAAGAGAAAGATGTTAACAGTCTGCTTCTGTAAAGATTACAACCTTGGAAACCCTATGGAGCAGTTCTACTCTGAGTTGAAATAGGTTCAACGGCAATTTTTATTTACTTGCGTATTACTGTTTATGGAGTTAAAGTCAGAAATTATGATATAATTAGACTTCTAAAAACATACATTGATCAAAAAGTAATATAATACATAAAGTTCATTCTGACAATTACATGTTAAACACACTACTGCTGGGTCCCTGGTGGCATAGTAGTTAAGCGTTTGGCTGCTAATCGAAAGGTCAGTGGTTCAAATCCACCAGCCGCCCCTTGGAAACCCTACAGGGCAGTTCTACTGTGTCCTATAGGGTCATTATGAGTCACAATAGACTGGACAGGATTTTTTTGTTAGTTCTATTTTATAAAATATGAATAAACATAACAACAGGAGAAGGGTATAAGCTTTTATTTTTCATTTTGAAGAATAATGTTTGTGTTATTAAATATAATTTATGGTTGTTTTGCTATCTCTTCTTAACTCCCATGTTTTACAGCCTCCCCACCCCTCCCCACAACACACACAAAACAATGACAATGTCTTCCCCGGTGCGTTTGCTGCTTTCATAACCTTGGTCGATACAAGGGGAAAAGAATCCCTCAAATCCTTAGTGGTAGGGAAAACTCTCAATTAAAGAATTAGCCACAAAAATTCAAAATAGTTTCATTTCCTGGGATTCATAGATATCTCTTGTTCGTTTTCAGTAATAGCTATCAAACTAAAGGCACGGCCTCTAAGTTAAGTCACCGTAAAAGCCTGGAAGCACACCACATGCTTGTGAGGACCTGTTTGAATGGTTTTATTAGTAGGGTGTGTCATTACCTTGATCTGATGTAAAACTGGGATTAGAGATGACACACGTTTCCTGTACTCTCCAGTTAACCAGAGATTTCTTTGGGACTTTCCCTTCTTTCCTAGGCACCTGTGGAATAAATGAGAAATGAGAGATTCTAGAAGATGACCAAAGAAACAGAAACAATCATAGTATTTATTTTAAAAGAAATTCTCTCTGCTAGTCTAGGTCCCTCTGATAAGAAGGTGTCTCCTCATATGCAGAAGTAGATGAGGGTCTCTGAGGAGCCAGGGGAGAGCACTGGGAGGCCACTTAACCGTAGCGCTTCGGACAGAGGAGGTCATGCACTGCCACAGACAATGATGGGATAAAGGTAGGGGTAACAGATCTGTGCTATTGTTAGATGCCACTGAGTCAGTTCTGACTTATAGTGACCTTATGTACAACACAACGACACACTGCCAGGTCCTGCACCATCCTCAAAATCGTTGTTAAGCTTGAGTCCATTCTGGCAGCCACTGTGTCAAACTACTGTTTCAATCCATTGAGGGCATTCCTCTTTTTTGCTGACCCTCTATTTTACAAAGCATGATGTCCTTCTCCAAGGACTAGTCCCTCCTGATAATATGTCCAAAGTATATGAGACATAGTCCCAGCATCCTTGCTTCTAAGGAACTTTCTGGCTGTGCTTCCAAGACAAATTGGTTTGTCTTTTGGCAGATGATGGCATATTCAATATTCTTTGCTAACACTACAACTCAAAGGCATCAATTCTTCTTTGGCCTTCCTTATTCATTGTCCAGCTTTCACATGCATATGAGGCGACTGAAAACACCATAGCTTGGGTCAGGCACCTTAGTCTTCAAGGTGACATCATTGCTTTTTAACACTTTAAAGATGTCTTTTGCAGTAGATTTGCCCAATGCAATGTGTCATTTCGTTTCTTGACTGCTGCTTCCATGGGTGTTGATTGTGGATGCAAGTAAAATGAAATCTTTGACAACTTCAATCTTTTTCTCCATTAATCATGATGTTGCTTATCGGTCCGGTTGTGAGGATGTTTGTTTTCTTGATGTAGAACTGTAGGATAATAAATGTATTGAACTGTTAGTAGATAAGGAGAAAATAAGATATCTTCATCACTGTAGGCCTTTAGAAGAAACAAGAATTGATAAAAGATTAATTATGTTTGTTCAGGAAAGGAATAAGTGTATGGAAGTTGTACACCTGTGTCTGTTGTATATTTTTATGATTTTGCAGGTCCTGATTATTTAAAACAGTTCTGGTTTGGAGCCAGACTTCCAAGTGGTAAATTTCAAAGGAGATCAAAACTGTCACTTGTTCACAGCTAGTTACTTTTACTCACCTGCCTGAATCCTTCTTATTAAAATAACTTCTTTCTATTGAAACATCATCTAGTGCTGCTATAACAGAAATGTCACAAGTGGATGGCTTTAACAAACAGAAGTTTATTTGCTCACAGTTTAGGAGACTTCAAGTTCGAATTCAGTGTGCCAGCTCCGCGGAAGGCTTTCTGTGTTGGCTCTGGGGGAATATTCTTGTCGTCAGTCTTCCCCTGGTTTAGGAGCTTCTTAGTACAGGGATCCTGGGTTCACTCCCTTCCTGGTTCTTCATTCTTGGTGGTAGGAGGAACTTCCCTTGTCTGTTCAATTCTCTCTTTCATATCTCAAAAGAGATTGACTCAAGATACAACCTAATCTTGTAGATTGAGTCTTGCCTCATTAACATCATAGAGATGGGATTTACAACACATAGGAAAATCACATCAGATGACAAAATGGCGGACAATCAAAAAATATTGGGAATCATGGCCTAGCCAAGTTCGCACACATTTTTGGGGGACAAAATTTAATCCATGACAACAGCTAGTTACCTTTATTCACCTGTCACTATCCTTCATATTAAAATATCTTCTTTCTATTGAAACATCATCTCTAGGATAATACACCTCTCCCCACTTTTCTCAACCTCATCACACAAATGCACACCTACTCACCCCCACACTCTCAAACTTACATACACACAAACACACAGACACGTGCACACCACACACTCATACACAAAGTACTGTAACTTGAGTGAGGCAATAGAACAGAAAGCTACAAGTGTGCTACAGAGTAGGGGCAGGAAAGACTATGTCAACAGAAAAGACAAGAAGCAGATGAATAACCAAAATGCCTCCATAATCTACTCAGATATTTAAGTCCATACAGAACCCCAGAGTTTAGCAAACCTAGGTCCAGCTACTGGAGCCACTAGTCAGATAGAGCATCAAACTAAAATGTAATCAGTGCATCAGAGATTACATTTCTGGAGGATGCTAGAAAGGAATAACAAGTGAAAATTTGCTTATTTCACAATTTTTTCTACACACCTGATTGTTGTTCTTGTAAGGGTGTCACTTGTGTACACAAAAGAGTCATGGTCCAAAATTTATATTAAATGACTAGGGTACAATATTATCTCTGCAATTTGTCATATATTTACATCAAGAAATTGGTAGAATGGTATTAATATAATCAAGGCAGTCTAAACTTCTTTTTTTTTTTTTTGCATTTTTTACAAAATTTCTTTATTTTTCAGTTGGTTTGCAAACATCTATCCTCCAAACAGGTTAAGGGAAGCAAATCCATGTCATAAATCTAGATTTTATTTTTGGGCTTTTATTTTCTCTGCTGTTGTTGGAGAATTCTGGCTGGAAGTCAGGTTGCTGTTGTTGTTGTTAGTTGCCATCAAATAGATCCCAACTCAATTATTCCAAAGGTAATGTAGTCCAAAGAGCCACTTATCCAATGGGCTTATCATTTTTCTAGGAGGAAAGAGGGAGTAATGATGCCCTATTTTCTTGGAAACTCTGTTGGGTAGCCTGGAAGCATGGGAATTTACTTTTTTTTTTTTATTAACTTTTATTAAGCTTCAAGTGAACGTTTTCAAATCCGATCAGTCTGTCACATATAAGTTTACATACATCTTACTCCATACTCCCACTTGCTCTCCCCCTCTTGAGTCAGCCCTTTCAGTCTCTCCTTTCGTGACAATTTTGCCAGCTTCCCTCTCTCTCTATCCTCCCATCCCCTCTCCAGACAAGAGTTGCCAACACAATCTCAAGTGTCCACCTGATATAATTAGCTCACTCTTCATCAGCATCTCTCTCCCTCCCACTGACCAGTCCCTTTCACGTCTGATGAGTTGTCTTTGGGGATGGTGCCTGTCCTGTGTCAACAGAAGGTCTGGGGACCATGGCCGCTGGGATTCCTCTAGTCTCAGTCAGACAATTAAGTCTGGTCTTTTTATGAGAATGTGGGGTCTGCATCCCACTGATCTCCTGCTCCCTCAGGAGTTCTCTGTTGTGCTCCCTGTCAGGGCAGTCATCGATTGTGGCCGGGCACCAACTAGTTCTTCTGGTCTCAGGATGATGTAGGTCTCTGGCTAAACTTCTTTTGCAATAATTTTGAAAACAGTAAGAAATTGACTTGATGTTTATTCATCAACAATTTGGAAGAAATTTTAGAGAAATAAGCAGACCTAAACTGACAGTATCACCTTCCTAATTTTATTATCTTTGTAGGTAGGACATAATTTATTTATGTCGTATTAAGTTATTCCTTGTTAACAAAATAAGAATGATGAGAAAGATTTGCCTTATGATTTTTTTCTGAAGAAAGTATGAATCACTAGGCGTAGAAACAAATGATTAATTACTACCTACACGCTGCCACCCAGTTATTTTGAAAACCACAATACTTTTTTTTTTTCCCTCCTATTGTTCATATTTGCCACGACACTGGAAGGAATTCCCAACCCTTGACTAGAAGAGAAGTAGTATTCTTAAGAACTGCTCAAGGCAGATGCCAAATTACCCATTTGCAACTACTTCTTATTTTCTGAATTTGCTTTTCAAGGGAATTTACCCATCATTACACACACACACACACACACACCCTTTATTCTGGAAATTGAGGGACTGTAATTAAACAATGGGTTGGAAAACAAAGAACTTTCAGAACTGCCAAATTAAAAAAAAAAAATCTATCATGATAAATATCATTAGAAATTTCTATGATAATCTAAAATATGAAGTCATAGTATAAAACTACTCTTTAAACAATATTTCCTTACTTTTTAATTCCATTAAGTGTTATAATGCTCAGGTGTTGAATGTAGCTGCTTTCTAACAGATTTGATACGGGCTGTGGTTAGGACACTGGAGTTACATCCTGAGACTGGGAAGACACTAAAGTGTCAAAGAAACTTGAATTCTAGTGAATCACTGCTACAGTGCTGAAATTCTTCTCTAAGAAAAACAGTTCATTGCTCTGTATTTCATACATCATCCAACACAGTGTTTTGGCACTTATTAAAAACCAAAAATTCAAACCAGTTGCCAGCAAGTTGATCTGAACTCATGTTGACCCATATGTGTCAGAGTAGAAATGCGCTCTATTGGGTTTTCAGTGGCTTATTTTCAGAAGTAGATCACCAGGTGTTTGTTCCAAGGTGTCCCTGGGTGAACTTGAACCAACAACGTTTTGGTTTGCACCTGAGCGCTTAACAGTTTGCACTACCCAGGAATGCCTTGGGTTGTTATTACAGGTTACGTATTTGGCCACAGAAAATCCATCTATGACTTGTTTTTTCTTCTTGTTAAATGAAAATGAATTGTACTTTACAAGTATAGTGAGACTAAAATGAGCATTTCTCCACATACATATTGCAAAGACCATTTTCTGGAAAGCTGTCAAAGTCAGAGGTTAATAACATTGCTTTGTTGATTAACACACAGTAATTAAAGGAAATATACACATTCTCATACATCCATATTGTAATATTTGCTGGAATGTTTAATCAATAGACAAATGTGTTTATCAATGATGTCTTGGAGAAAGGGCACTGTAGACAATGGGTGAAGAAATAATGAAAACTTAAGAAGTACCCAGAAGAGTAACAAAATATTACATGGTTACACAAGTAAGATACTTTTGAATGTGAAACTTATTACAGTCTTATTGGGTGTGCCAATCCTGTTTGTTGAAATTACTTCTCAAGTAAACAAGTAAAAACACAGAAATTTGAAAGAACATCAACTTTTACAACTTCTTTTTAAATAGTATGATGTAATGTGAAATTTCTTCCGGGTAAAATGCCAGATGTAGTCATCCTTGACAACTGATTTTTAGTGAAGGCAAGGTTGTCGACAAAGTGAAAGGGAATTCATAAGCCATTGGCTTAAAGCAACCTGCACTGACATGGTTGTTGTTGTGAGGTGCTTTCATGTCATTTCCAACTCACTGCAACTCTACATATAATAGAAGGAAACACTGCCAGGTCCTGCACTGTTCTCACAATCATTTATGCTTAAGCCCATTGTTACAGCCACTGTGTCAATCCATCTCATTGAGGGTCTTCCTCTTTTTCATTGACCTTCTACTTTATCAAGCATGATGTCCTTCTCCAGGGACTGGTCCCTCCTGATAAGATGTCCAGAGTACTTGAGACAAAGTTCCTCCATCCTCACTTCCAAGAAGCACTCTGGCTGTACTTCTTCCAAGACAGACTTACTTGTTCTTTTGGTAGTCCATAGTATATTCAGTACTTTTTGCCAATGCCATTATCACCATCTAATACACTATGTATTTACCATTTTTTTTTTTAATGGCCTGTCTTACTCTCTAAAATATAACTGTGCTGACGTGAGAAACTGTATGTTTTCCATAGTTGCAAATGCTAAACCTGAATCAGAACCCATGACATAATACTAAATAATGAATCTGGGTCTTGGCTAAATATCTATGTGTGATTTTTTTCAGGCCTGACCATAGGCAATTACAAAGGCTTTACCTGGCACAGTTTTGGGGGGAAAGCTGGCCTTCCCATCCAGACCCGGGGCACAGCCAATGCATTGCAGTGTCTGAAGGGAGCTGCACTTAAGGACTCAGGTCCCCACATTTGGTGGGCCATGCTCTTATGTGTATCTGTACTCCTAGCCTAGATGCCTCAGGGGGAGGCCTCCTTACTGGAGGACTTAGGTGGAGACCTTCCTCAGACAGCTCCTCTGAGATCTCCTCATGGGGGAGCAGAGTTCAAAGATACTTTTTCCTACTTTTAGTACTCAGTTGGTTTCTATCACTAGCTTCTCCCCTTTTGCCCTCCCTGCCCCTGGGATCCATAAAGCTGCAGGACCGTTTCATTCAGGGTTTTCTTGACAAGGAGACAGTCCTCAAGTCTGCAGTGATACACCCAACCTTTGCCAGGAAACTTTCGTGGAGAAAAATGGAGTCAGGGAGAGTTGGTGCCTTCTCGCAGTTTCCCTTGCTTATACTTTTGTATTGAATATAAACCTGACCTTTATTTTAATTTGGGATCATTTTCTTAATCAGCTAGTCTGACACCGGACAGCTCAGCTCAGGTTTCTCCATTCTGCTCCAAAAACAAAACCACACCCCTTGCAGTCCAGTTGATTCCAACTCATAGCGACCCAGTAGAACTGCGCCATAGGAGTTCCAAGGAGCGGCTGGTGGGCTCCAGCGGCTGAATGTTTGTTAGCAGCTGAGCAAATAAATGATTGAGGAAATATATGAATGAATGATATAGAATATATACATATATACGTGTGTTTGTGTTTTGAATTCGTCACTAAGGATGAAAATATGTGGTACAATCCTTTCTCTCATGCTTCATATCTCTATAGGATGGGACCAGGCTCCTAGGTAGTAAGTCGGTAAGTCATTTCTTATCCATCTAACCCATCTGGTAAGCACTTAATCTCGACATTTTAAGGCTTGCCTCTCCTCCTTGCACAATTGCACTGAGGTTCAGTTAATTCTTCATAAAATGACTTGACCCTCCTTCAAAAGACTTGTTGGTATCCTGTTGGCCTATTATTTATTTCTTGGGCAGGGTCCCAATATCTCATATCTTCTTTGCTAAATCCCAATTCCACATTTTTCTCTCAGCATTCCCACAGAAGAACAACTCACAGCACTGTGCCTTCTGACAATCTGTTGGATACTTGGGTATTGATGTGAATTCTCATATGTAATGGGTGCCTCGTGATGATAGCATCTGTGGCTGGAAAACTGCCATTTAGAGGATTGCAAATGTGTCTCTGCCTTCTAGGGTGCCTCACCTTTCTTCTGGGAGGGGAGTTCTCAATAAAATGCATATGTAAGGTAAAAAACATACACAGAGGAGAAACTCAAATAGATGCTTTCCCTGGGGATGATAAGTATTCCCTTTAATAATAAAAATTGGATGAAAACACTCGGTCTTACGATAGAATTATTAGAAAAATCCCTTTTGAAAGAATAAAAGACCCAAATGTAGATTTAGAGTACTTCAAGGTCCAAAAATAAATTTTTATGAATATGTTTATTTTTGTCCTAACATTTAGTCAAAGTGGAGAGGGAGCTAAAACCAGACTGTAGTGACCAGGACTCTTAGGTCTAATCTTATCTTTACTTTATGCTGATGAACGATCACATAAAGGAGATGTCTTGGTCTGGTTACAAGATAACCTGCTGACATATTGCACATATTTTCCAACTAAGATATTATAGAAAATGTTGTATAATGTATAGTCAACTACTGAGCCTTGGATCCAGAGGCAATTCTCCATTGGGAGAAAACACAGAAGGAAATTTGTTTATTCTTCATCACAATTTCTATAACTTCTGTGACAGAACATAAGGTGGGACTTGAGTCTCTTGTCCTTTCTTTTTGAAGAAGAGTAGGGAGTTTCAGAAAGGTATTCTTGTTCAGACTGAGCTGACCACTCCTACATGGAGATCTGCCAGAAGCTAAGCAAGAATGGTGAATCGGAGCCTGGAATACGGGCTTTAAGGGTAGGTAAAAACAGTTGCCGGCCAGTCAATTTCGACTCATGGCAGCCCCACGTGTGTCAGAGTAGAACTGTTCTCCATGGTGTTTTCGATGGCTGGTTCTTCGGCGAGCAGGCCAACAGACCTTTCTTCTGAGGCACCTCTGGGTAAACTTGAACCTCCAACCTTTTAGTTACTAGCCGAGCGAGTTAACCTTTTGTACAACCCAGGGACTTTGAGGATAGATAGCAGCAGTGTAGTATAATTTTCACACTGATTTCTATTCTCTCCAAGCCTTTTTCAGATCTTATTAGAAGGCAGAGTAGAACTGTGTTCCGTAGGGTTTTCAAGGCTGAAGCCTTTCAGAAGCAGATCACCGGACCTTACTGTCAAGGCACCTCTGGCTGGGTTTGAACTGCCAAACTTTTGTTAGTAGTCCACACCTAACCATTAGCACCACTACATATAGGGAAGGAATTATGACAGCCAATTTGCACACAAACTCTAGGTAAACAACCAAAAACCAAACCCATTGCCATCGAGTCCATTCTAACTCATAGTGACCCTATAGGACAGAGTAGAACTGCCCCCATAGGGTTTCCAGGCTGTCATCTTTATGGAAGCAGACTGCCATATCTTTCTCCTGAAGAGCAGTTGGTGAGTTCGAACCGCCAACCTTTCTGTTAGCAGCTGAGCATTTAACCACCGTGCCACCATGGCTCCTTCGTCTCTCGGGTGAAAAAAAAACCCAAAACCTCTCTCAGTAGACATGGTTAGTTTAACATGGATGGAATCCTAGTATACAATCAGAGAAACAGGGAAAGAGACAGTCTGAAGTTCTTCCAAAGTAAGTAAACTTTATGGTAAAAGTTTTTTTCCATCAAAAGCGAACGTGCCTCTGATGAAAAAGTGTGATGTGCCTCTCTTCATGTTATTTTTCTTTTTGTATTTTCAGCTACTTTATCTTATCAATGTCATAAAGTCATCTACAGACTTTATTTTGATGGCACGCTCTTTAGCCACATCCCAAACAAATATAATTTCTTGATCAAATGTTAAAAAGAAAAAAAAAAAAAACCTACTGGTAATTAGTACGTTTATTTGTATTTTACTTGCCTTCTTATAGGCCAAAAGTAATTAAAAATGACATGAAAATCACAATTGGTACATAACGCTCAGATGTTATTTAATAGTTATTATTCCTGAACATACTGACATACCCAAGTAGGTTATCTCCGAGATGGTCACAGAAACCAAATTAAATCTGAGCAACAGAAGAGGCAATAACAAAGTCTGTAATTTGAATTGGATATAATCACTACTAGTGACAATTTGGTTTTTTGGAGAGAACTCTGGGTTTGTTTTCAGCCATGTTCATTGCTAATGCAGCTAACGTTTGCTTAAAGAGACAGTATTACGAAATAGGTAAGTACCACCAACATAACCTCAACTGCCAGAAAAAGTGAAGTAATAAAGAAGGAGAGAAAGTGTGGGGCCTGTGGCCCGTTTCCATTTGTAACCACCTACAAGGCTGGAAGACATAGTTGGCACACTAACAATAATACAAAAACACGCCCTGCTCTGCCAAATGAGACCTCGCCATATGGGTTGAAGGTTGGTATCCAATCAGAAACGTAATTAATATAGAAAAAAAAAATTGTGCTTAGTTGAGGCTTAAGGGCTGGCATATGGAGGGAGTGTAAACTTCCATTTCAAAGTACTGAATTCTTTCAGAAGAATATTTAAGCTATGCATGAGTAAAATCTTGGCCAAAAGCCTGTAATATGAAAACAAGTCTAAATTGCTACCTAGCTAATGTTAAATACACAACCTTGTCTATAAATTCTCTTGAGAAACTTTATACATTTTATTATATATTGCTAAAAAAAATAGAGACCATTTAATTTCAGATGGAACTTAAATTTAACAAACTAGCTAGAAGTTTCTTCTAGAACTTCTAAATAATAATTATGTTTTGTCTCATTGTCACGTCATATATTACAGGAATATAAAAATGTACAGCTTAAAATTGACTTTCTTCTTTGATATTCACACAAATGTGTGATATATAGTAGTTGAAAAAACATAGTATGAGTGAAAAATTTTAATTGTTTTCCAGGTTCATCCATATGCTTGTGATTTAACAAGCTTTAGAATTCAAGTCTTTGTATATTTCAAAACATTAAATTTTATGGAAACTCACCCAAGAAGAATTTTGAAATATTAAAAAATATATATTTATATGAAAACAATCCAAATACTTGTCATGAAGATATAGTAATTTAAAAGGGTTCATATTTTCTTCTTCCTTTTTAATTTTTAGTGTTCTTTGTGAACTTTCAATTCCAGCATGAAATGTAGGAAGAAGAGATCTAAGGTTATATTCATGCACGAGTGAAAAGATAGTTTTCCTTTTTTTTATGATTCTCTTTTAGAGAATGCTTCATCCCTATGAGGAAAAAGATTCTAAACTGCCTAATTTTAGCAGTTATTTAGATACCTAAACTTAACAGTTACTAGAAATGTTTTAAGTTACAAGAAATTTGAGTATCAATGCTCTCGATTTTTTTTATTCCTGATTATTTAAGATAGTAAAGACTAAAAAATTTCACGAGAATATTTCGTGAGTTATATTTCAGACACCTTTCATGCCAGTAATTGCACAAATCAGATCAAATTAAATTGGGATGTGTCCAAAACATCTCACATAAACCTGGAAACTGTAGACTCTCAGTAGATATGCACTTGAATGAATCCATGTAAGAAGACCAAACATTATAATAAAGGGAAAACAAGTAGAGTAAGTAAACCTAGATTCTTCCGTTGCCTTGATTCTGGTATCTTAAAAGTATTTTCTAAGGTTTTGTATGTATGTGATAGATAGACACAAAAAGCTGTGTTTCTTACCAGGTTTGATTTGCTTTCTTGCTCCCGCTATAGCAAGCTCACTAAGTTGCTAAGGTGGGTTAGACTTCATTGTTGCACAATTCCAAATTTACGTTTTGAATGTGCCAAAAATACTTGCAAGAATTCTGTATTCTAACATAATTACCATAAAGGAGGCTGAGGGAAGTGCTTTCAGTTTGTGCATCGGTTCTACCCAAAAATAAAATCATGATAATTGGAGACTTGGATGCCAAGTGTCCATTTCACTTTGAATTTCTGCTCTTAATAATCTCAAAACCAGCAATTATGTAGCAATCTATTCACATGATTTATAATTTTATTACAGTTGTTGCTAAAACCTTATACTTTTTTACACAAGCACTTTAGGAGTTTTCAAGTTCCCTTCATATTTGTCACCTATTTTTTTTTTTTTTATTGTGTTTGAGTGAACGTTTACAAACCAAGCTGGACTCTTATACAAAAATTTATAAACACCTTGCTATATACTCCTAATTGCTCTCCCCCTAATGAGACAGCACATTCCTTCCCTCCACTCTCTCTTTTCATGTCCATTCGGCCAGGTTCTGACCCCCCTCTACCCTCTCATCGCCCCTTCAGGCAGGAGATGCCAACATAGTCTCATGTGTCTACTTGATCCAAGAAGCTCATTCTTCACCAGTATCATTGTACATCCCATAGTCCAGTCCAATCCCTGTCTGAAGAGTTGGCTGTGGGAATGGTTCCTGTCTTGGGCTAACAGAATGTCTGGCTGGGGACCATGACCTCTGGGGTAATTCTAGTCTCAGTCAGACCATTAAGTCTAATCTTTTTACAAGGATTTGGGGTCCGTATCCCACTGTTCTCCTGCTTCCTCAGGGGTTTCTCTGTCCTGTTCCCTGTCAGGGCAGTCATCGGTTGTAGCTGGGCACAGTTTAATTCTTCTGGTCTTAGGCTAATGTAGTCCCTGCTTTATGTGGCCCTTTCTGTCTCTTGGGCTCGTAATTACCTTGTGTCTTCAGTGTTCTTCATTCTTCTTTGCACCCGGTGGGTTGAGACCAATTGATGCATCCTAGATGGCTGCTGGCTAGCGTTTAAGACCCCAGATGCCACTCTCCAAAGCGGGATGCAGAATGTTTTCTTAATAGATTTTATTATGCCAATTGACTTAAATGTCCACTGAAACCATGGCCCCTAAACCCCCGCATTTGTTGCCTATTTTAAGATTTACTGTGTGGATCCAACGTTTAAATGTGAAAGATAATGTCATAAAACATTTTTTAATGAAAATAGAAGAAAAATGTACACATTTTTGGAATTCAATTTCATTTAAAAGATACCAAAAAAGATAAGGCAAAGGTTAGTAAGGGCTGTGTATCAAAAAATATCATAAAGAATGAGAGATACTGTGTCTGGCAACAAATATATGTTCCATGAAAAATTAAAATACAGACTATGTAAAGCACTCCTACAAATCAGAGTGATAAAGACAAATCGCTCAACACAGAAATAGACAACCGGTATAAACAGACATTACAATGAACGGCCCATAGCTGTATGAAAAGATTCTCAACCTCTTTTGTAATTAGGGAAATTCCAATTAAAACCACAATGAGATACCATTTACACCCACCAGTTTGGCAAAAATTAATGAGTTCAAAAACATGAACTCTTGGCAAGGTTGTAGAATAACGGGAACTCATACCAAGTGAATAAACTGTGCATTATTGCAAACATTTTCAAAAGCAACTTGGCATTATATGATAAAGTTGAGAATGTGAAAACCCAGCAATTCATAATTCTGTTTCTAGGAATGTCTCTTATAGAAACTTTGACCTATGTTCCCCAGGAGTTATGTAAATGATGATGAATGTCAAAGCAGCAACAGTGTTTGGACTAGCAAAACAATGTGAAACAAGCCAACAAAAAACACAAAACCACAGTTTGTGTTGAAGGGAAGATAAATTTATATAGTGCATATCAATGTATGCTAGTAATGCAAAACTATGCAGCAATAAAAAAAAGAATGAACTGTGTTTAATTACATATACAAGCATCAATGTGAATAAATCATCCCAATATGTTGGTTGATAGAAAAAAAAAAAAAAAGCAAGAAAAGCAAAGAAGTGAGAAACAAAAAATTCAGTTGTGTTACCATTACCGAGTTTTGGGGAAAGGCACAGGAGGAGGGTTAAGATTGAGGAGGGCAGCATATAGAAACCTCAGTAGTATTGTTAGTTTTATTCCTCCAGATTGTTGGTGGATATTTGAGTATTTTTTATATTTGAATAGCTTATACATATAAATATTCATATCCATTTTTATACTCAGAATTTAATAAGAATTAAGAATAAATACAAATAGATGTTCCAGTAATTTTTTCCCACACTTTAATGATTTATCTTGATCAACATTTTGGCACACATTGGAGACCACCTGAAGTAAAAAGCAAAAAGAGATTCAGTTACCCACAATAATAAAAGATAAGTCATATTTTTATTGTTAATTTCTACCTTTCTAACTTACCAGAAAACATGAGTTTGAATTCAGTCAGGAAAGGAGAAGCAACTCTACAAATTTTGAGCAGGAAGATATACAATACATAAGGGGAAATAGAGGCACTCGCAACTGTTGTAAGATCTGGGGTGTGAAGAGAAGCTGTCATCCAGGATCTCATGTATGTGCAGCCACAAAATGGGTGATTCTCAGGATGATGCTCAGAAAGTGCTGGAAAAAGCTCTCATCTGTATGCAGATGCCCATATCCTACTCTCTATATGCTATTGAGAAATAATGGCTTTTTTTTCTCTTCCTTCTTTCAAATCTCACATTAGAGCATCTTGTTGGTAGAACCTGTTCTGGAACCACATTGGCAAAGGATTATCGGTGTCTTGGTTATCTAGTGCTGCTATAACAGAAATACCACAAGTGGATGGGTTCAACAAACAGAAGTTTATACTCTCACAGCCTAGGAGGCTAGAAGTCCAGATTCAGGGCATCAGCTCCAGGAGAAGACTTTCTTCCTCTGTGGGCTCTGGAGGGAGGTCCTTGTTGTTGATCTTTCTCTGGACTAGGAGCTTCTCAGAGGAGGAACCTTGGGTCCAATGGATGTGCTTACCTCCTGGCATTGCTTTCTTGGTGGTATGAGATCCCATGTCTCTCTGTTCACTTCTTTCTTTTATATCTCAAAAGAGATTGGCTCAAGAAACAATCAAATCTTGTAGATTGATCCCTGCCTCATTAACATAACTGCCACTAATCCTACTTCATTAACATCACAGAGATAGCTTTTACAACACATAGGAAAATCACATCTGATGACAAAATGGTGGACAATCACACAATACTGGGAATCATGGCCCAGCCAAGTTGACAGGTATTTTGGGAAGACACATTTCAATCTGTAACAATTGGAAATATATTTCCCTTGAATCAGGAAAGAATGGAAAAGGGAGTTGACCCCTGACAACTCACACATACACGTTTACCTCCTTGAGTGCAGAGATCCCTACTGGATACATTTTTAACCCTGAAAAGCTATCAGAGTAGCTGACATGTTGTAGGTGCCTGGTAAATATTGGTTGAATGAATAAATGCAGAATGATGGAATGATGTATACTTTTATAAAGAATCTAGTTCTATCTTTGATTTCAAATTCTCACTTGAATGATAAAATATAAAATTAATATGTATCAATATATCTTATTTACCTATGATTTCTTGGCTCAAGTAATTTTATTAATTTTTAGTTAGCATGTCTCAAAATAATCTATTGTGAGATAAATGATATTTTAGATTTTGTCTTGCCTGAAATTCTTGATATACGTTTTTTTTCTAACAAAATGGATTTCTACATATGGAGCTCGATTGGTAATGATATATATATGGTTCCTTAAAATCATTGCAGTTCAGACCTAAATTTAGTGCACACATTCTCTGTTATCTAAAGTACATCTTCTTGCTCATTTTACCTCTCTAGTCACCAATCTGTGACCCTTTCACCTGAAAAATTCCTAGTTGCTCTTCAGTCCTTGAATCAAGAGTCAGAGCCTTGAAGAGGCTTTTCCTGAGGCTCTCTTCTGAGGTGAATTTGTAAAACTGTCCCACTATATTCTGTTGAAATAACATCCAGCAACTAGTTGTGTTGAGTTGATTCCGACTCAGGGCATTCCCCTGTACGTCAGAGTAGAACTGTGCTCCATAGGGTTCTCATAAGGCTGTGACCTTATGGCAGTAGACCCTGCATGCCTTTCTTCACAGGCACCTCTGGATAGATTCAAACCTCCAACCTTTAGGTTAATAGTGGATCATGTTAGTCATTTGTATCAACCAAGGGCTTCTGATGTACCATCACATAGCATTTATTCTTATTTGTCGTTTCCACAAAAATCAGAGCTCTTTGAGAAATGTTATCATACTTCTAGGGCTTAGCTAACAAAATATATGTTCAATACGTATTTATTGAATGAACTTAGAAATGAATGAATGATCTTCATGAAACAAGGGATTAGTCATTTTAGCCTTCATTCCTCTCCCTTCACTCAATCTTATTTTAAGCCACATCTTCAGTATCTACATGCTTTTAGTGATTCTTACAGGACCACTATGCCTTCTTTTGCTAAACTGTATGTTCTTGAACGTACTGGCAAGCAATTAGCATTTTTGTAGTACATCATTTATATAGTTTTATTTTAAATATATGTTGTGTTAATTTGTTACAACTTTGTGTTTTTCAAGCACACACACATACACATATTCATAAATGTATGTAACTAACAGTTGAGCAATGAAGTACATTTCTCAAATTTAGTCACTTCTCAAACCATATTTAAAAATCTAAAACATTAAATTGACACAGTACAGATTAGTCGAACAGCTCCTGAAAGAATCCTGGAACCTTGCAAATTTGGCTCACAGAGAAAATACAAATATTTCAGATATATCCCAAAAGATTTTCTTTTCACAAGAAGCCAGTAGAAAATTGTGAAGCAAAAGTTTACCCTTGGTGTCTGTTGAGCAGTGATTCTCAAAACAGCCTGCACATTAGAATTACTTAGCTATTTTACAAATACCAATACCTGGCCTTATCCCCAGAGAGTCTGATTGGCCTGGTCTGGGATGCTGTCTTGATGAAGCACAAATCTGAATAGTTCTTCCATTGACCATCACAAGGTCAAAGATTTCAAAGTCAAACATAAAGATTACGAGACACTATTAACAGAGATTTTGTTCATTCTGCATGCTTCTCAAGTATCCTGGGTGATTCTGACACAGGACAGCTCAAGATAAATTTTGAAAAACTCTGCTGTAGATGATTATTCTTTTACAACCTCCTTGACCACAAAAAAAAAAAAAAAAAATTTTGACCCTCTCTAAGATACTATGCTATAATGTAATAATTATAGTAACACAATATTATGAATATTAACCCATTGCCTTCAACAGTAGCTCTTATTAGGAATGATTCCGTGGAAACAATGATTTTTTCATAATTGTAAACCATTCCATCGTAAGTATCTGATCTGATTTTATGTAATGCCTTCCATTTTCCTTTCCTTCATCCTGTGGTTGAGAATCAGAGTTGCTGTTGTTGTTAGGTACTATCAAGTCATTTCCGACTCATAGTGACCCTACATTCAACAGAACAAAACACTGCCCAGTCCAGCGCCATGCTCACAGTTGTCACTATGTTTGAGCCCATTGTTGCAGCCACTGTGTCAATCCCTCTTGTTGACTGTCTCCTTATTTTTCACTAACCCTTCACTTTGCCAAGCATGATATCTTTCTCCAGGGACTTGTCCCTCCCTCAGAGATAGGCAGAATTATTTGACCACACTGACCTAGCAGGTTCTTTAAGAGTGCCTTAGTCTATACAATCATATGGCCTATCTTCAGCTCCAGTTACTACTGGAATTCAAGAATTGTTCCAAGACATATCTGCAAGTAGTTTAAACCACTGAGAAAACTATATGTTATAATGAGACTTGGCTCTGGAACCCTCCTGTCCAAGACAATGTAACATCAGAAATAATACCCCAGCCATTCTGGTTCTCCATCTTACCTGTTAAGTAGAAAGGAATTTGCTAAGTGAAATTTTAGAACAAGTTCTTTAAAAGCCCATATTGATGGCACACTGACTAATGAGTCTGTGAATCGAGAGAATATTCACGTTAAAAAGAAAGTGATTGTCACATGATTAATGTTTTTCCAGGTTGTTTAATGCCAGTGAATTTCAAACCCACTATTCTATTTATTGGGCAGAATTAACTCAATTGTTTGGTTCATCAATTTATTCCATTTATTAAGAAGTCAACTCAAAACATAGCTTATCAAGCTAGATAACTGGGATCTTCTAAAAATTAAACATTTAAGCTCATCAAAAGACTTCATCAAAAGATTAAAAAGAGAACCTACAGATTGGGGAAAATTTTTTGGCTATGACAAATCCGACAAATGTCTAAATTCTAAAATCTACAGGAAAATTCAACACCTCTACAACAAAAAGACAAATAATCCAATTTAAAAAATGGGCAAAGGAACAGACACTTCAAGCAGCTAACACACATGAGGAAATGTTCACCATCACTAGATATTACAGAAATGCAGATCAAAACCACAATGAGATACCATCTTGTCCCTGGTATTACTGGCACGAATTAAAAAAAAAAAAAAAAACAGAAAATAACAAATGTTGGAGAGGCTGTGGGGAGATTTGAACTCTTATCACTGCTGGTGTGAATGCAAAATGATACAACCACTTTGAGAAATGATATGGTGCTTCCTTGGAAAGCTAGAAATATCATATGATCCAGCAATCCCACTCCTGGGACTATATCCTAGAGAAGTTAAGAGTCATCACACAAATAGATATATATACAACCATGTTCACTGCAACATTGTTCACAACAGCAGAAAGATGGAAACAACTTAGATCCCATCAACAGATGAATGGATAAACAAACTATGGTACATACACGTAATGGAGTATTATGCAAAGATAAAGAACAATGATGAATCTGCAAAGCATCTCACATCATGGATGAATCTGGAGGGCAATATGCTGAGTGAAATAAGTCAATCTCAAAAGGACAAATATTGTATGAGTCCACTACTATAAAAACTCATGAAAGGGTTTACACACAAAAAGAAACCATCTTTGATAGTTACAAGGGAGGGGAGGCATGGAGATGGAAAAACACTAAATAGACAATAGGTAAGTGGTAACTTTGGTGAAGTATACAGTACTGGAGAACCCAACACAACTTGTCCAAGGCAAGGTCATGGAAGTTCCATAGACACATCCAAACTCTCCCAGGGACTGAATTGCTGGGCTAAGGGGACCATGGTCTCTGGGAACATCTAGCTCAATTGGCACAACAGTTTGTAAAGAAAATGTTCTACATTCTACTTTAGTGAGTAGCGTCTGGGGTCTTAAAAACTTGTGAGTGGCCATCTAAGATATTCCACCAGTCTCACCCTGTCTGGACCAAGAGAGAATGAAGAAAACCAAAGACACAAGGAAAAGATTAGTCCAAAGACTAATGGACCACAACAGCACAGCCTCCCCCAGGCTGAGTCCAGTACAACTAGATAGTGCCCAGCTACCACCACCGACTGCTCTGACAGGGATCACAATAGAGGGTCCCAGACAGAGCAGGAGAAAAATGTAGAACAAAACCGTAACTTACAACAAAGACCAGACTTACTGGCCTGATAGAGGCTGGAGAAACCTCTAGAGTACGGCCCGTGGACACCATTTTAGCTCAGTAATGAAGTCACTCCTGAGGTTCACCCTTCAGCCAATGATTAGACAGACTTATAAAACAAAATGAGAGTAAATGGGCACAGCAGCCCAGGAGCAAGACGAGAAGGCAAGAGGAGACGGGAAAGCTGGTAATACAGAACCCAAGATCAAGAAGGGGAGAGTGTTGACATATCGCGAGGTTGGTAACCAATGTCACAAAACACAATATGTGTACTAACTTTTTAATGAGATGTTACTTTTTCCTGTAAACCTTCATCTAAAGTACAATAATAAATAAATAAATAAATAAATAAACATTGCTTATGAAACACAGATAATTCTCACAAGAAAGGTCAAGCAATATAACAAATAGAGAGAATTCAAGTAGGAAACTGACCTAATTTTTCTCTAACAACATATTTAAATTTTTTGCTTGAAATATTATAAAAGGTGAGGAGATGGATGTTGATATTTATCTAGATTTTGGCTAATTAAAATAACAACTACCTGAAAAATCTCAAGGTTCAACTTATATTTCAAAAGATTTTTTATCAATTCATTCAGTCCCATTGGAAGATCCTCTTATTATGCCCGTTTTACAAGTGATAATTAATTTGCTGAAGACCTCATAGCACTTAAGAAGCAGAGCTATAATTTGAACCATGTCTATTTGTCCCTAGACTCACGATAGAATACTCTATGAAAGGTAAACCCTCTGCCATTTCCGGCACTTTTATCCCTGCCTCGTTTTGGGGACTGCACACCTGGGCAGCCTCTCCTAGTTCAGGAAGGCTGTTCAAACCCGAGTGCCTTTGCTTAGAAACCAATTTGTGATACCTCCAAAAAGCAGCTCTGTAAACCCACTATTTCCAAACCTAGAAACCTCTGTTTCGACAGGCCTGCCTAAGCTCACTCCTACCTTCTTAATTTTGGCAGCTTAAAATGGAACAGTGCATGTCATGATTCCTCACTTGGTTGGAATTTCTGTGTTCCCTGCCCTGTTCTGACCTCTGTGATCCATGCCCCAACCTGTCAACTTTGACCATACTTTACCTCTGCCCCCTGTGGCCCCCGGAACAAAAAACTCCACCTCCCCCAACACATTCTGTTACAAAACATTCCTTTGTCTCTTCCTTGGCTGGTCCCCAGCTGGCCTGGCCTCTAGGGCTGAGCTTCTTGGCTTGGCTTTTCTGGTGGTTGTATTAGATCTACTATTGATATTGAAGGGAGTAGTATACTGGGAAATTTTGTTTGCCCTTTGAATTTAAAACACTGAACACATGATCATCACTCTTCAGAGTATCGTAGGCATTACATTCTCTTCTGAAGAAGCAAAATGGCTAGTGGCTAAAGACACAGAAACTAGAGTCAGAATGTCAAGTTTCAAACCCTAGCTCTTCTGCTTTCTAGCTATGTAACATTGGGACAAGTTTCATCACCTCTTTGTATACCTCAGATTCCTCCTCTGAAAAGTAAAGTAGTAGGGATCATCACCCCATTGATGGGGTAATTAAAAACTGTTAATATATATATAAAGCATTTAGAACTCTGCCTGTCAGAGGATAAGTGCTACACACACACACAGGACGCTACAGTGATTTTACCATATACTTTATTTTATTTTTAATTTACAACTGCAATTATATCCTTTGCAAATTATATCAAATAGGCTCCTTCATAACAACAGTTAAACTCAATTGTGCCTGCTGGATACCCATATACCTTCTCTTGTAAGTGTACACATATAGTGTATGATCTGTGCATAATTCCAGAAGACTTTCACATGGTTATGGAGGAACAAGCACCATCTGTATAACTGCAAAAAACTGGCCTTTTTTTTTTTTTTTTAAACAAAAACAATGCAGACAACAACACTTTGTCTTTGGCAGCAGTATCAAAATCAGGTTGCCTGAAATGACACGTCCATGATGACAATGGCTGGAGATGGGAGCCACGAGCATCTGAGGGGCTGACAATCTAAGGAGTCTGGTCTTAATTCAGGGGAATGGTGAGTGGAGATGAGCGATACAGGATTGTGGCAGTCGGGTTTTAGGGTCTGATTTGCATTTTAGAAATTTTTCTCAGACACCAGTTTGAGAATGACCAGAACCCCTAAGGTCAGATAGGAGGCAATTTCTGTAATTCAGACTAAAGCAGTGATGGTTGGAAATAAGGCAGGGAAGGGGACTGAGAGGAGCCATAATGAAGAAATGGGATCTATAGACATTCACTGATTGAATAGTGAAAAGGAGAAGGCTAATATCAGAGTTCTCACTGGGTTACTAAGTGGTTCACACTGCTTTTTTTGAAGATGGGGTTTGAGGAGGGAAATCAGTTTTAAGGCAAAGTAGTTGATTGTGGATGTAGACAGGTTGGCATGAGGTGACTGTGACATTCCATTACAGATGTCCAGTAGATTTTTATACAAACAATTCTTGTACTAAGCAGAGAATTGTCAGATGAAGGCACAGCAAAAGAGCTAAATGCATTTGTAGAAGGGTTTGTAGGCAGTGTTAAGGCTCCAATCTAAGAATGGAGACCAAGAACTGCAGTATGGTCAATCCCCACCATTTTGTGATATCCTAAACAAGCCCTAAGTATTGGACTATTAGATAATGAAATGGAATAATTGGTTTTACCCAAATACAGAAGATTTAAAAGCAGATTAGTCAGATATACAGAGACAAGGCAGACGGAGTTAGTGGTGAAGAGACATTATAGCGAAGAGACACAAAATGTGGCCTAACTCCAGCTGGCAAAAAACAAATCTGAGGGAAAGGTTGACTTATTATGGGAATGTGATAGCATACAGATGAGAGAACTAGGTAATAGCAAGAAGGGGTGTATTGGAAGCAATATGGAGCAAATGGAAGGGTAGAAAACCTTGTTCCAATATTGAACTATTGGGGATTAAGACTTCAGAAATAGAGCACATTCAGATTTTAGGTTATGTGCAGGGTTGGGTGCTCCTGAGAATATATCACTGAAATGGAGATGAGGATAAGGTAGTTGTATTGAAGGATGAATAGTACTGCAGGGCCACTGCTCTGAGCTGTACTCTAGAAGATTTTCTGGGGAATAACACCAAGCTTCTGAAAGCTAAGATGCATTGAAGATCCAGGGAGGACTTACGTGTGAGCCTCAGAAAGAGTAGACAACAAGTGAACCAGAACTAGGGCAATCAGGCACTTTTCAAAACAACCTATACAGATGGCTAGTTGGCTAAGAGCATGGACATAAAGACTGCTTAACACATTGACAAAATACTAGGAGAAAAGTGGCTAAACCAAGTACTGACATAATCATCTAACCCAGATCAGAACTGAAGAGGAAGAAGGTATGTACGGCCACATTCAGATCAGTTTGAAACGAAGCCTTGAACTATTATCCTGAGAGGCTGGTTGTTGGAATGGTACTTTGCAGCCACTGGCTGCCTTTGATGGTGTTGCATAAACTTTTTTCCTGTAGCTCCCTTTTCTAGCATTTTCATGTGACTGGCCCACATGAATTTGTAGGAGAAATTGTATTACTCTCAGGACCTAGAGATTTACTCTTTTCAGCTCAGAAGCCCTCTGAGATTTTCTTCAGAAGCAACCCTATGACCTCTGGATAAACTTGGAACTAGAGCCTAGACATAGAATTGATGGTCCAATTCTGAATAATTTTTCCTCAGTGTGGTTGTGGCATCTCAACCACGTTGTGACTGATCACAAAGATGTCTTGACTGCATCAATGCAGTCACCAGCAGCCACAGATGCTAGGCAACTCCATGATTCCCAGGATTGTGTGGCTGGTCACCATTTTTGATCTGATGTGATTATTCTATGCGTTGTAAACCCTAACCTCTATGATGTCAATATGGTAGGATTAGGAGAAGTTATGTTAATGAGGCAGGACTCAGTCTACAGGATTAGGTTGTACCTTGGGTCAATCTCTTTTGCGATTCAAAAGAGAAGTGAGCAGAGAGACAGGGAGACCACTTACCACCAAGAAAGAAGAACCAGGAGTGGAGCACATCCTTTAGACCAGGAGTCCCTACACTGAGAAACTCCTACACCAGGGGAAGATTGATGACAAGGATCTTCCCCTAGAGCCAACAAAGAGAGAAGGCATTCCTTTGGATCTGGTGCCCTGAATTGGAACTTATAGCCTACTAGCCTGCGAAAGAATGAATTTCTCTTTGGTAAAGCCATCAACTTGCAGTATTTCTGTTATAGCAGCACCATATAACTAAGATGGGGCCAAGCTCTCATTACCTACTTAACATTTGGAGAAGTAAGATTGCTATCACTTGATTTCAACCCTTTTAATGAGAAAAAACCGTGCCATCTTTCCTCTCTTGTCGTCTTATTTTTTTCTGGACAGAGCATCACTTCTAGCTTACATTATTTCCCCTCCCCCTTCAAATAATCTGCACACCACAAGATCACTTGGAGTAGATAGAAGAGACGATGTTTCCAAACATAAGATTTAGCATCTTTGGTATCATTCCAAGATTAAAATGCAGTGATTTAAAGCAAGGTTCCCAAAGCTTAAAAACTTAGCTCAGTCCTTCTTAGTTATATAACACTGGGAACTTACTTTTATTTACCTGGGCCTCAGTTTACTCTGAATTAAAATGGAGTTTGTAATAATGTCTAATTTGTGACCTTGCTGTAAAGATTGAATGTAAAGCATTGAGAATAGTGTCTGATAATAGTATGCCTTCAAGAAATATTAGCTCCAAGTATTAAGAGGAATATATCTGTGTGCTGATTTTCAAGTGACTGCCCATGTTCTGTTTTTAGATGGGATAAAATGAATGCTATCGTTATTCAACAGACTGATTATTCTAGAAGTTCCTTCAGTTTGTAGTGCTCATAAAATTTCTCTAATCATCCTTCATCTGAGTTCTCCATTTATGGATGCTAAAAGATTCAGAATTAAAGTTAAATGCCTTTGGGAAAAGAGTTAGGCAGGAAATTGGGATTAACTCTAAGCCTGGTGAATATACTTCTCAATCTCCATAAACTAGGAATTTGCTCCTCCCTCTATTGAAAACCACAGGAAAGCATTTCTCCTTGAGGCTTTCAGTGCAGAGGCCTAATGCTGCATAGCTATGGGCTGAAGGATTGGTGGGCGAAGGGGGAAAAGAAGACACACAAGAAAAGCTGTTGGAATCTATAGCGTTGTTTAATGTCTGGTAATTATACATAATTAAATGCCCCTTCTTGCCCATAAATCCTCTCAGAGAGATGCCAGGATTGGTTTTGTAGGGCTGGGAAGAAATCTGAGGGTGTTTTTTGAAAGATTAAAAGGGAATTCCCAGATCCCAATGCAATTTGAGGAGACAGCTATTTAAGAGAGGCCCTGGCTGGAAGCGCATTGGAGGGACTGAAGTTATACAAAAGCAACATAGATAACATACATACCAGGGGATGGGTTAATGGAAAAAAAACAACTAACCCAAATAAAGTCCGTGTGGCAGACGCGCACCCAGAGCCACATGGTGATTAGTTATCGCATAAATTATATACCATGTCACTTTTCTAGGGCTTTTTTTTTCTCTTATAGATCAGAATCTTCTTTAACCGATAGTGATTCTTGTTGTCCAAGAATGTTCCTGATCATTAGATGTAAAATCTGGATTTGTTCTCCTTATCAACAAAGAGAGCAGGGATGGACCATTGAAGGGAGCAGGGCTTGAGTGTTCTTTATTTATGTATTCAACAACAACAAAAAAAACTGAATATTTAATGTGCCCAAGTACTAGCCTGGGTGCTTATATTGGTTTGCATATATTTAAATTACTAGCTGAAGCAGATATTTGGGTACGGAAAGATGGTAAAATCACTCACAGTCTTTCATAGTAACATGCTCATTGAGTAATTTTGACCTGGAAACAATCGAAACATACTTTTAATCAAAAGTTATGGAAATCCACAAGTATATTGCAGGTAAGTGTACAATCTATCAACTTTGAGGATGGGATACAAAAATTACCTTTATTTTTTATTTGTGTAAGTAGTCATATGACCAAAGAAGAGATCTAAAGAAAAGAGAGCAAAACAACCATAAAACAACAGAAACCCTACGCAATTATTTCCTTGTTAAATCAACTTGACTGAGGTATAATTAACATATAATTAAATGAACTTATTTGAAAACTTATAGTTAAGTAGGTTTTGATGGATAGGTACACCTGTGTAACCACAAACACATTCAAGACATAGAACATTTCTACCACCTCCAAACGGTTCACTTGCCCCTTTTCAGCCATTCCCTTCATACCATTCTAGGCTCCAGGTAAATATGTGCTATCTGTCCCTATTGATTAAATTTGCTTTTAATATAATTGACAACTATTTCTTGCGTATTTGTAGTGATTAAGAAATGATAACCCCCCCAAACCAAACCCATTGCCATTGAGTGGATTCTGACTCATTGCAACCCTATGGGACAGAGTAGAACTGCCCCATAGGGTTTCAAAGGAGTAGCTGGTGGATTCAAATTCCTGACCTTTTGGTTAGCAGCCAAGCTCTTAACCACCGCACTGCCAGAGCTCCAAGAAGTAATAAAGAACTAGAATATTTAGGTATGTCATTTTTAAGGTGTGGTTAAGAATTTTAATTTTGTTACAAAAAGTTTGCATCGTAACTGTAGTGTTACAATCATAAAAAGGGAACAGTGACCTCCTTTAGGAGACTAAATCTACAGGAAAGGCCATGTGGTGCCTCTCCCCTGTGATTGGTTCAAATTTAGTCAAGCGAAATATGTAAATGAGGAAATCATAGACTACTAAAACAGGAGGAAATTTAAGTCAACAGATTCAATGTGTAGACTGAGAAACTGAAATTCAGAGTTGCTAAGAACCTTACCCGAGATCACACAGAAAATAAAAAAAAGCAAAAGAGCAGATTGAGTTCAGTAAAAGTGTCCATAAACTAAAATAATGTGTCCTGTTATATGTTAAATGTTGTTTTAGCTGACTGTAGGACAGTAACTTTTATGTATTTCTAGTGCTATGGTTTTTCATCTGTCTTTCCTAATCTCTATAACCATTTAAGTAAACCTGAAATATTTAAGCTTATTTAACTGAAAAAATTACAGCTATGCTTTTACTGTGGTTTGATCCTATAATGTAGGCGTTTACACAGCTTTTAAATAACTAACCTGGCTACTGTCTAATGGTATTTTTATGGCCTATAAACCAATTTTAATAAACATTTAATAATAACAGTGTTATCTGTTATTGGGAGGGACCAGTCCCTGGAAAAGGACATCCTACTTGGTGAAGTAGAGGACCAGTGAAAGACAGGACAACCCTCAATGGGATGGATTGATAAAGTGGCTGCAACAATGGGCTGAAGCATAGCAACAATCATGAGGATGGCAAAGGACTGGGCAGTGTTTCATTCTGTTGTACATAGAGATGTGGGTTGAATCCGACTCAATGGCACCTAACAACAACAAGAGCAACAGCACTAGTCCCCATTATGCATTTACTGAGGATTTAAAATCTTACAAAATACTTCCACGTAATTTTTTTTTTTCAAAATATTTTCCTCCCCCCCGCCCCCCACCAAGATGAGAAAACTGAAGCTTTGGAAATGCTTCAGTTAGAGTGGTTGTGTGATAGTGTATATTCTTATACTATGACATCCGGAGCTGTCGTTACTTGGAGCAGGTAACACTTTTATATGTAGGTTCTCATTCTCTTCTAGTCTCCTAATATGACATTTCTAGTCTACTGTGAACTTTCCAGAATTCTGTATACTCAGATAGTGCAAAATACTTGAGGCATTTTTTTCTGAGCCATATGCAGGAGAACTAAAGCTCATGAACTCTGAAATATCTGATGAGGCTACACGGAAATGTTGTGGCTCACTTCCGGGTTGAGAAAAATGTAAACCACTCAATAGATAAAATACTATTTGCGTGCATGTTTATATTTGTCTTTACATAAGAATGCATGTGTGCATTTATAGGCATTGTTCTGGAACATCATTTTCAATATATCTAAGACCAGCATCTTTTTTTTTTTAATAAATATGTAAAACCAAGACAACATTTTATTGTTACTACTAAGGTGTTTCAGTAATCAAAATTCCTCAATTAACAATAAACACATGATAATTGTTGCTAATTCTAAGGAGCACCTGAAATATTGCTGTAATTTATATTTTGCTTTAAAATACTTCTGGTATCTAAGATTTCATTACGTGAACATCAATTAATTACTTAAATGAATATTAGTAGGTTTATCATAATTCTAGTTCTCTAACTTTTCAGTGATTTGATGGCAACGAAACTTTTTTCAATAGTTGCATGAGGGCATAAACATACGTTGAACACTCCCCAAAGCTCAGTTTTAATTAAGATTCTTTAGGAATTAGATAATTGAGCAGAAGCTCATAGAATGGACCTTTGCCAAGAACTAACAATAGTTATGTTGGCAAACCATGTTACCTAGTAACGAAAGCCACAGCAACATTTCCATAACATTGTAATAATACATTCATATTGTATAAATCTTCTAATAACCAAATACATGGCAAAATATCTACACGTATTATATAACAGACTCTGTGAAATATTCATTTTGCCTTTTTTCTCATTGTTCCTTTAGTTTACTATCCCAGTTTTGTGTTTCATCCTGAAAACTTGTTCTGTGCCACTGTTGGTATTCCAAACAGGGATATAGAAAGAATAAGAAAGAATCAATTGGTAATTTTAAACCAAAGAATGAAATTTCTGAAATAAATAGATTCAACAGCTGAACAGACATGAAAGAGAAAAGAATAAGCAAATCTTATGATAAATAAATAGAAATTATCTAAAGTGAAAAACAGTAAAAAAAAAAAAAATTAGAAAATAATGAGCAGAACCTTAGGGCTTATCAGATAATCTCAAATAGCCCAACATACATGTAACTGGAAAAATAGAAGGAGAGAGAGAATTGAGCGTAAAAAATACTCAAGAAACAACGCTTAAATAGATTCCAAATTTGGTGAAAGACGTATATTTACTTATATAAGATGTTCAAAGCACACCAAACAAAGTAAAGAAAAAGCAGCTGAATGTGAGGGTCATTGTAGTCAAGTGGTTGAAAGCCAAAGATAAACAGCACATTCTGATAGCAATACGAGAAAACAAACAAAAAAAAAACAGCATATTACACACAGGGAGACAAAATCTAACTAATGAAAGTCAGCACCAGAATCCATGGAGGTAAGAAAATAAGGAAACATCTTTAATGTGCTTAAGAAAAAAAAAAAAACTGTCAACCGAGAATTTTATACCCAGTGTAATATAGGTAAAACAAAGATATTTTCTGATAAAAGAAAACCAGGAGGGGTCATCACCAGCAGATCTACACTACAACATCTGGAATGCAAGAGAGGATTCTCCACATTCCCAGATGTGGCCACACAGACGAAATGCAAAATTCATTCAAATGCACAATTTATTCAAATGGACATAAGAAAAAAAAATAGTAAATTTGAAAAGCTATGTGTCTTAGTTATCTCATGCTGCTATAACTGAAATACCACAAGTGGATAGCTTTAACAAACAGGTTTATTCTTTCACAGTCTAGTAGACCAGAAGTCTGAACTCAGGTCGTCAGCTCTAGGGGAAGGCTTTCTTTTTCTGTCCACTCTGGAGGAAGGTCCTTGTCGTCAATCTTCCCTTGGTCTGGGAGCTTCTCCATACAGGACCCTTGAGTCCAAAGGACATGCTCTGCTGCCAGTGCTGCTTTCTTTGTGGTATGAGTTCCCCTGTCTCTCTGCTTGCTTCTCTCTTTTATCTCCTGTGAGATAAAAGGTGGTGCCAGCCCTAACCCAAGGAAACTTCCTTTACATTCGGTCAGGGATGTGACCTGAGTAAGGGTGTTACATCCCACCCTAATCCTCTTTAACATAATCCAATCTTGTCTCGTAAACTACAGGCAGAGATCAAGATTTACAACACAGGAAAATTACATCAATGACAAAATGGAGAACAACCACATAATACTGGGAATCATGGCCTAATCAAGTTGACACATATTTTGGGGGGACATAATTCAATCCATGACACCATGTATTTACTAAAATATTGAGTTTCAAAAAGCTTAGTCAGAGAAAACTTCAGACTCAAAAAGTTTCACTGGTAAGTTATATAAAGCATTAAAAGAGGAATAACAAATTTTACCGGACCTCTTTCAGAAAATAGAAGAGGAGGAGACATTTCCCAAATGATTTGTTATCTCAATTGATAACAAAACATACCAAGGACATTATAAGAAAATGAAAGTATAGATCAAGATCCCTAATGAATATAGACACAAAGTCCTTATGAAAACATTAATAAGTTGAATATAAACCCTTTGCCTTAGAATTGATTCCTAGTCATAGTGACCCTATAGGACAGTGTAGAACTGCCCCGTATGATTTCCAAGGAGCAGCTGGTGGATTTGAACTGCCCATCTTTTGGTAAGCAGCAGAGCTCTGAAACACTGCACCACCAGGGCTCTAGCAGTACATAAAAGGGATAATACAGCATAACACAATGTGGTTGATCTCGGGAACCCAATGTTGGTTTACGGTATGAAAATCTATCATGTAATTAAATATTAAGAGGATAGGAAAAAATACATGATTTTCTTAATAAATGGTAAAGTATTTGATGAAACTTAATGCCTATCAGTGATTTAAATGTATATATACATTTTATATTATTGTATTTATACATTATATATGTACTTATGATAGAGACATAAGGGAACTTCTTTAAATGGGGAGGAGCCCTGGTGGCACAGTGGTTAATTGTTTGGCTGCTAACTGAAAGGTCATGTTGGCAGGTCTAGCCCATCAGCCACTCAGTGGGAGAAAAACTTAGCAATCTCCTCCCATAAAGATTTACAGCCTTGGAAACCGTATGAGCCAGTTCTACTCTGTCCTATAGAGTTGCTATGAGTCAAAATCGACTTGACAGCAATGGGTTTATTTAAACTCATTACATTATGCTTTAATAGAAAATATTAAATGAGGCTAGGCAAAATTGTGTGTTCTCACTACTTCTTTTCAGCACCATACTGAAGAGCCAATCTTTTTCAGTAAGGTAAAGGAAAGACATAGAAAGCCTAAAGCTGGAAAGAGAAGCAGTTAAACCTTCTATTCAAATATTACAGGATTATTTATACAGAATATCCTGTGGAATTTATCAGATGAATGCTATTCTTGTTGTTTTCATTGCTGTCAAGTTGATTCTGACTCATGACGACCCCGTGTGTACAGAGAACTGTTCCATAGGGTTTTCAGGCAGATGACCTTCAGAACCAGATCACCAGGCCTATCTTCTGCGAGCCTCTAGGTGGGTTCCACCCCCAACCTTTCAGTTAGTAGTTGAGTGCTGACACTTTTGCATTACTAGGGACTCCTAAATGAGTGTTAGAATAAATAAATTAATTTGACATGGTCACAGGCTACCAGATCATACACAAAATTAATTATTTTTCTATATACCAGCAGCAACTATTAAACTTCATTTATAATAGCATTACAAAACATAATAGAGTTATGAATTTTTAACAAAAAGAAACACGTTTTCTACACTGAAAATTATAGCACAACACTGAGAGAAATTAAAGAAGATTAAAACAAATTGAATGGTTTCCATGCTTATTGATCCAATGACTCAGTATTATAAAAAATACCAAAACAAAAACCAAACCCACTGCTGTTTGGTCTCTTATGACTCAGAGTGACCTCATAGGACAGAGTAGAACTTCTACACAGGGTATTCAAGGCTGTAATCTTTATGGAAGCCAACTGCCACATCTTCATCTTGTGGAGCACCTGGTCGGTTCAAACCAATGACTTTTCAGTTAGCAGCTAAGTACTTAACTACTGCACCACCAGGGCTTCCTATAAAAATGCCAATTATTTCCAAATTATTCTATACATTCTACATGAACCCTATCAAAATCGCCATAGGATTTTCTATACAGTCAATTTGATTCTAAATTTACTTATAAACATCGTAGGAAATAAAGTCACCAAAACAGTACAGAGGAAAAAATAAAAGTAGAAGACTCACACTGCTTAAATACTAAAAATTATTCTAAGGCTACAATAATAAAAATAAGGTAATATTGGAGTAAGAATGTACAAAAAGATCACCGGCACAAAATAAAGAGATCAGACTTATCTATTTCCAGAGTTATGTCTAGATTATGTCTGTATTTATATCTAGATTTTATGTACATCTGTATCTATATTATCTATTTCAATTGCTTTTAACAAAGACACCAAAGCTATTCATTGGAGAAAGAGAAGTATTCCCACAAATGGTATTAGAAAAACTAGATATATGTATGGAGCTATATATACCTCAACTTCTAAGTCACACATACAATTTATTTGACATGGATTATAAACCTAAATGTAAAACTAGAACTATAAACTATCTAGAATAAAATATTGAAAAATATCTTCACAATCATGGAATAGAAACATCGGTCCTACAGAGGGCACAAAAAAAAAAATAGTCAAAAAGAAAAAAAAAATGATAAGTTATACATCATCAAAATTAAAAATGTCTGCTCATCAAAAAACACCATTGAGAAAAGTAATGGCATGCTACATAATATGAAGAATTGGTGTCTTTGAATTAGGGTGTTTGGGAAGAATATCGAATACACCATGGACTGCCAGAAGAATGAACAAATCTGTCTAGGAAGAAGTACAGCCAGAATGTTCCTTAGAAGCAAGGATGGCAAGACTTTGTCTTACTTACTTTGGACATGTAATCAGGAGCGACTAGTCCCTGGAGAAGGACATCATTCTTGGTAAAGTAGAGTCAGCAAAAAAGAGGAAGACCCTCAATGAGATGGATTGACACAGTGACTGCAACAATGAACTCAAGCATAACAATGATTGTGAGGATGGTACAGGACTGCACATTGTTTCCTTCTATTGTACATAGGGTTCCTATGAGTAGAAACTGACTTAGTTGTACCTAACAACAGCAACATAATATGAGAAAAATATTTGCAATACAAATATCAGACAAAGTATATATAATGAATTCCTGCTCTCAATAATAGAAGGACAAAACAAAACACAATTAAATTCTACTTCATTAGAGAAGATATATGAATAGCCAATAAACACATTAATTCTTTACACTAATTAGTGACCTGTAAGAGCTTGGCTGCTAACCGAATGGTAGGCGGCTTGAACTCACCAGCCTGTCCATGGGAGAAAGATGTGGCAGTTTGCTTCCATAAAGAGTGTAGCCTTGGAAATCCTGTGGGGTAATTCTATTCTGTCCCATAGTGTCGCTATGAGTTAGAATCGACTGGACGGTAACAGGCTTGGTTTGGTACTATGGGACTCTTATGTCTCTGGGTTTCACAATTTACACTCCATTGCTAAGCAAAAAGTTCATGGTTCGAGTCCACCCAACAGCACCACTGAAGAAAGCTCTGACAATGCACTTTCATAAAATTACAGCCATCGAAAGCCCTATGGAGTGCAGCCATACTTTGCCACACATGCAGTCTCCATAAGTCAGAATTGATTGACAGTAATGGTTTTGGTTTGGTTTGGTTTGGTTTGGTTTTATTGGGCTCTTACCTGGAGGCTCCTCTGAGACCTTTTCAGCATCAAAGTAAACCTCCACTGACAGATGGGTAGTGACTATGCAGGACTTGCATTGTGGAATTTAATTCTGAGTCTCCAGTATGGAATGTGAGAGTTCCACCGCCGAACCACCACTACCACAGTGGCAATTCCAGACTAAGACAAACTAGAAAGAAAGGCCTGGAGATTGATTTCCGAAAAGCAGACAATGAAGTTTTCATGGGTCACATCACCAACAATTAATCATGGGGATGGTACAGGACCAAGCAGCTTTTTGTTCAGCAGTGCATGGTGTCACCATGAGTTAGGACAGACTCTGAGGCAGCTGAGAACAACATCATTGGACTCCTCTTCTGTGTCAGCTCAAGTTCTCTACAGCTTCCCACAGGTGAAACCTGACTACAGCTTGCCTCAGCTCGCTTTCAGACTCAGCTTTTCAGATGCTTTTCTACATTCTGCAAACCTGAAAGCGCAAGGTTTACTCCATAGGGCAACTCTTGATCAGTAAGAGGTGAAGAACAGAAGCGAGTGGATAAATATTACCCTTTTTAAATTATTATTACTATTTTCGGGCAGACAAATCTCAGAGGCATTCTACACAAATTCTCAGATATCCCAAAAGATTTCAGTGGAATCAAATCCCAGTTACAGCAATGAACAGCTTGCTAGTACATTTTCATATTAGCTTTGCCTCATCTTCTTTCTTATTCTTTCCAGTCCCTCACTCCTTTTTCCTATCATTACAAATAAAAATAAACTGTCCATAAGCAAGCCGATGTCTCAGTCTCAGGTTTCCAGAGAAAATAAATCAGTGGGACCAGAAATTTTGAGAAATATGTGGAAAACAGGAGCTAGGATTGGAAAGAAAAAAACTGAGGAATATTTTGCCCATGGTCTTCAAGTAAGTGGCTTAAACAAAAAATGTCTATTTCTCTCACTTTCCTGTCCATTACAACTCAGGTGTAGTTCTGATTCATTCCATCTTTACTCAAGTACCCAGAGGGATGGAAGAGTCTCTGTCTGGAACAATGCCAGGACCAAAGAAGCACATTACTTCCATTTCCATTTCATTGTACAAAGCTTGTCAGATGGCCATGCTGGAATTCAACTGTGCAAGATATACAATGTTCCGGCAAGAAGATATTAAATATTTTTGAAAAATAGTGTGTTAGTTAACTCTATAGGATTCAGAAGAAAAAAAAAAAAAAACACATTGATGATGGAACAATACCAAAATTTAACCTGATATTTGACAAGATTACATTTTTAGATATAATAAATTCTGCTGTTGTCCTTATCTGTTATGGAATTGGCCCATGACTCATGGTGACCCTGTGTACAATATGATTGGGCTGTTGTGGTCCACAGAGTTTTAATTGACTGGCTTTTTGGAAGGAGTTCTTCATGCCTTAGTCTGTCTTAGTCTGGAAGTTCCCCTGAAGTGTGTTTAGCCTCATGGTACACTCAAGCCTCCACTGATAGACCGGTGGTGGCTGTGTGTAGGTGCATTGGCCAGGAGTCAAACCTAGATCTTCTGCATGAGAGGTGATAATTCTGACACTGTACCATCACTACCTCCATAATAAATTCTTCTTGTTGTTGTTGTTAGGTGCTGTTGAGTCAGTTCAACTTATAGCAACTCTGTGTACAACAGAACTTAACACTGCCCAGTCCTGTGCCATTCTCATAAACAACCCTATGTTTGAGCCCATCATTGCAGTCATTGTAACAATCCATCTCATTGAGGGTCTTCTTTTTTGCTGACCCTCTACTTTACCAAGCATGATGTCCTTCTCCAGGGACTGGTCCCTCCTGATAACATGTCCAAAGTACTTGAGACGAAGTCTTGCCATCCTTGCTTCTAAGGAGCACTCTGGCCATACTTCTTTTAAGACAGATTTGTTTGTTTTTCTGGAATTTCATAGTATATTCAATATTCTTTGCCAACACCATAATTCAAAAGAGTCGATTCTCCTTCTGTCTTCCTTTCACATGCATATGAGGTGATTGAGAACGCCATGGCTTGGGTCAGTTGCACCTTAGTCCTTCAAGTAACGTCTTTACTTCCCAACACTTTAAAGAGGTCTTCTGCAGCAGATCTGTCCAATGCAATACGTCATTTGATTTCTTGACTGTTGCTTCCATGGGTGTTGATTGTGGATCCAAGTAAAATGAAATTTTTTACAATTTCAATATTTTCTGTTTATCATGAGGTTACTTATTGCTCCAGTTGTGAGGACTAGTGATTCTGGAAGAAGAAAAATCTCTCTAAATATAGTATGAAAAAAAGATTTACAAACTGTAAATAAAGATATATAAGTTTCAAAAAGGAGCCCTGGTGATGCAGTGGTTAACTGCTCAGCTGCTAATAAAAAGATCAGTGGTTAGAACCCACCAGCTGTTCTGTGGGAGAAAGATGTGGCAGTCTGCTACCATAAAGATTACAATCTTGGAAACCCTGTAGAGCAGTTCTAACTCTGTCTTATAGGGTTGCTATGAGTCTGAATCGATTTGAGAGCAACCTTTTTTTCAAGTTTGAAAAGAAGCTTTTTTCCCCCTTAGTATCATTTTACTGTGAAGGATATTATTTATAACCAAATTATTTACACCTGGAAAACCGATCTAGTACTAGCATTGTTTTAATAGCTCAAATTTTTAACTCATGGTCATTCTTTGCCCTTACTATTTGATTTTCTTAGACTGTCCTCTTCAAATGTTAAGCTGTTATCACAAATTACATATTTTTCTAGAAATTAATTTCAAATAAATTTTCACAAATCTGTTGCAGTATTTGTGAGCTCCATAACGTTTGGGGTGAATATGGAAAAAGAAGCTTGGAATTTTAAATTGATTTATTTCATTTCTGTTGCTGGCTAACATTTAGTATTTAACATCCCATATTTGGATATTTGGATTTACACATTCTCATAAATTAACTGGTTTCCCAAGTAAGTCTAATATGTGTATTTCATTTTATAAAACAACATTTTTGAAGTTTTAGTAGGATTTTCATCCCCAAATTTATGGGATGAGTGGTTACATTATTTGTGTAAAGAACCATATTGCCTATAATTCAATTGGTAACTACACTTCAAATAATGCCACCAAGTGACTAGCCTAGGTTGACTTCAAAACGTCAATGTCCCCTCATTGTAGGGGATTAATTTTGTGCTATACATCCAGTGCTGATTTTAGCTGAACTGTTAAGGAGTTAGGGATGTCATCATACTCCTTGGGACAATGCAATTTCATCTTCCCAACTCATCCCTTAAATAGTAGCTGTGCAGAAGTCAAACTGATGCCGCTTCAAATATTTACACAAAATGATCCCCAGTGTTCAACTAATGGTTCCTTCTACTTTTTAAAACAACTTTCTATATCTACTTTGAGAATGAAGGAAAAAAAAAGCCTAGGGTTTGTGGTTACCAAAAGAGAATATTGACTGAGGCAAGTGTAACATAGAGTAGGAACACCTTTTCATTTCATCATCTCAGAGGCTGAAGAGAACATAATGCATGCTGAAGACCGATTGAGGTGAACATTCCGAGTAGACTTCAGGATAGAAAGCCAGAATATGAGGGTAATACATGTCACTGCAAATCATTTATTTGAACACTGTACTTAATTGTATTCCTCAGGGTAAGAGAAGCTAGCATTCCATCATAATCCTACTATACCATGGTATATCAAACACAACTTTTAATGTAATGGATTTTAAATGCCTTACAGATATTGCACAATGATTATAGTCCTTCTTATAAGGGTGGTCTGGTCTAAATTTGATAATAGGTTGGGCTGTCCTGTGCTAAGCAAATAAGTTAAGCTTAGCTTGCTGAATCCCATTCTTTTGTTTCATAACCAAAGTCTGTTTTTCATTTGCATACATAAATTGGCCATCTGCTTTGGTGACAATGGAGTGCTTCATGAAAGGTTCCCAGGCCAGGCTGCAATGTTGAAAGCTTTATAAATCTATTTGGATTTGTATAAACATTATACCTCCCTAATCCAGATCTGGCCTCAATACTAATGATTTATTTTTTAATTCCAACACAAAAGAATAGAGAGGTTTGCAATCATAATTTATTTCCCTTGCCTGCTGGGCAATCTCATTTATCATCATATTTTTATACATTTTAATCCACATTTCAGAATACTATGTGCTCAGAGTGAGCGTGGCTGGCTAACGTAGGTCTTTTACTTGAAGAACCAAAAACCAAACCCAGTGCTGTCAAGTCGATTCCGACTCATAGCGACCCTATAGGGTAGAGTAGAACTGCCCTATAGGTTTTCCAGGGAGTGCCTGGCTGATTCAAACTGCTGACCCTTTGGTTAGCAGCTGTAGCACTTAACCACTACGCCACCAGGGTTGGGTACCTCTAATTCTGTCAGCATGACTAACCTAGGCAAAATCAGTAGAGAAGACCTTCAGCTGAGTAGCCATGGCATGTTTATCGCATCATTTTCCTCTCTCTCTGACTCTGTTGTTGAAATTCTTTAAAACTGAGGGTACTCAGAGAAGTTTGATTACCATATGGACGGAATTGTGAACAATGACCCTTCCAATGTGGAGTGTGATCTTACCAGTCTCCACTTTCACCTTCAGAACTGGTTAGACGTAAATGTGTTGTTTCTTGCAAGGGAAAGAGACAACAGTATTTGAAATAGTTACAGATGTTTTCAATGCTCCTCCAAAAGAATATGAATTTAATAAGTTGAAATTCTAAACCTGAGCTCTGGAAGCCCATTCCTCTGTCAGTTTGTTTGTTTCAGCACTTTGATTGGATGCAAAATATATTTGCCAAATTATTACACTATTTTAAAGCATAATACAAGATTGATTGCTTACTCATTCTACCAATTAAACCTCAATTAAAAGAAATTGTCAACAAACTTTTCATAGCTTAACTTTTTAAAATATACCTCAGAAATATAGCTTTCAATGAAATGCCAGAGTTAAATGTCATGTGAGAAAAAGCACAACGATCCATTGAATGAAGTTTATCATCCACACACCTACATTATATTGAAGATTATTCAGTTAAAAAAATGACTATACTTAAGACAGCCTTCGGAGTGGGCAACTTTTTTTCTTTCACTTCAAGTATATTTATTGGGTGCCTGACAGTATGAGTTTATCTACTACTTTTTAACATAACATATATAAATGTTAGAGATGGTTTGTCAAATTCTTTTTTTTTATTTTGCAAGAAATTATCTTGTCAGATAAAGGCACCTTGATTTTTATCTCATTTTTTTTTTTAAGTTAGAAGGAGAAAAAAGAAACCTGAAGATAATATTTAAACAGCCTATAAGATGCTAACTACAAAATGGTTAAACATTAATATTCTTGAAGTAGCGCTGCCATGAAGACACTTAAAGGTGTTTCAAAATGTTGTTTATCACTATAATAGAACAAGAGAGGAAAAAATATATGTACATATGTATGCGTATATACGGAGCCCGGGTGGAACCGTGGTTAGAAGCTTAGCTGCTAACTGAAAGGTTGGCAGTTTGAATCCACCGGCTGCTCCTTGGAAACCCTATGTGGCAGTCCTACTCTGCTATGGGGCCACTATGAGTAGGAATTCACTCAATGGCAATGGGTTTATGTGTATATATGCATATGTATCTGTACGTGTGTGTATACCAACACTCACACACAACTTGGGTCATACAAGGAAATGAACATTTTGGTCAGATGAAACAGAACTAAATATGCTTTCTGACTGGGTACTTCATAAAATGCCACTGTCTGATCAGATGCACTTCAGCGACAAAGGGAAAGAAAAAATTTGTCCCAGATTGATCAGTATGGTATGCAATATGAATTTAGTAGATTCTATTGGAAGAATCACCACTAGTCTGTCAGTTCATCGTCCTGTGGTGGTTTGCTTGTTTGCTATGATGCTGGTAGCTATGCCAGAGGTATTTCAAATACCAGCAGGATCAGCCATGGTGGACAGGTATTAGTGGAGCTTCCAGAGTAAGACAGGCTAGGAAGAGAGACCTGGTGATATACTTCTGAAAAATTGGCCAGTGAAAACCTTGTGAACAGCAGCAGAACATTGTCTGATATAGTGCCAGAAGATGAGCCCATTAGGTTGGAAGGCACGCAAAATACAACTGGGGAAGAGCTGCCTCCTTAAAGCAGAGTCAACCTTAATGAGGTGGATGGAGTCAAGCTTTTGGGACACCCGTTTGCTGATGTGGCACAGCTAAAAAAGAGAAGAAACAGCTGCAAACATCCATTAATAACTGGAATGTGGAATGTATGAAGTATGAATCTAGGAAAATTGGAAGTCATCAAAAACGAAATGGAATGCATAAAGATCAACATATTAGGTATTAGTGAGCTGAAATGCACTGGTATTGGCCATTTTGAAGCAGATAATCATATGGTCTACTATGCTGGGGTTGACATATTGAAGAGGTATGGCATCACATTCATCATCAAAAAGACCATTTAAAGAACTGTCTTGAAGTACAAAGCTGTCAGTGATAGGATAAAATCCACATGTCAACAAGGAAGATCACTGAATACGACTATTATTCAAATTGACTCGCCAACCACAAAGGCCAAATCCAAGAAATGGAAGATTTTTACAAACCTCTGCAGTCTGAAACTGATTAAACATGCAATCAGGATGCATTGATAATTACTGGAAATTGGAAAGCAAAGGTTGGAAACAAAGAAGAAGGATCGGTAGGTAGAAAACATAGCCTTGATAATAGAAACAATGCTAGAGACAGCATGATTGAATTTGCAAGACCAATGATGTCTTCATTGTGGATACCTTTTTTTCAACAACATAAACAGTGACTATACACGTGGACCTTGCCAGGTGGAATAGATAGGAATCAAATTGACTACATCTGTGGAAAGAGATGATGGAAAAGTTCAATATCATCAGGCAGAACAAAGCCAGTGGCTGACTGTGGAACAGACCATCAAGTGCTCATATGCAAGTTAAAGTTGAAGTGGAAGAAAATTAGAACATGTCCATCAGAGCCAAAATACAGCCTAGAGAATATTCTAACTGAAATTAGACACTGTCTCAAGAATAGATTTGACACATTGAACACTAATGATCAAAGACGAGAGGAGTAGTGGAACAACATCAAGGACAACAAATATTAAGAAAGCGAGAGATAATTGCAAAGATGAAAGAAAGAAAGGAACGAAGTGTGGAAGAAGGGATGGAGGGAGTGGGAGGGAGGGAGGAAGCGGGGAGGAAGAGAGAAAGAAAGAGAAAAAAGATAGAGAAGGAAGGAAGGAAGGAGGGAGGGAGGGAGGGAGAGAGAGAGAAAGAGAGAGAGAGAGAAAGAGAGAGAGAGAGAAAGAGAGAGACAGAGAAAGAGAGAGAGAGAAAGAGAGAGAGAGAAAGAGAGAGAGAAAGAGAGAGAGAAAGAGAGAGAGAAAGAGAGAGAGAAAGAGAGAGAGAAAGAGAGAAAGAAGGAAGGAAAGAAGGAAGGAAAGAAGGAAGGAAAGAAGGAAGGAAAGAAGGAAGGAAAGAAGGAAGGAAAGAAGGAAGGAAAGAAGGAAGGAAAGAAGGAAGGAAAGAAGGAAGGAAAGAAGGAAAGAAGGAAAGAAGGAGAGAGAGAGAGAGAGAGAGAGAAAGAAAGAGAGAGAGAAAGAGAGAGAGAAAGAGAGAGAGAAAGAAAGAGAGAAAGAAAGAGAGAAAGAAAGAGAGAAAGAAAGAGAGAAAGAAAGAAAGAAAGAAAGAAAGAAAGAAAGAAAGAAAGAAAGAAAGAAAGAAAGAAAGAAAGAAAGAAAGAAAGAAAGAAAGAAAGAAAGAAAGAAAGAAAGAAAGAAAGAAAGAAAGAAAGAAAGAAAGAAAGAAAGAAAGAAAGAAAGAAAGAAAGAAAGAAAGAAAGAAAGAAAGAAAGAAAGAAAGAAAGAAAGAAAGAAAGGACCAAAATGGATATCAGAAGACACTGGAAATTGCTCTTAAACTTAGAATAGCTAAAGGAAACAGAGGAAATGAAGTAAAAGGCTGAACAGAGATTTCAAAGGGTGGCTTAAGAAGGCAAAGTAAAGTACTATAATGAAATGAGCAAATACCTGAGTTAGAAAACCAAAAGGGAAGAACATGCTCAGCATTTCTCAAGCTGAAAGAACTGAATAAAAAATTCAAGCCTCGAGTTGCAATTTTGAAGGATTCTACAGACAAAATATTGAAAGATGTAGGAAACAGCAAAAGAAGGTGAAAGGAACACACAGAGTCACTGTACCAGAAAGAATTTGTTGATGTTTAACCATCTCAGGATGTAACATACGCTCAAGAATCGATAATACTGAAGGAAGAAGTCCAAGCTGCACTGAAGACATTGTTGAAAACAAGGCCCCAGAAATTGACGGAATACCAATTGAGACGTTTCAACAAATGAATGCAGTGTTGGAGGTGCTCACTTGTCTATGCCAAGAAACTTGGAAGAGAGCTACCTGGCCAACCAACTGGAAGAGATTAATATTGGTGCCCACTCCAAAGAAAGGTGATCCAACAGAATGCAGAAATTATCAAACAATATAGTTAATATTATACACAAGTAATTTTTGCTGAATATAATTCAAAAGCAGTTGCAGCAGTACATCGACAGGAAACTGCCAGAAATTCAAACTGGATTCAGAAGAGGATATGGAATGAGGAATATCATTGTGGATGTCAGATGGATTCTGGCTGAAAGCAAAGAATACCGGAAAGATGTCTACCTGTGTTTTATTGACTCTACAAAGACATTCGACTGTGTGGATCACAACAAGTTATGGATAACATTGCAAAGAATGGGAATTCCCGAACACTCAGTTGTGCTCATCAGGAACATGTACGTAGACCAAGAGGCCGTCGTTCAAACAGAACAAGGGATGCTGAGTTCTTTAAAGTCAGAAAGATGTGCTCCATGATTGTATCCTTTCACCGTACTTTTTCAATCTGTATGCTGAGCAAATAATCCAACAAGCTGGACTATATGGATTGAAGGAAGACTTATTAACAACCACCAATATGCAGATGACACAAACTTGCTAGCTGAAAGCAAAGAGGACTTGAAGCAATTACTGATAAAGATCAAAGGCTACAGCCGTCAGTATGGATTGCGCCTCAACATAAAGATCACAAAAATCCTTACAACTGGACCAGTAAGCAACATTATGTAAAGAGAGAAAATACTGAAGTTGTTAAGCATTTACTGAAAATATTATTGACAATATTGTATTTTCATATTTGCCTCTTGGTCATTTACAGATTAAGATGATCTCCACTAATCCATACTTGTTAAAAATGATCTGTATTTCCAATCTTATTAAGTTGATGGAATATTTAATAATTTGGGAAACCCCCCTCTTTCTCTCTGTCAATATGTATAAATAAATATTAAAAAACTAACATAGCAGATATCTATGTAAACCATCTTTTGAATATTGAGCATTTTCAGTCTCAATGTACTTTTAAGTAAACTTGTACTTCATTTACAGAGTTGGGTCAACTACAATATATTGGTGGGGTGTTTGGGATATGTAAAGGAGAACATTAATTAAGGTAAGAATGAGTTAAAGTACAAAATAAGATAATTGAATATCATAAAGAGAAGCGATGTCTTGGCTTTGTATGTGGATATTTAATTAAATAGATTTAGGGCAGAAAGAGGAGTCACTGGGTGGCACAAACCGTTAAGTGCTCAACTGCTAGCCAAATGGTTGGCAGTTCAAACCCACCCAGAGGTATCTCAGAAGACAGGCCAGATGATTTGCTTCCAAAAGGTCACAGTCTTGAAAACCCTATGGAGTATAGTACTACTCTGCACACATGGGGTCGCCATGAGTTGGAATCAACTACATGGCAACTAATAAGAACGACACCAGAGTGGAAGAGAATAAGATACTATGTTAGCTAGAATAATTTTTGGTCTAAGTAAAAAATAACCCAAAGCAAAAACGGTAAAACAATAAGAATATTAATGGTTCACATAAAAGGTAGTCCAAGGGTAGAACTAGTTCCAAGATTGGCTTAATCTGTTGGCTCCAACTCTCTTTCTTTGACTTGGTTACTGCTTCTCTGCATGGCAGTATCTTTCTCAGGCTGACACTAGGTACAGGCTTAAATAACGCAAGTACACTGCACAGAAGAAGAAAGGTCATAATTTCCAATGGTGAGAGAGAGAGACAAAGAGAGGGAGTTAGGCAGACAGAGAGAGACAACAACAACACGTTTCTCCTCATAATCTCAAAAACACTCCAGTTCTATCTCCTCGGCTGAAACAGGGTCACATGCTTACTCTTTCTTAAACCCATTCCCGTGACAACCTGGTTAATGCCACGTGATGATGGCTTCAGTCTGGTTTCCTGAACCAGTCCCTGGCAAGGGGCATGGCATTATTTTAAGATAAATCAGATAAATGAAGCCTGCAGGGGCCTGCTTACCCCAAAGTACATGAAATGGTCAGGAGGCATAATAGTATTTGATTTCCGGTCTCCATACAAGGTATTGTTTTTTTATCTAGCTACACCAGGCGCTCCTTGGAAACTCTATGGGGCAGTTCTACTCTGTCCTATAGGGTCGTTATGAGTCGGAATCGACTCGATGGCACTGGATATTTTTTGCCCTCAATACACATGCTTATTTTTGTGGGTGTAACAGCTGAATGCTATGATTTGTAATCTGTTTCTCTGGTAAATATGAATGTGCAATTTTTTCCTAAGAAATAGAGCCCCCTACAAAAATGTGTATGTGTGTGCCTCTTTACACAAATAGTATTTAAAACAACTTTAATTACGATATCTGATTTATTCCTAACATAATTCTGTTTATTTAAGGTAGGTACTATTAATACCTTTGTTAATTAATACCTTTATTTATTAATACCTACCTTAAATGGAAGTTCTACTCTGCCCTATAGGGTCGCTATGAGTCAGAATCGACTCAACGGCATTGGGTTTTATTTTTTTACTATTAATAACCTGGTAGTTACATACCGAAGACAGATGGGTAGAGATTTGAATCTATGGAGCCATGGTGGCACAGTGGTTAAGAGCTTGGCTGCTAACCAAAAGGTCAGCAGTTTGAATCCACCAGGCCTTCCTTGGAAACCCCCACGGGGCAGTTCTACTTTGCCCTATAGGGTCACTATGAGTTGGAATAGGACATGGGCTTTTTTTTTTTTTTTAATTGCAATATCTCATTTACTTCTGACATAATCCCATTTGAGGTAGGACTATTAATAGCCTAGGTAGATAGATACCGAAGATAGATGGATACAGATATGAATATGGACATATCTATGTATTTATATATGTAGAGATGTGTATACACATATATCTTTATATAAAGATATCTATATTAAATCTTTTAATGTAATGATTTTCTTCTCAAACCAAGCTGAGTTGGGAAAGTCTTTTTGTTTGTTTCTTAATTTTCCATTCTTTTCTTACTCTAGCAAAACTTTGTGGATCCCATTAACTTAATCCTCAAAAATAAGTTGTGCTTTAGACTTGTAGGGTGTTACTTTGGCTTGATTTTGTTTGACTCTGCGTCCATCTCTGCCTTCACAGGTTGTATGTGCTCTGATTTTGGTTACTGTTGTGGTCAGGACTCGCAGTGCCTATTGGTCACACCATTATGGAAACCTCTGAGTCTATACCTTGTGATGCTCCATGTGCCGTAGACCAGGTTTCTTGTGGTCCAGACAGAGGCCTGAGGGAAGATCACTTTTGTTAAGATTCAGTCCCTGAACCATAGTACGCAAATATTGCTTATTTGGAAAATGTTACGATCTCTCAGAAAACTTCTTTTAGATGTATTTATGTTCAGCTATCATCTTAGTATGTTACATATGGGATATTTAGTGCGTGTGTAGTAAGGCATATTTTGGAAAGGACTTTATGAAGGACATTGCTTGCCATCTTATTCTCTTTAATTTTTCTGTAGAAAAATCAATCATTTTACAAGTATAATTATCACTCAGATAATTAAGTTTGGAAAATATGTAGTATTCAAACATGAAACATGGCATCTTTTTTATTAAATGGTAAGATGTGTTAATGTTTATAGGCTAGAAAATTATTTGTAACACTATGTTCTTTAATTGCTTCTATAATCTATCTGTCCATCTGTCTGTCGTCCATCCATCCATCTCTATCCAAATTAATGCACTATGAGAAAACCTAAGGTATAAGAAACCAACTATTGCTTTAAAACAAAAATCCATATTGGGTCTGGTGCCTTTAACAAGTAATTAATTTTATTATAATTTCATCTAAGCAATTTCTTTTCAGGAACCTCTCAGTTATTGAAATCATAATACATTTGAAGATGCTATTAATGTTTCAGAAGGGAAAATAAAAACAGGGCAAACTAAAACAGATCAGTCTTTGTCCTCTGGTGTGTAAGATTTACAAAGAGAGAGAGAGGAAGACAGAAAGAGAGATTATATACAACTAGATATATTGGAGCCATGTTTTTTCAAGCCAATTTGTTTTTGCTACAATTACCGCTAGTGACCCTGTAAGACAAAGTAGAACTGCCCCCAAAGAATTTCCAAGGAGCAACTGGTAGATTTAACTGTCAACCTTTTGGTTAGCAGCCAAGCTCTTAAACACCATACCACCAGGGCTCCATGCTAGGCGATATTAATTATTCAATACACATTTTTTTAAATCCAGGAATTATTATATTGTCCGTAGTTATAACTACTCTCTATTACTGTTAGGAGTTCTTATTTACCTGCAACTGTGGGAAAAGTTAAGGGAAATTCCGGTACACTGTCAGGGAATCTCCCTTCTCCCTCCTTTGCCAGGGGAATACCAGAAATAAACCTCCGCTCCTTTTCTTCAGAATTCCTGTCCATTCTTTGGAGGCCTTGCTACCAGAATCAGAAAGTTTACAAGCAGGGTAGTCTAGTGGAATAAATACAAGCTGAGACAGAACATTTGTACTCAAATAGAGATGTCGCAAGCCTTGTATTGAAGAAAAGCAAAGTGCTGGAAGCAGTTCAGACACTAAACGTCCTGATATTTTCAAATGGAGTTCCCTAATGACATTGTTGCTTTAAAATTAAGGATCAAAATACATTGACTTCCAGACTGTAGATCAGCACAGAGATGGAATTGGTTTCATTCAGATGATTGACTCCTAAGAATATAGGGTGTGGAGTTGTATCTTTCCTTGATTTTTCTTTCTGTAAATTCAAAGTAGTTATACAATTTGACTAGAAAGAAGGTTTCACCTGATCCACATAGTAACCCCATTTTCATTTGCTTCAAATTATGGAGCTCAGACATGGGAAAACATAGTTCCTGTTTAGGGTGCAGCATTTGTTTTTGTGTTATGGGCCTCCAGATTAGAATGCCTTTTTTTTTTTTTTTCTGAAAGTTTTGTGTTATGGTATATACCTACCAATTTTCTCACTTACCCACAATCACCACATAATATTGTCTTCTTTACCTTGAGATGCATTGTGACAGTTTGAGTGCCTAAAATTGGAAGAATTTACTCTCATAAATTTAGGAGGTAAAGTAACTGAAACTAGTAGATTCATTTTTTCCCTGATATTTCCTGTAAAGCAACCTGGTACTTACCATGTCCCATATCCAGTGGCAATTAGTCATTGCTGTTTCAATTACCTAAAAGACATAGTCAAGCTTCAGCAAGTTTGAGTTTTCCCCACACCTATTGTAACATTTTTAAACTATTGACAATATCTTGGACTGCTTGATTATCTAGCTTGCATGCTTCTTCTGTTTGTTTCTGGGAAATTGAATATGGTTTTAGATTTTTTTTTTAGAATATATTACTTTGCTACTTTAGAATAATCAGATCTCATTGCTAATAAATTAACTCTGATGGTGTGTACCTATAGATTATACATATAAAATCCTTAAATTATATTTAAAAAATTTTCACATTAAAATATCATCATTAAAATCTGTGTACATTAGGAATAGCTGAATAACCTCATGTTAAATACAATTATTCCTAGTAGACCTCTTCTATTGCATTATCCTTCAATTTCCTACCATAGTATGTTGGGTTTCGGGGATAGGCACCTTGTCTGTTCTGTGCATAGAACTTCAGGGCTAGAGCGATCATTCCTGGGAAGCCTCCAATGCACCGAGATCTGACTTAGAAAGAGTTGCTGGGGCTTGAGCCTCAGCCTGATGATGTTGTAATGAGAGAAGACCTTTGGGAGGGTTTTGGGAAAGGGTGGAAGTATTCAGCATGTGGAAGAAGTGTAAATAGTTTGTGGTCAGAAGGCAGACTGTGGTTGTTCTAAAACATGGCCACACATTCTTTGACTCTTTTCCATTGAGAGATGGGACCACGTCCTCTTCCCTTGAATCTGGGCAGGATGATTGGCACAACCAATAAAATACAGCAGAAGATGCTATGTGACTCCCCAGGCTATGTCACAAAATTCCATCCAGCTTCTGCCTTATTCCCTGGAACACCTGCTCTTGGAGCTTTAAGCTTCCTTGTAGGGAGGTCAGCTACTCTGAGGGTACCGCGCTGTGAGGAAGTTCAAGCCACAAGGAGCTTGTGAAAACACCCCCAGTGGAAGTGTCTGAACTTCAGTTAACAGCCTCAGCTGAGTCTGGCCTTAGAGTCCTCTCGACCCAGATTTCAGACATGTAAATGAAGAAACCTCCACGTGATTCTAGGCCCTAGGCCCTCCCAGTCATTGCAGTAACCCCCAGTAAGATTCCAGATATCATGAAGCAGAGACAGCAAGCCACTCCTGCTGGTACTTTGTCCAAATTCCTCACCCACTAAACCTATGAACATAATAACATGGTTGTTTATATGACTAAGTTTGAGTTGGTTTGTTATGCAATAATTGGTAGCTGAAACACTCAGCATAGATCAGCGTAATGAAGTTCAGCATCCATTTTTCCATTCCATTGTTAAAGCTACGACTTGAAATTTCAGGTATAATGATCTATCATTTATAAAATTAAATTAAAAAAAAAAACCTATTCCTCACTTAAACTTATAACATAGGCTATATTTCTAAGTAAAAAGGAACTTTGAATTTTATTTAATGGCAAAAGAATTGCTGTGTATTTTGTTTTAATTATAAATAATTAAAATTAAACCATTGTTTTATCGGAACTTCTCAGGACACAGTTTCAACACTCGTAGAAAAGAACTATTTTTTAAGGCATTTAACATCCAATTGCTTTATAAGCAAAGGAAAGGTAGAACTGATTAAACCTTCTCTCCTCTGTGCCTCCTGTTTTTTATCTTACGTATATTCTAAATCTCATCTCTAACATAAACAATAATAAATCATCTGGCATTGATAATGTGAAGAATTTTTACATGTCCATCCTGAAATCTAAAGAAACTGAATAGTGTTTATTTTAAGAGAAATAACATCAGAGATCTCCATCAAGATTCAAGCCTGTCAATATAACGGAATTCCAACCATTTTTGTATAGCTACACCCACACGCATCCACATCCACATTTGTTTTTGCTCTTAACATGAAGTAAGTTCTTTCTAAATCATTAAAGACAATCTCAAATGAAAATAAGTACCAATAAACTTTGAACTAGGGCAGCAGATGATATAAATGTGACATGTGAACATTTAAAGAAACATTTTTAATGCAGGCGTACCTTGGAGAAATTGTCAATTCGTTTCTAGAACACCACAATAAGCGAATATCATCCAGGCTTTGTTGTTGCATTTAGAGAGCACCAGCAGAGTAGATTTTGTATAATTCTTGAAGGCTCTAAGATGGAATGATAAATAAGCATTGGCTTCAACTTAAAATCACCAACTGCATTAGCCCCTAACAAGACAGTCAGCCTGTCCTTTCAATGTTTGAAGCCAGGCATTGACTCCTCTCTAGCTATGAATGTCCTAGGTGGCATCTTCTTTCCATATACAACTGTTTCATCTACGCTGAAAATCTGTTGTTTAGCATGGCCACTTCCATCAATTAATCAGCTAGATCTTCTGAGCAACTTGCTGCCGCTTCTATATCAGCACTTGCGCTTCACCTTATACTCCTATATTTTGGAGAGGGCTTCTTTCCTTAAACCTCATGAACTAACCTCTGCTAGCTTCAAACTTTTTTTTCTGTGGCTTCCTCATCTTCTTCGGCCTTCAGAGAATTGAAGAGAGTTAGGGCCTTGTTCTGTATTAGGCTTTGGTTTAAGACAATGTTGTGGCTGGTTTGATCCTCTATCCCAACCACTAAAACTTCCTCCCTGTCGGCAATATCAGCAGTAAGGCTGTTTCTCTTCCTTGTCATTAGCGCACCCACTGGAGCAGCACTTTAATTTCTTCCAAGAACTTTCCCTTTGCATTCACAGCTTGGTTAACTGTTTGGTGCAAGAGGCCTAGTTTTGGCCTATTTCAACTTTCAACATGCCTTCCTCCCTAAACTTAATCTTTTCTAGCTTTTGATTTAAAGTGAGAGACATGCAATTCTTCTTTCACTTGACCACTTAGAGGCCATTATATGGTTATCAGCTGGTCTAATTTCAATACTGTCCAGTCTCAGGGAGTAGAGAGGGCCAAGGAGAAGGAGAGGGATGGGGAATGGGTTTGCTGGAGCAGTCAGAATGCACACATTTACCGATTACGTTCACCATCTTACGTGGGAACAATTTGTGGCACCCTAAAACAATTACAATAGTAACATGAGTTGAAATCAACTCGATGGCACCTAATGACAACGACAACACAAGAGATAGAGTTTGCCTTTATAGAGAATCGTGGTGTTGCCTTTTTGAGTGAAGGCTAGAGAAAAGCCTCTCTTAAGGGCGAATATTTTAAACTGAGAGCTGAAGTTTGAGAAAGCAGCAGCTAGGCAACAACTGGGCCTTAGAACATTCCTGATAGAAGAAGCTGCAACTACATAGTAACATCCCGTAAGTGGGAAAGAACTGGATGAGCTAAGGAAAAGAACAGAAGCCTGAAACTCAAATTATATAGTTAAACTTTTTCCTGTGTCTCTCTGCTGTGGGTCTGAGTCTTCGTGTGTGTGTGTGTGTGCATGTGCGTGTGTGTGTCACCAGCTCTCTTTTCATGGTGGTCCTTTAAAGCTCCATTCTTACATTCATTCACATTAGCAGCACAGTAGAATAAGCTGAGTATTTTTGTTTTGTTTTGCTTTTGTTTCTTTCCTAATAACTTTAGCACAAGTACTAAACTTGTATCTCATTGATCCTATTGATTCATGTGATTGGCCAAACCTGGGATATAGACTGAAGCTTGGGGCAGGTAATAGGACTCATTCCATTTGAATCACATGGAATGAATGCAGAAAATATGTAGTTCCCTAATGGCTGATTGATGCATGCACACTGCAAAATGGATGAACCAACACTAGCCAAGAGGTGGTCACTACAGAGTTCTTGAAACATCAAAGTGGGGGTGTCAGTTGGAAACCTGGTGCTCAGAGTCAAGTATGCATTGGAGATTAAAAAAAAAAAAAAAAGGAGTCATGAACAGCTAGAGGATAATAAAGAAATAAGAAAAGTATAAATTAAGTAGGAGAGACATGGGGAAGAGAAAATAGCATATGACCCAGCTCTATGGACTGTAATTTAGAGGTTGGGTAGATAGTAAGAAGCCAGCCTTCTGGAGCCCTGGTGGTGAAGTGGTTAAGAGTGATGGCTGGTAGTTAAGAGCTATGGCTGCTAACCAAATGGTAGACAGTTCAAATCTACCAACCGCTCCTTAGAAATTCTATGAGACAGTTCTGATCTGTCCTATAGGGTCACTATGAGTCAGAACTGACTAGACAGCAGTGAGTTTGGTTTGGGGTTTTTTTATCTTGCTTTCCAGGTCTAGGTTTTAAATTTATACTTTTACAAATAAATTTCCCTTCATTTCCACAGGATCTTGGGAGAGAAGAAGGTAAATGCCCAGGTCCAATCTGCCACCTTCCAGTAGTAGTCTAAATGTTATGTCTGCAAAATGTTTCCCTGAAATCCTATAGAATGTAAAAAAAATTCCACTAGGTAAACTAAGTCATAATTTTCCACTGGAAATTTAAATCGAGGAGAAGTAATTGGGTAAAATTAACACTTAACTAATGTGTTTGCTTTCTAATTTATTAAACGGTTGAAGTGCTCTTGGAGACAATAGCAGCCCTTTCATAACTTTGCTTAACACCTTCATTATAATCAACCTTCTTCATGTGACACTTGAGTAATCTTGGTTTTACTTAGAAATAGCTCTTGCATTTGTATCAAAATAGAGGTAAATGATATTTTAAGATTTTATCAATTCAAAAGAGAATGCAAGCATCTTTGCAATGACTCAGCAGTTGCTTTTTAAATTTTGATAATATCCACCTCCCTAACTCAGTTTTCTTTTAAAACATTAGAAAGAAAAACTAGAGTAGAAGTAGAGCTGCAACAATGGACTGAAACGTACCAATGATCGTGAAGATGGCATAGGACCTGGCAGCATTCTGCTCTGTTACGCATAAGGTCGCCATGAGTTGAAGTCAACCCCACAGCAACTAACGACAAGAGCAAAAGTCAGAACACTTGCCTCAAATGATGCTGTTGTTAATAATTAGCCATAATTCTGTGGGCCAACAGGCCTCTATGTCAAAGTGAGCTCACTCATAAAACCTCTGCATAGGATTGTTGCTAGTCCTAGAATTACGAGAAATGAAACGTATCATAGCAACTAGAACGTAATAGACTGCCAGTCATATTTGCTGATTTTTTTAAAGAAATTGATTTCACAAGCAACTCAGGAATGTGTCGTTAGATTGTTTTGTTTAATAGATATTTTTATATTCAGTTGAAAAATCATTTCAAACTCTTAACATGAACCAGTGTGCATGGTTTCTATTCATTTTAAAAATCATATATTCTGTTCAATTATTTTTTTATTTCTTTTTTGGCACTCCTTAAAACCAGATGGTATCACACCATGAAAATTAAATTGTTACTGGACTTTTCTGGTTATGAGAAAGAAAATAAAACCCCATACTTTTTAGGTACTCTGTATAAGGAAAACATTTTTCATAGCAGGTAAATAAATACGATGACTCTTAGTTACCGCCAGGTGTGTGGCCTTATTTTAAGTTTTTGTTAAAATGATGGCAATACAAATGACAGTTCAGCTGAGTAAGCGGGAATGTCTTTCCAATTAATGGCTGGTTCTATTTCCACCCTTATTATTTATCTAAATCAGGAAATTTGTGTGTGTGTGTGTGTGTGTGTGATAAGAGTTGATGGAATCTGGTATAAAGCTGTCACAATATCCCATAGTGTGAATAGAAATATACCAATCCACAGTCAACCTATTTGCTCGATATTATTGTGGCATTGGCATGTTCCTTAATCTCTCTAAACCCCAACTTGCCCATCTGTATACATGAATAATATTTATGCTATTGTTTGTGTATGTGTGTGTGTGAGAGAGACAAAAAGACACACACACATTTAAAGAATTTAACCTAGTGACAGGCAGAGAGTGCACACTTTGTAAATGTTTTAATTGTTCTTACTGCTGCTCTTATTCTTTCTTTTTATCTAACAAAGAAGCACAATTCAAAATCAAACTGTTTAACTCTTAATAGAAACTAGCTTTGAAAGAATTTGTAGGCTAGTTTTCATGCACTCTGTATGCTAACCTATATATTTAGTAGAAATAAGCAAGTAGCCTTTGTTAAAGCATCCTATGGTCTTACAATAAGCCAAAGAACATGGAAGCCTTCAGGATGAAGAAATTCATGTGTTTCCTGTGTCAAATCTTCAGTACATTAGTTTCCTAGGACTGCTGAAACAAATTATCACAAACTGGGTGGCTTAAAAACAAAATAAATTTATTCTGTCACAGCTATGGAGGCCAGAAATCTGAAATCAAGATGTTGGCAGGTTCAATTTCTTCTGGAGTCTCCGAGGGAAGAACCCATTCCATGATGCTCGCCTGGCTCTGCTGTTTCTTGGTTTGTATCTGCATAACTCAAATTTCTGCCTCTGTCTTCACCTGGCCTTCTTGGTGTCTCAAATATCCCTCTTTCTTTCTCTTATAAGGAAAACAATTTTAGGATTTAAGGGCTGAATTAAATACGGGATGATTTCATCTTGAGTTCCTTAACTTATTTACATCTGAAGAGACTCTTATTCCAAATAAGTTCAGAAAGGTAGACATTTTTCTGGGGACCCAGTACTCAAAAAAATATAATCTACCCTTTGTTGTTTTTGTTGTTAGTTGCCATCCAGTCGATATGTCTCATGGCAAACCCTGATGCACAGGGTAGAGCTGCTCCATAGGGTTTTCAAGGCTGTGACCTTTTGGAAGCAGATTGCCGGACCTGTCTTCCTAGGCACCTCTGGGTGGATTTGAACCACCAAACTTTCATCTAATAGCTGAGCTGTTCATCATTTGTGCCACCCAGGGACCCCGTCTACACTTTAGCCCCATAAAATTCATGTCCATCCCACACACATAATACATATTTACCCATTCCAAATCCAAGGCTGCCTTACCATTACATCATCACCACTAAATAAAAAATCTCATCTAAGTATCATTGGCTCAAAAGTACCAAATTTCATCACCTAAATCAGATATTAGAGTCCCTGGGTGGCATAAATTGTTCAGCCCTTGACTACTAACTAAAAGTTTGGAGGTTTGAACACACCCAGAGGAAACTTGGAAGACAGTTTAGATGATCTGCTTCCAAAAGAGTACAGCCATAAAACCCTGTGGAACAGTCCTACTCTGCACACATGGGGTTACCGTGAGTCAAAATCAACTCAAGGGCAACTCATAACAATACAACAAATTACATGTGAGTGAGTCTCTGAGTATTATCCATCCTAGGCGCAAGCGTTCTCTCCTTCTGTGGAACTATGAACCTAGAAAACAAGTTATCTGCCTCTAAAATACAATGGTGAGACAAGCAGAGGACCAAACCCAAAAACCCACCGCTGTCGAGTCGATTCTGACTCATAGTGAACCTATAGGGCAGAGTAGAACTGCCCCACAGAGTTTCCAGGGAACACCTGGTGGATTTGAACTGCCGACCTCTTGGTTAGCAGCTGTAGCGCTTAACCACTACACCACCAGGGCTTTCTAAGCAGAGGACAGGCATTTCCATTCCAAAATGGTAGGAAAAAAAATGGAAGGAATAAAAAGGGTCACTGATCCCAACCACATTTGAAACCTAGCAAGGGAAATTTCATTAGAATTTCAGGCCTGAAAATAATCCTCTGGGGCTTGATTCTCTGCCCTCTGGGTCCAGGGTGGTTCAAACCTCTTCACAGAATATTTTTTTTTTAACACAGAATTTCCAAAATTTAGCATTCTTTGCAATCTGGATATGCTGAGAACTTTCCTAATTACCAACTGCTGCTTCCTGTTGGCTTAACAGTTCCTTTCCCAATATATCTCCTTCCTCTCACATTTTACTATAAAGCAACAAGGAGAAACCAGGCCATACCTTCCACACATTACTTGGAAACCTCCTCAGCTCAATATCCAATTTCACCACTTCCAAAATTCTACTTCCCACTCAATTGTAAAACACAATTCAGACAAGTTTTATGCCACATTATAAAAAGGATTGCCTTTTCTCTAGCTTCCAATAATATGACCCTCACTTTCTTCTAAGGCCTCACCAGAAGTACCTTCAACATTAGTATTTTTACTAACATTCTGCTCATGATTATATGTGTATTCCCTAAGATGATGTCCCTAAGAAAATGTCACAGGATGGCACAATTTTTTAAGTACTTGGTTACTAACTGAATTGATGGCAGTCCAAATCCACCCAGGGGCCTCTCGGAAGAAAGCCTTGTCAGTCTATCCCTGAAAGATCACAGCCATTGAAAACCCTAGGCATCAACATGAGTCAGAATCGACTCAACAGCAACTGATACAGATGATAGAAGTTTTCTCTACCGTGTTCTTCACTTCCTTCTGAGTTCTCACCAGAATCACTTTTAGCTTCCATATGTTTACCAACCATCACTTCAAGGTAATCTAGACTTTTTCTGACATGCTTCTCAAAATTTGTCCAGTCTTTGGCCATTACTCACAGCCACTTCTACCTTTTTTGGTATTTGGTATGGCAGCACCTCACTTACTGATACCAAAATCTGCAGTAGTTTCCTAGGGACACTGTAACAAATTACCATAAGTTTGGTGGCTTAAAACAACAGAAATGAATTCTCTCACAGTTCTGGAGGCCATAAATATGAAATCAAAGCATCAGCAGAGTTGGTTTCTTTTGGAGGCTCTGAGGGAAAATCTGTTCCATGCCTTTCTCCTTGCTCTTTGTTGCTGCTGGCAACCCTTGGCATCTTTTGGTTTGTAGGTGCATAATTCCAATCACTTCCTCCATCTTCACATGGCCTTCTCTGTGTCTTAAATATTCCTCTTTTCTATTATCAGGACACCATCCCTCCAGTTTAGGGCCCACCTAAATCCAGTATGATTTCATCTCAAGATCCTTAACTTACTTATGTCCTCAATGATCTTTATTCTAAATAAAGTTACTGTTTAAGGTTCAGGTTGGATATGTATTTTGGAGGACCACTAATCAACCCACTATAGTCAGTTTCAGAATTCCACGTCTTTTCTTTTGGAGTTTACTCTTCAGTTTGGAAGAGATGTCATGTAAAGAATACACGAAAATAATTTTTGAGTGATTGTATGTCTAAAATACTTTTATTTTATGTTCACCTTGTATTAATAGTTAGAATTATTTGTTTTCTATTGTTGTTATAGCACTGGCTATTTACAGATTGATTCTCATTCTTTTGTAGGTAAATTGTTTTCCTGAAAGTTTTTAGTTGACACTTCAAAGTGATGTGCTAGGTGTCAATCTATATATTTATTTGTGTTCACTTTTCTAGGAGGTTAAGTCCTTTCAATTTAAAGAATTACATCTGCCATCTGCTCAGGAAAATTTCCAATAATGAGTTCTTTGATAGTTTTTCCTCTCCCATTTCTTTCAGGTTCTTTGTAATCCCCTGTTTTTCTGGAAGGAGTACCCCTTTCTTTGCAGTAATTACTACTCTCCCAACAGTATCCTTCTGTCTTTTGATAAGAGGTCCTGTATTATGGTATGACACTTTATGCCCTGGGTACAATTGGTTGGTCCTGAGAGACATGTGACCCAAGAGGGTCAATGAGTGCCTGGGATTTTTTAACATGGTGCCAAAAAGGAATCTAAAACTGTTTTGTTTCCAGGGGCTGAACTTTTTAGGACATAAAACTCAGGGTTCACACTTATCATTATGCTGAGAAAAAGTCATGCTGAGAAGTAAATATGCATTGCCTATCTGTATTTGTATCTCCAGCTTTATATATATCTGTGTCAAATCCATATCTACATGAAACATATATATATGTCTGTATCTATTGCAGCGATTCTCAACCAGAGGCACTTTTATCCCTCATGAAATATTTAGCTACCACGACTCATAGGAGATGTTACTAACTTCTAGCGGATAAAGTCTAGAAATGCTGCTAAAATGCCTATATGCATGAGACAACTCCCATCCCCCAAACAAAGAAGTACCCAGTCCTAAATGTCAATAATGCCTATTTGAGAAACCCAGATCTAGAGAGATCCCTGACGAAAATGAGATTCCCTGGTTCTTTTTCCCCCTTTAGATAGTATTCACCTTCTTCTTGTTTTCTGAAAACATCTCACTGTCATTAAACTCCATTCTTCTTACTGCTTAAGCTAATTTAAATGATTTTGTACTTTATTTCAGTGAAGAACATCTGAACTAACAGTGACATTTTCTGTATATTTCAGTGTGTATTAAATAGTGACAGGCATCTCAATGTATTTAAATTATACTGTTTCTTTAGATGGCCTTACTCACTTCTATCTAAACCAGTATCAGGTTTTACTAGTATCGAGACAGTAGAATTATAAAAGAATTCCTGAAGGCATTGATAGCTCTTTAATTTTGAGTATTCCAGTATTTTCCTTCATGATGTAAATATGGGTGTGAGTAAAAGATTTTTTTTTTAAGTAAACCAATAGTATACACATATAAAAATAAAACTCAAATCAAAATTCATAAATTTATAAAATTCCTTCATTTCGTCACTCATGGCTATCAGTGTTTGCCAGGCTGGAAAAATTGCTGCCTATCAATAGCCAAAAGGGTTTCTGAATCATAATAGAACATTTGGTTCAAGGCCAAGATTTTTCCTAAAGAAAGCACTTCTGAAATTTTCACTTCTGTAATAAGTAAAAAACTTTCCTTGAGGTTGGTAAATCCAAGCTGCCTGGATTGTATCTAATACTGCTGCCTAAATGAAGTGCTTCTTTTCCACCCGTTTATAGTACTCTATACCTCTTTTTAATACCTCTTTTTAATAGCATCACACCTGTTATTATGTTTAATATGATGTGGCCTAAGTGGTGGTGTTGGGTGCTCTCAAGTTGATTCCGATTCATAGTGGCTCTATGTGACAGAGTAGACCGACCGCATGGGGTTTCCTAGGCTGTAGTCTTTAGAGAAGCAGATCACCTCCTCTTTCTCCCATGGAGCTGCAGGGTGGGTTTGAATTTCCAGTCTTTTGTTAGGTTAGCAGCCAAGCTCTTTAACCATTGAGCCGCCAGGTCTCCTTGGTATCATCCACTATTTCAGGGGTAGTTTAGTGAGCTAAACTAAAAAGCTATACAAAACTGATTTACAAAGAGACCCACTAAGCTATCATTGTATGACCTCAAATTCAGTATTCAAAACTGCACTTTGTCCGGGAAATGACTACAATGACAAGAATAGGTAGGCTTGGAAACTATCTTGCAAAAACAATCAGGATTATATAGTCAATATATGTCAAAGACATATCTTGTCTTCTTCATTTGTTGAATGTATAAGCAAGATTTTATCATTTTAATAAATAACTGTAAATTTTAGTGTGTAAATGATTTGGAAATTTCACAGGTACATGGCGAAATTCTGTTGTTATCCATAGGGTTTTCTGTCATCACTATACAACATGGGTTGTTCACACACATGGAGAATATAGTCAGTGGTGGAATAAGAAGGAATAGAAACAGACTTCCCATTCCAAAGTCTGAAGAATTCAGTAATTCTAAACTTGTATATAGTCATCATGAGAAGACATTATCAAAATAAGAAGATAGAACTATTTTGTACAGCGGTTTATTAACTTAATTACTTTTAGATATTTAAACATAAGGTATGTGGGTGAATACCTGTACTGTATCCCTGGCCTCACCAAATATAAGGGGAGGCCTGCCTTTTTCCTCTGTTGGGCTTCTGCACTGAGTAAAGATTTGGCTTCAGTTCTTAGTTACTGAATTATCATTTCCATCCTAAGACCTTCCTTGCTGTTAACAAGATAAGGTTTCTCTTTGCCAAGAGACTGTTCATGACATGTTAGTAACATATCCCAAGTATTTTCCTTATTATAGACCATTAGTCTTTTTTAAAGGATTGAATTAAATTCCATGTGCTCTCAAATATGTACTCTGGTAACTACAGCCTATCCAGGTGATGATATATTTTCATAAGTTCTAAAAGTTTGTTTTTCATGGAGGTATCTTCACTTTACTGTAGAAAAATCATGGGGAAGAGGGCCAAAGACTTCACCTTTGGTCCTGCAAAGAATGGATCATTATAACATGAAATCCTTTTGACTAGATTTTGGCTCTCCTTTTAGTTTTCTTAAAGGGAAAAATGTGCTGGCAAAAGAATGGAACTTGTTCTTCTTTTTCTAGTTATCGCTCATTGGAAAGATATGTTTTTAATATAGTTTATACTTTTTCTTTCACATCACTTAATTTAAAACTTCATCTTGGAGGAAGCCCTACAGAGAAGTGACTTACTCTTTAATAAGAGTCAAAGTTAAAACTTCCATAAAGAAAAGTGGTAATAAAATAATACTTGGTTGGTATAAATATTTTTGTCAATACCTGTTCTTCTAAGAAGCATAGACATACTCTTTCTTGCAGAATCTCATTGCTCAAATATCCCCTTACATATCTTCAAATGCTCCCTTACTTTCACTCCTTTTCCTTGGAGCAGTTTTTTTTTTTTTTTCATATTAATAGAGAAAACCACAATCCCTTATTCTATGCCCAAGAACCAGTCACTTCTCTATACTTTTTTCTGTAACTGCCGAGAGTACATCATTTATCTGTGCTCGTTATTTCCATCTCTTTGCTTCTTACTGAAATCCTCCATCTGTTGTAACTTGGCTTCCACTCTAATCACTCCACTGAGCCTACCTGAACTATCTCCCCAAAAGACCCCTTTTTTCCCAACCCAAGTTTTTATCCAACCATAGTTCTTGAGGATTTAACAACACTGACTCTTTTCCAATCCTTCTTTTAGTTCCTATGATATCAATCACATTACTTTCATCTTGCCAATCTAGTCATTTCTATTCCTTCTCTTTTGCAGCCACTGCTGCTTCTTCCAATTGTCAAAATGTTGGGATTTTCAGAAATCTGTCCTTGGCTTTTTTCTCTTCTTGATTTGCATACTTTCCCGAAACAAATTCTTCAATATTGGTTATTTGAACCATTATCTGCATCTCAATGATTCAAATATTGAAAGCCTATAAAAATCTTCATGTCCTAAGACACTCCAATCAAATATGTCTAAACCCAAATTTATCTCCCTCTTCCAGTTTTTATTCCTTCATTCAGCAGTTTTTATTGAACATCTACCATGTGTCATGTATTGTTCTAGGTGTTACGACTAGAATCATGAGCAAAAAGTCAAAGCCCCAGGCCTAAATCCTAGGAGATTTGTAAAGGAGGATAACCTGAATAACTGGAAGAATAGAACATGATAAGGGGAATACTGTAGAAGGCACAGGTTTAAGAAGGAACATTTGGGGTTTGATTTTGTACAGAGTAAATTAAGATGCCAATTAAACAACTGAGTAGAGGAACCCGGAGTTTGGAATTCATATCTCAGGGGAGAGATTTTGTTAGATATAATAAACAAGAGAGAAATCAGCACTTAAATTTTATTACAATTCAAGGTACTGAATAAGATCATTAGGGGTGATTACAAAAGATCAGAGGTCCATCTGAGCTCTGAAACTCACAACAGTTGGATGCTAGGGACCTTGGAATAGGACAGCAAATGTCAGTGATAGGTGGAAAACCCAAGAAAGTGGATTCCTGGAAGCCAAGTAAAGAAAGTATTTTATTAAGGAGAAAGAGAGGCTCAACTGTTTTAAATGCAATTAATAAGTTGAGTAAGGTACCTTGACTTGCACTACTGACCTCTTAGTAGATTAGAAGGTTTATCTTTTGTACACCAGTGTGTGATGGTTAAAGCCACATGTTTTGTGTAATTGAATTGAGACATTTCTTCCTGGCTTATCTTCCTCTTTCTGAAGAAAGACGTGTAGATATACGTGTGGTCAGAAGTGAGTTTTATAGATTGTCTAAGGTGTTCTTGGTAACTGACATGACAACTTTGAGTTATTTGGTGAAATAACGCAGTCACGAGTGACAGTCATGAGATTAAGAAATACAGTTAGAATTTATGATTTGGTTGTCAGTGTCATTTGATCAATTTGTGTAATGGACATTCTCATTGCTTCCCAACACTTATAACCCTTATAACTGCACTTATAATTTGGGGGTCTACACCTGCTTCCTACAGCCTGTGTTTCATGGTGGAACATGAGTCCAGGAACCAAGCAATTGGCATAATACCTAAGTCAGTAGGTACTGGATGGTATCAAAGTTGGGCAAATGCAACTAGAGAAGATGTTTCTAGAATAGCATGCTCTCTCTCTACCCTTTGAAGTGGTGCAGTGTGTGAGTGCGAGTTCTGCTGTGGTTATTTCGTCCTACAGAAGGTAGTTAGCCTTATGATCAAGATCAAGATCACTATGGAAGGCAGAGTAGGATAAAGAATCTTGTTGCTTGATGATATTGAAAGTGATAAAATCAAAGGCCGTGAACCTTTGAGCTCTTCTGATAGATGAATCAGTAAATTCACATTGTTGTTTAAATTAGTTTGAGTTAAATTTCCTATTATCTGAAATTTAAGGAACACTCAGCATTATATAGAGCATCTTTAAAATTTTCTATAGTAAATTTTTCACATTTTTATAGGCAGTTGCTTCTATGGTGTGTTTAGAGTGACTATGAAAGACATATTTTACAAAAATAGCTCTTTCCTTGGTTGTTCAAAGTACAAAAATTCTATGAAGCATTAAATATTCTGATGGGTTCCATAGCAAAAATAGAGCAATCCTGTCAGACTGAGGACAAAGAACTGATATGTTTTGGTGGGTGGGATGCAAAATGTAAAAAGTCTTGTTTTCACCAAGTTCTGTACAGGCCTGGACAATGAGAAGCAGGGTCGTGGCTAGGAAAGATTGCCACAGGGGTCCCTGGAGAGGACTGGGATGAGAAGGATGTGTGGGTCCCAACTAACCCAGGGTCTGCCCCAAGAAGCAGCCTACTAATTATGTAATGCTTTAAATTGATATGGATCTATGGAGAACAGAAATGGAAATATATTTCAACAATATAAAATATTTGCATTAATTTTTTTTCTTTTTTGGTGAACTTTTGAAGGCAAATTGGTACCCTTGCATCTAGTTAAACAAAATATATATTTGGTTTTAACAACGTTTGAAACAGACATTGAAGTAGGTTATAATACAAGAAACCGCCAAATATTCTTGCCTACCTTATTTGAAAGCTTATATTATCAGCAATGATTATGACTTCCAGGGGAGACTGAGTCAAGGCTGTAATTCTGGTTTTTTTTTTTGACTCCTCAAGTTGTTTGAATATACTTTAGATGAGGCCAGGTTAGGGAACTTTCTGTGACTGTAAAAGAGCATCATTTACTATCTGATGATGCCTACCTACCTGGCCTATTGGAGCCCTGATGGCACAGTGGTTAAGAGCCACCACTGCTATCCAGAAGGCCAACAGTTCGAATCTACCAGCCACTCCTTGGAAACTCTATGCGGCAGTTCTGCTTTGTCCTGTAAGGTTGCAACAAGTCGAAATCGACTCGATGGGCACCGGCTTTGTTTTTGATGCTTAGCCTATTACCCACTTCCCAACTCCAAGTAAAAAATTTCATAGCATCCACTAACCTAAAAGAAACTCTATCTTCAGGACAGGGGCAGGTTGCCAATGTCACATGCAAGATTGCTGCAAGTCTGGATAAACATTAAATGATCCATGAGCACAAGGTTTGAGTCACACTTAATTTTTTAACTCTATGTGGAAAGCAATATTCAGAAGTTCTTTTTCAATTTGTTTATTCATTGAACTGATGCTTGAAATAGTAATGAACTAAAATAAATAATAACCTTGCCAATAAAAAATGCATATGCAGTAGATGGAATCAAAGTTCTTAAATTCTATTCTCCTGACATAACACATTTTAAATTACATGCACGTTTTATTTAATACATATTTAATACTAAAGAAGGTGCTCAAATGTTTTATTTTATGGATTTTTATATAAAATGCCAAGTGATTTTAAGTAATACTTTGTTTTGTTACATTTACTGTGATTAGTGATTTATGTGCAATGTTGAAAAAATTTTAAATGCCATAAAACTAGATTCGATGTGCACATTTTTCCTGTTTCTGAAAATATGAATTGCATACATAAAGACTCAAGTATAATGAATATTCTCTGGCAAAATAAATGTTATTGGAAATTTAAAGTCTTTTTCCATCACGTTCCAGTTATTAGTTTAATCAAGATGTATTCTACCCTAAAATGTTCTGCCCAGGTTGTTACTGTGGAGTTGATTGTGACTCATAGTGACCCTATAGGACAGAGTAGAGCTGCCTCATAGGGTTTCCAAGGCTGTAATCTCTACAGAAATAGGCTGCCAGATTTCTCTCCTGCGAAGCAGCTGATGAGTTCAAATCGGTGACCTTTTGCTTAGCAGCCGAGCACTTAACCATTTTGCCACCAGGGCTCTGTGTACCTAGAGTAGGGATTTGTAAACTTTTTCTGCAAAAGGTCAGATAATAAAAATTTATCTTTGTACATCTTAAGATCTCTGTTGCAACTACTCTTCTCTTGTAGCCTGGAAAACATCATAAGTGATATGTAAATAAATGGTGTGGCTGTATTCCAGTAAAACTTTATCTACAAAAACAGGCTTTGGGCTGTATTTGGCCCACAGGCCATGGTTTGTGGGGTCTTATCTATATTTCTTAATTGGACAAATGTATTCATCTGTCACTAGTCAAAAATAATTTACATTGTATATTCTAACAATATTCAAAAACCAAAAAAAAAAAAAAAAACCTAGTGCTGTTGAATCCATTCTGACTCCCAGTTACCCTCTAGACAGAATAGAACTGCTCCACAGGGTTTCCGCAAAGTGGCTGGTCGATTAGAACTGCTGACATTTTGGTTAGCAGCCAAAGGCATAAGTAATATTACAGAGGTTAACCAAAATGGCCTCAATATAATCAAATGAAGTAGCTACAAGTTTGGATAAGAAATACACTCAATTTCTTATCCAAAACCATGAAATCAAAAAGACAGTGGGGTGAAATATTTAAAATGTTCAAAAAAAAAAAAATGCACTAGAATTCTACATCCAGCAAAAGTACCCATCAGGGGTAAAGCAGAAATAAAGAGCATCTTATACAAAGAACAGCTGAGGGATTTCATAGCCAGCAGACCTGCTCTAAAAGAAATATTAAAAGAAAGTTCTAGAAGAATATAAAGCGTGTCAGTCAAAAACTTAAACCTGCATGATGAAAGGCTGTCAGAAAATGAGTAAATGAAGGTAAAATGATTTTTTTTTCTTATTTTTAATTGATGTAAGTATAACTGTCTAAAAGAATAGTGGTAAAAAATGTATTATGGGATTATAGCATATAGATAAGTGCCATGAATGATAGTAATTTCATAAAAGATGGGAAGAATTATTAGAAATATTCTCTTATAAGATACATTACAAGTGAAGCAGCATAGTGTTATTTGAAGGTGAAAATAGATTGGGCAAGAAACTTATACAGCAAACTCATGGCAATGAGTAATTTTTTTTTTTAAAGACATATAATTGATATGCTAAGAAAAAAATTGGAATCTCGTATAATGCTCAATTAAAAGCAGAGAAAACAGAAAAAGGAGGAATAAAACAAAGAACAAATGCAATGAGTGGAAAATAGTTACAAACATGGTAGATATTAATGCTACAATACTAGTAATCACTTTAAATGTAAATGGTCTAAATATACCAATCAAACAAGTTTGTCAGAGTAGATTAAAAACAAAACAAAAAAAACAAGATTCAACTACATGTTACCTACAGAAATCCACTTTAATTATGAAGACTCAGAGGAGTTAAAGGTAAAGAAATGGAGAAAGATACACCATGCTAACAATAATGAAAAGAAAGCTGAAGTAGCTATATAGTTACAGATAAGCAGACTTCAGAACAAGGAAGATTATCAGGGATAGAGAAGGGCATTACATAATTTTGAAAAGATCAATTCTCTAAGAAGATAAATACTCTTTAACATCTATGGTAGTGCTGTTCAAGTCAACTGTGTCTTTGATTTTCTGCCTGTTTGATCCATCAATTAATGAAATAGGGGTGTTGAAGTCTTCAACTATAACAGTGGATTTGTCTATCTTTCCTTACAGTTCTATAAATTTTTGTGTTAAATATTTTGACACAGTTGTTACATGCATAGACATTAGAGAGTGTTTATCCTCTTGGTAATACAGATTTTGAGAAATATGATCTGGTAATAAAAGCCACCAATAAGGCGAGTGGCACTCTGGCACCACTGATCTGTGGTGTGACAATGTAGCAATAAGAAGTAAATAGAGAATTTACTGTGAGCACCTTTCCATTAATTTATATAGTGAACCTCTGGTTTTCCAAATATGACTCAGAAAAACCAAACAAATCCAGGGGATTCTCTAACTATTGCACAGGAAAGTCATAATTATGCTTGCAACCCTTATCTCACAGAAATAAAGGGAAAAAAGGCAAAAGTTTACAAAACTAACAGATCCAGAAAGCATCACCTAATAGAATGCTCAAACTACACAATGGGGCTCCAACTTTGGTCTGCTGAGCTTCCTGCATTTCAAAAGGGACCCACCTTGATGCTAAATGTACTAGAACTGGAATAACATACTGCCTCCAGAGAGCCCTGGTGGCACAGTGGTTAAAAGCTTGGCTGTTAACCAAAAAGTCAGCAGTTCGAATCCACCAGCCACTGCTTGGAAAATCTATGAGGCATTTCTACTCTGTCCTAATAGGTTTAGAATGTCCAGGGGCATAAAAAGTGCTGGTGTACCAATGAACAAATAGAAAACTGTCATATCTAAAGCAAGCAGAAGAAAAGAATAAAAATAGAGCAGATATCAATAAAATTGAAAAGAGACAATCAGCAGGGAAAATTAGTTAATCTAAAAGGTGGTTCTTAAGATTAATAAAAGTGAAAGGTTGAAAAAACCTCTAGCTAAGCTAACAAAGATAAAAAAGAGGGAAGATACAAATTACCAACATTGAAATGAAGGAGGTGCCATTGTTACTGATCCCAAGGGCATTAGAAAGACAGTAAAAGGACAATATGAACATTTCTATGCCCACAAATTTGATAATTTAGATGAAATGGACCAATTCTTTGAAAAACAAGAACTACAAAAACCCACATAAGGAAAAAAAAAAAAAAAAACCTCGAAGAGCTCTGTATCTGTTAAAATATTCAATCAATGATACCCTTCCAAAAAAAAAGGAGGACAAATTTGGAAGGGTAAAGTTGAAAGACTCACACTATGAGATTTCAGAACTTACTATAAAGACATAGTAATAATGATAAAGTGAGAACAGTAAAAAAAAAAATAAATCAATGGAACCAAATAAAACCAAAACCAAGCCCATCGCCATTGAGTCGATTCATCTCATAGCGACCCAATATGACAGAGTAGAACTGCCCCATAGCATTTCCAAGAAGTGGCTGGTGGATTTGAACGGCCAACTTTTTGGTTAGTAGTGGAGGTCTTACCCACTGTGCCGCTAGGGGTCTGAATGGAACAGAAAAACTCACACAAACACAGTCAACTGATCTTTCTGAAAAGGGAAAGGGAATTTAATATAAAAAGTATAATCTTTTTAACAAATGGCACTTGAATAATTGAGAAATAATATGCTAAAAATAGACATTATGCCTTAAAAAAAAACTCTCAAAGCACATAGTAGACATAAATGTAATATTTATAACTGTAACACTCCTTGAAGAAAACACAGGAGAAAATCTTCATGACCACAGGTTTGCTGATGAGTTTTTAGATATGACACCGAAAATAGAATTAAACAGAGAAAAATAGGTAAATTGGACTTTATTAAAATGAAAAGACTGCTCTGGTGAAGACATTGTTAAGGGAATGAAAATGAAGCCATAGACTGAGAAAAATGTTGACCAAACACATATCTGATAGAGGGTTTTATTCAAAATATGCAATGAGCTGTTAAAAATCGACAATAAAAAAAAGAACATTCAAATAAAACAATGGGCAAAAGTCATAAACAAAAAAGATATAGATGGCAAATAATAAATGAAAACATGCTCAACAACATTGCCATTAGGGAAAGGCAAATCTAAACAACATTGTAATGCCGCCAAGTACTTATTAAAATGCTTAAATTCCAAGTATCTGCCAGTATCATTTGCTGGTGAAGATGCAAGGTAGTAGGGACTCTTATTCTTTGCTGGTGGGAGCGCAAAATAGTATAGCTACTTTATAAGACAGAGGGCAGTTGCTTACAAAGCTGAACATAGCCTTACAACATGGTCTAGCAATAGGATCCAGGTATTAACTCATTTTAAAATGTATGTCCACGTGAAAACCTGCAGACTGCTGTTTATAACAACTTCATTTATAGTTGTCAAAAACTGGAGGCAACCAAGATGTCCTTCAGTAGGTAAATGGATAAGAAAAAATTTTGTTGCAACTGTACACTGAAATATTATTTAGCAATAAAAAGAAATGAGCAAATAAGCTGTCAAGCCCCCCTCCCCCAATAGGATGAATCTTAAATACATTTTTTCTAAGTGAAAGAAGCCGCCCTGAAAATGCTACATAGTGTATGATTTCAATTATGTGACATTCTAGAAAATACAAAACTATAGAGACAATAAAATGTCAGTGGTTGCTAGGGGTTTAGGAAAAGGGGGGGCAGGGAGTGAATAGGTGAAGACAGGAGACTTTTTCATTTTATGATACTGGAATTGTATATACATGACCCTGTAAAGCACCACAAGACTTTACAGCAGAAAGATCATTTATGAGATCAGGGATCCCTGGATGGAATGCAGACAGGAAAAATAATGTAGCTGCATTTCAAACGTATAAAACAATCTTACTGAAGGGGACTGGGAAGAAGTTGCTGACCTAAGTAACTCTGGAAATACATAGAGTCCGTAAGACTAAAGGCAAAAAGGAACTGCACATAAGCACTGTGATCTATTTGATAAAGTTGATTCCCACAGGGGCACAGGTTAACAATTATGAAATCACTATAAAGGAAGTCCATGTTTTGCAGTGTTAGAGTGGGGGCTTCACATATCCAAGAGGAGTTTAGAATGATCCATGAGGTAAATGGATTAGTCTTAGGGATACCAGTATGAACTTATGTTTAGCTTAATGTAGATGCACGTCGTTATATATAGAAACATTTATAGGTTGTATATATATACATATATTTTCCTGCTCTGTCAGCTGAGGGGGCCTAAAATAAACTGCACTCCAGAAGGATGAGCAAACCTGGTGTCCAGATCTTCATTTCTAAGACTGTTCTCCAATAAAAGGAACCAGGGCTCCACATAGAAATGGCTGATTTTAGGACTAGAGCAGGAAAGATACAAGATGAACCTGGAGTATCTTGTAGAGCCAGAAAGTAAAGAAGTGCTCACACACACACACACACACACACACACACACTGATGTGAGTGTCAAATGGACATGGTGGTTAACTGAAAGACCTCCTGATAGCCAAAGTTGGAACAACGTGAGTAAAAAAATAAAGTAGTACTGGATTATAACTCAAAGTGTATAATAAATATCTGTGAGTCCATATTAATATAAATAAAAGACTGAGAAAACACATGGAGGAAAAGAGACAAGTCTCCCATTCTGAATAATTCTAAATAATGTATGTGGATAGTCTGCCCTCAAGAAAGTGTAGCATAATTCCCATTTAGGAACTCTGGGCTGTGCATGGTATCTTTTTCCAAAGAGTACAGAATGGAATGGGGTGGATAACTTTACAGAGAATATACCTGATAAACAGTACCTCAGCCAGATGATCAAGGTCACCATCAACAGTGATAAGTCTTGTTGATAGTATGTACTCTTGATGTGTTCTGATGAGCATGATACTTTTCTTCTGAGCTTTTCCTTTGCAAAAGTCAACCCCAATCTAATCATGATAAAGATATCAGACAAATTCCAACAGAAGAGCACTCTACAGATGCCTCACCAGTATTATATTTTAATTGTCAAGGTCATCAAAAATAAGAAAGTCTGAGAAAATGTCACCCAAGAGGAGTCTAAGGAGACATGACAACAAAATGTACTGTGGTATCCTGGATGGGGTGTTGGAATCAAAAAGGACATTTAGGTAAAAACTAAAGAAATCCAAATGAAGTATGTATTTTTTTTTTAATAATTATGTATCAACATTGGTTCATTAACTGTAATAAATGTGGCACACTAATGTGAGATGTTAATAATAGGGAAAAGTGGGTATAGGATTTATGCAAACCCTCCATAATTCTTTGCAATTTTTCCATAAATCTAAGTTATTCTAAAAAATAAAAATTATGGAAAACAAAGTATTAAATTATGTCCTTCATCCTTAAACTAAGATTTAAGATGTCATTTAAAATTTCAAGGCAATGGACCTTCAAAAAATTGTTCAGTGCCATTGTTTAACCATTCAACCATTTGGCATTTGTGGGTTTCATTGGTGATCAGTTTAACTTTTTTTTCCTCTTCACCAAATCTTCACATCCTAGTTAAAATAAAATGACTCCCAAAGATTACAACCACAACCAAAATGCGAGTTAATGATATCCACAAGTAGACTCAATATGCCAGTAAGCCTTACTTATAAGCAACTAAGTTTCTTAAAACAAAACCTAAGGATTTTTATTTTTTAATATAAATCACGTTCTTACATTGCTCTCTGAACTATGTTCATATTTGTAATGTTTACTTCTTGTCTAGAACTGGACTGAGTGCTATGATGGTGACTTTCAGTGAAACCTCCATGTCTCCCACAGATTAATTTTGTAACCTTTCTGTAAAAATCTAACCATTGTAAGACACAAGGAGAGCCACTGAAAAACCTTTATTGTGGTATTAAACCGTGTTTCACAGTTTAATACCACAATAAAGGTTTTTCAGTGGCTCTCCTTGTGTCTTACAATATTACTTGATGTTTTAATGGCCTAATGCAACAAAGGCTACATTCTTCACATTTGGAGATTGTAGAGAAGGAGAAAGAGGGACCTTGATGTTTTTGCCAAATACCTGTTGTTACTGGGGAAGTATACTGAGTTGTATTTGGTTGTTTGTGTTGGTATTGGTGGTGGTGGTGATTGTGACATTATTGTTGGAAGTGACATTGGTAGAGCTGTTGTGAATGGTGATTGTAGTGATGGTGGCAGGAATGGTGCTGGTGATGGTTTTGTGGAAGGTAATGTTGCTAGTGTTGTTGGGGTGGTGATAGTGACGCTGCTGCAATTGTTCGGGTGATGTTGGTGGTGGTAGTGATGACGGTGGTTTTGGTGATGGTGTAGTTGTTATTGTTGGTGACACTAGTACTTCTCTTGAGCTAGTAGTTGGTAGTGATGGTAAAAACCAAAGCTAAACCTGTTGCTGTTGAGTCAATTCTGGGTAGTGTAATTAAAAACAAAACAAGTAAAATTGTGACAGATTTTTAGGTCACATAAACTAAAAATTACTAAGGAATTAGCCATTTAAGGTAAGCTCCCTGGTTGCTAAAATAGTTCCCAAGACATGATTAATTGGGCAAGTCCATTTGCAAACTAGGGTTCTAGAAATTTCCTCACACCTGTGCATGGCTTTCAGTGACCTTGACCAATAATGGCCAGCATGACTATGTAATACAAGGTCCATGTGTTCACATTTTCACAGAGGTTCCCCCAACATCCTTCCTGTCTTTGGCCTATGAGACATTAGGGATAAGTATTAAAGTATGCCAGAATTTCCCTTAAGTACATTTACAGGTATATTTTCAAGTTCAGCATGTGTATCTTGGAAGAGAGAAAGAGAACCAATGCACTCAGATCCTTGTCAAAAATGAAATTCCTTTCAGCCTAAAGAGCGTTTCTCCAGATGATCATTAACTTGCAGGTGTGCAAAACCACAAAATCCACAAACGTTTGGTCATACAAGTATAAGGAAGACCATATGGCAATATTAGAACTTTCCTACATCTAATGAGGGTAAGAACAGGTCACTACAGGACATGAGATTTAAATAATAAATGCAGCAACAAAAGGAAGTGTAAACAAAAACAAACGTTGAGCACAAAATTCAGGACATGAACAAGTGCCTCTCAAGTGCATAAATGCTCTGATTCCTTCTGTTCCAGCAATAAAATTATTTTCTCCCCAAATTATGTAACCTTGGAAGACTTTTGAGGATGCTTTTCTGCCTTTTTTTTAAAAAAAAAAAAAACTTTTTTTTTTTCTGCTTATGAATAGCATCTTCTGCACACATGGGTCCACCACGAGTTGAAATAAACTTGTCGGCAACTAACAACAGCAACACAATTTAAAGTAAATTACAGATAATCACCAAATTAGTGTAGCTTATTCTTTTACCTATCAAGAACTTAATTACCATCAAATAAAATATATTTTGTACATAACATTACATTTTTCTTCATTTATCAAATATTTGGTGAAGCTAGCTACTTGTTACTATATGACAGGAATATGGATACCTGTTGTAAAGGGTTCTGACTTGTTAAACAGTAGTTTCTTTTTTTTTTTTAATTAACTTTTATTAAGCTTCAAGTGAACATTTACAAATCCAATCAGTCTGTCACATGTAAGTTTACATACATCTTACTCCCTTCTCCCACTTGCTCTCCCCCATTGAGTCAGCCCTTTCAGTCTCTCGTTTCGTGCCAATTTTGCCATCTTCCCTCTCTCTCTATCTTCCCATCCCCCCTCCAGTCAAGAGTTGCCAACACACTTTCCAGTGTCCACCTGATTTAATTAGCTCACTCTTCATTAAACAGTAGTTTCTTATTAAATCTTTGACAACCCTATAGAGGACAGTTCTACTCTGAACCCATGGGGTCACCAAGAGTCAGAATCAACATAATATTTATTTGTCTACCACATACTTGTGTTTGTGTCTCTCATTTATTGCACAATATGTCACATTATATAACCTCCACAAATATTTGCATAAAAGAAATTCGTCAAATATAAATTTAACCAATAAAATGCAATATCATGGAAAGCAATACAGTTCATAAAAATTTGTTGCTGTTAGGTGATTTCAAATCAGTTCCAACTCAAAGCAACCCTATGTACAACAGGATGAAACACTGCCTGGTCCTGTGCCACCCTCACAATTGTTGATATGCTTGAGCCAATTCTTGCAGCCACTGTGTCAATCCATCTTGTTGAGGGTCTCCCTTTTTTTTGCTGACCTTCTGGTTTACCAAGTGTGATGTCCTTCTCCAGGGACTGGTCCCTTCCAACAAAATGTCGAAAGTAAGTGAAATGAACTCTCCCCATCCTTCCTTCTATGGATCACTCTAGCTGTACTTCTTCCAAGACAGATTTGTTTGTTCTTCTGGCAGTTCATAGTATATTCAATATTCTTTGCCAACACCATAATTCAAATGCATCAATTCTTCTTCAGTCTTTCTTTTTTCTTTTAATGCATTACAAAAACTTTTTTAAAAATAAATTTATTGATATCAATAGAATATTATAAAAAACACATGGATATTTTAAATATTTTGTGGTAGTATTATTGGCTCCAAATATTCTTCCATTAATCATATAAATTTCACATTTTAGTAGCTGGGAATTCTGTAGATAATAAAATATAACTGCTATCACTAAGAGGTTTACAGAATCTCCCTTCAGTGGGCATCAAACTGGATTTGGATGGCATATTGAACACAAATCTCTGCCTCAAAATCTTGAAATGTCAGAAAAATATTAAATTTGGGAAGTATCAAAAACAGGCAGAAGGAATACACAAAGTCACTGTACCAAAAAGAACTGATCGACTTTCAACCATTTCAGGAGGTAGCATAAAATCAAGAATCCATGGTATTGAAGAAAGAAGTCCAAGCTGCACTGAAGGCATTGGCAAAAAACAAGACTCCAGGAACTGACGGAATACTAATTGAGATGTTTCAACAAACGGATTCAACTCTGGAAGTGCTTAATCTTCTATATGCAAAGAAATTTGGAAGACAGCTACCTGGCTGGAACGGATCCATATTTGTGCCCATTCCAAAGAAAGATTATCCAACCAAATGTGGAAATTATTGAAGAATATCGTTAATATCACACACAAGTAAAATTTTGCTGAAGATTATTCAAAAGCAGTTGAAGCAGGACATCTACAGGCAACTGCCAGAAATTCAAGTGGGATTCAGAAGAGGACATGGAACAAGAGATATCATTGCTGGTACCAGAAAGATCATGGGTGAAAGCAAAGAATCCCAGATATAAGTTTACCTGTGTTTTATTGACTGTGCTAAAGCATTAGACTGTGTGGATCATAACAAATTATGGATAACAGTGCAAAGAATGGGAATTCCAGAACACTTAATTGTGCTCGTGTGGAATCTGGACATAGATGAAGAGGCAGTGGTTCAAACAGAGCAATGGGTTGCTTCATGGTTTAAAATTAAGGAAGCTTTGAATTAGGGCTGCATCTTTTCATCATACTTATTCAATCCGCATGCTCAGCAAACAATCTAAGAAGCTGGAGTATATGAATGGGGCATCAGGATTGGAGGGAGACTCATTAACAACCTGTGTTATGCGGATGACACAGTGTTGCTTGCTGAAAGTGAAGAGGACTTGAAGCACTTACTGAGGAAGATCAACGATCACAGACTTCAGTATGGATTACACCTCAACATAAAGAAAATATAAATCCTCACAACTGGACCAATAAGCAACATTATGATAAATGGAGAAAAGGTAGACATTTTCAAGGATTTCATTTTACATGAATCCACGATCAACGTCCATTGAAGCAGTAGCTCGGAAATTGAATAACATAGTGTTTTGGGCCAATCTGCTGCAATAGACCTCTTTAAAGTGTTAAAAAGCAAAGATGTCACTTTGAGGACTAAGGTGCATCTGGCCCAAGCCATAGTATATCGATCTCCTCATATGCATGCAAAAGCTGGACAATGAGTAAAGACTGAAGAAAAAAGGATGTCTTTGAATTATGGTATTGGCCAAGAATATTGAATATATCATGGACTGCCAGAAGAATGAACACATCTGTCTTGTAAGAAATACAGAGTGCTCCTTGGAAGCAAGGATGGGGAGACTTTGTCTCATGTACTTTGGACATGTTTTCAGGAGTGACCAGTCCCTGGAGGAGGACATCAGGCTTAGTAAAATAGAGGGTCAGCAAAAAAGAAGATGACCCTCACCAAGATAGACTGACGCGGTGGCTAGAACAATGGGCTCAAACATAAAAACAACTGTGAGGATAGTGCGGGACCAGGCAATGTTTCATTCTGTTGTACATAGTGCTTCTATTAGTTGAAATAGACTCGATAGCACCTAACAACAACATTTGTGTTACAAATGAGCAAGGAGATATATAGGAGCCCTAGTGGCACAAAATGTTAACTGCTTGGGCTATAAACCAAAAGGTTGACAGTTCAAACCCACCTAACAGCTCTGTTGGAGAAAGCCCTGGCAATCTGCTTCCATAAAGATTACAGCCAAGAAAACCCAATGGGGCAGTTTTACTCTGTCACTTGAGGCCATCAACAGTGGAAATAACCTTGGTGGGACTGAACAACAACAAGGAGATATATTTTTGTGGTGCTTATGTGAGAAAAATAGAGTGTGGGAGAATGGGAGCAATTATAGGGCATATTTTTGATACTTAGTATCTTGATTTGGAATTAAGTTTCTTGAAAAGATGAATAAAAATCTCCGTGAGATTCTGGGCAAAGACAATGAACAGAGCTAATGAAGTGGTTAAAGAGAGATGCTGAGAAACTGCAGAAGAAGCCAAGTTCTGTGGATGTCCCCAAGGTGCAATGTTTGTAAGAAGGCCATTTCCTCTCCTTTTCTGAAGAATCTACCCACAATGTGTAGTATGGGATATTTGTCCACAACTGTAGAAGAGGTGATCGTATAATAGAAGATGAATTTTGTAACAATTTCATATGCCAAGGGAAATACAGGCTGGGAAAGAAAAGAAGAACATGATGGATAATGGATGGTGATAGATCAATCAGGGTAGGCAAGATTATGCTGAAGTTACAAAAATATTCCCCCAATCTCAGTAGGTGAAAAAAGAACAACATGCATTCCTTGAAGATCCTAGATATTCAAAGTGCTCCCACAGAGAGAATCTCCTTATCCAAGGCACTCAAGGACCCAGGCTGATAGAAGCTCCATTTTGACATGTGCTTGTCTGGACTTTGAGGAGGGAAGATAGCATGGAGAATTGCACACTGGCTCTTAAGCTCCTACAGGCAGTGATACGTCACTTCTGCTCTCATTACATTGACCAAGTCAAATCATATGACAACACTTAGCTGGGAAGGTAAGAAATTGTAATCCTCTCATATGCCTGGAAGACAGAGATGTAGAAATATTTGGCAAATAGAACTCCTGCTTCCAGTTTTTCACAATCGTCAAGAGTTTGGCTCATGGGTGCATGTCACACACCGATTTCGAAGCCCAGAAATAAATTAGGGGGTTCTGTGATGATTCATGTTTAAATTAGTTGTCAATATTACTTGGGTCCACAAAGGAGTGTATAATCAAAGTAGATAAGCTCTTTGGCATTTGGATTCCATTTGCTTTTGTGACTTTGTTTGAAAAAGAGTTCTATGGAGGAAAACAAACTAGTCTAGCTGCGATATATTTGCTGAAATGAAAGATGTTTATTTACATTATCATTTCAAGTAAAAAAAAAAACCCTGATGCCAATAATTGCGCTCAGTAGAATTCTACTTTTTATAACAATATTGTCTCAGTCAAGATCTCCCCCAAAAAACAGACGATACATTTGTCATAAATGAGGGACAGGAGGTGAGAGAGAAAAGGAGCTAATTTGGTTCCAATTTAGCAGAATCTTAAATCAGCTCTTTATTTCATTCAAACCAAATCAACTGAATTTGTGGCCAAAGTCTGAGATCCAAAATATTGGGTGTGAAATACTTAACCTGTTGCTGTCAAGTCTATCTCAATTTATTTAAGGGAATGCCATTCATTGAAAAAAAAAGTCCTCTTAAAAAGAGATCTCTGGGAGGCGGAGCCAAGATGGCGGACTAGGCAGACGCTACCTCGGATCCCTCTTACAACAAAGACACGGAAAAACAAGTGAATCGATCACATATGTAGCAATCTACGAACCCTGAACAACAAACACAGATTTAGAGACGGAGAACGAACTAATACGGGGAAGCAGCGATTGTTTCCAGAGCCTGGAGCCAGCGTAACAGTCAGGTACGGCACAAGCACAGAGAGCGGCTCCACCCCCCTGAACTTACCCCGGGAGGGGGACCAGCCGGTTCCACGGGCGGCGTGGGATGCAGCCGGTAGGAGAAGTCCCCGGGAGGCAGTGACTGGTCTTGGAGCAGAAAGAGCAGCGTCCGAGCCGGGGAACCGTCCGGCAGGGATTTGGACTGGACGCAGGTACGGCATAAACACGGAGAGTTGCTCCACCCCCCTGAACTAACCCCGGGAAGGGGACCAGCCGGGTCTCGCGGGCGGCGTGGAACGCAGCCGGTAGGAGAAGTCCCTGGGAGGCAGCAACTGGTATTGGGGCAGGGAGAACAGTGTCCCAGCCGGAACACTCGGTCACGGCACAAGCACGGGGACCTGCTCCACCCATCTGAACTAACCCGGGGAGGAGGCCCACCTGGTTCTCGGGGGCGGCACGACCACATGGCTGGAGGGATGAGAAGTCCCCGGGAGGCAGCTACTGATTTTGGAGTCGAGGGTGCACCGTCCCAGTAGGGGAACCTTGACGCTGGGCGTGGGGCTGGAAGCGGAGGATCTGACCGTGACTCCAGCGGGCCAGACCACCCCCCGGGCAATCTCCACACAGCCAGCACACATAGGCAACCCGCCCCGCGGGAGTCTCAGATATAATAGTCATTCCAAGCAAGACAAGCAACTCTGGCTATATTCTGAGGTGCTACTCTCCTATCTCTCTGTTCCCTCCCCCACCCTCCCCAGGCGGCTTCATTAACATCTGAATAGCCTGAGCCAGAGGGAGAACTCTGATAGGGATCTGACTGCATTTTTTTTTTAGCGGATTTTCTGGAAAAACTAGTTTCCCAGTGATGGCTCGGAGACAACAATCCATATCAAACCACTTAAAGAAGCAGATCATGACAGCTTCTACAACCCCCCAAACAAAAGAATCAAAATCTTTGCCAAATGAAGATACAATCTTGGAATTATCAGATACAGAATATAAAAAACTAATTTACAGAATGCTTAATGACATCACAAATGAAATTAGGATAACTTCAGAAAAAACCAAGGAACACACTGATAAAACTGTTGAAGAACTCAAAAAGATTATTCAAGAACATACTGGAAAAATTAATAAGTTGCAAGAATCCATAGAGAGACAACATGTAGAAATCCAAAAGATTAACAATAAAATTACAGAATTAGAAAACGCACTAGGAAGTCAGAGGAGCAGACTCGAGCAATTAGAATGCAGACTGGGACATCTGGAGGACCAGGGAATCGACACCAACATAGCTGAAAAAAAGTCAGATAAAAGAATTAAAAAAAATGAAGAAACCCTAAGAATTATGTGGGACTCTATCAAGAAGGATAACCTGCGGGTGATTGGAGTCCCAGAACAGGGAGGGGGGACAGAAAACACAGAGAAAATAGTTGAAGAACTCCTGACAGAAAACTTCCCTGACATCATGAAAAACGAAAGGATATCTATCCAAGATGCTCATCGAACCCCATTTAAGATTGATCCAAAAAGAAAAACACCAAGACATATTATCATCAAACTCACCAAAACCAAAGATAAACAGAAAATTTTAAAAGCAGCCAGGGAGAAAAGAAAGGTTTCCTTCAAGGGAGAATCAGTAAGAATATGTTCTGACTACTCAGCAGAAACCATGCAGGCAAGAAGGGAATGGGACGACATATACAGAACACTGAAGGAGAAAAACTGCCAGCCAAGGATCATATATCCAGCAAAACTCTCTCTGAAATATGAAGGCGAAATTAAGATATTTACAGACAAACACAAGTTTAGAGAATTTGCAAAAACCAAACCAAAGCTACAAGAAATACTAAAGGATATTGTTTGGTCAGAGAACCAATAATATCAGATATCAGCACAACACAAGGTCACAAAACAGAACGTCCTGATATCAACTCAAATAGGGAAATCACAAAAACAAATTAAGACTAATTAAAAAAAAATACACATAACAGGGAATCATGGAAGTCAATAGGTAAAAGAGCACAATAATCAAAAAGAGGGACTAAATATAGGAGGCATTGAACTGCCATATGGAGAGTGATACAAGGCGATATAGAACAATACAAGTTAGGTTTTTACTTAGAAAAATAGGGGTTAATAATAAGGTAACCACAAAAAGGTATAACAACTCTATAACTCAAGATAAAAACCAAGAAAAACGTAACGACTCAACTAACATAAAGTCAAGCACTATGAAAATGAGGATCTCACAATTTACTAAGAAAAACGCCTCAGCACAAAAAAGTATGTGGAAAAAAGAAATTGTCAACAACACACATAAAAAGACATCAAAATGACAGCACTAAAAACTTATTTATCTATAATTACCCTGAATGTAAATGGACTAAATGCACCAATAAAGAGACAGAGAGTCACAGACTGGATAAAGAAACACGATCCATCTATATGCTGCCTACAAGAGACACACCTTAGACTTAGAGACACAAACAAACTAAAACTCAAAGGATGGAAAAAAATATATCAAGCAAACAATAAGCAAAAAAGAAGAGGAGTAGCAATATTAATTTCTGACAAAATAGACTTTAGACTTAAATCCACCACAAAGGATAAAGAACACTATATAATGATAACAGGGACAATTGATCAGGAAGACATAACCATATTAAATATTTATGCACCCAATGACAGGGCTGCAAGATACATAAATCAAATTTTAACAGAATTGAAAAGCGAGATAGATACCTCCACAATTATAGTAGGAGACTTCAACACACCACTTTTGGAGAAGGACAGGACATCCAGTAAGAAGCTCAACAGAGACACGGAAGATCTAATTACAACAATCAACCAACTTGACCTCATTGACTTATACAGAACTCTCCACCCAACTGCTGCAAAGTATACTTTTTTTTCTAGCGCACATGGAACATTCTCTAGAATAGACCACATATTAGGTCATAAAACAAACCTTTGCAGAGTCCAAAACATCGAAATATTACAAAGCATCTTCTCAGATCACAAGGCAATAAAACTAGAGATCAATAACAGAAAAACTAGGGAAAAGAAATCAAATACTTGGAAAATGAACAACACCCTTCTGAAAAAAGACTGGGTTATAGAAGACATCAAGGAGGGAATAAGGAAATTCATAGAAAGCAACGAGAATGAAAATACTTCCTATCAAAACCTCTGGGACACAGCAAAGGCAGTGCTCAGAGGCCAATTTATATCAATAAATGCACACATACAAAAAGAAGAAAGAGACAAAATCAGAGAACTGTCCCTACAACTTGAACAAATAGAAAGTGAGCAACAAAAGAATCCATCAGGCACCAGAAGAAAACAAATAATAAAAATTAGAGCTGAACTAAATGAATTAGAGAACAGAAAAACAATTGAAAGAATTAACAAAGCCAAAAGCTGGTTCTTTGAAAAAATTAACAAAATTGATAAACCATTGGCTAGACTGACTAAAGAAATACAGGAAAGGAAACAAATAACCCGAATAAGAAATGAGAAGGACCACATCACAACAGAACCAAATGAAATTAAAAGAATCATTTCAGATTATTATGAAAAATTGTACTCTAACAAATTTGAAAACCTAGAAGAAATGGATGAATTCCTGGAAAAACACTACCTACCTAAACTAACACATTCAGAAGTAGAACAACTAAATAGACCCATAACAAAAAAAGAGATTGAAACGGTAATCAAAAAACTCCCAACAAAAAAAAGCCCTGGCCCGGACGGCTTCACTGCAGACTTCTGCCAAACTTTCAGAGAAGAGTTAACACCACTACTACTAAAGGTATTCCAAAGCATAGAAAATGACGGAATACTACCCAACTCATTCTATGAAGCCACCATCTCCCTGATACCAAAACCAGGTAAAGACATTACAAAAAAAGAAAATTATAGACCTATATCCCTCATGAACATTGATGCAAAAATCCTCAACAAAATTCTAGCCAATAGAATCCAACAACACATCAAAAAAATAATTCACCCTGATCAAGTGGGATTTATACCAGGTATGCAAGGCTGGTTTAATATCAGAAAAACCATTAATGTAATCCATCACATAAATAAAACAAAAGACAAAAACCACATGATCTTATCAATTGATGCAGAAAAGGCATTTGACAAAGTCCAACACCCATTTGTGATAAAAACTCTTACCAAAATAGGAATTGAAGGAAAATTCCTCAACATAATAAAGGGCATCTATGCAAAGCCAACAGCCAATATCACTCTAAATGGAGAGAACCTGAAAGCATTTCCCTTGAGAACGGGAACCAGACAAGGATGCCCTTTATCACCGCTCTTATTCAACACCGTGTTGGAAGTCTTAGCCAGGGCAATTAGGCTAGACAAAGAAATAAAAGGTATCCGGATTGGCAAGGAAGAAGTAAAGTTATCACTATTTGCAGATGACATGATTATATACACAGAAAACCCTAAGGAATCCTCCAGAAAACTACTGAAACTAATAGAAGAGTTTGGCAGAGTCTCAGGTTATAAAATAAACATACAAAAATCACTTGGATTCCTCTACATCAACAAAAAGAACACCGAAGAGGAAATAACCAAATCAATACCATTCACAGTAGCCCCCAAGAAGATAAGATACTTAGGAATAAATCTTACCAAGGATGTAAAAGACCTATACAAAGAAAACTACAAAGCTCTACTACAAGAAATTCAAAAGGACATACTTAAGTGGAAAAACATACCCTGCTCATGGATAGGAAGACTTAACATAGTAAAAATGTCTATTCTACCAAAAGCCATCTATACATTTAACGCACTTCCGATCCAAATTCCAATGTCATATTTTAAGGGGATAGAGAAACAAATCACCAATTTCATATGGAAGGGAAAGAACCCCTGGATAAGCAAAGCACTACTGAAAAAGAAGAAGAAAGTGGGAGGCCTCACCTTACCTGACTTCAGAACCTATTATACAGCCACAGTAGTCAAAACAGCCTGGTATTGGTACAACAACAGACACATAGACCAATGGAACAGAATTGAGAACCCAGACATAGATCCATCCACGTATGAGCAGCTGATATTTGACAAAGGACCAGTGTCAATTAACTGGGGAAAGGATAGCCTTTTTAACAAATGGTGCTGGCATAACTGGATATCCATTTGCAAAAAAATGAAACAGGACCCATACCTCACACCATGCACAAAAACTAACTCCAAGTGGATCAAAGACCTAAACATAAAGACTAAAACGATAAAGATCATGGAAGAAAAAATTGGGACAACCCTAGGAGCCCTAATACAAGGTATAAACAGAATACAAAACATTACCAAAGATGATGAAGAGAAACCCGATAACTGGGAGGTCCTAAAAATCAAACACCTATGCTCATCTAAAGACTTCTCCAAAAGAGTAAAAAGACCACCTGCAGACTGGGAAAGAATTTTCAGCTATGACATCTCCGACCAGCGCCTGATCTCTAAAATCTACATGATTCTGTCAAAACTCAACCACAAAAAGACGAACAACCGAATCAAGAAGTGGGCAAAGGATATGAACACACATTTCACTAAAGAAGATATTCAGGCAGCCATCAGATACATGAGAAAATGCTCTCGATCATTAGCCATTAGAGAAATGCAAATTAAAACTACGATGAGATTCCATCTCACACCAGCAAGGCTGGCATTAATCCAAAAAACACAAAATAATAAATGTTGGAGAGGCTGCGGAGAGATTGGAACTCTCATACACTGCTGGTGGGAATGTAAAATGGTACAACCACTTTGGAAATCTATCTGGCGTTATCTTAAACAGTTAGAAATAGAACTACCATACAACCCAGAAATCCCACTCCTAGGAATATACCCTAGAGATACAAGAGCCTTCATACAAACAGATACATGCACACCCATGTTTATTGCAGCTCTGTTTACAATAGCAAAAAGTTGGAAGCAACCAAGGTGTCCATCAACGGATGAATGGGTAAATAAATTGTGGTATATTCACACAATGGAATACTACACATCGATAAAGAACAGTGACGAATCTCTGAAACATTTCATAACATGGAAGAACCTGGAAGGCATTATGCTGAGCGAAATGAGTCAGAGGCAAAAGGACAAATATTGTATAAGACCACTATTATAAGATCTTGAGAAATAGTAAACCTGAGAAGAACACATACTTTTGAGGTTACGAGGGGGGGAGGGAGGGAGGGTGGGAGAGGGTTTTTTATTGATTAATCAGTAGATAAGAACTGCTCTAAAAAAAAAAAAAAGAAGGGAAAGACAACACTCAATACATGGAAGGTCAGCTCAATTGGACTGGACCAAAAGCAAGGAAGTTTCCGGGATAAAATGAATGCTTCAAAGGTCAGCGGAGCAAGTGCGGGGGTCTGGGGAACATGGTTTGCGGGGACTTCTAAGTCAATTGGCAAAATAATTCTATTATGAAAACATTCTGCATCCCACTTTGAAATGTGGCGTCTGGGGTCTTAAATGCTAACAAGCGGCCATCTAAGATGCAGCAATTGGTCTCAACCCACCTGGAGCAAAGGAAAATGAAGAACACCAAGCCCACACAGCAACTAAGAGCCCAAGAGACAGAAAGGGCCACATGAACCAGAGACCTACATCATCCTGAGACCAGAAGAACTAGTTGGTGCCCGGCCACAATCGATGACTACCCTGACAGGGAGCACAGCAGAGGACCCCTGAGGGAGCAGGAGATCAGTGGGATGCAGACCCCAAATTCTCATAAAAAGACCAAACTTAATGGTCTGACTGAGACTGGAGGAACCCCGGTGGCCATGCTCCCCAGATCTTCAGTTGACACAGGACAGGAACCATCCCTGAAGACAACTCATCAGAAATGAAAGGGACTGGTCAGCAGGTGGGAGAGAGACGCTGATGAAGAGTGAGCTAATTATATCAGGTGGACACTTGAGATTGTGTTGGCAACTCTTGTCTGGAGGGGGGATGGGAGGATAGAGAGAGAGGGAAGCCGGCAAAAGTGTCAAGAAAGGAGAGACTGAAAGGGCTGACTCAAGAGGGGGAGAGCAAGTGGGAGTAGGGAGTGAGATGTATGTAAACTTATATGTGACAGACTGGATTGTAAACGTTCACTTGAAGCTTAATAAAAGTTATTAAAAAAAAAAAACACTGAAAGGTAGAAATAACATAAAAAAAAAAAAAAGAGATCTCAGTAACTAAATATGTGAGAAGGGACATATGATGGTGTCTCCCTGTTGGGCGCTGGAAATAAAACCACGGAAAACAAAACTATAGCCTTCAGAAGTAACAGAATCATGTATTCACAGAGTGTTCCGCAGACAGAACACATATTTCTTAACCAGGTCCTTTAATTTAAAGCTTCAAAGTGGCTTTAAGAAGGAAGTCTGTGAAACAACCCAGATTTTCACAATCTTAAATGTTTCCTTTTTTTATTCACTTCCACAGACCAGAGTGAGCGCACATATTTGCCAGTGGAAAGTACATCCTCACTGTGCGGCACTGTAGAAACCATCCATCAGTCCTGGATTTAGAAAACAACCTGAATTTCACCTCTCATATTCCCCCACAGGCTGGAGATACATTGAATGTTGAAATGGTTTGGGGTATTCGACAATTCCTTAATATGAACATAATTTAACAGCGTTCTTATCTCACAGATATTGTGCACTGAATATTTATTTTATTTTATTTTTTGTTCTTGTAACAGTAACGTTGTTTCAGACTATGTACTTTCTTTCTTGGACAAATTAGGGGGATTTGGTTATTTTGACCCATAGTTTGACTCTGATTCCTGTATATCAGGAGATTTCCAATGCATGATTATTGTGGAAAAAATTATTAAACTGTAATTTCTGGGAACTAATTGGATGTTGCCACAATTTCTATATTTTCATAACCAGTGCCTGGGTATTTTTTTGCTTTGATATTATTATTTGGATGGAAAATGATGCAAAGAATACCCAAAGTGTCTTCTGCTTAAACGAGTGCCAAGTATTAAGCAATGGTTAGAATACACTTCCTCTAAGGAGGGAAAAAAAAAAATCAGACAGTGTTCAAGTAATCTTTACCACAAAAGGAAGAATTATTAGCTCTGTCATACCCTTAAGCAAACACATCTGAAGTTCAAATTCATTTTGGTAAAGCACAACAGTTCTGGAGGTAACACAGATCTTCCCTCTTTTTACTAGGGCCATATGTAAAAGATATGCATGTCTAATGTTTTCAACATTACAATGGCCATTCAGTTTTATAGAGACAATTTTTCAAGAAGTATTTGGACTTGTATTTTCAGGATATATTCTAAAAGGTATTCGCTTCATAGTCAATTGCCACGCTATACAGCCGGACAGAGAGTTCAGAAAGTTGAGAACTCAAATCCCTCGGTAGAGGCCATCAAAATTTATCCAAATGAAAAATTGTAGGTTTGACAGAAACATCCATTACCTTTGTGAAATGATCACTTAGAAGGAATCACTCCCTGGACACCTGAAAGGATTTTGAAAAGAGATTCTTCCCCAGAAAAAATTGTTTTAAACTCTGAAACAGAAAATCAAGCTGACCACCCTATCTTACACACCCTGCCCGGACCTATGCTGCACTCAGTGGTTCCACTCTTTCCCCTCGATTCTCTGAGATGTTGGAAATAGATTCCAAGACTCCAAATACACTGACTCTTCTTTAAAAACCAAAAAGGAATCTCTAATTTCCAAGGGCATATCATGTATCTACCAAACAACAGAACATTAAAAACAACTCCGTTTCCTAAATATCACTTGCACATGTATGCAAACAGCATAAACGCAACAGAAGACTTCAGAAAGGTGATGCTTCAGCAGTGACCACAGAAAACTCACCTGGCATTTGACATGACTTACAGGGTGGCCATCTGTTGCAACTTTCAGGAGGTGATGAGCTATGGAAAAGTCTAAGCCTTTTCTCGGGGCTTCTGTAGCTGTTTTCAGATTGGGGTTTTTGAAAAATTGAAAAAAAAAAAAAATAGACCTTTTTCTCAAAAATTACTTTCACATCAACTAGGCCCTGAAATTCAGCCACTGCAGAGTATTTTATAGAAAGCATTACAATCTACAAAGTAGAGCACTCACATGAAAAAAACACATAGTGGTGTCTGAAATGTTGTTGTTGTTAGGTGCCTCCAGTCAGTTCCAACTCATAGCGACCCTACATACAACAGAACGAAACACTACCCAGTCCTGCACCATCCTCACAATCATGGTTATGCTTGAGCTCATTGTTGCAGCCACTGTGCCAATCCATCTTGTTGAGGGTCTTCTGTTTTTTGCTGACCCTGTTCTTTAACAAGCATGATGATTTTCTCCAGGGAGGTTACCTCTCTGTGCCAGGGTCTTACACACCACCGTAGAGACATCAGCTTCTTTCCATTGTAAACCTGTTGATGAGAGGGTGATGGGACAAAAATAAGCACCAAACACAGAGCAGCAAAGAAGGAGAATGGTTCTAGTAAGACCCCTACAGGGGCAACTGAAGAATTTATTAAGTAGAAAATAACAAGTGTGCTTTCGAAGGTACCAGAGATGTTACAATTGGGTGGTGGGGCGGGGGAGGAGGACACTGCTTATATTATATTCATAAGATTGAGCCTGAAATGTTTTGTTCTTAACATTTGTTCTAATGGATCGACAGGTAAAAATCTTTAATTAGAGTTATCCATATCACCTTGCCTTGAAGAATGTTCAGAAATAGAAAGCTGCACTTGTATAGTATATTCCTACCAATACATCCATTCATTTGATAATACTAAAAAAACAAAACAAAACCAAAAAAACAAACCCGTTGCCGTGGAGTCAGTTCTGACCCACAGTGATCCTATAAGACCGAGTAGAACTGCTTCATAGGGTTTCCAAAGAGCAGCTGGTAGATCTGAACTGCCAGTCTTTTGGTTGGTAGCCAAGGTCTTAATCACTGTGCCACCTGGGCTCCTATTAAAAAAAACAAAAAACTAAACCTAGTGCCATCAAGTCGATTTCAACTCATAAATAAATAAATAGGTAATACATACAGACATGTTGTTATTGTTGGGTGCCAATGAGTTGTTTTTGACTCATAGCAACCCCTAATGACTAAGTAGATCCATCACATAGGCTTTCTTGTCTGTAATCTCTACAGAAGCAGATTGCCAGGTCTTTCTCCCATGAAGCGCCTGGGTAGGCTAGCAGCCTAGTGCTTAACCTTTTGTACCACAAGCACTCTTTACATGCATATATACATAAGTATATAAGAAATTGTCAACTAGTAACTAGTTTTATGAAAAAATAATTAAGCTGGAGTGAAGTGACCACTGAGTAGGTGGGTGTGTACTTACATTAGCTGGACAGGACAGGACACTGGGAAATGATGTCTAAACTGAATCTGAAGAACTTCAAGGAGGTAGGCAGGCACGTGATAATCAGGAAATGCTCACTCCAGGCAGGGGGAAAGAATAATCCTGGGATTGGAATGAGGTTGATTTGTTTAAAAAGCTGCAAGAAGGCCAATGAGGGAGGAGGAGAGATGTCAGGAAGAACAGCGAAAGTACTGTTTCAAAATAGTCGTGAAGAATTGGGAGCACCCATAGGCTTCTCACCGTGATGCACTTCAGAATCAATCAAACAACTACTACAATAATAATAACAACAAGGGCAACAACTACAACAACAAATTGTGTCTACTCTTGAAGCTCATATGCCTTATTCAAAACTGTGAACTGGGAGGTAAAGAAAGAAAATAAATGACGTTTTGTGAAGGAAGATAAAAACGTATCCGTTTAAGATGGACGTGTCATCTGAACTGGTCAGAATATCAAATGAAGCACCATTCTACCCATTCTAACTTCCAGATTAGATAAAATAAAAAATAAAAAAAAAACTGATCACTTCCAGATGAGCCTCGCAGAGTATCTGCATCCTGATAAGTTGAATCAGGACAGACTTCACGTCTGAACAACTTCAGAGTCTGGGTTGCTCAATTTTTTTAGTTCATTTAGGGCTGAACAGACTCCCAGGAGTTGAATAAATGTAACCATGTCTGCAAATTACCTTTCAGCACATAAGCATGCCAAGTCTAGTTGGGAAGCCAGGTTAGTATCATAATAGTAGAATAAGATATAGAAGGATAACTTTAAAGGAAAATATACCTAAATATGACTTGTAGCTATAAAACATATATATATATATATATATATGACTTGTAGCTATAAGTACCCTTATATGACTGCCAGGGTGAGAGGTTCACCTAACAAAATGTTGAGAGAACTTGGGATACCCAAAGTGGGCATTTTGGACATTGATGGAAACAGAATGGTGGATTCTTACCTGAACAAACCACTGTACATCTCTTTAACTTTCTCAGATACTTAGTGAGGGATTTATTCTAGAAATGTAGTATTTTAGTATATTTTAGCCCTGGTGGTGCTGTGGTTGTGTGTTCAGCTGCTAACCAAAAGGCCGGCAATTTGAATCCACCAGCTGCTCCTTGGTGGAAACCCTAGGGGGTAGTTCTTCTCTGCCCTATAGGGCATTATGAGTCAGAATCAACTGGAAAGCAACAGGTTTGGTTTGGTTTTGGTTGAAAGGCACACTATTTTCTTGACAAAAATAACTAAACTTCTTAACTTCCCAGAAACTTGAAAATGGATGAAAATACCTGTTTTGTGTTCTGTGCTTCTGCTAAAAAATAAAAATAAAATTTGACATAAAATTCTGGGCTGTACCATAACTCAGTTTTGTATCTGAAAGCACCAAATAAGAGTGATGGTTAGTATTATACTTAACCTCTTATAAATGATTTGCAACCACTAATGCTGATCGCCACGAAATACTGTGCCACTTTGATTCTTCTTTACTTTTAATTCTTTGTTGTAAAGGCCCCAGAATCTAGTGATTCACTTTTTGTAACTCCTTTGAAGCTGAACTTTTTATTGTCTATTCAAATCACTTGTATATGATAGATATTTCTGGATTCCTCACTTAGAGGCTTTATGCCCACAAATCAAGCCAGTCTCCCCAAATTTTAGTCTTATGATTTCCTGTTTCCAAAATGTCTGTTGTATTTCACAATTCTTTCTAAACTTTCTAATTTTACTATTTATAATTCATGTTGTGGGTGGCACAAGTAGTTAAACACTCTAATACTGGCTGAAGGTTGGCAGTTCAAACCCATGCAGAGGTGCCTAAGAAGATAGGCCTAGCTATCTGTTTCCAAGATATTGCAGGCTTAAAAACCCAATAGAGTAGTTCTCCTTTGCACACATGGAGTCACCATGAATCAGAATTGGCTCCAGAGCAACGAACAACAACAATAGTTTACGCTGAGTGTCCTGGTGCATTTATTCCAGTGTTCCTAATAGTTAGTGGGTCTGGGAATGTTATAGGCAAAATGGCCTCCTAAGGATGTCTGTGCTCTAATCTTATGAATATGTTATGTTATATGGCCTAAGGGACTTTTCAGATGTAATTAAAATAACCCAAAAAACCCAGTGCTGTCGAGTCAACCCTATAGGACATAAAAAAAAAAAAAATAGGACATAGGGACTTCAAAATAGACAGAGTACCCTGGATTATCCAGCGGGGCCCAGTTTAGTTACATGAACCCTTAAAAGAAAAGAATTTTTTCTGACTGGAGGCAGAGGTAAGGTGAAGTCAGAGAGATTCCAAATATGAAAAGGACTCAAGGTGCTGTTACCAACTCTGAGATGTAGGATCTCAAATGCAAACACCAGAAAGAGGCCTCTAGGAAGTAAAAGCAGGCTCCAGGTGATAGCCAGCAAGGAAATTGTGACCTCAATTCTACAATGACAAGAAACTGGATTCTGCCAACCACCTGCATGAGCTTGGAAATAAGTTTTCCTCCAGTGTCTCCATAGAAAAGCCCTTATCACCCAACACCTTGATTTTGACTTTGTGAGACATGGAACAGAGGAACCAGTCAAATCCACCTGGATTTCTGACCTACAGAACAGTGTTATGTTTAACGTTATTAAGTTTGTGGTTATGTATTATGCAAGCAATAGAAAACTAACAGAAGAATTCACTGTTTCTAAATATACTTTCTCATTATTAAAAAGAAGGTTAGCTAGAGTTGAGAAGTGTTAGCGGTATTAGTGTCAAACACAGGCTTTCTGCCATCTTTATTCCCAAAGAGTGTAAAGAAGCACCAATGGGAGGGTGGGTTGAGGACCTAGATATTTATAGTCTGATCAAGTGTCTCTAGAAATGTTCAAGCCTAGAGTATATATAAAACAGATCTGTACCAAACAGGGTATTTGCTTTGCTCTAGAGGAATATTTCCCCCATGTGTCTGTCAGTTTTTCATACTGGGGGGGCTTGCGTGTCACTGTGATGCTGGAAGCTATGCCACCAGTATTCAGGTACCAAAAGGGTCACCCATGGAGGACAGGTTTCAGCTGAGCTTTCAGGCTAAGACAGACTAGGGAGAAGGACCCGGCAGTCTACTTCTGAAAAGCATTTGCCAGTGAAAACCTCATGAATAGCAGCGGAACATTGTCTGATATAGTGCTGGAAGATGAGTCCCCCAGGTTGGAAGGCACTCAAGAGACGACTGGGGAAGAGCTGCCTCCTCAAAGTAGAGTCGACCTTAATGACGTGGGTGGAATAAAGCTTTCAAGGCCTTCATTTGCTGTTGTAGCATGACTCAAAATGAGAAGAAACGACTGCAAACATCCATTAATAATCAGAACCTGGAATGTACAAAGTATGAATCTAGAAAAATTGGAAATCATCAAGAATGAAATGGCACTCATAAACATTGATATCCTAGGCATTAGTGAGCTGAAATGGACTGGTATTGGCCATTTTGAATCAGATAATCATACGGTCTGCTATGCCAGGAATGACAAATTTAAGAAGAATGACATCATGTTCATTGTCAAAAAGAACATTTCAAGATCCAACCTGATGTTCGATTGCACAGTGGCTGCAATGGGCTCAAGCATAACAACAATTGTAAGGATGGCACAGGACCTGGCAGTGTTTCACTCTGTTGTGCATAGGGTCTCTATGAGTCAGAATGGACTCGACGGCACCTAACAACAACCTGAAGAACAATGCTGTCAACGATATGATAAAATCCATACTTACAAGGCAGACCAGTTAATATGACTATTATTCAAATTTCTGCACCAACCACAAATGCCAAATATGAGGAAATTGAAGATCTTTACCAACTTCTGCAGTCAGAAATTGATCAAACATGCAGTCAAGATGCATAGATAATTACTGGTGATTGGAATGTAAAAGTTGGAATGAAGAAGGATTAGTAGTTGGAAAATATGGCCTTCATGATAGAAACAACACCAGAGATAGCATGAGAGAATTTTGAAAGATTAATGACTTCTTCATTGTAAATGCCTTTTATCAACAACATTAATGGTGACTGTACACATGGACCTTGCCAGATGGAATATACAGGAATCAAATCGACTACATCTGTGGAAAGAGATGATGGAAAAGCTCAATATCATCAGTAAGAACAAGGTCACAGGCCCATTGTGGAAAAAAACATCAATTGCTCATATGCAAGTTCAAGATGAAGGCGAGGAAAATCAAAGCAACTCTACGAGAGCCAAAATACAAACTTGAGTATATCCCACCTGAATTTGGAGACCATCTCAGGAATAGATTTGATGCATTGAACACTAATAGCCAAAGACCAGGTGATTTATAGGATGACATCAAGGACATCATACATGAAAAAAGCAAAAGGTCATTAAAAAGACAGGAAAGAACGAGAAGACCAAAATGGATGTCAGAAGAGACTTTGAAACTTATCCTTAAACATGTAGAAGCTAAAGTGGATGGAAGAAATGATGAAGTAAAAGAGCTGCACAGAAGATTTCAAAGGGCAGCTCGAGAAGACAAAGTAATATACTATAATGAAATGTGTAAAACTTGGAGTTAGAAAACCAAAAGGGAAGAAAAAGTTTGGCATTTCTTAAGCTGAAAGAATTGAAGAGAAAATTCAAGTCTCAAGTTGCAATTTTGAAGGATTCTGTGGGCAAAATATCGAATGACAAAGGAAGCATCAAAAGAAAGTGGAAAGAATACACAGAATCACTGTACCTAAAAGAATTGGTCACCATTTAACCATTTCAGGAGGTAGCATATAATCAAGAACCCATGGTATTGAAGGAAGAAGTTTAAGCTGTACTGAAGGCATTGGTGAAAAACAGAGCTCCAGGAACTGACAGAATACCAATTACAATGTTTCAACAAAGAGATGTAGTGCTGGAGTTGCTCACTCATCTATGCCAAGAAATATGGAACACAGCTACCTGGTCAATGACTGGATGAGATCCATATTTTGTGCCTATTCTAAATAAAGGTGATCTAACAAAATGTTTCTTTAACAGAATGTGGAAATTATTGAATAAAATCACTAATAACACATGCAAGTACAATTTTGCAGATCATTTAAAAGTGGTTGCAGCAGTACATCTACAGGGAATTGTTAGAAATTCAAGCTGGATTCAGAAGAAGACATGGAAGAAAGGACATCATTGCTGAGGTCAGATGGATCTTGGCTGAAAGCAGAGAATACCAGGAAGATGTTTACCAGTTTTTTATTGACTATGCAAAGGCATTCAACTGTGTGGATCATAACAATAACATTGCAAAGAATGGGAATTCCAGAACACTGACTTGTGTTCATGTGGAACCTGTACATAGACCAAGAGGTAGTCATTTGAACAGAGCAAGGGGATTCTGCATGGTTTAAAACCAAGAAAGGTGTGCACTAAGGTTACATCCTTTCACCATACTTATTCAATCTGTATGCTGACAAATAATTCAAGAAGCTGGACGATATGAAGAAGAATGAGACATCGGGATTGGTGGAAGACTCCTTAACAACTTGCAATTCAATGATGACACAACCTCGCTTACTAAAAGCAAAGAAGGTTTGAAGCATTTACTGATGAAGAAGAAATCTGCACAGAAGATTTCACAGAGACCACAGCCTTCACTGTGGATTTACACCTCAACATAAAGAAAACAAAAATACTCACTATTGGGCCAGTAAGCAACACCGTGATAAATGAAGAAAAGATTGACATCGTCAAGGATTTCATCTTACTTGGATCTATAATCAATCCCCATGGAAGCGGCGGTCAGGAAATCAAACCACGTATTTCATTGGGCAAAACCGTTGCAAAAGATCTCCTTAAAGTGTTGGAAAATAAAGATGTCACTCTGAGGACTAAGGCACGCCTGACCCAAGTCATGATATTTTCAATCACCTCAAACGCATGTGAAAGCTGGACAATAAATAATGAAGACTGAAGGAGAATTGACATCTTGGAATTATAATGTTGGCCAAGAATACTGAATATACTATGGACTGCCAGAAAAACGAACAAGTCTATCTTGGAAGAAATACAGTCACAGTGCTCTTTGGAAAAGAAGATGGGGAGACTTTGCCTCATGTACTTTGGACATGTTATCAGGAGGGACTAGTTCCTGGAGAAGGACACCATGCTTAGTAAAGTAGAAGTTCAGCGAAAAAAAAGAAGTCCCTCACCAAGATGAATTGCCACAGTGACTGCACCAATGGGCTCAAATATAACAATGATCGTGAGGATGGCACAGAGCCGGGTAGTGTTTCTTTCTGTTGTAACCAGGGTCACTAGAGTCAGAACCAACTCAATGGCGCCTAACAACAACAAAAACACCTGTCTGTCCACTTGTCATACTATGGTGGCTTCTGTGTTGCTATGATACTGGAAAGTATGCCGTAGTGTTTCAAATACCTGCAGGGTCACTCAAGGACAGGCTACAGTGATGCTTCCAGGCTCAGACAGACTAAAAAGAAAGGCCTGGTGATCTGCTTCTTAAAACAGCCAGTGAAAACCCTATGGATCGTGAAAGAATATTGTTCAATATGATATGCTGGGAGATGAGCCCCCTAGGTTGGAAGGCACTCAAAATACACAGTAGCAGCAACAGTGAACTGGAGCACACCAGTAATCATGAAGATGGGATAAAGCAGACAATGTTTCATGCTGTTGTACATGTGGTTAGCATGAGTTGGAGCCAACTCAATGGCAACTGACAACCACAAATGTATACTAAGATTTAAAACTGAAGCATGTCTATAATTTTCTTGAATCATTATTTTATGTCACTCATTCATTTGTTCATTCATTCATTTAGCAAGCATTTGTTGAGCATCTACTGTATACTAGCCATTGTTCTGAATTCTAGCGATATAATAGGAATGATTAAAAAAAAAGACAAAATAGTTTATCTTCATTGGGTTAATATTATAATTGGGAGTGTGTTACAGTGTAACTGAAAATAGATTATGCATATGTATTTCTATGTACTTGACTTAATTTAGTTCACTTAAAATTATTGCAATTTTTATGTAAACAACCTTTAAAAAAGTAAAATCACCACCTGTCTTAGTTATCTAGTGCTGCTGTAACAGAAATATCACAAGCGGATGGCTTTAACAAAGAGAAATTTATTTGCTCATAGTCTAGAGGCTAGAAGTCTGAATTCAGGGGACTAGCTCCAGGGGGAGGCTTTCTCTGTCTGACAGCTCTGGGAGAAGATCCTTATCATCCATCTTGCCCTAGTCTAGGAGCTTCTCAGCACAGGGACCCCAGTTCCAAAGGGTGCGCTCTACTCCTGGTGCTTCTTGGTGGCATGAGGTCCTCTCCTCTCTGCTGACTTCTCTTTTAGGTCTCATAAGAGATCGATTCAAGATACAAACTAATCCTGTAGATTGGGTCCTGTCTCATTAACATAACTGCCTCTAACCCTGCCTCATTAACATCATAGAGATTAGGATTTACACCACTTAGGAAAATTACATCAAATCAGAAAATGGAGAACAATCACACAATGCTGGGAATCATGGCCTAGCCAAGCTGGAACACATTTTGGGGGACACAGATCCATAACACATTCCATCCCTTCCTTTATTTACTGGCTTTTTTTAAGGCAAAACGATAGCAACAAAAAAGCAAAACAAACATCCATAAAAACTAACCCAGAGTATGTAGGAACAAACTGCTTGACTTGAATGAGCAACTATTCTTTTTTCCATTTTACAGCTGGAAAATGAGAGGCAGACAAAGGTTAAGTAACTTGCCTGAGGTCACCCAGTGAGTCCGGGTAGAGTCTGGGCTCTAACTCACAAGTTCTTGATTCCCTGTGGTTGGGCCACAAGTTCATAGCCGCTGGCTCACAGCAGCTTCCGGAACAGATTGAAGTTTTCCTGTAAGCCCTAGACAGTTTTCCTGTAAGCCCTAGAGAGGGTCAGCTTGTCACTTTGACACAAATGCCCTCAGAAACCAGCCGATGAGGCAGATCAACAACCTGGAGTTCTATGGCTTTAACCGTTCCACCCACATTAAGGAAATTCACAGCAAGGTAGGTCTTGCCAAAAATTTGAGAAACAAGAAAGATAATTCTAGAAAAATATCATGGCATAATGTCCATGGACAAAAATTCAAGGTTTTCAGAGCCTGCAAAAATTAACTTTTTTTTTCCCTGTAGTAGAAGTCATGGAATTAAATTTAAGACTCCTAATGGTTTTCTGACAAACTTTTTTTTTTTTTGCTTTTTTGTAAATCCCAAATGAGAAAATACTAATTCCAAATTCCAATTAGAACCAGACGGGTGAATGGCTGTGACTTGCAGACCTAGGCTTCAATGTGCCATGTACTGAAACAGTTACGCCACGAAGTTTGAAGACAGACCAACTTGGATCCAGGTACAGCTAAATCAAGTCCAAATCCTCTGACCCACAAAATGTAGTCTTGCTTGCCTTAATGGATCGCAGTGCACTTGGGTGGGCTCAGAAGCTGTGAGAGAAAAACAAAATCAAATGCCTTTTTGAATCAATTCAAACTGCTGGGTTGCTAATATTTAGCACATGAAAATAATGATACTTATAAACTTATGCTGCAAAAAAAATTAACAAAATGATTTAAAAATTCATAAAAACCATACTGAGAGTTCCAGATCCTGCAGAGACAGTCGACTCATCAGTGAGAATTCTGAGACCCTTCTGGGCCTCCGCAGGCAGAGGAGCCAACATTGTGTCCCAGTGAGAGATGGGGTTCTTTAATTGGCATCTCTTCTCTCCTCCCAAGACTCCGACGTCTAACACACAGAGATTCACTGAACAGATATTTCAGATTTAAACCAGTTGTTTTTCCAATTGACTCTGACTCTGACTCATGGTAACCCCATATGTATCTGAGTAGAACTGTGTTACAAAGAGGTTTTCAACGGCTGACTTTTCAGAAGTAGATCAGCAGGACTTTTTTCCAAGGAACCTCTGTGTGGATTAGAACCTCCAAACTTTTAGTTAGCAGCTGAAATAAAGATGTTTAAATGTTTAAATTTAAAATTTAGCTTTCAAGTGTCTAACACTGTCTTAGGTGACAAGAAAACTGTAATGCACAGAAGAACAAAAAAAATCTCTGTCCTCATGGGGCTTACATATACAATGTACACATAAATGGAGATTAAGTAACATGATGCACATCATATCTGTAGAAATTAGTCAGTGATGTCTCCAGAATTTCTATATTAAAAACTCAGGGCTGGTAATTTGGTTATAGGAAGTACTGAAAAAAAAAAACAAACAAACAAAAACAAAACTGTTGCTGTCCAGTTGATTCCAACTCATAGTGACCCGATAGGACAGAGTAAAACTGCCCCACAGAGTTTCCAAGGAGCACCTGGTGGATTTGAATTGCCAACCTTTTGGTTAGCAGCCATAGCACTTAGCCACTACGCCACCAGGGCAGGTGATCTTGAAGCCGTTATGTGTGATTTCAGTGTTGCACGTACGTTGTAGGTTTAGTTGGCATAGTTTGTGCAAGGAGGTTTCTGATGGAGATCATGGAGAAAGAAGGGCTAAAAATCTCTAAAGCATTCTCTGACTTTGTTCCCTCATCTGGATAGATTAAATATTTTAGAGCATAAATTGTTATTTAAAATAGTTCCCTCTGTAAAGGATACCAACAGAGGAAAAGACATCCTTTGGCCAGCTATGCTACCTTGGTGTCATAAAAACCGAAATTTTGTCTTCTGAAGAAGCTAAAACAACAGGACTGAAAATTGTGAAGTCATTATTCATTCATTCATCTCCTGTACACAATCACCAAGTACTGTTACCTGTTGATGGCGTTCATAGCTGTCACCATACATATCACTTTAAGCCAAGCTGAATGCAAGTGGTGCCTATTCATCTCTTTGATTTCAGGCTGCCTTCATTTCAAGTCATCCGGTCCTATCAATGTTCTTAAATACTAATCTCATCATTGCCATCTCTGCTCAAAAAAATGCACAGTGATTCAAAAAAAAGACCAAAACTATTGGTCTGACGGAGACAGGAGAAACTCCAAGAATATGGCCCTCAGACACCATTTTAACTCAGTAATGAAGTCACTCCTGAGGTTCACCCTTCAGTCAAAGATTAGACAAGCCCATAAAAAAAACAAGAGTAAATGGGCACACCAGCCAGGGGCAAGGACGAGAAGGCAGAAGTGGACACAAAAGTTGGTAAGGGGGAACCCAAGGTAGAGAAGGGGAGAGCATTAACAGGTTGTGGGGTTGGCAACCAATGTCACACACAATATGTGTACTAATTGTTTAATGAGAAACTGGTTTTCTCTATAAACCTTCATCTAAAGCACAATTTAAAACTATGCAAGTGATTAATGCTTCATGTCTAAGCTCTTGGTCTGGCATTAATCTATTCAGTCAAGCTTCCCCTTCTGCATACACAGTCATTGCTTAAAAAAAAAAAACAAAAAAAGCTTGTTACCATCAAGTCGATTCTGACCCATAGCAAACCTACAGAACAGAATAGAACTGCCCCATAGAGTTTCCAAGGAGCACCTGGTGGATTTGAACTACCAACCTTTTGGTTAGCAGTCATAACACTTAACCACTATGCCACCAGGGCTTCTGGCTTTAGCTAAGTCTTTTTCACCCTGTCACACCCACCTGGAATGTGTTCTGTCATACTTTTCTTCCTTCCTCCCTCTCCCTCCTTTCCTTCCTTCCTCCCTGACTCCCTCCTGCCTCTGCTTTCCTTTCTCTCTCTTCCCTTCCTTCTCCCCTCCCTCTCTTCTTTCCTCTTTTTTCTTCCTGCCTTTCTTCCCTCAAGCATCTTCCTACTTTTCTTTTTTTCCTTTCTCCCTCTCTCTCCCTTGTTTCCCTTCCTTCCTTTTCTCTCTTCTTCCTTCGCTTTCCTTTTTCCTTCCTTCCCTTCTTTATTTCGTCCTCCTTTTTCTTCTACATCTTCCTCAAGGCCCACCTCAGGGTTATAAGTCATTTTAAGTAGGCTTAGCATCAACCATACTGATTAAAATAAAGGAAAACAAAAATAATACTATCAGTTTTCATTTTTTTTTTTTTTTTTGCAAAGGTCAAAAGCATTAGAAGCACACTGATTTAGTGAAAGCATGAGAGATAAGCACTTGCATACGTAAATGGCAGTAACGATATTTGATTCAACCAATAGAGGACAATTTGGTAATATCAACTGAGAATGAAGACATACATGGATTACATGCCCTGTGCAAAAAGCCATGCCATTTTTAGAAATTTATCTTACAAATATATACTCATACATTTGTTCAATAATTAAAATAAAATCTATTCATTGTAACTTTTTTTTTGTATAGCAAAAGTTTGGAGAGCAATTATCCACTAAAAGTAACTGTTCAAATAAACTATCCATAGATGGAATATTATCTGACAGCAAATCAATAGAACTCATTTATTTATTTAAATGGTTAAATTAAGATTTTTTTTAATAAGATTTATCAATCAAAAAAAAAAAAACAAAAAATCTTTGTCTCAAAGTGAGCAGATATCCAAGGTGTATTAAGAGCAAAGAAAACAAAAACCAAAAATTATAAATATGCTCTAATTTATATAAAAAATGGAGAAATTAAGAGTGCATATCTGAATTTACTTGAATATCCAGAGGATATATTTTAACAGAGTACATGAAAAATTGGTAACGTTGCCGCTAAAGAAGAGAACTGCATTGCATAACAGAGAGGCACGTGTAAGAGAAGCTCTTTTCACTCAACATCCTTTTGAAATTATGAGATTTAAAAATATGTTTATAAAGCAGAGATTTTACTGCACACTGCAACTAAGCCGTTTTCTCTTTTAAGCATAAGTTTCAATCATTTAACATGATTGTATTCTTCACTGTTGAACGCTAAGTGTTGTTTCAGTACAATGGTGAGCCCAAAGAGCGGTCCAGCAACACTTGGGGCTTGGTTCAAATTTCCAGGGTTGCAGACTCTGGCGTCTGGGAAGGTTTCCAGCCACGTGGAGGGATTTACAGTGTGACTTTGACAGGATGTGGCGTACAATGTGATGGCAGACTTTCCACGTTTCGTGGACCATCGCATATCCAGGAATCTATCCACGTCAATGACTATTTCTTAATGTTGATGTTTTATGTTTGAGATTTACTGAATACTGAAGATATATTAGTACCTCTGACAATTCCAAAAGTCCATAATTGTAAAGTAGTTCCAAAATAATAATAATCTTTAAAAAACCCAGTGATGTAGCATCCATTAGATAATGGCTGTAAAGGCAATGTATACATTTTTGTAAATTCTGTAGAAGATTAAATATTTATTCCTGTGTATGAATGAAAAAAATTACGAAGAAAAAAAAATTTTTTTAAAGACTCATAAAGCTAAAGAAAATCTTTTATTGTAGGGGATATGTTTTGATCTCATTAGTATCTAATTTCCTATATTTTAAACGTGCACTTTTTTCCAAGTGAATTTTTTTTTTTTTAATTTTCCATTATAGACAAATGGATTGATCTTAAATTTTTAATCCCTTTAGCAAACTTCCACAGAGTGTTTTCTTTTCCCTGGCATAATGTAAACACTGGGAATATTTACTGAGTGGGAATCAAACCACAAAGTTCTATAGCCAACTTCAAAACAATTTAATTCACAAAAGCCACAATATAGAATAACTTTGCATATCATTTATTTTGAATCACTCATGCTCTTGTTTAACTGTCTTATTATAGTAGTTTGACTGTAAATGTCCATGAGTACAGCAAAACAGGAAATTATACTCATTTAAATGCAGGGCATGTTGTCACTTTGAATATGAAATACTTCTTTAGGTGTTATCTGCTTTTTCACTTGTTTGATGAAAATTAAAATGAAAACATACCAAGTGATGCTTGATAATATTCTACCATGAAAGCTGTAAACTTTTAATACTTCTGATAATCTGATGAATTTACCATAAATTTCTTTTCCCTTTGTTTTCTAATATTTAAAATAATTTGAAAAGTATGTAAGAGACCGTGTTTACCTTGTATTTCTTGTGCCTATTTTAACCCTCTAGCCTTATTGAGAAATGTTGACTAACCTTTTGATGGCCAATTCTTTCATGCCACTTCTCCATCCTATTTCTGTTGATGTTGCCTCTACCTATAGTTGAAAGGGTAACTTCAGAATTTCTAAAAATAGATACAGTCAAACAATTGCTGCTTTTAGAAACATAGAAACAGTTTCTTTTTTTTATATATATGTAGAGATACTTTGCATTTTAGAGGGGTTGTGACATTTGAGAAATTTTTGTATGTGATGAGGTTAAGATAATAAATTGACCTGTGTTCACGTACCCTAGCTTCAATTAAAGCCATGTTCCTATGAATTGGCATTACTCTCAATTATCATTGAGATTATTCTCAACTAGCCTATTCCTTAAACTTCTTGGTGAAATAAAACTTTAAGATTTTAGTCTTTATAAAAAAACCATTTCCATCGAGTTGATTCTGACTTATAGCGACCCAACAGGAAGAGTAGAACTGTCCCACAGGGTTACCAAGGAGCAGCTGGTAGATTCGAACTGCCAACCTTTTGGTTAGCAGCTGAACTCTAACGCACTGGGCTACCAGGGCTCCAAATTTTTATAGCTCTATTTAAATACAAGTTATTACCGTAAATCTTCCTATTGAGAAAGCTCTCTTCATCTTGATGCTGGCACCATCATCAGAAGACTTAGGCACAACCTCTCTGCTTCCTTTCTGACTTTTGAGGCTAACTTTGACATCATAGTCAGAGTTGCACATCTTGTAGATATCTTCTCTCAGACAGAGAGCATTTGATAGCCCACCATCTGATGCTGGAGAGACTCAACTCCTACCATGTTCCTCAGCTGTCCTGCTTCACAGCCATGGCTTCACTTTGTCACTCAGAGACCAAGTTCACCAAAGCTTAATCGAGAAACACCAGTCACCACCTGGTTCAACATCTCTGAGATTGTCTGTTTCCCAGTGGAAATGGCCAATAGAGGATTTAAAAGAGCTTTAATTCAGAGGTTGCTGTCCATTTGGCTAAGAGCCTACTTCAGTAACATAATACAGGAGTGTAATGGAGCCCTGGTAGTGCAAATGGTTAACTGCATAGCTACTAACCAAAAGGGTGATGGTTTAAACCCACTCAGCAGCTTGTGGGAGAAAGACCTGGAGATCTGCTTAAGTAAAGATTACAGCCAAGAAAACCCTGTGGAGCAGTTCTACTCTGTCACATGGGCTCTCTGTGAGTCGAAATCAACTTGACAGCACCTGACAAGTGGTCCGTCCCCAATGTGTCATTGAAGTATTCATCACAGTCAAAGAATTGTTCCAACTTCTGTAAGTAATAATAATTCAAAGCCATTAGTATCCCCTTCCTCTCAGTACATTGAGAATGGACCATTCGAGAAATCCATAAACTCTTGAAAATATCTGTATGTTAAAAACAAAACAAAACAAAAAAAATGACATGGGATCTTTTGGTTAGGAATTGAATTTGGTTATGAAAGTTCTAGACTTCCTTTTCTAATATTCACAGAAGACGCTCAAGAAAGCTAAAATTACTGAAACTCTGAGGGAGAAATGCCAGATCTATATATTAAATATTGAAGCAGCTTGTAAGCATGTGTTTATTCTCTTCATATTCTACAAGTCTTTAATTATAGGCATCACAACTCTATATAGGAAATCAATATTTAGGCATGCCTCTCAAAACTAACCTCAAGTTTTCAAAAATTTTTGTAAGAAAATGTTACATCAACAATAATATCAGACACATAGTGCATCATTTAGCTTTCGATGTATAACAAGCCATATCAAAATGTGTGGCTTTAAATAAACAAAAAACATTTCTTACGGTCAAGATCCTGATAAAACATTTCTGACATCATCTAAATATTGCTAATCTCAACTGAACGCATTCAGTTTGGCTCTGTTAGCAGTAGTCAGGGGTCTGGCAGTTGCCTGGTACAACTGACAGAGACAGAACTACTTAGCAGAATGTTAGCTATCTATAGACATGTGAGTGAGCCTAGACAAGGCCAGAAGAACTGCACAGCCGAGCCCAGCCCAAATTGCAAATATAGAAATTCATAAGCAAAATAAATTGTTATTTTCAGCCATTAAGTTTTCTGATGGTTTCTTACACAGCAATAGATAACTGATAGAACATATTTCCTATGTATCATAGGCCCCAACACAACCATCATCTTTCTAGCATTAACAAAATAAGCAAGGTGAAAGGATGCAACCCTGTTGCACACCTTTGCCAATTTTGAACCACACAATACCCCCTTGTTCTTTTTGATTGACTCTCTTCATCCATGTGTAAGTTTTGCATGAGAACAATTAAGTGCTCAGAAATTCTCATTCTTCCTAGTGTTACCCATAATTTGTTCTGATCCACACAATTGAATGCCTTTGCTTAGTCAATAAAACACAGGTAAACATTTTTCTGGTATTCTCTTCTTTTTAGCTAACATCCGGCTGACACCGGCAATTATCACTTGCTGCACATCCTCTTCTGAATCTAGCTTCAACTTTTGGCAGTTCCCTGTGGATGTATGGCCACAGTCACTTTTGAATTATTTGCAGTAGAATTTGGCTAGTATGCCATATTAATGATCTAGTTTGATGTTTTCTGTATTCTGTTTGATTGCCTTTCTTTAAATAGGAAGGGTTTATTTCACCACCCTCTTAGGCCTCTTGACTAGTATGTTGTAACAGAAATGATTTTGTGGGATATTAATCTCAGGCTCCAAAAAGCCTTGCATATAACATTCTTGTATTCTTAGAAACCTATCACTAGTCCAAACTAGCCTTGAAAGAGAACTTTGGTGGTCCTGGTGACAGCCAGAGCCAACTACTAGACACATAAGCAAATCTGTCATGGACCAGCCAGTGCTCACCAGCCAGAACCTCTGACCACAAGCACACATGTGATTTTATTTGACAACTCATGGAACAGAGACAAGCCATCCCAGCACAGTTGCAGGTGTGTAATTTTTAACACTTTTAAATTATAAAATAATAGAATTATTTATTCTCTAGCATTAAAATACATACTTCTAAAACATTCATTTCAAAGAAAATTAAAGAAAGGGATACACACATGCACACCCAAATACACATAAACAGGTATAATCTCATAAATTAATGTTTAAAAATAATTTAGGATAGAAATTTTCAGGATACTAAGCCTAAATGCATTTATATAGTTTAAAAGTATGTTCTTACTTTTACAATATGTGTGTGTGCATGTGTGTGTGTGTAGCATGTAAGTTATGTTTTAAATGACTATCACAGCCAGACAGTGTGGTAAAGAGGAATTCCATAGAATTGACTTCATCAAAGACTTTACTTTCTCAAAGCTTCCATACTGTCCCACACTGAAGGAGTATCATTAAAGGTGTGTCATAGACTTAGAGTTTCAGTCATGAGTGACTCACAATTACATGTTTTAAAAGAAGAGAAACATTTTCATTGTCTTCTGACTCCATCACTACTTATACTTTTTAAATGAAGTAGGAATGTGTGAAACACCTTAGAACTAATAGATCTTTGATGTAGATGACTCATAGCCAACACCGCTAAGTAAAATACCATTTACAGTGAATCAGGAGGTGAAACGTTCAGAGATAAATTTCCACTATAAACTAAGAATAGCATATTCAAACAGAAAAAAAGTGCAAAGGACAGGCCAAATTTCCCTTAGTGGACGGTGTAAAATTTTAATAATATCAGGGAGATACTGTGTGGTTTGTATTAAAATATTTAGTTTTATTTCATTAAAAATATTTGTGTAAGGCCTTAAGGTATTTCCAGGAAGAAAAATATACATATACATATGCATATATATACATATAAATATATGTAAAAACCCATTGCCATCGAGTCGGTTCCAAATCATAGCAACCCTATGGGACACAGTAGAACTGCCCCTATAGGGTTTCCAAGGAGTGACTGGTGAATTTGAACTGCCAACATTTTGGTTAGCATCAGAGGCTTGACCACCAGGGCTCTGTGGTTCAAACCCACCAGCCTTTCTGTGGTAGAAAAGACCTGGCAATCTGTCCCTGTTAAGATTACGCCTAGGAGCAGTTCTACTCTGCCCTGTAGGGTCACTATGAGTCAGAATTGACTTGATGGCACATAACAACGACAACAATAGATGTAACTTATGACTTGGATTTTCTATCTTCTCAGTAATTCAAATTGGATTAGGCATAAACCTTCAGCAACTACCTATATTATGGATTTTATTCCATGGTCTTAAGCAAATGGGAATTGCGGTCTGTGTGGACAAGGTGACTCTCAAGAAATAAAAATAAGAAAGAGAAAAAAGATGCTAATTTTTAACTCAAACTTATTCAAAAACTCTACCTGGAGAAAAGCTACTGAGTTGTGAGAAGCCAGAAATGTTCCTCTGGAGGAGTAGCCTCCCAGAGAGAGACTAATCAGGGGAGAGGAAATCATCCCTCTTCTACCCTCCCACCCAACACTGCCTAAATCTTTGTTCTCATTATCCATTGGACTTATCCATTAAAACTATGGTCAGTCAAGATTGTGGTTCTTTGGAACAGGTTATATGTTCATGTGGGAAGACAATTCTCCCTGGATATCTCACACTCTAGATCTTCTAAGCAAAAATCACTGCAAACTTTTTTCCCCAAATGATTGAATAGTGTGCCTGAATCTCCCTCCCTGAAGATGTTCCAGGACTGTAAAGTCCCCCTCTTCTCCTGGACGAAATTTCTTTACATTCTAAGGTAATAAAGCTAAAGGCATCTTCTCTCAATTCCCAGGAGGAGATGTGCTTGCTTTCCAGGGTAATAAGTAACCTCTCTTTGGAGGGGAATATTGGCAGGTCATCAGGAGCTCTGATTAAAGATCAAAATCTCCTAACTTGGGCTTCCACTCTGTGGTGCAACCCACTGCATGCATAGGTGAACGTGTGATTCTCATTCATGTTCCCTGTGGGGATTTGTGATGTGAAGAATGGAAGCAAGGTATTACTCTAGATACTGTGTCTATCGTAAGTAATAAACTATATGTTCCCAGGGGTCTGATGTCTTTATTTGTATTGTGTGTCATTATGTGTATGTGAAACTGTGGTGGTAGACATTTTACCTTGCATTTAAAATAACATCTGAGGCCCCTCACAGTTTCTGACTTAACAGTTAATCATGGAGGCCCTATTATCTCCTTTCTGAGGTTATTTTCTAAATACCAGCTGTGAACTGCTGTCAATTTGGGTCTCCTCAAGTGAAATAGTAGGAAGTTTAGATTTTGCTATTTAGTAATAAAACTGTTTGGTTTTGAAATTTTGTAATAAACATGTAAGGCAGCAAAGAGGTAAAATATAGTACATATTTAATAAAAAGTTAGACCGAATTTTCATTTCTCAATAAAGTTGATGATAAACATTGATTTTTGCATAAATGCTGTAGATATTAACATAAATCATGTGATCCACTGCAAGTTCATGACCACATGGAAACCAGAAGACACAACTTTAAGAAAGAAGCATCAGCAACTACTGCAAATGTTATTTATTATGTTGAGAAATGTATGCCCAAGATAGTAATTTAACATGCACAGCTGCAAGTTTCTTTCTTTACCAGTCTTTATGGCATGGATCTCTTACTTGGATTAAATAATTGCCCTTGTAGGTTGCTCTGGCTCATTTTCAACTTTGTGTTTCTTTTTGCATATGTTACAAATGAAGTCCACCACCCACCCATCAGTTTGTCCTACTGTGGTGGTTTGCACGTTACTTTGATGCTGAAATCTATGCCACCGATATTTCAAATACCCAGCAGGGTCACCTACAGTAGACAGGTTTCAGCAGAGCTTCCAGACTAAAGCAGACTAGGAAGAAAATTCTGGTGATCTACTACTGAAAATTAGCCAGGGAAAACCCTTCGTAACAGAACAGAATATGTCCAACTGTATTCAAACATGTCAACAATTGTGAAGGTGTTACAGGACAACATTTTATTCTGTTATGCGTAGGGTTGTCATGAGTCAGAGCCAACTCAATGGCAGATGCCAACAACAGCAACAAGTGAAGTAGTGCAAAAGAAAACAATAATAGTTTTATGCCATTAGCAGAGGAAGATCTCTGTGACTCCAGTTTTGTATCAGCGGTATCAGATGTTCCAAAGAGAGGATCAGAGAAGTAAATTCCAATAATGGTTTCTTTCTTTCTTTCAACAAATCATGGAATCCCAGTAAAACTTTTGGAGAGTCATTCTGTTGAAGGTGAAACATGTGACATTATTGTGAATAAAAGTGAAATTTTGATTTAAAAGTTTAATATTGAACATAGTTTTGCGAATAACTCAAACATCCATCTTGAAGACAGTGTCATGGCAAGACAATATTTTCATTAAATTAAGAGGAGAAATGTACTTGAATTTGGTTACGGCGAGCATATGATTCATAATCGTATCCTAATAAATGATGTTTTACACCAATTAAAATTGAAGTTAGAATTTTTATTTTCTTTTTGGTATTGTCAAAATTTATAAATTTTACAGAAAATTCTCAAATTTTTTATATACACACAGAATAGCTGAATGACAAATTTTTCATGAAAATCCTATTGTGATCAATCGAATTGGAAAATCTACCATTTTTCAGCTTATAATAAAGGCAGTAAAAATAACGATGACTTATATGATGACTCTGGTATCTTAAAATATTAGCTAAAGGGTGCTGAAGTGGAGGAAAAATACTACCTTTTAATGTACTTTGGGCAAAATATGAAAAAAAGAAAACAATAGAATTGAGAATATCCTCAAACTAGCAAAATTTTCTAGAATATTTTATCAATTAGAAGTAGTCTGGTATACAGAGATAATAGTCATTTTTAACTATGAAAAGTAACCTTGATGACAATTGTAGGCAATCCTGTACAATCTTAAAAGCATGAGTCAAAACTGAAAAACAAAAACTTCAGAAAAAATACAAGTGACTTGGTATTTAGAGACAGATACATCTAAGTCAGATTGTGCTCAGGATATGTACCAGGAATAATTAATCTGCTTCTATTAAATACTTACATAATAAAATATGTAGTTTGAAGTTTTATTTCAATGTACTTAGATATGTTCTTTTTCTTTTTGGAAAGACTTCTTTTTGAAAACAGTTTTATGTATATAAAAATCAATTTGTTGGTCTAAAAAATTAATAAATATTTTTGCTTAGTTTTAGTGTTCTCTTTTATTCTCACAATTATCCTAGTATGGACAATAAATGTTATGGTGCCCATAGCTTTATCCAATAATATAGCGTTTATACACTTTATCTCCGAGAAGTAGTTTCCTCTGCCTCTTGGTATAAAATTGATTGAACTTAATGAACAAGCAATGGAAGGGCTCACTCGTCTATGCCAAGAAATTTGGAAGACAGTTACCCTGCAAACCAACTGGAAGAGATCCATATTTATGCCTATTCCTGAGAAAGGTGATCCAACTGATGGCGGAAATTATTGAACAATATTAATAGCACACACAAGTTAAATTTTGATGAAGATCATTCAAAGGTGGCTGCAGCAGTACATCAACAGGGAACTGCCAGAAATTCAAGCCAGATTCGGAAGAGGACATGGAATGAGAGATATCATTGCTGATGTCAGATGGATACCAGCTGAAGGCAGAGAATACCAGAAAGATGTCTACCTGTAGTTTATTGACTATAAAAGACATTTGACTGTGTAGATCATAACAAATCATGGATAACATTGCAGAGAATGGGAATTCCAGGACACTTAATTTTGCTCATGAAGAACCTGTACATAGATCAAGAGGCAGTCGTTTGAACAGAACAAGGGTATATTGCATGGTTTAAAGTCAGGAAAGGTGTGTGTCAGGGTTGTGTCTTTTCACCATACCTATTCCATCTGTATGCTGAGCAAATAATCCCAGAATCTGGACTATATGGAGAAGAATGGGGCATCAGGATTGGAGTAAAACTCATTAACAACTTTTGTTTTGCAGGTGACAAAACCTTCCTTGCTGAAAGTGAAAAGGACTCGAAGTACTTACTGATGAAGGTCAAAGACCATAGCTTTCAGCATGGATTACACCTCGACATAAAGAAAACAAAAATCCTCACAACTGGACCAATAAGGGAAACTCTGGTGACATAGCGGTTAAGTGCTACCACTGTTAACCAAAAGGTCGGCTGTTAGAATCACCAGGCACTCCTTGGAAACCCTATGGGGCAGTTCTACTCTGTCCTTTATGGTCACTATGAGTCAGAATCAACTCGAAGGCAGTGGTGGGCCCATAAGTAGCGTCATGATAAATGGAGAAAAATTTTAAATTGTTAAGGATTTCATTTTACTTGCATCCACTATCAACACCCATGAAAGCAGCAGTTAAGAAATCAAAAGGTGCATTGCATTGGGCAAATGTGCTGCAAAAGACCTCTTTAAAGTGTTAAAAGCAAAGATGTCACCTTGAAGACTACGGTGCGCCTGACCCAAGCGATGGTGTTTTCAATCCTCTCATATGAGCGTGAAAGCTGGACAATGAATAAGGAAGACTGAAAAACTGATGTCTTTGAATTATGGTGTTGGTGGACTGAAAGAATGAACAAATCTGTCTTGGAAGAAGTGCCATCAGGATGCTGCTTGGAGGCAAGGATGGCAAGACTTCACCTCACATGTTATCAGGAGGGACCAGTCCTTGGCGAATGACATCATGCTTGGTAAAGTAAAAGATCAGCAAAGGAGAGGAAGACCTTCTACAAGATGGATTGACACAGTGGCTGTAACAACGGATATGGCAACAACTGGGAGGACGGTGTAAGACCACGCATTGTTTTATTCTGTTGTACATAGGGATGATATGTGTCTGAACCGACTCTACGGTACCTAACAACAATAAACGACCTACATCCCAGAAAGAGAGAAAGAAAAAAAAAATCTGTCTTCTACAGAAGCTTCTGCTACCAAACTTACCTTCCAAAAAACAGATCACATGGTTTTGCAACTCCCATTTGAAGAATCTCACCATTAAGTCCCTGTTCCTTGCAAGCTGATTTCAACTGTCTAGTGTACAGGTGTAAAGGCCATGAGAATATTTCCTGCACTTATCTTTAAAATCTCTTGCCCCAATGCTCAATACAGACACAGTACACACTGACACACATGCATATCTCTGTCTTTCTCTACCTCTGTCATCTATATTTATCTCTTTAGTTATTGCCTTCCCAGAAAGGTCTATAGTGTTTCACAATTCTAGGTTTTTGCACACTTTATTCTTTTGCTTCTACCTCCCTTTCTTCCTTTTTCTATCCAGCAATCTCCTATTTAGTTTTCAGTTCCTAACTCTGCAGTAAAGCTTCTCTTTTCTTCCCTAACCCACATTCCTTACCAACACATTAGCCTTATTTTAACTGTCCAGTGTACCTCTTATGCCATGAGCTCTCTGAGGCTGAGGACTGCAGATTATATTTGTTGACTAGGTGGTCTTTATATTCAGTATAATTCAAATGTATATGGTAGCTTCAAAATGCTCAATGAGATTAGAGCCACCTAAGAGCCATTTCATTAAAATAATTAGTGATAATGCCTATTTCTATTTTTACCTTTCAAGCTACTGATATAATGTTTTAAATTTATGCTCACCTGCACTAGACAGATACAAAATAAAGGTAGTTGCATAAGTTTGACATTCATTTTTAGATTTAAAATATTGGGGAACTCTGATTTGAGAGAGAGATGTCAAATTGCTAGTTATTTAATCTTACCTTTCTCCTAAAAATATGATCCTGGTAAGAATTATGACTAAAATCTCATTTTTAAATATTCTACATCCAAGTCTTCTTTCATTAAAATATAATTCTTATCTTTATTCTATTTCTTTTTCTTCAGATGAATGTTATTATAGTCAAGATCACATTCCTTTTGACAATAGGTAATTTCAAAGTGAGTTTCTCAGTGTGGAAGTGATGAGACATAAAACTTAAATGCTTAGCCTCATGTTAATGATTCAACAGTGTACTCACTGGTGCAAAACCACCACTTGGAAAGTCATTCCTGGGGAATTATTTCATCTTTGAGATAACGAGCCATGACTGAAGGAGTCCCATGACTCTAGGAGGGAAAGGTAGAAAGAAGGTGTGATGGGATGCCTTGGAAGACCAAGAAATCTAAGGGAAAAAGGAATCTTGGCATGCTACTAAAAAGTTACTTCATTGGTTGGTGCTCCTGTGTCTCTTGTTTATTTATTTCAGGTACAAGAAAACTATTGATTTCTGCTCAATCCCTGGCACACACATATGCACACATGCACACACATATACACATACATGTCCCTTTTAAGAGTATATAAGCAGCTGAAATGCATTCACACACACATATATTTTTTAATCAACCATATGAGGAAACAAAGTCATTCCCAAAGGTGTGCATTAACAAATTGCAGAAAAACATAAGGGAACTCAGAACAGTTATGGCTATGTTCTGTGGTCTAAAAGCTTCACCTAACCAAGCTAAAACCATTCTGCAAAAGTGAGAATTTGCCATTAAAGCTAGGTGAAAACTGTAATGCAAACACATTTGATCAGTTGTTGTTTTTTTGTGCCTTCTAGTCAATTCCGACTCATAGTGACCCTGTTGAACAGAGTAGAGCCACCCTATAGGGTTTCCTGGACTATAATCATTACGGAAGCAGGTCATCAGGTCTTTTCTCCCACCAAGTGACTGGTGGATTTGATTCACTGCCCTTACAGTTAGCAGCCCAACTCTTAACCATTGTGCCACCAAGATTTTATTTCGTTAATAGACTCCTTCAAACTGTGTCTGCACATTTTATCCCTTTTAATTGTGTTGGGATGCCTATTTGCAAATAAGTTCTTTTCCATATAAGAAAATCACTCACATAATTTTTGAAAGTTAAAATGCCTTAGAAATAGTCCTTAAAGTAGTATCAGAAAGTTTATAATAATAGCTACAGATAATATAGTCTTTTGTTACAGTAAGTAATTCTACTTAGTGTAGAATTAGTTAATGTAGAATTTCTTACTGTAACAAAAGACTATGGAAAGACTGTTTAGGGAAATTTTGAATTATCAAATATGCCAGTATTAATGACATGCCTACCCCACCTTCTGTATAACTCTGGGGGTGAAGAGTAAAATCAATCGAAAACTATGTAACCCTGAGGAATTATGATCATGGAGATCATCAGATGTTAAAGCAATTTGATTAAACTAGAATGGTAGGTAATGGTTAGACTTACATGTTCTGCCAACTAGACAGAAACCACAACAGCTGTGAATGTAACATTATTCACACATTTGAGGTTCTGTCACTCATTCTACAACAATGTCAAGTGTTCCACTTGTGTAAGCTTATTTTGGTTTGTTGGTGTTTTTGTCCAGGAGACAATCTAACTCACTGATAAAATATTCAATATGCAGAACCTTTTTCATAGAGTTAGGGAAGTCAGTATCTCCAAATACAAGAGACGGAACACACACACACACACACACACAAAGAGCTTTAGGGGGGTGCCTTAGTTATTTAATGCTGCTATAGCAGAAATACCACAAGTGGATGGCTTTAACAAACAGAAGTTTATTAAGGATGCCACCTAAAGGGGAATGCTCTCCCTCTCTGTTGCCTCTGGAGGGAGGTTCTTATCATCAATCTTCCACTGATCTAGGAGTTTCTCAGAGCAGGGACCCCAGGTCCAAAGGACATGCTCTGATCCTGGTTCTTCTTGCTTGATGGTAATGAGGTCCTCCCCCTCTCTGCTTGCTCCTCTCTTTTATATCTCAAAAGAGATTGACTCAAGATACAACCTAATCCTGTAGATTGAGTCCTGCCTCATTAACATAACTGCCTCTATTCCTGCCTCATTAACATCATAGAGGTTAGGATTTACAACACAAAGGATAATCACATCAGATCATAAAATGGTGGACAACCACACAATACTGGAAATCATGGCCTAACCAAGTTGACCCATATTTTTTGGGAACACAATTCAATCCATAACAGGGGGTAACTGCATAATTGTTCACTGCTGGAAAAAGTTAATTTAAACTATGTAAGAACAACATTAAATAGTAAGATTTAGCATGTGTAATGTTTCTTGAGGGCACTGGGAATAATGTTTAATCAATGATACATATGTGGGCAGATACATAGATGATTTTTTCCCCCAACACTATGGATTACAGAGTTATAGAAAAGGAAAAGGCAGAAGAAGTCATAAAGAGAAGCAAAATTGGTTAAAGAAGAGAATTGCTTACAAATTCGGACAAACTGAGGCTAGTACATTGGCTTCAGTATTGAGTCATGGTTTCAAACTTTGATTCCTAAGCCTGTGTTCCCTGAGATGATTTGAAATTCTATTTTACTACTACTTCTATTATTAATAATGTTATCCTCTCATCCTTAGAGCATGGTACTGCTTTTTTTTTTTTTTTTTAACTCATCATATAAGAGAAATTTAAAGTTGCTGATACTCAACAATGTCAAGTCATCAAAATAATCGTGAAGAAATTTTTCTGACATCCCTATATGTATTTATTTCAACTAGTTGATATGAAGCTCATCAGTTTAGAATTGTAGTAGATTGTCAGCAGAGTCGTTATTTAAGGCATCTGAGTTAAAGCATTCAAGACTGGATCATGTAACCATGGAAAAACATATCACTTCTCCACTGTTACACAATTTATCACATTTAACATCAAAAGAATGCTCTGCTCCTTGAAACTAGCTTGAGCAAGTGTGAATTGCAAAACCAGATAGAGGTACCGCTACTAACTTCCTAGTAAACAGGTGGAATCTGTGGTGAGGCGAGACGTAATTTGGCATCAGGTTCTTAGTCCATTCCACATGTTTATGTCTGCTTCTTAGTTTTCTAGTCCATTGCCATTTTCTGCAGCTCCCTTGGAATTCCCCCATTATATTCTTCCTCATTTTATTCCCAGACATTCAGAGGTAATTTAGGAGAATCCCCAGGATCCCTTATATAGCTCCAAGCCTTGCAGAAAATCGACATCTACCTTTGGAAAGATACTGTACAAAAGTACCATTTCCTTTTTTTTTCACTTAGAAAAAATAAATTGTTACATTTATGCCACCATACTGTACTCTAGGGATAACAAGCTATGCCTTTTTGATAGCTTTTGGGATTCCACATACCAAGAATTCTTTTTGTGTGATGGAATAAGCCAGTTGACAGGACCACAGAATTTCATCTCCTAGTACAGCAGCTACATCTTAAAATGTTTCCCCAATTGAAAGAGAAGCTCAAGAGCAGAAATCCTTAATGGCTTCCAAAATAGACTAAAGGAAGGAATCAATGTAGTTGGGCATGAGCATCTACTCTTGTGCTGGAACCAATGAAATGGACACGCTGCCAGGCAGGGAATTTCTGTCTCTGTTGTGGTGGGAAGATATTAGTCAAAACACCTAGAAAATAAAACCTGAAGCAAATCTTATGTGGCAACACTTTAAGAAGGGACGTAATGCCAAGTCATCAAGGTTGAAGGGAAAAGATCACATACAAGGCATAAATTACCGAGCTGTTCACAAGAAACACAGCTGGTTGCTGAGTAACACCAGATGTCTGTGGAGAGGCTAATGGAAACACTTTCCTCAAGATGACCCTTAGGGAAGGATGGTGAGTAAGGGCAAAAAATTATATATTTGTTCCTTGCAACCTCCTGACTCACAGTAGTCACAATTTTCCCCATGGGAATAATTTCCACTAACTTCTCTCACTTGTAGAGTGTGTTGCCATTGAACCCCACGGTCGCTGAGAAGGCCAGATTCTCCCTGAGTTCAGGTAGCTTTATGACTTTGTATTAGGCACGAGAGCAGCTACAGTTTCCACCACAGTAGGGAATACAAAGGTTGCACTATTTCCTAACCCTCGCTAATAAGGGAGGTTCTGGTGTTTTTAGATGGCACGTGGACACTAATGTAGAGCTGTAGGTGGGCTGAACAAATCCAGGAAAGCATATAACTGGGTCTGGTACACCGACCATCAGGAAATTCCATAGCTTACTAGTGAAAAATCATGGGCAACTTCTAGTCAACTCCTCCGTCCTTACAGAAATGGGCAGGCGGTTCTCTATCTGTCATGTGGAAGGTACCCTTCAGATTCATGCTGCATTAACCAGAGCTATTCCACCCTCATAGAGTGCAGACTTCATCTCCACCTATTCCTTTCTTCTCTCTCTCAATTCCACCTCCTTCTTGACTCCTGTTTGTGGTGGACACGAGTTCTCATCTTTCAGACTCAACAATTCCATCACTGACAATTAGGATACCTACCACTTGTCCTTGGAATATAATGTAAAGGATTAGTTTGACTCAGGAAGAATACTTTGAAATGCTTTTCCATGAAAACAACTTTGGAGATCACTTTAATAAGCAGATGATTTTAAGTAAATTATTTTGTACTGATGTTTAATCTGTACATTGCCACTGATAAAATATTCAAGTTTAATGGGTTAAATTGATTGTAAAAGATAATCTTTTGACTGGAATCCTGGTATTAGGTTTGCTTCTTGAAATATATACCAACAAATAATGTATAAAATATCTGAATTGATTATTGTATAAAGAATTAAAATAAGTAAATATATTCTAATCCTCCTAAGCTCCAGGTAAATGCACAGGAACCCTAGTGATCAGCTGTGGTGGAAAGATACTAAAGTCCTAGTGAAGGAGACAAATCATGGTGTGTGGTAGTAGTGGTTAGCCACTTGGAACCACTGGTTCTGGGTCCTTCTATCTCCAAAGTGGAAGAAGGTGATGCAGGGTTTGGAAGACAAGACCCTTAGGTACAAAGGTCAGCAGTGAATGCTTTTGAATGATGTGCTAAGATTCTCAATGCATCCACTGAGTCTAGATGTCTTCAATGTAGAGTGTATGTGGTTTAATGTCAGTTTTTGTTTCTTTGTTTTCACTCCAGTGAAGTACCTCCTTGAGCAGTGGCAGAACTGTCCTGAGTGATTTACATGTACTAGATAATGTAATCCTTATAACCACCCCATAACGTGAATACTATTATTATCTAGAGTTTACAGATAAGAAAATTGAGCCACAGAAAATTTAAATAAATTGCCCAAAGTTACTTAATTCTACCAGCAATGATGTGTGACAACACACACAAAATACGCTTACTCAAACATTGGTTCAGAGTGTTTTCTATTGGAGGTCAGTCATGTACACATATAGCAACTTCATGACTGACCTAACTTTTTGAAGCTCCAGACCCGTATAAAAAAGCAGGTATAAATCACGTTGTTAACATAAACCATCTGGCGTAACTGGTACAGCATAGTCTATGGCTTTGGGTCTACAAGATTCTCTTATCAGACAGAACATTTTAAGACCTCAGAGCTAAACTCTCAAGAGCCAGCTAAGGAAAGATCCTGAAAACAGATGTTTTTGAGAATGTACAGGGTATAGGTAATGAAATTCTGCTTAGTTAACTCTTTCCTGCATGTCCTATGCAAATCCACTGGATGGGGACACCTGGAAGGTTGCACCTGGTTTCCTCAAGACTTCAGCCTATGGATCTTTCTCCTCTGTTTATTTTTCTCTGTATCTTTTTACTATAATAAACCATAAATGTGTGTATAAAACTTCTGAGTCCTGTGAGTCCTTCAAGCAAATCACTGAACCTGAGTGTGGCCTTGAGGACCCTCAGCACAAAACCCAAAAAGATGAAATTAGTCTTCCACATAGAATCAGACCAGGTTCAATTCTAACGATGGCCTTCAGTTTGTGCAATGTATCCTTCTATTTCCAACCACTTATTAACAAGAACCTTCATGGATTCTTAGTTAAGGTTGGAGTATATGGGTGAAATCTGCATGTACTTCCTAAACATTGCTTCTCATCCACCCATCTTACAGGCATTCATGCATTGCTCTCAGCAGCATCTTCTTTAAGAATGTACTTTTGAAGGTAAGGAGCAAAATTCCTTTGTCATGTCATGCCTAACAGAACACCCATAGCACAATATACCTGTTGCCTGACATAGCAAAGCTCTTGAATCTTCACAAACTCTCAACTGTTTCTGGAGTCATCAATCATAATACTAATATCACCTGCCTTTTCCCCCTCAAATACCCCCTGGCATGTGCATTTTTCTGCTCTTTCTTCTTCCATCTCCTTGCTATTATCATTGCTGAGGAATAAGGTCAGAAATGGGTGGAGATTTAGTAAAATAAAGGTCTTAAAAATAATTCTCTCTACACTTTAAAACACTGTTTTCCTCTTCTCTCAATTCTGGATCATTCTGACTAAAATCACCTTTTTACTGTTAAAACGAATAATGTCAGCACAGCTAGTGAAGCCTTCTCCTTTAAAGAAATCCAGTCTCAGGGGAAAGAAACACTCATTTCTGTTTTAAAACCCTAGATCCAGTTGCAAAATGTTGAAATGTGTTTTGTCAACTTTACCTTCAAACCATCTGTACTTATACCACCCATATTCTGCCTCTGTCCAATTACTGATTTCTAACTTTCTAGAACTTGCTCAACTCATCCCAGCCACGTACTACTCAACCCAGATAGAATGTTCTGGAACCTTAACCCTACTACTAGTGTCCCCTCTATCCTCAACAAAAGTCTCTTCTCACCAACCAAGCCCATTAGAAAAAATCCAGCATACTAATTTAAAGAAATGTGTTAATATATGTCTACAGATATTTGCATATTAATAGAGTAAATGGATTTTACATAAGTCAGTGGTTCTCAAACCTGGCTACATATTACTAACACCTGGGGAACTTTTAACAACTATCAATACCTAGGTCTTACCTTATTGTTGATGTTAGGTGCTGTTCAGTTGGCTCCCACTCATGGCAACCTTATATATAAACAGAATGAAATGTTGCCTGGTTCTGGCCATCCTCTCACTCATTGTTGTGTTTGAGTCAATTGCTATCACCACTGAGGTAATAGTATTTAAATTTAGAATTGAAGGATGGTTCTGGGGCAGAGAAATTAATGGTGGGGAAGAGAGGCTCCAGCAGAGGAAATAGAACGTGTTCAGATTTGCAGGTGTGAATGAATTTGGTCATTAAAATAGTAATTTAAACAATTTAAATCAATGTGACTGAAACGGTGTAAGCAAAGAGGAAGCTGATGAAAGATGTGGCTGGAGAAGCAAGAAAAGGCTAGAAAACACAAAACCCTAGAGACCTCATTAGAAAGGTGTGCATTCTATTCTTGGGGTAACGACAACTACCACTACCTGTCTGCCATTTTGTTGTACGTGGTGGCTTGCTTTTCTGCTATGGTGCTGAAATCTATTCCATTTGTATTTGAAATACTTGCAGAGTCCCTTGTGGTGGAAAGGTTTCAGTGGAGCTTCCAGACTAAGACAAGCAAGGAAAAAAGGCCAGGGATCTGCTTCCAAAAATTAGTCAATGAAAACCTTATGGAACACACCAGGGCATTATCCAACTAGCCCGCTTTGGACACATCATCAGAAAGGGTCAATTGCTAGAGGATGACTTCCTGTGTGGTGAAGTAAAGGGCCAACAAGGGTGTAGGAGACCAGTAGTGAGATGGATTGGCAGAATAGCTGCAACAATGAACTCAATATTGATGACAGTCGTAAAGATTACACAGGACGGGGCAACATTCCATTCTGTTGTACACAATATCACCATGAGTTGGGGTTGGCTTACAGAAGCTAAAAACAACAACACTGAGAACTAATTGTAGAGTTTTATGTAAAAAACAAACATTTTCAGGATAAAAAATATTTTAGAAAACATTTATTTTTTATGTATTTTTCAGTTTACTTTTTATATATGTACATTTTGCTCAAATCTCACCTTCTCAGAGAGGCCTTTTCTGACTCTTCTGTTTACTACTGCAAGGTACCCCCTTTCTCACCTCTCATCCTCCTACTCCCCTTACTCCGTTGCATTTTTCTTTTGGCTCCTACCAATCAAACAATTTATTTACCTACCACGTCATTGTCTGTTGCTTATCTCTACCCACTAGTGTGCAGACATCACACTCTGTACTTGCTGTCGTATTGCAATCAACTTCTTAAAACAACTCTTAGTGTATGGAACAGTATGCTCTTGATAGTTATTTACTGAGTGAATAAACCTCCCTCTTGGCTAAATCACTTTTTAAATTTTTATCCTTCCTCACAAATTAATACTAGACAGTTTAAACATAATTTGGTAATACATAAAATTAGCTTCTTCTTTTCCTTCAGACATTTCCAATGAAAAGTCTTCATACTATTTATTTAAGCTCTGTAGCTGACATGCTCACAATCTCAGCAGAGAGGTCATGGACCAAATATCCCCATCCAAGAAGATATATTTTCAGGCCAGACTCATGAGGCACAATATCAGCGAGTCAGCATGTGTGGTTATTTTTCTGGACCTGTTCTCACATATGTGCATTTCTCTTCATCACCTACAACATGAATTTACATTTATGGGAGATATTTTTAAGTTCACGTAGTGATAGCTTAAATATTCGCCTAAGTGCAATCTGCCTATATGTGCTGTAACAGAAGTTAATTTTTTTTTTTTTTTAAACTTCTGAGATATGAGACTATCATTGGTCAGAAAACAGCAGGTCTGTGTTCTAAAAGAACGCTAATGCTTGTCTTTAAAGGGTTTGAAGTGTTGACCAGTAGAGGGCGGATGCAACTGTTCCAAGCTGGCTTCATGTTCTGAACATCAGGAGATACACACAGTTCTCTTACTTACAAAGCTTATTTTTACTCTTTTTGTAAGCATACAGTTTTACTGATTTTTTCTTAATATATGTAATATGATATCATAATAAACATAAGCATATGAGATATCTAAGATATAGTATAATCATTATTATTATTTGACATATATTATTTCAATTGATATATGCACATAAATTGTATTCATTTCTCCAAAATGGGATCACAGAGTGACCACTATTTAATGACTGCTTTTCAAATAATAGAATAAATATACAGGATAAGGCTGAAGCATCTTGTAGTGCCAGCAAGTGAGAATGAAAAAAAGAAATGAAGAAAGCAGGGAGGGAGGAAGGGAGGGAAAAAAGAACCAAAAAATATTAGAGGGGATATGACAAAGGGACACGGGTTAACTGAAAGAGTTTCCAAAAACAGCAAACTAGAAAAATTGAAAAAAGAATATAAATAATGTAGCACTGGATTATAACCCAAAGTATATTATAAATATTCATGAATTCATACTCATGAATAAGTGAGTAAATTAATATGGAGGAGAATTCCAAATAATATGTGTATATATTCCACCCTCAAGGATTGTGAGCCTACCGCCTCACTTCTTAAGTATGGGCTGTACTTAGTGACTTCTTTCCACAGAGTGGAGTATGGGACAGAGGGAAGAAATCAACTTTACAGTGGAGAAACTTCACAAACACTGCTTCAACCCGGTGATTAAAATCGACAACATCGGGAGTCTTAAATTACACTGATGGTATGTACCCCTGATATGATGTGATGAAAATGGCACTTTACCTCTGTGATCTCCTCCTAAAAACCCACAAGTGCAGTCTATTTATAAAGGATCATCAGGCACATTCCATCAGAGGGGCATCCTACAATATAGCAGTAAAAAAAAAACCAAAATCAAACCCACTGCAGTCTAGTCGATTCTGACTCAGCAACCCTGTAGGACAGAGAAGAACTGCCCCACAGAGTTACCAAGAAGTGTCTGGCGGATTCGAACTGCCGACCTCTTGGTTGGCAGCCATAGTACTTAACCACTATGCCACCAGGGTTTCAGCAGTAAAGTACTCCTTAAAACAACAAGGACATCAAAAACAAGAGAAATCTGAGAAACTGCTACAGCCAAGGGTACCTTAAAGAGATATGACAACTAAAAGTAATGTGCTAATTTTCATGGGATACTGGAAAAGATAAATGACATTACATAAAAAACTAAGAAAATGGAGAAGGTGGAGCAAGATGGAAGTGAGTAGAAGCTCCCATTTACTCCCTCAGTAACTAACTCACTGAACAACAAATAAAAACAAGCACAGACTAAGATCTCGGAACTCCAGATAGCAGCTGAAGTATTGGAGAATTGGGGTGAGTCCAGAAGCTGGGGAGAGGAGGAACATGGTTGGCACAGAAGCTGGGAGATTGTACCCACTAACATCGGGAGTGCTCTCTCATTGCAGCTGTTTTGGGACAGGGTTGGGTAATGCCCCAAACAGGGAACACAGAAAAGGAGCTGATCTGAGGAAGTGCTGGTCAGTTTTTTTCATGTGGCGTGAATTGGCTGTGGGAGTTCATGGGTTGTGCAATTAGGACGGAACAGAGGGAGACAGTGGTGCTGCATGTGAGTGTTGTTGGGTATTTCTGAGGCCCAAGATGGATGGGCACTAGGACCAGGGAAACTTCAAGTGAAAGGGGAATACTTCAGAGAGGTGATACAGAAATGCCCCATGGCAGAACATCCTGGGAGTGGCTGTGCAAGGGTGCCAGTGAGGGAAAGACACAGAGAGTCCCCTACTGTCACCACAGGAAAGTCAAGTTTTACAGCTTATGTCAGGATCTGTGACCAGCTAACACCCCCTCTTATGCATGTGTATTGAATTCCAGAGATTAAATACCCAGAACTCCTAAATCTGCCCTGATAAAAACTTAAGGATAAAAGTGACATCTAGTGGTTCTCAGGAGGAGATACCAAGCCCACTGCTGCTGGATCATTCTAACCCATAGTGAACCTGTGAGGCTGAGGGGGCTCTCCTCGTGGGATTCCTGGGGCTGTGAGTCTTTGCAGAGGCAAACTGCCACATTTTTCTCCTGCAGAGCAGCCAGTGAATATGGGTCCCAGCCTTTTAGTTGGCAGTTGGTCACTTGGCCACTGCTCTACCAGGGCACCCACTCAGAAAATTTTCTTACAATATTAAACAGAATACAAAATTAAAAAAAAAAAAAAGATTAAAAAATGGCCCAGATCAACAACAGATAGTAAAACACACAAAATCACAAGAGAAGGAACACCCAAAAGCAAAACATGAAGAAGAAATCTCTCCTATGGAGGCCAGAATAATGCAAAGCATGTTAAAGATATCAAAAAGCACACAGAAAACAAACTAGCAGAGTTTGGGAAACAAATGGAGAAAGAAATAAGAGACTTAACAAACAAATTGAATACATAAAAAAAAAAAAAAGAGAGAGAGAGAGAGAACTACTGGAACTGAAGAATAAAACACCTGAATTAGAAAAAGTGAGACACTCAACAATAAAATTGAACAGACAGAAGATAGAATAAGTGAACTAGAAGACAAAATAACTGAACTCATCAACTCTTGAGAGAAATAAGAGAGCAAAGAAAAGCAAACAAACCCAAAAGAAAATGTGAAATGCAAAAAATCTACCGTTAGACTTATTAGAATCCCAGAGCACCATAACGACAATAAAAGCACAGAAACAATTTTCCAAGCAATTATCAGAATTTCTCAGACCTGAACAGAGAACCAAGGCTGCAAATACAGGAAGCTACAATATGTTAATCAATACACACTGGGGAGTGGGGGGAGGTGTAAGAATCATGCAGTCTCATTTGGGATAAGAAAATAAACAATTCTATAAAGCTCCGGTGGTATGTGGACTTAGATAATTATCTTTTAAAAGGAGCTTTCCACTTCATCTTGTAATTTGTTTCATTCAGCACAGGCAGGGATAGCACAACATGACACTCCTACCTGTGGTTATCCATAAGATACCAACTGTAGAATTGGTTTTAAATTGTCTTAAATAAGAAATATGGGTAGGGACCATCTAGTCTATCCTATTCTGACAAACTATTTACTCAGTATCTGTAGTGGTTATCTATCACTGCATAACGAATTACACTAAAATCAGTGCCTTTATATAACTGTAAATATTTCATTTGAGTCATGATGTTATGAGTCAGAAATTCAGGAATAGCTCATCAGGGTGCTTCTGGCTCCAGGTTTCTCAAGTTTGCTGTCATATGGTGGCTGGAGTTGGAACAGCAGGTAAAGATAAGTGGTACAGCTGGAGGCTGGGTGGACATTTCTCTCTCTTCGTTTAGTGTTAAAGTCTCTAATTTGCTCTGTAAATCTTTGAAATCTTCTGTTCAGCTCTTTCATTATTTCTTCTGTTCACTTTAGGTATTCTACATTAAAGAGCAATTTTCAGAGTCTCTTCTGACATCCGTTTTGTCTTTTCTTTCTTTCCTGTCTTTTTAATGACCTTTGCTTTCTTCATGTATGATATTCTTGATGTTATTCCACAACTTGCCTGGTCTTCGGTCATTAGTGTTCAATGCATCAAATCTATTGTTGAGATGGCCTCTAAATTCAAATGTGATACACTCAAGGTTGTATTTTGGCTCTTGTGGGCTTGTTTTAATTTTCTTCGGCTTTGACTTGAACTTGCATATGAGCAATTGATAGTCTGTTCTGCAGTTGGCCCCTGGCCTTGTTCTGAATGTTGATATTGAACTTTTCCATCATCTCTTTCCACAGATGTAGTCAATTTGATTCCTGTGCATTCCATCTGGCGAGGTTCACATGCATAGTCGCCATTCATGTTGGTGAAAAAAGATATTTGCAATGAAGAAGTTTTTTTGCTCCAAAGTTCTATCATGCCACCTCTCATGCTGTTTCTGTCACCAAGGCCGTATTTTCCAACTGCCAATCCTTCTTTGTTTCCAACTTTTACATCCCAATTACCAGTAATTTTGATTGCAAGTTTGATCAATTTCAGACTACAGGAGTTGCTAAAAGTCTTCAATTTCCTCATCTTTGGCATTAGTGATTGTTGAATAAATTTAAATAATAGTTGTATTAACTGGTCTTCCTTGTAGGGGTATGGATATTATCCTATCAATGACAGCATTGTACTTCAGGATAGATCTCCAAATGTCCTTTTTGACGATGGTGTGATGTCTTCCACTTCAGTTTGTCATTCCTGCATAGTAAGACCATATAGTTGCCTGATTCAAAATGGCCTGTGCCAGTCCACTTCTGCTCGCTAGTGCCTAGGATAATTGATCTTTATGTGTCCGTTTCCATTTTTGACCACTTCCAATTTTCCTAGATTCATACTTCGTGAATTCCACTTTCTGATTATTAATGGATATTTGCAGCTGTTTCTTCTCACTTTGAGTTGTGCCACCTCAGTAAATCAATGTCCCAAAAGTTTTTACTCCATTCATTAAGGTCGACTCCACTTTGAGGAGGCAGCTCTTGCCCAGTCATATTTTGAGTGCTTTCCAATCTGAGGGAATCCTCTTCCAGCACTATATCAGACAACGTTCCGCTTCTACTCGTGTCGTTTTCACTGGCCATTTTTTTCAGAAGTAGACTGCCAGGTCCTTCTTACAAGTCTGTCTTACTCTGGTAGTTCCACTGAAGCCTATCCATCAAGGGTGACCCTGGTGGTATTTGAAATACGGGCAGCATAGCTTTCAGTACCAAAGCAACATAAAGCCAGAACAGTACAACAAACTGACAGACGTGTGGGGGAATATAACTTTACTGAGCGAAATTTCAGTTTAAAAAAATGTTATAAACAAGATAGTTACTTTTCCTCATTAATTACTGTCACACTCAATTCTGCACACACCTTATGCAACAATCACTAATGTCAATTTAAGAAGTAATTATTCACTTTCTCTTGGAACTCTGCTGAAAACAGCTGAGAAGGAATGTGAAATGGAAACAAAAATTTTTTCCTTTCATATTTTAAGCAAAATAAAATACACTTTTAAATTTGGAACACACAGGAAAGTTTTCATTAAAAAAATGTGATCAAGTACAAACTATTGGAATTTGATTCTCTTCTTTTAAAATCCTTGGCAGATGGGAATGCTGCTCTTCAATAAACAAAACAACCTATTGATTCATACTGCAACATGGATGAATCTTAAATGCATTTTGCTAAGTGAAAAAGTCAGACCCCAAAAAACTATATATTTCATGATTCAATTTACATCATGGTCTGGGAAAGGCAAAACTATAGGGACAAAAAGCATATCAATGGTGGCCAGGTGTTGGACAGTGGGGGGAAGTATTGAATATGGAGGGGCAGCACAATAACATTTTGGGAATGATGGAACACATCTGTATGGAATTGTGGTGTTGAACACACAGCTGTGTACATTTGTAAAAGCGCATAAGACCGTACAGCATAAAAAGTAACTTTTTCTGTATATAAATGTTAAAAATATATTAATCTGCACAATGAGGAAAGCTGGAATGCAGTTTGTTATAAATGAATCTAATTGTATTACAAATGAATTACAGACTCTTATTGAATGATGGGGAAAAAGGAACTGCTCTCAGTGATTTTGGAAAACAATATTATGACTGGCTATTGCGTAGCAAAACACAAAATGAATGGTATACAAGCATTATTCTAGCTGCTAATGCATTAGTAATTCTGAAATTATTTTTATACTAGGTTGAGCAAATATATTGTTAATAATGACAGTCAGATTTCTCATTGTAGGATAAAAAAAAGTTCTAAGTAAGAAAAGGGGGAGAGATAGAATTAACCCTGTGGTGCTGGGAGGGAGTTGGAAGTAACAATACAGATTCACAAACATACACACAGAGAGAGACAAATAGTGTGCTAATTGCACTAAGTAAGAGGAAGAGTGGGCAAATCCCAACTTTATTGCTAAGTGTGTGATAAGAATCAGCATGAATCCATTTCCCACCTGGAAATGGATACAAAGCTCACCTTCCCGCATCTCTGTTCATATCACCAGCCTCCTGAGAAGCACGCTCTCCAACCTCCAGCCACCCAAACCTGGATTGGGACTCTGTGGCTCAGATAGGGTGCACACACAGCCCTTCTCTGATCCCCAGCCACCCCAAGCCAAGTCAGAACAAACAAGTTAGAAGGACTCTGTTCTTCAGACCAATGGTCCACAGGCAGCTCTTCTCTTATTTAGCCACCCCGAGCTATACCAGGGCATGATTGGTTAAATTATTGAATATGCATGATGGAATTATGCCCTCCTCTCTTCCTGAGGTTAATTGCCAGGTATGGCCTATGTCACCCCTACTCATTTGCACACATTTAAGTGTTGCCTGGCTGTTTTAGAAGAAAAAGCTCAAACCGAACCCTTTGCCATGGAGTCAAAGACACCTCAGTTGCTGGGGAATTCCAAGAGCTAGTTTTCAGGAACCAAAGGCAGCAGTGCATTGTCTTATATATAGAATGTGTGTGTACTAAATATTTATTTGCTAAATGGATGGATGAGTCCTTCCTCCCTTCTGATAATCTGGAATAACACAAATTTAACCACTCACCTTTCATCTTTTCGTTTATGTCTGTTAGGTGCGACAGAGTCATTTCTGACTCATAGTGACCCTATGTACAACGGAAGGAACACTGCATAACCCTGTGCTATCCTTACAATCATTTTTATGTTTGAGACCATTGTTGCAGTCGCTGTGTCAGTCCATCTCCCTGAGGTTCTTCCTCCTACTCGCTAACCCTCTCCCTTACCAAGCACGATGTCCTTCTCCAGGGACTGGTCCCTCCTGATAACATATCCAAAGTACATGAGACAAAATATCCCCATCTTCACTTCCCAGGAGCACTCTGGCTGTATTTCTTCCAGACAGATTTGTTTGTTTTTGTAGCAGTCCATGGTATATTCAATATCTTTAACCAACACCATAATTCAAAGGCATGGATTCTTCTTCAGCCTTCCTTATTCATTGTCCAGCGTTCATATATCATGGATTGGGGCAAGCATACCTTAGCCCTCAAAGTGACAAAGTGATACTGAACCTAGAGGGCAAAAGTTTAAGAAGAAACAAGATACTTGCATAGACTCAAGGTACCTCCCCCCAATATTTAATAATTATAAGTGTAAACATAGTTATTTTAATTGGGAAACAATAGCAGATGCTTTTTAACCAAGCGATTGAGGTTAAGGTGAACAGCTATGCATATGTATTCCCTTTTTCATCTAATCCCTGATATGGTGCAGAGAGGAGGGTATATCATCTCCATGGTATCCTTCCCAATAATGCACAACCTCAACATAATCACGGGAAACCACAGATTGATGAAAATTGAGGGACATTCTACAAAATAGCTGACAAGCCTTAAAATTGTCAAGCTTATGAAAGACAAGGGAAGATTAAGGGACTGTCACAGTTTAAAAACAAACAATGAGATATCACAAATAAATGCAATGCAGGATCCTAGATTGGAGCCTGAAATAGAAATAAGAGCGTTTGTGGGAAAACTAGTACAATTCAAATAATTTTTTTGTTTATTTAATATAAATTTACAGAAGTTAGTTTCTTTGTTTTATGATTACATAAATTGTTAACGTGGGGGAAAGTTGAATGATGGTTATACTAGACCTCTTTGTACTATTTTTGTAAGTCTCCTGGAAAGCTAAAAATGTCTCAAAATAAGAAGTTAAAAAAAAAAAAAAGTAAGCCCAAATCACTGGTGTTTTAATTTTTTTTTTTCCAAGAAAATACGTGTTACAAAAACCTGTGTAACAGTGTTGTGAAACTTAGTAGAATATTTCTGTAACTGTGCTAAGAAGAACTGGGTTCCTAAGGAATACTTTAAAAATGTATTTTTATCTTTTGCTAATCTTTAGATTAAAGAGAGCAAAAATAATGATAAAGGGACAAAACATAATGACAGTTAAAAAATTGTTAGCAATATGTTCAAATAACCATGCAACTGCTACTTAAAATTCATCTTTTTTTTCATGGATTTTGTGCTTATAAATCATCGCGATATTTAAATCACTTACATTACAGTGGAGCTGTATGGAAAAAAAAGTTCATTTTTAAGTGGTGTTATAAAAAAGCTTACCTGTGAATTACATCTGGTTTCATTCTGAGACTGGAGACACTTGAGCTCATTGTAATTGCTAGAAAGGCAATTTTCTCATATTCGTGTAATATAAAATAAAGAATAGTTTTAGAAACAAGCAGCATACTGTTACAGGCATATTTAACAAAGCTCCATGGAAGTATATTTTATTAGGGTGTTGCTCTATTTAAAATAGTGTTTTAGGATTTACCCAGATCACTATTAAAATACATCATGGGACAAAAACAATTAAAACCGAGCCTTTCATTTCAACTACTCAGAGTTTGTGCCCAGAGCAAGAAGAATTGCACAACTAAGAGTAATTGTAGAAGAGTAGAATGACAGGAACTAGCCAGGTACCAGAACAGAATGGAACAGAGCAGTTGCTCTGACATTTTGGATGGGTCAAAATCCTTTGGGGATTCTGATGAAGAAAAAGGACCTTTTATTCCAAGAAAAAATATGCACAAGCTATTCCATCAAAATTTTATTTGCATTCAGAAAAGGTTCATAAACATCTTGAGCCCTATCCTTAGAACTGAGTTGAAAAATACCTGGTATAAAGAAAGTTAATACAGCTTTAAGGTACTAAGTAAGCACTTTAGAAATGATCAACTCACTGTTAATGAACACAGAAAACATGGAGGATTTTTGCAAGAAAATTTCCGTTGAGTGTTATGGTATTTTAACATGTTACATGAATAGTCTACAAAGTTGATTCAGCTAGTATGGCTGGCAGGATGGATGCTTTCTCTTCCTCATCTGTGCTTATTTCCAAGTTGGCCTTGTCCATCAAGAATGGCCATTCCTACAAGAATAGAAAAGCTTTTTGGTTAAGGACACATGTGTACTTTGTTATCCCAATGGGACTTCCATTTAAGTTCCTGGAATTTTTGAAGTGTTTCTAAAACTTATCCACCATACATGAACACTGTGAGTTTGAGAACAAGGGTAACAGGCATAATACGGGCTTTGCACCTTCTTCTCTATCTCCACTTGATTAAAAGGAGGACATTTGTCTCACTGACTTCCAATATCACTGAAAGAAATAACATGGTTTTAGTGCAATGGTCTATTTTGTTATTAAGTAATATTTAGTTTCATTAGTCATCATGCCCACTAATACTTGCCAATGTAAAATAAATTTTCTATATGCCACATAAGCAAGACAAGACTTAAACTCAGGGTTTGCAATATAAGGCAACTGTACTTGATAACGCTTTGCCAAAAAACATACATAGTTAATACAAGTCACACATCTGGCAAACATTCTAAGATCCAAATATAGCAGACACTTTAGCATAATTTAGCTTATGACCAGGTGTCCCTTAGATTAGGGGTATAGCAAGCTTTCTGTGTTTTCTTTTATGTCCAAAGGGAGGCAGCTGATGAATACATTACAGTTCACTAGAGGAACCAAGGAGATGTTTACTACAAATATATCATCAACAGATTAGTCCAAAGAAACAGGTATTTCTCTTCCTCTTTAATATTACTAAAAATGATCTATTTAATAACAGGTCCACTATAGTGCGCCATGGAGTACCTGGCTGGTGCAAATATTTAACGAACTCAGTTGCTCAGTGAAAGGGTGGAGTTTCCAGTCCGTCAGAGACACCTCAGGAAAAACATCTAGTAATCTACTTCCAAATAATCAGCATATTCTACTCTGACACACATGGGGTTTCATGAGTCAGAATTGACTCAATGGCTACTGGCAGAGTGTGCTACACCACCATCATTCTAAAGAAGTTACATATTTATTAGATTCTGTAAAAAAAATACAATATTCAATCATAAAATGTAACTAAAGTTTTGTTTAAGAAACACTATTACACTGAAATGAAAAAAGAGTAGCAAAATCTATGAGAATAGCTATTCCATAGTTAATTAAATACTATATGTAAACTCAGTTTTTGAAAATAATCCTTTTTCAATGTAGTATTTGGTACCTGCAATGGCATAGCTCATATTTTATAGTTAACATGGTCATTAAGTAAGAATAAATACAATTAGTTTAACTTTTAAATCAGTCATCGTTATCCATACTTAAATAGGAAAATAGAACATGGTTCTTTGGGATTCATTTTAAAATCAATGAATGTCATATCCTGAGCATTTTGGAGGTTTTATCTAATGGAAAACCAGATATCTCTTTTATCCATTTATTTTTCACAAACAAAAAGTCTTTCTACTTACTCTCCAGTGACTTAACATAATGAGCTGAATAGGGTAGTCTGATGCATCTCTAGTCTTGAATTCTGAAAATGATTAACCAAAAATGAGTCACATGTCTTCCATTTGGAAGTAAGATGGCATTTTAGACCCACTGGTAAACTGCTACTATTTTTGAAACACACGTTTTCAGATAAAATATTAGATGAGAGATGTGAATGTTTAGCTTGTTTTGTTTAAGGGGTAGGTAGAGCCAAGTCTGAAGTAATTTGCCCACTGCTGGTGGATGATGAAACAAATTTTAGAGTCCATTTTCTTTCTTTTTTTTTTTAATACTACAATAGTGAAACTGCGACAGTAATTGATGGCGGAAGTAGCATGGTCTTTAATCAGGGTAAGTCACACCAATTATTAAATCTGAATCAGACGGGGAATGAATGACATCATTTTCCGTGGCTTTTGGGAACAACTTCCAAATATGTTGGTTACATAGAGACTACGGAAATAAAATTATTCTAAAAGACAAAAGATGGTTTGTTCAGTCCAACTGACAATTTGTTCTGTCAATTAAAAAAAGTAGTCATCTCTACTTTTTTTCCCAAAAGAAATTAAAATTTATATTAAGTAAAATAGTATTTATTATGTATTGTCAAAGGCCAAACAAATTCAAGAATCATAGGAGTTGGGGAACGTGATTAATTATCAAGGAATACATTAATTCACCATTGGAAATGGGTGATAAATATTAATAACTAATAGATTACTAGTTGCTTTTTATTAGTGATTTGCCTGTGTTAGACATAGCACATTTCATGAAGTGTGTAGTGGAAGGGTTCTTGATGTATTGCATTTTATTCTCTCTAGTGGGGGCTATGAAGACCATGATAGGGTATTTTGAACTGAACAAGTTAGAAAAACAAACAGGCAGTCAAAGACCAAGCGAAGTGATAGCTTGAAGAAACCTGTCAGATGTCCTTCTGGGGTTTCTTTTATCTAAATCCATTTGAAAGTAGGAGTCCAACAAATACCCTAGGATACCAACCAAGTAGGGCAGAGTTGATATCAGCACGTAAACATTTCAGCTCATAAATTTGAACAGTCACTGTAAATGAGTGGGACTAAGTTGGTCCAGAGTCATAATCTAAACATAATAGGCTTTGTTCTTGGCATTTGGGTAATATTCATTCCTTTCCCTTAAAGAGGCCTCTGCAGCTTCCCCTGCAACACAACAGGCTCCATTCAAGCAGAGCTAATTACTCTGAGGGGAGGCTCGGACTGGGGAACAAATGCTCAGAAAATATCCAAAATAATTCCTTTAGTTCTGATTTTATATTTAAGCAGATGGGTAAAATGTAAAAATATGATTCACATATTCTAAAGTTATTGTAAATGTGATAAGGTTTTGATTAAAATAATATCATATAATGCTCTAAACCTTTGTAGTTTAACTGGTTGACTTAGAAGCCAGAAGAAAACTTGATTTTATAACATAAAACTTCTGTTGTCATTGATGAGCATTTGATAAGGATAATCAGAATTCCAGCCTATGCAATCAGAAGCCCTCCCTGGTGGAGCAGCAGTTAAGAGCTTGGCTGCTAACCAAAAGGTCAGCAGTTCGAATCCACCAGCTGCTCCTTGGAAACCCTCTGGGGCAGTTCTACTTTCTCCTATAGGGTTGATATAGGGTCACTATGAGTCAGAATTCACTTGACAGTAATGGGTTTTAATTTACTGATCAACTGTGAGGCATTGGTGATACAGTGGTAGAATTTTGCCTTCCATGTGGGAGACCCAGTTTCAATTTCCAGCCAATGTATCTCATGCGCAACCACCACCTATCAGTGAAAGCTTGTGAGTTGCCATGGTGTTGAATAGGTTTCAGCGGACCTTCCAGACTAAGCCAGGCTGAGATAAAAAGTCTGGTGATCTATTGTAATTCCAAAAATCAGCCACTGAAAGCCCTATGGATCACAACACTCTGATCCACAGCCGATCATGGGGATGGCACAGGACCAGGCAGTGTTTTCTTTTGTTGTACACGGGTTGCTACGAGTCGCGGTGCACCCAACAGCAACTAACAGAAACTGAGCAACTAAAATTGTGCAGACTTTCACTTTCTTCTCCTTCACCTGCTTCCCCTCCCTCATCTTCTCTCCTTACCTTTTTCTCCTCCATTATGGGAGTATCAGACATGGCTGTCAGCCTTCGAATCTCAGCCTCATTGATGGGCAACATATGATTCTGCTTAGCTTTCTTATTTAATCATATAGTGCTCATAAAATCCACATTTGCTATAAAACGAGACTTTTCTGTTCTTACTCTGGAGGTATCTGAGCACAACTGAGAGAAAAGGTATTCCTTTAATATAACTCTTATCTATCCAGTGCAGGTCTGAAAGACTTCATTCCTCACAAGATTAAGAAAGAGTGTGAAAAAATACATCAGCCCTCTGATACATACTTCTCGCTAGCATCCCATGTCCCCCTCATTCACTCAGGGTCCCATGTCCCCCTCATTCACTCAGGGTCCCATAAATATTAAGGTGGATATTGTTAATTGGTTGCCACAGCGTAGGCTCTGGCTCATGGCAACTTTATGTATAACGGAAGGTGATGTTGCCCTGTCCTGTGTCATCGTCGTGATTGTTGGGGTGTTGGTGTGTAGGTGACCTTATTTACCAAGTCTTCACACAAAGCCAAGATTTAATCCTTTAATTCAAATAGAGATCATGAGAATTAGGACCCAAACAGAATAAGTGGCTTGTCAAATGCATCTAGAAGGCAGAAAAATGAACTAGGGATCATATAAATATTTGTGTTTGTTTTTGAATCCCCCAACATGACTATGACTACAGGAAAATCGAATTTGTTAAAATAATTTATAATTCAGTACATTCAATCTAATTTACTCACATTGAGTAGATGAACATGTTGGAATGTTTAAAGTCTCTAAAAAGTATTTTAAGTTTCTTAAAATTTATCCAAGCTTTGAAATTTCTGAATTCTACGGGATGCAAGCAAAACCAGCTTTATCTTTCCTGCCATCCTTGGCTCCCTTGTGCTATGTCAAATTTCCCTTCTCTGCCCCTATATAATGACATCTTTTTTAAGGACAGTCCAGTACCTTTTGGCTGCAAATATGAATTTGTTTTTGATACTTACAATTACTTTTCAGGGATTTAAGTGTTCATCATAAAACTTCCCTCTTATACATAATTTCTGGCTATTCTTTCCTCTTCAATTGAGGTCTAATCCACAGCTGGGAACCCACAGTGGAGGAATGGTTAAAACTCTGGTTGTTTGTTGCCTGTTTGTGGTTTTATTTTGTCTGTCTTGTCTCTGTCTCTCACTGTTTTGATATTCTAGATCCTCCTGGGTTGGAGGAAAAGAGAATGTTTAACTAGGGAAGTCAAAAATAGGTGGAGTAATTTGCAGATTCCCCTTGGTTATTGTTGTCGCTGAGTGTGACAGGCATCCAAATGTTCTCTTTCATGAACTATATTAGTGGGTTCTTCAAAATTTCTCCGATGAGAACATCTACGCTGTAATTCCCTAAAGTTAACTCTCTGGTTAACCTCCTGTAACCCACTCTTAGCTCCTGATTCCTGGAAATCTTCTAGATGGAGACAGCTCAGCAGCTAGCCCTTCTTGCTGGGACCACATCAAGACAGCTCAAGTCCAGATATGGTTTACAATGTCTGCTTGACCCAGGGAAACACATGCATGCATGTCGGAGTGCACTCATGGTACAGTTTATGGAATTTGTGTGCACCAAACAAGTTAAGTAAATGCCCCTAGAGATGTGCAACAAGATGATGCTGCTTGCCAAGAGAGACAGCGAAAGTATCAGCATCTTCCTGCCATTTCAGGAAGCTCCAGACCACTTTTGACCTTGAACCTAGGGAAAGCGAAGAACCAGTAGGTTTTTTTTTTTTTTTTCCTTATAAAATCTAGACTCTCTTTTCAATGGGATGAAGGAGGGTGACATGTTTTTGTTTGTTGGATTGTTTTGGGTTTTTTCTTTGTTTTATGGGATTAAGGAGGATTGGTTATATTTTAGTAAGTTCTGCATGTTAGCGTCTAGAGGTATATCTCTTTATAATATTGGTATGGTCTTGTAGTATTCTCAAAGCTTTAGGACATCAGCTAAAGCTTTGAGAAAAATAGCAAATGTCCCTTCAGCATCTTTCAATGATTACAAGTCAGCGTTATCATTTTGGCACAGTTCAGTCTTGCCTCATGCATTATGTGTTCTTTAAATCTACTTTATGGTTTTAAGATAATGCCTCTAATAAAAACCAAACCTAATAGTCCACCATTAATTATGATGCTTGCTTTATGGTACTATATGATGCTGTTTGTCAGAATAAGAAAGTTTCTTTTGAGTCCTACTTTGCTAAATATTTAAGTTATAAATTGGTCTTCTTTTTTAAAAAACATCTTTTCTTTGTATCTATTGAGATGACCCTCTGATTTCGTGTTAGTCTATTAATGTGGTAAAATACATCACTAGATTTATTGATGTTAATTTTTATTTACCAGTTAGAAGTGCTTTCATTTGCAAATTAACAGAAAATAAAACTAACAATTTAAGCTTTTTTTTTTTCTTTTCCTTCACATACCAGTAAGTCCAGGGATGGGTAGGAGATGAAGCTGATTCATTTCTTACACAAGTGATCAGGAAGCCAGGCTTTTTCATCTTTTCACTATGCCACTTTTAGCTTATTGCATTTTGGCCTCATGTTTTTACCTGATAGTCTGAAGTCACAAGATCTTCAGGCCCCATATCATTATTCAGGAAATAAAGAGATGAGCAAGGGTGGTCCCAGCACACCTCTCGCCTTTCATTGCAAAAGAAATTGGTTTCTGCTCAAACACTCATCCAGATTAGACAACATCTCACTGGCCAAAACTATGTCATATGGAGTCCTTGCAAGGGAAGATGTGCAAGGGAACTTTAAAGGGGGAATGGCTTACCTAAGTAAATAAAGTTTTATTAGCAGGAGACGAAGAGGCAAACGACAGGTAGGCACATAAATTGCCTGCAAAACCATCCTTGAATTCTTAGGTTAAAACCAAATTGGTTATGATGGATTTTTATGTCTATATTGTCTTTTTATTTGTGAAATTTCATTTTTTTTTTTCTCAAAAATGAGATTGGCCTGTTACCTTCCTTTTGTGCATATAGCCCTGTGTGATTTGGGTGTGAACCACCTTAGAAAGCAATCTGGGAAGTGTCATTACTTTTTCTATATTCTAGAATAGTTTATACGATAGCACAATTTTTTGTTATTTGAACATTTGACTGAGCCACCTTGAAATACACTATATTCCAAGATCCAACATTTTATGTTTTTTTTTTTTTCGAACTGTTTACTTGTTGCCCCCTCTTCCCAAATAAAGATGCACTTATTTAACCTTTCATTTGTGTAATATGTCTCAAGGAATTTGATTATCTTCTCTTTAGAAATCTGGCTAGTTTTCATGGCTAGAAAGGAAACTCTTCTATGAAAGAAAACACCTGGTTGAGTTTTGTTGTCTTAAAAGAAAACCCCCACATTCCTTGCCTTGACAAGGTGAGAATATTACTGTGACAATTCACAAGACCACGTAATCATGCTCTTAGTTCTTTACCACCTCTTTATGTCAGCTGGCCAGGTCAATGCATCTTTAGGAGAACCTGATGGGACTATGATGAATGTGACAGCTGCCTGAAGAGAGGGCAACAGAAAAGGACACCTAGTGATTTTGTGCGTCAGTTGACCATAAATGTACTGCATGTGACATAATTCAGCAGTCAAAATACTCAAACTACATGCAACAAGGCCAAGACACAGAGGCCAACTGCCATCACAATGTCACCATGCTCTTTAAACTAAGCCATACATTATTACCTCTGGCTAAAAAGGGACACATTTTTGCATCTAACTCAAACACCACCAGTTTTAAGTGATTTGCATGTTATATCGTTACAGAGGCATATGTTTCTCCTATAGGATAGGGTCAGGGCTGAAGCACATATGGAAACTTTTCCCTGAATATTGATTGGGAAGTAAAAAATAGAGAGGACTATTGCTTCTCTTGGTCATATTTTACATTATATGTTCTCAGTTGCCATCAAGTCAGCTCTGACTCACAATAACCTTACGTATAATAGAACAAAACATTACCTAGTCCTTCACCATCTCCATCATTATTAGTACATTTGAGTCCATTGTTATGGCTATTATGTCAATCTATCTCATTGAGGGTTTTCCTCATTTTCATTAGCCTTCTGCTTTACCCAACATGATTTCCTTTTCTAGGGATTGGCCTTTCCTGATGAAGTGTCCAAAGTAACGGGCCAAAGTCTTGCCATCCTTACTTCTAAGGACTATTCTATTTGTATTTGTTCCAAGATTTATTTGTTCGTTCTTTTGGCAGCTCACAGTATATTCAATATTCTTCCCCAACACCACAGTTGCAAGGCATCAATTCTTCTCACCCTCCTTTTTCATTATTTATTACTTTGTATAAAGGACTATAAAATAACTGCAAGTGATGATGGGTTGCTTTATGCTTTATGTGACTTGGCATCTTGTAGGTCAACGTTGTTCCAGTCTACATTTTTAGCTTTATCGCCTCCTCTGTGATATGTGTCAGGGTACCGAATTAACTTCTCCTTAAAAGGATGTTGAATTTCGCCCTTGCTTATTCATTTCCTTCAGACTTATTCATTTTTCCATTTGTAGAAAATTGGAATTGTTGAGTTTTCAAGGCGAAACTCAAGGGCTGCCTGCCTCCTCTCAGAACAGTCTTCCACACTACCCTTTCCCTGCTACCCCATCTCTGTGTGTTTGCTTCTATGGTGAGTATTATATGCCCTAAGGCTAAAATTGTTCCTCAGTGTGAGTGAATCTGCCTACACCACACCAGCAACGCTCTTTGAAATCACATAATAAACATCTATTGATTTGCCTGCCCACTCGCAAACTCATCATCTTCCATAGTCTCTAACCAAGTGGATTCTCTCTCTTGATATTTTGATCTAATTAACACAAAAATTCTAGCTAATCATCTATTAGTGCTGAACTTGGAGAGTCACTTGGATTTTAGGCATGAAGATGTAGATCACCTTCACAGGACATGAGGGTTCAGGAGATTCTTTAGTATCACAATCCCTAGGAGCATCACCCTGATGCTGAGGTGCCCATCCTATATTTCGGGATCTCCAATTTTTCCAATTTAGTCTCTGGGCTTAGCATAAGAGACCTGCCTTGCTTAGACATTCAATACTTTCCAGGGTTCTAGAACTCTATTAGATTAGGTGCTTGAGCTGTGTTTATTCTCCCACTGTGGGATTTCTTTGTACACTTTGTCTTAAGTGGTTAACAGCCCTCGGTTCCTCATTATCTGTCACGGATTAAATTGTGTCCCCCAAAAATATGTGGCAACTTGGCTAAGCAGTGACTCCCAGTATTGTGTGATTGTCCACAATTTTGTCATCTGATGTCATTTTCCTATGTGCTGTAAATCTCTGTGATGTTAATGAGATGGGATTAGCAGCAGTTATGTTAATGAGGCAGGGCTCAAATCTATAGGCTTAGGTTGTATCTTGAGTCAATCTCTTCTGGGATGTAAAAGAGAGGAGAAAGCAGAGAGACATGGGGACCTCATACCACAAAGAAAGCAGTGTCGGGAGCAGAGCGTGTCCTTTGGATCTGAGGTTCCCTTACAGAGAAGCTCCCAGACCAAGGGAAGATTGATGACAAGGACCTTCCTCCAGAGCAGACAGAGAGAGAAAGCCTTCCCCTAGAGCTGGCACCCTGAGTTTGGACTTATAGCCTGCTAGATTGTGAAAGGATAAACTCCTGTTTGTTAAAGCCATCCATTTGAGGTATTTCTGTTTTAGCAGCACTAGATAACTAAGACATTATCCCTCCAAAACAAAGAAACAAAAGCAGTTGTCAATGAATTCATTCCAACTCTTGGTGGCCCCATCTGTGTCAGAGTAGAACTGTGCTCCATAGAGTTTACAATGGCTGATATTTAGGAACCAGACTACCAGGCCTTTCTTCTGAGGTACTTCTGGGTGGACCTCCAACCTTGTGGTTAGCAGCCAAGCACCACCCAGGGATGCCCACTATCCCTCTGTGGGTGTCAATGCAACTTTTCCCCTCCATTTTTTGAAATGCCCCAATCACTGAATTAACAATGGGATTCCCTGTCTCTGGGGCATTCTCCCAGGTTAATATTTCAACAAGCCTTTGGCAATTAGGAAACCTTCTTCTAAGGACTGTCTTTGCCCCACATATCACACAACATGGTGTCATCTTTGCAAGATAGGAGGTGAGAGATCTAGTTCATATATACATATATATATCCATACATACATACATACGTATTACTACCTGCTTTATAAGTCCTGCTCCAAATGTAACAGTTTAGTTCTTCCAGAAAGCTTACTGTAGGATTGAATAGAAGTGCAAGAGAATTAACAGGGGAGACACTTATGAAAAACATAAGGGAGAAGGAACAAGAATAAGAAGGGAGAGACCACAGGCCATAATACAGGCTTGAGACCTGTGATGAGAAGGAGAAAAATGCGGAAGGTTTGGGTAGTGAGAGCCTCAGACTACAGTGAAGCTTGGAGAAAGTCTCAGGTGGGTGAAAGGAAACCCAGAGCAAAGACTGCACCATAAAGGGATCCTGAGCAGGGTAGAAGTGGCCATGGTTGGCACCCCACTGTGGTCAGCCGCAGGCTGGAGACAGCTCAGACTGGGTGTGGCCTTGGTGTGAATACTGTGGTTTATTCAAAGGCCACCAACTACTCACACTCCTCACAGGGTAGTTTTCTGTTGAACGGCAGCACACCTTCATTGCTACTGGGCATCCTTGCACAAAAGTGTACAAATCTAAAAGGATAGCTCAGTGAACAACAAGAAAATCAATGCCTGTGAAACTTCCAGTACATACCCCACGCCTTTAACCATTTTTGAGGGTATACTAGGGGGTAGATATGAGTTGGAATCTACTCGACAGCAATGGGTTTTTTTTGTTTGTTTTTTTATAGTGGTATCTTATTGTGGCTTTCAATCATATTTTAAAGAAATTGGACATTTTTATACAGACAGTTCTCTCATTCATTTTTTATTAATTTAGTGTTTTCAGACTTAATAAAATCCTCTGTCTAAAGGTCCCATGATCATTTGCATTTCTTTTAATAATCATTTGTTAATTTATCTTGAATTATTAGTTCTTTCTACAATTTGTTTGCTACAGAGGAAACCTGTAAAATTCTTCCCCAAATAGCTGATCAATTTTAGCACATCATTAATAAAAATACCATTTCTTGCCCTTCAGATCGAGTTGCCTCCGTTATTATACTACTGCTTTTTTTGTACTACTTCTTATGTAGCATGGGTTTCAGGTCTATCTGCTTTGTCTCAATGATATGTCTGTGTTAGCTCGGCTGCTAATCCAATGGTTGCCAGTTTGAATCCACCAGCTGCTCCTTGGAAACCCTCTGGGGCAGTTCTACTATGTCCTGTAGGGTTGCTATGAGTCAGATCAACTTGACAGCAACAGGGATGGATGGATGGGTTTAAAATATGCTTTAATATTCGATAGTGTCATTCAAATGATATTTATTATATACAACCATAGTATGGCAACTGTCACTGTGTTGTTGTCATTTAAAATTAATCAGCTATTTTTACCTTTTTTTTAATAACTTTTATTTTTTTTTTTAAGTGAACTTTTACAAATCAACTCAGTCTGTCACATATAAGCTTATATACACCTTACTCCATACTCCCACTTACTCTCCCCCTAATGAGTCAGCCCTTCCAGTCTATCCTTTTGTGACAATTTTGCCAGTTTCTAACCCTCTCTACCCTCCCATCTCCCCTCCAGACAGGAGATGCCAACACAGTCTCAAGTGTCCACCTGATACAAGTAGCTCACTCTTCATCACCATCTCTCTCCAACCCATTGTCCAGTCCCTTCCATGTCTGATGAGTTGTCTTCGGGAATGGTTCCTGTCCTGGGCCAACAGAAGGTTTGGGGACCATGACCGCTGGGATTCCTCTAGTCTCAGTCAGACCATCAAGTCTGGTCTTTTTATGAGAATTTGGGGTCTGCATCCCACTGATCTTCTGCTCCCTCAGGGGTTCTCTGCCGTGCTCCCTGTCAGGGCAGCCATCGGTTGTGGCCGGGCACCATCCAGTTCTTCTGGTCTCAGGATGATGTAAGTCTCTAGTTCATGTGGCCCTTTCTGTCTCTTGGGCTCAAAGTTGTCGTGTGACCTTGGTGTTCTTCATTCTCCTTTGCTCCAGGTGGGTTGAGACCAATTGATGCATCTTAGATGGCCACTTGTTAGCATTTAAGACCCCAGACGCCGCATTTCAAAGTGGGATGCAGAATGTTTTCATAACAGTATTATTTTGCCAATTGACTTAGAAGTCCCCTTAAGCCATAGTCCTCAAACCCCCGCCCTTGCTCCTCTGACCTTTGAAGCATTGAGTTTATCCCAGAAACTTCTTTGCTTTTGGTCCAGTCCGTTTGAGCTGACCTTCCGTGTATTGAGTATTGTCCTTCCCTTCACCTAAAGTAGTTCTTATCTACTAACTAATCAGTAAATAACCCTCTCCCACCCTCCCTCCCTCCCCCCTCGTAACCACAAAAGTATGTGTTCTTCTCAGTTTATACTATTTCTCAAGATCTTATACTAGTGGTCTTATACAATATTTGTCCTTTTGCCTCTGACTAATTTCACTCAGCATAATGCCTTCCAGGTTCCTCCAGGCTATGAAATGTTTCACAGATTCATCACTGTTCTTTATCGATGCGTAGTATTCCATTGTGTGAATATACCACAATTTATTTAACCATTCATCTGTTGATGGACACCTTGGCTGCTTCCAGCTTTTTGCTATTGTAAACAGAACTACAATAAACATGGGTGTGCATATATCTGTTTGTGTAAAGGCTCTTATTTCTCTAGGGTATATTCCAAAGAGTGGGATTTCTGGGTTGTATGGTAGTTCTATTTCTAACTTTTTAAGAAAACGCCAGATAGATTTCCTAAGTGGTTGTACCATTTTACATCCCACCAGCAGTGTATAAGAGTTCCAATCTCTCCGCAGCCTCTCCAACATGTATTATTTTGTGTTTTTTGGATTAATGCCAGCCTTGTTGGAGTGAGATGGAATCTCATCGTAGTTTTAATTTGCATTTCTCTAATGGCTAATGATCGTGAGCATTTTCTCACGTATCTGTTAGCTGCCTGAATATCTTCTTTAGTGAAATGTGTGTTCATATCCTTTGCCCACTTCTTGATTGGGTTGTTTGTCTTTTTGTGGTTGAGTTTTAACAGAATCATATAGATTTTAGAGATCAGGCGCTGGTCGGAGATGTGATAACTGAAAATTCTTTCCCAATCTGTAGGTGGTCTTTTTACTCTTTTGGAGAAGTCTTTAGATGAGCATAGGTGTTTGATTTTTAGGAGCTCCCAGTTATCTGGTTTCTCTTCATTTCTGGTAATATTTTGTATTCTGTTTATGCCTTGGATTAGGGCTCCTAAGGTTGTCCCTATTTTTTCTTCCATGATCTTTATTGTCTTAGTCTTTATGTTTAGGTCTTTGATCCAGTTGGAGTTAGTTTTTGTGCATGGTGTGAGGTATGGGTCCTGTCTCATTTTTTTGCAAATGGATATCCAGTTATGCCAGCACCATTTGTTAAAAAGACTGTCTTTTCCCCAATTAACTGACACTGGGCCTTTGTCAAATATCAGCTGCTCATATGTGGATGGATTTATATCTGGGTTCTCAATTCTGTTCCATTGGTCTATGTGCATGTTGTATCAGTACCAGGCTGTTTTGACTACTGCAGCTGTATAATAGGTTCTAAAATCAGGCAGAGTTAGGTCTCCCACTTTCTTCTTCTTTTTCAGTAATGCTTTACTTATCTGAGGCTTCTTTCCCTTCCATGTGAAGTTGGTGATTTGTTTCTCCATCACATTAAAAAATGTCATTGGAATTTGGATCGGAAGTGCATTGTACATATAGATGGCTTTTGGTAGAACAGACATTTTTACTATGTTAAGTCTTCCTATCCATGAGCAAGGTATGTTTTTCCACTTAAGTAGGTCCTTTTTAGTTTCTTGCAGTACTACTTTGTAGTTTTCTTTGTATAGGTCTTTTACATCCTTGGTAAGATTTATTTCTAAGTATTTGATGTTCTTGAGGGCTACTGTGAATGGTATTGATTTGGTGATTTCGTCTTCAATGTTCTTTTTGTCGATGTAGAGGAATCCAAGTGATTTGTGTATGTTTATCTTATAACCTGAGACTCTGCCAAACTCTTCTGTTTCAGTAGTTTTCTGGAGGATCCCTTAGGGTTTTCTGTGTATAAGATCATGTCATCTGCAAATAGAGATAATTTTACTTCTTCCTTGCCAAATCAGATGCCCTTTATTTCTTTGTCTAGCCTAATTGCTCTGGCTAGGACCTCTAGCACAATGTTGAATAAGAGCGGTGATAAAGGGCATCCTTGTCTGGTTCCCGTTCTCAAGGGAAATGCTTTCAGGTTCTCTCCATTTAGAGTGATATTGGCTGTTGGCTTTGTATAGATGCCCTTTATTATGTTGAGGAATTTTCCTTCAATTCCTATTTTGGTGAGAGTTTTTACCATGAATGGGTGTTTTTGTCAAATGCCTTTTCCGCATCAATTGATTAGATCATGCGGTTTTTGTCTTTTGTTTTATTTATATGGATTATATTAATGGTTTTTCTAATATTAAACCAGCCTTGCATAAAAAATTCCACTTGGTCATGGTGGATTATTTTTTTGATATGTTGTTGAATTCTATTGGCTAGAATTTTGTTGAGGATTTTTTGCATCTATGTTCATGAGGGATATAGGTCTGTAATTCTCTTTTTTTGTGATGTCTTTACCTGGTTTTGGTATCAGGGAGATGGTGGCTTCATAGAATGAGTTAGGTAGTATTCCATCATTTTCTATGCTTTGAAATACCTTTAGTAGTAGTGGTGTTAACTCTTCTCTGAAAGTTTGGTAGAACTCTGCAGTATAGCCATCCGGGCCAGGGCTTTTTTTTGTTGGGAGTTTTTTGATTACTGTTTCAATCACTTTTTTTGTTATGGGTCTATTTAGTTGTTCTACTTCTAATTGTGTTAGTTTAGGTAGGTAGTGTTTTTCTAGGAATTCATCCTTTTCTTCAAGGATTGCAAATTTGTTAGACACAATTTTTCATAATAATCTGATATGATTCTTTTAATTTCAGTTGGGTCTGTTGCGATGTGGCCCATCTCGTTTCTTATTTGGGTTATTTGTTTCCTTTCCTGTATTTCTTTAGTCAGTCTGGCCAATGGTTTATCAATGTTGTTAATTTTTTCAAAGAACCAGCTTTTGGCTTTGTTAATTCTTTCAATTGTTTTCCTGTTCTCTAATTCATTTAGTTCAGCTCTAATTTTTATTATTTGTTTTCTTCTGGTGCCTGATGGATTCTTTTGTTGCTCACTTTCTATTTGTTCAAGTTGTAGGGACAGTTCTCTGATTTTGGCTCTTTCTTCTTTTTGTATGTGTGCATTTATCGATATAAATTGACCTCTGAGCACTGCTTTTGCTGTGTCCCGGAGGTTTTGATAGGAAGTATTTTCATTCTCATTGCATTCTATGAATTTCTTTATTCCCTCCTTAATGTCTTCTATAACCCAGTCTTTTTTCAGTAGGGTATTGTTCAGTTTCCAAGTATTTGATTTCTTTTCCCTAATTTTTCTGTTATTGATTTCCACTTTTATGGCCTTATGGTCTGAGAAGATGCTTTGTAATATTTTGATGTTTTGGATTCTGCAAAGGTTTGTTTTATGACCTAATATGTGGTCTATTCTGGAGAATCTTCCATGTGCACTAGAAAAAAAAGTATACTTTGCAGCAGATGGGTGAAGTGTTCTGTATAAGTCAATGAGGTCAAGTTGGTTGATTGTAGCAATTAGGTCTTCCGTGTCTCTATTGAGCTTCTTACTAGATGTCCTGTCCTTCTCCAAAAGTGGTGCATTGAAGTCTCCTACTATAATTGTGGAGGTGTCTATCTCACTTTTCAGTTCTGTTAAAGTTTGTTTTGTGTATCTTGCAGCCCTGTCATTGGGTACATAAATATTTAATATGGTTATATCTTCCTGGTCAATTGCCCTTTTGTCATTATGTAGTGTCCTTCTTTATCCTTTGTGGTGTATTTAACTTCAAAGTCCATTTTGTCAGAAATTAATATTGCTACTCCTGCTCTTTCTTGTTTATTGTTTGCTTGATATATTTTTTTCCATCCTTTGAGTTTTAGTTTGTGTCTCTAAGTCTAAGGTGTGTCTCTTGTAGGCAGCATATAGATGGATCGTGTTTCTTTATCCAATCTGAGACTCTCTGTCTCTTTATTGGTGCATTTAGTCCATTTACATTCAGCGTAATTATAGATAAGTATGTGTTTAGTGTTGTCATTTTGATGCCTTTTTATGTGTGTTGTTGACAATTTCATTTTTCCACTTACTTTTTTGTGCTGAAACGTTTTTCTTTGTAAATCATGTGTCCCTCATTTTCATAGTATTTGACTTTATGTTTGCTGAGTCGTTGTGTTTGGTTTTTATTTTGAGTTATGGAGTTGTTATACCTCTTTGTGGTTACCTTAATTTTTACCCCTATTTTTCTTTTCTAAGTAAAAACCTAACTTGTATTGTCCTGTATCACCTTGTTTCCCTCTCCATATGGCAGTTCTATGCCACCTGTATTTAGTCCCTCTTTTTGATTATTGTGATCTTTTACATATTGACTTCAATGATTCCCTGTTTTGAGCTTTTTTTCTTTTTAAAATTAATCTTAATTTGTTTTTGTGATTTCCCTATTTGAGTTGGTATCGGGATGTTCTCTTCTGTGACCTTGTGTTGTGCTGGTATCTGATATTATTGATTTTCTGACCAAACAATTTCCTTTAGTATTTCTTGTAGCTTTGGTTTGGTTTTTGCCAATTCCCTAACCTTGTGTTTATCTGTAAATGTTTTAATTTCACCTTCATATTTTAGAGAGAGTTTTGCTGGATATATGATCCTTGGCTGGCAGTTTTTCTCCTTTAGTGCTCTATATATGTCATCCCATTGCCTTCTTGACTGCATGGTTTCTGCTGAGTAGTCTGAACTTATTGATTCTCCTTTGTAGGAGACCTTTCTTTTATCCCTGGCTGCTTTTAAAATTTTCTGTTTATCTTTGGTTTTGGCAAATTTGATGATAGTATGTCTTGGTGATTATCTTTTTGGATCAGTCTTAAATGGGGTTCGATGAGCATCTTGGATAGATATCCTTTCGTCTTTCATGATGTCAGGGAAGTTTTCTGCCAACAGATCTTCAACTATTCTCTCTGTGTTTTCTGTTGTCCCTCTCTGTTCTGGGACTCCAATCACCTGCAAGTTATTCTTCTTGATAGAGTCCCACATGATTCTTAGGGTTTCTTCATTTTTTAAAATTCTTTTATTTGATTTTTTTTTCAGCTATATTGGTGTCATTTCCCTGGTCCTCCAGATTTCCCACTCTGCATTCCAATTGCTCTAGTCTGCTCCTCTGACTTCCTATTGCATTGTCTAATTCTGTAATTTTATTGTTAATCTTTTGGATTTCTACATGCTGTCTCTCTATGGATTCTTGCAACTTATTAATTTTTCCACTATGTTCTTGAGTAATCTTTTTGAGTTCTTCAACTGTTTTATCAGTGTGTTCCTTGTCTTTTTCTGTAGATTGCTTTATTTCATTTCTGAGGTCATCCCTGATGTCTTGAAGCATTCTGTAAATTAATTTTTTATATTCTGTATCTGGCAATTCCAGGATTGTATCTTCATTTGGGAAAGATTTTGATTCTTTAGTTTGGGGAGTTGTAGAAGCAATCATGGTCTGCTTCTTTATGTGGTTTGATATCGACTGCTGTCTCTGAGCCATCACTAAGATATTGTAGTGATTTATTTTATATTTGCTCACTGAGTCTTATCTTGTTTTGTTTTCTTTCAATATACGTAGACGGGCTACTATATTGCACTGTCTTTATTGTTGTAACCCTTGACTCACTTATGTCCTATTACTGGCTGGTTTGGGCTGTTACCAGATGTATAAGCCTAAGAGTCCATTCACTATTCTTGAGTAGAATCTGATTTTGGGTCATCAAGTGTGTGGTGCAGTCTGTCACCTATCCACCTAGAGAAGTAGTGGTGATAGTTGTGTGCACCAGATTCTAGTAGCAGCAGGGGTTCACACTCTGGGGGGGAGGCAGGATGCTGATAGGCTTCCCCCAAGTGCCAGTGAGGTAGGTGTGTCTCTATTCCTAAAGCACTTTGGTGGGTGGGCTCTGCAGCTGTACCTTAGGCCCCCAATGCAAGTACCTCTACAGATTGGTAGTGTCACCCTCCTTAGACCCCTAAGGCAGGAGGCTAGGTGGTCTGGGGGGAGCTTCAGCCCTCAGTTCCCTGTTGTGGGTCAGTGAGGGCTCTGTTGAGTACGCAGAGATATCAGACCTGGGAAACTTATCTTTCCAGTAATCAGCTAAAACAATTACAGTCAGATCCCTATCAGAAAAGCCTTTGCATTATAATAGCCACCTTGTTCCCTCTAGGGATGAAAGCCCAAGACTGTGGATCACATATGCTTGGCTGGAGCTGGTTCTGTGTTTTTAGTCCAATTAGGGAAGGATTTTTGGTCCCTGGGTTTTTTGTAGCTGCTTCTCTCAGGCCAGGAGAATTGATTAAGGAAAGACCAAAAAAAAAAAAAAAAAAAGAAAAGAAAGAAAAACTGGAGGGCAGTTCACTCTCTGGCTCAGGAAATTCCAATGTTAATGAAGCCGCCTGGGAAGGGGAGAGGAGGGTTCAGATAAATAGGAGAGAGTAGCACCCCGGAATATAGACAAAGTTACTTATCTTGCTTGGGATGACTGTTTTATCTGAGATTTCCAAGGGGGGGCAAGTCGACTGTGTGTGCTGGCTGGGTAGAGATTGCCCCTGAGGGTCAGGCCCCCGTCCCATGTTTGAGCTGTCTCAGAAGCCACGGTTAGTTCCTCCATTCCCAGTCCAAAGCCCAGCGCCAAGGCTCCCCGGCTGGAACGCCGCACTCCCGGCTCCAAAACCAGTCGCTGCCTCCCAGTGACTTCTCCTCCTGTCAGCCGCGTCGCTGTGCTGCCTGCGTGCACTGGCTGGGCTTCCCCTGAGGTCAGTTCAGGGGGTTAGGGCCGGGCCTCATGTATGCGCTGCCTCAGGATGCCGTGCTCAGCTCCCCTGCGCCCAGTCCAAAGCCCGGCGCCAAGGTTTCCTGACTGGGATGCTGGCTCCAGGCTCCGAAAACAGTCGCTGCTTCCCCGTGGTTGTTCGTTCTCAGTCTCTGTCACTCAGGTCAACTCTTTAGATCTGTGTTTTATGGTCAGAGTTTGTAGATTGTCATGTATGTGATCAATTCACTTGTTTTTCCGAGTCTTTGTTGCAAGAGGGATCTGAGGTAGCTTCTACCTAGTCAGTCATCTTGGCCCCCCCATTTTTACCTGTTAATTATTTCATATGAAATTCAGATTAAGTTCATACCTGTTTAAAAAATAAGTATTTTATTTTGAATTGCATCAAAACTATTTTGGAAAGCGTTTTTAATCTTCAGTCTTCCAAACCAAGAACATAACAGTTATCTCAATATTCTGAAGCCTTCTTCCTTTGTCCCACCCTCTCCCATTCCTTCCTCCTTTCTCTTTCTCTCTTCATTCGTTCATTCTTTCCTTTTTTACTATCTTTCTCCCTCTCTCATTCATCTCTCCCTTCCTCTGTCTCTCTTTCCTGTTGCTGGCCTCATTTTACAGATGAAGAGCACATTAACCAGCTAAAATAATTTAATTAGTTTTCCATGGTTCATACAGCTGGTAAGTGGTAAGGACAGGTATCAAGTCTAGGTAGAATTAAGCTGACCTTCCTCCTATTAACCGGTACACTATTCATCCTTTCTGTGCTTTAAAACAAGGTACAGAATACACAGGTTTGCAGTCCTAAAAGACAAAAAAATGATAAATTCAGGCAAGATGGAAAGCATATCAGCAATAACATAGGGTTTCACTAGAAGAGGAGATAAAGGATAACTATGTCCATTTAAATGGTAAATAATAAGTCACTAAACATTTTTGAAGTAGAAAAACCCTCAATGAGATGGATTGACACAGTGGCTGCAACAATGGGCTCAATCAAAACAGCAATGGTGGGGATGCAGTAGGACCAGGCAGTGTTTCATTCTGTTGTACTAAGAGTTGGAACCAACTCAATGACACCTAACAACAACAACTGCAAAAGTAGGTCAAGTGGACATTAGGAAAACATGGTGGTGAGAAGACAGATGTTCACTTCTATCCATGCATGTCTGTATTGAGATGAGACAGGTGGAATCAAGGATAGGTCATAGGTAAATTATTTAGGTAGAAGACAGAGAGACACCCATAGTTTCTGTAATAGGGCATTTAAAATTATAAAAGCAACTCAATTTCCCACATGAAATAGAAACGTAGAATCAGGAAACTTAATAGTGTTAGTCTTACTAGAATAATAACTTTCATATCTTGTAGACCAGAATCTACTGTAAGAAATCGACTTTATATCATGGCACAGTATTTTATAAACACCATGCAATATGAACCACTAACATAAACATATGCACACACACACATGCACACGCCTTTCAAAAAGTAATAATATTTACTCTTAACATGTGTCATGTATTCTGATTTTTTTCTATTTTGTTTTATTTCTTTGAATGCTGGTCATACTTTTCTCTATTCAGTTAATAGACACCATGCCGGGTTTAAATTATGTATACACACACACAGAAAACAAACAAATAGGAAAAGACAACAAAAATAAAACATTGTTCTTAAGGAAAATCACAGAATATAGACAAAAACAGGGGGACCTGGAAAAGGTATGGATTTCTATGCTATTCATAGAAATTTATATACTATTTACATTTACTGTTCAAGTTTATGCCTTCGAATCTATACTATTTAATAAAACTGACTCCCACTCAGTTTTAACTTTATTGAGCTCAATACTATTTGGAGAAGTTTGCAATCACAGCTAGGCTATAAGCTGAAGGAAAAATGTCAGTAATAGATGATCAGAAGTAACCATATGAATTGTAATATTATGTTCAAAATAATCTCGCATATCTTCATAGTGAGAGGGTGTATTAGTCAGGATTCTCCAGAGAAATGGAAACAATGGGATATATGAATTGACTGAATGGCATGCGGCAAACTGGGAAATCAGGCAGTTGTGGGTCCAAAATATGACGGGAGGTGGCAGACTGGAAACTCAAGGCAGGTTTTTCTGCTTTAAACATGAGGCAGAATTCTTTCTCTTTGGGGAAACCTCAGGTTTTTGCTCTTAAGGCCTTCAACTGATGGGATGAGGCCTGCCCACACTATTGAGGGCAATCTCCTTTACTGAGGGTCAACTGATCAGAAATATTAATCACATTTGTGAAATTCTTTCACAGCAACACCTAGGCTAGTGTTTGACCAAATAACTGGGCACCATAGCCTAGCCAAGATGACATAAAATTAACTGTCATAGATGGAATGGTAGGTAATGCTTTTAGACCTCTGGTTCTCAGTATTTTTTATATCCTAAAACACCTGTGGGAAAAAAATTCCACCCTTCTATCAGTTACAAAAAAAAAAAAAAATTTTTTTTTTTTTTTTTTTTTTTTATCAGTTACAGAGATTCACTAAGCCAATGACTCTTAAGAGTTTAATGCATGAGCATCTGGGATATAGGGAGCTCGTAGACCTGGGTGCAATTTTACGGAAAAAATTTTTAAGTGATTTTTATAGGCATCTCCTCCCTGAGGATCTATGATATATATATACATATATATATATATACATATATATATATATATAAACCCAAATGAGGCAAGGAAATGAGAACAGAAAGAATGTTTTAGCAGAAAAAGAGGGATTTTACTGCCCGTTATTCATAATTTTAAAATCTTTTCAGTAAAGAAATTTTCTAAGATCATTATAAAATAAATGACCTTTTTTTTATGATTCATGTTTTTAGTAAAAATTATACTGCTACATGACATTGGAAGAAGCACAACCAGAATATTCCTTAGAAGCAAGAATGGTGAGACTATGTCTTGTTTACTTTGGACATGTTATCAGTCCTTGGAAAAGGACATCATGCTTGGTAAAGTAGAGCATCATCAAAAAAGAGGAAGACCCTCAACGAGATGGATGGACACAGTGGCTGCAACAATGGGCTCAAGCATAACAACGATTGCGAGCATGGCGCAGGACTAGGCAGTGTTTCATTCTGTTGTACATAGAGTTGCTATGGGTCAAAAATGACTCAACTGCACCTAACAACAACATGACATTATTCATTTGTCAAAGCCCATAGAACTCTACAATACAAAGAGTGACACCCTAATGTAAAATATGGCAGATAGTTCATAATAACGTATCCATATTGGCTCATCAGTTGTAACAAATGTACCACACTAATGCAAGATATTACTGACAAGAGAAACTTTGTGTAGGTGGCAGAAGAAGCGTATAAGAACTCTCTGTAACTTCTGCACAGTTTTTCTAAACCTAAAACTTCTCTAAAAAATTATCTATTAAAAAAATCATATGTAAAAATTAAATTTTAGAAAAAATATATATACTGAAAATTGTCTTCAATTTTTTTTTATCCTAAGTGATTTTGACCTGCTTTGTAATGACTGTTAACTTCCCCAATGAATAGGTTGATATCATTCCAAAGGAATATAGATGCCATATGGAATTGAACACCATTTCAGCCTCAGTTACCTGTCTCCAGGTAGTGATTAAATCATGACCTGCTAATAAGACCAACACTCTGTGAAAATGGCCACATGATACTTGCTCCATTCGCTAGCTATTTACTATAGTCAGATCTTATCGGTTATTATGAAAAGTCTCTCTGCTTATTCTCTGTGTTTATAAAAGATGTTGTTATTTCTCCTGAACTGTTCTGAAATTGTCCTTCTTTAGGTAAATGACATATGTTCAATTAGAACAGCAACAGCACAAAAACATGAGACTGATTTGTATCTAGATCTAAAATTGTTCAGACTGTAGAATAGGGAACTGTATATATATTTGGTGGAATAAAACTTTTACAATATGGACAGTTGAGAAACTTTGGACCCTATAGTCTCACTTTAACAATAAGCACTTGTATTACTGTAAGTTGTTCAAGAAGAATCAATGAGTATCTGGTAAAGACCATGACCCTCTACTTTCCAGATTACCAAAGACTCAGGTGATTGTGTTCAATATAGCAGAGCATGCACTTGACTTCAATATTATATAAACAGATTCCAAAAGGCAGTTGTGTTCCTGGGGGCTAGAAAGTTTCACACTGAATGAGGCAACAGAATATGTTCACATGTCAATTTTAACTTTTCCGAGTTCTGGAATATCATTGCACCAGTGGCTTTTTGTACATTTCAACCCAGAGAATCTTTCTGTGCAGTTTATAGAAAGCCTTGAAAGCATCCAACCAGCAAGTGGTTTTAGGAAGAGATGAATATAGCTGCTACTTTAACTGTCATTAACATCATAGACACTAGATGCAGTTAAGAGTTATCATCCCAGAGGGCAGAGGATGGATAGCAATGAAAGGCTCTCAAACATTTTCAGTAGATTGTGTACTTATTTCCATAGTCAAAAATCTGAAGAATACGTTAGTTTTACTATAAATACAGAAGAGGCATACTAATGAGAGATGTACACTGCATTTCTAAAAAAGGTGGTATAACCATTGCAAAGATTTTCCTACTACTGCGAGCTCCTGGTACTTCTGGAATCAGATCATGTGTGAGGAATTATTTTCTTGGGCTCCAAAAGGAAGAGGGTCCTTATCCCTTCCTCCCAAACCTCTTTTCTATTGACAATATACTATTCCCTACAAAAAGAATGACTATAACTACTTCAGGATTTCAAGCCATTATTTAATCATGTGTTTTCAATATAGTATTACTTAGCTCCCCTTGAATAGGAAGGAAGGAAAAAGTCTGAGAGCTCCAGTTCTATATTTTATATAATGCTATACTCTGTTAAAAAAAAAAAAAAAAATCAATGACTCTCTATTTTCCTAAGAAATTAAGTGCACCCTCCATCATGGTGTTTTAAGTTCTAAAGCACATAACAATAAACCTGTTGCCACTGAGTCAATTTTGACTTATAGTGACCCTATAAGCCAGAGTAGAACTGCCTTTGTAGGGTTTCCAAAGAGCAGCTGGGGTGGATTTGAACTGCCAACCTTTTGGTTAGCAGCTAAGCCCTTAACCACTGTGCCACTGGGGCTCTGGGATCTTGCATATGTCTTGCTTTTTGCCAGCAGAACCCTTCTTCCCAGGACCCACAAGAAGTACTACTGGCCAATGTTGTGGGTTGAATTGTGTCCCCCCAAAAGTATATGTTCAAGTCCTAACCCCTGTACCTGTGAATGTGAACCCTTTTGAAATAAGATCTTTTCAGATGTAACCAAGTTAAGATGAGGTCATACCAGAGTAGAAAACCAACAGCTAGAAGAGTTGCCATTGAGCTGATTCTGACTCATGGCAACCCTATGTGTTTCAAAGTAGAGCTATACTCCACAGGGATTTCATAGCTGTGATTTTTCAGAAGCAATTTGCTAGGCATTCCTTGCAAGGCATGTTTGGGTGAGTTCAAAGCACCAACCTCTGGGTTAGTGGCCAATTGCCGAATGCTTTGTGTCACTCAGGTTCTCCTGCTGGAGCAGGGTGGGTCCTAAATCCAATATGATTGGTGTCCTTATAAGAAGTAGAAGAGATACAGACAGACAGAAGGAAGATGACCATGTGGCAACAGAGGCAGAGACTGGAATCACATATGCAGAAGCTGAGGAATTCCAAGGGTTGCCTGCAACCCCAGAACCTAGGAGAAAGGCATGGAACTGATTCACCCCTACAGCCTTCAGAGAGAACACGACCCTGCCAACACCTTGGTTTCAGACTTCTAGTCTCCAGAGCTGTGAGAGAATAAATTTACGTTGCTTTAAGCCACCCAGCTTATGGCAATTGTTACTGCAGCCTTCCAAAAAAAAAAAAAAAAAAAAAAACCAAACCCGGTGCCGTCGAGTTGAATCCGATTCATAGCAACCTATAGGACAGAGTAGAACTGCCCCATAGAGTTTCCATATAGCGCCTGGAGGATTCAAACTGCCGACCCTTTGGTTGGCAGCCATAACACTTACTGTGCCACCAGGGTTTCCAGGAAACTAAAAAACATAAAAAAGTATTAATTAATTCACATGTTTAACAAATACTTAAGTTTTTTTTTTTTTTTTAATGTACTATATATTACTATAAGCATTTGGGATCAAGTAAAGAACAGAACAGAAAAGTTCCTTATTTTTATGGGGTTTACATTCAAATTAGGTAAAAAACTAAAAAACAAAACAAAACCATCGTCATCAAGTCAATTCTGACTCCTAACAACCCTATAGGACAGAGTAGAACTGCCCTATAGGGTTTCCAAGGCTGTAATCTTTATGGAAGCAGACTGCCACATCTTTCTCCCATGGAGCTCCTAGGTGGTTTGAACCACCAACCTTTCAGTTAGCAGCCAAGCACTTACGCACTGCACCACCAGCACTCCCAAGTTAGGTAAGGCAGATGCTAAATAATAACAATGTATATGGTTGAATATCAGGTTGTAATAAGTGCTAAGAAGGAGAAAAGCATGTTAATGGGGGTGAGAAAAATAGGAGAAGCTCTACTTCAGTAAAGTGGTCAAGGAAGACCTTTCTAATAAAGTTATATTTGAGTTTATAACTGGACGAAGTAAGGAGTGAAATGTATGGATATGAGAAGAGTGTTCTTGGTAGAAGGAACAGCAAGTGCAAAAGTCCTGGGGCCCAGCAAGGATGCTCTGAGGGAGAAAAGAGTCTGTGAAGGGGGACGGATTAGGAGATGGTGTTAGCGAGACGGCAAGGAACTAACCTATCTGTGGACTCTCAGGCTTATTAAAATTATCCAAAATTTAATCTGAGTGAGATTTAAATTCAGTGTGAGGTTTTAGGAACAGGGTTAATATAATTTGACCAGCATTTTAAACAATTCACTCTGGCTTCTCAGGGGAGGATGGACTGTGGATGGGCAACAGGAGTTTGGATGCACATGTGTGGTGACAGGTAAACCAGCTAGGAGACTGTTCAGAATGGGACAGGTGAGATGCTGTGCTGATGGCATAGTAGTGGGAAGCCTCAGTCAGATTCTGGATATATTCTGAAGGTATAGCCAGCAGGATTTATGGAGTAAATGGTGAACACACTCACTGCTAACTGAAAGGTTAGTGGTTTAAGTCCACCCCGAAACACCTTGGAAGGAAGTTCTGGTGACCTGAAAAATCAGCCTTTGAAAGCCTTATGGAGCGCAGTTCTACCGCGAGGCACGTGGGGTCGCCATGAGTCGGAATCGATTTGACAGCAACTGGCTTGGTTTGGGTTTGTGAGAGAAGGAGGGAAGCTATGACTAATCCCATAAATTTGGATTGGATCAAATTAAAATAATGCGATTGCCATTTGATTCACAACCCATAACTTACTCATAAAAGAGGCTGAGAAAGTAGGTAGATATTTAAGTAGTAGATATTTAAAATTTACGTAAGGGGAAACACAATCTGTCAGCAAAGGTGATAGGAACTGGGAATGTTTGATTTTTTGTTTGTTTGTTCTTCTGTTACACTCTCAATCATTGTCTGTTGATTTCCCAGAGAGGACTGTGTCCTTTTTTTTTTCTAAATTTTATTTGTTTTGTTGTTGTTGAGAATATACACAGCAAAACATACATCAATTCAACAGTTTCTACGTGTACAATTTAGTGACATTGCTTACATTCTTTGGAGTGTGCAACCATTCTCACCTTCCTTTTCCGAGTTGCTCAGCCCTCATTAACATAAACTTGTGCCTCATAAAGTTCCTATCTAATCTTTTGAGTTCGTTTCCAGTTTGATCCCATCTAGATAGTTCTTAAAAGAACATAATGCTCAAGGCAAACCGTTTACTAGCTAAGCTAAACTACTGTTTGGTTCCCAGAAGACTTCAGGAATTATTCTTGGTTTAAGGTTTAAAGATTATCTCAGGGCCATAGTTTCAGGGGTTTGTCTTTTTAGTCACATCTTTATGGTCACTGTAGCAAGATCTGTGTTAGAACTATAAACCATTCAGTTAACTAAATAGAAACACGCTCTCTTTAACCATTTATCCTAAAATCAAATACATGGAATAGTGGCCTATCATTTACATGTTAGAATTTTTAAATTTTATAAATTGTACTTAAGGGATAAAGTTTTCAAGCATTTGCATCTCAATTATAGAACAATTCAAGGCAGGCTCTTCATATTATAAATCAGTGTGAAAAGATGACCCCATGAGGCATTCTGAGTGTTGATAAACAAACGATATCATCTACATACTATGAGTTTTCAGAGGAGAGAGGAACCATTGTGGGCTGCGATGTCTAGATATGTTTTTCATAGAGGAGGTATTGAAGGATTTTTGGAATTTTAGGTGACAGGAAGAGGAAAAAAAGTATATTTTAGTTAGTTTACATAGATAAGAAAATGGGTAGAGGGAGTTTACATAAATACATTCAGGCATAGGAAGTAGATAAGCCTTTTGGGACCAGAAACTTTATTTGGGGATGATAAAGTTAATAGATTATTTTGTGATCAGATCAAGAAGGGTTAGAACGTCCTGGTGATCACAGAGCACAGGACGGTACATCTGGTTAATCAGGAACGAGAGAAATCTTTGGAATAAGGCAGTGACTTAGGAATGCAGTGTTTTAAGTTTTTTTCATGGTGGCGTAGAGATTGGAAGGGAGATTGGAGGCCAAACAATATTGTAAAATTGATCGCTATTGTTGAGACATCAAGTAATAACAGCTTAAAATAAAGTGCTGCTGTTGTTGTGTTCTGTCCAGTGAATTTTTTGACTCATTAGTGCCCCCATGAGATAGAGTAGAACTGCCCGATGGGGTTTCTTAGGCTGGAAGGTGCTCTGGTGGTTTAGTGGTTAAGAGCTAGGTTGCTAACTGAAAGGTCGGAGGTTCAAACTCACCAGCCACTCTGCAGAAGAAAGATGTGGCAACCTGCTTCCGTAAAGATTACTGCCTTGGACACCCTGTGGGGGCACTATGCGTCAGAATTAACTCAACGGCAATAAGTTTTTTTTTTTTTTTGCTTTATGGGAACAGATCACCAGATCCTTCTCCTGCAGAGCTGCTGGGTGGGTTTGAACCACCAACCATTCAGTTAGCAGAGTTGATTCCAACTCATAGCAACCCTATTGAACAGAGTAGAACTGCCCCATAGTTTCCAAGGAGTGCCTGGCGGATTCGAACTGCTGACCTTTTGGTTAGTAGTCATAGCTTTTAACCACTACACCATCAGAGTTTCCAAAGTGAGTGTAGACACTGGGAAATTAAATTCATCAACAGTGGTGAGAGAGATTAAAAAAAGAAAAGGAAAGAAACAAAATTTGGGTATGAAGAATATAAGAACCCATGATATGGTGGAAATAACCATGCTATGGAAAAATTGGAAGTATCTTCTCCAAAGAAAGTGAATTAATTCTCTGGGGAACATAGGGACAGCTATTGTAGATGGATAAGAAATTGAAGTGGTTAAGAATTTCACTCTTCTTGCATCAACAGTCAATGCTAACAGAAGCAGCAGTCAGGAAATTAAATGACGTATTGCGTTGGGCAAGTCTACTGCCAAAGAGTGTTAAAAAGCAAAGATGTCACTTTGATGACTAAGGTGCCCTGACCAAGCCAGGATATTTTCAGTTGCGTAGTATGCATACAAAAGATGAACAATGAGAAAGGAAGAACGAAGAAGAATTGACACATCTGAATTGTAGCATTGGTAATGAATACTGAATACACCACGGACTGCCAGAAGAATGGACAAATCTGTATTGGAGGAAGCATAGCCAGAATACTCTTTAGAAGATAGAACGGTGGGACATGGTCTCATTCACTTTGAACATGCCATCAGGAGGGACCAATCGCTGGAGAAAGATATCATGCTTGGTAAAGTATAAAGTCAATGAAAAAAAGAGAGACCCTCCGTGAGATAGACTGACATAGTGGCGGCAACAATAGGCTCACACACAGCAAGGATTGTGAGGATGGCACAGCACCCGGCAATGTTTCCTTCTGTTATCCATAAGGTGGCTATGAGTCAGAGCTGACTTGAGGCACCTAATGACAACAACATTGTGACTGTGAGTTGCTCCAGAACAAAGCCAGCCCATCTGCTCCCTCAAAAATGACATTTAGCTTTTGCCAAGCTTCTCTCATAGCCCCAGAACCATAGTCAGCCTCTCTAACAGATCTTTCACAATCTGAATGGAACAAAAATCCTCAGGGATTTGAGTTAGCCTGTCTTCAAAGACCAAAATAATCAAACATGAAGATAATAACCCTCATGGATGCAGAAATTATTAAGGTAACAGAAAATAACTCAAAAAGTCTTCAAATAATTTCTGATAATGACTTGGCAAAATAAAATACAAGGTCATAATAATATGAAAAGAGAACCATCAAAGAACGATAAAGAGTTCCTATACATTAAAAAATATGGTTTCTTAAACAAAAATTAAATTGAAAATTTAGAGATTAAAAACATGAAAGATGTTTCAGAGATTAAAAACATACCCCTGAAAGAACTAAGAGACTAGATCAAAAGGCACAGAGGATTATTTTAATGAGTAGAAAGATTAACCCAACTAATAAGAATTTTAGAAATGGTATCTAATCATTCTAAATTGTCAACCTACAGTTTTAGAGGAAACCCTGGTGGCGTAGTGGTTAAGTGCTATGGCTGCCAACCAAAAGGCTGGCAGCTCAAATCTACCAGGCACTCCTTGGAAACTCTGTGGGGCAGTTCTACCCTGTCCTATAGGTTCACTATGAGTCAGAATCAACTCAACAGCAATGTGTTTGTTTGCTTTTTATAGTTTTAGAAAGATTAATAGGATATCTAGAAAGATCAACTAATAGGAGTTTTGGAAATGCAAATAACAATAAATCTAAAAACAGATTCAGAAAAATAACAAAAAATGAAATATTTTTAAATTATATGAGAAAAATTTCCCACAGCAGAGGGAGTCTTCAAATTGAGACATCCTTGTTAAAATGAATGAACAAACAATCTAAGGAAAAGTTACTACAGGTTTCCTGGAGAGAAAACAAAACAAGTTACTTACAAAGAAATGAGAGACAAATAAGTATAAAACTTCTTACCTTCAAATTAGATGCAAGAATTTCACTGAACAACACCTTAAGACTTTTTAGAGTAAATTGTTTTCAATTAAGAACTCCATAAACTGTCAATCAAGTGCCGAGGGAGAATAAGAATATTTCAGATTCTGAAATGAAATTCTATGCATATTCTTTGAAAGTTACTTGAGGATATTCTCTGTTAAAAGTTTAATCTGAATAAACATGAAAGGCTTCATTGAGAAGGTGACATTTAAGCTGAAACCTTAATGCCAAGATTCGGGGGAGAATTTTCTAGGCCAGTAAAAGATACAGCTAATTATGTAAGGAAGTTGGAGAGTGTGGTCTTGTGCTCAGAATTGGTGTGGATAAAGAGTGGCAGTTTTGGAAGAGTGGAATTTTTAGTGGTGAAGAAAGAATAAGAAAAAAAAAGTCAGTAAGTTGGATACTGAGAAACATTTAAAATTAATTTGCCATTGATTCAATTTATATGGATTCTACTTCATTGAAAATAGAATTATAAATACTTTGTCCACTGTTTTTTCAATCTCATTCTTTCCATAATTGGGATCAATTATGAGAATTAGTAGTATAAAAACTATGTAAAAAATTCATCTAAAAGATTTTAACAAAGTGATTTGTCTTTTTTTTTTTGGTCAAAACAAAATTATTAAATACAGTCTACAAGCACACATGTTTAATGTGGAACAAATGATTAGGAATAGAGTTAATTCAATTTAAAAAGGAGATTTTAAATTGTTGGAGAATTTATAGTCATCAAACAGTCAGGCTACCACACCAAATTCTGTTGAAGGGATAAAGAGCAAGAACTTCTGTATCACTGTGACTGCATAAACAGCTTTCGCTGCAGCGCAAGTGCTGGGATGAGGCTCCATTCCCTTCCCTGTGTTTCAAATTCTACAGTACACTTCCCACTTAAAGGACAATGTTGGAATTCATTGCTTCTCCTTTCTCAAAATCCACCAATTTCTCAGATTCACGCCACAAATTAATTAGCTTCCTGTCTGGGCCATTTTATTATGTTACAGATTTTTGTTGCTTTTCTAGATTTCTAATTGACTTACCCTTTTCCTATTGAGAAAAGGAACATATGTCTTCTTGACCATATTCTTTATATCATTACCTCTTAATATCCATCTTAATGTCAGTTCTTTTTATCTCCTAATGATTCAATTTTTCCTACCTTTTGGAATTCATAGACCCACTGGCTTCCTTGGCAATTTGACCAGTTCTTTCATTTTTGAACCACAAGTTGCTCCTTCAGCGTTGTTGGTTTTTTTTCCTTAGTTTTGAGTCATCTTTTTTGTTTGTTTTGCTTGTATTTTGTATCTTTATGCAAAGTTAAAGACCATTAACTTTCAACTTCTGGAATCCTCTTGTACAGAAAGCATGGAAGATTTTAAAATGCTGACAGAATGTGCTGTAAATACTATCCAACTTGACAGTAAAACGCAGAGTTGGCAGAAGCTGGGATGGAAACATGAGAAGAAGTGGAGGCACAATTATGGGAACTGCTATGCTCATTTTGTAAAGCTAGGGTTCTATCTAGGTGCTGTCTATTGTTTTTGGGAAACTAAGTATAATATTAACTTTCCGAGGTAATTTCAATGATCTAAAATAATAATGTAACTTTCTGGATATGAATAGGACAATCTAAGAAGCTGAAAGCTCGTAAATCATACAGAAGTGATACCGACATACTATTGAGCCATATGGCTGTAAGACCACCAGAAGAACTGATAACAGAAGCAGTAAAATATAGTTGCTTTTCTAGAATAAGGATAAACATTACTGGGTTTTTTATGGGGGTTGATATTGAATCGATTCTGACTCATGGCAACCTCATGTGTTAACAGTTGTCTAAGTTATCTAGTGCTGCCATAACAGAAATACCACAAGTGGATAACTTTAACAAAGAGAAATTCATTTTCTCACAGTCTAGTAGGCTAGAAGTCCAAATTCAGGGCGTCAGCTCCAGGGGAAGGCTTTCTCCCTCTGTTGGCTCTGGAGAAAGGACCTTTTCATCAGTCTTCCCCTAGACTAGCAGCTTCTCTGAGCAGGAACCCTGGGTCCAAATGACCATCTCTGCTCCCCACACTATTTTCTTGGTGGTATGAGGTCCCTTGTCTCTCTGCTTGCTTTTCTCTTTTATACCTCAAAAGAGATTGGCTCAAGACACAATCCAATTTGTAGATTGAGTCCCGCCTCATTAACAGAACTGCTGCCTATCCCACTTCATTAACATCATAGAGGTAGGATTTACAACACCTAGGAAAATCACATCAGGTGACAAAATGGTGGACAATCACACAATACTAGGAATCATGGCCTAGTCAAATTGATACACATATTTTTTAAGGGGACACAATTCAATCTATGAGAAGAGTAAAACTGCTCTACTGCTTTTTCTTGGCTGTAATCTTCATGGGGCAGATCACTGGACCTTTCTTCTATGGCATCACTGCGTGGGTTTGAACTGCTGACCCTTAGGTTTGTAATAAAGGACAAGCCATTTCCATCTCCCATGGACCTTACAGTGAGCAACTTGGGCAATTATTAATTTGCATTACAAGCCTTTTGTCCTATTTGATTTTTGAAACTTTGAGCACGTATTGATTTCATACACACATCTACACACACCCACATGTAATTTTAAAAGTCTGTAAAGGAAAATACAATACATGAGTGGTTAACTTTGTTTTCCACAAGTTTCCAGAAGGAAGGAAGGAGTCATTTACCCACCTATCAAATAAATATTTAGTACACACACATTCCATATACAAAACAATGCACTGGTGCTGGGAATACAACTTAAAATAAGAAATTTTTCCTTCTGTTGAGGAATTCAGAGTCAGTACAGTGGTATAGATGAGCATGTATGTTAATAAACACAACACAGTGTGATAAGTGTGATAACAGTTACGAATGAAATAGAAAGGGTGCTTGCTAAAAAGAGTAATTAGCTGTCAGCAAATATATTTTGAGGTTATGTGTCATTATATCATTAAAAAATTTTTTTCATCATGGCTTATATCGTTATATAATAATTTCTTTTAACTATTCTCTCAATTATTTGTTTACTATGAATGCTTTCTCGAGAATAAAAACTTTATCAAGTATGAAAGCTCTCAGATCTTCAGCATACAGGCCAGTTTCTCTGGTTTATAGTACACCCTCAATAAATATTTATTGAGTGGATACTTGAAATCGACTGAAAATGTTCCAATATATGTACTAGCTCTCTAATGGAAAAATGTTCTTAGTTTTTTTATATAGCGCTAACTCTGAGCCAATCACTGTTCTAAACTTTACAAACAGTACTTGATTTAACACTCCTCTAAACAACTTTTTTTTTAAACAACCCTTTGAGGTAAGAGCTATTACTTTCCCTGACTTTTAGCCTAAGGAAATTAATAACTTGTCCCAGATAAAACAACCAGTAAAAGCCGGAGCTGGAATTCAAACCCAGTTTTGTTTCAACTACCATATATACTACCTCTTGGGCGATCAAGCCAGAAACAATTGCTTCTGAACAGCACAAATAAAAGATAAGAGAATTATCTCTCCTTCTCATTAAAGGATACAATTTTCATACAAATAGTGCCTGAGTCTCTATCTGAGACTGAAATCTTTATTCCAGGACCATTTCTAGGAGGTTAAGAAGTTGAAGCACATCAAATGGGTTAATCTAACTCATGTCATCCCTTCTTTAATTATTTTTATTTCAGTTATATCAAATTTTAAAAATACAAGGACAGCCTTAAAATAAAGTGGGGAAAAATGACAGCACTGAGAAGCAGTAGAGGGCGGGGAAAGCCTCAGTCTCCAGCTGCTTAACTTTGGTTGCCCAAATGTATCATTCTCTTGGTAAAATGTACTGCAATTTGTATCATATAAATATTTAAATCCTTGCGTTCGTACTGTTTTCTGTGAGGATAGAGAATACCTTGTATCCATTTCTCTTTTCAGGGGTGGTAGATACTGACAGTAATGCAAGCTACCCTCCTAGAAAGGAGAGAAAGAAACCAGTCGATTCTAGATTCTACGTTCAGGGGTATATAAATTTCACTGAGTATGGTAGTTCATTGTTTTACTTCTTTGATTATTTCATTATGAGCTGTGTGTGTTCTCAAAGTTGTGGACCTGAATCTAAACCCAGATTTTTAATTTCAGTTTATTTTCTAAAGAAGCAGTTTAATTTACAAGGAGGAGAATCTAGACTTGTATTTCTATTTGCTTTGGTTAACCCAACATATTTATTTGCTTTAGTTGTCTAGCACAATTACTTGACTCCCACGTTTATAGCATCAGAGATTCTGGCAGAGTATATACACAGTGACATCACCCTCAAAGACCTCATGAGACATATGTTATCTCTTCGCAGTTGAAAACACTGTATCATGCCAGATACAGATTGAGTGTGTTGTACTTCTCAAGTTTGTTTTTATACTTTCTGAATATCAAGTTCATCTGGTGGGTAGATTGCTACAGTAGAGCTTCTTGTATTCCCAAGTGGCATTGTACGGACATCACAGATTTACAGTGTGTTGAAATGGCCACAACTGACTCATTGTTTTTGTTTCATGATAAAGACAGTGTAAGTAAAGCAAGCTTTTCCAAGTGCTTGTGAACTGATAACACGTGGCACGAAGTTGTTCTACTCACTGTCTTATATCTGTAGTTTTTGGTAGGAGATAGAAATTAGATAACCATATTTATTAAAGTCATTGGAGATATAATTTTTCTTTATCGAAGCATGATAAAGATTCGGAGATTTCAGAAGGAATTCTAGGAATTACACAGCACACAAATAATTAAAACCCAAACTTTCACCTACTTAAAAAAAATGGTGGACTAAGCATTTAAAATTCACTAAAACATTGGTTTTGTAGACTGCTCTTAAGGTCCCTTCCAGGAGAAAAATGTCATCATCTTATCTATATGGGCCATTTCTTTCTGTAACCACGGAGTCAATGTTTTTAATTGAGATACAAGTTCTTTTCACAAAGTTAAAACTATTTTTTGTATAATTTATTTGTGTGTGTACTTTATCACCACCTCCCATCTGACTGTCACTTTGTCATACTGTGTTGGCTTGCATATTGCTATCATGCTGGAAGCTATGCCACCAATATTTCAAATACTAGCAGGTCAGCTATGGTGGGCAGGTTTCAGTGCAGTGTCCAGAGTAAGATAGACTAGGAAGAAAGGCTTAGTGATCTACTTCAAATATTAGCCAATGTCTTAGTTATCTAGTGGTGCTATAAAACCACAAGTGGGCTTCTTTAACAACAAAAATGTATTTTCTTCCCAGTTTAGGAGGCTAGAAGTCCTAATTATGGGTGCCAGCTCTTGGGGAAGTCTTTCTCTCTCTGTAGGCTCTGGAGGAAGGTCCTCGTCTCTTCAGCTTCTGCTTTCTCTTTCCTTAGAGATCTCCCTGTGTCTCGATATCTATCTTACCCCGTTTCTGCTCTGCTCACTTATTTCATCTCTTTTATATCTCAAAAGAGATTAACTTAACACAAAAACTAACTCCACATGAATCAAAGACCTAAATATAAAACCTAAAATTATAAAGATCACAGAAGAAAAAATAGGGACAATGCTAGGGGACCTAATACATGGCATAAATAGAATGCAAACTATAAGTAACAGTGCACAAACAATAGAAGATAAACCAGATAATTGGGATCTTCTAAAAAAGGAAACACTATGCTCACCAAAAGACTTTACCAGGACAATAAAAAGAGAATCCACAGGCTGGAAAAAAATTTTGGCTATGACATATCCAACAAGGGTCTAATCTCTAAAATTTATAAACACTTCAACACCCCAAACAAGATAAAGGCAAATTATTCAATTAAAAATGGTCTAAAGATATAAACAAACACTTCATCAAAGAAGACATTCAGGTGGCTAACCGATGCATGAGGAAATGCTCATGGTCATTAGCCATTAGTGAAACGCGAATCAAAACTACAATGAGATACCATCTTACCCTGACGTTACTGGCACTAATCAAAAAAGCAGACAATACTTCTAAGTCAATTGGCAAAATAATACTATTATGAAAACATTCTGCATACCACTTTGAAATGTGGTATCTGGGGTCTTAAATGCTAACAAGCAGCCATCTAAGATGCATCAATTGGTCTCAACCCACCTGGAGCAAAGGAGAAGGAAGAACACCAAGGTCATACGACAACTAAGAGCCCAAGAGACAGAAAGGGCCACAGGAACCAGAGACCTACATCATCCTGAGACCAGAAGAACTAGTTGGTGCCTGGCCACAATTGATGACTGCCCTGACAGGGAGCACAACAGAGAACTCCTGAGGGAGCAGGAGATCAGTGGGATGCAGACCCCAAATTCTCATAAAAAAGACCATACTTAATGGTCTGACTGAGACTAGAGGAATCCTGGTGGTCATGGTCCCCAAACCTTCTGTTGGCACAGGACAGGAACCATCCCCAAAGACAACTCATCAGACATGAAAGGGACTGGACAGTGGGTAGGTGAGAGATGCTGATGAAGAGTGAGCTAATTATATCAAGTGGTCACTTGAGACTGTGTTGGCATCTCCTGTCTGGAGGGGGGATGGGAGGACAAAGAGAGTTGGAAGCTGGCAAAATTGTCATGAAAGGATAGACTGGAAGGGCTGACTCATTAGGGGGAGAGCAAGTGGGAGTATGGAGTAAGGTGTATATAAACTTACATGTGACAGTCTGCCTTGATTTGTAAACGTTCACTTGAAGCTCAATAAAAGTTAATAAAAAAAAAAAAAGCAGACAATAACAAGTGTTGGAAAGGTTGTGTGGAGATTGGAACTCTTATACGTTGCTGTTGGGAATGTAAAATGGTATAACTACTGTGGAAAATTATATGTTGCCTCCTAAAAAAAGCTAGAAATAGAAATACCATATGATCTAGCAATCCCACTCCTAGGAGCATATACTAGAGAGATAAGAACCATCATAAAGATAGACATGTGTACACCCATGTTTATTACAGCATTATTCACAACAGCAAAAAGATGGAAACAACCTAAGTGCCCATCAACAGAAGAATGGATAAATTATGATACAGGCACACAATGGAATACTATGCAATGATAAAAAACAATAATGAATTTGTGAAACATCTCACACCATGGATAAATCTGGAAGGCCTTATGTTGAGAGAAGTAAGTCAATCACAAAAGGACAAACATTGTATGAGACAACTACTATAAAAACTCAAGAAAAGGTTTACACACAGAAAAAAACAAAAGAAACAATCTTTGATGGTTAATAGGGAGGGGAAGAGTGAGGAGGGGAAATCACTAACCAGACAGTAGACAACTGATATCTTTGGTGAAGGGAAAGACAACACACAATATAGGGAAAGTCAGAACAACTCAACGAAGGCAAGGTCATAGAAGCTTGAAGAACAAAATTACTGGAGCTGAGGGCTGGGAACCATGATCTTGGGGGACATATAAGTCAATTGGCATGACATAGTTCATAAACAAAATATTCTACATTCTACTTTGGTGGGTTGCACCTGGGGTCTTAAAAGCTTGTCAGCAACCATCTAAGATAAATCTATTGGTCCCGTCTTGTCTGGAGCAAAGGAGAATGAGGAAAATCAAAGATACAAGGAAAATATTAGTCCAAAGACTAATGGACTACATGAACCACTGCCTCCACCAATCTGAGCCCAGAAGAACTTGATGGTGCCCAGACATCACCACTGACCACTCTGACAGGGATCACAATAGAGGGTCCCAGTCAGAGCAGGAGAAAAATGTAGAACAAAATTCAAATTCACAAAAAAAAGACCAAGACTATGCCCACCACCCCCCCCCAGCCCCGCCCAGACACCCTACTAACTCAGAACTGAAGCCACTTCAGAAATCCACCTTTCAGCCAAAGATTAGTCAGGCCTGTGAGACAAACAACACACACGAGGAACGTGCTTCTTAGTTCAATCAAGTGTAGAACACCACAAGGGCAATACCTGCCCCAAAGCAAAGACGAGAAGGCAGCAAGGGACAGGAAAACTAGATGAATGGACAGGGAGAACTCAGGGTGGACAGGAGGAGAGTGCTGACACATTGCAGGGATGGCAACCAACTTCATAAAACAATTTGTGGATAAATTTTTGAATGAGAAACTAATTTGAGCTGTAAACTTTCACCTACAGCACAAGAAAATTAAAAAAAAGAGAAAAATTGACTCAAGATACAGCTTACAGTAATCTTGCCTCGTTAACATACCAAAGACAACCCCTTCCAAAATGGATTTATAATCACAGGCATAGAGGTTAGAATTTACAACATATATATATTTTGGGGGGGGGGTTAGGGGGGAGGTCCAAAATCCTATCCATAGCAGTCAATGAAAACCCTTTGTTCACAACAGACCATTGCCCAACATAGTGCTGGAAGATAAGCCCAGTAGGTTGGAAGACACTTAAAATACAGTGGCTGCAACAGTGGACTTGAACGTACCAACAATCATAAGGACGGCATACGGCTGCTCTACGTGTCCTGCTGTTCATGGGATTGCCAGAATTTGGAATTCACTAAAAGGCTACTGCTAACGACCATAGCATATGTACTTTATCAGTCGAATATATCTAAATAATAGGTAGAATGTAGCTTTTAAAAGCCTGTTGATTTTCCTTACGAGAGCTCAGTTACAATTTAATGTATAATTATCTGGAAGGTACCGGGAATTCTCAAATGATTGACTACAGTGGAATGAGGAATTGAACAAACATTCCCTCGGGTACTCATCCACATCCACCTTTCGCCTGGCTGCTTCCTCCTAGTCACCCACCATCCACCCTTGCCTCTTTGCTCTCTTGTCACATCACAAGTTCAATCCATGCAGACCGAGTGATCTTTCTAGAGAGAAAATCCAGTCATGTCACTCCTCAGGCAGGCCACTTCAATGGTTTTCCATTGCCTTCAGCAAAGAAATCAAAATTCCTCACAAGATACACAAGATACTAGGCAATCAGATTCCTTCTTCAAGTCTCTGGCCTGAAATTAGCACACACTTTTTCCTTTGATCTCTGAACTTTGAGTATGCTGCCTTTCTCTACTCCCCATCTGTCCACAGTTAATTCTAATTACAGGTAGTCCCAGACTTACGAAGTATTTGAGTTATGACAAACCACACCTATGGCCTTCTATTTTTTTTTTAATGTACTACATACAACGTTGCAGCATGTAACACACTGATGTGTTCATTCTCAGATGGTTACTGGCAGATATTCAAAGATTGGATTTGTAAAGAAACTGATAATAAAAGACAATAATAATGAAAACTCAAAGAAAAGTGTTCAACTTAAGTCAGGATTGACTTACAAAGGAGTTATCAGAATGGAACCCCGTCATAAAATGGGGATTATCCGAAAATCTTTAAATTTGGACTCATGTATTGTTTTGCTAAGAAGGCTTTATCTGACCCTTGAGACTAGCTCAGGTTCCTCTGTTTTGTGCCATTAGTTTTTACCTTCATACCACTTATCATAGTTGCAATTTAATTTTAATTTTTAAATTATTTATAAAGACCTATACATTCCAATTGATTGTAAATTCTATGAGGGCAAAAGCTATGTCTGAATTTTGCTAAGCGTTGTAGTATCCAAACACCGAGCATAATGACTGGCACATATTAAACAACTGTTAACAAAATCAACATACATGAGGAATACAAGGTTTAGGGATGCTATGTAATTCAGGTGTTGTTCTACAGCTGGTAAGTAGCGGATCCAGGAATGCTATTCAGGACCACCAAGCCAACTTCCTGAGCAGGACACTGTGTGATTATACCTTAAACACTAAATTATCATGATGTCTTTAATTTATATACAATACTTTCTCATGAATAAGGAAGACCGAAGAAGAATTGACGCCTTTGAATAGTGGCATTGGAAAAGAATACTGAATATACCATGGACTGCCAAAAGAACAAACAAATCTGTCTTAGAGGAAGTACAGCCAGAATGCTCCTTAGAGGCAAGGATGGTGAGACCGCGTCTTAATACTTTGGACATGCTGTAAGGAGGGATCAGTCCCTGGAGAAGGATATCATGCTTGGCAGAGTACAGGGTCAGTGGAAAAGAGGAGGACCCTCAACGAGGTGGATTGACACAGTGGCTGCAACAATGAGCTCAAGCGTAACAATGATTGTAAGGATGGCGAAGGACCGGGCAGTGTTTCGTTGTGTTGTGCATAAGGTCTCTATGGGTTGGGACCTACTCGATGGCACCTAACAACAACAACAACTTTCTCAAAGACACAGAGATTTTATGTCTGTGCTCATTATTTTAAACTCCAACGCTAAGTAATCAGATGTCTAATTGGGAATCCCCGATCAAAGGATGGTCAACTAAACTTGTATCAGAAATCTCACATTCCTGAAGCTTTAGCTATCATATTTCCATTAATGTTATGTTTTACTGATTAGGTGAATGCTTAAAAATAGTCATTATTGGTGGTTTAACAAAAGAAAATATTCAAAATATATGCTTTGACTAAAATATTTTAAAAACACTCTCCTCGCTTGCGTGAAAAATATCAGACTCTAGTACAGCACGTAGCCTGCAGCATTAGGGCTATATCCCTAAAATTTCCCCCATCCAGCCATTGATGTAGGGGGATTTCTGGATTCTGATGCAGGGACTAAGAGTTATAGAATATTGTCCCTAGCGAACCTCTGGCATAAGGGTCTGGACAGAGCCCACAGAGGAATAGCTAAGTGACACTACAACACGTCCATCTAATTTGTGCATTCCTTTTTGTGTGAGGCAGAATGTGATCTTAAATGTGTAATGTTGAATTTTTTATGAAGGTAGCAAATTTGGTGCAGTATTTAACACTCTCTTACCTCAAAATCTTTGGGGGCTATTACTACATACTAAATAAAATGTAATTGATGTGCATAAACGGGCTTAGATAGCCCATGGTTACGAATTGAATTGTGTCTCCCAAAAAGATATGTTGAAGTCCTAACCGCTGGTTCCTGTAAATATAAGCTTATTTGGAAATCAGGCCTTTAAAAATGTTATCAGTTAACATGAGGTCATACTGGAGTAGGGTGTGTCCTAATGCAGTCTGAGTGGTGTCCTTAAAAAAGCGGAGAAGAGAAACACAGAGTCACACATGGACAGAAGACAGCATGAGAAGAAGGAGGCAAAGGCGGAGTTAAACTGGAGCTGCTAGCTGAGGAACAACAAGAAGGATCTTTCCCTAGAGTCTTCAGAAGAACTGCTGACACTATCAGTTTGGCCTTCAAGCCTGAAGAACTGCTAGAGGATAAATTTCTGTTGTTTTATCCACCTATTTCACGGTACTTTGATATGGCAGCCTTGGGAAACTAGCACACCTACTGGGTCAAAATCCCTGGGCTACCTGGATCGTCAATCAATATAGGTTCTCACGGAGCAGGAACAAATTCAGAGGAAAGATTTGGTGCCTGCTCAGTTTGAGGTCTGGAAACCCTGATGGTGTACTGGTTAAGACCTATGACTGCTAACCAAAAGGTCAGCACTTCGAATCTACCAGGCGCTCATTGGAAACCCTAGGGTGCAGTTCTGCTCTGTCCTACAGGGCTGCTATGAGTTAGAATTGACTCAGTGGAAACGGGTTTGGTTTTTGTTTTAACTGTCTAACAAGTAATGTTCCCTTCCTCCCCCTCCCATCCCTGGTAACCATCAAAGAAAGTTTATTTTTGTGCATATACCTATTCTTGACTTTTTATAAAATGAGACCATACTCTAAGTCTCCTTTTGTGATTGACTTATTTCACTCATCATTAAGTCCTCAGATTCATCCATGTTCTAAGATGTTTTGCTGACTCATCATTAGTCTTTATAGTTGCATAGTATCCCATTGTACATATGTACCACAGTTTGTTTAGCTATTTGTCGATGGGCACTTAGGTTGTTTCCATCTTCTTGCTATTGTGGATAATGCTGTAATAAACATGTCTGCAGGGTGTTTATTCATGTCACAGCTTTTGTATCTCTAAGACATACACTTAAAAGTAGGATTGCTGGATCATAAGGTATTTTTATTTCTAGCTTGAGGAAATGCCATGCCATTTACCATAGTAGTTGTGTCATTTTACAATCCTACCAGCAGTGTATAAGAATTCCAATCTCCCCATAACCTCACCAGCATTTGTTTTCTGGTTTTTTGATCAGTGTCATTTTTTCAGGGATGAGATGGTATCTCATTGTAGTTTTGATTTGCATCTGGCAGTGTTTAGGAGCTGGACTGATAACCAAAAGGTCAGCAGTTTGAATCTGCCAGCCGCTCCTTGGTAACCCTATGGGGCTGTTCTACTCTGCTCTATAGGGTCGCTATGAGGTGGAATACTCAACTGCAATAGTGTTTTTTGGTTTAATGGTTAATGATGGAGACGATCTCTTCATGTGTTTGTGAGACACCTGAATGTCCTCTTTGGTGAATTGTCTGTTCATATGCTTTGCCTATTTTTTTTTATTGGATTACTTGTCTTTTTGTTGTTGAGTTGTTGAAGTTTTCTATATATTAGACATTTGTCAGATGTTTTGCCAGAGATATTTTCCCAGTCTGTAGGTTCCTTTTTTACTCCTTTGGTAAATTCTCTTGATGAGCATAAGTTTTTAATTTCAGCAGGTCCCAGTTATCTAATTTATCTTATTCTGTTGTTTGTGCATTTTTAGTTGTGCTTGATAGCCTTTTTATGCCCAAATTTAGGACCCTTAACTTTGTCCCTCTGTAATCTTCCAGGTGGAGGGGGTGGGCTGGATGGGCACACACCTTGGATCACTGGTGTGATGGTGTGGGTGCTTGTTGCTGGTCATGGGTGGGAGGGGGGAGTGGAGAGACTCGTGCTGCCAGTTGTGAGGTGAGTGGCGAGGTCAGTGATACACTGCTGGTTGCTGGGTGGGTAAGGCAGGTGCACATCACTGATGGCAGGTGGGGTGGTGCGTGGAGATACTTGCACTGATGATCCTTGGGTAAGGGGGTGGTTATGTGTCGCCAGTCATGGGCAGGGCAGGGCAGGAGCACATCGCTGGTCACCAGGATGGTTGTGCTCCTCTGGTCACCAGCATGGGTGCCAGGGCATTCCCCATAGGCTGCAACCAGTGGTCAGGGCCTGGCCTTGATCAAATGTGAGGGTGATGTTGCCCAGTGTCTGGTAGAGTAGGGGATCTCTAGCTGCCATTCTGTGGGCTCACTACTCCAAGGGTGCCCCCCACTCAAATGGTCAGGGATTACCTCTGGTGAGTAGTGCTGTCCCTAGTTCCCGGCTCCCTCCCTGCTCTGTGGTGGCCAGGATCCCTGGAGCTCTCACCCACCTTCCTGCACTTTCTGTCTTAGATCCAGTTCACGCCCTGCTTACCATGCTTCGCTTTGGGTTTGCCTACACAGTGTCTCTGTCTCCTATTGGGAATTCCCTGAAGTTGCTTTTCTGTGCTGCTCACTCAGGAATGCTGCTGGCTTTGTCTCAAGAAGGACATGGTGTGCTGGGATGGCTGGCAGGGTGCTTATGATCCATAAATCTCCTTTTTCCATTTAGTTTGCTCTCCCATTTGGTGTTAAATCTAATTCTTCATCCTTCCTTTCGATGATCAGGGTTCTAAGATTGTTATCTTTGTCTGTTTTACTTGGTTTCTTGTGCAAACACCATATTATATAGAGGAGGGAGGAGGAAAGGACGGTCTCCAGGCAGGCCTGGGCCCGTGTTGCTGCCACTGTACCAAGGATTGCATGAAAATTTTTCTGTAGTTTTCTATACATATAAATGAGAGAGAGAGAGATGAAAAAGAGAGGGAGGAAGAGAGATTGTTTTGGTCAAATAAATCAAGCCAGCTCCCATCCCTTCTTTTTGCCTTGCCTGCATTCCCCACCCTCCACTAATGGGTTTTAAGCTCTTCCAGCCCCACTGTGCAAGCTGAGCCTGCTTGGCGGCCACCACCGTGGGAAGAGCTGAGGTCTTGGCCAGCAGTCCTGGAGCATCATGCAGGGCGCCTTGGTCTCGTGGGGCATAACCCTCAGAGGGTCTGGTGGCATCTGTGCAGCTTCTGCCGGAGGCTGTGTGACAGGCAGCTGCAAGTGGGCAACAGGACCCCCTCCCCTGCCACCCCACGGCCTGAGACGTCACAGGACCCAGAGAGCTAGTGAGAGACACATAGGACCTATAGTACTTAGCCTAGTAAGTTGGCTATGTCCCATTCTCAGATCAGGATTTCCGTGCTCTATTATATGTAACCTTATGGTACTACGGACATATATGTGATCAGACAAGTCACCCGCTGGAACAGACCTTATGTGGCACATGCCTGTATTGGGTTTACATACCCTAAAAAAACTGTTTAAATTTCTCTGTTCTTTAATTCACTTGTCAGTAAATTTGGGGGCAAAAATCAGTACTAACACACAGGATTGCTGTGAGGTTTACCTGAGAGTATATTTGAAAGCATTTTACAGAATGCCTTGTGCTTGGAAATCAATAAGAAAAACAAGTGCCATCAAGTTGATTCCTACTCATGGCAACCCCATGTGTGTCAGAGCACAACTGTACTCCAATAGCTAAATTTTCAGAGGTGCCCCTGGGTGGACTTGAACCTCCAGCTTTTCTTTAACAGTTGAGCACATTACTTGCACCTCCAGGGACTATGTTTGGGATGAACACAATAAATAGAGACATTACCTGGGCCTGAGCAATGACATTCACTTAACGACAGGGATTCTATTAATGGTCATAGATAATGACCTAAATTCAATTATTCGAATAGCTCAGCCATAAAAAAAAAAAAAAAAAAGTGGCAATTGAGTTGATTCTGACTCATAGTGACGACCCTGGAGGACAGAGTAGAACTGTCCCATAGGCTTTCCAAGGTTATAAATATTTATAGAAGCAGACTGCTACATCTTTCTATGAAGAGCAGCTGGTGGGTTAGAACCATTAACCTTCTGGTTAGCAGCCAAGTGCTTAACTATTGCACCACCAGAGCTCCTTTACCTAAGCCATAACCTCTCCAAAAAACCAAACCCATTGCCTTCGAGTTGATTCCAACTCATATCGACCCTAAAGGACAGTGTAGAACTCCCCCATATTGGGCCTGGTGGATTCAAGCTGCTGACCTTTCGGTGAGCAGCTGTAGCTTTTAACCACCACACCACCAAGGGTTTGCTTTACCTAATCCATAGGAAGTTTATATTTAAATTTAAGAGATTTTGATATCTGGGACCAGCCAACTTGGCACATTCTCTTTTTAGACTTGAAAGAATGATATCCAGAAAGAAAACAGTCCACTGAAAAATCAGGTTCTTCTAACCCTCAGCATCAATCAGATTTTCACTTGAAACTACATGAATTCCTGTATTATTGAGAACAAAGTCTGGACTCAAAGAATGTATTAATTAGCAGTGCTAGTCAAGGTGTTATCTTCATATATTCATTTCTCCTTCACTTCTGTGGTTGAGCTTTGCAGAACCAAATGAGCTCCCAATTTACATTTGGGATAGGTGAATCAGTAGCAAAGTATCTTCTATGTAACAGTTAGAATATTGTAAAATCTTCACTTCAAATATACAATTGGTTGACACTTACAAGGTGGACTCTGCGAGTGAAGATCAGCCAGGTTGAGCACTGTGTGTGCCTAGTGGGCACATGTGAACAAAACTTCACAAACGGATTAATAAGGTTGGCATGGCTTGCCATCGGGGGCTGTCTTATGGAAACTAAAATTCTGAAGCAGTGAATCACACCTATAGTCACTAAGTGCCTTACACCGTCTTTTGGCATCATTAAAGTCTTTCAGACCATCTGGAATAGAGAGGAGCAAAAGGTTTCCTAGTAGGTGGCTTATAAAACTCTTCAGATATTTAGCGATCACATGTAATGTTTAAAATATTTTAGGCACACTTAAAGGGGCCATTTACAGCACTCAAAATGATTACCTTGCCAAATCCACCAAGTACTTGCAGATTTGGCTTTTAACAAGCAAGGCTGGTTTTGATTTATGAAGTACAGAAAAGGCACCTGGAAAAAACATCTACTTGAAATTTCACTTCCTTTTAAGAAGCCCTGAAAGACGTTTTTGTAAAAATAAATAAATAAATAAATACATTCTCTTGGGCTAATATTTAACATGCCAAGTTGAGCCTAGAGCTCACTTTTATAGCTGTTTTATGAGTCTTTAAAATGGTGATTTATAACGGAAAGAGTGACACACTCTTAATTATAACATGATGGACCAGGTAATTTAATGAGCAAAGATATTTTTCTCAAACATGTAGAGCGTTTAACCTTTGCTGAAAAGTTATTACTGTCCTTTGTTTTTTCATTATGATTGTGATTCTCAGTTATGCATAGATTCCAGAATATAACGTTTATTTTCTTAATAACTACGATCATCCCTTTAATCTTCTCTTTCTTGGTGATGAAAATGCAGTAGCAAAATATTCCTGGAAAAGGAAAATTTCAGTCTAACTACAAAATGAATAAAACAGCTGCTGTTGAGTCAACACTGACTTACGGCAGCCCTGTGTGAGACGGAGTAGAACTGTGCTCCACAGGCTTTTTGATGGCTGATTTTTCAGAAGTAGGTGGCCAGGCCTTTCTTACATGGTGCCTCAGGGTGGACTCAAACCTCCAGCCTTTCGGTTAGCAGCTGGGTGCTTTAGCCAGTCTACGACCCAAGGACTTCAATTCCAAAATTACAGCAAAATCTTTTTTGGCCACTGAACATGCAAAATTCAATAATAACCCTGCCACAATGGCCTTTTTCAATGTAGCAGAGTAGAAAGAACATGGGCCCTAATCTCTGTTATACTTCTTAAGGGTTAGATGCATGTTACTTAAGTTCTCCAGGTCTTAGTTTTCACTTTTCTAAAATGGGAATAGTACACACTAGACTGTGCCTTGTTAAGGGCCCATGTACCACCAAAATGAAATGGATTCTATTTTTCCTTTCATTACTGATGCATGTCCATTTCTACAGCCAATACTTTCTAGACTTTTCCTCCTGCAGTTCACTCTAGGAGCCCTGGTGGCACAGGGGTTAAGAGCTCTGCTGTTAACCAAGAGGTCGGCAGTTTGAATCTACCAGCTGCTCCTTGGAAACCCTGTGGGGCAATTCTACTCTGTCTTACAGGGTAGCTATGAATTGGAATCCAGTAGCTGGCAACTTTTTTTTTTTCCTTTAGTTCGATCTAACACTCCATGAGTTGGGCTGTCTTTCACGATTTCTCTTTGGCTTGTTTGCTTTCATGAACTCTGTTTCTTCTGGTATGGCCACATGACCCATTTCCAGTAGATCTTTATCTTAGGACCTAAACCCCTTAGTGGAAAGGTGGCCTCCAAGAAGATATGTCTGTATCCTAATTCCTGGAACCTGTGAAATGTTACCTTATTTGGAGAAAAGGTCTTTGCAAATAATTAAATTAATTTACAGATTTTGAGATAATCATCCTGAATTATTAAAAAAAAAAAAAAAAAAACTTACCATCGAGGCAAAGACCCAGGCAAACATTGGAGTGATACGGGAACAATCCAAGGAAGACAAAGAATGTTGACAGCTACCACCAACTGAAGAGGAAAGGGACAGAATTTCCCCTAGAGCTCCCAGAAAGAATCTCCCCTAGAGCCTCTGGAGGGAGTGCACCCTGGTGGCACCTTGATTTCAGACTTCTGGCCTCCAGAGCTGTGAGAAGGTACTTTGCCATCGTTTTGAAGCAACCAGGTTGCAAGTGGTTTGTTACAGCAGCCTCAGGAAGCTAATAGGTGCCCCTTTGTTCATCAACTGCTTTGTTGCCTAAATAAATAAATCCTTACTCTCGTCCAGCTTCTGTAAGTGTTTTAGAGTTAGAGAGTACATTTACCACAGGACCAACCTTCTCTTTCTAGTCTGAAGAACGTTTAAATTACCCCTTTTCTCACAGAGGGTATGGGTGAGGCGTGCAAACTTTTACCACTCTGGTTACATTTGCCTTAAAAACGAAGTGCCATAGAAGTACAGACCGCAAAGAGCGTTCTCAGAAGCAGCCACAACGCTTAATTAGGCAACATTTGCTTTCGGAATTCCTTTTCTCTCACTTCCTCTTGCCATTCTTTTTAAGAGAATAGTGTGTAGAATATGTCCTGGTTAAAATATTAGTTCTGACATGTAACCGATCATGGGGATGGTGCAGGACCTGGCAGTGTTTTCTTCTGTTGTGCAGAGGATCCCAATGAGACAGGGGCTGACTGTTGCAGAAACAAACAAACAAAAAACTATTGCCATCGAGTCAATTGGGACTCCTAGCCACCCTAAACGACAGAGTAAAACTGCTCTATAGGGTTTCCAAGGAGCGGCTGCTGGATTTGAACTGCCGACCTTTTGGTTAGCAGCTGAGCTCTTAACCCCTGTGGCACCAGGACTTCTTGCAGACGGGAGGGCAGCTAAAATGACAGCTAAAGTTCAGTTATTACATGCACTTGGGCAAACTTCTGTTTCTTCAGCTTCAAAATGACGATAATTAGATTATTACAAGTCTATTATTGTTTTAACATTTAAAGGATCTAATAGATACCAAAACCAAAAAACCAAACCCAGTGCCGTCGAGTCGATTCCGACTCATAGCAACCCTATATATGAAGGGTGTAAAACAGCACCTGGCATGTCGTCAACGGTTAATAAATGCTAACTGTTATTCTTAGTAACAGCATTTATATTAGCATTACTATTGTATTATTTTTCTATAGCCACTCGATTCCCTCATGCACGCATCCTGTGGGCTTCCTGCCTCTCCTCAATAAGCCCTTGTCCCCACTTTGCCAATTTCCCCCTCTTTCTGAGAGTATGTATTTTTATTTTAACAAATCTATCTGTATTGGGCCAGAGAGTAGCTACTGCAGAGACGTAGTGATGTTAAAATGTTAGAATTTTCAGATTTACTTAAACTCTAAAAATAAGTAGAGAAATGGTGTGAATAAGCATATGGAAAGGCCATTGCCATTCAGCATGGTGATGCCTGACAGGGTTTTATTAACCAGAAAATACATAAAGATAAGGAGGACCTGAGGAGGGCCAAGACTTAAATTTTTGAAGCACCAAATGTCGTATTTCAGGGACCGCAAACAGCTTCTGCCAAGCCCAGAAAATGGAATTTTCCTTTAGAATGGGTGGGAACACTTTGGCCCTGCGTTTAACTCATGTGTACTAGAATATATTTCACTAAGAACGCTTACAGATTCCTTTCCTCCAAGACTGTGTCGTGAGTGAAGGAGAGGACATGTACACTTGGGAATGACATCTCAGATGAACAACAAAGAACGATGGGAATTAACCATGGCCTATAGATTCTGTCTACTCTGTACTTGGCTCTGTTGTAGCACTAGTACACCCTTTTCTAAGAGCAGATGTCTGCTATTTAACAGAGCCTTGCTGGGATGGGGCTGGAGGGGGCTAAATGCCCTGAGCAGCCATAGTTCCTTAGGCTCTAACAAGTGGTTCACTGGTAGAATTCCTGCCTTCCATGCAGGAGACCTGAGTTCGATTCCCAACAAATGCACCTCATGTGCAACCACCATCCACCCCTCAGGGGAAGCTTGCATGTTGCTATGATGCCGAACAGGTTTCAGCAGAGCTTTCTGGACTAAGATGGACTAGGAAGAAAAGACTGGCATTCTACTTCTGAAAAATCTTCCAAAGAAAACCCTATGGATCACAAATGTTTGATCTGCGACTAATCATGGAGATGGCATAGGACATGGCAAACATGTTGTACGTGGAGTTGTAATGAGTTGGGACTGACTGGACAGCAGGTAACAAGACAACAACGGTGGAGGAGGAGGCAGGTAAAATTGCACCAGGTGGCCCTTGGCACTTGAAGCAGAAAAGGATATCCTTTGATTACACTACTGCTGTACACAGTGGGGACTGATAGCATGTTTGTTGTGTGGCCAGGGCCTGCTGAGAGTATTTTGTGTATATTCATTTAAAAAAATAATAATTTATTTTATTTTTGTTGTTGAGAGTATACACACTAGAACATGCATCAATTCAACAGTTTCTGTGTGTACAATTCAGTGACATTACTTACATTCTACAAGTTGTGCAAGGATTCTCACCCTCTTTCCCCAATTTGTTCCTTCCCCATTAACATAAACTCACTGCCCTCTAAGTTTCCTATCCAATATTTCCAGTTGCTCTTGTTAATTTGATCTCATTTAGCTAGATCTTAAAAGAGCACAATGCTCAAGGCCGACATTTTTAGTAGTTATGCTAAATTGTCTGGTTTTAAAAAGACTCCAGGGGATATTTTTGGCTTAAGGTTTATGGTTTAAAAATTATCTCAGGACAATAGTTTCAGAGGTACATCCAGTCTCCATGGCTCCAGAAATTCCAGATTCCATGAGAATTTAAAATTCTGTTCTTCATTTTCTCCCTTTTTATCACAACAGATTCGTCAATAGAATCTGTGTTCGAAATGTTCAGTAATGGCAGCTGGGCACTACCCAGTTCTTCTGGTCTCGTGGAAAAGGAAGCAGTTGTTCATGGGGGCAATTAGCCACACATTCCTTATCATTTTCCTATTCCTGGCTGTCCTTTGTCTGTTATTCCAGGCTAACAAAGACCGATTGCTGCTCCTTGAATGGCTACTTGCAAGCTTTTAAGGCTCCAGACACTATACAATGAGCTAGGAGGTAGAATAGAAGCGCTAAACGTGTCATTAGGCCAACTAGCTGGAATGTCCGATGAAACCATGACTCTAAACCTCCAAAGAAAGAAGCCAAAACAAATATGAAGCGTTTGGTTGTGTACAACCAGCTTCAGCAGATGCCGCTTCTTTTGCTGCTGTCATAAATACATCTATTACACAATTTTTGCCAATTCAGCTATTTACAGGTTTACAACTTATTGACAGCGATTACCTTAATCAGCTGTGCAATTCTATCCCTAATCAATGTGATTTAGCTCTAGCAATGCTCAATATAGCAATACCCAGTACTCCATTGGCAATAACTTCCCTTTTCCCCCTTCCTCTTGCCCCTGGTAACCACTAATAAACTTTGTTCTCTATGCATTTGTCCGTTCTTGTCTTTTTATATAAGTGAGCTCATACAATATCTGTCCTTTTGTGATTGATTTATTCCACCCCACATAATGTTTTCAAGCTCCATCCATATTGTAGCATGTATCAAGATGTAATTTCTCTTACTGGCTGAGTAGTATTCCATTGTATGTATGTACCACATTTTATTTTTCCGTTCATCCATTGATGGGCATTTAGGTTGTTTCCACCTCTTGGCTATTGTAAACAGAGCTGCAATGAACATTGGTGTACAAGTATCTGTTTGAGTCTCTGCTTTCAAGTCTTTGTGTCTATACCTAGGAATGGAATAGCTGGGTCATATGGAAGCTCTATTTTCAGTTTTTTGAGGAACTGTCACAATGTTCTCTGTAATGGCTGTACCATTTTACATTCCCACCAGCAATGGATAAGGGTTCCACTTTCCCAACATTTGTTATTTTCTACTCTCCTTTTTTTTATTTTTTATCTTAAAGCCGTCCTAAAACCCAAAAACCCACTGCCTCTGAGTCAACTCTGGCTCGTAGTGACCCTATGGGACAAAGTAAAACTCCCCTCATAGTTTCCAAGGCTATAATCTTTAATTTTTTTTTTTTTTTAATCTTTATGGAAGCAGACTACCACATCTTTCTCCCACTGAGCAGTTGGTAGGTTCGAACAGCCAAACTTTTGGTTAGCAGCTGAGCGCTTAACCACTGCACCACCAGGGCCCCTTTAGCCATTCTAGTGGGAGTAAAATGGTGTCTTATAGTGATTTTGATTTGCATCTCTCTGATGGCTAATGACGTTGAGCATCTCTTCATATGTTTGCTGGCCATTTGAATGTCCTCTTTGGTGAAATGTCTATTCAAGTCCTTTACCCATTTTTTGATTGGGTTATTTGTCTTTTTGTTGTTAAGTTGTCAAAGTTATACATATATTTCTGTTATTAGATTCTTATCAGATATATGGTGTCTGAAGATATTCTGTGTATGTATGATCCTAACTCCCATAACTGAGGAGGTAACCCAATTTGGGAAAAGAATTTGTTAATAGGATTTTCCTTCTTCCATATTCTCCCAGTTTTTTCTCCCTAATGTGGATTCCATAATGCACAAGTGGGATCTTAGTGAAGAGAATAACGATTGTTAGTGAGAGTGTCAGTAAAGAGAGTTTATTTATTATAAATGTACAAGTATAAATTTCAAGACTATAAATACTGTCATCAAGTCGATTCTAACTCATAGTGACCCTGTAGGACACAGTAGAACTGCACTGTAGGGTTTCCAATGCTGTAAATCTTTACAGAAGCAGGCTGTCACATCTTTCTCCTTCAAAGTGGTTGGTGGGTTCAAAAGCCAACCTTTTGGTTGACAACCAAGAGCTTTGATGACTGTGCCATCAGGGCTCCTCTAGACTGTAAATAGTTAATGTAATAATATACTTCTTAAAATTCAACTTTATCATTATTATTATTAGTTTTTACTTCAAAAAGAAGCTATATTTCCATTCTTATAGTTCCTAAATAGAAATAATTTTATGGGGCCTTTTGGTATGAAGATGGTACTGTTATCATTCTATAAAATAAATCATTAAACGGCAACATGGTATTTAAGTAACAGCATATTTCTAAGTATGTGCTAACCTGACACATAAATAAAAATATGGTGGTACTATTCCAACCCAACTGGAGCAAAGAAGAATGAAGAACATCAAAGACACAAGAAAAATATTAGCCCAAGAGACAAAAGGGCCACATAAACCAGATGCTCCATCAGCCTGAGACCAGAAGAATTAGTTCATACCTGGATACCACCAATGACTACCCTGACAGGGAACACAACAGAGAGTCCCTGACAGAGCAGGAGAAAAGTGAGGTGCAGAACTCAATTTTACTTAGAAAGACCAGACTTCATGGTCTGACTGAGACTGGAGGTACCCTCGAAGCTATGGATTCCAGATGCTCTGTTGACCCAGAACTAAAATCATTCCCAAAGCCCACTCCTCAGACAAAGATTAGACTGGACTATAAAACATAAAATAATCCTCATGAAGAATGTTCTTCTAAATTCAAGCAGATATACAAGACCAAATGGGTGGCTCTTGTCCGGAGGCAGGATGAGAAGTCAGGGAGGGGTAGGAACTTGTTGAATGGACACAGGAAACCTGGGGTGGAAAGTGGGAGTATGCTGTCACATTATAGGGATTGCAAGTAATGTCACATAAAAATATGTGTATAAATTTTTGTATGAGAAACTAACTTAAGCTGTAAACTTTCACCTAAAGCACAATAAATTTTTTTTTTTCAAATATGATGGTACTTAGTGAAAACAAAATACATTTAACACAATAGAAGAATGGTTATATGCAGTCAGAAGCTCATTCAGGAAAATGGTGAAAATCTCCCAGATGTTTTCCTATTCAGTTTTTTTTTTTTTTGGACAGCAACATTAGTTGACGATAACTTTAACTTCCACTAGATGCCCTAGGTCATTTTGTAGACCATATCCTAGTTCCCTTCCCACGTTATTTAAATGTAGCTCAAAGCAATGATAAAGTATTGCATAATAGAAATATTTATATAATGCACCTTATTATTAACACTACTGGCAAAACAATAGTCATATTATGGGTGGTTTGGATACAACTGGTTTGCCACGGGAATGTCCCCTAATTTAGTCATGCCTAGAGAAATGTGGGCAGATTAAATAGTTTGCCTGAACAATCTATAATTCACAGAATGAATTTTTAATTACTGATAAAGATCAGGAAATTACAAAGGATAGTTCAAATTTTAGGAGGAAAAAAAATTCCTCCAATTATAAACAGAGAGTAGATAATAATGGTTTGTATTTTTCCATGGCCTTTCCACTTGCAGGTCTCCTCCACTTCAACTTCAAGCACTAATATATTAAAGTAAAATTTTACCTGTTTTAAGGAATACACCTTAAATGCGTATTACGTGCCAATACTCATGAGAAGCAATGCTGTTGTCCTTAAGTGTCATCTAGTCAGTTTTGACTCATAGAGACCGTGTGTGCAACAGAAGAAAACATCACCTGGTCCTCCTCCATTCTCACAATTGTTGCTATGTTTGAGCCCATTGTTGCACCTACTGTGTTAATCCATCTTGCTGAGTGTCTTCCTTTTTTTCAATGACCTTCTACTTTACCAAGCATGATGTCCTTCTCCAGGGACTGGTCCCTCCTGATAACATATCCAGAGTACGTGAAATGAAGTCTCATCACCTTCACCTCCAAAGAGCATTCTGGCTGTACTTCTTTCAAGATTAAGAAGCAACAGGGATACAAAAGTGGAGGAAAAAAAATAAGCCAAATCTATACATCAAGAGTTCACAGTACACTGAATTTTTTTTCTAAATAACATAAAAACATTAGTGGTAAACAAGGTTTAAAAAAAAAAACTTGATTATCAAAAAATTTCTACATCATGAATAATAATACGAAGTGTTAATACCATGTCTATTTTATGCCCTTATCTTATGGCTTAAAAGATAAACATTTACTATTGTCTCTCACCGTTCTGTGGGTTGACTAGACTCCGATGGACATTCTCCCTTTGAATCTGTTATATGGTTAATAGATGGCAGCTGGAACTGGCCTGGATGTCCAAGATGACACACTCGCTTGGCTGGTAGTTGATGTGGGCTTTAGCTGGAGCTACTGACTGGATAGTCTACATGTGGTTTCTCCATGTGGCTTGGGCTTGTCCCATCATGGCAGCCTGTGAAAGTTGTCAGTCTTTTAAAACCTGGACCAGGAATCTGGCATAGCCTTCCTTCTCCCATATTCTATTAAAGAGCTGCCCAGATTCAAGAAGTGGGGACATAGACTGCTTTCTCTCAATGGGCTGACTGTGAAAGGTTTTGTAGCTGTCCTTAACCAGCTATATAGCCTGAATCAGACATTATTTGGTCACCATTTTAGATTCTCTCAGATTCAGTTCTTGCTCCGTTCCCTGTTGTGCTCATCAGTTCCTTCTAGGCTCCAAGTTTTCCATAGGTACAACCAGATAGCATCTCACTGTGAACGTCTCACTTCTTGCCCTGGACTTAGCTAGCACTGCTAAGTGGAAGGCTTCATGCGACCCCACTCAGCGTTAACCCGTGTTCACCGTGGCTGTGCAGTAGTGTTAACCCAGCAGCACAACGCCTGTCAATTTGCGATGGATGCCAATAGAAAAATGCTTTCCCTTTTCTCCCCCCAGGCAGTTGGCTCTGAGATGCACATCTCAGAGTGCCATTTGGGATTGTGCAACCCATTCTCAGTGATAGTATCCATGCCATATTCATCTATGAAGACAAAGATATGAGGCAAGGTCTATAATAAGAAAGGCTGGACAGTAAATATTTTTCCTCTAAATTAATAAATTCTTCCTTGAGTCAAAATTCTCTACCCCCTTGTTATGGATTGAATGGTGTATCCCCAAAACCATGTGTTGCAATCCTAAAGCCTATAACTGTGGATGTAGTCCCATTTGGGAACGGAATTTTTGTTATGTTAATGAGACCTTATCAGTAAAGGGTGTGTTTTAAACCAATCTCTTTTGAGATGTAAAATAGAGGCAGAGACAAAAAAACACAAATGAGGGAAAGATAGGTGACAGGTGGAGATCTCAGAAGAGCTGAGGAAAGCCAGGTCTATAGAAGTGGAGACAAGGATTATCCTAAGTGAACAGAGAGCCTTCTTTTAGAGCCAGTGCCCTGAATTTGGACTTATAAACTCCTAAATTGTTTGAAAATAAATTTCTGTTCTCGTTAAAGTCACTCATTTGTGGTATTTTTGCTACAGAACAGCTAGCTAGCTAAGACATCCCTATTGTAAATATATATATATATATATATATAAATATCCATATATTGTGTATAACTTTGTTGACCCACTTAGTATATGGGATGTACTGGTGTATTTTTCTTTTTTAATTGTGCTTTAGGTGAAGGTTTACAGAGGAAATTAGTTTCTCATTAAACAATTAATACACATATTGTATTCTGACATTGGTTGCCAACTCTGTAACTTTTCAACACTCTCCCCTTCTCGACCTTGGGTTTCCCATTTCCATTTATCCAGTTTTCCTGTCCCTATCTGCCTTCTCATCCTTAGCCCTGGGCTGGTGTGTCCATTTAGTCTCTTATACATGGTTGAGCTATGTGTATTGTTGTTGTTTTACAGGCCTCTATAATCTTTGACTGAAGGGTGAACCTCAGGAGTGTCTTCAGTACTGAGTTAAAAGGGTGTCCAGGGGCCATACTCTAGGAATTTCTCAGTCTCTTTCAGACCAGTAAATCTGGCCTGTTTTTGTGAGTTAGAATTTTGTTCTACATTTTTCCCCTGCTCTGCCTGGTACCTTCTATTGTGATTTCTGTCAGAGCAGTCGGTGGTGGTAGATGGTTACCAACTAGTTGTACTGGACACAGTCTGGTGGAGTATAGTTGTGGTCCATTAGTCCTTAGGACCAATCTTTCCCTTGTGTCTTTGGTTTTCTTCATTCTACCTTGCTCCAGATGGGGTGGAACCTGTACTGGTATATTTCTTAAAGAACAGTAGTCTATGCTGATATTTTTGTGAAAAGAAGAATTTCAATAAGACCTAGGAACTGGAAACTAAGTCATCACTCTGTAGGAATTAAAAAAAAAACACTCTAAACATTTCTATGTCCCCCTTAAACTGTCTTCCACACAAGTCTTCACTATTGTCCTATAGAATACACTATTTGACATTGACTTTCATTCCCCATCATGCATCCACTGGTCAGCTGCACTAATATGATTTCCAGGCTCTGGCATAGTGTCCTGAAATTAAATCATAAACGAGGTGTAATCAGTAAAATGATGAATCCCACTGCAGCTGTTGAATTTCTGTAAAGTAAAAATTACGCCTTCAGCCACAGGGAAATACTTATTAAAACAGGTTCTTTCTTAGCATTTTTTAGCACATGACTATCCTTAAAGTTTTTATACAGTTGTGAAAAAAATATACCTTCTTCGAATCCTGGATAGAGGCCAACTTAGTAGTGCTTGCCTGAGTAGTTCCAAGTAGTGTGTTCGGCACATATTGTACTTAATCTTTGACAACTCAATTTTACAGCTGGGGAAAATGGAGGGGATGCCACAAATCCAATTCTTCACTTTCCATCTGAGAAACCCAAGGCTCAGAGAAGTAAATTGCAACCAAGGACATAGTACTTGTTGGTGACAGAAGCAGCTTGGGTATTTTAGGTTTCAGATTAGTGTTATTTCCACTACAGCTTTCGTCCCTTTTCCTTCAAATGGCTAGAATTCTATCTGAAGCGTGTTGGGTGTGTGTGTATTAAATGAGTATCGACTATTGGGTTTCAGCATTAGCACTGTGAAGACTTTCCCTTCTAGCTTTTCCCTAGCACTAGTCTTTGTCTACTTCATTTTTGTCCTAGGATTCCAGATGTTAAAGCAGGAAGGCAGTGGGGATATTTAGTGTCATTTTCTGACATTAAAATGAAATCCTGGTTTTTAGAATTTTGTGCTGTCCTTCTAAGCAAAAAAAAAATGTGAGAACAGGCACCGTTGTGTTGTTGTTAGGTGCCGTCAAATTGGTTCCAACTCATAGCGACCCTATGTACAATAGAACAAAACACTACTCAGTTCTGCGCCATCCTCATAATCGTTGCTATGTCTGAGCCGGTTGTTCCAGACACTGTGTCAACACATCTCGTTGAGGGTCTTCCTCTTTTTCACTGACCAAGGCTGTTGTCCTTCCCCAGGGACTGGTCTCCTCTGATAACATGTCCAAAGTACGTGAGATGAAGTTTTTCCATCCTTGCCTCTAAGGAGCATTCTGGTTGCCCTTCTTCCAAGACAAATTTTTTCTTTCTTCTGGTAGTCCATGGCATAGTCAATATTCTTTGCCAACACCATAAATTCAAAGGTGTCAATTCTTCTTTAGTTTTCCTTATTCATCGTCCAGCTTTCACACGCATGTGAGGGTTTTTAAAATATCATGACTTAGATCAGACACACCTTAGTCATCAAAGTGACATCTTTGCTTTTTTAACACTTTAAAGAGGTCCTTCACAGCAGATTTACCCAATGCAACGCATCTTTTGATTTCTTGACTGCTGCTTCCATGGATGTTGATTGTAGATCCAAGTAAAGTGAAATCCTTGACAGCTTCAACCTTTTCTCCGTTTATCATGATGTTGCTTATTGGTCCAGTTTTGAGGACTTTAGTTTTCTTTACTTTGAGGCGTAATCCATACTGAAGGCTGTGATCTTTGATCTTCATCAGTAAGTGCTTGCTTCAAGTCCTCTTCACTTTCAGCAAGCAAGGTTGTGTCACCTGCATAACACAGGTTATTAATGAGTCTTCCTCCAATCCTGATGCCTCTTTCTTCTTTATATAGTCCAGTTTCTCAGATTATCTCCTCAGCGTACAGATCGAATAAGTGTGGTGAAATGATAGAACCCTGATACACAGGTTCCCTGATTTTAAACCATGCAGATACTTAATATCGCATAAATAAAAGAGCTTAATTTTCTCTAAAGTCTGTATCTATCTCACAAAAAGGATGAAGCTTTCACATTTATTCAGAAGGTGTAAAAGCAAAGCAATTTTCTTAGTTCATTTAAACCTTTGAAGGCTAACTTTGTATGTAAAATCAGTAAATTTGCAAGTTTATTTTTTCTAGTATATTATTATTTTCTAAAATAATTTTGAAAATTATGAATTTTTCAAGAGTCTAATGAACTATATTCTAAATTTATTAAATATTTTGATAGTAGCTATGCTGTTGTTATTAACTACCATCGAGTTGGCCCCTGACTTATAGTGATCCATGAACAATGAGATCAGACTTCTGAGATCCATAGGGTTTTCACTGGCTGATTTTTCAAAAGTAGATTGACAGGCCTTTCTTTCTAGTCTGTCTTAATCTGGAAGCTCCACTGAAACCTGTCCACTTTGGGTGACACTACTGGTATCTGAAATACCGGTGGTATAGCTTCAAGCACCATAGTAACACACAAGCCATCACAGTATGACAAACTGACAGATGATTGATGGAAGAAACAAAATGAAGAAAGCTAATATAGCACCCTGGTGTATTGCCCGAGAGGAAAATAAATATTCATCTTGTTTAAAATGTTGTTGAGTGTCTGTTACATGGAGCTGAATGTATACTCTAATACATTATTTGATGTAAGAAATAGGGCACTACACATAATTATTGTGAATATAAATATATGAAACATATGATCCTAGGAGTTTTACTAAAATATTTTTACTCCTTGTTTCATATATATAAGCATCTAATTTTTTGATATTCATGGGCCCAGACAGCTTTATTTCAAGTACTTTAGTTGTGTCCCCAAATTTCTTACCAAATCCTAAAACTCATCCTGTTGACTTCCAGCTAACACATTGCTCTTTGGCTAGTTCCAGTTCTCAGGTTCCAGTCTCATCTTCTTTCCCACTCTCTCTGTTTCCAGCAAAGACTTTTTTTTTTAATCCCCACAACTATTTTTGCTTCTGCCAACCTCCAACTGATGACTGCTTACGTCCCATTAACGCAAAGAATTAATCTTCTGAATATACAAGTTTAGATGTTTTTTAAAGATTTATGTACCCTACGTGAAATTAAACAACAAAAAAAAAATGAAAAGACTTTCAGAAGTAAGCCTAGTTTACTGTTCTCTTGATAATTCCTCTCAGGTCCATTATGTATGTGTATAGATTATTTGTATTTTCACATCTCAAAATAGGTGGAGTCTATACAAATTGTATTTTTTGAGTGACAGTTGACAGGTTAATTACTCTGTGGCTGATGCCATGACAGTGGTTCAAATCTTCTTTACCCAACAACTCCCTGGGTTTAATTTGGGAAGGCAAGGGCTAAAATAAGTCACTGTCTCACCCTCCAGTTTTAAACAACACAGAACTGGTATCAAACCATATTCTCTGATCCTTTGCCTTCTTACTTAGGAAAGCATTCAACATACACCATTGTTCCTCTCAGTGTTGAATCTTTTCATTTATTTTGAGACAAAAAAAAAGAATTTCCTGTCTCTGAGTTTCACCCTCCATATCCCTTTGAAAAGTTATTGGCCTCAAATGATACATTCTTTGTAAATAAAGCAGAATCCATAGCTAGCATATTTGGGGTTTGGTTTCCATCCAGGTTTCAATAGCTGGCCCTTACGGTGAGTCCTGCACTGCTGTTCAGAGGCTTGGTCTTTGTGATGGCTAACAGCACGCAGCTATGCAGGCCAGCTCACCATTCCCTGTGGAGGTGGTTCTGCCTGGCGTTAGCACTAAGTGGCAAGAAGGAAGGGATTCCCAAATGTAAAGGGATTTTATTCATGGAGAGCAGTCATAAAAAGAACACGATTTTCTATACTTTCAAAACTATCCCCATAACCCACTCTGTAGGAAAGGGTCGAAATTGACAGAATTATGTTTAACGAAGGAGACTATCTCTAGCATCCGTGTTCTGTCTTTGTAGGTGATTCTCTGTGGCTTCATTGTACAGAATGGAAAGTATGCCCTTAAGGTGGAAGCTGAATGTCACTGAATATTTTTGCACCTTTCCCTTAACATGAGCCTCTTTGTTTCTTTCCGTAAGCCTGAAATGGGTTGCCACAGGGATCTGTTTATGAACCAGCAACAAACGTGGTTCTAATAGAAGATAAAATGGCCGATCACGATGCTAACTGAGGGACAAGAAGGTAAACGTTTCTGTGAATAGAGCGGCCAGTCCCATGCCCTTATGAAATAGCAGCTGCATTTGTTGGAGCACCGAGTCACTGTCTGCCACTGGTACGTGCTTTAAATGCATTAGCTTATTTTATCTTCAAATAGCTAAAACAAGACAGTTACTACTATTATCACCATTTACAGCTGAAGAAATTGGAGCTGCGAGACTTCCCCAAGGTATAGCGCGAATAAGTGTAGGGGTGGGCTTCTAACATCACAAAAACCCTGAGCTTTAACCTATAACGCTTGATTTCTTGTAGGTTTTCCTACTTAATGAGATAATACAGATATCCCTTATTTTAACCATTGTTTTGTGTTTTTTTTTTTATTTTAATTAACTTTTATTAAGCTTCAAGTGAACATTTACAATTCCAGTCTGTCACATGTAAGTTTACATACATCTTACTCCCTTCTCCCACTTGCTCTCCCCCTATTGAGTCAGCCCTTTCAGTCTCTCCTTTTGTGCCAATTTTGCCGTCTTCCCTCTCTCTCTATCTTCCCATGCCCCCTCCAGTCAAGAGTTGCCAACACAATCTCAAGTGTCCACCTGATTTAATTAGCTCACTCTTCATCAGCATCTCTCTCCCCCCCGCTGACCAGTCCCTTTCATGTCTGATGAGCTGTCTTCGGGGATGGTTCCTTTCCTGTGCCAACAGAAGGTCTGGGGAGCATTGCCGCCGGGATTCCTCTAGTCGCAGTCAGACCATTAAGTTTGGTCTTTTTATGAGAATTTGGGGTCTGCATCCCACTGATCTCCTGCTCCCTCAGGAGTTCTCTGTTGTGCTCCCTGACAGGGCAGTCATCGATTGTGGCCGGGCACCAACTAGTTCTTCTGGTCTCAGGATGATGTAGGTCTCTGGTTCATGTGGCCCTTACTGTCTCTTGGGTTCTTAGTTGTTGTGTGACCTTGACGTTCTTCATTTTCCTTTGCTCCAGGTGGGTTGAGACCAATTGATGTATCTTAGATGGCCGCTTGTTAGCATTTAGGACCCCAGAAGCCACATTTCAAAGTGGGATGCAGAATGTTTTCATAATAGAATTATTTTGCCAATTGACTTAGAAGTCCCCTCAAACCATGTTCCCCAGACCCTAGCCCCTGCTCCGCTGACCTTTGAAGCATTCATTTTATCCCGGGAACCTCTTTGCTTTTAGTCCAGTCCAATTGGGCTGACCTTCCTTGTATTGAGTGTGGTCTTTACCTTCACCCAAAGCAGTTCTTATCTACTGATTGATCAATAAAAAACCCTCTCCCTCCCTCACTCCCTCCCCCCTTCGTAACCACAAAAGTATGTGTTCTTCTCAGTTTTTTCTGTTTCTCAAGATCTTATAATAGTGGTCTTATACAATATTTGTCCTTTTGCCTCTGACTCATTTCGCTCAGCATAATGCCTTCCAGATTCCTCCATGTTATGAAATGTTTCAGAGATTCGTCACTGTTCTTTATCGATGCGTAGTATTCCATTGTGTGAATATACCACAATTTATTTACCCATTCATCCGTTGACGGACACCTTGGTTGCTTCCAGCTTTTTGCTATTGTAAACAGAGCTGCAATAAACATGGGTGTGCATATATCTGTTTGTGTGAAGGCTCTTGTATCTCTAGGGTATATTCCGAGGAGTGGGATTTCTGGGTTGTATGGTAGTTCTATTTCTAACTGTTTAAGATAACGCCAGATGGATTTCCAAAGTGGTTGTACCATTTTACATTCCCACCAGCAGTGTATGAGAGTTCCAATCTCTCTGCAGCCTCTCCAACATTTATTATTTTGTGTTTTTTGGATTAATGCCAGTCTAGTTGGAGTGAGATGGAATCTCATTGTAGTTTTAATTTGCATTTCTCTAATGGCTAATGATCGAGAGCATTTTCTCATGTATCTGTTGGCTGCCTGAATATCTTCTTTAGTGAAGTGTGTGTTCATATCCTTTGCCCACTTCTTGATTGGGTTGTTTGTCTTTTTGTGGTTGAGTTTTGACAGAATCATGTAGATTTTAGAGATCAGGTGCTGGTCTGAGATGTCATAGCTGAATATTCTTTCCCAGTCTGTAGGTGGTCTTTTTACTCTTTCGGTGAAATCTTTAGATGAGCATAGGTGTTTGAGTTTTAGGAGCTCCCAGTTATCCGGTTTCTCTTCATCATTTTTGGTAATGTTTTGTATTCTGTTTATGCCCTGTATTAGGGCTCCTAGGGTTGTCCCTATTTTTTCTTCCATGATCTTTATCGTTTTAGTCTTTATGTTTAGGTCTTGGATCCACTTGGAGTTGGTTTTTGTGCATGGTGTGAGGTATGGGTCCTGTTTCATTCTTTTGCAAATGGATATCCAGTTATGCCAGCACCATTTGTTAAAAAGACTATCATTTCCCCAATTAACTGACACTGGGCCTTTGTCAAATATCAGCTGCTCATACATGGATGGATTTATATCTGGGTTCTCAATTCTGTTCCATTGGTCTATGTGCCTGTTGTTGTACCAGTACCAGGCTGTTTTGACTACTGTAGCTGTATAATAGGTTCTGAAATCAGGTAGAGTGAGGCCTCCCACTTTCTTCTTCTTTTTCAGTAGTGCTTTGCTTATCCGGGGCTTCTTTCCCTTCCACATGAAGTTGGTGATTTGTTTCTCTATCCCCTTAAAATATGACATTGGAATTTGGATCGGAAGTGCGTTATATGTATAGATGGCTTTTGGTAGAATAGACATTTTTACTATGTTAAGTCTTCCTATCCATGAGCAGGGTATGTTTTTCCACTTAAGTATGTCCTTTTGAATTTCTTGTAGTAGAGCTTTGTAGTTTTCTTTGTATAGATCTTTTACATCCTTGGTAAGATTTATTCCTAAGTATTTTATCTTTTGGGGGGCTACTGTGAATGGTATTGATTTGGTTATTTCCTCTTCGGTGTTCTTTTTGTTGATGTAGAGTAATCCAAGTGATTTTTGTATGTTTATTTTATAACCTGAGACTCTGCCAAACTCTTCTATTAGTTTCAGTAGTTTTCTGGAGGATTCCTTAGGGTTTTCCATGTATACGATCATGTCATCTGCAAATAGTGATAGCTTTACTTCCTCCTTGCCAATCCGGATACCCTTTATTTCTTTGTCTAGCCTAATTGCCCTGGCTAGGACTTCAAGTACGATGTTGAATAAGAGTGGTGATAAAGGGCATCCTTGTCTGGTTCCCGTTCTCAAGGGAAATGCTTTCAGGTTCTCTCCATTTAGAGTGATATTGGCTGTTGGCTTTGCATAGATGCCCTTTATTATGTTGAGGAATTTTCCTTCAATTCCTATTTTGGTAAGAGTTTTTATCATAAATGGGTGTTGAACTTTGTCAAATACCTTTTCTGCATCAATTGATAAGATCATGTGGTTTTTATCTTTTATTTATGTGATGGATTACATTAATGGTTTTTCTGATATTAAACCAGCCTTGCATACCTGGTATAAATCCCACTTGATCAGGGTGAATTATTTTTTTGATGTGTTCTTGGATTCTATTGGCTAGAATTTTGTTGAGGATTTTTGCATCTATGTTCATGAGGGAAATAGGTCTATAATTTTCTTTTTTTGTAATGTCTTTGCCTGGTTTTGGTATCAGGGAGATGGTAGCTTCATAGAATGTGTTGGGTAGTATTCCGTCTTTTTCTATGCTTTGAAATACTTTCAGTAGTAGTGGTGTTAAGTCTTCTCTGAAGGTTTGGTAGAACTCTACAGCGAAGCCGTCCGGGCCAGGACTTTTTTTTGTTGAAAGTTTTTTAATTAGTTTAAATTTTAATTTTAAAAAGTTTCAATCTCTTTTTTTGTTATGGGTCTATTTAGTTGTTCTACTTCTGAATGTGTTAGTTTAGGTAGGTAGTGTTTTTCCAAGAATTTATCCATTTCTTCTAGGTTTTCAAATTTGTTAGAGTACAATTTTTCGTAGTAATCTGAAATGATTCTTTTAATTTCATTTGGTTCTGTTGTGATGTGGTCCTTCTCATTTCTTATTCGGGTTATTTGTTTCCTTTCCTGTTTTTCTTTAGTCAGTCTAGCCAATGGTTTATCAATTTTGTTAATTTTTTCAAAGAACCAGCTTTTGGCTTTGTTAATTCTTTCAATTGTTTTTCTGTTCTCTAATTCATTTAGTTCAGCTCTAATTTTTATTATTTGTTTTCTTCTGGTGCCTGATGGATTCTTTTGTTGCTCACTTTCTGTTTGTTCAAGTTGTAGGGACAGTTCTCTGATTTTGGCTCTTTCTTCTTTTTGTATGTGTGCATTTATCGATATAAATTGGCCTCTGAGCACTGCTTTTGCTGTGTCCCAGAGGTTTTGATAGGAAGTATTTTCATTCTCGTTGCTTTCTAAGAATTTCCTTATTCCCTCCTTGATGTCTTCTATAACCCAGTCTTTTTTCAGGAGGGTATTGTTCATTTTCCAAGTATTTGATTTCTTTTCCCTAGTTTTTCTGTTATTGATTTCTAGTTTCATTGCCTTGTGGTGTGAGAAGATGCTTTGTAATATTTCGATGTTTTGGACTCTGCAAAGATTTGTTTTATGACCTAATATGTGATCTATTCTAGAGAATATTCCATGTGCACTAGAAAAAAAAGTATATTTTGCAGCAGTTGGGTGGAGAGTTCTGTATAAGTCAATGAGGTCAAGTTGGTTGATTGTAGTAAGTAGGTCTTCCGTGTCTCTATTGAGCTTCTTACTGGATGTCCTGTCCTTCTCCGAAAGTGGTGTGTTGAAGTCTCCTACTATAAATGTGTAGGTGTCTATCTCACTTTTCAATTCTGTTAAAATTTGATTTATGTATCTTGCAGCCCTGTCATTGGGTGCATAAATATTTAATATGGTTATGTCTTCCTGATCAATTGTCCCTTTTATCATTATATAGTGTCCTTCTTTATCCTTTGTGGTGGATTTAAGTCTAAAGTCTATTTTGTCAGAAATTAATATTGCTACTCCTCTTTTTTTTTGCTTATTGTTTGCTTGATATATTTTTCCATCCTTTGAGTTTTAGTTTGTTTGTGTCTCTAAGTCTAAGGTGTGTCTCTTGTAGGCAGCATATAGATGGATCGTGTTTCTTTATCCAGTCCGTGACTCTCTGTCTCTTTATTGGTGCATTTAGTCCATTTACATTCAGCGTAATTATAGATAAATAAGTTTTTAGTGCTGTCATTTTGATGCCTTTTCATGTGTGTTGTTGGCCATTTCATTTTTCCACATACTTTTTTGTGCTGAGACGTTTTTCTTAGTAGATTGTGAGATCCTCATTTTCATAATGTTTAACTTTATGTTAGTTGAGTCGTTACGTTTTTCTTGGCTTTTTTCTTGAGTTATGGAGTTGATAAGATCCTTTTTGTGGTTACCTTATTATTTACCCCTATTTTTCTAAGTAAAAACCTAACTTGTATCGTTCTATATCGCCTTGTATCACTCTCCATCTGGCAGTTCAATGCCTCCTATATTTAGTCCCTCTTTTTGATTATTGTGATCTTTTATCTGTTGATTTCCATGATTCCCTGTTATGTGTATTATTTTGTTTATTTATTTATTTTTTAGAATTAATCTTAATTTGTTTGTTTTTGTGCTTTCCCTATTTGAGTTGATATCAGGACGTTCTGTTTTGTGACCTTGTATTGTGCTGGTACCTGATATTATTGGTCATCTGACCAAACAATCTCCTTTAGCATTTCTTGTAGCCTTGGTTTGGTTTTTGCAAATTCTCTAAACTTGTCTTTATCTGTAAATATCTTAATTTCTCCTTCATATTTCAGAGAGAGTTCTGCTGGATATATGATCCTTGGTTGGCAGTTTTTCTCCTTCCGTGCTCTGTATACGTCGTCCCATTCCCTTCTTGCCTGCATGGTTTCTGCTGAGTAGTCTGAACTTATTCTTATTGATTCTCCCTTGAAGGAAACCTTTCTTTTCTCCCTGGCTGCTTTTAAAATTTTCTGTTTATCTTTGGTTTTGGCAAGTTTAATGATAATATGTCTTGGTGTTTTTCTTTTTGGATCAATCTTAAATGGGGTTCGATGAGCATCTTGGATAGATATCCTTTCGTCTTTCATGATGTCAGGGAAGTTTTGTGTCAGGAGTTCTTCAACTATTTTCTCTGTATTTTCTGTCCCCCCCTCCCTGTTCTGGGACTCCAATCACTCGCAAGTTATCCTTCTTGATAGAGTCCCACATGATTCTTAGAGTTTCTTCATTTTTTTAAATTCTTTTATCTGATTTTTTTTCAGCTATGTTGGTGTTGATTCCCTGGTCCTCCAGATGTCCCATTCTGCATTGTAATTGCTCGAGTCTGCTCCTCTGACTTTCTATTGCATTGTCTAATTCTGTAATTTTATTGTTAATCTTTTGGATTTCTACATGCTGTCTCTCTATGGATTCTTGCAACTTATTAATTTTTCCACTATGTTCTTGAATAATCTTTTTGAGTTCTTCAACAGTTTTATCAGTGTGTTCCTTGGCTTTTTCTGCAGTTAGCCTAATTTCATCTGTGATGTCTTGAAGCATTCTGTAAATTAGTTTTTTATATTCTGTATCTGATAATTCCAGGATTGTATCTTCATTTGGGAAAGATTTTGATTCTTTTGTTTGGGGGGTTGTAGAAGCTGTCATGGTCTGCTTCTTTATGTGGTTTGATATGGACTGCTGTCTCCGAGCCATCACTGGGAAACTAGTTTTTCCAGAAAATCCACTAAAAAAAAAAATGCAGTCAGATCCCTATCAGAGTTCTCCCTCTGGCTCAGGCTATTCGGATGTTAATGGAGCCGCCTGGGGAGGGTGGGGGAGGGATCAGAGAGCTAGGAGTGTAGCACCTCAGAATATAGCCAGAGTTTTTTGTCTTACTTGGAATGACTCTTATATCTGAGATTTCCGCAGGGCGCATCGCCTTTATGTACTGGCTGTGTGGAGGTTGCCCCCTGGGGGGTCTGGCCTGCTGGCCTCACGGTCAGATCCTCCGCTGTCAGCCCCACCCCCAAGGTTAAGGCTCCCCTACCGGTACGGTGCACTCCCGTCTCCAAAATCAGTCGCTGCCTCCCGGGGACTCCCCGTCCCACCAGCCACGTCACGTGCCGCTCCCGCGAACTGGGTGGTCTCCCCCCTCCCGGGGTCAGCTCAGGAGAGCGGAGCAGGTCCCCGTGCCTGAGTCGCGACTGTGCGTCCCGACTGGGGCGCTGCTCTCCCCGTTCCAAGACCAGCCACGCCTCCCGGGGACTTCTTCCACCCGTTGCTCCGCCACACCACCCGCGCGAACCGGCTGGGCCCGCGCGAACCAGTTGGGCCCCCCCGGGGTCAATTCAGGGGAATGTAGCTGGTCCCCCCACTCACACCCCACCCGTGCCCACCAAAATCCCGGCGGGACGGCTCCCCAGCTGGGACGCTGCTCTCCCCGCTCCAAGACCAGTCACTGCCTCCCGGGGACTTCTCCCACCGGCTGCGCCACCATGCCGCCCGCGCCAATCGGCTGGGCTCCCTCCCGGGATGAGTTCGGGGGCTAGGGCTGGGCCCCTTGTCTGTGCCGTCTGCCCCCCTGGGCTCTGCCCCAAATCAGGCTCCGAAGGTCACCTGCCTGGTACGCTGGCTCCTGGCTCTGAAAACAATTGCTGTCTCCCCATATTTGTTTGTTCTCCGTCTCTAAATCTGTGTTTGTTGTTCAGAGTTTGTAGATTGTTATGTATGTGATTGATTCACTTGTTTTTCCGAGTCTTTGTTGCAAGAGGGATCCGCAGTAGCGTCCACCTAGTCCGCCATCTTGGCCCCGCCTCCTGTTTTGTGTTTTTCATGAAATACTTGGATAATTTAATTTAATTGCTCAAGGTACTTCAAGTGAGCTATGTTTTGCTGCTGGGTGCTGATTTCTGCATTCAGAAGTATTTCTGTATTAAAATAGTAATATTCTGCTTCTTGGTCCAGAAACAGCTAATTTCTTTAGACACATGAGCTCAAAAAGGTGCTACAAAATCATTTCTCGAATCTCAATTTTTTTTTTTAATCACAGGAGGCTCTTCAGCAGGCTGATCCAAGACTCCTTGCTTCTAAAAAAAAAAAAGATTGTGCAAATTAATTTTAAATTCACTTTGAAAATATAATTACGCATTTCAGTTCTTCAAGGATTTAATAAAAGTTTCAATATTCTGAAGACAAAGTTTATTTGCAATCTAAGTTTTGAAATCAATAAAATTTGTTGTAAATCTCATAAATATTGTCAATAAAAAAAAAACACACTCAACTAAAAAATCCTAGTATTTCAAAACACTTTGACTGCAGTCCCTCATGCTGAAAGCCAAATTATCTTGAGATATTTCTAGTCCTGAATCAAATCCCATAAAAACATCAATCAATATATGTGATAGAGTGCACTTTCAGCAAAACAGCCAGCAATAAAATAGGCTTTGCCATCTTTACTCACACTCTTTGTTAAATATTTGCATGGTTGGTTTTTGACTCTTGCGGTTAGGATGCATTTTATTAAGACCTGACATAGGAGTGAAAATAAGATGTATAGAGTGATCCTACGTATACAAAGCAGTAGCTAACCAGTTTCTCTTAATTGTTTTGTTAAAGCTGGCGACTCCGTACCCACTCCTAGGTTGAAGCTTATCTCTAATTTATTAGACTAGAAACATGATGGGAAAGTAAAATGCTGAACTAAGTCAAAAATTACATCACATGAGGTAATAAGTAAAATGGCCTTTAACTTGGCTGAAGTATTCTAATCTTTTTCTGAGGTCTAGTCTGATTTCAAATAAGACAATACAGTTTAGAAGTTAAGGAATATAAAGCTTTTAAAAACATTTTCATAAAATTAGATACTTTTCCCTGGCTGTATATAAACCAAAACCAAACCTGTTGTTGTGGAGTTGATTCCCACTCACAGAGATCCTATAGCACAGAGTAGAATGGCCCCATAGGGTTTCCAAGGAGCAGCTGTGGATTTGAACTGCTGACCTTTTGGTTAGCAGCAAAGCTCTTAACCACTGCGTAGCCAGGTCTCCAGTGGCTCTATACATGTAAGCTTAAAAAACCTGGTGTGTTAAAATCTAACAGTATCCAAAGAAACATGACGTAGCAAAGGTGTAAAAATGGCCTGATTATAAGAAAAATGATAAAAGTATCTCATCCTATTGTCTGAAATGGAGAAGCACACACAGTGTAGCTGACCCCTCTGTCACAATAAACAAAACAAAACCAACCCATTGCCATTGAGTCAATTTTGACTTATAGCGACCCTATAGGACAGAGTAGAACTGCCCCATAGGGTTTCATCTTTAAGGAAACAGATTGCCCCATATTTCTTGAGAGGAGTGGCTGGTGGATTTGAACCGCCAACCTTTCAGTTACCAGCAGAGTGCTTAACCACTGGGGCTCCTTGAATGATAGTTACACTAGGGCAATTTCAAAATCTTTGTAATCTTCATCCATTTTATTCTATGATTTTAATATTAGCTACAATTACATTACCCACCATCATATCCCATTTTCACGTAAGGCAGGAGGATTTTTTAAGCTAAAATTCCTATTTGAGATAATTGTAGAGTCATATGCAGTTGCAAGAAACAATACAGAGGGATTCCATGTACACTTTACTCAGTTTCTCCCAAAGGTAACATCTTTCAAAAATTATAGTGCAATATCACCACCAGGATATTGACATGAATACAGTCAAGATGTAGACATGCTCATCATCACAAGGATCCCTCATGTTGCACTTTAGTAGCCCTGTGTTCTTATCCTACCCTCCTTCTTCCACTCTGTCCTTAACCCTTGGTAGCCATGAATCTGTGAATGATTTCTATGGTTTTGCCATTTCAAGAATATGATGTAAGTGGAATCAGACAGTATATAACCTTTGTGACTGGGTTTTTTAACTCAGGGAAATTCTCTGGAGGTGCATACAGGGTGCTGTGTGGATCAATAGTCTTTTTTTTTTTTTTCTTCCTGAGTTTTATTTCACGGGATGGATGTACCACAGTTTGCTTAGCCATTCACCCGTTTAAGGTTTTTTTTCAGTTTCTGAACACAAACATTAGTGTGCAAGTTTCTGAAAGAATATAAGTTTTCATTTCTCTGGAATAACTGCACAGAAGTGAAATTTTTGGGTTGTATGACAGTTTCACATTTAGGTTTTTTAAAGATATTGCCTGTTTTTTCAGATTGGTTTTGTTATTTTATATTCCCACCAGAAATGATGAGTATCCAGTGTCTTTGCATTCTCACCAACATTTGATGTTTTCACTTTATTATTATTATTAGCATTTTAGACATTCTGGTAGATGTATAGTGATATCTCATTGTGATTTTAATCAGTGACATCACCAGGGTTGGTGTCACCCAGAGCAGTAATTCATGGTATCACCGCCTACCATGGACCTCCTCCTGTACTCGACAATATAGAATCCTTAAAGTAATTCCACGAGAGCCAAAATATGACCTGGAGTATATCCCACCTGAATTTAGAGACTGTCTCAAGATTTGACGCATTGAACACTAACGACCGAAGACCAGAGGAGCTGTGGAGAGACATCAAGATTATCACACATGAAGAAAGCAAGAGGTCATTAAAAAGACTAGAAAGGAAGAAAAGGAAGAAAAGACCAAGATGGGTGTCACAAGAGATTCTGAAACTTACTCTTGAATGTAAAATAGCAAAAGCAAAAGGAAGAAATGATGAAGTCAAAGAGCTGAACAGAAGATTTCAATGGGTAGCTCGGAGAAGACAATGTATTATAGTGAAATGTGCAAAGACCTAGAGGTAGAAAAACAAAAGGGAAAAGAACACACTCAGCATTTCTCAAGCTGAAAGAACTGAAAAAAAAAAAAAAATTCAAGCCTCTATTTGAAATATTGAAGGACCCTAAGGGGGAAAATATTAACCTAAGTAGGAAGCATCAAAAGAAGGTGGAAGAAATACACAGTCACTGTACAAAAAAGAATTGATCGACATGCAGTCATTTCAGGAGGTAGCATATGATCAAGAACTGATGGTTCCAAAGGAAGAAGTCCAAGCCGTATAGAAGGCATTGGCAAAAAACGAGGCTGCAGAAATTGACAGAATATCAATGGAGATGTTTCAACAAATGGATACAGCACTGGAAGTGCTCACTCATCTATGTCAAGAAGACAGCTACCTGGCCAGCTGACTGGAAGAGATCTATATTTGTGTCCATTCCAAAGAAAGGCGATCCAGCAGAATGCAGAAATTATCGAAAAATATCATTAGTATCATACACAAGTAAAATTTTGCTGGAGAGCATTCAAAAGCAGTTGTAGCAATACATTGACAAGGAAATGCAAGAAATTTAAACCAGATTCAGAAGAGGAAATGGAATGAGGGCTATCATTGCTAATGTCAGATGGATGTTGGCTGGAAGCAGAGAATACCAGAAAGATGGTTACCTGTGTTTTATTGACTGTGCAAATGGATTGGATTGTGTGTATCATAACAAATTATGGATAGCATTGTGAAGAATGGGAATTCCAGCACACTTACTTGTGCTCATGAGGAACCTGTACATAGACCAAGAGGCAGTAGCTTGAACAGAACAAAGGGATACTGAATGCCTTAAAATTAGGAAATGTGTGCTTCAGGGTTGTATCATCTCATCATACTTATTCAATCTGTATGCTGAGCAAATAATCCAAGAAACTGGATTATAAGAAGAACATGGCATCAGGATTGGAGGAAGACTCATTAACAGGCTGTAATACACAACCCTTTTTGTGAAAGTGAAGAGGACTTGAAGCACTTACTGATGAAGCTCAAAGATTACAGTCTTCCAAGTGGATTACGCCTCAATATGAAGACCACAAAAATCCTCAAAATTGGACCAATAAGCAAGATCATGATAAACGGAGAAAATATTGAAGTTGTTAGAGGTTTCATTTTACTTGGATCCACAATTAATGCCCAAGGAAGCAGCAGTCAAGAAATCAAGGGACATATTGCACTGGGCAAATCTGTGGCAAAGGTCCTCTTTAAAGTGTTAAAAAGCAAAGATGTCACTTTAAGGACTTAGGTGTACCTGACCCAAGCCATGGTGTTTCAATCACCTCATACACATGTGAAAGCTGGACAATAAATAAGGAAGATCAAAGAAGAATTAATGCCTTCGAATTATGGCGTTGGCGAAGAATATTGAATATATCACTGGCTGCCAGAAGAACAAACAAATCCGTCTTAGAAGAAGCACAGCCAGGATGCTCCTTAGAACCAAGGATGGTAAGGCTTCATTTCATGTACTTGGGACGTGTTATCAGGAGGGACCAGCCCCTGGAGAAGGATATCATGCTTGGTAGATTAGAGGGTCAGCCGAAAAGAGGAAGGCCTTCAATGAGGTGGATTGACACATGGGCTGCAACAATGGGCTCAAGCATATCAACAAATGTGAGGATGGCTCAGGATCTGGCGGTGTTTCATTCTGCTGTACATAGAGTTGCTATGAGTCGCAATCAAGTTGATGGCACTTAACAACAACGACGTGTTCAGTAAGAGTGATAAGAGCAGGAATGTTTGAGTCCATTGTTGTGGCTATTGTGTCAATTCATCTCATGAAAGGTTTCCCTCATTTTTGCTAACTCTCTACTTTACCAAAAGTGATATGCTTTTCTAGTGATTGGTCTTTCCTGATGATGTGTCCAAAGTGAGTGATTTGAAGTCTTGCCATCCTCACTTCTAAAAACCATTCTGATTTTAATTCTTCTAAGGCTGATTTCTTCATTTTTCCGGTATTCCACAGTATATTCCATACTCTTTGTCAACATCTCAGTTTGAATGTATAAATTTTTTTGTCTTTGTTTTTCATTGTCCAGCTTACACATATGTATGAGGCAATTGAAAAAACAATAGATTGGGTCAGGCTCACCTTAGTCATACAAGTGTCATCTTTGTTTTTTAAAACCTTAAAGAGGTCTTTTGCAGAAGATTTGTCTGTGATGAAACATACACAATATAAAAACAAGTTTGATATTCTGTTCTCCATGAAGAATCATCCATGATCCCTTGAAATATTTCACTACAAAAATTATTTTTAAGGGTACCATAGAGGTCTGATGTTATTTATTTATTTTTCTTCCTTGTATCTTCAGAGAACAGGAGTACTGTGATTATATCAATAGTAGTACTTCTTAGATGCTGACTGTGATTAGAAATATATTAATAAATCAAGCAACTATTTTGGGAGATTATCTCAAGAAGTCATCGTGCTTCATGAACTGCGTACAGAATGGACCCCACTCTAAGTGCTTATCAATGGCAAAGGGGGAGCAGAAACATATATTGTCATTTATATTATTTCTTTAGCATTGGTTTATCAAGAGCCTAAGATAGCCCAGATCCTAGATTTTGAAGATAGAACACTAAGTTAGAATAAAAAGTCTCCCCCACCAAATACCCTGGGGAGTTTATATTTTGTTGTTGTTAGTTGCTGTCCAGTTGTCTCTGACTCATGGCAACTCTCTGCACAACGGAATACAATGTTGCCTGGTTCTGCATCATCTTCATCACTGTTGGTATGCTTGAGTCCATTGTTGTGACCAGAACATATCTTACAAAAATAATATATTCTATATTATTGTCAATATTCTAGTGAGAAGGAAAGTAGGAAATAGATCTACATAATAGGTCTACCCAAGAAATACTCAAAACGTACTCTTTTGTTAGTATATTGTCTTAGGCTAAGTTCTCTATAGAAGCAAAACCAGTAAAGTGTATAAATATCTAAATGTTGTTGACAGGTGCCGTTGAGTCAGTTCTGACTCATAGTGACCCTATGTACCACAGAATGAAACACTGCCCAGTCCTACGCCATGCTCACAATTGTTGTTATGCTTGAGCCCATTGTTGTAGCCACTGTGTCAATCCATCTGGTTGAGGGTCTTCCTCTTTTCTGATGACTGTTTACTAAGCATGATGTCCTTCTCCAGGGTGCTGACAGCATGTCCAAAGCATAAAGTCTCACCATCCCTGCTTCTAAAGAGCATTCTGGTTTTACTTCTTCCAAGATAGATTTGTTATTCTTTGGCAGTCCATGGTATATTTAATATTCTTCACCAACACAGTAATTCAAAGGCTTCAATTCTTCTTTGGTCTTCCTTATTCATTGCATGCATATGATGTGATTGGAAATACCATGGCTTGGGTCAGGCACACCTTAGTTTTCAAGGTGACGTCTTTACTTTTCAACACTTTAAAGAGATCCTTTGCAGCAGATTTGCCAATGCAATGATCTTTTGATTTCTTGACTGCTGCTTCTACAGGTGTTGATCATGGATCCAAGTAAAATGAAATCCTTGACAAATTTAATCTTTTCTCTGTTTACCATGATGTTGCTTATTGGTCCAGTTGTGAGGATTTTTTTTATATATATAGAGAGAGAGATTTGTATCAAGGAAATGGCTCAAGTGGGTCTGTGGATTGGGATAGAGGCTTCTCCTAATTCAGGTAGCTACAGAGACTGGTGAACCCAAGATCGGCAGGTCAGACAATAAGGCTCTTTCTCATAGGCAGCAAAGACCAATGAATCCAAAGATCCGCAGGCAAGATGGCAGGTAAGCTGCTAACTCAAGTCCCAAGAACTGGAGGTCATATGAACAGGAGCCAGCTGTAGGATCCAGAGCAAGCAAAAGTCCATAAGCTTGCCAGAAAGTCCACTTATATTCAATGCAGGCCACACCCACAAGGAAACCCCGTTTCAACTCATTGGCTACTCTCAGCAGATACCATCATTGAGGCAATCACATTATATCAAATCTCATCATGGAAGTGATCACATCATCATATAAATGCCAAACTACATCATAACTGCCAAACCTCTGAGAATCATGGCCCAGTCAGGTTGATACACAACCTTAACCATCACTTATATCTTCACGTATAAGGTGCAGACAATTGGGACTAAAATCAGTGAACGCACGCACTAATATGAACACTACCTGGAAGCTACAGATTTAGAATTGCTGAGAGTGGGCCTGTATATTTGCATTTTACAAGCTCCCACAATATTCGTGAATTGTAATAGTATTTGACATCTTTTGTCCTATGCAATATAGCATAAAGGAAGTAAGTGCTAAAAAAAGCAGGTGTAGCTAATATGGCTTTCACAAAGTGCTAGTACAATTTTTTTTTTTCATTTTAATTCACTTGTAAAGTTTAGTTAGTGACAGGCCGTCTTTCAAAATATGAGTTATTTATTATTAAGTGACCAAGATTTTTCAGATCAGAGCAGAATTTGTTTTAAAATTACAACATTTTTAATTTCTGGAAAATTTCTGAAAGCAATTAAATCTCCCCAGAGAAAATATTTTCCACGGGAATAGTATTGTAAAACTTAGTTTTTCCAACAATATTAAGAAATGTGTTCGGAAATGCTATTATCAGCTTCACAAAATTATGCAACACATTGGATTCATATAAACAGAAAATTATTTTTTATGCTTGTCCTAGACTGTTAGCTTAAATAAGATAGAAAATAAACATTAGGGAAGTTCAACTTAAATAGCAAATTTGATAAATTACTAGATTGAAATAGTATCTATGAAACAAAGTTTTATTAGTAATCGGTCATGAGCTTCGGAGAATCTGGGGGGGGGAAAAGCTTTCAAATAAAATAAGTTTAATCCCTTGTCTTAAAAAAAAAAGAAGATAATATATCAGAAAGCTCGTTCATAATAGAAGCACTATAAATATTCCTTTCTGTCTTAAATTAACGATAGCTATAAAGCAGAAAATGAACACATTATCACACCACTTTTGAGACGCTAAAAGGGAACCCTTCATACCGGTGTTTTAAGAAGATAAACTGGCCTATATGAAAGGAAATTGGACCATTACACAATGCACTAGCCAAGAGCAATCAGAAAGCCAAGTGAACTGGGATCCACTTCAGGCTCACTTTTTCCAAATGAATATAACTATTCTTAATCAAGGAGAAACATGTGATGCACAGAAATTACAATGTACTCTATCCATGAAAATAAGCAACAGACCTTCTTCCCAGGACCTAAGAATAACCTGGGTGGGTCTAATGAAAACCAGGCAACAGGTCTTATGAGTAATTGGCTACACTTTGTCTTTTAATTCCTTCTGGTTTGCTTTTCATGGGAATCTGCATTGATTGGGAGAATTCTACAGGCATCAAATGCAGACATATGCCTGTGTTTTGAACTCTAGTGATGTGGAAAATTACCAAGGGATTCTATTGACAAGACCAGACAGGGTGGGTCAGTATTAGAGAGTTAGTGGAGGGCAATCCCAACTTAATGAGCCACTTAAAAAATCATTTGCATTACTCTAAGGACAGCCTTTCCTTTTCCCACGTTTTATCACCCCAATGTCACATCAGTGCCTTCAACTTCCTTTTCTCATCATATCAAATCCCCTTGATGTCAAATGTAAGTCCCACTCCCTTCTTTTTGATAAGATTAAGTTCTGCATCACTATCAAATACCATTCTTCCTTCCATCATGTATTCTACTCTGGAAAGCCTACACTACCAGTCAAGTGGAGCTCAATCTTCTTTCTCAGCAAATGTTTCAAAAATTTTCTCTGAACTATCAGGTCAATGTGTATGATGTCAAAAGAATTACTGTACAGGCAGATATTTTGCATATTGTAGGCAACGAAGAGAAGTGTAATCTTGTTTAAAATTCTAAAACCAAGTTAAAATGGACAAAGAAAATACTACTTACTTAACACTAGTAAAAAAAAAAAAAAAAGCAAAACACATATATACATAAACCAAAAAAAAAAAAAAAAAGACAAATCCATTGCATGAAGTCGATTCTGACACGTCGCAATCCTATAAGAGTAGAACTGCCCCAGAGAGTTTGCAAGGAATGCATGGTGGATTTGAACTGCCGACCTTTCGGTTAGCAGCCGTAGCACTTAACCACTATGCCACCAGATTTCCACACATATGTATGTGTCATATATATATGGAGCACATATATATATGGAGTCCTGGTGACACAGTGGTTAAGCTTTGGGCTGCTCACCAAAAGGCGGGCAGTTTGCTCCTTGGAAACCCTATGGGTCAGTTCTACTCTGTCCTATGGGGTTTCTATGAGTCCAAATTGACTTGAGGGCAATATATATATATATAGTTGTTGTTAAGTATCACCAGGTGGATTTTTGACTCATAGTGACTTCTAACAGAGTAGAACTGACCCATAGGATTTTCTAGACTGTAATCTTTAAGGGAGCAGATTGCTAGGTCTTCGTCCCATGGAATGGGTAGGAGGGTTTGAACCATCAACTTTTGTTTAGCAGCCAAGAGCTTAACTATTGTGTCATTATGTATTATGTTTTGAAATTAATTCCATCACTATATAATGTGGCTTATACTAATCGAATAAATCTTAAATACCAGAGGTAAGATAAAATCATTTCAATCAAAATGTAATTAATTAAAAAATTAGATTTGAAACTAAACAGGATATATAGGTGCAAATGTGTCTATATCAAAACAAAAACAAAAAACTCTGCCATCGAGTCGATTCCGACTCATAGCGACCCTACAGGACAGAGTAGAACTTCCCCATAGAGTTTCCAAGGAGCGTCTGGAGGATTTGAACTGCCAGCCCTTTGGTTAGCAGCCGTAGCACTTAACCACTACACCACCAAGGTTTCCAAATGTGTCTATAGTAACCATCAAACTCAAACCAAAACCTCCGCTATCGAGTGGATTCTGACTCATAGGGATCCCGTAGGGTTTCCAAGGCTGGAGATGTCTACAGAAGCCGATTACCACATCTTTCTCCTTAGGCGCTGCTGGTGGTTATGAACTCCCACCTTTTAGTTGGCAGCTAATCTCTTTAGCCACTGCAGAAGGAGGGCTCCTTGGGGTCATCAAAGTCCTTCCAAAAACCATCTAAATAGCATAAAGAGCACCTGTGATTTTCCCATTAAAGCATCACTTTCTGCCTGAGTTGCAGGTTTAACAGCTGGATTTTATTCTCAACAGAACTTGATATAAAACCTCAGCCTTAACATGTTAGCAGACAGTCGCTGTCTGTAAATTCAGGGCCATGGAACTGAGCACCTGTGAATATTGTCCCAGATAAGCAAGAATCTGAGTGACACCAGCCAAATATCTGAATGCCATGTGGTGACTTGGTTTTTTCAGGACTGCTATTCCCAGTTTCATCCAGTCTGGGAAAAGATGTGATGTCAAAGAACCTCCAGTTCTGAGACTGGTATTTTATCAATTTGAGTCATAGCAAGTGGAATCAATTCTCAGAGTTGTCAGCATCTTTGCTGTTGTAAGAGTAGGAGCAGCTCTTATGACAACCATCACTGACGACTAGTCTGCACTACACAACTCTAGGAGACACCATTCTAACAGCAACCTATGTGGATGGTGTTCCTAGGATCGTATAGTGTGACTGTACATGGTGGCCTGGGCATGCTCACGATTCTCTTCTAAGCACAATTGTACTTGAAATGATGGAGCTGCTCCTAAAAATATTTTATGTAAAAAGGTAGTACAGTGTTTTCTGTGTTCTCTTTAATTTTTTAGCTGAAAAAAATCAATGACTTTACTTTGTAATTACCATGAATTCCGAAAAACAAAACCAGTTAGAATTGAGTCTATTCTGACTCATGATGACCCCATGTGTTTCACAGTAGAACTGCACTTCATAGGGTTTTCAATGACTATGATCTTTCAGAGGAGCCCTGTTGGCTCAGTGATTAAAAGCTCACCTGCTGACCAAAAGGTCAGCTGTTTGAATCCACCAGCCACACCTTGGAAACCCCATGTGGCAGTTCTACTCTGCTCTATAGGGTCATTTGACAGCAATAGGTTATAGCCTTCCAGAAGATCACAATTACTTTCTTCCAAGGTGCCTCTCAGTGGATTCGAATGGCCAGCTTTTAGTCAGTAGCCAAATGCTTAGTTGTGCCAACCAGGGACTCCTACCATGAATTACTTCTTGGCTATAATAATTCAAATGATATGAAGTAGCACAAGTAATAATTTAGCCCTTCATTCTTGTACTTCAAATTAATATTCCTGAAGTAATATTTCTAAGTGATTATAAGAATTTGGTATGTATCAGACTAGATCCTGTTATTTGTTACTATACATGTTTATTGTATATTTCAAAGAAAATTAAGTTGCATTGGACATTCCAGTCTGGCATTCATTCTGTTTTTGTTTTTGTTTCCAAAGAGTTGCCCTATTCATCGTTCCAAGTTGGTAGAGTTTATTAATCTACTTTATTTTATAAAATTATTACCTTTGATTAATATCACAAGATTGAAAAGAGATAGGGAAAAACAGAAACTTGGAAACAGGTAGTGGGAGTATGAATTTGTACAAACACCATGGATAGCTATTCAATGAGGTTTGTTGTTGTTAGTTGCCTTCCTGCTGGCTCTGAATCATGGTGACTTTATACGACAGAATAAAACATTATCTAGTCCTGCACCATCTTCACGATTGTTGGTATGCTTGACTTCAGTGTTTTGGCCACTGCATCAATCTATCTCAACAAGGACCTTGGTCATTTTTGCCAGCCCTCTACTTTTCCAAACATGATGTGCTCTTCTAGCAATTGGTATTTCCTTATAACATGCCCAGAGTAAGTGAACCAAAGTCTTGCCGTTCTCATTTCTAAGGATCATCCCAGTTGTATTACTTCTAAGACTAATTTGTCCATTCTACTGCCAGTGCATGGTATATACAATACTTTTCACCAGCACCACAATTTGAATGCATCAATTCTTCTGTCTCCCTTTTTCATTGCCCAAATTTTGCATGTATGTGAGGTGATTGAAAAAAAACATCACTTGGATCAGGCTCACCTTTGTCATCAAAGTGAATTTTTTGCTTTTTAAAACTTTAAACAAGTCTTTAAAGCAATATGTTGTTTGATTTCTTGACTGCTGCTTTGGTGAATGCTGATTGTCAATCCAAGTAGAATAAAATCAGAAAGAATGCAGAATTCCCTTAAAATGAGTATATCCAATTTTCCAAGCCACAGTTGCATATTGTCTTAGTTATCTAATGCTGTGACAACAGAAATTCTACAATTGGATGGTTTTAACAAACAGAAATTTTTCTCACGGTCTAGGAGGCTAGAAGTTTGAATTCAGGGCACCAGGTCCAAAGGAAGGCTTTCTCTCTCTGTCAGTTCTGGGGAAGGTTCTTGTTATCAGTCTTCCCCTGGTCTAGGAGCTTCTTAGCACAGGGACCCTAAGTCCAAAGGATGTGCTCCGCTTCCAGCTCTTCTTCCTTGGTGGTATGAGGACCTTCTCCTCTCTGCTCAGCTCTCTTTTTTATATCTTAAAAGAGATTGACTCAAGGTATGACCTAATTCTGTAGATTGAGTCCTACTTCATTAATGTAACTGCCTCTAATCTTGCCTCATTAACACCATTAAACAAAAACTCAAACCTGTTGGGGTCAAGTCAATTCCAACTCATAGCGATGTTATAGCAAGGAGTGGAATTGCCCGATAGGGTTTTCAAGACGCAGCTGGTGGATTTGAACTGCGGAACATTTGGTTAGCAGCTGAATACTTAACCACTACACCACCGGGGCTCCCATTAATATCACAGAGGCTAGGATTTACAAAGTGTAGGATGATCATATCAGATCACAGAACAGTGAACAACACCACAATACTGGAAATCATGGCCTAGCCAAGTTGACACATACTTTTGGGGGCATAATTCAATCTATAATGTTCCACCCTTTCTTTGGTCCCCCCAAATCCAGGTCCTTTCCACATGTAAAACACATTCACCCTATTCTATCATCCGCAAAGTCTTAAATAAACTCCAAGTGCAAATTTCATCTTGGTGCAACTTTCCTCTTCTTCTGTGAAACCTAAAATACAAGTTATCTGTTTCCAAAGAACAATGGTAGAACAGGTACAAGGTAGACATTTCCATTACAAATTTGAGAAATTGGAGCCAAAGAAGGGATAACAGGCACTAAGCAAGTTAGCAGAAAACATTACATTACCTCTCAAGGCTTGAAAATAATCCTCTGTTCTCTGAGACCATTTAGGCAATGGCCCTGCCTTCCAGACTCTGGGTGTTGGCCACAGTCTCTGAATTCTGGGTGGAGGCCCCTTGGCCCTGGGCTTCAGCTCTGCCTTCTAGGTCCACTGGAATGGAAACTCTGCTTCCTCACATTTGAGTGGCCCCATTCTCCTAGTTCATCTCAGGGGCTACCCTCCCCCTTTGGCCGTGAATGGCCCCATTCTTCTGCCCCTTGGGCATGGCAGCTCCACTCCCTCAGCTTTGGGCAGCAGATTCAGCCCTAACCCACTGGCTCTCATAAAAGACATCCCAATGCTCTGAAACCAAGTTGGTAAAGAGCTGACTCTTCAAAACCTAGAAGGCTGTGGCCCCACCATTTGAAACCCCAGAGGCCATGGCTCTACCCTTTGAAACCCCAGAGGTCTGGCCTTATCCTTTAAGGCAGCTCTGCTTCCTGTGTTCCTTGTCTCTTCAGCTTCTGTTTCCTAGTTCCTTGGCCTCTTGGCCCCTTCAGCCCTTAGGCCAGCCCAGCATCTGCCCTGCTCGTGCAGTTTCAAAACTCTTTAGCTCTACTGATAAGTGCCTGAAGGCACCTCACTCAACCAATAAACCTCTGCCAGAAGGCACTCAGCTCTCTTGCTCCATGGGTTGGCTCTAACAGACTCACACTGGTCTCCTGGTTATGCTGCTGTCATTTCTCTGCTGCTTCTTCTTGCTGTCTGCACCATCTCCTGTGTTACAGGTCTCCTCACTTCCTTCTGAGCCCTCACCAGAATTATCTTTGATGTCCATAATTCCACCAACAGACTCTTCATGGCAATCTAAGCTTTTACTATTAAACACATTAAAAATCTTCCAGCCTCTATCCATTCACAGCTTCAAAACTGCTTCCACATTTTAGGTATCTGTTATAGCAGCACCTCATTCTTCTGGTACCAAATTTCTGTCCTAGTTATCTAGTGTTGCTATAACATAAATACCACATGTGGATGGCTTTAACAAACAGCAATTTATTTTCTCACGGTCTAGGATGTTAGAAGTCTGAATTTAGGGTGCCAGCTCCAGGAGAAAGCTTTCTACCTCTTTCAGTTCTGGGGGAAAGACCTTGTTGTCAATCTTTCCCTGGTCTAGGAGCTTCTCACAACAGGAACCCTGGCTTCAAAGGACACACTTTTCTCCCAGTTCTTTCTTGGAGGTATAAGGGCCCTCTTCTCTCTGCTCAATTCTTTCTTTTATATTTGAAAAGAGATTGAGTCAACATGTAACCTATCCTATAGATTGAATTCTGCCACATTAACATAACTACCTCTAATCCTGCCTCATTAACATCATTAAAAACCCCAAACCAAACCCATTGCTGTCAAGTTAACTCTGACTCATAACAACCTTATAAGGGAGATTAGAACTGCTCCATAGAGTTTCCAAGGAGCACCTGGTGGATTCAAACACCTGACCTTTTCGTTACTAGCCATAGCCCTTAACCACTACACCACCAGGGTTTCCGCATTATCATAGAGGTAGGATTTACAGCACATAGGTAAATCACACCAGATGACAAAATGGTGGACAATCACACAGAACTGGGAATCATGGCCTAGCCAAGTTGACACACATTTTAGGGGGACACAATTCAATCCATAACATATATGTTCACTGATAGTACACATGTTTAAATGTTTCATATTTAAAAAGCAAAAACAAATAAGTAGGTAAGTAAATAAATAATTTTAAAAAGGCTTCTAAGAATACATCAGGTATGTTTCATATACTGTTTAGATAAAGTTATTTAAATTTTTTGATTTTTCTTTTCTAATGTTATTTTTGTCAAAGAGCCCTATGTTGAATTCTTTTATTTACATAGGAAAAAAATAGCATAAGCTTGGGTTAGAGACTGACTTCTTGATGCTATAGTGTTTTAGAATTTTTATGGATTTCCTTTACCTTTCTATAAATAGCTTACATTTCACAACAAAAGAGAAAAATGTTCTTTCCTTCCTTCTCTAAAAGGAAAGCATTCCCTCTTGCTCATAAAAAATAAAGAACAACAACAACAAAAAACACCCAACTTCTCTTTCTGAAGCTCTGATTTTTTTCACCAACACAAATTGAAGGGTGAATAGTATAAATGTACATTCTGCTGATGGATTTCATATGCGTCCAGTGAAAACTTCTTGGCTTCTTTCTTTTCAAAGAAATTATATTTATATAAAGTTCATTTGCCGACTCCAATTTTTGAATCACTTAGACACTTAGGATGCCACATTTTTACAGTTTTTCTGTGTGTGTGTGCCCATGAACAATCAGTAGCACTGCATTCCTTTCTATTTACATTTTTATTATTCTATAAAATTATGCAGCTTGCTTTATTAATCAACATTACTTTTCAAAATTATCCATATTAAAAATACATCTGGACATATATAAATGCATATGGTTCATTGTGGAGTCCTGGTGGTGCACTGGTTAAGAGTTCGGCTGCTAACCAAAAGGTTGGCTGTTCGAATCCACCATACCACAGGACTGTTCTACTCTGTCCTATAGGGTAACTATGAGTTGAAATTGACTCAATGGCAACAGGTTTGGTTTTTATTCATTTTAAGTACTGGCACTTATTACCCTATACAATGTACCTTATTTTGGAGATGTATCCTCGTGAGCATATATAGAAATCTCCCTACGATACACCTACAGGTTCAGAATTCAAAGCACGCTCATCTTCACCAAACATTGCTGAAAATGTGTGGAAGTGTTATATCCTCTCATTTTACTTATTCAGTCTTTGTGCTGAAAAAAGTAATCAAAGAAACTGGACTACATAAAGAAGAGTGCAGCATCAGGATTAGCTAAAGACTCATTAACTACCTGCAGTATGCATATGATACATCCTTGCTTGCCAGAAATGAAGATGACTTGAAGTACTTACTGATGAAGGTCAACGACTACAGCCTTTTAATATAGAATACACTTGAACATGAAGAAAACAAAAATCTTCACAACTGGACCAATAAACAATAGCATGATAAATGAAGAAGAAATTGAAATTGCCAATGACTGTTCTATTTGGATCAACAATCAACATCCATGGGGGCAGGAGTCAAGAAATCAAATCATGTATTGCACTGGGCAAATCTACCATGAAAGAACTCCCTTAAAGTTTTAAAAAGCAAAGATGTCACTTTGAGGACTAAGGTGAGCCTGGCCCAAGCTATGGTATTTTCAATTGCCTCATACGCATGCAAAAGCTGGACAATGAAAAAGGAAGACAGAAGAAGGATTGATGTATCCGAATTGTGGTATTAATGAAGAATATTGAATATACCTTGGAGTGGCAGAAGGACGAAGAAATCAGTCTTAGAGGAAATACAACCAGAATGATTCTTAGAAAAGAGAACGGCGAGACTTTGGGTTGCTCACTCTGGGCATATCATCAGGGAAGACCAATCACTAGAAAAAAACATCACGTTTGGTGAAGTAAATGCTCAGCAAGAATGAGGGAGGCCCTTGTTGATATGTATTTACACAATAGCCCCAACAATGGACTCAAACATACCAACAATTATGAAGATGGTGCAGGGCCAGGCTACGTTTCCTTCTGTGAGACATAAGGTCACCATAAGTTGGAGCTGACTCAATGGCAACTAACAACAACATACAAAAAGAAAACACATATATAATATTTATGTGTATTTTTATATATGTTTATGTTAGTATGTTATACTATCCTACCCATTCTATATTCCCTTTTTTCTTTTTAGTAGCATCTGAAGGTCACTCAATGAAATGATTAAAGTAGGATGAGGTCAGAGATAGTTGAAAATTTAGTTTGGATGCTTTTTTGTTTTGTTTTGCTTTTTTTTTTTTAAAAAAGTATGTTATAAATAGCACTACCAGTATATCTTATTGGACATGAGCTTGTCATAAGAATTTTGGAGTGCTGGTCTGTGCGAGAGGTTAAAGAAAGGCACTCTGATGCATTTCAACATTACAAATTGGAAAGTTGGTAAGTGAATATGCGTTTTGCCTTTAGAATTCATATGAATCAAATTAACATTGTTAACTTTTCTTATCGATACTCAGGTAGCTCTCATTTGGAAAATACTTGAATACTAAGTATGCCATTAAAAGAAACAAAAAAAACAAACCTGTTGCCCTCAAGTAGATTCTGACTCACAGTGACCCTATAGGACAAAGTAGAACTACCCCATAGGGTTTCCAAGGAGTGGCTGGTGGATTTGAACTGCTGACATTTTGGTTAGCAGCTAAGCTCTTAACCACTGCGCCACCAGGGACCTGAGTATTCCATTAGGGAATATATAATAAATAGAAAGCTGTGACACGTATCAGCAAATAAAATAATGTGCACATCTGTTCAAGAAGTAAAGTATGAAGGCTGTCTTATAAAACACTGGTAAACCCTCCTTCAGTCACAACATATATCAGAGTTAAAAGTAAGTCAAACAGTAAGTGTACTTTCTTGTGGGCAATTCTAACACAGCTGTGACACATTTAAAGTCCTATTTAGCAAAAATAAGAACCAGGTCATGTAATATAGCCTATTAAGGAAAAGACATGTGAGAACAGCAACTGATTAGAGAACATATATTAAAATTTAGAACCTGATAGTTTTCTTCCAATGAAAATAAATACAAGTGCCCTCTACTTTTTGCAGAACAGGTATTAGTTGTGCTCTGTTCTTGCAAGAGCACAGTTCATTGTTCAATTCAGATTGCCAATTTAGATTCCTAGATAAGTAAAATGCTCATAAGAGTGAGAATTTTCTTTTTAAATTAGACTTTCAATCTAGGTACACTTTGTGAATGAAAAAATAAAAAGTTTTCCTATTAATGACAATGAAGTTCACACACACACACACACATATTTGGTAGTGGTTCTTTGCTAATTATGGTCTCTTTAAAGTTATCTCATCTTGTTTCCTGTTCGTGTCGAAAACTGTGGGTTATGTATGCCTTCTTCACTCACAGCTACACTATCATTAAAAGTTGCTCATCCTACTTTAATGGAAGGACAGGAAATGGAAGCAGGTGGTGCACACACGAAAGCACTGTTTTTTTTTTTTTTTTTTAAGGATGGATGTCAGGAGTCACTATCTGGAGAAGGTCAATACACCCCAATGGTAATGGCAGCTCAGTCAGTGGCAACTTAGTGGAATTATAGAACATCACTCAGTCACTTATTGAATTATGGAGAAAGCTCCAAGAATTCTTAATTCTTTGTCTGTAAATTTTGGGGAATAGTGTGCATGTAGAATTCCCCTACTGGACCTACTAAATCAGAAAATCCCGGTGTGAGGCCAGGAACATGCATTTTAATAAACGCTTCTTGTGAATTAGATGCTTGCTAAATTTGAAACTTACAGCTTTGAAGAAAGATCTTTAATTTCTGGTTTAATCTTTAATGGGGTTTATTCTACAACAGTTTAGAGCCACATACCTTCTGCTGGATCGGCATCTGACTCAGAGGACATGTGGATCATGACCGGACATGGCATCCACTTCCATAGAAGGGCATTCTCTCTTTGCCACTTTAAGTTCCTTCCATGTACAAGTGAATCGGATACTGGTCCCTACCTTCTCTAAACCAGCAGGAATAGAACTTAAAGCTTTCTAAAATTATCTGGTATTGCATAATAAACTACCCCAAAATACAGTGGTGTGAAACAGTAGAAATCATATTTTGCTCACCAATTCTGTGGTTTGGGAATTTGGAAAGGGTGCGTTGGCATGGTGTTCTCTGTACCACAATATCCGAAGTCTTCTGTGGAATGAATTAAGTGATTGGAATGATGGAATAGGAGCCTCTCAGTCTGGACGATCCACTTCTAAGATCTCTTCTTTACTCATATGCCTGGCAGCTGTATATGGCCCCTCCAGCCTGTCGTTCTCAACATAGTCAAATGTCTTACATCATTGTTCAGAGTTCCAAAACTAAATGTTCCTAAAAAAGAAGGCATAAACTCTTTGGGGATTTTATAATCCAGCCTTAAAACTCCTATATTATTGCTTCTGCTCTACCTCTTTGTTCAGAGCAATTGCAAGATTTCAGGAAAGAGGGTATACAAAACGGAAAAAAAAAAAAAAAAAACCATTGCTGTCGAGTCAATTCCAACTCATAGCAACCCTATAGGACAGAGTAGAACTGCCCCATAGAGTTTCCAAGGAGTGCCTGGTGGATTCGAGCTGCTGACCTTTTGGTTAATAGCCATAACATTTAACCACTATGCCACCAGGGTATCCAGAGGGCATACAGCCCCTTCTTATTTGGAGAGTTTCAAAGAAATTGAGGCTGTGTTTTAAAATCACCGTATCCCACAAATAATCATCTTTAAGTTCCCAAAATTGGTTTTAAAGGAGGATGATGTTTACAGGTCTTTTCTTATGATGCATCATGGGGATCAATTGGTTTATTGCCATAGATTTTGCAAAGTCCACATTGATGTTCTTTCCTAGTGCCCCATTTTAAAAGGAAGTTGTCCTTGGCTCCCATTCTTCTCAGTTGTTAACTGCAGACAAAAATGAGATGTGAATAATTGCATTTTAAAATCCTCTAGTAACGTGTCCTTTAAATTAATATTGTAATAGATAATATAGATGTAATTATTTTCATCTCAAATGTAGGTGCAGATCTCACTAGTTCTTATGTATGTCTGAATTTAAAGCCAAGAATTCCAGCAATTTAATGTTCTTTTACTACTATTACCAGCTATAAAACCAACACTCTTATTCAAATATGATAGTTAAGTGTTTACCATGTTTTTGCGTGTGTAAATTAGATTAAAAATTTTTTTTATATTAGATTTATTGTAGTAAATCTTAGAGCAATGTTCTCAAACTGAAATCACCCATTTTAAAAATCCCTATGCCCAGAATATACCTTGTCAACTTATCAATATACAACCTTGTTTTATGTGTGTTTCTATGTAAATACACCTTATTTAATACATATTTCTTGCAAATAATTTAATATATGCAGTATTTCTTTATAATAAAATAATAGCTTGAAGGATTGTCTTAGTCATCTAGTGCTGCTGTAACAGAAATATTACAAGTGGATGGCTTTAACAAAGAGAAATTTACTCTCTTACAGTCTGGGAGGCTAGAAGTCCAAATTCAGAGAGCCAGCTCTAAGTGAAGGTTTTCTCTCTCTGTTGGTTCTGAAGGAAGCTTCTTGTCATCAATCTTCTCTTTGTCTAAGAGATTCTCCAAGCCAGAACCTCAGATCCAGAGGACATGCTCTCCTCCCAGGGCTGCTTTCTTAGTGGTATGAGATACCCATGTCTCTCTGCTTCCTTCTTTCTTTTATATCTCAAAAGATGTTGGCTCAAGATATAACCCAATCCTGTAGATTGAGTCCTGCCTCATTAACATAACCACCGCTAATCCCATCTCATTAACATCATAGAGATAGGATTTACAACACACAGGAAAATCACATCAGATGACAAAATCGTGGCCAATCACACAATAGTGGGAATCATGACCTAGCCAAGGTGACAGATATTTTGGGGGGACACAATTTAATCCATGACAAGGGTTTAACATTTTCCTGACCCTGGGTAACATGCGAGTAAATTTCTTTAGCTTTCTTTCTCACAACAATGCTGTCTACTGTAAATTTTTTTAGTTGGTTGTCATTTTATTAATCCATACACTTAGCTGCTTTTTCATCTTTTCCATAGCATCGTCACGTCTTATAGATGTTACTTTAGTACTTTCTGAAGTGGTCTCATCTACAGATCAGCAAATTCCCTCTTCCTTTTTTTTTTTTTTTTTTTGCCCCTGGGTGGCACAAACCATTAGCATGATTAGCTGCTAACCAAAATGTTGGAGGTTTAAATCCACACGGGGCAACTTGGAAGAAAGACTTGCAATCCACTTCTGAAAAATTAGCCATTGGAAACCCTATGAAGCACAGCTCTACTTTGGTAGGAGTTTTATGGTTTTCTCTGGATGTACCATATTGTCAACTCATTAACATTGAACTCGGAGCCAAGTAGCACTATCCCTTAGGCCTGAACAAACCTTATGTAACACACGTATTTTCTCCATAAGACACAACGCAGCCTTCTTGTGCTTTGAAACAATAGAAAGCACTGTAGTACTACACTTTGGGTGATATTAAACACCAAAAAGTACAAAAATGGAAAAAAACATGGCATTAAGTAGACTGAAAAGGACATTGTCTATAGTATGAGGGCTGAAACAAGAAGGCAAGTTATCTTCTTGATCAACTTCATCTGAGAAGGCGTGCATCTGGGAACTCAAATTGTTTTGCTGCACTGCACATGTCCATGAATGACCTCAAAATCACTGCAAATGTTGATTTTGTGATTACAAATGAATTTGCAGCCCTGGTGGTTAGCTCCCTGCTAACCAGAAGGTTGGCAGTTAGAATACACCAGCTGCTCCTTGGAAACTCTATGGGAGCAGTTCTAACCTGTCTTACAGGGTCGCTGCGGGTTGGAATCAACTTGACAGCAATGGGTTTGGTTTTGGTTTAGACAAATTTGCAAATGTATAATTTGCCAAAAAATGAAGATCAACTGTATCTTAAAATATAAAGAGCTGTTACTAATAATACAGAATGCAAGAATTCGATAGGAAAATGGACAAAGAAAATGCACATTTCACAAAGAAGAAAAACATAGAAAACTAGAGACTGAATTGCATTTTGGGGGTACTGTTATCACTGTAAGCAGCTTCAGAAAACGTGCTGTGAAAGTCCTAGAAAAGCATCCATCACTAAGTGTTGTCCATTTCTGTTTTCTCTAGGTTACTTGTTATGTAAATGCACCACGAAAGATTATTACATAGACAATGGACACAACCATTTATTATGCTAATAAATTACTTGATGTACACATTTATGATAAATTCCCCCTTGTTATGTCAAATATCCTCCCACATCAAGTAACTAGCTTGATCAATATTTGTAATGGAGATTTGGGTTTCAAATAAATGTAAAATAAAAATTTAGCAAATTGGCAGAGTTGAAATTTTGACTCAGAAAGTTGACATAAAAATTTTCACTGTGGCCATTCTTCATTTCACAAACCAAAAGTTCCCACAGATTTGTGGGATTTCTACTTTCACAGATGGTTTTGTCATTGGAAAAACCAAGAATGAAGGAAATATGCCAAAACCAACTAAAGAGCTTATTAAAAAAAAAAATATGAATGGATGCAGCAATTTAAACTAAGACATATAAACAATGATGAGTATAAGTTGAGCACTTATATTTGACATAATCATAATTTAATGAAAAATAGGTGCAGTCCCCATCTTAACTTTTGGAAAGTATATCTACAAATCTGCAAAAAAAATATGCATAATGGAAAACAGGTAATTTTAGTTTTTCTTTAGAGACAGACAATAATTGAGAAGAAAATTAATACAAATCATTTTTGGCAAAATCATACATAATGAATGAATGATTATCGCTTTTTATCCTGATTTCCCAGTGAGTTTTCAAGGATTTAGCATACAAATAATCCTAAAACAAATAATCCTAGCCCCCATTATATGCTCATTTTCCTCGTAACTGTGATGTTCCGCTTCGATTTGGAGACTGAAGGGTATTCAGTCAAAATGTAAGAACAAAGTTTCTGCAGTTTATAAGATTAAATTCAGAGGAATTGTGTGTTGGGAGAGTAAAGAGTAAATAAATGCCTTGTTGTCTACAAGACGTAATTGACTACCAACAATGTAGACTTCAAAGAGCAAATTATAGGATAGAAATCTATGAACCGTTTTTACCTCTTTGGAGGAAAAATGGTCTGTAAATAATAAACAAATAACCAACATGATTTTACTTCCTGGATAATGGAAATTGATGTTTATTGTTCATACCTCTCTTGAATGTTTTAGAGAAACTCAATTTTGACTTTAGTGTCAAGCTTATAATGCATTGAAAAATAAGGTGGCTACATTTTACACAAACATTATTGACTGGTAGAAAAGTTATTTTATTATTCAAAACCTATCTTTGGGAATTAAGATTACATTTAAGGACGGATAATTTGTGAAGCTATGTGATATTCATCTATGCATATATCTACAACCTATTGAATTAAAAAACAAAAAACCCTTTGCTGTTGAGTCGATTCCAACTCATAGCAACCTTATAGGACAGAGTAGAACTGCCCCGTAGGGTTTCCATGGTGACCGTACAGGACAGAGTAGAACCACCCCATAGGGTTTCCAAGGAGCTAACCTTGGGACCTTTTGGTTAGCAGCTGAGTTCTTAACCACTGGGCCACCAGGGCTTCTACCTAATATAGGCATATTATAAATTAGGTAGATAGAGAGATAGATAAGTAGGTAAATAAAAACCTAAACCCTTTGCCATCAAGTCGATTCTGATTCATAGTGACCCTATAGGGCAATATAGACATACGAATATATACAAACACACACACACAAGCACACCAGTAAAAGTCAGTGCAGAAAACGAATATTTCAAATATATAATGAAAACATTGTGACACGTTTCTCTTGTTTTTTCTATTGCCAAATAAAATCCCAATATTGTAAATCTAAGGGACATAAACCCAAACAGAGAAATGATAGCAAATTATTTTAATTTCTAAATGAAACCCCTGTCTACTATGTTTATTTTTATATTTGGTTTGGCTTATTATTCACATTATCCTCTGTCTCATTAATTATGCCACTTATTCTTTTGTACATTAATTTTTTTTCAAATCTCTTTACAATTTTTAGATACAAGCTATATAGTACCACAGATAAAAGTGTTTTTTTTTTTTTTTTTCTCTCTCTCTTTCTCCTTTTTTTCAATATACTCTCCCCAATGTTCAGAACGTGAATCAGTTTTACAATCTTTTTATTGTTGGGTGAATAAGATACAGAGAACCTAATTTGCACGCATTGCTGTCGCATTATTGTTGGCTTCCATCTGAGACTTTACACATCACCAGGATATACTTTCTTGAGTGTCTTCATTTTTTCTTTCAGAACATGAAATATGTGTGTCTTAGTCATCTAGTGCTGCCATAACAGAAATACCACACGTGGATGGCTTTAAGAAAGAGAAGTTTATTTCCTCACAATTAAGTAGGCTGAAAAAGTCCAAATTCAGGGCATTAGTTCCAGGGAAAGTCTTTCTCTCTCTCTGTTGGCCTTCTCCTCAATCTTCCCCCAGACTAGGTGCTTCTCTGCTCAGGGTCCTAGGGCCCAAAGGACGCGCTCTGCTCCCGGTACTGCTTTCTTGGTGATATGAGGTCCCCGTCTCTCTGCTTGCTTCTCTCTTTTATATCTCAAGAGATTGCCTCAAGACACAATCCAATCTTGTAGACTGAGTTCTGCCTCACTAACACAACCCATCTTCCTTCACTGATGTCATAGAGGCAGGATCTACAACATATAGGAAAATCACACAATACCGGGAATCATGGCCCAGCCAAATGGAGCTTATATTTTGGGAAGGACATAATGCAACCCATGACAATGTGGAATGCAATTTTGGGTTTTGAAAATCAAGTAATAGCATATACTTCCCTTGCACGGCATTACTGAGGAGGTCAGGTACATTAATTTAATGAACAATTATTGAGTAAGTACTATATACATAACACTTGTAAGGCATGGATAAAAGCAGATACAACATCTTTGTACATTTATGTTATTAAAACTAAAAATATATATATTACCTTGTATTTACTTTTCCGTTTATTGTGTTTTAGAATTTCCAGGGCACATTCCCATTCAAAACAGTTCTAAAATGCAAAGTGCACTTGCATTTAACCTTGTAAACTTGAAAGGGCTTTGGATGTTCTGCAAAAAGGAAGACAGAAGAAGTCATGCACTTAAATTGTGGTGTTGGCAAAGACTATTGAATATACCATAGACTGCTAGAAAAAAGAACAAATCGGTCTTAGAAGAAAGACAACTAGAATGCTTCTTAGAAGTGACTTCAACTCACTTGTTTTGTATGCATCAGCAGGAAAGACTAATCAGTGGAAAAGGACATCATATTTGGTAAAGTAGAGGGCCAAGAAAACAAGGGAAACCTCCAATGAGATAAATTAACACAGTAGCTGCAACAATGGACTCAAAATTACCAACGATCAAGAAGATGGAACAAAATTGGGCAACTCTTTGTTTTGTTATACGTAAGTCTGACACGAATCAGAGTCAAGTAATGGCAAGTAACGACAACAGAGGCCATAAAAGTTAAGCACCTGAAGGTTGTTTGTTCGAACTTACCGGTGATGCTGTGGAAGAAAGGCCTGGCGATTAGCTTCTTTTAAGGTTACTTCCAAGAAAACCTCATGGAGCAGCTCTAGTCTTCAACACATGGGATCCGAATCGACTGGATTGCAACCACCAGCAGCAATGGCAACAAGCCTAAGATGTTCCAGGACCTTAGTCTACATAATTATCTAAATGCAAACGTATTCTTTTACTCACTGCAGCATTGCCTGACTTAAGACTATTTTGCTAGCATAGAAGAGAAATCTACTTGCAGTATTTTGAAAGAAAATGATGCTTTTAAAAAAATGCAGGTTTTGTCTTATAAAACCATTGGTAGGAGTGCAGTTTTAATAAGTGAAACAAAATCAGAGTTCTTTATCTGTTTCTTGTCTAGGATTCTTTCTCTGGATTTAATGACAAAACTCATCACACTTGGTGAAGGAAAACCTGGGCTATGTAGACAAAAGAGTCATTAAGCACTTCAAAAATATTTTTCCATTGTTTACAAATGACAAATAATATGAACACTCTATTAAAGTGCACTTCATTGACCGTTTTGTCTAACATATCAATGGTTTAAGCAAAGTATCTAGGAAAGCCTTACAAATACACCTTTTCATGTGAGTCCAATTTTTCGTTTGGAGAAGTCCTCAAGTTGAATTGCCAGAGATAGGGACATGAACAGGTAAAACTCTAATGTATATTGCTGGATTGTTCTCCTGGAAAATTGAAACAATTTATACTTTCATTCACAGTGCTCTGGAATACCACTTCTTACTCTTATCAATAATGAAAAATTTTCCCTTTTTTTTTAATCTTTGGAGGCCTTGTTACCAATAAAAAATCAAATATAATACAAAATTCTTGGATTATTATCAATATTAATGATCTATAAGAATATATTGACTACTTTCATTCCTTACTGGTCCACGTTCTTTACCCATTTTATTAGAGCGTTTGCATTTTACTTGAAATTTATAAAAAGGATTTGTATGTATTCAAGATATTAATAGGCTGTTTTTATGCATTGCAAAATCATTCCCTTTCTTGACTTTCATCTTCTTGTGTGTTAGGCATGCTTTGCACAACAAAAGCTTTTAAACATTTAAGTTCAATTGCGTAATTTGAAACGTTGAGCTTCAATCCTTTATCAATGGGGCCTTTGGTATCATGTTAAGCAAAGCCTGGTAGTTTGCATATGGTTTGAGTTTTTATGTTTAGATCTTTACACCAATTGGAATTTATTTTTTCGTAAAAGTTGTGAAGTAGGAATATATTTTCCCTGTTGTCTTCTCCCAAGTGTATAGATAACTTTCATCATCCCATTTATTGAACAAGCCATGCTTTTCTCATGTGTGAGATTCCACTTGAATAAGCTGCAGGTTCCAGTACAGGCAGCTGTATTTTTTTTTTTTTTCTGAATCCTTGAGTTATTTTGAGTTGTTTGTCTGTTCATATCTTTGTACCACTTTGTTTTAGTTATTGTGGTTGGATCTGGTAACATATGCCTCAACAGATAAAATATTACCTCCTCTACAGATTACATTTTAGTAAATATTTCAAATCCATTTGTGTAGAGCCACTAGGTCAGAGGACAAATTATACATGCCTACAAGCCAGCATCAGGAATCCCTGGAAGCGTAGTGGTTAAGAGCTACAGCTGGTAACCAAAAGGTCAGCAGTTTGAATTTACTAGGCACTCCTTGGAAACCCAATGGGGCAGTTCTACTCTGTCCTATAGGGTTGCTATGAGTCGAAATTGACTGGACAGCAGTGGGTTTGGTTTGGTTTACCATACATCAGGAGCCCTGCTGGTATAGTGATTAAGAGCCCACCTGCTAATCAGAATGTAGGCAGTTGGAAACTCTATGGGGCAATTCTATTCTGTCGGAACCAACTCAATGGCAATGGGAGCTTCTTTTTTTTTTTTTTTTTCACCAGGCGTCGTGTACTGCATTAGAACGTACAAAGCCTTTGCCCCAGGGCTTTTACACATATGTGTAAGTTATAGTTTCTTACACTACTTTACAAAATAACAAAAAGAGCTTCTCTTTTATATTTCTAATGAATCATCTACTGGTTTCAGAAGATTCCTTTAATAAGAAAGGATTATTTAATTCTTTAAAAAGAGTTATCATTTTTTTTTTCCTTAGCTGACCTCTAATAACACAGAAGAAAAAATAAACTCCTTCTTTTGTAGGCAGCAGGAACAGCCACTAGAGGAAGTAAGTGCTTTGCATTGCTGGGCAGGGACACAGGGCTGACTTAGGAAAGAAGTCACTGCTGAGATTTATTTCTATCTAGTAGAATGTCCAAAAGCACCCAGAGATGAACTTTAAATCTATAATTTGGTAACTGAGTGTATATAATTGCATGCTTTAAAACCTCTACCTTTGGCTGAGGGCAGTTACTAAAAAGAAGGCAGTCTATAAAAGATACAAAATGCCTGCCATTCTGACCAGACCATATACCTTGAATTATTTAATTCATAAAAAGTTATTCGAAATTCTATCTTTTCTTATTAAAAAAAGAAACTTACATTTAAAATTTTATGAGGAACTAATAATGAGGAAAAGCGCTTTTTCTACAAAAATGGCAAAAATAAGTTGTTAGGATTTAAATTATTGCCTATTTTTTTAATTGTGAAGATTGCTTTGCAGAAATGACTGAGGACTTGAAAGCATTTGGATATACATCAGGGTACCCTGATTTTAGTCCATTTCAACTGCACATTGAAAGAAACTAGAGAAATAATGTGCTTTTTTATGCTTAATTTTCTTCATTTACAAAATCAGAATCACAATCCAATTTAAAACGTATTAATTAGGTATGAAAACTTAGGTCACCTTACTACTTCATGTATGTAGCTGTGGTGCAAATGGTTGAAGAACTAGGCTGCTAACCAAAAGGTTGGAGGTTGGAATTTACCCGGAGGCTCCTTGGAAGAAAACCCTGGTGATATACTTCTGAACAAAAAATTGGCCATTGAAAATGCCACGGAGCACAGTTCTACTCTGACACGACTGAGGTCACCAAGGGTTGGAATGGACTCAACTCAAAGGCAACTGGTGTACATGCCAGATGTTGTGTTGGAGAGATTTAGCACACGTCCAACAATATAAAAGTCTGTTTGTTCACTCAGCACACATTTATTAGGACTCCATTATGTGCTGAACACTCTTCCTGACCTCTTCCAGTGGGCCATGCTGTCCCTAACCTTCACGTATTGTGCTGGTTGTTCCCTTTGCCTGGCACGTTCCTCCTCCCTTGAGCACATTGCCTGGTTAAGTAGTATTTATCCTTTGAGTGCTAGCTTCAAAGTCTCGTCTGAGTAGACATCCATGATTCAATAACCAAGATTAAATGTTCTCTTATAAGTGTTTCAATAGGATCCTCATTTCTGAACCATGACATATGGTAATATTTTGTCTGTATAATTGTCTGCTTCCCTCCCCTAGATTGGAGCCAGGGTGGCACAGTGGTTGAGAGCTTGGCTGCTAACCAAAAGGTTGGCAGTTCAAATTCACCAACCGCTCTTTGGAAACCCTATGGGGTAGTTCTACTCTGTCCTGTAGGTTTCTCATGAGTCAAAATCACTTCGATGGCATTGTGTTTAGTTTTTGGGTTGTTTTTTCCCCTAGATTACAGATTTTATGACAGCTTTATTCATTCGAAAATATTTATTGAGCCCATACTAAGCACTAGATACTGGCCTAGTTGCCAGGTATAGAAGTAAAAATGAAATGAAGTGAAATAAGATAAAACAAAACAAAGAAAAATAAAATAACAAAATAGTAAAATATAACATGAAACAAAACAAAATTAAATTAATTAAAAAAGAACAAAGTAAAATAAAACATTTATGTACTTAACAGAGCATAAAGTCTATTGCAGTTTTGCTCGTGTTGTTTAATGAACCACCTGCATTCAAGATATGCTCGAGTAGTTTAAAAAAAAAAAATTCACATTCCTGGACCGTATGGCAAGCTTATGGGTGAAAATACCTCGTGGTGTATCAAGGATCTGCTCTTCTATAACATGCTCCAAGGGGTCTACACGCATACTGAGGTTGGAGACCCACCAGCCCTCAAAAATGGAGAGACCATGTTTTATAGTATTCATTGTTGTGTGCCCAGCATGGAGTCCAGTGCCTGGCACAAAATGGGCACTTGAAAATTGTGAGTTGAGTGAATAAATGAGTTGCTGACAGCCTCAATTCATTTCGATAAACCACACACCACAGAGCAGTAGGGCAAATTCTATGGAAGAAGAGACCAGAAAACATTCACAGAGGAATGTGATATGCCCAATGAAGAAGAAGATTGGCAGGCAGGAAAAAACAGGGAGAGAGCATTCCCAACAGAAGGAGAACTAGCCCTGAGACACAGAGGATAAAGAGCATAGTCTCAGGAACCACCATGTGCCTATCAGTTTGTTGTACGGTGCTGGCTTGCGTGTCTCTGTGATGCTAGGAGCTATGCCACTGGTATTTCAAATATCAGAAGGGTTGTTCGAGTTGTGCAGGTTTCAACGGAGCTTCCAGATTAAGACAGATTAGGGAGAAACACCTAGTGATGATCTACTTCTGAAAAATAGCCAGTGAAAAGCCTATGGATCACAACCAAATACTGTTTGATATAATGCTCTAAAATGAGCCTCTTAAGTTGGAAGACACTCAAAACACTCAGCTAAGACAACGTTCATGAGCATACCTACAATCACGAAGATGGTACAGAACCTGACAATGTTTTGTTCTATAGTACCTCGGGTCGCCATGAATCTAAGCCAACTTGATGGCAACTAGCTAACACGTTCAGGAAATGTTGGGCGTTTGTGTGTTGCTGGAAACTAGGTAGACACGGGGCAGTTAAGGAGGGCCAGGTTGTAAAAAACCTCGCATGCACTCTGGCTTCTCTACTGTATGCAGTAACAAGCCAATGAAATTTGTTTTTAAAAAAATCAGTTGTGACAATGTTAGGATGCTGTAACAGAATGTGTCAGGGAAAGTACTGGTAGCCTTGAGTTATGTGAAGGGAATGCTCTAAGGAAGAAGCAGACAGCACTGGGGGCTCTTTAGGAAACAGAATCTACTAGATTTGATGACGGACTTAGGGGATATGGCAAGTGTAACTGATGTCAGTATTTTCATAAGAAGATGTTGGCAATTGCTACAACTGATGTCTTACAACTTTTCCACAGCGTTCATGATCAACATAGAAATAAAAAAATTCAGTGGTTAGAAACTGAATGAATCTTCAAATATTCTTTATGTCTCTAATGCAGTTAATAATGACACTGCTAGTCACTTACTAAGGAGCCCTGGCTGCCAATGGTTAAGCACTCAGCTGTTAACTGAAAGGTCAGCAACTTAAAAATAGACCCAAAGTATTAGTGAAAGGAGCCATGGTGGCACAGTGGTTCAAGTGCTTAGCTGCTATACAAAAGGTCCTTGGTTTGAATCCAGCAGCCCCTCTCTGGGAAAAAGACGTGGCACTATACTTCCCTAAAGATTGACGGCCTTGGAAACTCTATGGGGCAGTTCTACTCTACAAGGTCACCATGAATAGGAATTGACTAGACGATAATGGGTTTCATTTGTTTTTAGCTTACTAAGTGAAAATGATACAGATTTATCAACACAAGAATAAGCAGTTTGTTCCCCCAATTTTTACTTCATTTATTTTTTTATTACACTACACGAACCTTAATAATTAAGTAAAATCAGTATTTTACTGATAGCAGGGCCTTTGTCCTTATAGGGTTGCTATGAGTCGGAATCGACTCGACGGCACTGGGTTTGGCTTTTTTGGTTTTTTAGTTAAAAATGAAGCAAAAATAAATACAAGCCTTCGGGGAAGATTCTCTTCTAGAATTTATTCTATAAATTTCCCTTGTCAGCTACTGTCTATCCTGATAAGGCAGTATTCCATGGGATAAGAAATCAAGAGCATTTAGACGGCATTTTATCTCTGGTTTCTCTGGATCAAATAGAAAAAATAATTAAAGTTCATCAATCTAAATATGGCATGCCATTCCATACTTTCTGGGAGATGGAACTTAGGTGCTCTCGAGTAGGAAAAAATATTTAACCAACACTGAACATAGAGGCCAAAATATTGTAACTACCCTCTTTTCTGTTGCTTTTGAGAAGGTGTTGATTTCTCTTTGCAAGGCAGAAAGTGCTGAGTGCAAACAAGAGGATGAATCACTTCAAGGCCGCATCAAATGGAGGAGTTTAACTTGCACTTTCATAGACATTTCATCAAGAAAAATTGGAAAGTCTTGTTTGCGCTTATTCTGTCTGATCCTTTTCTCCATTATGAATGAGTACTTTTAAAACAATGCTTTTCCAATCTTAAGAAAATAAAATTGCTGGTTCTACAGGCTGGCCTCATAGTGGGAAACCTGAGTTCTACACGAAATTGTGAATTAAAAGCTAACTCTGTCTTTATATATATATATATATATATATATATATATATACACACACGTATATATATACATACGTGTATATATATATATATATATATACACTTATCAATCCCATCCACACGATATGTTAAGGGAATTGCTCTCCAAATACTAATGAAACTAGACATTTTATTTCTCAGTGTTTTGGAATGACTTCAGTCAAACGGGTAATATCCCACACAGAGAACAGAGACTGAGAAGAAGATAACAGAGCCTATTACCAATTGTTATTCTATCCTCTCTACCACAGCTGTGGAATTTCCCACTGCCTTATTGAATTAAAGTCTGTCCAGTCTATCTTACCTCAGATAACTGGTGCTTGGAACTGAAACACCCAAGGCAGATGGAGTTCAAATTGTTCATAATATGCAAAAAAGATATCCAAACCCTTGTATGCTACATCCTTCACTTACATTAGCATGTACGTTTTAATAGATACTTTCAATGGCGATGTAAAAACATGCCGCACTAGCAGTTCAAAAATTTAAATTCAGTTTTGTTCATCTGATGAAGTCAAAATAACTTGTAAGAAAATGTATTTAGGTTAAAGCTTTCTTTCTTTTCACAGAATATGTGCCTTCTTAGTGCCAAGAACACCCATTGACTAAGTTGACTATTGTATCACTGGAATAGACAATGGAGCCCTGGTGGCAAAGTGGTTAAGAGCTCTGCTACTAACAAAAAGTTAGCGGTTCATATCCACCAGTCACACCTTGGAAACCCTATGGAGCAATTCTACTCTGTCCTATGAGATCCCTATGAGTCATTAGGCCATAAGAGAGAGAAATATGAAGTTTTAGGGAATCTATATATATATTTTTTTTATACTATATTATCATTTGAGATTGTTTGAGGTGGTTCAGGTGTACTGTTGCATGCTCTTGTATTGTTTCTGTCTTTTTAAAATTGTGTATCTTTTAATTCATCTTGAAAATCAAAAGTTACATTCTACCACCTTATTTAAAACAATAATGAAGACTCTTCTGCCTTTCTTAGAATTTTCCAGCGGCAATCAAGACCAAGATAGTAATGGTAGTCTCCAGGAGTCAGAATAGACTCAATATTAAGTTCTGTGTATTTTATGCAGAAGATAATTCAGAAAACAGTAATCTCTGAGTTTAAGATGGGAAGAGCTACCTGATTTTGCTAATGCAAAAGCTAGAACCCATTACAATCACTTCTACTGAGGACCAAGAGAGCTGATGATTACAGGTACTTGCTCCATTGTTACTGATAATGCTTGATTTCACTATCCCATCAGTCACGACAGTGACCAAAAATCCATACCTATGACAAGGGGTGCAAACCACCTGTTGCCATCCAATCAATACTGACTACTGAGGAAGCCAGCACAACTTGTCCAAGGCAAGGCCGTGGAAGCTCCATAGGCACATCCAAGCTCCCTGAGGGAACACATTACTGGGCGGAGGGCTGTGGGGACAATGGTCATGGGGAACATCTAGCTCAATAGGCATAACATCATTTATAAAGAAAATGTTCTACATTCTACTTTGATGAGTAGTGTCTGGGGTCGTAAAAGCTTGTATGCTGCCATCTAAGATATGTCACTGGTTTCACTGTGTCTGAAAATCAAAGACACAATGAAAAGATTAGTCCAAAGGACAAATGGACCAACGTACCACAGCCTCCGCCAGACTGAGTCCAGCACGACTAGGTAGTGCCCAGCTACCACCACCCACTGACTGGTCTGACAGAAATCACAATAGAGGGTCCATGACAGAGCTGGAGAAAAAATTTGGAACAAAATCTTATCTCCTCCCTCAAAAAAAAAAATAATAATAATTAATTAAAAAAATAACCGGACTTACTGGTCTGATAGACACTGGAGAAACCCTGAAAGTATGGCCCCTGAATACCTTTTTAGCTCGGTCATTCTTAATTTCACCCTTCAGCCAAAGATTGGACAGGCCCATAAAACATAATGAGACTAAATGGGCCACCAGCCCAGGGGCAAGAACTAGAAGGCAGGAGGGGAAAGGAAAGCTGGTAATGGGGAACCCAAGGTTGAGAAGGGGAGAGTGTTGACACATTGTGGGGTTGGCAACCGACATCACAAAACAATACGCATATTAATTGTTTAATGAGAAACTAGTTTGCTCTGTAAACCTTCATCTAAAATACTATGAAAAATAATTAAAAATTAAAAAAATAGGAGAGACTGACATGAGAACATTAAGTTGGATAATATGAGGAAGGCCAGATTGAGGGTAATCAGCTAGACAATAGTGAATCGTTGCAGGTTCTTAACAAGTAGAGTGATAAAGAAATCACACTGGCATTTAAGAAAAATTACTCTGGTCACAGGAATGTCCTGGATAAATTAAATTGAGGGGAAAGGAGTGGAGAGACGAAAAGGCACGTTTTCATATATTTTGTGTAAAATATAATGGAAGTTGAGCTTGCAACGGTTGTTGTGAAGTCAAGGAGGGAATCAATTCAAGACACTGAGAGAGTAGAATCCACATCATTTGTCAGTTCGATTGAATGGAGGGCCTGAGAAAGACTTTGTGACTGGGGAAAACACCACCCCACAACTTATTTCTTCAGCAAACAGTTATTAACTGTGTAAATTAATATATAACTCCACTAGGAGTCTTCTAGGTGAGGACATAAGTAACAATTTAAAATGGGTTTTTAACTATTAGTACTTGGGTATTTGAGGATAAATTATATATATATTATATACACATACCCACCACCCACTGCCGTCGAGTCGATTCTGACTCATGGTGACCCTATAGGACAGGGTAGAACTGCCCTGTAGAGTTTCCAAGGCCAGGGTTTCCAATATATATACACATATATATTATATGTGTAAAACAAACCAGTTGCCATTAAGTTGATTCCAACTAATGGCAACCCCATATGTTGAAGAGTAGAACCATGCTGCATAGGGTTTTCATGGCTGTGACCTTTCGGAAGCAGACTGCCAAGACTTTCCTCTGAGGTACCTCTGGATGGATTCAAACTGTCAACCTTTTGGTTAATAGTTGAGTGCTTAACCATTCATGTCATCCAGGGTCTCTCTCTACTTATCTATTTACATAGAGTTGTCAAAAATTAACATTAGAGGAATTATGTGAAATAGCCACTATACTATGGGAAGGTCAAATGTCAAAAATAATAATTATGACAGTTAGCTGTCCATAATACTGATCACAATACAACTCTTTAGCTGAGTTTTTCCTTGTGCCAAGACCTATGTAATGGGCAGCATCGCATGGATTATCTCACTGAAATCTAACAGCAGGTCTATGATAATCCTCCCTTTATAGAGGAAATACAGAGACGTTGCTAATCTTGCAGAGGAACAAGAGAGTGAATATTAGAAACTAGGCAGTCAGAACTGAAAGCCTGTCCTGCTGGTCACTAGGCTACACTAGACACCACTCTAAGAGGAAAAAAGGAAACCCAGAGTCAACTCATAAGACAGCTGCTAGAACAATGAAGAGATTTGACATAGAACATGTTCTGGCTAAGTCCTATCTAGTTGGTCATGACTCATAGCAACCCTGTGTACAACAGAACGAAACACTGCCCAGTCCTGCGCCATCCTCACAGTCATTGCTATGCTCGAGCCTATTGTTGCAGCCACTGTGTCAGTCCACCTCTTTGAGGGTCTCCCTCTTTTTTGCTGACCTGCTACTCTACTTAGCACGCTGTCTTCTCCAGGGACTGGTCCCTACTTATAAAGTATATGAGATGAAATCTCACCATTTTCACTTCCAAGGAGCTTACTTGCTGTGTACAATTAAAGGAGACTGGCATGTTTTGTCTAGGAAATAAACATCTTGGGGTGTGGGGCCGGATGCATGTCTCCCAGTAATTCTCTTAATTTGTTCTGTCTTACTTTTAGAGAACAGACAACTGGGGAAAACTAGAGAGACAGATTTTGGCTAAGTTTAAGTAGAGTTTTCTAACAGCCAGAAACTGTTTAGACATGGTATGGGCCATATTCTGAGCAGTTAGTGCCCTGGGGTTGAATATTCAACCTCACAGGGATGGCATACAAAAGGAGTAAGCCCACATTAGAGTTTCAAGTATATGAACTTTATAAATCAAAACCCAAAGCCATTGCTGTCGAGTCGATTCCAGCTCATAGCAATCCTATAAGACAGAGTAGAACTGCCCCACAGGGTTTCCAAAGAGGGCTCGTGATTCCAACTGCTGACCTTTTGGTTAGCAACCATAGCTCTTAACCACTGTGCCATGAACTTTATATTTTATTTAAATCCTAATTCACCATAATTGTACAACTATCAATTAAGAGAATGATACAATCCAACAATGGACAGAAATTTATATCCTTATCGTATTGACGATAAGGTAAACAGCATTTACCTCATATGGCTATTTTTAAGGTTATATAAAATAAGTTACTCAAAGCACTTACACACTCCCTCACATAGAGTAAATGGTCAGTAAATATTAGTTATGATTACACTTTTTATTAACTACTCTTTCGTGATTTTGTGTAAGCTGATCTCTAAGAGGGGAGAACTCTAAGACACTAATTCTAAAATGTGTGTGATGCCACGTCTTTAAAAAATGCTATCACTTATATGATTCAATGCCATTCAGATGAATGCAAAATTGATAGACAGTCTCAAATAGGATGTTCTTAAAAACACAAATTAAAGATCTATGTATTTTTAAATCTATAAGTAAGGTTATAAATAAATTAATATCTTTATAAAAGAATAAAGACCATATGGGGGTACATTAAAAAAAATTTTTTTTAATGTTATCTGGAGAAGACCTTGAATACAATTCCTTTGTCTCCTCTTTTGATTTAATATTTACCACGTATTAAATTTTTTATCATTTTCTCTGCAGTCCACGCCAAAGCACACATGTTGAGAAGGATTAGACTGTCTAGTCAATGGCGGTATTTGGTGATGATGGAGTAGTTTCAAGAACAATGTGTGCTTTATTCTCAGGCGTAAATAGATCTGTGTTCCGCGATGGGAGTGCCTGGTTTTTCCAGGTTTGTTTGATCATGTCATTTTTTTTTTTTTTTGATCATGCCATTAGGTAGCTGATTCACCAGCTGTCTAACATTGAATGGGAATGTCTTTTTTACTACTATGAGATGACTGTATTTCCATGCTCACCCCAGTCAACCACAATCAAGAACAAACACAGTAGCCAGAGGTCACTATCACCCCTGGTTCAGATACATATAATCCATGGTTCATCAGAGACAACAGGAACACTGCAGACTTGGAAAGTATGGTAGAGCTCTACCCCTTAGAGTCTAGCTTATGCAAAATCATGTTAGTTAACAAGAAGTATAATAATAGCTAATATTTATTGGGAACTCAATGTATATCAGGGAAAGGGCTTGATAATACAGTGAGTTCCCAATTATTTCGTGTATCCCTGAAAATACCACTATGAACTAAATGCTGTTTTACACTGACAGTAATTACGTAAATTTATTTCTGGTTATTGAGTAGCATCATTCTCTTAGTTCATAGTTACACCATTAGGGAAAATTAAAATTTAAACAAAACATAAAATTCATCTTCTTGAAACCCTAATGTGAGTCTTGAACTTCTGTATACAATCCCTACTAAGAGTCGTTCAAATTTAATATTCAGGCATGGGGAAATCATTACCCCTGGAGGCACACAGTAAAGGTCAGGTTGGTGTTGGAAGTGGTATTTAGCCAGGAAAAAAAAATGTAGATAAGGGGAACATGTAAGTTATCTTTTTTGTTTGTTTTAATGCTTTTTAATATTTGAAGAATAGTCACATGGAAGAGGAATTGGGACTTTTCTGTTTAGCTCTAGAAGGATGAATTAGGACTAATAGATGGATATAGCTGTATAAAGTACCCACATGGTAGATTCTTTGATGTAAGAAAACACAATAGCTCCTAAATTCTAATTACTTATTCTGAGGGTGGGGTTAAGGAAAAATGGGCAGGCAGGGAGAAAAAAGAGAATGGAAACAAGTAGGGAAATAGACATGGAAATGGAGTTCGTGAGTGTGTGGCCTTGCAAAGTGGTAGATTCTGAAATGATTCCATTCATTTCAGACATCAGGAGTCCATCTCCCAGTCATGTACGGAGGGGATTCTTGGTGAGTTAAGGCCAGGGAACTTAGAGCACCCACTGGAAATGGAATATATTAATTTGAATATACTACCATGCTTTGCTTTAATGCTACTAAAAGCACGTAGAATTTTTTGTAGTCAAACATTTTATTTGTTTTGGTTTAAATTTTCTTTTTCTCCCAAATGCCTAGATAATTCAAACTAAAGGAAACTTTATGGACAGTCATATTGTTGTTAAGTGCCATGGAGTCAGTCAGCCCTGACTCACAGCGACCCTATGTCCAGCAGAATGACACACCACCTGGTCCTGCACCATACTCACAACTATTGCTATGGCTGAGCCCATTGTTGCAGCCACTGTTTCAGTTAATCACATTGAGGTTTTCCCCCTTGATTTTTTTTTTTTTGCTGACCCTCTATCTTACCAAGCATGGTGTCCTTTCTAATAAGTAGTAATATTTCAAAAAATCTTATTTAATTGGTTTTGATGAAAGATTTGTTAGATCTAAGTGAATTTTCCAGATATGTGATATACTATCAAGACCATGTGCCACCTTTGTTGCATACCTTTAGAATATATATATATATTCTCCACTACTACCACCATCAAGAACAAGGAACAGGGCATCTTAGCAAATAGGGACATTAAATGAAAGCAATTTTGAAATGTATTAAGCAACCTGTTGCCTTCCTAGATGTACTATGACAACAATAATTTCAGTTTGAATTGATGACTTTAAAAATCTTTAAGGGCACCAAATTTCAACATAAACTCTAAGGCCATGATTCCAACAGTCCCTGATTTATTCCTACAGCAGTTGACTTCCAACAGCCAGTTGCCATTGAGTCAATTCCGATCCATGGCAACCCCATGTGTGTCAGAGTAGAACAGGGCTCCATAAAGTTTTTAGTGACTGAGTTTTTAGAAGCAGATCACCAGGACTTTCTTCCAAGGCACCTCTGGGGGAATTCAAGCCTCCAACTTTTTGGTTAGCAGCCAAGGGCATTAACCATTTGCACCACCCAGGAACTCCTGACTTACAACCAAACAAAACCAAACCCTTTGCTGTCGCGTCGATTCTGACTCAGAGTGACCCTGTAGGACAGAGTAGAACCGACCCACAAGGTTCCCAAGGTGGCTGGTGGATTCGAACTGCCAATCTTTTGTTTAGCAGCCGAGCTCTTGACCACTGTGCCACCAGGCTGCAGCAGCCCTGTACTTTTTTGCTTTTTGTGTTCTTCTTACGAAATTTTATAATTTTTGTTCGTTGTTTGGTTGTTTATATATCATTCCCTGATTATTAGGCTGCGATTGCCATTTTTCAATACAATTAGTATTCTTAAGTGTAATGTTTAATTACAAATATGATGCTAATCTGCTGAGTTATGAAAAAAGTCAGAGGACTAAGTTAGTGAATATCTTTTCTAGAATGATCGATACATCAATGCAGTGAAAAGGAAACATGGTCTTGAATCAAAAGTCCTGGATTTCAAACTTGTTCCAAAGAGAGGAAAATGATGTGACTTTGGTTAGTAATGTCATTTTTCTAAACCTAAATTTCCTTATTTTCGAACATTTAGATAACAATCTTTCCTCACAAGACTGCAATATATATTAATGAGATAATGTTTTAAACCTACTCAACATGGTGAAAGTTACATAAGAGCTTTCAGTAAATTTTACCTCCTTTTCCCTTAAAGGGTAGGTAGCTTTTAGTTCATAAAGTATACAGTAGCTATTTCTGCTGCTAAGAGTTTTGGCTCAGTTATTTCTTTATTTATTTGTATTTGCTGTGTTCCCAGTAATAGTTCTGGTGGTTCAAAAAGTTAAGTGTACTAGCTGAAAGATTGGTGGTTCGAATCCACCCAGTGGTGCCTCAGAGGAAAGGCCTGGCAGTCAGCTTCTGAAAGGTCATAGCCTTGAAAATCCCATGAAGTTCGTTCTATTCGGCAACACATGGGGTTGCTATGAGTTGGAACTGACTCCATGGCAACTGGTCCGTCAGGGCATCCCAGATGATGGCATTGTCAGCTGAGTTAGTGTAGAGGGAATTGATGTATTAATATTTTTAAATATGATCGGTGCTGAAGGTATAAAGGTTAAGAGATGAGAGTTCTAAGAATAGATATTAGCAAAGATCAGATCAGAGAGATGCGCTATAATCATTCGGGAAAAAAGAACGGAGCAACCACTCTAAAGAGAGTCTTGGCAAGAAGACAGCAGTCGTGTTGCAGACCCAATGCCAGCTGATTGTCCTAGTGTCAGGTAAAAATCTTTAAAAGATGAAAAAATTCCCACTGTCTTGAAAAATTGACTATTTAAAAGCTCCATCATTAAAGCCTAAATGTTTCATGAAATTCTACTAAGCTTAGGATGAAATACTGCTATGCATTTAGCCTCAGGCATATATAACTTTACAGGGAAAACAGAAGTGCCAGCAATATCTCCACAAACTCAAACACATCTCTATTTCAACGGATGCTTGAGAGTTCACAGAGAAGGAGAAAATGCACCCAAACCTTGAGGTCACCCATGGGACACAATTTCCTCTTATCTGAGAGGTTCTGCATACAGATGAAAGATGTGAGCCAGATAAGAGAGGCACGGCTTTATTGCCTTGAATTTCAAACGTGTTAGTGGTAAGGAATTAAACCTCAGGAAATAATTTCCTTGAAAAAGTTTAGCCAATAGTGGACTTTCCTTTTTGGCAGTGAACTTAATCATTCTGAAGATTTTTTAGTACCTGAAATTGTGAGGTATTTTTCCTCCTAGCAGTCTTGCTAATAACAGCAGGGTGAATTTGCTAAAAGTCAAATTTTGCACTTACCCTTGGAAAGCCAAGATAATAAGAAAAAAATAAGAAGTTATGCAATATTTCCCAGATTGGACAGGTTTTTACATAACAACATCATGCAAAGATGTGCATTTTATCTTGCATTTCTTTCTTTTTATTTTTCCCCATAAAGGAGTAGCAAGTCTATAATTAGATGAGTCAACTATTCGAGGGATATTGTAAAGAAAAAAAAAAAAATAGTAAGAAATATTTTTTTTTAAAATAATAATAATCTTTTGGCTTTGGAAATACAGATCTGTGTTGCTTTTTGATGGTATGTAATGTGTGTGTATATCCAATACAGAGAAGCTTGAATTCCACTTCCAGGTAGAAAAGGTGTGTTGGTGCATCCAACAGCTGAGAACTGCCAAAGCATTTCTGATGTTACGACAGACCTGTACTGACCCTCCTGATAATGTGAGCTGTTAATGACTCCATGTCTTTTTGCCACTCAAGTGGTCTCCTGCCATTAGTCGTTTAGACTAGTACTGTCCAATAGAATGTTCTGTGATGATGAAAATGCTCTATGTCTGCACTATCACATTTGCCAGGCACTGGCCACATGTGTCTGTTAAGGACTGGAAATATGTGTCATTTAACTGAAGAACTAATTTTTTTTTTTTAATTTTACTCAATTTTGGTGTAAATAGCCATATGTGGCTAGTGGGTACCTTACTGTACAGCTTGCATTGTACAACATTGACACCAGACTTGAGGGATTTTCCCCTTGCAAAAGTCTTTACCTGATGAAAGCAAGGGAATTCCTTGACCATTGGAGCCTTCATCCTTCAGCACCCAAGTAACCCCTCCCCTCATCCTCACTCATGAAAGATTATGACTTAAAGGGAAGGAGATCTGGCATCAGAGACTCAAGAAGATTGAAAGGACATTGGGACTCAGAGGTAGATTTTTCTCTCCCTGACAGTACGTTTCCAACTACAGTGTAGATCAACAGGCAATTGTGGTTGGTCTCCAAGTTTTAAAAGATTTCAAATATAGATAACTATTAAAACTAACAATAACAACAACAAAAATACCTTTCAAGTGTTCCAAGTGCCAAGCATAAATTTTAGAAACAAGATTTTGCAGTTACCTATTTATAATTTGAGTATTCAAATAAATTCTACTTAATATATAATTGTTGCTGTGTTGGAAACCCTGGTGGCACAGTGGTTAACAGCTGCAGCTGCTAACCAAAAGGTCAGCAGTTTAAATCCACCAGGAGCTCCTTGGAAACTCTATGGGGCAGTTCTACTCTGTCCTATAGGGTTGCTATGAGTTGGAATTGACTCAATGGCAATGGGTTGGTTGTTGTTAATGCTATCAGTCAATCCAACTCATGGTGACCTTACATATAACATACTGAATGGTTGTCCAGTCCTGTGCCATTTTCATGATCTCATCTTTCAGCACTATATCCTACAATGTTCTGTTGATCCATAGGATTTTCATCGGCTGATTTTCAGAAATAAATTGCCAGGCCTTTCTTCCTAATCTATATTAGTGTGAAAGTTCTGCTGAAACTTGACTACCATGAGTAATCCTGCTGGCATGTGAAATGACAGTGACATAGCTTCTAGCATCACAGCTATTTGCAAGCCACCACAGTACAGCAAACTGACAGATAAGTGGTGGTATATATGACTAGGTGCTTATAATACTCAAGATTATATAATAGTAATATACAAAGGTGAATAGCACAGAGCCTGTTCTCAAGAAATGTACACTCTTTAAAGCACAATAAAAATAAAATAAAAAGAAATGTGCAATCTATGCTGCACAGCAGTCAGAGTGAGGGCTTGAAGAAGCCCACGGCTGAGACAAAGAATAGCTTGCTTACGAATTTAAAGAAACAATTTCACATGAATGGCTGGGACTAGTAGAGGAATAGTGTAGAATCCTGACTGCCCTGACCCAAGAGTTGGCAGCAGTAGGGTACTGACAGCAACTCGCATTATGTGTCACACCGGACTTTCGGTACCATGGTACTGAAGTCATTCCTTATGTATGAATTAAAAAAGAAATGGTCTGAATACTTCAAAGAAATTGTGTGTGTGAATCCAAGGGCTAAAGGTGCTCCATTCTCTAAGTTACATATGGAGCAGAGATTTCTTGGCACTTACAAATACAGGCATAAATGGCCAGATTCTAGTGTCAGCACTAATCAGGCTCACTCAGGTAGGCATCATCAGAACGGTATGTGTGGAAAAGCTGTATGATTAACCATGACAAGAATAAACTCAAAAAGGGAGGTGCATCCCTGGTTCATCAGAAATAATTAATGTCTTTGGTGTAAGAAAGCTAGACAGGGCTTAAAATTGAGGTGTAGGATCTCAGCAACATGTTAGCCTTGTCATAACTGTTATTTGTTGAGGTTGCTATGAGTTGGAATCACACAACAATAACAACAATTTAGTATCTAGTATTGTGCTAAACTCTTTATATTCATAGCCTCAGTTAATTATCATGACTCTATGAGGCTGACCTCTGTTATAATCATGGCCAATTACAACACTTAATTAGCTTGCGCTAAATTGCAGGTACTCTGCTTTCAGCCAAGATCCATCTGGTATTAGCGATGATAGTCCTCATTCCACGACCTCTTCTGAATCAGGCTTAAATTTCTGGAAGTTCCCTGTCAACATTCTGCTGCAACTGCTTTTGAATTATCTTCAGCAAAATCTTACTTGCTTGTGATATTAATGATATTGTTTAATAATTGTTTATTTTTTTATTGTTAAAAATGCAGACATTCTGTAGGATCGCTGTTATGGATTGAATTGTGTTCCTATAAATGTTCCCAGTATTGTGTGGTTGTCCACCATTTTGTGATCTAATCTGATTATCCTACGTGTTGTAAATCCTAACTTCTATGATGTTAATGAGGCAGAATTCAATCTACAAGATTAGGTTGTATCTTGAGTCAATCTATCCTGAGATATAAAACAGAGAATCAAGCAAAGAGAAGGACCTCCTATCACCAAAAATGAAGAACCAGGAGGGCAATATGTCTTTAGACCCAGGTTCCCTGTGCTGAGAGACTCCCAGGCCAGCGAAGATTGATGACAATGTCTTTCCCCCAGAGCTAACAGGGAGAGAAAGACACATCCTGGAACTGGCACACTGAATTCAGATGTCTAGCCTCCTAAATTGTGAGAGAATAACCTTCTGTTTTTTAAAGTCATCCACTTGTAGTATTTTGTAGCACCACTAGATAACTAAGACAATCACCTTTCTTTGAAATGGCCATGTATATGGAACTCTTCCAGTCTGCTGGCCAGGTAGCTGTCTGCCAAATTCCTTGCATAGACAAGTGAGTGCTGCCAGTGTTGTATCTGTTCGTTGAAATATCTCAATCGATATTCCATTAATTCCTGAAGCCTTGTTTGGTACCCATGCCTTCACTACATCTTGGACTATCTTTCAGTACCACTGGTTCTTGATCAAATGCTACCTCCTGAAATGGTTGCACGTCAACCAATTCTTTTTGGTACAGTGACCCTGTATATTCCTTCCATCTTCTTTTAATGCTTCCTGCTTCGTTCAACATTTTGCCCACAGAATCCTTCAATATTGCAACTTAAGGCATGGATTTTTTCTTCAATTCCTTCAGCTTCAGAGATGCTGAGTGTATTCTTCTCTTTTGGTTTCCTATCTCTAGATTTTTGCACATTTCATTATAATACTTTGTCTTCTCAAACTGCCCTTTGAAATCTCCTGTTCAGCTCTTTTACTTCATCTTTTTTTCCATTTGTTTTAGGTACTCTATGTTCAAGAGCAAGTTTCAGAGTCTCTTCTGACATCCATTTTGGTCTTTTCTTTCTTTCTTGCCAGAAAGATGTGTACCTGCCTTTTATTGACTATGCAAAGGCATTCCACTGTGTGAATTACAACAAATTAAGAATAATATTGCAAAGAATGGGAATTCCAGAACACTTAATTGTGCTCATGCAGAACCTGTACATAGACAAATAAGGGGGATACTGCATAGTTTAAATCAGGAAAGGTGTGCCATCAGGGTTGTATCCTTTCACCATACGTATTCAACTTGTAAGCTGAGCAAATAATTCATAAAGCTGGACTATATGAAGAAGAATGTGCCATCAGGATTGGAGGAAGACTCATTAACAACCTTCCATATGCAGATGACGCAATCTTGCTTGGTGAGAGCGAAGAGGACTTGAACCACTTACTAATGAAGATCAAAGATTACAGTCTTCAATATGGATTACTCTTCAATATAAAGATAACAAAAATCCTCACAACTTGATGAATAAGCAACATCACAATAAATGGAGAAAAAATTGATATAGTCAATGATTTCATTTTACTTGGATCCACAATCAACATTCACGGAAACAGCAATCAAGAAATCAAAAGATGTATTGCATTGGGCAATCCTTCTCTAAAAGACCTCTTTAAAGTGTGAAAAAGCAAAGATGTTATTTTCAGGACAAGGTGAGCCTGACCCAGTACATGGTATTTTCAGTTGTCTTCTATGTATGCAAAAGCTGGACTATGAATAAGGAACACTGAAGAAGAATTGATGCATTTGAATGATGGTGTTGGTAAAGAACACTGAATATACCATAGACTGCAGGAAGAATGAACAAATCGGTCTTGGTATATGTACTCCTTGGAAGCAAAGATTGTGAGACTTTGTCTCACATACTTTAGACATGTTAGCAGGAGGGATCAGTCCCTGGATAAGGACAACATGCTTGGTAAAGGAGAGAGTCAGCAAAAAAGGGGAAGACCCTCAACAAGATGGATTGACTCAGTGGCTGTAACAATGGCCTCAAACATGACGATGATTGTAAGGATGGCACAGAAGTAGGCAATGTTTTGTTCTGCTGTACCTACGGTTGCTATACATGGGAACCAACTTGACAGCACCTAACAATAATAACAATTTGCAAGTAGGGTCCCTGGGTGGCTGTTAGGTACTGAATTGTGTCCCCCAAAAATGTCTGTCGTAAATCCTAGCTTCTATGCCCATGGTTATAATTCCATTTAGGAATTGGTTGTCTTTGTTAGGTTTGTGATACAGGAATATTGTAGTGTTGTCTTCAGTCAGTATCTTTTGAGATGCAAAAAGATTACAAGGAAGTGAGCGAACAGAAATGGGGGAAGAGAGATATCATGCCACATGGAGATCACCAAGGAGTCAAGAATTAGGAGCTGAAAAGACAAGAACCTTCCCCCAGAGCCAACAGAGAAAGAAAGCCTTCCCCTAGAGCCAGTGCCCTGAATTTGGACACCTACCCTCCTAAACTGTGAGAAAATGAATTTCTTTGCTAAACTCACCCACTTGCAGTATTTCTGTTATAGCAGCTCTAGATAATGAAGACACTGGCACAAACGGTTTTGCTCTCGACTACTAACCTAAAGGTCAGTGGTTAGAACCCACTGAGTGGCTCTGAGGAAGAAAGGCCTTGTGGTCTGCCTCCAAAAAGACTGCAGACAATAAAACCCTATGAAACGGTTCTACTCTGTCACAAATGGGGTGGCCGTGAGTCAGAATTGACTCAAGAGCAATGGATTTGGTTTTGGTTTTCTTTAACTGGCAGGTGTTTGCATATGAATGATAGTTTTTTTTTTTTTTTTTAACCCAAAGCTTATATTCTTAATAAAACTGTCTTGTTGTTTCTCATATAGATAAGGAAGGTATTAAATTGAACCCTATGAAATTGCCAATGTTCAACAGATACCGATTTTAAAAATGGCAATTTCGTATGGTTTAAAGTAAGGAAAACAGCTGTAGGGTACTATGTGAAATGCTGAAAGGTTATCTGCACTTGAAGATAATTTATTATAGCTGTCTCAGTGTCTCAGAGCTATCTAGTCAGTTTTACTTCCTGAATGGAGTTTTCTTGAGTGATAAAAATCTTAGGCTAGCTCAGGCAGATTTTCACCTGGGGATGAGAGATACTCTTCATTCTGCTGGGGACATTTTGCATATTGGAAGGGTGTGGCCTCCTTGCCGAAACAGCAGGTCTGCTAGTATCCTGATACCAGGAATTCATTCTGGTTGGTTTATTTTTTAAGTATTTATTTTATTGTAATGTGAATGTACCCTACCTTCCTGTCCACTGTGTTTTCATTTTAAACTTTCAGTGTCTAGTTATAGAAAAATACTTGCTACCAAAATATTTTCTAGTTACTAGCACATAAGCAAAAGATTTCCAGGGGAGAAACGGTGACGATCTTCTTTGACTGCTTAAGTAGATGGTAGGTTTTGATAAGTTTCCTAGTGAGGTTAAACAAAATTAAAACTTTTATTTCCCAAGAGGATAAGACCAGGAGGGATGGTATATTGGTCACCCTATCTAGACAAAGCTGTGGTGTGATGGAGAAAGATTGTATTGGTAAGGAATTTGGAAGACCTAGGCCCTATCTTTCTATGACCTATGGTAAGTTACTCAATTTCCCTGAGTCTGAGTCTTCTCAAAACTAAAATAGTCATAATACCTATGTTTCAGAATAGCTGTGAGCTTCAATGAAAATCTATAGCAAAGATATTTGTAAACTCTTAGTACAATAGGATGCTAGTAATGACTCAATATGTTAAAAAAAATTGCTAGTCTAAATCCACTTGGTGTCTATTATAGACATAATAAAAAAATAGCACATATGGAATTTCCTTAAAAAATCATTCTAACATATTATGTTTTATTAAAGACTTAAATATTACATTTTCTATAATTTAAATTGATCTGTTTAGGAGAGATGTCAAAGAATATAGACTTTTTTGAATAATCTTCTAAATGAATATTAATTTTATTTAAAAAACAAAGCAAACAAACAAACAAAACCCTTAAACTTAGCTAGTTGTTGAACCTTCAAACTCTCGTCTTCTGTACCTGGTTGAAATTCAAATTCCATCTGTAATATTCTGTGCATAGCCATAAGGGAATGTCTTAGTGCACACTTTTTTTTTTTGATGTGCCAGGTACTTCCTTCTCTTGACAGGTTTCCTTAGAAACTGTTTGTTGCATTATTTTTGGTGTGGTTTAGATAAATATCTTTTGATTTTCCTGCCAAACGGAATTTCATTTATTGTGTATCATCTGAATTTTCTGAGTAACAAGCTGATTTTGTTTGAACTCAGACTTTCAGTCCTAAAAACTAGACCTACATTAAATCAGTCTCTTTCCTAAGGGAAAAACGTTTCAAAACGTCTCCACAATTTTCTATAACTATCTGAACAATCTACAGATCCAAAGACAATAGACTTAGATAAAAAAATTCATTGCCTATTTCCAATCTCTCTTGCAAAAATGAATCCTTTAAGATGAAATAAGACTGAGTCATCAACGCCCATTAACTAGAATACAAATTATTTATGAGAATTAGTAAATTATAATAATTTTACAGTATAATTAACATAAAAGTATAATGGTAGGTTTTCCTGATAGTACACATAGATGTGTACTGAAAATATTCTGGCTCGAACCATCATTATTTAAGTACTTTTCTATTTGTCCTACAAGATTCAAAAGCCCTTGAAAACAAGTTTATTTTGTCTCGATTTAGAGAATCAATCTATATATTTACTGTTTAGAATTCGTATTTCTAATGGTTGTTGTTGTTAGGTGCCATCGAGTCAGTTCAGACTCACGTGTACAATCGAAAGAAATGCTGCACAGTCCTGTGCCATCCTCACAATATTTGTTACATTTGAGCCCATTGTTGCAGCCACCATGTCAATCCATCTCGTTGAGGGTCTTCCTCTTTTTTGCTGACCCTCTGCTTTACCAAGCATGATGTCCTTCTCTAGGGACTGATCCCTCTTGAAAACATGTCCAAAGTTTGTGAGATGTAGTCTCACCATCCTTGCTTCTAAGGAGCGTTCGAGTTGTACTTCTTCCAAGACAGATTTGTTCCTTCTTTCTGCAATCCATAGTATATTCAATATTCTTTGCCAACACCACAATTCAAAGACATCAATTCTTCTTCAGTCTTCCTTATTTACTGTCCAGCTTTCATATGCATTTGAGGCAATTGAAAACACCTTGGCTTGGACCGGGCACTCCTTAGTCTTCAAGGTGACATCTTTGATTTTTAACACTTTAAAGAGGTCTTTTGCAGCACCTTTGCCCAATGGGTCAAGTCATTTGATTTCTTGACTCCTGCTTCCATGGACATTGATTGTGGACCCAAGTAAAATGAAATTCTTGACCACGTCAATCTTTTCTCCATTTATCATTGATGTTGTTCATTGGTCCAGTTGTGAGGATTTTTGTTTTCTTTATGTTGATGTGTAATCAGTATCGAAGGCTGTGGTCTTTGGTCTTCATCAGTAAGTGCTTCAAGTCCTCTTCACTTTTGGAAGATAGGCTGTGTCATCTGCATGAAGTAGGTTGTTAATGAGCCTTCCTCCAAAACTGATGCTCTGTTCTTCTTCATATAGTCCAGTTCCTCAGATTTATTTGCTTAACATACAGATTGAATAAGTGTGGTGAAAGGAGACAGCCCTGAAACACACCTTTTCTGACTTTAAATCATGCAGTATCCCCTGTTCTGTTGGAACCATTGCCTCTTGATCTGCGCACAAGTTCCTTGTGAGCACAATTAAATGTTCTGTACTTCCCATTCTTGGCCATGTTATCCATAATTTGTTATGATCCACACAGTGGAATGCCTTTCCATAGTCAATAAAACACAGATAAACATCTTTATTATACTCTCTGCTTTCAGTCAGGATCCACCTGACATCAACAATGATATTCCTGGTTCCATGTCCTCTTCTGAATTTGGCCTGAATTTCAGCAGTTCCCTGCTGCAACTGCTTTTGAATGACCATTAGCAAAATTTTACTTCCATGTGATATTGATGATATTGTTCAATAATTTCCGAATTCTGTTGGATCACCTTTCTTGGGAATAGGCATAAATATGGATCTCTTCCAGTCGGTTGTTCAGGTAGCTGTCTTCCAAATTTCTTGTCAGAGACAAGTGAGCCCTTCCAGTGCTGCATTCATTTGTTGAAACATCTCAGCTGGTATTCTGTCAATTCCTGGGGACTTGTTTTTCACTAGTGTCTTCAGTGCAGCTTGGACCCCTCTTCCTTCAGTACCATTGGTTCCTGATCATATGCTACTGCCTGAAATGGTCGAATGTAGACCATTTCTTTTTGGTATACTGACTCTGTGTATTTCTTCCGTTTTCTTTTAATGCTTCCTGCATTGTTTAATATTTTCCCAGTAGAATCCTTCCAATATTTCAACTGAGGGCTTGAATTTGTTCTTCAGTTCTTTCAACTTGAGAAATGCTGAGTGTGTTCTTCCCTTTCATTTTCTATCTTCATGTCTTTGCACATCTCATTTTAATACTTTGTCTTCTCGAGGCACCCTTTGAAATCTTCTGTTCGGCTCTTTGACTCCATCATTTCTTCCTTCCACTTTAGCTACTCTATGTTCAAGAGCAACTTTTGGAGTCTCTTCTGACATTCGTTTTGGTCTTTTCTTTCTTTCTTGTCTCTTTAATGACCTCTTGCTTTCTTCATGTATGATGTCCTTGTTGTCATTCCACAACTTGTCTGATCTTTGGTCATTAGTGTTAAATGCACCAAATCTATTTTTGAGATAGTCTCTAAATTTAAGTGGGATATACTGAAGGTTGCACTTTGGCTTTCATGGACTCGTTCTAATTTTCTTACATTTCAAATTGAACTTACATATGAGCAATTCATAGTCTGTTCTGCAGTCAGCCCTGGCCTTCTTCTCACTAATGATATTGAGCTTTTTCATTGTCTCTTTCCACAGATGTAGTCGATTTGATTCCTGTGCACTCTATTTCGCAAGCTCCACTTGTATAACTGCCATTTATGTTGGTGAAAAAAGGTATTTGCAATGAAGAAGTCTTTGGTCTTGAAAAATCCTACCATGCGATCTCTGGCATCATTTCTAATCACCAAGGCCATATTTTCCAACTACTGATCCTTTTTCTTTGTTTCCAACTTTCGAATTCCAATCACCAGTAATTATCAATGCATCCTGATTGCATGTTTGATCAATTTCAGACTGCAGAATTTGGTCAAAATATTCTTCATCTTTAACCTTAGTGCTTGGTGAGTAAATCTGAGTAATAGTTGTAGTAACTGGTCTTCTTTGCAGGGGTATGGATATTATTCTATCATTGACAGTTTTGTTCTTCAAGATGTTCTTTTTGACAATGAAGGCAACACTATTCCTCTTCAATTTGTCATTCTGCCATAGTAGCCCATATGATTGGCTGATTCAAAATGGCCAATATTAGTCCATTTCGGTTCACTAATGAGTGTTGCTATTTTTGTGTTTCATTTTATTTTCGATGATCTCTGATTTTCCTAGATTCACACTTTGTACATTTTATGTTGAGATTATTAAGGGATGTTTGCAGCTGTTTCTTCTCATTTTGAGTTGTGCCACATCAGCAAATGATGTCCTGCAAGCTTGACTCCATCTACTTCATTAAGGTAGACTCTACTTTGAGGAAGCAGCTTTTTCCCAGTCGTCTTTTTCTCCCCAGTCATCGTTTAAGTGCTTTCCAACCTGAGGGGCTCATCTTCTGATATTATATCAGAGAATGTTCACCTGCTCTCCATAACATTTTCACTGGCTAATTCTTTTCACAAGTAGTCTGCCAGGTCCTTCTTTCTAGTCTAGCTGGAAGCTCAGTGGTAACCTGCCCACCATGGGTGACCCTGAACATAGGTGGCACAGCTTCCAGCATCACAGCAATTCACAAGCCCTCATAGTATGAAGAAATGATAGACACATGGGGCATATTGGTATGGGGTTAACCCCATAGGAAGTAGTATAATAGAAGATTAATAAAATAACCGGGTAACTTGACACTTACTTGCTACTTATGAAGATGTAGGATCCTACAGAAGATTTCTAAAAGAAAGACATTTTTCGTCTACTTCTCCTTGTGGAACCAATAACTGAGGTTTACCAGGTGATTTTTTCTTCTTTTCTCTCAGCTTGAGAAATGTTGAGCATGCTCTTCCCTTTTAGTTTTCTAACTCCAGATCTTTGAGCATTTCATTATGATACCTTGTCTTCTCCAGCTTCCCTTTGAAATTTGTTTAGCACTTTTACTTCATTGTTTCTTCTGTTGGCTTTAGCTATTTTATGTTCAAGAGCAAATGTCAGAGATCTATTTTTTTTTTTAATTTTTATTAAGCTTCAAGTGAACATTTACCATTCCAATCAGTCTGTCACATGTAGGTTTACATACATCTTACTCCCTTCTCCCACTTGCTCTCCCCCTATTGAGTCAGCCCTTACAGTCTCTCGTTTCGTGCCAATTTTACCTTCTTCCCTCTCTCTCTGTCTTCCCATCCCCCCTCCAGTCAAGAGTTGCCAACACACTCTCCCGTGTCCACCTGATTTAATTAGCTCACTCTTCATCAGTATCTCTCTCCCCCCCACTGACCAGTCCTTTTCATGCCTGATGATTTGTCTTCGGGGATGGTTCCTGTCCTGTGCCATCAGAAGTTCTGGGGAGCATTGTCTCTGGGATTCCTCTAGTCGCAATCATACCATTAGGTGTGGTCTTTTAATGAGAATTTGGGGTCTGCATCCCATTGGTCTCCCGCTCCCTCAGGAGTTGTCTGTTGTGTTCCCTGACAGGGCAGACATCGATTGTGGCCGGGCACCAACTTGTTCTTCTGGTCTCAGGATATTGTAGGTCTCTGGTTCAAGTGGCCCTTTCTGTCTCTTGGGTTCTTAGTTGTCGTGTGACCTTGGTGTTCTTCCTTTGCCTTTGCTCCCGGTGGGTTGAGATCAATTAATGTATTTTAGATGGCTGCTTGTTGGCATTTAGGACCCCAGGTGCCACAATTCAAAGTGGGATGCAGAGTGTTTTCATAATAGAATTGTTTTGCCCATTGATTTAGAAGTCCTCTCAAACCAAGTTCCCCAGACCTCAGCCCCTGCTTCGCTATCCTTTGAAGCTTTCATTTTATCTCGGAAACCTCTTTACTTTTAATCCTGTCCAATTAGGCTGACCTTCCTTGTTTTGAGTGTTGTCTTTCCCTTCACCCAAAGCAGTTCCCATCTACAGATTGATCAATAAAAAGCCCTCTCCCTCCCTCCCTCCCTCTCTCCCCCCTTTGTAACCACAAAAGTATGTGTTCTTTTCCGTTTTTTCTATTTCTCAAGATCTTATAATAGTGGTCTTATACAATATTTGTCCTTTTGCAACTGACTCATGTCGCTCAGCATAATGCCTTCCAGATTCCTCCATGTTATGAAATGTTTCAGAGATTCGTCACTGTTCTTTATCGATGCGTAGTATTCCATTGTGTGAATATACCACAATTTATTTACCCATTCGTCCGTTGATGGACATCTTGGTTGCTTCCAGCTTTTTGCTATTGTAAACAGAGCTGCAATAAACATGGGTGTGCATATATCTGTTTGTGTGAAGGGTCTTGTATTTTTAGGGTATATTCCGAGGAGTGGGATTTCTGGGTTGTATGGTAGTTCTATTTCTAACTGTTTAAGATAACGCCAGATGGATTTCCAAAGTGGTTGTACCATTTTACAATCCCACCAGCAGTGTATGAGAGTTCCAGTCTCTCCGCAGCCTCTCCAACATTTATTATTTTGTGATTTTTGAATTAATGCCAGTCTAGTTGGTGTCAGATGGAATCTCATCGTAGTTTTAATTTGCATTTCTCTAATGACTAATGATCGAGAGCATTTTCTCATGTATCTGTTGGCTGCCTGAATATCTTCCTTAGTGAAATGTGTGTTCATATCCTTTGCCCACTTCTTGATTGGGTTGTTTGTCTTTTTGTGGTTGAGTTTTGACAGAATCATGTAGATTTTAGAGATCAGGCGCTGGTCTGAGATGTCATAGCTGAATATTCTTTCCCAGTCTGTAGGTGGTCTTTTTACTCTTTTGGTGAAGTCTTTAGATGAGCATAGGTGTTTGATTTTTAGGAGCTCCCAGTTATCGGGTTTCTCTTCATCATTTTTGGTAATGTTTTGTATTCTGTTTATGCCCTGTATTAGGGCTCCTAGGGTAGATCCTATTTTTTCTTCCATGATTTTTATCGTTTTAGTCTTTATGTTTAGGTCTTTGATCCACTTGGAGTTAGTTTTTGTGCATGGTGTGAGGTATGGGTCCTGTTTCATTCTTTTGCAAATGGATATCCAGGTATGCCAGCACCATTTGTTAAAAAGACTATTATTTCCCCAATTGACTGACACTGGTCCTTTGTCAAATATCAGCTGCTCATACGTGGATGGATTTATATCTGGATTCTCAATTCTGTTCCATTGGTCTATGTGCCTGTTGTTGTACCAGTACCAGGCTGTTTTGACTACTGTAGCTATATAATAGGTTCTGAAATCAGGTAGGGTGAGGCCTCCCACTTTCTTCTTCTTTTTCAGTAATGTTTTGCTTATCCGGGGGTTCTTTCCTTTCCATATGAAATTAGTGATTTGTTTCTCTATTCCCTTAAAGTATGACATTGGTATTTGGATTGGAAGTGAGTTGTATGTATAAATGGCTTTTGGTAGAATAGACATTTTTACTATGTTAAGTCTTCCTATCCATGAGCAGGGTATGTTTTTCCACTTAAGTATGTCCTTTTGAATTTCTTGTAGTAGAGCTTTGTAGTTTTCTTTGTATAGATCTTTTACATCCTTGGTAAGATTTATTCCTAAGTATTTTATCTTCTTGGGGGCTACTGTGAATGGTATTGATTTGGTTATTTCCTCTTCGGTGTTCTTTTTGTTGATGTAGAGGAATCCAAGTGATTTTTGTATCTTTATTTTATATCCTGAGACTCTTCCAAACTCTTCTATTAGTTTCAGTAGTTTTCTGGAGGATTTCTTAGGGTTTTCCATGTATACGATCATGTCATCTGCAAATAGTGATAGCTTTACTTCCTCCTTACCTATCTGGATACCCTTTATTTCTTTGTCTAGCCTAATTGCCCTGGCTAGGACTTCAAGTACGATGTTGAATAAGAGCGGTGATAAGGGGCATCCTTGTCTGGTTCCCGTTCTCAAGGGAAATGCTTTCAGGTTCTCTCCATTTAGAGTGATATTGGCCGTTGGCTTTGCATAGATGCCCTTTATTATGTTGAGGAATTTTCCTTCAATTCCTATTTTGGTGAGAGTTTTTATCATAAATGGGTGTTGGACTTTGTCAAATGCCTTTTCTGCATCAATTGATAAGATCATGTGGTTTTTGTCTTTTGTTTTATTTATGTGATGGATTACATTAATGGTTTTTCTGATATTAAACCAGCCTTGCATACCTGGTATAAATCCCACTTGATCAGGGTGAATTATTTTTTTGATGTGTTGTTGGATTCTATTGGCTAGAATTTTATTAAGGATTTTTGCATCTATGTTCATGAGGGATATAGGTCTAAAATTTTCTTTTTTTGTAATGTCTTTACCCGGTTTTGGTATCAGGGAGATGGTAGCTTCATAGAATGAGTTGGGTAGTATTCCGTCTTTTTCTACACTTTGAAATACCTTCAATAGTAATGGTGTTAAGTCTTCTCTGAAGGTTTGGTAGAACTCTGCAGTGAAGCCATCTGGGCCAGGACGTTTTTTTGTTGGGAGTTTTTTGATTACCGTTTCAATCTCTTTTTTTGTTATGGGTCTATTTAGTTGTTCTACTTCTGAATGTGTTAGTTTAGGTAAGTAGTATTGTTCCAAGAATTTATCCATTTCTTCTAGGTTTTCAAATTTGTTAGAGTACAATTTTATGTAGTAATCTGATATGATTCTTTTGATTTCATTTGGTTCTGTTGTGATGTGGTCCTTCTCGTTTCTTATTCGGGTTATTTGTTTCCTTTCCTGTTTTTCTTTAGTCAGTCTAGCCAATGGTTTATCAATTTTGTTAATTTTTTCAAAGAACCAGCTTTTGGCTTTGTTAATTCTTTCAATTGTTTTTCTGTTCTCTAATTCATTTAGTTCAGCTCTAATTTTTATTATTTGTTTTCTTCGGGTGCCTGATGGATTCTTTTGTTGCTCACTTTCTATTTGCTCAAGTTGTCGGGACAGTTCTCTGATTTTGGCTCTTTCTTCTTTTTGTATGTGTGCATTTATCGATATAAATTGGCCTCTGAGCACTGCTTTTGCTGTGTCCCAGAGGTTTTGATAGGAAGTATTTTCATTCTCGTTGCTTTCTAAGAATTTCCTTATTCCCTCCTTGATGTCTTCTATAACCCAGTCTTTTTTCAGGAGGGTATTGTTCATTTTCCAAGTATTTGATTTCTTTTCCCTAGTTTTTCTGTTATTGATTTCTAGCTTCATTGCCTTGTGGTCTGAGAAGATGCTTTGTAATATTTTGATGTTTTGGATTCTGCAAAGATTTGTTTTATGCCCTAATATGTGGTCTATTCTAGAGAATGTTCCATGTGCGCTAGAAAAAGAAGTATATTTTGCAGCAGTTGGGTGGAGAGTTCTGTATAAGTCAATGAGGTCAAGTTGGTTGATTGTTGTAAGTAGGTCTTCCGTGTCTCTATTGAGCTTCTTACTGGATGTCCTGTCCTTCTCCCAAAGTGGTGTGTTGAAGTCTCCTACTATATATGTGGAGGTGTCTATCTCACTTTTCAATTCTGTTAAAATTTGATTTATGTATCTTGCAGCCCTGTCATTAGGTGCGTAAATATTTAATATGGTTATGTCTTCCTGATCAATTGTCCCTTTTATCATTACATAGTGTCCTTCTTTATCCTTTGTGGTGGATTTAAGTCTAAAGTCTATTTTGTCAGAAATTAATATTGCTACTCCTCTTCTTTTTTGCTTATTGTTTGCTTGATATATTTTTTTCCATCCTTTGAGTTTTAGTTTGTTTGTGTCTCTAAGTCTAAGGTGTGTCTCTTGTAGGCAGCATATAGATGGATCGTGTTTTTTTATCCAGTCCGTGACTCTCTGTCTCTTTATTGGTGCATTTAGTCCATTTACATTCAGCGTAATTATAGATAAGTAAGTTTTTAGTGCTGTCATTTTGATGCCTGTTCATGTGTGTTGTTGGCCATTTCATTTTTCCACATGCTTTTTTGTGCTGAGATGTTTTTCTTAGTAGCTTGTGAGATCCTCATTTTCATAATGTTTAACTTTGTGTTTATTGAGTCGTTACGTTTTTCTTGGCTTTTTTCTTGAGTTATGGAATTGATATTCCTTTTTGTGGTTACCTTTTTATTTACCCCTATTTTTCTAAGTAAAAACCTAACTTGTATCCTTCTATTTCGCCTTGTATCACTCTCCATCTGGCAGTTCAATGCCTCCTATATTTAGTCCCTCTTTTTGTTTATTTTGATCGTTTATCTATTGATTTCCATGATTTCCTGTTGTGTGTATTATTTTGTTTATTTATTTATTTTTTAGAATTAGTCTTAATTTGTTTGTTTTTGTGCTTTCCCTGTTCGAGTTGCGTTGATATGAGGACGTTCTGTTTTGTGACCTTGTATTGTGCTGGTACCTGATATTATTGGTCATCAGGCCAAACAATCTCCTTTAGCATTTCTTGCAGTCTTGGTTTAGTTTTTGCAAATTCTCTAAACTTGTGTTTATCTGTAAATATCTTAATTTCTCCTTCATATTTCAGAGAGAGTTTTGCTGGATATATGATCCTTGGTTGGCAGTTTTTCTCGTTTAGTGCTCTGTATATGTCGTCCCATTCCCTTCTTGCCTGCATGGTCTCTGCTGAGTAGTCTGAACTTATTCTTATTGATTCTCCCTTGAAGGAAACCTTTCTTTTCTCCCTGGCTGCTTTTAAAATTTTCTGTTTGTCTTTGGTTTTGGCAAGTTTGATGATGGTATGTCTTGGTGTTTTTCTTTTCGGATCAATCTTAAATGGGGTTCGATGAGCATCTTGGATAGATATCCTTTCTTCTTTCATGATGTCAGGGAAGTTTTGTGTCAGGAGTTCTTCAACTATTTTCTCTGTGTTTTCTGTCCCCCCTCCCTGTTCTGGGACTCCAATTACTCGCAAGTTATCCTTCTTGATAGAGTCCCACATGATTCTTAGGGTTTCTTCATTTTTTTTAATTCTTTTATCTGATTTTTTTTCAGCTATGTTGGTGTTGTTTCCCTGGTCCTCCAGAAGTCCCAATCTACATTCGAATTGCTCGAGTCTGCTCCTCTGACTTTCTATTGCGTTGTCAAATTCTGTAATTTTATTGTTAATCTTTTGGATTTCTACATGCTGTCTCTCTATGGATTCTTGCAACTTGTTAATTTTTCCACTATGTTCTTGAATAATCTTTTTGAGTTCTTCAACAGTTTTATCAGTGTGTTCCTTGGCTTTTTCTGCATTTATCCTAATTTCATTTGTGATATCTTTAAGCATTCTGTAAATTAGTTTTTTATATTCTGTATCTGATAATTCCAGGATTGTATCTTCATTTGGGAAAGATTTTGATTCTTTTGTTTGGGGGGTTGGAGAAGCTGTCATGGTCTGTTTCTTTATGTGGTTTGATATGGACTGCTGTCTCCGAGCCATCACTGGGAAACTAGATTTTCCAAGTAGTCAACTAAAATAAAATGCAGTCAGATCCCTATCTGAATTCTCTCTCTGGCTCCGGGTATTCGGATGTTAATGGGGTCGCCTGGGGAGGGTGGGGGAGGGATCTGAGAGCTAGGAGTGTATCACCACAGAATATAGAGCTGAACACCACGTTCACGCTCCGCCCCCATTCGCCAAAATCCGGGCTGGACGGGTCCCTGGCTAGGACACTGCTTTCCTTGCTCGGAAACCAGTCACTTCCTCCTGGGGACTTCCTTCGGTGCGCAGCACCGCTCGTGGGCACTGGGTGGGCGTTTCCCGCACGAACGGGTGGGCCCGCCCCCAGGGTCTATTCAGGCGATTATAATTAGATCCCGCGGTCACGCCCCGCCTGTGCGTGCGCCCAAATCCCAGCGGGATGACTTCCGGGTTGAGACGCTGCTTTCCCTGTTCGGGAACCAGTCACTTCCTCCCCGGGACTTCTCCTTCCGGAGCGCCACACCTCTCGCGCGAACTGGGTTGGCGTCACCTGCACGGCCAGGTGGGCCCGCCCCCTGGGTCAATTCAGGGCAATAAAAATGGACTCCGTGCTCACGCCCCGCTCGTGCGCGCGCCCAAGCCCCAGCAGGGCGGCACCCCGTCTGGGACGCTACTTTCTGCGCTTCAGGACCAATCAGTTCCTCCGCACGGCCAGGTGGGCCCGCCCCCTGGGTCAATTCAGGGCAATAAAAATGGACTCCGCGCTCACGCCCCGCTCGTGCTCGTGCCCAAGCCCCGGCAAGACGGCACCCTGTCTGGGACGCTAGTTTCTGCGCTTTGGGACCAATCAGTTCCTCCCGGGGACTTCTCCTTCCGGTGTGCCACACCTCTCGCGCAAACTGGGAGGGCGTCACTCGCACGACCAGGTGGTCCCGCCCCCTGGGTCAATTCAGGGTAATAAAAATGGACCCCGCGCTCATGCCCCGCCCGCGCGCGCGCGCGCGCGAGCGTGCGTGCCCAGATCGCAGCGGAATGGCTCCCCGTCTGGGATGCTGCTTTCCCTGTTTTGAGACCAGACACCTCCGGGGATTTCTCCCTCTGGTGTGCCGTGCCACACGCGCGGACTGGGTGCGCGTCCTCCCACACGAACGCGTGGGCCCCGCCCTGGGGTCACTCCAGGGAAACACAGCTGCCCCCCCCCCCCGCGCGCGCCCCATCGGCTTCTCGCCTAACTCCCGGCGGGACGGCACCCCAGCTGGGACGCTGTTCTCCCCCCTCTCAGATCAGTCACTGCCTCCCGGGTGTTTCTCCCTCCGGCTGCGCCCCTACGCCGCCCGCGCCAACCTGCTAGGCTTCCTCCCGGGATGGGTTCGGGGGGGAAGGGGTGGGCCCCCTTTCTGTGCCGTCTGCCCCCCTGGGCTCTGCCCCAGATCGAGCTCCGAAGGTCACCTGCCTGGTGCGCTGGCTCCTAGTTCTGAAAACAGTCGCTGTCTGCCCGTATTTGTTCGTCCTCCGTCTCTAAGTCTGTGCTTGTTGTTCAGAGTTCATAGATTGTTATGTATGTGATCGATTCCCTTGTTTTTCCGAGTCTTTGTTGCAAGAGGGATCCGCGGGAGCGTCCACCTAGTCCGCCATCTTGGCCCCCGCCTCAGAGATCTATTTTGGTCTTTTCTTTCTTTCCTGTCTTTTTTAATGACCTTTTTCTTTCTTCATGTATGATGTCCTTGATGTTATCCCACAGCCTGTCTGGTCTTCGATCCTTAGCGTTCATTGCATCAAATCTGTTCTTGAGATTATCTCTAAATTCAGATGGTTGGTGCATAAATTTGAATAATAGTCAAGTTAACTGGTCTTCCTGATAGGCATATGGATATTATCCTATCACTGACAACGTTGTACTTCAGGATAGTTTTTGAAATGTTCTTTTTGGTAATGAATGTGAAGTCATTCTTCTCATTCCCAGCATAGCATATCATATGATTGTTTGATTCAAAATGGCCAGTACAAGCCCAATTCATCTAACTCACATCTAGGATATAGATCTTCAAACATTCTTCTTCAAGCCTCAAGTTGGAATATTGAAGGATTCTTTGGGCAAAATATTGAATGATGCAGGAAGCATCAAAAGAAGATGAAAGGAATACAGAGTCACTGTAACAAAAAGAATTGGTTGATTTTCAACCATTTCAGGAGGTAGCATATGATCAAGAATGAATAGTATTGAAGGAAAAAGTTCAAGCTGCACTGAAGGCATTGGAGAAAAAGAAGGCTACAGAATGAAAGAAATACCAGTGAGATGTTTCCACAAACAGATGCAGCACAGGAATCACTCACTCGTCTATGGCAAGAAATTTGGAGGTTAACTACATGGGCAACAGACTGGAAGAGATCCATATTTGTACCCATTTCAAAGAAAGGTGATCTGACAGAATGCAGAAGCTATCACCTAATATCATTAATATCACATGCAAGTAAAATTTTGCTGAAGAAATTAAAAAAACATCGAAGCAGTACATCGACAAGGAACTGTCAGAAATTCAAGCTGGTTTCTGAAGAGGACTTGTAACAAGGGATACATACCATTGCTGGTGTCAGGTGAGTCTTGGCTCATAGCAGAGAATACCAGGAAGTTGTTTACCTGTGTGTTATTGACTATGCAAAGTCATTCAACTGTGTGGTTCATAACAAAATATGAATAACATTATGAAGAATGGGGATTCCAGAAACTTAATTTTGCTCATGAGGAACCTGTACATAGACGAATAGGCAGTTGTTTGAACAGAACAAGCAGACACTCTGTGGTTTAAAATTAGGGAAGTTGTGCATCAGGATTGTATCATTTCACCATACTTATTCAATTTGGATGTTGAACAAATTATCCCAGAACCTGGACAATATGAAGAACAACACAGCATCAGGATTGGTGGAAGATTCATTAACAGCCTAAGTTATGCAGATGACACAAACTTGCTTGCTGAAAATGAAGAGGACTTGAAGCACTTGCTGATGAAGATAAAAGACTACAGCCTTCAGTATGAACTACACCTCAACATAAAGAAAACAAAAATCCTCACAACTGGACCAATAAGAAACATCGTGATAAATGGAGAAAAGATTGAAGTTATCAAAGATTTCATTTTACTTGGATCCACAATCAACACCCATGGAAGCAGCCCAAGAAACTAAAGGACATATTGCATTGGGCAAATCCACTGCAAAAGACCTCTTTCAAGTGTTGAAAAGCAAATATGTTACTTAGAGGACTAAGGTGACCCTGACCCAAGACATGATATTTTCAATCACCTCATATGCATGTGAAAGCTGGACAATGAATAAGGAAGATCAAAGAAGAATTGATGCCTTCGAATTATGGTGTTGGTGAAGAATACTCAATATACCATGGACTGCCAGAAAACACAGACAAGTCTGTCTTGGAAGAAATACAGCCAGAACACTCCTTGGCAGGGAGGATGGTGAGACTTCATGTCATGTACTCTGGATATGTTATCAGGAGTGACCAGTCCCTGCAGAAGGACATCACCTTGGCAAAGTAGAGGGTCTGTGAAAAAGAGAAAGGCCCTCAGTGAGATGGATTGAGACAGTGGCTGCAACAATGAACTCAAACAACAATGAACTACTTCGAGTGTTTCTATTGTACGTAGGGTCACCATGAGTCAGAACCAACTTGATTGCACCAAACAACAACCAGATGATTTTAATCAAAACAGCAAATGTGCGTGATAAAATCATGCATATCAAAAAGAAATGCATGTACTAAGGGGAGCTTATTTTTCTCATATTTAGCACAGATTTTAACATTTTATTTTCAATAACTCATCTTTCTTCCCCAAAAAGATGAAAGGTAAACCTCTCATCTTGCCAACCTCCAACCTACAGGGTAGCTGCACATACCCTGAACTTAATATTCTTTTAATCATAGAAATTTTTATGCAGAAATTGAAATAAAGTATTAGGCCATTTTTAAACAAATCCAGAGCAGCAGTTTCTTTTCCACTATTTAAAATATGTTCCTTCAAGAGAAGGGAACATCATGTCCACATCACTGGCTTCCTCATAGCGAAAATATTGGAGGGAGTGCTTTTATTTTTTTCCCTGTGGTGACAATATCCAGATCTGAATTACTTCATCAAAAAGAGTAGATCTCTTGCCATTAGCCATACTAGAGTGCTCCAAGTATCATATCAGAAATTTTCAGCAGAAAAATCATTCCTTAAGAATACCTGATCCCTCTTGGATATACTTTCAGGCCTTCAGAGTTGTATTTATTGACTAATAAACAGGCAAACTTTTTTTTTTCCCCTAAATGGATTGTGAAATTATTATCAAAGAAAATGAAAATGAACTTTTTTTTTTAATTAATTAAAAGACAAAACCTAATTTCAAGGTTACCAATCTGCTTTAATTAAAACTCTCCTAAGTTACCTGCCCCAAAAGTGCCTTGAACATACATGATTAATGAACATTTGAGAAAGGGTAGTGCTGTTTTGAATCATATTATTGATTTAGGCTAATGCATGGTAGTAGGCCCTGTTTTTTTTTTTTTTTTTTTTTCCCCTTTCAGACCCGCTTTAGTGGCATGGCCACTATGAGGGCTGGAAACGACTCATGATGCACCTTCACTTCTTCAGAGAATTGTCCTTGGATGATAGCAGTTGCCTGGGAAGAAACAGCCCTACTGGTTGCCGCCATTGACTGACTGCTACCAATATATAATGGTACAAAGACCCTCCGCCCCTGAAACCTTTGCTGTGATTTACCCCTTATAAACCCACTGAGGATCAAGTGTGGTTTAGAAACAAAGACAGTATGAATACACAACTGAGTTGGCTAGCTCGCTGAGTGACTCTGCCTAAAGATACATGAACAATGACACTAATCGATTCGACAACAGCTATTTATTGAAGTCCCATTGTACGCCAGTCACTGTGCTAGATGTTAGGGACCATAGTACTACAGACAAAGAAGGTCCCTGCCTCATGGAACTTACATTCTAATGGATGAGATAGACAAAACACACAGAGACAAACAAAATAAATATCCATCATGATGTGATATAAAGGAAATTAACAGGGAACTGAGTTAACAATTAAAAAAAAAAAAAACTGCCGTCGAGTTGATTCCAACTTGTAGAACCCCACGGTGTTTCCAAGGCTGTAAATCTCTACAGAAGCAGACTGTCACATATTTCTCCGGCAGACCCACTGGTGATTTCATACTGCCAACCATTCAGTTAGCAGTCGATCGCTTTAACCGCTGCTCCACCAGGGCTAGGTATATGTATATATGTAGATATATGTATATGTATGTATCCTATATATATGTCTGTACCCATTATATATATTTATATGTGAGTATATTGGTCAGATAGATTTTTATTTAATTTTAGTAGAGTTGGGGATCTGTCTTTCTCAGATATGTTTTGCCATGGTTCCCAAGTTTTGCTCCTACCTATGATAAACATAGGACAACATACATGAACTGAATGAGCCCCACCAAATCACTAAATGTTTGGTGTTCATTGGGGGCAAAACTAGGTGAGTATCATTCACGCCTAAAGAATTGCATCTTGAGGCTTAATTCCATCTTGGAGTACTACTTTTCTTCATATACCTTGTGACCATTGGCATTAATTTGTAAGTAATTAATGAGTAAGAATGGTAACCTATGAGCTGGCATGAGGTAGAAGTTAACTGGGCTCCACAGGGGCATTTTATAACCTTTAGCCCCATATACTTAATAAAGTTGCTAATTGATCAATGATGTCTGCAGAAGAACAAAGAATAAGACCTGTGGCCATTAAGGTGATTCTGACTCATGGTGAACTCATGTACTACAGAGGAGATCTACTACAGGATTTTCTTGGCTGCAATCCTTACAGGTGCAGATCACCAGGCCTTTGTTCCTTGACCCTGCTGGGTGGGTCTGAACAGCCAAACTTTAGGTTAGTAGCCAACTGCAAACCACTAGTGATGGCAGATTAAATAAATATCTTATTATCAGACATACAATGCAGAGATGAGAAGCATGCAGGGGAATTTCAACTTCCAGATGAAAATAGTGCTCAGAGTCAATCTTCAGTGGATTCTAATTCTGCCTAACTGATGTCTTAAAGGTACTTTGATGCGGTAAATTTGCTTGTATTTTTATACTTATCTATGATGATAAGTCAACAAGTTTATTTAATTTTGATTGAGAAATACATAACAATAATTTTCTTATATTCTTATCTACTATTGTTTTGTTGCTGTCGTTAGGTACCATTGGGTCAGTTCCGACTCATAGCCACGCTATGCACAACAGAACAAAATGTTGTCCTGGCCTGTGCCATCCTCACAATCATTGCCATGTTTGAGCACCTTGTTGCAACCACTCTACCTATTCATACTCATTGAGAATCTTCCTCTTTTTCACTGATCCTCTTCTTTACCAAGCATGATATCCTCCTTCAGGGACTGGTTCCTCCTGATAACATGTCCAAAGTATGTGAGACAAAGTCTTGACATCCTTTCTTCTAAGGAGCATTTTGGAAGCTCTTCTTCCAAGACAGATTTGTTCATTCTTTTGGCATTCCATCATATATTCAATATTTTTTACCAACACCATAATTTAAAGGCATCGATTCTCCTTCTTCCTTATTTATGGTCCAGCTTTCACATGCATATGAGGTGATTGAAAGTATCATGGCTTGGGTCAGGATCACCTTAGTCTTCATAGTGACATCTTTGCTTTTTAACACTTGAAAGAGGTCTTTTGCAGCAGCTTTGCCCACTTCATTTGATTTCATGATTGCTGCTTCTATGGACGTTGGTTGTGGATCCAATTAAAATAAAAACCTTGACAACTTCAATCTTTTCTCCATTTATCATGATGTTGCTTGTTGGTCCAGCTGTGAGGATTTTTGTTTTCTTTACGTTGTGGTGTAGTCCATACTGAAGGCTGTGGTCTTTGATCTTCATAAGTAAGTGCTTCAAGTAGTCTTCTCAGTTTGCTAATTCAGCAAAGTGACAGAGGATGGTAGTCTGCTGTTTAACACTTTAAAAATACTAATGGATCTTGCATTAGCATTTTATTCAATAATTTGGGTTAACTGATGAGTCTTGGTTATTTAAGGAAATATTTTATCCATTCTTATTCTAAAGAAGGCATTGAGGTAGCTGATACGTGCTGTGTGCACTAATTCCAAGGAGGATTTATAATGGTAACAAGATGAATCACTGTTAACCGGATTTATTTCACTAATTGAAAATCTTACTCATCGCTTATCCCGCTATTCTTCCCCCACCTCCAATTTTAAACAAACCCCAAAGGCAAAAAGGCTGTTGAACAGCTCATGTATTACAGCAAATAAATTATATAATAGACGATAATTAATTTAGTAATCTATTCCATTTCACTTGTTGAGGTACAAAAAAAAAGTACCATAAAATGCTCTATTGGCTAGCAACTCTACATTTTATAAAGGTTCATATAAAGTGAAAGAAGGAAAATTAAACTAAATAAACAAATTTATATACCATATATAACCCTAATAATCAAATCATCAGAGTTAGGGAACACAGTGAGATTTCCTATTCAAATCAATTCTTCCCCTATCTCCCTCTGTTAATATTTTGTGCCTATCTCTTCTTGGTTATTATTGATTCTTTCATCTATCAGTACTAATACCTTTCTAAAGTATGACTCTGTAAATACTTACAATGAACATAACTCTCAGACTTGGAGGCTGCTTTACTGCAAGCTGTCTAATTACATAAACGCCTTCAGGTATTCACAGCATATCTTCCCTCAGGCAAACAAGTCTGGTGTCAATGGTTTTTGCCTTGGTTGATTAAAGGGATGACCAGCTTTTCCCTCATTTCCTGTTTCTCCTTTCCTCATCTCTCACTCCTTTTCTTTGAGATTACAGCAGAAAATAGGAGGAAGGAAATGAGGTTAAACAATTGACAATGTGCTAAACACATTGTGTTTTTTGTGACAGAGAAAAAAATTATTAAACTTAAGCACCACTTCTTTAGGAATTAAAAGCAAAATATCAACATTAAAATAGTTTTATTTTTGACTTAACTGTTTTTGATAAATTACATTTTCATTAGTTTACCTGTAGGAAGCCTACTATTTGAACAACGACAACAACAATAATCCACAAACAACGGTTAAGCGTTGTTTATATAGCTTGAATATCTTTTTTGTAAGCAGAGGCAACTTCCCAGATTCTAGAGTCAGGACCTGAAAAATGTTAAACGTTTTAGAAAAACTTGGCAACATTAGAGTATAGATTTAGTCAGATTTACCTCCATTTGTATCCATGCAAATCACTGCTTAGCAGAAAAGCTTTATTCTTTTTTTTTGTCAGTTAATAGAATAACAGTTTTAGCTTGACCCAAATTTAGAATATATTTAATACCATAACGTTAAAATAGTTACTTTTGAAACTTGGGATCTAATAAAAATTGCATTTTTCATCTGTTCAAAGAACATTTCTACTGCTCAGAAGAGAAAAAAAAAATCTGAAATATACTACAGTATTTTCCAAAATCGAGTTACATTAGTCTTTCTCAAAAATGTAATCAGCAAAGTAAAAAATAATTCAACGTATTTGCTTTGTTGTGTGCTGTTGAGTCAATTCCAACTCATAGCAACCCTGTGCGACAGAGTAGAATTATCCCGTAGGTTACGCTAATCTATAAACTGTATGGGAGCAGAACCCCAGGTGTTTTTTTCCCTCAGAGTTGCTGGAGAGTTAGAATCACTGACCCTAACCTGTTGTAAATTTCCTTTGGAGCCTATGTTATTTCAAACATTTTCAAGGGTAATATAATATCTGGTTATCTACAGCCATTTGGGACAATTCATTTACCCTAAAATGTCTTGATATTTACTTGACCCATGGTATTCTCAAAAAAAAAAAAAAGATCTACCCCTCAGAAGGTGTCCCTGGGTAGTGCAAACAGCCTGCTTGGTTACAAACTGAAAAGTTGAAGGTTTAAATCCACCCACAGGCAACTTAGAAGAGAGGCCTGGTGATCTACTTCCAAAATATCAGCCACGGAAGACCCTGTGAAGCACGGTTCTTCTCTGACACACTTGGGGTAGCTATGAATGGGAGTCGACTAATCTGAAACCAGAAAAATGTTCCTCAGAATATCTTTGCGCTGTTCTGAAGGGCAAACCACCTAGTTATTTGAGATTTAATTCATGATATTTCATTGATTCTCTTTTATCCATTTTCGTCATTCACACCAGGGAGTTTATTAGGAGGCAGCTTATAGAAAAAAAGATGCCAAAGGCTATCTCCGTCATGGAAAGGGGAAAAATACAGCGGACAATCAAAGAGAAGATATTTTATAGGCACTCTCTTATTTAGGAATTGTGCTTTCTTCTTGACACTGATCTAGTTGGGTAAGGTTTTCCTTTTAGGCGTCTAATCCTTGACATCTAGATCATGGGTAAGCACATAATTGTAGGATCTTCCTATTTCAGTAGCGGAAGGAAACTGCTCAGCCAGATGGATGTAGATTGTACCGGAATTGCTGCTGAATCGGTGCTCGCCCTCAGTGGAAGGAAAATGTGCTCGTTCCAAGCTGCTAATAGGCTTTGCCCTTCCTCTGGTTAATAGGCAGTCACTGGGTCAAGGCACACATGATGACGTTAAAGCTGATAGTCCTTTGCTAATTATAATGGTAACGTAGGAAGTGGTTAAGCGTTTCCTGTAAATCAGCTGTTACCCCTTGCTATTCTCTGACCTTCACTACTACGGTGAAGGGTGGGGACACAGGCAATTTCTGGTATGACAGAGCCTGGGAGAAGCAAGGGCTGGATAATTTAGCAACAGCAAAATCAGTAAAATTACCAGGCATTAAAAATATGTTTAAATACTAAAAGTACAGGAAAAGAAGGAATTTTTCAATTTCTAAGGTATCTTCTAGTAAAAAAAAATAATGTATATATGTATATATACAAAAAAATATTTTAAATACTCCAATCTTTACTACTCATGTTTTTCCAAATGGGAAATGATTATTGTTATGGATTGAAATGTGTCCTTGAAAAATGTGCATCAACTTGGCTAGGCCATGATTCCCAGTATTGTGTGATTATCCACCATTTTGTCATCTTAGATGATTTTCTTATGTGTTGTAAATCCTATCTCTATGATGTCAATGAGGCAGGACTCAATCTACACTATTAGGTTGTATTTTGAGTCAGCCTCTTTTGAGATATAAAAGAGAGAAGGGAAAAACAGACAGCGGGAACTCATACAGTAGTGCCAGGAGCAGAACATGTCCTTTGGGCCTAGGGTCCCTGTACTGAGAAGCTCCTAAACCAAGGGAATGTTGGTGACAAGGACCTTCCTCCAGAGGTGTCAGAGAGAGAAAGCCTTCCCCTGAAGCTGGTGTCCTGAATCCAGACCTCTAGCCTCCTAGACTGTGAGAGAATAAACTTCTTCTTGTTAAAGACATCCACTTGTGGTATTTCTGTTGTAGCAGCACTGGATAACTAAGACAGTTATGATGGCTTATACATGGACTTTTGCTTAAATTTAAAATATCATGTTCCTCTGGGATTATGGCAACAAGAGCAGCCTCAGAAATAAATAGGCATGACTCTATTTATGGAACACAACTTCCACAGTGTCCTTTGGTTAAGTTCAATGCATGTGGTTTCCATTGCTTGTGTCTAGCCCACTCACATATAGTGACATGTTATAGTGCTTAAACCATTATAGCTACTGCTAACAAATCCCAGACCTTACCCCCACCATTACTGGCCTGTTTTGACCTCAAGCTTCTGGGATTAGTGAGTTATTGCCCTCCAGAGAAGTTTGGTTAGAGGAAGAGGTAAGAGGTGCGTGCGCAGCAGAGCTGAGAAGTAGGAGAAAGGCATCTGTTGCCATCGAGTCGATTCCAACTCATAGCAACCCTACAGGACAGAGTAGAACTGCCCTATAGAGTTTCCAAGGAGTGCCTGGTAGATTTGAACTGCCAACCTTTGATCAGCAGACATAACTCTTAACCACTAAGCAATCTCTAATTTTCTGAGCACCTACTGTGTGCAGGCATTGTACTAGGTTCTGGGCATACAATGCGGAAAAAGGAGACACAGGGCTGCTGTCAGAGCTTTCACAGTCAAACACAGTCTGAAATGGGGCTGAGGCTAGGGCCCTTGGCTGATGTTGAGATTATGTGAAGTGGGATTTGGGGAAAGGTCAATGTTAAGGTGCAAGGGGTGTTAGATGTATTCAGAGTTGAGAAGATTTGGGTTGTTCCAACTTTATCATTTTGGTGAGAGATTTATAATTTGAAAGATGTTTTCTTTTCTTTTTTTTCCTAATAGTGGAGATGTCATCTTGCAGCAGCTCTCCGTTTTCAGAAAAGCTATTTAGTTAATTAAATGGTTCATTTAATTATCAGAGAAATCTCTATCTGAATTCCTGAGTAGTGGAGGACAAATGGAGCCGTGGTAACTTATCTCCATATTCCTTTGTATGCAGACCTTAAATGTTTCTATGTAAAGATTTTTAAGGTTGTATAAATTTGTATGAGGAGTCTCCTGGAACTTAATGAGCTGGTATTCAGGCTCTATTTTTTATTGACGTTTATAAAGACCACTGGAGTAGTTCTGGCCCAGGCTGAATAGAAGGAAAGGCCAATAAAGCTCTTGAGTTTAACACACACACACAATGCACACACATGCACACATAAGGGGATACACACACACCAACAGAGAAGAAAGGGAAAGGAACAAATGAGGTACCTCCTGAACCAGGATAGAAGCCAAATTTTGGACAGTTTGTTCTGGGCACCAAAAAGTGCTGATTTCGAAATCTCTTCTGATCCAATCATTCTGATTCTCCAGGGGTATTTTTTGTGTATACAGAAAATAACATTGTTGATAAATTAGTGATAACAGCCTTTTTTTAAATTCCCTTTTCTTTTTAATTTTTTTTTTTTTATTATAGGTAAATTTGGGTGTAGGTGCCCTTGGATATATCCATTTTATTTCCCATCCTTTCAATGAATGCATCATATGATATTACGGCGAAATATGTAGAAAGCACCTACCACACACACAGACATACACACACACACACATACGTACACACATAGCAATATTCTAGACTTTAAGAAGCATGACAAACTCATCCTTTGCACTTTCATTCTAACAGTTGAAATGGGCAATGGCTAATAACTAATAACTATGATAAAAAGTCAAGTTCTTTGAAGAAATATAAAGCAGGTGAGGTTCGTAAGTGACAGAGAGAATAAGTTAGACAGATGATCAGGGAGAGCCTCCTGTAACAGGTGACATTTGAGTAAGGACCTGAATGAACTAAGGGAGTCTACCATTTGAATGTCCTAGTGAAAAGTACACAAGGGTGAGACCTGTTCAAGAAACAGCCAGAAAGTCCTTCAGAATATGGTGTGCAGAAGAAATGGAAATGAGATTAGAGACGTAAATCAACTCTAAGTGTTTTAGATTTTCTTCCTAATATGAGGCCGGTGAAAGTTATATTTTAGGAGAATCCTGTCTGCTCTGTGGAGAATTAACTCTAGAAGGGCAAGAATTGGAGCAAGCCCAGTTAGGAGGCTACTTCTGCAGCCTAGGTGAGATATGGCCTTAGTTTAGACTGGCATGATAACAGTGAAGATGGAGAGAAGTGGTCGTATTCTCCATCTGTCTTGAATATAGAGATCACAGGGTTTCTCATGGATTGAAGGTGCAGAGAATAAAAATTAGAAGGAAGTGAGGAGGTCAAAGTTAACTTCAAGCATTTTGGCCAGAGCCATCGGGTACTTGGTAGTGTCATTTTCTGTCATGTGGAACATTAAGAACGAGACTTTAAAAAAATTTTTTTTTTCATTACGCAAGGTTTTTTAAATTTTATTTATTTATTTATTTATTCTTTTGGTGGAGTGCTGAGAATCAAGAGTTCTAGTTTTGACTGACTGTTGTTGTTTGGTACTGTCAAGTCGGTACTGACTCAGACTGGTCTTATGTCAGCAGAATGAAAAAATCCCCGACCCTGTGCCATCCTCACTGACTACTTTTGAAATAATTATTAGATACCCAAGGGGAGTTATAACAGGAGTGTTGGTTTTAACAAACTAGGAAATCACAGGAGAGATGGAGGTGGAAATATACACATGAAATTTATCAGTGTAAAGACTTTCAAAGAAATAGAACTTGGTGATTTCTTCTAGACATAATTAAGCCAAGCCTTAGCTCTGTCAAAATCTACTGATAGGAAAAGTAAGAGGAGGGCTGAGAATTGACCATTGGATTTGGAAACTTTGATGTCATTTGTGATAATGAATAAAGTAGTTTCAGGAAGTGGTAGATGCAGGGATGGGTTACCCAATAAGCGAGGTATGTACAGACTTAATTGAGCTTACTTACAAGAGGGAGTTCAGATGTCCACCAGGATAGTAGGATTAGGAGCAATGATAAGCAAATATTTAAAATATCAGTGTACTCTTGTTGCTTTGGGCTATTTTCTACAATGTCCTATGAGAAATTTAGATGTAGGCTCAAGTAGTAAAGGTAGCAGGATTGGTGACAATAGGACTGTGAAGAAGATAAGTCTAGGACACTTTTAAGGAAACTCTTTCCACTAAGTAGAAGATAAATAACTAGACACTGCATGGATGTTTAGTAGGTTTATATAAGAGGAAGGAGTGAGAGGGGAGGTATATCTGCCTAGAGCCACACTATATAAAAGTATCAGGGAAGGACAATGCATGTATGTAGCCTAGGGAAATGCTTTTTAAATAGCAATCTCCATTAGAGCTAAACTAGGTAAAAGAAAAAAAAAAAGAAAAAATTTTAAGACATTTATGGTATTATCTCAAATCCATATATTGACAATATCATAGGAAACAACTGCTATCAAAAGAAGTGGTCTGGGATAGAAGATAGGCAATTGTTATCATTGCCCTCATTTTATATATTATATAGATATTCTGTACAAGGAAATAAGCTGCATTATATCATTTAAAGTAGATAGAGAGAGGGACGTAGATATAGATATATAAAGTAAAAGATCATGTAAAAGAGTTGAACACAAGATTTTAAAGGGCAGCTCGAGAAGAAAAAGTAAAGTATTATAATGAAATGTGCAAAGACCTGAAGTTTGAAAACCAAAGGGGAACAATACATTTGGCATTTCTCAAGCTGAAAGAACTGAAGAAAAAATTCAAGCCTTGAGTTGAAATATTGAAAAATTCTACAGCAAAATATTGAATGACATAGGAGGCAACAAAAGACGATGGAAAGAATAGAGTCACTGTACCAAAAGAATTGGTTGACGTCATTTATTTTAAGAGGTACCATATGATCAAGAATCAACGGTATTGAAGGAAGAAGTTCAAACTGCACTGAAGACACTGGGGAAAAAGAAGGCTCCAGGAACTGATGAAATATCAATTGAGATGTTATAACAAAAGGACATGATGCTGTAAGCGCTCACTCAACTGTCTATGTGAAGAAATTGGACAGATACCAGGCTAGCCGAGTGTAAGAGGTTCATATTTGTGTCCATTCCAAAGAAATGTAATCCAAAGGAATGTGAGAATTATCAAACAATATCACTGATATCACATGCAAGTAAAATTATATGTATAAAATTTTGATGAAGATAACTCAAAAACAGTTGCAGCGGTACATTGACAGGGACCTGCCAGAAATCTAAGACAGATTCAGAAGAGTACAAGAGATATCATTGCTGACCTCAGATGGATCTTGGCTGAAAGGAGAGAATACCAGAAAGATGTTTACACGCATTTTATTGACTATGCAAAGGCATTTGACTGTGTAGATCAAAACAAATATTGGATAACATTGCAAAGAATGGGAATTCCAGAACACAACTGTGCTCATGCAGACTCTGGTTATAGACCATGAGGCAGTCACTCAAACAGAATAAGGGGATACTGAGTGGTTTAAAATCATAAAGTGTGTTACAGGGTTATATCCTTTCACCATACTTACTCAATCTGTATGCTGAGCAAATAATCTGAGAAGCCAGTCTATAATAAGAAGAACACAGTATCAGGATTGGAGGGAGACTTATCAACAACCTGCAATATGCAGATGACACAACCTTGCTTTATGAAAGTTATCAGAACTTGCAGCACTTACCAATGTAAATCAGAGGCTACAGCCTTCAGTATAGATTAAACCTCAACATAAAGACAACAAAAATCCTCACAACTGGACCAGTAAGCAACATCATAATAAATGGAGAAAAGATTGAAGTTGTCAAGGATTTCATTTTACATGGATCCACAATTAATGCCCATGGAAGCAATCTAGAAATCAAATGACATATTGCATTGGGCAAATATGCTGCAAAAGAACTCTTTAAAGTGTTAAAAAGCAAAAATGTCACTTTAAGGACCAACATATACCCGACTCCTGTAAACTCATTGCTGTTGAGTTGATTCCAACTCATAACAACCTTATAGGACAGAGTAGAACTGCCCCATAGGGTTTTCAAGGAGGACCTGGTGGATTCAAACTGCCGACCTTTTGGTTAGCAGTTGCAGTGCTTAACCACTACACCACCAGGGTTTCTGCACCAGACCCGAGCCATGATACTTTCAATTGCCTCATATGCATGGGACAGCTGGACAATGAATAAGGAAGACTGAAGAAGAATTTATGGCTTTGAATAATGGTGTTGGTGTAGAATATACCATGGACTACCAGAAGAAAAAACAAATCAGCCTTGGAAGAAGTACAGGCCCTAGAGAAGTACATCATACTTGGTAAAGTAGAAGGTCAGCAAAAAAAAAAAAAAAGGACTCTCAATAAAATGGATTGATATAGTGGCTGCAAAAATGGGCTTAAAGATAGCAATGATTGTGAGCATAGCACAGGACCAGGCAGTGTTTCATTCTGCTGTACATAGCCATGAGTCAGAACCAATTCAATGACTATATATAATATGTGTGTATATATACATATACACACACATATATACATATATAACATTTGAGGTTTTAAGTCTTATTTGAAAAATGCATCTATTTTAAGTGCATTATAGATGACTTTATTGAGTTCCTCTTCTGAACGTTAAGATGTATTTCAGTTAGGAAAGCCAACATAGGAGAAAGACTCAGAGCAGAAGGATCTGTCTGGTAGGTTTGCATTTCAGAGAATAGGGCTAGAATTCAGATTTCAGTTACAATCAAGTCAATACCCCTAGGTGTTTCAGTCCCAATTCATCCATTGAATTTATATCTAATTGTCACAAAAATAATAAAGTCTGTAGTGCAAATTAAAAATATCTAGTCCTTGTGCTCTTTTATCATCAGATATAAAGTAGGTATCATTACTTTATTCCAATGATGACACATTAAGGACCAGAGAGCTGGGGCCTATCTAGCCTAAACCGGGTAATACAATCCTGCCTTCACTTTGAAAGCTTAGCAAAAGTATAAAGCCTCCCAACCATGCAAAAGACATATAACTCCCAAACAATTTCAACTGCTTAGAACATGTTTAAACATCACACCAAAATTATGTGTATAAAGAAGAGTAAATAATATGCAAGTTCCATAACTCATTTTAGTATTCCAAGTGGTTTCAAGTACTTCCAATTTATTTGAATTTACATTGGTGTCATTTATTTCAAACCAATATTTTGCATGTTTGAAACTATGAAATGTTGGCAAATAGAGAGACCATGTTACTTTACTGGAACTAATGGTTGCCTATGTCAAGAGATTGTCTGTTTATTCTTACGTAACATTAAAGCCTAAAAAGGAAATTCTCCTGAGAAGATTCCAGCTAAAGAGAAAGTCATAAAATTTAAAAAAAAAAAAAAAAGAAGGGGAGGAGAGACAAGGAAATAATGGAGCTATTTAAAAACATGCAACTGAGTTTATATCCATATAACATCATCATACTGTCCAATTTGAAATGACCAATGTCAGTCCATTTCAGCTCACTAATGCCTAGGATATTGATGTTTACGTGTGCCATTTCATTTTTGAAAGTTTCCAATTTTCCTAGATTCATACTTCGTACATTCCAGGTTCCGATAATTAATGGATGTTTGCAGCTATTTCCTCTCATTTTGAGTCATGCCACAACAGCAAATGAAGGTCCTGAAAGCTTTACTCCATCCACATCATTAAGGTTATGTTCGTGGTCACAGCATTACAATTTGCAAGCCCCAAGCATTGAGCAATCTATAGCACGGAACTGGGAAGTGAAAGAAGAAGAGATTGTTGTTTGGAATCGAGGTGAATGCATCTTAACCAGGTTTCCAGGAATCTGAACAACTATACCAGCATCCCTGCCCCTGGAGAAAGAGAAGCCAAGAAAGGAAAAAAAGTGCTTTTTTTCTTTTTAACATGATAAATTTCAAATGTCTAGTAGACATCCAAGTGTACCTAAAAAAATGTCTCTAGGTGACATCACATGGGTTCTGACTCATAGAGACCCCATGTGTAACAGAGCAAAATGCTGCCTGGTCCTGCACCATCCTCACAATTGTTATCCTTGAGCCCATTGTTGCAGCCACTGTGTCAATCCATCTCACTGGGGGTCTTCCTCTTTTTCACTGACACTCTGCTTTACCAAGCGTGATGTCCTCCAGGGATCAATCCCTCCTGATAATGTGTCCAAAGAAAGTGAGACATAGTCCCACCATCCTCCCTTCTAAAGAGCATTCTGGCTGTACTTCTTCCAAGACAGATTTGTTCATTCTTCTGGCAGTCCATAGTATATTCAGTATTCTTTGCCAACATCATAATTCAAATGTGTCAGTTCTTCCTTGATATTCCTTTTTCTTTGTCCCGTTTTTGCATGAATATGAGGTTATTGAAAAGGCCATGGCTTGGATCAGGCATGTCTTAGTTCTCAAAGTGATGTCTTTGCTTTCTAACACTTTAAAGATGTCTTTTGCAGCAGATTTACCCAACGCAATGCATAGTTTGATTTCTTGACTGCTACTTTCATGGGTGTTGACTGTGGATTCAATTAAAATGAAATCCTTGACAATTTCAATATTTTCTCCACTATGTTTCTTACTGGTCTGGTTGTGAGGATTTTTGTTTTCTTTATCTTGAGGTGTACCTATAAAATAGACAGATGAATATATGAGTCTGGAAATTTATTGAGCTGAAAATATAAATTTTAGAGTCTTTAAGGCCATGGAACTTTGTAATATTACATGAAAAGCAAAAAACAGTTGCTGATGACTGGATTCAGGCTCATGGCAACCCCACGAGTGTATAAGTGTGCTTTATAGGATTTTCAAGGCTGTGATCTTTCAAAGCAGATCAAGTGTTTCTTCCAGGGTGCTTAACGATTTGCACCACCCAAGGGCTCCATAATATTACACAGAAAGAGCTTTTAGATGGAGAAGAAAAATGGCCTAATTCTGATTGCTGTGGCATGCCATCTTTTGGGTCTTAGATAGAGGAGGAGAATCTTGTATAGTGAACTGAGAAAAAGCAGCAAGTGAAAAAACGGAAAATCCAGAAGGTTAAAATCCCTTGCAGAAAACCAAATGCAGGAAGTTTTCAGGAAGAAGGAAGTGATTAAAAAAAAAATAGTGTTATAAACAGAATGAAATAGGGTTTAAGAGTTTGGAACTAGAAAGACGGAAAGTTTTGACAATTTTGACAGTATATTTTTAGTGGTACAATAGGAAGAAAAACCTGACCATGGTTCTTAAAAACAGTGGAAGAACTAGAGGTGATTAAATATTCATAGTTTTTGAAGATGTTTACTGTAAAGATGGGAAGAGGAGACTGAAAGAAAGAGAAGTTTCTGGAATCTCTGCTACCTCAATTTCAGATTCTGCTCTGTTCTTGAACCCCAGTGGCATCCCTATATCTGAGTGGCACCCTCCTATGTTTTATGCCATATCCCTTTTTGTAGTTAAGCAAGCTAGAGGGAGTTGCTGTTGGTTGCAACCAAAAGTCATAACTAATACAAAGGAGACTACATTTTCCATTCCCTCCCTTCCTATGTTATGTATCTAATTCATGGGAAGTTCTAAATTCTTCACTTCCCTACAGGACTACCCAAAAGAGCCCCCAGGTTAACTTTTTAAGGTGCTGCATGCATAACTGATTATCTGCATTTTTTTCTTTGAAGTGGCTACTTGACAATATTTCTTCCCACTTGTCAAAAATACTGATCTACTTTACAATACGAAAATTAAAATAATATGAGTTGGTGTCATGCACAAGCCAACTCCCTTTAAGCCTTTATTGTATTTCTTTTGACCTGCTTTTTACAACTGTTTATTGACCTAATTATAAAAGTATGACTAGTTGAGTCACATGGTAGTCCAACAGGCCTAGTGTTCTTAAACTATATAGTGATCCTAAGAATTTCCTTTTGTTTGCAATCACACCAGAGATGTACTCTTGGCCTTGAGTCTGTAAGAACTGGGAAAACATTTGGCCACTCCAATGTCAACACAATCCATTTTTGTAAATTATTATGTTCCTTGAAATTCTTCCATCTGAGAGTAAAGAGGCTCTGGTTAGCTTAAACAATGAAAAGCGAATAAATATGGCATTAGCTAGTGGCCCATACTAAAATGGATGTATTTTTCTTTGCCACATCCTTAGGGGAAAGAACAGCAAAATCAAGTGATGTGACTTTTAGCTAATTTACTGGTAAAAATCAGCCTTTGAGTTAATTTTCTCTGGCATATTAGTTCTTGCTTTGTGTTTCCAGACAATTTTCACTGGAAAATGGATGCTGTTTACTCTTTCCTCATAATTATATCCACATAGCATACAGTTTCCTATTCAGCTATCTGGCATGACTTATGAAGCCCTTTAGGGGCAGAAACTAAATCACAAAGGAAATCTTAACTCATACCTGGACCCTAACAATCATTAGGTTAGCACTGGTGACTGCTGTTTCATTTTTGGCAAGAAATTTGCTGGCTCTGCCTGGAAAAAATGAATGGATATGGAAAGTGAGGGGAACTGAGAGGTTATGTGCAGAAAGTTTGGAAATTTGTTGTTGTTTGTTTGTTTTCTGTTCCCAGAATTCTAGGGGAGGATCAAAGTTCTCCTTTTGGAGTTAGACACAGGATGAGATTCAGCCTATGGGCATATCTGACCTCACCTTTGGAACAGTGGTTTCTATTCAAGCTGAAATCAACTCATATTATTGATCCATAATGGTCCTAATTCTAATTCTAAGAGTTCCTTCAGTTTACAGTATGGTTGTTGATATCCTCTATAAGAAAAAGGGAGATGAGGAGCAAGGAATTACGAAAGTTAATAATGTCAGTTTCAATTAATACATTTTATTAAAATATCTTATTATTGTACCTAATCAAGGTGTTTTATCATCTGTAGTTCCTTGCTGTGGCAAAATCACCTAAGTGAAATTTAGTCATTTGCCCTTCGCCTTCTATGGGCAGAATATCTGAAGCTTCCAGGAATTAGAGGTTGTTCTTGTTGCCATCAAGTCAATTCCAACTCATGGCATCCCCATGTATGCAGAGTAGAACTGTGCTCCGTTGACTTTTCAAGGCTGTGATCTTTCAGAAGCAGATTGTCAGGGCTGTCTTCCAATGCACCTCTGGGAGGGTTTGAACTGCCAGCTTTTCAGCTAGCACTCTAATGCTTAACTCTTTGAACCACCCAGGGACTGAAGTTGCCAGCAAATCGAGGTAGGTAGGGCCATTTTTCCTCCATCACCACAATGTCAACAGCAAATCACATGTTACTGTTAATACAAGTCTCAGATGAGTTCTCCACATCACAAACAATTATTAGTAAGCAAGTATAAAATCTACCCTGCATCTTTCTGTCTCTCAGATCTGACCTTGACATTCACCCATCATCTTGCATGAAAAGGTTGCTCTGAGGCAGAGGTAATGTTATTCTAACAGTACAACAGATACACCAGCTACTAAAATATTTTAATGAAAACTATGCATAGACAACATAACACTGACAAATTTTAGACACCCAATAAAATATTTTTTGAGTGGATGAATGAATGGAAAGGACCACAGAAATTGTTAGAAAGTATAAAACATTCTTTACAGAATAGTCTAATAAATCTTAGAAGATAAATTTAAGGACAAATAGAATCTACCTTCATTCATAGAATTTAGTGGAAATGACTCTCTTCCGTGAAGTAGACCATACATATCATGTAAAGTTTCCTACACTAAGAAACTATAAAGTACAAAATAGTGAACAAAAGAAACTAGGAAGAATGAAGATGACTATGATAAGACTATTTTTAAAAATCTGAGTGTATTGGATTTTGGTTGAATCAAATGTCTATCCTTACTAAGGCTGGAAATTTGTAAAGTAGAATGTCAAGTCACTACAATAAGGGTAAAATATTCAAATTAGGGGCCTGTCAAGCTTTTTCCCTCAATTTCTTGAAGTTTACTTCCTAAAATGACCCAATAGAATTTAGGCTAAAAATGCCCTGAAGCAATGACAGACATTTTATGATAAGCATAGAAATGATATAGAAGGTACAGTAGTAAAAAAGGAATGGGTTGAAAAACAAAGCTTAGCAAAACATACTTTAAGCAAAAATAAAAGTTTAAAAAGTTGTATCTCGCAAATCTGTAACGATAATGGAAGAATTACCACACCCTCTTAGAAATCATTATTTGAATTCAATATTTTCTGAATACAATCCAGTCAACTGGAAATTAACAATAAAATATGGGAGACATAGAACATTGATACATAGTGTTGATGGAAGAACAGAAGGATTCATTGATGGATAGAAAAACGGACGGATGGGCTGAAAGACAAGCTTTTCTATAAATTTGTTTTTAAAAACAATGCATTCTTTCAATTAACTCACGGGTGAAAAATAAAATTAATACTGTAGACAATACTTATCACTGGAAGTTTATCTGAAAATAAACAACAATGAATACATTACAGTTCAAACCCTGCGTAACTATTAAATTAAAATTCATAACCTTCAATATATGTTTTTATAGAAAATAAATGAACGTAAGTATTCTACACAAGAAATTACAGGGGAAAGCCTACCATTTTATAGGGATTTAGAAAGAAATGATGATAATTACATATATTAAGCCTACCATGTTTAAACAGAAGTCATTTCATTAAATAAAGTAAATATTTTTTGCCAAAAAAAATTGTTCTCAAAAAATTGGGATGCTAACCTAAGTGTCCTGTAGTATCACCTGATTGAAATGAAAACACACACACACACACACACACACACACACACACACACACACAGCAGCTTATGAAATGGCAGTAGAATGTTTACTTTCAGCTACACTTTATTTTTTTTAATTTTCCTATAATCTGAACATAGTAACTTCATAATCAGGGCTTTTGAATAAACTTATTTAGCATAAACTAAGAAACTTGGTAGATAAAAACAGAACTTGTCTTGCTCTGGAAAACAGGGCAATTCAAATTAATTTTAGAGAAGGCATTACTTTGTTAGAGCACCCGAAAAACCTCAAGATCTCCCCATTTACTGTCATCAAGGCTTTTCAAAGGCAAGATCAATTCTTCTGACTAAATGAATATTCATCGTGGACGTACTCATTGAAGAAAGATGAGACGAACTCAAAAACTCCATCTGGTCCACTTTCTACAAAGCTGTACACATGTGTCATTAATTCATTTATAATATTGTAAACACCCCATTCTATCCAGAGAGCAAGGCATACTCAAGTGGGCAAAATTTCAGCATCGTACCTAACAAGAAGGTGGACAACAGGCTTTTAGAGCATTTCCACACATTCTCTTTGTTTCTCAGAAATGCATTACATTATACTCACATTGCTATCTTTTTCACCTAGAAACAATACCAGAAGAAAAGAAATGAAGTACTTTCCTATTATAATGCAGTCTTTTCACCGTACTTTTTGCAGTTGTTATTTGCTCTTTAGTTTTGCTTTCCCCTGGGAGGATGCTTAATGCTTCCAAGGCTCTCCTATTAAGTACATGAAAGTACATGGCTTTTTGCAGGAGTGGTCCAGCTAATACTCAGCCCAAAGCCCTTCCCTAATGCATTTCACCATAACTTTGTGAAAGTTCCATTTAGGAATCTGCTCTGTGGAAACTGGATGTGCCTTTTCGGTGCCAGGGATTACAAAGGTTAAATCCATGCACCCAGCTGTTTCCCACATGCTGGGCTTAGCGAGGACAGTGTCCAGCTTCCTTCCCCTGCTGACCCCTCCCCTGTATTTTTATCTCTCTTTCTCCCCTAGAGTGACAGGCACTGGCTGGGTCTCAGTGTCCTGGGGTAACGGCCATGAAGCAGGTTTTGATAAGAAACAGGATGTGCGATGGTTCCTCTGAAACAAAATTGGAATAAAATTCTCCATCCCTCCCCCTTCACCAGGCAGAGGGCTAGATGTTCTTACATACTCTCACGTATTTATTTCACAATTACCTTTTTAGGCAAACATGTCAATAAGGAAGGAAAGTAAACTTCAGAAAGATTATGAAAGTCCCCATGATCAAATTACCAGGCGAGGTCACATTAGTGAAGAGCTGGTAGGGAAGGCATTTTGAAGTCAGGTGTTTCTGACCCAACATCTCATCTTCTTTCTACTACTCAATACTGTGTCTCAGGTATAGATAGATGATAGATAGATGAAAAGATGAGGGATATATAGGTAGATAGATAGACAGATGATAAATAGATAGATAGATAGATAGATAGATAGATAGATAGATAGATAGATAGATAGATAGATAGATAGATAGATAGATAGATAGATAGATGATAGATGAGGGATAGATAGAAAGATATAGGGTAGATAGATGAGGGAGAGATATAAGAGAGAGATAAGAGTTTAATAGTGTGGTAGACTGAATAATGGCCCCTCAGGACACCTCCCCAAAATTATTGAAGCCCTAATCTCTGGAACATGTGAGTGCTTATGTTCCATGGCAAAAAATGAACTTTGTAGATACAATTAAGATTAAAACCAAAAATCAAACCCATTGCTATTAAGTCCATTCCAACTCCTAGTGACCCTATAGTTCAGAGTAGAACTACCCCATCGGGTTTCTAAGCCTGTACATTTTTGTGGAAGCAGACTGCCACATCTTTTGGACCACTGGTCTTTTGGTTACGGTGGAGCACTTAACTACTGCACTACCAGGGCTCCTTGTAGACCTTAAAATAGGGAAATTATCCTGTATTATCCTAAAGAAGCCAATCTAATCTCCTGAATCCTTAAATGCAGCGAATGTTCTCTGGCTGGAGTCAGAAATGTGGTGAACGAAGGCAGGAGGGTGTATCAGAAAGCTCCCGAGCGTGGAAGGACTGGGCTTCAGCGTGCCATTGCTGGGCCTGAGGTATAGATGGCCACAAGCAAGGGCTGGAAAGAGACCCCTAGGAGGTAAGACTAGTCCCCAGCTGACTGCCAGCAAGGAACCAGGAACTTCTGAACTGCAGCAACAAGAAACTGAATTTGGCCAATAACCCAAATGAACTTGGAAGCAGATTCTTTAGTACTGTCTCCAGGAAGGAACTCGGCTCACCTGATACTTCGATTTTAAGCTCAGTGAGACCTGTGCAGGACTTCTGACCTACAGAAGTCAGTTAATAAATCTGTGTTGTTTTTAGCCATTAAGTCTGTGCTAATTTGTTAGCAACTGTGATAGAGAACTGAAAGAGACAGATACTTAGATACAAGCACACACATGTATTGGTATTTCAACCTAAGGAACAATGATACAGAATTGTAGAAGGTATCTGATCTTTAGCCCCCAAAGCAGATGTGCTTAAATCCCAAACCTAAATCTTCAAAAAACATCTCAAACACACCACCTAATGCTCCCCATATCTTTTCACCCATCAAATCCACACTATAATAATTTTTTGACTAAATGTGAAGGGCTGGTGTTCAGTATAACAGCACTCAATGTTTATACAATTTCTCCTCACTTATTATTTTAGTGTGCCATGGAAGAAAGCCCTGGTGATCTGCTTTCATAAAGATTACAGTAAAAAAAAAAAAAACCCTGTGCCACAATTCTACTCTATAACACATGGGGTCGCCATAGGTCAGAACTGACTCAATGGAAACTGGTTTGATTTTCTTTGGTATATTATTTTAAAAATTATTTTTTTTAGAAGCAGCAAAAAAAAAAGTGCAAGTGAATAACTTGATATTGACCTTAAAAATGAAGAGATATAGATAGCATCATCTTTAATAGCATCAATGATAGTGTTATAATGTGACGTTATCTATGTGCATTTCCACCTGTCCTCTGATTAGTATGTAGTAGTCATCTTCCCCTAGTCTAGGTAAAGATGGATACATGTCATATGTAAGGAGCATCTGGTTGGGGAAATCAAAGTTCTGGAAAAGTGCAATGGAATATAAAACGTGTTTGAATCACTTTTACTTAGAGGCTCCTGTAACGAAGTACTCCTGCCACCCTCGCTGATGTTAAGACAAGTAAACTGAGTTGAAACATTCTGGCCAGGGTTGCAGTGGAGCCCATCCGAGGGTTTGCCGTCCCAGCATTGCACGAGCTCTGGATTAGCCCTGGAGCATGTGCCAAGCTGTCCCTGCAGCTCAGAGCTCTCCAGCCGACCACAGCTGGAATCTGTATAAAAAAAAAAATTTTTTTTTTTTTTGATTCTGTAGACTGGTGGAAATCAGTTATGTAGCCGGGAGGAGACCTGCCATTGGCAAGAGTAATGGTATGACAAACACTTTGCTACTGACAAGCTAGATCCAGCTCTCTTGCCTTAATTCTGCCAAATAAGACTGGAGAAATTCAGAACGCATGACTAAGACTAATTAAGGGAATGCAAGATTGATTTTATAAGGAGAGATCAAAGGAATTGTACATGTGCTACTTGGCTATGCAAAAATGATGTGAGAATGGGAAAACTATTAATAAATATTGAAAGGCTTAAATTGTTGGGAGAAGGATGAGAGCATTACAAACAAAGCACAACAATGTGGCACCATACACTCAATTGAAATTGAGAGAAATACATATGAAAACGTAAGTCATTTCAGCAGGGGGTGGGGGCGGCACTGGTGGTTCATTGGTAGAATTCTTGCCTTCCGTGAGGGAGAAGTGTGTTTGATTCTTAGCCACCAACCATCTGTCAGTGGAGACTTGTGTGTTGCTATGATGCTGAACAGGTTTTAGTGGAGCTTATAGACTAAGAAAGACTAGGAACAAAGGCCTGGTGATCTAGTTTCAAAAATCAACCAATGAAAAACCTCTATGAATCACAGTAGTTCGATCCCCAACAGATCATAAGGATGGCACAGGACAGGCCAACATTTTGTTCTATTGCACATGCATCACTATGAGTCGGGAGCTGAGTAGACAGCACCTAACCACAGCAACAGCAATAAGTCATTTCAGAGTTCAAGTTACCATAAAAACATACAAAGTATAAGCACTGTATTCCCATACTAAGGAAAGGATTAGAGGTATAATCAGATTCTTCTAACCCTTAGTCAGTGGCTCTGAGATAGCCTGAAGGATGTAAACATAATGCTGTTTTTGAGACTGACAGTCTCTGTGTGGGTATGTAGATACATACACTCAGCCCTACATCATGGGCTAAGCCAGATGCATTGGAGGTACAACTGATTCATTGTGCCCATAAGACACTCAGAGAACACGCTCTTGATATTTCCAGACAAGCTGAAAGCCTATTCTGTGAATTGGCATCAACATCTTTAGCAAGCTAGTGTTAAAAAAGAGATCATGTATCTCTCAAAAAGCTGTTTTTCCATTAATTCCCCCCAAACTGGATAGCAAAGCATATTCGCTTCTCTCTTTCTCATCCTGCTCCAAAGCAAATTTCCTCATCCTTAAGCAAAGTGGACAATCTGCTGATGGAAGGATGTATGTGTGTGTTTTCTTAGTTTCTAAATTTTCTCAGCATATGTAGGAGTCCTGATGATGCAGTGATTAAGATCTTGGCTTCTAACCAAAAGGTCGACAGTTCAAATCCACCCGTTGCTCTTTGAAAGCCCTGTGAGGCAGCTCTACTCTGTCCTATAGGGTTGCTATGAGTCAGAATTGACTTGGTGGCAATGGGTGTGGTTTTCTGGTATAAGAGAATAGATACAGTAAAGTTGGACAGCCCAACCCAGTAGTGCGTCTCCTCCACAAAACAACCTCCACAATCAGAGGTCCAAAAACAATTTTCTACCTCCTCCCTCTCTCCCAAGAAAGTGGAATCCCACTGATTATATCATAAGCCATGAGCAAGCAGGGTAGTTGGGTAATTTGTTCTCAAAAACTTGCAAAATATCCCTAAGAATAGCATGCCACGCAGTATTTAATACCAATGAAAAATTCTCTGACCTCCAAGGAAGGAAAGATAAAGAGATAGAAAGGGAATTGATTTTAAGTATATGAATGTTTACATAGGAATCTTTAAAAACATTTGACCCTAGACAACCTTGGTGTTTTTGACTGCTTTGACTTCCTATGGTTGAACATTGAAGTGATCTCACTTCATTCCCTGGCTTATAGCATATGTCCTCTGTAATAAGAATCGTCAGCTCAGGGAGCTCTGGGGTACACAGCCAGTATATAAGAATGATGTGTTAACAACTGAACTAAACCAAAAGCTCAGAAGTTTCCTGAATACAACCACTCTGAGGGACAGAGTAGCTGGGATGGGGATCCGGGGACCGGACCATGGTTTCAGGGGACATCTAGGTCAATTGGCATAACAAAATTTACTAAGAAAATGTTCTGCATCCCATTTTGGTGAGTAGCATCTAGGGTCTTAAAAGCTAGCGAGTGGTCACCTAAGACACAGCAATTAGTCCCAACCCAATTGGAGCAAAGGAGAATGAAAAACACCAAGGACACAAGGAAAACATGAGCCCGAGAGGAAGAAAGGGCCACATAAACCACAGACTCCATCAGCCTGAGACGAGAAGAACAAGATGGTGCCCGGCTACCACCAATGACTGCCCTGACAGGGAACACAACAGAGAGTCCCTGATGGATCAGGAGAAAAGGGGGTACAGAACTAAAAAGACAAGACTTAATTGTCTGACTGAAACTGGAGGGACCCTGAAAGACATGGTCCCCAAACTCTCTGTTAGCCCAGAACTGAAACCATTCATGAAGCCAACTCTTCAGACAAAGATTAGACTGGACTATAAGACATAAAATGATACCTGTGAAGAGACTGCTTCTTAGCTTAAGTAGATAAAAAAAAAAAAACTTTAGATATGTGAGACTAAATGGGTAGCCCCTGTCTGGAGGTGAGATGAGAAGGCAAAAAGGGACAGGAGCTGGTTGAACGGACACAGGAAATCCAGGGTGGAAAAGAGTAGTGTTCTCGCACATTATAGGGAGAACATATATACAATGTGTATATAAACATTTGTATGAGAAACTAACTTGAACTGTAAACTTTCACTTAAAGTACAAATTAAAAAAAAAAAAAAATGATGTCTTAAATGTTTCTCCCATTTTAATGGGAAAAAAATCTGTAAACTACACTAAACCAAGTGACTCTATGCCCTTCTGCAGTGCACTGCTATCCTGTACATAAAAATATGGGCAACCTCAAGCAGTGAAAATATGAGTGATAAATCAGATATAGCTCTTATCCTAATGCCTAACATGACAGTCCCTGGTTGGCACAAACAATCAAGTGCTCAGGTGCTGAATGGACCGTTGTTGGTTCTAGTAGATTCAGATCACCCAGCGGCACCTCAGAAGAAAGGCTTGGGGACCTACTTCCGAAAAATCAGCCATTGAAAACACTGTGGAACACAGTTCTACTCTGACACACATGGAGTCATCAAGAGTCAGAATAGACTCGAGGGCAACTGGCAGCATTTACATGTCGGTTATCCATTGGAGGTTAACTCTGATCACCAAAAACCTAAAATGGCAAATGACTTGTTTCAGTCAAGAAAGAAAATTTTGATAAATGAAAAATTGCCCTTCAAGATAGGTTTTGTTCCTGAGAAGAACACATACTTTTGTGGTTACGAGGGGGGGAGGGAGGGAGGGTGGGAAAGGGTTTTTTATTGATTAATCAGTAGATAAGAACTGCTTTAGGTGAAGGGAAAAACAACACTCAATACATGGAAGGTCAGCTCAATTGGACTGGACCAAAAGCAAAGAAGTTTCCGGGATAAAATGAATGCTTCAAAGGTCAGCAGAGCAAGGGCGGGGGTCTGGGGAACATGGTTTGCGGGGACTTCTAAGTCAATTGGCAAAATCTATTATGAAATCATTCTGCATCCCACTTTGAAATGTGGCGTCTGGGGTCTTAAATGCTAACAAGCGGCCATCTAAGATGCATCAATTGGTCTCAACCCACCTGCAGCAAAGGAAAATGAAGAACACCAAGGCCACAGGACAACTAAGAGCCCAAGAGACAGAAAGGGCCACATGAACCTGAGACCTACATCATCCTGAGACCAGAAGAACTAGTTGGTGCCCGGCCACAATCGATGTCTGCCCTGACAGGGAGCACGGCAGAGGACCCCTGAGGGAGCAGGAGATCAGTGGGATACAGACCCCAAATTCTCATAAAAAGACCAGACTTAATGGTCTGACTGAGACTAGAGGAATCCCGGCGGCCATGCTCCCCAGACCTTCTGTTGGCACAGGACAGGAACCATCTCCGAAGACAACTCATCAGACATGAAAGGGACTGGTCAACGGGTGGGAGAGAGACGCTGATGAAGAGTGAGCTAATTATATCAGGTGGACACTTGAGATTGTGTTGGCAACTCTTGTCTGGAGGGGGGATGGGAGGATAGAGAGAGAGGGAAGCCGGCAAAATTGTCACGAAAGGAGAGACTGAAAGGGCTGACTCAAGAGGGGGAGAGCAAGTGGGAGTAGGGAGTGAGATGTATGTAAACTTATATGTGACAGACTGATTGGATTTGTAAACGTTCTCTTGAAGCTTAATAAAAGTTAATAAAAAAAAAAAAGATAGGTTTTGTTTTCTTTATATGATGAGGTTGCTGAACCTTCACAACCTTCCGTTGAGGACTTTTCTCCCAACTCTTCCATTTGCAACGAGAGGGCATTTCAGAAGGTGGATCCTGAGAGCCACATTTTTTCATATAGGTGGGGTGCCCAACCTGGGTGAAGTTTTCCAGCATGGTGAGGATGGTTTATGGTGTCTTCATTTTATTTACATCTGAAATAGATGACCACACATTTTACAAATGAGCATTCACGTTCTTCATCATCACCTTTCCTCAGAGTTAGTTTTTGTCACTAGACTGCCACTGGGAAATGAATATGCCAGCAGTTATTTCTTTACTTAAATGTGTAAGTCCATGCACAGGTCCTGATGACCTGCGTCCTCTTGTAGAAAGCTTACTCTGCATTTTTTTTCCTCCCCACGTACTTCGTCTGCTATTCCACATGATTTTTTTGAAATCTATTCCAAGTTCTTTCCACAGCCAGTAAACTATCTTGTTTCAACACCAGAAATACATATTGTTTTGTGTTCAGAATTTTACTCTTATGTCAAGGTATCCTTGCCTTGTGACAGACAAGAACAGTATACATTACAAAATCTTGAGTTACTTTGAAATATGAGATTTGATGCATTGTTGCTTTATTTCTCTTTTAGCCCACTAAGTTATTAATCTCCTTAAAGGCAGGAGCCAACTCTTTTTTTATACCTCATTGCACCTGGCCCAGAGTTTGTTGAGTGCTTCATTTTAAAAGATTCGAAGGTTACCACACAATTTGTGAAATTTCATTTAAGTTATATTTCAGTTGCACTAAAAATATTAAAATAAAAAAAAAATGTGCTCCACTAAAATATTGTCCAAGGCCTACTCTAAACCCCTTTCCATTTTGTTAGTTACTTGTATAGAGTGAACTGTGTCCCTCAGAAAGACATGATAAAGCTGTAACTCCTTTTGTCTGTAAATATGACCTAGTTGGAAAACAGGGTCTTTGAAGGTGTAATCAGTTAATAACATGAAGTCATAGTGGAGAAGGGTCAGTACTAATCCAATCATATCTTGTCTTTATAAAAGGGGAGAAGAAACACAGAAAAACAGAGGAAAGACATCCATGTGAAAATGCATCTACATGTCAAGGAAAGTCTGATCCCACCATAAGCTGAGAGAGACAAGAAAAAAATCTTTCCCTTGAGTTTTGGAGAGAACATGGCTCTGCTGACACCCTGAATTTGGACAGTGAGCCTCCAGAACTGTGAGAAAATAAATTCCTGTTGTTGAAAGCCATGCGTTTGGTGATACTTCATTACCACTCCCTAATACTCTTGCCTTGGATTCTGTTGTTATTGCTATTCGTTTTGTCCATGTGCATGTGCTTTGTAATTCACAGCATAATATGCTTCCACACTTCTTAAAAGTCCCATTTTCATGACCTTTAGAAAACTTTGAATGTGTTATGTTTTTATACGTGTCAGTCATCACAATTACCATAGATTAATATCCAAGAAATGTATAATTCAGCTAAAACTCTTCAAATAATAGAACTATAAATTAAATATTAGAACTCATTTCACTCATATGTGAAAATTTCTGGAAAAGGAAAAATCTGAGTACATCGTTATTCTAGCAAACTTTATTTTTTTTTTCCAAAATTGGTTCATAGGAGGCATGCCAGAGACATTTTGGATCAAAGTTTGACAAATATTATTTGAAGACTTGGCCAGTTTGGCAAAGTTTAAAGAGCAGGAATTGCAGCATATTTGCATGAACTTGGGCAAGCCACTTAACATTTGTGGGTATCTATTTCCTCTTTGGTAAAACAAAGGATGGGACTCCTGAGCCCTTTATAAAGGCTATCATTAAAAAATAAATAGGTGCACCGAGTTGTTGAAGCAAGACCATAATCCTTAAAGTACTTTTCCTCTGGACCAAAAACCAAAAACCAAACCCGTTGCCTTCGAGTCGATTCCGACTCATGGCGACCCTATAGGACAGAGGAGAACTGCCCTGTAGAGTTTCCAAGGAGCACCTGGTGGATTCGAACTACTATCCTTTTGGTTAGCAGCTGTAGCACTTAACCACTACACCATGTTTTAAATTCATAGTATTAAGTTCAGTGGGAAATATACCAAATAACATTAGAACTATCATTCAGCATTAATCACAACATTAGTTATAATATTTTAAGTATAGAGATTGAATAAAGTTTAACACATTCTTAAAAGCCATATCAAAAAAAACAAACCCACTGACATCAAGAGAATTCCGTCTCATAAGTGACCCTAAAGGACAGAGTAGAACTGCCCTGTAGGGTTTCCGAGGTGTGGCTGGTGGATTCAAACTGCTGATCTTTTGGTTAGCAGCAGTGTTCTTAACCACTGTACCACCAGGGGTGCCTTAAAAGCTGGCACACTGGTAATTCAAGGAGTAGTCTATAATCTAAAGTCCTACTGTGATGGTTAATGTTATGTATCAGCTTGACTGGACTTGATTCTCAGTGGTTTGGCAGACACTGGACTGGTTGCTCAAACATAATATGATATAATGTAATCACTTTCCAGGATGTGATCTGAAATGATAAGCCAATCAATTGAAAGGGGAGTTTCCTTGGGGGTGTGGCATGTCTCTAGAATATAAATGGATGTCCCAGCAAAGCTCATTCTCTCTAGACCAAGCACTCTTCTCATCGCCTGACCTCTGGTACCTATGTAAGCCTGCAGAAGTCTGATCTGACCCATAGATCTTGAATTTGCCAGTCCTTGCAACCATGTGAGCCAGCAGAGGTCTCCTGCTTGCCTCTTGACCTGTGGATTTGGAACTTGCAAGCCTACACAATTGCTTGAGCCATTTCCTTGGAGTAAGACTTTAGCCATCCCTCTCTCTCTCTTTTTCTGTGTTTATATATATAAAACCCAAAAACCCATTGTTGGCCAGTTGATTTCGACTCATAGGAGTCCCATAGGACAGACTAGAACTGCCCATTGGGCTTTCAAAGCTGTAATCTTTACAGAGGCAGACTACCATGTCTTTGAACCACTGAGCAGATGGTAGGTTAGAACCACTGACCTTTCAGTTAGCAGCTGTTCGAACCACTGACCTTTCGGTTAGCAGCCGAGCATTTAACCACTGAACCACCAGGGCTTCTCTCTCTCCCTTTCTCTCTCCTTCCCCTCCTCCCTCCTTCCCTCTCTCTCTCTCTCATTCTTGCTCTTGCTCTCTCTCTCTCAGATGTGCCCTGAGGCAAGAAAGGGAGACTTTCAACCATCAACATTGCTCCTTGATGGTGTAAGGGCCATGCCAAGCAATAAAACCAGACCTTTTGCTGTCAAATCAATTCCAGCTCATGGTGGCACCATGTGTTACAGAGCGGAACTGCTCTTTAGGGTGACTTTGGCTGTAATCTTTACCCAAGCAGTTCACCAGGCCTTTTTTCCACAGAGTCACTTGTTGGGTTTGAATTGCCAGCATTTAGGTTAGCATCTGATCACAGACCACTTGAGTTATCCACAGTCATGTCAGGGAGAAGTAAATTCCCAGACACTTCCAACTCGCTGTGCCTATGGAAAAAAATGCCCCAGTAGCCAAAGGAATTTCCTCTGTGGAAAGTTGCAGTTGTAAGGTGTTAGAACCAAAAGCCCTGGAAGAGCTTGTGGGCACACATTACCAGTAACAGGATCTGAGAGGATCTGTATGGAACACAAACAGTGTTTGCTAGAAGTAGTAAGTTGCAACTAGTATTAGATTTATCATTGCTGTTAAATGAATTTAAAAAATACATTCCTTAAAAGAACACAATGCAGGTATTAAAATGATGATGGCAAAGTATTTGTAATGACATGGAAATACCTTCATAAAATATGAAGTGAAAAAAGCAGGTTACAAAATGTGTTGTATTGTGCACACACATTAAATTTTAATATAACCACATTACAGGAAAAATAGAAGAAATATTATCCATAGTGGAATTCATTGTAATTTTCTTTGTTTCTCTTTTATGACCTTATTTAAAAAATTTTTTGCCCATAAAATGTATTAGTGTTTCAATAATTTTTTTAATGGATTTTTGAAGTACAGCAACATTTGTCATGGTCTAGAAACAGATAAAATAGACACAATTTCCAGATGAGATTAAATTCCAAAAGGTAGACAGAATACAGAAGAAGGAAATCTAGACAAGGTGCTTTCTACAAAGCTGTATCAGAAAATAAGTTTCCAATGTATTTTTAATAAATACATAGGCATTAGGAGGGTACAGTAAAGGTCATTAGCCTCATCAGACAGTTAAAGGCTATTATGCTGCATATGAATAACTTTTCCTATAAAGATACTAAACCCAGGGATGGAATTTAACATGTCCCTAGAAGGGCAATGGAACCATTACTTTTGTACGTGAGTTTGGTGCATGAGTTGGGACAGAGCTCCAGGTTTGAAGAGAGATACATGTTAATAGAGTGTAACCAATGGGACTCAGGAGAAGGGCTCATGTAGAAACTCAGTCCTATAAGCTGGGCCAATACAGGGTGGAGAGACTGTCACTCTGGTGAACTTGGGTCATATCTAAAGGCACTAAGTCTTTAGGAATGAGTTGGTGATACTCCCATATCACCGGGAGAAGTAATTCTAAGTTTTCCAAGTTAAATTAACATGAATGTTAGGTCTTTTTCCATTATAAGTAACAGAAAATCTAACTCAAACCACCTGTAAGAAAAACAGAACAGGATTTTTCAGGACAACTAGAACCAGAGTTCAATCAAGGTCTTCAGGCTTCAGTTTCAATCTGTATCTTGGCTCTGCCTTGGCTACCTTCTCTGTTTGCTCCATTTCTCTACAGGCTTTCCAGAAATGGTCCAGAAGTAGATCCTATTTTTTCAGCATCTATTAGAAGAAAGGACAATTTTCTTTCTCCAGCAATTCTCTAAAGTCAAAGACTTGAGTCTCACTGTATTGTGTGGGGTCCCATGTTCGTCCAGAACGATCACCATGGCCAAGGGGATGCAAAGTTCTGCTCTCTGTGGCAGAGTCATATCATCTCAAATGAGTGCTCTATGTAATCAGCTTCATCTGAACACGTGGGCTGAGGATGCGTGGGAAAGGTGAGCACTGGAAGAAAATCAGAAAACTGTGTCTGTAAGAATGACAAATGAATCAGGTGGGCACACATTCGCCCAGAATGCTTCCTCACGCAGCTGAAATTGGAAGAGAGTAAAATGGCACTGGCCTCCCTAGTGTGCAACATCAGGGAATCAGGTTGATAAGTATATTGGCATTATCGACACTAAGGTATTATTGACAATAGCTTCTGTAATTTGCAATTTTAAAAAAAATGATGATAGCAAGTGGCGTCAGTAGGGTTGATGTCACCCAGTGTAGTAACTCATGATGTCGCCTCCCCTGTGGACCTCCTCCTGTACCAGGCCGTGCAAAATCCTTAGTAATGTTTTTTTGTACTAATGCTACTCATAAAAAGCAACGCCCATGTAAACTGAATGTAATGGCAATAGTAGTGACAAAAAAAAACTAACCAAATTGAAATTACACTGTCTTTTTTTTTTTAGTCATCTAGTGCTGCTAGAACAGAAATACTACAAGTTGATGGCTTTAACAAAGAGAAATTTATTTCTTCACAGTAAAGCAGGCTAACAGTCCAAATTCAGGGTGTCAGCTCCAGGGGAAGGCTTTCTCTCTCTGTTGGCCTTCTCATCAATATTCCCCCAGAAAAGGAGCTTCTCCACTCAGGGACCCTGGGTCCAAAGGACATGCTCTGCTCCTGGTACCGCTTTCTTAGTGGTATGAGGTCCCCAACTGTCTGCTTGCTTCCCTTTCCTTTTATCTCTTGTAAGATAAAAGGTGATACAGGCCACACCCAAGGGAAACTCCCTTTACATTGTATCAGAGATGCGACCTTAGTAAGGGTATTACAAGCCCACCCTAATTCTCTTTAACATAAAATTGCAATCACAAAATGGAGGACAACCACATAATACTGGGAACCACGGCCCAGCACAACTGATACGCATGTTTTTGGGGGACATAGCTCAATCCATGACATACACCTTTAAATTACAATAGTATGCACAGGTGAAACCGCAAAGAGTCATTGTAAATGGGTAGTAATGACAGCTCTGACCAGAGAGCATTAGAAGGTTCAAAATGTAAATCAGCATAGAGTTTTGGCCTTGTAAGTATATCGATACATGTAAGCTGGGCTTACAAAAAAATGTTTTTTGTTGTTATAAGTAACTACAGGTATATGTTTATAAAAAATAACAAATTTCTGCCGAAACACTGCACAAAAATTTTATAGACAGTCATTTTGGTGTCATCCCGCCCTTTGCCAATGTCACTAGGTGTTGTCCTCACCCCCCACGCCTTCTTAGTGACGCCATTAGTGATGGCTATTTTGAAATGAGGTAGACAAATATATCTTTTATTGTTTGATGGGCTTTGTTTTTAGTTTCCTGGGCTATGATTCATCTAACTAACTAGGGTGTATTATCTGAAAAGCATGTGAAGTAGTCAAAGGCTTTTTTATCAAGCCTCTTAATCTTCATTTCAAAGTATAATGTAGTAATTACTACACTTGTGCTCCTGGATAGTGACCGTAAAGTATAGAAGACCAGAAACAAATCCACTTTATTTTTTAAGAAATTGGACTTTCATCAGTGCCTTTTTAAAAATTAAAATAACATTTAACAAGAGATATACTCCTCCACTCTGTGATTTCTTTTCATTAATATTATACTTAATTACTTAAATGTATTCTGTTAGAGGGTTAATGAAACAAATTATTCTCTTTGATTCATAATAATTTAAACCAAAAAAAAAAAAAAAAAAAAACCCATTGCCATCGAGTTAAATCTGACGCATTGCAACACTATAAAACAGAGTAGAACTGCCCCATAGGGTTTCCAAAGAGCTCCTGGTGGATTCAAGTTGCCCACCTTCAGGCTAGCAGACATAGCTCTTAAACACTACACCACCAGGGTTTCCATAATAATTTAGCATATATGTTTAATTTATACGTGAATGCTACTTTTAACAATATACTTACTGTCATAACCAAGAACAGGTCGTAATTGATACCTTCCCCAGACCCAGATGAAGTCGATATTAATGGAAAAGTAGACTCAGAAAAGTTACTATTTAGCAAAGTTGCATGTAAGTACACATAAAACCAAGTAATTGTTCTTCATTTTATCTCTTCAATTATTTTTGTAGAGAGATTTACTGACAACCTTGTCACTTTCACATCATACCTAAGAAAGTGGAAGGTAGTTGCTCGCTGACTAACATCTGAAGAAAATATCATTTATTTTACTGTATAGAAAGGAGCCTAGTGGCATGATGGTTAGAGCACTGGGCTGTGAACAGAAAGGATGGCGGTTCGAACTCACCAACCACCTTCCAGGAGAAAGATGTGGAAGTCCGCCTCTGTAAAGATTATAGCCTTAGAAACCTTATGAGGCAGTTCTACTCTGGTCTATAGGATTGCTATGAGTTGGAATCAACTGGTTGGCAATGGGTATAGAATGATAAAAAATGTGTAATTAAACATTTCATTAATTGGTTTAAACACTCCACCCTATTGATCATGAGGATGTCTCATTACATGGGCAACCAGCATCTGTTTAGAGCCAGATATAGGGCCAGTATTTGATTCAATGTAAGGTAAAATATCTAATAAATCATAAAAGAATAGAAACACAGAAACACAGTGTCCAGAAACTTCTAGTGATGAACATAGATGCAGTTGAGCCATTGTTGTCTTTGTTGGGTTTCAAGTTGGCTCCAACTCATAGTGATCCTATGTAAAACAGAATGGAATGCTGCCCAGTCCTGTACCATCATCACAATAGTTGCTATGTTTGAACCCATTGTTGCAGCCACTGTGTCAATCCATCTCATTGAGGGTCTTTCTCTATTTTACTTACCCTCTACTTTACCAAGTGTGATGTCTTTCTCCAGGTATTGGTCCTTCCCGATAATACATCCAAAGTGCTTGAGATGAAGCCTTGCCCAGCTTATTTCTAAGGACCATCTGGCTGTACTTCCTCCAAGACTGATTTGTTCACTCTTTTTGGCAATCATGGTGTATTCAATATTCCTTGTCGACACTACAATTCAAATGCACCGATTCCTCTTCAGTCTTCCTTTTTCTTTGTCCAGCTTTCCCAGGTATGTGATGCAATTGAAAACACCATGGCTTGGATCAGGTGCACTTTGGTCATCAAAGTGACGTCTTTGTTTTTTTAAGATTTTTAAGGAGTTCTTTTGCAGCAGGTTTGCACAATACATGGTTCTGTGGGCATTGATTATTGATCCAAGAAAAATGAAACGAAGAAGAATGCAGCATCAGGATTGGAGGAAGACTCATACTCAGATAATACAACCTTGCTTGCTGAAAATGAAAACAACTTCAAGAGCTTACTGATAAAGTTCAACTATAGCCTTCTATATGGATTACACCTGAATGTAAAGAAAACAAAAATCCTCACAACTGGTCCGATAAGCAGCATCATGATAAATGGAGAAAATATGGAAGCTGTCAAGTATTTCATTTTACTTGGATCAACAATAGGCCATTGATTTCCTTAAAAATTCTGTCCAGCAGCAAGAACTAGTTAGTTAAAATGTACAGAAGCCGTATCAACTGACAGTAGTTAAAGGACCTGAGATTAAATAGCCTGGACAATAACAGGGTTATTCAACCATCTTCAAATAAGTCCTATGGTAGTAGGCTGACACAATTTTTGGAAGTTCAAAGCCAGAACTGAGAACTACAGCTGAAAATAACAGGCTTATTATAAAGTGCAGATTATAAGAAATAATTTTGTAACTACTATATTAATGTGGTGAAACCAGGTGAAACTGTGCGCTACAGATTAGTAAGTAAACACAAGTAAGCCTGTGTGTACCTTGCTTACTGTAAACCAGTGAGTACCTCGCTTACCTTAAACCCGGGAGTACCTCGCTTACCGCAAATCCCAGAGTGCCTCGCTTACCGTAAACCCAAGAGTACCTCTGTTACCGTAAGCCTGGGAGTACCTTGCTTACCATAAACCCGTGAGTACATCGCTTACCATAAACCGCAGAGTACCTTGTTTACTCGAAACCCGAGAATACCTTGCTTACTGCTTAATCCCTCCCTGCGTGCTGACGTGGGATAGCAGTTAGGATTCGCTGAAGGAGGTTTTCCTTTAAACCTGAAAGGCCAGTTGAGCTTTATGCCCCAGCACTGCGTTTTACAATTTTGGCATCTTTATGTAAAAAAAAAAAAAAAAAGAATTTTTTTTTTTTACTTTTATGCATAGTGTGCCCTTAGCTGAGTGAAGTGCCAAAATTTACAGGTCATTCCTTGTCCAGGAATAGACAACAGGGTGCTCTATCCACCCACACTTTAGGGAGACACCACTCAGCCTTCTAATGGTGCTTGCCATGTCCCCAAACAAGCAACCCCGTGCACCTATAGATGGCCTTTTTTTTTTTTTTCAGTTTTATTTAAAGGTACAAGTTTTTCTTATTTGAGCATATTTGACCTTGTATTATAGACAGTGTACAATAATGAACTTTTGCATATAAACCAAACCCATTGCCATCGAGTCCATTCTGACTGCTAGAGACCCTACGGGACAAATAGAACAGCCCCACAGGGTATCCAAGGCTGTAAATCTTCACAGAAGCAGACTGCCACATCTTTCTCCTATGTAGTGTCTGGTGGGTTGAACCAGTGACCTTTTGGCTAGCAGCCAAGTGTAAAAGTATATTTCTTACAAGCCATTGAAATCATACTTTTTTGTATTCATGTTTTGAAATTTCAATAAAGTGTTTTTCTCTGAAATAATTTATTTGATATCAAAACATGCTTTCAGTAGCATGTTGGACTGGGTTAACTTTTGACAAGGCATTTGTGTCGCCAAATGGCAGGATGAAGTATCTTTACAGGGAGCTGGAAGGAGTAAAGGAGGGATGCTAAGAAATGTAATTTAAAAAATGGTGAATTATTTAATAATAGTATAATTAATGGTTTGAAAACGTAGAAAATAAACTAATTAATGTTTTTCTCCTTGGAATATTTTCTTAGCAAAAAATAGTAGGAAGTGTATAGAAACAAAGAGAAAATAATAAACTGAGCAGTTTTCTCAAAATATTGCATTAGGTTGAGAAACAGAAAAAAAAACCACAGAAACAGAGAGAGGGAGCCTTGGGAAGACGAAAACGTGCAAAGACAAGAGGCCAAGGGTGACTAGTAGAAAGAGGAATGGCACTTTTCACAACTCTCCCAGATCCTTACCCTCACACCTTTCCAAACGCACGAGATAAGGTGACCTGTTTGCTCAATGACCCTGCTACATTTATTTCAATGTACAGTGTAATGTTTATTTTTCAACTGCTTTTGCACCGGTTGGAGTCAAAGGACATTTCAGTCTTCTAGCATCTCGTCCTTTCTTACGTCTCAGGAAACAATGTGAAAAATGGCTCTGTCATATCTGCCTTTCAGACAAACCTATCCCCCTCCTCTTTCTCCTTTGCATGCAGTCCTTCACCACGGAGCAATTCTGCCCTCAGCTGAGTCACAACATCTGGACCTTGATCTCATGGCCCTTGGAAGATCAGCAGAAAATAAAATGGTTCTGAATTCCCAATGCCTTCTCTAAGAAGCGTTTTATAAAAGAATAATAGTCTCGTTGAGAAATGGAAAAATGATTGAAATGATCACATTCCACCGTGAACTAAAGCTGTAATTCGAAACCATCTGAGAAAGGGAAGCAAGACTGCAAATATTTGGGGGCTCTGACATTTATGAACTGCACGACTGACAGGAAGAATCAGTCACAGAGAGACTGGAACTTTTGGCTCCCAGGACAATATTTCTCCTGGCAAGATAGAAAACTTTAGACAAATCACCGAAATAACTCTATCTGGGAAACACGAAGTGCTAGATTGTAAAATCTTAGCAAATCCATTTCACAGGCAAACAAGAAAAGACCTGCTTAGCAGAAATGTCTGAAATGTATCCTCAAGTTTACAAATTATGGCCACACAAAGCTGTTATTTTTCTGTTTAGAAGAAAAACGGCAAATTATTGTGGGAACAAGATAATCTGAGTGTCTAAGTTCATCTAAGGAGCCTCGTGGTGCAGTGGTTAAGTGCTTGGTTTCTAATCAAAAGGTCAGAGGTTCAAACTCACCAGTCACTCAGTGGGAGAAAGATGTGGCATCTGCTTCCATAAAGATTACAGCCTTGGAAACCCTATGGGGCAGTTCTACTCTCTCCTATAGGGTCACTGTGAGTTGGAATCAACTAGTCAGAAACAGGTTAAGCTCATCTAGGGGCTCAAACCAAGTGCATATTCAATGCAGTTCTGTCTTTTGGAGTGTCAAGTCAGTGACATTGCAGGAGAGAAGTCATCTGATGAAAAAAGACCAAGAATGTGTGTCGCTCTTCTTCATTCCCCTCATAACATTTTTACCTTTCTCTGACCCCGGACCCTCTGCTAACTCAGAACTGAAACCACTCCAGAAGCTCACTTTTCAGGCAAAGATTAGCTAGCCCTATAAAACACACGAGAGGAATGTACTTCTTAGTTCAAACATATGAGACCAAATGGGCAGCTCCTGCCTAAAAGCAGAACAAGAAGGCAGGAAAGTACAGGGACTGAACAAATTGATACAGGGAACCCCAGCTAGCAAGCAGGAGCATGCTGTCACATTGTGGGGATTGCAACCAATGTCCAAAGTACATGAAACTTAGTCTTGCCTTCCTTGCTTTCAAGGAGTATTCCGGCTACACTTCTCCTAAGACAAATCTGTTCGTTATTCTGGAAGTCCATTGTATATTCAGTATTCTTCGCCAACACCATAATTCAAAGGTACCTATTGAGGATGAACCATAAGGGAGTTTGTAGGAAAATTTGCATGGGAGAAGAAAAGCAGAAACCATTATGTAGCTCACACATTGATCTGTGGGATCACATCACTGGCATGAAGCACCAGCTACACCTGCAACTTTTCTACCTTGCCCTACATCCTCCTTCAGCTTCTTTGACTCCTGGGCCAGGTATGTGTATGTGTGTGTGTTCAGCTCCATGGCAAAAAGCCCTTGTTTCTACAGAATCACCTTGCCAATAAGGTCAAAGGCAACAAGAACTGACACAGGTTTCAGCTCCCCTTTGCTGGGCTCCAGCTAGCGCTTATGGGTTTCAGCCTGCCTTTAATCTCCTAACTTACATCCGTCCAGTTTCTTCCCTTTCTGAATTTCTGTCCTGGGGACTTCAACCTCCAGCATGAGAAGCAAAGACAACAGCCTTACAAAGATGGTATAATTATCTGAAGAGGTTTGTTATATGTCTTTCTCTGACTGAACTACTCCCCTTAGTCAACTGACTGAGACAGAATTTGGTACCAGAGTCGTTCCAGAGGAACAGCATCCTAAGGATGAAATATTTGCACTGGCTCTGGGTTTTCTAATTTGAATTGAGTTAAAGGTATTAATGATTCATTTATAGAAAAGATTAGGTTGTCAAGGATTTCATTTTACTTGGATCCACAACCAACACCCATGGGAACAGCAGTTGGGAAATCAAACTATGTGTAGCATTGGGCAAATGTGCTGCAAAAGACCTTTTTAAAGTGTTGAAAAGCAAAGATGTCACCTTGAGGACTAAGGTGCTCCTGACCGAGACATGGTGTTTTCAATCACCTCATGTGCATGCGAAAGCTGGACAATGAATAAGGAAGACAAAGGAAGAATTGATGCCTTTGGATTATGGTGTTGGCAACGAATATTATATATACCATGGACTGCCAGAAGAATGAACAAACCTGTCTTAGAAGAGTACAACCAGAATGCTCCTTACAAGCAATTTTGTACATGTTATGATGAGGGACTAGTCCCTGGAGAAAGACATTATGCTTGGTAAAGTAGAAGGTCAGTGAAAAAGAGAGATGCATTGACACAGTGGCTGCAACAATGGGCTCAAGCTTAACAATGATTGTGAGGACTGTGGGACTGGACAGCATTTCTTTCTGTTGTACGTAGGGTCGCTATAAGTCGGAACCAACTGGACTGCACCTAACAGCAACAACAACGCTGGTAAAGTAGGGATTGGTAATTCATGGCATGCAATGGCAAAAATTTACTCAAATTATAATGTGTACATGCTTGTAACCAAGGGCCTATAGAAGACAAGTGTTTAGGTAATAAAGTATTTGCACCATTGGAATGTTTTCCTAAAAATAATAATAATGAGTATAATCAGGTTTGTTGGAGGCTTTGAACTGAGCTGAATTTGGGAAAGAAAACTATGAACTAGGCTTTAAATTCCCATCTTAAGGCCTGCACAACAGACCTGAAAATTTCTATGGTGGTGCTTTAGGCGCAGGTTCAAGATTTGCTGAATCACAATGCAAACAGAATTCTCAACCTTGCAGGGAATGGACTGAGAAGGAATGGAATTCCAAAAATTAGAATAGGGGCATATGGGCAGAAAGTATGAAGCTGGGGGCGTTGAGCCCAGAAATTTTGCTGAGTCTCCCATGACAGTACAAGCAACCCTTAGGCTCCTGACTTAGGAGATGAGTCCTCTTTTATTTAAATTACTTGTAATCAGTGCTTGCAAACAGTTTGAACCGGTTCAGTCAATGAAGGGAAATTGGAATAGACTCAAATTTTTAAAATGTGGGTGAAGCAGACCGATAACTGGAATGGGAAAAATTACGGGTTGAAGCCTTGGAATGGGAGACTCAGAACAGACATAATGAGCCCTTTCAGGAGCTTAATGCGGGAGATTGGATTTTTGCCAGGAATGTAGAGCACGACACACATTCAAAGCTGTGCAGTAGGACGCCATCTTTGAGCGATTTCCGACTCTGCCCAGCAAGAGATTTGGTTGCTATGCGATGCACACGCTGCCCTTGTTTTCTAAGAGGGAGATTAAGTTTCTAGCAGGGCTTTGACCTGTGATTTTTCCCATTCCAAGTATCATTCTGGTTCTCCCACATTTTAAAAATTTGGCTTCGTTCAGGTTTCACTTCATTGGCCGTGACTGAACCAGGCAGAACCAGTTCGAAGGCCTGCTTGTAATGCACTCTGCTCAGAAAAATTGCCTTAGAAGGCACTGCTGAATTTCCTGAGGACCTATCTCACTAATCTCTTTGATTCTAGGCCTATGTTGTTCTGTGTGCCATCAAGTGATGCCGACTCATAGGAACCCTATATGACTAAGTAGAACTCCCCCATGGGGTTTCCTAGGCTGTAATCTTTATGGGAATAGATTTCCAGGTCTTTTCTCCCTCGGAGCCACTGGTGGATTTGAACCGCTGGAATTCTGGTTATCAGCTGAGTGCTTAACCATTGCACCACCAGGGCTCCTCTAGGCCTGTAACTAGAGTCATGTCTCAATAAGGCACAAAGGATGAGGTGCAAAGTATGGATGGTCAGGACATGAAAATACCTGTTGCGGTTGAGTTGATTCTGACTCATAGTGACCCTATAGGACAGAGTAGAATTGCCCCATAGGGTTTCCAAGGAGCTCCTGGTGGATTAGAACCGTTGACCTTTTGGTTAGTAGCTGTAGCTCTTAACCACTGTGCCACCAGGGTTTCCAGAGATGCAATAGACATGAAAATAATTGCATCATTTTTCCAATTTTCCCAGACAAAAACTGGGAAATATATATGGGCATGGATCTTAAAAGTATCAGTTTGTCATAGCTCTCTAGAGCTATCATAACACAAATACCACAAATGGGTCACTTTAAAGAGCAGAAATTACTTTCTCACAGTTCAGGAGGCTAGAGGTGTGAATTGAGGATATGGGACTGGGGAAGATCCTTCCTTGTCCATTTCAGCTTCTAGTAAAAGCAAGTTGCCATCAAGTTCATTCTGAATTATGGTGACCCCATGTGTGCAGAGTAGGACTGTGTACCATAGGATTTCCAGTGGCTGATTTTTCAGAAGTAGATCACCAGGCCTTTCTTCCAAGGTGCCTTTGGGTGGACTGGAACATCCAACCTTTCTGTTAGCATTAATCCTTCACAGCATCCAGGGACTCCATATGACCACTCCAAAACCAAAATCATTGCTGTAAAGTCGATTCCGACTCATAGTGACCCTATAGGACAGGGTGGAACTGCTCCATAGGGGAGCCTGGTGGATTTGAACTGCCGGCCTTTTGGTTAGCAGCTGAATTTTTAAACACTTCGCTACCAGGGTTTCCATATGACCTCTAGGAGGTAGAAATCTAGCATGTAGAGCTAGGGTCAGTGGATACAAGTTACAGGGAGACAATGTTTGGCCCAAAATAATGAATAGACTTTAAATAAAACAAGCTTGAGTGGATTCTGACTTATAACAACCCTATAAAAAAAAATTGCCCTATAGGGTTTCCAAAGTTGTAATCTTTAAGGAAGCAAACTGCCACATCTTTTTCCTACACAGCAGGTGATGGGTTAGAACCGCCGACCTTTTAGTTAGCAGCCAAGCACTTAACAACTACACCATCAGGACTCCTTTAAATCACATACAAAACAAAACAAAAATTACATACAGTACCTAGAAAATAATGAGAATATTAAATATATTACAGCAGAGTGCATACAATAATGTTATAAATATGACAAGTATATCAGGAAATATGCATATAGTTAATATCTTACCTTTTGTACATGTATATAATTGAAAAGTACTATATATGCAAAAATGAAAAAAAAGTAACAATACATCTCCCAATCATGCAATTTGTCTTTGCCGTAAACATTATTGTATGTGTTAGCTATCTATTGCCAAAATATTGCAGAGTAACAAAGCTACTTCAAACAACACAAGGTTTCTCACTTGTCTCTGGTTTTTTGATGAGTCATTTCGCTGATCTGGGCCAGACTCTTAATGGCCCATAGACCTATTTCATTGGTTTACAAATTGGTTTAAGAAAATTGAATTTTTTTTAAACTGGGCATGTCCTCTCTAGTTTGTCATTGACCTTGTTTGTTTCAATTATATAATTTTAGTTTTTTGTTTAAGGACTTCAGGGGGAAAAAGAAATTGCCATTGAGTCCATGCTGACTCGTAGCAACCCTGTAGGACATCAGTGTCTATCACATTACAACTAAGAGGCATCATTTACTTAGGGTACCTGGCTGTGACAGGGAGGCACCAGGTTTATACTCCTGCCTTCTGAGAATAAGAGTAGAGGGGGTAAAAGTCCAGTTTAACCTCTTCAGTGATGGTTTGTTCTAAATTTATTATTACTGGCGGTAGAGAACAGTAAAGACAACATACTACATGCAAAATATATAGGTCTGTGGATCTTATATAGACAATAATTAATATTTTACAATTAACTTCAGTTCACCATATTTTCCTTCCTTCTGTGGTTGAAATGAGATGTTTATAAATTCCGCTCCGTTGCAGTTTGCATGTAAGAAGCTAAGAAGAACTTCCTATTCCCCTGCAGCCTGATCTTCCCTCTCCAAGACATTGTTTAATGGCTTTCTGATTTTCTGACTTGCTGTTTTGATTCTGCCCATGAGAGGCACGATACAATTTGGATATTTAAAATGGAAGAAAAAAAATGTTAACCCCTCTTTTAACATGTTCAGTCTGCCACTGAGGAGAAGGTATTTGTCAGCCCTTCTTGGCAGTTCACAGGGATCCAATTTCAAGTCTAAGGACCTCTTGCCAGGGCAGGGCAGTGAGCTGGCACTGTCAGCCCCTTTTACAAAGATCTCAACCCCCGTCCTGTGGAAGGCTTCTGAACACAGTGCTTCCTTTATCTCTCCCACCACTGCTTTGGCAAAACTTTTTCTCCTGGTGCTTTGCCTCGCGTTCCACTCCCAAACTCCTAGTCCGGCTTTTTCTAATTATCCTCAACCGGAATGATTCAAAATCCACATACACTCAAAATGGATTTTTCTGCGGTTGGGGATGAGGAATTCAGAAATAAATGTGCATGTATTCTAAGGTCATGTAAGGGTAACCAGAGGTCGGAGAGGTGTTGCTGAAGTGAAAATACGTGATAACAAGACTAACCCGTTGCTCATTGAGTCGATTTCAATAAGAAGGCATTTCAGTTTGTTTGGCACCTCCAGGCATGCCTGTGAATTAATGCCCTGCACTGTATTTATCATGGTTTAGCTTTCTCAAGTCCCTGGACAGTGCAAATGGTTAACATGTTCGCCTGCTCACTGAAAGGTTGGAGGTTCGAGTTCACCCAGAGCAACCACGAAAGAAAGGCCGGGACATCTACTCTCAAAAAGCAACCACTGAATACTCGATGAAGCACAGCTATTCTCTGACACACGTGGGGTCACCATGGGTTGGAACTGACTAGACTGCAACAGTTGGTTGTCTTCGTTATCCTTTTCGAATATCTTTCCCATCCATCAGCACCTCTGACTCTTTCTTGAACTTCACAGTGCTCCCTCTCCCAGGTTTTTCCTTGGTTTTGGGCTCTCCTGCAGTTTCCTAAGTGGGGAATACACTTCTTCCTGGAGTCTGAGTTCCCCCATAAAAACTTAACTATTTTGCATATATGTCTTTTTTTTTACTTTTATTTTTGTATGTAACAGTGGGAAAGAAACCTTTGTAGCACCATTACCTCTGAATACTGTTCACTCAGAGATACATATTTTCTTTTCATTAAGTGTGTTTGGTGTGTGTGTGTGTGTGTGTGTGTACATGTGAATCTCAAATTCATTATTTTAAAAACTTGGGGTTGATTGGTGGTATTTTCGGGTAAAAGAGCGTACCCTCGGAGGTGCTACTTAGGAACCTAAGAGGTCCTTGACTTCTTCAAATGGCATTGTGCCATTCTCTGCTTCCTACGCATACGTTTAGGAACAAGAAGTAATTACACCTTTTGGGTGACAAAATAGAAAGCACGTATTTGCCTGTAAGCTTCAGAGTACCCTGTTACTACAACGTTGTCATTTTCTGGCATGTGGCTATGCACTACAAGCTTGGATGTCAGCATTAACCTCTACATCAACTCTTAACCAAGCTATTCTTCCCATCGTGTGAATACCACTGGTATTTGTGTTGGAAAAATCCCAGGCAGGGTGTGTGTGTGTTTGTGTAGGCCAACCACATGTGGGTGGGGTAATAAAAACAAAACCTCAGCATAGCATACCTTGAGAAAAAGGTGGATCAAGAGAGATAATGTGTGGTATGAATTAAAAATGACCTCAGATGGAAATTCTGTGGCTATTATAAAAACATAAAAGCAATCCATCTGTCAGCATTGAGTTTACTCTGATGGTGAGCAGCTCATACTTCACATCTTAAACTGATATCTTCCTCTTAGTCCAGAGCACAGCTCACACTTCTGACATATATCAAGAGAATGGTATTAATCATATTTTGTCTTTGCCAATTTTACAACACAGACGTTTTAGGGATTAAAACCACTGAGCTTCCAAATAGGTTGTGACCAGTTCTCTGAACATTTCAGGCTAATAACAAGACTGCTAAAAGTGGAGTGGATGCAATGGCTTTGTTTGTTTTGATTATATAGCTTTTATTTGTGTATTAAAGTGCTTTGGGGAAGGGGAAACACATTGCCGTCGAGTCCGTTCTGACTCATAGTGACCCTATACGACAGAGTAGAACTGCCCTGTAGGGTTTCCAAGGAGTGACTCGTGGAGTCTGACTGCTGACCTTTTAGCTAGGAGCCGATCTCTTAACCACTGTGCCACCAGGGCTCCATTTAAGGACTTGGGTAAGTGCAAAACCCTATTGGAGGCAGTGTTGAACAGTGGGAAGGGCGAGACTCTGAGGCCATACAGACAGGTAGGGAATCCAATCTCTGGCACTTACAGCTGGGAGAACAGACGCAAATTATTTAAACCAGAACTTGATTTTGTTAACTAAGCGTAAAATTGTGTAATAAGGTCTGTCCTGAAGGGCTGTTGTAAATGTTAGGGCTAATATAGTCCCTTAGTTATTGTAGATTCTAATACAGAGTATCAAAACAAAACAAACCTGTTGCCGTCGAGTCTATTCCAACTCATAGTGATCCTACAGAACAGAGTAGAATTGCCCCATAGAGTTTCCAAGGAGTTACTCGTAGATTCGAACTGCCAACCTTTTGGTTAGCAGCCAAACCCTTAACCACTGCAACACCAGATATTAATCATTATTTGTTGTTTTTAGTTTTCATTGAGTAGACTCCGACTCCCGCTGACCCCATGTGGGCCGAGTAGAACCAGTCCATGGGGTTTTCACGGCTATGACCTTTTGGAAGCAGATCACCAGGCCTGTCTTCTGAGGTGCCCTGGATGGGTTCGAACCACCAAACTTTCAGTTAGTAGTAGAACACTTAACCTTTTGCACAACTTGGGGACTCCCACTTATTATTATAAGTGTTATTTATTTTATGGAAAAATATATTAGCAATTTAGTCTATGAAGACCTGCAATAGAATTATTTTTAATAGAATTACATGTGTAAGAGTTCAGTCTGTTGTTAGTCATCCATAAAGTCTTAAACAGTCACATTATACCATACCCATTTTTGTAGAAAATCATCATTCTTCTACATGAGTTCTTTGGCCTTTTTGGCTCTCATCCCTAATTGAACAGCAGAAAGGACTTTAAGCTGCCTTTCCTAAAATCATTTGCTCCTCCTTAGCAGATTTTCCAGTTTACTGTATCCAGTCAGGTGATGCAAGCTGTTTGCTCTCGACTATTAAACTACAGGAGGCCTGGTGGTACAGTGGTTAAGAGCTCAGTTGGTAACCAGAAGATCGGCAGTTTGAATCCACCAGCCACTCCTTGGAAACCTTATGGGGCAGTTCTACTCTGTCCTACAGCATCACTATGCATCAGGATTGACTCAACAGCAATGGGCTTACTAACCGAAAGGTTGGCGACTTGAACACATAGGGCCACCATGAGTCTTAATCAACTTGACAGCAACAGACTTGACTTAGGTGTTCAGCTTAGCCAGATACTAGGTGTTTTTTTTTTTTTTTTTTAAACTCATTTATCGTCATAGTAAGATTTGATCATGATCTTCCTGACAATCTGCCCAGTTTTGGTAACTGAGATAGCATGGATTAACACAGTGGCTGCAACAATGAGCTCAAGCATAACAACGATTACAAGGATGGCACAGGACCTGGCAGTGTTTTGTTCCCTTGTACATAGGGTCGCTATGAGTCAGAACTGACTCAACGGCACCTGACAATAAGATTTGACCATGACCTCCCTGAAAATCTGCCCACTTTTGGTAACTGAGACATACATCTCTCATTTTACTGATTTATACCTTTTTGTCCAAAGATGGCTTTTGAGGATTAAATTTACAATTCTTATCACAGCATCTATCTCAGAATAATTGCTCAATAACTGTCATATTATATTGTCATCATCTTCCTTATTGTGAGTAATTTCTATGTTGGCTATTCTTCTTCCTGGCATATAGCAGTAATTGCCTCTGAAGATCTTGGTCTTTTAGTCTTTGCTTACCAAGTTCCTAAGAAAATCATCCATACCCATAAGCTTATCTATCTCCTCTTAATGATATTCAGATGTAGCTCTATAGCCCCAACTACTTACTCATGCTTACGTTTTATATTTCCAGCTGCTTTCAAGATCTTTGCTCAAATATGCTGTGATCATTGCAAACCTAATACGTGTATGTCAACCTAGTTCCCCTTCTGAACTGTTCCATTTGATTTCTTTCTTCATCACCCCTCACTAGTCTGGCTATCTTCAGCTCATCCTTCTCCTTTACCTCTTAAAGGGCACCAAGTACCTAACTTTCTTGGATTTGTCCTTTCACTTTTTCTATGGATATCCTTCCTCTTCAGACACTCAAAACCTTATACAGCTGCTTCCTAATGGAATCTTACTCTTCTGCCATCTTTTGTTGTTAGTTGCCCTTAAGTCAGTTCCAATTTATGTGACCTTATGTGTAATAGCAAGAAACATTGTCCAGTTCTGGGTCATCTTCATGATTGTTGGCATGTTTAAGTCCATCTTTGCCATTATTGCATCAGTCCATCTTATTGAGGATTTCCTTTGTTTTTGCTGACACTTTACAAAAAAATGTTCTTTCAGAGCCGTTGGTCTTTCCAGATGATGTGTCCGAGCTAAGCAAGCCAAAGTATCGCCATCCTTGCTTCCAAGAAGCATTCTGCTTGTACTTCTTTGATTTGTTCATTCTTCTGGAAGTTCATGGCATATTCAGTATTCTTTGCCAATACTACATTCTGAACACATCAATAGTTCTCCTGTCTTCCTTTTTCATTGTCCAGCTATCACTTGCGTATGTGGTGATTAAAAAGTCAGTGACTTGAGTCAGGTGCAACTTAGTCATCAAAGTGACGTCTTTCTTTTTTAAGTCTTCTATCCTACCCAGCCCCAATTCTACAAGGATACAGATACAGGAATGATTTGTGCAATATTTTTGTTGTTGTTTAAAGCTCACAAAGACCCCTTTATGTCTTCTGTATTACATTTATCTATACAGTTTTCATGCTAATAATGCCTGAAACTTATCTATCCTAACATTTTTTTTTTTTTTTTCCCACAACTACCCTGTATGAACATTTCCGTTCTGTCAGTCTGGGTCCACAGATACCAACCCAAACCCAGGCTGACTATATTGGTTCTCAACAACTGATTCACGCTTTGACTTATTTAGAGATTCTTCCCACATTCTCTTGACGTAACAGCTGTTTGTGTTTCTTTCAAGACCAAGCTTAATTTTCACCCCTGATTGTTTGGTTAGTTTTACCCCTCTGCTTTCTAATTAAGGAGCCCTGGCGGTACAGTAGTTAAGGTGCTCTACTGCTAACCGAAAGGTCGGCAGCTCAGATCGAGAAAGATGTGGCAGTCTGCTTCTGTGGAGATTTACAGCCTTGGAAACCACATGGGATCACTAGGAGTTGGAAGGGGCTCCGTTGCAGTGAGTTTGGTGGATTTTGCTTTCTAATTAGAGCACTTTTTATGTACCATTTATGTTCCAATAGGAGCCTGGATGATGAAGTGGTTAAGCACTGGGCTGCTAACCAAAAAGCTGGTAGTTCAAACCCACCAGAGGCTCCAAGGAAGAAAGATGTAGCAATTTGCTCCCGTAAAGATTACAGTCTTCAGAACCCTATGGGCAGTTCTACTTTGTCCTCTAGGGCCGATATGAGTCAGAAATGACTCTCTGATTTGATATTTTTTTGGGGGAGTGGGGGAGTTATGTTCATTATAAGCTATTGCTATTATAGCATCCTCTGGTTAAAGCTCTTACATGACCTAATAAAACATAATTTTTATTACCTCCAAATATCATCAATTCCCTCTTCCTTCTTTGTAATTCTCATTGCCAATACCAAAGTTCAGGTCCTTTTTACCTCTTTCAGGAAACATCGCTTCTGTTCTCATCTTCAGTCTCTGCTTCACCTCTAATCCATCCTGAACATTATTGCCAAAATTATTTTTTAAAGCTAAAATCATGACTTTTTAAAACCTGTCCACTGTAATGGTTCCATTCCCAGTGGTCTTTCACCTGTCTAGTAAAAACCCATGTTGCTTATCAAGCCCAGGTCTTTATGTATTCTTTTCCAAATGCTTAGAATAACTTTGCCAACATACTTCTAACTCTGGGAATTCTATTCTTCAAGGTCATCTGTCAGCAGGCTTTTCTGGATTTTTGTATCCTCTGACTTTCCCCACTTCCGTGATTTGGTTTTTATTTTTTCCTTGGTTATATTTCTTGTATATTCAAAGTCTTAAACCTGGATGAATATAACTGCCTCATAAGGATGTTCAGTTCCCTGTGATACTCCACCCCAGTTCTTCCTGAATTCTACTACAATAGTGATTGTGCCAAATCACACCTTTTTAATTACCTTAGGGCACTTCCCTCTTCTGCCTGGCTGCATAGCTACTTGCTCATCTGTCTTTTGTATCCTATTAGATTATAACCACCTGAAGCTATGCATTTCTGATCCCTTTATCTCCATGGAAGGTGGAAAGGTACTACTCAGATCATAAAAACTGAATAAACATTTTCATAAAATGAAAAGTGGATTTTTCAGTACACTTTATTCTGCTATAATTATACAATTTTAGCTCTGAAAAACTTATGATAGGTCAACCTACCCATTCTCAACTAAAATAAAGCAATCCCTTCAGAAATGCTGAGTGCCAAAAAACAAACCAATTGATGTCAAGTTGATTCCAATTCACTGCGAGCCCATGTGTTTCAGAGAACAACTGTGCTCCATCGGGTTCTCAGTGAACGTGATCTTTTGGAAGTAAATCACCAGGCCTTCCTTTTGAGGTACCTCTGGGTGGATTCGAACCGCCAACCTTTTGGTTAGTACTGAAGCATTTAACTGTTTTTGCCACGTGCCAACTCCCTGGTGAGTGCCAGGCATTGTATAAAGAACAAAATGATGAACATGACAAATGGTCTGCTCTTGAAGAGCTCAACATATCATGAAGGAGACAAAGAGTTACTGGGCTATGTGCTGAAGTCATAAGATAGAAATATTAAGGTATGAGGAAAAGGCAGAGAAAAGAGACAATAGGAGGGGAGGAGAGGGATAGTTAAAACATTATTTTAAGTATAATTGGGGTCTTGGAGGATGAGATCTCTCCCATAATATAGTACAACCTGTGAAAACCGGAACCTGTGTAAGATGGAAAACTGGCAGAGAAAGAAAATTCAATTATTTTCCACTAATAGTGATAGAAAAATGGTGACTGTGCCCTGTCAAAGGCAGAAAACTTTAGAGGCCCAGAAAACCAAGGCAGTCCTGTTGAGTTCCAGCCCTCACAAGTTTTATAATATTACGTATTAGCTAGCAGTGATCAAAAAAACATGTTTTAAATTCCCAAATATCAATTTTTCATTTCATATTTTTTATGCGAGTTTTCCTGCTATTCTTATATTCTTGCATTCCCATGAACATTTTAAAGATATAATGCTAACTCCCCTTGTTTCAATTAGATTTGTTTCAGTAGGCTTCCATTTTCATAGCCTGCTCGTAAGATCCTTCGTCAGCTTCTGAAATTGGAAGCATCCATAATTATAAGCTTACTTTGTGGTTTCGATGGCAAGGATTGGTGTTTTTCAAGTTAAAAAAAAAAACTCTGCCTGGATAAATATCAAACCTAGAATTTAATCTGAATTACAGGCCACCTAAAAATCTCCACATGTTTGCTTCTTCCTGTCTCCGACTAATACCTTTCACGCATGGCATTTTTTCCTCTGAACATGAAGTTAAAAAAAAAAAAAAAAAACATTTGCTGTGTAGTTGATTCTGACCCCACGTGTGTTGGAGTAGAATTGTGCTCCACAGGTTTTCAATGGCTGATTTTTCAGAAGTAGATCCCCAGGCCTTTCTTCTGAGGTGTCTCTGGATAAATTCAAACTGCCAGTGCTTAGTAGCAGAGTGCTTAACCACTGGAGCCACAGGGCATAAGTAGAGTGGATGTGTGAGCCCACTGACTGGAACCAAATCTTTAAAGGATCTGCATGCATTGTGGTGAGTCGGTGCTACTTGCTTATATGAGATCCTACTTACCTTCTTAAATAGGTAAGTGGATCGATAGTAGAGTGAAGTGTTGAGAGAAGGGTCTCAGGAGCCAGCTGGCCTGGATGTGAATCCCAACTCTGCCTCTGGCCAGATGTGTGATTTTGTGCAAAATTCTTAGCCTCCCTGGACCACTGTTTCCTCAGCAGTCAATGAAGATAACGAAATGCTTAGCTGATAGAGTTTTCTCTGCTTAAACTGGCTAATAACACCTTTTTTCTGGCTCATGTTGTTGTCATTAGTTGCCATTCTGTCAGTTCTTGGTGACTTCTTATACAACACAACAAAATGCTGCCCTGCCCCATACCATCTGCACTATTGCTGCATGATTGAGTCCAATTTGGCCTTCCAACCTAGAAGACTCATCTTCCAGTATACCGGACAATATTCTGTTGTAGACTGAAGGGTTTTCATTGGTTAATTTTTGGAAGTAGATCACCATGCCCTTCTTCTTAGTCTGTCTGTTGGTATCTGAAATACTGATGGCATAGCTTCCGCTATTCATGTGACTCATAATAAACTTGAAGTGAATAAATTTAGAAGTGTGAAGTAAGTCATACTAAGCCTTGCGTAGCCAAGGATGTCATGATTCTGCAGGTGAGAAACCCTTTGGCACAGACCAGGTATTTTAAAAAGGAAAAAATAAAATAAAATAAAGGTTCATGTTTTTCTTTGAGGGCTCAGAAAATACATATTTCAACATCCTGAATTTCTGGCATCATATAAACTTAGACATTTATGAAAAACAATTACATTTTATTTTGGAACAACCTAATTTGTGATCATATAAAACGATATTTAAAAATTGTCTCCCTTGTTAATGCAATTCATTAAAAAACACAAATCTTACTTTTCCAAGAAAAATATTTTCATCAGGAAAGGTTTAACAAAAATCCTGTAGAGTGGCAGCATTTTCATGCAATAAGCCAACTTCACATGTTTTGTAAGCTCAGAAGTTTACAGTGTGGTAGGAATGTTAGACCACAACTCATAAAATAAAAGAGCTCACGGAAAATCTCACTTGCTTTTCTGAAAGAAGCCAACTGTTTACACTTACATATTTTAATTCATAAGTCATAACCCAGCATCACATAATTCTGTGCGTTGCACACAGTTTCAGTGGGAAAAAATGCAAAATATCTTCTCTCATCAATCTTAGAATGAAAAACAAAGCAAAACTTTTTTTTATTAGAAATCTAACACAATTGTTCCATAAAAAACTTTACTCCAATAATAATTATATGCCTACCACTCTTAGAAGGGATTTAAAAAAGGCATCTAGCAAATCTATTCCTAATATGTTATTAAATAATAGAAACAGAAAAATAATTTAACAATGTATTAACAGTACTTGTCCCTGGGTGGTGCAAATGCTTCATGCATTCGGCTGCTTCCTGAAAGGTTGGTGGTTCATGTCTACTCAGAGTTGTCTCAAAAGAACGTCCTGGCTATCTGCTTTCAAAAAATCAGCCATTCAAAATGCAATGGAGCACAGCTCTACTCAGACATGTACGAGGTCACCATGAGAACAAAACCAAACCAAACCCAGTGCCGTCGAGTCAATTCTGACTCATAGTGACCCTACAGGACAGAGTAGAAGTGCCCCATAGAGTTTCCAAGGAGCGCCTGGTGGATTCGAACTGCTGACCCTTTGGTTCGCAGCTGTAGCACTTAACCACTATGCCACACGAGTTAGGGTCAACTGGATGGCAACTGGTCATGATACTTGTCTCTTAGGGAGGAGATCATGGGCTCTCACTTTGCACTTCATGCATCTCGATATTTTCTAAATGTTTTTACCTTGAATACCTTGAAATTGAGGTAGGGAAGGAACGCCATCTCTTTTTTAATGTACTTTTTCTCTCTCATATTATCTTGGGCTGTGTGCCCCTGAGGATATCAGCTTAACCTTTTGAGAGTGGTTGGTGTCTATCTAAAGCAAGAAAAAAAAAATTGTTAGCAAAGAAATTTTAATCAAGCTAGATGTGCTCAAAGACAACATCTCTAGTGAAGATTGAGGAAAACATATTTACATTTAAAGAGCTGATATGCATTTATTTTTAGTTTCCCTTTGATGACATATACACTAAGTATTCTTTTAAAGAAACTTATTTTCAACCCAAATTTCCCAGGTTTTGTTCCATTTCACCCATTATTAGAATATTTTAAATTACTACTCTAATTCTTAACTGGTTTGCTTATATCTTAAGTATCAGTTCAGCTATTGTCTCCACTACTTTTTGCTACAATACTGTGGAACAAAAATATTTGATACGAATTTCTTGCTCATATGTTGCAGTCGATCTTGATCATATTTTCTCTTTTCTTTTCTTGCTCTGGGACTATAGGGCCACTCATTTTTCTGAAAGAGCCAAGTAATTGTGATCAGAAGTGCCCAGAGATGTGAGCAGAAACACCATGCTTCTTAAGACCTACGTTGTGATTCACTCATTGCTATCAGCCAAAGTTAGAAGTGTATTCCTCCTGTGGAGGTGAGGGTGAAAGACAGGGAACAAATTTTGGTGAGTAATAATTGAGCCTACTTCAACTTTGTCTACCACTGAGCTAGGTGCTGGAGATATTAAATAAAAAAAAAGCAGTGTTGTGTCTTAGATGCTGTAGATTAGAGATCTATGAAAAATGTTGAGGAAATAGAGAGTAGAGGACTTCATTTTTTAGGTGAAGTTGGAGAAATGTTTATAGAGCCAATTACATTAGAACTAAGAAAAACTATGAGTTCCCAAGGAGAACAGAGAGATAAGAGTATTACATAAAGAGGGCATAGATTTTATGCAATGTGAAAAGACAGAGAAAACATTGCTTAATTAAGAACATGTGTATTACCTGAACTGAGAACAGATTGCAAGAGAGGAGACGGCAAGGTTGAGGGTAGAAATGTAGGCCTAGAGAGAATTATAAAAGATGTCAAATATATTACTAAAACATTGGGAAATTTATTTCATAGATTGGAAGAGGTATATCCCCCATCTCTCTGTCAGTTTGTCTCCCTGTGGTGGCTTTCGTGTTGCTGTGATGCTGGAAACTGCGCTACCAGCAGGGTCACCCAGCGTGGACAGGTTTCAGTGGAGCTTCCAGACCAAGAGTAGAAAGAAAGACCCAGTGATCTACTTCCAAAAATTGTCCAGTGAAACCTTTATGAACCACAACAGAACATTGTTCAACTTGCTTTTTTTGGACATGTTATAAAGAGGGATTGATCACTAGAGAAGAGCATCATGTTTGGTAAAGTAGAGGGTCAGTGAGGGCAAGGGAGATGAGGTACACTGGTGCAACAGCACCTACAGTGGACTTGATCGTGCCCATGATTGTGAAGATGATACAGAAGTGGACAATGTTTTCCTCCATTGTACATAAAAAGTTGGGATCGACTCAATGGCTGCTATCTATCCATCATTTATCTATCTATAAGGTATATGAATTATACTTCATAACAAACTATCCAAAGACATAATAGCTTAAACAACAGACACGTTGTAGCATAACAAACTAAATCAAAACTTATTGGCTTAGAACAACACGATTAATTTAGTTCATTGTTCTGTGGATCAGTAGTTGGGGCCGGGCTCAGACAGGAAGTTCTTCTGGTCTCACAGACTCACACACCAACATATCTTTTTTGCTTCGTTCCATCAGTCAAAGTAAGTCACAAAACTCAGGGACAATAGATTCTACTTCTTGATAATAAGAGTTGCAGAGTCACATTGCGCGTGGAGTAGGAACTGAAAGAAGTGAAAGACAGATTGTGTCCATTTTTTCAATTTGCCAGGAGGGGCTTTCGAGTGATTTCATCAGGTCAGTGGGTATAAACCGAGTGCGGGATTTAGATAACATGATTTTGAACCCTACTACCTGAGAGAAGAAAAGACTATGGACTATAAAAAAAATATATATATATATATGCTAAGGGTAGTTATGGGAGGGAAATAGCTCAGGAAACTCAGAGAATATAAGATCTCAGCTCCTCCATTAAAAAAAAAAAAAAAAAAATGGAGTATCAGAAGAAACCCTACCACCTCCCTGCCCCCTCTTCCGATTCTTAGAAAGTGTGCAAAGCTGAGGATGAGGAGACAAGAAAACTGGTCCCATCCTGGAGCAGAGCAAGGCTTCCTCCACTTAAACAACCCCCATCATTACTCCCAGTCCCTCCCTGGCCCCTTTGCCTCCCCTCTCCCTACTATTCCCTTACCTGACTAAGCAAATACAAGCCTTTGCACAGCACAGGAGCACTTTCTTTCACCTTTGGTACTAAGCAGAAGACTAATGGGAAGAGAAATTTCAATGATCACAGCAAATTGGTCGAGCCATCACTTACTTCACACCCCTGAGCTAAATGTCTACTCATGCAGCGCACAAAGTAAGGAAAATATTACTGATGGAGAATAATGTGAATCAGCAAGAGAACCTGGGGAGGCAAGTTTTCTCACACATGGAGTAAATCTGTAAAATCACCTAGAACTTCCGATCTCACGTTCAAGTCCAGCCCTCTGCTCCCAAAGAGCTGCGTCGGGGATTTTAGCTTTTCCTCTCCAAGTTGTATTGTTTCACGACCTGCTTCTCACCTTTAAGCAAACATTTCTACTTCCTGTTTAATGAACACACGCCTTTGGAGATAATAACTGGAAATCATAGTTTTTTTTTTTTTTTTGGTGTGTGTGTGGGTGTGTGTGTGTATCATCAGTCTTGATGGTTAATACATCAGCTTACTACAATTTAGGAAACAATAGAAAAACGTGTGAAAACTAATGAGCACTCATAGTCGTATCTGAAATTTTAAGCAAAATATCAATTATTACGTATCTTTTTTCTTAGTTATGAGTTCTTCATAGTTTGGATTATAAAGTTGGTGGATTAGACTACAAAATTATTAAATTAAAAATGCATCTCAGACGAAGGCTTCACCTAAGGGAGGCAGAGAACAAATGGTTACCGAGTATGTATCAGGCAGGCTACTAGCTTCTTCACTTTGAATAGGTAAAACCCCACTTTTAAACTCAGAAAACGTTCATGTCTAGTAAGAGACAGAAAATTGGCTTGAACTCAGAGATTTCTGGAACCAAAACATATGCTTTTTCACCATGATCTGTTCTCTTCTTCACTGGTACAGATTCATTTTAACAATCTGCAGCAGCTGCAGCTATTGTAAGAACCAAAAAAACCAAACCCCCATTGTCACCAAGTCGATTCCAACTCATAGCGGCCCTATAGGACAGAGTAGAACTGCCCCACAGAGTTTCCATGAAGTGCCTGGTGGATATGACTTGCCAACCTTTTGGTTAGCAGCCATAGCTCTTAACCACTACGCCACCAGGGTTTCTGCTATTGTAAAAGTGGGCCATTTTTTTTAATTTAAAAATGAATTTGCTTCCCATCAGATGTTAGTTAAGCTGTGCCCAGTATGCTGATGCACGGTGCCTCTCCTGGGACCCTCTCAACACTGTTTTACTAACACTAGGAAAGAAACCCAGGGAGCCAATCAGCTCTATCATTAATTCGTTCTACCCTCTTGGGCACTCTGCTTATTCACTCAAGACCCTGTTTGCTTGTCACTACAAGGAGGGAGCAAGATGAAATTTAACTCTAATGGCCCTTGCAATTTTAAAACTCTATTTTTCTAAATATGTAAACCAACTATAACGAGCTTGGTAGCAAACAACTATTATAACTCCGAGCAGGGGACTTAAAGTCAGGTCCTCTGACTTTGCGATAATTCAGTGCTTCATTAAGCCATTCTGTAACTGTGTGGCAGTTTTTCTTCAGCTGCAGAATAATAGGGACACGTTAAATTTATAAGGGTATAAAAGCATGGTGAGTGGCCCTGGTGCTGCAGGAGTTAAGCTTTTGGCTGCTAATCAAAAAGTTTGTAGTTCGAATCCACCAGCTGCTCCTTGGAAACCCTAGAGGGCAGTTCTACTCTGTTCAGTTGGGTCGCTCTAAGTTGAAATCGACTTGATGGCCAAGGGTTTGTTTTTTTGGTTTTAAAAGCATGGTGAAGGCCAGCATACATTATAGCCTTCATCATCAATGGTACCTGGGAGTTTTGTTCTTGCTGCTTGTGAATATCATAGTATGCAAGAAATTCAGATTTCATAGAAATATTTTTGAAATATCATGATAGCTACTATGGGAATTTTCACTCAGGGCTTGGCGTGTATATTTTACTTTTTCTGTGACCATATTTGAACATATTTTAAGATTTCTTTTGTGGCCATATATCTCTTGAAAGGCAACTACTTTGTTCTATGATTCTGCTCTCTCTCAAATGGCTTAGACATGGCAATAAACAAACACATTTACCTTCCTCCTTACATGTGTTTGAAAGTAACTGTGTTTGTATGCAAGCATCACTGAGTCACTTGCCTTGTTGTTGTTGTTGTTAGGTGCCATCAAGTCATTTCCAACTCATAGTAACCCTACAGGACAGAGTAGAACTGCTTCATAGAATTTCCAAGGAGTGGTTAGTGTATTTGAACAGCTGACTTTTTTTTGGTTAGCAGCCGAGCTCTTAACCACTACACCACCAGGGCTGTGAGATTTGCCTTGTAGCTCCTCACTATTGAGTTTATTAATATAACTCTCAAGGAATATGAGGTTGGTAAGTTTAGAGAGTAGGGAACACATTCATAGGAAGCAACCAGAGAAAAATCACAACTGTGGGCTGTTTCTAGCATGACGGAAGGATGTTTTGCTCTTGCATACTGACTTCTGAGACAGGAAAGTGGACATGAGGTGCTGAGAACCAGAGAGGTTTTCATGGCATTCAGGGATGTGGCTCTGGACCTTACGTAAAGGAAGCAGAAACTGTTGAACCCTGTTCAGAGAATTTTCTACTGGGATGAGATGCTGGGGGATTGTAACAACCTCATCTTATCTTGGAATTCCAATTTTCAAAGCAAAAGTCATTACTTTATCTAAGTCCTGGAGAGAGAAGAGATAATGTCTATCAGGCCCCTGTCCAGCAATAAAACCTGAACAGAAGAAATGAGGCAGCTACTCGAGGACTGTGAAAAAATAAATAATAATAGAAACATTAGGGGAAAAGACCAGAATTTTCACTACCACTGAACTATAAGTGAATTCCTGTTTTTCCTTCAATATTCTCTCTCTGAACTCAACATAGCCAGAAATTGCAAGCTCACACCCAAATATAGACAGAGAAATCTCCAGAAGAAACCTCCAATAGTCCAAAATAAGTGTCAAGTCAAGGTGTTAGCAGGCCTGATTCCTTCTGGAAGTTCAAGGGAAGAACCTGTGTCCTTGCTTTTTTCAGCTTCTAGCAACCACCTGAAGCCCTGGTGGCACAGTGTTTAAGATCTAGGGCTATTAACCAGAAGTTGGCAGTTTGAGTATACCTGCTGGTCCTTGGAAACTCTATGGGGCAGTTTTATTCTGTCCTATAGGGTTGCTATGAGTCAGAACTGACTCCACTCACAGGTTTGGTTTTTTGGTGACCACCTGTCTTCTTTGACTTGTGGCCTTTTCCTTTATTTTCAAGGTACACCACTCCAACTGTTTCCATCATCACATTGTCTTCTGTTCCTTTGATATCATGCCTCCTTTTTAAAAGAACCCCTGTGATTACATCAAGTTCGCCTGAAAAAATGCAGAATACCTTCCCATCTGAAGATTTTTGATCACATCAGCAAAGTCCTTTTTGTCATATAAGGTAAAGTTCACAGGCACTGGAGATTTGAACCGGACATATTTGAGGGAGGCATTACTCAGCCTAATACACAGATATAAAAAACTGGCTGCCTTTGAGTTGATTCTGACCCATAGTGACCCTATAGGACAGAGTAGAACTGCCCCATAGAGTTTCCAAGGAGCACCTGGAGGATTCGAACTGCCGACTCTTTGGTTAGTAGCCATAGCACTTAGCAACTACGCCACCAGGGTTTCCATACACAGATATAGCAGTGCTTAAAGAGAACTTTTAACAAGTGCTTACATTAGAAAAGAAGAAAAGTCTCAAAACAGTAATCTAAGTTTGCCCATTAAGAATCCAGAGAAAGGAGAGCAAAGTAAACCCAAAGCATGCAGAAAGAAGAAGATAGTAAAGATATGAGAAGATGGCAATGAAATTGAAAATAGAAATCAATTGGGAAAATCAATGAAACAAAAAACCTTATGGATATTATGAATATTAATGTTTTCAACTTAATATCTTCTAGATACTTTACTTATAGTATCTTATTTAATTGAAACAACCTTATGATAATTTTATTCTCATTGTGCAACTATGAAAACTGAGGCTTAGAAAGGTGGTTTACCAAACGTCACACAATGAAGGTACAAAGACTAATGCTAGAGTTTGTTCTCTTACTTATTACCTGACATTGACCTGATGAGTTCATTTCCTATGTACACTTCTCCAGAGGACTCCACAGGAGACCATGGCATTTGTGCAGATGAGGGGTAGGTGGCCGGGAATTCTGAGCCTCACTTCCCAGCCCCTGCTGTATCATGCAGTAGGGATATAAGACACCATTCTGGACAATTTACTTTCAGAACTGGCGGTATGTCACTTAAATCCTTGATTTTCACTATTGAAAACTGTCCCACTAAAGAAGTGAAGATGTCATATATCTATGTTAAAACACCATGCTATCTAACCCGCTTAATGCCTGCTTTGGACACATCACTTTGCGGGATCAATCCCTAAAGGAGAACTTCATGTTTGGTGAAGGAGAGGACCAGCAAGGGCTTGGGAGAGCATTGGTGGGATGGATGGACCCAGTAGCTGCAATGATGGACTCGAACATGCCTGTAATTGTGAGGATGATGTGGGATCAAGCAACATTGCATTCTATTGTACATAAGTTAACTATGAGTAGGAGCTGACTTGATGGCAACTAATAACAACAACAATCCCACAAAAAATGACCGTTCTGAAATTGCTGACAACCACTACCCAAACCAAACCAGAAGTGATAAAAAGATAATTCAAATAATTGTATAGAAAATTGAGAAATGTCATTTGACAAGAGAAATGGTTCATTATAGACTATGCGGATGCCCACCCCCAAGCACAGTCCTGTTTGCTGAAATACCAGAATAGATTTTTTTTCCCAAGAAGCTCACACGACGCACCACAAAAGATACTTAAAATAGTTTTACCAAAGTAAAATTTTTTTCATAGTTTTCAGCAGCTCACCTTTATCAATCAACAATACATTGTTCAAAATGCCTTTAAGTCAATTGCTACCTTTCTAGCTAATTATTTTCAAATGGCTTCATGCTGAAATGCAATTTCATTTATTCAGCTTTTCTTCTACCAATGTTGTTGCTGTTGTTAGGTACTGTTGAGTCAGTTCTGACTCATAGCGACCTTTTAGGACAGAATAGAACTGCCCCATAGGGTTTCCAAGGAGCAGCTGGTGGATTTGAACTGCTGACCTTTTGATTAATGGCCAAACTCTTAACCACTATGCCACCAGAGCATTTATTTTATATATTTCTTTGCCACAATGAACAACGTCGCAGTAAATATCCATGCACTTGTGTCATTTTACACAGGTGCTTTTTAATCCTATAAATTCTGTAAAATCATATTTGATGGATACAACTGGGAGTATATGAATTTACTTTAAAAAATATTTTTTTAGCCTACCATTTCAGGTCGTCTCAAATTTCCATAAAAAGCTCTTTTATCATACCTAAGTCTCTTCTCTTAAGTGGTAAATTTCATAAGGCATACAAACTTATTGACATTGATATTCCACAAATAGCCAAGTGCGTAATAGACTATCAACATACCTTTTGTGAATAATAGACAAACCTTAGAAATCATCAGGAATGGTGTAATAATAATAATGATAAAACAAAACCAATGCATTCTTAATTACAGTTAGGTGAAAATGTTCATTTCAGACTGAAAACAACCTTTACATATGCATGTTTACTTATTAGAACACAATCTATAAAAATGCAATTTCTCACGTAAGGTTGAGAAAGTTATGCCCATTCTTTGTACTATTATTCATAGAGGTATAAAAGAACAACCCAAACCTGTTGCGGTCAAATCGATTCTGACACATAGTTACCTTATAGGACAGAATAGAACTGTTCCATAGAGTTGTCTAGGAAAGACTGGTGGATTCAAACCACTGGCCTTTTTTTAGCAGCTGAGCTCTTAACCACTGTTCCACCAGTGCACCCCATAGAGATACAGAGATGTCAAAAACATGATGAAATTCCCCACATGTAAGACAATGGAAGATTAGTGCATGTTTATAAAACAATTCCTAGGGAAGGTTGTTCTTCCCAGATAATTCTTCACTCTCCATTGGAGGAAATAAAAAGGAAAACCTCGCTTATTTAATTTAGGATAAAAGCCAGAAGAAGAAAGTGGTTGGAGAAAAAGGTATAAATTAGGCCTAGATTTCAGAGAGCATAGACCATTGGGTTTTGGACTGGGGTGACTTTTCATTTCGAGTAGAATGAGGAGGAGTTTGAGCCAGGGTCAAGGAAGCAGAGGTAATTTAAGGCTGAAGAGAATGGAAAGTTGTGCTGGGATGCTCACTATCTTTTGCCACAAAGCATGGGGGTGGAGGTTCCACTTTCTCATCCCAAGCCTACTGAGAGGTTTCAATAAGCACACGGGCAAACTTGACCTGTCTTCCTTCCTGTGGGAGACACAGCACTGACTCATGCCTGAGGAAGACAAAGCATCCTTGGCAGCACAGTAGAAGCTGCAGCTGGAAAGTAACTGCACTTCCAACTGGGAGCAGACAGGTCAAAGTACATGAATCCCAGGGACTGGGTGTGAAACCTGCAGAAGGAACATCAGCTAGGGCTCACTGAAAAGAACACCTCCCAAAGGAGACAGCCTTCTAGTGCAAATAGAGTACAAGAGGAAGTTACTCCTGGGTCAAAAATTGAAGGAGATCCATAGTGGGCAGAAAATGGAAAGGCATTATTACATCATGAAAGCTTCAGTCCAAGGAAACCAACAAGGTACCTTCAAAGAACTCATAAAAATACCCTATAAGAGAAACCACAACTTTAAATATCTACTAGGCAGAGGAAATATGAAGCCTGCAGGTAGTAGTATCAGTCAAGAAGTAACTTTCTTGGATTCCGATCTCATCTTCCCTCTCTTCACACCAACCCCAGAAAGACTGGCATGTAGCATAGGGGAAGAATTGGGTAATAAGGAGAGTGAAGTCCACCACAATTCTTTTTTTTTTTTTTTTAATGGCTAGAATCCCTTCTGAGCTATCCCCAAGCTGAAAGAGGAATGGAAAGCAAAACTATTTGGAATAAAGATAAAAATACCAATTAACATGTGAACGGACACTCAAAAAACAAACAAACCCATTGCCATCAAGTCAGTTCCAACTCATAACGACCACATAGGACAGAGTAGAGCTGCCCATAGTGTTTCCAAGGAGCAGCTGGTGGATTCGAACTGCTGACCTTTTGGTTAGCAGACAACACGTAACCACTGTGTCACCAAGCCCCCAAATGGACAATACAATTTACTAAAATGAGATTGTGTTCTCAACTTAAAATGACTATAGAACTTTTATTTAAGAGTGACCAGAAATTCATGGGGTCCTCTCCAAGCTTCCATCTAGTGACAGAGGAAAATTTTCATTCCCTGTACAAGTTTAAAGGTACAAAAATACAGAAGTTCTATACTACATCTAAAAAGTCCTACTTGACAATGAGCATATTGATTACAAATGTGCATTTGCTCCCCTTTACCATGATGGGAGAAATCAATCGTGTCTTAAACTGGGTTCTCTAGAGAAGCAAAACCAGTGAAATTATATATATTTCACTGGTTTTGCTTCTTATATATATAATTTCACTAGTTTTGCTTCTCTACACACAGGGGGACAGAGAAAGAGATTTATATCAAGGAAATGACTCACATAGTTGTAGATGATGGAAAGTCTCAAGTCCATGGGTTAGGCTTCAGGCTGGAGGAATCTCCTGATTCACATAGCTACAGGGGCTGATGAACCCAAGATCAGGAGGTCAGACGGTGGGCTGTAGACACAAGTTCCAAGAACCAGAGGTCAGATGATGAGAGCCAAATGCAGGATCCAGAACAGAGCAAAAGCCAGTGAGCTTTTCCAGAAAGTCCATATGCATTGGATGCAGGCCACATCCCCAAGGACACTCCCTTCCAATAGATTGGTTGCTCATAGGAGATCTCATTATGGAGGTGATTACATCATTACATAACTGTCAACCTACATTATAACTGAGAATCATGGCCCAGCCAGGTTGACACACAACTTTAACCATTACAGATAATATTAAAAAAAAAAAAAAAAAATTAACAAACCTCTCAAATATTAACACATACATATACACACGGTATATGGGAGTACACCCACAAGCATACAGAGGTTTAGCAGAGGATATTTCTACATATGTATTCATATGTGCTACAAGATATCCATGTAGAGCACAAAGGGGATAAAGTTATGAAAACTGTTTAGCCATAACAAACACCTTGAGGGACTGAGTCACTAGCCTCAAAGGCTTAGGACCATAGTTCCAAGGGACATGTAGGTCGATAGTCCATAAAGACAATACTCTATGTCCTGCTTCGATGGGTAGCAAGTGAAATCTTAAAACTTTGTGAATGGCCATCTAAGATACAACTATTGGTCTTTTCCCATCTGGAACAAAGAAGGGTCAAGAAAATAAAAGACTAAAGGAAAGATTTAGTCCAAACTACAAACTACACTAGTCAGAAACCAGAAGAACCAAATGGTGCTCAGCTACCGCTTCCAACTCCTCTGATCAGCATCACAATAGAAGATCCCAGTTAGAATGGGGGAAAAAAATGTAGAACAAAATTCAAATTCATAAAAATGATCAGACCAACTGGTCTGATAGAGACTGGTGGAAGCCCCGAGACTATGGCCCTTAGACACCCTTCAAACCTAGAACTGAACCCACTCCTGGAGATTACCTTTCATCCAAACAATAGACAAGCCTATAAAGTAAACAATAACACTCATGAGGAACATGCTTTCCAGAATAGCCACCCAAATGAGACCAAAAGGGCAGCATTTGCCCAAAAACAAAGTTCAGAAGGGAGGAAGGGGCAGGAAAGATGAGCAAATGGAAACTGGGAACCCAGGGAGAAAGGAAGTAGAGTGCTGTCAGATTGAAGGGATTGCAACTAATGTCACAAAACAAAATGTGTAGAAATTGTTGAACAGGAAACTAATTTGCTCTGTAAACTTTCACCCAAACCACAATAAAATGTTAAAGAAAAAAAGAAAGAAAGAAAAAAAGTTGTCGTTAGTTGATTCTGGGATGGGAACCCCATGTGTATCAGAGTAGAACTGTGTTCCTCAGGGTTTTCAATGACTAATTTTTCAAAAGTAGATTGCCAGCCCATTCTTCAGAGGTTGGTTAGCTGTGAAGCATGTTAACCTTTGAACCACCCAGCAACAAATCTCTTTCTCTATATATCTATAAAAAACCCATAGCTGTCGAGTCGATTCCAACTCATAGCGACCCTATAGGAGAGAGTAGAACTCCCCCATAATGTTTCCTACGAGTGGTTGGTGAATTCCAACTGCCAAACTTTTGAATAGCAGCCAAGCTCTTAGCCACTGCACCACCAGAGTTTCTAATATATATAATATACATATTATACACACACACATATGATTAACAAGAGAATGCCTATACAGTCAAGGCAGTATGTATCTAATGGAGCCTGTTTGTACTTCTCCGATAGGGCTCTCTTCCTTGCATAGATATCCACACAACCAACTCTATGCATAAATACACTTCTTTAGAGTGTTACTTCTACCACTTTATTACTTATATGAAGCATATATTTGGACTTTATCAAAACATACAATCTCTTAATATTCCACTGCTTATCTCCTGGCTTTCCCACTCTCACAGATTCATTTCTTGATACCTGAACTTGGTCCAATCACCTATCATTTTACCTACACTCTATCCTGGGATGTGATTTTCCATTTATCTTATTCCAGACCCACACCTGCCGAGTTAAACCCTCAAGTACTGATCAATCTAGTCATTTGTTTTCTATTTGTCTATTCCCTTGAAGCTCAACATTGCTTGGGAATACTTTCCCAACTTGCTAGTGGGCACCATTTCAAGTTATAATGCAACCTCAGCTGCTCCCTCAATATTTCTTATCAAGTTCTCTGTGCAAAACCCTAATCATATCTCTTTTCAAACCACTAAAAATCCACTGATATCAAACTGCCCCCTTGCTTTTAATAGCTGTTCTACTTTTCCTTATCTGGAGAAAATGAATAGAAAACTTCATCTATAAATATACCCTGGTCAAGCCACATTTCATATTGTTCCATTTGCCTTTCTTCTTTTTATTACCTTCTAGCATTGACTTTCTTTGTGCTATTTCTCCTTCAGTTATATAATTTTCTAGTTGTTGTTTTCATTCTTACTTGGGTTACTTTCTTCCCCTAAGGGAGTGATTCTTAGTGGGGGAAGGGGATTTTGCCACCCCAGGATGAATTTGCAATATATGGAATCAGTTTTGATTGTTGGATTGGGGAGGGGATGCTATTGGCTTCTAGTGAGGACAGGGCAGAAATGCTGCTAAACAAATTACAATGCACAGGACAAGCAGCATCTCAGCCCCTCGCCCAATAACAAAGAACTAAAAAAAAAAAAAAAAAATTTTTTTTTTTTTTAAGATAGGTGGGTGGGTGGGTGGGTGGATGGATGGATGGATGGTGGATGAGTGGGTAGGTAGGTAGATAGATTGATAGAACGATAGGTAGATAGATCTAAATAGATGATAGATAGGTAGTTGATAGACACATAGAAAGAGAGATCCCCTTAGATAGATGATAGATAGATTAGATAGATAGATAGATGACAGATGGATGGATGATGGATGGACGGACGTATGGACAGACGGACGGATGGATGGATGAATAGATAATATTTTCTTGTTGAATTCTACCCAACTTGCCCTTTTCTTCACTTCCAATTGTTAAAAATCACAACATACAGTTTATATCTTCTCAATTTCTACTTAATTAACCTCGTTTTTTTAAAATTTACCAACTATGACCCCATTTCCAAGTTGTCTGTTTAACTTCTTATTGATGTTATCTGACAAATTGAAGAGCTGTTTCTGCTTGAAAGTTTCTCCTTAGCTTCTCAAGATATAGTGAAAATGTATGAGCTTTGGAATTGTAATGTTTTTCGATTCTGGGACTCAACTTCTGTGCCGGAGTAACTTGACTCAAGCTGTTTAACCTCACTAAACTTCACATTTCCTACACTACTCCCTAAAGGTTAAGATCATATACTATGTGTTTTTACATCCTTTCTTCCCTTCCCAGTTCCTACAATTTTTATTTGGCTGATATGGAATTTTCAATAAATTGAAGAAATTATGGAATGTATCTATGGGTCCTAACCCTGTATCCCTGTCTCTGTTCTTCCTTTGAGTGTCCATGACCTACACTCCCACAGCCATTTCCAAGTAACTCTGAATGGTCACATTGTTCCACCCCTCCTCCAGCTTCTCCATTCTCACTGCCAATATCGTAATCTAACACCTCATCAACGAGTCCTTGCATTGTATCAACTATCATAAAATAACCGAAGAGGTGACATGTGGTAGAAAGGTTTAGACTTATTCTGAGCGGCTCCAGAGGACAGAGCAAGAATCTACATTTTAAGGTAAGGAAGAAGTTGCTCAAAATGAATTGTTCAAAAATGAAAATGGCCAGTATGTTTAGGTGGTAACTACCTTGAAACCAGAAGTGGATGAACTGAGGCTAAATGTTCACCTGTCAGCTTAGTAGGCTGGACCGAAGGACCGAAAGAGTCATGATACAGTGTCAAGGTCAGTGAATTGCAAGGAATGCCACCTGGTTTAAGGTCCATTTTCCTTAATATTTTAGCTACATGGCTTTGATCTAGTTGTTAGCCTTCTTTAAGCCTCAGCTTTTCATCTATTAAATCTTACACAATCGATGCCAGATTTTGAATAAATGTATAAGGAAATATTTTGTAATGTACAAATCACTATATTTTAAGCTGTCATGACTTTAAGATCTATTCCCACTTCCAGATTCACAGTTTTAGTGAATATATGTAAAAACACAGGAAAAGAAATATTTTTCTTCATTTATATTTATGTATACTCACTTTCATTCTCATATTTTGATTAATGAAATGTGGAGCACAGAAAATTAGCTATGTTTATCAAAAAATAATAACAATGAAAGAAAATGGTAAGAAATAATACAAAAGTTTATTTTGTATTAACAGGGTATAGTTCACAAATAGCATAACTGAGCATTAAATAGTCTTTTCAGAATATACATGCTCATTTTCATAACTTCAAATTAATATTTTTTTTTTTTTAGAGAGGATGCCTTTAATTTAGTCTCATATATGTGTAATTACCTAATGACTCTCTTGCCTTTTAATTCATTCATTGAAATTATCAAGTAAGTTCTGCTGGGTCCAAAGTTTAAGACAAGAAACTTCCATTAAATATTTTTCAAGAATGTTAAAATCATTTTAAACATTAAAACAAAAGTAGGCACATCTGTTAATTAAACAAAATCTTAAAGACATTAATTTATGACACACTAATAATACACTAAATTCTGTGAAGAATATTAGAGAAGTGGAGCTGCTTCTCTTTCTTGATGTTGTTTCCCACTCCTTGCCTTCCTGGTCATGCCTGCCAAATTGTAGGATCATTTGGCTCTGTTCTAGCATAATCTGTTGAGAAAAACAAGAACACGGTTTGTATCTCAAGTTTGAGTTTTCCAGGATCTGCTGTTGCCACATCCTTTCTTGTCTGAGTTAATCACAAGGGTGGAGAACACAGACAATTTCTGATTTCAACAATTACTCCCTCTGCCTCACACGCATGAGAGAAGGCTTTACGGATAATGATCTTGCGCACATTGAATGTGCTTCTCGAACCAAAGCTGAGAGAACAGGACAGAGGACAAACACACTTGTTCTTTCTAATGCTTTCAAAGATTAAATGTGCACTGGATTTTCATAAGCTGTAAAAAAAATTTTTTTTCTTAGTTTAGCTTTCATTTTGAAAACTCAACAGGAATAAGGGAGGGTTCTCCTCAAACCCAAAATGCTTTTGTTGGTGGTTTTTGTTGTTGCTGCTGTTCAAGACCTCCTCAAATTGTTAATGCATTTCTTCGTGAGAAATATCTGGTCATGCTTAAACTTTGGTGGTTGTTGTTAGTTTGAAAGGGCAGGATAAACCAAAAAAACGAACTCACTGCCGTTGAGTCGATTCCTATTCATAGCAACATTATGATCCTATAGGACAGCGTAGAACTGCCCCATAGGGTTTCCAAGAATGTACATCTTTATGGAGACAGACAGCCACATCTTTCTCCTGTGGATTGACTGGTGGATTCAAACTGCTGACAGGATATTTAATCAATTATTCACTTGATTTGGCTACATTTTCAGTGTGTTACTCTCTTATAGGTTGAGTTTTGCCTTAAAAATGCCTTATTCTAAGCCTCTGCAAATTTAAAAGCAAGGTGGTTGTAGCCAGCCTGTAAGCTTGAGTAGATTGCCAAAACCAATCGAAGATGTCTTGTTCTAGAGAAGTGAACACGGATTGCTAAACCTATGCTCCTGCTTGAGCTGTCCTTCTCTTCATTTAATACTTCTCTGCGTTGCATTCACTTCAGAAATTATTCTGCTGATAGATGGTGACTTTTATTTATTTTGGCACTTTATATTCATGTAAGGTGGAATTTTATGAATACGCACTAGAGCAGTTTTTGTTTTAGATTCCCATGCAGTTTCCTATGGCTGAACAATGTTTGGCTAGAAACAAAGCTGTGGGTTATTTTGCGTATAGGTTAGACAAAACAAACTTTTTGCTGATAAATTGTTCTCTCAGTTTTCACTGAGTTTCTTCACTGAAAGGCATCTGGACGTTTAGGCTTCCTTCATAAACACAGCTAATGCTTATGTTGTTACAACAGACTAACCAGGCTTTGATTAAAAATTTACATTCATAGTGGCATTCATTTCAAAATAAGTAGAAGTCATATACTGAAATGTAAATGGCAATAGAAGGAAATCATTCTAAGATAAAATGACTCAGATTAACAAATAATAATAATGCCAGGAATTAAATCATCTCCTTAAGACTTGAAAGAAAATGATAATCCTACTTCTTGGGGTGTAACCACAAGTCTTTGCCATTTGGTCTTTGTTCACCCCACCACCGTCGATCACCCTGTACATCCCAGCTCTACATCCCTGGCTAGCTGTTTTGGCTGTTTAGGATTAAAAAAAAAAAGACGAAAGTATGATTTAGCCTTGGCCAATGATTGTATCTCTAGACTCTAAGGGATTTTATTTTTCCTTGAAATCTATAACCCCTGTTGACAATTTATGAATAAATTAGCAGATTGGATTTTTTTTAAGGTCAAATCATTTATTTCCTTCTACCCCCAGGTGCAGTACGTAGACAGCTTCTCTTCAGCCTTTGGGTTGACATTTTTCTCCAGGTTGCTGCTTGATGATATGATAAAGGTCCTCAGCACTATGTCCCTGAGCACCCCATATCCTCTTGTTCTTGGAGGCCCGGGCCACTCCTTCCCAGCTTTCTGAGAAGTACTTGGAGATAGTTGTCTTGAAGACTTTCACTTTGGTCTTGACTGCATTCACCTTCTCCAGCACCTTTTCCTGGGTGGCTACCTCAAACTCGTTTCCATCCTCAATCTTGGCGATTAGCTGCTGGATCCATGTGATCACCAGAATGTATTTCTCTTTGAAAGCCCAGACTACCTGCTAAACAAGGGTGACCAGGGCAGGAGCTTTCCCATTTCCAGGGAGAAAACCTTACGTAAGGACTTCTTTCTTCTCCTGCTTATCTGTTTTCATCTCTTCATTCTTGGGTGGGGCTTCTGGGATAGGGATGTCCAGTAAGGCCCAAAGGAGGTCAGGTCAGCCACATTGGAGGAGTCCTCTCCTTCATGATCTTCTGTTGCAAGGATCTACAGAGGAGTTCCCAGGCTCCTGGAGAGATTTTACCTGAAAGCATCACCCGTTTGTGGACCCCTCTGCTCAGGCACACTCCACAAGGCTTGACCATGTTCTTCCAGTTATTAGGTCTTCAATCTCAACAGATTAGATTTAATAAATAATCTGTCATGCTAAGAAACTGTGTAAGAGACATGAGAAAATTATCTGATTTGGTAAGTAATCATACTATCTACATAGGAAATAGAAACTTTATCTTCTGCATCTGCCTTAGACTAAATAGTAAAACTCTTCACAAAACATGCTAAGTAAGAAGGCATAGCTTTCCAAAATAATGCTGAGACAATTTCCTACCCACACTCACACTTTTTGATTGTTAGAAAATTCCATTGACAAATGGAATTATTGACTGTATTCATGGAATTCTTTTGAGATATATAATGCCTTTGCATATAATGCTTACAACTATCTTATTGAGTTTATGCTATGAACTTATTTAGTTTTTAAAATATTGGACAATAATTTACTTCTCCATCAAAACTGGCATGGCCTTTGATCTTGAATCATGCACCTCCTCCTTGGGAAGGCTACACAACTTTCTCTATTTGACCCCATATCTGAGCTAAGTGTCAATTATATACCTGTCGTATAAATCCAGGGTCATCCCTTACACCGCACTTACAACGTTGTATTGTGATCTTTACTTGCATGTTTCCACACTGTAGATTCCTGGAGGAAAGAGTCTGTATCAGGCAGGGTTCAATCAGATAACTGAACGAGTAGGAGATATGTATTAAAGGATTCATTGCAAGGAATTGGGTTACATTATTGTGGGGCTCACCAGGTAAATCCAAAGTCTGCAGGGCAGGTGGTCAGGAAGGGCAGCTGGAACTCTTGGATATGAACTGAAGACACTATCCATAGGCAGAATTTCTTCTTCAGGGAAACCTCATCTCTACTGTTAAATTTTTCAGTTAATTGAATCAGGTCCACTCAGATTATCTAGGATAATCTCCTTTATTTAAAGTGAACTGATTATATATGTGAATCACATCTGTAAAATATCTTCATGGCAACAGCTAGATTAGTGTTTGATTGAATAACTGGGGACTATAGTTTGGATTTCTGGTGGTGCAGTGAGCAGGACCTACTTTGGGTAACATCTTGTGTGCAGAGTAGAACTGCTCTATAGGGTTTTCAAGGCTGTGACCTTTTGGAAGCAGATCACTAGACTGTCTTCCAAGGCGCCCCTGGGTGAGTTCAAACCATCAACCTCTTGGCTTAATAAATTCAAAATCAGTGTAAAACATAGTCCTTATCAAAGAGGCTAGACAATTTACGGGTTAAAAAAAGACGGATGGAATAGGAGGTGCCATGTATAATTTGGTGGAAAAGCAGCACATTTCTGTATCTCTATTCAGCTCCCCTCTGCACATAAATTTATTTCTCATATATGCTCACCACCTTCCTCACCACGAGTTAGGAATTACTTGGTTTAACAATCCTTCTTCTGGATGCCCCACCATTTTGAGAAGAAATTCCTCTTAGGCATTCCTTTAAAGATAACAACTTTGTGCATGATAACATTCATTTTCCCCTTGATCCCCTTAATTCCACACAA